>NC_138927.1:6146138-8849682 GCF_965231255.1 Vanellus vanellus | reverse complement strand
GGTCAGCACCCAGCGTTGAAAGGGGGACGCCCCTTGCTGAGGTCTTAGAGAATTGGAAAAAGATACCTCTGGCACAAACATTACAGAAAGGCAAATCGATCACGTTGTGCCAGGAGGAATGGCCATTCCTGACAAGAGTTAGAGGGGGAGGACCAGTGGATTTATGGCCTCCCAAAGGAACTTTTATACCCCATAAGCAACATTTCTTGAGAATAACTTTGGAGGACTCGGGGAGTCAAGATATTGATTATTGGTGTATTTGGTATACTTGGGCACAACAAAGGAAAAAGGCTGCTTTGTTGAAAACTGACAGGAATCCCTTTCCCTCAGCTCGGGAAACCGAGTCTCCTCCTACTGGTATTGGAATGTATCCATTGCGATTGGAATACATCCCAAACCCAAGAGCAGGCCCTGGCGCACCTCCAGAGGTTCCTGCAGATACTGCAGTTACGAGGCATGAGCCTTGGAAACAAGGTGATTTAGTGGCCTGGCAACCTAAAATGCCTCGCTTACAAGATGATGCTCAAAAATGTGCTCAATTACTACTACTACTACTACTACTACTACTACGGGAACTGTCACTGATTATACCCCTAATTGGAATGATATGCGGACTCTGCTACGAGAGTTATTCCAAGCAGAGGAGCGAGAGAAGATTTTTCAGAAAGATAGAGAAATTGCCCAAAGAGGTCAAGGGCTAAATCCCTGGCCGGAGCAGGACCCAGAGTGGAATCTGACAACCGCAGAAGGGATAAGAATCTATCGGGCTGCGATCCAACAGCTCACAGAAGCAGTTCGGCAAGCAGGAGAAAGAATAACTAACTGGTCAAAAGTTTCAGAACATAGACAAAAACCTGATGAACACCCAAGCGATTATTGGGGCCGATCGAAAGATGCTTCATTGAAATATGGGGGATGACCCGTGACAATTTCCAAGAGCCATTAGCTATTGGTGGATTTGCAGATCAATCTGCGCCTGACATTAATAAATATTTCAAGAAGCACGTGCCAGGCTGGCAAGGTGAAACATTAACTAAAATTTTGAGTATCGCTGCTTTTGTTTTCAACGGAAGAAATGAAGAGAAGCGAAAACAAGACGACGACGACGGGTTAAAACTTGAAAGAACGCGGGAGCGGAAAGAGAAAGAAAGAGAAATTGGGTTGCTAGCTGCTGCTGCTCTCACCCAGACACATAACCCGAGAGGAAGAGGTCAGGGATATCGCCGAGGGGAGTGCAGGGGAAGAGGGGCGAGAGGCAGAGCCCCTCCTATTTCTCGATATGCTGATTCTTCAGAATGTTTTTATTGTGGAAATTTAGGTCACTTGCAGAAAAGCTGCCCACTGAGGCCTGTTGCAACACCGGGAAGACCTTCACCTGTTTAGACCACCTCGACCTCACTCGCAGTAAGAGGATGATACTCTTTTTCTCTGGGAACTGAAGGTACAACGGAACCCGTCAGAATCAAGGTAGATGAGTACGGTCAGATTTCCGCAAAGGTAAACTGTATTCATGTTAACTTTGTAGTAGATACAGGAGCTACTCTGTCTTTACTAAATTTTGAAGCTCCCCAGATTTCAAATGATGTGGTTAAAATAAGGAGAGTACTAGGAGAAGAGATAAAGTATTTATCTACCCCTTTACCCGTAGTTTTAAATGAAAAATTGGTATGGGGGAAGGTTTGTGATCTCCCCCGATTCTCCCGTTTCCCTTTTTGGACAAGAGCTTTTGCAGGAATTCGGTACGCTTATCTCCTTGACTCCAGCTAGGATTCAAGTGGCGGTGATAAGTTCTGCAATAATTTGGTGGGCTAGTCAAGAAAGAAACAATCTGAATAACGTACCACTTGAATGAGCCGCAGTCCCCAGAGAACTTTGGAGTACCTCGGGAGATGAAGTAGGATTGTTGAAATCTGCTGAGCCAGTAATAACAGGAACAAAAGGAGGGACTCCTCCTTCAGTTCGACAATATCCAATTATTGATGAGGCCATGCCCAGTATTGAAAAAGAAATTGTGCGTTTTCTAGAGAAAGGAATTTTGAAAGAGTGTCGTAGTCCCTACAACACTCCAATTTTACCTGTGAGAAAACATAGGTCGGATAAAGACGGAGACCCGTAATATAGATTTGTGAGCTGTGAATGAACACCTAACTGTTCCACATCCCGTGGTACCCGATCCTAATTTAATTTTGACACAAATACCAGTACGGGCACAGTATTTTACAGCGCTCGATCTCACGGGAGCTTTCTTTAGTATTCCGTTTGCCGAAGAAAACCAGTTAATCTTTGCTTTTACTTGGCAAGGAAAACAACTGACCTGGACCAGGTTACCACAAGGATTCATCAGCTCTCCAACAATGTTTTTCTCAAATTTTAAAGAACGATTTGCGAGATTTAGTTTTTCCAAGGAAGTCTGTTTTAGTACAATACGTTGATGATTTACTGTTGGCTAGCAAAACTGACGATGACTGTATAAGAAACACTGAATATTTGTGAATCCAACTTGTTAAAAAGGGACACCGTGCATCTCCATCCAAATTGCAATTTTACTTGCTGTTTACAAAATATCTTGGATATATATTAAAGCCAGGAAAATGGGAGGTGGATCCTGAAAGGGTTAAAGCAATTCAGGAGATACCTAGACCTGTAACTAAGAAGCAGTTGAGAGGATTTTTAGGACAAGTAAAAAAAAAAAAAACAAAAAAAAAAAAAAAACCCCAAAGAAAGACATTCCTAACTACCCAGGCACCAATTTGGGAAGGAGGCGCGCTCTGTTCACTGCAGTCCTGCATCAGTTTTTCGGCGCTGGCAGCAAATTTGCCTTCTCTGCCCGCTTGACGCGGAGTACCTGTAGCGCCCCCAAACTCGCAAACGTTTCTCCCCGCTCCTCCAGCCCCACGCCTGCCCTTACCTGAGCAGCCGGCGGAGTCAACCCGGCAGGATTTTCTTCCCGGGACACACAAGGGGACACTGGGAAAAAAGGAGACAAGAAATGACCCTGTTTGCCACAGCCAGACAACGGGCACAAGCCGGGGGACCCCCACCCCACCTCTGCCCTCGGGAGCGCATCCCAGACAGGCGCCTGGCATGGATTTAACCCCCCAGGGAAGAGGACGGGCTCCCCGTTGGCAGAACCACCACTTGCCTCCCCGCTGCTCCGAGGTCCTCACTCATGACAGCCCGGCCTGCGTCCGGCCGCTCTTCAGCCGTGCGGGGAGTGCAGTCCGGCGCGCGGGTGCTCCAGCCAACACACACTCCGGCTAATTGCAGCTCCTGCTCATTACCGCTGCCGGGAGTCTTGCCTCTGAGTAATGCACGCTCCGGACAGAGGACACCCCGTCTCCCTCCAGCTCCAAGCTCTGCCTAATTGAAGCCGCGGCTCTGCACTGAAGCTCCAGCTCCTCCGTATGAGCTCCACCTGTTTGCGACAGGCTGGGCTTTTGACCAGGTCGTCAACCAATCAGCATCCTGACTTGAGTGTTAGGCTTTACACGGTACAAATATCCATACGTTTCTATGACTAACTACTTAACGACTGTGCTAAGCAATGTCCAAAGAAGAGCTGGATTCAAAGAGGAGAGGGCGCGCCGCGTATGAAAAGCACCTTCCCCCCCGCCCCGAGACCCCCGCAGACACTGAGTTCAGCCTGCTGCACGCCGGCCTCCTGAACTCAGCTTCCCACGGGACCAGACCCCCGCCTCCGGGGAGGGACCACGCACCTTGCCCACCTCGTGCTTTTCCCCGCAGCCCCCAACGCCCTCCCGCCCCTCTCTGCCTCCCCCCTGGCCCCTGCAAAACCAGCCAGACTGGGATCCGCTCTTGGCCCCCAAACCGGCTCATTTAGTGCCTCTTTCTGAGTCCAAAACCTCAGCTGCCGGGGCCGTTCTCAAGCCCCCAAAGCGCAGGGCTGGACCCCCTCACGCCCCCCGTTCCCCCAGCCTCCCTCAAGGCCGCCGCTCAGCGCCCCACCCCATCACCCCTCAGGGTCCTCTACAACCCCCCCGCCATGTTCCCTCGGGGCCCCCTCAGGCCTTCGCGTCGTTGCCCACCGTCCCCCGCTCACCTTGACGCGCGCTCAGGTGCCTCACGACGGCCTCGCCACAGAACCCGCCCGCCGGGCTGCGCTTTTCCCCCAGGCCTCCCCGCGCCGATTTCGAACTGGGCGCCATTTTCCCCACGACCACTCGGCTTCCGGAGCGTCCCGGCCCGCCCACGCCGCGCGCCCATTGGCCGCCGTCCGCACCCCAGCTTGAGAACCCCCGTTCCATTGGCTCGGCGCTGCCGTCAATCCTCACCGAGCCCCTCCCTGGCGAGGCAATCCGACCAATCGAAGCGCGGCTCCCGCGCTGTGATTGGCCCGCCCTCCCGCCTATCCGCCCGCGAGCGGTTGCCATGGTGACGAGGCAGCGGCGGCGGCGCGCGGCCGTTGCCGGGGCGACGGGCAGGTGCGGCCGCGCCTGCGCGGCCCGGAGACGGGGGGGGGGGGGCGGATTTACCAAACCCCGGCTTTTTCTTCTTCAAAACTGGATGGATTTGTGTGCGACAGCCCAAAATAAATCCGTTGCGCCTTCTTTCCCTCTTGTCTTCCGTCAGCTCTCGGGTAACGCCCGGGGGCTGCCCGGAGCCGGCTCGCCGCCGGCGGACCGGCAGCCTGCCGCGGGCGGCGGTTTCAAGCCCCCGCCCCGCCACCGCCGGGCGGCCAACGGGCGGGAGACACCCCCGCACGCGCCGAAGGAGCCCGCTCGGCTCCCCGGTGGTCCTGGCCCTCCCCCGCCTCCCGGGGCGGTGCCCGGCAACGGCCCGTGCGGAGCTGGCGCTGCAGGGCGGGGCCGAGGCGGGCGGAGAGGCGAGGCCAAGACCTGCGGAGAGGCGCGGCCGAGGCGGGGCGGGAGAGGGCAGGGAGGAGGGGCCGAGGCGGGCGGGGAGGCGGGGCCGAGGCGGGCGGGGAGGCGGGGCCGAGGCGGTCGGGGAGGCGGGGCCGAGGCGGCCGGGGAGGCGGGGTCGAAAGGAGCGGGAGGCGGGGCCGAGGCGGGCGGGGAGGAGGGAATGGAGGCGGGGTCGAAAGGAGCGGGAGGCGGGGCCGATGCGGGAATGGAGGCGGGGTCGAAAGGAGCGGGAGGCGGGGCCGAGTCGGGAAGGGAGGCGGGGCCGAGGAGGGGCGGGAGGCGCAGCAGAGCTGGGCAGGGAGGCGGGGCCAAGGCCTGCGGAGAGGCGTGGCCGAGGTGGGGCGGGAGAGGGCAGGGAGGAGGGGCCGAGAAGGAGCGGGAGGCGGGACCGAGGCGGGCGGGGAGGCGGGGCCGAGGCGGGCAGGGAGGCGGGGTCGAAAGGAGCGGGAGGCGGGGCCGGGGCGGGCGGGGAGGCGGGGCCGAAAAGAGCGGGAGGCGGGGCCGGGGCGGGCGGGGAGGCGAGGTCGAAAGGAGCGGGAGGCGGGGCCGAGGCGGGAGGGAGGCGGGGTCGAAAGGAGCGGGAGGCGGGGCCGGGGCGGGCGGGGAGGCGGGGCCGAAAAGAGCGGGAGGCGGGGCCGGGGCGGGCGGGGAGGCGGGGCCGAAAAGAGCGGGAGGCGGGGCCGAAAAGAGCGGGAAGGCGAGGCCGAGGTGGGCGGGGAGGCGGGGCCGAGGTGGGAATGGAGGCGGGGTCGAAAGGAGCGGGAGGCGAGGCCGGGGCGGGCGGGGAGGCGGGGCCAAGGCCTGCGGAGAGGCGTGGCCGAGGTGGGGCGGGAGAGGGCAGGCAGGAGGGGCCGAGAAGGAGCGGGAGGCGGGACCGAGGCGGGCGGGGAGGCGGGGCCGAGGCGGGAAGGGAGGCGGGGTCGAAAGGAGCGGGAGGCGGGGCCGAAAAGAGCGGGAAGGCGAGGCCGAGGCGGGCGGGGAGGCGGGGCCGAGGCGGAAACGGAGGCGGGGTCGAGGCGGGATCGGAGGCGGGCCGAAAGGAGCTGGAGGCGGGGCCGAGACGGACGAGGAGGCGGGGCCGAGGAGGGGCGGGAGGCACGGCAGAGGCGGAGAAGGAGGCAGGACTTGAAAGAGCGCTGTACTGCGCGTGCGCTGCCGCACGGCTTCAGGACTGGCTTGCGGACGCCAGCCGGCAGTTGCGAGCAGAGACCGTCGCGCTGTAGCGCGCACGCGCGGCTCCCCGGCTGCAGTACCAGCGTTCGGTCGCACGGTGGCGGCAGGGAGCGCACAGCAGCTCGCTGTACTGCGCACTCGCGCCTCCCGCGCCGCCGCAGAAGCTTTCGGCCCCATTTGGCTGCAGCGAGCGCAGAAACAGCCGCGCTGTACGCGCGTGCGCCGACCTTCCGCTGCCGTACCGGCAGGGCGGCAGGAGCGCGCGTCAGCGGCTCCCCTGATGCAGTAGTGGCTTTTGGTCGCACGGTGGCAGCAGCGAGCGTGCAAAAATGCCGCTGTACTGCGCATCAGCGGCTCCCCGGGTGCAGGACCGGCTTTTGGTCGCCCGGTGGCTGCAGCGAGGGCACGGAGACGCACGCTGTACTGCGCATGCGCACTACCCCGCTGCAGGGGCGGGGCCGAGTAGGGCTGGGCGGTGCCAGGGAGGTGGGGCCTCGGAGAGATGGAGGAGGAGCCGCGGTGGGAGGCGGCCAGGAGGCGGGGCTATGGCAGAGGGAGGCGGGGCCAAGGCAGGCCGGGGGTTCAGCCAAGCACGGGAGGCGGGGCCGAGGAGGGGTGGGAGGTGGGGCAGCATAGCGAAGGCGGGGCCTATGGCAACAGGGGGCGGGGCCGAGAAGGGCTACAATCCCCCTGCGCAGGGGCGAACCCCCCGA
Organism: Vanellus vanellus; assembly: GCF_965231255.1. Classification (NCBI taxonomy): domain Eukaryota; kingdom Metazoa; phylum Chordata; class Aves; order Charadriiformes; family Charadriidae; genus Vanellus; species Vanellus vanellus. The sequence continues at coordinate 8,842,913 of NC_138927.1, read as the reverse complement.
GGAGACCCGGCCGGGACAGCCCACAGCCGGTGACTCACTGGGGGGGGGCACCTCAACCTCGCTCTGTGGAACTCACCCACGCTGCAGCCGGCCCCGCAGCAGCCACCAAACTGCCGCTGCTGCACCCACCGCTTCCTCACACTGGGGTGGGGGTTTCTTCGCTTTTCCATAATGCTCAGGTTTGGGGCTTTTCAGCGCCTATCCACCACGTAAAAATTGGCGAGTTTTGCTTCTGTGTGTGAAAAAGGGGTGGGTGTTTTTGCTTTCCAGCTGCACCAATCCAGGTGGATAGGGCTTGCCCAGGAGCCCCAAATTAGGAAAAAAATTTTTCTTTTTCTTTCCCCCGCCCCCCCCAAACAGAAAATTGGTTTTTTTTCCCCAGTGCCGACCCAGAAGCAGGGCTTTGGGGTATTTTTGTGCTGGCCCTGCAGGAGAAAGCAGCTCCAAATTGGGATGGGAAAAGGGGGAGAAGGGGAAGGAGCAGGGGCAGCTTTTAAAAGTGCTTTTACATCTTCAAAAAAGAATAGGGGGCGGGGGGTGTCAAGCTTTTCGATGCTTTCTATAAATTGGCTTTCCTTGCATTTCAAAAACCTTACAGAGCATAGACATTTCACCTCTGTATCAATTTACACACAGACATAGATATATTTAGGGTAAATATAAGCCTGAGAAATACCAGAAAGCCTCGAGGAGCTGAAGAGAAGAGACAGAGCAGGCAAAGAAAAGGGGGGGGGGGCAGCCCGGCAGAGTTAGAACGATAGAGACAAAAATGGGCTCTAGGACACACCTCTTTATAGTCCAAAATCCTTTATGTAACAGAGTAGATCTAGGGTTTTATTTTGAACTCCTCCTATATAAAGAAATGAATATCCATTTATTAATAGAGACTAAAATGTGAGATTTTTCTTTATTTCAATGCCTCACGCCCATATTCATGGGTTTTAAAGTTTGCTAATCCCCCCCTCCCCCTGACTTTTCAGACATTTTGGGGCTGTGATCCGCCTCTTTTCCGGCAACCCCTGCGTTATCCCCCACTCACCTGCTCCTCCGCCGCATCATCCCCGCTGCCCCTGCAGACCCTGGGCTGCCCCAAACGACATCATCACCCACACAGACACACACGCACACACCCCCTTTTTATTCCCCCCCAAAAAAAGGCACAAAGCCACCGGACCCAGGGCTGGCCCCATCTCCTCTGGGCACTCAGCCACCGGCAGGCAAACCTGATGTGGGATCATTACTGGAGGTGACTTAGAAATTCAGTTATATTCACATTTTGAAGAAAAGTACAGCATGGATGAAACTTTCTGGGGCAGAGTGCAGCTGGTGTGCAAAGGACACATTTCACAAAGGCGCCCGAGGCAACCTTAGATGTTAACGACACTGGGGGAGGCCGGTGCGCTAACTCCAAGGAAAAACACTGTAGAGGATGGAGCGCAGTGGAGACACGGAGGCCAAACTCTGCGATTAAATGGGAACTTGAGGGTCAAATGGAACCCCTGAAGGTCTTACGGAACTGATAAGCTGCCTAATTGTTACCCTGAGCCAACGATCTGTCATTTTTGGACAAAATGCTATCCTTTGGGTGAACTTTGCTCATTATAATGTCGTTATAATACCAAGACACACCTCCATCCCAAAAGCTACCCATCTCCAAGGTGTGACCGCTCCTCACGGAGTCCACGCTCTGAATTTTTCATAGTCTATACCTTTAAAAGCCAAGCGAGAGAATTTGACACCGATCATAACACAAGTAGGTGTGACTAGAGTCCATCAAGCTCCACCTGAAAGGAAAAAAACAAAAAAAACAAACAAAAAAAAGTATAAAAATAGCTTCAGAGAGGAGGGATGTCAGGGAAGATACCAACACGGGCAGGGAAATGCCATGGCTGACCACCCGTGACTGCTGCTGGGGTCCGTCAACGGGCTGAGCCTCTCCTCCGCCCCATAAGGACACATGTGGGGAGGACTCGAACACTTGGCTATGCCAAGTGCTTCCCCGGGAAACTCAGAAATCTCTATAGAGTTGTTTTAGAACTTAGCGCATTTGTAGCCAGGCTGTATTACTAACATTTTTAGTATTTGCACGTGCTTTGCAGACAGTCACTATCACCGGCGATCCAGAAGAACTTGTGCCTCTGTTGCTTCAATAAACTACACTCTTCACTAATCTAGACGTGGGAGTTCACAGTGAACGCCACCCAAATCCTTACGCGTGGCCGTGCTGGTTCACGGGACGCCGCTCGATCAAATTGGGTATGGTGCTATTAGTGCATCTGTAATTGTGATAGTTCAATATACATATTGAACACCAACGGACTTTAAACGCCGAATTCGGCGTCACTCAGACTCTAAGCCTCGCCGCCCTCAGCCCCTCTGATACAGGCTGGAACGCAAGGGGGTTTATTTTCTGCCAAATTACTTTGCCCTTTAACACAACACCAGGGCAGGGGGGCGGTCTATTGAGCATCGCCAGACCCGTACGGCGAGAAACCCGAAACACAAAAAGCCCCAATTATATTTCAGCAGATTAACAAAGAGCACAGAAGAAAGCAGAGGAATTCCCTCACACTGAGGGACGGGGCAGCAGCTGAGCTACAGGAGGACTCCAGGGAAACAGCTCAGTGCGAAATACAGCACAGCCTTTCAAAGCCAGAGCAACTGGAACTCTTCCAGTCAGTATTAAGACTAAGCGTTGCCACTCTGAACACGTTCTGAGCACGCCAGTAAACCCTCTGGCTGGCCCTGGGAAACCCCTCCTCCCTTCCTCGCAGCGCTGCCGCGGGGACATCCTCCTGCCAGGCTGCCGCAAAGGGCTGGGCCGTGAACAGAATCGATGCAACGGACACCCCCACCCCCCCCCCCCCAAACAGCTACAGCCCTCGCGCCGCTGCTGCCGCCGCTGCTGCTGCTGCACACCTTGCTGGGTCAGTACAGCCGGAAGGGAAGGGTAAAACTCTGAAGAGTGCAATGAGCAAGAAAGAACAAAGCTCAATCCTTCACTCTATGCTGAAGAGGTGCACGTATGCTTAGAGAGATCTATCTCTATCTCTCTCCCCAATAAAAATACTTACACTACAAAAGTATTTGACTTTCCTTTGGCACTAAATGAACTTGCCCAGCTGTCAATCCATACCATTAAACTAGCCATCTCCAAAATACACAGCTATAATTTGACTCGGGGGTTTTTGGGTGCCGCACGATTAGCGGGGACATCTGGCCAGCTGCCCGGCCCAGGAGAGATCATAGAATGGTTTAGGTTGGAAAGGACCTTGAAGATCATCGAGTTCCAACCCCCTGCCACAGACAGGGACACCTCCCACTAGACCAGGTTGCCCAAGACCACGTCCAGCCTGGCCTTGAACACCTCCAGGGATGGGGCCTCAACAACCTCTCTGGGCAACCTGTTCCAGTGCCGCACCACCCTCAAAGTGAAAAATTTCTTCCTAATGTTTAATCTAAACCTGCCCTCTTCCAGTTTAAAGCCATTCCCCCTCCTCCTATCGCTACATGCCCTAGTAAAAAGTCCTTCCCCAGCTCTCCTGTAGGCCCCCTTTAGGTACTGGAAGGCCGCAATAAGATCTCCTCGGAGCCTTCTCTTCTCCAGGCTGAACAGCCCCAACTCTTTCAGCCTCTCCTCATAGGAGAGGTGCTCCAGCCCTCGGATCATCCTCGTGGCTCTCCTCTGGACACGCTCCAGCAGGTCCATGTCCTTCTTCTGTTGGGGACTCCAGAGCTGGATGCAGTACTCCAGGTGGGGTAGAGGGGCAGAATCACTGCTACAACTGAAAACCCAAAGACCGGCAATGCCACTAAATTCGGAAGATAGGCTGTGGAATTTAAAAAAAAAAAAAAAAAAAAAAAACCAAAAAAAAAAAACCAAAAAAAACCCCACACCCCCCAAAAAAAAAAACCAAAGAGAAAGACAAAGAATGCAAAGACTTAGTGCCGAAAAAGGCCATTAGGGAAGCAGTAGCTCACCAAAAACACATCGGGACTCGCTGTCACCACTTACAAGGCTGTCAGTGCTTCTTGGCAAAGCCTGGAAAACTCACAGAAGCCACGCCGCCTTGTCCCTGTCTCTTCTCTGACCTCGATTGCTTTGCGTACAGAGGCCAGCATCTCAATAAGGTTTTCCAATACTACTGGAAGACATTTTAAAAACTTGTGGACTGAAAAAGCATAGAGCTTTTACCACGGAAACAAAGTCTCTTTCTTTGGAACATCTGAACCCTTGCAAAGGCTTTCTTGCCTCTTATTCTCACAGTGCCAGTTAACTGGCACGGTAAGCACACAGAAAGAGAAGATTATGCTTTCGGGAGGAGAAAATAAGCGGAGGGAAGCAAGCTTTGCATGGGCGCAACGTGCTCCGGAACACACCTTATTTCTAGTATTCGTGTTCAAATATTTCATTGAAAAATTACGGGAGGAGCGTCGGCACATCCTTCACGTTTAGCTTCAAAGCCCACACGACAAGGACCTCAGGAAAAAGGCAGATGCACAGGGGAGACATACCTGGTCCTCGCAGACCACTCTGGATCCTTTCCGTCTGTCCCGTACCGTCACGGCAGAAGAAAGGGCGACCGCAGAGCAAGGCTGGCCGTTGACAATCTGCCGAGAGAGGAAAAAACCCTTTAGCGTAAAGCTGGGGAGGAATCTCAAGCTGCCTTCTCCATTAAGGTTTGCCAAGACAACAGCTGAGCGGAGGGAAAAGTACTTGGCATCACCTTTGGGACGGTTCTTGGGGCAGGCCACGAGAGCTCTTGCATTTTTCAGACAACCCTACCTTTCGTTGACTCACTGGCAGCTTCAGTTGCACTAGAGCCACCTTCCCGGCTGCACGCAGGTGACAGTCACGGACAGGTACGTTTTCTCAAGCCTACGTACAGCCAAGGTTTCCTCACCCTAGACGGCCCAAAGTGAACATTTTTGTTACAGGGTACAGCAACCCACCGGCCCGCTGAACCGCCTCCTGCCAAAAAGGCAATGATTTTTTCCAGGCTCTTTCTCCAGATGGTCACGAGCTTTTAAAACTGCCATTGTGCCACCAAACCTGCTCAGGGTCCCTGCCAGCTTGCGACTGCCCCCGGCCTTACCGGGCACACGCTCTCTGCTGTCTCCCAAAAGCAGGAGTACGGCACGCGCCCAGACCCCAGCCGTGCCGGTGCCCACGCGCACCTCTCTCTTTGCACGAGGAGCCCCCGAGCACCCCTGCGGGCGCTGCCGCACACGCAGGATCGGCTTCACCTACTCTGATTTCAGGGGATGCTATTTCTGAAGCTTTAAACCGAAAACCGCCTCCTGACACTCGGCCACAGCAGAAGTCATCCATAACGAGAACTCCACAAACATGCAGCAACGCAAATTGCAAACCAGCAGCAGCAGCTTCAGAGATATGTAGACCAGAAACAAGGGAGAAAAATAGAACAGCTTCATCTCGTGCACACAGGAAAGCCGCAGACAGAGAAGAGGGTCTGCCTGTTTTCTGTCAGGGCTGAGAACGCTTTCTCCTTCCCTTCCGAAATCCTTCTGTTAGGTGTAAACATCTGTTACGGTTTGAGAGACCCGTAACAATTTTCTGCCGTTGAGACAATCATTCTATCACCCGATGACCCCTCCCCACCCGGGAAAGGGCATCGGGAAAAACAAGGAAACCCGGGAGGCGAAGTATAAACAGATTTAATAGAGTAGGATTCAATAAACAGCATTAATAGCGCTAAAGAACTAGTATTGATCCTGATACCCATACAGAATACGCAAAAATTATACTCAGCCCATTCTATCCGTAGGAAGCTGTGCACTCCCAGCAGCGGACAGCAAACATCAGACACTGCGAGTGCTATGACTGCAGGAGGAAGGGAAGGCCTCGGGGCTCCGGCACCGGGGCACAAAGTTCTCAGGGTCGCAGCCATCAAGGGAGAGAGAGAACTTCCAGCCAACTTTCTAATTTATAGGGAATGTGACGCTGATGGTACGAAATAATCCTGTTGGCCGGCTTGGGTCAAGAGCCCGGCTATCGCTCCTCCTCATCCTCGCACCTGGCGAGCTCGAAAACACCGAGACCTTGAAACCCACACCACCATAGCTGGCTAGACAGTAAATATTTTCACAAACTCAGACACTAGAGTCTTCTAAAAGTGCAGTCTTCCCAAGTATTAGAAGATAAATTAGTCCCGTGTCGCTCAAACCAAGACAATATCGTAGCACCACCGTGCCAATACCCAGAGCGGGGACCGACCGCCCCGCCGCCGGACGTTTGTGGAGCGGGGCACGCAGACAGAGGGACGCGTTTTGCCACACACAACCCTGAATCTCCTGAAAATTTACGTTTACCAAAGAGAGCCACTTGGAAGGTACTGCCAAACAACACTTGGCAACAAAACTTTCACGGGTTTGACGCGCACACAATTCGGGGGGAACTCGCTCTTTGCTTCCTGCTGCTGTTGCTGTGCTGCCTTCAGAAATCCTACTTGCAGCCAAGTTTCTCACTACCGGTTCAAGCACTTACCTTCCTGCTATTAACAGCACATTTACACAGGCAAGTTACTTCATTGCTCTGCTCAAATTAGCCAAAGGAAAGTTACAGCCCTGAGAGAGGAGTGAAAAAGGGGAGGTCAGGCAGCAGAAGAGCTCTGCAGGCTGCCACCAGGCAACACCGTGCTCTGCTTTGGAAACCACGTGCACGCCCCACACAAACCCACACGCCGGCAAGAAAATAAAAAATAAAATAAAATAAAAAAAAAAAAATCCCAGCCCTGAGGGAGCTGGGGGGGGGGGGGGGGGGGGGGAAGCAGTGAAAGGGAAGACCAGCAGCTGCAACGTTAAGTGACATTTGGCTTTAACGCTGACCGTGTACTTCAGCAACTCTCCGAGCCTACACCCCAATCTTTTTATATATATTTTGAGAATAATCATAGAATGGTCAAAGAATAGATGTAATTGTATAAGGTCAATTAACAGAATGCAGGTGCTTAAAAACAGTATGACCATTGTACTACAACTTCAGAAGAGGAACTGAAACGGAACGACAAGAGCCAGCTGAAAATTAATGAACTTTTGGAACTACTGAAGAGTGAAGAACCGGGAGACTTTAAAGAAACACTGAGAGCTTGCCAGACAGAAGTATCAGTTATGTAATGTTGTGTAGAATCGTATCTATAGAAGATGTATTTTGTTAGCCACTCGCTGAGGTGATGGCCCAACTCCGAGTTGTTAATAAAGCCAACCTAGATGTACCCACAGGCTGGCGAAATTCTTTAACAGTTTTGGCGACCCAGATGGGACTCTAGGACACAGGAGAGGAAAAGCCAGGTATTCCTCTGCACAGACCTGTTACCAACACTCGAAATGCCGGCAGAAATATATCAGGTGAGTTCACCTAAGAGGCTTGGGCACGGGTAATTCCAGATGGAATTATACTGGGAAACTCTTGTGTTTAAAAACTTGCATAAATTCTTGAGGAACGGAATTGAAAAGACGGGGTCAGCACCCAGCGTTGAAAGGGGGACGCCCCTTGCTGAGGTCTTAGAGAATTGGAAAAAGATACCTCTGGCACAAACATTACAGAAAGGCAAATCGATCACGTTGTGCCAGGAGGAATGGCCATTCCTGACAAGAGTTAGAGGGGGAGGACCAGTGGATTTATGGCCTCCCAAAGGAACTTTTATACCCCATAAGCAACATTTCTTGAGAATAACTTTGGAGGACTCGGGGAGTCAAGATATTGATTATTGGTGTATTTGGTATACTTGGGCACAACAAAGGAAAAAGGCTGCTTTGTTGAAAACTGACAGGAATCCCTTTCCCTCAGCTCGGGAAACCGAGTCTCCTCCTACTGGTATTGGAATGTATCCATTGCGATTGGAATACATCCCAAACCCAAGAGCAGGCCCTGGCGCACCTCCAGAGGTTCCTGCAGATACTGCAGTTACGAGGCATGAGCCTTGGAAACAAGGTGATTTAGTGGCCTGGCAACCTAAAATGCCTCGCTTACAAGATGATGCTCAAAAATGTGCTCAATTACTACTACTACTACTACTACTACTACGGGAACTGTCACTGATTATACCCCTAATTGGAATGATATGCGGACTCTGCTACGAGAGTTATTCCAAGCAGAGGAGCGAGAGAAGATTTTTCAGAAAGATAGAGAAATTGCCCAAAGAGGTCAAGGGCTAAATCCCTGGCCGGAGCAGGACCCAGAGTGGAATCTGACAACCGCAGAAGGGATAAGAATCTATCGGGCTGCGATCCAACAGCTCACAGAAGCAGTTCGGCAAGCAGGAGAAAGAATAACTAACTGGTCAAAAGTTTCAGAACATAGACAAAAACCTGATGAACACCCAAGCGATTATTGGGGCCGATCGAAAGATGCTTCATTGAAATATGGGGGATGACCCGTGACAATTTCCAAGAGCCATTAGCTATTGGTGGATTTGCAGATCAATCTGCGCCTGACATTAATAAATATTTCAAGAAGCACGTGCCAGGCTGGCAAGGTGAAACATTAACTAAAATTTTGAGTATCGCTGCTTTTGTTTTCAACGGAAGAAATGAAGAGAAGCGAAAACAAGACGACGACGACGGGTTAAAACTTGAAAGAACGCGGGAGCGGAAAGAGAAAGAAAGAGAAATTGGGTTGCTAGCTGCTGCTGCTCTCACCCAGACACATAACCCGAGAGGAAGAGGTCAGGGATATCGCCGAGGGGAGTGCAGGGGAAGAGGGGCGAGAGGCAGAGCCCCTCCTATTTCTCGATATGCTGATTCTTCAGAATGTTTTTATTGTGGAAATTTAGGTCACTTGCAGAAAAGCTGCCCACTGAGGCCTGTTGCAACACCGGGAAGACCTTCACCTGTTTAGACCACCTCGACCTCACTCGCAGTAAGAGGATGATACTCTTTTTCTCTGGGAACTGAAGGTACAACGGAACCCGTCAGAATCAAGGTAGATGAGTACGGTCAGATTTCCGCAAAGGTAAACTGTATTCATGTTAACTTTGTAGTAGATACAGGAGCTACTCTGTCTTTACTAAATTTTGAAGCTCCCCAGATTTCAAATGATGTGGTTAAAATAAGGAGAGTACTAGGAGAAGAGATAAAGTATTTATCTACCCCTTTACCCGTAGTTTTAAATGAAAAATTGGTATGGGGGAAGGTTTGTGATCTCCCCCGATTCTCCCGTTTCCCTTTTTGGACAAGAGCTTTTGCAGGAATTCGGTACGCTTATCTCCTTGACTCCAGCTAGGATTCAAGTGGCGGTGATAAGTTCTGCAATAATTTGGTGGGCTAGTCAAGAAAGAAACAATCTGAATAACGTACCACTTGAATGAGCCGCAGTCCCCAGAGAACTTTGGAGTACCTCGGGAGATGAAGTAGGATTGTTGAAATCTGCTGAGCCAGTAATAACAGGAACAAAAGGAGGGACTCCTCCTTCAGTTCGACAATATCCAATTATTGATGAGGCCATGCCCAGTATTGAAAAAGAAATTGTGCGTTTTCTAGAGAAAGGAATTTTGAAAGAGTGTCGTAGTCCCTACAACACTCCAATTTTACCTGTGAGAAAACATAGGTCGGATAAAGACGGAGACCCGTAATATAGATTTGTGAGCTGTGAATGAACACCTAACTGTTCCACATCCCGTGGTACCCGATCCTAATTTAATTTTGACACAAATACCAGTACGGGCACAGTATTTTACAGCGCTCGATCTCACGGGAGCTTTCTTTAGTATTCCGTTTGCCGAAGAAAACCAGTTAATCTTTGCTTTTACTTGGCAAGGAAAACAACTGACCTGGACCAGGTTACCACAAGGATTCATCAGCTCTCCAACAATGTTTTTCTCAAATTTTAAAGAACGATTTGCGAGATTTAGTTTTTCCAAGGAAGTCTGTTTTAGTACAATACGTTGATGATTTACTGTTGGCTAGCAAAACTGACGATGACTGTATAAGAAACACTGAATATTTGTGAATCCAACTTGTTAAAAAGGGACACCGTGCATCTCCATCCAAATTGCAATTTTACTTGCTGTTTACAAAATATCTTGGATATATATTAAAGCCAGGAAAATGGGAGGTGGATCCTGAAAGGGTTAAAGCAATTCAGGAGATACCTAGACCTGTAACTAAGAAGCAGTTGAGAGGATTTTTAGGACAAGTAAAAAAAAAAAAAACAAAAAAAAAAAAAAAACCCCAAAGAAAGACATTCCTAACTACCCAGGCACCAATTTGGGAAGGAGGCGCGCTCTGTTCACTGCAGTCCTGCATCAGTTTTTCGGCGCTGGCAGCAAATTTGCCTTCTCTGCCCGCTTGACGCGGAGTACCTGTAGCGCCCCCAAACTCGCAAACGTTTCTCCCCGCTCCTCCAGCCCCACGCCTGCCCTTACCTGAGCAGCCGGCGGAGTCAACCCGGCAGGATTTTCTTCCCGGGACACACAAGGGGACACTGGGAAAAAAGGAGACAAGAAATGACCCTGTTTGCCACAGCCAGACAACGGGCACAAGCCGGGGGACCCCCACCCCACCTCTGCCCTCGGGAGCGCATCCCAGACAGGCGCCTGGCATGGATTTAACCCCCCAGGGAAGAGGACGGGCTCCCCGTTGGCAGAACCACCACTTGCCTCCCCGCTGCTCCGAGGTCCTCACTCATGACAGCCCGGCCTGCGTCCGGCCGCTCTTCAGCCGTGCGGGGAGTGCAGTCCGGCGCGCGGGTGCTCCAGCCAACACACACTCCGGCTAATTGCAGCTCCTGCTCATTACCGCTGCCGGGAGTCTTGCCTCTGAGTAATGCACGCTCCGGACAGAGGACACCCCGTCTCCCTCCAGCTCCAAGCTCTGCCTAATTGAAGCCGCGGCTCTGCACTGAAGCTCCAGCTCCTCCGTATGAGCTCCACCTGTTTGCGACAGGCTGGGCTTTTGACCAGGTCGTCAACCAATCAGCATCCTGACTTGAGTGTTAGGCTTTACACGGTACAAATATCCATACGTTTCTATGACTAACTACTTAACGACTGTGCTAAGCAATGTCCAAAGAAGAGCTGGATTCAAAGAGGAGAGGGCGCGCCGCGTATGAAAAGCACCTTCCCCCCCGCCCCGAGACCCCCGCAGACACTGAGTTCAGCCTGCTGCACGCCGGCCTCCTGAACTCAGCTTCCCACGGGACCAGACCCCCGCCTCCGGGGAGGGACCACGCACCTTGCCCACCTCGTGCTTTTCCCCGCAGCCCCCAACGCCCTCCCGCCCCTCTCTGCCTCCCCCCTGGCCCCTGCAAAACCAGCCAGACTGGGATCCGCTCTTGGCCCCCAAACCGGCTCATTTAGTGCCTCTTTCTGAGTCCAAAACCTCAGCTGCCGGGGCCGTTCTCAAGCCCCCAAAGCGCAGGGCTGGACCCCCTCACGCCCCCCGTTCCCCCAGCCTCCCTCAAGGCCGCCGCTCAGCGCCCCACCCCATCACCCCTCAGGGTCCTCTACAACCCCCCCGCCATGTTCCCTCGGGGCCCCCTCAGGCCTTCGCGTCGTTGCCCACCGTCCCCCGCTCACCTTGACGCGCGCTCAGGTGCCTCACGACGGCCTCGCCACAGAACCCGCCCGCCGGGCTGCGCTTTTCCCCCAGGCCTCCCCGCGCCGATTTCGAACTGGGCGCCATTTTCCCCACGACCACTCGGCTTCCGGAGCGTCCCGGCCCGCCCACGCCGCGCGCCCATTGGCCGCCGTCCGCACCCCAGCTTGAGAACCCCCGTTCCATTGGCTCGGCGCTGCCGTCAATCCTCACCGAGCCCCTCCCTGGCGAGGCAATCCGACCAATCGAAGCGCGGCTCCCGCGCTGTGATTGGCCCGCCCTCCCGCCTATCCGCCCGCGAGCGGTTGCCATGGTGACGAGGCAGCGGCGGCGGCGCGCGGCCGTTGCCGGGGCGACGGGCAGGTGCGGCCGCGCCTGCGCGGCCCGGAGACGGGGGGGGGGGGGCGGATTTACCAAACCCCGGCTTTTTCTTCTTCAAAACTGGATGGATTTGTGTGCGACAGCCCAAAATAAATCCGTTGCGCCTTCTTTCCCTCTTGTCTTCTGTCAGCTCTCGGGTAACGCCCGGGGGCTGCCCGGAGCCGGCTCGCCGCCGGCGGACCGGCAGCCTGCCGCGGGCGGCGGTTTCAAGCCCCCGCCCCGCCACCGCCGGGCGGCCAACGGGCGGGAGACACCCCCGCACGCGCCGAAGGAGCCCGCTCGGCTCCCCGGTGGTCCTGGCCCTCCCCCGCCTCCCGGGGCGGTGCCCGGCAACGGCCCGTGCGGAGCTGGCGCTGCAGGGCGGGGCCGAGGCGGGCGGGGAGGCGAGGCCAAGACCTGCGGAGAGGCGCGGCCGAGGCGGGGCGGGAGAGGGCAGGGAGGAGGGGCCGAGGCGGGCGGGGAGGCGGGGCCGAGGCGGTCGGGGAGGCGGGGCCGAGGCGGCCGGGGAGGCGGGGTCGAAAGGAGCGGGAGGCGGGGCCGAGGCGGTCGGGGAGGAGGGAATGGAGGCGGGGTCGAAAGGAGCGGGAGGCGGGGCCGATGCGGGAATGGAGGCGGGGTCGAAAGGAGCGGGAGGCGGGGCCGAGTCGGGAAGGGAGGCGGGGCCGAGGAGGGGCGGGAGGCGCAGCAGAGCTGGGCAGGGAGGCGGGGCCAAGGCCTGCGGAGAGGCGTGGCCGAGGTGGGGCGGGAGAGGGCAGGGAGGAGGGGCCGAGAAGGAGCGGGAGGCGGGACCGAGGCGGGCGGGGAGGCGGGGCCGAGGCGGGAAGGGAGGCGAGGTCGAAAGGAGCGGGAGGCGGGGCCGAGGCGGGAGGGAGGCGGGGCCGAGGCGGGCAGGGAGGCGGGGTCGAAAGGAGCGGGAGGCGGGGCCGGGGCGGGCGGGGAGGCGGGGCCGAAAAGAGCGGGAGGCGGGGCCGGGGCGGGCGGGGAGGCGGGGCCGAAAAGAGCGGGAGGCGGGGCCGAAAAGAGCGGGAAGGCGAGGCCGAGGTGGGAATGGAGGCGGGGTCGAAAGGAGCGGGAGGCGAGGCCGGGGCGGGCGGGGAGGCGGGGCCAAGGCCTGCGGAGAGGCGTGGCCGAGGTGGGGCGGGAGAGGGCAGGCAGGAGGGGCCGAGAAGGAGCGGGAGGCGGGACCGAGGCGGGCGGGGAGGCGGGGCCGAGGCGGGAAGGGAGGCGGGGTCGAAAGGAGCGGGAGGCGGGGCCGAAAAGAGCGGGAAGGCGAGGCCGAGGCGGGCGGGGAGGCGGGGCCGAGGCGGAAACGGAGGCGGGGTCGAGGCGGGATCGGAGGCGGGCCGAAAGGAGCTGGAGGCGGGGCCGAGACGGACGAGGAGGCGGGGCCGAGGAGGGGCGGGAGGCACGGCAGAGGCGGAGAAGGAGGCAGGACTTGAAAGAGCGCTGTACTGCGCGTGCGCTGCCGCACGGCTTCAGTACTGGCTTGCGGACGCCAGCCGGCAGTTGCGAGCAGAGACCGTCGCGCTGTAGCGCGCACGCGCGGCTCCCCGGCTGCAGTACCAGCGTTCGGTCGCACGGTGGCGGCAGGGAGCGCACAGCAGCTCGCTGTACTGCGCACTCGCGCCTCCCGCGCCGCCGCAGAAGCTTTCGGCCCCATTTGGCTGCAGCGAGCGCAGAAACAGCCGCGCTGTACGCGCGTGCGCCGACCTTCCGCTGCCGTACCGGCAGGGCGGCAGGAGCGCGCGTCAGCGGCTCCCCTGATGCAGTAGTGGCTTTTGGTCGCACGGTGGCAGCAGCGAGCGTGCAAAAATGCCGCTGTACTGCGCATCAGCGGCTCCCCGGGTGCAGGACCGGCTTTTGGTCGCCCGGTGGCTGCAGCGAGGGCACGGAGACGCACGCTGTACTGCGCATGCGCACTACCCCGCTGCAGGGGCGGGGCCGAGTAGGGCTGGGCGGTGCCAGGGAGGTGGGGCCTCGGAGAGATGGAGGAGGAGCCGCGGTGGGAGGCGGCCAGGAGGCGGGGCTATGGCAGAGGGAGGCGGGGCCAAGGCAGGCCGGGGGTTCAGCCAAGCACGGGAGGCGGGGCCGAGGAGGGGTGGGAGGTGGGGCAGCATAGCGAAGGCGGGGCCTATGGCAACAGGGGGCGGGGCCGAGAAGGGCTACAATCCCCCTGCGCAGGGGGGAACCCCCCGAGGAGACCCGGCCGGGACAGCCCACAGCCGGTGACTCACTGGGGGGGGGCACCTCAACCTCGCTCTGTGGAACTCACCCACGCTGCAGCCGGCCCCGCAGCAGCCACCAAACTGCCGCTGCTGCACCCACCGCTTCCTCACACTGGGGTGGGGGTTTCTTCGCTTTTCCATAATGCTCAGGTTTGGGGCTTTTCAGCGCCTATCCACCACGTAAAAATTGGCGAGTTTTGCTTCTGTGTGTGAAAAAGGGGTGGGTGTTTTTGCCGTACGCGCGTGCGCCGATCCCCCGCTGCAGTACCGACGTCTTTGCAGGGCGGCAACAGCGAGCGTGCAACATCGCACTGGACTGCCCATTGGCAGCTCTCCTGCTGCAGTAGTGGCTTTTGGTCGCATGGTGGCAGCAGCGAGTGTGCAAAACTTCCGCTCTAGTGCGCATCGGTGGCCCCCTGGCTGCAGCACCGGCTTTTTGTCGCCTGGTGGCAGCCGCGCCTCGTGCTGCGCATGCGCACCTCCCCGCTGCAGGGGCCATAGGAGGCGGGGCCGAATAGGGCTGGGCTGTGCCAGGGAGGTTGGGCCTCTACAGACAGGAGGTGGGGCTTCGGAGAGGATGGAGGAGGAGCCGGGGTGGGAGGCGGAGCAGCATGGGGGGCGGAGACAATGGAAACAGGGGGCGGGGCCAGGGAGGGCTACAACTGCCTTGCGCAGGGGGGACATCCCCTCAGGGGACCCGGCAGAGATAACCCACAGCGGGTGACTCACCGGGGCGACCCCACTCTCCAGCACTCACTGACACAGCAGCCGGCCCTGCCACGGCCAGCAAACTGCCGCCACTGCACCCACCTTTTCCTTGCATCGGGGTGGGAGTTTCTTCACTTTTCCATAATGAGACATTGCCAAGGGCAGCTCCTGATAACGAATAAGAATATGTCTTTACCAAAGAAGAACTGAGTCTGCGCAGGGATGAAAGGTTACTTGTGGTGATGAAGAGGAATCAGCAGCCTTCATCCTCAGCAACCACCACCAGGAGGCATTGCACAAGTGCAGTTGGGAGGAGTTTTTGAAAACGACTTCTTAGAGCTAATTTTAATAAGAAGCAGGGACAGGTTACGCATATGTATAGGTGTATTGGTAAGTTTTATGATCATGCAATTAAGTACTATATATATTCGAGAAGGCCACTGCATTGGGCGTGCATGATTGTGGTGGGGCGACCCCCCCTGCTGCCCAGCGCCAAATAAACATACCTACTTTACAACCTTCTCAGTTGTGGAGTCACCCGAGTCTCATTTCCGCACGTCAGTAATGCTCAGGTTTGGGGCTTTTCAGCGCTTATCCACCATGCAGAAATTGGCGATCTTTGCTTCTTTGCACAAGAAAACGGTGTAGTTTTTTTGCTTTTCAGCTGCGCCAATCTAGGTGGATGGGGCTTGCCTAAGAGCCCCAAATTGGGAATTTTTTTTCAAAACAGAAAGTGTTTTGGTTTGTTTTTTTTTCTCCCCAATGCAGACCCAGAAGCAGGGCTTTGTGGTATTTTTGTGCCGTGGCAGCAACTCCTGCTCTGCGTGCACGGCCTGACAGGGGAAAGCGGCCACAAACTGGGATGGGAAAAGGGGGAGAAGGGGAAGGGGGAAGGGGCAGCTTTTAAAATTGCTTTTACATCTTCAAAATAAAGAGTGGGGAGGGGTGCAGGGTGGTGTGTTGAGAGTTTAAGTGCTTTCTATAAATTGGCTTTCCTTGCATTTCAAAAACCTTACAGAGAATAGACATTTCACGTGTGTATCCATTTACACACAGACATAAATATATTTAGGGTAAATATAAGCCTGAGAAATACCAGAAAACCTCAAGGAGCTGAAGAGAAGAGACAGAGCAGGCAAAGAAAAGGGGTGGGCAGCCCGGCAGAGTTAGAATGATAGAGACAAAAATGGGCTCTAGGACACACCTCTTTATAGTCTAAAATCCTTTATGTAACAGAGTAGATCTAGGGTTTTATTTTGAACTCCTCCTATATAAAGAAATAAATATTAATTTATTAATAGAGACTAAAATGTGAGATTTTTCTTTATTTCAATGCCTTAGGCCCATATTCATGGGTTTTTAAGTTTGCTAATCCTTCCCCCCCCCCCCGAATTTGCAGACATTTTGGGGCTGTGATCCCCCTCTTCTCAGGCGACATCCGTGTGACCCCCCCATACCCCAATCACCTGCTCCTCCACCACATCATCGCCGCTGCTCCCCCGGGGACCTTGGGCTGCCCCAAACGACATCACCACCGACCCCCTCCCCCTTCTTCCCCACCCCCCCCTTTATTCCCCCCCCCCCCAAAGAACAAAGCCACCGGACCCAGGGCTGGCCCCGTCCCCTCGGGGCGCTCAACAACAGTCAGGCAAACCTGGGCAGGGGGGTCTACTGAGCATCGACCCGTACGGCGAGACACCTGAAACACAAAAAGCCCCAATTATATTTCAGCAGATTAACAAAGAGCACAGAAGAAAGCAGAGGAATTCCCTCACACTGAGGGACGGGGCAGCAGCTGAGCTACAGGAGGACTCCAGGGAAACAGCTCAGTGTTAAATACAACGCAGCCTTTCAAAGCCAGAGCAACTGGAACTCTTCCAGTCAGTATTAAGACTAAGCGTTGCCACTCTGAACACGTTCTGAGCACGCCAGTAAACCCTCTGGCTGGCCCTGGGAAACCCCTCCTCCCTTCCTCGCAGCGCTGCTGCGGGGACATCCCCCTGCCAGGCTGCTGCACAGGGCTGGGCCATGACCAGAATTGATGCGACGGACCCCCCCCCAAACAGCTACAGCCCTCACACCACCGCCGCTGCACACCTTGCTGGGTGAGTACAGCCGAAAGGGAAGGGTAAAACTCTGAAGAGTGCAATGAGCAAGAAAGAACAAAGCTCAGTCCTTCACTCTATGCTGAAGAGGTGCACGTATGCTTAGAGATCTATCTCTATCTCTCTCCCCAATAAAAATACTTATACTATAAAAGTATTTGACTTTCCTTTGGCACTAAATGAACTTGCCCAGCTGTCAATCCACACCATTAAACTAGCCATCTCCAAAATACACAGCTATAATTTGACTCGGGGGTTTTTGGGTACTGCACGATTAGCGGGGACATCTGGCTGGCTGCCCTGCACAGGAGATGCTACTGAACCGCCGGGGAAACGCACCGCTGACAGCCAGACAGAAATCAATATCTCAGAGCGCTTCGTCTCAAGATCGGCAATAAAAAACTGCTCACATTCAGTTGCCTCTTTTTAAGTGTATCCTTTGTTTAAACATTTGGTTTTAAACATTGCCTTTGTTAAACATTTAAATGTAATTTAAAAAACGGTCCTGCTTTTAAAGCTTTAGAATAAATACCTCATTGCCAAAGTACACCGAATACATTGTATGCTACAGCCATTTGGCAGTTGCAGTTTAAACAACGCAAGTCCATTTGTAAATTCTACAATTTTAACCTTTTCTAAAGTTTAATTTAGGATAGAAAAATCAGAAAGATCAAAAATCCCCCATATGGTTTTACTGGGGGGGAGAGAGGGAAATCAAAGCCCCACTCCTGCCATCCATAAGGCTACCAAAAGGGACCGGCAGGTGGGCTGATGCTTTCAGCTGTGCTGAACGCACAGAGGAACGTGTTTTGATATCTCTCACCTGTTACAACTGAAAACCCAAAGACTGGCAATGCCACCAAATTGGGAAGATGGGCTGTGGACTTTGTTTTTAAAAGAAAAAAAAAAAAAAAAGAGAAAGAGAGCAACGTCTTGGTGTCGAAAAAGGACATTAGGGAAGCAGCAGCTCACCAAAAACACATTGGGACTCACTGTCACCACTTACAAGGCTGTCAGTGCTTCTCGGCAAAGCCCACAAAACATGCGGAAGCCACGCTGCTTTGTCCCTGTCTCTTCTCTGACCTCGATTGCTTTGCGTACAGAGGCCAGTATCTCAATAAGATTTTCCGGTACTACTGGAAGCTATTTTAAAAACTCGTGGACTGAAGAAGCATAAAGCTTTTATCACAGAAACAAAGTCTCCTTCTTTGGAACATTTGAACCCTTGCGAATGCTTTCTTGCCTCTTTTAGTGAAACATTTTCACAGTGCCAGTTAACGGTAAGCACACTGAAAGAGAAGTTTATGCTTTCGGGAAGAGAAAATAAGCGGAGGGAAGCAAGCTTTGCATGGGCCCAACATGCTCCAGAACACACTTTGTTTTCAGTATTCACGTTCAAATATTTCATTGAAAAATTACGGGAGGAGCATCGACACACCCTTCAATTAACCTCAGAGTCCACACGACAAGGACCTTAGGAAAAATGCAGATGCGCATAGGAGACATACCTTGTACTGGCAGACCACTCTGGATCCTTTCTGTCTGTCCCGTACCATCACGGCAGAAGAAAGGGCGACCATGGAGAAACGCTGGCAGATGACAATCTGCTGAGAGAGGAAAAAAACCTTTAGTGTAAAGCTGGGCAGGAATCTCAAGCTGCCTTCTCCATTAAGGTTTGCCCAGATGATACCCAAGTGAAGGAAAAAGTATTTGGCATCACCTTTGGGACGGTTCTTGGGGCAGGCCACGAGAGCTCTTGCATGTTTTAGACAATCCTGCCTTTCCTTGTCTCACCGGCAGCTTCAGTTGCACTAGAGCCACCTTCCCGGCTACACGCAGGTGACAGACATGGACAGGTATGTTTTCTCAAGCCTACATACAGCCAAGGTTTCCTCACCCTAGACGGCCCAAAGTGAACATTTTTGTTACGGGGTACAGCAACCCACCGGCCCGCTGAACCGCCTCCTGCCAAACAAGCAATGATTTTTTCCAGGCTCTTTTTCCAGACGGTCAAGAGCTTTTACAACTGCCGTCATGCCACCAAACCTGCTCAGGGTCCCTGCCAGCTTGTGACTGCCCCCGGCCTTACCGGGCACACGCTCTCTGCTGTCTCCCAAAAGCAGAAGTACGGCACGCACCCAGACCCCAGCGCAACCCTGCCGGTGCCCACGTGCACCTTGCTCTTTGCACGAGGAGCCCCCAAGCATCCCTGTGAGCACAGCTGGACGCACAGGATCAGCTTCACCTATGCTGGTTTCCGGGGATGCCATTTCTGAAACTTTAAACTAAAGGCCACCTCTTGACACTCGGCCACAGCAGAAGTCATCCACAATGACAACTCCACAAAAACATAGTAATGCAAATTGCAAACCTGCAGCAGCTTCAGAGATATATAGACAAGGAATAAGGGAGAAAAATAGAACAGCTTCATCTCGTGCACACAGGAAAGCCGCAGACAGAGAAAAGGCTCAGCTTTCACAGCCCTTACAGAAAACAGGTGTTCTCCTTCTCTTCTAAGACCCTTCCCTTAGGTCCAAATATCACAGCACCACGGTGGCAATACCCAGAGCAGGGACTGACAGCCCCGCCGCTGGACGTTTATGGAGCGGGGCATGCAGACCGAGGGATGGGTTTTGCCACAAACAACCCTGAATTTCCTGAAAAGTTACTTTTACCAAAAATAGCCACTTGGAAGGTACTGCCAAACAACACTTGGCAATAAAACTTTCATGTGTTTGACACACATGATTTTGGGGGAACTTGCTATTGGCTTCCTGCTGCTGCTGTTCTTCCTTCAGAAATCCTACCTGTAGCCAAGCTTTTCACTACTGCTTCAAGCACTTACCTTTCTAGTACTACAAGCACATTTACACAGGCAAGTAACTTCGTTGCTCTGCTCAAATTAGCCAAAGGAAAGTTACAGCCCTGAGACAGGAGTGAAAAAGGGGAGGTCAGGCAGCAGAAGAGCTCTGAAGGCTGCCAACAGGCAACACTGCGCTCTGCTTTGGAAACCACGCGCACACCCCAAACACATCCACACACCCACACCCCTGCAAAAAAAAAAAAACCAAAAAAAACAACAAACCAAAAAATTCCAGCCCTGAGGGAGCTGGGGGGAAAGTAATGAAAGGGAACACCAGCAGCTGCAACACTAAGCGAAATTCGGCTTGAACGCTGACCGTGTACTTCAGCGACTCTCTACGTCTACACCTCAATCTGCCCAACAACCAGTTCTTTTCTGGAAGGACAAACTTTTTTTTACTTAGAAACCCTAGATTGAAGGCTCCACGGAACAGAAGGTGGGTTGAGCCACAGGACAACATGCCATCAACACTGGAAGAAAAAAAAAATTGAGTAAAAATCAAGCAGCTTCCATCACGTTTCATTCATTACATTTCCACTAGCACCTAGGTGCTCAAAAGTTAACGATTCTCACACCACAGGTCCATAACAATTCAGTTACACAGGGGAAAATAAAAGGCCATTTGCAACTTGTCCATAAAATCAGCATGAACAAACTGAAGGGAAACACCAGACCCTAAAGAAGGTATCGGGCAGCTCTTAATTTATCTGAGAGGAAAGTTGGCTCTTTTACCCGAAAGGAAGGCATTCCTAACTACCCAGGCACCAATTTGGGAAGGAGGCGCACTCTGTTCACTGCAGTCCTGCATCAGCTTTCCTATGCTGGCAGCAAATTTGCCTTCTCTGCCCGCTTGACGCAGAGTACCTGTAGCATCCCCAAACTCTGACTAATGCACGCTCCGGACAGAGCACACCCCGTCTCTCTCCAGCCCCTGTTTGCCACAGCTCTGGCTAATTGAAGCCCCAGCTGTGCACTGAAGCTCCAGCTGATTTCAGCTCCTTCTTACCACCTCTACCTATTTGCAACAGTCTAGGCTTTGGACAAGTTCATCAACCAATCACCATCCTGACTTGAGTGTTACGGTTAAGCACCATGGCTTTACATGTTATAAACATCCATAAGTTTCTGTGATTAATTTCTTAATAATTATGCCAAGCCATGTCCAAAGAAGAGCTGGATTCAAAGAGGAGATGGCATGCTGGGTCTGAAAAGCACCTTCCCCCCCCAGAGACCTCCTCAGCCTGCTGCACGCCCGCCTCCTGAACTTGGGGGTCCCACGGCACTAGACCCCCACCTCCAGGGACAGTCTACACACCCTGCCCACGCCCTCCTTTCCCACGCAGCGCCCAGTGCCCTCCCGCCCCTCTCCGCCTCCCACCCCCCCTGCAAAACCAGCCAAATGGGAGTCTGCTCTTGGCTACCAAATCAGTTCACTTACTGCCCGTTTCTGAGCCCAAATGCCCAGCTCCTGGGCCTGCTCTCAAGCATCAAAAACGCAGGACTTGACCCCTGCTCCTCACCCCACAGCCACACAACTCCAGCTGTTTCTGAGCCCCCAAACCAGTCCCGGGAGCCTGCTTTCCAGCTCCAGGGTCAGAAAACCTGCCCTCCACTTCGGGCCCCAAACCAGCTCACCCTCTCTGCTTCCTCACCCCCCCGGCAGGCCCCGCGGGCGATGCTGAGGGCCGAGGGCGGCACAGCCTCCTCACAGCCCGCCACCCCTAGGGCCCACCGGCACTTTTGGGGAGCGCTGGGCAAGTGCAGAAGGCCCGGGCCCACCTCGCAGCGGGGCTACGCTAGCACGGCCGGAGTGCCGCCTTACTACCGCCCTTTCGGGCTTCATTTTTCCGGCACCACCAGCCCCGCACCCCCACACCCCCAGGCCGAAGGGACCCCGCGGGAAGTCGGGCTCAGTCACCCCCCGCTCCGACCCTACAGTGCCTCGCCTCAGGCCCCCCGCTCACCTTGACGCGCTCCAGCTGCCTCACGACGTGCTCGCGGCGGCACCACAGGCCGGATCCAGCCCAAGACCCGCCCGCCGAGCCACGTTTTCGCCCCGGGCCTCACCACTCCGACTTCAAGCTGGGCGCCGTTTTCTCCCGGCCGCCTTCGCTTCCGGAGCGCCCCCGACGGCCCGCCCATGCCGCGCGCCCATTGACCGCCGCCCGTAACCCCTCCTTGCGACCCCGCTCCATTGGCCTGATGTCGCGTCATTCTCTGCCACGCCCCACCCCGGCGAGGCTGCCCGACCAATCGAAGCGCGGCGCCCGCGCTGTGATTGGCCCGCCCTCACGCCCATGCGCCCCGGAGTGGTTGCCATGGTGAGGAGGCACCTGCGGCTGCGCGGGGCCGTTGCTGGGGCGGCGGGGAGGTGCGGCCGAGCCCGACGAAGAAGGGGGGGAATTCACCAAAATCCGGCTTTTGCTTCTTAAAAACGTTAGAAATTTGTGTGCCACAGCACTGAAAAAACCGGTTGTGCAGCCCCGGCCTCCACGCAGCGCTCCCTGGGGCCAGGCACTTCGTGGGGGGTCGGGGCTCCCGCACCTCGGGGGGCAGCGGCCACTGCGCCGGCGCGTGGGCCAGCAACTGCGGGTGGGGGGGAACACAGTGGTGGTGGGGGCACACGGTCCTAGGGGTGACAGGGGAGGTTCCGGGGCAGGTCTGGCGAGCTGGGGAGGCGCCCGGCGTCTGCACCTGCCAGGGGTGCCCGCCTTCTTCCCCTCTCGCCTTCCATCAGCGCTCGGGTAACTCCCGGGGGCTGCCGGGAGCCGGCTCGCATCCAGCGGACCGGCAGCCTGCCGCAGCGGGCAGTTCGAAGCTTGCCGCCCCGCCAGCCCCGGGTCGCCAGCGGGCAGGAGACACCCCCGCCCCCGCGAAGGGGCTCGATCGCCTCCCCGGTGCTTCTAGCCCCCTGCCGCCGCCGGGGATGGCGCCCGGTAACCGCCCGTGCGGAGGCGGTGCTGCAGTATCGCGCTTCGGCCACGCGGGGGAAGCAGCGGTAAGAACGAGGTGCAGCCGAAAGGAGGCGTGAGGCGTGGCCGAGGCGGGCAAGAGGCGGGGCGGGAGGCGGAGCCGAGACAGATGGAAGGCGGGGCCCGGGTGGTCGAGAGGCGGGGCCAAAGTGGGCAGAAGACGGGGCTGAGGTGGGCGGGAGATATGGATGGGGAGGGGCGAGAGACGGAGCCGAAGCGAGGCAGAAGGCGGGGCCGAGATTGGTAAGAGGCGGGGCCAGGAAAAATAGGAGGCGGAGCCGGGAAGATCGGAAGGAGGGGCCGAGATGGGGGGGGAGGCATGGCTGAGGAGGGGCTGGAGGCGGGGCACAAGAAGGCAGGAGGCGGTGCCAAGGTGCACTGGGAGGCGGGGCCGAGGCGGGCGGAGAAGAGTGGCTGAGGAGGGGCTGGAGGCGGCAAACAAGCAGGCGGGAGGCGGGACCAGTGTGGGCAGGGAGGCGGGGCTGAGACAGGCCAGAAGGCGCGTCCAGGGATGGCAGGAGGCGGGTCTAGGGAGGGCGGGAGGCGGGGTCGGGGAGGGTAGCAGGTGGGGCCGGGAATGGCAGGAGGCGTGGCCAGGGACGGCGGGAGTCGGGTCCGCCGGCGGCGAGGAGGGCGCCACTGATGGTGCGCGTCTCCCGGGCTGCAGTATCGGCTTTCGTCAACAGGCGGCAGGAGAGAGCGCAGCAACATATATATTTAGGGAATCTCGATTATCTACACATATATAATGTATGTTTAGAATTATATATTATATTTACACATATATATTTAGACTATGTCTAGAATATATATTAGAATAGAATATATATTTACACTCATATCTATTTACAGTTATATCTACTTAGATTTAGTTTTTTATTTTGAAATCCGTTTAAATACATAAATGAATAATATTTTTCAATATATATAAAAATGAGAGATTTTTCTCTGTTTTAATGCCTCACACCCATATTTACAAGTTTTAATTTTTTTTTAATCCCCCTATGAATGTTCTTACATTTTTGGGCTATGACCCTCTTCTTCTGGGGGGACCCACACGTGAACCCCTCATCCCCCACTCACCTGCTCCTGTGCTGCATCATCACTCCCTGGTGACACTGAGGTGCCCCAAATGACATCATTAGTCATCCCCCCCCCCCATGCACTCCTTTTTATTCAGTCCCCAAAAAAGCACAAAACAAGGGAAGTTGCGCCGACCGGAAGCTTCTTACTTTAATAATGCCATTTAGAGATGTACATGCCCCGCCCCCCTCGCAAAAGCAGAGCTTCGCTAGACAAAGAAAGGGGGGGCAGCCCCGTAAACGGTGGCAGCTCCCCAGCCCCTGTCCCACAGGCTGGTGGTTGCCCCACAGAGGGGAGTGTGCCAGGGGATGGTGCCACGTCTTTCGCTCGGGCTCTGCTCACCAATGTTCCCCCTCCGTTCCCACGATGGGACAGTCTCCCCAGGGCAACAAATGCCCCCAGCCCCTGTTGGCCTCAGACTGGTCCATGCAAGCCTTAGCCCTTAGCCATCACCACAGGACAACCATCTGGAGGCTTTGGTTTGCACCGACAGCCAGAGCACATGCATATGCATCCAGTGAGCACCATCTGAAGCAGAGC
The DNA here is from genome assembly GCF_965231255.1 of Vanellus vanellus. NCBI lineage: Eukaryota > Metazoa > Chordata > Aves > Charadriiformes > Charadriidae > Vanellus > Vanellus vanellus. The sequence continues at coordinate 8,818,480 of NC_138927.1, read as the reverse complement.
CTGGCTTCGCAGACTCCCAGCAATGCAAAACCAGCCTCAGGGCTCCAGGCTGCCTTCCTTTCATACGGCAATTGGGTTTTGAGAGCACTAAAAGGAAAGAGAAATGTGGAGCAATAAGGCTGAAGATTTTCCTGTCCTGCTTCTGCATTACAGTGCAATCCTCCCTGCTGTACCCTCCTGAAGGATGGCAGCACCTGTGATGAGCTCAGGAGAAGACAAAGGAGAAGCTGCGTGCAACCACACACTCCCCTGTGTATGGAAACACCAAGCAGTGTGCTGCCCATCTTCCTAAATGCAAACAGAGAGGAGGAAAGGGTGCACGGCTATTGTGCACAGAGTTGTTAAGATCTGTATGAAGCCCCATATGTGTAATTTAAACAGCAGCACCTTTTATAACCAAGTGCGTTCAGCTTGTAAGCATAGAATCACAGAATCATAGAATGGTTTAGGTTGGGAAGGACCTTGAAGATCATCGAGTTCCAACCCCCCTGCCATAGACAGGGACACCTCCCACTAGACCAGGTTGCCCAAGACCACATCCAGCCTGGCCTTGAACACCTCCAGGGATGGGGCCTCAACAACCTCTCTGGGCAACCTGTTCCAGTGCCGCACCACCCTCAAAGTGAAAAATTTCTTCCTAATGTTTAATCTAAACCTGCCCTCTTCCAGTTTAAAGCCATTCCCCTTGTCCTATCGCTACATGCCCTAGTAAAAAGTCCTTCCCCAGCTCTCCTGTAGGCCCCCTTTAGGTACTGGAAGGCTGCAATAAGATCTCCTCGGAGCCTTCTCTTCTCCAGGCTGAACAGCCCCAACTCTTTCAGTCTATCCTCATAGGCGAGATGCTCCAGCCCTTGGATCATCCTAGTGGCTCAGAGGACACAGTAAGTGCAGAAGGGGCATCCCATGGGTGCTCAGTTTCTGTATATCTGAGCTGCAGCACAGCCGCTATCACTGTGCCCAGTCCTACTGCTCCAGGGACCTGCACATCCTGCACTAAGCAATTAATTCAGCATCTCGCAAGCTCTCACCATCTTCCACCACTCTATGGACGAAAGAGAAATGTTTTCATCACCTTTATGTTTTGATGGCAGCTTGAGAAAGAGCTGGAGAATGTGCGAGCTTGTGAAGGAACTGAACCTGTAACCTAGCCCAAACCCAAGCCCCAGCCAGCACCCAATCTGCCAAGCTCTGCCTCCTTCTTTGCCTAGGAGCACAAGGAACCTGAAACAGCAAACCCCCTCTGAGACCAGGGAGCTCTGGTCCCTGTTTCAGTTCAGTAATTTGCTCTTTGACTAATGAACCCCCACACTTGGCCAGAGCACATGAGTGAGGATGCCAGCCTAGGGCAGCGCTGCGCAGCCCACATCACAAGTAGTGCTGGGTCACAGGCAAACATTGGCCATAGGCAGGGATGCAGGCTGGCAGCACAGTGCACTCACCTGCCCTGAGCCTGCAAGCTACAGAGCGCCATAGGCTACTTAACTCAGCCCGGTCAACAAGTCTACACCATGCTTAGCAGATGTGCTCAGGCTGCTAGGGGCAAACTCTGGAAATAAGTTACCTATGGGGTGAGAAAGCTTTTGATCCAATTTTACATAAAATATTAATCTCTCCTGTCAATACAAATGCTGTTAGGACTGAGTGTTGGGGCCATACGCAGCTCATAAGTGTTTTGGAACACAACAGGTGCCGAAAGGGGAGGCACAGATTGGTATTAAGACCAGTTTCCTTTATTGTGTATAGCATGGACTTGGAAGAACAAACATCAAGCACTGTGATTACGTTTACTGATGATTCAGAGTTGTGTGGGCTTCTCAATACACAAGAGGAGGACAGTAAAGTCCCCAACAACTGTGAGCAAGCAAGCACCTCGGGGGATAATTAAATTAATTTGAGCTATGGAAATACCACAGAACAAGCTAAAACATGAAGCAAGAAACATCAAAAAGGACTTTTGCACTCAGAGGCTGTATGAGACAACCCCAGGCTACTGCTTGCTCCTGGTTACCCACACAGGGTGCCAGGTGCTATACAAGCACAAACCCCACATTGTTGTGGCCATCAGAGAAAGCAGACAGGTGAAAACAGGTACAGGAAACACATGAAGCATTAAAAAAGCAATCACAGTGATACCAGTTGTATGTGTCACCCAGCCCAGCGCACTGTGGCTTTAGAGAGGGGCTGTTCCATGTGGGGACCACTGGCAATATAGCAGCACCTGGGCCACCCTGACAAAACAAATCCATGCAGGGAACCTCAGGCCACAGTGCCTGCCTCCCACCTTGCTTACCAACTCCCTGTCCCTATTATCAGCTCCTTTCCAGGCTCTTAAACATTGGTCCCCATTCCTGGATCGTGTACCTGGCCCTAACTGCCCCAGCAGCCTCACCACACTAACCAGCCCTGCAAGGCAGCTGCCTTAGGAGACACTGAGGCATCTTGCCTGAGCCACCCTGCCTGGCAAAAGGACTGTTGTCAGGGCGTCACAGTGAGTGCAGAGCCCTTTCCAGCAGATGGGCCCCAACGGCACGTCAGAGCGAGACTGGAGAACACACAGCATCTGGAGCAGCCACATGAGAAAGGACACAAGAGAAGTAAGAAACGGCAGAGCCTCAAAGGCAAGGAGATGCTAAATTTGATGAGGCTGAGGAAGGGAGCCAAAGGAGGAATAAATAGAGCTCATGAGAAAACAAGGCATGAGCATTTAAAAACCTTTAAGGCACTGCTAAACAGCAATTAAAAGGCAATTATAGTTATGAGATACATGGTGGGTAACTGCATGCACTATAAATAGGTGGTGGGAAGACTGTACTGCTCAGCAGGATCTTATTCACTTTTGGGGTAACTTCTGCACAAACAGGAATATTCTGGTGTGAGACAGAAGCTGACAGGAGAGAGTTTACGAAGAGATGAGATTAAAGGAAGAATTTGTATCATGCACATCCTTCTGCATGAAATACGGACCGAGAAGAAGCTTTACAACAGAGGCTTTGGAGGTCTGAGCTTGAGGAATTCCAAACAAAAGCTCAGCAGCAGAGATGTGAAAGAAACACCCATTTTATGCTAGCCAGCAATGTGTATGGTACTGGAGCGCAGGCAGTTCAGCGGCCACTACTATTGTTGGAGAGACTCACTAACCACGCCACTCTCTAGCGCCCATGGAGATCCTGCCCGGCTCAGCTGATAACCCTAGCATAAGCATGTGCACAAACGTGCCTGTAACAGCATTTAACAACAAGCAAAAAGAGACGTTTAAAAGTGGAATTCAAATGCCACAGCCACTTGAGCTTGCTCCTCAGGCTGCCACCAGCGTGCTTGTTCTGTTTCCTACCCGTGCCTCAGGTGCGCTCGCTCACTCATGTAACCCTCTCCCCTTGGCCTTGTGTAACCCCTGGGAGGGATGTCCAAGTCTTGGCTGTAGAGGTTCATAGCATCCAGTGCAAGCAGCTAGCTCACTAAAGATCAGGCTCTCTGACAGCATTCCCTGCCCAGCCTTCCCTCCCAGGCCAGCGAGGCTGGAGCAAGTGCACCAACTGCTGCAAGGCGCTCTCCCTGCGTGTAGCTCAGGCTGGAGGGGAACATGCTGTGAGAGATCCTGGGGAAGAAGGAGCCCTTGGAGCAGATAAAACCCATGAGACCCTGGCTGAAGGTAGGGCCAGGGTCTTTGCAGCGTCGCAACCAACATCTTTAAGAGCAGAAGGCACCACTGAAGTCCAGGAAACCCACCAATGTCCAGAAATCATACCAGGCAGATCCCTGGACAACATAAACCACCACTGCATGATCAGCTTGAGGTTTTTGAGGACATCATCTCTCTCTCAAGACAGCTAGAGGCTAGAAAAGTACTATTCCCCACCATCCCTGTGTGGCCCCAGGCAGTGCCTGCTGCAGAGCAAACAGAAGGTGGAACGGAAAAACACAGCCACACCTCGGAACTCCCTGCCCTGGCTCCTTCACAGATGCTCTTATGGAGGAGCAAAATCTGCAGACTGAAGCACCGAAGGCCTGAGAAAGGGAAGGAGAGAAGCTGTTGCTTCACAGCTCCAAACTCCCTTGGCCAGGCCTGGTGCCCTTCCCAGCTCCCCGCTCCTTCCTCCCCCAGAGCTCTTTTCCTCCTAAAAGCAAAACCACAAATCTCCACCTACTGATTTGTATGTGTATCTCAGCAATCAAAAAGCCAGTGCAGAAGACAGAAGAAAGTGAAGACCATGTGCCTCGGTCTTTAAATGGTATTCTCTGGTCTGTCTTCAAACACAGTACCACTGGATTTGGCAGTTCTAAAGACAATATTGGGTAGTATAGTTGTTCAAATTTCTCGTTGCAGTTTATCATTTGTGATCCTCTCTTCACTACTGAAAGAAAACTGTGGGAATGAGTTGACACTACCCTGAAAGCATGTAGGACACATAACTGATGTTTGTGCCTCTAGTTATCTAGCTGGCCTTGTGGGTCAGCCAAATACGGTAGAAAACAAAAATCAATTGTACACATAAAGTGAACATTATTGATGAGTAGGAATAAAAAGGTCTTGATCTTCAGAGAATATTTCCACAATTGAACGATTTTTGTGGTGTTTGACCCTAAGCTAAGGAAACATAATATAGTCGTTAAAGTTTGGGGGATGTTTTGCAGCAAATCCCCCATCAATGAAAAGCCAGTGAGGGAGCTTCTAGAGCTGGAAGAAAAACAAGTTTTCTCTCCTTATATCACTAAGTATTTTGTTACTAAACACTGAATGTTGGTATGACAGTTTGTGTAAATAGTCACATCTGCAAAATGTCTGGACTGATGTAAAGAGCAGCAATGGTGTTATAAAATTGCCATTGGCTCTTGAATTAATTTTCCCTCACAACTTGTTGTCATTTGACTGAAATACTATTTTAAAGGAGATAATGCATCCCAGAGTATTATGTGCAGATTGTTAAATGTTTGACTTAACATTTATCTTTTACAGAACAAGTAGATTCCCAGGCACTGTAGTTTAGTCTCACAGAATGCTCGGGATTTTCAAACGAAGCTTCAGCATCTTTGCAGGAGGTGGGGTGGGGGGGTCCATGGACCAGTTCAACGAACTTAGGATTTTTTTCACCAATAGCAGAAAAATGTTTAGAAACCTACTTTAGGTACTTGATAGAAGAGACATATGTTTAGAAGCCTGCCTTAAGTACTTAATAGAAATGGCTGGCTGTAGTCTGATAGCTTGCCAAAATGATCGAATACTTCCAGGCAACCTGTCATTTAACTATGAAATCGGACGTGACCTATTGACTGATCCTCAGCACCAAAATTAAAAGATAACGATTAGCTTTTTAGAGTTCTCAGTAGAGGAAGTTTAACCTATACAGGACACTTAGATCAGTGACACATTTTTGCAGGGTGCTGAGAAGAATCATCTAAAAGAGCATTACAGTCCTAGATATACTTCTTACCTCATATTGATCCTAGCGGTAGAGTTACACATTACCACCAGGCATGCCTAACAAGGCCATAGCCTTGGCCATTGCACTGCTAACGGTGGCTCCGGGACAATCTTTGTACATAAAACAAGCATACTTATTTCCCTGCCTTTCCTTTTCTAAAACAAGGTCTCTGTCTTCCCATCTCCCCAACATTTTTTGCAGGCATTTCCTAAAGTTTAGAGTGTTTGAAAGGGTGTTTCCCAGCCAAACATCAGTCCCCAAATACACTGTAGCAATCCAATCGGCTCAACCCCCCCTCCCCATTTGTGTAGATTTTAAGCTCTCTTAAATAATTTTCATGCATCAGCTCATTTTACGAGCTGTGATCTATCCCTGCATGCTGGAGGGACTTTTTAAAGACAGCATTTACTCTTAGAATCTTTATGTAAGCAAAGGAAGAAATTAATTACGATGAGTGTGGTGAAACACTGGAACAGGTTGCCAGAGAAGTAGTGAATAGCCCATCATTGGAAGTGTTCAAACTCAGGTTGGATGGGGCTTTGAGCAACCTGATCAAGTGAAAGAAGTCCCTGCCTGTGGCAGAAGGTTTGGACTAGGCGATATTTTGAGGTCCCTTCTGACCTAAACTATTCTATGATTCTATGTATCTTTAGCCTGTAGAACTTCCAACGCCATTCTTCCACTTTCTCCTCCTCCATGTTAACCTTTCCTTTTTTTAAACTCAGTGAAGGGTAATTTAGGATAGGGAATATTCATTCTGTTCCAGTAGCTCCATCTTTATCCTCCTCTAGGGAGACACAGAGAATGGTAAGTTTGGGGAGTACAGGTGCAACTGTGGGTTCCATTGCTAATTCTGCTATGCGCTGACATGGGGAGGATGTATAGTGTATAGCTTTACCGAACCTTTTACTGAAAGTAAGCAGATTCTTCAGTAGAACAAACCCATTTATTCAATTTATTCACCTGAGTTGCAGGGTGACTCTGCTGCAAAGATCAGTCTGATGTAAAGAATAAGAAAGGAAGGAGTTTTAAAGAAAAAGTTAACAACGTAGGTTATAAACTGTGAACAATTATATCAATTAAGATATGTGGCCCTTGAATTCCTAAACACTTAGAAAATCCCTGTTCTTTGAGACTAGGCAGTCCATGCACTCTTTTATACTGGAAAATATAATAAGGCCTGGGATAAAAAGGGGACTTGTGTCTCCTGGTCTGTTTTTACAGGCTATAGATAAGTATTGCTATCAAGAAGAATGACTGACATTTTTAGTATGTCCAACACTTAGACTGGAATGATAATGAGTCGCTCCTAAAAAGAAATACTGAATTACACAGGCGGGGAAAATGTTGTAAAAAAGTTGGCATGTTCATGATGTTTTAAAGAAGTCAGTACTGCAAATAAGATGGTGTAAGGAGAGTAGAGAGGTGCAGAATTGTAGAATATAAGGACAGATGCTGTCTATGAAGAGGGAGTGAGTTTAGAGGGGCCAAAAGTACTATCATTGAATTTTTACATCAGGAGTGTGGTGCTAAGCCATTCCAGGAGAACAGACTGTCTGCAGAAATTTACAATTATAGTATTTGGGAAGATTTACCTTCTTGGCTTTGGCATAGGCAAGCCCAGTGTTTGCTGCTACTGAGATATGTAAACTAAAACTCAATCTGAAAGTTTTATTTTATTCTGTTTGTCTAAGGCTGATATTGTTCTTAAAATTTGGAAGGTGCTGGAGAGGGGAGGATAATCTGAAGGAAGTTCTGCTTAAAGCTGCAGATTTTTCATTTCTAGCCTTTTTAAATGAGATCCTTTCACCGGTGATAGTTAAATTACTCTTGGAGCAGTAGCAGACTGGACCACAGATTGATTTTCTCCTCCCTCCATCCCTAGCAAATATAAATTCAGTGTGCAAAGCTCATGCTCCATCACTTGCTCCTGTAGCAAAATAAACTGCTTATAATGTGAAATTTACTCACATGGACGGAAGGTGGCAGGGGTTGTAACTTTATCGGACACCACAGTTCTTCAACTTTACGCATTTTTGTAAAGAAAGGTATGTTTTATTTTTAATTTCCCATTTATTTTTAATTTCACTGTTTTTAAAAAATGTCTACCTTTCCTATTTGTATATCAATTTGCGAGAGTATTTTCATGTTTATTAGGCTGCCTTAACATAAAGGTTCCTCTATAGTCATCAGTATTGCGGCCGTAAGACTGCAGCTTCCATTTGATTTCTTAATACTCCTGTTTTACAGGGTGAAAATGAATCCCATTTGAACAGAAAATACTGTGTTAAACCACCTTTATCCTAAAAAAAAAATAAAATCAGATTATTCCAGTTTTAGTGTAACTGAATTCTGTTGAATTTTACTGTACATAAAATGAAAAGGTAAATCTACAGACGTACTGGTTATCCCTGAACATAAAAAAGAGAAAGATTTTCGTTAGCAGACACAATAACATGAACATGGAAAATTAATTTAAAATCCTGTAACGGAGAAAGAAACAAACATATGAAAGAAAGGTGAGACGTGTGATTACACACATATATTGCCAGTTTATCAGTACTCAGATGATGATAATTTAGGAAAATGCAGGTAGAGAAATTCTGCATAAGTAATTTATTTTTCACGGAACATGGGCCAAAGGTAGCAACGCTTGTCACCTAGGCACTCTGTTCTGTATTTCAAATGCAGGTATCATTGATCAGAGGAAATTGGACTGACTATGGTGATTCTATTTATTTGTTGATTGTTGACATCGCAAACTAAAAGCAATTGTCTGCGCCAAACTATATGCTTAAACATATTTTTCAATTTAACAGTGCAATTTTAGCATGATGTTTTATTCCCTCTCAAGTTCCTTCGTATAACCAATTTTCACTGCAAAACAGTAATTGGACATTACTGTAGCTTCAGCTGTGACGTGGCACCCTGAACATCCAAAAAGGAGGACTGGGAAATATTCCTCTACCTTCATAAGTGTCCTAAACATGAACGCACTGCTCTTACACTGCTGTTGGATGATGGTTCAAATGGACTGCACAATGCTCTAAAAATCCTGCTACAAGTCAGGCACCTTAGCTTCCACTGATTTGATGCAGACTGAGGGTGTTTAATACCTCATAGCGATGTGCTTATCAGGATGTCTTTTACTGGTAAATTGGACATGGGTGGATGAGGTACTTCTCCATCTTGTAGATGAGAGAGAATAATACCTAGATTATCAATGAGCAGTGGGGTCATGTTGCCATGGTTACAATGTGAGATATGATGGTTTTTCCCACAGTAATTTTTTTCATAATCTGTTAAGGACTGCAGCTTTTACAATGACTGATACTTTTTTCTCCCATACATTGTAGTGTTAAGATGGCAGAATAACCATGGGAGACTGGAATTTCCTTGGAGGCATTTTAGAGGAGGTCCACATTCATTCCACTATTATTGGAAAGATTTGGCTAACGATCCTCTTTATATTTCGAATGCTTGTCCTTGGAGTGGCAACTGAGGATGTTTGGAACGATGAACAATCAGAATTTATATGCAATACTGAGCAACCTGGTTGCAGAAACGTGTGCTATGATGAGGCCTTTCCTATCTCTCTCATAAGATACTGGGTCTTGCAAGTTATATTTGTGTCTTCCCCTTCCTTGATGTATATGGGTCATGCCTTATACAGACTAAGAGCCTTGGAAAAAGAAAGGCAAAAAAAGAAAGCTCAAGTAAGAGTGGAACTCGAAAGCACTGAATTAGAAATGACTGAAAATCGGAAAAGGCTGGAGAGAGAACTCCGGCAATTGGATCAAAGAAAGCTAAACAAAGCACCCCTGAGAGGTTCTTTGCTCTGCACTTATGTGATACATATTTTCACAAGATCTGCAGTGGAAGTTGGTTTTATGATTGGGCAGTATCTTCTTTATGGCTTTCATCTAGATCCCCTTTATAAATGTCAGAGAGATCCATGTCCAAACACAGTTGACTGCTTCGTATCTAGACCAACAGAAAAGACAGTGTTCATATTATTCATGCAATCAATAGCGACTGTATCATTGCTTTTAAATATCCTAGAGATTATCCACCTAGGATTCCGAAAAATTAAAATGGGAATCTGCGGGCAGAATAAAAACAAGGATGACCCTGACAAATTCTATGTAAACAAATCTAAGAAATACTCTGTGATACCGCATTCTTCTTTGGCAATATCCACCACCCCTCAAAAAACTGTTCCTTCTGCACTTAGCAGTTATAGCTTTTTAATGGAAAAGCAAACTGACACTGCTGTCTATCCAGTTCTAAATTCTCCTCCCGTGTTTCAGTCTGTGCAAAATAACCGTACAGAAAGCAGCAGCAGCTACACGCATCACAATCAGGAAAATAAATCACCAAAGAAGAGGCCAGCCACAAATGCTTTAGACAATCAGACTCAAAATACCAGCACAAATAATAATGAAGGCTTGTTTGGCAAGCTTGGGACTGAAGTGCGTGGTGCCCAAAAAGAAGCCGAAAATAAACATTTCCTTGTTGGTACTCAGAATGCAGATATAGCTTTGAGCACGTGCTTGAGAAGCTTTGCTGAAATGCCATCTCAAACATCGCTGCAAGCTGATACAACTTTTCCTGTTACTGGTTTCAGAAGACATCATGGAATCGGTTCATCTTGGAACTGCTCGGCAATGGTTGAGAGCGCAGGATCTTCAACAAATTCTCTTCCAAAAAACAGCAACAGAAGACAAAGCAGTTTCAGTGCAAACAAAGCCCAACCTCCTTACAATGCTGATGTAAAAAATTCTAGCCGGCCAGACACTCCTGACTCGACAGGGGAGGTGAGCTCAGAATCTAAACATAGTAGAAACTGTGATAGTTCTAAGCCCTTCTCTCTGTCTAGGCGATTGTCACTGTCAAGTAATGCCAGCAGCAGGCGTGCCCCCACTGATCTTCAAATATAGTGTGAATTGCACTAGTCAATGCTGGGATAATTACTGAACATTGTGACATAAGAAAGACCTATGTATGGGAGTAGCCAAATCTTTCAACTTTAACCAGCTGTTTCACATAGATAGAAAAGCTGTGTATCCCTTTGAATATTAGCTAAGTAACTTTTAAAGTCTCTTTACTTCCTTTGTAATGAAAGGGTGGCTTAGACCTCAGCATATAACTTCTGCACTACCCTTTCAGCTAGAAAGGAAAACATACATCATATAAGTCCACATATTAGGAAAAATCAGGCATAAAATCACAGCTGATACTATTTAAACTGAATAAAAGTAGAAGACAAAATTTACAGTCGAACCATATATTTTACAAAGACCAGTAAATGAAATTAGGCTAAATACGGGACTGGGGCTCTCAGGAGAAATTAATTATTGGTTAATACGTTTCTGCTTAATCTCTCTGAGAATTCAGACATTTGATAGCTGTCTGAAAGCAGAATGTCAAACATATTCTGCTGTTTGAACTGTGTTAAATACAAAAAGAACAAAACATTTGATACATGTATCACTAATTCTCTGACTCCAGGGTACACATTTTTTTCAGTGTATCACAACCAACTTCCTCAACAGAAAAATCAGAGTGAATCTCTTATGCTATACTATTACCGTTAAACACACTATTACATTTTTAAAGCATCATGAAATACAAATGAGTTGTGAGCTTTAATTCTGAGAATCTGCACAACACTAATAAGCCAGCATTTTTTTTTCTTTTTTTAATCAGAAAACAAGTTACTGAAATTTTCTAATCAGAAATTTTGGATTCCACAAACCAGAAGGCTTACTATCTTAAAAAAAAAAAAAAAAAAAAGTAAAAAGAAAAAATGGTAGCACAATGTAAAAAAAAAAAAACAACAACCCATATAGAAGGTTTATCGAACTGTAAAACTACTCCTTTTCTGAATGCTATGGGTTCTATCTGTCCCCCGAATTCTGACAAACTTTTAAATCAAAGAATGCTTATAATTGTTTAGAAGGGGCATTTCCATTTATGCTTTCTAGGGGGGTAATAAAATGAATAAAGGACATTCATCCACTTGATGGTGCAGTCCGTATAGTGTAAGGCAAGTTCCATGAAACATCTTGAAATAATAAAGGAGGGAAAGATGAACAAAACTCTGTGTTACATTTGTAATTGAGACTTCTATGAATGAAATAAATTTACTTGAGTCGCACAACACTGACAGGCTGCAAATACTTGGCGAGGTGGTCACATCTGGAATGCATTAGTGTATACAAGTATATTTTTTACTAGTGGATTTGACTTACTGTACATGTACTGGAAAAATAATTTGTGAGATGTAGAATCATGATGTTATGACATCATTAAATTCTTCATGTGCATTATCATTATGGTTACAAGCCAGCCATGTTTCAGACTGGCTGAAGGCTGTACAATATTAGGAAAAAAAGGATCCAGAAAACCTAAAAGACTCTTTGGCTTGCAGCAGCAGCATTAATTTGACCCTGTTCAGATAAGAAATACACATCAATACTATTAGAACTGTTCACTGTAGACTTCCTGCCAGCAGCTGTTCTTCTCACTTCTAGTATTGCTGTATGTATATACATAAATACAGCCTTATGTAATTCAGCTTACACTGTAAAATTTAACATTGTGTAATATATAGAAACGTATGTAAATATAACACATGATTTAGCTGAGTTAATGCTGCTACTGTGGCTTTACTTATTGCCCTTCTTGATGCATAAGTTTCTGTGGGCAATAACTGTGCATTTTTTGCATGTTTTGCGTTTAATGTGTCTGTAATAAAAAGCCTAGTATTTAAGGCACTCCACTCCCAGTGTCTAAATAATAGCAAATTAATATTTAGATGCTCACATACGGCATTTGCACTTATGTTAATTCGACAAGATACAAAAGAATTTGTTTTCCTGCTGCTAACAGGGTTTTTCTTAACTTCCCTTTTGCGTGGACACGGGCCAAACGTTCTATGTCATCACAGCACGTTGCCAACAGAAACGTGTAACTTAATCCCTGTGAGGACTGAAGACACTGCAGAAGAGCGCGCAGAAAAAGCGGGGAAAGACCCCAATCCGGCAGGTGCGGGATTATTCGGTTGCTTCTTCTTTTGATTTTTATAATTAACAAATCTTACCGTTCAGTAGATACCACAGCGTTTCACAGAAATAAACCGGTGTAACCGCTTCCGTTTTTTAAAAGCGGCGACGGCAAAAGGCTTTATTTTCAGCGCGAAGGTTCCGCCGCGTCTCTCGGGAGCGCCTCGGCCCGGCGCCTCCGCTGCGGCAGCTCCTCTCCCGGCGCGTTCTCCGGCAGCTCCAGTCGCTGACAGGCCGCAGGCTCCACCCGTGGCTGACCGGACCCGCCGCGGCGGCGCCGCCCGCCCGGTAGCGCGAGCTCCGGGACCGCCGGCGGCGGAGCGCGGTTGTGTGCCCGGAGGCGAGCGCGGGGCGGAGCGGGACATCCGCCGCAGCGCCGGGACGTCTCCGGGCGCGGGGGGGGGGGGCCCGGCGGGAGGCGGCGATCCGGGGGCGCGGCCGCGGGCGGCACCGCTCGCCTGTCGCTGTGGTAACGGGTGGAAGCCTCGCGCCGTAAGAGAGCAGGGCGCAGGCGCGAGACTGGGGCAGGCGCGGTGCGGGTTAGATGGCGCATTGCAAGGTAGGAGGGAGCGCGCCGGCGGCGGGGTCGGCGCGGCGGGGCAGGCCGCGGACTGGCACCGGCTCGGCTCCTCGTGCCGCCCCCGCGGCGGAGAGGGCGGCCGGCCGGCCGGGTCTCACCAGCCGCCTCCGTAGCTGAGGGGGGGGGCGCCGCCGATCTGACCGTGTGGGCGTCCTCCCTCAGGCCGCGGACTCCAAGCGGGAGCAGTTCCGCCGGTACCTGGAGAAGTCGGGGGTGCTGGACACGCTCACCAAGGGTAAGTCTCCAGCCCGCGTCGTGCCGCCCGGTGGCGGCTCTTCCGGCGCTTCCGCCGGCGGGGGCCGTTCGCCTCGTGGCGCGGCCGCCGCCCCAGCACGGCTATGGTGCGGCCGCCCCTCGGCGCTCTCCACCGGCTCCCCGGGCAGCCGGTCGCTCTTCCTGCGCCGTATGCGCGGCGGCGGGCAGCGGGGCCCGCCCCGGCGGCGCGGTGTGAGGTGGGGGGCGGTGGGGCCCTCTGCGGGCGCCTTAACCGCCTGCCGGCGGCGCGCGCGGCCGCTGCCCGCGGTGGGGTGTCGGGGTCGCGCGGGGCACGGGAGCGGAGGAGACACGGGAGGAACGGGGAGGCGGAGCCGTCCCCTAGCGTGGTGTGATGGGGACCTCTCGGCCGAGGCGCTGTTCTCTCTTCTCGCTCTTGGAAACAGCTGGATGTCTCGGGGGCTGTTATTCTGCCAGAGCTCTCCAGAGAAAGTAAATGCTTGAGACGAAATGACACCAAACGTGCACTTAAAAACACTCTGTTTAAAAAGGACCCTTTGTTGACTAGAGTTTGGCACTTCTCCTAAAACTAATGAACCCCTAAGTTTTCTGAGAGTGACAGTCCATGCTGGAATGGGGAAAAGGATGATGCTAAACTTGATGCATACTTTGCCTTTCTGTATGGCTTAGCATCTTTAAATCCTTCTGAAGTCTTTTTGAGAACCTTCCGATTGTGTGTGGAGAAAATCTATCAATATTCCTGCTGGAAGAATATGCTGTTTAAAGAGGGAGCGGCAGATCTAGGATGTCAAGCGAATATGTGCTGTGCTAAGACTCTTGGCCTGGTGTGTGGGTACTATTTGATTTCTTTCTGTTGCAATACTAAGCATCCTATGGGGTGGCAAAACAAGTCTTCCAAGCAGTGTGGTATCCTAATTTTGTTTTTAACTTAGGTGCTTAGCTTAAAGCTGTGCAATTTGGATATCTGAAACTGGGAGAAGGGCATCTAAGTATTTATGAAAGCAGATGTCTTCTGTAGCCATGTGTGTAACCCTGTGAAGAGAGGGAGGGGTTAAGTTTGGGAAATTTCTGAATAGTCATGTGACTGAGTTCTCCAGATACAGAGTTGGTATGTTTATGGCTAGTTCTATTTAAGCTGTCAGGGTACTGCTGCTTGTGCCTGTCCTCTCTGGCACTCTGTTGGCTGCTAGAGCCCCCATCCGTAAAGATTATCAGTGTCACCTGCTCTGATGGTAACTAGGTGTTCAATGGAGGTTTGCTTTTATGCTGAAAGTTACGGAAGTGCTGATATTGTCCTGCAGTTCAAAGATGCTGCTTAAGTGGAAGTAATGGTTTATAAAGGGAGAGTCTCAAAATAGTTAGAATTTCAATTTTGCTGATGAAAGCCAATACTAGGGTAGTGTGTGGAATATGTAAAAACTGTCCAGGCTGTTTTGTGTTACATGCTAGAATAACCAAAGACTGTGGTCAGGGGATCAACAAACCTCTGTCTAGCTATTACTGGGTGGGATGCTTTGTTCCCTGTTCTTTACAAACAGCAGGCCTGTTCTTTATGTTGAAGTATATAGGTGAAAATGTGCTATAAATGTGGCACACAACTTATATGCCTTCTGACTGTTGGAACATGTTTTAAAAACTTAGAGTTGCATGAACTTCCTGCAATTGCTGAATATTTTCTATTTGCAGTGTTGGTAGCCTTATATGAAGAGCCAGAGAAACCAAATAGTGCGCTGGAGTATCCTTTTTCTCTTCTGTGAATTGTTCATAGAGACTTGACATGAAACAGCAGTCCTGCTTCTGACTCGTAGGTGAACTGGAGAGGCTCATTTACAAGACTTATGTTGAGAATGTGACTTTTATGGATGCATTTTAGCTAATAATTGCATTCTTACAACCTAACAGAAAGTCTGACGGGATGCAAGAGGACTGCACATGTCAGAATGCCAGCAATTATGAAGTTAAGTTATAGGCCATTACAGAATGTCATAGACCTGCAGCATTAGATTTGAGTACTTATAGTATCTGTGGCTTCTGAAGTTGGCTTCTTCACATATTTTTTTTCTTTTAATAATACAAGAGGGAAAAAAAAATTAACATCTTTTGGTTCTTGCTATTTTTAAGCAGCCTCCCTTTTTGGCTATTCCTTCTGTTTTTTTGGTTACTCCTTTTAACTCTTCAAGACTTCTGTGTTTAAGAGGGGAAAAGAAGAGGAGGATGCAGTAAAACACAAGTATTTGTCCTGTGTATACTGATGTCTTGTTTGTGGTTTTTTTGGTTGTGGGGTGTTTTTTTTTAGGAATATGCCACTGAACTTGAAAAGCTTTCTTATTTTTATAACTTCATCCTGCAGGACGAAAAGCACTATAGTAATCTTAAGTGGTTTGATGCAGTTTTGGTCACATGTATTGCAGTACTAACTTCATCATAACTGTTAAAACTAAAATGTGGTTACGCTATCTAACTGAAGAAATACTTAACATCTAAATATCAGCTTTCTGAAGCATCATCTAGGAGCTTCGGCTCCTGAGAATCCAGAAATAGAGGCACTTCGCTTGGAAGTGGCAGAGATGAAAGAAAAATATGAAGCTGTGTTGGAAGAAAATAAAAAACTGAAAACCAAGGTAACAGTCTACTTAGTGTTCCTCAGTAGTTCCATGTCACAGTACAAGAATACCTTAATACTTAAGAATACAGATAACTTCTTTCTGTTAGTAACTGATAAGTGTTGTTGTATTGTTTAGCCTGGTGGCTGAGGAATGCTGATAGAATTCATCGTAGTAAAGATTATTTTTTTTTCAGATGGGATACTTCTCATATTCTATAACACAGAATAGTATTGCTAAACTAGGGATTTTATTTATTTAGTGAAAGTATATGTTCTCAAGGCTAATCCCATGTCTTCATTCAGCCCTGTCTGTCTGTAAGTTGTCTGATATTATGTAGCTCATGTTTCCACATGAGTTTTGAAAAAAAAAAAAAAAAAGCTAATGTATCTATTATGAAGGCTTTCAAAAGGCAGACTGAAGGAGGAGTATTATATATTAGTTTCTGTGACCTGGCACACGCTTGCACATGACAGAATCTTACTAGTGGAGGTACTCGTATCCACTTTGAACAGTAATTTGCACTTTTCAGCTAAAACGACCCTGGTATTCCTCTGTCAGCAACAACAGTGGGTCTGAAGAGCTAATTAAGGCAGAGCCATTCTTTAATGGGTCTACAGGCTGTCCAAAACAGCTCTGAGATGTGAGCAACTTCCCTTTACCTGAGGGCATTGACTGTAAACCTGGCAACACTGAAGAAGGAAACTTTTGAGAACCTTAATAAGCTAGTAGCTTATGTGCTGCTACAGGCTTCCATGCATTTGTTGGAAGAGAATGGCTGTTGTTACATGTGAAGATCCCTATGAGTGTTTTTACCGGGAGACAACTACCCCACCTTAGTTCTGGGAGAAGGGATTCTTGGGCATTACCCCTTTGTATTTCTCATCTGGAGTGCCCTCTTGCTGTCCTAGTAACTCTCCTCCTTCTCTGTTACCCACTGTGAGTTCTTACAGCTACATTTGTTATTTCTTACTAGGAAATATGGCAAAGAGCAGAATTTTAGGGACAGTAGCAATAGACCAGCAGTACACTCGGTGTAGCCGACTTAAAAATGCAACCGATAGTAAGTAGACACATAAAAGCAGAGTACCTGAGTCCTTGTTTAAAGAAAACTTAAAGAGGTCAAAACTTGTTGCAGGAAAGTAAGGCTTTCTATAATCATTGGGGGTTTTGTGCTTTCGCCTTCTTCAGCCTTCAAATGATAACTCTTACTTTGCATGTTTTTCAGTACTAATGTTTTTGTGTTTTTTCCATTCTTTCCCCTACCATCTTCTGCCTGTCATTAATGACATACTGTAGAAGTTCACAGGGACAGAACGCAGGGAGAACACTACTGTTTAGCTCTTTTATATATATATTTAGCAGTTCTCTAGCATAAAATACATGCCTTTAACTGTGTATTTATTTGTAACTTGAATCATGTCCAAATAGGTGGTGTTCTTCTGTTGCATTCATCTGTGAAGACTTCTTCTTTTCCTTACATTTATTGGTCAGAATGTCAGGTACTTGGGTGGGGTAGGAGCAGGAAGTCAATAGTTAGGCCTTTTGTAGAAACAAAACTGATTTTGGGGTTGTGTACTGGCCATCTTTTGTGGTAAAATCTACAAGGACAAAATGCTATTTTAGTGGTTCTTGTTAGCGGCATAGTGATTGCTGTAATTTAGTATTGCTATGAGAAACACATGAGTATTTTGATTATTTTTTTTTAACATACTTTGTTTATTTTTAACCTACTCTGCAATTTGCAGAAGGGAAGAATCTTAATTAAGGAAACTGAACCGACATATTTCAGAGACTGAGTCCTAATGCTTGAACTGTTTTTGAAGCTTGAGCTTATCTTTAATGTATCTGAGGTCAAGTAAACACCTCCATATGTTTATTTGGAAATAACTTTAGTGCATAGTTGCCTAGGCCATACTCTCCAGAAGGCATAATGAAAGCTAGAATGATTGCAGGAAATGTAAGTTTGGGTATTGATGCTATGACAATGACTGCTTTATTTAATCATATTTCAGTGAAATCAAAGCTTATAAGGCATTGATCATTATCAGCTGCAATTTGAGATGAAAAGTACTTAATGAGACCTAGAACAAGTGCATTTAAAAAGGACCCTTGTTATAACTGCATGATTATACAACGTGACAAATTAATGTTTTGAGGGAAGGGTTACTTTGTTGCCTCACTTGAAAATGGACTTGCATAAATACCAATGATGGATTAAAATGCACAAAGTAAATTGAATGCTTCCAGACCAAATGTTTTCCTACATTTCTTAATGTAAACAGTGTCTCTGAAATGTTGCAGCTAACTAAATTCCTCTCTTTAAATCCACAGCTGGCTCAGTATGAACCACCTCAAGACGAGAAGCACGGTGAATAACAGTAGTTTCTCCTTTAATGCCTTGACTTAATAAAGGGCTTCCTAAGAATTGCAGTCCTTTTTTTTTTATTATTTTTTTTGTTTGGGTTTGTGTGGGGTTTTTTTGTTGTTGTTGGAGATGCAGTACTTACTAAACTTACACTTTTTAATTTGCATGGGGTGTACCTATTTCCATGGAGTTCATGTCTCTGATCCTGTTTTAGAATCTGGGCCTTGAAGAGTTGATCCAGATACTGCCTGGACAGTTCTGAACAGAATACAAAATTTGTACTTGTAACAGATGTCCTGTGTAATCAGAGTAGTGCATGTAAGAATACGATGTGGAGAGTTACGCTTTCTAATTCATCTAATGGGGGAAAGGAAAATCTAGGCAGGGTAAAAAATCCAAGAGGGGTGTGTGTGTGTGAGACTTGTTATTTGTAATTTCACCTCTATGTTCTGTGGCCCTTGTTTCCCTGAACAGGCTTCACAATTCTTCTGAAATGCAAAGTTGTCCTTTACAACAAAAAATATACATTTTGAAGAGCTGCATTTGTCTCCTATCCTAAAACTAGGTACTTTAATGGCAACTGATGACAGGAAGGGGAGGGGGAAAGAGTGCAGTAGCTGTCTTGTGTGCTGGATATTAGTTTAACTTATTTGTTTCTAAGATAGGTTTTGCAGCTTATTTTACAGGTGTGGTAGGATAGATCAGAACTTTTGCTAAAGGCAATGTACCAACTGAAATAAAGGGCTAATGAATGTAATGGTTGCTTACCTTACTACTCTACCTATTATTGATCTAAAGAGACCAGAAGAGGGCAAAATTGGGGGAATATACTCTGCTAAATCTTTAAAACAACAACAAAAAAACCCCACTCCAAACAAAGAAGAAAAACCTGGAAAAAAAACCCAAACATAAAAGGTGCCCCACCTTCTGTGTTAAAGAGGTTTCTTCACCCTAGGTTTCCCATAGTAGAGTCTCAGGCAGTAATCCAAAGGAAAAAAAAAATTGAGTGGTACAGCAACAAGGACAGCTGCCTCTGGAGAGGAACCAAGAACAAGGACATTTGTGGGTGGTGATACCCTTACAAATCTCACACGTTCTTCATGTGCCTTGCATGCATCAGCTGGTTCAATGGTAATTTATGGTCTGGGGTTGTCTTGTTCTTCATTGGATTCTTTTTGTCTCTAGGTGGGCTGTTAACTATTCTTATCTTGTTGAGTTTCAGCTGACCATATCTTTCTTATCTCCCCATCTCAGGGCCTTCCTTTATGTAAGTAAGTAGAAGTTCAAAATAAGTTGAACTTACTTAGGTGAAAGCTCCCAGCTTGCGGCCTAAGGCCTCAGCAATTTCAGCTACTAACGCTAAGTGTGTTCTATGTAAGTAGTATGCCACTGCGACCTAACACTAAGCGACTAATTTTATTTAAACTGAACCACTAATATTCCATGTTCCTTTACATTCTGCGACAAAGGAGAGAAGAAAGCTCACTTGCAAGTTATAACCTGTACCTAGTGTTAGGTTGCCGCAGGCAGAAGCGGGAGAGGATACCGCTGTGGAAAGCGCCTGCGGGCGGCGGTACCGGCCCTGGCGGCGCGGCAAAGGCGGCGTTCTGCAGGGCACGGCGGGTCCCTCGGCCACGGCGATGGCAGCGACGCACACTCGCACTTCCCTTGCGAGCGCTCAGTTAGGGTGTGAATGAAGTAACACTAATTTGTTAAAGCTTCGGTCGAGCTGCCTGCCCGTACCAACGACGCCGGCAGAACATTAATGGCCGCGTAACGAGGACGAAGAGTGCCGCTCCCCCGGTAACGCTGGTCGAGGGGAGCGCTCCCACCCGCGCTTTACGGCGGCTTTTGCGCCACCCGCCCCACGCGCCTGGGCCGCTGCTCGCCCCGCCCCTCCCGCTCACGTGCGGCACCGCCGTCAGGTGACTCGAGTCGTCTGACCGGAGCCACCCTACCTCGCTGCCTTCCTGAGCCAATCGGCGCCGCGGAGCCCGGTGCCAGCCAATCCGGTGCCGGGTTGGGTTGGGCGAGCAGGGGGAGGCCGCGGGCTGTCGCTGGTGGCTGGAGGGCGGCGGGCGGACATGGCGCTGCAGTTCGGAGGGGCGGGTGCGGCGGAGGAGCCGGCCTTGGTGGGGGGCAGCTTCGGGGCTGCGGACTCGTTCCCCAAGGACTTCGGCTATGGGGAGGAGGAGGAGGAGGCGGAGCTGGAGGGAGGCCCAGGGCCCGGCGGGCCTGGCGGCGGCGCGGGTGGGCCCGGCGGCGGCGCGGGCGGGGCGGACTCCAAGCCGCGGATCCTGCTGATGGGGCTGCGGCGCAGCGGCAAGTCCTCCATCCAGAAGGTGAGGGGTGGCCGGCGGCTCCCCGCCCCCGTTCTCCCGTTCAGGCTGGTTCTGCTTTTTAACGCGGGCGCGTGTGGAAAAGTTGGAGCGAAGGGGGGACTTAAAGACACCTTCTTCCCAGAGCGGACCGCGATCCGCTGCAAGGTTGTGTAACATAGTAGTAGTTCTTCACTGTAACGCATCAAAAATAAAAAGTGAAGACATTGGCGTGGAATTTATTATGTTTTCTTAGGGGCGTGAGAGCACCGTGAGCGGTACAGGTGTGTGGTGGTCCGCTAGCGCTCCCGGTCGGAAGAAGACTTGAGCTGTTCTGCGTTTTGGTCCTTTGAAAGAGACTTCTGCTTTTGTACGAGCAGAAGGGCAGCCTCTGGTTTCCTTTGGTGCGCTAGACCGAGCAAACGAGGGTTGCTGGTTGAGGAGGAAATAAAACGGTTTCGGTGTCTTAGGTTTGTTGGTAGCTTTGTGAAGTCGCTAGTTTTTCTTAATTAAAAAAAAAAAAAGGCAAAACTGACTATTTTCATTTGTCACGTAGCTCAAGAGAAGTGTAGCACTAATTATGATCTCCGTTCTTCATTGCAAGTTTTGTATTTGCAGTCCCTATTACAAAGGTTTTAGGTGATATCTTTATGGGAAGGTGTTACTAGTGAAATGCAGTGGTTCTCAAGCTCTAGACTTAGGGGACTCAAACTTTCTCAAATCCAAGTGTGAAATCCTTCAGAGATTTTCGTGCAGAACTATGACTTGTGTAGCTGGACTTACTGTATCGTCCTTATGTAATAGGAACCTGGAAAGAGTTCAAACAGAGTACCTGATTTGGGGTTTTGTGGGGATGTGGGTTTTTTTTGTTAGTTTGTTTGTTTTCTTTTTGTTTGTTCAGTTGGTTGGTGTTTGTTTTGTTTTGGTTTTGTGTTTTTTTTTTTTGTTCTGTGGTCACCAGACTTGCTGGTCTGCCTTAATAAGATTAACATAAATGTAATACTGGGGCAGGACTTTGTGTGTGGTAGAACCTAAAGCAGCAGCTTGTTTGGAGCTGCTGTAAACCTTTCATTTATACCCATTTTTCTTTAAAGGTGTTAAATAAGTGAATTGAATTGGGTGAGTAGGGAGTCGGAACCAGCTGTCTGTCATGCTTCTGTAGCAAGCTCTAATACATCAAGATGTAATGCGGTGCTCCTAATAACCAGCAAATATCTTGTCTTCCTTTTGCTGTACTTACCCTCTTCCTTTATCACCCCCCACCCCCCAAATCTCTCCTCTGGAAAAAAAGACAGCTGCTGCTTCTGAGACCATCTCATTCATTATCACAGCTTAAGAAATCCACAAAATTAAAGCAAAGATTGTGGAAAGCGTGCAAATGACAAAATGGTTGTACATCTTACTGCCACTAGGGAATCCTTTGGAATTTGCTTTTCATTGTTACCTGGGAAGCAGTTGTTTGCTTCCAGTTATTAGGTTCTCAGCACAATCTTGCAATACTGTACCTTTTCTCTCTCTTTTCAGGGACCTCCTTTCATCTGCCTGCGCAAATTCCTTTCTGGACATCAGGGCAATAGAAATAATCTAATATTATCTCAAGGGAAAAGAAAAGGGTTTACTGTGACTGGGAAAAAAATTGGAGTATGAAAACCCATTCTGTATTTGGACTTATAGGTAAAGGAACCTATTCTTATGTGCAGAATGATCCTGTGCTGCAGTGGGGAGAGTGGTTGTTTATGAAGGGCAAACTGCCTACTTTGGCTGTACAGACTTCATTGCAGCGTGCTTTGTGGTGGCCTGGGACAACTCCCAGTGAAGCATTCTTACCTTTGGATTACTTGCATTGTGAAGATTCTTAGAAAAGTTCTCTCTCTGTTTGTTTCCTTTCTGAGGAAAAGGATGTAGATTTCTCAGATATAAACCAGTTATTCATGTTTGCAGACAAACTGTCAAAAAAAAAAAAAGAGGGGGGGAAACTATCCTAGATTTGTTACTTTCTCGGAAACTTGCAATTCCTGCCTTAGATATTCTTGCAGTTTATTGTTGTTATGCAACAATGTACCCTATAAGGTGCCTTGTGGTGGCAGGTTATATTTGATCATAAGCTCTTGTAGTAGGGATGTTGTGGAAGTCATGTTTGTCACTTGATGTGTCAGATTATTGTTTGGTGGTCTGGGAAATTTTTGTTTGTATGGATCAGGCCAACATTTCAGCTGGAAGTGAAATTCCGAATATGGCTGTTCTCTGGTTTGTTAAAAAAAAACAAAAAACCAAAACCAAAAAAAAAACCCAACAAACCAAACAACCAAAACCAACCACATGCTTCCCTAGAGAGTCCATTCAAAGTTTAAGGTAGTGGGAATGAACATGTTGGACAAACTCAACTAGTGGATCCAAGGAAGAGTAACTACTCAAAAATTGAGACAGAAATAGTGAGTTTAAAAAAAAAAAAACACCAAAACAAACAAACAAAAAACTATACAAGAAAAGGGCAGACCAGAAACGTGGAGGCGGTTCAAAAATAAAACCAAGTGCAGCTGTAGAGAAATTACTGTAGAGAAAAGGTTGACACGTCAGGAAATAAAAAAAAAAAAATGCTGAAAACTCAGAGGGCATGACAGGTGAGCTGTGAATGGGAACTTCAGAGAGATAAAAAAGAAATCTGAACGAGTGTAGTGCTAAGAGTACTCAAGCTGACAGGGAAAAGTTTTTAAAATACTGTAAAAGCAGGAAGTCTGCCAGGAAGCTGATGAGACTGTTGGATGTTGAAGGTGTAAAAGGAACACTTGGGAATGATAAAAGTCATAGCAAGGAAACTCAGCAGATTCTTAGAATTTTACTAGCTTTGTCTGCTCTGCCTGTGTATGTCTAGTCAAAATTGCTTGGCATCAGTGTTAGCTGTGCGCTTCCAATCAGATGCTTCCACAGTCTTTTTATTTGCTTTATCGAAGCTGTGTAAAGCAAGTAAGAGTGGGGGTAGATGCTAGGCGATAGAAATAGAATTTGGTTAAAACTGTGTCCTGGTTCCCCTATTAGTGTGAAAAAACATATGGGGAACACCAGTCTGATGAAATGTGCTGCTTTGGGAAGAAGGGGAAAGGGGGATGATGGCATTGCTTCTTAGAGACTCATCTGCTTTAAACTGGATTCACAAATTCTGTCCTGCTCCCTGTGGGAGACTCTGAGTTCCAAAGAGGAAACGCTGATTTCGGAATGCTTTAAAACTGTGCTGCAAACCCTGAGGAATTTCTAGTCCTTGCAATACAGCAGCTACGTACCTAGAACTGTTCTTACTTTTCCATACAAATGTCCTGCTGTTTAAACCCCCATTTAGATCCTGGTTTCCTCAAGCATTTGCCTTGAGGAGCTGCGTTTTTTTCCCCTCAGTCTTAAAAATCTAGGCTGAGGTACAACTTTGAACCTGACTAAACAATCCATTAACTATGCTGGGTGTGGAGTTGTTTGTCTTGCAGTTTTTTTGACAGAGTCTCCTTAATGGATGACTTCTGTGACTGTGAAACGTGAAGAAAAAAATAAATTACAAAGTGCTATATAGAAACATCTTTCTTTTTGAAGTCCTAGTGTTTGACCACCTTAGTTTGTAGTAACTTCTGTAATATATGGTTGAGTCGCTTTACCACAATGTTTGCTGTTGAAACTGACTGTTTTTGCTACAGGCTGCTTTGCTGTGGGGTTACATGTTAGTTCTATTTGTTCTGGGAAGGGCTAAAATCCCAGCGGGGCTTTTTGTTTACTAGCAGTGAGTATGTTTTTCATCACTGCAGCTAAACTGTTTACCAACTAGCACAAAAGCTTTCATGTTTCTTTGGGGTACTTGAAAGGAGAGGGTCAGCAAACATAATGTAGTTGTTAATAGATGGCAAACTACCTGGCTATTTGGGTCTCTAAAACTGAGATATTTTTGTACGCTTTTATTGTTGTTTAGAACAGTCTGATTATATTGGGTCATAACACTTGACACCAGACTAAAAGCAATGTTTCCTTTAGGAATTTCTAAGACTGGAAAGGAATAGTTCTTAAAAGCTTGCAGTTGCTTAATTAACACGGTGGCTTTATACCAGATCTGAATTGGCCAACATAGCAGAATTTGAAAGTACTGTGTTAGACTTGCAAGGAAGAAAGTGTAACTGGGATGCCTGTGCCTTTAGGCAGTAGTGTTATTTAGACTTGTGACAATGTTTAACTGTATTCAGAGAATCACAGAATAGTCAAGGGTTGGAAGGGACCTCTGGAGATCATCTAGTCCACCCCCCCTGCCAGAGCAGGGTCACCTACAGCAGGTTGCGCAGGACAGCATCCAGGCGGATTTTGAACATCTCCAGAGTGGGAGACTCCACAACCTCTCTGGGCAGCCTGTTCTAGTGCTCCACTACCCTCAAAGTGAAGAAGTTCCTCCTCATGTTAAGATGGAACTTCCTATGTTCAAGTTTGTGCCCATTACCCCTCGTCCTATCAATGGGCACCACTGAAAAAAGACTCCTCCCATCCCTCTGGCATCCTCCCTTTAAGTATTTGAAAGCATTAATAAGATCCCCCCTCATTCTTCTTTTCTCTAAAGAGACCCAAGTTCCTCAGCCTTTCCTCATATGAAAGATGTTCTAATCCCCTAATCATCTTTGTAGCCCTTTGCTGGTCCCTCTCCAGCAGATCCCTGTCTTTCTTGAACTGGGGAGCCCAGAACTGGACGCAGTACTCCAGATGCGGCCTCACCAGGGCAGAGTAGAGGGGGAGGATGACCTCCCTTGACCTGCTGGCCACACTCTTTGATGCACCCCAGGATGCCATTGGCCCTCTTGGCCGCCAGGGCACATTGCTGGCTCATGGTCATCCTGTTGTCCACCAGGACTCCCAGGTCCCTTTCCACAGAGCTGCTCTCCAGGAGGTCAGCCCCCAACCTGTACTGATGCATGGGGTTATTCCTCCCCATTCGGTTGCTTGGTTCCGGTTGAGGGTAGGTGTTTCCTTAGCTGATGCAGGAAGCTGTCTATTTACTGAAAGGAAACTGTACACTTTAGAATGGACAAATCTATTTGTAAGATTCAAGTCATAGAACTTTTACCAGTCTTTTCTAATTAGATAAAGTTGAGACTATTATTTGTGTTCTTTTAACAGGTGGTGTTTCACAAAATGTCTCCCAATGAGACTCTGTTCTTGGAAAGTACCAACAAAATCTACAAAGACGATATTTCCAACAGTTCGTTTGTGAATTTCCAAATATGGGATTTTCCTGGACAGATGGACTTTTTTGATCCAACATTTGATTATGAGATGATCTTCAGAGGAACAGGTGCTCTAATATATGTTATTGATGCCCAGGTAAATACAAATCACTAAGAATCACAAGAAAGTTTTCTTTTTGCTTTGTGTGTGAGAGGAATGATTGAGAAGCTAATAATTTGTGGTTTTAGATAAGTTCGTATAACATCTGTTATGTATGAAAGGATGCGTTCGCAGTCTAACTTTTGGTGTGTGGTTTTTAGTTTTGTGAAGTGACTGGAACATACGCTCCAAGTGGAGAGAGTTTGAAAGAAATTACCTTTTCTACTATAATAGTGAGACCCTGCTGTGCTAGGTGGCCTGAATTATCCCTTCCATCTGCTTTTGGCTGCTATGGAGTTCATTTAGTAACGGCACACTGCTGACCTTAGTTTCAAGTACTGGTACTACTGGATATCTGGTAGCTTCTAATAAACTTAGGAATTGCACCGTGGAAGATTACCTGGTTATCAGGACTGTCTCGGAGATTTCTGCCGCCTTTTGCTGGAGTTGAAGTGTAACCTGCCCGTTGCTCTGAAGCCTAGTTCTGTGCAGCTAAGCCTTGTATAGCTAATGCAACTTCATGTATGTAACAGAATCTAAACTACTCGGATTTCTGACATTCCAAGGTATTATCTTCTCTCATACTTCTGTTTAGTTACAGAAATGAAGTTCTTGCACTGAAATATTTTGTCCTTGTGCAGAATGGAATAATTATCAGAGATAAAGCCTTGTGATTCTTTCCTGCCAAAACTGATTTACAGGATGACTACATGGAAGCCTTAACAAGACTCCACATTACAGTTTCAAAAGCCTACAAGGTCAACCCGGAAATGAACTTTGAAGTTTTTATTCATAAAGTTGATGGTTTATCGGATGACCATAAAATAGAAACTCAGAGGGATATTCATCAGAGGGCTAATGATGACCTTGCGGATGCTGGGCTTGAAAAACTTCACCTTAGGTGAGTTAAAGATTGTGGCATATATGATTCTACTGTTGCTAATATGCATACAGACTAACGGCTTTTAGATTTAATAGCGGATGGACTGGAGCAAGGCCTCGTTAGTTTCTTAATGTTGCACAAACTCTTATTATAAAATACAGTGCTGAATTTATGGCCAAGCCTCAGCTGTTAGGCTGACTAGAATAAGGCAGGCTACTGTATCAGATTCCAATCAACAGATTTATTCATAAACTCACTGATAATTCAAGGTCCTTTTGCATTTCATTCACGCCGAATTTGTACGTGTTGCCTGGAGGGGCAGGGGCAGGGGAAGGAGAGGGGAAGCTGCCTGCCTTCTAGTTCTGGCCAGCACTGACTTTTCAGTGCGATTGGTTTTAAAAACTTAGTCTCTTACTTGATATTTGGCTTGCTTTTAAGGTGTCTTTTACTGACAACTTTAAAACAAGTTATCTTTTCTGTCTTTTTACTGCCATTTTGATTCTAACAGAGCCTTTAAGTATTGCCAGTATCTCTCAGCATTAGTGTGAATACAGTGGAAGGCCAGAAATGGGACTTGAAGAAATCTAGTTGAGTGTTTAATGCCTTTGTGATAAGCATTCTGTAGGCTAAGTGTGTTGTGAAAGCATGTTCAGGTTTTTCTCTCTGTTCTCCTGGAGATGGGGGAAATCTGTTTCGTGTTTACTCAGAAATTAGGTTCTTAGTGCAATGGCCATCCATATTTGTGATAAAGGCATCCCAGCTAAATTGTCTGGCCTTCTTGTTAAAAACATAGCTTTAACATTTCCACTGGAATTCTGAAATGCTCTTGAATCTGTGTTCTTTTTAATTCCTTTCCCCTCTCTCCTCATCTCAGCTTTTATTTGACCAGTATCTATGACCATTCAATATTTGAAGCCTTCAGTAAAGTGGTACAGAAGCTCATTCCACAACTGCCAACGCTGGAAAATCTACTAAATATCTTTATATCTGTAAGTGTTAATCTAACAAAACTTTGAGTGAAATAAGTGGAATGGTAAAGCAAGTCCTGCTAAGAAACGCTGGCTAGATCTGCCCTTGAGAGATGTGGGTAGTGCTCATGTTGGTGTTCTCTGCTGGCCCGGTTGTCTGCCTTAGAAGCTCTTTACAACAGCTAAATTGTACTGGTGTGTGCTTTGTGCACACTAAATACTGACAAAGTGTAGTTTGGCTGGTTATAACTTGATAGCCAGCACAATATACTGATTAGTCTGCTAAGACACTTAGTAGTCTAATATAGCTGAACTGGCAAGAGACTTTTTCCATAATAGGAACTTGGCCTTGAACTAAACTGTCTATTTCATGTTGTCTGTGAGACTTTTGCCCTTATTCTTTTAGTGTTTGCGTTTCTTACGGAATTTGTGACATAGGAATTTGCTGCTGTAGACGTTAAATCAAATCAGGTGTCATCCCAGAGACAAGGCTGAAGTAGCTTGTCTTGTTTAAGGCTGTTGCAGGCATGTCAACAATGTAGAAAGAAACAGTTGTGATTGAGATGAGCTGTGTGGGTCAGACATGTTGCCCCATGCTACTGTATAATGCTTGTTTCCTGTGTTGGTAGAGGACTGTCTGTAATAACTTGGCCCAGTGGATAAAGGACACATTAATGGCTCACCCTGCTCAGTGCCACAAGGGTATGGAGCTTGGCTCTAATGCCAAAATGATCATCTGGATGTCCTCGGGACACTGCCTTGTGTATTCAGACTAGCTAGGAAGAAGCTATAAGAAATGCTTCTGGTGCATAAATAGAAATTAAGCTTTGCCAGAAATCCATAGTGTATATGTGGTAACTTGCTTAACAGCAGAAGGCTTCTGAATTTGGTATGAGCACTTACAGTACGCCAAAGTGCTCAGTTACAAATGGGATGGTACGATTGACTTTGTGCTTTTCCATACCTATAACTGCCAGAATGTGATACTCTTCATGGAGTCATAATTTTAGAAGCTGACTATATTTATTCTCATGTTAAACTACACGGCAACTGCCTCACACAGAAACTGAACTGCCAAGATGCTACAAGTGTAAAATTTAAGTGTCAGCATACTGCTGTGAGGTAACTTGTCTCTGAGCCTGGTCCATCAGGTGGAAGTGAATGTGTGGCTCTTCTGGAGTTAACAGAACCACAGAAGAGGAAAACTACTGAATTTGAGTTCTGGAAGCATAGTAAAATCTAACCTCAATTATGATCCAGTATATAATAAACTGAAAAGAATTCTAATCGAGACCCCAGCTTTAGTTTTGTCAACTAGAAAGTAATATTGATATGTACTATGGCAACAAGGGTATTGCATTTATAAACTATATGGTCTAAATCTTGATTCTGTCTTAAGCCTCTAAATTGGTTATGTTTAAACCGTTTCCTGCTATTAAGAATGTGAAAGTGTATGAATTCTACTTGCGATTTTAAAAATGTAGTTATTTTAAAAATTCATCCAAATTCTTTTTCTTTCTGAAGAATTCAGGCATTGAAAAGGCTTTTCTCTTCGATGTAGTCAGCAAAATCTACATCGCAACAGACAGTTCCCCTGTGGACATGCAGTCATATGAGTTGTGCTGTGACATGATTGATGTAGTGATAGATGTTTCCTGTATATATGGGTAAGTGATGAATACTCTTAGGAAAAAAGTCCTTGAAAGTTGTAGAATAGGTTGCAAACTGTGCAAGTGGTGCTGGCTTTGTCATAGATGCTATTGATTGGTCTGTTGAGCACATTGATTCTGTAAGCAACTAGAATAAAGCCAAATGGTTTGGCAGCTGGGCTGAGCATTTGTACTCAGTTTGTTTCCCTCCACTCATGGCCTTAGACAGCCATCTGACATTTGTAAAAGTCAAGTGTTTCATGTAAAATATGAATACTACTGTGTCTTGTTTGGCATAGTGGGTGCTTCTAAGTGTAACTTGCAGTCACGTTGCTTTAAGACTTGCTGCTGTCTGAACAGAATAGCTTTTGCAAGGTCAGCTCAGCTCTTGCTGACTTTCTCCAAGGGATGCATCTTGTGCTTGTTTCTCACAATTTACGGCTGAATTATACTTTGCAACGGATTTTGGAAGTGGCTCTGGAGAAGCCTAACCTACTTTAGAACTGTGGTTGTAGCCTGGAAAATACAGTGCTGCCAAGAAATACCGCAACATTTAATGGTTTGTCTCCTGATGGGTCAACCCAGGGTCGTGTAACTGTTTGCTTTGTTTTTTTTTCAGGAGTGAATGCTTAGAATTAGCTTGCGATACATCTTTTGCTTCTCCAGTAATTTAACTAACACTAATAACTTGCAGATAGAAAGCAGCATCCTAACCTTTTCTTGTAAATGCAGGCTGGTTTAGCTTAAGACCAAAAGGTGTCCTGCTCCCTGTTGCACACACCACGCTCCCCCCCCGCCCTGCCCACCCCAGCCTCGCTAAGGAAGCCTTTCTATTAATTTACTACAAGTAAATTTGCTGAGATGTCACTCCATCGACCTTTCTATGTCGAAGTGCTGCATTAGAATCTTCAAACCAATCACCTGATACCTTACTGTGGCATTGTAAACTCAGTGAGACAGTGAGTAGCAGTGGCTCTTTGGGTTGAAGGTAAACTATGCTATAACTAATGTACTATACTACCTTCATTAAGAATGCACAGCTGTAAGCTGAAAACAGTATCGACTAAACAGCCACAGCTCTTCATTTGATATCAAAAGAATGCATGCTGATAGCTTGCTCTTAACTGCTCATCTAAGATAGATAGGATCTAGTGAAGGCCTCTACTCTGTTTAGGTCTAGCTTTCCTGAGAAACTTAAGGTGTGATAATGGTCTTTCTTACAATATTATTAAAACCTGCATTGCAGGTTCTTCACTTGCTCACCATTCAGGAATATTCTTCTAACTGCATTCAACGGGTATTTGTCTTGAAGTTATATATGTATGCCTACTAGATTATGTCTTGGGTTAACTCATTCTTTCTTAGGTTAAAGGAAGATGGGACTGGAAGCGCTTATGATAAAGAGTCAATGGCAATTATCAAGCTCAATAACACAACGGTCCTGTACTTAAAGGAAGTAACAAAGTTTTTGGCATTAGTTTGCATTCTTAGAGAAGAGAGTTTTGAGCGCAAAGGTAAGGACTCCCCCCCCAATTGAATAGCTTTTATCTAATGGTTTTTATCAACTGTAAAATATTAATATGACTTTACAAGTCACCTTGTTTTTTGCGTAACTAAATCTGTTTATTTTTTTCTGGGAGGTATTTTATCCTTTCCTATAGATAGGTATAAAAGGTCTTATTTTTATTCTTGTGAATCATTGCTTTAATTGTGGTCCTTCTGCTGTAGGGACTTGTGAAGCTAATGTGGCCTGTGTCACTACCATCTGCTATAGTGGAATCAGTAGAATGGAGTAATGCTTATTATGTTCTGCTTGACAGCTGCTGTATTGTGAATAGCCATGTTCTCTATCATGTGTTGCACTGATGTAACCTTTTTAATGTATGACTGAAGAAATGAACAGTGGTAGGCTAGTACAGTACGTAGTAGGAACTTAGAACAAAATGGTTAATACATTGCAGGTCTAACCAACTATAGTTGCTTGGACCTGCAGGAGGTGATGGTATGAATGGTCTTGCATATGTTAAGAGGCAGAAATGACAGTGTAGGCCCTAATTTCAAAGTATTTTACTTCAATGGTGACAGTACTTACCTTGGCACTTTAAAAAGAGAAAAAGCAGATGTATTATTTTAATAACTCTACTATATTTGATCTCAAAGTTTTTCTGACCAGAGTTAGGATATATATCAATGACATAAAGTACAAGGTAACATTCAAGTGATGGTCGTCGTTCTGTACTGGCATGTTTTTTGGGGGTACGGTCTTGTGTTGTCCTCTCACCTGCTGTTTAATTATGAATATACACCTTGCATTCCAAATGAGTACTTTTTTTTGGGTAAAAACTGAGACAGTCTAAATAAATACTGGCATCAGTAAAACTTTGTTAAATCTTCTGAATCCAAATTAATGCTAAAATAAGTGGCAAAATAGCTGTTGGTTAACTGAAATATTTTATATTTATTCCAGAGCTGTGTTGATTACGTAAATGTGCCGAGCTGAACACAGTTTTTCCTCTCCCTTCCCCCTCCTTCTTGACAGGTCTGATAGACTACAATTTTCATTGCTTCCGCAAAGCCATTCATGAAGTGTTTGAAGTAGGTGTTGCCTCCCACAGAATCTGCAGTCATCAATCAAGCACCTCAAATATGAAAGCAGTGACTCACAATGGCACACCTAGGAATGCAGTCTAGAGGAAAACTAAAGACATTGAATAGACTTGTCAGCTCTTCACTCCAAACTTTTGTGGAACAAGAGAAGAGTAGTCTGAAAGCCTGAAGTACGTTTCACAGGAGAAGAGTGGTGCTAATTGTGGAACAGCAGCTTGTAACTCATGTTGGACAACTGAAACTACTGTAAAAATACTTTGAGGCCAGTGGACTTAGAAATACCGGTTTGAAACCGGCTTTATTGCAAATGCAGTGGTTTTTCAGTTTGGAGTCCTATTTTAACAGTCTGTCTTGGACTGATTGCCTGGTCAAAACTTATAAATGATTGAGTTGAGTTTTGTGTTTTGTGTAAAACTCTGAATAGTCACTTGCTCGACTCTTTTTTTTTTTTTTTTTTTTTTAAATTAATCTGTAGAATATCCACTTTTGCTTGAGTTTATCCTTTTGTTATAAAAGAAAAAAGGTCATGTTATTATTTAGGCTTGTGAAACTCAGGCTTTTTGTTTGGTGAGGCTGGTCTCACAAATCATTCCATAAAGTAGTTTTTGCTCTCGCCAGTTTGCTCAAAGTATTCTTGGGAATTCTGTACTTGTTAAGTGGATGCAAGGTGATTCTACGTTTGTTTGGAGAGCTGACCTGGAGCTTCATTTTAAGAGATCGTGATACTTTGCTTTCAGACCGCACTTCTTGGTATGCCCCCTTTGATGGAAGAGAAGTATTAAAACCAGAAATAAACTACCTGCTCTCTTGCAAAAACATGGATGTCATAAATCTGTGTGATTAATCCTATTCACAAAACAACTGCATGGCTAACTAAACTGAAATGTCTGCCATCTGTTGGAATAAAACAACCACTTTCAGCTATTCCCAAGCAAAGAAATCACAAAGTTACTGACTTTTGATGGTGAATCTCTACCCTCTGACTGCTAACCAAGACAGTTCCTAGGAAAATGTCTGAGGGTGTTTATCCTTGCATGGCAATTAAATATCAGTGTGCCACAACCTACTAATAATACTGGACATTGAAAGTGTGTTGATTCTGTACTGTGGCAAACACCTTGTTTGTCGCCATGCTATCTGAATAGAATAGTGTTTTTTTCTGATTTTGTGAATCCTGGCTTTCATACTATGGGAGGTATATCTGAATTGTTTTAATCTAATTTATTGGTATTGGTATTATTACTGCAGATGTCATACTGTACATCAGCCTTGCTATGCAGTAAGCTCAGCTACTGGCCGGTAAAGATCTTACGTCTTTTTACCTGTCCCTGTGTATGTATAGGTGTTGCGAAGCCACCGGACCAACTGACTATACAAGTGCCACTGTAAAAGTTTCTGCAAGAAGATCTGTAACTGTAAGCGATCTCCACAACTGATGTATTTATGTGGTCAGAAATAACCACAGGATTACTTCTGGCCTTATAGAATGGATTTTCATTGAGCTGTGTAAAAATGAATATACATTAACATTAGGGTGTATGCATATACTGTCTGAACGCTTTTCCTTTGTTTTAAAGATAATGTATGATACTAAATACATAAAGGATCTGCTCAAAAAGTTACCACAGTCAGCAGGAGACTTGAGAATTCAAGTACTCTAGTTCAGTTCTGTTAATAGCAGTAGCTCTGAACCTAGACCGAGCCCCTTTTTTGGTAGTGGAACTGCAGGGTGTTTTGTTTTTTTTTTTTTTTTTAAGAAAATGCTGCAGGCTTGTAAGATTGGGTTTTGTAGCTTGCAAGCTCTATGACACTGTTTTAGTACTCAAGGTGAGAGGAGAAGTAATTGGTAAGATCACAGGAAGGAAGAAATCATTCCCATTTGTGCTGTGAGTTTTCCATGTTCTAAGTACGCGTGTATGTTCCTCTCTTTCTCTTCAGTCGCTACATGATTTTGTGCTAATAAAATGAAAAAAGGTCAAACATAACACTGTTGTTTCTGTGGAGGGTAAGACAGTTCAACAAAAGTCTATAAAGGCCTATATGGTTAAGCAAATTTTAAAAAGCCATGTTATCTTCACAGTATTTCTAAAAAAACATAAATACCACCTTTCTATGTAAGGCTTTAAAAATTTTAGTCAACCTTAGCTTTCTTTTCAATTAAAAGCTGACTCCAAACTGAATATGCAATTTTCAGAAGGTGACTGTAGACTTACAGTAGGCAGATAAATGGTGCAGTGACTTGTTCTCTTCTTTTGATTAATGGTGAGCTTTAGGCTGTGTTCTGAAATTCTGCCATCTGGTGCGTGTGCTGTGGTTTTTTGGTGGTGGTGTGTTTTTTGTTGTTTTTTTTTTTTTGTTTGTTTGTTTGGTTTTTTTTTTGGTCAGCATTACCTTACTCTTGAAAGGTTGCATTTACTATAAAGGTTAATGGTAGCATCTCATAACAGAATACTGATTATTTTCACTATTACCTGAACAATATTAGCTTTAGAAGTTAAATTTGTCTCTAGTAAGGAGCACGATGTTTCTTTAGTTTACTAGAACTAGTCTTAATGTCTTTGCTAACGTTAGTCAGATGCTGCTGTTGGAATGTTACTTAACCCGTTGCAGCTTTAGTGAGGCAGTTTTTAGTTTCTGCTGAAATCTTTCTGCTGCTGCGGAGGGAGGGGGAAAGGATAGTAATTATGCTTTATTTCCTCTCGTTCAGGGACCTGTCTCCCCTTACTGTGCTGATCTCCTGAGGGAGACGGGGATTCCCTGTTCGAGGTAAGGGAAGGGTAATATCATCGTCTCTCCAATAAAAGGACTGAAATTGTAAGGGGCACTAGCAACCCGTGCTTCACCTCTCCACCTCTTGTCCCCTCTGAGCCTGCAGTGGTAGAGGTGCTTGGCAGTTGGGGATTTCTTTGCAAACAACTGAGGCTGCGTGCTTCTAAACAGAAAAAAGGTGCAGGCAGGGGAGGGCATGGGGGAAAGGTGACCAGTCTGCAGGGAGAAGGAACAAAATCCCTTTCTACTGAAGACTAAAGCCTTCCCGTGTGCGGTACCTTTCCAGCCGGGAGGTGCGTGGCGGCAGCCGGTTGTTCATGGCGGCTTCTTCCAGTGGTGGTCACGGCACGTGAAAGGGGAAGGCCCAGCCCAGGAAGAGGGGGCGGAGTGGCGGAAGATAGTGTGTGCGTGCTGTCCTGAGGGTGGAATCCGCCCGTCGCTGGGTGGAAGAGTGAGGGGTCCGTCGTGTCCCCCCCCCCCAAGTCGGGCCTGGCCGAGCCCCTCAGCGCAGGGCGGAAAGTGGCGCCGGAGCGCTCCCGCGCCGGGCACGCGCCCTCGCCCGCGGTGTCCGCCCCGGACAGCAGGGGGCACCCGAGAAGCGCGAGGGCAACTGTCGCTTGTCTTCCGGTCGGTTTCGCGCGCGCTTCCGTT
The DNA here is from genome assembly GCF_965231255.1 of Vanellus vanellus. Lineage (NCBI taxonomy): Eukaryota > Metazoa > Chordata > Aves > Charadriiformes > Charadriidae > Vanellus > Vanellus vanellus. The sequence goes on along the minus strand of NC_138927.1, from coordinate 8,783,023 downwards.
ACCTCCCGCGGGGGCGGGGGCGGGGGCGAGCACTGGCGCTGTTATCGCCCCCGCATTCGCCCTCTGCGCGACCGCTGCCCGCGGGCTCTTGGTACGGTGCGGCCCAGCGCCAGCCCAGCCGCCCGAGACCGGCGGATCCCGCCCGTCGCGGCGCTGGGGCCCGGAGGTGCCGTGGGCCCGCGCAGGCGCCGCGGTGGGCGCGGCCCGGCCTCGCTGAGGCGCTGTGCGTCCCTTCGGTGCCGAGCGGCGGGGCTGGTTGGCTCCCAGAAGCCGCTCGCGGCAGATGGCGCTCTTGTACCGTGTCTACGAGAAAATGTGAAAGAGCGCTTCCCGCCCCAAAGCCACCTGCCTCGGTGCCTCTCTCGAGGAAGCGCTACTCGGAACCAGCGCGCACCTGCTGGCGGTGAGTCCGGGGGTGTTTGTAGTTCCTCCTCGGAGACCGAGTTAAGGAAAACTGCCTTCTTTAAACTATTCTGTTTTGTCAAGTGGTGCTGCTGTATCCCAGGTAAAGTGTTTTATTTTTTTCTTGCTTTATGTTTCCACCGACTCCTGCTACTGTGCCGGTGGCCGTCTTCTCCCTTCCTTTCCTTTTCCACTATGCTTTGCCTTTCCGGCAGCGGTTTCTGCCCTGAGAGTTGGGAATGGATAGCAGGTGAGAAGTATCCTTTTAAAAGGAGTTCTAGAGGTGCTTTTTCTGACTGCTGGAGTGTTTTTTGAGTGGTAAAATTGGCTTATGCTGTCTGGATAAGTAGGATCTTCTACCAGTTCGTCAAGTGCACAGTAAATGTTTTTTGCCCAAGATTCATCACATTAGGATTTTTCCTGTTGTGTTACGAACAGAGTGTTTTTCCATGTCTACAACTATTGTTATATTTCCTTATGTTCATTATGACTGTTCACCTCGTTTTTGCAACTACATGATACCCTTTTTAACCTCAACATTTGTTCTCACCACGTATGTGTAAGTGGACCATCAGAGAGGAGGTACAGAGATGACAGAGCCAAGCTATTCTTGGTGGTGGCTGATGGTATGATGAGGAAGAGTAACATCAAGTTACAGCGTGGGCAGTTCAGATCAGATACTATGGAAAAAAAACTGAGCTGAGAAGGTGATGCAGTGTGCGGAACAGGTTACCCAAAGAGTTATGGGTCTCCATCCTGAGATGTTTTCAAGCTTCAGCAGGAAAAGCTAGGGCTGACCTGATCTAGTGTTGGCGATAGCTTTGAGAGATCAGTTGGACACGATGATGTTCAGCAGCTTCTTCCATCCATCAGCTCTGGCATGCTGCAAAATATTTCCAACTCTGTTAGCTGAAGAGCATAAGCAACAGATGAAACGTTTTCTAATTTGCAGTACGTATGCGGTTCAAAATACAGTATCACTGAAGAGAGATCGGTTGTAGGACCACCAGACATAGATATGTGGTCTGTAGTGTGTAATGTGTTTTAAAAATAGTGAGAAAAATACTTTTTTCCTCTCTGTAAGTAGTTTAGTATTACTCCCCGAGGGAATGTGATGTAAGTAAGCAAATGCGTGGTTACTGTTGGGAGTAAATCTTCGTGTTGATGCAATCATTGCACAGGATCAAGCAGTAAAAGTAAAATAAAGTGTGTATCTTTGTTTTAACTAGCTTTGTAGTTTTAAAGGATGAATCGCCTAAGTTTACTGGGAGCCAAGCAAAACTACTGAGCTTTTCTTAAAACATGGCTATATTAGCCACACTTTTGTCTGGATTTAGGTATTACTTGTCATTCTTTGCTGCTCCTGAGCTTCGAAGCTGTACGTTGCTGCCCAGTTTGGTCTTAGTGGGTGAACAGGTATCCCTTAAGGATGAGAAGGAAAGCAATACCAATCTCTTCATTTTTAGTTAACCCTACCTTGTTTTCTGGGTATGCTCTGAAATCCATGTAAAGATGGTGCTAGTGGTGTTTGTGCACAGCTTTATTAATGGCACCATTATAAAAACGCAGACATTGTAAAATAGGAGGGAGAGCCATATCACAGAGAAGATTGCATGGTCTTGGTAGGATTTTTTAAAATTTGTAAGTTCTTCCTAGTTTTAGTCAGGAAGTTGATTGCTTTTTTAGTAGGCGAGTTTGGTTTGAGTGCAAGCATTTTTGTGGTTCTAAATAGAACTCAAAGTTGCTACTTTGCAATTTGGATATTTTCCTTCTTCACGCTCTGTTCTGGTAGTTGTTTTGAAAGCCGTGATTTTTCTGGGTATAAGCAGCTACTGGTTTGTTTCTGTGATTCACCTTCCAGATGATTGTGTTTGGGCTGACATATTAGTTAAAGAATTTATAACAATATAGTATATTCAGCATGAAAATAAATGTCTCTGAAACAGCAAATAACTTAAGATGTGCTTTTTAAAAATTCAAGTTTCATTATTTCACAGAGGAATGATAAATATTCCATCATTTAACAGTTGAGTTTAAAAACCTGCTGTGAAGTGAAGCAATATGTCTTATATTGGGTGTAAGCTACTTTGATGTTAATTCCCTGGTTTTGTGTCACTTAGGGGCAAATAAGCCTTCCAGTGCCAGTCATGACTCATGTCTATAACATTCTTTGGGTCCTGCCTGGGAACAGTTTTCATGGTGTTTTAGAAATGTAAATAAAGGTACTACTGTTTTGTTTTTCATTGTTGCTGTTACAGCATTGATCCCAGAAAGAAAATGTGAGCTGTATCAAATAATAATAATAAAAAAACTAAACCCCCCAAAAAACCCCAATCAAAACCCTAAATATTTCATGATAATACAAATTGCAAAGCACCTCCTTCACTGTAGTGAAAAAAATCCACAACACCTCAGTCCTCTGCATGGCATGAGCATTGACTGTTTACCAGACTAAAGATTTCTGTGCATCATTTAGAAAACATTTTCCTCCAGGTATTCTTGAACGCATACCATCATGAACAGTTCATAGGTGTGTTAGGGGAGGACTGCCACGTGTCTCAAGAGAATTCCAAACTCTGTGTGCCTGGATTGGGATTACTTCTGCAGTTATATATGGCTGGACAAATAATTCAGTAGTTATGTTTCACTTGTCTTCAGTGTTAACTGAGCACAGCTGAGGATCTTAACCTGTCCCTACTCCCCACTCCCACTGTAAAAGTTCCATAAAATGGAGGAAAAAACAGATGAGGAGGGAAAGAATCTGAAATAGTCTATCTGGTGTGTGTTTCTTCAGAACTGAACTACACAGAAGGTATAGAGTGCTTGCTGTTTCACACTGCTAGCGTGCCCTTTAAACAAATCATATTCCTATGTATAGAACCTGTCACTGAAATAATACTGGTTTTTATTTGATAGTGTAATTAATACTGACGATTTCCCAGTGTTGTCCTGGGTGACAAATAGATTGCTCGTTATTCCCAGTCTCTGTGCATACTCAGAACGTAGTCTCTTTGAATGGTTGGGTAACATACTATTCAATCAAAAGCAATTACTGAGTAGGATACTTCATGTGAACTAGGAAAAGCAGCATAGTCACCAGACTTGTGCCACAACAGCCTTTCTCTGTAATCGTGCTCAGTGCAAGTACAGGAAGACTTGGCTTTAAAATAATTTGCTCAACAGCATCAAAACCTGGTTACTGTCTTACAATTACTAATTGTGTATAATTACTTCATCAAGTCTAAGAGGTATCCTGAAAGCATGTTCATATGGGCTCTGGGATGACAAATTTTATTTGAGTAAATTAGAAGCAGACTCTTTAAAACAAACCTTTGTTTTGTGTTGTAGGTGAAAATACTACAAATACATACAACAACAACAAAACCCACCAAAATACAAAGTGCACCACTGAGTACAAAGCACACCCAGTAGTAAGTCAAGAAAGGTCCTTACTTCCTTGTCTTCTGACCTGGGTCTAAATGCTGTACTAAGCGCACACAGGTGTAGCTTGTTACCCACCTCTCACTTGAGGGGAACATTTAGCAGGACTTTCTGTGTGAGCTGTGTCTCTTTCTACTGACATGGGCAGGTTTTTTTTTCCTCCTACTCTTTTAAGAGATCACTGACTTCAAAAGTTCTAGCTTGGACTAGAATAGTACCTACTGTATGCAAATATATTTTTTGTCTTTTTTGTTGTCATTTATTTAGGTAAGATGCTTTTCAACAGAGACGCAAAATTCTATAGATGTACATTCACAGCTAGTACTAATAAATCAGTCCAAGCTAAGCCAGACCAAATCTGTAAAGGTTTTTGTAGTTTGTTCCAGAGACAACAGGTTCGGGGCTGATGAAACCTGCTAAAGACTGGTTTGCTGCTTTCTATCTTTTACTGATCGTGAAGATATGATGGTTGGTCATGTTCTTTGGATAACTGAGGCTGCGATCAGGGAGTACTACTGAGTATTTAATTGTTACAAAATGCAGTTTGCTAATTAGGTTTGTGAGCAACTGGTTTGCCTTTGGTAGCAGGGAGTATGACCGCATTTGCTAGCCTCTTGGGCTTGATGGAGGACGGAAGACTGTTCTGAGTGCCCTCTTCCTCTCTGTCCTTTATTTTTGTGTTATGTTAGAAGATTCTAATTTCTCTTCCTGCTTTTTTACATTAGATAATGTCGCTTTTTTCCAGCAATCAGCTATGCAATTCAGAACTAATTATACTGATTTGCCTCTCAAACACCTGGTGAGCCAAGTGAAGAGAAGCAGTTGGAGACCTGTTCAGAAGGAAAAGGACCAATTAAGCTAAGCCTGTGTTTAAATAGGAGGTTAGAAAAATGCTGGAGGCTACAGGTGGGGCATTTGAAGAGTGGAGTGTTTGCAAGATCCATACTAAAGAGTCTGAATTGTGACTTTTCTGGAAACTCTTCTTTTCACAGCAAAATAAAGAATATTCCAGATGCAGGAACAGAGCTCAGCTTCTGGAGAGAAACTTTGTTTTTACCTAGACCTCATGAAGCCTTTTTAATAGGGTCTTCATTTATTTCTAGCAACTACAAATGTCTAAAGTTGCACACTTTGCTTTCATAATGGAATTGTCTGGGGTGAATTAACTCAGCTGTGCTCCGTTAACACTGAAGATGAAGTCGCTGAGCCACAAGCCATCAAATTTGAGAAGTTGTGGCAGTCTGGTGAGGTTCCTGCCGACTGGAAAAGGGAAAACATAACACCTATTTTCAAAAAGGGAAATAAGGAAGAACCAAGGAACTACAGGCCGGTCAGTGTCACCTCTGTGCCTGGCAAGATCATGGAGCAGATCCTCCTGGAAACTCTGCTAAGGCACATAGAAAACAAGGACGTGATTGCTGACAGCCAGCATGGCTTCACCAAGGGCAAGTCATGCCTGACTAATTTGGTGGGCTTCTATGAAGGGGTTACAGCAGCAGTGGACAAGGGGAGAGCAACAGATGTCATCTACCTGGACTTGTGCAAAGCATATCACACCGTTCCACATGACATCCTGGTCTCTAGATTGGAGAGACATGGATTTGACCAATGGACCACTTGATGAATAAGGACCTGGCTGGACCGTCACACTCTGAGTTGCGGTCAACAGCTCCACGTCCAAATGGAGACCAGTTATGAGTGGTGTTCCTCAGGGGTTGGTACTGGGACTGGTGCTGTTGAACATCTTTGTTGGTGACATGGACAGTGGGATTGAGTGCACCCTCAGCAAGTTTGCCGATGATACCAAGCTGCGTGGTGAAGTAGACACGGTGGAGGGGAGGGATGCCATCCGGAGGGACCTGGACAGGCTGGAGAGGTGGGCCCAAGCCAACCTCATGAAGTTAAACAAGGCTAAGTACAAGGTCCTGCACGTGGGTCAGGGAAATCCCATGCACAAATCCAGGCTGGGCGGAGAATGGCTGGAGAGCAGCCCTGAGGAGAAGGTCTTGGGGGCCTTGGTTGATGAGAAGCTCAACATGAGCCGTCAATGCACGCTCGCAGCCCAGAAGGCCAACTGTATCCTTGGCTGCATCAAAAGAAGTGTCCAGCAGGTCAAAGGAGGTGATTCTGCCCCTCTATTCCACTCTTGTGATACCCCACCTGGAATATTGCGTCCTGCTCTGGAGCCCTCAACATAAGAAGGACATGGACCTGTTGGAGTGGGTCCAGAGGAGGGCCACATAGATGATCCGAGGGCTGGAGCTCCTCTGCTATAAAGACAGGCTGAGAGAGTTGGGGTTGTTCAGCCTGGAGAAGAGAAGGCTCCGAGGAGACCTTACAGCGGCCTTCCAGTATTTGAAGGTGGCCTATACTAAGAATGCTGGAGAGGGACTTTTTACAAGGGCATGTAGTGACAGGATGAGGGTGAATGGCTTCAGACTGGAAGAGGGGAGATTTAGAATAGATATTAGGAAGAAATTCTTGACTGGGAGGGTGGTGAGCCCCTGGCGCAGGTTGCCCAGAGAAGCTGTGGCTGTCCCATCCCTGGAGGTGTTCAACGCCAGGTTGGACGGGGCTTGGAGCAATCTGGTCTAGTGGGAGGTGTCCCTGTGCATTGCGAGGGGGTTGGAACTAGACGATCTTCAAGGTCCTTTCCAACCTAAACCATTGTGTGATTCTATGAAAAGAGGAAACATTTTCATTTATAAGCCTATACATTTGTAAGTGTTTTGAGAGACTGATAGTTTTGATTACCATTGAAAGCAAGGAAAAATCTCACTTCCTCATAAGCACATTGACTCTTCAAAAATCTTGTAACCCTCCCTGTGTCACCCTTCCGACCCCAGTGGCTCAAGGCCAGCTTTTGTCACATGTCACATACCTGTTAGCTAGAACTCACCAGGATAAAAACGTGCTCCCAGGCTGATTGTACTCATTGTTCAGAGCACCTTCTGAGCTGTTGCAGTCACTCAGCTTTTGAAATCTCATGTGAAGATCAATCATGTGCTAGGCCAGACAGTTTTTCACCTGGAAGGTGATCTGATTTGCAGTCTTCCTTTCCCTCTGTCACACCCCCCCCCCTTTTTTTTTTTTTTTTTTAAATAGCTTTGATGGTATTTGATACAAATACCGATTTTAACGGCTTTTGGAAAATGGCATGGTATAGAGCAGGGGTTATATTACAATTTTGGACTAACAGAGGGATGAACAGAAATGTTACCTTTGTGTGGCATGATCTGAATGTTAAATAGACAATTATCTTAAGATAGTATCTTGGTCTGAGCTTGTAATTCTGGTTGATGGGACATGATTTTTTAAAGACTATTCAAAAACTGATAAGAGATTAAGAAAAAAAAAAAGCCACCAAAGATCAGAAGAACGCCTAAAATAGTCCTGTTTAAGGTGAAAGAATTTATTAAAAAAAAATAATAATGGGTAACATCTATCTTTTTCGTGTCATCCTAGTACAAGGTATACCCTTTATCAGACTGTCTGCTGAAGGCATGACCCTGTAGCAACCTATCATTAGCCGATAGGTCGAACTCCTACCTTTTATGCTTTATGAGGGAGTTTAACTTCTTCCCATTAAAAATTAATAATAAAATTTACAGCTTTCATCATAATGGGGTTAGGAGGAGGTGTTTTCTTTTTTATACCTATATCAGTGATTGAAAAGCTGGTTGAAACCATTGCAAGATTAGGGAACAGGTCATCATTAGAAGACCAGCAGCGTAAAGAGTCTTTTAAAGACCTCTATTGGATTTAATTCAAAGATTATTTCTTAACGGTATTGGTTAAGTGGGCCGTCCGTGCTTCATGTCAGATATGAAACAAAGGGAAGGTGTGAAATGTCTCAAGCTCATCCAGAAATCTAGGGGATGAGGTACTTCAGTGTGAACAGTCTTCTATAGACTTTTTCCTAAATCAGCATACAGTAGAATTGAATGTTCCTCCATACCCTGTGCGCCCCTCCCCCAATTCCTGACTGACAACTCAAGAACTTTACTCCATATTGTGGAAATGGCAGGAGAATTTTGTATGCGCTTGTCCCCATACAATGAAAAGTGTGCCAGGTACCTGTAATGGGCTTAAGAGACAGCCTGCAGTGGTCATAGTGGACTTGCTATGTTAAGAACAATTAGATCTCTGGTAGGGTAGAAAATTAGACCAACAAAAAGGAAATCCCTCCAGAGAGAGAGAAAGTGTTGCTGATTAATGATTTGTCTGACCCCACAATCTTCCTCTGCCCAATCTGAATCAAAACTCTAGGAATATTTTTCTCTGTACTTTCTTCAAATGATAATTCAGTTCTTCTGCATATTTTTCTTCATCTATAACATCTGTTCCGAAATAGCTACGCTAATAGAACTGCATTAAGCTTTCCCACTGCCAGGGATTGGTCTAAGTAAACAGTAAGAATTACCCAGAATCCTTTCCCACTGGGCTGTAATCCCCAAATTTATCCAATTCTCTGATGTACCAAGAAATAGCTACTTATAAAGATACTCTGCTTGGAACTCCCACTTCTATGACTTACTGTGAAGTTTACAATTTACCAGTTATGAACTGCTATGGGCATTATGGCCGTACATGCTGTTTTATGATACCGTAGTAAGGAAACTGCCAGTTTAGCTGCCTTTTGTTGTTGCTGTGTGGTGTTCTCCACCAGAGCCAGTCAGTATGGGAGAAGGAAATGATGAGTACAGTGATGTACTTAAGAAACTAGACAGAACTGACATCTTTATCCCTACTTATCAGTGCTTTTAATTTTTTAGACTTCTGTGCTGTATAGTGAAAAACATTTTACTTTTATAAAGATACATACTTTCTGCATAATTTATCATACCAAGTAGGGAAAATTGTCACTTTTGTGATTCAGGGTTATCGATTAAGTGTGTTATGTTGAAATACCAAGTAAAAATACATTTCCTGCTGGGTAACAGTAATGTGGATCCTTTTCACTTAGATTCACTTGTATTTGGCTGTTTTTTTTCCTAGCTTACAATTGATCATTCAGTGTTCCCTTGTGATCTAAAGGTAGTTTATTTTTCTTGCCCTCTAGATGGCTGTCTCGTTATCTTTTAAAGAATCTCTTACACAAAGAGTCTAGTGGAGCTGTAAGGGAGAAAGTTTATTTAAATAGTCACAGTTTTTACATGTTTGCATATTTGCAATGCACTTAAGCGTTTATGAGCAGAAATGTTGGTATGTGACTATATAATTGAAAACCTGCTGTGAACAACTGTGAGCTGATATCCCTTTTGCTACTGGGCAGGAGGAGAATAAGTACTAACTTGTTTCAGAGAATTGAAAATACTTCATTATGTCAAAACCCTGCTAATTTATTGTGGGAAGAAAAATTTTCTCGTGGTTCTAATGGGCACAGCTATAGTAGTATTTTTCCATCTGCTTAATTCTGTAGGAATTTTGCTTAATTCATTTATCTTAAAAACTTCTTTAAATCTTTTCACTATAGCCATAAGTGCGTGAGGAGTATAGTAAAGATACTGAGGGAATGTTCTTGCAGTATTTCTAATGTGTTTGAGCACAGGACATGTAAGAAGGGGGTTTTTTAATTTTTTTGTTTGTTTGGGTTTTTTTTTGTTTTTTTTTTTGTTTTTTTTCCAAAAGATTTCTAGCTTCATTTTGCAAATTTGTATTTAGATGAACAAAGTCTTCAGAAGGAAGTTGTGTAGAGGATTGTCTTTAGATGGACTATTGTGAATTAATTTTTAAGATGAGTAAGTGTCTCGTATGCTTTACACACAGGAAAGCCAACAATGTAAAAATGTCTTTATTTTGTAAGCATTGTTTTTAAAAAAAAAAAAAAAACCACACACAAAGCCAACAACAAAAAACCCAACAGCAACAAAACCCCCAAGATACTAAAAAAAAAATAACACAAAAGAACCCACCAGATGAAACCCCTGAAAACCTCCAAATGAAAAACTGATCACATGTCCTATGTCCGTTTTGTCTAGTTTAATCATTTATAAAACATAAGTGCTTTACCTATATTAATGAATGCTCATAACTCTTTGCAGCGTTTGGTTTATGTGGATTTATAGGAGGACAATATGTATAGTTGAGTGCCATGCCACACTCATTGCTCAAACCTTTGATTTATTGAATAATTGTAAATTTATGTAGTTTTGTAGAATTGTGATTGTTTGTTTGTTTGTTTGTTTTTTCACATAATGTGTTTTGAAGTATGCCCCGGGGTCCTTTTGCAATTACATGTGTAGCTTATGGCCAAGATTCTAATTAGTGACTCCTGAATCTAACTTTGTGGGACGTTTGGATGACTGAGATTATGCATTCCTAATCCAATGTATTTTTTGAATACTCAAGTAATCTCTTACAAGTCAGACATTTAACCGTATTTTGGGCTTTATAACTTCTTATAAATCATACAATAATTGCCAAAACACAGCTGCTTAAACCCAAATCTTCAGGAATCCCCCTTCAGGAGTGACAAATGAAAATTTCCCAAGGTTTTCAGTTCTTCATTGGTAATAAAACTAAAATTTTTGTTTCTTGAAGTCCTTAATTTATTTTGTTAGATACAGCCACTTACGCAGGAAGGAGCAAGTCCAATGTCTGCTATTCAATTGGCATTTATCTTTATTCATAAGTAAATCAACCTAGAACATGACCTTGGTATTTGCTGTATTTAAGTGAAGAGAGGCAGAAGGATCTATTCTACAGTTTCTGAATAGCAATGACAGCATTTAATTTTTACAGTGTTTCCTTTGTTTCTAAATGTCTTTATGTATATATTTTTTCTTGCTTCTCAGCTGCTGAAAATGGAGTTTTCTCAGTACGTGGCACACTGAACAAGCAGTGCCTTCCTTTTGACTGCAGTACCGATCTTTGGGTGTTTAGAAACAACTGTTTAGTCAATTGCTTTTAAAGACATTTGTTAAGGGATGATAACTTATATGATTTAGCATTGATTAGAATAATTGCTTTCTGGAAAAGACTCTCCTCTAATAAGTTAATGCTTCTGAAGGGGAGATGTTAAGATTATTAAGCATCCTTCTATTGTCATGAAGAAAGATGCCAGTTTCTGTAAGTGACTGTGCTAATTGTCTGATAGTAACTTGGGTTAGGAGGTGACTAGCTTAATCTGCCTCTCCTGCGTACAACAGGTCATAATGTGATAGATAAGCAGTTATGCTTACTCCATGATTAAGGATGAATCATGTTTGAAAATCATGATGTAAAGCATTCAGTGATCTTATCAGTTGTTCATTATAACTCCCATATCATGCAGACTTTTTATGAAAAAGAGCAAAGTAATTGGTATCTATCACATGCACTTCTGTTAAGATCACAATTTCCATGACGGTACTGTGCTTTAATAGAGTCTGTCAGCTTAGCCTGTAATGGCTCACATCACATCAGTCTTAAAGAATACATGAATCTATTAGTGAATAAGTTAACTGTAATTTTACACGGGATTGTACCACAGAACTCTTAGGGACAAAAAAAGTTAAATGTAGAGGAAATCCAGTGCAGTTAGGTCACACAGCTTCTCAAGTAGTAGGATGAGGATAAACGGTCAGGTCACTTAAAAAAATCCAAAAGACAAATAAGAGTATTTTGAAGTTAAGAAAAACCCATCATGAGGTTTACATTTGATTTTATTAAGTTGTATGTTTTTATAGAATTTTCAAGGCTACCTAATTTATTTCCAATTAAGTAGATGGCTTGGTAATGTTCTTAGAAAGCTTCAAAACTGCATTTATTTCAACTTTCAGAAATGCATGGTCGCCTGAACTATTTGTTATAAAAGAAAAATTTAGAAAACTCAAGGAGCAGGAGAAAGGTTAAGGTTTATTCATTGCGCAGCTGTGTTTGTATGATAATCATGTGTCACCAGGAGTAGTGACAGTGGTTGCATTTAAAGAGAGAGGAGGATCCCTGAAATCTGTTGAAAGTAAATGAATGGAAGAGTCGGGGAAGTTTCTGTCTTTGGAAAACGTGTTTTCAAGACAACAGAAACAGGTATTTTTTCACCTCACTGTCTGAAACAGAGTCCTTCAGTCAAAAGTTGGATAACCTTTTTTCTTCTGTATTGCATTCTTTCTACTTTTTCTGGTAGTGCCTTTTTCAAATGATACTTGTTCAAAATGTCAAAATGCCAAGTAAGAGCATATCCTTTTCTGAAACTTACTTGAAAATACCATAAAGACAGTGTGAATTTAAATGAAACTCTGAATTTCATAGTCCAGCTGTGCACCTTGCAGACAGACCAACATGCTCTCATGGATGTGGGATGGAAGACTTCCCAAGATGATCACATCTTTTTCAGCTAATGTTGTTCCCATATTTCTTCCTTTTGATGCTATATAAATAACATGAGAAAAGTCGTACTGAAAATAACAATGTTGTAACACTGTCAGTGTAGGATAGGCACACTTGGTATTGGTTGACTTTTTCACAACCTCATTGTTTCAAGGCTTTTTCCCCACACACATTTGATTTTGCTTTCTTACTGTGTGAGCTGATGCAGAAACAACCCCAGAAACACAGATGTAATGCAAAAAGTAAATTTATTTTCCTTACCTCCTGGGGGGTCCCAAAAGCAGCACCCGGGCAGAGGCACACAATGCAGGCACCATGGAGCTTGGCTCTTGCTAGAGTTACCAAACCTGCTGTTCTTGCCTGTATATCAGGGATTCACACAGGCGTAGTTTTCCACTGCACTTTGATGTTTCCCACAGCAGTGGAGGAATCTCAAGTGTGTTCAATAGGGTGCCTGAGTCTGTCACAGGCCTATGTTACCTAAACACAGGCCTTTTACTTGTCAAGCACGCAAGACTAAACAACAATTAGTGTGGTATGTGTTTTTCAGCACCTCAGCTGCCGGTCCCTTGAGCATGTTTACAGTCCTACTCGCCAATCTTCCCTTATTTTCCCATATTTACATTTTCTATCTGTGAAACTCACTCCCTTTAGCCCACTGCCATCTGTTGATAGTATGAAAGTATGCTTGATGTTGAAGTGAAGAAGAAAGGGAACTGTCATGGGTACAGGTATATTTACAGTTTAATGACTTCTGTGACTGCAGCTTTTGTAGATACACCTGAGCTATCTTTAAACGAGTTCACTTGGATGCCGCTAACATTGTGATAGCAGAGTGGAGTTGCAGTAGTTAATGTATTTGGAACATGCTAAGATCCGTCTGAACTATGCAGTTAAAAGTCACCTTAAGTAAGCTTGATTTATTTGAAGGTAGCTATGTCCCAAGAAAAGATGTATGACTGAAACACCTGAGGTTTCCAATCATGGAAAATTAGGGGAGATGTTAAGTTGTGCTGTCATATTCAGTGTTTCTGTAGTGCTGCTGTTCTCCGATTACACAAAAATACTGCTTGTTTGAGATCATTGCTAACTTAAACTTTCTTTATTTTTAACAATCTCATTTTTTTATTCACTCCAATAAAAGTGCTGATAGGATCTGTGTACGAGAAAATGTGTGCCCTCCTTTTTTTTTTTTTTTTTTTTTTTTCTGCTTAGCTGGCAAGTCAAAAAAAAGACTTGCAGCATTTGCCATTATTGTATGGGAGCTGAGTGATTTTTGTCTTACTCTTCTCTAATTGCAAGGACATAAAAAAACTGCAAACAGAAAAAAGAGAGAAGAATGATCAAAGACAGACACCGTATGTCAATGTTCCACATGTATAGTTCTGAAAAAACTTTGTTTTCAGAAAAATTTGTCATAAAGTGAAAACAGGAGGTGAACTTAGAGCTTCACTGGCTTTTTTTTCAGGTTAGTGGCGTACTTTGCATGGATGTTTGACTCTGCAATGAATCTGTACATAGCTCTGAGAGGGCCCTTCACTACAAGGACATTCTTGTGACCGTCACCCTGTACTCGGCACTGGTGAGGACACACCTCGAGTACTGCGTTCAGCTTTGGGCCCCTCACAACAAGACAGACATTGAGGTGCTGGAGGGTGTCCAGAGAAAGGCAACGGAGCTGGTGGGGGGTCTGGAGCACACATCTGATGAGGAGTGGCTGAGGGAACTGGGGGTGTTCAGCCTGGAGAAGAGGAGGCTGAGGGGAGACCTTATCACTCTCTACAGCTCCCTGAAAGGAGGGTGTAGCGAGGGGGGAGTTGGTCTCTTCTCCCAAGTAAGTAACAGGTGATACGAGGAAACAGCTTCGAGTTGCACCAGGGCAGGTTTAGGATGCATATTGGGAAAACTTTCTTGACCAAAAGGGTTGTCAAGCGTTGGAAGAGGCTGCCCAGGGAAGTGCTTGAGTCACCACCCCTGGAGGTATATAAAAGACGTGTAGAGGTGGTGCTGGGGGACGTGGTGTAGTGGTAACTTGACAGTGCTGGGTTAATGGTTGGACTTGATGATCTTAAAGGCCTTTTCTAACCGAAATGATTCTATTCTGTGATTCTATTCCATGACTATTTTAGCTCCTCTGTCTGTTTAGTTTTAAATGCATAGATAGAATACCTGCAAGGCAACTTCAGCTTTCCTGACATGATAGAGCAGTCATGCTAGCCATTTTCTATCTGCTCTGAAATCACTTCTGCATTTCCCAGTATCTTCTGGGAGTTCAGTTGAGCAGAACTGAACGTGCATATTCTAAATCTCTCATTTTTTACCATCGTGCTTCCTCTCTAGAAAAGTAACTATAAAGTTTGCTAGCACAAGTAGATCTAGGCCTTATGTAAAGAAAATGAAAGTAACAAAAGGTTTCTAGCTACACGAAGAATGAACCATAAAGACTAGTAGCAACACCACATGACAATGCATATAATCTAGGTATGTCTGAAAACAGTGGGGCATTTTATTGGAGTGGCATAATGCAAGAAAACTTCAAATCCAGTGGCAAATTGATCCAGTATGTTTGTTCAGTTGGATGTTGCCAGACAATTAATAAATGGCAAATTAGTAGTGCTCTGTGTGTGTAAGATGTAACTGAAGTAACTGCGTTTTAGATTAAGTAACATTAATCAAATTCTAAAGGAATTGTTGCCTTCCCAATGGTGCATAAGAATATAGATTGGGGGATAAAAAGATCTTTTTTTATCCAGCTGCTAGGATGGAGCTAAAAGTGAGTCACCTTTTTTGTTTGTTTTCATTTTATTTGTAATTCTGCATAATACTATTAATGAAAGAGAAATGTGTAAAATATTTTACATTTGCAACCTCTGCTTGGTGGAAGGAGGATGTATACTTCTCTTTATTAGGATGTGATCGAAGACTGTATCTTATCTTATTCTGTATAATACTCTGCCTTAAGTTTTATGACTACCTCACACCAGAAGGTTATTAAACATGAGCATATGGCTTCTGTCCTGGTGGTAGCACTAAGTACTCTCACTGAAATGCACCAAGCATTTGGAGGAAGGAAAAGGAATACAAAAGAACAAATTAAAAAAAAAAAAAAGCTGTAAAATGATAATGAGGGAGCATGCAGTCCCTCTCAGCAAGCAGCTCACCAGAGCAGAAGTGTGGCCTCAGTCATGGCACTGTGACTCATTATTAGAATCCTTTGCCTAAAGGCTTGGAGCAGTGATGCAGGAGAACTTCACGCTGAGAAGCTGATAGCTCCTTGGAGTGACTGTGAGACTAATCAGGCAGCCACGGCTGCTGAAGGCTTGCGCTTGTTTCCTGACAGACGTATTCAGAATCAAACATTAAAACTATTGGGTTTCGTGCATTTCTGTGAGGGCACAAGGCATCGCAGCTTATTCAATATGAAATGTTGTTGTTGTTATGATAATAAAAATTATTATCATTATTACCAGCCTCGGTTCTCTTGGGAATAAGAAAATGTCCTTCTGGAACTGCTGCAACTCTGACATTTTGTTTTGTAAAATACTTCTCTGACTTGGACAGGCCAAGATGTTCATTTTCAACATTAGATTAATATTTTCCTATTAGCCTAGGAAGGGCATTACTAGAATGAATATTCTTTTGGTGCTGCTCGCCATCATTATAGTGACAGCATGGGAATTATAATATTAGCCTAATTCTAAAAATTTTCTACCTTGTGCTTATTTTCTATTTCTGATTGGTTCAGTATCTTTGTGTAATGTGACTGCCACATAACTCCTCTTTTATAATGATAAAGGTATTCATCCTTGGTCACCTTATAACATTGCAGATTCTTTATCATAATATCTAAAAGCATGTTGAAGTTTGAATAGCATTCAGGCTTCTTTATGTTCTTAACTGTGTGGTGGGTTCTTAGCTATATATCTGTATCTATAACTGTTCATAAAGAGAGCAAAATTTGATGTTAAATGAAAGCATGGGAGGCCTACAGGGAAGGGAAGACCAAAGCCTGAGAAAGCCAAAAAAGCTAGGCTACATGGTAGGCTGTCATTTCAGCATCATAGTTCTCGTCTCCTAGGTCTTACGGCACAAGATAATATGCTGTCTTTTTTTTCCAGTGGTGATGTTGGAAACAGTGACCTTGCATTTCTTTCTTTTGACATGAGGGATCCAGTCCTAAGCATCTCATTTTCATTGTACCATATAGAGAAAATACCCAGTGCCCAAAACTGGGGCCAACAACAGTCTGCTTACTGAATTGCTTTAACCAGCAAATAGAAAATGCCAAAGAAAACGATGAGCTTAAGATTCCACTTTGTTAAGGATCCAGATGCTGACTTCATTAAACCACCGAGGCAGTTTAGTCTCTTTTTTTTCATACAGAAATACAGCAAGGAGAAGGTTCACTTATACCCAGTATTGATAGGCAGGAATTAAAGTGCCTTAGGAATTTGCTCAGTGGAAACTTAGATGCACAGGGAGTTCAGGTACCCTTTAGAGCTAACTGGCTACTCAGTAGGGCGTTTGGGAATTGAGCTCGTAGGTCCCACTTGTAAATTTTTTGCTGAATGGTTCTTTTGAGTTTTATAGTTCCTTATTTTGAAGATCTAAGTGGAGAATGTCTGGTTCTTTGTGCCTATGTACATGACCAAACCAATAAAACTTATTTGTGCTCACAACGATGTTAGGAACAACAGTTATGGGTGCTTCAGATTTTTAATTGTCTTGCTTGGGAACATGAACTGTCAAGATTCAGGAAATTGTTTTCTAAACCAAGTGGTCAGGACATACTTCTGTCATCTCTTTTCCTCCATTGATTATATTTGATAAACTTACACCCTCATAGATTCCTGTGGCAACCTACTTAATGTAAACAGCAGTTATACAGAACTATGAATTTGAGCTCCTTGTGGCTGGGTTTAAAGATAGTTTATAATCTGGGCAAAATGAAGGTCTAGATTTGGATGCATTTTTGTGAATTTGTGTCATTTCATTATAACTCTATGGAAGCGAATGGACTGCATGTGCCGATTCAGATGCATACAAGTCTGAGCCTTAAGTACTTAAAATAGTATTGAGTAATAATTTTAATGTTTTGGAGGTTGGAAAATATTATTTCTGTCTGTGTGTATTTTGTTTTGTTTGAAAATTTCATGCTTTGGAATGGTAACTTACCAGGGCATTACACTCGGCTAAAAAGTATTTGTGTATCTGGGCTTATTGACTGATGAATAGTAAATTGCAAGCTGTATGGCCAGAATACTTGCCAATGACATGCCGATTGCAATATACATAGTGAAGAAATCTATAGAAAACTTTCAATTCAAGGATTTTGACTTTAAATACATTAGGTAATTGTCTCTGCTTCAGATGTAGTGAAGCTGCTGGTTGATACAGTGCAAATGGCATGTTGGCAGCACCCGGTAAAAGCAGCTATTGGAGCATTTTGTTCATCACTGAATACTTTCAAATAGGGCCCTAAATAAAATTAAATGAGGAACTTAAATGCAGTTTAAAACCTAGGCTTAATGCAAATATAAAGAAACTGTGTGATACTGTATAACTTGGGAATACGATATTTATGAAGTGTGGTGTTTTCTAGGCAACGATGTGGGGTTGCTATCAGACTGTGCATTGCAGTGACAATCATCTGGTCTAATTTTTGTGTCTTGATAATATTTTGGTTACTTGATAGGGTCAAATCACTGTTGGCCACAGCAATAACGTAAGTGACAAATTTTGCTTGCTCTTATTTGCACGTTACTCCCAGATACATCTTGACTGATTTTTAATTTTCAATTTTCTAATCACTAAGTGAACAGTATAGGTAATGTATTTATTACCTGTACTGCACTTCTCCTTTTCAATGTTGTCTGTTTCCTGAAGGATTACATTGCATGCTTTTCTTTGTTACTGGCCTCTTACAGCAGGAGATATGTATAGTAAATGCACTATTTTCTATCATCTCTTCACTGTATTACCTCACTGAGTTTTCTACTCAGTCTTTCTAAAGAATTCCTCGCTTCATCCTTTAAAAATAAACTTTATAGAAGACTGTTTAAATGTCTTTATAGTGCATCTCTTAAGCCTCTAAATGACCAAAGCATTAGTTTGGGCTTTTTGACTTTCCTTCTGTTTATTGCTTTGGGCAAATAATGTGAGTGAAAATATGAATGCTTTTGTGAAGTGCAATATGATGAAAGAACATTATCTCTTAATTTTAAATATATTCTGAATACAGGTAGAATGTGAGACTTGTTTAACGTAATATTCCAATTTAGTTATTATATAACAGAGTAAGAAATCCCAGAGGTATTTTGTTAGCAAGGTAAAATAGAATCACATACACTCCTTATTATTGCAAAAGTTTCCTTAATCACATTGTTTAAACTTTTCAATACACTGTAATGCTTATTAGTGGTTTTTCATTTTTGACTGTCAGATAATTCCTTTTGCTAACTCTGGATAAATAGTACTCTCAATACTTTTGGTTTTAGTTATAGATGATTTATATATGACCAGACAGCTGATATAATAAAGAAGTATTGTGTTTTCCACTATGTTGAACTTAGAGGTTCAAATGTGTTAATGCAATTGATTTGATTGTAATATTTTATAAAAGTTTCTTCAACTAAAATACTGTTAGTGATTCCTGTTGTCAAAGGTTATAAAAGGAAATTAAATGTACTTTGAGCTGTAATGACAGCAGATGGTCAGGGTCTAAACCGGAGGAAACAGAGATAGTCTTCTGGTCTCTTTTTATAATTAGAGGCACTGAAATGTATCTTCTTTTAAATGGGCATGTATGAGGAAATAGATTAAAATTTTCCAAGATTTGGAATATCAGTTTGCTATGCAATTTCTAATTATGGTTCCCCTTTTTGGGTATGTCTTCCTCCTATTTCTTTGGTTTATCAATTTGAAATTTGATTTGTGTTTGAGTCGGAAGTATTCTAAGAGAGAAATGGGTAAGGGTGTTGAGTAGACCTATCAAAATTGTTATGAGCCTTTAAAAACAAATACCTAAATAACTCTCTTTTTGTTATTTGCTGTTCAAAGGGGAAGATAATGAATGAAGAACCTACTGTTTAAACTTATGAGTGCAATCATAAGAATTTTCAACTCTAGCATGAGTCTTTAAGATTTGAACTTTATTGGTTACTTTTTTTTTTAATTGAAGCAAAGAAAATAAAGTGGCATAGCTAGCTATTCAGATGTAGTCAGGCTAAGAGGTATTGGATAAAGGACTTAATAGCATTTAAGGTGAGAACACAATCTTCCCAATTTTAAACTACTTACATTTTAAAAACTTGAAATGTAATAACTTCTTAGGAAACTTAAAGACAGAACAATGGAAATTGGAAAGGTATTTCAACCATTAATGCCTTCTTGAACCCATTAACTTTTCTAAAAATGCACTGACTTCAGCTAAATTGGGTTGTCTGGAGAGGAAGATGTTTGAAAATATCAGAAGACTGTGGACAATCCACTGTTTAAATGGGATCACCTCTGCTATTAAAAAGTGGTGATGTGGGGTGTTTGGTTTTTTTCACCCTATGTCTAATTTGTACGTTTAGCCTGAAGAATATTTGTCATTTTCTTTCCATGGTGATCCTTATACATGATGATGATGATAGTTCTTGGAGTCTTTTCATAAACAAAAAATACTCAGTTCTGCAAGTCTCTTGTAGTGGTGAGGTTCTTTCTGTAAGTCTTTGTTATTCCTTTTAAATAGGAACAGCAGAAGAACTTGTGTTACACTTGCTTTTATTAGTTGATGCAAACTGCAATAATGGAATAATTTCCCCTTGTCTTCTCTACTCTTATATCCACACAGTTATTGCTTTCATCCATTTTCCCACAACATTGCAGTGGAAGCTTAAATTGGAGTGCTTCCTTAATCCTTGGAAGCATTCTTTTCCCAAGATCTTGTCCCTTAATCTGTACCTGTGGCTTGAATCCCTTTTTGATATCTGCATTTTTGCATTTTCTTGTATTAGAATATGGTAGAATATTAGAATATGGTAGAATATGGTAGAATATAGCAGTAGTAGTTTGTTAAAAATCCATACAACTTTTCAAGCCTGAACAAATCTTATCATCATTAATGACTTTGCCAATACTAAAAAAGATGGAGAGCCTGCAGAGGGATGTTTTTGTTTGAGTAAGTCTGTGCATGAGACTTTTCCCAAAGCAGAGATATTTAAAGAAAAATTATGAAATTGTCTGGGTTTATAAACCAGGTGTCTGGAGCCTCTTGGATTTATAGAATTTTAACTACTGAAGGCATTATGATTTCTTCTATCACAAACTACGCATAATAAACGTTCTTGATCAACCTTGGGATACTGCATTGGGTTTGGCTTAGTAGAATTGCTAGAGTGATATCGAGTGCATACTTGAAAATATAAAGAGAGAGAGAACGTGCTTTTCCTGCAGTGATATGTTTCAGTTATTGATCATTTTCTTTTAGTGAGCCTGGCCAGTGTTGTTGCATGGAATTTTAATAAAAGTACCCATAATTCCAAGATTGAAAATGCAGGTGAACTTAAAATCAATCAGAAATCACCAATTATAATTTCTAGTAATTTTTCTGGCAGATGGCAAAGAAGGGGGGATCCTTCTTCTCTGATCTGCCCCCCGCTTAACCTTACTAACTGTTGTAAGTAATTGCCATTGAAAGAAATTGCCTCTTCAGACTAAGTCTTTTGAGATAAGATAATTAACATTTTAGTAAATCACGAGGGGCAGCTTATCATGTGAAAATTTGAGTTCACAGCATCACAGAATGGTCAGGGTTGGAAGGCACCTCCTGTAGATTATCTAGTCCAACCCCCAAGTTACATGGCTTATATTTAGATTGTTTTCTTTCTCCTTGCTTAAAACTTAGGAGACTGCTATTTCCACGCTTCTCTGGCTTCAGAATGTTTACAGAAAATGAGTGACCGCTGCATTTGAATGCAGAGCGTGTCCTTCATGCCAGCTTCTCCCTGTAATGTTTGGTGGCTAAAATAGAATTCTGCTGGAACACTGAGTCACAAGGGCTGACCCAGCAGAGCGCCGTGTGTGTGACACATAATGAAAGGTTGAACTGTCTGTCTCTGAGGTGGCGTAGCAGATCAAATCACAGAGGATCAGGGGGAGATGTGTTGCCTGGCTCTGAGTGACAGAAGTTAATAATTAGTGACAATGATTGACAGATACACTCCATCTGCCGCTCTGACGCCCAGGAGCAGTTATTCCACAACTGTCTGCAGGCGCAGCGAACTCCTCGGGGAGAGAAGGATGGGCCGTGATTGACAGCTGCCTCCGAGAGAGACGGGGCCGCTGACAGTAAAGTCACTGTCAGCAAAAGTCTTGAAGTCTCCCCCTGTTCCCTGCAAGTTTCACTAGCTGTATACATTTATTCTTTTTCATTTATCGTGTCAGGTGGGATTTTTAATATATTACTAGCCAGCCACTTTCCTGACTGCAGGGTTTTTTTCCGGGGGTGGTGTAGAGATCCATATACAGTGAGATGACTTCACCTGTCTTTGGCTGAATGAAATACTGTACACCAGCATACTGACATGGCTTTATCTAATTAATCTGCCTTTCTGTTTGTTGGGAAAGTAGAAATCTTGCACTATTTTCTGTGTATTGGTATTTTGAATGTTCGTGTAACAAATTGTTATTTTTTTAATATTTCCAAATCCAGAAAGAATACTTGGAAAAACTTCATAATTTAACTTCAGTCATGTGGTATTATCCCTTCGGATTTGTGATATTATAGTAGAAATATAGGTGGTTTTTGACAGAGATCGTAATCTGTAGTTCCTAGATTTTAAGAACAGGCACAGCAAACTGATAATTGGTTTGTAAGGTAAATTTGTACTTAAACAATAAAGTCAAACCAAATTTGTTCTGAATTCTGTTAGGTTGAAACATGTAAGAAAATGTATTGTAGCATGCTTAACATATGTATTTCATCACTTTACCTAGTTATAGTTTATTTGTTCTATGAAAGTAAGTACAAACAGCATTAAACTTTTGTGGGTCTCATTTCTTAGCATAATATTAGCAGCCTTCAATATTTGGGAAGATTTAAGAGTATAATACTTCTTCTTTGTTTTGTTTTCTTCTCTTTTAAGTTACATCAGTATATCCAGAATGTGTTTAACTAAGCCATGTGTAAAATTGCAGTTGTGGAACATTAGATACCAAGCTGTTCCATTTAGCAGGAAGTAGGTGTTATGCTACCACACATATAAAAAGAAATTCTGTGGTCCGTTTGTAATTACTTACTTTATTCTTTCCTGTGGTCTCATATGCTGGAAGGCAGAGTTGCTGGTGCTCCAATAGTTCTTTATGGTGTAGGTTTCTTTTACTTTGAGGGTGTTACTTTTGCACTGGTTTGTGAAGCTCTTAAGGTAGGTCTTGTTTTGCCAATCAGATATTATATACTAAGTAGAGGAGATCTATGTCAAATTTTATTCCCATTTCCTTTCTCATTTTGAATCCCTCTCCACCATTTTTTGTAACTATACATTTTGGATTGCCTGGCTAGATAGAAAGCTATCACATGAAGAATGAACAAAATACTAGAAGAGGCTTCCTCTGTGCTTCTTTTCATAATAACCCTTATTATGGTCTGTAGTGATAGATACAACGCTTAAATTTTGAGTTTTCTTTTTTTTTTTTTTTTTAATTTAATACATTTGGGTGTTATTTTTAAGCGATCAGCTAATCCTCATGTACAGGTTGTGTGTTCTGATAGATGAAGACATCTAAATGGATTCAGCCATAGTAGAGAGCTTGTCTGTAGAGAGGTTAGCTTCCATCTGTCTGTGACTGTTGTCTTGCTACACCGTGGTGCTAAAATCTCTGCTGCTGCTCCTACCAGGAAGGAAGTACATAATACGCTAAAAATACGTACTAGCTTCGGTGAAGCAGTTCTATATAGAAGAGCCCTTACACAGCAGCGTTCGAGGTAAAGGCTTCCAAGATCACCGTGCTCCCCAGGGATAGGTATTAGAGTACTCGACATACAAGCATCTTCAAGTTGTATTTTAGAATAATTTCTAACAAAATACATGTGGAGATATTAATGTGTTCAAATATGGTTACAGCATTGTCAAATGCCAGTTATAACACGGAAAGGCGTTTTGTTTATACCTGATTTTATTGGTTGCAATTTCCCTCTGAAAAGTCTTTTCAGTCACTGGTTTCTCTGGTTCTGGTTCCTCTTCACAAAATGAACTGTAGTCTTTTTTAACTGACATTTTTACTGTGTGGTTCTTTAAAGCTAAAGCTTAGGAAATTCGTGTTTGACATACACACACTGTCACTAGAAAAGTAGGATTAGGCTTGCAAGGGTTCAAACATTAGTCAAGTTGCAGCTTAGCTTGATGTGGTTTGGAAGTGTATTTTTTCAAAGAAGCCAAATAAAAATTACTTTTGAATTGTTCTATGTATGTAAATTAAAAGGGTTTGATAAAATTGAATTTTCTGATATTTCTGCATAGTTACTGAGCGATCTGTTATACAATGACACTTTGCCTGACAAATTTGGTGGCCTTCTATGAAAGGGTTACAGCGGCAGTGGACAAGGGAAGACCAACTGATGTCATCTACTTGGATTTGTGCAAAGCGTTTGACACTGTTCCACATGATATCCTGGTCTCTAAATTGAAGAGACATGGATTCGACCAATGGACCACTCAGTGGATAAAGAACTGGCTGGACGGTCGCACTCAAAGAGTTGCGGTCAATGGCTCGATGTCCAAGTGGAGAGCAGTGACGAGTGGTGTTCCTCAGGGGTCGGTACTGGGACCTGTACTGTTCAACATCTTTGTTGGTGACATGGACAGTGGGGTCGAGTGCACCCTCAGCATGTTTGCTGATGATACCAAGCTGTGTGGTGAAGTAGATGCGGTGGAGGGGAGGGATGCCATCCGGAGGGACCTGGACAGGCTGGAGAGGTGGGCCTGTGCAAACCTCATGAAGGGGCATGAGGCGAAGTGCAAGGTCCTGCACGTGGGCCGGGGCAATCTCATGCACTAATCCAGGCTGGACGGAGAATGGTTGGAGAGCAGCCCTGAGGAGAAGGTCTTGGGGGCCTTGGTTGATGAGAAGCTCAACATGAGCCGTCAATGTGCGCTCGCAGCCCAGAAGGCCAACGGTATCCTGGGCTGCATCAAAAGAAGTGTGTCCAGCAGGTCAAAGGAGGTAATTCTGCTCCTCTATTCCACTCTTGTGAGACCCCACCTGGAGTTTGCATCCAGCTCTGGAGTCCCCAACAGAAGAAGGACATGGACCTGCTGGAGCGCATCCGCAGGAGGGCCACAAGGATGATCCGAGGGCTGGAGCACCTCTCCTATGAGGAGAGGCTGAAAGAGTTGGGGCTGTTCAGCCTGGAGAAGAGAAGGCTCCGAGGAGATCTTATTGCGGCCTTCCAGTACCTAAAGGGGGGCCTACAGGAGAGCTGGGGAAGAACTTTTTACTAGGGCATGTAGCGATAGGAGGAGGGGGAATGGCTTTAAACTGGAAGAGGGCAGGTTTAGATTAAACATTAGGAAGAAATTTTTCACTTTGAGGGTGGTGCGGCACTGGAACAGGTTGCCCAGAGAGGTTGTTGAGGCCCCATCCCTGGAGGTGTTCAAGGCCAGGCTGGACGTGGTCTTGGGCAACCTGGTCTAGTGGGAGGTGTCCCTGTCTATGGCAGGGGGGTTGGAACTCGATGATCTTCAAGGTCCTTCCCAACCTAAACCATTCTATGATTCTATGATTTGTTCTATGTTTATAAAAACATAAAGCTAACAAAGCTACTTTTCTAGTTAAAATACAAGTGAATTAAAGGCCAAACTAAATAACTTGCCTAACTCCTATAATTTTTTTTTTTCTAAAATATTCTGGTTTGCCTCTTACCTGATTTTGGATTTATTTTCAAAAATCTTGTTCATCTTTTTATCTTACTAACTTTAATGATTGTGTGAGATTTATGACCATCTTTGAAAATTATATCGTGTATATTTTCCCTTTTCCAACCTGTTGCAATAGGGAAGCAATACTTACAAATGGAAAGTTAGCTATCATTTGGGGTAAAATTGTCAAAAATGTTTATCTTAGTGCTTGCTGGGTATATATGGAATTATAGGACATGCGAGTACTCTAGCACTATATCTGTATTTGCTGCTTTCCTGTTTTTCTGCTTCAACCTAAATCTGAACCTGTTGAGTATGTCTGATACAGTCAAATGCTTTTGTTTTTAGAGGAATGCAGTAATATGAAGTCTTTAGAATGTTAAGCAGGCACATCTGCAACGGGTAAATAGTTTACAAGTTGGGTTTGGTTATAATTGACTTGATCATTTCTTCCTTAGTCTAGATGTTTGGCTTAAATTTTCATTTTAAGATTAAATGATCTGTTTCATTTTATTGCCTAAACTAAACATTGTCATTGTTGAACTTTCTTTTCTTACCAGGCTTTTGCATTGTACATGTGGCTGTGATGATACTACATTATAGGGGAAGATTGCTGATATTTAGCAACAAGAAACAAAATATAAAATATCACAAAATTATCAAATAAGGTGCCTATGTAAACTAAAATGTTTCAATTTCAGACTTACCAAATAACAACAGTCTCTTGGTGTCAAGCATTTGTTCTCCATCAGCCTCAAGTAAGGAAAAATAGAGGGATATTCTAAATTGTTAACTTTTTGCTAGTAGCACCAGAACACAGGAATGGGCTGAATTTTCAACTACAAAGAGTAACAACAGTCTGGAAAATTTATATGAGGATATAATCTTTCTTCACTTTGAAATTGCAGCTTGGTTTTCAGATTTGGAGGCCTGTAAACCTTAGAAAAAATTGATTATGAGAAAGGGTATTGCTGCCTTCCTGTCTTGTTGCAGGAGCTTTTAGTATTCTCTGGCTTTCTGCAACAGAAGGAGAGAAGAGATTCTATGGTTAATCGTAGAGATATGGTTAGATGGCAGACTCAACTGGAGAATGGCAAAAAACTTTTTAACCCACAGCTGTGCATGGCTATGACTACAGATAGCATGATATATTAAGTAAAAAGGTGAAATCCTGTCACTTAAGACATTTAAAACAAATCCTCATGGAAAAAGTGGGGAATTTGACAGTTATGAGACAATACAATTGTCAATAGGCAAACCAAAGAGATTTATAATGTCTTCTAAGTGTAATCCAAGGTACCTTGTACAGTGAGCAAATTATAATTTCTAATTACTAGATTAGATTTTTTTATTTAGAGCAATCGCAAATCTATAGAATCTTTGTGTATTTTGCATATTGGGTCTATCTTGCCTTTAAGGAAAGCGATTACACTGCAATCAGCACTATTCTATCCATTCCTTTCAAAATCCCAGGAGATTTTTTGCTCTGTGGAGCGGCAGTGTTTCCTGAACTCCTAGAGAACATAGCAACTGCTCTACTTTTTCTGAGCCATTAAATGTTTGTTTTCTTCCAAGTATAGACTTTGTCAGGCATCAACTCCTCTCAAGAGTGCATAGATTAGAGCTGTGAATTCCTGATACAGGGCTGTAGAAGAGGAAGTCTGTTCTCTAGTAAGAACTGTCTTTTGTTTTTGTAAAGTTTTTTTTTGTTACCATCAGGTGGTAATTCTACAATTTGTGTTGTTAAAAAATAAAAAATTCTGACTTAGTTTTCTTTTATAACAAATCCTAATCTTAGGAATCCCATAACCAGAATGTCAAAGAATAAATGGACACTAACTGGGACTGATAAATAACTTCCTTCATATTCAGTATTGAATTTAAGCCTAATGGCAGCGTTCTAGCAAGCCAAATGTTCTGCATAGCAAACGGAAAAAAAGACTGAGCTTTATTTCTGTTTTCTTCATTTGTATTAGTTTCCTAATACCTCAATCAGTAAACACACCACATTTTGTAATGATATGCCAAAGAAAAACAGGCAAATCAGTTTGTCAGATAATGGAAAAATGGAAGAAACCCCATCTGTCTGTTGATGTTTTTTTTAGAAAACAGACAGACATTTTTATGAAAACATAGAGATCATTTATTGCTTGTCATCTTGTTTGTTGCTTTCAGTTGCCTTTTTTTATGGTATGCTTTATTATAAGTCTAAATGAAAATTTGTATAAGCTTTTAAATTGGCTGGTTTTTATTATTTGTATGTGAGAATCCAGGGGCTACCGTGCAGTTTTACAGAATCCTTAATTATAAGTATCCTGATTCGGCAGTGTGTGTATATTCGCTTTTTATTTGTTTTTAATTTGAATCCTATAAGAAAGGACTCATACCCAATATATACTTCAATGAGGGCAACAAATTTAATGTTTTTCCTCTATCTAGCTGCTGGGTTTTGGTTTTGTTTTGTTTGGGTGTGGGTGTTTTTGCTGGGTTTTGTTTTGTTGGGGTTTTTTTAAATGAAATTGGATAGAACTTTGGATCTTAATTCTTCTGCCAAATTTATTTGCAGTCAACTAACCAGGTGAAAGCAATCATTGGGCAGGGATGGATGACCACTGTTATTTATGAAACTATAACACTCTATTGAAAAGAAAGATGTCACCCTCCCTCCACCCTTTTGATGCAGCTCTATTCACTTCCAGACTTAAACCAATTCACACTTGAATATCTATACCGGGTTCCTCTAAGTTGCTCTTGGTTTACACTGTGGTAAATAGAAGAATCAAATCCTGTTTCTCTATATTTTGTGTTCTAAGATATCTATAAGACACAAACACTTATTAATGTCTGGTTTTTTTTTTTTCTTTTAATGGTAGCAATTTTAGAGAATTGCTGACTGAAAAAAAAATGCAGCATGGTTTCATTCATTTATTAGGGAATGGTTTTGGCTGAAGAACTTACTCAAACTTCTTTAAAGCTACTAAGCATAATAGAGATTGTCCTTGAGGGATCAAGAATGCTGTAATGCTTTCTCCTGGTTGCATTTTTCAGAATAAGTCTTTTACCAAATGCCATTAGAACTGTGGTGAGAAAGTTCTGGGTTGTGGTTATTGGTTTGGTTTGGTTTTTGTTTGCTTGCTTTAAGAATGTCTCATCAGTCATCGGATTCCAGCTGGTTTAAGTAACGGTTGATATAAGTGCACAATTGCTGTCATCCTTCCAGTTCTGGGAAATAGTCCTTGACGGTCTCCCTTCTTGCCTTCCAAGTCATTACTGAGATAAATTAACTGGGAAATTCTGTGTTACTATAAAGAAATCAAGTTCAACATGCAAAGTTATTTCAGTTATTCCAAGGTCTATATGAAAAAGCTCTTATGCAATATGATAGCATAATATTGGAAAACTAAAGCAAATTTGTTGTCCCCATTTTAAGGGGGAATCACATTACTGTTCCATTAAACAAAACCAATGTTGATTTTCCAGAATGTTACATTTCTGACTGTCAGTAGTCAGGTTGTGTGTCTTTTTCCATTCCAAATCTTTCCTTGATTCACCATTTGAATTAAAGATCTGGAAAGAACAAGGCCAACTGAGAGAGCTGCTTCGATGAAGCTGAGAGGCAGAGACTTCGACTTGGAGTCTGAAGCTTTGGGCTTTTTGGACACATTCTTTCAGTCTGAGGCTTCATTTGCAAAGTTCGATGTCCATGCCTGTTAGCAGTGAAAGTCAAGTCTTGTTGAGTGTCTGTTTGCTAGCACAGCAGGAGGTACATCATCTGTCTTTGAATAGGGCTGCTGTCGTTTCGGCTGACATGTACAAGAAGCAGCATGCCTTGCAGGAATAAGCGTGTGATAACTATACAGTGAACAAAATATTCTTAAGGCATTAGGCAACTGAACATATCTCACTGTGTTATACTTCATCTTCACAATTCAAAATGACACATTTTTATAAGTTCAACAATCATAACAGAATACACGTGTCTCGCCCTGTGAACGTGACCCTTTAAAAACCCTTAAGTTTTATGGACTGCTTTGCAACACAGACCTCTGCAGATATGGTTTTTAAGGAGAGGGGAAGAAAACCCTCATCTGTTAAATTGTGATCAGAAAGAAGCTCCCCCTTCCCCCCCCCCCAGTTAACTCACAGAACTTAAAATACTTAATAGAATAAATAAGTATTAGCTGAGAGCACCTTTTTTTCCATTGTCATAATTTTATTTCCTTCTCTTTTTTTTTTTTGTTTACACCGTCCATTCTAGCATGTGCTACTTCAGCGTTATTACTTCTGAGTTGGTGTCCTTAGCAGCAAGATGTGTCTAGCTGTAATCTTTGTCTCATCATTAGCAGCCTGCTGTGAATCTGTTCTTCAGTTGCTGGCCATTGATTCAGTAATGTGCATTTCTTCAGTGATACTTTCCACTCAGAGTGTTACTTTTTTTCTGCTTCCTATTGTAGAATAATTAATCCTTTTGACCAATATACTGAGATCACCTTAAGTGCTACACATAAGCCCCGCAGGGATGTGAGGAAACAGATGCTACGAGAACTGTATTGTTTAATTATAATTACAGATGTTTTTGCACTCAGGAGACTTGTCTATCTTGGCAGTACATTTCCCACCCATTCAGTCAATAGAATGTGAAATACGTTTCTTGGTTGCTTTTGCAATACAATACCAAGTTACCTTCCAACAAGAAAAAAAAAAAAAAAACACCATACCAATGTAAACTGGAATGATGTAGGTCAGGTGTTTATGCTACAGTCAGAGCAGTCTTAAGTTGCCTAACTCTATCTAGAATTGATTTCAAACCTATATTTTTTTTTATTTTTCCTTTTAAAATCCCAAGTTACATGAGGACAACTGTAGAAATATAGCTGTAGTGTTCATGTGTTTTGGGGAGCATAGGAAGTGCTGAGTGATGGTTTTGGTTCATCTCTTGCATGGCTTTTTCTGCTCTGTTTTTGTCTCTGTAAAGCACATCTTAATGTTGTTCTGTATATTGGTCTGTGCCTTTCGTTTGTTTTTTTTCAAATTAAGTTGAAGGAGTTATTTCATGTGAAGAGTGGTAATAAGACTATGGTATGGGCAATCACAGTAACAGTGAACATACAAAATGGCTCAGTTTAAACTGAGACACAGCTGGAAGAGTGGACGAGTTTTACCATAGTTTGCTTTCCTAAAAGGTGTATGTGGTTAAGCTGTTTCTAATCTTATTTCTTCAGATGCTAAGTGCCAATTTCAAAGCCATTTAAGTGTTTTAGTGGAATTTCATTCTTCTCTAACTTGAGATGCCAAACAATATCATATCTATGCTTGACTCCTCAAGATGGGATTTCAGAAAATTAGAACTCTGCTGATGAGGATTGCCTGGTGAAGGTACAGCTCTGCAGCCAGACCTATACCTCGCAGAAATCAACTTCCATTCTTCACTTAAGTTCCCTGGTGTGTGATGACATGGTAATGTCTGTACTTTGCTTTGTTGGTGGAGTGGGCTTGTCCCTCCGGAACAGTGGGAGTTAATAATTTTCTCTTAAATGTTTTCACATAGTTTTGTTGATACAAGTTGAGTAAAGAGATACTTGTGTGTGTGCGTGTAGTGATTGTGTGTGTAACAAAAACATATTTATGAAAAAGTTGTCGGGAGTAGGAATCTTGTGAGAGCAGCACTGTGTAGAGCCCAGATTCTTTATTAGAAATCCGTCGACAGAGCCTAAGAGTCTTCCTGGCATGGGACCTGGCAGGTTTGGGGCAGGCACAGAAAGGTGCTGCTGCAGCTTTGGCAAACTACTTCATCACTTGTCTCCACTCTTCTGCCAAAGCACTGATAACTCTCTAACTCTTAGTGCAGTTGGTGCAAACTGGTCTGCTGTTGCAGGAGGGAGGGAAGATGAGAACTTAACTTGTCTAAAGTGACATTAGCCTGACTACTTCTGATGCCCCTGAAGAAGTTATTGCTTGGATATTTGCAGTTCCAAAGGCTATTTCTCAAATGTCTGTCTTTTTTTTTTTTTTTTTCTTTTTGTTATGGTTAAAAATATACCCATCACATAACTGAGAAATTTACCAGCAGTCCTTCATAGAAGACCTGGTTCTGCAAAAACTTAAGAGAATATTTTGCTTACATGTAGTTCTTACAGTTCTTTGGATTGCCCCTATGGATTTTGTGTACACTGATCATTCCTAAATATTTAACAAATTGATAATAAATTTTGAACATTTAGGAGAGCTAGTATTACTGATAGTCCTGTTTGCTAAAGTAAAATTTTCAAGCCTAAGGCATCAGGGAAAAGACACAACTGAATGGAAATGGATAAGTAACCTTTTTCTACGTATTTTCTTAAGTTGTTAATGGTTTTGTTTTGCTTCAGGGGAAAAAAGCCCTTTATAAATAAACAAAAACCCTAAAAAGAACAAACAAACCAACCCTTCCTATTTTGCATTTGTTGACCATTTCTACCAGTCGTTGCATATTTCTTTGCTACAATGAAATTACAAGCAGAATTTTTAAAAAACAACAACAAAAAAGCCTCCTTGATGGTTTAATTCTTAACTCACTGAGGTCTATGGAAGTTTTATCTTTGGTCTTGTTCTGCTCATACTGAAGTTAACACTGTGGAAAACAACCTTGTTATTCCCTTGTGTTCAGTAGTTCACAAAGTGTTATTAAGTTTTGCTTAACAGATGTTAAAAGGTAATTCAGAACTCAGAACTTCAGAAGTATCCTGTCAGTTAGTGCTTTTGCTTATCTTGTTTATAGCTGGAAGGTGATTAAATAGTTTTAGGGACAGATGCTTCAGCCTCAAATATTCTTAATTTATTTTAAAATAACTTGTGAGGATTCTTGTTAACTCCACATCACAATAAAAATGTTTCTGATCCAAGGTATATTTTCTTCAAATGCTTATGTTTGCAAAATGTACAGGTCTGCATAATAGAATCAGTTCTGAAATCTGTAGCCTCTCAACTTTATCTCAGGAAGGGAAATAAATGAAGGTGGCTTCAGACTACTGTTTTTTTGTTTGATCGGGATGAGAGTAAAAGCAGAACCATTTGTTTATCTAGACAGATTAATTGGGAATATCTATTAAAATCCCCTACATTTTCAGGTAAAACATGTTAGATTTTTCTTTGAGATGAAAGGGCTAGGGCCTGCAACAAAGCTGCTCCAATTGAAAATAAAGCTTCACATGAATCACATCAAAGACACTTCTATTGTTAGCTTCTCCCATGCAGGGGAAGATTGTCTCATTATAAGCAGGGAATGCACACCGTTTACATAAGATGAGCCTGATTTATAGCGTACAATGGCTGCATAGTTACACCACCTCGAGCTTTTCTGCCACGGGAGAGCACTTCAGCTGTCGTGTGGTGGCTCCTTTGAAGGTGTGTTCCCTTGAACAAGGATACCTGTGATTGTCCTTGTTTGGTTCCTGTTCGGTTTTTGTCTCTAATTAGGTGGATACAGATAGAGCAGTATCTAGTAAGTTGAGATGTAAACCAACATAAGTCTGTCTGCGAAATTAGCTTCACAGTTACGTTGATTAAGCTGTACAGTGTTAGAATCATTGTCGTACTGCACTATTAAATCCTTGTTCTTGTGGGACTTTCATACTTTTGATCATTAGGCCAATGTTTGTCTAACTGTTACAGAAATTGTGTGAAAGTAATTATGGTATAATTATTACAGAACCCTATCATTATTGTGAGATTTTTCTGAAAGGGCAGAATGTTTATACATGAAAAATATTCCTGGTCTGGGAAATACAAATCTAAATTACATCTGATGTTGGGGTTTGTTGTTGTTGTGTTTCTGGTTGATTGGTTGGTTGGTTTTGTCCCTTAAACTCCCCTGGGTGCAGCTGTCAAAGGGAAGCGTATGGCTCTATTGTTCTTCATTAGTATGTCAATGCAGGCTAGAAATTTGGAGCTAGACAGCTAAACTTGTTTTGCATGTATTTCACAATAAGTTATCAGATCTGAAAGCTCAAGTACTATGGCAATATATAAATAAGTACTTAATTCTATGTAGGTACATAAAATACAAATCTCAGTGTACAGACTACGTCAAACACATGAGAAATAATTGTGTTCAGATGTATTGTTTCCCAGATGTGGATGTTCTTCAAGTCTTTTGTCATTGATCTTGTTGGTTGTGTGTGGTCATTTTGATATGCTTTAGGAAGAATTGTAATCTATTTTATTTGGAATTCATTTCTGTTCCGTGTTGGTGATTTGTACCATCAACAGTAATGTTCCCAATAGAATTTCTTAGTTATGTGAACTAACCAGTTGATAATGAGCTCGCAAGCCTCTAGAAGACAAAACCACCACCATTCTGATGTTTATAATAGACAAGCCTTGTGTTGTTGGCAGATAAGATTTCTGGTATGTTTGTTGAATCCCTGTACTATTGGGATGTTAAGCTGATATTTTAAGAACTAGTTTTATCTGTTGGTTTTATGATGTTCCTGCAATGCTGAAACTGCTGACCTTGCACAAGCAGTATCCCTTTCTGGTAACTGGAGTTTGTATCTGGCATTTTAATGAGGAACAAGGTGCCCATGGTGACTGCTGGGTCCTGCTGACAGCTGTCCTGTGTCAGACTCATCATCTTGAACTTTGTTTAACCACATCTGTTGCTTGTATGAAGCATGTTGGAAGAGCAGCTTCCTAATTTATTTTCTTTATAATTTTCTTTGAATTTTTTCATGGTTTGCAGAATCTGTGGTTATTTTTGTAGTTAAATTGACAGATGCAATAAAAATGCAAACCCTAATTTTACTGTAAACTATATACTTTGGTTATCAGTTGCCAATCCCACTTAATTTTGTATCAGAATTTTAAATAGGAAGGCCGCAGTTCTATTAAGTAGATCAAGCTGATTTTGGGGGCTAGGTGCGGAGTGGCGGTTGAAGTGACTTTTTGGCTGAACCAGTTAAATGATGCTTGTTAGCTTCTACTCAAAACTTTCTCCTAAAGACGGCTGTGCTGCGATATGACCTGTATAATTCAAGGTTGCTGTAGTTTGTTCATAATTACAAACTCATCTTATGATATCATGGCCTCCCGCTCACCTTTTTATTTTTTTTCTCTGCTTAAGTCATTAGAAGATCTCTGATCCTCCCGTATGAGTAACTGACTTCCTGTACACACAATGTGTATTTTAAAAGCTAGTACTTTAGAAATTGAGATAGATTGCAGCATTGGTATACTTTTTTATTATTATTTTATTTTTCAAGAAAATGATGCAGTAGTATAAGAATGTTCACCTGGTACCTGTTAAATCAGAAAATATTGGCATATTGTATATTTGCCTTTGTTGGTTTGGCCTTTGAAAATCATGAAACTGTTTTTATTTTTGAAGTCCGATACTTCTCAGTTTTCCAGTTTGCATTTGCAGTGTTAGCCTTCCTCTTTCTAAACCATTGAAGCTGTCAGCCAGTCTGAACCATTAAGCCTATATTCCTCTTCGGAGCAATAATGAGCAGCCCACATAAATTCTTCTCAGCTTAAGCAACCCTTCCTGGTGAGGTTCGGTTTGCCAAGTAAGCTCTTCTGTATTCATAAGTGGGTATCTATGGATAAAAATGGCAAAACTTCTTCTTTCCTTTTTTTTTTTTTTTTTTTTTTTTTTTAAATTTGCTTTGGAAGATGTATGAAATGAAGAAATTTTGGAAGAAATTTGTTGCAGCTTGTAGATTTCCTGTGCTGTGAATTAACGTGTAAAATGCTACCAGGACTGACTGATACTTGTAGCTTGGCCTATGGGGTGATGTGAAGTCATCTCTGTTATTGTAGCAGAAGTCCTCAACAAACAGTTGCCAGATAGCTTTTCCTGTTGCACAGATATCTGAAAGCTCACTGGAATGATGTAGATTGGTTTGATAAATGAGCGGTGCAAGTGGTGCTGAAGCTTGCCTTTTTCTGATTCTGAAGTGGGTTT
This sequence comes from Vanellus vanellus, assembly GCF_965231255.1. Classification (NCBI taxonomy): domain Eukaryota; kingdom Metazoa; phylum Chordata; class Aves; order Charadriiformes; family Charadriidae; genus Vanellus; species Vanellus vanellus. The sequence continues at coordinate 8,748,025 of NC_138927.1, read as the reverse complement.
TAATATGTGTGGTAAAACTATAAACTTCTGTATTGTTTGTTGCTCTGTTAGACTGTACTGAGTTATGTTTCAGTTCTTTTAAAGTATTTTAAAAAGTTCCTTTTTCATTCTTTTTATTTAAGTTTTATTGACGCTGTTGATTATTATTTCAAGTTCAAGGTAGGCTTTCATATTGGGCTTAGGAAATAAACCTAACAACATTATTTTCTCTTGAGGAATCTTCTAATGATATTGTACTTCAGTAAACTCTGCAATTGCATGAAGTGAAAAAAAATTGGTATTTTCAAACAATCCAGCTTTGTTTTCTTGTAACAGCATAGAATTCCAATTTTATGCTTTTCTAGTGTGTTGTAATCCTCTATTATATCTTTGTAATCCTCTATTATATCTTTCTTTTTTTTTTTTCATCTGGGTCTTTTTGGCTGCCGTGATATTGCTGTGCTTCCTGGCATAATACTAACCAAAACTAGTTAGTTTTGTTAGTTTTGGTTAGTATTAGTGAAGGAATTAAGTTAGCTAGTGAAGGAATTAAGTTGCAGGTCTGCGATATTTCTGACCGGACAGCTAACTGATTGTATTGTCAGCCTTTGTTTCCTGCTCTTTTTCAGGCATTTATCTCTATTTGGAACTTCTTAAGAAAGAATTAAAATTTTTAAGTGTTCTGTTACTATACTTCCATATTTCTCCCTTTACTGTGCATATATTTTAGTACTGGTTTGGTGACTTAAAACCCATAAAAGTAGGCTTTACTAATTTAAAAAAGAATTCTTTTCACCAGCCTTTTTAATAAAGAGGAGACATCTGAAGTGTCTGGTTATGGTTGCTGTTTCATTTGCAGGGTGTTGGCCCTGCTTCATTCAGTATAAACTGTAATGCAAAGGTCATGGAGATTAAATAACATATTTAAAAATTATAATGGTGCAGATAAAATAGTAGGGTTATGTCACGTTTTTACAATCTAAATTTTTTTTACTAATGTAATGAATCAAGAACTGTGTTTGTTAGAAGATAGAGGTCTTTAACCTTTCTTTGACTAGATTAATTGAGAGCGAGATGGTAATTTTAAAGTTGATGGGACTGGTATTTAATATCTTCCAATGCTTTGTTTATAATTAAATGGTAACACTTTTAATGGCCATTTTAATCAGCCCAATCTGAAAATCTCTTTCTGTACTTTTTCAACCGTCATTTCAAATATTGGCACTTGTGGTGCAAGAAAATATATATTTTATTTTGCCACTTGTGGACCTAAATGGGTAACCACTGGTGGGGTGGCCGGGCCTAAGGAGTTGTGGTGAATGGAGTTAACTCCAGTTGGCGGGCGGTCACAAGTGGTGTTCCCCAGGGCTCAGTACTGGGGCTGGTTCTCTTTAATATCTTTATCAAGGATCTGGATGAGGGGGTGGAATGCTCCCTCAGTAAGTCTGCAGTGGACACCGAGTTGGCTGGGAGCGTCGATCTGCTGGAGGGTAGGAGGGCTCTACAGAGGGATCTAGACAGGCTGGGTCTGTGGGCCAAGGCCAACGGTATGCTGTTGAACCAAGCCAAGTGCCGGGTCCTGCACTTGGGTCACAACAACCCCGTGCAGTGCTACAGGCCTGGGGTGGAATGGCTGGAAAGCTGCTTGGTGGAAAAGGACCTGGGGGTGTTGGTCAACAGTCAGCTGAACGTGAGCCAGCAGTGTGCCCCGGTGGCCAAGCAGGCCAACAGCATCCTGGCCTGTATCAGCAATAGTGTGGCCAGCAGGACTGGGAGAGTGACTGTCCCCCTGTACTCGGCACTGATGAGGACACACCTCGAGTACTGCGTTCAGCTTTGGGCCCCTCACAACAAGACAGACATTGAGGTGCTGGAGGGTGTCCAGAGAAAGGCAACGGAGCTGGTGGGGGGTCTGGAGCACACGTCTGATGAGGAGTGGCTGAGGGAACTGGGGGTGTTCAGCCTGGAGAAGAGGAGGCTGAGGGGAGACCTTATCACTCTCTACAGCTCCCTGAAAGGAGGGTGTAGCGAGGGGGGAGTTGGTCTCTTCTCCCAAGTAAGTAACAGGTGATACGAGGAAACAGCTTCGAGTTGCACCAGGGCAGGTTTAGGATGCATATTGGGAAAACTTTCTTGACCAAAAGGGTTGTCAAGCGTTGGAAGAGGCTGCCCAGGGAAGTGCTTGAGTCACCACCCCTGGAGGTATATAAAAGACGTGTAGAGGTGGTGCTGGGGGACGGTGTAGTGGTAACTTGACAGTGCTGGGTTAATGGTTGGACTTGATGATCTTAAAGGCCTTTTCCAACCTAAATGATTCCATGATTCTGTGATTGTTTTGTTGTTGATTAACAGAGACTTTGCCTAAGACCAAAATGAAGAAGTCTCACTTCTTCATGTGAGGAAGTGAGGAAGGAAGATTCTAAGCTTTGATTAGAAGGGCAGAAAGTTCAAAAGTGGTGTTCATGAAAGTGCTGCCTGCAGTATTGGCTCCTTTCTAATTATAACAAACCTTTCAGAACATGACAGATATGATTCGCTGGAAATGAGCATTCATCCATAGCATGTGAGATGTGTATATAGAGCTCCTGTTTTCAAAACACATAGATATGAACGGTTGGATTCAGCCACCTGAATGCCAGCCCCTAATAGAGTTTTAGGTGCTGCCACCAGCAGCTACCCCTCTGGAAGGGTATGGCTCTCCTCTTTCCCGTGTTATGGTTGCAAATCATGTAAGGTTACCTTGGGGGACTGAAAAGTTCAGCGCTTAGACTGCGTTGTATCAGAAGTCAGTTACTTTTGCATGGTGACTATCTTATTTTTATGCTGTTGCCTGCTAAAGCTGATGTACCCTAATGATGTTTCATGAGCAATGCTTTAATTCCCCTGAAATTGCCTGAATGGGTCTGTTGCATCTCCAGATACAGGTTCACTTTCTTGTTGTGTACTTGGGGTGGCTGTGAAGAAACAGCCTGGCAGTTCTGAGTTGGGTGCAAGTGTGCTTCTGATTTCGGATTGGTCGTGCTGTCTTGCCTAGTGCTCCTGTGTGTTGGAGCCTGGATGGGTGGGAGGCTGAGAGATGCCATTGGGCCGGTTGCACGCTGTGATCGTATGCAACCAGGCAGGCGTTTGGCCAGGCAGGCGTTTGGCGGCAGGCCCTCATCACCTCCCTCATAAGAATGCACCGACTGCAGCATGTTTGCCATTATGGCTCTCCTGTCGGAGCTGCCTCCTCACCTCTGCTCCATCTTCAGTCAGCCCTCTTTGGCTGGGAGGGAAGTTGTTAAAAAGAATGTTAGAATGTTTCTTCCTCTGCTGTTACAATCCACTTAGTGACACGGGAAATGTCACTCATGACGATTAACATTTTAAAGCAGTAAATCTTGAAGGTCAGTCTGAAACAGAGGACAGGGAATGCTCATGGCTTTCCTTCCCCGTCTGCCTCTCATGAGGAAATGTATGGCATGAAAGTAATGCTGGCAGGGTAATAACGACCCCTTTCTTTTCCGTTGTTTTTCATCAATAAAAAGGGTAGAAATTATTTTAGACATATTTAATGTAAATAAAAAATAAATAACCAACTGTATCTCATAGAAAATGCACTACTTTGACTTACTGCTATATTCTCAAAAAAGAGCTGCTGCTTAAACCAATTCACCTTCCTCTAACACAGAGGGCTCTCTAGAACTCATTAATTAGACTACTGAAACGATATGGTAAACATAAAGAAAACCCAATAACACAGGAACATGGGAATTTTTAATAGTAAAAGATGCCCCCTCTATAAAACTAGCATATTACAGAACTTAGATCCCGCCAGGTTTCTTGCTAAGTGCATTCTGATGCCACATTGAAACATAAATTAGGTAGAATCAAGCAGCCAACAATGGCTATTTATATGTTAATATATATCCTCCAAAGCTGAAGCAGGCACCTAAAGCCTATTGCTGCTACTAATGATGGCTATGTTTTAAACTCTATGGAAAAAAGAAAAGTATTTTTCCTTAAGAAAACAACTCAGTTTCTTTAAGATGAAATGTAATTATCTATTATCAGATGTCCTTTAAAAATGGAAGGCCTATTTAAGCTGCTAAAAATATTGAAGCCCTAATTCCACCATAATAGCATTTTAATTTCAGCAAATCACAGCTCTATTGTTACAGGATATTTTGCTGTAGGAATGTGGTAAGAGGTCCATCTTAGCTTTTTTAAGAAACATTTCCCTTTCTTTTAGACATTCAATTAAATCTTTGCAATCGTCTAACCTTTTGTGACACAAAATTGTACTTACTAAGTGAGAAAACAATGGGCATTAGCATCTAAAAGAATTTGTTTTAAAAAGTAGTTAAAGTTTAATTGCTTTACCTATTCTCATCAGAGTATTTTTTGGCTGTTGGCTTACTCATTTACTTTAGAAAGCTAGAGTTTAATGCATTACTGTTTTCAATTTAAAATACTTATTTAAATCGCTGGACAAAGTTGGTGTAAACTTCTGCGGTAACTGGGTCTGTGAATTGATGCTGACTATCATTTAAAGAGTAATGTCAATAGCAGATGAATGCAAGGGTTATCGTTTTCTGTTATCGTCAAGTAAATTTACTTTTCTATTTAAAATTGCTTATTTGTCAACATTTTTACTGTAATTGCATACGTGGGTGATACAATTTTAGCATCCTCGTGTACGTTGATGATTTTGTACTGTCATGAGAATAGGTGGATTATGCAAAGCTGTGCTCCCCATAGGTACCTTTTGAAAAAGCTGAACTTTGCTTCACGTTTTTTATTGCACGCTGCTCCTGCTTATCTTTAGAATTTTTGTTCTACAGGATCAGGTGAACAATTTTTGTTTACTGGCTTCATTATGATATCCAGTGTGATTATATGAGATTTCCCCCCCCCCAGCACTCAGTAGTACAGGGGCTTCTGGTACTGTGAAACAGTTTTATTAGCCCTGGAGCTGAGCCTTGATGGCACTTGCATTTGAATGCCAAAACCTGAAAAAAGACAGCTTTCTGTCACATCAGAGAAAAAAATTATATACAAAGCTATTTCCCCACCTGTTTGTCTCATCTGAATTTTATATGTGAGTAAGATCTTTAACTTTGGATAGTCTATACTGCTTTAGCATTGAATTCTATATTTAACATGTTGTTTGCTCCAGGTTTTCACTTTCTGTCTTTTCACTTTTAATCAAAATAAATTGGAAAATATTGTTGGGTTACTAGTAATGCATAAGGAAATTCTAAACCTCCTGTGATGTGCTTGAAAATGTATTATTGTGGTTATACGATCAAACAAAATTCATCTGTGTAAGATTTGCTCTCGATATTGTGAGAAGTGCATTAATGAAAGCTCTTTTATTGTCAGAACTGTATAGGTCATATGTAGTGCAAATGTTTATGTATATTTCCTTGATAATGATGATAATACTAAGAAGGGAACCAAAAAAAAATAATATAGAATTGTTAAAATTGAGACACGTTCTGCTACCTGGGGTGGAAAGACATCATTGAAAATTACTCTGATGTTAAATCTGTGGCCATTGATGAAGTGTTTCAGCTCTAAGATTTTTTATTTTTATTTTTAAGGAAGTTTAGCTTTCTTCACAATGTTCCTAAAAATCACTAACTATATGATTTCTTTGTTCAGTAGGAGAATTTATTTTCTTTTTACATATCTTTATTCTTACCTTCCATTCACTTTTCACTGAGGTTTCATAGTTTCATTTACTCAACAGATTATCTTCTCCACATTAAACTTGCGGGTTTTAAACAGTGAACTAATTTGATTGTATTCAGACTATTGATAGCCTTCAGTATCCGTCATATTGATATGAACTGCAGCAAAATGTCCTTATATATGCTCTTAATTTGTGTGGTTTTATGGCAAGAGGAAAGACGAGGCCAGAGCCCCTAAGTGGAGTTAAATCTGCTCCTGTCAGATTCTTGTGCGAACTCTTACGTTATCTGGACAGTATTGCGCATCTGTGCATAAGCTGCATACTGAATTAAAGGTATCTTGAAATTCATGGGTGAAAGAAGTCAACTTTTGATACACGGGAAACTGACTAGTGCAACTTGCAGATTGTCTTCTGTAAAACTGTCTCTAGAGAGTGATGGTTGTTTTTTGGTTTTTTTTTTTAATCAACAACCCGTGTTAAACTTGAAGCTAAAAAAGAGTCAAATCTCTAAACAGAATAAAAGGATTCTAGCTCTGCAGCATGTGGGATTGGCACTGTCTTATTTTGTAAAATATAATAAACAGGATACAGTGTAATACATACGTGGAACAGTTATAATTCAATTAAACTCTAGTTATTCCAGCACTGAAAAGAACAGCAGTGGCAGGCCTGTATAGCCTTGCATATAGCTATATGAAACAACCTATTTAAGGTAAATCAACTCCTACTTAAATGACTCTAATAAGCATTCGTGGAGCAGCTCTACCCCTGGGGGTGTCATTTATCACAGTGTAATAGAAAATTGTAATGAATAATAACACCTCGCTATTCTGCAGAAGCTTGCATATATTAGGGGGGATGCAAATAATGCGTCCAAGTAAAAAGATGAGCACTGGACTGTTTTGGGTTGTTTTTTTTTTCCTTTACTTCTCCTCACCCCTTTAAAAACTACTTGTCTGAAATGGGTGCAGAATGAATTCTCCTTGCCTGGAATGTTTGTGTTTGAGAGGTAAAGGTGCTCTCTCTATCATTTTGATCTATATCTGTTTTCTCTGCAGTGTGCTGTGTAATACTGACTTAGATAATATTTACTGAACAGGAAGTGGAGAGAAGACCATTACTCTGTAAGGAGTGTGGGCTTTGGCCCAAACCTTAGCAAATGTGTAAGAATGCAAAATTACCACAAATTTGCTAGAGCTCTCAGTAAGACTTTACAGTTGCTTTTCCCCTTAATGCTGATGGCTGATTTTCAGGGCTCTTTACCAGAAGCCCCTCTCGTCCCCACACCTCTTGTGTCAGATACCTAAACCCACACCTTCTCTATGCTTCTCCATTGACATAGATGTCCCTGGAGTCAATCTGGCTATAGTTACTTATCTGTGACGCTAGACAATGGGAGGGTTTAAAAGATATGTTAGAGGGGTTAAAGTACTGCCATTATCTTGGTTGTCCAGGCATCTCTCTTGTCCTCGGTGGACAGCTTTAAGATTCTGAGAAGCAAAGTCCTTATCTCCAGGGCTGGGCTGTTTTTCTCTTTACAATGGACTGGGGTCCTTTAGTTTGCTTACTCAAGTGTGGCTATTCAGTGTACAATGTGAGCTATACGTGTATCTTAGGAAAGTTAATATAATGTCATACTATGAAGACTAATTAATATAATAGTTAAGGAATGCGATTTTCTTAACAGGGGCAAGCTCCCCCCCCCCCCCCCCCAAACTAGATTCTGTTTGTTGCATTGTAAATGAAACAGACTACACACAAGTAGGTTTTTATGGGGGTTTTGGTTTTATTTAAAAATTCATGTTCACACTCTATAACATCCCACAGTAAGTCCCGTGAACTTTTTGCACAGCTCCAACTTCTGCTTTGTCATGAGTCTAATGGACATCCCATCATCCAAGGTGGGCTAATAACGTTCACATAGTTATTATTCCATTAATAAGACCGTTACAACCACTGAATAGCAGAAATATATTTTAAGGAGCAAATATCACTTGCAAGTGAGCCTTTACAGCTGAATAAGCATATTTCTTTACTTAAGTTCATAAAACACGTCTACTAGTAATACTTTAATTTTGATGATGAATGAAAAGAGTGAGTCATTAACAAGCCCTTTAAAAGCTACTGACTACAGTAATACCTCTGTAAATGGAAATAGCACTTTTTAATCAAGTATTTAAGGTTATATACTCAATAGTAAGTGCTGCTTTGTCCATTAATAGTGAACCTAATTCTGTGCTGTAACAAAAGGTAAAAGTAAGAAGATAATGTCAAATGGCTAATTAAGCTATTTTGTAGGCCAAGTTATTGAAGTTGTATCAATGTGAAGCTACCTTTTAAAAATGATTTTCTATATTTTTTCATTTTGATCATAAATGGGGACCACTGTGATTACATTGCATTAGGAGGAATTTAAAGAGCAGGACCAAAATGTTAAGGAATTACTTTAATGTCTTGCTTAGAGGACCTGTATTTTGAGGGAAATTTTGAGGGTAGGAAGAAAACATCGCTGTTGCGACACATGTTTCAGTAAAAACTACTCTCCCTGGTGTTGGAAAGTTACTCATTGTTAGGAGTTAATGGCTATAAAATGACTTTTGTAGTAAAATAGATTTGAGATTACGTATGCACAATTATGCCATCAAATTATGCATTTTTAAAGAGTTTTAGGGTGTGTGTGGGGACCCATTAAGAAATTGTGGTCTTTTACAGCAAACGACAAATCTCCAGACCATCACCTTTAAAACCTATGCGTTAGGGGCTGGTGCCTATGCAGTGTTCAGGATGGGGAGGCGGGGGGGTTAATTTTTTTTAAAGTTGTACCTTGGTGTTTATTTTCAAGATAATTATTTCACACACAGATCTCTCTGAACAATGCCTCTATTTTAATATCAAAATCAAAAGCCCTTGTTTCCTAGGGGACACTGTGCTTTGAGTCCTGTTCTTTGTGCAGGTTTAACTTGGAAGAGGGAGTTTTGCTCCCCTGGTAGTACATCATAGATGAGTTATGTTCTTTCATCTTCATACCTTAGCGCTATCAACAGCCAAATAATGTCAGGGAAGTTCACATTAGTGGTTGCAGTTTTAAATGTTATTGCTGAAGATGCGAGAGATCTGTTTTAAGTCTTTATTGAGTTGGAGCGTATGTGTGTAAGCTTTGGGAAGTTTCCTGGTATTCCTTATGCTCTGTTTCCTTAGTTCTCTGTCTAAAAAGGTGGTAATGTTGTTTCAGTTTGTCTCGACTGCACCCCTTAAAGAATGGGGGGGAAGCTTTAAAAACTTAGAATAAAAATAATAATTAAAAAAAAAAGAAACAAAACCCTACTGAACTTGATGGTGTGTAAGCAGAGGGAAAGTAACGAAGGCAGGCTGAGTAAATATTTAGATGTAAATGAGTTAAATATGCTTACAGCAAGGGATTGGAACAGACACAACTCAGAGTTACAAGTGCCAAAATGGTAGGTCGTTATCACAGCATGGTGATAATGACAATTTAAAGTCATATTACCTTTGTTATCAGGACCATTTGTTACCAGAAATTCAGAAAAGAAACAGCCCTGTTTAATGCTGTTACTAATAATAAATAATTGATTATACTGAGACTTATTTGCCTATAAGGCAGTTGATTTAAAGCTGCAGTTCACAATAATTCTCACCTTTGGTGGGAATGTGAAAGTTTAGCGCTGGGATGCTTAAAAGAAAGGAAAAAGAAAGAAAACAGTGACATAACCCCTTTCAACATTTCCTGAAAGCCAGAATTTGCCTGAAAAATGCTTAGTTCCCATTCATAACTTGTACTTCATGACACAGAGGTCAATGTGTAACTGTTGCAGAGGTAAGTCTGCCATGTTTGCAAAGTGTGGAAAATGGGAATCCAGCAGCTGTTTGTCTTATTTAAAATAGCTCGATAAGGGCTGAGTAAATAAAAGAAGTATGTGAACATGTTGGCTGGAGATGCTACTAAGAGAAGAGCTTCCAGACAAATTATGTTCTGCTTTTGTAAACCTAGCATTATATACTGTGCGTATGACACCCAGTGACGTAAAAGTGTTACGTTACAATAGTCCTGAAAAATAGGTTATCCATTTGTCTGAATAAAAGTACCATGCAGTTGCATAGTTATGCATTTCTTCAGTGTCTTGGTGCTTATTCTGGTAATTCAGTTTATAGTTCAGCTGTTTTCCTGGTGTGAAAATTCAAATGTGTAATAAAAAAATGACCTGTAAAGTAGTTTTTATATGTAACATTTTATTTTAAAAGAATAACTACCATGAAATGTCCATAATAACAGAAAATATGTATTTCAGATTATGAGGAATATATATAAGCTCTTATATGTGGATGTGCATGAGACTGCTTGGGATTTGATGATTTTTAAAAATTATTTATTTGCTTTTTATTTTTTAAAAAAGTATATTCATAACTATATCGATATGAAGCTGTTTCAATTTGACATCTTAATCATGAAACAAATGAAGTTTGAATAAAATGGGTTTGGGGAGATGCGACTGTGCTAATGCTTACATTTAACAAATTTGGACAAAACGTATGTGTTGCTCTCTGAAATTATCCAAATTTCTGTTCTTAGTAAGCAGTTTTCAAATAGCATCAATATGTTTAAGCAAAAATAGTAGTAGTAAATAACCCATGACATAAGAAATTTCAGCCTTTTTTCTTATGTCCCTCTCAAAGTAGGTATAATGCTACTACTTCTTAAGAGAAGGGTGTTTTCCCTCTTTTACAAAAGGCGATAGACAAGATTTTTCTCAAAAGTTTCTTATTTAGGTAAAGATTAGTGTGAAATGTGGCCAGAAAAGAGTGAAGATAAAAGAGACTTCAGCAGAATCTGTTCTAATCCTTAAACTGTCACACCAGTTGATCATTATTGGTTGAGCATAAATGAATGGAAGATGGAATTTTTTCTGCCAATATAGGCTAACATCCTGTCTTTGTGTTAGTGGACCTTTAAGATTTGTTATCAAAATCGTAAGTCTAGCAAAAAGCAGTCTCATAACATTACTTCTAAACAAAAATACAGTTTTGAAAAATTATTGTCTATACTCAAGTTCCTCTCCAAACTTAAACCTTTTCCTTTCTCTCTCCCTACCGGATACACAAGCTCTTGGGTCCATATATTATTCATTACAATCAAATAAGACACAGTGGTGGCTCAGTAAACTTGCTTTTCATATAAGAATTGATTTTATTGAGTAACACACACTGCAGACCCTAGCTTCCAGCAGCCGGGGCTGAAATGAGCAATTCTCTCATTGTAATAATGTGCCTCTGTCATCTCCTTATTATCAGCATGATAAAAGATGAAATATTCACAGATGCTGCCCTCCTAACCTGATCACAGCTTGATATTTGAGCTTTGGAAATGAGTTTTATAAGCTTTAATATACTCCTTGGCGGAGTGACCCCTGAAATTAAACATTATTACAGAGCGGATATTTAAAAAGCTGGGGCCACAAATTACATCAAAATGAAAATATTAAGGAGTATTACGACTATACCAAGTGGGAACTCACTGCTGTTGAAGCTGTGAATACCATAAAGCTCAGCACATTGGTGTCATAAGCATCAGAAAAAATAATAACAGTGCAGGCACCTTGACTTCAGTTATTTTATACGTAGGTCTAAACTAAATTACTGGAATGTTTTTTTTCCTATAGGCTGTTTTTTCAGAAAGAAAAGGCACATTATTCTCAACTTTGTAGCACTCTTCACAGTTCTCTTAAAATGCACATTGCTTATTTTCTGTGCAAACACCAATAAAAAATACTTAAGTGTAATGAAGCCAAAGATTACACTTAAAAAAAGAATAAGCCAACATCACTAGATGAAACATTTTAGTTCTATTTCCATTGCTATCACTGTTTTGATGGACAGGTTTCTACCAAAGCCTGGGACATGAAGAGCTAAGGAAGTTTCCTAACCATGAAAACAGAGGAATGTACAACATATGTTACAGATTATTCAACCCAAATACTATATTGTCTTGTTAAAGTTAGTAAAGAGCAAATTTTAACACCCTTTAAAGGTGATTTTACCAGAAAGAAGTACATGTAGTTTATTAATTTACATGTAGTATCAATTAAAGGAACACCTGATATTTCTTTCATGCTTGTGACTCCAGTTTACCAAAGAAACTATTTGATTTTTTAAAACAATATAAAGAGATCAGACTTGATAATCCTATGTGTTCCATATATACAGGTGGGTTAGAAACAAATTTGCTTTTTTTGACTATATTGAAATGTCTTTAAATTCCTGGTTTATGGTAGGTAGAAATATTTTTTTGGAAAAATGAAGTAATGCATTTGAAGAGGAAAAAGTCCCCACATTTTGATGCCTGCAGCATTAACTTTCCTAATGAGCATATTTATACACTAGCTATTGTTCAGGTTTAAAACTATGCAAACAGTATGTCACTGTACATTCCTTTTAATGAGTTCATCTTTTTTTACATATGTTCTGCCCTCAGTGTTTCTCTGTAGATGCTAATGGAAGTATTGGTTCTGTTATACCATCACAACCTATTTTTTCCTTTAGTTTATGCAAAAACATTTTAAAGAGATTTTTAGAACACCATCTACAAGCATACAGTTCTGTTCTGTGGTCCCTTGGGTTCCAGCACTCTCTGCATTGTTAATGCTGCATAAAAATAAGCTTTAGTGGCAAATACTGGTCAAAGAAGGTACTTTGGTCACAGAGCTTATCTGTCACTAGCTGCCCTGTGCGGTTTAACTGGAACGTATCCTGTGTCCTTAGGATACTTTAGCAAAATAGATTGGATTGCTGAACTCTTGAAAAGGAATCAGTGTCTTGTTTTTACTGACTGCTGCTGCCATATGGATGCAATACCTTGATATTTGCTATAGGTATTACGTGCTTGTGGGGTTGACAGCTAGAGCTCAGAGGGTTGTGGTTAGTGGTGCATAGTCTAGTTGGAGGTGAGTAACAAGTGGTGTTCCCCAGGGGTCAATACTGGGTCCAGTCCTGTTCAATATATTCATCAATGACCTGGATGAAGGGATAGAGTGTAGCATCAGCAAGTTTGCTGGTGACAGAAAGCTGGGAGGGGTGGCTGACATGCCGGAAGGATGTGCCACCATACAGCGTGACCTGGACAGGCTTGAGAGTTGGGCGGAGAGGAACCTAATGAAATTCAACAAGGGCAAGTGTGTAGGGTACTGCATCTGGGGAGGAATAACCCCATGCATCAGTACAGGTTGGGGGCTGACCTGCTGGAGAGCAGCTCTGTGGGAAGGTACCTGGGAATCCAGCTTGACTGCTGAGAATGACCTGTGTAAGTGGACTCTAAACCATATGAAATAAAAGATGGGTGGGAGATTTGAAGCCTTCCTCCTTCATGCATTCCAGAAGTGAAACACACTGTGGGTAAGCTGCCTTATTTTCCAAGAAGACAGACACATAGGAAAATGTGTTTTGTTGCAGGCTGTGAGTGTAAAGCTTGTCATAGAGCAAAGCAAGAATCCTTTTGTTCTTCCAGGGATTCATTCCTGTTGAGGCTATGTTTTTGCGCAACGATTCAGAATTCTCAAAGCTATTTGAGTTCTGTAGTTCACAGTGATAAACGGAAACAAAGCAAGCAGAGAAGGTGAGGGAAGAACAATGACAGGTTGCTCAGAGAGGATGCTGAGTTGTCATCTGTGGAGATTTTTTTCAGAAGGTGACCAGGAAAAGTCCTGAGCAACCTGATCACACCTTAGTTACCTGTGCTTGTAGCAGAAAATTGAGCTGGATGATCTCCAGAAGTCACTTCTAGCTGAAGTTTTCCTATGTTTCTAAACCAGACAGCTCGGGTCATAAGACCCATTTCTGTTTCTAAGTCTTAAAGGCTGTTTGCAAAAAATGAAGTGTCTTAGCTTCAATTGAATGATCATTGAATTATGAAGTTATATAGAAAAAGAAATCTGTGAGAAAAATAATGTCCAGTTCTTGCAGGCTGCAAGACCTTCCTGACCAAAATTATCGTCACAGGTGTGTAGCCTGATGGGAGGTAGGCAATGACCAAGATTTTCAAAAGTTTTAAGCTGCCTCTATAGAAATGTTGCCTTTGTTACTGATACTTGTGTGCACACTGTCTGCTTGCCCAATAACTTTGAACTTCCTGGCCAAGCCGAGTTAAACGTAGCCGAAAAGTGGAGCTTTCAAAGACACTTGAGTTTCCATCTGCTTTGGGAAAATTGTTGTCGAGTAAAAGAAGAGGTTATTCCCCAGCGCCCTTGCTGAAGAAGGAGCACCCTGAAGGATATCTTGTTCAGCAGCAGCCATCAGGTGTATGATGCTCTCCTGTTTGTGGTAGCTCTCCTGATCTAGAGCTGTTGCAATTGGAAAGGGGGGAAGTACAGCAAACATAGCTCTTGAACCTGTAGGAGTTACAGTTCAGCTATGCATGGAACAACTTGTTTAAAAAGGGGAGGGGGGGGGGGGGAATGGGGGACGGGGAGGGACGGACAGGGACCCCAAACCTGAAACAACCAAGCCTCTAAAAAAACCCGTATTCCTGATCCTCATTGTGGCATTTCTGCCAGTTTTGCTACAAAAGTAGTTATTTTGAAGATTATTTAGTGAACTTGTATGGAGAAGATTGTAGTAAACTTTAAGAATATGACCTGGTCATTGTACGTTGAAGATTCAGTCTCCAGAGGTTATCCTGTTGTGTATTTTGACAAGCTTTCTTCGATCCATTCAACTTGTGTGTTTCTGTTATGTTGCCTTTGAAGTTAAAACAGTGGAGTGCTCTTCCAGTTAAATCATTGACTACCACTTCTAATTTTTATCTTATGGCTTTTTATGAATTAGGACCACAAAAATGAGTAGAAAGTTTATGTTTATTAGTCATAAGTTAAGCATAAAATTTTAAATAGCTGAAACGGTTTGATAGATTTTGTACCTTTTTTAATGTTGATAGCCTGCGAAATTGGGCATGCAGATCTGATAATTATAGGTTTGCTGAAGTCCATTTGCAAATGTAAATTTTGTGCTGGTTAGGACGTGTGGTTTTAATCTTGATTTACATTGTAGACTACTTCCGAAATATGGGGCAAGATATAGAGAAGGGCTAAAGAAGTGCTTAGTGCAGTAATACACCTGGAATTAGACACCTAAGCTTGTCCTTTGTAATATACCACGTTTGTAGATAGTTGTGGTCCTGTACCTTATTTCTCCTATTAGTTCAGTGATGAGCTTACTCATTAGGGATGTAAGATAACACTCTGCAGGCTGACAGGTGATTATTCTTGTCTCTTGAAGGAATCTAGAGCTAAGGGTTCTGCTTTCCAGGAGATTACTTCAATTGTAATCTATTGGCTGAAGCCTGACACATAGTTGATTTCAGAAACATAGAGGAAACTGCATTCTATTTGGTTTCAAGCATGGCAGAAAGCAGAGTTGAAAGTGTGCTTTTGTTGCTCTTATGAATGATACTGGTTCTTGGCCCCCAATTAAACTAATCAAAACTTGTAATATGAGACTTAACATACATTCTGAAATTTAACTTTCTAGGTCTTTGGTATGTACTATTTTCTTCTATTTCTATCATCAGTAAAATTGACTGAAGAGAGGATTCTCTTAGGATTCTATATGTGAAAATTCTTGTGAATGTTAAATAAATGTGGTGTTTCCTGCTTCAAATCTTTGTTTGGTATATAGGATGTCAAAAAAAGATGAATTGAAAGGAAAGGGATGAAAAATTTAGGTATTTTTTTTAGTTTTTTCTAGATATGCATAAATTAAAGAGAAACAATCTTACAGAACAGATGCATTCTGTATTTATAGCTGTTAACTTTCTCCTGATTTCAGTGATCGTTAGACAATCCTCATAAGGAAATATGAGACTGAAACATGAATCCTGTGCAAGTCGTGCAATGAGATGGTGCTCAGTACATTCAGAAGATAGGGGTGGTGGTGGTGAAAATGTTTCTTCTTTCTGTGACGGAAACGGGGTTTTTTGTTGCTGCGTTGTGGATTATTTTTGTTTGTTTTAAACTGAGGCCTTTCATGACTACCTGAAGTTCTTGTTGACTTCAGTATGCCTGCCTCAGTGCATGAGCTGCATCCTTTTATTCTCAACTCATAATTAAAGATGCCTTTAAGGTCATTATTTAATTTGTATTTACATCTTTGCTTTTTAAATTTGACTTTCTGCTGAAATGTATATAGCTTTCAGTCTATTGATAGTTTTGAGTTACGTATCTGTGGTAGTTTGGACATCACCAAGTCGATGTGATTGTAATATTCTCTGCACTGATCTAGCCAAAGCTCTTGCTAGATTGAGCTCAGCAGGAGCGAGCCCAGTGACCTCATAAATAGTGGAAATGATTGCAAAACAGAATTCATAGATGTTCCTTTCTCAGTGGGTAACCATATCCCCCACAAAGGAAGCAATCATCTCTTTCACATTTCTGTTTGCCCTTTCACTCAGATATGTTTGAAGATAATATGGAGAGGGAGATCTTGCAGCGTCTGACAGTACTGTTACCAGAAATCTAAAATAAACATCCTGTATCTAACAGTACTACTTAGAGATATGTGTTTCAAATGTTACCTCTATTGCAAAGAACTTGTGGCATGGTGTGTTATAGTCCCCTAGCTGGGTTTGGCGCTCTGGTGTTTGTACTTCTTTCCTTAAATTACCTTTTTATTTTATTAGAAGTCAGATTCCCTTTGTTTGTCCTTACTATTCTGTGATCTGAATTCTTGTTTCTTTTCGTAGTTTGGTATTGAAACCATGGAGATTCATCTGCAGTTTTCTTTCGGTAACATTCTATACAGTTCTCATCGTTCAGGTGGGTGCTTTCTTTCCCAGTCTGCTGAAAGTTAAAAGCAGTTACTCTTAGTATTAATAATATACGTATTAAGAATTCTTGCCTCAACTTCTGTACATTACTTCGTGAAGCTTGTAAAACAGGAATCCAGTTCTTATTCTCTTCTGTTTTGTCTCAATGAGAAGGTAGCTAAATGTAAGTTGTTATGATGCTATGGATAAGAAACTGCCTGGATGGTCACACACAAAGAGTTGCAGTCAACAGCTGCATATCCAAGTGGTGAGCGGTGCCAACTGGTGTTCCTCAGGGGTCGGTACTGGGACTGAATTTTTCTTTAAAATTCATTTGGAACAGGCTAATAAAGTAGAAACTTGAACCTCTGATACTGAGAGCACCTTACAGTAGCCTTGAGGCTAGCATGTTAAGATTTCACGTCGTATAGCTGCATGAAGGACTAACTGCTGCTTGTGAAAAATGAATAAAAAAGGGGACAGAGCAATTCAGGGAGTTGTTGCCAACGCCCATTTAAAATGTTATATCATTCTATGATTACACATTGTAGAGGCTCTGACTAGTCCAGTTTCCTGATGTCCCCACTGGTCACGCCCAAGCTTAGAGATTGTATGTTCCATTACTCTGTGGTCTCTTTCTAGCATTCTTATTGCTCTGGGAGAGAAGTCAGAATACGGCAAAATTATAGTTAACCTCCAAATTCTTGGGGGAAGAAGGGATACTGGAGATCCTCACAGAGGTGCTTGGGTGGCTAGGGAAGAGTTTTAGTTTTTAAAATACACCATTTTCTTCTCTCCTTGTTTTCTGATCCAAGTAGAATTTCCATTGGTTTTGCCATTGAGGTTAACTGTCATCCAGCAGTCCTGTTCTAATGGTCAAGGCTTGTGTTCTAACCTCAATGGTTTATATCTAAGCAGTCTTACCATTTCAGAATTGAAATTATTTCCTTTGGTGCCTTCTTTAGACTGTATTAAAAGAACATAACGAGCCTCACAGAAACAAGTGAACTTGCTAATTGAGTAGTATATGCCTGCCTATTATCTAGAGGTGGTATTGGGTCAATAACACTTGCAAGTTGCTTGGAAGGAGGTGTGAAGGACAGAAGCCACTCCTAAACCATGTCCCTAAGCAGCTCATCTACCCTTTTCTTAAACACCTCCAGGGATGGTGAATCCACCACCTCTCTGGGCAGCTTATTCCAATGTTTAATAACCCTTTCAGTGAAAAAATGCTTCCTAATATCCAATCTAAACCTGCCCTGACATAACTTGAACCCATTTCCTCTTGTCCTATCACTTGTCGCCAGGGAGAAGAGGTCAGCTCCCATCTCTCTAAAACCTCCTTTCAGGTAGTTGTAGAGGGTGATATGTTGCTGGTTTTACTCGTTTGATAAATATTGATCATAGGATCCTGTCAGTTCTCTTCCAGGTGCTCCGGCTAATGCCAGGCTTGCGCTCCCACCGCTGTTCAGCAGCCTCCAGTGGCCTTTGCCTGGGCCTGGTGGCTGTGGTGTTGAAGTGACATTACCTGATACATGGACCATCTGTTGGCAGAGGAAAAAAGTTGTGCAAGCCTTGCATTCAGAAATACTGCATTGGCATGGCACAGGCTTACTGCCATATGGAAGGATTACAAAAGAATGACAAATAGCTAGGAAGACAAGGAAATTTGTGGTAGTGGTATTTATTCATTAGTTAGAAACAGCCAACGGTAGCTTGTGTGACAGGTTGTGGACAGTATTGGCCTCAGTTAGTGCTGGTGACACAGTAATAGTTTTGAGCGAGCGGGGGGATCCTTATTGTTGTGGATGTCTTAATGCCTTTCGTGAAGTGAGTGATACACAGTTATATCTGTGCTGCATGCTTCCTTTTCCTCTGGATGGCTTTCAACTTTTGAAAATTTTTCTTTCCTTTAAAATATCTGAGGTGCCAGGTTGTGTAGTGAACTTAAACTAATTGACAAAAGCTTCACCTTGCTTAGTTACCTTTCAAAGGTCACATAGATGTAGTAGTTTGCAGAGTCTGTGAACCTCGGCTAAAAGAACACCGGGCTGAGAAATATTTAAGCAGACAAGTATCTTCTGCTTGTGGACCCTCAGACTTGAAGGCAGGAGCAGGAACCCTGTGAACATGATGCATTGTATGTTCAAAACTCCCATAGTAGTGCTTATGTGGCATCTATATTTGAATTCACAGCCTTTATTTTCTGTCTCTTGGAATTTGCTCTGATTATTCCAGAGATAGGTAGAGTGAGAAATAATCACAGCATCACAGGATGGTCAGGGTTGGAAGGGACCTCTGGAGATCATCTAGTCCAACCCCCATGCCAGAGCAGGGTCACCTGCACCAATAATGCCTTGTCTGGTACTGAACTGGTCAGGTTACTTGGAGATGCTCCAGGGTCAGTAGGTGGAAAGAGTATTTTGCTTTCAGAGCCTGGCTGCGTGTGAAAGGGATGAGGCTGCTCTGCTATAGCTTAGGACCAGGGTGCAAACTGTCTGCGTCGCTGGTAATTACTCTCGTGGCTTCTGGGGTAGCCCTGCTCTGCATTCTGAAGTTACTCTCTGGATACGTTCTTTCTGCTTTTGGTGGTTGACAAACCAGCTTGTTGAATATTCAAACATAAAAGAAAAAGACAGAAATCAGTAATTAAGCTCTGAAAGTCTAAGCTAGTACCAGTGTGTATGTTTATGGGCTCCCTTGGCAAAGTTCCTTATGTGACTCTGTTTTTAAAAGTCAAGGGAAAAATAATATACAGCGTATGTGAATAGCATCCAACAGGGTATGATTCACATCTGGGAAAGCAATGTAGAGTATAATTTCTTTAAGCTGGGGAGCATCATGATGTTTGCAGTAACATTTGGGGGCTTTTAGAAAGAAATTCTGAGCTATTCCCAAAGGCTTTAATACAGTTGTGGTGTCATCTTGGCTAAATAATTGGTAGAGCTAAAAAGATCGTGCTTGTGTCCTGTAGGCCCTTTCCAGACCAGTACCCCAACAAGACTGTAGTTAAATCCCCACCTGCAGTAACTAGCCCAGAAATGAAGCAGCCAACCAGAATTTGCTACTGGATGCTTTCATGATAGTGGTAGTGCTGTATTCAAGAGGGGCGAGGAACTATTATTGTTGGTCTTTATATTTCGAAAATGCAGCATGTTGTTTTGCACTAGGAGGTGCTTGTTCCATTATGAACCCAGTAAGAAAGGCACTCAGACTCTGTGGGATGTCATTTAAAATGTTATTTATTGGAGCTAACACTGTAAGAAGAGAATGGCGTAGATAATCTTATGCCCCTTTAGATGCTGTGAGCGATGTAGGATCAAACAGGGCTCTGACCCACATGCAGCACACTATGCAGACCTTGTCCATAAGCAGAGATTCTCACCTTTTCAGTTGATCGAGCTTTTATGTGACTTTCTTACAAGGAAACAACTGTGTTTATTATTTCTACAGTCAAACAGAACCAATGTTCTCATGAGAACTTCTTGCTGCACTGGTAGGTAAAGGCGAGGCCGTGCAGGTGGCATTGTCACTGGTACCGAGTGGGAGTTGCTCCTTGCATAGCGTGGACTTGACCGAGTTTGTCCTGTGTCCAGGAGGTGTGTGCAGCGCAGCCCAGCCTGAGGGCCACACTGTGCATGCAGCTGCGCTGTGCATTGCTCGCTCATGGAGGTTCAATGGTCTTCCATCCGGGATCACTGCCTGTCTCATCTCCAGGCATTATATCAATAATGTAGAGAGAGCGTTCTGTGAGCAATAACAGATGAGTTTGGCACTTCCCATCCAGCAGATTACATATTCGAAGTGGAGTTGATTCAAACTCATGGAATGAAAATTATATCTTGAGTCAAGAGTTGACATATTTTTGTTACTGTTCTGTTTCCTGAAGGCATATGAAGAGGAGGAATACAGTTACCTAGGTTTGCTTTGTTGCTTTTCTTCCTGTTGTATGCAGTGTTTACCTGACATTGTTCAAATAATAAGCACAATTTTACTTTCAATTAACAAAATCTGTGAGAGAAAGAAGTAAGACTGCACTGTCTTCTCTAACATCTAAGTCCTTCCTTTCTGCCTGTGCAACCATTTAGTTGAGCAGACTCGCATTGAATGCACATTTCATAGTGTAAGGTAAAAAATATGGGTCTATAAATCTACTCTTAACTGTGTTTTGATGCTGTTATTACAGCTTAATTTAATTTTATTATTTAACATTTTTGAAGGATTCCTTCCCCTGCTTAGATTTTTCAGCCTTTCCTTTGTGATAATTCCTACATTTGCAATTTCTTCCCTTCTTTTTAATCTTTCCTCCTTTTCCTATCTTTCAGGGCCTCCCACTAGTGACCTGCTGTTACGGAAAACAGTGTCTTCTGAAAAGCCACACTATCAGCTCTCACCATTTTTCCGTTTCCTGTGACATCTCTATTTGTCTGGTCATAAACTAAACTCAGGCTCTCTTCTACACTGTAAAGCACTAAACACCACACAGGTGAGTTACAAAGGAAAAAAAAAAAGCCCAAAATACAGTTCTTTAAAAAAGCTTTCTTAGTAGGCAATCGGCACAGAAAAATTGTTTTGCTAGACTATAGTAACTATAAATAAACAGAAAATGGAAGATGCTGGCAAAGAAACTGTAGCAAAAATAGACAAACAGAAAAAACACTCCACCCCAACGCATGAAGTCAGATCCTTTCTCGTCAGCAAGAGCTCTCGCTGCCATATCCATCACGGTGGTCTTTGATTGTACCTCAATCACTGTAGTATCTGGTTCCCATGAAAATCTGTACAACTTCCTTTCTTGGCAGTTTTCCCATTGCTGAGACCTCATTGTTTCTCATAGAGACACAATACTCCATCAATATGCATTATTGAACTTGCTAAATATCAGGTTTCCAGTTGCAGATACTCTCAAGGTTTTACGTTTTGTTAGTGTGTGTGTTTGGGTTTTTTTTCCCCAAGAATGGCTGCCTCTTGAGGACTGTATTGTGAGGTTATACTCTGCCATTTGCAGTCTTGTAAGAATCCTGTGTTCTCCCTGATAATTTCTTCTACAGTAAATGGATATAATGAAAGTATTTAACCACATATATTTTTTAATGTAAAGTTGTCTGAAATGTGATTTAGCAGCTGGAAAAAGTTGAAAACATACACTTTTTTCATATTGCCAGTGTGTGCTCCACCAACTACAAATAGTCCCTGGACCAGCATCTATCACAGTGGGAATTACAGGTTTTAATTTTCAAAACTATTTTTGTTACTGCTTCTAAAATCATCAAGTCGGTTTCATATTATGGATCATAGCAAAATAATCATATTTCATTATACTCCATATGTCTTTTAGAATATATGGTTACCTAATACCTCAAACAGAAACAATACCATGTTAGTCCTCAGTTAATTTTCAGCCGTAAGTGAAGATGATTAAGCTCATTTAAGATATCTCCAGGCGTTGTGGCCTTTTAGTGAGATTCCATTTCTTTTTAGGTGTGAAAGAGCCAGGCACTGCTAACAGCAGCAGAACTGGAATAATAACACCTTTGCAGAATTACAAGCTTTGCAAAGAATACTATTTGTCAGTACCTCCTGGAGCCACTGGTCCTGGCTTACTGCTGTTTCGGTGCTTTAGCTGGTCTGGTAACTGAGAAGGGTGCAGTGCCGTGTGCTGGGTACTTGGGAGTAGGAATGCATATGATGTTTGGTGTTCGCACATTTTTCACATGTCTGCCTCTGGATTACTTATGTGCCTGCATCCTCAGATGTTTACAGATTTGTAGGTGTGCCTGGGGTACATGGCGGGACTGTTCTTTGTCTTGTGAGGAAGCACAGACTGTTTTATTACTATGTGTTAGCAATTTGTGTGACAAGTATCATAAAACAAAAGCTATCTGCATTTATTGTCAAATATAAACCTGAAAGTTTAGTGGAGGATTTTAAGCCTTTGCAAAATGTGCTACCGCTGTCCCTGTGTTTCTCAACTACTTCAGCGGTGGGGACTTAACAGAGCATTTCCCATTCACTGTCGTTATAAAAAGCTCCTGCAGGTGGTGCTATGTAACAAACACATAGTTGAAGGATGCTTATGCGTCCGTTCGCTCGAACTAAATCAGTAGCATTGTTGCTGAGATTCAGAGCAAATTATATCAGCTTCCACTAAGTACTGGTAGATCCTGGGGACGTGGGTAATTTTTTGTTTCTTGGTTGGTTTTTTTTTTTTCTTTAAAATTCATTTGGAACAGGCTAATAAAGTAGAAACTTGAACCTCTGATACTGAGAGCACCTTACAGTAGCCTTGAGGCTAGCATGTTAAGATTTCACATCGTATAGCTGCATGAAGGACTAACTGCTGCTTGTGAAAAATGAATAAAAAAGGCAAAATTGTGTGTGCATAGTATTATATTCAGAGATCCCATCATGGATATGACTCCTTGTGTAGCTCAGAACCCTTTTTAAATTAAACTTTAAGTAATTCTGGGATTTTTGTGCTCCTTCTTATCACCAAGGGCAAGTAATGCCTGACAAATTTGGTGGCCTTCTATGAGGGGGTTACAGTGGTAGTGGATAAGGGAACAGCAACTGACGTCATCTACCTGGACTTGTGCAAAGCATATGACACTGTCCCACCTGGTATCCTGGTCTCTAAATTGGAGAGAGATGGATTTGACAGATGGACCGCTCGGTGGATAAGGAACTGGCTGGATGGTCACACTCAAAGAGTTGTGGTCGATGGCTCCATGTCCAAGTGGAGACCAGTTATGCGTGGCGTTCCTCAGGGGTTGGTACTGGGACTGGTGCTGTTGAACATCTTTGTTGGTGACATGGACAGTGGGGTCGAGTGCACCCTCAGCAAGTTTGCCAATGATACCAAGCTGCGTGGTGAAGTAGACATGGTGGAGGGGAGGGATGCCATCCGTAGGGACCTGGACAGGCTGGAGAGGTGGGCCTGTGCAAACCTCATGAAGGGGCATGAGGCGAAGTGCAAGGTCCTGCATGTGGGCCGGGGCAATCTCATGCACTAATCCAGGCTGGGCGGAGAATGGCTGGAGAGCAGCCCTGAGGAGAAGGTCTTGGGGGCCTTGGTTGATGAGAAGCTCAACATGAGCCGTCAATGTGCGCTCGCAGCCCAGAAGGCCAACTGTATCCTTGGCTGCATCAGAAGTGTGGCCCGCAGGGTGAGGGAGGTGGTTCTGCTCCTCTACTCCACTCTTGTGAAACGCCACCTGGAATATTGCGGACGGCTCTGGAGCCCCAACACAGGAAAGACACGGACCTGTTGGAGCGGGTCCAGAGGAGAGTCACAAAGATGATCAGAGGGCTGGAGCACCTCTGCTATAAAGACAGGCTGAGAGAGTTGGGGTTGTTCAGCCTGGAGAAGAGAAGACAAGACTCTGGGGAGACCTTATAGCAGCCTTCCAGTATCTGAAGGGGCCTATACTAAGAATGCTGGAGAGGGACTTTTTACAAGGGCATGTAGTGACAGGATGAGGGTGAATGGCTTCAGACTGGAAGAGGGGAGATTTAGAATAGATATTAGGAAGAAATTCTTGACTGGGAGGGTGGTGAGCCCCTGGTGCAGGTTGCCCAGAGAAGCTGTGGCTGCCCCATCCCTGGAGGTGTTCAAGGCCAGGTTGGACGGGGCTTGGAGCAATGTGGGCTGGTGGGAGGTGTCCCTGCCCATGGCGGGGGCGTGGAACGAGGTGATCTTAAAGGTCTCTTCCAACCTAAACCGTTCTATGATTCTTAAGCTTCTCTGGTTATCAGTCATTTAAGCTATACTACAATTGGCACAGTCTTTACACAGCTTTCCCATGTTATGGCATCTCGGCAGTTAGAAGAAAGAGGGGGGGAAAAAAAAGACAAGGTGGGGGGAAGTCATCAGTATGAATACTTAAAGCAAACTTTTGTATATAGCATTCCAAGGCATGAAGGGGAAACTCTTTCTGCATCATAAAAACTAGGATATATACTTCAGACTGTTCTGTAAATCTCAAATTACGTTTGCTGACTGCTGCCTATCCAGTATGTTGTGAGCCTTATTTATTTATTTTTATATAAAGTGGGTTTTCATATGACTTTTGGTTGCAATCACCAGGCCTTCCTTTTTATTTGTTCTCTTTGTAACCTTTGGTATTTATAAACTGTTGTGTGAATCATGAATAGGCAGAGTTCAGGCACTGAAACATATTACAAAGATGCCTAAGAATTGGTATTAATGGCATTAAAGTTATTCTGATAGAAGCAATATTTGCTTTTTTATGTCTTAGAGAGTAAGCTCCCTACAGAGAGAGCGCGTGAAGGCACAGACTGCCTAGAAACTCTCATTCTTGAGGCTTTATTCCTGGGAGACTTAGTTAATGTGGAGGGTAGGAGTGTAAAATGAAACCAAACCCTAATAAAAGTAGCAGCTAATGTAAGCAGGGGAAGCGAATAGAGAGTCAGGCCTTTGGGGAGAGGAAGAGATGGGTATTTGACCGTGTCAGTATCTTGAGAAAAATCAATTCCCTGTTCTGAGCTCTGCTTGAGTGTTCTAGAGGAGCCATCTGTATGGAGCCCATCTATCTCTCTGCAAAGACAGATGTGGTTCTTGTTGAAGTCTCTGTTGAAATTTGTCGCATGTAAAATCTGGTAGCTATGCTCAGATCTCCAGCAGAATGCTTCATTTGTTGACTACTGTTCTGACATAGGTGCTTATCAGAAATTGCCATTTTCTATACGTGCTCTCCAGTATGCAGAGTGACTAGTGCTGGAACAGGGTCAAAAAAATACCGAGAATACAAACTCTGTCATTTAAGAGCGTCATATTTGTGACCTGTTAATGGTAGGCAGCTGTCGCGGCTACATGTAGGTGTATTCCTATTAAAATAACATGCACTTTCTAGTTGGAAGTGAACTCTAGAAATCAAATCCCTACTGAGAAGTAGAAATTGTTTAATTGAACATAATCTGTATTTATTACATTAACCACTAAAGCAGATCACAGATGTTTTATTCAGTGCAAGGTTATTAACTACTGAAATATCAGACAAGAGGTCTGGTATCTGGGAATGCCTAATTTAAGAAAACCAATTGAAGCATGGTGTTTCAGATGACTGTGTTAGATCATTGGCAATTTGCACTAGAGGGAGCCAGTTTTTAGGATGCAGTGCTTTAATGAAATACAGTTCCCAGGAGCGTATACTGGAGTAGAGACTGAAACATGTTGGTGCATAGGTGCAGAAACGGAGACATTTAGGTGCACCTTTCTTTCTGGTCCACTGCCTTTCTGTTAAAAGAGGCAGGCACAATTGTTTGAGCAGTGCGTGGTGCCCTGACAGCAGAGTGACTCCCACTGCCCCACTGTCAGCATCCTCAGCGTGGAACTGGCTGCTGTCATTGCATCCACCTGAGAGCGCTTCTTTCCCTCTGTTGGCGTGGGTGGCACGAAGTGGTCGGTGTCAGGCAAGGAGTGGTCCCAGTGCTGCGGTCTGGTCCCCAGAGCTGTAAAGTTGGACTATTGCCCAGCTTCATAGGCAAAGGATTATCCAGGATGCTTCTAAAATACACTAGCATAGGCACCGGAGGTGGTAGAGTGTAATACTGCACTTGAGCACAACTGTAGTAGTTTTAACTGTGATACCCTTTTATACTGTCAGTGCCGAGTTGTTTAACCACATTGTCCCTTACTGCAGTGAAACATCAGATACTTTTCAGTCATTCACCCCATATGGTTGGGATACAACGTAAACAGTACTGTGTTACCCTTGAAAGTGGTTACACATCCGATTGAAGCACGCTGAGCTAGAAGAGTGTTAGAACAGTAACAACTGCCAAAATAAATATGTAGATCCTTGGCACTGCTGCTTATTATTTTTAAAAGTAAGTTACTATGTCATCAGTTTAAAAACATGTTTTAGTGTTGTGGGAATATGTAATGCTGAGCTTGTGTTGGCAGCGCTGATCTCTGGGAAGCCCTGGCTGCATGTCCGAGAGGTTACAGTAGAGCAGACCACATGGCAGGATAGAATGGAAAATTGTGAAATTGTATACTTCTGTTTTCTACCAAAAATAGAAGAAAAGGCACTACCAAAGAACTTCCCAATTATGACATAAGCAACTTAAGGCCGCTCAGAAGTCCACTTCATATTCAAGTTATTTGTGAGTCCTAGGGTGAAAGGCTAATGTGTTTGCTTTTATAAAACATGTCCATTCTCTTTTTCTAACATTGCTGCAAGCTAGTTCACCGCAGCTCAGGATTGTAATTGGCATATTTGGTCCTTTGGCTGGTGGAGACTTATTGCAGAAGTGACAGTAACAGCTTTCAGGGAGAATGGAGCCGGACAATGTACACAGCTGTCAGATTCTGGTAGAGCAGAAGCTGCTGTCGCTCTGGAAGCAGTACTTGGCCATCTTTGCAGCCAACAGGGAAGCAACCAAGGGCAAGACTAAGACTCTGGCGATGAATGAGTATAGTGTTACAAATTCAGGCCTTTTAGTAATGCAGAATCATTAGAAGAGAAGATTGAAAGATGTTCGTGAAAAGTAGTAACTTTTTTTATCCCCAACACATGGAGATACGAGGATTTTAAATTTTTTTCTTCCAGACTGAATTAATTATGTGGACAATTAGGATTCATTCTGTACCCCCCATTGTCACACACAGCCCGTATATGATGATACAGCAGAGTGTATCAAATTAACATGCAGGGTTTCACTTCTAAGCCCTTGCACCTGTGGAGCCTGGGATCTAACAGTCACCTGGGTTTGAGAAGCGAAGGCTCAAATTTGGAAAAACCCTCCACAGAAAAGTGACATGATTATCTGTATTGACTGTAAGATTAATGGGCATACTAAGAGACAGAGTTTATGACAACGGGGAAATACTGTCATGAGTATCTTAGAAAAGAAGTGGGAAGAGCGGGAAAAGTGACAGGCTGCAGAAAGGTGAGTAAGGAGTAGTTGCCATCGAGTGTGAGTGTAAATACTAATATGCACTGGTTGACACTGACAGCTGCACCACAGAGGCAGCCCAGCATTTCTTGGCTCACACCACTGGTGAGAGTGAGTGCTTCTGCAATACTAACAGGAAGGACTCCCTTGATTATGTTGAGAGGCACCTCAAACCTCTCTCTCTCTCTTTCTTTTTTTTTTTTCTTTTTTTTTTCCCCCATATATAAATGAGATGCTTTAGTTACATAAATTAATCTCCAATTATTTTAGGGAAGACACTATTCTGGTATGAGCTTTTTGTGGTGATTTTTTTTTTTTTTTTTTTTTTTTTGAAGAATTGCACAGCAGGAACACTCACAATAAAATTTTAGTTTACTGAAATGAAGAATGCCGTTCAGAAGAAAGAGAGGGGTAGACTAAAACAATTTACTTTGGCTTGTCTATTATAGGCATTACACCATATAACAAGTGGGCACTGGACCCAAGAAGATGCTCCAGGTCATCCAGGTTAGGCACTTAATTCTTTATGCTGAATGGGAATCATGCACTTCAATGGACCATTCAGATGCTGAGTGGGGAGCACCTTCATGCCAGCAGATACTTAGTTTGCTATATATTTGGAAATCTGCTTGTCTCTGGATATCAGGTATTGAGCTGTATGGTAGAATTCTCTGGGTGAGAGACGTAGTGTGCTAATAAATCTTTTTGTCCTAGTGTTTGGAACACATGCTCCAAAATGGGCAGAACTGAGCTCAAGGTTAGCCTGAGAGGGTTCAGACTCCTGATCCGTTCTCTGAAGTGCCTGGAGGCTATAAGCAATTCAGGGTTAAAGCATATTCTGACTCCTGTTGAAGCGGCAAAGAATGCCAAAATCAGGGGTTTATAGGATTACCTGGGGAACTGGTCCAAAACAGAAGAGACCTGGTTTCTGATCTTTGTTCCCTGGACTATTA
Source organism: Vanellus vanellus (assembly GCF_965231255.1). Lineage (NCBI taxonomy): Eukaryota > Metazoa > Chordata > Aves > Charadriiformes > Charadriidae > Vanellus > Vanellus vanellus. The sequence continues at coordinate 8,719,689 of NC_138927.1, read as the reverse complement.
ATGTATTTTCCATGAGGCAGTACCTGGTATTAGAACAAGAATATTAACAGGAAAGTGGAAGAATAATAGACTCGCAGTTTACACACTGGTGATTGTTTAAAATGTTCTGCTTGACTGAGATGTTCAGCACTTCAAATGTCCAATAAGAATATTTTGTTTACAATAGAGTTGTTAGATGTGAAAATTTTCAAGGAAAAATGATATGCATCAAAGTGCTCTGTTTTTCAGTGAAAGCCAGAAAGTTCATATCCTTTCTTTTTTTTTTTTTTGTTTATCTGTCTGTCACTCTTGCCTTTTTGCCCTTTTCAAGGGAAATAGAAGAGGGAAAAGGAAAATCCTGTCATGTCTTCTGAATTTAAAAAAAAAAAGTCTGCAAGAAAATATAAATGAAGAAAAGAATGTTTTCTAAATGTAGCATAACTTTGCGCCATAATTAAAACAAAGATCCTTGTGACTTGGTGTCCTCTTAAGTTTACTGTGGTGCTGCCATAATTTTTGGTTGAACTTGGTATAGAAATGGACAACTGCGTCGGAAGGCTTCTGCTCTGCCTTGCAAATGGAAACTTTCTTGGGAAGAGAACACAGGGTTAACAGTCAGTTGGGTGCTGTTTCATTACAGATACATTGCCTGTCCTTGTGGAGTTTGCCTGCAGCAGTGCTGGCCCTGCCAGCAATCATTCCTACCCAGTGTCAGGCTCATGATTTATAGGCCTGTTTAAGTGAAGGCCATGCTTACTCCCAGCACAGCCATTTGTTTCAACTCTCTTTCATTTTTTAACCACTTCAGAAGCATGTAGTTTTGGAGGTGCAAAGATGTAAAGCTTGCTGTTGCTGACTATTATGTTTTTTTTTTTCTTTATAAATGAGAACTACTTTCTCACTGGTCAGACCTAGAGAACAATTCAGTGTTACAAACACCAGTATAGATTCAAACAATTATCACGTTTTTCTCTCCAGCATTTCCCTAACATTTAGATAGCATTTTTTTAATAGCAGCTCTCGCTATATCTCCATTTTGCAAATGGGAAGCTGTTTTCTTTAAGATTCTGCCGAAGTTGGCCCCAGACTAATACGATCAGGAGGACTTTGTGTCCCTCTTTTCAGTATGAGAGCAGTACACAACCCTTTTACTGTCTTCTCCATAAAACCTTAGTTCCCATTGTCTTAGCTTGGTAATTTGCAATTAAAAAACTAAACCCAACTAAATAAATTAGTATAATACTGAATTTTCTTTGAAATTATGCATGAAGGTCATTTAACCTGATTTACAAATGTTCCTGAGTGTTTTTTCTGGTGAATGACACAAATTTTTATTTATCTGGGGTGGACTGGAATTCTTATCAGTTCTGGCTACCTATAATTTTGGGTGCTCAAAGCACTAAGAATTAAAAAGACAAAGATTTTGCAACTTCCACAGGCAGTCTGATCCCATGCTTCCCTATTCATAGCCTTAGAAAGTTTTCCCACAGTATTGAACATTATTTCCATTGCTGTGACTTTAGCCGTTTACCTTTTGCCTTGTTCGTATTCCCGCTATGTTCATGGGGGAAGACCTTATTTACCCTTTATGTACTAGCCTTTTACATATTTGAATAGTTGCTATCATGTTTTTTCCCCCTTCTCTCTTGTTTAGATTTCACATTCCACTTATTTCAATCTTTCCTTGCAGATCTTGTGTTCTGTGTATCTGCTTGTTCTTGTTCCTTTGCTGTTGTCTGTATTCAGTTTATACATGCCTTTGTTAAAAATGGTACCGAAAGCTTAATTTTTGGTATTCCAGCTTAGGCCTTACTGTAGAAAATATTCAAGGCTTTACAAATTGACATGTCATCCTTGCGGAGGCCCATATTAATCTAAGTATCATTAAATTTTTAGTTCATGTGACATAAAGGCAAGCATACAGCCTTATAATGTGCCATGTTAGTGTCTGTACTTGTACTTGCCAGCTATGATAATGTAACAGGGAGCCTCAAACTGAACGTGCTCTGTACATCTTGCTGGATGTACTACAGTGAGATGGAACTCTTCTGCAGGAACAAACACCGCTTCCCTTTTTTTCCATTCCTGTGAGTATGGTTGGATATACAGCTGTGGCGCACGCCCTTTTTGCTTGGCTACAAATATTAAGCACCCTTCATGCTGATGAGAAGCTGGCAGTTAGCTCATTGGTTGTGTTCTAAAGCAAAAAGGGAGAGTTAATAGTGGTAATATAGGTCACTGTGTACATTTGCTTGTAGTTGCTGTGCTGGCATCTTGATCTGACTTTGCCTTTTAGCTATAGTGCAAGTTTCTGTGTGGGCTCTGTCAGATCTAATACTGTCCACAAGGATAGCTGAATTTATTATGCTACTTGTACCTCTCTTCTCATTCCTACCTGTGGTGACCTCTCATTCTCCAGGTCAGATGGCTGAATTCTTTCAAGCCTTTTATTCTTGTCTTAAAGATATTTGAAAGTGTCTATAGATCTTTGCTATTGAAAGGCAAGAAACTCATGCCTGGCTGTGCAAAGCTCTGGAAAGTTTACAGATCACTTATACCTAGGCAAGAGACTGATCTAATGTAAAAGTTTCAATTTTGCTAATCAGGCTAGCCTGAACGTGAGCGTATTCATCAATTTGATTCTGCTATCTGGAAGATCTTGGCAGTAAGTAATTTGGGCCTTATATAAATAAATGATATGTGATCCATACTTTTAGAAGACTGTAAGTCAAGGAATGTTGTATGGCTGCCATATCTTTTCTTTGGACCTCTGCCATCGACTAAGTGTGATGGAGGACAAGCTGTTGAGGAGTTAATGTGTACTACTAATAAACAGCAGTTCTAAGCATCAGACACTAAGATGTTAAGTGCTGAGTCTTAGAATGACTGAAAGTTCTGTAATCTAACTGCAAAATTTAGATCTTGTTTCTTGCAGACATTGGACATATTTGGGGGTGGGTTTGACTTTAAACAGCAAATGTTTGACAGTCTAGAGAGGCTGAGGCTAGAACTAAAAATTTGCAGAGACAGCAGGGCTTAGGGTTATAGAAAAGGGGGCTTGATAAGACGGGCTTTGTATGCAACTGTGCCGCATAGAGTTCTTTCTGTTACTTGTCTAGTTTCACACTATCAACAATGGAGTTGTGCAGGGTGCACACATGATGACAGGCTGGGCGATTTCTACATGACCATCTGGTTTAAATCTGCTTTTTGAGGTAGTCTGACAAGGGGTCATGAAACACAGCGATCGTCTGAGGATGTTGCCTAGTCCCTATAATGCTGGAAGCAACAGGCTTGACACACTTGGAGTATTCTTAGGTGATGGAAACGGCATAATTAAGTTCCTGTAGCTTATGTGTACAAGGACAAGAAAAAGAATGTCCTAAGCATTCTGGCCAAGAGGTCTGGGTCCCTGTATTAGTGCTCGAGTTTAACTTGCAGGGAATTTTCATCCCCTGAGTCTTATGGGAGAGGAATTTGATTGGTTATGGTAAATGGTTTCTTATTTCTCTTTTTTCCTTTTCCTCACTGCAGACTGTTTGTGTGTTTTGTTTGACTCAGAGGGTCACCAGTATTAAGAAGGGATCTCTTGTTGGCTTATTTCAGCCTCTAAAGAAAGATTAGTTGTCAGTTATCACCTTTGTACCATGGCTGGCAGAACGTCAGAGTCATCCCCTACTTTCAGCTCCCTCCGGTGCCTGCTCCCCAGCCCTACTGTGCTTTCAGAAGAAGATGGTAGTGGCAACTGCTTGGACTACCTCCCAGTGCACAGTAAATTCTTTATAATGTTGTATGGTGTTTTCTTTGTTGTTTTCCCTGATCTTCAGAAATGTTATTAGGTTATGAATGATGAAGGAGCGTACAATGTTGTTGTAAAGAATTAGTTCTAAGGCTAGGTTTTTGCAGGCTCTTTATTACTCTGTTGTGACTACCCGCTTATACGTAATCTGTAACAGTCAAGTGGTTTGAAATGTGGGCATCGATTGCTGTCCACATGTAGACCGTCAAGCTACTGACTGAGTCTGGTACATTTGGAGTTCTCTTTTCTGGAGCAAAGGCTAAGTCTCAAATACATTTTAAATTTTACATTGTTTCCTTCTTCCTTTGGCTTGAAAATAATTTTAAAAGAAAAATTTAGATTTGTGTTCTGATTCAGGAGAAGTAAACCATACGTAAATGGTGAAGGAATACTGGTACATAGCAGTGCATTCCATACTGAACACCTAATTAGAAGGAAAGTTTTTTGCACCTTTTCACTAGTTGTGGATTTCAGACACAGATGCAGTTTAGTGTCTAACATCTTTCAAAAAGAGACAAGGAAGTGGAAATGTTTCATTCTACCTTCTGCTGGACCGGATTCATCTTATTCCTGTTCTGATGAACAAGAACAGGAATAAGATTGCGGTCTCTTGCAAGTCTCATTGTGTTGTTTTATTTTTTTAGCCCAAAAGTTCAATAAGGGAAGAGTATATTTAACAGCAAGCAAATTATCTGGTTTTGAGTTTTAAGCAGGGTTGCTGGAACTCTGACCACATCACTTGCACCACCAAACCTTCCTTCCAATTTGATATTTTATGGCCACAGCTTTTATTTCAGAAGTCCCTTTATCTTTGCTGTCTTTGGTACCTTGTCCAAGTAGGTGCTCAAACACTTAGGCATTTGCACAACTGTCAGTGTTCTATCTGTTCTTTACCCATCTGCTGCTTCTTACTGACCTTGTTTTGAATTCAGTTTGGAATTTCCATGTTTATCTGCACTGTATTTACTGACCTTTTACCCTAGCCTTTTCTGCTGTGAAGTGTTATAAGCATTTTGAAGTCCAAATACATTATGTCTGTTAGTCTGTCCCATCAGTTCTTATTGTGACTTTTTCATGGAAGTTAATCAGATTTGTTCAGCATGACCTACTATTTCATGATTTTCTGTTGTACCTCTCCCTTTGCATGTGTCCCTTTATCATTTATGTCACTTACGTCCATGTTGTAATGACTGCATCCAACATACAAACCCATTTTCTTTCAGTATTAGTCGCCTTTGCTTCCCTTCTGTTTTCTGTACTGCTGCTAATGCTTTTTCCTCTGCTTCGCTAATTTTAATACTTACCACTGCTCCATCTGTGTTACTTATTCCAGTCCAAGTCCTATTAGGTGAACAGAATGTGAGTTGTTTGCCCTTTTTTTTTTTTTTTAAAGTAGGAGGAATTCAGTAAAACACACATCTGATCGAGCAAGATATGTTAAATGTCCCAACAGTCAATGGCAGTAAGAAAACCCAAATCCTGCTAGTTAATCTAAACATAGACATTTCCTAAGAGGGCTTTGTTTTTCTTAGTGAGGCTAAAAAATCTTTATTTACTGATTTAATGCAGTTTTCTGGTACACAGCATTCAATTTAATATTGGTACTTCAGTAGAAGTCATTTCATCAAAGTAATTTTGAGGGTCTGTTTCTTATGTATTGACATTTGGCTGCAAATCACTTCTTTGAATCTACCCATCTAAAGTTCTGTTCTTGTTGCTGTTCTGTAAATGTTGATACTGGGATAAGCAGTAACAGAAATATGTTGACCAGTGCATGTCATTTTCTGTCTACTTATTTACTAGCATTCCACGAATAAGAAATTATCTCAAAGAAGTAGCCATAATAGTGTCCATTATGAAGGAAATCCTCGTCATTTCTTCCATTGCCTGCACCAGTATTTGCTAGACAAAATAACAGAGAACTGAAAAGTTAACTATTTTTGGCTACTGAGTGCTAAGTGTAGATATGATTTGACAGCAATTGCCTATTCCTTTGTACTATCAGTTGTGATGCTTTGCTGCTCATTTATATAGGTTTGCTTTGTAAGAAGATGCATTTAACAGAAAATTAGTCATCCTCTACTCTCAGAGCTTATTTGCAGTGTATTTGTCAATGACTACTCTTGAGTGGATGGATTACAGAGAGATGCGAAATCTCAAGTAATTCCCCCTCTGAGGCATTGGCTGATCATTTAGAAACTTCTCTAGAATGTATGGAAAACAATCCATGGTAACACAGAGTCTTTAGAACTTGTCAAATCAAAGCATTTACCAGAGAGCTCGTCTGGGAACTCCACAGAAGCCAGAGTGGGTTGTGGACAAGTTGCTCTATGTATGAAGCCCCTTTCTCTTTTTAAACAAAACAGGAAAAAAGAAAGGTGGCGGCGGGGGGGGGGGGGGCAGAAGAAGGGCAAAGTGAGGGATTCAAGCCTAAGATAGAATTGATAACAATCTGGATAAGAGCAACAACAGATTGCCTTTGAGAAAACTAGGTTTTGATTTTTCTCTCCACTTAGAAGGACAGAATGATTTTTGCCATAGTTGTTATACAAAAGTAAATTAGGAAATAGTGATGTAATAAGAATCCAATATTAAGACTCCAGTTCCCATTATAAATCAAATGAAAACTTGAGAATATTTCCACAGTTAAAGCATCTGGTACAAATTTGATAGCCAGTAGCAGTGCTGTCCCTCCCAGTCAAGAGTCATTACTCTTTAGGGAATGGCAGATAAACGATGAGGGCGGAAGAAATAATGTTATCTAAACTAGGGAATGAAAGCATCTGGCTGGAAATCTATAATTAGTAAGTTTTGGCCCTTTCTCCTAGGTGAGGCTTAATATGCCATTTGCTCCAGGTTGTTGACAAGTCCTCATAAACTGCAGACAAATAAAAACTATTTGCTCTTAGAGTTCGAGTTGCCTTTTGAGTATTTCTTTTTGGTCTACTGTATTTGCATTTAGCTCTATTTTTAAAGTTCTTTCTAGCAAAGCCTTTGCATAGTGACTATATGGTCTCATGGACTTTTTGTGGTTGTTTTTTTTTCTGACTGCTTTATATGTCAAACTAGCAAGATGCCTTTCCAGCTTTTTTGTTAATCTGATTTGGAATACATTTTTCTTTTTCTTCTTAAAAATGTCCCCAGAGGAAAGAACATTTTTTTGGACAATTCCATTCAGAAGAATTCAATTTATTTCACTTCTTCCAACTGCAAGGTAATTTAAAAATAAAACAAACTGTTAAAAATAAATGATAGCCCCAATGATTCTACATACTAAAACTTACCATTTTTGTCTGATTGATCAGTAAGTATGCTAATAGATGTTTCTGCATCTGGAATTTTTCTGCCTCACTTGAGTATTTTATTGGAGGGGGTAGCCACAGTATACATGAAACAAATACTGTGTATTTGTCATAAAAATGACTCTCCTAATGTTTCTGTACCACAGATACTAGGAGAGAAGCAAGAAATGATGGAAACAGGTAAAGTACAGTAGTCTAGAATGTGCAGTAGTGAATACTGTATGTTAAAACAGTTCAGCCTTTAAGCAAGTAGAATAAATACACTTTTGTAGATTGCAGTTATAAATCTGGAAGGATAAGTTGAGTTGTTTGTTTGTTATCCTCTCAGTATAGGACAAGTAGTGCTACAAGAAAAGCCGAATTGAAGTTGACAGAACAGAGGAGGTGATGGGAAATGGTTTAGAGGAGGTTCCTTTGGCCACAGATTCTGTAGGAATATGTGCAGAACTGGGGAGTTAACTGCAAAAGATTTTGCCTCAAAAACATGTCTAATTTCATTTTTAAAACCCTTCCAGTGGAGGTGAAACTGTCTTGTATCTGTGTATTATTTAACCCCAGGAGGGTTTAATAATGGACATTAAAATAGATGAGTTGTGACAGACGCTTCCTGAAGTCTGCAGTAGCCGTTCACACTCGGGGATCCAGTGACCATCACAACTGCAGTGAGTTTCATGTATTTCTTTTCAGGTGTCTGGGTAGGACACGTTTGGCACCAGTGATGAGACTGGACTATTATGCAAATTTCTTGCACTTAAAAAAACACCACGCTCTCCTTTTAATTTGTTAGTTTAAATGCAGATTACTTTCACGTTAGACGTGATTGGAGTATTTGAGAGTGGAAAAAGAATTTTTAGAAATTGCACCTTGCAGCCCAGAATCCACTGGGCAGATTAGATAAGCTGTGAGTATATATTGTGTCTGCTTAGCTGTCGTCTTCAAATTGATCTTATGCTCGAAGTTTTGCAAATTATAAGTCATTTCAAGACTTATTCACAAGACACTCAATTCTCTTGCTGTGCTTGTTTCTTTTGTTGAGATGCTTATTATGTTTCTCCTCACCTTTTCATAAATATTATATGCATGTTGATACTTCTCTGGTATTTGATGATTTGGCATATGGGTTGGTCCTTTTTCAAGCTGTCTTTCATCACAGCTTCCTAAAAAAATATAACTTTTGACAGAATTTTGCCTAATTCTGGACTCTAGGTTTTAGTATTAGTGGTATTAGTGTGTGTTCTCCTTCCTATTGCAATTTTTTCATTCTCTTACATATATTTACTTTTTCATTGTCCTTCAGTGGTTAGTTCAATAAACAACAGTAACTTTGTCTTTTCCACATAGATAGTTGATAATTTCTGTTTCTAATGAATTTCAGCTCCCTGTTCATAAGCTGATTAATGAACAACTTGACAATTTCTTTACAATTCTAGAAGTGTTTCTGGGCTGCTGTGGTGTGTTGATACAGTTTAAGATATTCTTCTAAAACTCATGTCAGGTGCCAGTGAATTTTATTATTCCAGACACTGCCTAGCAATCACCATGACATTCCCATGCCAAGATCTGTGTCCCATTGCAACTGCGAATAACGGAAGTTGCTGTGATTCTTTTTCATCAGTTGTTAAAATAGCTGTTGTTAATATTGTGGTGTCAAATCATCTATCTACTTAAATGTGAATTAGAGACTATTTCAGGGAAGGACACTGCTTTTATACAGATGTTGAAGACAGTTTTTCTTTGCATTGTTTTGTTTGAGCTCTCTCTCCTGTAATAGGTAATGGCAACGTTTTCTTATCACTCTCTTCTTGCATGTTTTTCTCCACCATATTTTCTGCTTTCCCGTTTTCCCCTGCCCTTCAGTGCTGTCTTTCTGAGTATCAGGTCTTTTCCCAGAAGTTGGTGGATTCTATACCTGAGAAAGACAATGCAGCTTGTATTTAAACGCTGATGTGAACTCCAAAAATATTCTGGAAGACATTCCGTGCTGCTCTGTCTGCTGCATTTCGATGCACTGCTAATGGCAGGTTCCTCAAAAAAGTTACTGATGGGTGCCCAAACTGTCAGCAAATGGTACTTGAACTGTACAGTAACCCATGGAAAGTTAGTCACTTATCCTTTTTTTTCCAGAGTCTGAAGAGAATTTAGTTTGTAATTGATTCTATGAAAGACTACTCAAGTTCTGCAGCTGGCATCTACCAGTTCGGTGACAACTTTTCTTTTTTTTTTTTTTTTTTTCCTTCAGAGCTAACACAGTATTTGTTTCATGTGACGGGACCCACTTAATATGCAGTGGAGAAACAGAACTACAAAGAATATAAGATAAGGTGAGAATGTTGAATATTTATTTTTCATGGTTGGAGGGTATCTTTTTCTGTGATTCAGTTATTCATATAAGCTTTAAATTGTAACTCCTATTGAGACAACAAAGACTTAAAGGAACATAACAAATTATACCAATTCTATGAACTTTCCCTTTTTTAAGCCTCTGTGAGAACTAGTATTTGGCAAAGGTTCTTAGGAACGCTCATTTATACATGGGTCTTTTTTTTTTTTTCCTTTTCTTTTCTTTTTCCTCCTAATAGAGGATGTTATACTGTAGATTTTTTCTCTTTAATCACACAGGGTATGGTTTGATTAAGGTCAAATTAAGGTTCAATATTTTTAGAGAATCAGCTTGTAACTTAGTACTTGCTCTCTTTAGGTTTTAGAATGAATGGCATTCTTGTGTTCGTGAGTTTGTGTTATGCATTGAGATCACTTGGGAAGCCAAGCTTCCTTCAGTGTCCCCTGGGTGATCAGTTTTAGGATGGCTCTTTGAGGGCCCAACCCCATTTTCTGGTTGCACTACCTTAAGAGATGTGTCTCGCTTTGACGTAAGAAAGACATTTCTCACCCTGAGGATATTTCGCTCTAAGGTCAATTAAAGTGATACAGTAATGGTCTTTAAAGAAAATCTTCCTTTATTAATTTTCTGGGTGCCATCTCTGTCTGGAAGAAGTCTGCGTCAGAGTGAACCTATTTATCTTTCCCTTTCAGTTTGTCAGCCCTTGCTGATTTGACCACCTTCTTAGCCACTTACTTTTCTGCTACACTCTTCTGAGTTTGTTGTCCTCTTACATTTTAATGTCCCCTTTGGTCTCTCTTTTCTCAGCCTTGGCAGTGCAGCAGTATAAGCAAAGTTAGGAACATGCATTTCCCTCTGTATCGTTATAAACCCAGTTATTGTTCTAGTGAGGTTGTTCATTAACAACTCTCAACAGCTTCTTCTCATCTTGTTTTCCACGGGTAACTTCAACATACAGATGCCTGTAGATGCATTTTAAACAATGATGTAGATACTTTTGTTTGTCACAGCTCTTGAATATATTTAAAATCTGAAATGATGCAAACAAACTTGGTACAAATTCTGGCATTACTTTTAAAAGTTTACGTGATGTGATTAACAGCTGATATACTAGGTTAAGCTATTATAGAGCTTAAGTGTTCTTGAGACCCTGGAAATATAAACATAGAAGCTCAGTCTTTGTTTTACCGGCCCCTGTCATGTACAGTTATTTTGGCTTTAGGCACACTTACTAGAATAGAGTAAGTGAAGCTTGAACAGCTGTTGGTATTGTCACACCTGATGTGTGGATAAATACTGTCTCCAGTCAACAGGCAGGCCCTTGCCAGCTAAGCCCAGCACTAGTAATCAAAATGCAATTTTTAAAATATTCTTAGATGGTGTTTCAACTGACAGAAGGTGCCGTAGGCTAGAGAAATGCTAAAAAGACCAGAGTATGTGTGTTCTTTCTCAAGAGAAGGAATATAGCCAATTTTTATTCTTTTCTTTCATTTTTTTTTTTTCAGCAACTAGCAACCTTTTTGCTTGTTTTAAATCTGTTTTGATCAATTAGATGAGCCAAGGGTTGTTTTGTAGTATTTCTTTGCATTTACACTGGTTGTTGAAGCTCAGCATTTCTGGCTATGTGGAATAGTGTTTTCCATACAGCACTCAGTATTTCCACAAATACAACCATGCTTACTATTGAATAAAACATTCTAGTATTGCCATGCGTGACTCGTGTAGTTTTACTGGCTAATAGTCATTTGGTCTATTATAGATAGCAGGCGAATCGCAAAGGCCTGTCAAGAGTTGTTCATCTCAGAAGCTTTGTTGTCTTTCCTCCTATTCCCTCTCATCTGGAAGCAGACACTATAAGCAGAACTGTTCTTTAAAGGTACTTTCAGTGTTTGCTTGTGGCTTTCTGAAACACACGACAGTTCACTTGAAGAGAGGGTTCTTGCTGAAGTCTTTGTTGTTTAAGTGGAAGTTCCAAATCGGGCGAGACACTTGAGTTTTTGCGGTTTTAGCCTCAAAAGTAGGATGTGATACACAATACAGTGATTCAAGAATAAAAACATGGGTTTAAAAGGCTGGTTTAATGTCAGGAAGGCTCATGTATTCCTGTAAGCTTGTCATGATCTTGGAATTCATCTCTTAACTGCAGGCAGTAGGTCTTCAGAGCACTTAATTAAAAAACGGTCTAAGTGCTATCTATGTATTGGGAAATAGGAATAGCAAACGTTGCCTCATGAAGAGCAATATGTACTGCTGTAGGCCATGGGCTTCCTGTGTCATCTTGTGTAGCTCAAGCATAACGTAAAGACCAGTACCTCAGCAATAATCAGTAAATTAATATTAGAAATTATTTAGTGTTTGTATCTGCTGTAGGTTTATTATTGAAGTGTCTTTGAAGTGTTTGAACTCCTCAGGTTCACTCTATCAGTAGAGCTTTTGAGATGTACCTTTTATTGTGATCCATCATTGCTTAAAGAGCAGAAAGGATACAGTGTTGGTGATTGAGAAAGTGGTTCTTGTCTCTCGGAGTTTGAGGCAGTAACCAGCAGCCTAAAGTATAGGGTTAAATCATAGGAAGTGCTAAGGTCCTAACAAGATGTCTGTCTTAAATAAACGAAAACGTTTTTCAAAGACGCACACTATTATTCTGTAGAAAATGGCCATTCTTCTTTAGGTGCACGTGGCCAGTTCTACAGGCAATGTTTTATGCTTCAGCTGTAATGCTAACACGTTTGAACAGAAGTGAAATCTGGAAAGTTACACTTTCATTATAGTGCTAAGTATAAGATGGTTGAGGCCAAAGGTTTAGTAGATCTCTAATTTAAGAACTGCTGAAAAGCCTAAGTATTGAAAGTTCTACCAATCTTAACTGTTTGGGTATTGTTTTACTGTATTGCTGTATGTCTGTGAGGATGTAATGTATACAAGCTCTTTGGGAAACCACAAGCAAACCATCATGACCTTCCTTCTACCCTCCATCCGATTGTCCGCTGGTGTTTAGCCTGTATGCTAAATGATACTAGTGCCACAAAATGATGTGCTGTTATGGGTATGTGCTGCTGCCCAGGTTACGTGGTTGTACACTATTGAACTCAGTGTTCTAATTATCACTGTTCTGGACAGGTATTTTCAGTGCGCTTTTTTTGCCTTTTGTTTTTGTTTTTTTTGTTTGTTTGTTTTGTTTGTTTTTGTGTTTTGTTTTGTTTTTTTTTTTTTTTTTGTTTAATTACAATCCTCACAATTACAGTTATTTGCTTAAATGTTTTCAGGTTCAAGCTGTGATTTTCCAGGGGGTTTCCATATTTTTCCACCTGTAGAGAGACACCTGTCAGTGAGAAGTCCTTATACTTAATTTTCACTTTCCAGATTATCTGTCCTCCCATAAATCATTTCCCTGAGTGGGAAATACTGCCTGACATCAGTGATACTGTTTAATGTAAGGAAAACTAGGCATGAGAAACTTAAAGTCTTTGGGGGTATATTTCCAAGGTTATTTTAACATCTAGTTAAATATTCTTACTACTTCTTATACAAAAGGACTCAAAAAAACTGAGACACAGTATTTGTTAAAATACTAGCCTAGAAATTAAACTGGATTTTTGGTTTTGCAGTGTTTCTAGAGGACATTTTTCAACATATCTGTTTTCATTTTTGTTGTGTAATAACATAGTAATACGAGTGACACAGAGATGGTGGATTCTCTACGCTCATGGGATGAATGATTTGTATCACTTTTAATGTGATCTCATTTTAATAAAATTATAAAGTTCCTGAAAATTATTAGAATTGGAATTTGGTTACCAAAGGGGTTGCTGTCTTATATGGTATATTCAAATCCATATATGCTTTTCCTTCATAGAATACTTGCTGTCTTCTCTGCTTCCAGTGAGCAGTGTGCTGTGACAGAACCCTTTTCTCCAGTTCAGCATGAGATTGATTACACTGGGTGTTCCAGGGACTGCTTGTGTCTCCAGGCATAAATTCTGCCCTGCGTTTTCTCACGCTGCTGCTTTTGGCACTGTGCTGCAGCAGTAAGTAATAGTATGGGGCTGGGCTTGGCATGTCATGCATGCAGCCGTATGTCACAACAAATGGCTTTACAAAAGCCATTGATATGATCCACAAGGCAGAATTTTTGCTTTGTGAAATTTCTTCCTGGGAAGGAAGTCTGGCCATCATGTGTGGGCTGAAATGCAAAACATAAGGTTACCAGTTGCTGTCATAACTCTCAGGAAGTCAGAGGAAAAAATAGTGAAGCTTGTTCCTCTTTTTAACAATGGACAACTTTTTGTTCTACCATTATAATTAATATTTACAGTGATAACGCAGTAAGAAAATAAGATATTGTGGGGAAAACAATTAGAGGGAAAAGCTTTAAAAATGTTCTTATTGTTACTGAGTTTGCAAAAGTTTATATTGGGATGGCTCTATACATGCTGTGGCACTCTGGTTTTGTTATCTAGGGCTCATTAGTAAGTCCTTGTCCCTTAATCAGGCTCCAAATTTGGTTCAAATATAAGGCACCATATGCTTCCCTGGAAAGCGAGAGCTGTGAAGAGACCTTGGTACACTCATATGGGAAAGGATTACAATTCCAAGATTTGAGGATCTTAATCTTTTTTGGCTTTTCTGTTGAAGAACCGTAGTCTGGATGACAGCCCAATATAGTTCTAGTCTTAGGTGCGCTCCTTGCTACTCACATCCTGATTTCAGATTTCCTCCTTCATTCTGTCCTGGGAAGAGTGGTTCTGTTTAAAGATACTAAATCCTGAAATGTCAGACACTCTTGAAACTTTTTTTTTGTAACCTTTTCTGCCACCAGTCTGATGGCTTTGAAGCTTCCTTACATTGAAAGGGTGTCTGCCTGTTTTATTGTTCCTTAGCAGAGGTTTGCACTGGTCAAACAAGGAGGTCTGGAAGTTGTGATCCGGGTTCACTGTAGGTGTTTTTGTTTCAATGTGCTTAAGCCCAAAAGGTAAGTGAGGAAGGGCAGGGGTGCGATATATAAGGTACAGTGTTGACAGGGAACTCGACTGGGACGCAAGGTCACACTTACATTCCATGGCTGCCGTACTAGCAAAGTGGAGTTAATATATTCCTGACCTCCAGAGGTCTTTCAGAGACAAAATCCATCAACAGTTGAAAGGGTTGAAAGTTGGAGGTCATAGTATTAAGGACCATATAAAAGCTAAGGAGAAAACCTTGTTATTTCTTTTTATTAGAAGGAGAATTGCATTAGAAAATTATGGAATTCTGTATTGCCCTCAGAGTTTCAAGCTAGTCTGTGGTAGAGGAAACATGAATGAAAGTCTCCAGTATTATGTTGCAGAGCCTTGATGCTGAAGTAGTCCTCCCTCCTTCTTATCTTAAATGCCCGTCAATTTTGAATCCAAACAGAAAGAAAAGAAGTAATCTTGGCATAGCATGTTGTGACTGAAACAGACAGGTAATTCAGCATTCTTTCTCAGCAGAAAAATATAGTGACATCTAGTCAAATAAAACCTGGTTCCACCCCAACAACTGCCTTAAGTCATTGATGGGTATGGTTTGCTTAGGTTGTGTGACAACGTAAGCTGTGTGGCTGTTGGTTTCTTGTTATAATGCAACTGATACCAGTTTTTCCTTGGCTTTTTTTTTTCTACAAGTTCCATGCAGGGTGGTGTGGGTGTTCAGAAAGCTCTAGATTCAAACGTTAATGTGTTTGGATGTGAACATTTATGGCTCTAGTAGCCAATATAGGAACATAAGACAGCCTTCAGTGGAGCTACACGACAGCTCATTTTAAGGAACCTACAGCTACCTCTGCTACTGGTTGAAATTGGATTAAATTGTGTTCTTCCCATGACTAGTCGCTTCTTGGGAGGAAAGCTTTGTTAGGGTCTTCGTGCTTTGTGCGGTGTGTTGTAGCTCACAGCTCAGAAGCATCAGTGACGGAACAGCCTGTGTGCTGAGGAGAGCAGCAGTCAGTCGGTGTGATGGTGTGTTAAGTCAGCGCCTGACCAAGAGAGCTTTGTCACTAATCCTGTCATGTTTGCAATTCTGACCTCTGGAGTTTTGATCTTGGAGTAAGGTTAGCAGCTCAAGCGCTGTGTATAGCAGTGTCATGCTACTTAAATAAACATGAGTTCTTGTTCCACTGCTTACTCTCTGTCATGCACATTGTCCAGTGAAGCTAAGATCCGAGGCCTTTTGCTAAAGTTGTAAGAAAAAATAAAGGGAAAAAACTTAGTGTGATTACCAGTATTCAGTTAAAATTGTTAAATAATCGGCCAACAAGGGATTTTGAATTTAAGGAATTTAAAATTAGCTTGGGCATGTATATATACTGAATAAGTACTAGATTTTCTTTTCAGATTATTCACATTTGCCACCAAGCATCAGGGTTTTTTCCACATAAACAGGGAAGTGCCAATAGCTGCCAACTTGCAGAGTTATTCCCTCTGGACCAAAGAATGGGGGGTATGTACTGTGGGCTAATGAACAATGTCAATTTTAGCAGCATTTCCTTAGAAGTGAAAGTTTGGGCAGAGAATGATTGTTGCCAGAGAAATGTCGTTCTGTTCCACTTCCTCTACAAGAGAACAAAATTAGTTGGCTCTGTATTTGTATGAACATGCTTCTGCTGCAGTTCCCAGGTTTAGTGAAGAACAGGCAAACCAAGTCTGTCTTTGCTGATGAAGGCTTCACTTTTGTGTTTTCACGATTCATTTCACTTCGAGCTTATCTCCTAGAGGATAAAATCCAGCATCCTGAACATGGAAAACATTTCAGGCCTGGGCTTTTCCATGTGGGGATTAAAGATTGGGAAACTGCTTCAGTATTGTATTTGGGTATAATCTTCAGTACTGTACTTAGGCGAGAGAGAGGAACAGGTCAGTTTCTCACCAGCAGTTTTTTAGGCAGTTGTCCAACTGAAGATGAGGGAAAAAACCTCGTGTTTGTTTGCATTTGTTGTTTCCAGAAGAGCATAAGGAGGTTTGGATATAAGGTTCACAATTATGGTAGAATAAGTACATCATAGCATGGGTCTCCAGAAGGGATAAGGGAGCACCCAAATCACCCAGATTTAAAGGTGAATCACTGTTGTACGAAGTTCTTAGTCTTGTTGCCAACAGTATTTTTTTGGTAACTAATCTTTGAACACTTTTTGCCTCATTATTAGCTGCATGGCAATATAGTGAAAAATAGGGAATATGGTTTTTCTCTTGGCCTGTATGGTAGCAACTGATAAATACTGTGAACCTGTTAATTGCTACTGTGGGTGAGGCAAACAAAATGTTTAATGTTTGACAGTTGGATCTATCTGGACACATACATTTTCCTTGCAGTGCTCACAACAATGCCCTTGAAAATATGTTTTTGTGTGGCTGTCACTGTGCATTAGAGAGAGAGAACAGACACATTTTCAGCTCTATCTTTTTTGTAACTGCACAGTGATTTCATTGCCATCATGCAAGCTAAGCTGGTGCTGTTTGGTTTTGTTCTCTGAACAGTGACAAGGCTGTAGCTGCTTATTTTTTAAATCTAACTCTTTCGTTGCTGCACGGACAGAGTCATTATATCCCGTGATGGGAGAGCAAGTCTGAGTATCTTTTAGTCCAGTAAAACATTATCTTTGCAAAAGATCTTTGCTGTGAATTATGAGTACTGAAGTTAGATGAAATGAGACTTCTAAGTCTGATCAGAGTCAGTCAATCTAAACTCAGAAAAAAGGAATGTGGCAAGAGGCAGGAAGTCCTCTTTTAGGGAACTGCCTTTAATATGAATACCAATTGGCTTTTCATCATTTTCTTTGAACTAGAGGCTTCATCTGAAGCACTACTTTACCGTCTTCCTCTGTCAAGATTGTTTCATTTGGGAATGTAGGAAGGAGCTCATGAACTGAGCAACAAGCTCAAAGGTGTTTGGGAAACCAAAGAGCATACACCATTTTCTAGAACACCACCTTAGCTGCATCTGTCAGCAGTGGACAGAGCGGAGTTGTGGAAGGAGAGGAGACTGAAAATGGTGCAAGCATACTCACATACTGCTGGTTATAGGAACTGGTAGACCTGATGTTTGTTGAGTCCAACATATGATACAGGACAGACCTGTTTGTTTTGTTTTTTTTTTTTTTTCTGGACACCCATCCATAGTTCTAGGACTTGAGTACTGTGGTTCTATTTGTAAATAGCATAGCTGTTGCTGTTCCATGACTTTGCTACTAAACATAGGTAGCCTTTTTCTCAAGACATGGGAGGGAATGCCACCATTGCTGTTAGAGAAGCTTCTGTTGCTTTCTAATCACCATTTTTAATCAATTATCATGTGGTACTCCTGATCACACTTTATTCTGTTTATTTCCTTTGTCCTTTGCACTCACTTGCCTCTCATATTCCCATTTTCAGTTCCCCTCGTGGCAAGGGAAAATACAGTTACAAAAGAGGGGTGCCTTCACAGTTGGTCTTTTTTTTGCTTTGGGCCACCAGTGTCCAATGTGTATGATGGTGAGCCTGTCTGTCTCTCGGAACAGGTTCTGTAAGAATGTGTGTTGCAGCACACAGGCTATGACTTTTGCCATGTAAGCTATCTCCCAGGTTGCTAAGTTTTTTCTAATATTGATGGTAGCCGTGAAGGGACAGGAGAGAAGGCATCGGGGCGTGTTTGCTCATGAAAGTGCATCAGACATGGTGAATTTATGATGCCTGTGGAAAATGATTGATCAGCATCTGTTGCCTTAAATGGCCAAAGAGAGCATTGCTTCTTTGTCACTTCCTTGTGAAATGTCTACAATTGAATCAAATGAAACAGAGAAAATAAATCCTGCTTTTGCTGCTTTTTGCTTGTTTTTACGTTCAATTGGACTCCGCTAAAGTAGCAGGTTACATCTGGGAGTAAAAAGCTTGTGTTTTCTTCTAGAAAACCATCTAAATCACATATATTTCTTTCTCATCAAAGAGATTTTCTTTCACTACCTGATTAGGTTTGAAGTTTTCAGCATTTCTGTGAAGATTGCTTGGGAAGAGACAGAACACTATAAATTGTAGCTAAAAATACAATTTTTCTGTAACTGTCATAACAACATTTGGGCTAATTGATTCTCAGTAGAATAACGACATCCAGTATGTAGTGAGAAATATTCATGAAGGAATCTGTGAAAACCTAGATATGCCTTACTCCCCCAATAAATCGGGAAAATTCATTAGAGTTCTCTACTTAAGAAGAATTTAAAATAACCCATCCTTAGAGATTCTTTTCAGTCTGATTTGAGGACAGTTGGAATTCTGTTAAGTGTCAGTGAATTTAGATTTGGCAGAACTCCAGTTCCAACATTGTTTTTTTTTCTGTGTGCACCATGGGAGAAGACCAGGGGAATTTAGAGAATATAGGATTGCAGGATTGCAGTACAAAGGCAGAGTAACAAGAAGAAAGCCATAGGCATGTGAGGGAGGCTATAGAATCACAGAATCTTAGAATGGTTTAGGTTGGGAAGGACCTTGATGATCATCGAGTTCCAACCCCCCTGCCATAGACAGGGACACCTCCCACTAGACCAGGTTGCCCAAGGCCACGTCCAGCCTGGCCTTGAACACTTCCAGGGATGGGGCCTCAACAACCTCTATGGGCAACCTGTTCCAGTGCCGCACCACCCTCAAAATGAAAAATTTCTTCCTAATGTTTAACCTAAACCTGCCCTCTTCCAGTTTAAAGCCATTTCCCTCATCCTATCGCTACATGCCCTAGTAAAAAGTCCTTCCCCAGCTCTCCTGTAGGCCCCCTTTAGGTACTGGAAAGCTGCAATAAGATCTCCTCGGAGCCTTCTCTTCTCCAGGCTGAACAGCCCCAACTCTTTCAGTCTCTCCTCATAGGAGAGGTGCTCCAGCCCTCGGATCATCCTCGTGACCCTCCTCTGGACGCGCTCCAGCAGGTCCATGTCCTTCTTCTGTTGGGGACTCCAGAGCTGGATGCAGTACTCCAGGTGGGGTCTCACGAGAGCGGAGTAGCAGGGCAGAATCACCTCCTTTGACCTGCTGGCCACACTTCGTTTGATGCAGCCCAGCATACCGTTGGCCTTCTGGGCTGCGATCGCACATTGCTGGCTCGTGTTGAGCTTCTCTGTGAAGTTATTCATGTAGGAAATGGGATGACTGTGACAACTGATAGGTTAACTTCAGAAAGTGGACTTAATACACTAATAAGTGTCACTTACATTCTGTGATGCCTGAAGACTTTTGCCTGTTCCATAGACTTAGCAAACTGAGTGTGATTTGGCAGCTGCCATACAACTCACGTTCTTTGTGATTTCCAGTTTTAAGTCTGTGCAGAACTTTCTACTTGTTGAAAGTGTGGTGACTGTGAAGATGTGGTTCCTGTTTTAAGCAAACTTTAGAAGTTATTCCACCACATGAAGCCAAAACATGAAGGACTTGATGGGAGATTTTGGGTTGCAGAACGGCATCTGGGTGCTCCAAATGAGCTACAGAAGCAGGGTATCTCTTTCTTACAGTGTGACCCTATGAATCAGCAAAGTGGTTTGTAGAGGTGTTGATTCGGACCATCCAAATCTCCTCCTCAGCTGCCATATAGGGGCATTTTCCTTCCTGAATTTGCAGCTGTACTTGCTGATAGACAAGGCTACAAGCGTAGCAGGGGAGATAGAGGGAAAAGTGGAACTTTAAATGGAGGTTGAAGATAATGAGGTTATTTGGCTTTTGTCTGATGGATTGTTTATTTGCTCTGAAGATCATGTAGATTGCAAGACCTTGTTTGCTTTCTTTTTTAAAACAGTAGCATTTCTGAATCCCCCAAAAGCCTCCTGTTCTGTGAGCTCCAAGACTCCTTGTTAATTTGTTTGGTACTGCAACTGGGGATAAACGCTGTTTTTTTTTTTTTCCAGAAGAACCCATGTATTTTGGGTTCTTGCTGCAGTCAATGTTAGGAACGTGCCTTAGTTGTGAGAACACGAACATTTCCGCCCATAGCAAAAATGTCAAACGTCTTCGTAGGATCCTGCTGGTTTTTGTTAGCGCACGTAATGTAGTGCTGGCCAGAGTGCTCGCTGCCTCCTGTGCTGACGTTGTTCTGTTGTTGATGCTAACGATGTGGTGCTGTCTCCTTCTGCTGACTCTGTGCCAGACGTCTGCTGACTGCGGTTTGGATATTTCACCCACTGAGCTGAAGAGGTTTGGGATCACTGGGGCATGATCAGGAGCACTTGACAGCCACGACGTCTCAGCAGGGGGACCGTGGAATGTAGGCCAAGGCAGACATAAAGCCCATCATGTCGTTATAGTTTCATTTGCTTATGGCTGCACTGAGGCAGTTGCCTGAACTCCAGGCTTTATTTATTTTTACCGTTCTTCAGAGAAACTTTAGTTAGAATGGTAACTAGCAGCAGACACATTACGTATAGTGCAGAGGGTATAGTGCATTCATGTGGAATCAGCTGATCTCTGCTTTTTTTCAAATCTGTCAGAGGTATTTTAGGTTTTTGGTATCTGCCTTGCTGTTACCTGTCCATTAGTGAGATTTGAACTGTAAAGGTTTTATGGTGTTTTACTCTCTTTGAGGAAACCATCTAACTGATAGCCAAATAATCCCCACTTTGCTTCTGGTTTGTCAGAGGAATATCACATCAAAGAATCACAGAATAGAATCATTTAGGTTGGAAAAGGCCTTTAAGATCATCAAGTCCAACCATTAATCCAGCACTGCCAAGTTACCACTAAACCACGTCCCCCAGCACCACCTCTACACGTCTTTTATACACCTCCAGGGGTGGTGACTCAAGCACTTCCCTGGGCAGCCTCTTCCAACGCTTGACAACCCTTTTGGTCAAGAAAGTTTTCCCAATATGCATCCTAAACCTGCCCTGGTGCAACTCGAAGCTGTTTCCTCGTATCACCTGTTACTTACTTGGGAGAAGAGACCAACTCCCCCCTCGCTACACCCTCCTTTCAGGGAGCTGTAGAGAGTGATAAGGTCTCCCCTCAGCCTCCTCTTCTCCAGGCTGAACACCCCCAGTTCCCTCAGCCACTCCTCATCAGATGTGTGCTCCAGACCCCTCACCAGCTCCATTGCCTTTCTCTGGACACCCTCCAGCACCTCAATGTCTGTCTTGTTGTGAGGGGCCCAAAGCTGAACGCAGTACTCGAGGTGTGTCCTCACCAGTGCCGAGTACAGGGGGACAGTCACTCTCCCAGTCCTGCTGGCCACACTATTGCTGATACAGGCCAGGATGCTGTTGGCCTGCTTGGCCACCGGGGCACACTGCTGGCTCACGTTCAGCTGACTGTTGACCAACACCCCCAGGTCCTTTTCCACCAAGCAGCTTTCCAGCCATTCCACCCCAGGCCTGTAGCACTGCACGGGGTTGTTGTGACCCAAGTGCAGGACCCGGCACTTGGCTTGGTTCAACAGCATACCGTTGGCCTTGGCCCACAGACCCAGCCTGTCTAGATCCCTCTGTAGAGCCCTCCTACCCTCCAGCAGATCGACGCTCCCAGCCAACTCGGTGTCCACTGCAGACTTACTGAGGGTGCATTCCACCCCCCCTCCACCTGAGCTTCTGACTTCAATCTTCCATCTGTACTGAATCAGACCAAAGGTCAGTTTAACGGCCCACCTTGTGTATAGGTGCATGCCCATAGCAAGTGCCTAGAGATGAGTGTAAGAAAAATTAAGCAATACTTTCTCTGATTACTTTCTGAGCTTTAAGCAAATTGCAATTCAGGCATTTCTTGCAGTTCCTTATAACATGATGGGAAATATTTGTTAAGAATGTCATAACAATAGCTTATTCTGCCTTGAGGCACAAAAATGAACCTTGCTTTCTTGAAGGTGGTTTTTCAACCCTGTTAAATCAAGGGATAGGCAAAGTCTGTATTGCTTTTAATTTCATCACTAAGGCTAGGATGATTTAGGAGTTATGAAAACAGACAAATGCATTTTTGCATTCCTTCATTATGAGTAATATGTATTTATTTTGCATTAACTTTAAAAACAAACAAACACCCCCCCCCCCCAAACTTAACCTATCACAGGCAATTTGTAACTACTCTGTGTTATAAAAGAACAGAGGTTTAAGGAGTGCCCTGATAATAATTTCTTCTCTAAGAGTCATAAGGAAAAGCAAACTTTACTTATATGCAAAACCAAGCATTCTTTTAATATAATTTTTTAAAGTTTTTCAAAACATTTTCAGGGAAATTCAGATGCATGTAAGTGGGAATCTCTGTTACTTGTTAAATAATGTATTTAGTACATTCTACAACTGGGTAAAACTTTTCTGTCTTAAATTTGCTGAAATTTATTGTTACAGCTGTGTATCATGACTTCTGCATTAAAAAGGGAGGATTGTTTTTGGTACTGAAGTTACATGGCTTTCTTGATATTTATATAGGAAGGCAAAAAGATTGCTGTTGTTCATTTTGGAATGTTGTGTTCATAATGGAAATTAAGTGGCTGTGTGTTTATTTCAGTCAACAGATTAACCTAGATAATATCTTGTTAATGTCACAAACTGGGAAGAGGGATTGCTGATTTTAATTAATCAATGACAGCATAAGAATATATCACTTTTATCCAGGTTTACCTTCCTTCTGAATTATTGTCTGTAGGTCAAATGTGATTTTTTTTTTTTTTTAATTGAGGGAAATGATATAGTAAATAGGAAAATGAAACGAAATTAAACGAAAATTAAACAAAATCATTCTGTCTCAGATAAGTGTATATACTCAGATAAGTATATATAAAAAGTATAAATATACTTTTTTTTGAAGCTACTGTGCAAATAAAGGTGTAATAAAACAGTGCAAATACTGCCTCAACCATAATTACTGCTAAGAATCATTAACCGCAGGGTCCTCTCTTATCCATGTCTGAATTCTTTGCAACCTGTAAAATACTTGTGCTCAGTTCTCAAGTACAAGTTTTGTAAAGGGTCCTAGTTTTTGATAAACCAAAAATAGGAATTGTCAAGTAGGAATCTGAGTTCCAAAGCCAACATCCATATTTCCAAGCAGAACCTCATGTCTCAGGACTGGTTTATGTATGGAGAAAGTCACTCTTGAGCAAAATCCAGCATTGTGAGAGAACACTTTATATGTAACTCAAACTAAATAGTGAAATATATATAGTTTTACAATGGCGATTGTATAATTATATACCATAATGATGTTATTCTAAAACAATTGATATGTCATCCTGAATAAAACTTAGCCTAGGCTCCTCAGTTGCAAGGAAGAGAGTAACCTGCAGTGAAAGCCATTACATTTTACTCCAACCACAGGTCTTTTTCTGATGATAAAAAGCAGAAGCAGTCATGCTTCTGCGACTTTTCTGTAGGTATAAAAATGGTGACTGGGG
Source organism: Vanellus vanellus (assembly GCF_965231255.1). Lineage (NCBI taxonomy): Eukaryota > Metazoa > Chordata > Aves > Charadriiformes > Charadriidae > Vanellus > Vanellus vanellus. The sequence goes on along the minus strand of NC_138927.1, from coordinate 8,695,925 downwards.
AAGAAATGAGGACAAAACTCAAAGAAGTTTACATCTCAGTTTTATTTTCTACTCAGTGTGGATGTAAGAGTTTAACTAGCAAAATGTTACTTTAAAATACAAGTGATATGTCATTACGAATGAAGAGATCTTGTTAACGTAATGAGCAGTTTCTGTGATTCCTTGTATTACAAATGGGCATGCAGCAGTATGCGTGATATCATTTAACAAAGATGCTGTCATTAATAATTATTCTGTCAGCTGAAAAAAATGTGCTTTGCAAACAGCATCATATATTCATACATCCTGTTGTTGATGAGACATTTTCTGGCAAGTGCAACACCTTGTTACAGAGTTTGTGGATCTTACGCTCTTGAGAAGTGAGGTTGGATATTCAGAGGCAAGCCACACATCTTGCACGCAGTCTCTTCTCTGCCATACCAATACTTATGCCGTTAGCTTTTACTAGAGATGAGCTCAGTCATGGGGCATCATGGAAAAGAAATTTTTCAACATCATACATGTAATGAAAGGGCAGCAGTGGCTTTTGTTGCATGAAACCTGTATTGGTAATGTCAAAGGGCATGGAATGATTCTGCGTAAATCTCAAGTAACAGGCATAAGGCATTTGGATCAGCAAAAGCTGAAGCTCTTCAGTTTTTATGCTGAAAAGCCTTTTTATGCAAGATGAAGATAGGTATTTGAGAGTTGGACTAGATGATCTCTAGAGGTCCCTTCCAACTCTGATAATTCTGTGATTCTGTGTGATTCTGTATTTTTGATAGATGGGTGACCTGCTGGACGTGTCTTGATTAAACCTGATAAAACTTTTTTTCTGAGGGAGAGAGATGGAAAGGAGGGGATAACTAATTTGGGAAATAACGTGCCAACAATTGGAAAATGGATTCTGGAAATAGACTGTCCATTTGGGGGTTGAGAAGAGACTGTTATCGTGACAGAAGAGGTTGTGAACCCTCTGGGTGCATTAAACAATGTAAGTACAAAGAAGACTGTCCCCTCAGAAGAAGAAACAGAACTATCTGATAAAGAGCAGTGACAAATGCTTCTGCAATTTTGAAGGCATTTTGTTTGGAGGACAGTAACTGCAGAATCTTGAAAACCATTCCACTGACTCTACGAAGTAAATGACAAGAGGAGTCTGTGCCTTGTGTTACTGATGCTAAAGAATTACGGACTTGCCCTGATATGTTTGAGTAGAGAGGCCATCTGTCAAGGGCATACCTTCTCAAGAATCGAATGAAAAGAAATAAATTACAAGTATTTCTTGTGTATGTTGCAAATAGAAGTGATGGTCTATAATCTTCTTACATGGATTTTTACACTGAGGAAGAACTGGTAATAATTAAAATAAACAAAACCCCAAACAAACACAACCCCCAAAAAAGTTACTGAGATGAAACATTGTGATCACTCTGATGTGGAAATCATGTCTGAATGAAACACAAAAATTGACAATGAACTTTTAGCATTGTGGACTTCGGTAAATGAGAGGGAGTAATAGAACTCTTACCAAGGTAAAGAAGGAAATTTTTTCTCTCTCCCTCCTTCTGAGATGGGTGCAAAAATTAAATCTACAGTTTGGAAAGCAAAATTCTGACTAACTATGTAATACAAGAATAGGGAACTGTGGTATTCCTTCTGCTGCTCAGATGCTTCAAGATTAAAGAATTCTGCCTGATTCCACAGATATTTATGATTTACAGGCCGCAGCTGGAGGTAGACATCTAATTCTCTGAGAGGGAGAGCAGAAGCCTCACTCCTTGTTTTCAGCTGGTTAACTTTGGTGATTCTTTATTTAATACATAGATATTTGTTGATACCATTCTGGGATACCAATTTATCCACTGTGTTGTTTGCAGAATTCAGCAGTGCTCAGGATTCCACTGTTTGACGAGATGTCTGAAAGTTCCTTGCTGCCATACCCCAGTCTTTCCATGTGTCTGTCTCATTGTCTCCCAAGGCATGCTAGCATCCTGAGGCACATAATGAATACTTAGATGTACGGGTGCGAACATAAGAGGTGTTAATGCATATAAATTGTGAACCCAATCCCAGATCGTCACCTGATTTGCTTCCTAAGCCAGCCTCGTCATCTTATGTTGTATATCTCAAAACAAGACTTGGCTGAAGCAGTGCTGTCTCAGAGTTCCTCCTTCCTGCCAGCGATTGACTTTTTACAGACATTTGAATTTTCCTCAAGTATAGCAGCTGAATTTATTGAAGCTGCAGATATCTCAAAATCTGTGTGGACATTGAGTCCCAATTCCTCTATGTAAGCATGAGGGACTTGAATATTAATCAGAGCTTAATACATCGGCTGCATGAACTAGTGCTGGAATGCAACCCAGCGGCACAGAAGATGGATTGGATGGTGCCTGGTAGACATTTCACAGCACGCTACTCTATCTGGAATATTGGTGCAGAGAAAGTGGTGCCACATGGCAGTTGTTGATATTCTGTGTATGTGGTGAAAGCGCATATTAGGGAGGCAAAGGCAGTTCCGTAAGACTGATTTCTTGTGGTTGAGACTCATTTATCACATCTTTCTACATGAGAGTCATAAGCAGGTGCTTCCAGGTTATTGTGGAAGAGTTCATAAGTATGCAGCCAGTCTTCAAAGGGAAAAGAAAACATGGTCATAAGTCTTTCTAGTGGCAGGAATCTACATAGGCAGCTGTGGTTGACGCTTTTCGTGAGTATAATATAAAGACTAAAGCTCCGTTTAGCTCAACATCCTGTCTTCAGCAGACGCCAATAGTGGAAGCCTAGGGAAAAGTGTGAGGACAGATGAAAGGATTATTTTTTTTCCCCATTAATTTATGCAGGTGCTTTTTTTGTGTCCGTGTATAAATCCCTAGGTTAGAATCTTCTGCCAGTGAGTCCCATGGTGTACCTCCACCTCGTGCAATGCTCTTATTGAATTGCCTCCTGATGTTCAAAGATTCCACACTCTTTGGCTTTTGTATGAGGAAAGTCAGTGAGTAATTGTTCTCTGACCATCATCTGCAGGCGTACAGTCCATTTTGGAAGCCATTCATGTATTTCTTCATGATGTTCCACTGACCTTTGTGTCTTTCCCAGTTCTACTATGTCCATTTTTGCATACGTATGTAAGAACTCCTAAAAATGACACAGTCATTTTGGTTTTGTGTTCTCAATTCCTTTCATAACAATTCCTAACCTTCTGCTTGCCTTTTAGACTGCTGCTAAGCAAACAGACATGCTTTTTTCATAAAACCATCTGCAGCCAATTCGCAGAGCTCTTTCCTGAGTCATAATAGCCACTTTGGAGCTAGTTAATATGTATAAAATGTATGTAAACTTAAGTAATTTTTTGCATTACGTTACACTTTACACTGAATTCTTTTTATTGCTCATTTATGAAGTATTATCCTGCAATTCTTCAGTTAGCTGACATGCATTAGTAAGGACCATTTGCAACCCTTGTAAAAGAACAGCTGAGCTGAACCACACATGCAGGTTGCCCTCCTGCATGCCAGAAATGCCGAACTCACACCGGGCTTCCATTCATAGAATGAGAAGGATGCTTCTTTACTGACGTTCCAGAATTGTGATCGACACAGAAAGCATTTACTGACCCACTGGCCAAACAATACTCAGTGGCACAGCCTGCTTCCAACAGTCGCACACAGTGGGGAGGCACAGCACCAACAGAGACAGGCAAGTTCAGGTGCCCTAACAGCACCATGATGCTGGCGGCACAAACAGTTTGACGCTGGAACATTCAAGATCTGAAACAGGAGGAACTCATGTTAGGCACTAGCTGCTGACACTCCCCGTTCAAGGATTGAAGCAGCAACGACATTTCTGTTTAGGTGCTCTGCTGATTTTCCTGGTCTCATTAAGTACAAGGCTTTCACAATTATTTGGCCCACACAAGCCAAGAGTGTGCATCAGGTTTAATTCTTTAATTGTGGTTTTAACAGTTACTCATTTGAGATTCTGAGATGAAAGTAAAATGAAGCAGCAGACCATCCTTTTGCCTGGACTACAAGGATTCCTAATCTGTAGGAAACCCATTATGTATTCTCCCTCCCTCATTTCTCTTTGTGTATTAAGTACAATCATAAATCCCTACAGACATATGCACTGGAGTTGCAGTAAAGTTCCCTTCCACAAGATCAAGAATTTTAATAAAAGACATAAATTCTGTTTCAGCCTTGAATCACAGTGGCAGCTTCTCAGTGCCCAGATCACTGCATGGTTAAAATGGAAAATATTCTACTGCAAACCTGTCTAGACCTCACATTAAATATCAGGCTGATGCTTCATTTTGAAGGTAGGTTTATTTTATTCTTCAACCGTTTTTAGCAACTTGGAAAGCCTGCTAAAGTAAAACGTGCAGTACTTTTGGAAGGGAGTTATGATGTCATTTTTAAAAGCACAAGCAGCATGCTATAGGAACACTCAGATGAGAGTCTACCTCAGATGAAACTGTAGAAGTTTGCATTATCTATTGAAAACAGTAATGCAGGAGCCTTTCACCAGTAATTAGTTTTTTTTTTCCAAGATGTATCTTTATGCACCTCCTCCCCCCTCCATGAATATTACAAAATAAACTACTAATCTGTACTTTCAAAATAATACTTTTCCAGAGTTTCACCACATCATTACGAACACCAGTTCACATATGAAGAATAATATAAACAACTCTCGAGTATATAAATCTATAAAATTATTCAGTTGTATGTGTAATTTTAGTGGTTTATCCATTTAGAATTCAGTGCAGCTAAATAAATCTCAATACTTGCTAAATCAGCGCACCACATATAAACTTAAATTCTTTTCTCATGAAAGAAAAATGATCTTATAGTATTAAAGACATCCTAAAAGCAGCTTTTTCCTCTCAGGGCTGTTATTAGTGTTATCCTATATACTTCATAGATAGAGATTTCAATGCAAAATGGAGCTTACTTAATGCATGTGGAACGTGGTATGTATTTCACTATACAAATTCAACAACACCAAAATCAATGACAGCAAAAACCTCGTTAACTAGCAATGAAGACAGAGGGTCTGTTTTCAAATCCTAAGAATTAATAAAAGACAGTCATGTAATCGTGCTTCAGCTTGAGAAGAGATCTTATGGCATGTCCCTGTGAAGATGGATTCCAAGGTCAAAAAGCTATAAACTCCTCTATATTGAAGATGGATTAAAATAATTAATTTTGTTCTGCTGTGGCCTTATGTTTTCTGAGTGTTTCCATGAGTCCCTAATAGGTTTTTGCCTTCTGACATGTTTGAAAAAGGGTATCTTAGCTTTTATACATTGACTACATTGGTCCTCACGCGCGTTTCAGCCTCTCATATCATATTTTTACCTTTAACCTGCTAGAGTTTTTCTCATATGGGTATCATGTTGACTGCTCTGCACAGCTTGGTGGTGTTGGCAAACTTGCTGAGGGCTCGCTCAATCCCACTGTCCACATCACCAACAAAGATGTTGAACAGCACCGGTCCCAGTACCGACCCCTTTTTGCAGACACTCTTCCAAAGGACAAGTCGGTTTGCTTAGTTAATCCCAGTTTTTAGGTCATCTTCTCAACAATCGTGTCTTCAGAAGCTAATAAATGGAAATGCATCAATTATTAAAAACCTTATCAATATTTTACCCCACCTGTCAAAAAAAGAACAAAGCCCCAACACTGTGAACTTACTGATTCATTGGAGATTTTTTTTCCGTCCTTGAGCTTACATTTAATTTGCTTGTCTAGCTTTGGCGTAGACAACTACTTGACAAGGTTTCCTGTCAAGTAGATCAAGAACATTAGCCCTTGTTAGTTATGGTGTAAAAGAGGACTACTTAACTGCGTTCTGCAGTGACAGTTCATGTGGCCCTCTGCCAGCTTGTGGCAGACCAGTTCTCACGGGCAATTTAGGAAGGCATAGTGAGTGAGATACCTGCTGTTCTTGGTTGCCTTCTCTCCAAAATATGACTTTGTCCAATGGTAGTGTATCACATGTACGTGTTAACCATGTGATGGGGAAAGAAAACAGATACCAAGAGCAAGCTTTCTCTGAGTTAGGGTAGTGAGCAGTAGTTGTGCTTGGTTAACTTTTTAACTTTGGTGATCTGTCATTCAACATGAGTTAGAGGCTGCAGGTGACCTATAGGTTTAGAATTATTAATCCAAATAATCCAAATAAGCTAACCAGTAATTTCAAGTAAGAAAATATTTGCTTAAATCAATTCTGAAATTGAAAGCTTTGACAAGGCAATGAAAATAGAATAAAAAACCATGGTATGTTATTGGTATATAACATGGTGCAGTTGCAGATCAGGCTTCTGTTGTGCTGGGACCTCAATACTTGCGTATAGATGTATCTGCACGTGCACTAAATAGGCTGAGAATATTGTTCACTACATAACTATTTCATACTGTGGGAATTGCTGGCTCTTACGGTATTTTTCTGAGATACAAATTTACATATGACAGACATATCCTTATTGTGACTTTTGTGTCTTTTTTTTGTTTGTTTTTTCCTTTCTGAAAAAAAAAAAAGACAGCAATTAAAAAGTGCAGTAGGTGTGCAGGACGAGATGTTAACATCGCTGCTGTTTGCAGAGTATGCTTGCTACTACGCATATATTCTGTAATAATGGAATAATGTTTAAATATGTACTCAATTTACATCACCGTACTGGACTCACTGTACAGCACTGTGCTGTAGAGTGGAATATCTCTTAGTAATGTGTGTAGAGAATTAAACAAAGTACTCCAGACACTTTGGCAGAGAGAAGGAAGAAAAGGTTTCAGGACCCAGTACGGAAGGGGCTGTTTAGCCAGCACAGAAGAGACTGTTTTGCTTCATTTTATCTTGGTCTTGCTTGGTATGTTTAAATGAGTAAATAAAGCTATTAATACTTTTAGGAGAGTTTAGGAGACAAAGCTTGTGGTTGTTTTTTTCTTTCATAATTTTTCTTTTCTCCTTTTCTTTTTTTTTTTTTTTTTTCCTTTAAAGTTTTCTGTTACCAGTATGTACCAGGTTTGGCTGGGATGGAGTTAATTTTTTCTTCATAGCAACCCATATGGTACTGTGTTTTAGACTGGTGGCCAAAGCAGTGTTGATAATATACTAACATTTTAGCTATTGATGAACAGTGCTTGCACAGTGTCAAACCCTTCTCTGTTTCTCACTGTGCCCTTCACAGCAAGAGGCTGGGAGGGGACACAGCCAGGACAGCTGTCTTGAATTGACCGAAGAGATATTCCATACCATATAATGTCATGCTCGGCAGTAACTCTGGTGGGATGGGAGGAAGTTTTTCCAATGTATTTGTTTCTCAAGGGCTGGCTGGGCATCAGTCTGCTGATGGTGAGGGGTTGCTTTTGCATCACTTGTTTTTTTGTTTTGTGGTTGTTGGTTGTCCTACATTTCCACATGTCCTACAAATGATGTGTTTATAAACACAAGTAAGAATCATGCCATCATAAAACATTGTTGTGCACTCGCCACTTCTGTCAACTTGACAGTTCTTCAGTATGTTCACAAAGTCCATACTAACATCTTGATTTGTATGTTTTTTTCCCACATCATTGCTTTAAGCCTCTCTGCTTCCCAAATATTTACTTTATTTTTTACCATAATACAGCTGAGCAGATGTTTGTGTTGCAAATTATGTCTTAGACTCAGAAATAATATTTTAACAAGAATAATTATGCGTAATTGAAGAAAGAAATGTACCTTTTGAGACAGAGTGTTTGGAGTTTTTTTGTTTGTTTGTTGGTTTGGGGTTGGGGTTTTTTTTCTTTCCTCCCTTCATGTCACCAGTTCTCTGCAACCCATCAGGTAGTAGGGTCTTGGTCCAATCTTCTAAATTAAAGAAATTTACTTAAAGGAGCATGAATTTTCAGAGTATAGCTGCATACGCTGGTTAAACATGTGAGCTGTGGTCATGATGTATGTGAGAATGGAATTGAACCAGCGCCTCTATATTCTTATCCTCTAATTTCACTCCTAATTGATGGAATTAAAATTAAGCAAGAAATGGGATGATGACAGTCCATCTCCATGTTAACATGCAGTAAAGTCAAACGTTTGTTAACCGCCTGAGGATTATCCCGCAGGTATAACATTTGAATGAGATGGTTAAGCTTAGAAAAGCTTGCTATCATAGAACACAGAAACTTTAGTTGTTCGTGTGGTTGTAGTAGGCAAGGATGCATGTCCAGTTAGCGTAAGGAGAATGTGGAATAGTACTTAGATGAGTAAAGGGACTACCAAATTTAGATTTAGGTCTGAATGCATCTACATTTACGCATATTTAGTACCTGATTGTACTATCAGTTTGGAGTTGCACGGAGTGCGGGACTGTATCTACTCGAGCTCTTTATAAAACATATCAAGCCTTGTTCAAGTTATTTATTTAAAGTGTATTACCTTTTCTTGAGATAGTAATAAATAGGCTCTGCATTTGTATTCTTTCTTGCTAGGCTATTGCAGCTCAGTCAGCACAAAGGGGTAGTGCTTGAGGGAGGGTTTTGCTGTTGAGCTTTCAGCGGTGCAGAACTTCATGCAGAGTGCAGCAGAGAGCGTGCTTTCACGGGAAGCACACTAAGGAAATGTGTAACTGATAGACAACCTAATTCTGCCTTTCGCCTTTAAACAGAAGAGAGATTATATTTTTCTGGATGCTCACAGGTTAGTGTAAAACTCGTCACTGGGTGTCACTGTCACATCACAGGAGTCTGGGTGAAGGTGGGTTTCTGTGGCCTCGAATTACAAAGGTCTTGAAGGCAGACTTCGGGAAGTGCAGGTGGCAGAGGCACGTAGGTATTACTGTGGGACTGTGGAACCTGTTGTATGTAAAGAGTGCAGGAAAAGGGTATTTGCATGGTCTGCCAGCAGTGCGTATGAACTGCTTGATGTTTCCTGATGTGCCGACAGTTGAGCTCTGAGAATGAACAGAAGTCATTTTTCTCTGTGCTTTTCACAGTGCAGGGGGTGGTGGAGAGCTCTTCCTGTGCTTTGTATGCATCAGTATTCAAAAGAATCTAAACAATGAAATCATACAAAGTGAAACTGAAAGGGATTGCTAGAGGACATCTTGCCCGTTCCCCTGTCCCGAGTAGGTCAATTATGTCTTTAACTATCCCAGACTAATGTGTTTTTAAAAACAGCACTGATGGTCAGTGTTCTTGGTGATCTCTTCCAGTACTTAATCACTCTTCTCACAGTTTTCTTAATAACAAACCTTGATATCCTTACCTGGAATTTAGTTGCAACTAGAATTATGACACTGGTATATGAATTCTTGGCTCCTTCTTTTCTACCTTTTTAAAGATAAGGTGTTTTCCTCTTTTTTGGTTTTCAAGAATCGTAACCATCTCAATAAGAACTCAAAGATTCTTGATAGTGGCTCTGAGAGTACTTGAAACACTTCTCTATCTGCAGCATACTACATACATATATCACCTATGTAATAAATACAAACACAGTATTAAAGAAATGCTTACAACACCCCTAAATGGAATTTTACAATTGTTTCATAATTAAATGAGCCTATAATATCTCTCAAAGATAAATTCTTCATTTAAACTGGCATTGCAACGATAGCTGAATCAAAGTCTTTATTGTAACAAAAGTTTCATTTTTACCTTTATTTGCCTGTGATTTTACAATTTCTTTTCTTATTGTTATGTAGAAGCCTGGGGGGCCTGTGTGTGTGTGTGTGTGCGCACGCGTGTGCGTTCAAAGAAAGGACAGGAATGGTATTTTGAGGTGGCTGGAAGGATTTTAACCACTAGGAAGAAAAAAGGTAAACATTTAAACATTCACTGACAGAAGAAGTGGTCATCAGGGGTAGTATATGGCTGTGTAGAGACCAGGATAATAGCTGATGGCCTGGGTAAGTCTAGGCCACGGTATGCCAGTTGCACCTGTGTTGTGTTCAAAACCCAGTACACAAATGATTGCTCTCCTAAATAGAAGATTTAAGACTAATTGGAAGTGTTCAAGACCAGGCTGGATGGAGCTTTGAGCAACCTGGTGTAGTGAGAGGTGTCCCTGCCCATTGCGGGGAGGGCTGGAACTTGACGATCTTTAAGGTCCCTTCCAACCTAAACCATTCTATGATTCTATGACTCTAGGTAGCGATTTTTATGCTAAGAGGTCAAACCTGCTTAGTTTAATTGCTGATGTCATAACACATATAGTTACATTTTACCATTTCCTTAAGGTCAGTGGAGCAAAATATTTGCAGGTCATCTGCTGGAACTGTGCATCTTAGATAGGATTGATGAGGCCAGTGCTGTGATGGTCAACTAATTGCCCATAACACTTGTTGAAAACCTTCTAGTTAATTAAATGCCATGTTTATCAGTACTATAAATGGACACAAGCTTTTATTTCTTCCTTGTTAATTGTCCCACATTTATCAGTGCTGGTTGACTCCATGCTCTTGAGATTTCCTAGTTTATTGAGGAAAATTTAAATTATTTTCTCAGAAAAGGGGATTAGTACCGGCATTCTTGTCAGTTGCATTGACAGCTGATGCTTTCTTCACAAGCATATTAACTTGACCTCATTAGCTTTTGCATCAACTCACTTAAGCACAGAAGATTGTATTTCAGTAGAAGCCAATCATGTTAATTACATCTGATCAGTTTGCATATTCATAAGCCATTGGCTGTTTTATGGACAGCAAAAATAAACGCCATATCTTTTTAATAATTTTAAGTGGGTCACTTTCAGGACTGTATCTGTTTTAAATAAATTATCATATTGTTAAGGGCCATAGGCAAAAGCTTTTTATTAGTGATGTGACAGTTTGGGTTTTGTTTTGTTCTTTAAGGACAGCAATGTTTGTTTATGAAATCACTACTAGCCAACCACATTAAAGATACGATAGTATATCTTATCTGGTTTGTGGGAATTCTACATACTCTGGGTAGGTAAGACACCGTTTTTATAGGGAAATGCTGTAATTACCAATTTGAGATTCCCAAACTGCACAGAAAGCAAATCACGATACGGGAATATATAGTATTTCAAACTGACGGGAATATATAGTATTTCAAACTGTTGTAACAGCAGTACCTAAGTTTGAGTTTTGTTGGGCTCCGCTAATGTTTCCTGCATGTAATTTTTGGAGTATCAGTGGTTTGTGCATGGCAAGTGAAAGGCCTATGTAAAGACAAGGTTTCTACCTTGAGGACTTTACCCTGATGGAGTCTGGTGTTTCAGCTGTGTTGCCGCTAAGCAGATGACAAAGGCTCTTGGGCATGCTGCAATGCTTGTTTAGTTTGTTCTGCAAACCCCAGCTCCTCTGCCCTGGGTACGTACCCGCGCTCTGAGCCTTGCTGGGTCTTTCCGACAGCGCAGGTAGGGTGTATCCCAACTGAAGAGGAGGTGCAGGCTTTCACTCTTGTGGTGCAAGTGTCTATTGTTCGGTGTCACACAGGCTCTCGCTTTGCTCAAATGTGATGCAATGGAAGAGACACTTCGTTCCCCTAGACACTGCTCATTTGCCAAACGGTACCCTTGCACAAAGATAAATCCATTCCTACTCAAGGACTTACTGTCCAGGTCTCTTCACTCTCTAGCGAGTCACTGTCCTCCTTGTTTGTGGTCTGTAGAGGAACTGAAGGAATACAAAAGGAAGGTGTCTTCTACGAAGAACCAAAATAGATGTATTTTCCTGAAGGGGCTGTGGAAGAAGTTCCAGTGGATGTGTTGGTGGGGGCTCGTTACATCAGTGATCAGGGTAGGCATCCAGCTATATAAGTAACAATCAAATGAATAAAAATAGGCTTATGCTCAGCTTAACTAAAAACAAAAGTGTCATCAGATGAACATCAATAGAAGAAATGAACTCTACAAAGAGAATGGAGCCTGTTTTTCTGCAGCTTGTTCTTCTGGCGTGTAGCATTTGTTCTGTTGTGGTCAAAGGACAGATATGGTTTCTCTGCTTTTGGGCAAACTGAAGAGTGGGGAAACCTTTTCTATTTGATATTTTTTTCCATCTTGCTTGAGATATGCATTTCCAGAATGTACAGACAATTTAACAGAAGGTAAGGTAAATTATCTTATAAAAAACAACCCAAAACTTTCCTTCATGGCTTTGATTATGTGCCTTGGGGGATGTGGATTTTCAGACTCATTTTTTGTAATTGTTCCTCAAATATTTCAAGGAATTGTCAAGAAAAGGTTTGGGGTTCTTTGTCTTTCTCTGACTTGTCATAGGGAACTGTTTTTCCTCCCATAGTCAGGCAGACAAACAGACATTCACAGAGACTTTGTAAAAAATAAATACGTGCTTTTAAAATTAACATTTAATTTTCATGGACACAAAAAATGTTCTTGTCAAAATAGCTTTTCTTTTCCGCTCTCCTCTTTTGCCTACACAAAGGATTTGGTCTTTGGGGTATACAACTCTGTCCACATTTCACATCAAGGCAAGTGAGGAAGGAAAAAATTCAGATTCTATTCATATTTTAGAAAAAGATGGCTTGAGCACTTGCGTTAGACTTGAGGTGTTCTGCACTCCTGATTTTATCCTCAGACCTGCTGTTGTCCAGGCCTCTCTTGTTCAAATACCGTAGGGTTTAAATCTGGCTCATTGAGAGTTTGCCATTTCTGCGTGCTCTGTCTTTTTCTGCATGGTCCCTCATGTGCTGTTGCGCGTTGTCATTTGCACACTCTGTGAGATTGTAGGAAAATCCTTCCAGTGTCAGATGTGCACTGAAATTCTTCAGAGAATTCCAGAGGGTTTTTGGTTTAACATCAAAAAATATTTTACAGTGGTTAGTTTTAACTCTCAGGTCTGATCTGTGAATTGAAAATTGATCTTACTGCATGAAGTAAATTTTCATGTTATTATCTAGATTAATTTCTATACTGAAACCTTGATTTTGTAGTATGCTATCATATGTGCAATATGCTTCAGAATTATAGCTAATGTTCTCAGTAAATCCTAACTTACCTGAATGTTTACAAGCTCATTTACCTCTGGGAAATATGTAGCGATCTTTGCGTGTGTGTGTACTTAGTCTGTTTCAAGTGGGACGAGATACAGAGCAGCACTGATTGACAAATTAATGCTTTCAGCTTCTGCTCAACGTACATGAATTATAAGTACAAAAGGCATGTTATAAACTAATAATTTTAACTCTATTACATTGCTAAAAGCTAATAATAATGAAAATAAATCAAAATAGTAATGTAGCCTAAATTGTGCAAGAACAAAAGAACAGGCAGAAGAGGAACTGTACAGCAAAATAATTGTTTTAATTAAGAATCAAGGAAGACTAAGAACATTGCTCCATTTTTTATGGATTCAGTTCTGCAGGGGAGTCACATAGAGCATATTTACATCTATTTCCTCTCAACATCATACAATATTGAACATCTAAAAGTTAGTATTATCAAAATTGAAATATTCATTCACAAAGTATGAAACATCCAGCTCATTTTGCTAGGTATATAATGAAAGCATACTTTTCAGTTACTGTAAACTGTTATTTTGGAAACCTCCAGTTATAAACGTTACAAATCCCTGTGGAGGGAGCTGCTATAATCAATTAATTGTGTGATTAATAGTCTTTTCATTGGTCAGAATGTACTAAATGCCTCACCTACATGGTGCCTTGGGACCTGGTCAAAAGTCTATTGAAATGTCACTTAAAAGCGGGGACCCTGTAGACTTCAGGCAACTTTGGATAATCCTGGTTTTCTTGTGTTAAAGTGTAGGAGCTATATAGTAAGCGATTGACCCTACTGTAGGTTTGCAAACACATGTCTTGCATGTATTTTTCTGCTCAGTTCTTCTTATCTGAAAAATATTATTCTATTTGTGGACTTTTTTGCTAACAAAAATGAAGTAGAATTAGCAATTTGAATGATGGCACTGCAAGTAAAAAGCAAATTTTGGTAACCAGGAGTACAGGAAATGAGATGAAAAATCATTTCCAGAGTTCCATTGTTTGAAAAAATTTACTTGATTTACACAGGTCACAAAAGAGTAATCTCAAATATTCATTCCAAAAATAATTTCTGATATTGGATTCAGAGTACTGTGGATTTGGGTACAAGTTGTCTGTCTTCTAGTTAGTTTTAGGGAAGTTGAAAATTAACCCAAAGAAAATTATATTGTGATGTAAAGCTGGAAAGGCTTACATTAGGAGGCATAAAATAACCAATTCCTTTGCCTTTTTTTATTGGTAATGGCTCAGTTAAGAGTTGAAGAAAGTGATTTCTTACTTTTACTCTTGAGAATTACTGTTTTTCTATATCTGAATAACCATAGGATTTTCTTCAGTAGGACATAAAACAAGGCCAAGGGGATAGGTCTAAACCATCAAAAGTACTTGTTGCATTGTTACATATGAGTAACCTCATAACAAGTTTGATTTAAACTTTTTTTAAAAGGAACTTTAACTTCAAGTGTAGGCAGTTAATAGTCATACTTACTTCAGATTTTCTATAAAAATAAAATGTGTATTTCAGACTTGTTGACTTAAAATTATTAAATAAGATTTTTAATACAAGCATGAATAAATGGAAGCACCATGTTTTTATTTTCTGCTATAAGAAAAACCATAATCTGGGAGACATATACTTTAATTTCTGAGAACCTCAGATATTCTGATCAGCCACCTTTGTATTTATACAAATGCAATGGACAACAATGGATATACTTCCCTCATAATTTTCCAATACTGCTCCTTTTTCTTTGTGGACAAGTGTCAGAAAAACACCACTGCAAAAAGAGAGCTCGCTACGTGGCACTGCCTTTTCGTTTGTCAGTTGAGAAAGAAGAGCTTTATAACTGTAATGTGAGAGCTTCTGAAAGATCTGTATTTTGAAATTTGAAGGGCTGAAAACACATGTAGGGCCCATTCTTTCTTGTGCCAAGCAGAAATCACAGGTGTAAGACAGAGCAGATTTCAGTTCAGCATCTTGTGAGTTATAGGACGACAGATACATCTGCAAAATATTTAAGTATCAACGATATTTGTGTTCATATTACTTCCATATTTTATTTAATGACAACTCAAGTGGTATGACAAAAATGTATTTATCTTGTTTTTCTTTAGAAAGGATTAAGGATTTTGTAAGGATAGAAACAATAAGATAAAATACCTGTGGTATGATGCTGATGTAAATCATGGGACAGTTTGATGTTTTTCTTTGACTCCTAACCTTACCTTCTTAATTAACTTTTCTCAACACTTTAGTGTTATAATTTCATATTGACTCTGTGGAATCTCAAAAATTAAGATATTATTGTTCCTATTAATTTATTGTGTTTCACATAAAGACATAAACATTTTGCTTTATGTAAATCAATATTCAATTATGGTAGAGAATTATATAGAAACAGCTGAATGTAGCTGTCATACGGAATTAGGTAATTTTACTCTGAACATTATTTACCATATAATAGAAAAATTATTCAGTGATGATTTGTTAGTATAGAACAGATTGTTGTTATTCATACAGAAAGGAATATTATGTGCAGAGGAGAAACAACATTTGCAGTTATTAAATATTAGTGATACTTTCCATGTACTTTTCTCTGAAATGCTGTTGCACTCCATTATTAATACTGGCAATTTGCTTTATTTTGTTTAGTATTCAGACCTGTGGCCACTGCCCCAAAAGGCTTCTGATTAAATGGATGTTAAAAAAAACAAAACAAAATCATGTAAATTTGAAAGCCAAGATAAAGCCCCAAAATTGCCAGATTAGGCCAAAGCCAAATCTGTTTAAGTATTGCGTTCGGTTCTTACTCCATTTCCTGACTTCTTCTTCACAAAAGGAGCTTGTGCCCTCTGGAATGTCGCGTGGGCAGAACGGTTGTGTCTGTGGGCTGTGTTTGTGGGAAGGGGGTGAGGTTTTGGTTGGTTGATGTTCAGTGGCACGAAGGCCCATTCCATCACGCCGCCATGCCGGAGCCTCCCCGGGCCTCGGAGTGGCGCAATTCGGTGGGTATGTGCAGAAGGGGGGTGTGAATATGATTAAAGGAAAGAGTCAGACTTGACGGTTTCAGCATGGAGGTTTTTAAGTTGCATTGGAAACGTTTACATAACTGCTCAGAAGAGGCCTTTTCCATGTAGCTGTTTACACTCTTTACTTTTGAAACTCTTGAAGCGCTCTGCCCGTGGAGAGCCCTCTCAAGCCCTCAACTGTGGGGCAGAAAAGCCCCGCTAGTGAATCGTTGGGAAAACATTCCGTAACAAACTGGTCTTTTAATGAGGGCGGCGGGGAGGGGAGGGAGGGAGAGGTGCTGCGTATTGTGGAGCTGCCTGGGAGCCACAGCGGTGGGGGACGGGCCCAGACACCACTGGGCCTTTGTGTGCAAATTTCCCACCACAGCTAAGTGACCTTTTTTTTTTTTTTTTTCAATTTAATTAAGTGGGTTTGGAGTCCAGCGCTGGCCTAACAAGCACTTCTTCATGAATGAAAGATTTGTCTCTGGCAGTGAGGCACGGCTGCGAACAATGTCAACAGCAATTACTGCCAGCGATGGCCGTTTGAGCAGCTCCCATGGCTGGGTGGGTGCTGGGAGGGCAGCGCGGTGTGCACGGGTGGCATGCATGGGCGACGGGCATGGTTTGGGGATTGTCTTTGTCTGTCATACAGCAAACTTGTCATCCACACGCCCAAGGCTTTAACCAATGCTGGGCCTTGTGGAAAGGACTTGCCTGAGGATGCTAATGCAGCTGGGGAGCGCTCTCTGGCAGATATGGCATCAGTTGGTGTGAGGGCACTGGTCGGAGTCTGTGTTACAAGAAGTGATGTTTGTGTGGGTGAGTGGTGAAGGTAATTTCACTTAAATTGAATGGGATGCTTCACTGAAGGTTGTAACGACCCCGTTTATGAATCCACTGATCTTTCTTAATTTGTAGACCCATTTGAATGGAATTTAATGAGGACCTAATGAATCTTTTCTCTGTATTATGCTTTGCTTTGCTTTCATTAGGGACCCACTGCTTGTCTTAGGCTTTCTCTTTGGAAACCTGAACTCTCTAGCACCGAGGTGAATTTTTCATTTGAGAACTAGTTAAAAACAAACATCGAACCCACAATTTCCTGTGTTAAGGGAGAACACATGCAGCATCAGGATACCTCAAGCTCCTATGCAGTCTGCTGCCTGTGCCCTGAGCACACCTGTGCTGCTAGTTTTGCTAACCATGTCCCGAGAAAAAGTTGTGATGCAACTGATATTCTGTAGGAAAGTAATGTATTCTATGGCATAATCAGCATGGAATTGTGATGTGAATTGAAATTTGTGACAGCATGGTCAGCTCTCAGCAGCCCGCTTGTGCTCCACTTACACGTATGGTTCACGGTGTACAGAATTTGTGGACACACTGTGCAGGCTAATTGGATTTAGTGAAGACACGTCCACATAATAGCAGAGGATTAAACTTCTGACAAATTTGAACAAGGCATTAAAAGGAAAGGGAGCCCAGTTTATTAAAGTAACCATGTTGAATTATGAACTAATGAATTATGATTTCTGATTATATTTGAACTCAAATGTATGACTATATCCCAACTTGTTTTCAGAGTCCATAAAATTATCCCTTTTTATAGCCTTTGAATTTTTGTCACTTAATTTTTTTTTCCTGTTTTCTTGGAGGGGAGGGAAGGACCCGTCATCTCGTGTTATACTGCATAACTGTTAGTCGCAGTAGATAAAATTAGACAAATCTGAGAGATTTTTGAAGCTCTGGGAAGTTTCACGTAGAGTTTGAAATCTGTAGGTTTTGCAAGCTGTACTCCTTAAATAGAGATTTACAAAACAGTGAAGTCTGCAGTTCTCACAAACAGCCTTTGGTGTTTGGCAGTTGGTTCCAAAATGTCTACTGAAAGAATTTAGAATTATGGAATTATGGGATACTGCAGTCTCACCTGTGGCTCAATAAAGGCTACACTCTTTACAACAGTTCTGTAAATATCAATAATTTGTCCATGGCTAAAATGTTGTGGAATAGAATAGAGTAAAACTGTCACAAAACAGGAAATCTTTTAAATTCCTTTCAGTTGAACTCTTTCACCCATTATTATTAAGAGCATCAAGCACAAAATCAATCCCTTGAGGGGAAGTTTAGTTTTCCATAACTCCCAGTCAGGTGGTGGTACAGAGCACCTGCCATCGCATCGTTTGCGTTTTCATGCAGTGAGTGTGCAGTTAAGTGTGGTTAGAATCATAGAATCATAGAATTGTCTAGGTTGGAAGAGACCCTTGGGATCATCGAGTCCAACCATCTACCCTACTCTACAAAGTTCTCCCCTACACCATATCCCCCAACACCACATCTAAACGTCTCTTAAACACATCCAGGAATGGTGACTCAACCACCTCCCTGGGCAGTCTATTCCAATGCCCGACCACTCTTTCTGTGAAAAATTCTTTCCTAATATTCAGTCTAAATCTACCCTGTTGGAGCTTGAAGCCTTTCCCTCTTGTTCTGTCATTAATTACCTGTGAGACGAGACCAGCACCAACCTCTCTACAGTGTCCTTTTAAATAGTTGTAGAGAGTGGTGAGGTCTCCTCTCAGCCTCCTCCTCCTCAAACTAAACAGTCCCAGCTCCTTCAACCGCTCTTCATATGATCTGTTTGCTAGGCCCTTCACCAGTTTCGTTGCCCTCCTTTGCACTCGCTCCATGGAGCACCTCGATAGCTCTCTTGTATTGAGGTACCCCAAACTGGACACAATACTCAAGGTGTGGCCAACCTGTGGTTGGCAATGATAATCTTAGCAGTGCCAATAAACTATTTTGGCATCTGAACAGTAAGTAATAATAGATTTATCTCCTTGGTCAGGAGCTAAAACCAATATTTTTTTTTTTCCTAAAAAGCCTGTGAAAAACTAGTTGAGGGATCTTAAACCACTTATTAATAGCCCATTCAAAATGATACGCAATCAGAGAGCTTGGGCATCCTGGCATGTTGAGGTTTGCACTTCAAAGAAGACAGAAATTGAGGCATGTTTGTCTGGAGCTGCTGTAATGGTGGTAGAATATTACAGTGGTGAGAAGCCAGCAACAAGAATGAGCAGCTTTGATTCCTAGCCAACTTACCTTACAGGGTGTCACCTGGGGTGACATGACCACCTCATGCTGGTGGGTAACTGCACACAGCAGTCTCTTATGTAGATAAATCAACATAAATGTGCATAGTGTAAATCTGTTTGTGCCTGTGTGTAGATATATATATGTCATATTTCAATACAGTCTTATATTCCGAAACCTGACGTTCTATGATGTGGCTATTGGATTATTCATTTAAACTTGAGCTTATCTTATCTTGATAAGATAAGCTTAGCTTATCTTGAGCTTGCTTATCCAACAGTGCTATCAGGTTTTCTACTTGTATTTGGTCCTGTTTCCCTCTGTAAATGCCCTGACACTCCTCGCCAGGATAGAGAAAAATTCTGTGATACAGTTCTGCACTGTGTCACTCCATTCTCAGAGAAACCAAATGCTGCCTGAAATTGCTTCTTTTTACTCAGGTTTATGAATGCAGCTTCTGACTCGGGATGATTCCTGTCAGTTTGAAGCCCTGACAGTACCATTTAAAAACTGACAAGACATACAATGAACTGCCTGAGCATCAGCTTGAAGTAGACAATGAGAAGTTTCTTTGGGGCATTTTCACAGGCAGATCAGGGTGAGAAATGCAACTCTGCTTTATCTGTATAATGCTTTGAAATGTATCCAGTTAATGATTATAACACCCTCACAGTGTCAGTCAGGGTTTTTTTCACCCAAGGTGACCATTTTATTGGTTTATTTTAGTTTGTTTTTTGTCAGAGATTTTTGTGGTAGTAATTGTCTTGGTGAGATAATCATCTAACGAGACAAAAATTCAATTTCTTATTTAAAAAGAGGAGGGGGAAGTGGCAGTTATTACCGGTGTGTTCCCAGTGAGCAGAAACACATCTATTTACCAATTATTTTTTTTTAAGTATTAAAAATTCTTTCAGATTTCCAGATTTTTTTTCCTTCTCAAATCTGCACTTCTAAATGAATTTCCTTCGAGAGACCTAGCTGTAGTCTACCTAATACTATCAGAAAAGCAGCACTGTGTCTGTGCCTGCTCACTTTTTCTTAAAAATACTTTGCAGGTATGTCTTCATGAACATACTAAACAATTCTGAAGCTTGTCTTTTCTGTTAAGTAGTGTGTTAAGTCTACATCCACATAATCTAATTTTTGGCACATGAAGTCAGTACTCTGGCAGACAGTTTTCTAGCGGTGACTATTTCTTTCCCTGGTTGGTACGCACAATGCTATACTCTGCTGATCCTGACTGATAACCACTGTTCTGGCTGAGAGGCAGGAAGGTGTTTTTTTTCACAGCTATTATACACTATCTGTTTTCCTAATCACAAATTGCAAGTAGTTTAGAAGACATTTTATTTTCTTTTCTAACTTTATATAAAATATGTGCTCCTTTCTATTTGTTCTGTGCTCTGTTGCTATTTACACTGTGGCCTGTAATATCTTATCTGGGCATTATGCAGATGCAGGAAAGCACATGGTGCCTTCAGCTGCTGCTCTGTGATGTATGAGGGCAAAAGTTTCCTTGTTCCCCTGGTCACTCTCAAGGGATTTCAATGACAGGAATGTGAGGGAACAATTAGCTTCTGTTCATTTCAAATGCCTCACCTCATCAGTCTGCCCATGGAGAGGACATCTTAGAAGTGGACAACCTTTTAATTTGTTGGTTATGTTTTGAAGAGGTAGATGAGGAAAAAGTTTGCGTTATGTGAAAAATTAGAGGTGCAAAGACTGAAAAGAATAGGCAAAGCTGTGGAAAACCTCTGGAAGCAGGATTGCAAATTTGAGTAATTTAATCACTGAATACATAGGATGGGGAAGGCACTGATGTAATCACTTCTTTTTATGAAGTTTGACTGCAAGACTGCTTTTCATATGAACAGAAAAAGACAAAACATTTCTGCTCGAATGTGAGATCGTAGGATTTTTTGTGTGTGCCTACCTTGTTGCAGAGTAGAAGGACTTTTGTCTTGAATGCAAATGCAGTACTTCTGGAGTGGCAGAATGCACGCTCTGGAGCCTAAATTTTAACAGTTGAGACTTTCACATGTGGAAGAAAGGCACATTAGTGCTTCTTGGAATTTGCTTGAGGTTTAAAGCTTTTAGTATATACAGAGTGAATTACTCTGAATAGTCATTACACTGAATTATTTTATTTTTGTAAATAAGTTCTTATAAAATGCTTAGTATTTTGTAAAGTTGAAAATAAAACTCCCACGTTTCTGATGCCTTCAGCGAAGTTTCTAGAATATCATACATTAAACAGACTGTTCCCAGTAAAAATAAAGTGTATATTATTTTTCATTTTATTCTCACTTTATTTTTACTCCATTTAATTGGTAAAATATCTGAGGTGAGAAAGTGTTATAACTCATTTGTTATCGCAATGAGTCAGTACCCTTAGATGTAAAAGTGGAGTTTTTGTTCATATCTCTCAGCTTTCTACAGTCAGTACATCAGAAGTTAAATTAATTTTACTTAAGCACCATGAGTGGCTTAGGGGGCAGAAGCTTGGTAGCTGTGTGCATATACCCGGGGTAAGCTTGTGGCTGTTGTGACAGCGTCTGGTAATTACAGGACAGAAATCCCTGTGCCAGAATATGCTCTTTCTGTGGACCAATTCATAGATAATCTAGCAGGTAAAATTTTTAATTTAGATGCTCTCCAGCGTGGCCATTCATGTAGAAAAAGGCAAGAATGTAGAAACAGAGGAACGCAAGGCTCATGTGCTGCCGGCCTCTACCCTCAGATTTCTGATTCCTGGTTTCTTGGAAGACATGGTGGGAGCTCCTTTGTGACCCACTGTCATCTAGAGGCATGTCGCCCTCCATGGTTTTACTTCAAGAGCTAAAACGTGGTCTTGTGTCCCTTGCACTGCTCCCTGGTACAGACATACCCAGAGAACGGGACAACTAAAATGGTTAGGAAACTAAAACAGGAGAAAACTGCACTGTCTCTTTAATAGTACAGTATTTACCTCCTTGCAGTGTAATACAGGTGAAAGAAAGCAGCTGTTGAAATACTTGCTTCCTTCAGAGAGCAGAGCATAGATTGCAAAGAAAGGACACTGCCAGATAATTTCAACTATGATTTCAACAGGAGCAAAATCTTGACCTATAGGTGCTGTCCCGAACAGTGGCTGTGCCCTGAACAAAACAATGCGTGGCTTCACAAGGTCAGCAAAAAGGCTTTTTTTTTCTCGAGATCGTGATCTTCTGATGAACGATTTGCTAAGAAGCTCAGAAATCAGAGGTCTAATTTATCGGTTTCTCTGCCTGCCAATGGCCATAATTACAGCTAAGTGAATAATTCAGAGCAAATAATTTGTCTGACAAATTTCTTTTTCATTTCATGAAAAATCCATGAGTAGTTCACAAGCTCTTTGCATTTGTTTGTTGTTCATATGTATTTATTTGTTCTTGCATAGCTTTTATTGGCTGTCTAAGTCACATGGTATGGTTTGGGGTTTTTTCATTTTTCTTTTTTTCACTTGCCTTGTTTGAGCCTGGTTGTACATTGATATTAAATACTGGGCAGCTGGAGGTCTGTGTATTGAACACCCCTTTACAGTTTCAGCAGTTGCAGAATATACGTCTTAGATGCTCTTCTCTATACTTATGCATTTGTCTCCTTGGGTCTTCATTGCCATATCTGGTCTCCTCGTGGTCCACAGTGTATTCACTAAACTTACTATTGTTTCCATCTGGATGCTCTGTGTTCTATTGGTATTACTATTTTAGTTAATGAAGTTCTGCTCTGGTTCTTACGAGCTCTGCCCCTCTTTGTTTGTTTTCCTTCTGTAGGATAACCTTTGTGAATAAGACATAAGAGGTAGATTAGATATTTGTAACTCCTGCAAAGAAAGGCATGTAACTGGTTCATGATTTGTTACACTCTTAACTTCTTTGCTGACAACATCTTTCACAATTTCTGCCTCGAAAGCTGTGGTGTTGTATTACTGAACTTCAGAGTGTTTAAGGATTACAAGTTACTAATCAAGTCCATGCTTTAGCTGTTGATTTAAAAAAATATATCTTTTTCTCTTTGGCCATAGAAAAAAATAGGTATATATAGAATCATAGAATGGTTAGAGTAGAAGGAACCTTAAAGATCATCTCGTTCCACCCCCGCTGCCCTGGACAGGGATACCTCCCACCAGCCCAGGTTGCTCCAAGCCCCGTCCAACCTGGCCTTGAACACCTCCAGGGATGGGGCAGCCACAGCTTCTCGGGGCAACCTGCGCCAGGGGCTCGCCACCCTCACCGTAAAGAATATCTTCCTAATATCTAATGTAAACCTACCCTCTTTCAGTTTAAAATGATTACCCCTCATCCTATCACTACACTCCCTGATCAAGAGTCCTTCCCCATCTTTCCTGTAGGCCTCTTTCTTAATTGGTTAGTTTCCAGAATTGCTTCAGGAAGACTGAAGAAAGTTGTGCCTTTTCAAACAAGCTTACAAAGGAAAAAATGTTTTACTTGTCTTCAACACAGGCATCAAACATCTGTGCTGCTATTAACAAGCCTTTAACCTAATAAATATACACAGGAATTATCTAGTCTACAACCTTGTTCTTCATGGTAAACACATGTTGTGCTATATTTTTAGGTACCATTTCATCATTAGAAGGACATAGTAGTCATTATGGAATCCACCTGTGTTCACAGAGTTGAACAGACTTCCTCTTGCATCAAATATGAAGAACTTAAAATATTTTCAGTAACACTGACTTGTAATACTTTATAGTTTTGATTTACAGCCTGAGCAGAATCAGTACAGGACTCCTCTGAACATCCTAGAGGTACTCCAAATTCTTTTTGACAGCTCCTTAAGGAAGACATATCTAGTCTAGCATGAAATTAATGCTGGTGATTCCACTCTGATCTTTTTACTCCTATAATGTGCATCTCTGACTGAGGAGGAGATAATGGACAATCATGTAAGAAAATCCTTGATTATGGCTTGATTGAGCTAGTGTGAGCTCTAGACAGCTAGTGTTGTCATGGTTTCCAAGCCATTTAATGTATGACGTTTTTGCATAGACAAGATGTTAGATAGCCATCCAAAAAACTGTAATTAGGATTATGTCTAACCCCTCTTTGAATGTCAGATCAGTTTTATTTTCATAGAAAATCAGTAACCAGTTTTCATATTAGAAGCCATAAACCCCATATTGTCTTCCATAAAATTTGCAAAACAGAGGACTTATCTGTGAAGAAAAAATTTCTGCCATTCAACACAAGAAGCAGATCTGCAGTTTTTAGCAATACATATGGGTAAACAATTCCAGATCTACTCAGCTTTTAGTCACCGTATCAATAATGAATTGCAATTTAAAAATACTGGGATCAGTAAAAGTGTGCTGATAATTCACAACCTCAACCCAGGCTGGACTTTCAACAAAACACAAAATCACATAATGATATAGGTGGGAAGGGACCTCTGGAGGTTAGCTGGTCCAACCCACTGCTCTGAGATGGTCCAATGTAGATCAGGCTGCTGAAGGGCCTTGCCCAGTTGAGTTTTGAATTTCCCTACAGATGACCTGTAGGGACCATACAGTACAATATTAAACCTACTGAATATGGATACCTTTCAACATGAAACGTGCATGATGCTTGTTGTTCTACAGTTTCTATGTATTTTGAGAAGCTGGATTCATGTGTTGCAGTTTACTTGAACAGTTGTGACTTGAATTCTCTCAGCTGATGCTTTGGGACATTTGAGGATAGTATATACGATCACCAAAATAAGTAAGTGACAGCTCTGCATGAAGACTGATGCCTATTTGTAGCTAAGTGAAAGTGGAGGAAAGAGGAAGGCAGTGTGAAACTGGCATTTTTACTAAAGGGGAAAAAAATCCCCAACCCCACATAAAAGGGCTATGTTTGTTATATTCCTGGCATCTGCTTTCTCTAAATGGACTTAAAAACTTTGGTTGTATTTACCAGCAAGGAGACAGCTTGTTTGAACATGGCAAGCTTGCTCTGTCTGATTATTCTAATATGTCATTTTACACTGGAATGCGTCTTTGGTCAAGTGTTATTTATTTTGTGACAGGATGGTGTATGTCTAGACATTCCAGGTCTTGCCAGTGTAGCAAGTAGCTCTTGTCACTACCTGAAGAACCATCATACTTGCATGTTTTATTTTAGTTTTACCAACCTACACCTATTTTCAGAGGATAGAAGAACTAGGTAAAGGAGAAAATGTAGGTACGGAACATATGAGAAAATCCCTTGTATTTTACTTGCCTCACGGTGATTGTATTACTGCCAATGCCATTGGCTACTTTTTCATAGTGCTGCTTTTCCACAGGCCATACAATTAAAGTTTAAAGGGACACCGTATCAGACAGATATTTTATTTCCCTTTTTTTTCACTTAACACCTTCTGGAGTCTTTATCTGTACAGCTCCATTTGTACAGAGATCACAAGTGCCAGAGGAGTCTCTCTCCTGTGTGCTGGGCTGTCTGTCTTGCTCCACTGTGTCCTCTGTGGACAAAGATTTCTACTCCTACGCAGGAGAGCGTCGTTTCCCCAGCTGTTCGCAATGTTTTCCTAGGCATTAGGTCATGGTTTGCGCTCAGGAATGTCTTTCTCAGTCTTTGGAAAAACCCAGAAGTCTCCTCCTCTGAATCTAAGGAAACTTAAGCCAAGATATTGGGGCATTTCCAGTGTGCAGCTTTTGGGTATTGGTAAGCACAGACATCAACATAGTTCTGCTGATGCTTTTTTTCCAACAGTGATTTTTTTAGAACCAGCAGAGGGAGCATAATAAAAGTAATTGAACTTACAGACCTTTCTACTTGTCTGTAATCTAAGAATCTAAAAGTGTTCTTCAGGTATGTCAGTGTTACTGTGTATTGTGTTTGTATGGCAAGGTTTTGGTAGCAGGGGGCCTGCATGGGTGGCTTCTGTGAGGAGATGCCAGAAGATGTTTGATAGAGCAAGTGCCAGCTGGGTCCAAGAGGGACCCGCGGCTGACAAGGCCGAGACCATCAGCGATGGCAGTAGTGCCTCTATGAGAACATGTTTAAGAAGGGGAAAAAAACCTGTGCAATGGTGACTGCAGCTGGAGAGAGAAGTGAGAATCTGTGAGAGCAGCAACTCTGCAGACACCAAGGTCAGTGAAGGAGGGGAGGAGTTGCTCCAGGCACTGGAGCAGAGATTCCCCTGCAGCCCATGGACAATATTCACCTGCAGCCTGCGGAGGACCCCTCTCTGGAGCAGGGTGGTGCCCGAAGGAGGCTGTGACCCTGTGGGAAGCCTGTGCTGGAGCAGGCTCCTGGCAGGACCTGTGCCCCCTGGAGAGGAGCCCACGCTGGAGCAGGTTTGTCGGCAGGACTTGTGACCCCGTGGGGGACCCACGCTGGAGCAGGCTGTTCCTGAAGGGCTGCACCCCATGGAAAGGACCCATGCTGGAGAAGTTCATGAAGAACTGTAGCCCGTGGGAAGAACCCATGTTGGAGAAGTTCATGGAGGACTGTCTCCCCTGGGTGGGAGCCCACACTGGAGCACGGGATGAATGTGAGGAGGAAGGAGTGGCAGAGGCATCATGTGATGAACTGACCACAACCCCTATTCCCGTCCCCCCCCTCAACTTCAATGGGGAGTGAAGTTGAGCCCAGGAAGAAGGGAGGGGTGGAGGGAAGGTGTTTGTAAGATTTGTCTTTATTTCTCATTATCCTACTCTGATTTGATTGGTAATAAATTAATTTCCCCGAGTCGAGTCTGTTTTGCTCATGATGGTAATTGCCGAGTGATGTCTCCCTGTTGTTAGCTCAGTCCATGAGCCCTTTGTTGTATTTTCTCTCCCCGTCCACCTGAGGAGGGGAGCACTGGAGCACCTTTGGTGGGCACTGGGTATCCAGACAAGGTTAACCTACCACATAGTGATGTGATGTGTGTAGCACGGGAGTTTAAGTACAGGAAATAGAAAGGCAGGGACACAGCTAAATTTCAAAACAAGAAGTAGTGTTTCTTGTTTTCTGTTGTTGCCATTGAGAATACACAAAAAAAATGACAATATTTTGTGCTGGAATACTAAATAATCTAATGCAGCTGCTCAAGTAATTCAGTAGCCTGTAGGATCCTTGTTAAATCATGACAGAAGTGCAATTCTTACTGACTTAAAAGTGTGCCTTACTCATTTAATCATTTTATGTGGCTCCCAGTAGGTTCAAGGAAAATCAGAGAGAGAGCATGTACGTCCTTTGTTAGGAGGATGTCTTTTAGTTATACATACACATAGAGTGTAGTGAAGATTTTGAGTCCGACTGTTGCTTAACGTTTATGGACAGCAATTATAGCCATGTTCTATTGAATCTGAACCAGCGGTCATTGCCCAACTTTTTGTTTTGCATTTGAGCGAATCATTAACTGGGCACTAATGCAGTGCATAGGGATAATAGTAATGAGAAAATAATTTGTAAAGCAATGGGGTTGGTCCTCATCTGTTTCAGTTCTGCTCTTCATCTCTTTTACTCCCTTATACCATAAGCTTTTTTTATGTGTCCTTGTGCAGTCTCCAGCAATGGGGCTGTTGACACGGTTGGTAGAACCGCTGATAGTTTTTGCCATGTTAATGTCTCCAGCCATGGAGCATACATCCTTTTGTGACTGATAAACACTCTCAATCCTGCAGAGATTAAAAATGGTTTGCAAGCGGTTATACCTTCTCCTGCTCTTCTGATGTGGATAAATTTGATATATCCATTGGAGGCAGCACCACAAAGCATCAGTTGAGCAGTGAAAGTTTCTAATGTCCCCTGGGCGAACAGCTATAATATGTCATTTAGACCAGCTTTGATGACTTAAGTTTCCCTAGCAAAGTCAGTGTTGTGGAACTCAAAAGGCAGTCCATTACTTCAGTTTTTGTCTTTTCATGTAAATTCAAAGTTAACTGAAGATCCACACCTATAACTGCTTCTGTTGACCAAATCACGTTAGTGGGTTGGCTCAACAGTTTGAAATTCAGCGTTGCTGCTGCCGACGTCTTGAATGGGCCCGCTGCCATTCTGTAAGTGCACTGTAAAGCCTTCAATTGTGATTAATGGTCAATGTGTTGATTGCTTTAATCCAGCATGTCAGTTATGTGCATCTGTAGCGCCTTCTTTCTACTGTCAAGCTTGTTGGGATCTGTGTGCCTGGGATGGAGCCTGAGGCATTTGGCTTTTTAGCTGTGAAGACAGGATTTGCAAATTAAAAGGCAGAATGCTAATCACTTAATGTCCTTGTTTGTTCCTTCTTAAACTTTGTGGACTAGACAGTTAATCAATGATTAGAAATGATGATTCCTGCAATGAACATATGAACAGCAGCACCCTAAGAAAAGTCAGTGGGCAATCTTGTAATAAGATTGTGAAGCAGGCAATAATTTCATTTCTTACACAGTCTTGGCTACGATAATATACTGTCAGTCTGTGTGCTGATGCTTATTTTAATATAATCAAGATAGTAATATATTTGTGGTTTTGTCTACCTATAGGATGCATAGTTTATTCTGGGGCACACATTAATGAGTGGTTAAACTGAAAAAAAAAAAAAAAAACAAAACAAAACCATAGAACCTCGGGGGGAGGGTAGCTATGATTTATGTTCTTTGCTTTTTCTGGTTTTCTGAGAAGGATTCCTTTGCCTTCCTTACCTGTGTCCTTTTTTCCATTTGGCTTTCTGTTTCAGAACCCGCTTTGTTTGTCTTGTGCGTTGGGAGGGTGTGAGCTGTGCAGAACCACAGTCCAGCTTTGGATTTTTCTTTTTCAAACCTATATGTTTATGGCTAACAAACTTTAGAGACCTATTTGTTAAGGCTGTGCACTTTAAAACTGCTTTCATTTCTTTGTGGTGCAAATAGAGAAGTCTGGTACTGCCAAATTGTTCATGTTGGAGATCTTCTGGCATTGGTCGTATGGCATTAGGTGGTGTGTACACTTGAAATTGCTGGGAATTATCTTAGTAGTTCTTTTTCTCTGATTTTTGTAAACTGCCTTCTAATCGTGGGTGAATCTTACGGATTCTGATATAGCGGTCAGAATAATCCAAAGAAATTAGTCATGTGTGTGAACTGAAAATTATTCAGTTCACCTGGGTTAAAGCGGTGCTGGCGACAGGACTTTTTCAGTCACTCTGTACACAAGCAGACAGTGCAGCAACTGTTACAGTCCAGAGAGATCCAGTGGTTGGAAAAACGACTAGATCAGAAGAATGCATTGAAGCTTTTCTTTCCCCGACTGCTCAGTGAGATAGCTGCTTGACGTTTTTTTCCACTCCCTCCACATCAGGTGCAGTTTGCTGCTGTCATGTACCCAAGAAAAGTTATTATGATACCACATCCTTCCATCTTCCTTGTGAGTATGATACTAGACTGAAAATTGTTGTTATACAAGGGCATTACAGAGACTGTAAAAAGACTGTGATACTGTGTACTTCTTGTACATGCAGTCCACAGTTCACTGGTTTTGTACCAGACTGTCTTGGACAAAGACGCCAAATTCATATTACTGGCCCTTCACTGAAAGAATTGCCAAGAGGGAAGGAATAATCACGTGTCTCGTAGTTAAATGCATATTCCCTTATCGAGTATCCTCTTAAGAAAACCAGCAGTGCGACACACAAGCTGGGTGCGACAGGGATTGAGGGGGGACGGAGTGGCAGATGTGGGCTGCTCTGAGTCCTGTCAGGAAGGAATGATTAATGAACACCAGCTCCAGCTGAGGCTAACCTTTGGAGAGCTGAGCAGGACATCTGCAGAACTGTCAGAGCGCTGACAAGGACAGAGCTGAACAACCAATTATTCCACCATCACTAAGGTGGGCTGTCAGTTTAATCCCAGCCATTCACTTAGGCAAGGACAGGGAAATTTCTCCTTTACATAGCACCACTCTGTTGTGACCTTAACTATTTCAGCACCACTGAGGGGAACCATGGGGCAGCACCATGCGTTCAGGAGGTCCTGCGGATGGGGTCAGGGTAAGGTGGTCAGAGACCCCGTGTTAAGAGCTGCTGTGAAAAGAGTCGTAGTAGCTCTCTATGGAACTGTAATAACATGTGGGAATTTTTATGGTTTTAGAAGACAGTGAATACCAAGTTGAATATTCTGCAAACACCCCAGTGTTAGTCACTGATGTTGTCAAAGTTTTGTAGTGAGAAGATCTGGTGATAGCTGACGCATTCTGACTCGACCATGCTCAGCTGTGTTTGTCCTCCACGAGGAGGCTGAGTATTGTTCTGGGATGGCTGAGAACAGCCAGTCCAGAGACCTGTGGTGTTTTCAGAGAGTCCTAGGAGCATTTCAGCTGGCTGAGTGGGAGCCAGAGTCAGCCCAGACTTGGAGGAGACCTTTTAGTGCAGGTTTAGCTGCAGACATGTACTTGGTACACAGAAGACATCTGGGTCCTCCAGCAGGGTTGTGTACCTTAGCACAGCCTGCAGTATAGGCAGTGAGATTTTGGCCACGTGCTATTTTATTTCCTGTGTAGTGAGACAGTGCTTGTGTTGTATGGAATTTCCTAAGTAAGTCTTCCAGGGATTTTATGTTAAAATGGCTTTCTCTTTCTTACTCATCTTTCTCCTGCCACGTGGGAAACTTGAGAACTGGGGAAGCTGCAACCGCAGACTTGGAATCTGGAGCGTAGCTACGAGTGTTATTACGTGAGGCACACCTGTAACAGAACACTTCGGCGTTGTTACAGATGTGCTGAGTGTTGGGAAGAGAAAGCAAGGACTCTGAGGTAGCTAACTCATTTTTTTTTCCTGTTCTGAGCAGAAGCTGTCATATTTTTTTCTGAAGTTGCTTAATCTTTGTTGAGATGTCCCAAGATACAGCATTTTGTTTTCAGTTAAGGCCATGCAGTGAGTTCCAAGGGACTTTTTAACACTGAAGGGAAAATTGGCTTAATTAATGACTCGTACTGGGCAGCATTTTATTCTGCCCCACTGTGGACCACTTACAGTGTGGAACAATATTCGTAGGAAGTCAGGGTGGTAATACATCTCTGCGTTAAGAGTGTAGTGTTCCAGCTGTCCTCTCAAGTCAGGCTATTCCTGCAGAATCTCATGCATTTTGGAAGTGAGTCTGATGATTCTTGTCTGTACAAGCACTCGAAACAGGAGGAAGCAACATCACATAGAGAAATTCCTCAATAATCTGCAAAACAACGTCCCAGGACTTGCAGGCAGGATTGGGGATGCATTAGTTTAGGGTGAGGCTAGACATACACAAGAGGAGAATAAACAGTTACATGCAGCAGATTTGTTTCGGTTGCTGAAATATGTGTTTGAATGCTGGTGCATCTGGTTTGCAAAAACAGTAGGACTTACGAGAGCGCAAATCTTATTAATTTGTTTAGCTCCGCTTATTCTTCCTGGTAAAAAATGCAAAACACTGAGAATTCTGAAGAATTACTCAGAACAAATATGTCTTCAATGTACTGGAGAATACGTAGAATTTGTAAACATGGCCTTTTTTGGGTGAATTTCTGGTGTTTCAATATCTTATATCAGAAAAACTTTAGGCTGAGTTAATGGAAATTTATTCCCAATGAGGGCTATAAGATCAAAAGTAAAGCATCCTGGAGGCGTTTAAAAGATGTGTAGATGTGGTGCTTAGGGACCTGGTTTAGTGGTGGGCTTGGCAGTGTTGGGTTAACGGTTGGACTTGATGGTCTTCCAACCTAAATGATTCTGTGATTTTAAAGCTGTAAAGATGAAGCAGTCTCTTTCATCAAAGGTGAGTCAAACAGCAAGATAAGAAAGGACAGACTGGAAGAATGGGGAGCTTTCTAGGGTTGAGAAATGGAGGCTGAGTCACATGCTTTGGTATTTTATTTCTTTTGGTTTTGTGTGTGTCTATGTAAGTCTCATGTTTGTGTGATTTGATTTAGGAAACTGTTGAAGTCTTGTGTGAACCTTGCAATTTTGGAATCTTTAAGTCACTGTGTTGATTATAGCAAATCTTGTTAAATCATTCTGATAATTGGCTGATGACTAAGTATTGTTAAAAATCATGCAACCCAATTCTATGATTTACCATAATA
This sequence comes from Vanellus vanellus, assembly GCF_965231255.1. Lineage (NCBI taxonomy): Eukaryota > Metazoa > Chordata > Aves > Charadriiformes > Charadriidae > Vanellus > Vanellus vanellus. The sequence goes on along the minus strand of NC_138927.1, from coordinate 8,663,848 downwards.
GTGTTAATAAATCTTAAATTGCTGCTACCTCAGAGTTGTGTAGGATCCATTAATTGCTCATTTCATAACAAATTGGCATAGTTGGCAGGATCCTAAAATCAGATTTGTGACATACAGCATACTTCTTGATTTGAAATGTCTTCCATTTTTGATCTGCTATAAATTCTTGAAGGCCTTAAAATGCCTCTTCAGCTGAAGATGTACAAAAAGCCCATGTATTGAGGTATCTGACAAACATGAGAACAGCTTTGTCTCTGCCCTGCTCGTGCCTCGCCTCCTGTAGATTGTAGGTTGGTTTTTTGTTTCGTGTTTCTTTTGATTTTTTTTTTGTTTGTTTAGTTATTTTAGTGTTTTAGGAGCTGATCACACAGTTTGTGTTTTACTCTAGAGGAATCTGTTTAAATTTGTTACGCAGTTCAGGAAACTGTCACATGTACCTTCAGTGCTACCAGGAAAGTCCCAAGTGGGTGGGTAAAAAACATAGCCTGGGTGCTTCTCTGGAGAAAGACACAGCATAGCCTTGTCTTGTTGTTTTGTTTTTTTTTTCTAAGCTCAATGAACACAGAAAATGTAATTGCCACTCCACCCCTCTCCCTATATTCTCCCTGTAAACCTTGAATTTTTCCTTCCTTAATTAGGACATCCAGTTTGTAATCACTTTTATCTAGGAAATGCACTAAAGCCACAAAATGAGGGCATAAAAAGACATGAAAATTTTGAAATAGGATTTTGCAGTAAAATAGAATAAATCTTACTCCCTTATGTTTTATTTTGTGTGTGTGTTTGAGAAGTTTTTATTGAAAAAACAGATGATAAATTCTGTCTGGTTTACACCTGTCTAAATATATTTTCAAGTAATGTTCCTGTTATGCAGAAATTTTGCTAATAAACTCCCAGTTGTGGTTTGGGCATTACAGCAGTGGTCTAGATAGCAAAGAGCTTATCTGAATGAAGATGAAGTAATTTCTCATGGAATTATATTTGCAGATTGCTTCCAGTGTGTGCCAGCTGTAAAAAGGTGGTATACCTATTATTGTGCCAGAAATCAGTTTTAAAATAGCAGATCTTTGGACTTCTGATCAGGGCAGCTCTTCTGCACCAAAGGTTAAGAAAATAGTCTCAAAAAGTCTGCTAAAGAAAAAGTATACAGAGGCTATTACTTTAATCATGCAAATTTTTCTTTACATAGCATATTTTACCACTGTCTGAATTTTCATGCGTGTATAGCATTTACTATACCATGTCCCTATTCCAGTCTGGGAAACACAGGATGCAGTCATACCAATGGAAGGAATGGAACCAGATCTGTAGGTGTGCATATACCAGCAGCTTGCAAAAATTCATAACATACCATCTGTATTGCACAAAAATGTTCTTTAAGACATGGAGGTATGCAAAATTTGTTCTTCACTTTCAAATGGTGTCAGTGCTCTTGTAGAAGGTGGAATTTGGTCTGGTGTGTCAGGGAGGCTGCAAGGGGAACAGGCTTGAATATTGATTATTTGATGCTGAATTGCAACCCAGAAATGTTGAAACAGCATGTATGCAAAACAGTGTTTTCAAAGCTGAGGTTAAGGCCAAAGTGATTGCTCTTCCTGCTCAGGAATGGATTAAATCTGAAATTCCAACGTTAACTTCCTTTGCCCTGCAAGACTCATCTTGTAGAATGAATCTGTTGATTATCTTCTATGTTGGGTTTGTGGTTTTTTTTCATTTATCTTCCCCCTGTGCTTCCCATCTTTTGCAGAGCACACGGTACTTGCCATGGTCTGGACTGGGTCTTTACTGTAATGGAGCAACAGAAAAAGTAGGAAGAAATAACAAGTGAATTTTTTGTTTGTTTTCATTTAATTTTCTAAAATTAGTCCTAAATCAATAACAATTGTGGAATATTATTATTTTTAGCCAAAGTTAGTTGTCTGAGGATGTGAGAGAGTTAATAGGCACATGGTACTTTGGTCTAGACTCTCTATCTTATGAGCTGTCTTTGTGATTTTTGCAGTAAAGAACATCATGTAGAACTCAAAGGACAGAAAGGAAACTTTCTTTATGATTAGAAATATTTTGTCCACATTAGTAACTGAATTTGGAAACGCTGGTAGTAGAGCCATATAGACTGTGAAATCTGTGACATGCAAACTGGAGAGTATACAACGGAATGTGGTCTAGTTTGTGTCTCGAATTTAAAAACAAATAATACGGAAAAAACTAATTTTAAAATGATAACAGACAGACTAATCAAAACCCAAATAAAGGAGTACATCCTCGCTTTTACTGTCAATGAGCTCAGTCAACTTGCTGGGAAAAGATGTCTCTTGTATTTCATAAGGTGCTGCAGGAGGATTCAGTGCAGTTGCAGATTTGCACTTTACTAAACAGGGACGTTGTACATTCATAGAGGAGAAGTGAGTATTTAGAATTCAGCGCATCCCATCCTCTGACATGTTATTAATATCTTCAAGTAAAAGTCATGCCAGCACAGCAGGCTTACAGTTTCATCCTCCTGGTGGGAAATGTCAACCTCCTCATTTCCCTTGAAACCTACCCTAGAGTTGGGTTGTATTGTTAGGGTCTGACCGACTGCAGAGGAAGTGATCGAAGCAGGAACTTTAGAAATTTGTCTTTAAATTAAGTGTAATGCTTCATTTAATATATTTTGTTTGCACCTTCTCTTCTTTACTCGGATGTCCTAGATGACCAATGCATGTTCAGGCAGTGTGGCATACTGACCGTAATGACGTCTGCCTTGATAGGAAAGAAAGATATTCTGCGCGGTTGTGCAGTTCCCTGCGTTTTGATTACTTTGGCAAAGCTTAAAACTGAAGACTTTACAAGTGAATTTGAAAATGGTTCTTTCAGCCTAGAGTGAAGTGCAGTTCTGCATGTTGTGGGAAGTATAGACTGCCTTGCTCCTGGGTATAGACTGCCCTGTGTCCACTCATTTCTCTGTGAACAAGTACAATGAATTAGTGAATATTTAGTAAATCAGTACGATTTTGCTTAATACTCCAAATATTTTATCCTATCAACTGTTACGCTTCAGTTGCTTATTTTCCTGGCCCCGTACCTTATTGCAACCTGAACTTGGCCAGGTTTGGGGAGCTATGTTTATGAACGGATGTGTAAGTGGGCAGAGGTCTATAGACAGTTTGATACTGAGCAGGCCAAGGGTATCCAGTGAGAGTTGGCGTGATATGCATGCTCTGTTGGGTGGGGAAGAGTACAGGATGTGCATGCTTAGACATATTTCAGTGCAGTTAATATATCTACTGACAGAAACAGCAAATATGAAGATATCTAATTTCACAAAGTGGCAGGTGCACAAGTGAAGTTTAGAGCATTGCTATGGAAATTTAAGTAGAATGTTCAAAAATAATTCAGATTTCCCTTTCCTTTGGCCTGCTCTATCTAAATTACTAAGAGTCTTACTCTGAGGCTGAGGGATAGAAATAATGTAGAAAGTGCTTTCTGGCTCTCTCATAGTGAAAGTTACTGAAATATCTTTGTTTCTTAGCATAAATGCTCATAAAACTTTGGAGAATAGATCCTGAAAGTCAATATTGTTCTGTAGCGTATTTATTCATAACACAAAAGCTGCATTGAAATATCACCGAGGGTTTAAGAAAGTATTGAGAGAGGAGGATTAACCTGCTAACCTTTGTCTCTTAGGAAAAATGTTTCAAGTGAGTTGGCAGGACACATTTCAAGGAAGTTACGACTGACACTCACTTGTCCACACCATTTTTTTCGAATTCACGAAGTTGGTATGATTCAGGAGGCATCATAACATTTTTATTCTTGAGGGGAGGTTGGACAGGAGACCCACATACTCTTGCAAACGCTCTGAATACATCTGCTGCAGTGCGAGTGGTGAATGGGAATTCTGATGATCCTATTTCAAGCATGTTGCTTTCCTTCTTGTATTCCTGTCTCACTACTATGCATTTTTTTTTGGATTTCCGTGATCCTTGTGTGTTGTTGAGCTCAGAGGCTCAACAGTACAGCATATTAACGGAAGTGACTGTAATCTGCTGCTTCTCTTCTGGGAGTAGAGTTTGCCCAAATCAAATGAATGCTGTCTTTCAGAGAAAGAATATCTGTTTGCTCGTACCTGTAACTAAGAGTCAAAAGAATCTATCTCTTTTCTTTCCTTCCCACCCGCCCCCATGTTACGTGTATGTGACCTCATACAACTCCCTGCACTTCCACACTACATTCACAAAATCTGTGTAAGAGGCAGTTACATTTAAAAAGGGATTGCAGCTAGTAGATTAGTTATTGAAGAAATGCCTTTGCTATGCATGAACCAGTTTCAGATGATTGTATGGGTCCCCTTTGGACATGAACGGTTATAAAAATAAATAAACGTGTGGGGTTTTTTAAATTAAAAATGTATTCTTCCCAACTTAATTCATATTTTCAAATTGCCTTGAGATCTACAGATTATTATCATTGCTTATTTCTAGAGGATGTAATTGTTTGCTTTTTTTTTCTGAGAGTTTGGTTTGGATTACATGTCCAAAAAAAGTGAAAATCGCCCATTTATGCAGTTCCATATCGCACAAGGTTTTGTGTCGTTTTATTTAAGTTCAGTGTGACTTTATGTGACTGCAGGCTACATCCTCAATGCAAGACATTTGGATACTTTCCTAGAAGAAGTGCCATTTCTCTTAAGAAATTTGTTCTAAATCTACAAAGATTCAAAGAACACTGCTGCCATTGAGAACAGTGGACAAGATTCTTACTAATTACTACTGGGAGAGTTGACTTAAACCTTCCTAAATGAATTAAGAAAGGCAAATCTATTGACTACTCCACAGGTTGCTTGCTGGCCTTCTCTTTTTTGACAGAAGAAGATTAATATAAAGGCTGTTTCCTCCAGTCTTGTTAATAAATTTTCACTGAGATATCCTACAGAGAGATCAGATCCTGATTCTGGAGACATCAGGCAGCTTTGAAATGTGAGCCTGAACCATGGGGAGATTCAGGCCAGTAGGAGGTAATCAATTTAAACTAAAAAAAATTATGAAGTTTGTTTCTTAACATCTAAATCTTTAATACAGATAGTGGGTATTTTTCTTTGCCACAAATTTGAGGGGCACATGGCAGAAGAGATTGTCTTGAAAGATGCAAAACTGAATATCTAAATAAAGGTGATATAAAATTGTGTACATTAATGAGGTGAGCTGCTTCAAGCAGAGATGAGTACTGCTGTGGGCAATAGAAAAGCTTATGACATGATCTTCAGTTCTGAAGGGCTAAAAATGGAGCCGCTTCTCTTTTCGCATGTCACATGGGATCCTGACAGTAAATATTACACAGGCTACTTCTTTCTCTTATGGCTAACCTAAGAAAAGTCTCTGCCAAGAAGCTGTCTTGTGTCTCTCCATCTGTTGTGTATGCGGCCATAGAGACCCAAATTGTTGGACACTTTTGGTAAAGAATAGAATAGGTGCTTTATGCGTTTTGTTGTCTGTTCCCGTTAAACAGAAATTGAACTAGAATGAAGCAAAAGCTGCCTTTGTATGAGGTTTGCAAATATTTCTGGCTCTCTGGAGATACCATCTGTTGTTTGACCAGAGGCTCATTTTCTTGCTCATGTTTAGCAATTTCCTGCTATAAAAAGTCGTTCACGTTCTTTATTGAATCCTTTAAGTGTAAGCCGTGTGAGCATCTGAACAGCCACTTGTGCATGCAAAAGAACCTGATTTCTAACATCAGTATGAGTGAGGATTTCAAACCTTTCTGGCTTAGGAAGTTTTTCCTTTGCAGCATGTTGTTGACCAGAGCACTTTTGGTTCCTGGTGTGTTTTCAAGTGAACTCTGGCACTGAGCAGTTCAGAGGGGGATGAAGGTACCCAGTCCGGAAAAGATCACTCCCTTGCTTCGTTCTGTATAGCACGGTTCTTCCAGGCAATGTGATGCTGCAGTTTAGACAGCTGTAATCACAATTTTAAGATACAAATTTTCTTGTTTTATATTTTTTGTTAAATTTTTGGTATGCTTTTTTAGTACAAAATACCAGAGAAGCGTGCCCTCTAAATTGCAGGAGTGTGTTCTCTGCTGGAAAGAGCATAGCCAGTGTTAGACTTCCCACTTAGAAGCTCCCTCTGAACATAAGACTAATTCTTCTGTGCGACAGCTGCCATTTACCTAGGCAGAGGGTTGAAGACTTATATTTATATTGTGTTATAAATTGATCAGCTTAAAGGGACATGGATCTCCATGGTCTTTTGCCTCAATTTGATGTTCAGTCTTGATCCACTTGACACTAGAGTCCAGCCTTTATTTTCTAAAGGTGGAAAAGTCTGGGGCAGGAAGAAAAAAAGCCCTAAAATTCCAAGAAGAGTTTTCCCCTGCCATTCCCGTGAAAAGAAATCAAAGCTTTACAGAATTATGCATTCCATCTTTCATACGTATCTGTAAAGTCCTTTCTTTTTCAAGCCTGGAAGCAAAGCCTGTTCAGAGGCTCCAGTAGTATGTAGAACCATGTTCCACATACCAGGTATGGATGGGCAATCTGTTTTTTAAGTACAGACAGGTTAGCAGATGCAAGTCCACGACTGTTGTTTTCAACAGAGGTATTTGGATTTGTTGTGAGATCATGCAGGAAATTCTAAATAAACTTTGTTTAGTCAGAGAGGTCAGAACGTCAGAGTCCCAGGAGATGCCTTCTACTTTAACAACAAAGTTTAATTTGCATGTTGCTGCAGATTCAGTCATTTCCCCTGCCTCCTGTTGGTCATTTCTGTGTATTGCATGGCTGCCACACAGGCTTGTGCGTTTGCTGTTCATTAAGTTGCATTATTCCTTAACAATATAGATGAAGTATGCACTAAATGAAACAAAAATAATTAATTACTGAACACAATGACACTATTTAGCCCTAAATTTTCACAACTGGAAGGATTAACTAAGTATGTAATGCATCACTGAATGATTTAACAGAGTATCATAACTCTTTTCTTTTCACCATAAATTGTAACCTGGAATTGTTTTTGTAATGGTAATTGCCTTATCTTCATAAATTCTACAGTCTTACATAATTTAACTAGTATTGTAGCAGGATTTCCCAAGAAGAAAAAAAGCAGGTGCTGTCAATGGTAATTTAAATAAGAAAAGACACGTTAAGTGGTTCTTCTTTCACTAGTAATAGAAATTAATTAGCTTTGAGCTGCTTTGGAGGTTTTACATTTTTTTCTGTGGCCTGTTATGTTTTATAATTGTATGGAAAGTAGTTTTGATTCGATCACATTATCTGGTGTGAGGGTTCTGCATGAAGGCAGAGGTACATAAGTCAGATGTCAGACTGCCAGGGTGTGGAGACTGCAGAGGATCAAGGGTGTAAATTAAGATCTTCCAAATAAGTCTCTGAAGTGTTGGCAAAGGTTGTGCTACAAGCCTGAAATATGCTGCTAGACATTTCTTCCTTTAAAAATGGGAGTTATTGAACATTTTAAGCTAAAGTATGGCTGCTTTAGACTGACTCTACCCTGATGTAAACTGTTGGAAAATAGAATTGATTCATTTAGATTAAATCAGTGCAAAATCAGAGAGAACAGGCCCACACATGAGATATAACTACTGTGTCTATGCGTACAGTAGCAGTGCCACTCAAATATACAGATTTTGTCGAGGGACTGTGGTATATGTCTGCATCAGAACTTAGTGGAGTCCAGTAAGTGCAGATTTCGACATAGCGCTGAAGTTTAAACTTAGTGTTTTTCAGGGGGGAGGTTGTTTTTACTTGCTCTCATCTGATTCTGACGGCTCAATGTCTGTGACTCATTGGAGTGCGTTTTCTGATTTAGTTTCATGCAAAGGAACTCAGCTAGTGTATTCCAAGACAACTGTGCAGTACAGTCTGAAGTACAGTGAAAAGGGTTCATCAAGAGATTTCCTTCAAAAGCTCGCTCCTAACGTGAGCAAAAAGACTAACGTATATCACAAAGATATGCAGTGACAGCAGCTCTAGTCTCAGTGAAATGCAAAACATTGGCTTTTGGTATGTATGTTGCCTATTTGCTTACATTTTAAAAACAGAATGATTCTTCTAATATTTTTATTTATGTTCTTTTATTCCAGAAAATTTATTAGCTTTTCAGAGTGTGTCACGTTACTGTTAATGTGTTTGCTTGACTTTGCAGCAGTATTAACAGGATGTGACTATTAGGAAATGCAAACCAGACCTGTGGTGTATCTGTTGTGCCAGCCTTACTTCTCACGTGTGAATTACAAGCAATAATTAGGCCTTTTATGTGAATTACTCTTGGATCTTGGAAAGACTCTAGTAATCATTTAGTTTCTCATACTTCTAGGTAATTTCTTTGTTTAGGGATAATCGCCAGATCCTATTCATATTATTGATGGTTGAGGATGGATGTCTTGTCTTTATCCCTGAATGTATAAATTGGGGTTGGGGTAGGTAGGAATGAATCCTTTTTTAGTTAAAGTGCAGGTTGCAAAAGCTGCTACTTTCCTGAGGATGTGAACTTTATCTTTAATGTCAAGAATGAAAGATCCCGTTCTTCGAAAGCAGACTTATGGTCATACTTCTTATATTTATGGAAAGCAAAATATTTAATATACTGATTAACAGACAGGTAGTCAGAGACTTGTGTCTTGTTTTCAGGTTTGTGGCAAGTCACTCAGCTTCCCATGCCTCAGTAAAATGGGATGGCATCCTGCAAGTGAGGCTTGGTGTCAGTGTAGGGTTTAGGCAATAATGTCAAGCAGAAGCTACAGATGAACTGTAGTGTGGTTTGTTCATTTGTGGTGTGCGGAATCTGCAGTCCAGATAAGCTGCTCGTGAATGATTGAAATTGCATATTTCTCTAGATTTGTAGGGAAGAAGACTTCATGTTTATATGTTGTTAGAGAAACTATAAGGGAGATTCTAATCATTGTAATGTATGCATGCAGAGAAATCAGATTTAAGACTGCAAGTGGCATCCTAATATAAATGCTTGATTATTGTTAAAGTAATTTTGATAAATTTTTTTTTACATCTTTTGTTTTGACTCCTGTTCTTGAATGCTCTTTACTGACTGTTTTTCCTAATTGTGTTGGTTTTCTGTTTGTGAGCTTTCAGTTGAAATTTTAGGCTGAATTTGGGTTGTTATTTTTCTCTCCCTGGTGTGTGACAGTAAGACTATATACCCCTGATCAAAGAAAATAATGGCCTTAAAATAATAAACCTTGGAAGTTACTTTCTATATCCTCTCCTCCTTTGTTTCTGTTCTTATGTTGTGATGCACGAGGTAGTTCTTCAGGAGTGCTGTAAATTAGTTCATATGTAGTTAATGAACACAATGATTCTTCTGGAATACATCCTTTTTACTCTTGCACGGAGCTCTGGCTGCTGTCAGTGCAGCTCCCAAGGTTGCACCAGAAGGCATCAGCTTCTCTGACACCGAAACTCTTTGGTCTTTGATTCTTAGAAGTTGCTGTGTAGAAAGCAGAGACTTGGTCTGTAAGCAGATCTGCCCCCAAAGTCACTGTGCAGACATGCTACTGAAAATCAGTCTATTCCACCTAAGTTTCTTTAAAAATAAAGGTGATGTGAAACTTAAGAAGAATGCCAGTGGAAAACATTTTCAGAATTAATATCTTTTGCTGCTGCTGCTATGATGAAATGGGTGTTGGTTTTGGCATTTGTTCAGCTTTAATACTGCGTGTCAGAGATGGCTGAAGATCGGGGTCATACATGTTAAAAGGAGCTAGTCAACTCAAGGTTAAAACTCTGGGGATGACTCGCTGCTAGAGACAACCGGTACAAGGTTAAGCCGAAAAAAAAGAGCTTAAGCAGGATTTTAGGGGCTCTCTATACAGGTATTTTTCTGGTGATCGTGAGAACTAATGCTCATTTTCTTCTGAATGCACATCTGTACAAGGTTGCTGTTAGAAATATGGGAGCATGTATGGTCCCTCATCTGTGATTTAGCTAATTATTTCAGCTAGTTAAGTAATTTTTAGCTTTTGAGTTGAATGATTGTGAGAGGTCTTTTGTAAATCATTTTCGGTTCTCTTGGATTTTTTCCCACTTCACTGTAAAAGTAAGTGTTTTGGATATTTTTGTCCTAATACAAGGGAGTCAGGAGCTAAGAACTCCAATGCTGTATTTAGTCTTTTATTTTAATAATTAAAACAATTATTCTAAGAGGAGAAGGCCAAGGGAAAACCTTGCTGTTGTCCACGACTACCTGAGTGACTAGAGGATACAAAGGAGGCCGAGACTGACTCTTCTCAGCGGTGCACAGCAATAGAACAAGTGGCGGTGGACACAAGTTGGAACATGGGACATTCCACTTAGATGCAGTAAAAAGATTTTTTAAAATTTTTTCCCCGTGGGTAAATTTTCATCTTTGGAGGTGTTCAGAAGACTCGACTAGACAGGCCCCTGAGCAAGCTGATCTGATTAGACCTGCTACAAGCAGGGGGTGGGACTAGATGACCTCCAGAGGTCCCTTCCCTTCCAACCTAACATTTTACAATTCTGTAATTCTATGAAAACACAGAGGTATGGTCTGGTATGGGATACACATAGATACAAGTGCCTCTTGAGGAGAAGTGTTAACTTCCTTACTGTATGTTGTCCAAAAGAATCATTTGAGTGAGCTGCAGGAAGTAAAGGGTGGAAGATGTATGTGGGATCATCAAACTGCACTGCAGAGTACTTTTTTTTCTTTTTTAAAAAAGGCACAAAAATTACATAAGTCAGAAAGATTAATAGGAGCCGCTGCAAGCCCGAGGAGGTATCCAAGAGCAAATAAAGCTTGGAGCAGCAGTTTCCATACTTTCCTCCATGGGCCATCATGGAGACCGCAGAATGTGGGACACATCCTGTGTTGTTGGACACAGTAGGAGAGAGATACGATGCTGAAGAGGTTCCCTTTGAATTCAGTGCTGTCTGTGCATCCACTGTAGAGCATAATCGTATTCTTGCAGATCGTAGCTGGAACAGCAGGAATAGAAAACCTCCTTTTGTTTCCACTGAAAGTGGAAGCAGCTCCGCAAAGTGAACCACCTAATGTCAGCTAAATTAAAAGAAGGGAAGCACTTGGAATAATTCAACGAACAATAAGTGGCCAGCAATCTAGAAAAAATTAATTCATTTTATGTGTTCAACATATTTGCTATGATATTTAATTACTGTTATGAGAGCTTGGAAAATCTGAAGGCAAGTACACTTTAATTCACGATAAGTGAACACTTTTATTTATGTTGAAAAGGGTCTTGCTTTTCTCTCGATTGTGCTGGCAGAAGAAGGTGACAGAAGCAAGGGGGCTGCTTCCTTCCATCACAACAAAGACTTTATTTTCTCAAAGCCTTAGTTGCAGGCTTCTTAATTTTTCTGTCAGAAGAAATTTCATTTCATGTGACTTAGGTCACAACTACCTAAAAATTTTGAAGAGGGTGATTGTGAGAGAAATGTGGTGTTCCAAGCTTAGGCAGCGTATCTGAAGGTCTTGCAGTGGGTCCGACAAAATTCCTGAGGGGCCTTTTCAGCCTGGGTGAACGAAAGAGATCAAATCTGGCAGTAAATATCAAGGTCCTTTGGTCTTTTTTTGTAACTTATTAACATGTAATAGAATTTACTCCTGCAACTAAAATAAATGCACTTGGGAACCAAAATGTCTTTTGGACTGTAGTTTGCCAAGCACAGAACCTGGATTTAATTATTGTGATACAGAGTTTTCCTTCTTTCTTTAGGTTAAGCCTAAGAAGAGACAAAGGGAAATATTTGTTGGTTGACCTCTGGCCCCAATACAAAATATAGAGAGAATAGCGATGAATCTCCAAAGCCTGCTGGCATAGTAAAGCGCTTGGTATTCTATGAAAAAACCATCATGTATTCCCTAAATAGTTCATTTTGTTTTCTAAAGTTCTGAAAAACTCGCTTTATTGAAATGCATGTTGTTGCATCGATTTTTCTAAAATACACCTTGTTATCTTTTCTTTGGTAATTGGTGACTGGTAATGACTTTGGCAATTTAACATGTTCTTGCAGACACTTTTCCCATTCCCCCAGATAACTGAAGTCAAGAGAGAGGGCCTGTCTGTCAATCTCTGATGCCTGTCAACCTGCTTGATTGACGGGTTTTGGTCCCACAATAGAGACCATTTCTGCAGCCCCCATTCTGTTATTTTCTTCTTTCTTAATACTTGTGGGGGATGGTGTTTGCTTTATAATCTGTGTTTAAAATCCAACTTGGAATGAGGCCAGTTCCTAAGAAATTATCACAAAGTCTTGTTAGCTTTGCATCAAGAAAATTCTCTGGAGAGTTTCTTAAGCTGTGATTCCACCTTCCGAAATTACCTTTGCTCAAAACCTAAGCTTCATTGTTCCTCCAGAATCCCCTTCAAAATCCAACAAAGAGGCTGTGAGCTCTGCCTAATATGTTTCGATATAAGAAAAGTAATTTGTTCGTGCTTTACTTTATTTGGGAAGTTCTTGCTCATGGGATAGACATTTTTGCGTGTAAGGAATGTAGGCAAAATATGTGAGACTGGGAACAGGAAAGGGGAGGAGTATTTGCATTAAGTGGAGAAACTCTAAAACAGAAAACAAGGAAACTTCTAGAGGAAAGCATAAACATGTTTACTAGTTAAAAAGGAAAGTAATGAATCTGTCATTGTTCATCCCCAAAATTATGCGGTCTTATAAGCATTCTAATCAACTTGGCATTAATTCAGTTAATTGTGAATTAGAATTGTGCACTAGGATTGTTTCTGATATGAGTTGTACTTAAAATTTAAGACTTTTTTGATGAAAGAAGAGAGTGTGAGGAGAACTTGTTTCTATATTAAAAAAATTTTACTCAAAAGCTAATTCTTTTCATTTTGAAAATAAGAAACAATTCAATGTGAGTGTAAAATCAGTTGCTGTTACCATGATTTATGGAAGTAAATGTAACTGCTGTGTCAGTTAACTGCCTGTAGAATCAACAATATTGATGTCGTTCCACTCAGTGTAATTTGGACAGGAAGAGAAAGGAAACCGGGGGTGAAGAATTGCCATTTTGGAGTCTGAAATACCTTGAAGGAAATATGCTTACCAAATACACTTACAAAGAAATAACCCCGTAATGCCAAGGTTATTCTGATTAGTCACAATATCAAATGTACCTGTTGGTCCTGGTACTTGTGCAGCCAGGGCCCGAGCAGCGTGCTGGGCAAATGCCCGTGGACATTTTGGTATTGTTCATTATTCCACATTCACTGTTTAGAGGTGGAGGATTCCGTTATGGACAGATACCCGAGGTGGATGCTAGGCTCGAATGCTTTTTGCTGGAAAAGGACTGTTCGGCTTGTTGCATGGTTCTTCCCCCCATGCCAGTCATTTACTGAAATGTAGGCCAAAAAAAACCACCAAACCCAAAAGGATATATTTAATAAAACTAAGATCATTCTCCTCTGGTGGCTCTGTGTTTGTAACATCTGAGTTTGAACATAAAGAACAAACAATAGCTAAATTTGGGATTATTGTTTCCTATAATGACAACTAGCAGAAACGAGTCAATTCCCAGATAGTGTCCAATATGCTGGGGGGGAAATTGGAACAGATGGAAGTAGATCGAGTGTGTGGATATGTGTATGAGTATCCATTTCCATTACACAATATGGACCTTGAAATCCTGAATCCCGTTCTTGCTGTATATATTGCTGAGCACCCTCAATTCTTTAAATGTGTAGAGCAGTCAGTAGTTCAAAAGAAATAGTCCCATATATTCTTAGTTAAACTACGCGGAAGATACCTCTGCGGCAGTGTGTATAACCTCTTACCTTTTGGCCATGTGAACCCATGACAGTGAGCAGGCCAATGGTGGGAAAAAAAAAAGAAGTAACAGATGCAATTGATGTGCGAGCGGATATTTACAGAGGGAGGGGAAAGCAAATATGGGAAAATGTGTAATCCTTGGACATTTTCCTGAGGTGTCGTCATTGTACGAATGACTACATAATACATTCTGCGTGTCAAAAAGAGAAAAATACCCCAGTTTGATACAAAGTTCTGGAGTGATAACAGCCTGTGCGTCTTGGGTCTCTTTAGTTGGTTGTGTTTGGATGTTGCTAACCTATTTTTCCCAAGATTTACAAAAACTAATTCAGGATAAAAATGAGCTCATTCCCCACAGTGCTTTCTACATAAAGTGGCCACAAGCCTCTACCTCAGGGAACACAGATAGCATGTAGGAATGACAATTCTATGGAACTAAGAGAAACCACATCTCCACTGTCATTTCCTTTTCAGGGGAGTTCTTTCCTGTCCCTGCTGAACCCTTCAGAATGTATAGTTCAGGGAAAGTTGTAATTTTCTAAGCATCAGAATAGGGGGCAGTAAGGTCACAGTATTTCTTGAACACTTTTGTTCTATTACTGTGGAGTACACAGTGTTAAAATGATTTAGAATGACTGCATCTTTGCTCTTGAATCAGGACGTACCTCTCACGGTATGATAAGCTGACTGTTGCTAGAACCCCTGCTGTCGCAAGAGACTTAGTGGTGGACAAGGCGTAGAAATTGTCTGCACCCACATTAAATAAGGCCATTCTGAAACATGGGTGGTACTTTTACAATGTCTCATAAACCATGTTATGCATTTAAAATAGATCCCACTGTACAAAGAATGGCAAAAATCCAGTGTGTGCTTTCCCATTTGAACGCAGAGGAGAAGCTAACGGGTGTAGACAGAAACACCTGTTGTGTGTTTTTTTTGCAATCATGGGAACCTGGAGGAAAAGTCTCGTTTGTGCTGTCAGTGATTACAGACTCGGTGATGCACCAGGTCTGTGGAGATCACCATCTTTATCCTTATAAAGCGCTACAGCATACGCTTTCAGAGGCCAGATTCTCCTCTATCTCAAATTTCCCGAACAGTCATTTGGCCTGGCATTGCTGTGGTCTCTAAATTATCTCTGAGTCATGACAATGTCACTGGTGTTTCCAGCCCTTCATTTGCAGATGTTTTCTTTATAGCAATATCTTTTGTGTTACGCCCTACAGAATTTTATATGCAGTTTCATTCTTTCCCCAACTTCCCTTTTTTTTAAAGATTGCATTAAAGGTACTAGTTGCTTTTCAGATTTATTTATCGTGTCTTTGTGTTCCCAGATGCAGTCAGTAGGAACTCTTGTTTTACTCCCAATGCACTTTGTTGTCTTCTATAACTGTGTGAAATCTTCTTCCTTCTGAGCTAAGCAGACCCAGTTTCTAACTATGTCTTGTAGTGAAATTCCTGCTCTCCTGGCACCATTTTTGTGACCTGTCTTTGAATTCTTTTGTCTTCCTGCTGTGTTATTTCTGAGATAAAGCAAAGAAAAATAAAATCAGTATTTTGAGCGAGGCCATACTATTGATTTAAACAGTGGCAATGATATTAGCACTGTTGTTTTCTCTCTCATTCTGCATGGATCCCAACAATTGTTTTGCTTTTTGGATTGTGCTGCACTTCGGCAGAAGACTTCACAGAGTTTTCTCACAATGATGTGCAATGCTGATGCTCTCAATTGAGAGCTCTGAAAGGCAGTATGAAAAGGTAAATATGTAATGTTAAAAAGATACAGAAATGGGTGGTAAGGAGCAGATGTACAAGAAAAGGATCTAATTACAGGCTTTTGTCAAAAGAGTTCATGAAGTTAGCATAGGTCCAGAGAAGCTGGGAGCAAGAAGTGTGAAAAATAGCTGGTAAGTAAAGATATTCATACGAGAAAGTATGTGTTTGTGCTCTGTGACTGGTAGTGATTAGAGCTTCAGTATCTCATGTTGGGAAGTGGTACTTGGTCTAATGTTGGCATCTTTACCAGTGTGCGGTGATATGACTTGTGCACTGTGATGGGTCTTACCATGCCTGGACATGTCTGTCTGGCTCTTGATCGATCTGTTGAGGTTCTACGTAGGTAACAGAAGCCTGCATCGAGTTCTGCAAACCGACAGCCCTCAGTTCTGAAATAACTCTGTAAATTGCAGCAGTTGAAGTTAAATCCATACGTTTTATAAAATATAGCCTTGGATGAAGAACTGTAACAGTTTATAGCAAAACGAACTTCTGGTGAACCTATGTAGAGATGAAATGGCCAATGTCTGTGATAGTTTCTCGCATAGCATCTTTCTACACTCTGGCTAGATGCTCTGCATCTTATGTTTATTTCTGGCAGAAGGTGTATTTAACCTTCTGATTGTCACTGTGTGGAATATGATGATGGATCCCCTGATTTTGCACACGATGAATATATTGATAGATTTACCTCATTTACTGTACTTATCTGTCATGTCTAAGGACACTAATGAGTTGTTTTCAGGAACTAATGAGAACTGTAATGGCTAATGGATGTTTACAGCATTGCTGCATTTTACCATGTGATAATGTGAACACGAACTTCAGTCCCTTCAAGTCTTTAATTGGCACCATCAGAGTCTTTAATTACATTTCATCAGACAATAAAAATCTCAGAGAAATCAATGAGGAGAAGTTGGTGATCCTGCTGGAGTGACCAATTGCTGTGATGGGCACTTTCTTTGCTACACTCTTATTCTCTGCTGGATGAACTCTTGCCGTACTCTGGGAGATGCTCCAGCTGCACTGGCCTAGCGGTACTGGTGCACAGACTTTTTTTTTGTTTGTTTTTGTTATCTGATATACATGCCCCTATACCCGCATCTTCAACGCCGATCTGGAGCCAGAGTTCTACATTCTGATTTGTGTTGGATAACGAATGCAGTCAATGACCAGCAACAGCTTTTTGCTGTAGATGGAAAAAGTCTACAATTTCAATACCTCACATAATGCTCCTTTCCTCACTCTCCCCTTCCTCCAATGTTTTTGAGTGTGCAGATGTTTCCTAGTTAGTTATTATTTAAGTGAGCAGCTTCTTGCTAACATGTTAATTAAAACTCACTGTCCGGAATCTCTTGGTACAATTTGCAGTGTAATCTGTAGCCTCTAGTGCATCATTGTATCTCTATTAAAAGGAATTCTGTGTAATGATGCTGGGATTTAATTAGTTTCTTTGCCAGTGTTGTAAAACATAGTGATAAATGAGCTAACAGGTCCATGGATCATTATTCTACTAGAGATGAGCTTATTAGCTGATTATGAATCATTAACAAAGTCTACATGGGATTTGCTTATCTAATTCAACACAATTTTGAACATTCAATAGTCTACATTCATTTCTTTCAACTAACAACATTGTATTTAGATTGTAATCTTCTCATCCTTCATTCGGGGAATTTTCTTCTTTAGTGTTGAATTCTAATTGTATTGCAAATGCTGTGGGAAGACCTTGTGTCCATCTGTGATGAATGCAAAGCTGTGTTGTAAGGTTTTACACAACTGCATATTTTTTCATTTGGTTTTGAGTATGTCTGTTTATTAATCATCTGGCATCGCAGGCAAGAAAGAAATTAAGACACTATTCACTTACATTTCTTAAACAGTACCCTAACTATAAAAAAGTGGAATATGCTGTACCCACTAGACCTGATCGTGTAGAAGGGGCCATATTCACACCACAGTGTGTTTCAGATTTGGGGGTGGGAGGTGGGCTGTGTAGCACCAGTGCAGTTGTCAGAAATCTCACATGTTTGTAAGACAAAAGTGTACTTCATGGAGAATACTCACTTGAGAGATTTCCTGAGAATGAAATATTCCAACATTTGGTGCTGTGAGTTTATCTTACAATAATTAAGACAGAATTTCATAAGATTTTTCCACTTCTTCTTGAGTTTGTGTTTAAAGTACATTCTCGTCTTGACCTCCCTGATGCTTACCTTTTTAGCCAAACCAGTCTTGGTTAGATAGACTTCGTGCTATTTTTTTTGCTGTGCCCTAAGGTTAACTTGGGGTTATTGCAATTCAAGAACATTTTCTGTCCTGAATTTTGTCAACTTCTTGTTTTAAAATAAATGTGTGAAAGGACAGACACGTACTAGAACTGAGAATGTGCCCAGTTTTTATGTTCAGTTGTTGTCTCTTCCATTTAAATTTAAAATACATGCAATTAATGAAGGTCAGCTAAGGAAGCATCTCTTCCATTCCAGGGCATCATAGGACCATAGCAAGTAGAGTTTGTGCTGTATGTCTGTTATGCCAGACCGGCAGAGTGCGACCACGCCAGGATGGTGACACCAGGAAAGTATTGTGTGTGGTTCCCCAAGAGCAGACGTGTCCCAGTTCACCTCAGCCATGAGGCTGGTGATCGAGGAATAGTGTCACAGCCAGGCAGAGCACATTGCCAGACTCGATTAAGCTTCCTGTGAGGGCTCTGTTAGTGAGAAAAGGGGGATTTCTTGATATTTCAAGCCTCCTTTTGGATTATGAGTGCTCGTACTGCTGGCTGCCTTCCAACATAAACCATTCTATGATTCTATGATTTGAGCAGGTTTCTTACAAAGTGATGAAGTTTGTCTGTAATTTTCAGCTGAGAAAATGGGCTATAATATGTTGTTGTAGTGTGCATGTTAAATAAGAAACTAAAAAATAGGAAAGCCTAACGTGATAAAAATTCCTATGCATCAAATGCCAGACATGGGCTGCAGAAGGAGTCCAAGCAAATGCTCTGTAGAAGATCTCACTGTAACTCTTCAACTTTGTGCAGTGTGAAACTAAAAAATGATAGTGACAGGTAAACTTTTAATGGAGGTGAATACACAAATGTTGTTTGTTTTCACAGCTTCATTGTTTTTTGAACCAGCAGAACAGAAATAATAAGTTTCATTCCTGTCCACTGGTCTAAGCTCTTTAAAGCTTCCCTGCAAGCTGCTTCCTTCCTGTCCCCCAGTGCATAACACTTTTCTGTTTGCTTCATACTCTGGATATGCCTTTATTCAGCCAATTTATTGCTGTGATTGTTATCCATATTACTAATTCAGAGCCATTTGTACAAATAGCTAGTCCGTATGCAAATATTGTTGTGCATGCCTTATTTCTTCAGAGCATATTTTGTCTTTTAAGATCAGAGTCCTTTTAGTGCAGCCACAGCTGTTTTCAGTGTGCTCACCGTGATTTGCACAGTCATAGGCCGCTTGCTGGACGTGTGTTCTGGAGGCCATGGCAGCACCAGGGGTAAGCAGTCTTCCTGATATAAGTACGTGGGGCAGAAATTAGAGTTTAGAGCAGCTTGCTGTTATTAGCCAGAATGGTCCTGCAATCACTGCAACAGGATAAACTAGCGAAGTTATTGATGAATTCATTAGCAATAGAAATCAGCAGGGTGATATTGCATTGACAGTTACTGCTCTGCAAGCGATGAGCCACTCTTTGTAAACAGAAGGTGGTTTCGTGTAACTTGCCTCATGTACTCCTCACTAGAAAATAACGTGCTAGGCTGTGCAAGGTATATCCAACAGGCACATGCCTCTGATTCTTAAGCATTCCGCTGCATCTGTAGAGTATTGACTTGCCTACGTTGTACTTCAGGTATTCTCATCCTGCCTTTGACCCACAGCTGGAGAGAAGTGAATATTGAGAAATGGGTATTTAGTCTTTGTCCGTGGTCCCCTTGACTTGAGTCCTATGTAAGAATACTTGTATGTTCTTTTTGGAAAGTGGGCTCTTTTGCTGGATGTGCTTTTACTCAGCTCTCAGAAACGTAGCTGTCATTGAAAGTGACCACTGTGGAATCTGCCTAATTGCTTCTGCGCAGGAGACTGTTAATAATTCTTTAGGAGAAAACTTGGCAATAATGTAAAAGGATGATGATGGTGGTGGCCGAGCTGCTGCCATCACACAGTCTTCCATAAATACAGAGTTAAAAAAATCAGGATGTTCCTCAAAAATTGGCAGCTGAAAGTGTATACAATTTTCTTGCGATTCTAGCAGGATTCCTCTCCTATGAATATACTATTTACAGAGCCATTAGTTCTAATCCTTTCTGATATTTTGTTTATCATGTCAGAGGTAAATATTACTTGGTTTGTCCCTGTGGGAGCAAAGAGCATACTATTTTTGTTTCTATGTTATTTTCTTTCACTGAGACAACCTGTTATTTCTTCCTTTGAAAAAGATTTGTAAAATGACAGATGAATTTCCAGCAACAGTAATATTTCTTAATAGTTAGGGATACAGGTTTGTATTGCAGAGAGGCAGCCGTGAAGAAAAATAGGAGAATTAGAAAGGCATGGTTCAAAATACAATAGGATAGTAACATCAAGTGAAATACTAGAAATTTTCAGTATCTTTCGTAGTGCAACCAGAAAAGTTGATTGTGTAAACATATATCCTTTACCTTAGTTTCTATTTACATAAGCATAGTACTTTTTCAGTTGCACGTTATTGGTGATCATGAATTACAGTGTTATTAGCTGCACTTAAATCTTTATATCATTGCGATTTCATATTATACAGTTTGTTCATTTTAAACCACTTATTTAATTTCTAAATAGAGATAATTTTGTAAAATAACTTAATCTGTTTTATTTGAGATTTTAATAAACAATAAATTGGATACAATGTCAGTATAAAAACATCCAGTTATATTTTTTTGTAATTAGGATAAAATACTAGCTCTCAAAATTAATTTTTTTTTAACAAAGCAATGTTAATGTTTATTTTGAGCAAAATACTTGAATCCTAAGAATCATCAGGAATAAAATTTTTCATATCAGTCTCTGTACAGCTCTGGAAGCAATACAACTATTTATTTTGTAGAACAAATTCCAATTTCATAAGCAGTAGGATATGGACATTTAAATAAATTGAAACAAAGCAGGTTAATTATTCAGGGACCTCAGACTAAAATAAGTTAAGACACAAATAATGCATCGTGTGCTCTCATTATAACCTGAATGTCCCTAGATTACTGTGAGTATTGCCCCTCGCTCTTAGACCAGTATTTTCTGTCTGATTAGAGGTTTGTTTTCCTTTTTATTATCTATTTTTCTATTTTCCAAAACAAGGTCCCTTTTTAGATATACATGAGTACCTTGATAGGGATAAATCTGTGTATCTGCTAACAAAGTACTGATTTATGGGTTTTGTAAAGGTCGCATAAAATGTGGTTAGGCAACATCATTCTTTGAAGATCATTATTACTACCTCTATAAATATATATAATAGCCAATAGCAGAGAATACTAACTTTTAGAGCAACGTTAACAAAGCTTTATCTTCTCAAGGTGATGCCCTTTAATAGAGGACAATGCATGGTTCTTAGTTCAGCAGTTCTGTCAAGTCTGAGGCAGTCATTTGATTTCACTTTTATACATATGCTTAGGTGTTCAGAAAATTACTGTATGTAGAAGAGAAGTCCTGAATACTATAAGGCTAGGTCAACAACAAGGAGGTAGATTTCCAAATTCTTATTGTTGATGTTTTCTGTGATCTGACTTTGTTCTGACTTTGACTTACTTTAGAGTAAACAGCAAGATACACAAATATGAGTGCTATTACACATTTTTTATTTCTATTTTAAAGGACCTCGTACCTGCTCGGAGTTGTTCATGTGCTTCAGATTACAGACTAGTGCTAAATGTTTGCATTTTTGTCTCTTTCAAGAGGAAAAGGCTAGTTTGGGGTTTGGGGTGTTTGTTGTTTTTTTTTGTTGTTTTTTTTTTTTTTTTTTTAATTTTATGAGCATCTTTGAGCAGGCTGAGTAGAAGCAAAACTCAAATATAATTTATTCTGCCTAGTGTTTGGGAAGTTCTCTCTATCATCCGTCTTTTGTCCATGTGATCATACAGAAGAAGGTGCTTCTACTGTAGCAGAAGCCAGCAAAGGAAGTCTTTGTTGAGTATGGAGGCATCAGATGTGCATGTGTATTGGTGACCTAACATGGAGTGTTGTGCATGTAGTCTAACGTAGACCTGAGAAAGGGTTTCACACGCATAGTTCCATGAAAAGGCATGTGTGCACAAAGTGTGCTTCCCGGGGACCTGCGCAAGGTTCTGTGCTCTGTCCTGAGGCTTTCTCTTTGAACAGCTGGTGTCATCAGAGACATGGACTGATGGCTAATCGCCTATGGAGTTCTGCCTTTCTATTTCGTATTTTTCATTGGGGATGCCCTGGGAGGTGAGGGGGATTTGGCTTCCTCAGTGCCTGCATCTTTGCCACACTGTGTTGAGGCACAGGCCACGACGCGCTGTGCGTCGGCATCACACGGGGTTGTGTTGGACTGTGTAACGTTGACCTTCATTTGAGTCCTCACAGACAGTGACTTGTGTCAGGAGAAGAGCAGGCCCATGGCAGCTCGGAAGTTAGCAGCGCTGAGTTTCCTTGAGCTATACTGGATGTGCTTCTCTACTGTAAATAAGGTGAGAAAATGGGTCCCAAATTTCTTATGTTAAGTGCTATGGGACATCCTCCTTTCTTACAGTGTTTATCTGTTCTGTGACCACATGCGTAACCTCCTATGGCGACAGGCCTGCAAGGCCAGAGCTACCTTTGGCTTTTTCCCACTCCACTTTTTCATCCTTATTTTTTGAACTCTAAAATTCCTCAGAAACGCTTAGGCCAGATGAACGTTTCACAAATATTGCGCCAAATCCCTGAAACTAATACTTAGTGTATACTCAGATGTTACTCGTGCAAAATTCTCAGTGAAGTCAGTGAGATTTTTGC
This sequence comes from Vanellus vanellus, assembly GCF_965231255.1. Taxonomy (NCBI): domain Eukaryota; kingdom Metazoa; phylum Chordata; class Aves; order Charadriiformes; family Charadriidae; genus Vanellus; species Vanellus vanellus. Next base: position 8,641,291 of record NC_138927.1, on the reverse strand, counting down.
TTGATTTGAGAGAATTTGGCCCAGTGTTTTTAAGACCTAACTCATATTGTGGCTAATGTCATTTGAAGGAATTGAGATAAGCTAAAGCCCCCACATGAACTTCACACATGTGTGTAAGAAAAGAAGGTTTGCAGCTGAGTCCAGCTGACAGTCTTAGAGCATCTCAAGTTTTTTCATTCATGTTTTTCACATCATGTTTTTACGAAATCATAGTGTTATAATCTGAAACATACTGCTGTCTTACCTTAAACTAGAGCAACACAGTACAATGGAAATAAGCAAGCAACTCAGCTCCGGGCTTCTTATTGTTGAGCTATAATGTGGTTTCCCCAGGAATCATGGAATCCTACATATGGGTTTTAATTCACTCCAACAGGTATTTAGTTGAGATTTAATAAGACAGTTATTGTATATTAATTAAATGTCAACTGATTGCTAAGAGGCTTTTGCAATTATTGAAGCTTGCTAATTATCTGATAGATAAATCAATTTTCCATGCCAATAACTCACATCTATGTAAGCAATAAATATGCTGGTAGATAATGTATATTGTCATATTGAAATGAGAGTTGTGCTGTGTTGAATAAGCTTCTTGCATCTGTCCGGTGTGGGCAGGAGGAAAACAGCTCACTCCTCTGACACTTGCTGGCGTTTCTGGCAAAAGGCAGCCCAGCGCTGGTGCGGCAGATCCGGGTGACGGCACAGCCGTGAGGACTGTCAGAGTTCTGCCTGATGCATTTGTACAGCACCAGACTGGACCACGACAGTCGTTCACATCTCTCCAGCCTCCCTCCAGGGTTCAAAATGAAGATGTGTCCTGTAGGAACTAAGGAAACAATCAGGTTTTTCTCCTCCTTTGGGAACAAAGGCTGCATTATGATGGAGATCGGTTGTCCTTTGTGCTCTGGAACAGGAGTTTTGTTTTCAGAAACATTTTTGGCATCAAGCATGCATTCAGGCCCATACAAATGCATCAGTACGTTCTGTGTATTACCGATTATTAATCAGTACTCAGTGTATTAATGAGGAAAGAAACTGTAATCAGCTCTGATTTATGCAAATTAAATACAACCCTCAGACTCTTGGTCAGTTGCCAGGACAGCCTGCAGATGGTGAAAGCATGGATGAGGCTCTTTTTTTTTTTAAAGAAAAGGAAACAAAAAGCTATTTCTCCAGGAAAAGTATTCTTGCTGCTAATAAAAAAAAATATAGGTCTTTCATGAGCTTCCCCTCTGACAGTCCCCTTAAGTCCTAATTCATTAAATAGATTACACCTGATATGCAGCTTTTACAGGTAGTTAATGAGTCAGGCCACCTGAGAGATGCAATTGCCTTAGAAGGTAAAAGTTTAGATTTTAACGTGGAACACTTACTATACTGTGTAACTAAGTCTGTCTGTGTGGGACTGTAGCACAGAAATGGGACTGAGAAGCGCCCACCAGAACAGAGGAGATTTCTTCATTAATTATATCAAAGCTAGCAGAGCATTTGAAGATTTTGTTGGACTTGTAGAAACAGCTAAAGCAGGTTCTTGTCTCATCTCAAACACTTAACGCACCTTTAGGTAAAGGGCATGCTTTGCCCATCCTTAAGAATGGATCAGTTTGCCACAGTTTATTTTAAAAATGCAACATAGCAAAAAGATGCAACAAAAAGACGAAAGCAGGCTCTTAGAGTATCAAGTGCCTTAATTTCCTCTAAATCCTGTGTTCCTCAAAAGTAGAGAGAAATTGAAAGTGTATCCTCTCAGTCGGTGCTATGAAAACAGCAGGCTCATCCTGCAGCGGAAAAGAATGATGATGATGAAAAGAACTACTACTCCCAGCCATTGCCGGACAAAGTAACACCCGTGACATCTGATGTCAAAGGGAAACGTGCTGCTTTATTTAGCGAGAAATCTTTCTGGAACTCAGCTTGGGTGGCAGGCATGCTTTATCCTGCTCTGCTCAGGATTAGTGGATTATCTCTGCTGCTCTCAGTCTAGGAATAGAGCACAGATGCCCCGGGCCCTTTGTCATGGAGAATTTTTATGTCTTTGGTATTCTCCAGTCCTGCTTCTCCTCAAAAGCCGTTGTGCTGTTCACTTGCAGGAGACAATAGCTTAGAGATGCACATTGGCCAAGTAAACCTAATCAATAATATGGCGCACGAGGGTGACACAGTGCTGTCAATGGCTAATCAATAAATGCTTCCTGCTGACTTCTGCGCATCTGGCATGTCCAGTAAATAAATCCAGTCCTTCTGAAGATAATTTGGCTGCAGACCTACATCGATTATCTTTGTTTTATGGCTTAACCAAAACTTAGTTTGACAGTGTTTCAGCCAATTTAATCATTCTGTTATGCATTTAGTAACTACAGGATTTGATAAAACATCTGTAAGAAGTTAAATTTCAATATTTTTCTACTAAAAAAATGGAAATTATTTAGCAGCTTCCAATACAGAATTAAGAAAAATCTGTTTCTTTATTTTGCAGATAGGTATGTATGAATCTTTGAAGTCTTTCTTGAGGAAACTAGTGTCTGTCCTACAGCCTGAAAAAAAAAAGACCACTTGTGGAATGCTTCCATTTGTCAGTAAACATTTACATGCTTTTTTCTCTCTTGCCTATGTTCATTTCCAGTGTTTACAATTTGTAAGTTTGAATTAAAGGCTATAGCCGCAATACTTAAATACTACTAAGATACCTAAATGTAACCTAGAGTCTCTTGGCAATTGACTCCTTAAGATGCATTTTAGTCTTACAAATATGTCTGTCCTAAAGAGCTTATTTTATTTATTATGCTCTCCGTGACAATAGCTGTTGTTATTGTTTGAAGTATTTCTGAGAAGTTTGAATGGAAATATTTCTTAGAAGTTTGTATTTGCTTCATTCTAAGTAAACTCAATGTTCTGATTAGTTTCATTATGCACTTAAGTGTTGAAAATTCTCTGCTATTAACACCCACCCATTTCTCTCACCTTTGGTTCCATAGAGCAATTTGCTCTCCTTACTAGTGTTCTGGAATGAAGCTTTACTCTTGTCATCTCTGCTGATGACTGACATCAGCTGGACTAGACGATCATTGTAGGTCCCTTCCAACAGACCTATTCCATTCTTTTCCCAGTGAGAGAATGAAGGAAGATGCCATGTCAGCACGATGACTAACTTGGGTCACTAGAGCTCAGCATACCCCATTCTCCCTCTGGGCTCTCCCTCTCGCAATAAACTGAGGTGCAGTGACGACAGCAACAGGGAACTGTTGTACACTGTCCAAGAATGCAACTGTGCTGTAAATGAGAATATCAGTCCTGTAGCTTGAAACAGGGATGCATTTCCATTTCTCTTTGTTATTGTGGTGCTTTCTGCGGGCTAGGCTACAAGATCCTTTCATCCCATAGCACGCCCTTGTGCAAGGCAAGAGGAATCGTGTCTGTAAATCTCTCCAGCTGCCAACTGCCTCTCTAATAGGAGAAGACAAATCAGTTTTCAGATTACAGATAAGGAAATACGTTTTTCCAGGAACTATGTCAGTTTACTCACTTGCGCCTTCCTCTCTGGGAAAGTCCCTCACTGTGATCTGCGTTTGTCTGTTACAGAAAAGCACTGGACAGGTTTTTCCTGAGGCCTTGACAATGGAATCTCCAGAGGCTGCAGATGCTACCCTGCAGTCACAGAAATGATTACGGTGCAATGTAGATGTGCCAGATATAACTTTAGGCTGTCTAGCTCAGGTACCAATCGTGGTTTTTAGTTGCTGTAGCATAAAGCCCAGTCTGGATTGATTTTTCTTGATGGGATCTCAGTGGAGGCTAAATGGCTTAATTCAAGCCACGCAATGAATACCTTCATGTATATGGGCCTTATTGTCACATATTAAAGGAAGAATATTGGGGGAGGGGTGGAAGGAGTCCTTGTAATGTGAGCTGTGGAAAGGCCTGAATATCACTTAAATATCTGAGCTCCAGTGAGACTGGAGTGGTCTTTTAAATCAATTTTTCACCGTAAGTGGACAGTTCTACAGTGTCTTATCTCAATAAATATAGTGCTTTTCAACAGCAGCTGTTTACTGTATTTAATTTGTCTTACATTACTTTCCTCCTTAATTGGAAATGTTTTAGTGTAATGTGTGAGCAATCCCCCCTCGTCCAGAAATAGAGTAATGCCCATAGGCCGTTAGTTAAGGATATGCCATGATGGCGTTCTCCCATATTTGGGGCATTAGTAGAATTCTCTTCATCATTTGAAGTGTTCAGGGACATGCTGCTGAATTTAAAAGAAATTTCAGACCTTTTAGTTGGATGATGAAAATATTTGTAGCCCTGTGTAAGAGAAAAGTAAATCTTTTGGTTTGGACTAACGCCTGTGAATATTGAGAAAACAGTTGTCCGCTTTGATGTCTTACATGTTGCTTTCCCTGAATCATTTGCAATTCCTGTGCTGCTGTTGGAATTTCCGAATTCCTCATAAATATTTCTCAGGATTGTAGTGTAAAGACCATCAAAACTTGAGCAACCTTAATCTCACAGATGTTTGTTCTTGCCTGTTTTAATAGCGATTTTCTTTACTCTCTTGTGTGTCGTTTTTTCCTTTTTCCCTAGACTGCCAGGTCCATTCCTTTCTTCCCTGTGCCAAGGGCTCACTTTGTGAGAGGCAGAATTGCTATCACAAGCATAATGGGCATGTTCCAACTAAGCGATGCAACAAATGCAGTTCAAACTTCAACCTTATCCCTCCCTGCCTCTTACTGTCATGTGCCACATTCTCATCTTGCTGGTGGGAACGCAAGCACAACTCCTTCGGTGGATCTGGAGAAACAGGGCTCCAGTCTGTGTGAACTGGCCCCAACTATCTATGAGCTCTGGGCAGAAGACGTTTCTGGTAACTGCCATTTTCATGTTCCCGTCATGTTTCCCAACTGCCGCCTGTAGGTGGGAAGCAGGAGTGGAAAGGAGCGAGTGTGGGACATGCAGTGGCTGTGGAGACGCAGGACAAACTCAAAAAACCCAACAGCAGACGGCTCCCTTTGGTTGTGGTTTCATTCTGACAACTGAACAACTCTGACAGTTAAAGAATAATTCATCCCAGGGACTGAACTAAGCCTTTTGGGGCTTATTCTCATGTCCCCTTTTTTTGAGTTGTATTCTTGTACTATATGAATGTGCAGTGAAGATGCTGTGAAGCGTAGAACCACATGGAGACTTGAGAGCTAGAATCCAGCTGCCTGGCCCTTACGTTGATCAAAACTATTAAAATGGCATTTCTTTTTCATGGCAGTTCCTCAGGAAAATTCTGCACAAAAATACGGTAGATTTTAACAAGATAATTTTTCAGTTAAAGAGGAGCAGCCCGCTTTGGTTGTAAGTGGCTTTTAAATTTAAGACATTTTCTCCTGTGAAAGATTCTGTTTTTCAGAACAAAACAGTTATTTTTCTTATCTAAATGAAAATAATCCATAAAGAATATACTGAATTTTATGAAAGGATGTTTTAGTAAGGCAATTCCAATCCAGCAAGTAGCATAGGACCGTGGTAACAGGAACAAATATGAAACAGCTGTCTGTTGGGCAGCTTTTCTCCTTTTCTTGGTCATTTGCCTAAGGAAACATTGCTTACAGACTCATTTTTCTGAAACCTCTTCTTTGGGACATGAGAATACTTACAATTTCTAAAGCAAAATAGAAGTTGTATGGGAAGAGAATATGGTAAACTAAATGGAAACTGAGTACCTGGGCATAGTAGGTGGAAGAAAACGAATCATCATTCTTCATTTTCTTCTAAGGTTTATTAAATGAGTGTTTTAACTCACATGCACATTTTACATCTTGCTCTTTAAAAAGTATGTTAGAGTCTACACTTGTCCCTTCTTATTGGAGAATTCACATACACTGACGTACGTGCACACACATATATGTGTTTGTTCAGAAACTCCTGCTTCTCTTCTTGCAGCCTCTGTGTGGAGAAGTTATATCCCATTAGTATGTTATTCACAATTGTAAGGAATGATGCAGGAAAAATAATCTAAGATGCCTGAAAATATAACAGTAATTTAGCTAGTAAATACAACGCAGCACTGGGCACGTGAGCCGCAGTTTTTCTGTCAGCACTGTCTTCTCATCTTTTACTGTTTGCTCCAGTGTCATCTCTTTTATGCACGGTTCAGGCTTTCTGTATCCTGAGCGCAAAATAGCTAAATCAGGAACTTTAGGGTAAAGTGAGAGGATGAATTCTAACCTCTCTGTCTGAGCCAGCCCCCAGCGATTGGTGAACCGACTCTCTGATTCTGCTATATCATAGCTTTCTTTTCTTTTGACTGGGCCATTGTCATATTGCTGTTCACCTCTAACCCTGCGTACACAAACCTGAACTCTGGATTAGGCTTCCCAGGGAATAAACTATGGGCAAAGTTGAACTAGTAGCTAGAATGAGGGGAAATGGTTCATGCTGCCATAGTAACATGACCTCGTACTGTCTGCCTGGAACAAAGACGGTTTTCTTGTCCTTTTTTCTGCCCCTGTGAGTGTTTAAGCCCCCCTGCTGTTTCTCTACTCCGGAGGGGTTGAACACTGTACACCATGCAGTGAAAAAAGAGGTTACTCTCCCCTGCTTAAAGCAGAGCAGTCAGCTAGGAAACTGTGGAATCAGGCAACTGGAAAAAAAAAAACCCAAACCACTCCCAAAACAGAGTTGGAGACTGGTCAATAATTTGAGTTTGGAGTTTGAATTTCACATAAGCGTCCCAAATCCTAGGTATTGCAATTTTAACTCAGTCACATTTATTTCTCATTCAGGCCTCCTTGTATTGTCTTAGAAAAATAGTAGCTAAATTAATGTAACTCTGGGAAGCTTTAATGTGCATTAGTCCTATGGAGAGAGATGGGAACCTCTGACTCTGGTAGAATTTAGTGTTTGGTTTTTATCCTGTCGTAGCTTTAATTGGGAATGCACAATAAATTATTTAAGTGATGATGCACAATAAATATGGAGTTTGGTTTTTACACCATGCCAGACTTCAGTAAGAAAACAGATGGGGGTTTATTCTGCAATGGGAGCAGGGAACCAAGATCCCTTCCATTTAAACTGTCTTAGTCTCATTAACTTCCATATTTTCCTGCAATTTTGGAACACCTGGTAGTTTCTTCATCATAATAGTTAACATTCTCACAAAACTATGTTTTACTTGAAATGTTTAACTGGAGATCATCTCACAGATTTGCTTCCAGTTCAATTTTGGAGAGCTCTGTCAAAAGATATTTAAAAAAAACCCAACACAACAAACGGCCCTTTTTGCATGTAGAGGTTTAGAAGACTGAAAATAAATGAGGCTCTCAGTCTTAATTAATGAATGAGCCTTCCTGACCTGTCATGCAAGGAGAATCTGACATGCTTTCTGTAATTCCACACATGATAGAAATGGGAGTTCTTCATATTTGCTTTCTTGATATTTTCTTCATCAATTGATCCTTGAAGTTAATCTAGAATCCTTGTTTTCTGCAGTATCATGCTCAGGTGTCTTGTATGTTTTGAGATGGATGGTAGAGGTGATGCACTAGGCTTGGACACAGTCACAGATTTATCCTTCTTGGCAGTTTTGGAGAAGGCAAGAGGTGGGGCTGGAAATTTGCTGGTCTGGATTCTCTTCCAAATGTTGCCACTGGCTTTCCATGTGATTGGTTTTACTTTTATAATACGAGAACACCGTTGTTTGAATACAGAAGTGTAGTGATTCTCAGCTCTCATGTAGTGATTTGGAATCTGCACGTGAGAAATATTAGTGAGTTTGGTAGAAAGTTGCCGACCCTGTGTCGCAGAGATTTCTGAGGTAGCATTGCACTCCAGCTGACCATGAGGTTGTTGCCTTTCTTTGAGGAAAAAGCACAGTCTGGCATTCTAGCAAAAAGCTTGCTGGAATGGCTATGACATGAAAGGCACTGAACATTTACACGTTCATCTCTGATGTTAGATTAGGCCTTTTGAGCATTTTTTTTTTTTTTTGAGGAGAATAAGAGGTTAAAGGAGACTAGAAAAGTGAGGAAAGGTGACTGAAAGGATGGCAGAGGTTCTGCCTTTAGTAACCAGATTTCTCTGTACCACTCCTGAAAAGCATTTCTTTTGATCTTCCAAGTTACTCAGGTAAAGGGAAGTGAGATAACCGTGAGTTATTGCAAACGGGCCTTATGAGACCGAGGAGGCATTAAAACAGCAAATGAAATTCAATGTAAATAAATGTGAAGTGATCCATTTAAGAAAAAAAAAAATCTGAACTCCTCATAAAAAATGTTGTGCTTTGATGTTTGCTATTGCAGAGGAATGGGATGTTGAAGCTATCATAGGTACAGCTGTGAAAATGGCAAATCGGCACTTGACAGTAGCCAAAAAAAAAGGGATCTGAATGCTTGAAACTGTTGGGAAAGAAACAGACAACAAAGTGGAAAAGAGTTGCTATAACAGTGTGTAAGTCTGCAGCCTCCTGCCCAGTATGTGTTACGCAGTTCTAGAGCCCCTGTCTAAAAGGGACATACCAGAACTGGAAATGAACCAGGGAATGACACCAACAATAGATATGGGCCATACACTGTCTCTGAACAAGAAACAGCAGAGTGAGGTAGGAAAAGGCATCAGAGGAAACGTGACAGAGTGGCAGAGGGAGGCTAAAAACAACTGATTGTGCATTGTTTCTTTCAGTGAATGATCTGGAGGATCTCGGATAAAGCTATTATTTACCATCTACAAAATAAACAGAGCTGTAGAACTTCCCACATCAGTACACGTGACCTTGGGCTCAAGAGGCTCCCAGGCTACTAAATGTTAGAAGGTGGGAAAGAATTTGGGAAAAGGATGACTACCTTGTATGCCTATTCTTGGGCTCTTCCTTAGGCGTAAGCTGGTGGCCACGGCCAGGGCCAGGCTATTTGGCCAGCTGTAGACCTTCTCGACAGAGCTCAGGGGTGCTGCAGAAGTAACAAATGTAATTTAGTAAATACAATACAGGTTCACCCAAGCTCTGATGGCTGTCATAACTTTTGCAATGTAGTGTCAAGTCATCATTGTCTCTGGAAGCGGTTCCCGTGATTTAGATGCAGGAACAATCAGGTAGAAACCAGTAATGCCTGCTTCAGCAAATGGCAACACCTCAAATTGATTGTTATTCACTTAATTTGCATATGTCTTTACATGAGGGGAAGGGTCAAGGGAGGAGGGCTGAGTTACGCATTTCATATTGATGATTATAAAACAGTACTCTGTCACCAAGTCGGGGCTTTTTCAGTAATGCAAGAAGCATTTACAAGTGGTATCCAGCAGCTTTCCTTTTAAATCTCTGAAGAGAAGCCTTACTAAACCAGCAAACCAACTAAAAAAAACCCACCTAAACAAAAAAATTGCCCAAGTAAAAAAGGTGCTGGACAGGGAATGACAATTTTGCACGAGTACCAATAACATTGTAGTCAAGCTTTGACTTGAGTGTCTGTTGTATCGGGTTGAATCCCCTATCCCTTCCCAGCCATGTGTTCCTTCGCCATTGGAGGAGCACCAATGGCCTTCCCTGCCTCAAATCAGATAGTGAGAGCAGAAAGCCCATTTTGTCCTGTCTCTGCTCTGTATGCAACACTGTCTTGCAGAGCAAGGAATTAGTGATTGAAGAGATGCCAGCGATGTGCTGCTGTAGCGAACGCTAGTCCTTCAGTCAGGAGATAAACTCATTGGAATTCTGTAAAAACTCTAGTAATAGAATATGTGTGGATTAATTGGTTCTATGGACTTTAAGGAACAGTTTTTCACATAAAGAAATGGTGTGCAACGTTATCAAGTCCATTGTCTTTTTCCCTGTTAATTCTGCTTATAAAGAGTGACTCTGTCTGTAAATTGCAGGTGGCAAATCCTGTCATATGTGATGGGTATATCTATGAACCCGAGCCAAGCCTATCATGTACGTTCAGTAAGCCCAGTAGATATTTATATTTCTTATTAAATTCTTACAGGTTTTAAATTTCATAATTATTTTATTTCCTCACAAACTGCTCATTTTCCTCTGCCAGGTAAGTGTCTGAAATAAACTCCCTCTCTTTTGCTCTACCTTTGTTTAGGGGTGTTGGAGGAGATGGTTAGTGTGGAGGAGGAATGGGCATTGCTGCATGTGGGCTTCTCAGTATTTTGCAATAGAGGTATAGCGTTGGGAAGGGATGTGAGAAATATAGCATCAGATTCAGTATGAACAAAAAACACCCACTGCAAAAATCTGAGCTGATTCTTTTCAGTGTTTGTAAACAGAGTTTTTATGCTCGAACTTTGGAAGTGGACTTTCCTGCTATGCCAAATAGTCAAGAATAAATAGATACCTTCATCTTCAGGTCTGGGGAGGTGGCAACGATCAATAAAACATACTCTATAGGGTACAGTCATTAGCCTTGAATATTTGTGTCACCTGGAAAAGTCATTGTTACTGTTTAGTCACAGCTTACAGAAGGGAAAAGATGTGTGGAATAAACAACCTGCCTGAATTTGCAGTTCATCATGGAGCCGGGAGAGGCTGTCTCGTGACTGTCATGCCTTTCGATGCTTCCCTCTGCCTGGCGTGTGTCTAAGTAAGGATGGGAAGGCAAACCTAACAGCTGAAACTTCATGAACTCCCTGCTCTCCTGAACCCCACAAAAGACCACCAAACCCACGCCTGTCTGTGGTTGGAAGCTTTTCCCCTTCTGTTTTTCTGTTCTTCTGTGTGGCCTCTGTCTTCCTGACCCTACCCTCAAGGTCTGCTGTGTATGTGCAACACCCCTCTCTTTCACCCTGTGTTTCCCTGCAGAGATTACAGTCTTTCCAACACAGTGACTAACATTAATGTGTTAGAAGAAGATATGAGAAATGAGAAGAACTTCAAAACCTAATTTTGAAGAGTTTTCTATTTTTTTAATGCAATAGGAGTTGGATTCCTTTCCTGCTTTTGAGCATGGCCCTCACTTGTCCCTCTCAGACTCCTCCCCTGTCATCGTCTTTTGCAGTATTTGGTGTGTTCCACAGCAGGCCTATACCAATGCCATGCTCCCTTTTAGGGCAGTGATCTACTGTGTCTGGGACACCATTAGTGTCAGCTGGGTGAAGGCAGGAGGAGTAAAGAGGTGTGTCTAATTTGTGCCAAGACTTCCTTTGGGGAGCTAAGGAAGGTAGCCCTTTTAGGGACCCTCCAAGTGACCGAGCCCATTTTCTGTGTCTAGCTCAGCTTTTGTTCTATCACATTGTCACTTCCCATTCCTCTTTAAAGTGTGTGTGATAAGATGGAGTATTGCATCCTTCGCCATCCTGCAGCAATGGAGAGTCTCCTCGGGGGTTCTCAGAAGAGCAGCTTCAAATTATCCTCTCATTAGTGATGATACATCCCTTTTGAACACTGTGCCATTCCATCGTACCATTTCAGCATTGAACATTAGGAGATAACTGCCTTCACAACATATGTCATTACTCATTAAGGGACCCTTCCTGGATTATGGCTGAGGTTTAATGTCTTGTTAAATATGTTTAACACTTACAGTTTTGTTTTTAATTTAGGAAGCAGCATGATCAAAGTGTGCCCTGAGAATTTCTCTCTGATTTTGTGAAATTTGCAGGTTGGCCTGTTCAGAGGAGGTGATCCTTAAATTGAATTGCAGCCCTCCAAGGCGTGTTTGGATGTCAAGCACTGCCATGATCTGACATGTTAATGGCTTTCAGAAAACAATGTGTTTCAGAGGTAATTGCTGAAGCAGTGAGTTCCCAGCAATATTTTACTTAAAAGAAATGTGCTGCTTCTCCACTGTGAAGACTGGAACAATGACACTGAACAACTGAGTGATACAAATCTCTGCTTGCCTTTTAATGGTCGTTAAATTCTTCTAATAGACTGGAGCAGGACCTCTATCCCGTCCATTGTTTGGAGCTGAGGATAACATTAGAATCAGACATGATGTTGTTATTGTAACTGGACTTCAGGATTTATTTTATTAAAACAAGAATTTTAAAACTCATAGCACAGACCGGAAAAGAACTCCCTAAATTAAAACCTCACCATTTGACTCTTCCACTGAGGGTCATCTTCAGTTTTACCAGATGAACTCTACCAGGGCAATGATTCATAGCAATTCTGTTGCTACATGTTCAATGCTTGTCTTTTAATTAATGTGCAAAAGAGAGATGCGCAGCAGTAGCCATTTTTTCAGTCAGCTAAGTAGGATAGTGGGGATGGAAAAGAGGATAGGTATAAGAGAACAGGTTAGCTAATATGAACGTGTTGTGATAAAAGGACGAATCCTCTAGATTTGACCATTTTAATCACTATAAAAATGAATTTTAAAAGTTATGAATCAGTCTTTGGAAAATACTTTAAAAAAAATCATTGTTGATTACGCAGCTGACAGCCAGGTTTATGTGGGTACATCTTTGCAGGGACCTGCTTCAGCTAACAGATGGAGTCCTTGATTCTGTAGATTTTATTCAGTACTCTTTCTATATCTTATTGAACTGTCACTCTGAGTTTCTAGAAAAAAAAATTCATTCCTCAGTTCTGCTAATTGGCAGCAACGACTACAGACTACAGGAGACTCCCGGCCAGTGACTTGTGGTTGTCTTCAGAGGGCTGAAGGCCTAACGATGTGGTTAAGAGTGCAACCCAGGGACCCCCAATATCCTCAAGGGCACGCAGATGGTAATTCTTTCCTCTCCTGCAGCCTTCAAGTTTGCAGTGGGCTAGCCAGCCAGACTTGTCTTCTGCAGCGCGCCTGCTGGTACTAGGGGAGCCGCTGGCTTACAAGTATTTTTGCAGCAGTTCTAGGCAAATCCTGTGTTGCTCGATACCTGAAAGTTACCCTGAGCATCGTAAGCCTGACAAAACCATTCTGGTTGGGTAGTATCTTTGGCTAGGTTGACACGATGACACGATGACAAGACAACAGTCACTAATCTCTTAAGCTTACGCAGAAGGAGTGGTGCATGTTCTTGATTGGGAAAGGAAGGCTTTCAGTAGTTCCATGCTGGATGGAGAAGAGCAGAGAGTACTCTTGTCAAGAAACAACTGTTGAATGTAGGTTTGCATCCTCGTACAAGGGACATATCTAACTCATGCAAGCCAGTCACCAAATATGTGAGCAGTTGTGCTGCATAATAAGCTTGTAATGTCTATGAGAACAGGCGTTAGTTAATAAATATTCCTTCCACTTGTTGAAAACTTGTACAGTCTTCTAGGTGGAGACGTAAACAGCTGGACTGTATGTCTTCAGATAGGCTCATTTGGGTGTAATATTTTGTTATATGCTGTACCATTCACTTTAGTTTTTTACAGCGTAGGCTGCTGCACCATAGCCTTCAAGTGTCTGTGTGTATCATGTTAGGTGAATGAAACGTTTTGGACCTACTTCATGGAAATGGTCAGAAGGGAGGAAAAACGACGTGTGTTTGGTACTGGTGGGTGAGATGGTCCGGGTGAGGCAGACTAACATTAGAGGAGTGAGATCTACTGTAAGTTTAGGCATTTATATGAACCTTTGCTTCCCCTTCTCTTCCAAGACCAGTTCAAGAGCTTTCCTTGCTTCTTCCCTGCCTGAGAACATCAGTGTGCTTCCTAATACCCTCACTGCACTGCTCTTTTGGCAGAGGTGATATGTCAGATTACAGCGGATGTTAGGAATTCTTCTTTCCTGAGTCTGTAGTTGTTAATGTTGTAATAAGAATAGCTTGCTTTGCTTTGGGGGGGTGGAATCATGTTCTCACTCCAGTCTTGGGGAAAGCACAGCAGCTTTTTCTCTGATATGAGATGGTCTGTGCTTTGTTTTTGGTTTTTACTTTCCCAAACATAACTGCAGTTTTTCCATGAAATCTCAGGACAAAAGTTCTGTCTCCATGAATAAGGGATTTTATTGCGAAATTCTTCACAAAAGTTGTCGAGTCTGTGGCCTTTGGAATTTTTGACAGACTGGCTGAAATGAATTATGCATATGTAAAGGTACTTGTTTTAAATGAGTTGCTAACATACCACGCAGTCAAAATCATCCCAAATCTGGATAGCAGCTTGCTTGATTCCCCCGTTCATTTCCTTCATCATTAGCCGATCCCATGCTCTTTCATACCACCTCTTTCTTCAGGGCCTTTGTTTTCTGTTTGTCTTAAAGGCGGCCCCAACAGTTGCAGCTGTGTCCGCCAGGATCAGTGTTCAATGATGGAATGGGACTGGGATTCAGGAACACTGGACTCCACAAACGTAGGGATGCTGGACATCGTCTGCTGCCACAGGTGAGTCACAAAATCTGAACATACTGCTGGCCTTTTAATGAAAATTAATGACAGTAAAATATCCTTATGAGGAAGGAGTCTGGCAAGGGTGAACTGGATAACCAGAGTGAAATGTTCAGGTGCTGAAGAGATGTCGAGGGCTCTCAGCTTGCTGTCTGGGTTGATAACGACTACCTTCCGTACTGCTTGGTCAGTCATTTTGCTAATACTGGATAGCAGTGCACTTTTGTTGCATAGAGTGGAGAGATGAGGGCTATTCTTAAGCTGTAACTGTGTCACCTACCTGATGAAATCAGCCCAGCTTGCTGGCTGATACTGCGCTCTTCACTGGGAGGGGAGATTACAGCTGATGTTAAAAATTCTGCCTTTGTCATCTAAATTCTTTCTAATGTTATAGATTATGCCATTTCTCTACAGCCTCCTGGCTTGCATATGAGCATATTCTTTCTCTGTATCGCCAGGGAATTTCAGTATCTGTAAGTACTCCTTTCCTGTTTTAAAGGATCCTGGACTTACTGCATCCTAAAATCAGGATCTCAGAGGATTTCCATCTCCCCATCCACTGAAGTATGTCATTCTGCTGACCCTTTCCTGACTCAGAATTCTAAGATCTTCTGCCTCTGTTCCCCAAGCCCTTTGTTTCATGGAGGCCAAATGATACGCTTTGTTCTGATGCTAAAGTAACCAGTATTGTCTCGTTCTGTCTGCTTCCAACATTGCTGGTCCTCTGCTGAGTGCTCGTGAAGTCTCTGCAGCATTGGTCAAATTTACTATTAATGGCTTAAATCTCACCTCTTAGTTCATTTGTTTATATGAGAAACAAGACTATGACACCTTAGTCACCAAAAGAGCTGGGAAGATATTTATATTCCTCCCAACTGAGACGCCTCTCCAGCTGTACCCATCCCTGCAGAGCAGCCCAGATGGGCTGAAGGCTGCCGCTAGAGTACTGGGTAGAGCTGTTGCACAGCCCTTTCTGAACACTTCTCTAGTGACCTTACCACTTTTTAAAATACTTTAGTGTCGCTCATGTGTCAAGATGTTAAGAATTTTAGAATAGAGATTGATCACTGATATTGATAGCATTTCAGCTGGCAGCTTGATAGGCTTTACCTATCAATTTAACCCCAGTTTTAGGGTAGCACACCCCACACCCCACCCCAAAATGCAAAAAAGTTTTTTTAAAAAAATTAAAAATTGTAACACCACCCACTTCCCCCCCCCCCCCCCCCCCCCCAAATGTAAGTTTGCACGCCGGTTCCTAAAGAACTTTTCACAGTTCTGAAATGAGAGCAGATACATGTTTTCAAGAAGCAGGACAAATCCACAGCAAAAAATATATGTAAATGTTAATTTCTGATTCATAATTGAAAGTTATTCTATTATTAATCAAAAGTTCTTTTATTGTAGTTGAATATTTCTGAAAATTTAACTAGAGAATTGACCTACAGATTGAGTAATTTTGATTACTGCATTCATAGTAGTGCCCTTTAAAAAAAAACAGCAAGCAGACAAAATACCCCATCCAAAATGAAAAAAAACAGCACCTCCTGATTCATACTACTATCATGGAAGAATGCAGACCATGTTCTCCTGAGCTTAAATTTCAGTTTGCCAAAAAATTGAACCAATATTTTCTGAAGGGCTGTAATATGTTGAAGTCATTATGAAGGCCAGGTGGTTAATTAGCAAATAGACTTTTCTGTAGAAAATCAGTTTTCATGATAACTTTATAACACTTTGGTGTGCAAATCTATTGAAATGCTGATTTGGGATTTTAGTTCCACCTCTTCCCCCCTGGCTGCTCTCCCCCTCCAAGTTTGAGCAGTTAGGTAGAAATTCAGATACCTACTATTATTGCTTTTCGGAAATTTTTCTTTCTCCTTTTGCTATTAGCACCTCACTGTAGTGCTGGATAAACAATATTGCCATAATTCTTCCATGACATCTCTTTCCAAATAACCAGTTAAATGTTCAGATTCATACAATAGATGATAGTTTGCTTTTGTCTAGCGCACAATAGTGGATAGTGTTGTATGATCACATGGACTGTAATTAAGCATGTACCAATACGATAGTACAGCTTAGAATATCCCACCCTGGGGTCCCGTTCTGGACTGTGGAGTGTGGTTTCTGTGGACGCCTGCAGGATGACTCAAGCTGTAGATTCTGTAAAGGTCCAGCTCACATGTGTGTATTGATGCAGAGGCAAATTTGTGACTTGAGGAAAGTTTCATGTAGTGTATCCGTGGAGGGGATTCCTCTCTATTACCCGATAAGGATGTGGTGTGTATAGGGTATCCGTAGCAATGGTCACATGTTAAAATACTAACTTTTTCTTTCAATTCCTGGACAAAAATTGAGAGTTCAAAGATGAGTGGTATCATTAAATCTGAGGAAAGAGGGGCTAGATTATTCATGGGTAAAGTGAGCACAGGTAATCCATAGAGAAACCTGAATGAAGGTCCAAATTCCAGTTACTTTGGAGGCCCGTTGTTCCTCACCTTGAAAAGGAAGCTGGTCAGGAGTAACTGCACACTGAGTGTAATTTGGTTATTTACCATTGATTGTCAAATGCCAGTTTTCTCAAGACCTCAGTTTGCAAAAGCATTGGTAGAAAATGTTAGTCTTGAATTAAATTTCTTACAAATCATTAGGAAATATTAAATTACTGTTGGAGTAAACAGCTTTAAATCCTTGACACAAAGGATGAAATGATGAGGCAAGTCAGCTCCAGATACATTCTCTGCTGTGGGGCTGATTTCCCCCGATGCAATTTTTATTCAGCTGACAAGATTCAGTAAAGTACAACCAATTGAGACAACACTTTGTAGCCTCTTGGTGGTGTGGGTTTGGCTTTTTTGGGAGTTGACAGTGAGGCAAAAAGAAGAATCTTTGACATCAGGGTGCAGTCCTTCGCTTTCTAATTTTCATACTGAGCATAGTTAGCAAAAGTTTGGATGATACATACATGAGAAGCATGATGTTTGGCCAGAGTTGTCACACTCTTTGCTGTAGCTTTGTGGGGCAGGTAGTTTATTTTTTTTGTTTGTTTTGGAGTCTATACATATTCTGGTTCATTCCAAACTGTAATCAATCTGCAATCGAGATGGAACATGAGGATGGCAGGGCCAAAGCTCCATTTATCAAGACTTCCTTTTGATTATATATGTGTGTCAGTATACGTGTGTATATATTTAAAAATTGGAGAATTTAGCTCCGTCCACCTTGATTTAATGCCATTAAGCATGTCATTTTACTTAAATGATTTCTTGGTAGAGGGACTGCTGCCAAAACCATGTTGCTAAGTGTCAGAATTACAGTATTTGTGACTGTGATTGGAACTGTTTGGTGTGGAGTCTGATACCTGAACTAAGGCGACAGAAACAAACTCCCATAGTGCCCTTGAGGAATAATGTCAAGGATGGTCATTAAAAAGTGAGATGGATTGTTCTAAAAACAGAGAACGGAAGTAAGATCATTGCTGGTCTTCAACAACACATGCAGTAAGGTTTGAATCTAATCTCAGTGTTTGCTATTAGAAATTCATCTGTCTTTAGAGAAGGAATGGTTTGGGAAGTAATCACTGGGAGCATGTGTGTGGCATTGGAAAGAGGTTCCCTGGGTTAAGCATAAACCTTCTTAGACCTGTCAGTCTAGGGGAATTTGGGGATTTGGGAGTCAGTAGGATAAGGGTGGGATAACACCAGCAGAGGTGTCCCAGCATGAGAAAGGGGAGGATCAATGGAGGAAGGACTTATCCCTTCAGAGCGCTCTGAACCCAAGACTGCGGGTTGATGCCATCATACACATGACCTCTGTAAACCAAGTGTGATGCATATTATTAGATTCTGAGCAATTTATTCTTCTGCAACATGGATCTATGTTCTGCTTTTTCCCTCTTCCTCACTCCTTACCTCCCTGAACATGAATCTCACCTCTTCTACCCTCCAGTGCACATTTGTGTCAGAATTAATCACACTGCCAGGGGAGAGTAGACAATAAATACGAAGAGCTTTAGTAGGAACTCACGTTAAATAGCATCTGATCAGCCCTAGAGAGTCTGCTATGCAGCAACTTTGCTTGTGACGTGAGGTTTGACGTCTCATCTCTATGTATTTCCTCTGGTCAGAAATAGTTGTTTTGTTACAGTACTGTTATGATCCTGTTTGTTTCCTGAGTGAGCAAGAGACTCAAAATTATGATGATATAAGTAAAGCAACAGTGAGAAGCACTGAAGTAGAAAGCAGTGCTTCACCTGAATAATTTTCCTGTATTTTTAACCTTTAGTAAGGCAGTCGTTTATAACTGATAGAGACAGATGCAGTTTTTTCATTTTTGTCTGTTTTGGTAGCCATCACTACTGGTGTACAGCATTGCAAGGGTAATTAATTTGGGGGGGCCAAAATTGGCTTTAATGTTATGCACTAGATAACAAAATCATAATATTTCTTGGGAATAGGTATATTTTTAAAAATACAGCAAATTTAGATACCTTGTTTGCTTTCTGGTTTGTGAACTGCCCATATTTACACTCATTGTTTTCATGTGTGCATGTTAGAAACTTTATCTTTCAAGGAATATTACTCTGTGTAGTAATCTGATCCCAGTATTTATAGTAAAACAAAGCACAAAATATGACAAATTGCATGATAAAATTTGGTACAACTACTGCTGAAATTGACCGGTATATGAAGTCACCACTGATCTCTCACTTTGGTGCAAAGCCAATCCGACATGCCTGCTGTGTTTGCTACTTGCACTGACATCCACCAGTTTCAAATTTGATTTCAATCAGGTTATTTCCTCTCAGTAGCTTTGTGTCAGACTTTCTGTA
The DNA here is from genome assembly GCF_965231255.1 of Vanellus vanellus. Lineage (NCBI taxonomy): Eukaryota > Metazoa > Chordata > Aves > Charadriiformes > Charadriidae > Vanellus > Vanellus vanellus. The sequence continues at coordinate 8,622,222 of NC_138927.1, read as the reverse complement.
CCCTCAGCAGCTCTCTGCACAGCATATCTTAAACGCATCTTTTTTCTGTTGTTCTGTTTGAATTACACACCAGCAAAGTGGTGCTGCTGTTCCAGTTAGACTGGTTAGGAAGCAAAGCTGCTGCTGTATTTCTATCCCGACCTGTAATCTGACAAGCACAGAATGACTAAGGACAGTAAACCACATTCTTGCCTTCTCTTAGACTAATTTTCTTCTTTATGTCTTTTATTTGAACTGCATAAGTATAAGGAAAGAATAGTGACGAGATCTCTTATACTGTAAAAATATGTAAACACGTGTTCTGAAAACACATGTAGTGCTAAAGAACAGAAGAACTTGTAATTATTTTTAGGGCTTGAGCCAGATGTGACTAATAGGCCATAGGGACAAAAGCTTCAATCCGTCTGGAAGGATCCCTGTCTCACAAAGAAGGTATTCCTGATAGAGACATGAACTGCCATTAGCAGCAGTGATGAATATGAACTGAGCACCAATTTATGAAGGTTTTTGCTTTTCAGAAAAAATGAGGTAGTGTGATATTATCTGTAGCAAATTCAGTTTACAACCTAAATTATTTTTTTGTTTTGTTTTACCATTTTACCTGTGCTTTAAAGGAATGAGGATTAATATTTCTAGGTATTTTCTTGTATAGAATCATAGAATCATGGGGTTGGAAGGGACCTCTGGAGATCATCTAGTCCAACCCCCCTGCCAGAGCAGGGCCACCTTAGAGCACGTTGCACAGGAACGCGTCCAGGCGGATTTTGAATGTCTCCAGAGATGGAGACTCCACCACCTCCCTGGGCAGCCTGTGCCAGTGCTCTACCACCCTCAAGGTAAAGAAGTTCCTCCTCATGTTTAGGTGGAACTTCCTATACTCGAGTTTGTGCCTGTTACCTCTTGTCCTGTCACTGGGTACCACCGAAAAGAGTCTGGCCCCATCCTCCTGGCACCCACCCTTTAAGTATTTATAAGCATGGATCAGGTCCCCCCTCAACCGTCTTTTTTCCAGACTAAAGAGACCCAATTCCCTCAGTCTTTCTTCATAAGAGAGGTGTTCCAGTCCCCTAATCATCTTGGTAGCCCTGTGCTGCACCCTCTCCAGCAGTTCCCTGTCCTTGAGCTGGGGAGCCCAGAACTGGACACAGTACTCCAGGTGCGGCCTCACCAAGGAAGAGCAGAGGGGGAGGATGACCTCCCTTGACCTGCTGGCCACACTCTTCTTGATGCACCCCAGGATGCCATTGGTCTTCTTGGCCACAAGGCCACATTGCTGGCTCGCGGTCATCCTGTTGTCCACCAGGACTCCCAGGTCTCTTTCCACAGAGCTGCTCTCCAGCAGGTCAGCCCCCAACCTGTACTGCTGCATGGGGTTATTCCTCCCCAGGTGCAGCACCCTACACTTGCCCGTATATGCTCGTTCATATGTGATCTGGCCATCTGAATGTTAGATCTAACTAGCAGTTCCTAGGTTTGGAAAGTTAACTTAAAGTTATGTTGATGAATACTCTTCCTTTTATTTGCTGTCTCTTCTCAGACTTCCCTAAACCAACAAGGCAGCATAGACACCAGCTGTACATTTTCTCCGATCTATTGTCTGGGACTTTTTTCAAGACTTCTTTCCCTTGCTCTGTGCAGTGCAGTAGCATGTCTTGATTGAAACAAAGCTTATTACCCTCCTGAATCTCAGTCTTCCATCTTGTTAGTGTGCAGGAAAAAGGGTTGAGTGATAAGAACTGTAACAATGAAATTAAGTGTCCCAATACAGAAAGCACACTCCATTGCAGCCCCTGTGCTTGTTTCACAGCCCTTATGGTTTGAATGCTTGTCTTAACATAAAAAGCACCAAGCTGATCCATTAGATGCAATGAGTATAAATATTTCAACCAAAGCCGGTACCTTGCTGTATCAGAAGGAGGAGTGAAACTCTGGCGAAACGCCATTCTTGCTGGTTTGCTTCTCAGAGAGACATGGCACTGTCACTGTGTTCTTTGCCGCATTTGCAATGATTCTGAATTCTATAAATGACATCATCTCACCTATAAGTTTGCAGTATATAGTAAGGGGACACTGGACAGAGAACGCGGGAACAGACACTGTGTCAGGCCAAAGGTACGGGTATCTCAGAAGCCTGGTGAGAGGGTCAGAGTAGGTAGTGTGTGTCTGCCCTCATGTCACTGGGAGACGAGTGAGCGCAAGGGTTCAGGATTTATTGCTTTGTAGATGAACAAAACCGCTCGATCACGTCTGTGAATCTGTGACTGAATTTTATGGAAGATGTTGTGTATGTGCTGGTACTTTTTCAGGGGTAGATAAACTTTGCAAAATTCCCTTCATTCTCGACGTTCTCTGAGTTCACTTTAAAAATCTGTGCATAGTTACTCGAAGTGTGGGAAATAAAAAATCTGATGCTTTCCATGAGAAAGCAAAGTATCTGAAGATTTTTATTTTTTAGCATGTTTGGGATGTACACTTGAAAAAGGGTTAACCAGCAGCCAAAACAATTCACTGCAAGATCTTCAAAGCAAATCAGATTTTTTAATTATATCAAATTAAGGTTATTAAAAGTTAAGTTCTGAACTGAGAGCATTTTCCAATGAAAGGTGCTGCAACATCATTATTTCTCCCCAAAACGCACTTACTGTACATTTCTCAAAGCCATCAGCCTTGATTGAAAGCTAATGAAAAAGCTGTCCTGCGTCAGTTTATTCCTTGTATCCATTAAGAATAATTACGGCTGAACAATTTTTGATGCCTGTAACCTTCGCAAGTGTTGCTAATGGCATTATAAATTGCTCCTTGTCCAATGACTACAGTCTGAAGCTTAATTCAAAAGCGCTCTGTCAACAGGGCTGATTTGTGTGGTTAATGAGTGCGTTTAAAACAACAGCCTCGGCTCATGCATCCTAATGTCGATAAGAGGATGTGGTTCAATAAAGAGGCTTGTCCGTAATAATTAGCAGCGACAAATGCTCTGGATTAGACCGATCGCAGCATTAATGACTCTGCTTTCAGCCTGTTAAAGACAAAAAGTTTCCAGCTCTAACTTTTCTGGGCTTAGATTTAACTTTTAAGGAATGGTCTTCTATAAGCCAGTGGTGCAGTGAACTAAACACAAATCTTTAATACGCGCTGTGTCAGTAGTCACTGAGCAGTCCGAGGACTCAGTAAAGACTCTCATGGCCAAAGTTAGATTTTTCTGAAAACATTTTTTCCCAAGTGCCTATTGGTGAAATAGTGGGGCAAATCCACCTTCCACAGTGTTTAGGATATGAGCGTTGTAATGTTATTCTTTGACATGATAGTATTTGCATGGCTTTCCTATGTACTGCCTGTTCTGCAGTTTGTTTTTGCCTTTAAGATACATGAAATCAGTGTTGGATTTAAAAATACCTTTAGGCATTTTGGCATAGAAAAAGATACATCAGAAGCGAACCCATGAGGTATAGCTTAAACTCAGCCAGTAATATGCAGGAAAAAAACTCCTTTTAAACACAAGCCTCGGTGTAGTTCACCTAGCCATTCCTGCATTTGATAAACCGGTTACTAGTGCTGCCATCTTAGTCTGCATATCGCCCTCAGCTCTTGGCATGCAAATTTTGAATTTGAAAAGTCTGATAACAAAAAGCAAAAGCTCAGGATGTAGAATGTTTTCCCACTTACTCCCTCCTTTCCTCTCATCTCTCTTTTTTTTTTGTGTGTGTGTACTACATTTGGTAAAAGTCATGAATGACGAAAGCTGCACGTTGAGATGGCGGGAAAAAGATGTGCTGAGATCTTTTTGTGGTATTACTGAGAAATGGGTTGGGACAGCTTTTCTTTTCTGTGCTGAAGAAGTGCTGTGCATCATACATGGACGCTTCAGTAGCAGCTGTGGTATTTCCAGAGTTAACACTCCAGTGCAAACTTACACCTGAGCTGCGCGTGCAACGATGTCGTGTCAATGAAGGAGGGAAGGCATTGAGTGAGTCACACCTCTAAGGGAACCTTCTCGTGGGGGTAGCAGGAAGAGTGGGGATTTATGAAAGTAAATGTATCTGGTAATGAAGTCTGCTGAAACACGTTTCCTGATGGAAAACTTGAATTTGACAGTTCTGTCAAAGATCAGGTGCTTCAGGAGGGACATTGTGCTAAATCTTGTATTTTTTTTTTTTTTTTTCTAAAACGAACCCAAACAAAATTACTTTTAGCTTTAGGCTTTGGGGATTTATTTGCATTTTTGGGATATGGGTTCTGCTCTGCCTCATCCATGGGCCATCGAGTTTGGTTCTCAGACATTGATGATATTGGCTCAAATATCTTACAGCCTAATCCTATTACACCCATCTCAACAGAAAATAAATTCATCACACAATTTAGAAAATAAAAATCACAACACACAATTACAGAAAATGCTAAGATTGCTAAGACAATGCAAAAACGCTAAGACAGTTGTGTTGTTCTTGAATGTGTTATCCAAATTAATTTCTAGCTCTCTGTGAAAATAACTTTGGAATAAAGTACCAGAACTTCATGGTGGCTGCATGGACGCAGTGGAAAAACAGCTTTTGAAATATGATTTGTCTGAAAGCTAAACTCCTATGAATGTCCCTGGAGAAATTTCCCTTTGACAACTCACAGTAAGCTTTAACAAAATATAAAATAATGTATTATAGGATAAATACTAAATTCAAACAATAATTAATTTTGATTCTTGTGTATCAGAGCAGTATAATGTACATTATTTTAATTGTAGCCTGCTCAGTGCAGACTCTCTTATCCATAATGTGAGGTGTCACAGAAAATCAGACAGGAGAGATTATACGATGGGGTTTTTTTGTTTAGTTTTGTTTGGTTTTTGTATGTGTGTTTGTGGTGGCTTTTTTAACTGGAGTACAGTAGTCACTCTGGACTTTGTTAACAGTTTGAGAATCTTTCAGTTAGTGTGTAGAGTTACTGTGTTAGAATTTAGCATCTATTGAAAAAAATTTGTAATTTCAAGTCAAAATAGATTAATTCAACTTGAAATAGATAAAGTCTGGTATTTTTCAATGCAATTCTCAAATACCAGATTTCTGCATTACTGAGTGTGGCAAAACAGTAATTTTTGTCACGTTAACGGGTCTAGAACAGAATACGCTAAAGAAAATGTTAATTTTGAATGGCACAGCTTCTGTCTTTTGCATCTGGGGAGCAGCTGTCCAGCAGATCAGATGCGTGTGTGCATACAGAGCTAAAGGGGGTTTCTGAAACCATTGCTTACCCTTTGGGGTACACAAAGCAGGAAAATTGGAAAAGGGTTGAACTCTATCAAGAGTTCAAAATGAAACATTTATTCCCACTTGCAGGATTATTTTTTTCTTTCAGTCTGTAAATACCACTGTAATCCTTGCACAGTGACTGTACATGTGCTTTTACTGGAGAAGGTAAGGCTTTGTTAATTTTCGGATGAGCCACAAAACTGTTTCCTGATGCTCCATATTGTCATCAAAGACAGAAGTAAGACCTGTTACCACCTCTCCTAAGAGGGAAGTCACCGCTTCTTGGGCAAGCGATGTTTTACTTTCACTCAGAAAAGTGAAACTCTGGCTACTAAATATTCAGAGATTTTACTGCCAATCAGCATGAGCAAATAAGACAAATCAGTTACCTGCAGCAAGTGAGACCTGAAACTGTGCCCCCAAAGACCCGTTTACGGGAAGGAATTTACTTACTGAGAAAAAGGCTAAATCCAAAGCTGACATGAAAAATCAGCCCATTTGAATAATCAGCTGAGAGGACAGGTATAGTCCAATGTTAGAAAAAATAATGATTACTTTCTAAATACTGTTAGCTCAGATTGTTTCCTCCTCCTCACTGAGTTGTGCAACAAACTTGGAAACAACTTTGAGAGCCAGTCTCAACTGTAGCAGTTTTCTGTAGGAGTTACAAATATTGAATAAACTCTGACGTGCTATGTTTATTTTGGAATAGTAGTTCTATGGTGAAAAAATTCAGACACCCGGTCAGGTGAGAGTGCTCTGACGTCCCAAGTAGTCCTTTTTCTTCTGTAACATACAGTTCACTGCACAGGGCCTCCTACCCTGCCCTTCCTCTCAAGTCATGTGTGTGCAAAAAAGAATAATTTCATTTGCTTTAAAACCAAGTTGTTAAGACCAACCATCACACTTTAATTTGATTTGAGTGAGTATTTACTGCGATTTTCATGATACTTATAAGAGGGACCAAGTAGCAGAGATTTTGCTCATTGCTGTTTTAATTTGACATTGTGCCTGGTCAGACAAGCTCCCATGGGCCTTCTGAGGGGCTCTCCTTGAGACCTGTGAGGAGTAGCAGGGAGGAAAGATGTGGCTGAATTTGGACAAAGACTGACATATATTATTCATGTCAGGCAGGTGGGCTTTTTTTAATATTGTAAGAAATAGAGCCACATTCTTTTAAAAATGCAACTGAAAATGCTGCAGGGAATGCCTGGGATACCCTGTTGCAGAAAAGTCTGGGCTTGGCACCGTAGGGCTGTGAGCAGCACTGCCGAGTGCTTCCCAGGAGCGGTCCTGGCTGCTAGCCGGGGGAGGAGGCGAGCGAAGGCAGGGCTGCCGGCCGGCCGGGGGACGCTGCACAACGGCACTGGCGGCTCCTCGGCTGCGCTGGGGCACAGCACTGTGCAGTCAGTGTTTCAAAATACCTTTCTTGGCATGTGCTTGTTATTTTCTTGCTTGTTTGTTTTTTTCTTCTCTTAGCAAAAATGTCAACTAACTAAAGGGTAGTTTTAAAAGACCAGTTTATACCTATAAACTCATGTTGACATGATTAACTGAGCGTCACAGCTAGTAAGCCATTCATTTAGTCCTCTCTTCTCAAAGTTAGCACTTTGGAGTGGTATGCTGTGGCTAAATCTGTACAAATTGCTGGAATGGGCAGTTAAACGTTGAGGTCAGAGGTTAAATGAACATGGTTGTTTATGAGGACACAGCCCGAATCCATTTGCATTTTAATATTCTTTCTGTGAGACAAAAAACCATTTTGAGGACAGCTTGTTTGGAAATCCCATTAACAGGTTATTTATGGGACTCATGACTGCATGACCCTTAGCCTTGTTTTGTTAAACATGAACTAGACATGAATCAGATGGGCGGCTGGGCTGCTGCTATTGTTTTCCATAGCATTAAATGTCATTGAATTCAATTATTCTGAATCTGACACTTTCTAAGTTATTACCCTCATAATGCTCAATTTTCCTTTTTCCTTTGTCAACCTTATTATTTCTATCTGCTTTAAAAAGCAGAGACACTCTAAAAAGGCCGTTTCCACTCTTATCACTGATCTAGGTGAGAACGGAGAGCTTATCTACACAGCTTTTAAATAAATAATTGGGAAGACGCAGTTTGAAGAAATTAGAAGATTCCAGCTACTATCATGGTGCATTTTAAGGAATACAGAAGTGTAAAAATTCTGTCAGGGAAGTAAAATTAGCCATGTAAAGGTCAGGTACTAAATGCTTGGAAAGGGAGGGCTTTTAACCCTTTTTGGCAGGATTATAAAATGATGAGTGATAAATCGGGCTAAGATGATGATGCTGCTATCAATCAAAACGTGAAAAAAACCATCCATAGTTCCAAATAAAAGTTTTATAAAACAAGTTTAGTTTTTATGCCTTTTAACACAAAGCTTTCATTGAAAGGAGATACTGTACTAGATGACAAACTGTAGCAGAAATTAATGAAAAAACATTGATGCTTCTAATATGAGAGCTGCGTAGCTGAGAGCAGCATTATCTTTGCTAAAGGCCATGTTAAGTCCTACTAATCAATATTTCCTATCCTTCGTATTCTTCTCTTGGCATTTGATCTCTTACTGATCCAGTATTTATGGTACTAATCAAATATTGAGAGGACTTCCAGCTTTTTGAAAGCTAAAATCACACCTACAGAGTGCAGCAGCTGATAGCAGGTAACTTCACCTCAGCCCAAAGTATCTTTTGACCAGAAAGAGCTTCTGTGGTGCATATAAGTGGGAGCTGGAGTAGGGCTACGCAGATCCATAAAGTTTAAGAACAGGGTGAACTGCTGTGACCGCTTGATCCAGTTCTTACACACCAGCCTAAGAATTTCCCGTGTTTACTATAGCTTTGAACTCTAACAGATCTTCACTCAGCTGGAGAGGAAAACTGCCGAAAACAAATCTTCCGCACACGTGCCAGGTATTACAGGTGGAAATTTCAGTGTATCAGCTAAGGAATTCAGTTTGTGTCAATTCAGCTTTTAGCCATTTGCCTTTAAAAGACCTGATTCAGTACATGGGAGTGCACATGCACACACACACTGACTTCAAGTGCTTTGTTGGAGTCCCTGACTGAAGAGGTGTTTTTATTCTGAAGAAGTTGGTAAAGCATATAGAGTAGTGAAAGCATATAAAGAAAGTAGTGTAGGTACTCCTGCAAAGTTTACAGAGAGGAAAAAGTTGTTTCAAAGAGATCAGGGTTCAAATGCATGTCAGATTATTTAGTTATTTATTTATTTTATTACATAGCATGATGTTTTGGGATAAAAGGCATAAGCAATGTCTAGATCTCTGGAGATGTGGTCAATATTACGTTAATCACTGCAGCTTTTGTAGTCTGGTTCACAGGGCAGGAGCGAGCCCTCCTGTGAGATCCTCTCCATGCTTAGGATTCCCATACATTGAAAAGTAGAACCAGTTTCATAAATCATAGGTATGCATATATATATTTGCATATATACACAGATATATATATTTACAGTGAGGACTGTCTGCTTTTTCTGAAATACTGTTGCAAGAATAGCGCATATCCTCTGAGTAGGATAGCTTGCTGTTGCGTGGGCGGCTGTTCTGCAGACTGCATGCTACAAGTACATATTTCCGCACGTATTTGCATTCTTCTCTCCCTCCCTCTTTTCTTCCCTTTTTTTCCTTCCTTTCTCTTCCAAGTTTAAAATAGGTTTCCAGTATGAATTGGCCATCAATGGAATTCTTTAGTGGTTAATTTATTCTTAATAGAAACTGGTGGTTTTTTTCTGAAAAAAAAAACCTAACAATACATCTTTAGAACAAGTTCGTAAGTGTGATGATTTTTCTACTAATTTATACTACATACTCGGCTTGTTAAATGTTAAATTACCTCATTGTATCTCTGAATATCATATATACTTGGGCCTGAAATTAAGCTTGCTGTATAGTTGTCAAAATGACCACAATTTGCTCTATGAAATGTCCTGATTGCATGTGTAATTCAAAGCAATCCTAATCTCTGTATAAACCAGTACAGACTGCTTAGGGGCAGAGTTTATGTATGCTGATTGGGCCTTCAGTTTAGCTGATAGTGAATACACCTGCATGTTGAAAAAGACGCATTACGGATTTTCAAACTGCTAAATGCTAGAGAGAACAGAAAAGAAAGAAGAGGCGAAAAGCTGTTCCACTGCAGTAAAGGGCTCAGTTTTTCATATATGTGTTTGTTCCAAGCTCTGTTGAAAGTTACCTCACTCGTACCTCTGAAGTGAATATATTCATGTCCCAGAAATTGTATTGCAAATACAGCTCTTGGTTTGTCCCATTTCTTGCTGAAGTGTGTGATTCCAACAACAAAGATGAATCATATTAGGAAAAACCCTTCATTGAAAGTCGCCCCATCCTGAAACTTTAATGTTGTTCATCTTTCTAAGAAGTACTTACTCTGAAAGGATTTTGGCTATTTAGTCGGGAAGCAGCTGGCTGTTGAGGAAAGTTGCTGTAAGTCTTCTGAAATACTGCACAAGTCAGTGACACTTTCTGGAGGACCCCATGCTTTCATAAACACTTGAATGGGGTTAATTCTTCCGTATATGTAATTTGTTAACAAACCTGTTATATGGCATAGAGACATTTAACTATTTAATATTCTTTGTGTAATAATTAAGGCAGACGTAGTGCGACAAGGGTAGCTGCTTTGCTGCAAATAAAACACTTTTCAGTTCTGAAAACTGTTTCAAAAAGGCATGCACCAGAGCATGCACCAGAATGGAACGGCTTGTGCAAATGCGTACAGATTCCATAATGTGTGTTTTGTTACAAAGAATGTGTAAATTAGGGAAAGTTCCCACATAAACTGCATTTCTTGGTTAGTTATATATTATTTTAATGATCTGAATTCTGCCACTGTAGGCACAAATTACTGTTCTCGTATAGCATCAATCCCAGTTACTTTGAAAATGAAAAAATACATCACAGTGAGCAATTTACTCAAAGAATTTAGGCTTTACTTCTGTCTGCATCACAGCTGTGAACAGATCGTGATTTACTCAAAATGATACATAGGTAACTCTCTTCCTTGAAAACATTTTGCTAATACTTTTTATCAACCTTGAGAATGAACCATCAAGTTTGACCTGTAAAATTTAGCTGTGACTGAAATTATTATCTATCATAAAATTATTGCTGTGTTTTATTGAATAAGCCCAAATTTGTTCCCAGCAGGAGTTTCTTGCTCTTGGAACTCTTACGTTGATTTCTGCAAATGTCTCTGTGGATCGCAATTTGTTTTTCCTTAATAGGTGGTCCACTCAGAGTTCCGTTTCTCCAGTGTTCATGAAAAACGAACGTTACTAAGAAGGAAAGGCACAGCTTTATCAAATCACATGAGGAAAAAAAGTCTTTGCGGAAGCTCTTTTGTAGTTGTAGTTGTTGAGTCCTCGCCGTTAGGTGACTGGCTTGGAAGCAAGGCTGAGCTGGTTAGTAAGTGCTGTTGCTTCAGAAGCGTACGCAAGTCCAGCAGCACTTTCCTGCATGTGGATGCAGCCTCAGCTAACAGTTCCGAATAAATGTGCGTGTTTTCTTCACGTTTACTGCTACTGAAAAGTAGGATTGCGGTGTTTTCACACCAATTATCCTTAAAAGTTCCTTCAGTTAAAACTGCCAAAGATAAGAGTATAACTGTTTCAAACAGTGGTGTGCTGCAGGAGCAGGTTATAATGTATAACATAAAGGTAGCCAAAACAAAGGCTGACGGGACACAGCCTGGAGCGACCTGCTCGTTAGCCCTGCTTTGTCGATCTGTCTTGTACAGGTTCTCATGGCTCCCCAGCCCTGCCCGGGCACCTGCGCAGGACAGCCTACATTCTTCCGAAACCTTGGTGTCGCTACAAGAAATTCCTGCTGTGCACGGATGTCTGAGGGATAGGCTTTGTTGCTGCCATTTCTGCGGAAAGCACGCTTTAGAGATTGCAGCTGCCAAAAAAGCATATTATTCAAGATAGCAGTACCCAAATAATCAATACAAATTGAGCTCATAAACCCCTCCCAGGCCCCCAACCTGTTGCTGATTAATATTTGAAGACTCACGAGCAGATCTGCTGCCAGTTGTAGTTCTGTTCTACTGAGAACTTGTTCTTCACCTGTTCCTCAGTGAAGAAGCTAAGAAAGCATTTTAAAGGATATTGGCAGCTTTGCTGCCCGTTTTCTTCTTCTCCATGTTCTGATTTTACACCTCTCGGGCATCACATGAGAAACCAAGCGAAATATGAGTATTGAGAAATACACCGCGTGTTTCCAAACAAAGCATTTAAGCCCATGATTTTGCAGGCATTCTGTTAGATCATCTGGAGTCTACTGGAATATGGCTCTAAAGTATTAATATGAATGCTTTTCCTAATGTTTGGAGATCAAAAACGACCATAAATAAATGCATCGACTCTAATTCATAGTAATCAAAATCCTAATCATAATAATAATTTGCTCAGCATCGATAACAGTTTTGATATGTTGTTATGGAAGAAGCATTTTATTTTCCTTTATTAAGCCTGCCTAAGATATTTTTTTATTAGCTTTAGAGTTTGGTTCATTTGACATAACCAATGACGATTTTAGTCAACCATCTGAGCAGAAGCTGGAATGCAACCAGACAATTTTTTCCCAGCGTGAGCTTTTTCATTACTTTTTGGAAATTTTGCATTTCTTCCTCAAGCTTCTGAAAGTTCACAGAATATTATTCCCAGTTTCCTCAGCTTCAGTCATATGGTGGGAGTTTCTGGTTAAATATATGTGTTTAATAACAGTAAATAAACTCTGACATGTTATTTTTACTCCTGAATAAATATGTTCATCGTGTTGGTGAAAATAAGCAATCACATTCTATTTAACAGCAGAAAAGAATTGTACATATCACCCTGCAGGAGCTGAGGAATCTATTTTCATTATAACAAAAATTGATTTTGCATTAAAAATTCTCATTATTTGAGATAATGACTGTTGGGTTTCTTAGTTATTCTTCTGGTGCCTAAATCATTTCAACTGTAACAGTTAAAGAGCAAATAGGAATGTAAAAGACCCCAAACTGGATTAAAATCAACTCTCATTTTGTCTTTAATTAAAAAATTTCAATCATCTTTAAGGCAGATACATACTACCAGAAAATTATTTATTTTGAGCTCATTTGGATGGCACCTATATTTTTGCCTATAGAAACATCACTGAACCTGAATGTATTGATTTTTAGAATTAACATGCGGACTCCTGGGGGCTCCTTCATCAGTGCATTACTCCAGTTTCTCCGCAGAACAGCTCCGGCAGTGCTGGACCAGGGGAGCTCACCCCGCAGCTCTACTGGTAGGAGATGTAAGGCAAATCTCCGTAGCACGTGCCTATGTAAAGGTGTGCATTACACGTGCTCTCTCCCGCAAACAGTTCTGATTATGGACTTGTTGAGGAGGGGGTCCTGTTTGTTTTGCTTTTAGTGGGTAGAGTGCTCCTTTGCATAATTCCGAGGTTTGTTTCTTTTAACGGGCCCGCAAGGAAGTCGTCCCTTCTCGCGCCCTCCCCTTCCCCCCGCGCCCCGCGGAGCTGTGGCTGCCTGGGCACTAATGTATTCCACGCAGCGTTGGGGGCGAGCGGAGCGTACCTTCCCACCAACGGCACTATGAATTATTGACGGGAGAGATGTTCCCTGGTGTATACTTTTCCAAGGTTATACTCTCTGATATTAGATATTTATTCGGCATAAGGTAGGGATAAGAACCTCATTGCCACATTATGTCTGACACAATCAAGTTTTGGGGAATTTCAACAACATTAGAAGATTTGTATAATGTATTCTTTTAGAGGCAGAGGCTCGGCTTTAAACAAAGCATAATCCCTGCTGCATATCATTTCAAACCTAATGCAAAGAGAAGAACCGGGACCATAATGCTATCTGCATCATTTTCCTTTTGTGTTGAGTTGCAAGGACTATTCACCTAATATTCAAAATCCATGTGTTCATTAAGTGGAATAGAATGATGGAAAAAACTGAAAAAAGTAAGAAAATAATGAAACAGCTTTCCATGAAAGTGGCGTAAAATTGAGTTAGTACCTCTAGATATATGATAAGGTATTTGGAAATAATTAAATAGTTGATATCCACTACCTTTTCCAGTGATTGAACACTGCAGGTTTTGTATTTTTTATGCTAACATTATTCTTAATTTCTTTGAATCAAATATTGTTTATTTTTTTATTTCTGCTATCTGTAACAAAAGGACCTTGTGAACACATCATTCATTGTATCACCCGGTCTCTCCTTGTCAGCCGCTTTGTTAGCCTCAGCCTCTAGGGTTTGTATCCTGGCCAGTGGACCTTTTGTACTCCTTACACTATACTCGTAGACAATAGGGAAAAAAAATAAATCTTCTGTGACAAGTTTACTTAAAGGGACACCATCACATTAAATAACCATATAAATATACCCACAAGTAATGTTATTCCTCTTGAAATTTTGGAAAAATGTTTTTTCTTGGTACCATTAGTTAACACCATCATCTGCCTGCGATGCAGTAATTGTGAGAATCACGTCATTTTTCACACTTCAGGCTGTTCTTTACATAGCACTTTTCAAAAGCTAGGAAAACAAGTCAGTTATTTTACCGTTTATTTTTAGTCAGCATTCAGGGTCTGAATATTGTGTGCTGCCCCAGTGGGAGACTGGGATGCAAATATTGTAAGGCAGCATTTGGTCTTAAAACAGACCGTTCTATTTCTAGTGAATCGTTTACGGAAAGAGGCAAAAAAAGCATATTTACTAATGATAAGTGCTGTAAGTTAAAGAACATAAACAAAACAAAACATTTTAATGAGATTAACCTAGTCTTTTTTCTATTAAAATATGAAGTCTTCAGATCTGTCTCATTCTTCCTCTCCTTTTTATTTTATGCAACGTTATAAATTCTCTCAATGTAAGTATCTTTGGTGAATAATTTAGCAGATTTCAGTGTGATAATAGAAGTGGTTTTAAAGTCATTCTCATGTCTTATTAAATCAGGTTGTTTATAAGTAATTCCAGTTATTTGTTTATGAAATTCTCAGTAAGAGAGAGACCAAGATCTCATGATAAAGACTGAAGAAAACAAGTTACCTATTTAGGAAACACGCTGATAGAGAAAATAGTGTTTAATTTGTTAACTGACTAAACTATGTAAGTAAATGAGGTTTTGGTAATGTTTCTATAGCTACACGCACATGCTCTGTCACATGTTGGCATACACATGTGCATTAATTTCACGCGCGCTTTTTGGTCGGCACATGAATGCCAGGGAAATCCTCTGGAATAGCAGGAGGAGCTGTGACCGTGGGTCTGCCAGATCTCTGTACTGCCAAATACATCTGTGCAGTCGTCGTCCCCACTGTCACGCACCGTCATCTGTTCTGGGCTGTCGGCTGCCGTTCTCAGCTCACAGCAGCTCTTATAAGTCTCAGTAGTTTATATGGGGATTCCTCTGTTGCTGTTCCTGCGCTTTCAGCTGTTCTATGAATCTGTCTCTATATTAATTAATTACACTGAGGGTTTTGTTTGGGGTTAGGTTCTTTGTTTTGTTTTGTGGTACTGTTTTGTTCATTGAAAAAAAGCCCTCAGCACTGGGGAAAGGGCTCGGGAGCTAATTGGATGTTAATGAATGGAGGAGGATAAATACCTTACTAAGGGGAAAAAATGTTTGCTATTTGAAGTCCACTTTCTCTAGTGATTCTGGGGTGTTTTTCTGTAGGTTTTGCCTGGGGTGTATTCTAGGATATCATAAAGTTGTTATCTAATATTTAAATTAACATAAACATTGCTCACTTCAAATTTGGGTCTCATTGTGCTGGACATTTTACAAAGGTATTCGTGTCTGACTCCCTTCAGCTGAGGAACACACAGCTTAACAGTATCTAGCAAAAAGTATCTGCTTCAGGGATAAGGGGAAGGTTTCAAGTATACATAAAGTTAAATCTTAATCTCCATTTCTGAATGCAGATGGCAGTCATTTTCTCTGACGTTTCTTTATTCCACTGCGGGTCAGAATTGCTTGGCGATCTCTTCAAGTTTTTTTGGAGTCTTTGTCTTGGCACCCTTATGAGTTTGTGACCTTTGTTTTGGGATCTTCACTTGTAATCATCACTTCTCAGGTGCCTGCACAGTCAGCTTGTGGTGTGGTTTGTGACTAGAAACTTCTCTGGCTTCCAGTCTGGAGAACAGTGTTCCCAAGGCTGACTTACTCATGATTCATATCTTTCACTGCAATTTCTTTCTGTCCTCTTTGGTTGAATCTTGTGGTGGTTGTCTTATTCATCCTGTTCCCAAGACCATCAACCTTGAAGTTGCACGTGATTCTGAGTTCTCTGGACCATTCTGCCTTCTTGGGGCGTAACTCCAGATTGTGACCAGTGTTGCCTCACCTAAGGGCACAGGTGTGTATACATGTTTTTATTATCTCCCGTTGTGTAGTTGTAACTCGTTGTTTTCTGGTGCCCTGGACATCTGCAGTAGATGCATCCACAGATTTCAGGTACAAGAACTGTATCAGAGCCAGAACTTCTTAGCATAAGTTTCTTAGCATAAGTTCAGAGGTTAAAGCAATTTTGGGGGACGTCCTGTCAAGCGTTAGCAAATTGATTTAGTTGTCTTCAGCTTACTCGAAATGTCCAGAGAAGTTTATCTAGCCTTCCCTATTGGGTGGGTGGAGACTTTATTGTCTAGAGGCCTCCGATATTCAAGGTACAACTTCAGAGTGTTTCTCATGTGCATTTTCCTAAATTTTTGAATTTTCTGCTCTTCCAAGATTTGAAGGTTGATTTGTTTGACAGTTTGTCAACTGTTCCAAGGTTGATTCTTGTTTGTCAACTGCATGTTCATCACTGTGCAGTTTGTCATCACAAGACCTATTAATTGCTTACAATGCAACTTATAAATGCTATTAAAAATTCCTACTAAAGAGTCTTTATTAAATATGTGTTTCCCCAACTCACCCTTCAGACAGTAAAATTCCCTTGTGCTGGAAGTGTTATTTGTTCAAGACATGCCACTAACTAGGCAACTATTTTAATCCTGTTCTACTTGCAGTAATAAGAAATTTGATTATTTTAGCAAAGGTCTCTGAGCTCTGCAGGAAGGAAGCAAAAGGACTGTGCCGCTGCCAGAAGTCTCATCCTCACAGCAAAATTCCTTGCCAAACAAAAGTCATTCAAACTGTAACTGAGTTGCAGTTCAGAGAAGGTGCTTGCTTCTCAAACATCCATAGTTAGCAGGAATAAATAGTTAAAAAAACCCAAACAAACAAACAAAAAGAAACAAACAAAAAACCAAACCCTGCAAAACAGCAGTAACACTGTTCACGTAGTGGTTGACTTTCTCATTTCAACAACTATTTTTTATAAAGCCTTTTTGAGAAGCACTTAAGCCGGAATATTAACTTTATGTCTGTGCACCACAGCGTGGTGTTCTAGGACCTGCTGGACTGAACATACTGCGTTGCAATTCCACTGATGTGGACTGATAATTAGTAAAGAGAATATTCTGTGTGCTTACAGTAACATTTTCACCTGAAGATCTCTAAACACTTCCCAGGCCTGGGAAACTCTTTCTCTTCGCAGCTGAGGAAACAGTAGTACAAAGCACACCTGAGTGGGTTAGTTGCATAAACAAGATCTCCGTTTCTGACACCAAAATATCCTTTTGTAGTAACTGGGTGATGTTGTTGTAGTATTCTTTGCTCACCAAATTCTTTGTGCCATGCTTGCAAAAAGTGGGGGTTTTCCCAACTCTTTGGTGTATACACAATCAAGAAGCTGGCCTCGAGCAACATTTTTTTTTTCCTCTAGCACTGTGATTGTTCAGGCTTTGTGACACATCGTTTGTTTTTCACCAGTACTCTACATACTGATTTTCAGGTCAGGTGTTTGAGTCACCA
Source organism: Vanellus vanellus (assembly GCF_965231255.1). NCBI lineage: Eukaryota > Metazoa > Chordata > Aves > Charadriiformes > Charadriidae > Vanellus > Vanellus vanellus. Next base: position 8,605,054 of record NC_138927.1, on the reverse strand, counting down.
TTTGCAATAAATAAGTGTGCCACCAGGAAACTTCCCTGCTATTAGAGCAGCAGCAGCTTGTGAAGTGTGACAAAAATATTACTTAGTCCATCAGAATCCTCTTCCTTCCTCCCAGCCTACTCCAATGAAAAGAGAGATATACATGATTTGTAAAAGCCATGTTAAAAGGAACTACAGGACACTTTGAAGGATGTCCCTCTCAAATGTAATGTCCAGCATTGGCTTAATGGTCTTCCTGTGTGCAGTTCAATGAAGGAGATGTGTATTGTGGGAGAAAACATCAAAAATGGAAAGGCATCTCCGTTGAAATCACTTGGAGTGAGAAAGCGGCCATCTGAATTAGGTGGCTTTGCCACCCTCATGGTGTGAAATAGGCCTCTACTGGTTGGTCAGCAGAACGTGAGTCATGGGCCATAGCACCATCCATTTATCAGTGGGCACCGCCTGCTTGGCTCCATAATCCAAGTTGCTTTCACACATAAGTTACTTCAGTGTTACCTAGAGAAACGAGTCACAACTCCAAACAGTTAGAAATATTTGTGTTGTTGATGAGAAGGGGGCATTTATTTATTTAACTTCTGGGAAAATATCAAAAAAGTAAAAAATTGCCCCAAGAACTACTGAAACAATTCTATATATTGCAGTAATAGAAACCCATGTGAGAGAAACAGAGAGGCTGGAGGCACCAGGAAGCACCTGGCAAGACTAGCCCAAGGAGGCGGGTGGCTGCTGTTGAGTCCAGTCATGTTCCAGAGCTGAAAGCGAGTGGGAAATTAATAAATCACTTCTCAAGCTCTCAGTAATCAGCAGCTGATGATATTTTTCTGGGCCTGGGAAAAAGAAACTCTCTAGTTGAAGAGAAGATATGGGACAGCAATGGGGATGGCTTTCCTGAGCTTGTGGGAGACCGGGACGGTGTCTGCAGAGTGCCTGTCACCAAAATGCGTCCCTCTGTCAAGGATTCTCCGTCTCTGCTTTCCCTCCTCCCTTTTGGACAGCGGGATGCCTTGTCTTCCATCCCTGCCTTCTCTTCAGGGTCTGGGGCTGTTCCTCTACTGCCGTTTGGTTCACAGACCGACCGGAGGGATCCAGTGTTCGACCAGTATGTGCAGTGTTTGGGTCCCAGTTCTCTCTTTGTCAGGGTTTCACCGTCCGATACCAGGGAGCCTATTAAAAGACTGATTTCTGGCTGGAGGGCTGTGTGTGTGCCTGGCAGCCTTGGCTAGTTCTGCAGGGAATTTATTCATTTATGGGGCCTGCTGAAAATGTGACTTTTTTACGTAGGTGCTTTTTAATGGAGTTTTTCCTGTGGTTAATGCATTCATCTGATAACTGTTGAACACACTTACTTTTTTTATATATAATTTTACATTACTGTTTAGAGGTTTTTTATTCTGCATTTTGGCTTTATGTTTCTCAAGACCAGGGTTACATACTTTGGTGGATTTGTAATGACGTGATTCCTGCTCTGTGTATTGAAGCTGTAATTAGAGATACGGGAAACAACAATTCACCACCAGATGCTTCAGCCTCTTGTCCCCCTGCGCTCTCTGCTCTGGGAACACTCGCTCTTCCCGACGCTTTTGCCCACTTCCAGTCTCACTCCCAAACCACACAGAGTTGGAGGATCTCAAGATGGTAGAAACTGCAGGAACTGTGCCCACTGGTGGGAGGGACAGAAGGATTTCTGTCCGTCTCGAGGGAGGGAGGAGTCATGGGGTAGAAGCCACCTATTAAAGCTTACGGGAAATAGAAGTCCAAAAATAAGTGGGTATAAACTGGGCACGAGCAGATACAGCCCAGAGTAACTTCCTGTGCGCTGTAGCCCGCTCATGGTACTTTCACATTTTCATACATACATTTGTGGGTTGTAATAAAAAGGAGCACCAATAGCATTTTTATAAGTCACTTATTTTAAAATTCATTTATATGGTGTGAGCTGTACAGGGTAGGCCAGCAGGACTCGGGGCATCAGAGCGTGTTTTTGTTCTTGTGACAATAAAAGGTGCACACATACTGGGCATTAGGAGCAAGTGTGTTTTTAAATTTGTATTTTCTACATTTGTCATTTTCTGTCACAACACAAAGGTTGTTTAAGTGTAACTTTGCCAGAGAATATTCAGCAGAATGCTGTTCTCCATGGAAACCTTTTTTTTTTCTTTTTTTTGGGGGGTGGGGTGGGGTTGGGGGGGGAGCTATATCAAACAATTTGGATTTATTGTGTCTTATTTTTGCAGTTTGTAACTGATCTCTTGTTTCTGGAGAGTGGTTTGTTTGTCCTGCGTATAGTTTGGAGGAATTAGGCTGAACTCTAATTTACACTTGTTTAACTACAGATGCATCCCCACTGCTATTTGTTTATCTCACATTTATTACACTCTTCCAAATTCAAGTTAAGCACTCAAGGGCTTTTTCTAGTAACACTAATGGAGGAGAATAGATGCATTATATGTGAATAATGTATTATGATGATACAATTTGGGTCTCTTAGCTCTAACCGAGACCAGTCCTGCTTTACATTATTTATAATTTACACACACCTTCCTGAACATTTTTATGTAAATATTTAATACAGAAAGTGAGTTAACTCTTTCGTTTGTGAGGCTTCCAGTCAAAAACCAGGAGAGAATGTAAGAGGGCACACAAACACCTCACCCAAAGTAGGCAGATGGCCAGTCCTGTTTCTTTACAGAAATAAGAGAGAAACATGAGAAATTACAGAGGAAAAATGTATGCTGGCACAGCACCAAATCGTTTTTACCTTTCTTCTTTCCAACTACTCTTATTAAATTGAATGAATGTTGACTGCAGACAGTGTATGCTTGGGTGGTAGCATTTGCAACACGGTGTTTTTGTAAGACAGACGTGTTTTGTCTTTTGGTGTTTTGCTCATTTTGTACCAATATATCCATTTGAGAAACGCAGCGGTGGTGCCCTCCAGACAAATCAGCAGACTCCCTTTCTTGCAGCCTCTCTAATGTCTGAATTTACCAACAAAAACAATTAGTCATTTCTTGGTGATCTTGATTGCTCCTGTTGTCTTCTCTGTCGTCTTCTCAAGTATATATACAGAATGACAATAATACTGCACCACCACATGGCAAGATTTATAATTTTAAGTCTATTAATGTGTCAGCTGGTGGAGCCTTAATTTCCCCATCTTCAGGAGCTGAACTTACCCTCCACACTGACCGAGGAGCTAAAAGCTTTCCGCTTGGAATCACCCCAACAGGCAAACTGTTGGAAGTTGCAGGAGAATTGTTACGTGCAACACAGTCTTCCTCAGTCTGTATGAGCTACAGCAGCTACTTAACAGAGAGAACTGTATTTTTGTGATACAGAGACGAGCAATAATACTGATTTTTCTTAAACTCTTCTCATTTGGGACATAAAAGAAGTTTGAACTCATGAGGTTAACGAGTTCTACAGTCTAAAGCGAGGACTTTTGGTAATCCTTTGCCATTTTGAGACCACAAAGTGTCAATGAGAAGTGTGAAAGTCTTTGAAATGATGACGTGTGCTATTCAGATAGTGCCTTGAAATTATTTCCAAGCAAGTTTTCATCCTCAAAACATGCTAGGAGCATTATTAACTTATGAGAGGCTGCCACACATTTCTCTTGTTAGTTAGTTGACCATTGTGGTTCCATGGCTCTGTGTTCTGCTGTGCGCGACTGGGGCACTAGGCAGAGGGCATCTAAGCCAGTAGCTACGTTTGGCATTGGCAGTAGGCAGATGCCAGTGGCAGGATAAGGTTGGGCAAGGCTCTCCTGCCTGGACAAAGCCTTGAGCAAAACAATACAACTTTGAAATGGGCTCTGCTTCGAGCAGAAGTAGGACCAGATGACCTCTGAAGCTCCTTTCCATCCTAAATGATTGCAAGATTTCAGTTATAAAGCAGACTTTTCCCTCTTATAAACTCTGGTTCGAGGGACTCCCTAGCATCAAGTTGTATGTGGAAAATAGCACGAGTTTGACTAATCCCTTCTTAGTAGCTCTTTATAATTACTGCCTCCATGACAGCATGCAGCAATGAGTTTCACAAAGTAATTCTATGCTGCAGCAAAAAAATGCTTTTTTCCTTCTCACAAATGCTCTCCCTGATGGGTAGGGGAGAAGATGCGTAGCTTTTGTGTTGGGGGAATGGTAAATAATCATTTGTTTTGCCCAAACTGATTTACAGACTCCTGTCATTGCCCTTAGTTGCTCATTTCTGCAAGCTAAGCATACTAATCTATTTAATCTCATAAAGAAGGGAGGTATTATTCCACAGTGCTTGAACATCTTGGTCGCTTTGTTGTACTTCTGGAGGTCTAGTCTGCCCTTTTAGTGAGGAGGTGAGTAAAGGAGCTCCTTTAGAAAAGGAGCATAATGCTGGGAGGGTGTACGTTTTGTTTTGCTCGTTCACTTTTTGTTATCGTCATCCACTGAAAGTCAGAAGCAATGTGAATCTTTATTAAACTGTTTTTCCCACTGTCAGAGGGGGTCTGTCAAGTTTTAAGAGCTCAGCTTGTCACCTCAAATGCAGTTTGTGTCTACTCTCATATTTTGCTGCTCTTGCTACATCTGAAACCTCTATGAATTTCATACTTCTTAGATCAGTTTTCTCCTCCTCTTTGTGATGCATGATTACACAAAATCTGACTCTAAAAAGATGAGGATAAAGTGCCCTGTTTATTGACGTCCTCGGGCATAAACATTGGCATCAAGAAACACAAGAATGGTGAAGAGTGTGATTTTTGCAATATTATGTATTTTTGTGCACAGGACTGTTGAAACGGTGCAGCTGCATTTCGGATCCAGCTCATTTCACATCCATAAAAAACAAACTCACTCGTTCCTCATAGTGAGACAGAAGTTACGTGTGCTATACAGAAGTTGATTATAACAGCATGACAACTTGGCTACACTTTGGCATTGTGCACGTCATCTCTTTTAACTTCCTTGTATCGACTGGGGCTCCCCAGCTGGAGTACGTGAGGTGAGTGCTGCTGGCTGCCTGCGGCCTTGTCCTGCCCTGCTTTTGTGAAAGATTGTCATATACTTAACATGTAAATTGCTGCTACTTGTGAGCTTGGAGCTCAGCATCTGTTTAGATATGGAATTAACTATCTGTTAGTAGGAGCACAAGTCTTCCATCTTCTGAGGTAAATTATGTTGATTGTTATTTTAATGAAAGCTGAAATTTGGTTGTGGCAGAAGGGCGAGGTGCGGCTGGAAGAGCAGAGGTTGGCTGATGGGCACAAGTTTTGCAGCCTGTACTTGGGTTAACCTGAGACACTTCACTTCCCTATTTCTGCTGAATTAAATCCTCACTTAAAGCCCAGAGATTGGGGCTTTGTACACGCGAGTTTCAGTGGTGGTGTGTACTATGGGAATTGAGATGGGAATAAAACATGGGGCAGTTTTTTGTTTTGTTTCTGGCAAAGCCCAGCAGAGTAAGCGGTTGATGCATCTCTGACCAGACGTGCTTTACTCTGTGTTGCCTATTGCTGGAGGAGACTTAACTGGTTCTCAAGGAATGGTTTCTAGCAGACGTGTTAGGCACCACAAGAAAAGGTTTAAAGAGCTTTCTGCAAAGCACTGGGGTCTGTTGGAATAAGGTCGTCTTTACTAAGTGAAGTATTTAATTTTGTTTACTGTTACGTACCTGTCTGTTCATGGGAATGCAGTCCCCTCCTGTGTCAAATTATCCAGTCACGTTTGTTGCATCCAGGGAAACTGAAAGGGTTAGGACACCCGGAGTGCCAGCACCTCACCTTGGGAACACCATCCTTGTGAATACGGCGCATCTCTGTTGAAAACTAAATATTGATCTGCATGGGTCCTTAGACTGATCTAGCATGGCTCTCCTAGTGTTGGTGCCATGCCTTTTTTTCAGAGATGACAGAGTGACCAAGGAAAACCCTTTTCCTAAATTACCACCTCCCTTTACCCACCTTTTACAAGTTCTAGGGATTCTCTCATTATGGCAGAACATGGTAAAACTGGCATTTCCATCTGTTTTGAGCAGTGCCTCTGAGGCAGTGAACCTTTTTGAAGGCTAGTGAAACATTTCTGTGAATCGCGAGTAGGCTACTGAATAGCTTCCGTGCCTGCTGTGCTGGTGGTACATGTGCATTCCTCTGGGGCTCTGGGACATTACTGTTTTTTTCTTCATTCTCCTGCTTTATGTGGAGAGGTGTATCTGTTATTTTACAGATGTATCTTTCATGTTGTAGAAGGAGCACCTAGTTCCTGCATTTCCCCCGCTCATATACATTTCACCGACATACACGTGCTGTCAGGACGGTGTTCTGCCAGGCTGGCAAGGGAACATGTTATAGGAGAATTCTCTGATGAGGGACATAATGAATAAAAAAGAGGGTGGAAATGACCATGGAAAGTTGTACTCATGCCCCTTGGGCAGGGGAGCGAGAGAGCTTAGTTAAAGACAAGCAGAGAGATCTGAACACCTCAGGTAGTTTGTGTGTAAGACACAACGATATACTAAAATGGTTACTTCGGTCTGTCGGTAATAAATTCATGCTACAGAAAATAAGGTGCTCCAGTCTTAGAAAGAGGGATCTTTGACTAGGGTCATGTGTATAGGGACAACCTCTTCTAGTATATTCAAGTCAAGTAATTTATTTATGCAAATCCAATCACTTTTGTTTGAGGATAGCAAGTACTTTCTCAGGTGTGTGCCAACACACATGTGACAGAGGGTATTTTCAAATTGGAGATCTGTACTCTCTTTTCTAGCGTATCCTGTGTTTTAGTAAGAGATATTGACTCTCTTAACTGAGTTGCTGCTTTTGTTGTGGAAAAAAAAAAAAAAAAGTGTTTGGTCTTTTTTTTTTTAAAAAGGAAGATTATCTTCAGGTCTTTTGAAAAATATCATCCTATAATTTGAGTCTGTGTACCTACAAATTCCCAGCAGGCTCTGAGCCAAAGAAATACACAGATGAAATAAACATATAAAAAGATGGCTGCATTTTGAAATCTAAGAATTGAGTTATATACCTTTTTGACAGCTTCCTGAATCACTGCCCATATCTAAGATGAGTAAATAGGTATCTGGCCCTTTAACTGGGTTCCATTTCATATAATTAAAGACTCCCAGAATTAAATGGCCTATATGGAAAGTGGCTTTCAGTGGACTAAATGCCTGAAGCAATCTCCTTGCCTGTGCGTAGAAGTGACACTGGCTTACGGATCAATATCATCTCTGTTATTAATATCAAAAGCGCATTACTTTGTTTTTGCCTGGCTGTGCTCCAGGCCGAGGGCCCAGCTCGTGCTCAGCCATTTGCCTGCACCATAATTTACTTTCGTGAGTTTTTAAGGTATTGTTTTGTCAGGGCCAATCACCATGAAGTTATAAATGATTCTGAGGACTTGCACTCTCTGTTAGTGGCATATGCGGTGAAATTAATTTTTAAAAGTTTCACGTCAATTACTCCTGTCCTTGAGTTATGCAAGGGGACAAAAGAGCAGAGACTTAAAGACATGAGTGATATCAAACAGATGAGGTAACGACAAACAGAAACAGCAGCTTGGGACCAAATCAGACATTACACTATCTTTAATTGATGCATTGAATTAAACAATGCTAAAGCTAAACAAATATTGACCACTTAGCAAAAGAACCATTGATTTTTATGATGGACAGCATTTACATCATATACTGCTCGGGTCTACCGGATTTAGGCTGCCTGCCTGCCAGCTCCGGCCGGGTGTCCCACGGGACAGCTCGTGCTGATGCTCAGCCCCTGCCTAGAATTGTTGAGGCAAATGTTAAGGATTTTCCCCACCTTCTGTTTCCAAGGATTGTTCATTTGTGAAGGGTTAAATTCTGCCAGATGTTTCCTCTCCCGTGTCAGCAGCGTGAGCGAACAGGTACAGTCTTCCGCAGCAGTAGATGGAGTTCTGCAGTGGGTCGTTTGGTGGTGGGTTGTGGGCACGGCCGAGGGCACTGGCCGGGTCTGTTCGCCAGACATCTGCTCCGCCGTTCTTGGGGATGAAGGAAGGGCAGATGCCTGATTCCTGTCAAGCGACAGCAGCGTTCCCTGCATTGCGGTGGGCACTCCGCAATGGCAACTGCTCGCCCCGTATGATAAATTGTCCCGTGCTGCTCTGGGGGGTGGGGGGGTGAGATGGCCTCCGAAGGTCCCTTCCAACCCTCCATTCTGTGGTTCTGTAACCAGGAAAGGACTGATCCCGTTGGGCATCCTCGAAAGGGGTGACCTTTCTGAACACTCCCTGTAGCTGCTTCGCTGAAGCTGACACGTTAATGCTCACTCTATTAATATTGATTTAATTACTTAAGCATGCCATATCTTAATGATATGATATCTACCTACTCTGGAAACAGGCTCAGACAACAAAATAATTTGCTTCCGGAACAAGAGTTTGCATCTCTGTGACTGTTAATGGTAAAGCTGCAGAGCTAAACTGTATTTTTTTAAAAAATAGCTAATTTGTAGTTCTTGAGCATGAAATGTGCTCCTGACTGTGAAACTTAACTAAATGCCAGTGATTAGCATTTTATATGCTCACAGAAAGGGAAAATGTGAGGTCTCTTCCTGGCAATACAAGGATTTCATTAAGAAGGATGAGTCTATATGCTTAGGAATGCCAGCTTCAGTTACATATAGCTTCCTGTGTCTGCAAGGAACGCCAAGACACCAGTTAATAGGTTATTGTTTCAATTAGTCCATGATTACTGCTGCTAATCTCTAATTCCTCATTGTTGTGGCTCCTTTTGACTTCACTCCAGTTATTAATAAGCATTTGGATTTTATTACAATTGACAGGAGCTCCAGCCTTCTCCATAGATAAAACATGGCCTGTTGCAAAAGAAATTCAGAAGTAATGAAAAGAGCCTTTTGAGTTTGTTTTGAGGGATTCTTAAAATTACGTCATAGACACAATATAGAATTCAATTAAACTGGAAAATTATAATGCTCAAGGGGAAGAGACTGGATTTCCTACAGAGATAAATCAAAATGTCTTTAATTAGTTTTCAGTTATAAACAGAAGTCTAGTATGGAAAAATGAAAAATGAAAAAATGATCTAACACAAAATAAGGTAAAGGAATTACTTATAATAGCAGGACAGGTAAATAGGTGAAGCATCCTTATACTCCATTGCCCACCCACCGCTCAGCTTGGAGATCTGTGCATTGCGCTGGTTTGACCTTGGAAGTCTCAGTGGTTCGGTTTTGATGAGCACGTGGCAGTGCTGATGCTTGTCAGGACCTCAGTTGCTAACAAGCTGTATGGAGAGCAGCTGGAAGGACGTGGATGGTGATCAAGACATCTTATGCCCAATGTCGAGCAATTGCACATTTTCCATGTCCAGCATTTACATGGATTCAATTTCAGTTGTCATTGTCTTTCTTTAATACGGTGTTGGTAGCTTTAATTGCTGTTTAATCAAAACCCTCCAGGTCTCTGTCAAAGTTCATTGAGGGGTGAGGGTGAATTTGCCTCGCAGTGGGGAAGGAACTCACCTGCATGCAGAACCAAAAGCTTGAACTGTAACCAACATCAAGAGCTTCTTAGCTTTTGATACGGACATCTCTAAATGTAGAAAATGCCACTCCATCAGCTGACACTGAGTTGCCCATTCACACGAAGCAGTAGCTGCAAATAAGCAGCATGAGTAATGCTTTTTACCTGATGACACTGCAGAGTCTTTGTTAAGCTGCAGATGATGAGGGCATCTTATCAACATGTAGTATCTGAGGGGAGGATGTGAAGACCACGGGGCTAGGCTCTCTTCAGGGGTGCCCATTGACAGGAGAAGAGGCAATGGGCCCAAACCGAAGCACTGGAGGCTCCGTTTGAGCATGAGGAAACGTTTTTTACTGCGAGGGTCACTGAGCACTGGCAGAGGTTGCCCAGGGTCGTGGAGTCTCCATTCTTGGGGATGTTTGAAAGCTGTCTGGACATGGTCCTAGCCAACCGGCTGTAGGTGGCCCTTCCTGAGCAGGCGGTTGGACCAGGTGACCTCCAGAGGTCCCTGCCAACCTCAACCATTCTCCCATTCTGGGATATGCCTGTTGGAGTGCTTCCATCTGACAGGCTTCAAGGTAGTACGTACCTGGGTGGAGGTGGACTGAGAGGTAAGCGATGTGGGATCTAGAAGAAGAAAATGGGAAGTGATCTCAGGGGAAGAAGTCTTAAGCCATGAGGAAGATTATCGAGATGACTGAAAGAAATGTAATTTGAGTTGCATAAAAGTTCTGATGCTGTATTGTAGCTGTTAAGGAGGTAGCGGTTGTCCTCTGAGGAAGCTTGCAGTTCCCCCTGCGCAGAGAACCTGACATCCCAATGGGGATTTAACATTCAGAGAAGCGCCTCATATGTTACTTTGAAATGATGGGCAATTGACCATAAGCTGGTGATGGAATCCTTCCTTCCCTCTGCTGCCTGTAGAGTGGGAAAGAACACCAATGCAGGGCAGCGTTAGAGGATGTCTTCTGTTAGGAGGACAGAGCTGAACTGAAGGCTAAAGGACCTGCTGCATGCCGGTCGCTGGCACGTGTCTGTCAGACGGAGCATCCCATTGCTGGGAATGGGCTGACTGAAACACATCCCGTTTGTGCCGGACTGGCAGAGTTCACATCTGTGTTTAATTTTATGTTACTGTAGAGCTCGGGGTGGGCAGAGAGGACAGGGGGACACTCTGTCTTTAAAGGCAGTGCTGAAGCTCACTGCATAGTTCACAATCTTGTCAGAAGGAACATGACCTGCTTCGCATTTCAACAGGAGGGAACAATGCAGAGAGTGTGATTCCCCTCCCCCCTTCCCAGTATGCAGACGCCCCCAGTTACAAACACGGTGATTTAGAAACATGTTAAAATCATAAATGAGACAGCAGCTGTGTACAGCTTCAGCAAAATGCTAAATTGCTGCATCAGTGTGGACTCTAAATGACAATAAACCTTCCACCTCTCATAAATTAAGCAGACTTTCAAAAAAAATGATATCTACAACTGCAACTTTTTATGGATGTTTGGTAACTTTAATCATTTTGCAAAATGTGATTCCTGGTCATAAATTCTCTCCCAAGTACAGATTTAGGGAGAGCTAAAGCACTGCAGTGAGCTGATAGGTAAGTTTTAATCTGACAGTGCCAAAAAGTCTATTAGATTTATCCTGAGGCAGTGGCTGCCCAGTAATTACAGCAGGGCAGACGTAACAGAGTTTTTGAATACCAGGAAGGTGACTTAAACGGTGTGTCACAGGCTCAGGAGATGAACTTGGAAGTACTCCTTCCCTGATTTTAAAAAGGGATTCTTGAACCCACCCACTTGTTAAAAACCCATTCAGTGAAAGGCAAACTTGTCAGGGAATAGCTGTGACCTTCCAGCATAAGCTCTGGTAACACATATCTTGTAACCATTCAAGAGAAGTAATATAATCCTCCTTTCTTGCTTTTGTTTTTAATACAAAAATGACATTCCAGTATCCACGTGGCTGTGATTTTTCACTGTGCAGTAGTACTTTCTTTTTCCTACTGTTCAGGGGTCTCAAAATGCTTTACAAATTCAACTTTGTCAGTTGCTAGTTTAATTATTCCCGTTACATGGCTGGGCTGTTTGAGACAGATGGTACTTTGCCCACTTGTGTAGCAAACTCAGGAATGAAATCTGGATTTTCTATCTTTTTCCTTTGTGCAAATTGTAGACGAATAGTTCACTCCAAATAGGGAATGCATACACACTTACCACACATAATGGGAAACAGAATGAGGATTCGGAAGTAAACGCAAAAGCTGCTATTTGATGTGTTGTGCCTTTGTTAAGTTGTTGATTAGCTCTGGATTAATTTAGAAAGAATAATATTGATGGAAACGTATGCACAAAGATGAAGGGGGGAAAAGATTTGTCTCCATTGCTGCATAGGAGCTGATGTCCCTGGTCAGCGTTTGTACGATGTGGAGCCAAATTGTCCATCTGGACCCGAGCACGCGTGAGTGGAGACAGCTGCTGGACAGCCAGCTCTTCTGTCGGTTCACTCCAGGGTAATGGGGAACAAGGACCCAATTCCTGAAGGATGCTTTGAATGCTGTTTGTCAGCGTTGCACACTTGCAAATGAACTGCAAGACCAATGCTTTGTGTTCTGCGCAGAAGGTCACAGCACCTGGGGTCTTGCCATGAAAAAAATGTGAGGGAGAAGAAAACCCAAAGCTTCCTGATATGAGCTGTTTTGAAAAACTTAGCAGAAGTCCTTTGCTTTGAAAACGTCCAACAGATAAACTACGTCAAGTCATATCTTACCTCTTCTTGCACGCTGGGCAGCCATACCTGCATTAACGGCAGGTATTTAACTTTTTATTAAAGCAAATAGGATGTACTGTAAAGAGATGAGCAAAATCCCTCCTGAAATGAGGTGAGAACTGCAAACTTTTTAATTTGGCCCTAAGTCCTCCTGTGCAGGACTAGGACATGAATACATGGCCATCAAATGCCAAGGGCTGGAGCAGTGTTGCTGAACTGCACTGGACCACTCATGCCAAATCAATTAGAGATGGTGTTTGTGATTAATTTTCCTTGTTGGAAACCTGATTGCACTAATTACTGCTCATCCTCTGCAACTGCATTATGAAGAAATTATTTTTCTTGGTACGTGAAATGATTACTTTCAGTAACTGAGTTTGGTTTTCTGTTTATTTGGGGATTTTTTTGCAAAAGCCAAATATTCAATGGTATCACAGAGTGGCCTGGCTAACCATGCCTCCTTTCTCTAACTGGCAAGTCTGTCTTCTATACTTCAGTAAATAAATTTAATATGAACCGAAAGGCAGCAGACCATTCATTTATGGAGAAAAGCTTGGGTAGTCAGTATTACAGATGAGAAATGCAAACGAACTAACAATGCTATTTGAACATTGACTTTTCACATTTATAAAATTTTACTTTCTGTATTTCATATTTTTTTTTAAATTAACTGTTATTTCATTGTGGTTTCGTCCAAGCACTTAGGAACGTTTTCATATTGTGTTTTCATAGTAGGGGGTTAATAACACCACTGAATCTGATTCATTGTCAGTGCTGCACGCTCACCCAGGGAGAGGAGTCTCTCAGTAAGACTAAGTGCACAGGGAGATTCGTTGAGCTGTTTCCGGCATCACTTCTATATTTAGACTAAGACTTTGTTGTTTAGTTTTAACACTGCATGGGTATGGATCATGTTAATACCAAGTTACATGTGCATATGGGTAGGAGAGCATACACTCAAAACTGGCTTTCTGTTCAGCTCCGGAGGCAAAGCCACATCTCTGAACACTTACAGAAAAGGAAACTGTAGCTCCTAAAGTCACCTGGGGGAGACGATGTTTGCAGTTATATACGGTATCATTTGGCTCAGGAGCAATTCTACCTTCAAGTGACAATTTGAGGTGACATTTCCAATGCTGTGGAAGAAAAATTGCTTTCCTGGATAAAAAAAGAAAGAATGCCTTTTTTGTTTTTAAGAGATATAAATGCATAATATCAGCATTAGTCAAATGAAATTAATGCTTCCAATATTTTTTAAAGCTTGCTCAAATGAATCAACAATTTCTGAAATTGTAGTTTATCAAGTAAGAATATTGTAGGTATATATTAGCAAACTGTCTGATGGCCATTCTGATATCTTATTACTCTATGCACTAGGGTAGCATTTTTAGGATAAAGTTAACCTCGGTGAAATATATCATTGTTCACTAATGTATCTTCAACTGTCTGATAAAAGGCCTTACCCCCAACAACATATGAATATTTAAATTACTGTTAATTATTTATAGTATATTTTTATTAACCAAGGTTGAACATGCATCTCGAACAACATTACTGCTGGTGAATGGAAGATAACTGCCATGTTTTTATCCTGTATTGATTTCTGTGAGAGTGAAATGAGGTGCTTGTTGACTTAAATATTTCAGAGAGAGATTCTGATATCTAGGTGCAGGTTAAACTAAAAGTTACTGTTCCTGATAGAAACATTTCTTGAAGTGTAACATCTCAGCACATGGTTGGGGACAATTAAAAAAAAAATAATTTGTATCTTGTCATTAAAGTCCCAAGTGATGGCTCTTACAAGCCTCTCGCCTGAGAGACTCCTCCACAGCCTCAACTTTTTCATTAAATTTAACCTAGGCTATCCTGTTTTCATTTTATCTCTTTGTATGGTGTGAAAATGCATTTCTCCCTCCTAGATAATCAGATATGTTCTATATTTGCCACTTTTTTGTGAGCTCTTTAACCCCTTCCTGACCAAGCTAAAGTGCTATTCAGCATTTTCCATCATGTTTTGCGGTTGTCCTTTCAGCTTTGCGTTGTTTTTCAGTTGATCCTATTTGAATTCCCTTTAGGTTGTTGTCAGTTCTGTACTGAATATTGGCAATACAGTCTATGCAAATACCTGGATCGACGGGTGCACTGCCAAGGCAACACATTGCGTGCGACCTAATGCAGTATTCCATATGAGCAGAAATCCCTATAAGGCCCAGTTTAAATCTCTCTGGTCTGTAACACGAGGTGATGCCTCTGCATACGTTGACAAGATTTCATTAGCCCTTTCTGTAGCCGTATCTTCTTGCAAAACCATATCTAATCTTCAGTTTGCTGTCTCTGCTAGATCTCTTTCAGCACGGCAGCTTCTTTGGATCTCCGCTGTCTCTCACTGAGTGTCTGCATTGTGGATTATTTTCCCTGAAGGTATTAGTGTATATTTTTCCATATATGAAGATAATAAATGGAAGAAGCAGAGATGAAAAGAAAAACAATTACTTGAGAGCAGAAATAGAAAGAGATACAAAGAAAAGACTGACAGGGAGATAAGGGAAGAAAAATCAAGGAAGGAGAATATGGAAAAATGAAAAAGGAGTTAAATAATCAGAATAAATTAATTAATCAAAGTGCAGATCATGTGGACTAGAATAGCAAAGCAGCAATGCAGAGAGCTAAAAGGAGACAGGGATAAGGATAATGAAGGCTAAGTTGAAATGTAGTATGTATTTTCAAAATAATGCATTTGAAAGTGTTATTTGACTTGTTAGACCTGACTTTTAGCAAGGCAGTCACAGTCCGGGCACTGCAAAGAAATTTGAGAAAGATCAACTTTTTCCCTTAACAAAAGCAGTGATTCTTAGTATGATCGTGGTTTTGTTTGCAGTTCAGACCCCCTGATTTTTGCAGTGGGGACTCATGATTTTTATCCCTATATCCCAGATATGAAAATGTGGTTTAGAAAGGCTAAGTGAATTGGCAAAGGTTGTAGAAGTCATTGTGAAGAAACACAAATTTCTAAGTCTCAGGGTCAATCCACTGTCCCTAAATCTCTGCAGTGCTGTGGTTACGTAGAAGGAATTCTTGTCGATTCTCCCACTTTCTCTCCATGTTATGGATGCTCTTGTATCATAGGGGTTGACCTCTTCTTTCACTGTCCTGCCTCAGATATTTGGTCATACAATGCCCATATCATCCAAAGTTATTGCCTACATTAAAGGTAGTTGCTAGAAAAGCGTTTGATTTGCTTTTCCTCTCCTGGTGTGGCATTGTGAGCGCTCCGCGTGCACAGGGCACGTAGAGATGGGGGTTCACAGAGCGGCATTTGGACACTGCTGCCCGGGTGTTACAGTCGGGGAAAGGGAGCCTGGAGCAAGCCCTCAGTAGTTCCTAAAGGAGACTGGAAGTCTGGGAGGGAATGACATGGTCAGCAAGTGAAGGTGGCCGTGGGGAGAGCAGGAGGGCCCAGTTCAGTAGCTGAGTTGCCGCACTCAGAGCTGATGTACCGGGACTTGCTGCTGGAGGCATTCTCACTATTGCCAGGGGCTTAATACTATTTGCATAGTGTGTATGGGTATTCCTAGGGGAGAACGACAGAGATCATTAAATGAAAACAAATAATAAATAAGCTCCTTACAGCCCCCACAGGTACATAAATATGACTATACGTGGGGCACACGGGCAAAGATAAACGGCTCGGTGTATGTAGGGTGAGGAATGCATAAAGTGGAGAGGCTGCATTCTCCCCTTTCTGTCTGCAGACAGTGCGTTTGCTTACTGCTGAGGAGGGTCGAGTGGCTGTCACAGACTTTACACCGAAGAGGTGTAACCTGTGTCACAGCTGCCAGCCGTCCTGCCTTGAAAAGGTCGTCTCCCCAGACACGGCGGTAATGTCACAGGTTGAGTGCACGGCCCCGCAGAGCGCATCGCAGACCCGGGGGAGCAGCATCGAACCCACCGAACCATCCTGCTGTGACAGGGCCCATGCAAGAGGCCTCTCAGAACAAGCAGGAGATGTCTGTAGTGCGGCTGCACCTTTTTTCTTCATGAGAACGTTTTTAGGATCCCGGTCAGTAACGTGATGTTGCGTAGGAAGATCAAGGATACCAGGAGATTTCATGGCTGTAGGTGTTGTGACTCTTACATATTCCACATTATGGGCCGTTGTGGTTCAAATTAGACTAAAGCTTAGGAGATTCTTTAACTGTGACCTTTCCCGTGACTCTGATCACAAAGATTTTCTGTCAGTTTGGTCTGGGCTAGATTTGAAATTATGTCTTGGAAGTGAAAGACACAGTGAAGGAATCAAGCAGATTAAGCTAAATTATTGTCTCCAGACCTGTAGTACTCTCTTTTCTACAGGAGATCGCAAATAAGTGTAAAAGGCTGATATGTCATATCCCGTGAAACAATAAAGTATTTCTTTAATTATAAGTATTATAAACCAGCGCCCAGTTTCAGGCTGTTACATTACACAGGAGGTCATCTTGTACCTCACAGGCATTCAAACGAACACCAAATCAGCTCTGTGTCAGAATAATGTAAGTTGTCTATAAGTGTTATTGTTTAGTTACATGAATATCTAAAAAATAATGTTCAAAGAGGAGCACGTTTTTGTTGCTTTCCAAAGAGAAAGGATTAAGTTTATTCTTACTGTTTTTTGAAAATGGCTGATGAATTGGATGGGGAACAGAGAGAAATCTGCAATGTCAGAGAAAGTTCAAAAGATATTAAGCTTACCAACTACAAAATCTAATTGTGGCGCCAAGTACGAAGGGAGATTAGAATGCATCTTTTCAGTGCACAGCGTTATGACGTGCTACCTCTTGGGGATCTGTTTCTATCGTCTCAGGCTGTCTGTTCCAAGTAAATGTGAATGAGTCATTCATATAATAGTTTAAAAAGTAACTTCACATTGTCTTCTACAGCCTTTAGTAGGTATTAATTTCTATTTTTTATATATCTCTATCTGCAACAAAGATTGCAATGCAATGAGGAAAATAAGTCACGTAAACTCTTTAGTGCAGAGACTGAGAGAGGAGCGCTGCATCTACGTGCGCGGTGGTTAACAGCTGTGGCGCTGCAGCTGGAGTCAGGGCAGTCGGGGCTCGGGCGGTTCATCGGAACTGTTGTCTCTTGGGACTCCTCAGATGCCATGGCAGGGTCAGACTTGATAGTCACTTCTGAAGATACTGTCCTGGTTTGAGGTAAAACAAAACCAATTTTGTTCAGTAACTTCGCTTCTTAGCTGGGCCTCTTCTAACTACTGAAATTAACTGCATATTGTGCAGACAATGTTCACTCTCTCAGAGTGATAAGACCAATTGTTTATAGCTGATGCCCAGGCATGGGATGCAGAGAGGCTCTTGCTTACACTTATTGCCATAACAGCCAAGGCCAACCAACATTGTTATTTGCCACGTTGGAGGGTCGGAAGCGGAAAAGCATAGTGGGGTCCCACCTGGAGGGAGGAGCGGACAGGACAGGTGACCCAAAACTGACCAACAGGGTATTCCATCCCATCTGCCTCATGCTCAGTATAAAAGCTGAGGGATCAAAGGGTCGGGGGCTCTTCCTTCAATGGCCGACGTCTGAGGAGGACTCTCTCTGCCTGTGATCCCAATCCTGACTCCAGATCCGGAATCCAGTTCCCGTCCGTTACTGAGTCCAGCCTGGGACTGCCCCAGTGCCAGCCGGTGACGTGATTGTCATCTCGGGAGCTTGATACGGTTTTGTATATATTTTTCATTATTTCTTTTTTATTTTATTATTAATATTTCATTAAAGTAGTTTAGTTTCTTCTAAACTCATAAGTCTCTTTTTCCTCCTCTGCCTCTCTCTTTGTAGAGGGGTAGAGGGGAGCATCTGTCGGTCCCGTCTGGGGTCCCTCGGGTCCCCAGTGGTGGATTTGGCCTAAACCACGACAGATACTCAAACAGTAACAACTAGACTGTCAGTAACTTTAACTGTGGGTTAAATTTTTTCCCTATGCTTCTAATTCCAGCTTGCAAAGAATGTGTTTTGGAGGGATTTTAAGTGATTTATTACCAGGACCATATTACAGTATCCCAAAAGTTGGTCCCTCTTTTTTCTGACTCTGCTTCCTCATTTGAAAGTTAATTTTAGGAATGCACATATGTACCCATCACCTGATCAGCTGGGTGGTACCTGTGCATGGGGTATCTGAATTGCCAAGCTAAAACATGTCTGAAAACTCATTTAAAAATAGGTGAGAAGTTTTAGAATTTCTTAGATGTTTGGAGAGGGAAGAAGTAATCACTACAGAGCTAATGTAATCTACAGAACCAATTTGTAAGCCAAACTTCCCCAATTCCAGTGCCTATGTTGAAGTAGTTGGACATAGCTGTCTCTACCTCCAAATGCTCTGAAGCAATGGCAATTTTCTCTGCTCTCTCTGGAAGCCACAGCTCCTCAGAGCCACAGCAACATGTTTTGGTGTCCAAGTAAATAAGTGTTGTTTAGCTGGCTCAGCTCAGACCCTCATACTTCTGTAATGCCAAAGATGCCTTATGGGTAGCTTGATTGGGGGTTTTTTTGGTGGAATTTTTTTTTTTTTTTTGTTCTGAAGTGCTGCAAATCTAACATATAACAAATGGACATTTAGGAAAGAACAAAAGAATCAGGATGTTCAGACAAAAGGAAATGTTTTCAGCACATTTGGAATCTGGGACCATCTTTTGGAAACCATGATGGTTAACCTGGTCACTTTAGGTCCCCTACCAGTTCTAACTCAGCAGCTGGTTTAATGTACAGATTAAAATACGCCAGTAGAAAAACCCAGAATTCTTATGAAGTATCAGGTACTTTCTAAAAGGCCTTGAAATAAAGCTGGAATCTGCTAAATGAAAGGTGGAAGACACAATATTGACCAGGCTGGGGCTCTTTGCTCTGTGATGATACTGAAGAACTCTCTGACATGTTTTGATTTCTTTCGCATTTCTGATTATTTATGAAGGCTTGAAGAGTTGAGACCATTCAGAGAGTTGAGGAAAGCTGTGAATGAAAGTTCGTTTTAGCCGAGGAGGCCCTGCAAATGTGAACCAGTCATTAAGTACAGTTGTCTGCTGTGCTTAATTGCCCCTGCAACTTTTTTTGTCTGTCTTCTCATTTTTCCTTGGTTGGCATTTTTGTGGATGAATACCACTGGGAGTTAAGGACTTGCTGTGACTCTCACTCTTACTTATAGGAGTTTTGCCTGCAGCAGTCGCATAGTTGAAATATATAGATCCATGTGACTGCTAAGAGACCACTGAGAAGCCAAGTAAGTAGGACTCATGGCCATTTTGCAATTCCACCTCATTAGACATGTTTTGGGGCTTATGATTGTGCTGTGAGGATAAATAAGTATAAATATTATATTTGCCTCCAGGTTATCTTTAAAAATGTATTTCTCTGTCTCCCTCCCCCTCTTTCTTTCTTTCTTTTTTTTTTTCCCACCAATTTTCAGTGTAGTCTGTCAACTGTTGGTAGGTGAGTTATCAACTCTCTGGTCTCACAGTATGGTGGCCCAGCATAAGGTATTACATTGTAAAGGGTTGCCTTGTGCTGCCAATTACCCAAGGTTCAAGAAAGCAAAATGTGCAGCAGTGTGATTAAGTCCATGTGCAAGTAGAAATTCACATAACCCCAAAACTACTATTAGAAAAACTATTGCAAAAAATATTTGACTCGTCCTCAATGCTACATTTTCAAAGTATAAAAAAAGTGGCAATTGCTGTCTTCTTTATAATTTGAACAACACTTGTGAATTACCTTTGAGATATAAAGGAGCAAGAGACTATGGAAAAGCTTGGGTAAATGTATACCTAAATTGATACTGTTGCCCAGATGTTGGTCTTTCTTAAACACACAAAGTGCAAATTCTCTTTGTTGAACACACTGATCCAGTTTGTTACCTGCTGTGGACCCGTGTATCATCTCCAATGGAGCCCATGGAATTATGCCAGTTCTCACCAAATGGCGACCTGTCCCTCTGTTCTCTTCTACCTCGAAGTCCATGTGTTTTCAAAAATGAATGGACCAATTCCTGAAGGAAAGCCAGCACCACCAGGATGCTGGAGGTTGGGAAGTATCTAGGGGTAGCAACGTTTCCGTGGTTATTGTGGTCTTCTTGTGTGTGTGCTGTTAGTCTCTGTTAGACACGTAATCATGAGTTGGATGCAGCTTTAGTTTGGCTTTGTATATTCACTCTTACATAGTTCCTGATTTTGCTGTTACGGCTACTGGCACTGGTATTAGGACAGACCCCTTTTGAACAGTTCTCCGATCCACTTCATTAGTTTTAGTATCTGTATTTCATATTTTCACAGATTTTAAGAGTTCCTCTCCAAGATATCACTAAGGTGTCATCATCAGCAGCTGGTTGTTTACGTCTGTACAAACGGACTGCATTAATCAGCACATGGGATACAGTGGCGTAGAGTATGGTCTGAGGAGTGAAGCAGAGTGAAATCCACATCCTGATTTATCTGACTTGGTATGATACAAAGCGCAGCATCATGCAAGTAAAACACGCTTATTTCCTCTGTCCCCACTTTACAGGGGATAAATGCTGAAGATGCCACTGTACTGCATCCGTGTACAGCCCTTTTCAAAAGCAGCACCTGCGGTGCAGGAGCACAGGTTGGCCATCGGACGAGCCGAACCCTGCGCTGCAGTGACTGTGCTTTCACTGATGAGCACGCCAGCGAGCCAAAAGGCTGTTAGCACTACCTTGGAAGGACTTCAGCGTGTTCAGGGAGATGTAGCAATGCTTGGTTTTCATTTTCCTAGAGGTATTCCTGCTCTTTTTTTCCTTGCAAGCCTTACAAGCATCTTGTCCTTATTCCAGGGTGAAGATTTCAAATTCACTGTAGTTAACGCAGGTTTGGTCTAGTGTAGATGTTACCACAGTCAGCTCCAGTGCTTCCTGTTTCCGTTCCTACCCATCTGGGAGTTAGGAAAAGTCATTTGACTGCCTTGCTTCAGTTTAGCTTTATCTAAAATGGCATTTTAAATGATGATCTACCTTTCAGTATACAGCCCTCTTAATGACTCGGTCATGAATGGTTCTGTAGAAATTCGTAGACCCTCAGTGTAACAGTGTAAGCCCCAAATTAATGAGTTGGTCTTTTGAGACAGCCGCTACATGATGCAACAAGCATTTCCTTTAAAGTGGAAAGCAACACAAGGGTTTGTATAACTGACATGCTTATTTTGGCTCATTGGTGTCTCTAGGAGATGATGCCAGGAAATAGTGTTGCCTTCTTGTATTCCAGAGAACATTTAGTGTTTGTGGGTCGTGAGCTCTAGAATTTGGGTCTGAATTACCACGAGGTGGCAGTGTGCAAGGCCCAAAGTATATGTTGATTAGACCACTTTCCTTTTGCTTTTAAGTTTGTTATCAGACCAGGTAACAGTTGGACTAGGTGGTCGTTGTAGGTCCTTTCCAGCTGCAACTATTCTATTCTATGTTTTCCAGGAAATAAAGATGTTAAAAGGTCATGCATAGATCCTGAGGGATTTCTGTTTTTACAAAGGATACTTTATATTGTTATGCACTTATAGTCAATATATGCTTAAGAATTTTGATGAAGCAAGTTTGAATACTGCTGGTGAGAAGAACTGTAATCTTTTACTTAAGTATCGGAAAAGGATTTTAGAAAGAGTGACCATACTGTTCTCCATTTCTTCCTATACTAACCCTCCACATTCTGAAGTACAAATAACACAGTGCAAAGAGACTGTGCTGTCTTAAATGGAAATTTTTGAGAAATACAGGGCATTCCCCTGTCCATGTGTGTGTACACACACAGAGCAAACAGACACCAGACAACCAGCAGAAAGAAGCCATGCTCATGTTTGTTTCCAAAACGTTTTCCCTCAGACCATTAAAAGAGCCTTCACCAATATTTGGGGAAAACATATGTATCTCCAGCGAGGGACAGTAAGTGGGTAGCCAGGAACCATGAACACCAGATCACGACCAGCTTTGCCAATAAGAGGTACTTTTTGGTTTCCTTTACTTAATAAGTGCTTATTCTTTTGAATAGTTATACAATGACAGCAGGAAGAGGTGTATCAAAAGCAGTGGCTTAATCTACATATAACACAGTCATAGATAGTGTGAATTCATAAATACTTTCCAAGGTTAGCCAAAACACAGTATGCTGGGAAGAAATCATTATTGCTGCAAAACTTGTACAAAACAATTCTTTCATTGCAAGAATCCTGAGAGTCTGCATACTCAAGTAAAGCTTCAACAGTGAACAGAGCTGAAAAGAATCCTGTAGTTCTTCACGAACAGATACTGTCCAGAAGGCTTCACTTGTCTCTTTTCTCAGTAGCGTACAAAGTCTCTATACATAATGTCCACAGAAAACACACTGGATATAACCCCTGGCAAGGAATAAGTTACTTTGAGTAGAAGTGCTCTTTAGCTACAAGCCATATACAGATGAGGTTCATGCTTGGTCCTGTGGGAGGAGTATAATCACATTGTATCTCTGGTCAAACTAGGCATTGGTCTTCTAATCACAGAAAGCTTCCTCACAATTTTAGCAATGCTTTTGACTCAGTGAGGGACCCTCAAGGTAGATAAAATTGAGATGCAGCTTGAAGCATTTCTGCTGTGTGCTTTCACATGTGGTATAGACTTTAACTGGAGTATCCTTTGGTGCTTTGGGTTGGGTTTTTTTCTGTTTGTTTCTGTTCTGAGGTTTAGTTTCAGGTTTTAAAACCTCCAAAAAAATTTTTAGGTTTTCAGTGAAATAGGTAATGTCAGGCTGTTTGGATAATGAAAGTGACAGTGTTTTGGGGAGCTGTGTGGCATTGCACTGTAATACATTTGCATTTATCATGTCATATTATTTCAAATTACTGTCTTTAGGAAGTCAGAGAACCTGGCCTGGTGCGTTGCCTATAAATCTTGCAAAAGAGGCCATTTGGCTCTTTGTGTGTGGTGGCTCTTCACTTCATGCTGCTGAGGGGAGACAATCTCATTTAAGCATCTGAGTGTTGCCTTATTTGTGATAAGCTTTTTCATACCAAGTACCGTATTTAGCAAAACTGAGCAAAATTCTGCTCAGGTTCATATATTTTTCTTCAGACCAATGCATAATTTTTGAAATAGTTTCTTTCCCTACATTCAAGGGCCCTCAACACTTTTCCACTGTACCCTTCTCCTCCTTGGCCCCAAAACTCTTTTAGTTTATGTATCATTCATCCCACTCTCTGCCAAATGAATGATCCTGCTGTAAGGTTCCAGAGCAGAGTTATGAGCAGTAAGGATGCTGGCTAAGCTCGTGTTTTGACTACAAGCCTTGGAAGAAGCAATCTACTAGGAGCAAGTAGTGAAGGATACTGCAAGATTCAGTGAAATCTATTAAACTACCAATAGATGGTTCTAAGCCCTTCCCATTCCCCAAGAAGCAAATTACATTCCCCCAAACTTCACGTCTTCTCATTGCTGCAGATAAAAGCACGAACTGATTTCTTTTTATTTCCTGAGCAAGCACAGAAGGAGAATTCTGCAAACAATTAAAATTGCAAATTGCTTGTTTGCTCAAGATCAGATTTATTCTAAAGGGTGCCTGCTCTTTGGGGACTGTAAGAAGGTTTTTTTAAGATGCATTGTGAACAAGGTAAGCATTTTTTCAGATTATTCCCAGCATGATATGCCAAGGGGAATATAGTGTGATTGCTATTTCCTTAAAAAAAATTATCAGTGAACTGAAACATTCCCTTTAGACCTACAATATTTATTTCAATGTTCTGTCAATAAATATAACAAGGTTAGTTTTCCATCAGATTAGTTGGAATAATCATTTAAGGGAAGTTCTATTTGGTAAGCTCGATTGCAAAAAGCAATCAATAAGAAAAAAATCCCTTGTTGTTCAAAAGAAACATGGAGCTCTGAGGAGTTGTCCCAGAACAAGTATTTATGTCTGTGCCTCAGAATTCTTTTGCTGGCACCAGAAGGACGATTTGCAAGCCTTTCTTCTGTCTCGCTTCCACATGCCAAAGGAGGGGAAATGACTTCCCCCCTGGCGGAAGTACCAGCGGAGAATTCTGAACACTGCAGTTCTGTTCCTTGTTAGTAGGAACTCCCTGTTGACTTCTATGCGTTAACCAAACCATAATCCCCTGTGTTTCAGAACCTGTTGTGTAAAATCTTGACAATAGCACTTCTCCATTTCAGTGCTCCTCTCAAAGACAGTCTTATAAAAGTAATGAAAACTCATAATGCAGTTTCACCATTTATGTGTAATGTTGCAGAAGAGAGCCGTGCTCGCCTGTCCTGCCAGAATAACCTTTCCTTGACAGTACCAGTGCCCGTTGAATAGGCCAGAGGCAACGTTCTCTCTGAGTTCTGTGCTGGCAAGGTCACTTCTGCTGGTACCAAGGACGAGAGAGCGGGGAGGTGTGACAGCACAGTATACGTTTGAAAACACTCTCACGACTCCTGGGCAGCTGCATTGTCCATTTGGCCCAGAAATGGTGAGATTTGTCATCAGCTGGCATACAGAACTGGAGAAAGTAAAGCCAGAATGTAAACAAACACAAAATATTTTGAAATGTAAATAAGAAACAAAACTATGAGGATTCTACATCCAATCATCATATTGTAACACACTCTGATCCTACATCTCATGTTTCTTATTAAGCGCATTTTCACCTGAAAATAGTTTTGGGGGACAAAGAAAGATCCATGCAACGTCATTTCCCATATGAGGACAATCTCTCAACTATTATCACTGATTTCTGTGTGTTCTGGAATATCTGTTCTAAATTATTGTTGTAGGTATAAGTACAAGCTGTATGTTTCCAACCTCTCTGTGTTATGTTTTACAATCCAGCTTTTGATAGGAGCCTGCCTTCTGTATAGTTTGTTTTTTACAGCACTCTGAGGAATATGGGGAAGGTACCTGGCTTCTTGCAGGTGGGACCAGTGGCATTAAAGCCCCATAAACCTATGGAAAAAACCCCTTATAAATTATGAAATCTTTCATCAGCCAGGTTGAGACTAACCTGCTGCACACAATGGTGGTGGCTAAAAGGAAACCATTTCTGCAATAGAATAATGGTGGTCTGTGAAATGAAAAGAGGGGAAAAAAACCAAACCAAATGACTAGCACTGAGCTTAACATTTAATTAAGTGGTGTCACAGTTCCTAAATCTCCTGACTTGACATCAGTGCATTTCTGCATATTTCGGCCTTTTTCCCAGTCATACCAGATGCTTGTTTTAAGCTGATTGCTTATTTTCTACTGCAAAATCACGGTACATGCACTTAAATGTGTTATGCTGCAGTATTAAAGCGTTTCCAAAGTAGCTGTACTAATATTGAAGTGGTCACCAGCCTGTTAATCTGTGTGCAGTAGAGAGCAAACTAAATTCAGTTGGTATCTTCTTTATGCACTTAAGTGGCATGATTAGCCTAATTGACTTGAAGTTTTGCCCAAGCATTGTGTTATTTGCAGGTGCTTACATTCCAGTTCCTGGTGAGACTGTGCAAACTGTGTGCATGTACAGTGTGTACGAGAGGATGAGCTGAAACTGCACTTTGCATTATTAACTGATGATGCCACAGCAAATAAGATTTGAGTTACAAAAGCCCTTACCAGATCATTTGAGAGCCAATTCTAATCAATTTAATTCTTTCAGACTTTTTTTTTTTTTATCTTCCAAAGGAAATCTTTATAACTTTGTCAGGCAAAAAAAAACCCAGTGAAAATAGGAGTTGTGTTACCGTAGTCAAAATAAAGTACTTGAAAGCAATTTCTTTGAGGTGGCATTGTGCATCAGGCATGAGGGAAACATGAATAAAGTCCCCTTCCTTCATTCAGCTAGATCAACGTAAGGCATTGCCAAGGGTCCACTCTTGTGGGAGCAGTCGGCCAAAATTGCTTTTATAATATATTCTGGAACAGTGAGTAGGGAGGTACTAGAAGCAGCCCAAAGGGGCCAGGGAACAATATAAAGGATGAATGAAAAATAAATTTCTGGGATTATATATGGTCACTGAAGTGGAGCTGAAAAAAAAGAGGGTAGAGCGAGTAAAGAAAAAGCTAATAAAGATAAAAACAGTGCTTGAAAGTACCAGTTTTTCCTTCAGAATATAGTCAAAGGTTTTGGGGCGAATCCTCTTAATATAGCTGTGTTAACATTAGTGGAGAGTCACAGGTGTTTTTTGCTCGACAGTTGTTGGATGTAAAACATTATTTTATTGCTTAAAATGCCAGACAACTTGAGAGCTGCACAAATTATCAGTAGCTTTTGTGATTGTTTTTTTTTTTTTCAGATTGCTACTGGTATCTAGAAAGAAGAGAAAAAAGGAGGAGAAAAGACTCCAGGATCCAAAAATACATGGTTTTGATCATTGCAGAACTTCGGACTAAATGTTTCTCCTAACCTCTCCATAGTCATGAGGCATCACAGTTGCCTGTAGGTTTTTTTGAAATATAGTTTTTTACCTCTTGGTTACCCTTCCAGTACAGTACTGTCATAGGACAGGAAACAGAGGATGTGCGCTACCTTTTGTTTACAGAGGTCTTGAATCTGCCTACATTACTTAACATTTTTGTAACCTTTAAAAACTAGTTTGGAAGATTATTGAGATGAGACAAGCAGATGAGGCTCTCCCAGAATCAGCTAGGACATCATCTGATGAAGTCTCACATGATAAAGGCTACGTAGTACTCTTCAAAGCTGTGATGGTGGGAGATGGCAGATGGTTCCCCAGCAATGCAATAATTCTCCAAATTGTCTGTTAACAACAAAGCCAGCAGGAAAATTGAAGCATGTTACACAGCTATACAGAAGAGGACCTGCATCATGTCACTGATGGGTGAATTCATCCTGCAGCACAGACGTGCTTGTAGACATTTCATTAGCTGTTATATCGCATGAACCAGTGGGAGTCTGGAATGCAGCTGGGCTGTGGGGAGGAACGGACAGCCAAGACAATTGCCAGAGCTGTGGAAAGTGCCATGAGTGCCATAGTGCGGGCGATTGGGTTCCAGGTGTGGTGGTTATGTCTAGTTCAATTTCTCCTCTAAGCCCTGGACTCATTTGTCATTCCACGTGGAGACAGCACTATAAGAACACCATGGTACACTTGCTCTGGATTGTTGCTCATTTTACCTAGTAAAAGATGATACTAAATTGGGTGGTGAGGTGGACATGTCAGAAGGCCACCTTACAGAGAGACCCGGACAGGCTGGAGGTGTGGGCTGGCAGGAGCAGTATGAAGACAAGTGCAAAGTCTTGCACCTGGGATGAAATAACCAAAGAGCGCACCCAGTACAGGCTAAGGTCTGCACAGCTGGAGAGCAGCCTTGCTGAAAGGGGCCCGGGTGTCTTGGTGGACAACAAGCCGAACATGAGTCAGCAGTGCGCCGCTGCAGCAACGAAGGCAAATCATATCCTGGGCTGCATCCTCCAGGGGCATTACCAGCAGAAATAGAGATGTGGTCATCCCACTCGGCTCAGCACTTGTCAGGCTGCACCCTGGAGTATTGTGTCCAGTTCTACTGCCCACAGTTCAAAAACAGACACAGACAGACTGGAGAGCGTCCACAGAGACTTCACAAAGATGATCAAAGGGCTGGAGAACATGCCCTGTGAAGAAAGATTGAAAGAGTTAGTCCTTTTCAACCTATAGAAGAGAAGGCTTGGAAGGACCTCATCGCAGTATTCCGGTACTTAAATGGCAGCTACAAAGAGGACAGAGGCACTCTCTTCGCAAGGAGCCACATGAAGAGGACAAGGGGACAACAGGTACAAGTTGCACTCGGAGAGGTTTCATCTTGATATAAGAAAGAAACTTTTTAGGATGAGAAGAACTAATCACTGGGACACCCTCCCCAGGGATGTGGGCGAGTCCTCGCTACTGGAGGTTTTCAAGGTGCAATTGGACAGGTTGCTAGATAACCTCATCTGGCCTTCCTTTCCCATGAAAGGTTGGACCAGATGATCTTTAAAAGTCTCTTCCAACTTGCGCTATTCTACGATTTTCTCAACAATTTAGTCTTCTGTGTTAGTAGATATCTTCTAGATGCTGACATCTAGATACTGCTGTCTTTCATCAGTGGCCATTTGCCACGTGAGATGATGTACAGAGTTGTCTGGTGAAAGCAAGCCAACGCTTAACCTTTCTTTTCAGTTTGTCGTTTAGAGCAGAAAAAGATCTTTACAATACATACATAACAAGCTAATGATAGGCAAATTGTCTTTTCTAATCTGATCTGATAGTTGGATTGGTTTTCTAAAATTGTGATAACTCTTTTTAAAATTTCTTCTCCACTAACCTAAGAATATGATTCAGAGTGGCAGAAAAAAGAGAAACCATTTTCATAAGGTCATGATCTTGTGGCCTGCAGAGAACTAAGAGGCCACAGCCCACACAAACTGACTTGAATAGACAATTCAGGGAGACAGAGTAGAGAAATCACAGGGGAAAACTCTCCGTTTTAGGTCAACCTTTGTGTTTTGACAAAGACCACCAATGAAACAGCGTGATAGTGAATATTTGACATTGTTCTCCATTATTCCTCTATAGGCAGTTAAAATTTTGAAACTAAATAATTAAGCCTTTTTTATCAGTGCTGACTTTTATTTTCTATGTATGCACAATCAGTTACACATTCAGGAAGGGAGTGAAAATACATCTTAAAAACAGTAGAAACAAAACTCTCTTAAAAGCACAGATTGGCCTTTCACATGTTAGCATTTTCCAGCGTGTTAGAGATTGCAATCATGATATTTCTAGGTTGCTTGTGAGTCAAGTCAGAGGATCTTCCTTTATGCCTCCAAGTGCAGTGTGAATGATGAGGTGACATCATCTTTGAATATTCTACTAGTATGTTAATTAAATTGCAACTTTGGTTTAACTGAATACTTAAACTTACAATTTTCCTAGAAGCTGGTATTCCAACAACTGCAGATATATTTAGCAGAAATGTGTTAACTCTGTATTTGCCAATACCATTAAAGATAATAAGAAACAAATCTATGCAGATGTCCTATTGCTACGGTGGATAAGTGATTTTCCACTGTAACAAAAGGTAAAAGCCTATTCATTGAAGTGCAGCCAGAAATTATTTCTAATTGGTATGAAAGAATCCTTAAATCTGTATACTGCTTTTAACATTTTGAGCTTAAATTACAGTTAATAGTTCCCATAAACGAGGCAATAGGAGAAATACTAAAATTCAGAATCCTTGAACACTAAATGCTGTCTAGATTCCCAGTCATAGCATCATCTCTAATGGTTTTACTGTCAAAAATAAAACAACCAGAAAGTTGTTTATACCAACATGAGATGGCAAAGTTTTTGCTAAATATCCCTAGCATTCCTCAGTGGAGTGTTCTCCATGTTTTTGTGTGAAGCGGTGGGCTTAATTTCAACATAGGCAAGTATGAGCCTGCAGCAGTGTAGGGCATCCGCCTGTCCTCACTGCAGGATGTTCTCCTTTGCTGGCTGCAAAGGTGGTTTTGGTGCTGCTCAGTCTGAGGGTACGCATGCGAGGGGCATTGTCAGTTAGGCTGCTACCAGGTGTATCGTACCAGATATGAGAAAGGCTCTTGGCTCTGCCCCATTTTATTCTTTCTGTCTGTTCAGTCTGATTTGGCTTCCTCTTTCACAAATGTTTTATGTACTGCTTGTATGTTTAGCCAAAATCAGGGAAGTTTTAATGTTAGATAAGCATTCATTCATGAGTCAGAAATGGATGAATATGCGGAGTCGTATTCTTCAAATTCCTTTCTCCTAATCTTTTTTGCATGAAACATGGTAATATGAGCATCGTTGCTCATTGCCCCGGGCAGCTAGTCATGCTAGTTTCTTGAATTAATACTTGATTGTTGCATAGAAAAAGTGTATAGGCTTAGGATTCAAGTAACAGCATGATTATCTCTTTGAGATAGTTGGACCTACCACTACCATTAACTAATCATCTCCTCTACTGGTGTTGTAAAGAGAAGGATCAGGTGATAGGTGGATTCATAAATGCCAAAAGACTGGTTGTGTTTGAAGATGTGGACAGAGCAGACATCTAAGGAGGATGTAAGCCTTGGCTCACCTGTTGGAGTCAAGTTGTGTTTCTCTTTCAAGACTAAGCGTGTTTTTCGGAAAAGAGGTGTAATGTTTGTGTGAGCTTTCTTGATGTCTTGAGCCATGTGCTTGGCTTATAAACTTTGTGAAGGTTGTGCGGCTGCCTCCCCTGTTTATGAGAAGACCTGCCACACGTCCCTTTCGTGGCAAGCCCAGCACAGCTCAGACCACACGCCCCGTTCCTTTTAGCCAGGGCCTGGCAGTCAGGCGAGGGGAGGTTTGTTCAGGGAAGCAATTGCGCCCAAGCCTGCGTGAGCTGGGAGCCACTGTGGTGCGGGACCAAAGCAGGCTGGCACAGCCGTAACGCTGGGACAAAGTGCCAGCAATGCTGGTCTGAGGGACTGATGTCTGAAGCTTAGCTTTTGCATCCACGGTTAGACAGATACACAAGTGTGACCCCTGGAAGCTTACTGATCTTACAAATATGACTGCAGTCTCAGACACCCGGTATAATCTAACTTTACGCTGCAGAAATGTAAAAACTACCCTCCACCCATCCCCACAGCTCAGTGCCACTTGCAGCGGTGGTGGAATGTGTGCCTTAACAGCTCAAAGAGTGTTGCCAGTGGTGGGTCTCAAAAAGGTTCCCTGTTCCTGGAGCATTATGAGGGTCCCAAAGGTATCTGTTTCATTGCTTTATTTTTAGGTTGTTGGAGCTAACAGAGCCATTATGCATGAAACATAAACTGGCAAGAAACTACCACGCGCCTTGGGCAATGAGCAGGTCTTGGTTTTTTTAATATCATTCATCTCTGGAGTGTCTGTCAGTGATGTGTGATATGTAGTCGCATTCTTAGATACCAGCTTCTTAGGACAGAATAAATGAGCAAGAGCAGAACATTCCCCTCCCATAAACTTCAATGTTGCATGCCTGCTTTCGCGTCTCTGTGGCAGTTTGCGGCACAGTGTTTGTCTTGGCCTGGCTCCGAGATGCTGCTGTTGGACGGATCCAATATTGCTCTTCCGTGTTTGCCTCTTCGTCTTCTGTTTTTACAGTTGGATGTTAATGCGCAGCAATATCTGAGCTCATCAGGACTTTAATTTCGGGTGAGATACTCAGGGTTACTGTTGTTGCTCCCCTGTGGTTTTAGCTGTACTGTCAGGTTTCTCTCTAGATCATGAAATTCTCATTTTCATTAATGCTTTATTTAATCACAACCTATTCCTTATAACTTAGAGATCTATCCGGTCACCCTAATCCAAAGGATGAATGGCTAGGAGAGGGTAGTAAAGTACAGCATCAGTTATACTTTAGCAAATCCATGGGTTGTGTTAATTATCAAATCATAGAGTTTTCACAGCACTTGGCTCCAACTCATCACTTCACAAATGTGAATCGGACTGTCAGGGCAGGCTCTTTCCATATTCTTCATAAATTCTGTTTTACAGAGGCATCAGCTGAAAATATCAAGTTGGGCAATGAGATACGGAAAGAGAATTAAACACACTGCTGGAAATACAATGAAACTTGTATACAATGAAAAACAATGAAACAAAAAATAATTATGCCACTAGAAGAATCAACATGTGGTACATTCTGAATGCTGTATTTAGTCTCAAAAAGAGTATGAAGAAAACCAGAAAAGATTCAGAGAGATCTGACACGGATGATCTGAGACACAGACTGCCTTCGTACAGCGTAGCTATAGGCAGAGTAAGAATGACTTGCGAGAGAGGGGAGAGGCAATGCTAGAGACAGAGACTCTCAAAACTCATGTGTGATCTTGTGACTAGTGAAATGTTATTTGCTCTTTCTTGGGGTATTAGAACTGGAGGCAACTGAGTACATTTTCATCCATAAGGTTTTTGGGTTTGTTTTTTTTTTTTAATTAATAGTGAATTAATTGGATATCAGAGATAGCAGAAGCGTGAAATAGGATCAAAAAGGGACTAAAACAGACTCATGAAGTATAGGTTCTTTTGCAGGTATTGGTATGTTCCATACGTTACCTCTGACTCTGAAAGTCCTTTAAAATATTGATATCTGAAAGTTACGTTGGGATGCCGCGGGGAGGACTGTGCCACAAATGCTTTTTCTGCAGCGGGTGCCCATGGGGAGCAGCTCTCCGAGACAGGACACAGGCAGGGTGCGACACAGGGCTGCCGTTCTTGTTTCCTTACGTTTGAGAGCCTTTCCTCTGTTCGTCCTGGAGCTGTGTGTGTGTAGACAGAAACAAAAGGATTCTTTTTGACAAATTTTCTGTTTCAGAGAAGATTTTCAACTGACTCTTTCCAGCATTTGTCTGTAACTTCTCTAGTCATATTTATCTGTAGTTTTGTGTTAATTGCTCCTTCGGATAGCAAGGGTAATATAAAATTAAGAGATATCCATAACCATTAGCAGACGAAGGTCAGCTGCCCAGGTTTCAGAGTAACCTGTGGAAAAGGAGCTGCGTTCCGTACCCTTGTGTAGCGATAGCAGCTCACCGAGATTGCCAGCATTTGTCAAGTGAGTTCTTATCAATGCATCTTCCCAAAGAACAGGTGCCCAGTCATGAACCCGCTGGAGCTGCCCCCGTGCACTTCCTGGGATGTGCAGCTCTCCTAGCACTCCCGCGCCTGTGCTGACATTCCCCTGGTGGTTCTCCGGCTCCCTCTCTGCCGTGTTTTCTGCAGTGGCTCTGCTGTGCTGGGGCACGAGCCCCTCGCCGCCACGGCCGTGGGCAGCTCGGTTGGGGTGAAACTGCCTCCCTCGCGTTACGCTGCTGGAGAGAAGGATAAAAGCTGCTGCCCATGAGTCTCTGGCAGAGCACCAGGAGGCCTGTTTCGTTGCTAAGGATTTACATAAAGCTGGTGTTTGCGGTGTTCTGTAGCCCAGCAAAATTGCCTGTGGACTTTGCGCCTTTTTTTTCCCCAGAATTCCACACAAAGAGGTAACTGGTATTATACATCATTGTCTTGCTGTAAAGCAAACAATCCATTGTGTTGCATGGCAAGCCTGTAAGGAACCAACGGTAATCTATTTGCTGTGAGGTTTTCTTCTTAATATAAACTCTTTATATTAAGAAGTAATTCTAAGTGGAATCCTTTGTATTTAATAATTCTATGGTTCTTGAGTTCTTTTTCTCTTAAGCGTGAGCTAGTGTGTACATGCAGTGTGAGCCTGCTCTGCTGTTCGTACTCATAGAGCTAGTTTTAAGCAAATGCATCTTTTATTCACATAAGTCAATAATAAAGGGTGGGCACTGCATGAAAGCTAATCTCAGAACTCCAGTAAGAAGAAAACTTCCCATAATTCCCAAGCTGTATTTCTGTGGTTTTAAAAGAATACTGCTGAATCTGCACTTGGAACAGAGTAACTGACTCTTATTTATAGCTCTGCTCTGTCTGGTTCATTTCCTCTTACTTCCCTACAGAATGATATGAATGAAAATGACACTATTGACTATGTGGGTAACAATAAAAGAGCTTAGAGAAATAAGATTTTTATAGTTTCAAGACTAAGGGAATCAAAAGCCTAAGAGTTATAGTCTTAGAGAAATGGAGATGGATCAGGCTGTGCTAGTTGAAGAGGTCCCATTGGTGGATATTCTGGGGTTTGGTTGTTTTTTTTTGTTTTAAGCGCAACTTCACAAACAACAAATTTGTATCATTGATGTGAACATTGAGAAAGACTTAATGTGGGCGTGGAAACCACATGTCATAACTCTAATTTCATTTGCAGCCAAATTGCAAGACACAATTTCTACAGTGTACACTTTTAAAAATTAATATTATTTTTAAGCATTCTTAATTTTTTTGGTTGTTCAGTGTTTTCCAAATGAGCGAGTAAACCACAAAGCACTCAAACATAAATCTGCTCAACGCCAGCAAAAGTCACTAGCCTTAATACATCTGAGGAGGGGATGCGTTGCAGACAGCCAGAAATAGGAAAGCAGAAAAATGAAAACTTATGAGTAAAGCACTGCTGTAGAGTGTTGTATTATGGAAAGCACTATAACTTGCAAAGTAAAGGAGGCAAATTTTTGTTTCTTTTAATTCCCTCAGAAGCCATATTATGCTAAATTTTGTCTATAAACAAAGAAGACATGGTGCCTTTCTCAACAAGCTTACTCTGTGCATTTAAATATGAACAAGGCAGTGCCAAAGCTGGTGTGAAGGTGTGCTGCAGAGGAGCCAGCATGGCATCCGGAAGAGCATGGTGGAGAGGCTGCGGAGCTCCCTGTACCGCACACGACGGGCACTGTGTCACCAAAGCACGTGCCGTTGGCCACAGCACTCCCACCTTCAGCATTATCCTTCTTGTTCCACAGTCATGTCTGATGCCTCTACACCACGAAGCTGGCATTGATTTCAGAGAGAGTCCCACACTTGGGAGGGTCTTCAGGTTAGCGTCCCAAATACAGCATTTCGACTTTAAAAGCATTTGCTGTTTTAAGGGGAATTCTCTTTGTACAAATGGATGTTTTCTGGCCTAGACACCACTGACGAATGGTGACAGATAGAAAGACTTATAGTAGAAGTAAGCAAACACTATGACATCTTCAGGGTAATTTGAAGTGAAAATATTCAGACCATTTGTAATAACTTACAGGTAAAAGTATATCATGAGCAAGATTACATTCAGTATTAATCACACAGAGTAAGTACATATAGCTATGTTATTGCTCCTGCCCTGGCATTTAATGTCATTTTGATGTACATAATGTATGAACAACAAATGTGTAAAAGAAAATAATCAATACATAGAAGAGGAATTATCACAGTGATGTGTATGTGGCAAGTAAAGAAGGGAACTTGAATTCTCAGAGAATGCAACTGTGCAGGGAAAATACTGTCAAATAACATGAAAATTTCAGCTTCATTGCTTATAATAAAGAAAAGTTTTACAGATGCTAGGGGGGCCTGTCAGACAAGTTTAATTTCTGGCAGTGCCTATGGGAGAAGGATGAAGAGAAAGGAAAGCTGTGAGGTATGAGAATACTTTTCTCAGTGCCTGTCTGTGCAACACCTTGGCCTTACAGCTTTAAGTCATCCATGCCACGTTTAGTGAAACGTAATGAAAGTGTCTTAAATTTAGCGGAATGCTTCACTACTTTATACTGAACTATAAATGAACATAGAAATGTGAGTCAGTAGCTCAGGCTGACACAGTGTCGTGGCGCGGGGTGCCAAGCGCAGCTCTGAAGCTGGCATCACTGAGCACGGCCAGTCCCAGAGCTCCGCATTCGCCCTGACTGAAGCCCTGAGTTTAGGGACCTTGATTACACCCAGCAGGTGTCCTTCTTCGTGATGAGAAAAAAAAAAATCAGAAGTCTATTTCCTCTATATACTGTTACTGCTGTGAAGGTGGGGGGAATGCGAGGTTTATACATATTTTTCTTCTCTGTGCAAGAAAACTTTGCCCGCTGCTGCCTTTCTATTTGTGTGTTTCCATTCAGCAGTTTATAATGAAGATTTGCATTCTTTAAGATGCCTTACATATTGCTTCTCTACTGTTAACTAATAACTGGGTTTACTTTAAAGTTGATAGCTGGCGTGTGGTTAGTCCCCACTGAGAAACAGCCACTTTGTTAAACACAAACCAATTAAATGAGCAATGAGTTATCAAACAATAGGAGATGTTCCGATCTTTACATGCATATGTATAAAAAAATGTAGTGCAGCAATATTAGATGTCGTGTTGCTAAAATAAATTGTTTTCTATAAGGGACTGTACAGTCAGATAAACTTGGTGTTGCATTTATTTCAGTGTGAAGACATTTACTTTTTAAGAAACAAAAATTAAGTGAAATTTACATTGGTGTGTACATTTCTTGAATTTTAGAGTACATGTTTGTCAGAGGAAGATTTTGACTGTTGTCGTACTTTGCTCAAACACTAACTGGAAGTTTCATTATATAAGTTAAGAGACAAAAAGGATCTATTAAGTAGTTTAGTTTATTCCCTGGGACCAGTTCAGGATCATTCTTCGCAGCATTGTTCTGTGTAGAGCTTTGTCCAGTTTCGTTTTTCTGTGTCTCTTGGGTTAGAGCTCCTGCCTTGGATCATCATATCATGATGCTGAAAAGTGAACCAAGTGAAGCTCATATAATTCTTGCTCTTGCACAGTAGATCTGAACACAAGTGAGTGTGTACATATGGTTTTTAGCAGCAATAAATGAGGCTGGCATCACAGCGCTCAGACTGACTCGGGTTACAAGTTTATGGATCTTGATTACAACCAGCAGGGAATCCTTCAGTGATGGAAGAAAAAATATTAAACAGCCTGACTCTCCACTGGGTCTGTTGAGCACACTGTCCTGATTTCGAATTAGACGTGTGCAAGTTCTGGGCGTCAGGGTCCTGGCAAAGATGCCAGAGTCTCAGAGAAGTAAAAAGGGAAAAGTAGTACTAACTGTACCGTGACTCAGCCTTGCTTTCTGTGGTGGCTTTTCCTTCCCCTCGCCCTGTGTCCTGTGTGAATTGGCACTGGCGTTGCTCTACTGATAAGGTCATGACCACTATGCACGGCGTAGCCTGTCTCTGCACTGGTGCTCAATTGCTGCCATAGTTTTATTCTTGTCAGGATATCTGAGTTTCAGAGAACAGGAGTGATCTATCGTGTGCTGTATCCATCATGGCTCTAAAGAAGGCAGTTTGTAGGTTAGTAGACACAAACTATGCTAATGTTCCTATAATGTCACAGTTAGAAGTGAGGTCTGTAATGCAGCCTCTTAGAAGTGGCTAATTTAAGAAAGTGGAAGGTTTCTGCGGAAATGTTGGAATCTCTTGGGGTATTTTTGTGAATGACCACAGCACCATTGTTAGGGATTATATTATATTATTATACTTATATATTTATAGGGCCTGTGTACCTGTGGTAGAAATCACAGAACTTGGATTATTCTTACTAAAGTAGTATATGGCTGAATGTGTTGTGAATTTATTTTATCATGTGTAGTAATTACAGTTTGAACACAATTACAAGTTATGTACATGTTATTCCAGTTTTAAGTGCAATTATTTAATATCTGAAATTATGGTTACTGTAAAAAAAAAACAAAAAACAAACCCCAAAACCACCACCGAAACTTAGCTGTATATTCACACACAGAAGAGCTGGGTTGCTGTTTCCCGTTTCTTATGTTCTTTCTTTAGCTCCACAAGTAGTACAAATGTCCCAGTCCAGAACGCTCTTAATTATGAAGGTCAGAAATTAGCAGTTGGTTTTGAGCCACTGGTTTTCTTGGAATGATCACCTGCATTAGAGTATACACAGCAAGCATCAACCTCAACAATCAACAAGAAGTAGATATTGCCATGTTTTGGTAGTAATGGAGCTTTTTTCTTTGAAAATAGCAGTGTGTCCACATAAACTAAATACAGCAGAACAGCTGGATGATGGAGGATTCTAGATGCCTAGTTTAAATTCGAGTTCACTAATATCTCCTCACAGCCAACCAAACAGTCCTGTAGATATTTTGTTCCATATCTTTGCTATGTGGCCTGGAAACCCAATGTGTGCTTCATAAGGTAGAAAATTTTTTTAGTGCAGAAGAGCAGGAGAGAATCTACTTGGATGACAGTGGTCTCTTCTCAGAAGTTACAACCGATAGGACAAGAGGAAATGGCATCAAGTTGCGCTGGGGGAGGTTCAGGTTAGATATTAGGATAAACTTCTACACTGGAAGGGTTATCAAAGACTGGAACAAGCTACCCAGGGAAGTGGTTGAATCACCATCCTTGGGTGTATTTAAAAGCCATCTAGATATGGTGTTCAGGGACATGGTTTAGAAGCGGACCCAGTAGAGTTAGATAATGGTTGGGCTTGATGATCTTAAAGGTCTTTTCCAGCCATAACGATTCTGTGATTGTCCCAAGAGCAGATGTAGATGTGACATCCAGGTGATAGCGCAGGAATAAATACAGTGTTTGAATGCATACTAGCCTGTGTCTGACAAAGGCAGTGAACAGTCTCCCCAGCAGAAGGGAACTGGAAGCAAATTTACCAGCAAGACTATGCCACTTTTTTGTAAGTGCAGAAAACATGAGAATGTGTTGTAATGTTGTTACACTTACATAAGTGTGCAATTCCCCATCTTTTTGTACGTTGCCTCATTTTGGGCAAAATGATAGAAAGTGAGCAAGTTTTGGCACCTCATTTTTTAATGTGGAGTGGAATGATTTTGGGAATTAGGATGAAATGAAGACAGACGCCCTTCTGGAAATAATCATAGAATGGTTTAGGTTGGAAAGGACCTTGAAGATCATTGAGTTCCAACCCCCTGCCATAGACAGGGACACCTCCCACTAGACCAGGTTGCCCAAGGCCACGTCCAGCCTGGCCTTGAACACCTCCAGGGATGAGGCCTCAACAACCTCTCTGGGCAACCTGTTCCAGTGCCGCACCACCCTCAAAGTGAAAAATTTCTTCCTAATGTTTAACCTAAACCTGCCCTCTTCCAGTTTAAAGCCATTTCCCTCATCCTATCGCTACATGCCCTAGTAAAAAGTCCTTCCCCAGCTCTCCTGTAGGCCCCCTTTAGGTACTGGAAAGCTGCAATAAGATCTCCTCGGAGCCTTCTCTTCTCCAGGCTGAACAGCCCCAACTCTTTCAGCCTCTCCTCATAGGAGAGGTGCTCCAGCCCTCGGATCATCCTCGTGGCTCTCCTCTGGACACGCTCCAGCAGGTCCATGTCCTTCTTCTGTTGGGGACTCCAGAGCTGGATGCAGTACTCCAGGTGGGGTCTCACGAGAGCGGAGTAGCAGGGCAGAATCACCTCCTTTGACCTGCTGGCCGCACTTCGTTTGATGCAGCCCAGGATACAGTTGGCCTTCTGGGCTGCAGTCTCACACTGCCAGCTCATGTTGAGCTTCTCGTCAATCAGCACCCCCAGGGCCTTCTCCTCAGGGCTGCTCTCCAGCCATTCCCTGCTGAGCCTGGATTTGTGCTTGAGATTGCCCCAACCCAGATGTAGGACCTTGCACTTGGCCTTGTTGAACTGCATGAGGTTGGCTTGGGCCCACCTCTCCAGCCTGTCCAGGTCCCTCTGGATGGCATCCCTCCCCTCCAGCGTGTCTACCTCACCAAACAGCTTGGTATCATCAGCAAACGTGCTGAGGGTGCACTCGACCCCACTGTCCATGTCACCAACAAAGATGTTGAACAGTACAGGTCCCAGTACCGACCCCTGAGGAAGACCACTCGTCACTGCTCTCCACTTGGGCATCGAGCCGTTGACTGCAACTCTTTGAGTGTGACCGTCCAGCCAGTTCTTTATCCACCGAGTGGTCCATTTGTCGAATCAATGTCTCTTCAAGTTAGAGACCAGGATAATGTTGATAATTTTAACTGGGCTATTAATAGTAAACTGCTGGGTGAGCCACACAAATACTATGTGAAAGAGAAACTGATGAGTGAGGGCAAAAAGGAGCAGCTGATGATCAGATTAGGGGAAA
This sequence comes from Vanellus vanellus, assembly GCF_965231255.1. Lineage (NCBI taxonomy): Eukaryota > Metazoa > Chordata > Aves > Charadriiformes > Charadriidae > Vanellus > Vanellus vanellus. Next base: position 8,565,295 of record NC_138927.1, on the reverse strand, counting down.
AGACAGATAAAATGACATCTACCAAAGGTAGAGAGCCATTCATAATCACTTTATGCATTCAGAAGGAACCTTGAGCAAATGCATGCCTCTCTGATGTTTTAGCAAAGCTAGCATTGTCCTCTGTGTCCAAATAACCGACGATTTCTAGCTTGTTTCTGAAAACTATCTTGCCTAACATAATTTACAGCTGGTTGCCGATCTCTCCTGCGAAGGCTGAGCCTGTCAGGGCTGTGAGGGTTAATAAAGGCTAGGACCAAAACCGAAAAAAACCCTCTAACCTAAAAACCCAATCTGTTTAGAAAACTCCTGAATGGTAAATTGGTTTTTTAGGTGCTTCTGAACAAAGATGTTGCTGGCAAAATTCCTTATCCTAAGAAGCGTACGGGCTCTGGCAAAACGCACACCACAGTGAAAAATCATGGAACAGTATGATATAGACCACTTTAAGTAGACAATCTATATTGCATGGGACAATGAGCCATCAGGAGCACGTTGAATAGTTTGGCATAATGGTGTCTTACTGGTTTCCTGTCTCAGTAGTGTACTTCCTACTTAATCTGCAGTCTCTGAAATAGGGAACTGTTCAGCATGCCTGTAGTGGTGGAGATGTCAGCACTAGACGACAGTTCTTTGTAGTGTGGGAAAAACTTAGTCTATGTATACCAGAAAGAAAGAAAGGAAACATGAGCAAATGCACACTACCACAGACTGTTTGACTTTTATATGTGGTTTTTAATTGTGTATTTGCAGATATTTTGAGGATAGAGGACTTTGGAGAAGACAATTTCTGGGGCTGACACTGGATGGTCCTGTGCATTCACACATATAAGGGACTTGCCTAACCATCTCCTTATGTCTGCCGTTCCTCTGGACGTCTGTTTTGTTCGCATCCCTCCAATTATCTGTACCTAAACCTTGTGTCCCCCCTGTTTTGCAGCTTATTTGCTCTGTGCTGATCCTTCTTACCTGTCTTCAGGCAGCAACCTGCTTGCCTTTCCTCTGCGGTGATGAGCAGAACAGGATGCTTTCTGTGCCTTGCAAAGCCCAGGACCTGGGAGAAGCTCTGTAGCCTGCTCTACTGTTCTTCACACATCTCCCCCAAGTGCTAAGTGAGAAGAACAAGAGGTAATACCTTAAATGAACTGTCTCATCTGTATATTTCAGTCTGATCTAAAAAGAGAGTGGAAGTCTGTTGCCTAATGCTGTTGCCTCATAAAGAGAGTTGATGGATGCTTGGGACAATCTGTGTTGCACCCAGAGCTGGATAACAATGATATTTTCAGCTCCTTTGGAAAGTTACTAAAAGGAACTTAGCTGCTGATCACAGTTCTGGGGCAAAGTGATGCTGACACAAACTAGCAAAAGTTTATCCCACTCTCTGCCTCTCCTGTCTTTGGATCTTCCCTGCCTGTCTAAGCACCCATCAGAACAGCATCCAGCACAGTGCCTGAGTTGAGCCCTGCCTCTAAGGACAGGACTGGAGCATGTTTACACTACTAAATCTAAAGAAAATGGGCACTGCCAGGGGGATGTAGCTTTGTCCCCCCCCCCCGGTCTATTTTTGATGGGGAGAGCAGAGGAAGGTAATTTATTAGTGTTCACCTGCAACTCTCAAGAGAAAAATCTTCTGTGCTCCCAGCTCCTGTGTGACATGCCAGGAGTGCTGGAATCAGGCTTGAAAGAAGGCCAGCTGACCTCGGGCAGGCAAGCAAAATACACATTTTACTAGCTGTGCTCCACATATCAAAATATTCCCCATTTCGTCTAACATTCCTGCTGGAGGGTTGACAGACATGCTTCTCAGATAGGAGGACTGTGGTGCTCGAGTATGTTCAGGATGCCCTGGGCTAGTAAGAGGCATCTTGTCAGAAGATTCGCTAGGGATTACTATGAGGGAGTGGGTTTCATGTGCACTGCTCCCAAGCCCACCGCCAGTTAAATCTCAGAACCTGCTGAGGTGCAGCAGCAAAGAGGAGCTGATCATGAGTCTCACTGTACAGCAATACAAGTGCCGTGGATTACAAGAACACTTTTCCCACTGCAGACAAATGTGAACAAGGAGAGAATCAGTGAATGTCAGGTTTTCACCAGATGTTCTGCCCAACTTGCAGCGAGTTACCTCGTTATTTTCCTTTACACTCATGCAAATAACAGTATGTAGTATTGCTAGGACTTCCTTCTCTTGTTTAGGGTATGATATAAAAGAATATTTTAAGAATTTTATAGTATATGCCCTTCTTATTTTGAACCAACGTCATGTTGGTTTGCAGCTAAATGATGCACCACATCCTATAAGGCAGATATTTGGGCTGACACACACTTCATTTTTCAGGAACAGGATGGATGGGAAGTTCTCATATTCAGAGATATCTGAGTTCTCTGTGGGTAATACGTTAAAGAAAGAGGGACTAAAGGCTAGGAAATGTGTAACTCACTGCTTCACTGAGAAAGAGATGGAATTTAATTTTTTCCCCTTGCGGTTCTTACCAGCCTGTTTGTGAGAGTGCTTAAGTTTGTGTCTGCGCCATATTGCTGGGGCTTAGGTTGCTTTTTTTTCCTATTTTATTTCTAAGTTTGGGACGGAACCCCGAAACTCTGGGAGAGTGATGGAGCAGTTTGACTTTAGCATCAGTTCCTGTGATGTTATTTACGTGATGAGTTTCTCCCAGATTCCCTTGAAGTAGGAACTGCTCCCCATCACACCCCACTCCCAGTCCCATCTGGACTCCGACCACTCCCCTCATTTTCTCTATAAACCTAAAAAGCTCAGCTGCATTCTTTTGTTCTTCTGCCTGTGCTCAGCCAGTCCGTATAATAGCACCCTTTCTCTCAGACCTTCTAAACCTGGCTGGAATTGCTGTAATGAATGTGTAAGTGACGGAAAGAAAAGCAGAGTGTAAAAGATGCTAATCAGCCTTTGTTCTTTTCAGACATGACATGCAGGACCTGAAGTATAGATTTTGTATGGAGAGAGATAGATTTTAATTAAGCATCTTAATAGAGAAATCCTTCTTGTTTTTTTCAGAATAAATTAAGGAAGTAACTTTGATGCAATATCATTTTCATCTAATCAGTAACATTCTGAAATTACCATGTTGTTTTCCATTAGAAATACCATCATCCAACAAATCAGATAAAATTATTTAACATAGCTATATTGCAACCTCAGCTAACATTAGCCTGGGCGTGTGTATACACAGAACAGCAGATGGCGAGTGAATTGACAAATGTTTATAGGCAGAAAAGGGCAGACAGTATCAACAATTTTATATACTCCTTTGAATAAGATGCCCATATCCGACTTAGATTCACTAATAATCAAATAAAGGCTTATCAGGGTTTTGCCATCTGCATATAGAGAATACTGATTACTGACACCAATAAAAGGCAAATCTCATTAGCGTTTACTTGTATTCACAGGTTATTAATACTCCATTAAAACATTTGACTTTGTATTTGGCATGAATTCAGAGTTTTTCGTTTGACAAACCGATACATTGACAGAGACATTCCCATTAGCTTTTATACCATAGCATTTGCCATTTTTTTAACATACAAAACAAAGGGCATGAGGAGAAATCACCTTGCAAAGCTAGGACAGTAGTTGTAAGTCTGGAAGAGTGATGGAGTTGCAGCTGCGTGGCTGTGTCTTCAATAAATGTGTGTGGTGGTTATCTGCAATTTTACACAGTTTTACACAACTGTAGTTTCTGTGGACAAATTTGCAAAGTTCATATTCTTGACAGCCAGAGGCAGGCCACAGTCAGCCTTGCATGTCCAAGCACTCTTTATTGTTATTCATATTTATTTTCTGTTACAGTAGTGCCTTGAGGCAAAGTCAAGTGGGTGCCATGTTTGCCCAAAGTGAGAGCTTGACAAAGCGAGCAAGGGCTGGGAAACTGAGACACCTGGAGATCAAGTGACCTACTCAACAGCATAGAGAGAATCTTTCTGTGAGTTGGAAACAAAGTGCAGCTTATCTAAGTAGAATCTTTCTCTTGACCCACAGTGGACACTTCTCTTTCTAATGGAAGGAGTTTTGCCAAGAATAAGACATTCTCACTTGAGCTGTAGGGAGCGTTACCTCTTGATCATAACCGTTCAGTTCTGTCAACAAGTCACATGAGGATCTGGCTTAATAATAAGTAAGGAAATCAGAACTAATCACATGTCTCATTTTTTTACCTACTGTAGAAGCTCAACTAAAGGTTTCAGGCATATGAATATGCATTACAAGAGCGTGCAACTTCCCCGCTCAGAATTCAGGATCACTGCAGTTGTCATCTTGGTTCCTTTAGGTTGGCTAGATTTTTACTAGTTCAAGCAATAGGAAAATCTAAGACTGCCGGTATTTTTTTTATGTGACTTGAAGTCCTGTGTAATAGACTCCAAAAAAAAAAAGTTGCTTTTATTTCCATCACAGCTGTAATGCAATTTCATGTGGTGTCCTCAAGATTGCTACACACACTATAATTTCTCATACACAGCTGTCAGCAATAACCTTTTGTGGCAGCAAAGAGAAAAAATCCCCAAAATACATATTTGTCTAACATGTACTTGTAGACCTTAAACCCTGTCTAACCACATACAGCTGTGTTTCTCTGATCTCTGGTGTAGTGGAGGATTGTGCTTTTTGCTGGTAGGTAGAGCAGAAGCAGCTGGCAGGGCTTGTGCAAGTAGGATCTCAGGAAATTCACAGTCCAGACTTAGTTCTGCTCACCTGGTGCATGCAAGGACTTGGCACCCTCTGCGGTCCTACATATGCGTGAGAACATAAAATATTTTGTGTTCTTACTGTTCACTTTTCCTTCTTTGATTCTGAACACAAATAACAGCTTAGGCTAATGACAAGTCAGAGGAAAAAACCCTAAAAAGATGGTACAAGTCAAGAACAGATGAGGACTGCAGGACTCATGAATTTCAAACACCCAGCAGTGTGTGTTTCACTGCCTGCTGCCTCTCCTACTGTCACCGACCAATTTATATTTTGCACCTCAACAGGAGATGCCCCACTGCCAGCAGAAACTTTTAATGATCCTCAGCCTCACATTGTGCTCTGGAAACAAGCTCTGAAGAATACAGAAGAGTTTGCAACATATTATTCATATAAATAAAAATGTATTTCGCACCAGGAATTAATTTTCAGATACTCTTTCACATTTTAGCATTGTGGGCTTTTTTTTCTCTTCTGGATATGCGTTACCCCTTGTTCATGTCCTTTTAGCTTTTTCAGATATCTCTTTGTCTTGTGAACTCTGGTAAGCGGTAGTGTTACCAGTGGGATTTTAGTTTATTGATTTGTGTGAAGTTTCCTTCTACTTATGAGGTCCTTTCCAACCTGTAATTAATACAGTGTCTGAGCAGGAAGATGGAAATAATTGCAATGAGAAAGCTTCAGGTAGCAAGCTGCTCACCCTAACGCCCGCAGTTACACTTTGTGCAGTACTCCTGGCATTACGGTAGTTTGTAGCTGTGGAACCCTCTGTGGATGATCCAGATTTTAAAGTGCTGTCAGAGGACAGGCCCTAGAAGCACACAAAACCACGTTTTCAGTTTATTGAGGTACAAAAGCTGTTGGTCTCTGATGCTGCATCAACATTAGTATTTTAGCTGGGATCAGCAGCAGGCTTTCAACTGAGATGTCTACAGTTGCTGTGTCTTGCTATTCATCTTGAGGTGGTCTTGGTATGCATGACCTGGATTCCCTTCAGATTACACCAAAATGGAAGGTGCACTCCAGGAGTGCTCATGATGAGCTACAGCTGCAAATGGTATCTGGCCTATGGGGCATCACACTATAAGCCAGTCCAAAGTTTGAAAGAAAGAAACAGACAAAAAAACCCTGCAACTGTGTATAATGTTGCTGCCAGGTCCTCAGCAGCAGGTGCTTTCTTCTACACGTCTGCTCCTCTTGCTAGTAGATGTGCTACTACAATGCTCTAATGTGAGTCGTACCCAAGACATGAGTTCAGTTCAGGAATTTACATAGTCTGCTGCACTAACTACATGTGTTTATTATGCATGTGAATTAATGTTCAACACAGCTGACAGAAGACAGAGAAGGGGAGCCAAGGAGACATCCCACAGATCTTGCCAAACCCACTAAATAATGAAGCTCAGATCCCCAGGCATCCCCGACTACAGCAAATCCTTTCCTACCTGAACTAGAGTGCCCACAATCCGGTTTGGTGTTCCAAGGTAAAATGCAGTTAGCATTTGTTCTGAAATAGGATTCTGCCAACCAATGCACAAGGAAACTGGCTCCAATTGTCTCTCTCAGCTTCCTGGGTACATAGTTAGTGGCATGTAAGAGATTATGTCTCTTTGGCTGAGAAGCAGACAGTGGTCTTGCATGTGAAGATGGTACCTTGCCAGAGCTCTGGTTGGCAGTGCAGGACAAGGCTTTAGCACGTCTCTAAGCACATTGGTTGCTTGAGGCAGTGTAAGGGGGTTTTGCAATTAAATCCTGCAGTCACTCGATGCTGAATGTGACCCTGGCTGTGTGTCCTGGTTTGAGGTAAAACAGAACCAATTTTGTTCAGTAACTTCGCTTCTTAGCTGGGCCTCTTCTAACTACTGAAATTAACTGCATATTGTGCAGACAATGTTCACTCTCTCAGAGTGATAAGACCAATTGTTTATAGCTGATGCCCAGGCATGGGATGCAGAGAGGCTCTTGCTTACACTTATTGCCATAACAGCCAAGGCCAACCAACTTTGTTATTTGCCACGTTGGAGGGTCGGAAGCGGAAAAGCATAGTGGGGTCCCACCTGGAGGGCGGAGCGGACAGGACAGGTGACCCAAAACTGACCAACAGGGTATTCCATCCCATCTGCCTCATGCTCAGTATAAAAGCTGAGGGATCAAAGGGTCACGGGTTCTTCCTTCAATGGCCGACGTCTGAGGAGGACTCTGTCTGCCTGTGATCCCGATCCTGAATCCAGGTCCGGAATCCAGTTCCCGTCCGTCACTGAGTCCAGCCTGGGACTGCCCCAGTGCCAGCCGGTGACGTGATTGTCATCTCGGGAGCTTGATACGGTTTTGTATATATTTTTCATTATTTCTTTTTATTTTATTATTAATATTTCATTAAAGTAGTTTAGTTTCTTCTAAACTCATAAGTCTCTTTTTCCTCCTCTACCTCTCTCTTTGTAGAGGGGTAGAAGGGAGCATCTGTCGGTCCCGTCTGGGGTCCCTCGGGTCCCCAGTGGTGGATTTGGCCTAAACCACGACACTGTGGGACTGTATGGAGAAGACAGTATACTATTGGAACAGTAGAGATTCTAAATTGATCATATGTTATCTGCACACGTAATTGAATCAGTTAAATTATTAAATTATACTAATGATCCAATCTCCTTTGGATATAAGTTGATAACTACCTTGTTTCATGACAAAACTGCCTGTTGAGCAAGGAGCAACCTCAGCATCACAAATTGGTCTGTCCCTTTTTCTGGAACATCTGTGTTCCACCACCTTGGAAACATGGAAAAACAGGTTAATTTAACTTTGGAAGGGACCTCTAGATGCATTTGGTTTAACCACCCACTCAAAGCAGGACCAACTCTGAAGTTTGACCAGGTTGCTTAAAGTTATACTGCAAGATGCCAGAGGAGCCTAAACTGACCCATGATTTTGATGCAAAGGCCAGACTTAAAGTTGTGAGAAGATGAACTTCTGCAGCTCTGTAGCACTGAGTAGATAGTGCTCATCATGGATAACAATCTCCAAGACTTTCTCATGGTATGTTAGTGGGATTAGCCATATAGTTTGCCAAGTTTTATGTCGCAGGAAGACTTCTAGCTAAGGTCAGATCAGCTACAGAGAGGCTCACTTGATAGAACTGAGTCTCATTTCACTTCGTGCTTTGGCTGATAAACAGGTCACCTACACAGTGCTGTCTTGGTCTTGCTGAATTTGTGAAACTCATATACCTTCCTGAGTCTCTGTTTTCCTCACCTGCAAATTTAGTCCATTTTTATTCCTTCTGTCTTGACTCTGGCAGTCCCTAAAGCTGTTTGGGGGTTTTTTGTGCTTCTCTTTTATGAATGCTGTGCTTAAGCAGTATATGGCTAGCAAGCACACAGCTTTTGCAGACCATAACGTTCTTTATTTTCTCACCGTGATTCATTTAGAGGCACTTTAAGGAAACATTTTCTTGCAAGTTCCTTGTGAAAGGAGGTTGTTTTGGGTAGTTTCTTTATATTCAGTTTATCTTGACTTTTACACGAAGTGCAAACGTACATTGATAATACATGGAAATGGTCAAAATGAGAAATTAAAACTGCTTGCATATGGGTTTTGAAATGTGCTTCTGCTCTGAAAAGTAATTATATGAATTTGACGTGGCCTCACTTAGCTCATCTTCTCCCTGAGAGTCAGCTCTGCTGACATTAGTGGAGTGGTTACTGTTGTCAGAATGGTCTTCCTGGCTACTCTCTGAGAGACTGAGTTAAATTTGAGATTTTATGCATCATCAGTAGATTATTTTTTCCCTGTAAATTCTAATTGCAGGAATACCTCAAGCACTCCTGTGCCTTCAGAATATGGTTGGCAGTACTGCACAAGTGTGACTGAGATCCTGATGAGCAAGTGAAATGACATGGATGCATAAGTTTACCAAAAACATAACTAAGAGAATTCTGCAGGGGTGACAGGTGGAACAAAGCTTTGGTGAATATGGATTGAGAATGTTTTGGCACCTATTACAGGTAAGAATGCTGTGGAATTTCTTAAGTGTCTGGGTGCATGGTGGGCATACATACACCTCTGAATTTTTTTCTGATCCCATGAAGAATCACAAGGACATGCGTTTGGCCACATTGCTTATTTATTTTTTAAATCTGGGCATGAGTTTGTGCAAATTTAGGCTTACCAAGATCAGATTTGGCTTTTAAAAAATCAGAAGTTATTAGAGGAACTTCCTTTTCCCCTTGAAAACTGCCTCAGGTACCCCAGAATGGCTCTTGGCTTGGAAATGTATGACTATTAGGTTTGTACGTGAAAAGCTGATATTCTCTGCCTCTCTGAAGGAAAAGAAGCCAATGACTGTTTTAGAACCAATCCATTTCCAATCTGCTCTCTATTTCCACTACTGGTGCTCCTTCACTTGCATGTGAAATGAGCCAGCTGTTACTGGATTTCACAAAAGAAAGATGCAGACTCAGTGATTGCCGGAAGATTGTGTGTATTCCGATTTGCTTAGGCTTCTCCTTCATTTCAGCCTCCTCCACTTGCCTAAAGAAACTAAAATGTGTGAATTTAGAAGCACCAAGATACCAGTATTCTCTCCCCACGTATAATACATATTCCTCTTATTACTGAATCAGAAATATGTGATCAAAAACCCAGATATTTTTTAAGAATAGCATGCAGCTAAGGGGATTTTTTTTACGTAACAAGTAGTAACAATAAATACGGTTGTAACACAGGTGCTTTTCCACAGAATATTGACCCTGAAGTAAGTGATTAAAAGAATTTAGTAAATCAATAGTGTCAGAGTGGGGTGTGTCAGGCAGTACGCCGCAAGATGTATTAATGCTAATATTAAGAAAATACATTTTGTGTTTGTCCTTCTCCACGTATAGTTTCAAATCTTTCCATTGAAATCTTGCTGTAGAAATAAACCTGTTTAAAAGAATTTACTTCTGTGGCACAGCTTGCCTTAAAATTTAACCAAAAGTCAATGTGATAAAAAAATCGATCAGTTCCGTGAACACATTTCTTTGCCTTAAACGGTAATGTTCATTCTGAAAGAGCATGGCTTGTGAACTGGAGATCCAGGAAAGGAACAGACCTGCTAAAACAATAACGTTTTGATGCAACAAGATTATTTGCTTAACAGCTTTCTACTGCAATGAACATATGCGGCAAATGAGTTTATTTAATGTGACAGTCTGCTCAAATAGCCCTCTTTCAAAACTGGGATTATATAATCTGGAAACAGCAGAGTTACACTGAGATTAAAATTATTGAATGTCTTGTGTATCCAAAATGCCAGCAGCACTGCCTCCTCCTCTTCTCTGTGCTTCATACTGACTTGTAAATGATCTGCTTGGGCTCTGCTGTCCTTAAATTAATGAACTGTCTGAGAGCGCCATTCAGTACAGAAAGAGAAACTGAAAGAAGCCCCGAGGAAGAGGGTTGCAGCAGCAGTACTGAAAGTGACCTCATCAGGCTTTGTGGGTTGGCAGTGGCATTGGTCCTACAAGACTGAAACTAAGAGGAGGCTAACGGCAAGGCATAAAAAAAGTGACGAGATTTATGGCCAGGGATCAGCCAGTCCCTCAGGCTCGGCTAATCAGTGGTCAGCCCATGTTCAGGTGGCTCTGTTGAGACCACTTTCTCCTGAGACACATGCTGGGGACCTTCCAACCAGAGAATGGCTTGGGCTGAAAAAAGGGACACAGCCAGCATGGTCTACTGCCCGCTGCAGAAAATGCCCCGTGGGGCCTCCTGAGCAGGGTATGGCGGCAGGTCCCAGAGGCCGCCCTCAGGCGGGCGCTGTAAGCACGATTTGGACTTGAACTGCTGTTTTCAGGAATCGCTCTGCTCCCTTCATCCTCCACAACAGTGTTTAAAAAATACACAAGTTGTTTCTTCCTCATGTTGTGAAATAAACAAATAAAAGGGGAGGGTGGTCTAATATCTGTTAGCTAATGGGTAAACAGAAATTACTGGTCCAGTATGCATCGAGGGTGGGGAATCGGCACGGACAGGGACACATCAGATGGCAGCCAGCAGAGCACTACCAGGAGCAAGGAGGGTGATCCGAGCCTCAGAGCAACTGAGACTACTAAGCCCCTGGAAAAAGATAGTGGGGTTGCTGCTCCCTCACCCGGTAATTGGACGACTTTCATTTCTATTGATTTAATTGACTTGGCCCCCATAGTGGCCAGTCTTTGAGCTGTTGCCTTGTTGTTTGTCCTTAGGGGAGAAGGGTGCTGTGGGCTTCTCCAAAGGCTGGTTTGAGACACTGGAATCCTGAAGTAAAGTCAGAACACTTCATAAAAATCATCTATGAAAACAAACTTCTCCCTGCAGCTGCTTAGAGAGAGGAGCAGGTGAAACCCAAAGCTGGTGATGGTTCTACTTTGCATGCTGTTAAAAGGCTTCAGAGTCATACAGAGCTCAAGCACCCTCTCACTGCTAAGCCAAGAGACAATCTCCAGTTTCAGTTAATTTTAGAGCTGTAACAAATTCCTCCTCCCAATACCTCCAAATGTGGGGATTGATGAAGAAAAGGGTTTTTCTCGTGACTTCAGAGTCTGGTGTTCTTTGTTTCTAGCACTGCCAAGGTGGTTAACTGTTTCACATAGTTGCATATCATTTTGGTTTTCCGTTCTGAAACCTATTCTGCTCCATGGCTTTTTATTGAAATAGCAGCTACATATTTCAGAAAAGAAAAAAGTTCATTCTGGGTATTGGTATGAGCAGCTGCTAAATACTAGAAAATAAAAAGCAAGGCCGAATGGGCAGACAATCTGGAGACTAGAGGGTTTAGACAACTATATGAAAAGCAGTTGATTTTTCACTAGCTTATAATGCAGAATTATGAAGGTCAGCCCAGCTCGCATCATGGTGGTACAGGATCAGGCAGATCAGTGCACATTTTGAAACAGTCTCTTTCTGTGCATGCATTAGCCTGCATCAGCCCATCACAGAATCTTTCTTCTTGAAAGAAGTTTCATAGGAGAACTGCAGAGTGCCCTTAACAGCAGATGCAGAGTAGCTCAAATCTGCTCTGCACAGCAGAGCACCCTCTGAGCTGATGTCAGTTTGTACTATATAGTTTTGGCTAGAATAAGGACGCAGAAGATTTTTTAAATTTTTCTGATGATTTGGGAATGGAAGTGATAAGGTACTATTTGATATAGTCATGACTGCATTGAACCAAGCGAGTTTGTATAATGTCCTTTGTGCCCCGTATGATGCGGGAAAGCACTTCTCTGCTTTTACTAGTTTACTGCTTTCTCTCTCACATGAAGATATTCCTAATATTAAAGTATTGCTGATTTACAAATGTCATGAAAAGAATTCATCCAGAGTTGCTTCAGAGAGAGGTGTTGAAAATCATCAGTGCAGTCCTAAGCAAGGCACAAAATAATACCCTAAAATATTGCCCAAGGGGCTGAGCTAGCTGAATTGAAAATTTAACGCAGTAGTTGTTAACGAATTTGGAGGTTGTGATGCCAAACTAATTTTGAAACATTTGACTCTTTGGCAGTGCTGGAAAGGAAAGTAAATCAGCTGTATTCTGGTGTCTTAGGATCAGTTTCTGTATCATAAATTGCCTCGGAGATTACAGGAGAGAAGTCTGCAACACAGTGTGTGCTGCAGTAATGGGTAATCCTTGCTGGTAGTTCAGGAACACTCCTATAGGTAGGGTCTAGTTATCATCTGAGTAAATTATTAGATTTTTAGAGTATGAGAAACTTCCTGACCATATTTTTTTAACCCAGCTAGGACCACAAGGCAGTAATCCAGCTGAAAGTCATACTTTCCCCTCATGGGTAAAATATGGGGAAACTGAACAGGACTGTTTTGGGGAGTTGCAATTCTCCTTTGTATTGGAGAACAGGACTTGGGAGTCTGTATAGGACAGGGAAACTCTTGTGTGTGAAGGAGCCCATACCATTGATCCCTGATAGATGAAGCTGGGAACATGTTGCCTAGCCAGGTTGCTAGTTCCCCTCCTGCTCTTCCTATTTATTTACGTTGGATTGAATTTTCTCCTTTACTTAAATGGTGGCGATGTTATGCTGTTTGTTTCCATCAGCTTGTCTGTTCTACTGGGCTATTTTACCCCTTTTCCCAGCTATAGAAGCTCTTATATCTAAGCAGATAGTGCTCTCTGTTGCTCTGTTTGTTCAGTGCTTAGCACAGTGTGCCCCTACTCTTGGTTACCTCTTAGGACCCACACCTGTAAAAGTTACAGTTTCTTAACAGTAGTCATATTTGAGGATGCCTAAGGAGGATTTTCTACAGCCCACTGTGAAGTACGCTGACTACAGCCTGGCCACTCGGGAGCATGCTGCATAGACATACCTGGAATTGTGCGGAACAAGGTTAGGAACCAGATCCTTTCCCTTCTTATCTGGCAAAAAAAGCCCCTTTTCTTTGGTCAAGTGCTATGGTGCCAGAGGGTCCGTTTTAAACACCTTCCAAGAGTGATTGTGAAACATCTAGAGACCACAGGATCTGTCACTTTATTTTTTTTCTGAGAGTCTGGGAAACTCCTTGAGACATCCCCAGCCCTGGAAAACTTCCAAGTATTCCTAAGAGAGTATAATGAGGCTTTAACTCTGAGGCATTGCGTTTTCAAATGTGGAGGCGGCTGTTTCCGTTCTTGCCAGAGGATTTGACAGTCACTGCATCTCATTGGGACTATCACCCATTTCAATTTGAGGATGCAAAGCCTTTTTCCAGTGTGGTCTTTGAAATATGGGACATGCAGACGGGCATCTGGGCAACATGGAAAAAGCTTTTGCTCACACCTAGAGGATGAAGAGAGCAACCAAAGAATTCATTCCTTAGTCCCATTCTCCCCACATTATAAAAATGACTGAGTTGCTAACTGGTGTTGCCTGTTGCCCAGAGAACGCCAGGTCACCTCTAAGGGAGTAATGTTGTCTCTTCTACATGCTAAACTTGCAGACTCTTCAGGCTACAGCACCCGAATTTCCCCCAGGTGTACTGAACATTTCAGGTGATGATTGACCGCTCTCCCTGATATGTGTATGATTATTAGTCTCTTCTCTGTGTGCTATTCAGCGGACAGCACTGCTCATAAAAAGCAGATAGGAGCAAGTTGGGCTGCTGCCCCTGGTGAGTAGGAGAGAGGATGGGCTGATTGATGACCCTTGGCTGTTTTCTGATGTTGCAGTTGTTTTTTATGATGTCATTAGGAGGCTACAGTCACATTAAGGAATCCCTCATGACATCATAAAGGACTTGATATTTCACTAATGTTATTTCAGCAGAATGGAGCTCTGGCATTTTATAGTCTTTGCATTCCCCGTAGAATTAGGAGTTGTCTAACTACAACCTGGAAGAAATGCAAAAATAGTCAAATGCCGACTTCAAAAGTTATGGTTGAGGAATGCGAATATATTTGGCTCTTCCGGAGCTCACAGCACCTTTAGGTGGAAAACATGATGTGTTTATAAAAGATGCGATCAGTGAATACGTATCCTCATGTAAAGGAAGAATCACATGTGCCTTCCACTTTTCGGTGCACAGACACAGAAGAAATATTTTTGCTGGGCACTTTTTGTATTGGCATGAGAGGGCCATAGGACAGCACCATGGCACCATGTGGTCTTTGGCATAAGAAGACATGAGATCAGGAAAACACTGACAATGGAGCCAGAAGCTATAATTTCCTAACATAAGAGAGGAATGCTAAACGCTGTACTAAGAAGAGATACTATTTTGAAGAGCTTGGTATAGGTGGAGAAAGCACTGTGAGTGCTGTTGCCAACTGGACCATAAGAGGGGTATGTGAGGACTGAGGCTGGTCAGCCTTATCAAGTGTCACCTCGCAGTGCGAGAGCTCAGCCTCTTCATTGCCATAACACAAACATTCCCCAGGTGAAAGTGCTGTTAGTTAAGGGTAGGAGACTGGGAAAGGAAGGAGGAGAAGGTTTGTGTGCCAAGGGAGAAATCAAATTACAGTTTGCTTTACTGCAGTGTTAAGGGATCCCTCTACATGGCTTTATGTGGGTGTCTCCTGCCTTCCTTTCCTATTTCCTATATAAATACCTTATATGAATGATACCTTAATCTGACCCTTTTTCACAGAGGAAATACAGCTCTGGTTTTACATTAATTTGCTTTGTGTTCTCTGAGAGTTCCCAAAGCAAAGGAACTTATTTTTAAGTACATTTCTATGAATTTTGTGCTCTTCTCTCTGGTTACTCCAATATGTATGTACTAAACAGCAACAATAATCTTTATTGCATTGTTTTAAGGTTTTTTATTACTTCTTATCTGTGACTTTGGAATAGTACCTGGGAAACCAGCTAAGTGGCAGAGCACCCAAAGCCCCACTGAACAGCAATGGGAATTGGACCTTTACCTTGCACAGGTGCTTTCAAAAATCCTTGCTGTTTACTGTAAAATCCCCCTTGAAACAGGCTTTAGGCTGCTAACTGTTTTAAAAGCTGTTTAAATTTTTACCCGTAATGACAGGCAGAAAACTCCAGAGTCTAAAAGACTGCCATATGGATGTTAATTTGAAATGAACACTGTCTTATTTAACACAGCAAACTATACAAAATAAAAATCTCCCTCTGAGCCCCCAGCTGGATTTGCTGTGGGATCCTTTTTGGCCAGAATCCATCTGCATACTAAAAATTCAGTAAGCTAGAATGCTGGGGGGGTATGGTGTGGTGTGTCCCTCCAGAGAAGCTACTGCAAGTATGAGTATGTAACACCTCAAAATTATTTTACAATCCTAAACCAGCTAATCGGACTGTTTGGTATGAGACACAAGCATTTTCTGATATATAAGCCAAAAAGTTAAAAAAAAAAAAATCAGGGCAAAACTTAGTCTGCTAAGAAGAGGCTTTCACATTCATAAAGAGAGACTGGGGAGTTCGGGGTCTGGGAGTCAGAACCAAACGGTTGCTTTCAGTTTGTTCTGAGAGCTGGACGGGAAGCAGATAGACTTAAGGCTTTTCTTGATTTTCAGCATAAGGAAAATTAACTTATAAATGCACCTCTCATTAGAGAAAACATCAGAGAAGGCAGAACGGAGAGACCTGAACTCCAGAGAAGAAGGGAGAAAAAGCTAAAGGGGGAGTGGGAGTCCCTCCTTGTACTCCACACTGAGAAAATCACGGAAAACCCTTCGCCTTCCTCATTGCCTTTCTTTCGTCTGGACGCTTAGGTCTCTTTGGTACTTTTTCAAGGCAATTAAATGAATTATGTTCCTTATGCTGAAAATCAAGAAAAGCCTTGACTTTCTTGATTCCAGAATGTATATTTAGTGGCTCAGTGCCACTGCTCTGCAGGTGAAAAAACTGCCTAAATTCATTTCTATCTAGAGCTAGGCATTTTACCTGTGTTTTACACTCTTCTCTGAAGTTTAAAGCCTTAGTTACATTTTTCTTAGTGGGCAGATTGTTTAACATGTCTAAGGAATAAATAAAATTGGCATTTTCTCTGTAGCTTACTGAAGCAGCGTATTCCTTTTTGCCTTTTCTTCCAAGACCGTCCTTTTCCTAGCGTATGTCAGTACAGGAGGAGAATAACCAAGGTGTTTGGGGGGAAAGAGGGAAGGAGAAGAACATTAAGTGACATTAAATCAAAGATAATTATCAGCTGTCAGTCAGTGAATATCACAGAGCCAGAGCAGCACTCAGTAAGGGTCTGCCTGTCCAGCCTTACTTACTTTTCCTTCAGAGTTCGCAAAATGTGTAATGTTTGTCTTTAAACAACATAGTTTATTACCAGGTTGTCGTGGCTTAACGCCAGGTGGCAACTAGGACTACGCAGCCACTCACTCACTCCCCCCCATTCCCCAGTACGGTAGGAAGAAGAGGGAGAAAAAGGAGGAAAAAACCCTTGTGGGTTGAGATAAAGATGGTTTAATAGCACAGTAATGGAAGAGGAAGGAAAAAAAAATCATGTAAAAGAATATACAAATAAAGTGATGCAATGCAATTGCTTTCACCACCCAATGATTGATTGCCCAGCCCATCCTGAGCAACGATCACAGATTCCTGCCCCCCAGCCAACCCCCATTTATATACTGAGCATGATGTCTATGGTATGGAATATTCCTCTGGACAGCTCGTCCTGTCTATGCTCTCTCTCAGCATCTATGGGAAGCTGAAAAAGTCCTTGAAAAATAAACGTTACTTACCAACAACTAAAACAGTATGTGTTATCAACATTATTCTCATACTAAATCTAAACACAGCAGCTACTAGGAAGAAAATTAACTCTGTCCCAACTGAAACCAGGACACAGATGAATCTGGAATTTTAATACAAAGCTCCATTTGAAGAATGACACCACCTTTCAGTAGAACAGTATCTCTGATGATGCATCATTTATCCTTTCCATTTCAATGCCCCGGCCTCAGCATCCAGTATTGCAGCAGTTTTTTTTCTTCTCCTGCTTGGAAAGAAAAACATTTTTATAATTTTGAAGAGGTTACTGTCAGTGACATTATTAATAGAGCTATGTTTTTAGATTACTTTATATACACCATCTATAATATTTGTCCTTTCTTAATGTGCTTGACATAAGAATCTCAGTGAGAGACCCTGGTGTAGCATCTGCATTTCAGGAGGACTTCAGAAAAATAACCTGTAAGGAGACGTTAATTTGTTCTAGATGAGAGGGAAGAGGAATGGGAATCCTTGTTTATGTTCAGAGAGGACTAAATGTGTCAGCTGGCTCTGAACCCTTTTCTTACGTATGACATGTTCCCAGTATTATGTTTGACCAGTTCCTGTCAATGAACTGTTCTTTTCAATAAAATTCTAGGGTATTATAGAACTTCCACTTTGTGTTGGATTTGTGCAGCCAAGCAAAAAGCTGCATAAAAAGGCATTCTAAATACCAGAGGACAAAAAAAAAAAAAAAAAAAAACCAACACTATTGTTTCTACTAAGTTTTAAATACTTGAATTTGCTCCTGTGTAAGAGGCTGTTAGCGGGGTCTTTGTGCAAGCGAATTTCAGATCAGGTACCTCATCACAGACTTTCCTTGCAGTACTGGAGGTTATGCCACATTTTCTTCAGGCGGCCCTGCCTGTGCCTTCGAGTCCTATCTTTAGATCTGAAGAAGGGAGGAGAAGCAGGCAATGTGTATGCATTTCAGAAGCATACTAGTAGCTCAAGGTACCTGAGATCTTGCTGAGGAGACTGTCCTTCCTCAGTCCTTGTGGTCCTGAGGCCATCTCTCTCTGCTTCTCTGGCGGTGCCCTACTCATCACACTAACACTAAGCCTGTGGCCCCTTGACAACTGTAACCCCCAAGGCAGCAGATTTTAATTCTTGTCAAGGGTGCAAAAATGTCTGTCTGAGATCCTCCCATCTGCCGTTATGCCAACTGCCAGCTTGCGTGTGGTTGTGCGTGGTTTGAGCTCAACAAGAGTTGCCTGTGAATGGCACAGTCACCGAATAACAAACCCATGCTCCAGAGGCTGTCCCTTGCTCTTCCCTGCACTGACACAAAGCTTGGGCTTTGCATCGGAAGCGAAAGGGCCCCAGGGGATGGTGGACACTGCAGTGCGATCTGGTAGTCTCCTCTTGCAGTCAGTGACTAGTTTTGCCTGCAAGTAGGCTACGTGTGTCTCAGGCATTGCTCACCACTCCCGCTACTCTGTTCTCAGTTGAGGCCGGTCCCTCTGTGCGGTACCGCAGTCAGCTGGATGGGATACTGCAGGTGGATTAGAACCTCAGATAGCAGGTGAGAAGCAGGGGGACACAAGCCCCTGAGGAACAAACAATTTTACTTTTGTGCATTAACAGTGTCGTGTACAGTGAAGATGAATACAAGGGAGAGTCCTCAGAGGATGTTCTGGCACTTGCCATTTCCCAGGGTCATTGGTGGCTATGTGATTCCTTTTTAAAATGTATAAATTACTGATTAAATGTCTGTTTGCCAGGCTGCACCACCCTGGACGTGCCTGGAGATGTCCCAAAGGAGGAGGTGGGAAAGGGGAGGGGGAGAGTTGCCTGCAGCCTGGGATAGTTATCTGTTTGCTTTGAACAGAGCAACTGATCTACCTCTGGGGTTTTGCTTTCACACAAGTTCATCCAGTTCACCTACTTATACTGCTCGTTATTAATAGAATTGTTAGCAGGTTCACTCCACAGCTTGTAGGGAAGGTGTGCACATGGGTGGCACCTGAAGACAGAAAGTATCTGATTATATCTAACACTTATTTGGCTCATCTTCCCAGGTGTGCTGTTCCACAGATAATAAACCAGGCAACTTCACAGAGGGAGGTACGGGCACACCCTTGCTGTGGGCACCGGCTGTATTCCAGCATCGGCTAACAAGTGGGCTACCCTTGCTGGTGAGGAGTTAGAGCTGTGCCTGCATATACAAGGGAACATCGACATGGATGCAAATCTGCAGGTGAACAGATTTGTCACTGAGCAGTAGGTCTTCAGAGGCACTCGTGTTCTCAGCTGAGCGCTGACATCGAGCTATCCTCTTATCTGTGGACACATCCTTCCCTTTGTGCGTCCCTTTTGTCCCGGACTTCTGCCCCTTTATACATAAGCTCATCGTGGCACAACTTGCTTTCTGTAGTGTAGTGCAGCAAGATATGGCTGCAGCGTGGGTATATTTACTTGAATTTGCTTGAGTGTACCTGCCTAGGTGCCAACAGCTGCGTAGATGCTGTGTGTTGGAGCAGAATGTCATGTAACAGAACTCAGATCTGATGTGTGCATATGGGGAATGGATCATGCATACTGTTCGTGATGACAGGCTGCTCTGGGTCTTAGCACGTACAAGGAGGAGGTCTCTCGTGGACCTGAGCGCTGTTGGCTGAGCTCTCCGCTCTGTGATACGTTCTGTGGCACCTGTGGTCTTCCTCTGGCAGTCAGACTGAGCACTGATACTGAGAGGTCAGGTCCAAGATTTCATCTGGAGGCAGTTGAAGAAGAACAGAAAGGAAATAGAGGGAACTAGATGACCTTTAAAGGTCCCTTCCAACCCAAACGGTTCTATGAGAGAAGGACTCCTAAAGCTGTCAGACTTCCCCACCTCTCAGTGTTATGTACAACAGTACATGGACTTCTTCAACTGCATTCCACTTACAACCTGCTACACTACGTCTAGAAATGAGCATATAAGGGTGAGCAGTTCATTATTACTGAATGCTTCATTCTGCCCTCACATGCAGATAGTGATCTTGATTTAGCTGTTCAGCTATGGAAGCCTTTGAACTCAGACCTAGCAGAGAGGGCTGAATCTTTTCCATCTGATTCATATCCAGAGCTGCTGCTATTTACTCAAGCCTCTCGGGTGGAGACATTGGGCTGGAGAGCCTGTGGGAACAACTCCCTTCAAGTTCTAGCTGCAATCTGAAAGCTGTGGTGTAGGAAGAAAAACAGGGTAACCAGCCTGTCTTCAAAGTGAGCCTTTCTTCTCCCCAGAGCAAGTGTAGTTCTGACCCTATTTAACACCAGCGCTCTCACACAGAATGAAAGGTTAGTACATGCAGTGTTTCAGGCTCGTAGAACAACTTCTCTGCCTAAATAGAGCAGGTACATGTGTTTAATAAGCACTTTCTTCAGTACAATTACAGTACAGGTGGCAGGTGATTCCTTTTTGCATCTGCACTGCCACGTTTTCATGACAGTCTTGACATTTTTGCAATGGTAGCTTTAGCAGTAGCATGTGCTCCGTGCACTGAGTGGCCCTGCAGCAAGTTAGTGCTTCCAGATATACCTCAGAGTGGGCTGGAGACCTCTGGCCAGGGTAGCACTGTTTTAGCTTGTCAAGATGGCTTCATTAGAATTTTCATTGCAAATTGAGTGCATGAAATAAGTTTGGCTTCCAGCCTGGTGACTTGTCTCAGTCACCTATGCTTTTAGCCTGTGTTCAGGATGAGCAAGAATGACTTACTCAGTGGTAATCATGTCATCTTGGATTTTTAAACCTCGCCTTTATTCCTGGCAAACCAACACCTAATTAGTTTGATAGTATTAAATGCACTAGATATTTATGTGTTATCAGTTATTAATGTATGTTGCTGATGTATGATTCTATTTGACTTGAACAAAGCACCTTTTGCACTCTAGATGAAACAGGCATTACTTTGCTTAAGTACTGGGCAGATGGTAGCCTGATAGTCATTCGTCTGCCCCTAGAAAGCATAGTACTGGTGGACCAGTCTCTTGGGCAATGCCTTTTTGTGCCTGGTAGTCAAGGACTGCCGGCTCTTGGTATATTGTTCTCATACATCTTTGGACGTGAGTTTAGAAGGTGTTGTGAGAGCTCTTCAGACTAACTGTATTATATAGACTTGAGGACTATGGTTGTAATATACATGAAGAGGGGAAAAAAAAGAGGGAACACGCACAGATTAATGTACCTGTCGCATAGTCAAAAAAACCTGCTCAGAACAGATGCGGCACAATGGCTGTTTGCTAAATGTTCATGGGCAATTGGCTCAGTGGAGCTGTGCCACAGGGTGGCAGAGGGTACTCCATGAACAGTGGTTGGGGAGTTTTTCAGGACATAATGCAAGTCCCTTTTCCAGTGGAATTTTTTAATGCGCCTGGATATATGATAGCAATAGGATTGTTCTGTAAAAGACAGGAGTTCAACCAGATAAACTTTACAGTAAAACAAATATTAAAGCATATTTGTAATGCCATGCTCTCCTTTCTACTTATGAAACCTTGGTATAGTTATCTTTTGTTTAGAAATTATTAGTCCCAAACTGGGCTCAGATATTTCATCTCCTTTTTGAATTATGAGCAAGAAAAAATAGTAGAGCAATGATACCCCTGGAGTGATGGCTTTACATCTTTAATCTAATTAATGTATGAGCATTTCCAGGGACTCCCTACTACAGCACCTGAAATCCTGCATTTTAAGAGTTTTCCATTTGATATTCTGTTCCCTGCTGCTAGTGTGGGTCTCGTTTTTCCAACTCTGTAGTGTTCAGTACATAGAAAAGCAGTATCAGTAAGTCTTGGTGCTTGTTATGTCAAATGAAATTGAATTAATTTCTCCTGAGTTGTATGTTGGTTATGGTTGTCTTGTGCTGATGAGATGCTCACCGATAGCAAAGTGAGAAGTCCTTATTTGTGGCTTCTCCTGTTGTGTGTGAGGCCTCACCTTTGCTTTGTTTTCTGTGACAGAAATAACCAACACATGGGTTTTCCTCAAACCTTTTATTACAGGTGATAAGTTTCTCTTGAGCTGCCTTTAGTTTTTGTAGGTTTCCAGGAAGCAGTGGTAGATGTGGAATCGTGCAACATGTCAGAGGTAACACTCTGTTTCAAATCCAAATCGTGCTCCTCTTTCCCACTGGCAGGTGGGGAGATGGAAAACTCCTGAATTGGCATTTGCTGTTTGTCAGTGTTGCGTTCCCTGACAGAGTCAGACTGGTATTGGCTCTTTTTCTCCCTCCCTCTTAATTAATTCTGCCTGTGCTGAGCAAGCGGGCTCCAGCAGGCTCGCTGCTGTGGACTGATTTCCTCGTTTCCCTTTGATGTGTCTCCTGAGAGGGGCAGGGCACGCTGGAGAAACTCATCAGAGAGACCTGCTATTGCTTATTTTCATGCTGCCTTGGGCAGAGCTCTTCTCTGTCCTCTACTCTTGCATTATTTCTCTTTCAAAAGCAACTACGTCGTCATAATACAGCAGGCGTTTCTAAGTCCTGTGAGCTGTGGGAAGCCCAGGGCCCACTTGCTCCCTGGCTGCGGCAGGAGCCAGCACACGCAGAGCACTGTCCGCCAGGGATGGTGCCGGAGCCCCAAGGCTGTGCCCGGGCACACGTGGCCCCAGGGCGCTCACAGACAACTCCCCGAGTCCACGGGCATGGGCTGGTGCTGTTCTGCATGCCGCTCCGGTTAGGCCGGCATGCCCCTGCTTGGCTCGGCCCTCGCTGAGGAGTTCCTTCTCTCCCACACTGACCTCCTGCTCCGCGGCAGCTGCTGTGCTGCCCTCGGGCCGGCCTGCCCCGCACCACAGCCAGGGCGGCGCTCTCCCTCCGGGGCTGTGGCCCTGTGCCGGCGAGGAGGGAGCCGGCAGAGCGCTGCGCGGGAGCTGGCGGGGGCAGAGAGCGGACGGGGTGGCGGGAGGAGGCGTGTCGGTTGGGGAGGGCAGCAGCCTGCGGCAGAGGGAGCAGCAGCAGCCTGTGGCCTGTGAGGTCGGCTGCTTCGAGCTGGCGTTTTCCAGGTGCTGTCAGGGACTCTGCTGAGCACTGGCTGCTGACATGGGCACGAGTGAGCGCTGAGAGCCCTCAACGCCAGCCATGACACGGCTCGGTGTGCGCCTGCCTGCGCGCCCCACAGACGCCGCTCTGCACTCGCGCGTGTGCGGCTGCAGCCCGACCTGTGTAGCGCTTGTTTTCACTGCAGCAAAACAAGTAATCACAGCTCCTCACTTTTTGCCGTGTTTTCTCTCTGTCTCTTTCTCACTCTTTTCTTCTTTTTTTTTTTAAATATTGCCAAGTGAATATTAGATTTCAAATGCCCTCATTATTTAGATTTATTCATGAGATTCCCACTTGGTATTTCTGTATCGTAAAAATAGTTTGCGAATACTTCACAGTAAATTTTTTATGTGAATTTTTCAAATTTACTTTGTATTAATTAATTATTTAACTTTTGTAAAGTACACCTGTTCCCTGACTGGACAGAGGAATGCAAGTCCGCTGTACAATATGAAGTGCAAATGCCAATTCTTTGCTGAAAACTCAGCTTAGAACTTGGTGAGAGAGCATGAATTAATGGTCTTACTTGTGCATTCTTACTTAAAATGTATGAAAACCACTTGCAGATCTTGGCTCAGATATCCACAGAAAACAAATATGCCCCAAAACCACAGACTTGACCTTATTGTGAAACTGATCTTTAAATTCAAATCATTTTGTCCTGGCTGGTTGGCGCTAGTCTTGAGTGGACAATCCTTAAGAATGGAAAATTCAGCAGCGTAAACAGGTAAATTACACTACAGCATGGTTGGAGAGAGACTGCAAATGAATGGCGACCACCTTTGTTCCTCCATTGTTGGAGAGAAATAAACCACAATCCAAATTTCTGACGTAAAATTCGTTTGGCAAAGAAAGACCAGGGAGCACCCTCCCATCACCATCGTGGTCTCTTTCAAACCAAACCTATGAGTTCCCTGCTGGGTATCTATCGCCTGAAATATGAAATGACAAGCCCTCCTCCCCGCGGTGTCTTCTGTTTTCTCAGCGCTAAGAGCATAATTTCACATACAGAGCCGCTGCACCGCTCTCTTGCCTTGGTGGAGTCTCTAGGGCCCATGTGCCTGGGAAGGTTGGCTAATCTCGCAGCCCCATGGCACGTTCTTCCTTTCAGATACAACATTTCATTTCAAGATTTGTGTGTTTTCCTAGGGTCCATCTACCAGCCTGTGATGCAAACAAGGATTTCTCTCTGCCCCATGTTTCCCACACTTGCCTTGTATGCTGCTTGTTTCAGTCACTCTTTCACACTCTGCAGTGGCAAGAGGCCAAAATAAGCTTGTAGCAGCCTGACTTCTGTATTGACCAGGGAAATTAGCACAGCACTTCTGTGCACCAGGATTCTGCAGCAAAAAAAATGCACTCCTTCGTCTCAGCAGCAAGGTGGTAGTGAGTTGTGAGCTGACCTTCCTTCCTGGGAGGCCCAGAGTCAAACTCTGCCAACAACTCCAGTTGGAGAACTGCTGGTGAGTTTGCCCCCATGGGCAGTGTTGTCCAGAGGAAGCACAGCAGAAGCAGCGAAGGGGGCCAGGGATGGAGGGGAGCCACTCTGTTGGGCGATGCCTGGACGCATCCTGCTCCCAGGCTGGGCAGCTCGGCTGTGCTCACCAGGAGCCGTTCGGAGACAGCGCGGCACAGGCCATCTCCCATGGCTTTGCCAGTCCTTGGCAGCATTTGTGGGTCGGAGCACGGGGACGCAGGGACAGGGAACGGTTGCTGAGGTTTCCTGCCTCTTTCTCGCAGCTCTGCAGCGATGACTTTGGGCACAGGGAGGGCAGAGGACGGGTGAAGCTGCTGAAGCAGCACAACCAGGCAGCTGCTGGCCTCGCCATTTTCTGCAGGACTGGGGCCAGAGAGCCATGTTTGCCAGCGGCTGTTCGTTCTCCCAAGCCCATCACCAGAGAGCTGCCCTGTTCTGGGCAGAGCACTAAAAAGGGCAACAAAGGACAAAAATCCTTTCTTTGGGGAATATTTTCAAGGTTCTCTCAGAAAAGTACTAGAAGCTGAAACTGCTGTTCAGGTGTCTCAGTGCACCCTTCTTTCCAAAACGTGAATTTGCAGGCAGGTGACCAAACAGGTCTGCCGTGGCCACGTGCATCTGAGCAAGCGTGTGTCAGGAGGTGCTGGGCCTTGTGCAATGTGCTCTGTGTGGTGTAGGGTAGTGTTCCCCCTATTTTTCTCTATTGAATAGTACAATAAATATGCTCGCTGACCTTGTTAGTGAACAGGCTGGAGTACCCTGAGGCTCTGCCATAGCATACACTTTTCTTGTCTTTTTAATTGAACTGCCAATTATATATTTTAGTGAAAGAACTAGAGGTAAACAAGCCACAAATCTGGTGAAGGAAAATGGTCACTGAAGCCACATTTGCTAAAGCACTTATTACCTCACCTTTTGTTATCTCTCTCTGGTGTTTACAGGCCTTTCTATGGGTTTTCTATACCTACTGCAGCTGTGGGAATTCCCATATTCTTATCCTGCTTTCAGTTTGTTCCTCTCATCTGGCTAGGCCTTCGAATACCCCTCTTTAGCTGGTCTCTAAGGAATAATTGTTGAGTGCCTCTGCTTTGGGCACACCTCAGCAGTGCCCTGCTATGTATCCAGATAGCAAGTGCTGGTTGGAATATTTACTCTGACCTTGTAAAACTGGCAGGAAAAAAGCTGGAAGTGGGCACTGGGCCTTGTGCAGTGCAGCCTACAAAAGCAAGTCTCACGTGGCTCTCACTATATCCTCACATCTTGTTCTTGTTTTCGTGCTTGCAACAGTCCTGGCCACAAAATATTTTCCTCAGTTCCTATCAGTATTAGTTTTGGAAGGAGAGCTAAGAAAGCTGACAGGGGAGAGCAAAGGAGGTGAGGAGCTTGGGGAGAAACGGATCCGGGAGTTGGGCAAGGAACTCAGAGAAGGGCTGGGTCCTTGCTCCTGTTGCAAGATGTTAATTTGTGATACTTTTGGCAGCTCTGAACCATTGTGAGGAAGCCTATGGCAAAAACAGCTCGGTGATTGCTGGCCATCTGCTATCAAAAAAATCTAAAGTGGCGGCACGACTTAAAGAACACGGGGCATTTTTGGTCCGACTGATCTTTCACTGAATCCACCAGAGGCCATGTAAGAGCTGCTTCTCCAGCTGAAAGATATTTGCTATGCTTAAACGTTACCCACCTGTGTAGCTGCATAGAACACGTGTTGAATGCATTCCTGCTGAGGTGGGAGCTCCAGTCCATACCACCCACTGCCAACAGGTTCAGTGGTGCAGTATGGTGCATGCTCACTTGTGAACGTTCTCAGCAGTATTGGCATGCTGAAGCCAGAGGGACTTCTCTCCCCTTTGTGCTGTGATTTGGAGGTGAAGTAGTTCAGTATGCAAAGTGAAATCTCGTCCTTCATCAGGATGATGCAGCCCTGTATCCATAGAAATCCTGTTTCTGAGAGCTCGTGTTTAAGAACATAGGCAAATTGATCATTAGCTGTTTTAATTACATAAGTCTGCTGCAGCAGTTACTCAAACTTTTTGCAAGGCAGCAACAGAAACATAAAACTGGTCATCAAAGATCATGTTTAATAGAAAGAAAACTTTTCCTTAGAATGGTTGGTGCTTTGCTCAAGTCCCAGCTAGCGCAGAGGAGACAGGTCAGGCTGCATTATTCTGCAGTCAGAGAACAGGCTGAAACTTTCTGGAAGCAACAAGCAATACTGAGAAGACAGAAAAGATGGCCAAGCTATGGATGGCAACTAAAAGAAATCTTTTTAAAGGGTTCTTGTTCCCAGTCCCCAAAAGGATTCAGTTGAAGGGCATCCAGGTCAACCAGGTGTTTCTAGCAGGTGAAAACAGAGACGTGGGTTTTGATCCTCCCTGCACTGATGTGATCCATACGTGCACTTACAGCTGCCTCGGTGCCACATATGGATCATGAGAGCCAGCCTCTGTAGGTGTTGGCAGCAAGATAAGCTTTTCTTAGTTAAGAAGGATCTGTTGAAAACCCACCCCACACCCATAAACACTCCAAAACCTTCCAGCACTTCACGGGAGATCTGACTGCTCTGTTGTCAGTCCGAAGTACAAAATATGTTTTACTTGAGAGTTCAGGGAAGGAGAGTGATTCTGACAAAGTTGTACGGGAAGAACACTAGCCAAGACCACTGCTCTGGGCTGTGCTGACCAGGTGAACTGGATGTATTTATAGCTTCAGTTTGTCTCAGTATATTAATCTGAGGTAAGGACTTGGTCGTGCTTTTCACTCTGTCCCCCCTGACAAATGTTCTCTCAGTACAGTGTCTAACCAAGCTGAAGTTCCCAAAGACACGAAGGTCAGTTTAGCTGAACAGATCATCAGGGCAGCATTAAAGGGTTAATTACAGTTCATGCTTAATATAGAGCTATCTTAATATAACCATTTTGATAAAAAACTTTCAGTGTCTGCACCCTATGATCCACATCTCAGAGTTTTGTACAGCTGTCAGTAGGCGAGCAGAGTTGCTCTATGAGAACTTTAGAGGTATAATTTTGCAGGACCAACATGCAAGTATGTTATCTATAGTGCATTGTGTCATTTTGTTGGGTGCAAACTGCCATGCCATGGTTCTTTGAAATGTACTGTGGAATGCTTCTTTCTTTACAAGTAGAAAATATTTGAAATCTAAAATCCAGCCTACAAAATAGGGTGGTATACTAGAGAAAATGATGTTGGTCCCTTGCCCTTTGTGATGGCAACTCTGAACACAAAATGGGGAATTCTGTCTATTCAGTGCTTTGTATACAGCTGGGTATTTTACAGCGTGTGTTACAGACTTCACAAAAAGTGCTCAAGAGTCACTCACCTATCATGGGGTTCATCCTGCAGTTGTGACTTACCACAGGATAATATTTCTGTTATCATCTGCGTAATGTCACTGGCAGCTTGGTTTGGTCAAGTTTGTCTCTTCTGGAATGAATGCTTCTGCTCTTGCTAAAAGAACACCAAGTGTTAATGTGTTTTCCGTCTTTCCCCTCCTGTTTAGTTGGCAGGAAGCTGCAGAGATGCTCAGATGACCATAGAAACAGCCTAGAGGTAAAATGTTGGCCTTTTATTGTAAATTGCCCCAGAGAGCCCATTTTCAAAAGCTAGTTTCTGGATGATGTTGAGGCAGAAGCTCCCAGGGACAGATTTGACTCTTCAATTACTGTTCCGCTTTCTGCCGTCCATCTAGTTCTTCATGTGAGTTCTTGATACTTGGGCTGCAAGCATTCCGTACTTCAGTTCAATACAAGGACCTTCCAGCTTAAGTACAGACATTGCCCAGTTTTCATTTTAAAATGAAAGAGAGTATTATTTGCACATCAAATATAACATTCTTCACGGCTACTACTTGCGTAGTAGGGAAGGGAAAGAAAGGGCAACAAAGTCTGCCTGACCAGATTGCCTGAGTCATGAATATTCACCATTAAAACAGGTGACAGGACGAGGGGCAATGGGCACAAGTTAGAACATAGGAAGTTCCGTTCAAATACATGGAAAAACTTCTTTATGGTGAGGGTGACAGAGCACTGGCACAGGCTGCCCAGGGAGGTGGGGGAGTCCCCTTCTCTGGAGATTTTCAAGACCCGCCTGCATGCAGTACTCTAGGCAATCCTGCTTTAGCAGGGGAGTTGGACTAGATGATCTCTAGAGGTCCCTTCCAACTCTGAAACTCCGTGATTCCGTGAAAACAAGAAGACCTGGAGTTTTCATAGCAACTCTACCCACCAAACTGAAATAACTGTTACAGCCTTTGCCAATAAAATGCCAAATGAAATGCATAGAAAATGAAGCAATGTAGATTGTGCGAAGTGGCTGTTTTCCACTCTGTGAATTTAGTGGACAGAGGTCTCCAGCAGCAAAAAGCAGCTCTAGGTCTTGCAGTCAAATATTCTTTAGCAAACACTGAATATGGAGAATGTGCATGATCTGGACTTTTATTGCCATTGCCAGCACCTGTATGCTGTGCTCTGAGCACCATGTGGGCACTCCAGTGCAGACTTTTCCTTGGGCTGAGTTGTTTTATATGACTGTAGTAATCCTCTCCTGTTAGCTCTGCTTGCTTTCCATGTCAATTCACTTGTATCAAAACACCTAAAAATCCTTCACTGCTGGTTTTAATTACAAGCGACTTAGCTGCTTCTCTCCATGTAATTACTAAAATGAATGGGGAAAGCAGAGATGAGAGAGTGTAAATGCTCTTCACACAGAAATGCAATTACGTCTGCGGGCATCTTTCCAACTACTCTGTATGTTATGTAAAGTTTTGTGTGTGTATGTATGAGTTAATGAGGATATTTATGTTTTCCCTTCTTACCTTCACAATGGATTAATTTCAGACATATTTTATAAGGTATTTGTGATTGTTAGGCAGGCAGATCAGTATCTCCTTCAGGTACAGCCATATCTGCCTCAAAAAACAACGAAAGAGATTATGTGATTATTCCAACATATGTGCACTATAGGCAAATATTTGATTCCGTGTGCTTAGAGTGCTGCTAATCTTCTAAAGTCAGTCAGAGTGCAAAGAGCCTTTGAATAGCCTCCTGAAAGGTGTGACATTAGGGAAACACCTGCACTTCTGCATCATTTCTTTGAGGACTTGCCTTCACCGTGAAATTAAGTCAAGTTGTCTGCACCTGAGTTTCTTCTCCCCAATTGGCTTCACTGGAATAAAAGCAACTGCATTGAGCAACTTGATTTCTTTGTCCTGAGACTGGCTAAGCTGCTCTGTGAGCTATTGTTAACTCTTCTTTGTCCTTTTGGGATGCGTGATAGGACTCAGAAGAAAAGTCTAGAACACAATGGTACGTGAGGAGACCTAGCCTGTGTGCGTGTGGTAGCGTGATTGTAGTAGCTTCTGATAAATTGTCCTTAGTCAAGCTTTATCCCATGTCTGCTGCTCAGGCAAATAAGCTAAACTGTGTGCTATTGCATCCAAACTAAAGAGAGTTCTGTGTATGGAGAGCGCTTGTGTAAGGAATGCATTTGTAGTGTGGCTAAACTTATATAGCTGTTGTTTTAGGATCTGCCTCTTCCTGCTCTCTGTCTGGTCACTGCAGAAGCTCAGGGAGAGGTGGTCATCATCTCCACTGCAATTGTGAGAATCTTGGCATCAGAAATCCTCTGCTGCGCTCTCTGTGGCGGATGGAAGCGTGGGGCTGCCTTGAGCAGCCTTCTCAGCTGGTTGTTCCTGTTAGGGAAGTCAAAGGAAAGAAGTCCTGGAACGCTCACATGTGTTTCTCAAAGGTGGCTACTATGGCAGTGACCTGGTATGAATATAAAAGTGAGCGAATTGTAGAATCAGCAAAGCAAAAAAAATATTTTTTTGAGATTTATCAGAAAAAAAAATGAAAAGTTGAGTAAATACTAGGGGGAAAAAATCACAGATGCATGTGAAAAAAAGGTTTTCTTAGGTGTGTTTGACTTATATTTACATAATTTTTGCAATGCTTTTTTGAGTAGGAATTTTTACATGAAAAAGGCCTCTATTCCATGTTCAATACTTGCAAAAGTGAAGCTAAAATATCTTTTCACCTTTCAACCTGAAAGCCTTTGATGCGTAGTGACTTGCAGAGAAGTGGGGATCAGGATGGTGTCATGTGGCTCATGCGATCCAAATGGCAACTTAACTTGTGGACCAGAGAGTACACATAATCCACAGAGGGTGTCATAACATCATTAGAAATACTAGACAGTTTGTAGGTAGATGTGTCTCTCTGTCTAAATTCTATAAACAGAGATGAAGAAAAGTGTGTACATCAGATCCATTATTGTTAGGAGTCATTTTAATAGGTTTTTAAAGGAATGACAATTGTCCTTTTACCTAGTTGATTCAAATATCCTTACATGGGCAATGCTGAAATAAATGCAAGATATATTTAAACTTTGGGGATCATAAAATCACAAATCATTTTTATCACTTAAGTAGAAAGTGAAATCTAGCTTCAGTGAAGTCAGTAGCAAATTTCTTTTTGCTATGCCAGTCTTTGATGAGGCTCTTTAGTAGAAAAGATGTTTGGTTGTGCACACAGGGAACATTCTAGTGGTATTGTACTTACGAAAATATTCCAGAACTTAATATACAGTAACATTCATTTTGAAGAGGAGAAAATTTGAACAATATTCCATTTGAGTGGAAATCAAATAAAAACTGACTTGATTTATAAAGATAAACTGTAAGACACATGATAATGTATCAAGAATGGGAAAAATATACTTGGTAAAATACAGGAAGTTGCTACCATAATGCAATTACAATTTTTCAGTCAAATGTGCTGTTTGTGCTGCCCCTGTTTTCTGTGCTAGAAATCTTTGTTTCTCATTTTTGACCTAATTTTTGGTTTGTATCATTGACTCCTTGGAGTATCAAGAGGAAGTTTTTATGCAAGACAGTGGTTTCTGAGATTTGTGTGACAAGCCTGGGTAAAATTCAAATGACTCTGTGCTTTAATCCATTTGGAGCTGTTGCACTAAATCACTGTAGCTGTTGCTGACATACCAGCCCACAGAAACCTGGAAGCCGATGATATAAGTTTATCTGCGTATCTACAGGTGAAAACTCAGGCAGCCTTGAATTGCAGTAAGAAGCGTTTGCCTCCATTCTGAATACATTTGGGGAATGAGCAGGGTCTGCTTCTCTGAGCACTCTGTAAGAAGTCTTGCCGTGTTTCTCCCCCTGAAATAAATTGTCCTCAAGGTCATGCTATCTTTCAGAATATACGCTAGGAACTTTCCCTTCTGTTCCCAGTGACACAGGCCACTACCTTATTTATTCAAGAAACACAGATCAGGGAGCCAAAAATATTCATAAATTGCCTATTGCTAAAGTAAGTATCCGCTTGACAGGTTTGTAGGTGGCCTCAGTCCCCGACAAGGGACGCTCAGGTCGGGAGCCTGAGTTTTCTGCAGTCATCCTGTCTGCATTCTCTCCCGTCTGCAGAAACCACTGACTTTCTGGGCTGGGACTCAGCATACAGGTAAGAGGAAACAGAGAACCGGGGAGGCTTTAGTCACCTATATAAACCCTTTTGACATGACCTTTGGGAAAGTGAGCAGTATCATTAACCTTTCACTGTTCTGATGCCCATTTCACATCTGCTGTTACTTTATTTATGAACTTTGAGGTCTCAGCCATACCCCTTTAAGCCGATTGAATGTGTTAAGAGAACAATAGCAAGATCCATAGTGTCTAGAATTGCGTGTAAGGGTATGAATTGTGAGAAATAGTTCACAGAAGCTAAGATTGAGAATACTGGAATACAACAGGAGGTAGGATCAAACAAGGTATGTCGCTTTCTAAATCAAGAAAGAAAAATTAGAATTTTCCATTCCTGGTTTTCCTTTCAAGAAAGCAATTTTTAACAAGTCCCGAAAGGAATCGACACAAAGATTAGTGCCTTTAGCTTGCAAGTCAGTATGAAATGGATATGAAAACTCTGTTGAGTGGCAGAGCAGCACACGCAGGTAAGTCATCCAGACACCTATTTCTGGCCAGACGATTTTTCACTTGTTTAATCCAGGTGTATTTTGTTTTCAGTTAAGGTATTGTTTCAGAAGCTATCAAAATAGCATTGCTCCCTTTCAGAAGAGCGCATGACTGATGTCGTCACTCACAACCATGGGTGGCCTCTGGCGGCTGCCATGGAGCCTCCCAGGGACAAGGGCCAGGGACACTGTCTTCTTTCCCCCTGGGACAGAAGGACACAATCACGCAGTGTGGCTGTGCTGCCTGCTTCCCACTGGGCAAAGAGGCAATTTTAGATCCCGAGTTGTCAGGCTGGCTGGTGTCTGATGCACCTTTCAGCATCCATTACGGTGCATTAAACATTTATAAAAAGAAGCAAAGAGGAAAAGCTGTGTTTCATCCAGATCATCTGCTGAGTGATACTTTGTCCCAGTGGGGGTTAGCTCCCATTTTGCTTTGGGTAATCCTCTGAGTTTAGGACCATGTTGTATGGATGTTTTGAACAGGAAATGGAAGTTTCTGTGGGGCCTCTGTAAGTCACCAGATATGGGTTGAGGAACTTGACTTGCAGCATTTACCTGCCACACAGGATTATGCACAGGGAGCTTTTGGCTGGAAGAAATACGGTGCAATGTTAAGGTTCTGTTCTGTTCTTGAGTATATTCTTTCTGGCAGCTGTGCTGGAGTGCAGCTATTGAGCCTTCCACCTTGTACTAGAATCTTGGCCATTCCTTCCAGCACAGAGGAGAGGACTGCAGAGGCAGTTCTACTCATTAAGCGTATTTTTCTCTTTCAATCTGTTTTTGTAATTTTATTTTTGGATGAACTAACAAATAAAGGACTCTGTTATGATAAACCGTGTACTTGCAGCAGCTATAATGAACAAATTAAAGTTGAAGGAAGAGGTTTGAAATGTTTCTGTATTTCATAATGAAGCTTTAGTCAGTTCTGTCATCACTGTGCTGAGCCAGATAATGTCTGGGAAGAAATACATGAGACCTGTTTTGGGATAGAGGAGAGGGGGGTGCCAAGTTTGAGCAGGTGGAGGAAAGTTATTGCTGTTAAAACATTCCTGAGATGGAGTGCATGTGAGGAGAGCGCAGCCCAGGCATGGTGCTCCGGAGAGATTCTGGACACAACTGTAGTGCAGATGCAATGGCCATTACATCAAGTGGAGGGTAGCTGGGGAATGAAACTGGTGTTTGGACTGGGAGTGTTTCCAAAACAATTCCAAGTTCTTTCCCTTTGTCCTCTCACTTATACCACCTGTGTGCCTGGGAAAGGCAAAGCCTGTGGAAAGACTCCAGTAAATTGTAGGTGTGGAGTGAAATGCCTGGAGAGCATGGAGAGGATAGGCAGTGCCAACCCTAGCCACTACCTTATTAAATTTAAGATGAAAGGCCTCAACCCCCTTCCAGTCTCTCTGCAGACAGCCCCAGATTAAAATTTTCTGAATCCTGCAAGCTACTCTGCTTTGCTGAGGAAAGTTAATAACATTTTCAAATACCTGCCTTACAGTGAAAGGACCCCAGACAGAAGTAGGTGTTTGGAAGTGGATGCCAGAGTGGACCAATTTCAGGATGGCGTAACTTCTTCCAAGTGTGAAGTGTGTTTTAGGATCTCTGGCATGCCCTGCAGAACTGGCAAGTAAAGGGAAAACCCAACCTCTGACTTTTTTCTTTGTGTCAGTGGATATCCTGCTCAGATGTGCACAAATGTTTCTTTCTTTCCTGCATTAGATTCATCAGCTGCTATTCAAAAGCTATTCAGATTATCACACACTACTGTATGATTCTGCTGTAATTCTCATCTCAGATGAGCTCTGCTGAAACAGGACCACGAGCAGAACAGAAAGATTTTTTTTCAAGGGAGGCAATTTCTTTGCAGCAGGGAGAAGTAAGAAGGGGAATTT
Organism: Vanellus vanellus; assembly: GCF_965231255.1. Taxonomy (NCBI): domain Eukaryota; kingdom Metazoa; phylum Chordata; class Aves; order Charadriiformes; family Charadriidae; genus Vanellus; species Vanellus vanellus. Next base: position 8,530,997 of record NC_138927.1, on the reverse strand, counting down.
AATTTCTTTTTCCTCCCAGCTTCTGTGTGTTGGTCTCTCGCAGCAGCCCACCATGGAGAGCACAGGGCAGAGCAGCCTCCAGGGTATCGTGTCCCTTCAGGTGTCTAGCACATCATCTCTCCCTGCTCCAATGAGCATCAGAGTGAACGCTTATTTGCAGTTCTTGTGTAGTCAAGACTGAGGTCTCTGCTCAGTAGGTAGTAGCTGATGAGGGGCAAGTAAGTTTGCTAATGAGCAAGCTGATTGTTCTACTTCTTAGAAACAATTTTTAAGCTAATTGTAGAGTTCTGAGGTAATGGTTAATTTCTGCCAGATAAAATAAGCGCCTCGCTGGCATGGTTTTGAGGTGATCCACCTCAGCTGTATCTTACATTGAGAAGGGAATGCCAGGACATGGCAGATGGATTTCTACCTGAGACTTGATCTAAGGGGCCTCAACAGTGCTGGCGTCCTGAGCAACATGGAAACAAGGTCCTTATCGGACCTGATCATCCTGGGCTGAGGGCAAACACTGCCCTCCAAATGTTACCTCTCCTGGAACAACACGTAAAAGAAGGAGGGGGGGGAAAAAAAAAAGGCATAAAAAGCATCTGGTGATCTTTTTCCAAGGGAGTATTAGAAGATTCTCTCCCATGTGTCAGTTGTGTGAGCTGTTAAAGTGCTAGTTTTTTTCTAGAAAAAAAACAAAAATATCTGAGCTCTTATGCAGTGAAGTGGAAGACTGTGTCATGGCCATGCTCCCTTTTCTAAGTTCAGTTTTCCTACCCTGGCTTTGTGTATGCAAGGGAATCTCTGCAAAGAAAATCTCTTTACTGATCTTGTTGCAAGGATATTTGATTTTAAAAAAAAAAATTAATTAAAAATGGAATAAACTAGATAGAAGAAATCTAGTGCCGCCCCTGCCTGCTGTGTCTCCCATACCTGAGATCATTCTCATTTGAGGGGCTGATATTGGTTATTTTTGCTCCTCACAGTGCAAAATGCATTTTCTCTTCTGCCCTGTCTGACAATGTATTTGCATCTTGTGCTAAACAAGTGAAACAAAGTCCTCTTTGAAGTGCATAAAGCCATTTATTTCAAAGGGGAAGCATGGAGCGTGGCATGTTGGCAGTGCACTTGGCTTGAATTTATCTTGAAAAGCTGAGATGTCTTCTGTGTGTTTTTATAATTACATCATTAGCACCTTTAAAGTCTATTTCACTATCTTCTAGGTGTTCTGGGTAGAAATTCAGAGTCAGAGAGGTGTATCTGAGCGAACGGAAGAAGTTCAGGCACACTTCACAGGCCAATGTTCTTCACCCGTCAGGCCAGCGGCAGCACCCAGCCCTCTGGAGGACAGAGCTGTCTACCAGTCGGCTTCACCCACAAGCACCATGTGCTTTTCCTGCAGGCTATTTCTTACACATACATAAGGGAAACTCCCTTAAAACAGTCACTTCCTTAACCTTCTTGAAGGCCCTCTGAAGACTCATCTTTGATGCCTGCAGATCCCTGCCAGCTGGCAGTGCCGAGCTGTTGCTGAGCAGAGAGTTCTGCTTAATGTGCATAATGCTGCTTGCTTTTCCACTTCCTCCTCCTCCCTCCCCTCAAGTTTGTCTCCTCCACCTGCTGCATCTTGTTCTAATCTGGTTTGTGAGCACTTTGGGGCAGGGACTGTTTGATTTATAGCATGTCTGCATGGCCCCTAGCACAAGGTAAAAGCTATTAATTCAAATCACCCTGTACTTAAAGAAAGCTTTATGGGATCAATACAGCTGTGCTATTAATAAATAACCCAGCTACAGTGTAGTAACTTCATACTGTACATCACCTTAGAATAGCTCCATAACCCATTACAGAAAGGGAGTAATTTCCTCGAAGCTACAGCTGTAACCAGACCTGAAGTGTTGGTTGTGCTGTAGAATCCTTGTCACAAAGCCGAGGCTAGGCACAGCGCTGGCAACGTTGACTTGATCTGTAATAATTACAGAAATGCTAGAAGTGCTGCAGATACTTTCTCCTCAAATCACAATAAGACTCCATCACAAATTATTTAAAAGCTTTCTTATTTTCTGCTTTGAAGTTGTGACTCATTTAACATTTCTGTGGTGTCTTTCAGATTAAAAATTATTAGTGGTGGTTGCTCAAATGTTTCACTTGTGTTTTTTTTTTTTAATTCCTACATAGGTGTTGACTGAAGGAAAATGGTTAGAAAATAAATGGTGTAGTGACTGTTTGCTTATTAACAGTCTTACTCTGGTGCTTTAGAAGATGAGGCTGTGTGTGGCTGGCAACGTGATGTTATTCCTCGGTGTATGTTAACGTGAATCCTGCCTGAGTCGTGCGCGTGCCCTGCAAACACTGCAGGCTCAGCAGGGCTCTGGCAAGTGGTTGTGCCAGTGGTCGGGGCAGAGGGGCAGCCCAGGAGCATGAGCTGGGAGGCGGTTGTGCCCTTGGCCACAAGAAGCAGCAGCTATCATTTGGGGAAAGTACTTATCATTTGGCCACTAACAGCATTATTGCAGCAGATCTGTGGTTTCGGGCTACTCGTTATATTGACTGGTGCTGTGCAGTTGTGACATGGTATCATCTCATCTCAGGTTATTTTTTGCAGCCTGCCAACGGCTGTCTTGGTGTGACATTGTGTCTAGGTTATCAAACATACGTACCCCGAGACGGTATCACAAAATGACATCCTCTGAGCAGTGAATTCAAAGACGGGCCAGACAAATATGTGAAAACACGATGAATTCTAAGACAGCCCAGATGTGTGTGAAAAAGTGATGCTGTAGAGCTTTTCCCAGTGATGTGAGACCCCAGACCTTGGGCAATGTGCCACAGACCGTCACACTCAAGCCCGGGAGTGGCGGTGGATGCAATTACACAAATGCACTGCCACAGAGCCAGAAGGTGCTAGTGAGCTGTCTGGGTATGGAGCTTGTTTAAAACACTCTGAAGAGAAGGCATTTGTCCTTGCTTTGACTCCCTGGAGAAGTAAGTCCTGTAAAGCTTTTGCAACATGTGTCTGAGCTTTTAAGCTCTGCCGGAGGCCCTGTGGGAGTTTGCGATTGCCGGACCGATGCTCGTTCCCTGCAGCGTGCTGCACCCCGAAGGTGGGGTCTGGGAAGTCAGTGGGTCTTTGTGCATGACTTTGACGTCCTGCCAGGTGATTTTCATTTCGAAAGGTCTCCTCCCATTCCATCTTACTGAACTCTAACCTCATCACAATGAGGAAGTAGAAGCACATGCTTGGTTTGATGTTCCTACAAGTACAATCTGATTAACTGCCTTGGAGAAACCGGCTAGGACCTATTTTCCTGCTGTGACCTCTTTCTTCCAGGGCTTTACAAGCTTCTGGCACAGCTTTGGCATCCAACCTGAAGAGTCAGGGGGTGCTTCTGAGAGTGACAAAACACCTGCAGAGCTCTCGAGCTTACCCTTACTCCTTATGCCATGCAGCCAAATTAAAAGAAAAAAAAGGCAGGGGGGCAGTGGAGTTCTGTATGTCCTGACTTCAGAGATGATGAGAATGGTTTTGCTTCCACATTGTTTTCAGTAGAACTGGGAATACCTTGGCAATTGGCAATTGATTTTGAAGGTGTAGTATAAACAATTGACCGTTTAAAGATTAAGGGGACACTTATTCACCTAGCGTTTCTGCTGCCCCTTCCACAAGCAGCATCCCAGAGAAGTCATTCATGTGTTAAGTGTTCTATCTCCGTGCTGCCTTGGATGTGATATGTATCAGCTGCAACTGTTGGTTGTATGTAGCTATGCATACCAGCTGCACATGTAATTCCTCTTTAATAGTATATTTATGATTCAAACTGGGTCTTTCTGTCTTTTTTTTTTCCCAGGCTATTTTTAAATTGCTCACATGGCACGGCATTCATTATTACCACTAGATGACTATGTTTTTTGTTCTATAGTAGATGTTTGAAAAAGTAGTGTAGTGGTTTACTGTCTACTGAAAGTGCCTAATTAAGAATTGTATTTCTCAAATTAGTATTTGGAGCAGTTTCCCTGAAGACTGTCATGGGAAGAAAATTATTTTAGTACTTTTTCCAGAAGGTGATAAAGCTGTAACAGAATGTAAACTTTTCTTATAGTTTCCTATAAGTGAAAGCTGTTGACAGATAAGCCTTGATTCGTGATCTAATTTGTCTGTGCTTCAGGAGCACCTTTTTGAAAATAGCTAAGTATATAAAGATTAGTGTGATGCAAATGAAGTTTTCTGCGCTAGGCTATACTTTCCTTTTGGTTTGTATATCCCAAGCGTAACTGGCTTGTGAATGAATTCTTTTTTTAAAGGTGAGCACACTCTTATCCCAGCTGAAGAATATACATTCCATTTCAGTGTTACAAAAACGTGTTGTGAACAAACTTGTCTACAGAAGAAAAGCACAGTGTGCTGGTGACTGAATAATGATTAATTTGTTGACAAAATCACAGTTATTGGGTAAAACCACTCAGTAAAGTACTACTGTATTTAACAACAGTCTTGACAATGGATCATAGTCTGACTTGCATTATCAATATGCTGCTGGCTGCTTTTCCTTTCACACTTTGTGAGAGCAGTTACTACATATGGGCTAGAATATCATTCACCAGATGTAACTGTTATTAGGCCATTGTGCATCTTAAGATACTATTTCCAAACTGTTTCTGTAGTATGGATTTTGTTAGGCAGCTTCTGCAGCAACAGAGCTTTTTGGTGTTCAGCCTTTGGGTTTTGTGACTGGGGCTTTGTCAAAACCCGCTGAAGTAACTTTTGGCTCTTTTGTTGTTAATAGGTCATTGTGAAGCCTAGGAACTCAGGTGTAGTTAACACCAGAAAATACTGGGCATATGTAGATATGAGCTGGAAATGCCATCCTGTCTTATGTGGGTATCCCATGTCGTAGGTACTGCCTTGAACAAAGACGTAAAAGCTTTAATTTTAAAGACAAAAGTCCAGAGTTATCCCACAGCTGAAAGAAAAGATCAGGAGGTGGATGGCTAGTGTATCAAAAACTCAAGGCCTGCAGCTTGTGTCAGCGTTCACCATCACAAATGGTGTAAAATGGTGTTCCTCAGGTCTGATAAATGCTTTCTCTTTCCCGCTTTCTCGTACACATTAGAAGACCAAGCAAGAACATGGAAGTGTCTTGTTTGCTTTCTGTCTATATAGTCATGGGACAGTACATGTAACTGGTATGTTCTGATGTCTGTTTTGTGGTCCAGGTATGCAGAAGTCAATTAGTTGAAATAAGATCACTAAAGAGAAATTTTCAAAGTATCTGAATCATTAAGAAACCTGGTTCAAGATTTTTCTTTTTTACAGACATTTCACTGCTATACCAATCAGTATTGCAAAGGCAAAGTGATTTAGGAACTTGTGCTTCAAGCTTCAGAGGCTTTGAATGTGTAGTTCTTCTAGAAGTTGACCTCAAAATTTGGCTGCAAAATGTAGTGGAACACCTGGACCTCAGATACCTGTGTCATACTGAAAGTCACTGTGACCTACCCTCTGAAGTGCCTACACCGTCTCCTAAAGAATTAAGACCCAGAATTACAGAGAAATCCTTGATTTTATTTTTTTTTTTACACTAAGTTTCCATTTCATTCCACACTTCATTTGCTATCACGCAAACCCCTTTTTCTCTGATCTTTACTTTTTAGACATTCTGAGTGACAGCCCTCTCGAAAGCAAATTATTTCCTCTGTTACATGAGGGTAGTTATATGGGGAACTTTCCTGGATGAGCAGGACTCCTCCCTCTGCTATGCCTTTTTTTTTTTTCTTTTTTTTTTTTTTTTTTAAATAAACCATGTTTCTTCAAACAAAATGGTAACACTTATGCTTCCATTTCTGCTTACCCCCTGGCCTGGGCTTTGTAAATGTAAGTGCAGATTATGAATGCATGTGCAGTGTCTGATATTTCTAGGAAGAATACTTTATAACTGAAATCTCTCTTCTCCTGGGGATGAAAGCAAAACAAATTTAAGGATTAAATCACACAGAGGTATAATCCCCAAGGGAAACTTACTTTAGTTATTATGATTATATTACGATGTACGCCTCAGTACAGCAGAAGCTGTGTGAATACCATTTCAGTGGGGAATAATTTTTAGTCTTACAGCCTATAGTACATTATAATGCATTTCTCAGAGCCTGATGAATAATAACTGCAATCCTCAGACTTTGCTTTCTTCAGTTATTTTGCTACTCCTAACTCTCTCTAAAAGAGAAAGGAAAAGAACATGAGATTCTTAAAATAAAAACTTACAATAATTTACTTAGAGAAGCTTTAATCATGCATTAATTGCATGTCTCTAGGTATATACTTCATGGTACACAATGTTTATACAGTTTATGGAAAAGTAACAGCGTGAGCCATTTCAAAGAGTGTAGTCCTGCTTTTATACTGGTCTAAGACCCAAGCGATCAAACCAGGTCGATTTCTGTGCTTGTTCTGTGGGAGTCAACGGTGTGAGGCGTAAGATGTGGGAAATGAGGCTCTTCCTGCATACAGCAGTTGCACACTTTTGTGTGATATGCTCACGTGCTGCCTTGAGGCAGCAGATTAACCCCCAGAGCCCACTGTGGACCTGATATTGGGGTACAGCAATGTACTGACAGCTATATTAAGATGTGGCATCTCACATCCCCCTGTACCCTGCGAAGGAAATCCACAACTCAATTGTTAGAAAGCAGAAGTTCTGGGATTTCAAATGGCTTTTTTTTGGAAGATGGAACTGAAGCCTGTCCTGATGTTTGAATGAATATGCAATAAATGAGACCAGCCAAAAGTAAACCAAAAGGATGTGGTCACAATATAGCAAATGCTAAAAGTCACAGGCACAGTAACTGGCAAGCCACGTGGCCAGTACACTGCTGTCTGGTGGTGTTTAACAGCGCTGTACCAAGGAACGGTTGGATGTATTGCCATATCAATAGCGAATGAACCACACTAGAAAACTGCTATTTGGTTAAGTATTAGTGTTTCCTGTCTACATAACCAGATCCTTATCCTGCCCCACTTACTATCATATTTCACTGTTTGTGTTTACCAAACAACACAGTGTTTACAGATGCTTAACTAAAGAACAGACTAAGTGACTTGACCAAGGTCACACAAAGAGTCTCTTGGAGCGGGAACTTGAGCCCAGGTCTCCAAAACCCTGGACTGGTGTCCTTACCATTAGATCATCCTTCCCGTGAAGACTGAAAATCCATATTGCTTGCATCGCTGCACTGTATACAGCTTCAGAACAGCTGCCTCTAGAATACTGTGCTCCTTGCAGAGCACTTCATTACCAGGAAGATATTGATTGACACATTGGAGGGAGTTCAGAGAAGAGCAACAAAAATAATTAGGGAGTGGAGAGATTGACTGGAGAGATTGATTTATGAGGGAAGATTAAGTGAGATAAATATGTATAGCTTGGCTTACCTGCAGCTGAGGATGGTGCACGATATGTCTGCAAATATTTAAAGGGTGTAAACAATCAGGAGGAAGAATTACCAATACTGGTCCAATCTATTTGTAATTTGGTGGGACCACGTGGTATTGTTGTACAGAGCTTTCTCCCAGCATGGCTAGGCCAGAGCGCCTTCCTCTGAGCATCCTTCAGGGGAAGAGTGGCTGTTGGAGCTACAGGATTGGTGTGACAGTACCACGGGAATGCTCCTGTGGGGACATGGCTGGGACGTGGGAGTGTGCCGTGGTTTCACTCAGCAGGGTCACAGGCTCTGCCTTGCATGAGTTTGGAGGGTGATTTTGGACCTGGAACAGCAGGATCTAAAATCAGACTCATACCAAATGTGTGATACACTGTAGAGGAAACAGAAGAATTGTAGTTAATGTCAGTTGCCATGGTAACTACAGTACTTGATTATTATGGAATAGCAGAGCAAGAAGCCAGGTAAAGCTTGTGAAAATTCCTAGTAGATCTGGATTGGATAATCCCAGTTTTAATCAGCCATAGAATGAGTTGGAAGCAAGCTATCTTCTATAAATCCCAAAATAACATCTGAAGTTGCATTTTTCAATGAGAAAGTGGATTTCATAATAATAAGCCCTCCCTGACCCTGCAGCTTTAATAGTTTCAGGTGACGTTCACTGACTGACATCAAATAGTCATGGTCCAGAGCTTGCTGAATGTCATTGTTTATCCAAGACAATTTCCATTGTGTCATTCTATGAACATAACGGGCGGGTTTCTTAGGTCATTCTTGTAGCCAGACAGTGCTGAGTGTTCCATGTCCTGGGGCAGCCCCTCTGCTTTCTGTGACTACATTTAATCACAAGCAGAAGTCTGGGGTCTCTTGGCTTAGCAAAAATATACCCTGAAGCAGCAAAGATGTTCCTTATTTTTTATCTGTCTGTGTCCACTCCCTTTTGTAAAAGAGAAAAAAAATCTCAAAACCATTAGTTCCCTTTGTTTTCCAAGTAGGTGGCCTGCTGCAATCAGGGAGGCACACCTGAGTCTCTGGTACGTTGTTATCAGAGAGCTGTTGTCAAGTTAATTATGTGATAAAAAGGCAGAAGGGACGGATAGGTAGGAACAAATCAGAAAGGAGAGGCAAGCATCAACAAGATGAGGATGGGGAAAGACTATCTTGTTGCTCTTTGGAGCCTGTGAACAGCAAAAGCCTGCTAAGGATTGTGATGCTCTTGGCTGTATCAGACCGTGGAGAGATGCATCCCCCCAGGGAATGCAGAAAGTTCGTCTGCTGTTCCCCTTTTGGCTCAGCAGAGTAAATCCTGTGCAGTCCTTGTAGCTTTGGCTTTGATATAAAGTTCAGTAAGTTCTGCCTTCTGTGCTTGGAACAGTCTTTGAAGGATGTGATGGCAGAAAGAGAAGAGGGGTCCAAGGTCCAGAGTTACCTAAGAAGAAGTTGCAGCCCAGAGCTAAAAAGAGGTGACTAGGATGGGAAGAAGAAAAAAAGTCTTTGCTGTAAAACTTGTTTAAGCATGAGCAAGCAGCAGAAGGCCTCAGAGACAGGGACATTCTCCAGGGATAGGTCCCTTAGAAACACATCTGAACTGGGTGGTCACAGAAACCTTTCTGTGTTACGGTTCTTTAACGTTCTTTACTTGTTTCTTTGCACAATGAAAATGGATCCTCAGACAGACCCCATACCTTTCTCAGACTTCTCAGCCCATGCTTCTCCAAAGAATTGTCCTCTGCCTTCCCAGCGCAGGCTGCTGTCAAATCCTCTGGACAGGAGCAGTGCCTGCCCTTGAGGAGCGACTGGCAGAGTGATGAAGCCATGGCTGTCCCTCAGCCGGGGGAAGAGCTGGAGCAGCGGATGTAGCCTGCAGCTCTGACCACAGTGGGGAAAAGGCACAGACCTGCCAGGAGGCAGAAAGGGGACTGCTGCATTTTGTTTTTAAAAATGGAAAAGTGTTTTAATATAAAAACAACAGAACCTTTAGGGCGCTTCAAAATATGAGCGCTTAGCAAGGTGGTGTTTTTCATGAGAATTGGGCTATTCGCAGTGTAGTAGGGGACAAAGGTTCAATGGTGTAATCTTGGGGAAATTAACAATAAAAGATCACGCTTCTGTAGGGACCTTTAGTTATCTTTTTCCTGTTGTGACAGAATATATCGTCCTTGCCATAAACTTCAGCAGGAGGGATCCTCCTGCCCTGTGGTCAGGTCTATAGCTCTGTGGAATTATCTTTCCCAACCCTGCTGAAACGTCTGTGGAGGACAACTGCATGTCTGTGCGCGGGCTCTTCTGCAGGGGACCTGTTTCCCAAGTTCTCAAGGAGTTTTTTGGATTTAGCTTTTGGTTTTGTTTTTTTCTTTTGCCTTTCCTTAGGGTTGTGCGTATGTGCTAAAATCTGATCAAACTGAGAAGAACCTCTATTCATATACTAAAGTTTTCACTTAGATATCATTACTGTAGGCATAGATCCAGGACTTGTGTCATGGACCCCACTTTTCAACATACCTGGGAAGACCAAGAGGTTTGAAATTGTTACGCCCAACTGTCTGTTAAAATTACAAAATTTCACTGAAATCTCTGCAGATTTTCTACTGCATGTTTAGATGTGAACTTTGGCTTTCTGGTGTGAAGGAGGACACAGAATGTGCTTAGTCCATGCCAGTGAGAATGTTGGGATTTTTTCCTGATGTTTTTTAATTGTACATGTTAATGTAAAGGAAAAGTAGGCAAAAATTGCATTCACACAAAGTCAGCAAGTGGATTGCTTGGTGTTGGTGCACAATAAATAGATTTGGGAGGATGTTGTTTGAGGGTGGTTTTTTTCTACAGTGTCTCAATTTACGAAGACCAAGTATGCTTATCAGTGAAAGCATGACCTGGAGTTAAGCATATCTACAACAGAATTGCATTGATGTGTGCACCTGTGAAGAAGGAATTGCTAACATATAGTTGCATGTGCGCAACTTTTTGGGTGCGCTTTCTTGACGCTTGCCTGCCCTACCTCCTCCTTCTGTGCATGCGAAAGAAAACCCACAGCTTGTACTCCTGTCCCAACTACTGACTTGTGCATTCCCGTTTTCTTTTCTTTTCATTGCAAGCTCTGTTTGTAGTTATACAGTCAGGTCTCCACAGAGTAATTTACTGGCAGAATCTCTCCCAGAATCCAGCTTGAAACCAAGCTGTAAAAACAGCTGAGAGTGTAAATAATTCATGCAGACAATATGACTTTTTTATGTAAATTCGGTGCATTAACCCTCTATTATAATGATGGACGACAGATATGGGCGACGTTGCCTTGGTAAGAGCTAATGGATGGCCGCCATAAATTCACTGCACATTTTATTGTGTTGCTGGAAATTGTGCCTTCAGGCAATGCTGTTTACTTTTATGTAAAACTCAGGGTTCCCTAAATATTACAAATATTTTACATCCGACTCCTCAGCATTTGGGCACAGCACACAAATCAAGCTTTCTTCATCTGAGTTGTAATTAAAGGTTTGGGGTTTTTTCAGGGACAATTATCTAAAACTATAAAGAGAAATATTTTTTCCCCTTTAGATGTTCAGTCATTGATGTATTAGCAAAACCTTTGAAGAAAGATATTAAATAACTGCAACATATAACTTCGCATTAGGCTATATGTTGTATGCATACATAACAAATTTAGAAATAGTTTCTTGTTACTGGTTTTTATTTTTTACCATTTCTTGTGCTTAGTTACACATAAAATATCCTTTTTTCCCTGCACATATGCTTCTCTCTATAATTCATGTCTATTTTATCAGGGTAATTCTCTGAACCATGTCCTTGAGGAATTCTGTCTCTCAGTAAACATGGAAATTTCAGTTCATTTCAGGGAATTTTAAATAAAGAATTTTTTGTTTCATATGTCACTGTTTTGCACAGACCTTAAGTAAATTGGGATGACACGGGTGATTTTTCTCACACAGAGTGGTTTCAGAAAACAGATATACTGAAGTACAATGTTTTCGCGATAGGTTTTTTAATATATAATTATTATAATAAGTATGCAACTAATGCATCTTAAACCTTCAATTTAATCTCATAGTACACTGCAGCTTTGGAAAAAGAAAACAAGAAAAAAGCAGTTGTATGTAGAAAAGGACACTACTGCTTCTGACGGTGTGAATTGAATCCCATTTGTAACAAAGGTAGTTAACATCGGGAACAACAGCGTGTTCGTCCCTTTGCGTGTTTGCCAGGAGCTGGTTGGCCAGAGGAGCCTAATGACTAGAACAGTCTCTTGGGAAGCACTGGATGTGGGAGTTTATAGAAAGCTCTCCTGGAATTTCTGCGGGAAATCTTGTAGATTAGTTGTGATAAAGGCATGTCCTCTCAGTCTCCTTCTTTCAGTGGAATGTGCCATTTCTTGGCAGTTTTGCTTTGATAGCTGTGTGAAAAAATGCTGCACAAAGTTGAATATGAGTGATTTCAACTGAGCTAGCACAAGTAGAAATGCATTACACTTTCCAAAAGACCTTAATTTCCTGAGGACTAAATAGCAGGCACACTGTAAGAGAGGTAGAAAAACACTGAATAAAAGAGGAATGCAATAACTATGAGGGAAAAAAAAGGCTAATGAAATCAGTCTTGTGAATCACATGTATATTAAGCAAAGGCTAACCGTTTAATTGGACATAAACCTATTTAATAATTGGATTTATTTTGTGTCCTGGCTATGCATGCTCCTTTCAACTATATTAGGAATGTCACAAGGCAGAAGTGTATAAGCTCTAACCAAGGGCATTGACTTATTTTTTCAGTCTTTAATATTGACTGAGATTCCTAAATTTGAACTTTCAGATTTTGTACCTTATTCTTCTGACGTGCTTTACTGCCCTGAAGCCACTTTGCAAAATTCATAGCGGCTTTCACATGCTCTGATGCTTCTTGGGACCAATTCAATCTTGAACAATAGATGTGTGTGCAGTAGAGCCATGAAATGTTACACAGGAGATCATGGGCTTATTCCCCAATAACATTTTGATTTGTAAAGTATTCCACTACACAAAACACACACAGGAGACAACATTAAAAAACGTTAGAGACTGTAGCCAGCAAGACAGAAAGGTGGCTTAAAATACAGAATGACAGCATGGCCTGGGATATAGGCAGGACACACTAATCAGTGGAAATGTTATAGAAAGTGTTTTCAATATTTTACGTTATTCAGCCATTTAACAAGTGTCTCCTGGGACAGCATTTTGCCTTCAAAAAAAAACCAACACCCAACACTACTATCCAGCCAAATGTTTTTTTTCCTGTTGTTTGAAATAAATGAGTTTTCTATAAGTCACACATCCAGAGAAGGACTGTTTTCCAGTCTTGTTCCTTGTCCAGTATGTTTCCATGTGGAACAGACACAGACGTGGAGCACTGGAATGAGGTTTAGGGCAGGTTTGCTTTTTCTCCCCACCAGTTAGATCTGTTTGAAGAGGTGTTGTCTATAGTCTAGGGTGTATAAATGTTCAACAGGATCCCATTCCTCTGTTCCTTATGTCAAGCAGAGTATTCCTGGGTCCATGGGTCAGTACCGTGCTCTGGTTAATGATATGCAGAGCATAAGGCATCATTCTGTCCAGGTACGCAATTTAAAGGTCAAATGTTCTGAACTCTTGAATATTAATCTATGGCTGTCACCCTGTCATGGACAATTTGCTTTTATGTAATTTGTTGCAAACATTAGAAGACTTTGGCTGCACAGGGGAAAACAGCGCTTTCCTCCCAGTGCTGTGGTACCAGCTGTGTGACAGTGTGTCTCGGAGGTGAGCAAAGGAGGTGCAAGGAGGGCTTGAAAGCGGACGGGCTGCCTTGTAGGATTGTGAAGGGACCATTTCTCTTCCTAGTGATGAACACATCCCTGAGTCAATCCAAATAAAATCCGCAATTATAGATTACTACAGATCAGAGAAATCCAGAAAGGACTCATCTATGGAAATTAAAGAGTCTTTCTCTATGATTTGCTCCAGAATAGTAATGTTCTTATATTCTTCATTGGATGTTCATAGAACCATAAAATGGTTTGGGTGGGAAAGGACCTTTGACCAAAGGACCATCTACTCAAACTCCGCTCCAATGGGCAGGAACATCTTTCACTAGATCAGATTGCTTAAAACTCCATCCCATCTTACCTTGAACACTTGCAATGATGGGACATCCACAACTTCTCTGGGCAAACCATTCCAGTATCTCTCCACCCTCACTGTAAAAGAAATTTCCTCCTTATGTCCTATCTTAACCTCTTTCACTTTAAAACCATTGCCCCTTGTCCTGTCACTACAGGCCCTGGTGAAAAGTTTCTCCCCATCTTTCTTATAAGCCCCCTTTGTATATTGAAAGGCTGCTATAAGGTTTCCCCAGAGCCTTCTCTTCTCCAAGCTGAACAACTCCAGCTCTCTCAGATGTTCTTGATAGGAGAGGTGTTCCATCCCCTGACCATTTTTGTGGCCCTCCTCTGGACCTGCTCCGACAGGTCCATGTCCTTCTTATGTTGGGGACTCCGGAGCTGGATGCAGTACTCCAGGTGGGGTCTCCGAGGGCAGAGTAGAGGGACAGAATCACCTCCCTCCACCTGCTGGCCACACTGCAGCCCAGGATACAGTTGACTTTCTGGGCTGCGAGTGCACATTGCTGGGTCACATCCCATTTCTCATCTACCAGTACCCCCATGTCCTCCTCCACAGGTCTTCTCTCAATCCATTCGTGCCCCTGTCTGTACTGATACTGGGGATTGCCCCAGCCTAGGTGCAGGACCCTGCACTTGGCCTCTAAGAGGCCGTTTCATATCAGCTGGCATGTCATCAGCTAGGGAATCAGAATTCAGAGGAGTTCGGGGTAAAGCTCACAGAACGTTTAACCCCAAAAGCAAGGAGCAAAGCTTTAGAGCTGCAACTGCTGTTACAGCAACAGTGAGTGGAAACACAAATCTGCGCGGTGGGAAGGTGAGACAAAAAGCTGCTGCAGTGCACCTGAGCGCTGTCAACAGGGCCATGGTGTTTTCTGTCCTGGGGCAATAATGGGACAGGGTACAAGTTCTTGAGTGATGCTTTTGTAGTGTTAATTATATCCATCCTGCAGAAAATATCAGACAACTGATAAATTGGGGATTCAAGGTCAGGCCTCTACCTTCACTGTGAAATCAAAGAAACTTTACAAATTGGGGTGCCCCCTTGCAGACAGCAAGAGTTGTTCATAGCTTTGTAGTTGGGGAGGGACTTGTGGCCCTCTGGACTGTCTGGAGCGAAGCAAGATTTCTGCCCTCCCATTTCCAGAGCAAGCCAGTGGGCACAGTCCCCTCAGGCCTCGCAGGCGTTGCTTGCCACCAGACGGGACAGTCGGTAACTGGTCAAGGAGTGCAGCATACATCTTTAGGCGACCTGTACTACCCCCCTCCTTGCTTGTCTTGCACAGATTTCCAGATTTTGCTGCTAGTTTGAGGTTTCTTAGTGGTCTGACCTCAACAATGAAGAATCTTTAGGTTTTTGCCTGGTCAGAAAAAGATACAGAATTCATCCCACCCTTTGTCCAATATATAGTCATCTGCCAAACCTAAAAGATCTGTCCAACTGCAAACTCTATCTAAGCTCTGTCTCTGCCTTCTTTACGTGAATGTGACAGAAGTGAGGGTGTCTCGGAAAGGTGCTGGGAGAACAGGATGTCCCTATGTACGCGGTGGGAGAGGTTTCACTTTGGTGAATTTTGGGGTCATGAAAAGAATGACACCCAGGCCGGCTCACCCGTTTCTCATCTCTAAAGCAGCATTGTCAATATAGAGTAAAGGTTTTTGCTAGCCCTCTTCTTCTCTGCTTAATACATTTAAGTACTGCACTCTGCATATGAAGAACAGTGATGTTATCAGAAAGCATTCAAAAACATA
Organism: Vanellus vanellus; assembly: GCF_965231255.1. Lineage (NCBI taxonomy): Eukaryota > Metazoa > Chordata > Aves > Charadriiformes > Charadriidae > Vanellus > Vanellus vanellus. Next base: position 8,515,681 of record NC_138927.1, on the reverse strand, counting down.
TGTTTTAATGAAATGTGTTGACAACTGCTGAAGTAAAGTTTTTGTTAAGTCTCAGGAGTTTAGCCATGACAAGCAGTATTAATGAATTGAATTAATTAAAAAGCATTTCAAGATGAAACAGGGCCTGTTCTATGTAAAATGCTCTATACATTAGACAAGCATTATGGAAATCACTGCTTTGTACTACACTGTAATGCAGCCATTTATAAAAGCTTCTCAAGATCCATGGATAGCAGTAATTTGGGTTTAGCGTGTCTTTGAAATTCATTGAATACAGCATGTGCTATTTAAAAGCATGAAATCTGGATAGTTCCACTGCCATCAAAGTTCGTATGGGTTGGAGAGGGAAGCGGGAGCTCAACGCTACTGGAATGAGCGAGTGGGCATGGAAACAAGGTGAGCCGAAAGAGCACCTGGCAAGCACCGGGGGCTGGTGCTGGTGGCTTTAGGGAGCAGCTGTCTGACCAGCAATAACTCAGGGTCCCAAACTAGTCTGAAATGTGAGTCGTTTTACAAAAAGAATGTATTATCTTGTCTCCGCTGTTCCTCTGCTTGTCTCCCATGAACTCCTTTATGGATAAGGCTTGCTCTTCAGCATGTCTTCTCCTTTTTAGGTTGTTTTTGTGACCTTTCTAAGAGTAATACCATCAACTGTGACCAGTGGCATTACAAAAAAATCTGTATTCCACATCAGATATCCCTACAATGGGCAGAATAATCATTTGAGCGTGTGCCCATGTGGGACCTTTCTCTCGGTGTGTGATGCTGTTAGTGTGAGCGTCTGGCCACCGGCCTAAGAAACCAAGCATGAGATAGTGCCGTCCTATAGCAGGCCCAAAGAAGGGGGTGTCTGCTGGCGGCCTGGAGCAAAGGGCCATTCTGCCTCGCCTGGCCAAAAGCAATCATAAAATGAGAGCCCTTTGCAGGAAGCTTTTCTCAGTGGGAAATGTCTGTCTGTCTGCACACAGGGAGAAACCTTACTTGGGTTGAGTTAGGGTTGTGACTTGGATTTGGATGAGTAGGGTAACAGCATCAACACATAACACGTTGAACTAATATATCTTTATTAATAAATATCTAACATCTTTGTAATTAAAAATATTAAGATTGTCATAATAAAGTATTCTTCGTAATAAAATATGAAGGGTGAAAGATGAGAGAGAAACCGTGAAAAGCAATATGATTTCATACATGCGTAGTGAAGGTTGTTTCATTCTATGTGTTTTGGAATTTGGCTTGTAGCAGACTATTTCAAATGGATGCACCTTTATCTATCTGTTTTGTAATTTTCTGGGTCTTAATAAAGGAAATGGCATCCTTCAAGGAGAACTAGCCACAAACCTGTTGGTAGATTTCAAATGTTGTAATAGATTAATACTGACCATTCAATCAAGAGCGTGAGCATTCAGTAGAAAAGAAGAAAAAAAAATCCTAAATACAAAATGATAGAGTCAGGTTCCTCAAGCAGCATAGATGGACACTTAGCAGATGGTAAAGTTTGGTAAATACTTAGCTATTACACATGCTTCTAAAATTTCATTTGAGACATTGCTTGGAATATCGGTAAATGTGACAGGCAGCCTAGTTGGTTAGCACAAGGGATAATTCACTTGGGCCTTAGTGTGTTAGGAAAAGAGCTGCCAATGTTGCATCCCAAAATGCTCAGGGAGATTCATTCCATAAGCAGGTATGATTCTGCTCTGTAGAAAAAAATAAGAGAGCTTGTTCTGCTATTTCACTAAAACACGAGCAATATGTTTGCACTTGTCACAGTTAATATTTGCATTGAGTATCTGCATGGTGAGAACTTCTAAGCTTCTATACCTGCAAAACAGGCACAGGTAGTGTTTGTGTCTGACCAAAAGAAGTCTCTCCCCCCTGGCTACATGCTGTACTACATGTAGAGCAGTATCTGCTGAAACAAGGTCTAGCATCTTCTATTTCCCTTCAGACTCTTCTTGCTAACTGGACTCTAGAAAGGGTCAAAACACCTTTTCTATGCAATCATGCTATTTTTAAGGGCTGAAGCAGCCTGGCCTTGATTAACTGACTAATTGCTGCTGAGTCATGCTGGCAGGTGGTACCTGTGAGAGGAAAACTGCCTATAAAGGTGATGTGGTGGCACCTTTCTCCTAGTGTATAAGGACTGGGGGTAAAAGTGGAAGAGTGAAGTGGTGGCAAGGGTTTGTGTTGCTGCAGCAGGAGGTTTAAGGTGATTTTGAGACTTTTTTGAGACCTAAAAATTATTTGAAGATACAAAGCTCAAGGCAAATGCTGACTGATTCTATTACCAGTAATATTTGCTGATTTTTAAATGATCTGTCTGTCTGCATACAGGTGCATGTTTCTTCATTGTTGCGTTTCCACTTAGCAAACAATCTCTTGACTATAATTCAGTTCAGTTCTGTGCATGTTTAAGTCAAAATATGTAGTTGTTTCCTAATCAAATTATTACAGCATTTTAAAATCCAAATTGTAACTTACTCTCTGCACAAGTGGGGAAGTAAATAAAATAGGGGAGGTAGTACTTGTGGGGGGAACGGCAGAAAGACATGGTGATAATAGAATAAGAAATATCACTTGTACTATTTCATTACGGACAACAATAAGCATCTTTAACTCAGCCCAGATCAGCTATAATCAGAAAGAAGGGAAGAAAATTGGTGTTTGACTGTGTTATTGCCAGAACCTCAAGATGGAATTGCAGCAGCCCTGAGACAGTTGGTCAGACACAATGCCCTGTTTTGTCACTTATTTTTAAGAGTAGCAGAAGGAGTCTTATCAGTGGAGAATTATTTTCTTTGACTCTGGGGGAGGATGGCTAGCTTTGAAACAGTTTCTAAAGCACAAATTGGGGAACAGTTTCATAATGCACTTTTTTTTTCCCACTCAGTCACAGCTGAGAATAGCATCTGTAGTAGTTAAATGAACATGAGCATTAATCACTTCAAATGATGTAACATACCCAGAATATGTAACAACTACTATTTGAACTATACTTTGCAAGGAGCAATATAGTTACAGTTCATCCTGAAATCCTGGCTGGAATCTGTATCTAATCCCTGGTGAAGTAATTTTCTATTCTCAGTTCCGCATACAGTAGAATGGTACTCAGAATTGTGGTAGTATCACTGGGCTGCTTATAAGGCACTGGAATTTAATGAGCATTAAAAAAAAAAAAATCCTTGTAGTCTTCTCCAAGGAGAAACTGCTGTATGTAGTAAGGCAGAAGGTAACACTTCAAAACCTAGGGCACCAGCCGACCTTGCATGTTTGAGAGAGGGCAAGCAGGGTCTCTAGATAGACACAGTCTCTCTCATACACATGCAGCATACTACTCGTGAGAAGAGAGAAGTCTGAGCCCTTGCTAAAGTAATGGCAGGGAGGGTCATCTCAAGTGCTCTTCTGATCTTTAACCTCATGCTGCTGCTATATGTTTCTTCAAAAGAGCAAATAAGCAGCCTTGCAATGCAGACTTGAAGGTAAAGCATGTCAGAGTTACCAGTTCTAAATAGTTCACAACCTCACAATAATACAACGAAAGTCTAGTCAATAGCCTCCAAAACAGGGGTGAAGATATTCATCAAATCTGATGAGGCTCCTATTAATTAGGGTTGTTAAGTGGTAGTTACACTTTTGTTAGTATTACCATTTGGAGATTTAACTAACAAACCTAATGGGGCTACTCCTGCAAGATGTTAATTAGATATGGCAATTCCACTTACCCATGCAGCCTCGGCACACAACCATCACACATCAATATTTAATTTAATTACTGATGTTGTGGTGCAAGTCACATCTGATTTAGGAGATAAATATGCTTAATTTAGAATGAGATAAAACACATACAGTATGTCACCTTTTGTCATTTGAGCTTTATTAGGTATAGTAAGAAAAGACAAATGTGAATATTGGAGAGGCCGTGACGTGGTGCTCTGCATCTCTGTATGATCATTGTCCTTCAAGTTACCTGAGCTTACACTGTATTATAAATAAGACACAGAGCTGCCAGTGTGCGGGGCACCATTCTACATGAAGATACGCTTGTGTCTTGAGTAATTCATCATTTAGTTCTTTTTTTTTTGCATAATTAAAAAAGTGAAAATTCATCTTGGATTATATGTAGCATCTATAGAAATTCATTTATCAGGTTTGATCACAATATTCTAATTTGTGTTGATGTGGCAGGGTACCGAGGCCAGGTGTGCAGGAAACCATTCTGCATCAGCTTACTTTGGAAGTCAGCCTTCTTTCCATTGGCATTGGACATTCTCTGTTCAGAGCTTCCTACAGGAGGCTGTTGAGAATAGTGTCTGTAATTGTCGTGCCACAAGATAGAGTTCTGGAGAGGTGCATGCAGAAAGATTGTTTACCACTTTGTGAAGTATGGGGAGAGAATAGGACAGACAGCTAGGCCTTGAGGCTAGTTATGATGATTAACCACCATATTAAAGCAGCTTCCAGCCAGGACTGGATCCGTATTTCATAAGGAGCTTTATAACCTGGACTGACAGTCTTAGCCCCAAAGACTTGCAGTTAAATACAAAACAAATGAATAAACAGGTACCATACATCCAGTGCACCAGCTCTGGTGAAATTAAGGAAACTTCTCATGTTCATACTATTTTATGGAGGTTCAAAGCCTTAGAAGGTCCTCCTCTATACGCAGTGTCCTTTGTAAGCCTGTGCTTCCAGGGGTTCACAAGCTAGCACTAGAAGTTTGTGTGGGTTGAAACTTGCTATGCAAGATCTTTTCCTGGGGGCCATTTGGTTTGATGTGTTTGACAAAATTTTAAGAGCTCCTAAGTTAACTGCGCCAAACAAATAGTTTCCTAGAGGCTGAGAAAGTTTTTGGAACTTCCTTGAGGGAAAATTCCCAATTGGCAGAAAATCTGTGAAAGCAGCTCACGACATTATAACCTACTGAAACATATATTGCTCTCAGATCCATCTGTAATCATTTTTTTCTGTATTGTATATAACTCTTCTAGTATTAATATTGAGATTAACTAGTATAATGGGAACCTGTTGGGCCATCAAGAATGGTTAGGGGAGGAGGTCATTTCAATAAGGCCTGGGAGCTCCTCTCAGAAACTAAAAGAGCCAGCCAACAAATCAAGACTGGGAAAGCCTTCAGCTGTCCAAGCCTCTTTTAATACCCACTCATCCAAAAGAAAACACATGGGACAATAAGTGGGCGAGCACTAATGCATGAAGCATAAGTGGAGCAATAGGCAGGGAATAATAGAAGTGCCAGTGCTTGCAGAAAGGGAGACTCTTCTTCAAGGATAATAAAATAGAACTGCTGTTTTTTCAGCTCCATGACCCAGTATTGTAGGAGGTCACCGTGGCTGGCACCATGATCTATTGGTATGATGTACTGCAGAGTTTCCAAAGGGTGTGACTAAAGTGTGGAATTCAACAGTGCTGAGCTCACACCTTCTGTCAGCTGCCAGAAGTGGGAGAGGCATCCTGGGACCTGTTCCCTCTAATTATACTCCCTGGTCTTGACAAGTAAATGCATCCAGAATCAGAGAACGGGGGATGGAGGAATCTGTGGAACCCATAGCTCAACCAGTCAAACTTAACATTGAGGAGTGGTGTATTAGGAACGCTTTCCCCATGAGACCAGCAGCCTGCATGACTAGCCAAGAAACGTATGGGAGACTGGAACTAATCCTCTTTGAGAAGAACCTGTAATTTTCCCCCAGGAGAGAAATAGTGCTACAGCTGGAAGGACAGGGTAAGAGCAGCGCTGCCTCCAGCTCTGTCTGAACATACTGCAAATCTACAACTTGCATGGGAACGCAGAGGCTGAACATTGCCATAATGTACATGACAGTGTGCTCATCTGAAGAGAGAGTGGAGGAGGTAATAGTGTAGCTCACAGTGATTTGGCTTTCAGAGCATATGTAACACAAGTTATACCAATACCATGGGTATGCCCTGGGCAGAGACAGACTGTGGTAGTTGTACCAGGATCAGTAGCTAAAATGGACGTGTAGCATAAAATTAAGCTCTTGTAATGAAGTTGCACAGGTTGATGGAGGCTTTATCCTCCTGTGTCGTTAGCAGTTGTATGGATACATGAGGCACAAGAGAGTCCCATTCTATCTTCCTTACGGCGCTGCTTTGGTAAACATTTGTTTCTTCTCTTTTGTTTCTGAGAGCTTGCAGTCTAATCCTGAGCTAGTCCTGAATGCTTCAGTTTTATATTGTCATGGGGACATTTTATAAGTTCTCCTGTGGCAGAATGCGGGCTGTGTGTGCCACGAGGTATACACATGAGCTAATTAGAAAACTGGCTGATCCTTCATGGATCAGCATGCAGGAAAGTGTTAATATTCTTTGTCTCTTCTTTCCTCTTCTTCCTTCCAAATTCCTACCTGTCCTCACTGAGCTGAGCACAGTCTGGCCCAGACTGATGATTCCAGTGAGCACATGTAATACCACTAGCACCTACACGTGTGAAATCCCCCTCTCTTTCTGCAGAACCTCTTCCAGAACAGGGCCTGGGGCTGTCCCTTATGGTTCAGGCAACAGCAGCCACTTCGCACAGGCAGTTGTAGTACTTCTCACCTGCCCGGCCTGCCTGACTTTTCCAGGCTTGCTGGTGCCTGTGGGAGATGAACTTGATCCTCCAGCTCTCCTTGCCATTCACATGCTTCCTAGAGACTTACTTTTGTATTAAAGTGCCTGAATCTGGTCTCAGGATTTGGGAAGGCAGCATGCCACTGATTTGATTATTACTGATAGCAGTTGGTGCAATTTAAGATATACACCCGGACGACATCCAGCAATATAAGCTGAAGTGGATTAAAGATTATAAAAGAGTCGTTTGACAAGGGAATAATAGTCACCCTATCCTTTCAGCAGAGAACTGTTTCTGGTCCCTGCACTTTAGAGTACCTCCCGATATTCTCGTTGTTCTCTTCATTAATACTTAGCCATGTTTCTGAGAAGCCGCAACTTATTAGACCCCCTTACCTGTGAATGAGTAGTTTAAAATTGTTTCTTCCAATGTTCATTATTTTGCACTTGCCTATACTAGTAGCTAATGGAGTTGTGTTGCAGAAGACTCACAGCTGGATATGACAGTCAGAACCAGATGTTCACACCCTAGGCCAGACACAGCTGTTTCTCTGTAGCTGGCAAGGGACTTAGAACAAGTAAATGCAGAGACAGCAAGCCTGAAAAAAATCTAAGGTAATCAGGCTGAATATGCCTGGAGATTTAGGCCATCTGGAAGATTGCCAGCAGGCTATTTATTTTGATGTCTACACCTGCTGAATGGGAATGCTTTGTGTGAACTCAAAGCTTTAAGTGATACTGTATCTCTCCCTTTTTTCAGCACTCCACTCCCTCTGGGCAGTGTTGCTTGCTTGATAAATTGTGCTCTACAACTTAGGTTTGTTTTGTTTTTTTTTTTTTAAAAAAAAAAAGCCCCTAAAACTTATCTTTTTCCTGGCTATTGATGAGGGTAGAAGGAAAGCACTGAAGTACCAGGGAACAGAAAGAGAGCACAGTGTCATAGACTGCCTCTTGGAGGGTTAAAGTCTGTAGGCAGTGTAATCTGCTAGATGTGTTGTGAGCTGCTGGAACAATTTTCTTTGCCCCATTTATAGTGAATTGGGAGAGAAATTGCCGTAAGCTTTTTACCTACTGTTCTGTGCAAACTACACCTTCGTGTGCTTAGTGTAACAGATTTATCCCACAATGCCCCAACTGGCTCAGCCCTGCTGGCATGCAATCCCCTCTTAACAGACAACCTGTGCCTGTCTTCCTGTCATCTTGAAAGTTCTTGGGATTTTTATTTTACAAAAAGTTTTGGTGTCAATAGTGGTGATGAGCATGCTCCTACGGTGACGAACATTTGATTAGGATGATTTCTCAGGGCAAAGGCAGGATTTTTGGACAAACAAGACCAAGAGGATCAGAGAAAGGACCATTATCTTAAAGTTGCTTATCGGGTAGAGGTCTCTCAGAAGATGCTGGTTTCCCCAAGTCCCTGTGCTACTGTAAGGAAACGAGAACATCTCACAGGTGAGAGAGCCGTTACCTTAAGGAGCAATGTCCACTGCTTCAATAGTAATCTCTTCTAAACACACAAAAACCTGTCTTTTCTTGTATTTGATTTTTACCAGTATTTTCCTGGTCATTGTTCTGATGCATTCAGCATAATTCTCTGAGCAATTTTCTACTCTCACACTCTCCGCAGCCATTAGCAACGTAGATTTTGTCATCTCCCCAGCGTGTGCTGAGCAGTAACCCTGTTGTAGTTGACATGCAGCATATGCAGCTGCACTGATGATAATTGTGCCCACTGCTGTCAGTACCATTCCTGGTTCTCAGATGTGCAGCAAACAAGCATCTTCTTTTTTGCTTATGCACATGACAGTTCTTGAAATGCTATTACTGTTCTGTACTGGTTTTGGCAGGGATAGAGTTCATTTTCTTCATAGTAGCTCGCATGGCGCTGCCTTTTGCATTGTGATGAAAATAGTGTCGATAATACACTGGTCTTTTAGTTACTGCTCAGCAGTGCATACATAGCATCAAGGCCTTTTCTGCCTCTCACAGCACCCCGCCAGCAAGTAGGCTGGGGGTGAGCGAGAAGCTGGGAGGGAACACAGCTGGGACAGCTGACCTCAACTGACCAAAGGGATATTCCATAACATGTGACATCATGCTTAACAACAAAAGCTGTGGGGAAGGAGGAAGTTGGGGGATGTTCAGAGTTATGGAGTTTGTCTTCCCAAGTAACCTTTATATGTGGTGGAGCGCTGCTTTCCTGGGTATGGCTGAACACCTGCCTGATGATGGGAAGAAGTGAATGAATTCCTTATTTTGCTTTACTTGCATGTGCAGCTTTTGCTTTACCTCTTAAACTGTCTTTATCTCAACCCATGAATTTTTTCACACTTTTACTCTTCTGATTCTCTCCTACATCCCACTGCGGGGGAGTGTGTGAGCAGCTGTGTGATGCTGAGCTGCCTGCCGAGGTTAAACTGCAACATGTCCCAAAGGCAGTAGTCAACTCAGTGGATTATCTCAAAATGCACCATAGTTCTCCCTCAATTTCCCCACCTTTGCCAAAGGATACAGTGGATTTCCTGACCTTATTCTTATGGAATATTTGTTTCTTAACCTGACCTGGATAGTGGAAGAACTGATGTGTTATGCTATGATGCTTTGCCAGAGGAAGTAGACACAGTTTTTCTTTGATTATTTGGTTTCCATTAGCAAATAGGTGAACTACGGAGAGTACTTGAGCTGACACCTTTGAAGGACACCAGATTTTAAAACAAATAAAAGGAGATCTACTGTGTGTTATAAGCAGTAATCAATAATTAAAAGCCTTGTTAAAGCATTGCTGAAGAGTACTTCAGAAGAAAAGTAGTTATACTGCATTTCATGGTTAATTCAATGTCAATTAGCTGATTGTTAACTTCCCTCCAGCTAAATCTTGTTCAGCACAGAGAAGAGAAATCAAAAGCATTCTAGCTTTAACAAGCCTAGTGTTTCAATCATTCATCTCTGCCTGCAGGCTCAAAATCAATGTCAACAGTCGTTTCATTGCAATTTTATCAGCCATTTCTGCATGTCACTGTTTTCTTGGCTGCCCTGATTGTCCCTGAAAACCGTCTGTGGGAATCAGAATTCATCTTGAGCAGAAAGCTGAACAAACTGCACTTACTCTTAGCTAACTCATGGTCAGGTTCCCTTTCATCTAGGTAATAACGAGTCCTGGTGTCCGCCTGAACTTCCTAAAGGGCTCAGTGAACTTCCTTCCCGTGGGAAGGTCCGCAGAAAGCCGACTCATCCGCCAGCCGCGCAAGCGCAGCCCGGGGTCCGCCGCGGCCATTCTGCACCGCGGACAGCGCCCGACCCGCCCGCGCCGCCCTTCAGCACCGCGGACAGCGCCTGGCCCGCCCGCGCCCGGCCCCGGGTTTGGGTGCTGCTCTCGCCCTCCTCTTCCTCGGGCACCGGCCAGGCAGCGATTGCAGCACAGACAGGAATAGCTTTGAGGGCGTGAATATCTCTGAAGCATGAAGAAATGGAGGGGTGCTCAGGCGCGGAAGCTTTTCTACCTACAGGTGCTTGAATTGCCTGTAGAAAATTGTGTTAAAAAATAACAGGTCACCATGTAAAATGGTGAATAAATGAATGGTAAAAAATGAATGAGACATCAGAGACGTTCCCATTTGCTTCAAAATGACATCACTGATTGTGAGATTCACTTCTGTGAAATGCATCAAGAACAAGAGCTAGGCTGAAGCCAGAAGTCAGATGCCAGTGGTGCCTGGGTCTTGTCTAGCTGTTACAGAACTTGAACTGATAACAGGCTGCTTTCTACCTGAAATCAGAGTATCTGACTGCTGCACTCATACTACAAGCAATGTAGTATGGTACATTACACTCAGGAATTACATAGGACTGGTATTTCATACTTGCTGATTCCAGACCTGTTCTGTAGTGTTTCAGCTTCACTCCTGTCTTGCAGTAGGGTAAACATTAGATCCACAATAATGTTTTTCATCTTCTGTAACTGATATGGAGATTGCCTTATCAAAGAAAACAATGTTTTGGGCTTAGAAATCCATGCCATTTTCATCTTTCAGTTGTACAGCAACAGTGTTATACATCTGGCACAAAGCAACCAACCTTCTGGAAGCTTAAAATAATAGTTCAGCCTGGACTACTGCAAACACTACAGCATTGTCTTCTCTCCTTTATGCTGGCTTTCTATGCTATTAAATAATGTTGTGCCACAGCCAAGCTCTCATTCCTACCTTTTAAGGTATTCTACCTAATCGGCAACTCTGGATTGAGGACCTCTGTTGTCTGCTTTTTAGACCAAGTAAAACCGTCCATCACAAGATAGAGCCACTGTTTTCATACAAGTTTTTAAGGTTTGGCTCACAGTTTTGGATGTTGCTTTCCAGGAGGTGCAAATGGATAGCATTTGACTTGGAGCTTTCCGCACCATTGGGTCTCCTGCCATTAATCTGTGTGGTAGAATTCTTTCTGGAACGTTGCATTGGTTTTGCTCGTTTAAATTCTGTCTGAAAATCCTGCTGTTGTGACACCCACAGTATGACATTCAATAGTACTGCCTGTTCTCTTGATTAAAAAATAAAATTGACAAAACCAGTTCGTATCTGTGTGAGTCACCTACATGTCTCTTTGCTATAGCTCTTTTATTCCTTCATTCATTCACTCTGTCATGGCTAATGGTTAGACAGGGTGTTTGAGGATATGTGGATCTCTGTGATATGCCTGGCAAAACGTGCATCCATTCATTCTAACAGGAGATGTTGGTGGATTACTGGAACTGGATCTGTATGTGTCCCTGTTTGGGGGATTTGGCTGAGGTTGGATTTTTCTTGGGTTTTGGGGTTAGTGGGGTTGGGGGGGGGGGGGGGGAGGAGGGCAATGTGTGTTGGGTGTGGTTTTGTTGTTGTTTTTTTTTTTTTTCAAAAGTAACCTTTCAACTGAACTGTTTTCCCCCTCTTTTTTTTTTTCCCTCAAAAAATAAGCTCATGGAAAATACCATGGGTATCAGCTTTACTTGTGTGATGTATTCGAAAAATAAGTTCTAGCAGCATAGTTAAATGATGCTTAAGTATGTGAAGGCTATGGAATTACTACCCTTGAAATGACCTCTGATGTATGTTCAGGTAGGGGCCCGATTTTCAGTGCTATTTTAGATTCTTTAGACTTTAGATTTGTTTCTAACTCACAGTGCCCGAAAACAATGAATGTTTAGTTCCACTGCTCTTGCCCTTGTTATTTTTGTGGCTCTCTTAATAGCTTTTTTCAAAGCAACCAGTAGTTGGCCATGAAGAAAAGGCGATGTCATACTAGCGTGCTGCTCATTAATACAGTGAATTAATGTGGATTTATAAGAACGAGAAACCTTTCTTTTCCTAGCTGAGATGTCTTTCTTCCCCATTATTTTATGATTCATTCTGTTCCCCTGCTCCCATGTTCAGTTTGAAACTGTTGTCATCAAACATCTACTAGGCAACCTAGCAAAAGCAGACCAAAGAGAGGATTGACCTACTCATAGCTCAGTTCGGAAATAACTTGGGTGTAAAACTGTATCAGAAGGTGAGACAGACTTAACCTGAAAAAATAAATTATTTGCTTTGTAGGATAGAATATACATGCTCTCAGTGTGTAAGATACTTATACTTTTGATGGGATTCCTTTGGGGGTCTGTGGCTTTCTGCCTACTTGCTTCAGAAACAGAGTGTACCAGCCCAGCACCTGGTGAGAAGAGTGGAGTCACAGTTGTTACTCTTAACACAGGGATTGGTTCATCAGCCATTATCCTCATTCACCTTGGACAAAATGGCTTAGTGAAACAATGCGGTCTAAAGCTGCTCACCAAAATTAAGAGACACTTGGCATCTCGCCAGGCACCATTTGGTCAGTGTTGCTACTGAGGTAAATGGGAGCCAAGTCAACCAAGTTGAGGTTATTTCCCCAGCTCAGAGGTGTTTGCTAACGCTAACACAATGCCCGTGGATCATATAGAAGTTTTACAAGTTCATTAATTTTGGTAATGGGCAGGAGGCCCACTCAGTTCCTACAGTTTGCATCATGTTGTTGGGGCAGCAGCTGCAGAGAGACAAAATAAAGTACAGGTCAAAAAAAGCCCACACTGTTATACCACTTGTGTCTGAAGAGCGGAATTCTACAGCTGGTCTTCTAACAGTTTCAAACATATTTGCCTTAGTGGCTAGCACTGAATTTCTGATTCTGTTTTCCAAATTTTGCTGCAGGTTTGAGGATAACTTTTGTAATGCTTCTGTTTCCATGGGGCCCCTGATAACAGTGATGCTGAGGAAAAGTCCAGTTCAGGTACCTGCTACTCAGAAGGTCCTTCATCGTGGAACTGGTTTTCTCTACTTCCTTTATTTTTTAGAGAATAGATGCTTTCATTCCTGTCACAGTAAGGTAGAGCACCGTTGCCATAATAAAGCTTTGCTTTTGTGCTACTGTTCCATGATATCTATGGTATCTTTCCTTTGCTTTTGGATGCTTTGCTAGACCCCCTCTTAGATGTCCTTGTCCTTTCTTGCCATGATAGAGTCAGAAGTAAGCATGTACCATAAGAATTCCAGAGCAAGCAGGCTTTATCGCTTCATAATGCATAATATGTAAATTCACATACCAGTGTCCAACCCTAGGGTCAAATAGGAGTTCAGAATGGGAAATAGGAGAGAGAAGCTTCTGATTGATTTGGTTCAAGAAAATTCTTTGCAATAGATTTTTTGTAAAGTACATACAGCTCACAGTAAAGATCTAAGCTAAACCATGCTTCATGATATTAGGGATTAGAGCTAAAGCAAAGTTTCTGGCTCTTCCCAAGGACCTATTCTGTTGGATAGCAGATTTCTTTCAGGCTACAAAAAGTCAAGTTCATGTGTTGTACTGGGTCTCCAGTCACACAGTACATATGAACTAGGCTACTGATAGCCTTGCAGTCTGCCTTTACAACTGGGGGGGAGGACGACACGGACTGGAGGTGAATCAGAGGTTGCTATTTCCTCCTTAGATTGAAACAAGATGCATGACATGGCCCTTTTCTCTCTGAAAACATAAATGCACATTATCAAGGTTATAGCAGCAGCAGTAATGGGACAGGATTGACAGGGAGGGAGCAGACATGACCCATGAGGCAAAGGCAGGGGCAGGGGAAGAATATGACTTGACCAAATGCAGTTCTTGGTTTTTCTTTTCATGAAACACTGATCTTGACTAGGTCATTTTACAAACATTCCTTCACTGGAATAGTGTTTCACCTTAGCTTGAGCCTGTGAGCATTAGATAACGCCTTCTGTTTTTCTCATATTTGTTTTCCAGTGCAGCATCTCAGTTCAAGCTGTGGCTGTGTGTTCTTTGTCAGGAGATGCTTCTGGTGTTTATAGAACTGTGCAGAACCTCGCAGAGTGGGAACTGGGCAGTTGGGGCCTACAAGCACCACCAGAGTACCTCAATCCAGGACACAGCAATACCAGTGAAGTTACCCAAGTTTCGTTGTCAGAATTCTGTTTCTCCTTGATTCTGTCTCAGAAACAGCTAAAATCAAGGCTTTTGTCAAGGGCTTATGCTACGAAAAGGCTGAAAGTGCAACAGTGCAAAAAAATGAAGGCCAAAAAACTCCCAAATTCAAAAATGCTTTTCCTCAGGAAGATACCAATCTTGTTGCCGTTGGTGGAACCAGTGGTTTGCCCTGAACGTGATACTGCATCGTCCTCTCTGTGGGCACACATCTATATCTTTGTGCAAATATGTCAAAATGAGTATTTGTTTTTCTAGTATAAACTTTTTAAAAGAAAGATCCAGTCCCTCATGGAAAGACGTTCATGTGAGCTGACAAGAGCCATCCTCTCTTTTCAGGTTCTAAGAAGTGGTGTTTTCAGTGCGGGAAGGTGATTCTTGTTTCCTAGAATCTCTGTCTCTCAGGGCTGCAGAAACAACAGCCAACTTCTTTTTAGCCTAAATTAGCTGAAGACAAAGGAAATTAAACACTGTGGAAAAAATTCTGAGGGAAACAAAAAGAGGGGGAGAAAAAATCATCATCTGAAAAAAACCCTGAAACTTTTTAGAGTAAAATAATATTCTCCTATTTAGATTTTCCAATTTCTGGGACTTTTAGGCTAAAAAAAAAAAGTGTCTTTTCCTATTAAGAAAATTGCTTTCACTTTCCTGCAATGAACACAGTTCTGTTTCTAATGATGGAAGAAGTTGAGTGTAGCTGCTGAGTAGCTGGAGTGGGGATCCGACTATCAATGCGTCACCAGCTAAATGTGATTTGAGATGCAGTTTGCTTTTCTATATCTCAGATCTCAGGGCTAAACCACAAACTGTACATGACACAACTAAATTAATATTTAAAAATAATTACTTGCTGCCTGAAGGTAAACAGAAAAAGGGTAAATAATTGATAGCACTGGGACTGCCACACTGTAAGTCTGCTGAGCGTTTATGATGTGCTGTGAAGGTTCAAAGGGATTACTCGTCTGCTGCCTCTGAAGGAGGGTTTTTGCTAATCATTCCAGGGCTTGTTTTGTCAGCCAGCAATGTTTTCAAAGTTTGAAGCACCAGAATAGACTGCCAGCTTAATTTAGGCGAATCTCTAACTTAATTTACTAACTTTCCTTCCAAGATTTGCATTGTAAATGATAAGGTGATTTTCATATATATAATTTTTTTTTATCCCGTCAACATCTGAAGGGAAATTTCATGTGGTCTGTTGCCAAGAATGTAGAGTAACTTGCATTTAAGGAGTGCTTACATAACGTGCCACCCTATGACAATACTTGTCTGCAGAGCTTGGTGATGCCTTGATAGTCAGCAGCTATTCACTTTTCAGTCGTAAATATCCCTCCTCTTATAGCCCAGCATCAGAATAGCCAGCGTCCAAAGTGGCAGATGACCATAAAGAAAAGTCAGTAATTTCAAATTGTTTCACTTTCCCCTGCAGTCAGAAAACTTCTTAACTTCTTGCACTGATTATTGCATTGACAGTAAAAAAAAAACTCAAAACTCTGCTGCCTCCACACAGGACTTACAGTTTTCTGGTGTTAAAGCAAAGGATAAAAGGATACACTGGCAATGTATGTGGAGAGTCAATAGCTGCAGGTCTACAATGTATTTAAATAAGGTGCCATACAACCCTGTGGGGCAGCGATCGTTAGATAAAACTGTTAAAAGAAAAACAAAGCAGATGCTAGGATCTATCAGCAATGCCATCTGTGCCACGTGATCAAATGATTCCCAAAGTGTTATTTGCAATACATCTTTTACTCAGTGCTAGGGATGGGAAGATGGGCTCTTGTCTTTGTGCCCAGTCAGACCTTCATTAGTGGCAGCTACTTCAATGCCTAGCACTGCACCACACTTCACTTTCATTGCTTGAAAATGCAAACTAAGCTCTCATTTGTGTTTTGTAAAAAAATTCAAATACCATACTAAGGTGTACAAGCATGAGTCTCATTTGAAGACATGCAGTAATTCTTACACTCTGTTGAACAGCAGTAAGGCTTTAAGTGGAATCTGTGAGACTTTTTCCAGCTCATGTGCATCTGGAAGTGAACAGTAAGAACAACTAAATAGAAAACATGATGTGCAAAGAGGCACTGACAAAAGTATGTTTTGCTCAGTCCAGAGACGACAAATGGGAAACGGTAGAGCAGCCATCATGTATGTAAAATGTTGCAGCAAAGAGGAGGGAGTACTCTGTTCACCCATATGTTTCTTATAATGGCTTAAACTGGGCTCCGGAGGGGGGAAAAAAGGGAAATGCTTCTGATGGTATGGATAGGTCACTGTTAGAGCAGATTTCTGGCAGAAGGGGACTGTGGAATCTGTCACTGGAGATTAACAACACATCAAACAAATACTGTCTATAAAGGAGGATTTTAAGAGTACCTCATTCCTGTTTCTCTTCCAGCCGGGACAGTCCAGGGCTAAATAATTGAGACTCAAAGAAGATGAGCACTGTCTCAAGCAGGACATGTGGGTCTGTGTATATTGGGTCCAAGCTCAATGTTTGTGAGAAACATATTAGAGGGAGTGAGGCTGCCAGTTTTCATATTTTATAACTACAGTTGCAGCATTTGGATATTCCTGTATGTCCTGGCTCCACAGGTTCTTACTTACCCTCTCATCAATAAAGATAATACTATTTCTAGTCCTTATGGTTTCAGAGGAAGGCCTAAAAGTATGGCTGTCTACAGCCAAGAGGCTCAGAAAGCAAAAGGCCGCGCGTCTCTGATATGCTTTCATTATGTCACTGGTGGGGCAGGGAACTCCTGCTTTTTCATGCTTGGGGTTCCCAATGCAAGGAATGGCAAAACAAAAAAAAAAAAAAAAACCTCTACTCTGAACTCCATTCCAACATTCAGGTCACCACCCTTCTCCTTTCTTCCCCACGCCCAAGACCACACACTTGCACTTGCACCTCCAGGCATGCATGACTGCCTGCCAACACAGAGGAGGTTACCAATCTCATCACAGTTCTGGTTATCTTTCAAAGAAAAATGTCCTAAAAGAGCTCAGTGGTGCAACCCCACCCCCTGCCACTGAGCATGGCCACACTGAGCTGCACACAGGCTGTGGAAAGAAGTGATTTTTCTCCTGCTGGGAAAGTGGCCAATGGGTTTTATAGGAAGAAGCAACTAGAGGCAAGTCGTTGTTGTTAAAGCATTTGCTGCTTTAAGGGAATGTGAAGCATTGAAAGAGACTGGGGCATCTCTGGGCAGTGCAAGAGTCATAGGGGGAATTTAATTTTTCTTACCTTTGTCTGAAAAGTTATTTTATGTTATTTGCAGTACTGTTTTATGAGACCTAGGCCTTTGTTGTATTACCAGCTTGAAGAATAGGAAAATGGGGATTCTTTCTTGAACACTGATGTGAGCAAGCACAGGACAGACCCAGGATAAGATCACAGTGTCTGCTGATAGCCAGATGTCCGCCCTTCTGTTCTCTTGGTGGGAGCTTGCTGCCTTGAGTGGGAAGTCAGGTTTTAGCTTATTTCATCTTTTCTGTTTGATGTCTCTAGGAGAAAGTGGCTAATAACGTGTTCAGAACTGCTACTGAGTCAAACCAGAGGTTCGGTCCACTTTTCCAGCAACTGGCCCAGCCAGGTCTGTGTTTCAAACACCCATAACACACAACGGACAAGGTTTGGCAGGTACCGAGCAAGCTAAAGCTTCCCCAGGTGCCAGGATGCAGTTTATGTTTTCTTCCTAATACATTTTACCTCCCACAGGAGCAGTACCCCCCCAGTAAGAGCCACCCCGCTGTAGCTCTGTCATGTAGAACACTGCAACTATAGACAGATTGACTTGGAACAGGACAAGAGGTTACTCTCTAGAAGGGGATGCTTTCTCCTTCTGCTCATCAGCAATGAGGAATGATCTCCTAAACTGGGCACTTAGTACTGGACAAGACTGATCCTTCTTCAGCAAGTTCCCATCTGATCAGCCTGCCAGATGGTGAAGGAAGAGCCTGGAAGGATCCCTTTATTGTAAGTAGGTCTTGAATACAGGCACACTTTTTAACATTTCCATCAACTGCCAAAATAATTTCTGCAAAGGATTTAAATCTGAAGTAGTAAGATGATGTTCTTGTTCTTCAGCTCATAAATACAGATATTTAAAAGTCAGTCTTTTTCAGGAACTCGCTCTCAACACTGTATTGAAGAAGGCCTTTTATAAAGGATCTGCTCACTCATGGTAAATATTACAGACGTAGAGAAAATTGATGCTTTTTTTTAAAAAATGGGAAATTTGCAGAAAGCATTAGGCTTTAAAAAAAACTGCTCCATTTTTCTGGACCGGTAACATTATTTCAGTCAAAAAATAAAATCTCTGAGAATACTGGGCTGAACACTACACTGGTTTGTCTTTAACGGGGAATAAATTGTCTTTTCTATAAACAGTGAATGGTATTGCTAATGTGAATTTTGTTTGACTAGGAGATTTCTGCCAGGGTAGTAATTTGGTGTATTATGAGGTTAGTCCGGTAGAAAGGACAGCAGTGAAAATAGGTACCGAGCGTTGATTGAATCAAAAACTGAAAGCTATCACCTTGAAGAGAACTTGCCTTGAAAACACTGAGGCTTTCGGAGGTGTATGCCAGCAGCTGTGAAGCCAGCCGTCCCAGTTAAGCTTCCCAGAGAAAGCAGTAATACATGCAATAAAGAGATTTTGCTAGTGAAATACCCACTTGTGAACTGTTCATGGGTATAAGAAAAATGGATCTCGGGTCTTGCCACCTGAATTCCCTTCCTCTCCCTCAGCAGGTTATCAGCATGAAAACAGGAAATGAATTGGACACCATTAAT
This sequence comes from Vanellus vanellus, assembly GCF_965231255.1. Classification (NCBI taxonomy): domain Eukaryota; kingdom Metazoa; phylum Chordata; class Aves; order Charadriiformes; family Charadriidae; genus Vanellus; species Vanellus vanellus. The sequence continues at coordinate 8,496,816 of NC_138927.1, read as the reverse complement.
AAAACATGAAGCCTTCGTGTTCAGGCTCTGTGCTCTGTTGTTCAAGTGTAGAAGACACTGTGTGAGAAGGAAACAGAGGAGTCAAATCCACAAGTTCATTTACTCTTTTTAACTACACAGCAAACTTTGGCTCAGACTTGGAACTAAACCTTTCTTTTCTTCCCCTGAATTTACTGAAAAGCTTTTAAACCCTCATACAGAAATCCTGAAGGATTGTTTCTGAACTGTGAGTAGTCTTTCAGAACATAAAAGATTTTCCTAATAGATTTCACCAATAATTAGATATGCCAATACTGTTTTTTACTCAAAAGTGTCTTTCACTATGATGTAAATTTTTAGACCCTGTTTTCATGCATTTGCTTTTGCAGCTGTTTACATGATGCAGATTTTTTTTTGCTGTGATAGATGCCCTTTTTTTGCCAGTTGCTTATGTTTATGATTTTAGGAATGTCCCAAGATACACACCTTGCTCTCTTTGGGGGGCTCGTTTTGCTAGAGGGGAACGTATGATTCACCTGTCTCATAAAAAATACTGTTTTCCACCAAAGAACAAAGGATTAGCCTCAAAGAATAGAGGTCTATATGAAGTAGACTGAAAGACACCCCCCACCACCAGCACCACCACCTTTTCTGTCTGTATTTAAAAGCATCTCGTGAAAGCTTATGGTCACAGCAGTATGCAACCCAGGGATGAGAACTCGCAAACCTGTTTTGAAAAAGTCATGGGAACAAAAGTAGAAGACCCGGTTCAGCCAGACAAAGAGGCCTTCTGCAGCTATAATAAAGGCTTGTTTTGCTCTATGGGGGAGTTTAATTGCAAAATGCTTAGCATAGGTGAATCATAAGGAGCCTAACCATAGGAAGAGGTTAACCACAGTTATAGGAAAGATTCATCTGAGGCTACAATAAACGAGTTCTTGGTGGGAAGAAACCAGAAGACTCTCCTCAGCTATGGACAGGCCCACTCCTGAAACTCAAAGGTCGACTTGCAAGTCCAGAGCAGGAATTCTCCTCCTGACCTTAGATAGTTCTTTTAGGAAATAGCCAAGTACAAGGTCAGGTTGCAAGATAAGATGTTTATTGCTAGTGGGAATTTATGTCAGGCTGCTGTGGCTGGAACCACCAGTTCATCTCCCATAGGAGATAGTGCTTCATAGTAAGGTCTACCACAACTGTAAGTGTAACCAGAGGATTAGTAGGACTTCCATATTTTTGAACAAACTGATATATTCTCACTGTTATATAAATGTGGAAGCACTGCTTCCTGGATCTTGTCAGGACCAAGGGGCTCCGGTCTCACAGAGGTTTTAGGCCAGGTTGAAATGTCTGTAATTATTTCTGTTTAGACTCCTTCAAAGAACTTGCTAGATGTGCCTCTTGCTTAATTCCTGAAATGCAGAAGTAAAACCTCAAGCTGGGTGAGAAACCTGGACAGTAAGACAATCCACATTCGGCAAAGTTACAAATTCAGTGTTACAGTTCAACTCAATTAAACATAATTTTCTTGGCTGCCATCTACAAGTTTGATAATAAGAAGTTGGATTTGACTCATTACAATACAAAGGGGCAGTTTGGTAAACGTACATTTTCAGCCAAAATCATTAGTCAACTAGCAGAGTAGAATTATGTTTTCATTGAAGTTTACGTTACCATTTGGTTTACTTGTTTTTGCTGTCTGGCTCCATCCATAACAAGTGCGGCCAAGCTCTAATTCTCAACTGTTTGAAGTTATTCAGTCTCATAAAGATATGCCAGACAATTCATTGGACAATATTCAAAGTATTAGCGAGGTTAATTCTAATTGCACAGAAGGATCTATATTAGCATTTCTATTTCAACACATTTTTTGTTACTTGGGTTTTAGGTCATATGAATTGGTTTTCTATATGATTGCATTTCTGTTGTCAGAATGTCTAAATATCAAATATTGAAATTGCTATACAATCAGTTCATATGCCAAAGAACTGATATTCCTTTGGCTGCCTCAGAATATTTTTGGAAAAACTCTGAGCCCTCAGAATGACAATCTGAAAAAGAAGGTTGTTTCCCTCAGAAGGATTTGTCTGAAAACGCCCATTCCCAGTGTTCCTGTCCAGCTCCAGCCAGTACTGAGGGAGTGGGCAGTGCGGCACGTGGAGGGGGCTGGAGGGATCGGGATAGTCCCCAGGGCACTGCGCACCGCATGCGTGCTGGAAGCCGCGCAGCAGCCCCACTCCAGCGTTGGGGCAATGCACGTGCCGGGGGCTGCGCAGCCCAAAGGGGTGGGGGGGATCTACAGCAAGGGGGGTTCCTCGGAACAGGCTCGGGGAGAGCCATGGGGCCAGGCATGAGTTCAGAGCAAACCGGGTAAATGGGCCGTTGACTGTCGGTCGGTGCATGGGTGTCCACGCGCCGTCTTAACCACTGACTCATGCGTGGCTTCCACCTGAGCAGTCTCGCACTCTGGGCAGAAATAGCGCCCAGTAAATGAAAAAAACAGATGAAAAGGGAAATGTTGGAGACAGAAAAGCATCACTCTGAAAAACCTCTTTTGGACAAATCCTTCCTATCCAGGAACCACCTGCTGTTTGCACTTTGAGGTTATTAGGAATAGAAATTGAAAAATTCTGTGAACAGTGAAGAATAATGCAGCTGAAGCCTTTCTGTTTGGGATCAGCTGAGTGGAATTCTGAGTGAACATGATCAATTGAGTGGAAGTCTAACTGGATGTGTTCGTGGAGGGGTGCCTTAATATGATTGAGGAGATGTGGGACTCAGCATGATTTATTGGGAATAATTTAGTATTCAGTACTGGAGTAGGAACAGGAGTCACTTAGATTAAAATACAACAGCACCTGGTGCTTGCTTGAAAGACATTTTTCCTGGAGAAAGAGATAGTTAGAAACAGCTTTCATTACCGCTTTAGAGTGTTTGCTAAATAACACATCTCTGTTCTTTTTGAAATATCAGTATGTTAAATATCCAAACAGTTCTTGCTGAAAATGATGCCTCTGTTAAATTGCCAGTGCCCACTCATTTTCCAGGTACCCAGCGCCATTTGGAAACCGCTGGCAGGGAAGGCTGGGAGAGACCACTCGGTCCTGCCGACAGGTCTGGGAGGAGGCCTTTCGCTGCAGTCATTCGTTGCAACTTTCCGAGCTGAGACTGCACCTGATTTCCTTGTAAGTATTTCCTGTGACTAAGTTTTTAGCCTCCCCCTGTAGAAGTCTTTTTTATGCCAGTCATTTTTTATAGTATGATTTTTCTTTTTAATTTTTTTTGTTGCGTCTAGCCTAAGCTTTTCCTTCCCTAGCTCCAGGTCAGTGCTTCTCATGCTGGTGTCTCCTGCCCCTCCCTCTCCTCATCCTGCTGCTCATTCACATTAACTGCAAGATAATTAGAGACTGATCCTGTCCCCTGAGTCTTTGTTTCTCCAGACTATGGCTTAAATCCTACCTTCCTGCAGCAAACCCCACTGAGGTCCTCAGGTTTGGTCCTTTTGGGGCTGCTCTTGCTGTTGCATCTAGTTCTCAGCACAAAGTTCTTTGATATTATAATGTTGTAATGGCAGGAGACCCAGGTTAAGCAAAAGCAGAACCAGCCCTCCCTCCTTCCCTTTGGGGGTTGTGGGTTATTAACACAGCTTTGCTCAGCTGAGCAACATGGAACTGTCATGTCTCTGCCCGCATTCCTGTCTTGCAGCTTCAAAATTCTCATACTATTTAAAAAAAAAAAAAAAAAAAAAAAAAAAACAAACCAGGAACAAGGCAGCTTATATGGTCCCAGCAGATCCTCATCCTGGTGTGGCTGATGATCTTTTGAAGTTAGAGGCTCACAAAATCCTGCTCTCCATCTCTGTTCCCCAAGAGGAACAGGTCTGGGAACTAGATCCTCTGTGGGGTCAGCTTGCACCCCACTACTGGCTCGGCACAGCCAGCTGCAAGGGGAGGCACCCCCTTGACACCCATCAGGGAATCCTCGCTGTGAGCCCAGACCCCTGCCTGCTTGCCAGCCTCCACCCCTGCTCTGCCCTGTGGACTTTGTTGTTCAGCGTTACCTGCTTTCTTTAGGTCCATTATGCAGTGTTACAGCAACTTTTATTGGAATAGAAATTAATTCTATCATCTGCAAAATCAGTGTCTCAAGTGAAGAAGTCTTTTGGACTTGCTTGGCACAACCTACTTTTAATACAGCCCTGTTACATGGTAGCTGTTAGACCTTATTCCCACTGTTTACTCCACTGTGTTGTGTGGAGCTGCTATCAGACTGAACAGTTTGCAATTTCTTGCTCCTCCCTTTCCTGGTCATTCTGGCAATCAGCAAAGTTGCTTCATGTTCTCACTGCAAACCCTCCAAAACTCGTGCTGGGCTGTTCCCACTGCTGGGAATCCTGGCAGAGCCTCATCCCCATCCTGTGTTCTCCTTTTTGGTGCATGGACTGCTCTTTAGGTCGTATGGACAAAAGGCACCAGATCTGTGATGCTTCTGTAGCAGGGACAAGCAACAGTATCGGAGCCAGGTGAAGGGTTTGGTGCTTTAGAACCAGGTCTTGTTGGTTTGGGATCTTTCCATTTGAAGGCCTCTGGCACATTAAGAGCCCTCCCCTGAGTTTTTCATCCTCTTTCAAGGTGGTGCAATAAACTTCTTTCAGTTGGCTCAGCTAGTAGTCTGTGGTGGGTCTCCTGCCTTGTGCACATGCGTGCCCTGAGACCTGGACTGAGCATCGCCACGCTCCTCTCGCACACGCACTGCAGAGAAGCCACTGGCCCACAGCGCTGTGGAGTTGAGCAGATCTGGCAGCAGCGTCTGAATGACTGAAAGCTTCGTGTCACATATGCAACCTGCCATGTGCCCTACTCTGCTGGAATTGTGGCTCTGTGCAGCACCTCACAATTGTCCCCAGTAAAGCAGGCTGTGCAGTGAGGCTCGGGAGTGCATTTGACATCGTGCGCAGCATGGGCTGGGTGCAGTCCAAGATGTTCATGTCTGCAGCTGTAGCATAACCAAGGGATGAAATCCAGGAGGCTGCATCTCCCTGAACAACAGCACCACTTACAGCCTGGTCTCAGATGCCAGGCTGGGGCCAGAGCCACAGAGCAGCAGTCTGCCAGCACCGGGGAGGAGGCTGGTATCTGCTTTTTCTGTGTGCCTCAGGATTAGTCCACCACAGCGGAGCATGTCCGGATCCTGCTCAGTGGCATCTGTGGCCTGCGCTGTCCGCGCTGACGATGGTCTCTGCTGTGTGGCTCTTACTGCCTGCGGGTGTCTGTGCCCTTGACAGACCCTGAAGAGTGGAGCAACGATTTGAGCTGCTGCTTAAAAACATCTCCTTGGAAAGCTTCTACCTGCTGCAACAAGGAAGGTGCCTAACCAACAGGAGAAAATGTCATTGCTTGTGTTTGCCATGGTCTAGGACAGTGGCCTGCCAGACAGTTACCTGGGCATCATTTCTGGCATGAACTTGAGATAGCTGGAACTAAGGGTCAGACTTCAGCCTCTTCCAGACAGTCCCAGTAGCAGAAAGTATCTGAAGAATCCCACAGACTCACACCCAATTTTCACGGCCAGCATTTCTCCCAGCGCACGCAACCCTGCCCAGGAGGCTAGCAGGGTTACTTTATCTGGAGTTTGGATCTGGACATGAGGAGGCAGGTGCTGGAGGAGACAGGCAGGCACATGAGCAGTCAAAGGCAAGAGCAAGCGTTTCAGGTCTGCACACTCAGCACGTTGTATCCCATCCAAGCAGAGCTGGGGATGTTGAAGGAGGGAGACAGGGAACAACTGGGGATGTGTTGCAGGGCTTCTGCCAGACTGAGCACCAGGAGTAAGGTGAGAGAGTGCTCTGTGAGCTGGGGAAGGGAACTGCTTAAGGTGAGGTTCAAGGATTGAGAGGAAAATTATAGCAGAAAAAAGCCAAGGGTGTTGGGCTGCAGTTCCTGAGGGCTATGCTGAGAGACCCTCTGGCCCCTTGACATGTTGGCACCATTGCTGGAGACGCAAGAGTCTCAACGGACCAGCATGAGGGAGGATGATCACTCCTGGAGCAGTGTCTGCGGGAGGCACTGCCGGGGGGTTGGTGCTGGGGGGCAGTCCCTCGCAGGGGTGGCTTTTGTGATTGTCACTGCTCTAACTCCCCTGCTTTACAGGAACGCGTAGGGCAGAGCTCGGCGCTAGAGGTGCAGCTGGAGGTGCAGCGGCACAGCCATGCTGATCCTAAGAGCTGCCTGGCTCCCCCCCCTCAGTGTGGTTCAGCATGACCCATGGCAGCTGTCGGGAGAGGTTCCCACCCCTTCTGCAGGTCAGTGGCTGACCGAAAATGCTCCTCACGGCCCCCACGTCCCCAGTGGGCTCTCAGCTGCCTGCCCCCTAGGGTGCATGCCAGCCCGGCCACACAGCAGACCCACCGCCATGCCGCCCTGCCCAGGGGAGAAAAATCCAACCCCACGTGCCAACCGTCACAGGAGCTGCTGGTGAGGAGGGCAGCAGAGGAGCCAGCCGGGGGGAGCACCTGCAGCAGACGGGGTGTCCCTCCAGGGTGCCCGGGGGGCTGGTGCTGGGCCGAGCGCCTCGCCAGGCCTTTGCCTGTGCACGAGCACGAATCCTCTGGACGGAGTTTCAGCAAAGAGAAAGCTGGTACAATTTAAATGGAGGGTTTAGGGGCTGCCCTGCACTGGGAAGGGGCTCAGGCCACGACTGGGTAGGCATCAGGTGAACGGCAGCGGAGACAGTGCCTGCGCTGGGAAGCACTGCCGACACAAATCTCTTAATAGTCTGTCAGTCTCTGCAAGGCCTTAAAATCAATCAGAGGATTAACTAAGCAAAGCTGGTTTTATGATACGTGATCCAGCTTTGCGCAATTGGATCTAACTTTGCTTCAGCCCTCCGCTGTGGCCAGGCGTGCCGACGTGCCACCCGCAGCCTCCTGGGGGGACGCGGGGCAGTGGCGGTGTCCCCTGCCTGGGGGGACACCAGTGAGCAGCAGCGTGGCACTGCTTGTGTAAGCCAGCCGTCTCCTCTTAGTTCAGCGTTTCTCTGTGCAGAAGCTCTCTGCCAGGAAGCCCCTCACCCCTTCTCAGTAGCTACCAGCCTCGTGTGGCTTCTGGGGCACCTTCTTCCTGGGGAGAGGTACGTGTTGCGCTTTCCCATTTCTCTTGCGGCAGTGGCTCCTGGGGTCCGGGGCTGAAGCCTGGGAGCAGATAAACCTTTCTGCCGCCTGCACTGGTAAACCTCATCCCCAGAGGACCACTTTTTAGAGGTCACCAGGGAGGGAAGTGATGAGTGTCCCTTAAACACACACCCTGGCCCTTGGCAGATCAATACTTTAATTTGTTTGATGACAACAGGAGCAATCCACCCCGCTGACACCAGGCAGCATCTCTGTTTCAAACCAGGTGTAGGAATGTTTGTTTTTCTTTTGCTAAAGCAGTTTGCTTTCTCTCCGGCTGAAAGTTACTCCTAGTGACAACGTGGGCGTGAGAGCTCTGTCAGGTCCCTGACGGGAGTCTGGATCCCCCTACACGCACCATGCCTGCACAGCACGGGCAGATCTGGATGTTTCCACTCCTCTGTAGTGCCAAAGTGATGTGAGGAATAACGAAATGTCCCTTCCAGAATCGAGCAGTCTCTGTTTTCTGGCAAAATTCTCCTCTGCCTGTGTTTTCCAGACTCGCTTCCATGGTCTGTGGCCAGGTCGGTTCGGTCCAGCGATGCAGAGGTGGTGATGCACTGTAACACAAAGTGATACCTGCCTGCTGCATTACCCACCCTGCAGCACCCGTGCTGACTTGCGAGCCTCACAGCTTCAGGCCTGTCAGCCGCCAGGAGTTCATCTATGCAAACTTGCTACAAGAAAATGAGGCCTATAAATAATAGACACCTTGGGCCTGCACGTCAGTACGAGGTAATCCATTGCCTTGCTTGAAATGTATCTGGTTATATTTCATGCTTCTGTGTGAAAGTTGCAGGGAAAGAAAAGTACCCACGACAACATGTAACCTTTATTCACCTTCTGACCTAAAAAAAGAGTGGAGGGGGAATGTTTCTTGGCTGAAACTGGAACTGGTCTGGCAGGAGGTCAGCCCTGGGACTGGGCTCTGCGCTGAGGGGAGCTGTGGGGAACACTCCTTCTTCTGCCTCCGTCACAGCGGCTGCCTCCCTCCGCTGTTTTCTGGTTGTTTTTTTTTTTTCAGAAGAAATGTGAGAAAGCTTATTTACACCATTTGTCCAGCAAAGGGCTACTTTAGATGTTAACAAAACCCAAACAGTTCCTAAGTTGTACTGGGTTTAAGTCTTTCTAAACTGAATGTATTTGCCTCGCAGCAGTCTCTGCTCTTGGGAGGCACTTCCCTCCCAACTGCTGCTTTGGGTGGCACACTATTCTTGGGAATGCAGGCCACAGAAATCAAGTGAAATTATTTAATCCTCTTTCGATGATAGTTGTCGAAGCATTTATATACCTGGAAAATATTCAGATATGTGTGACAAGGCTGATCAAGGGTACAGGAAAGCATCCGTAGGTGGCACAGCTCCGTAGACAGTGATTCCTCAGCCTGGAAAGAGGTGACTGCAGGACAAAATGATAGCAGTCTCTGAGATCGTGAGTAGCATGAAGAAGTCACCCAGAGGTGATTTGCTCACTGGCTCTGGTTCTTCAAACAGAAGAAGGTGGTTCTTTGCACAGCGTGTCATTAATCTGCAGAAATCTTTGCAGCGGAATGTTGTGGATGCTGAAGGTTTACATAAATTTAAAAAAATAAACTGGATAAAGTCATGGAAGGGGAAAAAGAAACCCCTAACAGCTATTGAATAACAAACCTCACTTCTGTCATGGGAAATCTCTGCCAGCTGTCAGACTCTGGGAGAGTATTCTGGCGAGGCATTGCTGGAAGCTTTGTGCTGTTCTGACAGTCTCCCCTACGCCTCCGTAGCTGGACAGGGTATCTTTTCTCTGACCTCCTGTGGGCATTTGATGTTATGTTCCTATGCCTCTCCTCCCCCATGATTTCCACCCCCATCACCTTTTTTTCTAAAACTTACAGATTTAGTGTTACAATTAAGTTCTGCACTGAATATATTTTTGCTTTGAGAAGCGTCCGAACAATTCTTTGTGAAAGCGCCTTCTGGCTGCCTGTACAGCGTTCTGAAAAGGACGAGCCTTTAGATAGGCTGGCAAGTCATATAAATAGTAAATACATGGTTCTGAGAATTGAAGTTTCCCTGGGAAGCCTGAATCTCTAGTTCTGTAACGGCTTGGTTATCAAACAGATGATTTACATCTTATTAGGTATTTCCATCTGTTGATAGAAAAATGCTCTATTGTATAATGTTGCTTTTGCTCCTGATTCAGTTCTCACCATTGCCAGAAGTGCTTTTGAGCCCCCAGACCAGCCCGCTTAAATAATCAGCTCGGAGCGAGTGGCACTTTGGGGTGCAGTCTGGTGGGCGAGCAGGGAAGGCCAGTGGGGAGGGCCGTGGCAGAGCCTCCTGCCGGTGTGCCGCTGCCGGTGGGCACTGGCTGCACGCCCTGAGGATGGCTTCTGCCCACAGTTCTGCCCACTGCCTGCTGGTGCGGCTCCGCAGCGCCTACCGCAGAGCTCGGTGCCCACTGGGCTTACTGCCACCCACTGCTGGGAAGGTATTTTTCCAAGCTTGGATGCAAATCTCAGTCGCTTCTCTTTCAGCATATGTAAGTTTTTTCACTTTTGGTCAAGCGTGTCCAAAGGACAGAATCTGTCTTTACTGCAATTGCAGGGGAACTTTGCAGCCCAGTTGCCTGAAGATGTTCAAACTTGCAGCCACCCGAGGGAAAGCACAGTGTGTGCAAACCTGACTGTGAGTCTGTGTTGCTCTCCACATGCCCGCTCCACTCTGCCAGTCTGTGTGTGGACTGCTCTGCTGCTGGCAGGTGAACTGAAAAACTAGCAGTGCCAATAGGAATGCATTTGTTGATACAAATTCGCATCGCCAAAGAACCCTGAGAACTTTAATTACTCCACAGTATCCCAGGATGCATTGCTTTGTAGCAGTCACTGGGAATATATTATCCTTAATGTAAAACAAAGAACCTGGAAACTGTATTCAACAGGCAAGCAAAACAGGGAATATTTTAATCAGCAAAATGAGGGGAGAGTGTTGAGATGAGTGAAGAGCGGAGGGAAATACTGGGCTCAATGCCTGATTCCTAATCCCTAAGCTGTCTTACTATAGTATTGTGAAAGCCGGGAGGAATAAACCTAATACCACAGCTTCTTGCCATCAAGAAACTATGTATTAATACAGTACTGCTAAGGTAATTAACCAAATCGGACTTAGTCCAGTGCTGAAAAGGATTTTTTCCCCCAGGGATAAGCAGATGTCTCAATCTAATTATACAAGTTATTTAATCAGAACCAGAGGTCGGATATCTAATGAAAATACTACCTAATGCGGGGGAGAGAGGTTGTAGCTCTGAAGCAGTGCAAGCAGAGGGGGGATACAAGCTTCCAAACAGGTGCAGTTTCTAATGCTCTTCTGCCTTATTTCTATACACGACTTTAAGAAAGATCTCAGGATAGGACTTTGAAAAAAAAATCACTCGTGAAAAGAACACATTCTAGCAAAAGTTTGTTTCACTGCCTGGTATGGAAAGAAAATTCTCCTATAAATGTCATCAGTGCTTCACCCACCCATAGCGCTGACGTAGGAACAAACAGCTGTGTTTTGTCTAAGGCAGTTGATAGCTCTAAGTGTCATCGTTTCGTTAGCCTTGCTTCACCTGGGTAAAAACTGTAACAGATGCCCAAAACCTGCCAGTTGTTCTGCGAGCATGTAGCTGACAGCGGGTGTGCAGTTGTTAACAACTGGAGAGCTCACACTGTGGGCTTGCAGGAGGGGTACTCACTGTGTTCTCAGGGACGGGCAGAGCCCCTGAACCCATGATTCTTAGATATGCAGGTGTCTGAAAAGCAAGTGGAGACACCCCCCCCCCCGGAAGGCTGTGTTGCTATCACCAGGAGCCAGTGCATGGGCTTACTGAACAGGCATGGGATGGGGCACATCCATGCTCCAGCCCTGGGAAGACAGAGGAGCTGAATTCCTTTAATTTTATTATAATTGAAACCCAGGTACTTCTAACAGTTGGCGTAACTTAGCTGCATTTGAGGACCTTTCCTGCATGCTTGGAGGTAGCTGCTCGCAGGGGGAGCCGTGCAGTCTCCGAGGGGCACAAAACTCCGGGCAGGACCCAGCGCGGTCCTCTCTGTGCCGGCAGCGCTCGCTCCAGGCTCCTGCCCGTCTCCCTCAGTTTAGCAAGTTCCATAGATGAGGGTCTTCTCCCTTGGTTTCTTCCCAACGGCTTTCTCTGCATCCCCACCACTGCAGCCCAGTTCCTGGTGCTGGCCGAGGTGTGCTGCTGCTCCCGCTGGCTCGCCAGCCCCCTCTGTTTTGGGGCCAGAGTGGCCAGCAGTGCCACGTTGCCTAGTGATGCATTTCTGCTGTCCCATCTCATTAAGCTGTTCCAGCCGCCTGCACCTGTGGGGGAGTCAGGAGGGAATGCCGGCCCTGGCTGCTTTAATTGGCTTCTTGCATGTGCACACATGCATTGCAGATAGAGCCGAGTCTTCCCGCGCAGTCACTGACGGGCAACGTGTTAAAATGTACAGCTGTGTGGCCAACCCGTCACTGCCTCAGAAGCTTTGTAACTGAGGGAGTATGGGCAGCACCCCTAAAATCAGGATTCTTTTTTTATCTCCAGGACTCTCCCCGTCATGTCTACCAGCCAGTTTCAGCAGACTTGGTCCCAGTAACCTATGGATGGGCATGAGGAGGCTCCTGCTCCACATCCCAGCTGTGAGCACTTGCAGACTCCTCTCCAACAGGCGAGAGCCTGGCTGCTCTCCCTCGCTGGGATCCCCCAGCACTGCGATCAACCGCAGACCCTCGGCCCCTAGAGGCTGCAGGGGGATGTAGAAGTGCAGCAATGCCGCTGCACGTTTGCACCTGTGACGTGCCCGGTCTTGCTGCCACCGAGTGCTGGGGGCACAAGTCCTCCTGCGCGAAAACAAGGGGGAGCCTGTGCAGCACCAGGCTGGGGACACACAGCAGATGTTGCCCTCTCCAAGAGAGAAAGGGAGAAAAGAGGAACACCACATGCAGCGCAGCCACATGTTTTACTTTCAATTGAGTGAATGTCCGGAAAGATCCAAAAGGCTTTGGGTTTGCTGGCCATCTGTAAGCTTCTCAGGCTGCTGTTGTTTATATGCTGCCACCTCAAAAGTTGTCCTTCTGCCCTTCTGATGCATTAAGAGTTAAAAATAATAGCTTATGATCACATTGATTAAACGAGGACAGAGGGAAAATGCTATTCAGCTGAAGGTTTCCTTCAGTTATTTAAATGTACGTGTATTTTTCTTGATCAGTTTCAGTGAATCTTAACCTTATCTTTTGTCCAGTTTAAATAAGTTTGTTTTCTCTACTGCGTATAAGTATGAAGTGACACGCATGTATAGAAAAAAGTCAACCTTCACGCAGAGTCTTCGTTCTGAAGCGTAGAGCACCTGTTTGTAACAGTTGAACTGAAGAAATAATGGCATTTTTGAATGTAGTTGTAGACAAATGGGTTGTGATATGCTCTGAGACTGAATGAAAGAGGGGAGGAAATAAAGTATGTAGGCCACTTGAGTTTACGCAGGTATCAATTCCATTCTTTAGGAATCTGCTCCACAGAGACATGTTTGCAAAGTGTGGTTTCTCTTTGTTCATGTAGAAATCTACACAAAAATTCATGTGCGAAAATGGTCTGCTTTTCTACTGGCACCTACAAATGGCAAAACTACAAATTGAGCACAGATTGGGGGCGGTGCATGTTAAGTTTTCTGTGAGCTTATAGCTGTGCGGAAACAACTGAAGCTGAGGTGAGGCACTGCCGCCATCAAAAATCTGACCCTGGATATTAAACAACCCCCCTGTGAGGCAGTGTTCATCTAGGGGATTTAAACAATTCTGAATTGCCAAACCACAGTACCCTGAAAGAGAATTTACTAGACAACAGAAAAGAGATTGACAAAAAAAAGAAATAAAGATGAAATGTGATGTCTGTTTAACCTGTTTTTCTTCACTTCCATACTTTGTTATGTATTCTGACTTCTTTAGCCAACCTTTTATTGAGAACTCCTCTCTATTTTTATATTCACCTCGAATGACTGAAACACTGTCTGCCAGAGGCTTGTGGGCTCTCCCCCTCCCCAGTCCACAGCTATTTCCCTGGGAAGGACACATGTGCGCATGAACAGACAGATCTGCATCTGAGCCTTTCCATGACATGATCGCCTCGGTGGACCCCCGGAGTGTTACCGCCTCTGTGGATTACAGCAAGAGTAAAGCAAGTCTCCTGCACTCCTGCTAAGAATTTTCTTGATGAGGTTCTAGGAAATGTTGACCCAAATAAGTGGAACGGGGAAGAAAAGTCTTCAGAGCAGTAGTAAGAGTGAAGAGGTGACACATCATTGCACCATGACTGGAGAGAAAGACCGGATCTTGAGGACCTGTTGATTGCAGTGGGAGTTTGTTGGCCCACAGTGCAGCTAAACAAACTACAAGAAATACAAGCTGTGGCATAGATCAGAGCTCAGATGAGACAGTCCCGTAACCAGTCTGAGAAGTGCTGGGCCCTCGCCAATGAGCTACTTGCAACACACAAGGAACAAAGAGAAATTTGACTTTGAACTGTGCTGTCCTATATGCAGAAGACCAATTGCATTTTCGTATGCTGCATAAATATACACTTCTTTCATCACCTTGTACCTATTCCCCACCAAATACCCAAGCAATCTGCCTGTGAATAAAAAACAGCTGCTTATGCATTGTAGAGTACGTGGCATTGTGGCACCAGACCCCCTGAAAAGAATGTCTGTAGTAGTGCAGCAGATGATGGCATTTAACTTGTTCTTGTAACAAAGCAGGATCCGCTCCTGCCTTGTCAACTGTGCAGTCCAGCATGACGCAGACAACCTGCATTCAGTTCTCTGGCTTCTTTGGAACATAAATAGTTTATGAGAAGGAGATTGAGGAACAGTTCTAAGATTTGGCCACTTAAAACCAGCCTTGTGGAGCAGTAACTTAGTCCCTGCTTGTGAAGATTTCTCTTCTAGAAGCAAAACTGTAAGTGTTGGGAATGATCTGAAGTCTGTCATTTCAGATGTGATGATCACTCTTTGAAAATCCAATTAATTAAAGTCCGTTCAGCTTGAAAGGTGAAAGGCTCGGGGTTTTTCTTGATAGAGAGCAGCAGAATGAATGTTTAAGATAAGATACAGGAACAAGGATTTGATGGTAACTACAATGTATGGCCACTGGAAGGGTGCCCACTCGGTCCGCTGTCACTGGGACCAGCAGAAATCAATCTCTGCAGACAATGTATCCCCCTAAGGCAGGAGCTGATGGAGAAGAGGGACTGCGTTCAGAGGGACAGCCCTCCCAGCGGTGGCACTGAGTGTGGCCATACTCCAGGCTGAAAGCAGACATGGAATTAATGCCTCCTCCCGTCCAAGTCTGGAGAGATTTTCACTGGCGTCAGTGGCAACAGGATCAGAGTAAAGTCTTAAGGCTCTTCCCCTGGAGCTTAGAGGAGTTTAATGGAATACAGCCTATGCTGTAATTAATTGGCTTCTGCTTCTCCTGCAGGAAAGAGTTAATGAAGGCAAAGCTTGTCTGGCCAAGGGGCTGGTACAGCTCCAGTAGAGCTATGACTCACAGATTGAACATCCTGCCAAAGCACTGATCAGGCTCCTCATCCTCAGCTCCTCCTATCCCAACAGCAATGGTGAGAATTGGTCCAGCATCGTGGCTGGAAAGGTTTGTCCCTTGGAGCACCTGCTCTTCCCACTCAGTTCAATACTATTCCTTTGCACAAAAAATCAGTGTCTGCCAGGTAAGACCTTACACATCTAACTGTATTATTTTGTTCCTACAGTGCAGACCTCCCGGTAATCTCGTAAGGGCTGTCTACAGGACTGAAGGAAGTAGAGGTTAATAGAATAATTTAAATGAGTAAGGAAATGCCAACACACAAGGAGAAGTTACTGGGTGAGTTGATCAAAGATGAGTCTTGGAACTGACCAAGTTTTGTACTTTCATTATTGAGCTTGGCTCAAAAAGAGGAGTGGAAAAATGAAATTTGGTGGCATCATCCTTACAAAACAGCCCTCGCTTAGTGACACACTGTCCCAGGCGTGATCCTGTACCCCAATTGCTCACCACTTCCCTCTCTCTGGAAAGAATGAGGCCAGCGAAGAGCCACCAGCAGTGTCACCTCTCTCTGCTGCTGAGTCTCCTCCTGGACTGCCGGATCCCTGTTCCCCATGTGAGAACAGCACAGTGAGTGGGGGGCTCGGGAGGCTCGGGCACAGGCAGGGAGAAGCAGAGCTGGGTGGTCTGAAGGCTAGTGCCCAACTGACGTTCTCCAGGAGTATGTGATCACCTGAGAAATGAATTTCATTAAAAATTGATGTTTTCCTTCCTTCTGAACTCTTGTCATCTGCCTCAGTTACCACAACAGGGCCAATGATGAGTCACAAAAAGTGCAAAAAATTATGATAGAGTGACAGTGCAGGAGGAAGATAAGGAGGACTCTTGGTCTTGACAATGAGCTGAACTATAGCACTTTGAAGCCAGCCTAGCAAAGCATAAATATATGGATTAGCACCAGTTATAACAGATCGAAACCTGAGGTGGAGA
Source organism: Vanellus vanellus (assembly GCF_965231255.1). Classification (NCBI taxonomy): domain Eukaryota; kingdom Metazoa; phylum Chordata; class Aves; order Charadriiformes; family Charadriidae; genus Vanellus; species Vanellus vanellus. Next base: position 8,481,126 of record NC_138927.1, on the reverse strand, counting down.
GTTTAAACAAAGCATAATTTGTAGTAACAACAAAATTACAGGGTTTCATCACTTCATCTCCCAACCCTTGCATCTGAACCTTGCCACAAGGTTGCCTCCCCATTCTTACACATCTGTACAGTTTTCAAAACATGCCATTTTGGGTAGCCAACCTGGGAAGCAGCACTGGTCAGTATTGAAAGACCAGCCCTGGAACCACAGTTCATTATTAGAGCAATCAGTATGGAGTGCAGAGAATAAAGGAACACACATGTCCTACATCAAATCTGTTTGGAAAATTAAAAAATGGACCATTCTCCATGCAGTTCCCCTTCCTCAGCAATTGGACTTTGCAGGTTGCTACGCTGACTGTAACCACTACTGGCTGACTTTGAGGGACAAGAACATGAGAGCTCCTGAGTTTGACCCGCTCCAGGTGTGGTGATTCCTCGGCTCCCGTTACTTGCTGCACTCCAGTGAATTAACGGCTGCTTCTCCTCCATGTTCGAGTTGATATGAGATTGACAAGATCAAGTGACGGCACAACCATAGACACCTTTATCTGCTGTATGCATAATCTTTCTTGCTGAACCCCCGCCAAACTCATCCCCAGGTCTTATCTTTTCTAAACTGAGTATTTATTCATGTGGTTGTTTTATGTAAACTGCAAAGAGCCTCATTAAATGGGAACCTTAACTCAAAAGCTTCGTTATTAAGGTGGAACAGAGCTCGGAATGCACAGAGTGACATTACCAATCTTTTGTGTTATTTTGGAAAGAAAAGCTTAGTGACGCAGTCCAGTGCTGACCCCCCCTGTTACCCCTAACCTCCCTCAGGTTAGGGCTTTAAGGTCTGGCTTTAAGGTGAAGAGTTTTACTGGCCGTTCCCTTGGGCTGAGGAGAGCAGACCCTTCGGGGAGAGGCAGGCAGGGACGCCTCAATCGCTGCTGAAAGAGAAGCTGAGGGGACGCTGGACCCTGCCCTATCCCAGCAAACCAGAAAATTCCCCTGTGGCTTCTGGAGAAGGGTTGGGCCAGGTGGATAGAGGGCTTGGGTGTGCAGCCATGTATCGGCTCTTGCTCCCGTTGTTGCTCAGTGCTTGGTGCCTGCAGCACCTTCGGAGCTGGCGGAGGACCCAGGAGCTTCGGGAGGGGATGAGGTTTTTGCAGACAAAACTCCACATCACTTGAACACTGGCATTCACTGAAGGTAAATACCAACGGTTCTGTGCTTCCATGTTCTCGTTTATATTATAAATCCTAATAAAAGAGTTTGAAATGAAAGACACGCACGCACACATGGTTAAGAACGTACAGGCAGTGAAGGCACTTCTCTGAAGCTGGAAATTAATTCCGCAGTATTTTCCCTTTCTTAGTTTGCCTGAATCCGATATATACTTTACCCAGCCATCAGAACTGTGAGACTGGTGCTTCACCAGACAAAAGTCATAGCATTTTGTTCCTAAACAATGGGCAGTTGCTAAACAGGGTAAAATTAAAGAAGGTAACAAATCAGTACCCAAAATTTGCATTTCTTCTGGAGAAGCAGCTTTTCAGGGACAGCTTGTTTTCCACAGCAAAGAACAGCTTTTTTTAATTCAAACCCTTCAGCAACATTAACATGCTTGGTGCAGATCTATACCCTGTCATACTTCTTATCTCAAGGACAGCACCTCCGACAGCAAAATGCCGCATCCATCACATGGGAATATTAGCAAGTGTCCGGTTGTCTGGAGTATGAATAAAACGTGTGACCTGCTGGCTTCGTGCCAAGTCAGCTGCTTTCTAAAGCTGCTACGTATGTCCTGAAACATTAGTACAGACCATTTGTTTCATTATGGCAGTGGGCATACATGATTAACCGGTACCGTATTTGTGAAAAGAGGCTAAGGAAGCTGAGAGGGACTCAATGCATCGGGACACCACTGTGTCACGCGTGTGCTTAGTCATGCCAAGCCTCTTGTAGAGTCATGTATCTGCATGTGTTCATGTTTGTGCACATGCACAAGCACTGTTGGAGGTGGGGGGGTGAGGAAAGCTTGTATGTCATCCCCGCTTCCTTCTGTGTCTCTTAATCTTCAAGATTGCGGTACATGTCTGCAGATGTGTGCATGTGTACGTTTTACTTCTCTTTGTTTTGTTTGGTACTTTTAATCCCCTGGGGCATATCTCTGAGCTGAAGAACTTTAGAGCCGATACAGCTTTTTAAAGTGGGGATTATGTAAATGCATATTATGGGGCTTTCATAAATAGGGATTATTTGTCGAATACATTTGAGAGCTTCCTTTGGAGCCATTAAGGTCTGTTGTGTAAACAGGAATTTAGTGACTGCCTAATCTAAATTTCATTGATTCAATACAAGATCACAACAGCATTTTTTTGCATTCATTTTGGCCTTGTGAGAACATATTTCTGGACACTTTTCAAATAATTACAGGACCGTATACAACTAAAGCTAATCATAGTGAGCATACCTCACACATCTGTATTAACTATTCTCTACGATTCACTCTCTATTTATCTTCCTCTCTAGTTTTATGGTTAAAATCACTGTTGTCCCAGTCACTAACTTGTTAATTGTCACCCACTAAATTAAGAATTCTGCAAGTTTAGATGAGCAAAGCAAAAATAATATTTTGCCAAAAGATATAGCCATGCAAAAAGCTGTAAAAATTTGTTATCTGTGCTCTAGTCCTAGATGAAGGACATTTAGACAAAGTGCTAAAAATTTGGGGAAATGCTGCCTCTCCTCAGGGGAGTTTCACACTTACAGACAGTTTACTCTGAGAAGACTTGACTTTTGGACTCCTCTCAGCTGACAGGTAACGCCGGTGTCTTTCCGTGCTGCAGAAATGGTGCAAACCCACTGAGCCCATGCCTGATCAAGTTGTTTCAACCGGTGTTTGAGATGAGGCCGGGACTCCACCAGCAGCTCGCTTCACCCAGTGCCGAGCTGCAGGAGACCTGGATCCAAGGCCCAGTTCCACCATGAGCAGCGGAGCTGCAGCGTGCCATGGTTGTGCCCCGGGTGTTAACGTAGCTCCCAGTGCAAATGCTGCAGAGGAGGTGGCAGCCTCCCTTCCCAAGGGTGCTCACAGCGTGCTTGGAACTGGGTGACTCCTGAAGAAGTGACCCTAATCCCATTCAAAGAGAGACTGCAACTGAAAAGGACTTTCTCTCTTGACTGAAGATGGTCTGGGTGACCACGACCATGTTTTCCCAAACAGGTGGCTTCCAGAGCATGCAGTGGCAGGGTGAGAGCCTCTCCCATAACTCTGTTGTTTGGCACTTGCCATATCTCCTGGAGCCAAAGCTCACAGAATCCAGCTCATCTTCTTTTCTCAAATTGATTTTAGTCTTCTGTGCGGGAGTCTTTTAGACCTGGAGGTAGAAGCAGCAATGTCTTTTTTGTTTTGCCTTAGGAGAGAAAGCAGACCTAACCCCAGGCCAGGTTAGAGACCCTGCAACACACTTGAATTCACTGGGACAGATGGGATTTGTCCAGTAAATGAGGGCATGACATTGTGTGCTCACTTCACAGGGTGTTAGTAGATATGTCGTTCTGCAGTGTAACTCAAGAACAGCCTTCCAGTCTGTACCACTGTGGAAGAGAAAGCTGGTGCTGTTCAAGCCCAACAAAACCGGAGGCTGGAGGGATTCTCCCCCTCAAAGCCCCTCCTGCTGTGGTGCGTGGATTCTCCTACTACACCTGCTGGCACTACAATGTCACGCGTTGCAGATCCTCTTGGCCTTACGCATGGGAGCGGAACCTAACCTGGGAGGGGAGTGGAGGGAGAACTGGCATGCCTGTATGTCCAGCAGAAAACTGATGGGGAGGATTCCTCCAGCTCCTTTGAGACAGGCTTCCAGCCGTGACGTCCTGACACAACATGGCCCCTTGTCACAGATCGACCCCAAGCTACAGCAAGCATGAGCGTCCCTGTTACCCGGACAGGTCAGGGGATCACAGCACGCACTGCACTGCCAGCATCCCCCCGCTGCGTACAGCAGTTCAGTCTCTGCTCTCCTGTGTGCCGAGCTTGCCTTGTTATTTCAGTCCTCCCACCAACCTCAGATCCAGCTGCATTAAGCAGGTTTTGATGCTGTCACAGTCACACAGAGAATGAATCATATCGAACATCGCCCATGGGGTTGTTTATTCCTTGAAGAGGGAATGGACTGCATGCCAATATTCCTGGTAAGGCATAATGAAGGAACTAGCTTTTGCTAGGAAACCTGGATGCCCTCCTACAGGGATTTACTGGATGTTAAGGCTCTGGAAAAGCTATGTAAAAACAATAATACATATAATAAAAGTAATCTTGAAAAAAGCAAAGACACTCTCAACATTCTGAAGTATTGACAAGGTCTTTCAAATAGCACACCTCCTCCGTAGCACACCTCAGTGGAGACAGGGACACCAGGAACACAAATGTGCACGTCCAACTCTTGAAGTTAGTGCTTATATGGACATACCTTAACCCTCCCTGAGCACTGTACTTGGGGTCAGCACTCTCCTTTGCTTTGACCTCCTTCACGTTGTTTTACAAAAGAGATGCTTTGCCACCTGGCTCTCACTTGTGGAGTTGGAGTTGCTGAGGAAGGTGTTAAATGGGAACACCTTTCTCTGTTCTTTGCTGTTTCCAGTCTTTACATTCAACTTTTAATTAAGCAAAGCAAGCCCAGAGCACAACCTGTGCGCAATGTCTTGGTTTGAAAAGATCGTTTGATCAAGCATAAGCCCATACTACTGTGTAACCAGTCTGTGATGGGGACCTAAGTTATCACACACAACGTGTTTTCTCCTTCGGTGTCTTCTTAAATACATAAACAGATAAAAGTTTGAAACGCGATCCAGTCCTCAGCCTTTGGAGATAATTCATTTCCATTAATGATTTACTGATATACACACAGGTTATTTTGCATAAAGTTAGAGCTGGGCACATTTATTCATTGCGATTCCCTTAAAAATGGATATAAATATAAAAAGCAATTGGCTACCAAAAATTTGAATATTATGGCACTGCATCATGGATAGTTGACATGAATATGTCTCTAGGTCAGAAAAAAATATACAGAAAATGCTTAACCAAGTATGATATTTTACAGCACGTCACTGAACCATCTGAAAGGGTTATATTCATTACAAGCGTATGCAGTGTTCGCAAAGGATTCCTCAGGAAAAAAAAAAAAAAGACCATCATTCTCCTAATGAAATATGCTCCATGATCTATGAAACCCATCTCTCCTGCAAAGTCCAGCCTCTTTCTAGGGCTGTATACCTGAAAAGAGATATTGGGTTCAGTGAAAGGAACCAATTACACATCATTCCACAGCCAAAAATGCACATGTTCAATCCCCAACTCGTCAGTTTTGGCAAGGACAGTGCAAAACTGAGCCTGCCAGCAGCATGGTATGTCACACTTGTAGCTGTTCATTCTGCGATGCAGCGAAACAAAGGCCAGCACCTCCCCGGTCCCCTGATGTGATGCCTGAGCCCTGATCGTGCTGCTGGCGCTTTGGCCCTCAGCTGCTGAAGGGCAGGAGCGGTTCCTGCTGGGTGTTGTCTGCTGCAAGGCTGGAGGAGGAGATGGACCTTTCCAGCCTGGCGTGATCCCACCCAACCAGCAGCTCCAGGGGCTGGATGAACCAGCAGAGGGGTCTGGTGTGCACCAAATGGGAGTGATCACCAGGCGGGCACCTTGGTGCATGTGGGCAGTGCCTTCACCCTGCCACCCTGCAGCACCAGGGGCCTGATTCACTACAGCCTGCAAGGCCATCACCATGCCGGCACACAGTGGGCAGTGCAAGTAGGGGTTCATACTGGGCAGCTCACTGTGCTGCAGACTCACTGGCATGGGGTGGTGCAGCAGCCCTGCTCGGTTCCCCCCAAGCCCAGAAGCAAACGTTGGCTCTTGTGTCTGCTGGCTCTGTAATCCCAGCATGTAGGCTGGAGTCACCTGAGTCCAAATTGGTGCTTTGGCGCACTGAAGTGGCAAAGTGCCTTTAATGCAGAGGGAAGAGATGTGGCACACCTTCTCAGGAAAGCCTTTCAGGAGGCAGCAGTTAATGTCCTTAGCAGCAGAGAGCCACCCTGCCCAGGCATCGCCTCTCTACTGGGAGAGAGCAGGGCATCTGTGTGCAGCCATTGACATGTTAGCCTCGTACATGTATTGATCCGATGGTTCATTGTTCACCCAAGCCCTTGGCAAAGGTCACTGTCTCTGCTCCCATTTTACAAAGAGGAGCACAGAGGCAAAGATTAATTTTCAGAAGTGATTAATGTTCCTGGTGCCCATCCTGGTTCACTTTGGGCCTCGAGCTCCAAATGAAGTCTGGAGTTGGCTTAATGAAAGTGTCCCTTGCCCCTCTCCCAGCACTGCCAGACACGTCCATTGCTTGTTGTCATTGTCTTTTCCCACAAATTCCTGTACCCTTTATCCTGTGCCAACCCTCGAACCGGCTCAGAAGCTTGCCTCTGAGGCTGCTTCTAAGGCCCACATATCCTGTGACACCCAATCAATCTCAGATCCTCATTTCTTGGCCCTCAGTCCTTTATCCTATGGAATGTTTAGGAAGGAGCTCCCACCTTCCCCGGGTCCAGGGGCTGCATTTACCAAAAAGTTAAATCTGGGCTTTTAATGTGCAAGAAGCTCTTGATTATGGCCGGGTTCGTTGGCTAGGGTCAGGGGGCTGCTACCGCACAGCAGCTGCAGGAAACTGCGTTCCCACACGCTTTGCAGCAGCCAGAAACCACAGGGCAGAGGGGCGAGAGACGCCCCCGGAGCCCTGCCCGGTGCCCCGCAGGCCCGAGGCACGCTGGCGGGCGCTGCAACACGCCGGTCTGGGTCGCGCGGGGCCGCCGGTGCGGGGGGCGGCAAGCCAGGCCGTGCTGGGCTGCGCCGCCGGTGCCGCCCGCCGCCCCCGGCACGTGCGCCCGACCCCGCCGGCGCCCCGGCCCCGCGCCTCCGCGCTCGCGGCCGGCCCACGTGGCTGATGGCAGCTCGGCATGAATGAACTGCCCTCCTCCAATCGGCGGCCGCCCCGCCGGTGGGCGCAGGCGGGCTCCCCCGCCGAGAGCCTGCGCCGGCCAATCCCGCGGCGGCGGCCGCCCGCAGCCGGCCAATGGCGGCGGGGAGCGCGGGGCGGCGCTCCGCGCCGGCGGCGCCCTATGGCGGAGCGGCGCGGGCCGCCGGCGGCGGCGGGCGGGCCAATGGGGCGCGGGGGCGGGGCCGGCGCGCGGCGGCCCGGCGCCCCGGCGCGCGGCTCTAAAGCGCGGCGCGGCGCGGCGCGGCGCAGACGGCCATGGCTGCTACCGCGCAGTACCTCCCGCGCAGCGCCGCGCTGATGCACCCCGACGGGGACCGGCTGCACCAGGGCACCACGTACCGCGAGGTGCAGAAGATGATGCACCACGAGTACCTGCAGGGGCTGGCCCCCGCCGCCGGGCACGCCGTCGGGCTGGCGCACCACCAGTGGCTGCCCAGCGCCGGCACGGACTGGGGCAGCGGCGGGGGCGGCGGAGGCGCGCACCTCCCGCCCGCCGAGCACGCCAAGGGCGGCCCGCCGGGGCCCCGTGAGGAGCTGTCCGCCGCCGCCTTCCACCACCGCCCGCCCCTGGTGCATCCGCCGGCGGCGGGCGGCGCGGCGGGCGGCTGGGCGCAGGGCGGCGCGCACCACCTGCCGCCCATGTCCCCGCCGTCGGGGCAGCCGCTGCTCTACGCGCAGCCCTACGCCGGCCTTAACGGGATGCTGGGCCCGCCGGCGCCCGCGCTGCACCACGGGCTGCGCGACCCGCTGGGCGCCGAGGAGGCGGGCGCCCACGAGCTGGCGGCCTCGCCGCCGCCGCTGGGGCCGCCCGAGCCGTCGGACGAGGACGCGCCCAGCTCCGACGACCTGGAGCAGTTCGCCAAGCAGTTCAAGCAGCGGCGGATCAAGCTGGGCTTCACGCAGGCCGACGTGGGGCTGGCGCTGGGCACCCTCTACGGGAACGTCTTCTCGCAGACCACCATCTGCCGGTTCGAGGCGCTGCAGCTGAGCTTCAAGAACATGTGCAAGCTGAAGCCGCTGCTCAACAAGTGGCTGGAGGAGACGGACTCCAGCACGGGCAGCCCCACCAACCTGGACAAGATCGCGGCGCAGGGCCGGAAGCGCAAGAAGCGCACCTCCATCGAGGTGGGCGTCAAGGGCGCCCTGGAGAACCACTTCCTCAAGTGCCCCAAGCCCTCGGCGCACGAGATCACCTCCCTGGCGGACTCCCTGCAGCTGGAGAAGGAGGTGGTGCGGGTCTGGTTCTGCAACCGGCGGCAGAAGGAGAAGCGCATGACGCCGGCCGGGGTCCCGCACCCGCCCATGGAGGACGTTTACGCACAGGCGGACACGTCGCCGCTGCACCACGCGCTGCCCGGCGCCGTGCAGTGACTGCCCGGGCCCGCCGCCGCGGCCCCGACGGCGGCGGAGCGGGGCGGGCGGCGGGCGACGCGCTTTAATTTATTCCTCAGACTGTCCCGGCCGCGCCGCGCCCGTCCCCGCCGCCGCGGGCGCCCTGCGCGCCGGAGCCGTCCGCGGCCGCCGCAGCAGTAGCCAAAGGTTTGCGATCTCTAATTTATTCCCTTCCTCGCGCGGCCGCCGGGGCGGTGGCGTCCCGGTCCCGTCCCGTCCCCGCTCCGCCCGGCCCTGCCCGGCCTCGCCCGGAGGACGCCGCGGTGCCATCCCCGGCCCGTTTCTATTTATTTTCTAACCGTGCGCGGAGCTCTCCCCTCCCGTCGGTGGGTTCGGTCCGGTCCATCCCCTTGGGTTTCGGTTTTCGTTTGTATCTTTATTGCAAAACCAATGTAGACTGCGAGGGTACGTTTCTATTTATGTTATAGTAAATATTTTATTACTTGCATAAACCATTTACCCAGGAACCGGTCTCGTGTCGTCTTTGCGGGCTGCGGCGCCCAGCCGGCGGCGGGTCCGCTCCCGTCCCGGGGCCCCGCCGAGCCCCCCACCGCCGCGGCTGGTGGCGCAGGGGGCTCCGGGACGCCCCGTCGTTCCCCGGTGGCCGCGGGGCTCGGCGGCCTTCGCCCTCCCCGTAACGGCACTTCGGGGAAGCGGCCGCTGCCCGTGATGCCGCCCGTGTGCTCTGCCCGCGCGGGGGCGAACGGCCCGGACCCGGCGGCGGGACTTGTGAGCACCGGCAAAGTGCTGTAGCTGTGTTTGTGGTGCTGCGATGTTTTACTGGCCTTAACGTAACTTTTTGCAGTCTACAGCGTGAGCAGAAAACGTTCGAAACGTAACTTTGGTCCCGCTTATCGCAGAAGTAATAAATGTACAGTAGTATAGCTAAGAAGATTCCTTCCTTCCACGCGGACCACACTCCCGGTTTTCTGATGTCACCGGTTTTCCTTCTCATGGTTTCACGCCCTGATATTTTTGGGTTATGCCAAGAAAGGCTAAAAATGTAGTTATTGCATTCTCTATTTCTAGAAGAATCGGCTTGCATCTCTACTTTAAACCTCTTCTCTTTCAGCAAATATCAAGAAAAGTCGCATGTGAGGATTGTGTTTGCCTTTGCAGCTCCTTTGATTCCTGCAGTATTCCGTGTGTTGGGAGAACTTTTGAAACATGCCTATACAGAGCGCTTATACTGATGAAACAGTCGAAATCTGGTGGTAAAGCACTGAATTCTTTCTTTTCATTTGGCAGAGAACTTAGCTTCAACATCTTCAGTTCTTAGTTCTTCAACATCTGGCACTTGCTCGTTTTCCTACTTGACTCTTGGCACAAATTGCACACTGTGAAAACAGCAGGCTTAAAAGCGATTTTCTAGTGGTAACACTGCATCCTCCGTAGGACTTTATATATAATTATTTTATATATATAAAAATTTTTAACATCGAACATAACTTAGACTTGACAAGTCATGCATGAAAATTCTTGTCTTCACTGCGGTTTGATTTTGTTGCATTTTGTGCCTTTGGGTGGTGTGTATAATACTTGCCTGAGCAACAATGCATTTGCAATAGATAATCTTACAAATTATCGCATTCTCACTGTCTCTTAAAATGTAGCTGTTCTACATCAGCTAACACACAATTATTAAGTTCTCATTCAAAAGTCTAGTAAACTGGGTTTTGAGATTTTAAAATAAAGTCACTTTGAGCAGTTATTTAATTAAATACTATGTTTGATGCTCATGAGTATGTAAAGAAATGGTTCACTTTGTGGTACAAATAAGCTAGCAAATGCTGCAATTTAGTGTATTAATAACTTTTCTTGGCATGCAGAACATAATAAGAAATCTCACTTAAAGGATTCAATCTGCATTGTATGTTTTGTCAGCTTTTGTTACAGACTTAGCTTCCTTATTTGTAATGTGACTTGTTTTTATAGAAAAGCACAGAATTGTAGGATTGTTGTAGAGATCCTGAATTCTAAAAGTTTTGCTGTACTTACTGAATGTTTACTGATTTCTGAATAGCTGAGCATATGCAGTAGCTTAGATAATACACTCCAGTAAAAAAGTAAAGGAGCATGATGATTCAAGGGTTTGAGTCAATGTATCACAAAAGCATTTAAATTAATTTTCAAATCTGAAAATCTTTCCTTAGCTATTCTTTTGTGTCTTTTGCATACATGTACCATTATCTTTAATGTTTAGTAATACTGTAACTCTGCAGCCCTAACTTAAGCATTTCTCTGTGATAGCCAGGCTTTAAGGGATGAAGAAACAAAATCAGAAATGAACAAAAGAGGTTTTATGTTTTATTTTTAAAGAAAACAAACTCTTATTTGCATTTAATGATTAATTGTACTGCTTTTCTATAGCAGGAGTGATGCCAGTAGCCTCTTCGTTTGGAACTAACCTGGCTGGCAAACAGTATTTATATTGATACCTAGAAGGGAAGGGTCAGTTTTCACATTGCGTTCTCATAATGGATGAGATGTGCTGTGAGTGCTGGGGAGGATGAGCACCCTTGGGTTGTTCAGTTTGTCAGATTGTATAAAGCGCTGGCAGCCCCACTGCATTAGCTCTTTCATGCTGTTGAGCAGCAAAAATAAAATACACTTTATATATCTTATTTCTGCAGTGCCGCAGTGTTCAGCCATTCTAAAAATCAAATGCCCCAAAGGTTTGCCTCTCTTAGAAGAACTTGTTTGTTTTCTTGGTCAAGGATTAAATAGCAATTACTGGAGGGAGACTTGATTATTTTTTTATTATTATTTTTTGGGTGGTGGTTGTTTTGGTTGTTTCTCACTAAAGTGAAAGTATGAGCTCGTACTACGACATCAGGAGTAAAGCACATGAAGGTAGGACTGTGATGTTGGTACATTAGAGAAAAGCAGATGTACAAAGAGTTGTTTAACAAGGCACAAAAAGTAAATAGCAGAATATGCAAAGTAGGAAGTGTAGATAAGGAAAAGGAGTTATGCGCACTGCAAATATTGGAGGGGTTTAGGTCTGTGCTGGTGTGAAATCCTTCCTTGTAGCCTGAGGAGAGAGGGGGGAGCTGCAGGAGCTCTCTGCTGTTGGGTACTGCCTGGCCCCCCAGCAGATGCTTTTCAGAGCAGCGTCGCTTTTGTGCTTGTGGCTGGGCTGTGGCTCGTCCCTTGGCAGCATCGGGCTGTGCTCACCTCGCTCGGGGCAGACACCCTCCTCCAGCGTGCCGTCTGCCTTCAGAGGGACCGCCAGTGAGCTGCTTGCCTTGCCTGGGCATGCACGGTCCAGAGAGGCTGGTGCCCGGCCAGTGAAGTGACTGATGAGGTGAAGTAGTGGCCCAGGGGTCTTCAGCCAGCTGGGGCAGGTGGTGGCATCAGGTGGGCACGTCCCTGGTGGGAGCTCGCGGAAAGGCACAAGGCTGTGCGGTGCCTTCTGTAGCTCATCCTTGCTGGGGGCAGAGCAGCCTGCCGCTGCTCTCCAGGCGCTCACAAGGGCAGCTGCGCTTTCCAAACATGGTTGTCTTATAAATTGGTTATCAGCAATTTTAGGAAATTGCTGGTTTCTGTAAGGCAGACAATATTCAGCAGAGTATCACTTACTTGTTTTTCCTTTTATTTTTAAAGAGGTGGACGGTTGCTGCTCGTCTTTCCTGTGTGCTTAGGAAAAGGTGGTGGTGTTCCAGTGTCCAGCTTTCTTTCCAGGTTTCTTGTCTTAGAATATTATTGCTGCCACTTGCAAGTGCAGTGAGTGCTTGCTCTATAATAACCGCAGAAGTGACTACAGCACAGCAGTTTGCCTTGCTTGGCACAGTCACGCATAATTACTGATGCTGTATTCATCTTATGCTTTCAACAGAATCTGGTCTCCTCTGCTAACTGCTGTCCACTCAGAGCCTGATCCTGGCAGTGCCCCGGCAATGCGAGCTGTCCACTAACTAGCTGAAGCAGCAGTGGAAACACTATAATCTCTTTTCATGTAAATTTGGAGCATCGGTGTTAACACCTTGGAGTCTGGTTCCTAACTCTGCCCGTCCTTGCTCGTTCTTGCTCCCATGAGGAAAGATTCAGCACCATCTCGTTGAGCATATATTTTAATTCTCTGCTAATGCTGTTTGCATATATCTTAATTTTACGCTAATGTTACCGTTGTTTGGCTGGAGCTGGATCAGCCCCGGGAAAGCTCAGTGTTGTTATTTTGCAGGTATTGGAAACAGGCTTGGCTTGTGCCCCAGGGCAGAAGTCTACAACTGTGGAATCGCTTCTCCTTAGCTGCCTGTTATTGTTTCTTACAGTTGGGTTGTTTAAAATCAGCACATCCTGGCCCACAAACCCCAAGCTGGTGCTGGTAGCTTGTCGCGTGCGTTCAGGACAGGAGTGCAGCCTGCCGTGGCTGCCCGCAGCGGGGATGCATGCGGACCGGCTGCCCTCCTGCTGCTCTGGGAGCACATCAGCTCCCGGCAGGGACAGGAGCAAGCTGAGGTGGGGGACGGCTGTTTTGGTTTAAAATGCTAAATGTCCATAGGTTAAAGTCTCTGGTCTTGCTAAGATTTATATTGCTGCTTAGAGAGACCTGCCCCAACAGACCCTCCTGAAATGGGCGACGCCACAGCACAGGCTTTCTCCAGGCTTACAGCAGCAGTGAGTACGATGTGGGCTCTGATCAGCATCATCCCTCTGTTTTACATGTATGTGCATATATAGGAAGAACACAGAGAAGGAGCTCGTTAAGTCTTTCATATGAACTCCCACTGCACTTTGCGGAGCTGATTTATGGGCATTCAGCGTCTCTCCCACTTGTTATTTGTTGGTGAGTGTAATTGTGCATGTGTGCACACACAGCTCTCACCTGCGCACGGGAGTAGAAATACAGGCAACTGCGCTTAATCGGGTGTTTTCCTTTGTGATTCGTGTAAACTCTACCCATGAAAGTTCCCCCTAGTTTCAGTACGAGCTAATACGACCAGGCTTCTCCGCGTAACCTGCCGTGCTGTGCATGGGAATTGTAAGGTTGCAAAGGCAGCATCAGAGCACATGATACTGTAAAAAAAATACAATGTGCATGTTAGATCAGACCTCTTGAATATTTCATGTTCCTTGATACACCATTATTTTTGGTGTTGGTCAAAATAAGTGTTATTTCTTGTAAGCCTTGCAGAGGTGGTTTGGTTCCATGGGTGCCCTGGCTCATACGCTGCTGAGAGCACTTGCTGCAGAGGAGAATGCTGCCTGTGACAAACTTTAAAGACATTTTTTAAATAGATTTTCCTCTTTACCACCTTTCTTTTGGAGCATTCTGCCTGGTAAAGACATCTGTGCAACACCTTCAGCACCCAGGTCGCATTTCCTTGTGGACACATTGACTCCTTGCAGCTCCACAGAGGGCAATCCGCTTTTGGTCACTTAGCCAGATTCCCGTTCTTCCAAGGCTTCTTGCTTTTCATTCCCTGCAGCAGCTGCTCTAGGGCCAGAATGGACAGCAGTCGCCGCAGCCAAAGAATAGCATGTCTTTCATAATGTTCCCAAGCTGGCTTTTCTGTCCTCGTGTTTAAGCAAGGCGGGTGGTTAGCTGGAGCTGCTCGGCTCCCTGCCTCAGGAGCTGTGCCTGTAACAGCCGAGTGCCTTCAAAGTAAATGAATGAACAAGTGCACCAAAATCTCCTTGCAGATGTCGCGTATATGCACAAGAGTTGTCAGATGCTCCGTGGAAGTGCCTGGTCCTCACTAGGGGATTGAGACAAGGTATGAGAAAGCCAATGGACATTTTTTCGTTTCGCCATAGGTTTTTTTCTTTTTTTTCTGTGGAAATTTGTCCTGTGGTTTTTCATTACCTGGAGCTCAATGTGTATTAGTACCACTCAGTCACCCTGGAGGCTGTGTGACTGTGAGATTATGCTGGATCATAAATTTGTAGCTAGCCAAAATTCTAGGAAATGAATTTGATTTACGTGTGTGCATCTTTTGCAGTCATTTGCAGGATTGGTTTTAAAGAGTCAGGCCATTGCATCAGATGTTTTAATGTTGTTGGTTTTTTTTTAATAATTAGTTTTAAATTGGAGAAGTTTTTTCAGTCATGTTTAAGACTAACCTGGTCAAGACAAAAGAAGTGATGGCTTTTGAAATAAAACAGAAGTATGGGCAGTGAGACAACTGTAGTACAGAATGGTGGTTATGAGATTTGCTACAATGGAGAATTTCCTCTGAATGGGTATCGCAGCTCCTGCAATTTATTCCCAGGTTTTCTGGAGGACTATGAGAAATGTTTTGGGTCTTTTCTCAGTGTTTTTACTTCTCGTGAAGTGATGTGATAAATCTTTCCTTAAGTTGGAAGGGTTACTTTCTATGGGGTGCTGAGAGGACCTCAGGAAAAAGAGCTACAGCAGTGTGAGGCACTCCTGGCAGCGGTGTGAATAGTGGGGGTTTGCAGATGGCTGACTTGGTAGCTCTGGTGGAGAAGCATTTCCATGTGCTGGACTCTGAGGTGCAGCATGGGCAGAGCTATACTGTACTGAGCCGCTCTCTTGCTTCCCTCTCCCTTACTGCTCTGTGTGTGGATACTTTCCTGGTTTGTGCAGAGTGTTCCTGACCCTGCTGCCCCGGGGCTGTGGAGAGCAGGACAGGCTTGCTGTGTGTTTTGAGGATAAGTGCCGGGGAAGGGCATCATCCACTGCTGAAATGGTCTCCGTCAGCCCAGGAGCCCCATGGAACTCCAGTGCGTGATGACAAGCACAGCCAAGTGCCGTCTCTCCAGATCGCGGCTGACTTGCATCAGCACAGTGTTATTTTCACATATACTGCCTGTGGCGTGTGTCTGGCAGAGCGGTCTGGAAGAACACCGACCTGCCGTGGTGGCTAGCCCTTGTCCCCTGTCCTCTCTCCCAGGCAGGTGGGCATTAGGGTGCAACTTTGGATTTCTCTTCTTCAGGACCAAGGTCCATGTCCCTTATGCTTTTGCGTCCTCTGCAGAGCTCAAAGTGCCAGGAGCTGGCGAATACTTGGTGCTCAGAACAGTTTTAATCACATCTTTTCTCATGCCATAGCATGGTCTCAGGTGTTTGAGCATTGTTCAGGAGCAAAGGGATGAAATCTGTTGCCAGACCTGACCTTGCATGTTGCTTCCCTTGTCACCCCACGGTGCTCTCCCGAGTGAGTCCCCGTTCTCGTGGGGCAGAGACGCACAGGATCTGCTCGAGCGGTGGGGGTCAGGATCTGACCCGCTGTGCTGTGGCCCCTGGGCAGTGAGGGAGAAGCCCGATGGACCTGTTAGAAGGTGCAGAATTGCAACAGGCGTGGGAGCGATCCAACAAACCCATTGTCACAGAACAACCTTGTGTCTTGTGGTTCAGGCTACAAATCACCACAGGGCCTGGGTTTTTTTCTTTCTTTCTTTCACTGGAGTGATAATGTTTAATGGAGCTGGAGTCACCTGCAGCCTTCTAGTTGGTGCAAGTGGGGGGTTGCTGAGCCCCATGGCAAGCAGGCTGAGCAGCCCACTTGCCAGCCAGACTCCAGTGTGAAGGATGTTGATTCTTCAGCAAATACGGGCAAAGCAAAAAGCAGCAGGCAGTCGCAGCGCTGGGTTCGTTCTGTCCTGTCCTGCTCTCAGGTATGTGTGAGAATCACATTCTTATTCGTAAGAGGGTTGTGACACAAGGGGGATTTGCTCCCCATAGGAGGATTCCTAGCTCTTTGTTTTCCAAAAATTACTTCATTTACTCTCAGCAGCAACATGCAATTTTATCTTCAAATGAGAATATATAACAATTTAGCTCACTGCTAGCAGAGCGTGCCACTTCTGACTGCAGCAAGTCTGTGACTGTCTTCAGCCATTCAACCAGCCTCGTATTGGTGTATGGAAGAAAAGAGTTGTCTCCGCTTTGGGAGCATCCCACAGTTGGCTCTCGCTTCCTTCGACTTACTGGTTGCTGGGTTGTCCTGCTACTTGCATGGCACCAGCTGCTTGCCAGCGCTTAGGTCATGAAGATCAGCGCGGGGCCAAGCAGCAGTGCTGCCCCACTGGCTGAGCCGCTTCGCCACCTCCTTCCCTCTGCCAAAGGTGCAGCCGGCCAGTGAGATCTGCTGCTGCAGCCTGGAAAATGGCTATACCCACCAGAAATAAAAAACCTGAAACTGTCCCTGAAGTCACAGGGATACTTTTGCTTGTCTCATGGTGTGTTTGCCCTAAATACACTTTTAAAGTGAAAGACAAGTAGGCAGATCTCTGTGGGGTTTGTGAGCCGGGGCTCTGCAGCACAATGGTCTAATGGGTCGCACGGTCTGTATATGCACCCTGACACTTGCCTTGCATTTGCTTTCCTGTCGCTGTTCACTTTCAGCTGTTTCTTTCTGGTGTAGATGGCAAAAACAAAGCACTTGGTGACACTTGCTGAACATACTTGTCATGCAGCGCACTCCCTCTCTGCAGGTCAGTGCTGGGTTTGGGGGAGCTCGGGTGCTGGGGCACAGCAAGGGCACAGGGAGAGCTGTGCAGAGTGGTTGGCGCAGGCGTGTGTGTGTCAGGGTGTTTGCCCGGTCTGGCACTGCTGCTGGACCCTCCCCAGGATATGGGGGTCAGCCGGGCTCTGTCCCCAGGCAGCCTGTGACAGCTGGCACTGCAGGGCAGAGGCGGGCGCCCGCAGCTGTTGACGGGACAGAGCCAGGGTGCCCACCCCGGGACTGGCCGGCTGCTGCTGCATGGGGATTAAATGCGTGGCCATGTCTGCACGTGGGGACAGCTTTGGTCGGCTGCTGGGGAGGGAAAGGGTTGGACCTGGTGTGCAAAATGGCCGAGTCCTCCCACGGTGCTTGGCCGCCCCTCCGCCATGCTGCCAGTGTCTGCCCGGGGCCGGGGTGGCTGTGACCACAGGAGGGGGCTCCAGCCAAGGCTGGGGGCAGGGCAGCCATGCGGGCTGGCCCGGCCTGGCTGGTGTTGGGGATGGGCACAAGTCAGCATCATTAAGAGGGACAGTATTGAATCGATACCTGGAGTGTTTGATATTCTGCTTAGTGGAACACTTGTTATGTCTTTAATTACTATTTCTAAAAGCACCACGGGATGGAAAGCAAAAGGCAGAAATAAATAGCGAGGGGTGATCAATTGGGCATGAAACCCTTGTTATTGATCACCTTTAACCCCTGCTTAAACTAATGACAGAGCTACCATTTAACTGTCCCCAGGCACAAAGCGCATCAATTGCCCGAGTGCTGCATAAATCATGGTGGGCTGCAGCACACTGCCAAGCGCCCAGGAGCCATCCTGCCCGGCGGGGAGTGCAGGGGTCCCCCGGCAGCTGCGGGGGGCACTGGCCCGTGCCGTGCTGCTGGAGCACCCTCGGCCGCTTTTCTCAGGTAAGCTGCTGCACCGTGAACTGGTGTTTCACACAAAAAGGCTCCCACGAGCAAAGCTCTGTCACAACTCTGAGGGTAGCACAGGGCTGCAGGAGCGACAGTACTTCCCCTATCGGCCTCTTTCCCCAGAGAGCTAAAAAAAGATTTGTGCTATTAAAGATCCCATTGATGTCCACTCCTGACCTCCAGAGAGCATCACTGGAGGGTGGTTAGTGAAGCATGGTGGGTTTGCAGGAGGAAGGACAGACGGGACTTAGGTGCAGCAATGATCCAATACCTGAGCAAGTCTTGGAAGTGGCAGAGATTGAGGAGGGAGTGACGTAGGCTGGGCGCAGTGAGGATCACCTTTTCCCACATGCCTTCAGTTGGCTTCCGGAATTGTCAGCTGTGCTGGAATTGTGCTTTCTGTCTTGTATAGGGGTAAAAAAAACCCAAACCAACAACAAGATGTGCGATTGGCAGCAGAGTGAAGTCAACACAGCCTCTCCAGATAACAACAATAATATTCATTAACATTCAATCTACAAATTATCCCTTGAAACCCCAGCCTGGAGATTTGCCAGTTTCCAACACAAAACCATGTTGTCTGTTACGTTTCCAGCATGGTCGCGTTCCAAGGCTGTGTCTGACATATGGCATCACAGAGCTATCAGCTGTACGTCCTGCCGTGTGCAGGGTGAGGGGCTGCACTCCGCCTTGTGAGGGAATGTTTGTATTTCATTGAAACTGGATGGCTGCTCTGCAAATTCAGTTCCCCAGAGAGTTACAAGGTGATCTTTTCCTTGATGTTCCCTGCTCTTAGTTTTGGTGAAAGCTGCTGGAAAAAGCCCACTGCTTTCAAAAAGCTGTTTGTTTCCAGAAACTGTTCGGTAAGCTTTCACACTGAGCCCTGGGTAGGGAGGGTGGGGAAAAATCTCAGCAACTTGGAAGAGTCCCAATGAGCAGTGTGTCCGTGTTCATCCCTCTCAGAAAGCTCTTGGGATTACTCATGTCTCCACAGGGACAAGGAAAAGGTCCCTTCTTGTCTGTTATTAAGTGGGCTGTCCACAGCATGATGCTGAGCACATACTGTGCCTGTGGCTGGCCTTGCTGTGCATATCCCTGGAGGACGTCCTTAGGAGACCCGGGATTAATACACACTTTGCCTTTGTGCTGCCATTTAGAGGGTTTCTACTGAAACCTTAAAAATCATTTAGGTGTCCTCATCCATCAGCTATTGGAAACATTATTGATAATGCAATCATTCCTCCTTTGGTCACTGTTTCCCTTTTCCTCTGCTGCAGGTGCTGTAATTTGTCACTGCTGTCCCCCTGAAACGGTGAGAGACTGGAATCTCCCCGGGTGCAGCACGGGAGCATCGCACATGCAGCACAGGGAGGCTTCCCATCACCCGTGCATCCAGCCAGGGCTGCAGCATGCATGTCCACAGCTGAGGGACTGTCCGACGTGGCCCTGGGGAGTCTGTGCAGCACTCCTGCCTCTGCCTCTGTATCTGCTCATGCTCTGCACTGGCCAGGCTGGGGCTCGGGTTGGTCGGTGCCGGCAGGAACCCGCTCCGGGGTGTCACAGGTTTGGGTCTCTGAAGTGCCTTCTCCCCTCAGCTCTGAGTATTTCATGGGGACCCAGATGACATGCGGGTACCTGAGTATGTCTGCTGACCCTGGTGTCGGCGCTGCTGTAGAAGAAGCCTAGGCCAGCAGAGGTCCGGCTGGCATCAAGGAGGGCAGCGCTGTGCCCTTGTCCTAGGCCGGGTTTTGGCCAGTGCAGGAGACCCGACCAGCTGTCTTGTGTCGGAGTGGTGACCTGCCGGCTGCCAGCCACAGGGGCTGCGGGGTCCGATCAGGCGGGATGCGCGCAGTGCCCTGCAGCCCTGGGGCACGGGTCCGCCTGCTGCAGAGCCCCCACACCCTGCTGCTCGGGTGGGCTGCCTGTGCAGGAAAGGTCTGCCCTCAGAGCTCTTCCTACTTCTTCCTAAGGCAACAGTGGTCTCCTCGGGCTTCCCTGGAGCAAGAGAGCTCCTTGTGCTGGGAGTGCAGAGAACAGGGTCAGGCTCTGCTGTGTCCACCTCGTTCTGCCCTGGGACCAAACACCTCTCCCTGTGCTGTACTCCTTCACTGCCTTTTTCCCCGAGGGTCCGTGTGGTGCACAATGCAGCCCTCACAGAATTGCTGCAGGAGAGTCCCTTCGCTGGGAGAGCCTCCGGCTGGGCTGACGTGGCACCTTAGCCACCTGTGATGGACCTGAGACTTCAGAGGTCCCTTTTTTCAGGTAGTACTTTGCTTTCTGGTTTCCATCAGTGTGACGCTGGCAGGGTTGCCTTAGAGGGGTCACCGTCCCATTTTGCTCCTGCCCTGGGCCCACTTGAGTGGGTGCTGTGAGGTCACCCTGGGGGTTTGCCCCAGGTCCCCAGAGGGTTCCTGTTCACCGCCACTATGTTCACTACAGACAAGTCTCAAAACAGGTAGTGCTCCTGCTCCTCTCACGGTCAATGAAGGAATAAGCCGCAGGTGTCATTAGCTTTGAGCTGGTAGTTAGCTTTCGTTCTCTAGGGGCTTCTGAGGCCTGGGCACCTCGGAGCAGAGGGACAGTGAGTGCCATCCCACAGAGCCCCCGCTGAGCCCTGCTCTGCATGCAGCGCTGCCCGGGAGGATTTACCCCAGACACTGGTGGATGGCAGATGCAGGTCATGGGGGACACCAGTGGCTGCGGTCCCTGTGCAGTGAGCGGCTGCTGGTCTGGCAGAGGGAGCGTCTCAGCGCACGGTAAAATCTTCCATGTCAGTGCGGAGGGGCAGAGCTCCCTGCTGCTTGGCATGGATTTGCATAGATGAAATGATTTCTCCTGCCATTCATTCAGCCTTTCTGTCTGCCGGCTTCCCTGCTCCTCTGTGGAATCCGGGGTCCACACAGAGAGCATTCAGCTGGCTGCGAGCTCTTTGCTGTGCGTTGCTTTGCACAGATGTCCCCGAGCAATTCCATGAATTGTTGCTCTATACTCACTAAGCTGTTTGGGAAAACATTTCAGATAACTGTCCTACGCATTGGGGTGACTGAATTAATGGCATTTGAATGGTCAAAAAGATAGTGTGAATTGGAAACAATGCTGTCCCTGTAACGGGCGGCAGGAGAATTCCAGCTGGTATTTTCATTGTTAATGAGCAAACCCAGGGCGCTGTGCGGCCTCACTACCTTGGAAGGGGCTGGAGAAATGCAAAAACCAGCCCGTCACTTCCCCTTCTGAACTTTCCAAATGCCAGGAAAGGAATGCTTTTCAGACTGTCCTTTAGAGCTCCACAAGTGAGACACTATACCTCAGCTGCGAGAAGGGAAGGGGCAGGACTGCGGCCGTGGCTGCCCAGGGGAGTGCTGCCTGAGCGCTGCCGTGCGCCTCCATGTGCCCCAAGTTCAGGAGCTCCTCTGCTCTCAGGTGCCAAGGTGGCACCTCTGATGGAGGGTGCCCATGAAGGTGAAAGCAAACTCTGCAGTGTCTACCCTTTGCCCAGTCTCGCACTCCTCCCTGCATGTCCCCTGCTGACCGTTGCTGGAGTTAAGGTACAGGGGAGTGCGGAGACGGGGCTGGTGGAGAAGGAGGAGAGGGAAAGAGGTGCTCCCTATGGGGAGCTGAGACGCACCTTCACAAGTGCCATGACGGAGACTGTTTCCCCACAGTCTGAGCAGCCACCTCAGAAACAGCATGCTGACCACAATCATTCTTTTCAAATACACTGCACAGTCCCAAACACAGTTTTCACTGTATGAGATGACCATCAGTGATGAGAAGTCCCTGGTGCAGCAAGAGGTGTCCTTGGTGGCAGGAGCAGAGGTGAGCCCACCTGCAGCCGGCCGGTGCATCCCCTGCAGTGGCAGGTACCGCTGCGAGGAGGGTGCTTGGCAGTCAGGAGAGCTGTGTTGCATCTGGGCTTGGCAGAGCACAGCAATCCCAGCCATACATCATCAGGAAGAACATGCGCTTGGGTAACACATTAGAATAATACATTATTAGAGCACTGTTGCTATGGTGATGTATTAGGGCAATATATCATTAGATACCTTCCATTGATGATGTATTACTCCAAACATGGCTCCTGCCAGCACCAGCACAAGGACCACAAGGGAAGTCTTGTCTTTTTGCGGAAACTCTACCCTTTCCCTAAGGAAAAAAATCCAACCGTAATGGCTTCATTAAGGGGATGCGGGGCAGGGGCTGGCCTGGGGCACCTCTTCCTCTCTCTTCAGACCCTTTTCAAGTGAGGCTGCTCTGTGCTGAGCCAGCTGCTGTGTTTCTGGGGACCCGGTACCTGCATTTTAGTGCATTTGGGCAAAAGGACCTGCCTGTGACTGCCAGGCAGACGGACGAGATCTACCATGCCCTGCACTGAGGCATTAGTGGGGGCCTCCCCCAGTGCAGCGTGAGTCCCGCTGGACACGTGACTGCTGCTGCTCCCCTTCATGTGAGCCACATTGCTGGCTGGGCTCCGTTCCCCTGGGATCATTCTTCCCATGCACACGCCACAGGATGAGCGGCACCTCGCTGCCTCTCTCTCTGGGCACAGGACATGGGCTGATGTTACCATTTGTGGGCTCAAGGCATGAGGGACGTGAGCTGCAGCCCACGTGCCATTTGCAGCCCTCCTTGGGCACAGGTTTGTCACTTGCTGGAGGAGGGAGCTGGTAGCAAAGCTGTGAGGGCTGTCACGCGGGCAGCAGCTCTCCAGCGCCATGCACATGGTGCCCAGCAAGCAGCATTCTGCACTCACAAGGCCACGTCCCATTCGAAGCACAGAGCGAAGAGGAATTAATGAAGTGCTCAGTGCCAGAGGGTAGTGAAGGGCGTCTCCTGACGCAGCAGACTGAGGCTCACGAGTACCCACTCTGCTGCTCTCTCTGCTGCACCCCCAGCTCCCGTGGGCAGGTGCCGCCTGGGACTGGCAGGTCGGCACTGGTGCTCCATGGGTGGGGAGGCATGGCTGGAGATCTGCAAGGGCACTCGTGGCCCTCCACAGCCTCCCGCTGTGAAGTCATCGCCTCCCCTCCGCGCCAGCCTGGAGCGAGGCTGTTCAGATGCTGCACTGATGCTCTTCCCCCCAGTCCTGGGGGACCCTGGTCCCAGCCAGGCATGAACCCAAACTGTTGAGCCCAGGAGAGGCTCCAGCTAGCTGAGTCCTTGGGCACCCCCGTGGTCTCTGCAGGGCTGCACTCTTCTCAGCTCAGCATGCTAACTGAATTGCTTCAGCAACAAAGGCTCCAGAGAGCGGAATGGGAAAGCAGGTTGCTGTTGCTGCGAAGTATGCAGTGTGCATCAGATATAATTTGATTTTAATTAACGGAGAAGAAAGTAGCAGACTTAATAAAGTATGCACTGCCTTTTGCAGGGATGTCAGTGCTGAACACCTGAAAAATGCAACCAAATCAGAACGACAAGCACGAGGTGAGCAAAGGCTGACCATGCCTGGGCAGTGGCATTGTAAACAGAGTGCCAGGAGGGATTCCCCGCTCCACAGTCCTCATCCCCACTGCAGAGAAACAGTTTGCGGAGCACATGCTGTTACTCAGCGTGGAGATGCTCCGGCTCTGCAGCCCCTGTAAGAGCTTTCAGCTGCACACAGGGACTTTTCAAGTGGCCGCTGAGAAGGCGCTGGCTCCCCTGCCCAGCTCCCATCTTGGGCATGGCCGTGCAAAGTGAAGGGCGCAGCAGAGGCTGCGCAGGTGCCCATCACTTCCCTCCCCATCTTCTCCCCATGCCTGCAGGGACCTCAGTGTCTGCCCCCTTCCCTCGTAGGGGACAGTTGTGGTAGGGCTGCTCCTGGACCTCCCCCTCCCCAGCACCGCTTGGAGGATGCAGGTTAACATGCAACCCTGGATGCAGCTGCTCGTGCATATGAGCGTGTGTTTGGGCAGGTCTGCTGGGCTCCGTTCCCAGCAGTGTGGGCTAGTGGTTAGACCACTTAAGAGCCAGGCTGCCCCCACATCGCCCTGCAGATGCACACTTCCTTCCCTTGAAATCTCTGTGGGAGTGGAGTCTGCCCACTGAGGGCAGAGAGGGCGAGAATAAGAGGCTGTTTGTGCAGACTTGAAGTATGATAAATAATATTCCCCTGGAACTGCCCTGCTGCTGTTGGTTCCCGTTCATAATAATGATGTGTGAGACATTTTAGGAGAGCAAGACCGTGTCTGCCCTTGATGCCAATGCTTTTAAGGGTTCAGTGTGCTGCCCTGCTCCCAGGCACCATCTGTAATGCTCTAAGCCAGGGCTGCTTTTAGCTTCTCAATCAATTGGATTCAATTAAGTGATAACGTGAGCCTGTGGGTAGAGATGTGATTGCTTATCCCTTAATCAGCAAATTCTCCCCAGGTATGGCAGAGCAGTTTGCCACTCGGTGTCCATGTGGTTTTAGTGCGGATGTCCTCTAGATGGGAGTTGGGGGTGAGAGCTCCTGCTTCAGCCCCCTGGAGCCCTGACCTCCAGCTCGGCCTCCTGCCCTTGCTGCCGAGCCGGTGGTGGGGACGGGGGGCGTCCTGCATCCACGGACTTGGCTGCCTTTGCCCTCTAAGGATGCTATTGGCGGGTCCTGAGGCTTAGGGTGCACCTGTTGCCATTGGGGTTGCTGTCCCACGCTCCCCAGGAGAGAGGAGCCAAGGCTTGGGATGCTCCGCACTGCCTGCACAGACAGGAGCAGCTGCCTCAGGAAGCAGAGGTACATTTATTTAAATCACTCTCTTTTTTTACTCTGTCCTCAATGCCATGTTTCCACTGGGAGACGCTGCCAGCATCCACCCTGGCACATCTGGGAGCTGTGTTAGGGAGGCTGTGGGTGTCTTGGTGAAGCAGCACTGTCTCTGCCCCTCTGCCCGCTCCTGCTCCACGGCCATAGCGTGCGCGGGGCACCTCGGCTCTGAGGCCAGACCTGGCTGTAAGGGATTTCAGACATCAATAAACATCAGTGTCAAAAAGGACAGGAAGAGGTTATTTATCAGAAAACAGGCCAAGAAGCAGGATTGCAGCAGGGGTGACATGTGCTCCGGCCACGCTGCCAGGGCCGCATCCTGTGGCGGCTCAGAGGGGTCAGAGCCACCGCTCCAGCGCTGCCCGTGTCCCCACACCAGCTGATCGCCGTGGCTTGGCCCTGCAGCCCCCATGCTGTGCCCAGGGCCAGGCTGATGCCACCAGCCATGACAGCAGCCCAATATTTCTCTCGCTTCCACTGGTGTAATTAGGACTCAGTAGGAGTGACAGTCTCCTCAGAGCAAGTCAGGCTTGGAGAGGGCTGAGGTCTGAGAGCAAGCGCTGCTGCCCGCAGTGCTCTCTGGGCTGCAGGGCTCCCCGGGCACGGGGGGGCTGTTGTTTCTGCACGAGACCAGAGGCTCTTCAGCTGCCAGGGAGCTGCAGAAAACTGTTTGTGGGTGCATGCATGTGGGTAAGTAACATGGAGGAGATTTAAGAGAACAATGTTGTACAAAACAAGAATAGCAGAGGTTATTATTTTTCAAGGTAACACCAACAAGGGGAGAATGCTGAGTTGCTGTTGAATTGTTGATGATTTTCTGGTGACTATCTAGTGAAGACCCATGTGTGCCATGTGGCCTCATGTTTCCTCTCTGCCATGGCAGGGGATGCGTGGGCTGTGCCCATGCTGTGCATGGGGCTGACTACAGTCCTGCTGAGCCCCACCAATGGTGGGAAGGACGCCCAGGGGGTCCATGCAGCAGACCTCAGCTTGGAGCAGTGCAGGGGATGGGCGCGGGATGTCTGGTGGTACTGCTGGTGCTGGGGCGGTTCCCACAGGAGCACATAATGCACCAAGGCCTCGGGGATGCCGTCGGCACATCCCTGGCATGGCTGGGAGGTTCTGCATCCTTCAGACCTGTCCTGACGCCGCAGTTCAAGGTACAGCCCCGGTGCTGCACCCTCCCTCCCCCCATCACCTACCTCTGATTAGAGCCCTCAGAACAAACCTGCTAATGCCTTTCCCAAGCTCTCGCCCCCACACTTTTGCCATATAAATCACTATAATTAAAGTGTTTGGAAAACGCTTTGGGAGCCCAGACAAGCATCCCCATATGCTACACACCCAGCTCGGCAAGCCCGACTTCCTGCTGCACCCACCCCGCCCCGGGCACTGCATCCC
The DNA here is from genome assembly GCF_965231255.1 of Vanellus vanellus. Lineage (NCBI taxonomy): Eukaryota > Metazoa > Chordata > Aves > Charadriiformes > Charadriidae > Vanellus > Vanellus vanellus. Next base: position 8,455,256 of record NC_138927.1, on the reverse strand, counting down.
TTCCCTCCCCTCCCCAAACACCCGGCAGGACAGCAGCAAGGACCGTTCCCAGGCTGTGCTCGCCGCGGGCTGCCTTCAACCCGGCTCCCGGCTGGGGCTGTGCACTGAGCAGTCTCCCCCAGCAGAGAGGAGCCCCAGAGAGGGGGCAGGATGCCTCAGGCCCCCAGCACCGCAAGCAAAGCCTGGACAAGGCAGCCTGTGAAGGGAGACAGGGGTGCTGGGGCTGCTGGGAACATCACCGCTGTTCACGTCTCTCTGTTATAGGCTCAGAGAAGCGATGCTCTCCACTGGCTCCTGGCACATGGGTGCGGAGGAACCTGGGCAGAAAGTCCCGTCGAGAGGGCACGGAGGGCACGGCACGCTCCACCCTGCACTGGACCTGCTGCCAATGACAGGGAATGAGCCCCAGCGGCCCATCCACGCCACTTTCTTGCAGATGCGGAGGAGGCAGCAGCGGTGAGCCCCAGGGGTGCGGGCACGGATGGCGGAGCCACCAAGAGCTGCAGCCCGGGCAGGGCTGTGCCGGGGGCTGGCAGAGCCTGCCAGGGTGGGATGGGCACTGTGGCACCATCACAGCTCCCCACATTTAGCGCGGCTCTGTGGGCAGGAGCGGGTCCTGTCCCGCCCTGAGCCAAGGCAAGAGGACCCCAAGAGGTTTTGTCCCCAGCTGTTTAGCTCGGAGCCAACAGCCCTTCAGGAGTTGGTGTGGGCCACTACCTGGGGCAGAAAAGCCATTTTTCAAGCCATGGGCAGCAACAACCATGAAACATTAATTTTTAACAGTGAGCCCCTGGAGTGAAGATCAAAGCAATTACGTAAGGAGGCACAGGCAAAGGGAAGAAGCAGAGCGGCAGGCGAGGAGACAAGAGCTGGCTGGGTGGGAGTGGTGCAGGTGTGCAGTAGCTCTCCAGGACCCCCGGAGTGGGGCTGAGCTCCCATGGCGCCCCGCGCAGGGCAGCTCCCGGTGGGAGGGAGCCTTTCGGGACACAGGTGTCCAGGCACAGGGGGGTGGTTTGCTGGGCTCGGCTGAGCACGGTAATTGCACACGTGTCAATATCGATGATGGTGGAGGAACCACTGGCTGGGGGCCTGGGGGGTCGGGGCTGGAGCTGGTCATCAGTGCCCAGCTGGGCCCTGGCGTTTCCCGGGGCGGTGGGCGGCATCTGCCGGCAGGAAGGTCCCTGACCCCGGGGCAGAGCGCAGTATTGTGGGAGCCATTCACTTGCTGATCCTGTCCACAATGGGCTGGGGGCCGGGCTGCGGGCCATACTGGGCTGCGGGGGACTGTGGGCACAATGGAGCAGTTAAAGCTCTCATGCAGCATCCTTTTTGTCTTGCCTTGTGAAACAGGAATACCTGCAGCTCCTCATCTCGCTGATCCTGGACCTGCTGTCGCTTGGCAGCCTGGCCCCCTCCCGGCCTTCCCCCAGTGATCCCCCACACCACTTTTGACGGGTGTTCCCAGGTCCTTCGTCCCTGCTCCTGAGCGCCAGGGTGCTCTGCCTGGACTCCTCCAGCGGGTCCCTGCCCGCTTGTCCTCCTCTCTCACGCTGTGCTCAGCTGCCACCGGCTGCGCCCCGTGCCAGGAATCTTTGAGTCACCCGGACTTTCCTGTTCTGTTCCCAAGAGCCCTGCTGCTCCCGGGTGCCGGCACTGCTGGCTCTGCCACAGCAACCCAGCTGCCACCCCGCGGCGTGGGCATCTTCCCACCCAGTACCCCGTCTGCCGCAGCTGGTGCCGACGGTGGGGGCCAAACACCCCGGCCTTTTCCCGTGGGTTCAGCTCCAGAAATGGGAGCCCATATCCTTCCAGCCCCTGTGTGCTGACTGGCAATGGCTGGCTCCTGGCAGCACCACCAAGGCTAGTGGAGGCTGTCCCAGCGGTCGGTCCCAGGCAGAGCACAGCTGTCCCCCGCCTGCCCCAGCCCCCTGCCCGCCAGGGTCCCCCTGCACGGGCGCTCCTGCATCCCCATCACCTTGACGCTGCCCCTCAGCTCTCCCAGTCACCCGACCAGACCAAGACCCACGTGCGAGGGTCTGCGGGCCACCCTTCAGCAGTGGGCATCAGGGGGTATTTCACAGGCTGACAGAGTCCGTGACCACGGGAGGGTCTGTCTTTTGCTGCCATGTTCCCTTCTGGGGCGGGAAGGGTTCAGCAGCCCTGCTCTCTGTGCAGACAGAGCTCAGCCCTGCTCTCAGCTCCTGCTCAGCATGTATTTTTCATCTTTTAATGAAAGCAACTGAACTGTCTGAAGTTGACTCTCAACTCTTCTCTGGGGCTTGGTTTGCCAAGAAATGATTGACGCATTTAATAGAGGCAGTGGGTGCAGAGGAATTTGGCAGGAGCCCAGCCTCATGATACACAAAGGACACTGCCGTTCCCGCGCAGGTTTTCTGAGCTCCTGCGCTCTTGGAACAAGCTGTCCTGTGTGGGGATATGTCACACTCGCTGAGCTCTGTGAGCTCAGGAGCAGCGCTGGGAACAGGGCAGAGTCTGAGCCGTGGGGTGGTGGGGGACAGCCGTGCGTGAGCAGATGCTTTGGGCAGGCAGGGGTTTGCAGGGGCTGCAGAGCACGGCCCCTCTCAGTGCCTTTCTGTTTTTTCACCACCGCTTTGAGATGTAAGCAATCCTGTACCCATACTGAACGGGAACGCGTATGGTGGGTCCTTGCGTGTTTTTGCATATACATGCTCATATGTGAACCTGCATGTGATAGGGGTTTTTTCTTACATTTCCTGGAGAAAAGCTGTCCTGCCATGCATAGACCAGTTTGGGACCAGCCCGCACGGATTGCATTCAGCACGCATACCTCTGCATGCGTGCTCCTTAGCACGCTTGCATGCACACGTGTGTGCTCACGCATACATGCAGGTGTTCACCCTGCACCACCACGTCCCTGCAGACCGAGTGCTTGGCATGCGCTGTGTGACGCATGCAATGCAAATGTCAGTCTGAGCTAACCCATTACTTAGCGCTAAATAATGGTCATTACTCGAGTCAGACAGCCTCCCCTTAGCAAAGGAACACTTTGCCAGCCAATTCCAATGTTTAGGCCAAACTTTACGCTTTCGTTTCGCCAGCCTTCCTGGGAGGTATCGGAGCATCACCCTTAGCCATTTCTTAAGCTCAGGAGCAGAGTTAGGAACAAAGTCCCTGATCAGTGCCTGACCACAGTGTCTGACCTCAGCTTAGATTTATCCCATTGAAAGGCACCATGAAGCCAGTACTGATATGGCTAATATCTGTCTACAGCAGAGGGAGCTCCTTTGGGTATTTTGAGAGGGGCACTAATTTCAGATATCCCTAGAAAGTGACTTCCAGGAGCAGAGCAGATAATGGGTTTCTTGTGCATTCAGTGTGTACATTGCCCATCCCCTGGAGCTCCCCATCTCCTGCAGATATAAAGGGCAATTTGTGAAGCTTACACAGGCTTATTAAAATATCATTGTGAAAGGGTGACATAAGTACCTGAAGAGAAAAAAATAGAAAAGATGTGTCGCATTAACTGGAGACTTACAAGTCTTATTTCCTCTTCCGTGTGTCTTCTTCCCATAGGAGTATAACAGTCATTTATTATCATGTGGAAAAAAAAAGCCTTAGCTCTTTGGAGGATGTGCTGGTTTCTTGCAGGAGAGTGAAGCCACTGTATCAGAGTTGTGATCTGACGCAGGCAGGCTGGCAGAGCGAGCGTGCCTGGTGCTCGGATGCCTGGCACATTCTTTCAAATAATGCCAAATGAGCAGCATTATCCTGAAAGCAGCGCAGCCTGAACCTTGTTTGTGTGGCCATGGCAAGTGTGGGCTGGAATACAGCTCGGGCTATTATCATGTAACGAACACAACAATTACTCTGTAAGGGGGAGAAAGGGTCCGGGCCAGAGAGAGTCTTAAGAATAAAGGCTTGTTTGGGAGAATTATTCACTGGGTCCCTGCTGTAGGTGGACGGCAGCAGATTAGAAGGAAACATTATCTCTCAGGGCAAGTTCAGAAGGACAAATGAAGCCAAACTGGCACAGGCTGAGAGTCTTAATACATTATTCTCTTTGCTCTACAAATCTGTGAGAACAAAGTGCTCAGTGTAAATGCTCACCAGGGCCTTTTTTCCCCCTGTAGGACCACAAAAGTTCAGCATGAGACGAAGGGCCACGTGTTGGCTATTAGTCCACTACAAAGAGCATTTGAGTTTAGAATTTAGAGTCTCATAAAAACATTATTGTCTGCATCCTGGGACATTTGTTTGTTAGGGCAACACGGACTGAAAAAATGTGACCCTCTGCGCAGCTGTGTGCCTCACCGCTCCTGTCATCGCTGGCCCACCTCAGGGGCTGCCTCAGGCCAGCGCCCCTAGCCTGGCGTCAGACAGCCCCTGCGCCCTCGCCGTCCCCGCGCCCCAGCCCTCGGCCGAGTCCCGCACCCGGGGAGGATCCCCGCCAGCCACGCACCTCCCAGCCTTCCTATCCTGGGCTCCTCTTCACTGGCCTGTCTCGGTCATGGGAGCGCTCTCAGCCCCACGGTGACCCCTGAGGGACCCCACAGTCCCGCTGGTGCAGCAGTGGCTGATGCTCTGCGCTGTGGGGAGTCGGGATAATGGTCAGTGCGGAGCAGCTCCCCAGACCAGAGGGACACCAACCGCTGGAGCATCTCGCAGGAGAGATTGAGCTCGTCCTTCCTTGGACTCTTCCTGAACCAGGTCTGAGACCTACTTCTGGGAGAGATGCAGCGGGGAGGCTGGCCGGGCTCAAAGCGGTCCCACCTGGCCAGGGACCCCCGTCGTCCACCACCTTTGCAGCGTTAGAAGGGAACAGGGAGGTCTGCGTTGCCCTCAGCTGGCGGGTAATGCCTGCAGTTTGTACAGGCTTGTGATCGATTGCAAGTACATCTATGACACTTCTGGGTTGTAGCTGCTTGTTGCCTTCCTGGTTTAGAACGATTTTGACAAAAAGCATCTGTATGATTTTGATATAGTTAAGCCCATGGATAGGCTTTATGAGATGCTTGGCAATCTATGGGACAGTTTTTAGGAGCATTTTGTTTTGCATTTGGATTGTCTTCCAGCTAACAAGATGATCAGCTTTGGGCTCAGTCAGTACTGGGAGGAACGTTTTAAGGACCGTCTCTCTTTTGAAGCAGGAGACGTGGGAACCGGCAGGGCCACTCCAGGTCTGCGGCTGCCCCGGGACGCTGCCGGATGGTGCCACGAGCTGCAGGCAAGCGAGCGAGTGCAGTTCAGAGCAATCTGCATCCCCCCCCCCCCCGATCTGTTTGTCCTCGTAGCCTTCCAAGGCAGCCACCACTTCCTCCAACTGCACTACGAAAAGGAACATGTGCTTTTAAAAGGCTAAAAAAAAAGGTGGAATATATTATCTGTTCACAAAGTCAGTGTAAATATTAAAGAGCCTGTGAGGGGAAATGTCTCTGATGATGTCTTTTCAGAAGTGTGGGAGAAAAATCCATCCAAAGGCTCTATTGAGGGGCATGGCCAAAAGGCAAGCAATGCTTTGAACTTGTTCAAAGCCACAGGTCAGCAGTCTTTCTGGGGCTGCAATGGGAAGCAGCTGCCCACCTCTCCTCAGAGTCAGCTAAAAGGTCACTTTGGCAAATCCACAATTTAAATAAGAGAAAGTGAATCCCAGAGAGAGCCATTTGAAAATGAAAGGCATCACATGTGAAGATAGATGCAATCTGTCTGGGTGGCAGAGGACCTGGAGAGCTCTGGCATAGAGAGTGAGTATCTGTGTGGTGCCGGGAGAGGACAGGTACCCCGGGTACTTCCGAGTGGCGCACCAGTCCTGCAGGGATGGAACAGGAGCCTCCATCCGTCCCCCTGCCCGCAGGGTGCAGAGCAGCCTCAGCCCTGGGAGACCTTCCTGCCCTGCCCCGCCAGCGCACTCGCGACGGGGAACCTCGTCCCTGCCGTCAAGGGCCGGTACCACGGCCAGGCTGAAAGAGGCGCCTCTAGCGAGGCTGAGAACAGAGCCCCGCTCTGGGAGAGAGTCATGGGTCTGGGGAACTTGTCTCCTGTGCTCCAGGCTATACTGGGGAAGAAGGACAGCAGATTATTAAAAAAAAAAAGAGGAGATACTTTGATTGATAAAGACAAGCAAAACAGTCTGTGGTGTTAAGTAACGCAGCTCTGTTGAAACAGTGCAGGGAAGTTGACTTTTGCCAATAAATCAGGCGGCGGCCACGGAGGAGCAGATGTGAATCACACCTTGCTTCATATGCCCTGCAGTGTTTTCACTTATTGTTCCAGTTTTAAAGATTAATGGCATTGAGAGATGAGTATTATCTACGCTTCTATTTCATACTCGTTATCAGAAAGGCTTTTTTCAGCATAATTAGCATGGATCAAATTTTCCAAGTGGCTCGGCAGACTTGCTGCTGTACTCTGGCTACCCAGGACCCCTGGGACATCCCGATGATGCTGCTGCTGGGCACGCGAGACCCTGAATCCCCACGGCACCGTGACCCTGCGCCAAGAGGAAAGCCAGGGCTGGGGAGGGCTGGCTGCCACCTCGCTCGCTTGCTGCTGCAGGACACACATCCTCACCGGAGGGGGAGCAAGGCAGGTCAGGGCTGTTTGTGGTGAGCAGTCCCCTCTGCCCTGCCTGGTGAAGACCAGCAGCCTGGCCGCGATGGGTGCGGACGCGGCAGCCCCGCTGGCACTGGAGCCATGCTGCCTGCACCCTGCGCCCGCGGGCCCAGGGGACCGTGCCCTGTCTGCAGCCCGTGGGGCCCGTGCGAACTGCAGACACGGCAGCGCTGGCGCAGGCACAGCTCGGGGCCCTGCACCAGGACATCCCAGCGGGTCCTGGGACACGAGAGCTGGTGGCATATCTTGGCTCGGGTCTGAGTAGGGTTTGTAGCCCTTACATATGGAGAGAGAAAGGTCACTGCCATCTCCTCCGTCAAGCAGAGCTGCAGCCCAGAAAGGAAGGTTTCCTGACCTGGGATGCCAGGAACCCCCACGTTCTGACACACCACTGCTGCAGAGCACTGAGCTCCCCTTAAATAGGGGGAGAAAAGGGTCTCACTGTGGCGAGAGAACCAGCAGCAGGTGCCAGTCAGCCAGGGCAGCAGAAGCCGTAGAGCCCCAGCCATGGCCACTGGGGTGTGGGCAGAGGGGCCTCCATGATAGACTGTTTTCTGTTATCTGGGTGCTGGCGCTCAGCAGAAGATTAGGGCATGGGGTGTTTGATGCCCGGAGGAGTGACGGAGATGGGTTCCCTGTCCCGGGAGCCCAGCCTGGCTGTGGGGCAGGAGGGTCTGGAGAGGGCGGAGGTGTCGTGGGAGGGCTGGAGGAGGAGGTGGCTCAGGAAGGGAAGCCCGCTGGCATCTCCCACCCGGCTTATCTGGGGCTACCAGCATGTGGTTAGGGCTTGTGCACGCTGTGTGTGCTGTGTCTCGCAGGTAGGTGTGTGAGATGTGAGGGCGTGGGTTGGTGCACACTGTGTCTGCCCGCGCGTGGAGGCGCTGGCGGTGCCGTGGGGGGAGCTGTGGGGTGCAGCCGGGCTGTGGGGTGCTTGTGTGGGGCTGCCGCTGGGCTGGAGGAGCCCAGGGAGCACGGTGCTGAGCTCCCTGCTACATGCGATCAAGCCGTGATCGTTTCTATCATGAAGATAAACTGGCCATTGTTGCCAAAAATAAATGTTAGTGTTCCAAATCCACACTTCAATAGCACCAGCTCATTAGAGATGCATATCATTTGGCTCCAGTCCCACACCTTCCAGCTCGTTATAAATATGCAGTTGCTGCTGGCTCTACCCCAATCATCTCTGCAATCAGAGCTTTTAATTAGGTTAATTAAATTGTATCAAACCTCGCAGGGACGCAGTTCACTGATGCTGATGAGGCAGCCAAAACAGACCTTAACTCTAGCTCTAATGAAGGCCCTGCTGCCTGCTGCAGCTAATGACAATGCATAATAAATTAGAGCTTCCCTAGAAAGGTGCATCAGGGCTTGTGCTTCAGTAAATGATGATCTATATGCACTAACTTACTATTTCAGCCTCTAGGTCTGCCAAGCTAGGGACATCCTGGGAATGTTTTCTCACTAAATAATGGGTTCCTACCTGCTCAGAGCAAAGCTGCTCACCTCGGTTCTCTCAAGGCACTAAAAGCTTTGCATATGTAACTGGAGAGATGGCAAAGCAAACGTGCTGCTTTTACCTTGCACCACTTGGTCTGCTCTGATGCCTGGCTTCTCCCAACAGGGGCAGCAGCCAGTATTTATTTATTTGAGACCCTCTGTAATTGGATTTTGGCAGGAACGCCCTGCTTGGAGGGGAATGGGGGCTGTGTCCCAGCGTGCGGCAGAGGGGCCAATGCCCTGTGCCCGGGCTGTTCCTGGCAGTTTGCAGCCCCCGTGCTGCTCCCGTCTGGGTGGCCAAGGAGCCGGTGGAAGAGAGAGGTTTAGGGCAGCCGTGCTGAGCGCAATTAGTCATTCCTGATTTACATCCTGCTCTTTCAACTCCCTCCTGTGAAGCTGCTCAGGCTTGAGTGGAGGAGCTCCACCACCCTTATCTCCTTGGTGCCCTTGGGCAAGTCACCTCAGCTGAACCTCACAGTCAGGACAGGAGGGTCTTTGTGACAGCTGGAGCCAGTCCTGCCGGCTGGGGACGCCTGTGGTCCCATGCCTGGACCACCATCCTGCTAATGACCCCAGGACACCAGCATCGGGACGGTGAGAAGGAGCTGCTGGGACTCCGGGCTGTGCAACTGCCGGGCTCATGGTGTATGGACTCGCACTGTGCAGGACAGCACCTACAGGCACGGGCGGTGGGATCAAACCCTCCCTGCTCCACTCTGCTGAAAGAAAACTGTGAGGAGGGCTCTGGGGGTTCTGAGTGTCCCTCCGGCTGCCGCAGACCCAGCACTGGCTGCCCATGGGGGGCCCCGGAGCCTCCCCCGGCATGTTGGCTGCTGGCTTTGCTGCCGTGCCCGAGGGACAGGGCGAGAGATGCCACTGTGCTGGTCTCCCGTCTGGTTCAGGCTCGGAAAATGGGGCCTACAGGAAAGCACCTGTGAAGTCCAAGGGCTGGTGAGGGTTCTCCTGCGAGTAATGTATTGTTGCAGTTGCCTAGAGATAATCCTCCTAGCTTTTAACGTAGCCTGCTATTAACTTTTATAGACAGTCATTATCAATTGAGTTCTTCAGCTTGAACAAGGAATTACATTAAATTATTATACAGCACAATATTATTCTGAGTCACCTGAAACCTGAGCTGTGAATCTGAGGGGTATTTTGATATCTGTATCTTGCAAGCTGCAGGGAATCTCCTTGCTAAAGAACCTGTTGGTTCAGCCTTTGATACTATAATTATCACAAGCAGAAAATAGCTGTGGGCTGTTTCTCTGTGTCCTTCCCCACAAGGGCCCAGCTAGAGGATGGCAGATCCCACCAGCGTTTCGCTTCAAATCTCACGCTGCGGTTGAGTGGGCTGCGTGTTTTGCTCAGTTATGAGGTACTGACTCTCCCCAGAGCCTTGCAGAAACATTTTGCTAGTTTAGGATGAGGAAACCAAGCTAAGGGCTTTGGGGGGTGAACCACAAGCCAGGTCTGGCAGACGAAGGGAAGGGTTTGGCAATTAGTGATGGTGCCCCGAAGGGAGCTGTTGGGTCCCATGACTGACCTGCAGGGCCACCACCCTGCACCAGAGCTGTCCACTGCTCTACAGTGGCAACCAAGTCCCATAACCCTCATCACAACTTATGTTCTTTCCTAAATATCTCTTAGAGGTACTTTTCCAGAACCTCCTGGAAAACAGGATTTCCAGCCCAAATTTGTTCCTGCACAGTTCGTACACTGTGCCAGCACTTTTCTCTGTCATAAGTATTTTCATGTTTGCTGTCTGTAAGCTTTTTAAAGCACTTGTACAGCCTTTATCTTGCCGAGCTGAAGAAGCCAAGACCTAGTCCTGTTTGTAAGAACATCTCAATCCCCTTCTGCACCTTAGAGACATCTTTCATCTGTCCCGTTTCTTGACTCTTGATGACCTGCATATGATGTTCCAGATGAAGTTTTGTGACAGTCTTGTAAGATACTTCCAATATTGCCTGCCTGATATATTGGCTTTTTTCCTCTGGCAGCCTGAAGTTATTCTGTGACTGCACCCACAAATTTTGCCTTTTTTTTTTTTCTTTTTTAAATGTGGAAGTAGTGCTAGCAAGGGTTTGTGCAAGTGCACAGAGATAGTGGCTATATGAATAAGTGCCCAACTTTCCTATTAAAGGTAACTTGTGAAGCTGAGGGCAGAGTCCAACGTTCTCCATAAAACTCTCCTTGTCCTTGTTTATTGCCTCAAATCTTTAATTGTTTTGGAGTGTGATGTTGGATGTGGGAAGATGTTTTCAGACAGCTCCTGTCCAGTTTCTTTCAAGGTGTGAAATGGGACTGGGGGTCCTCCTGAGAAATGGCCAAACAGAGTCCGGGCACCATTTTTGTTCCCCACGCTTTCAAAACTGCATGGGCTCATCTGCCAAGGGAAATCAAAACGGATTCTCTCTTCCAACAGGCAGCTCATTTCCCATGTATCTGCGCTGTTGGGAGCTGGGTCTTGGCACCAAAAGATAGTGTCTAACCTGTGATGGCATTTTCAGCATTACCTGCCTGAATGTTTCTCTGGACACCGAGCTACAGTAACACTGTGAAACACAAGGAGGGATGTTGGTCAGATAGAAGAACTTTCTTTGGTTTTTCTCTTTGAGATGGTTGTTTTGCTGGTGGCTGTTGGGAGCTCTGAGGGCCACAGGTGTGAGTCAGCCACCTGCTAAGGTGGAGGTTCAGTGATAAGCACCCACCAAATCCTTGAATGTGCAGGCAGGAGAAAGTGAAACATGTTTGTGCACGAGATCTGGCTCCTTCTTTCAGTCTGTTGCGGCCACAAGATCATAAACCACTCCGCAGCCAACTGGATTTGTACCTAGGCTTTTGTGGTCACAGTCCAGCAATGTCTGCTCGATGTAACAACACAGACATAACAACGCTCCAGTTTTGCTTTAAGACCTTCATAGTTTCCCAGGGAAAAGTAACTCAGAACAGGCACCGCTTCTGCTGCTCATATCCTGTACAGTGAACGTGAAACTCATGTCTTCGCTGAAAGCTTGCAGCTCCTGCGTGCCAGCGGCAGATGAGAACTACCACCAGGAGAATAAGCGGTATGACACTCGACCTGTAATTTTCTATGGTGAAAGCACTGACCGCTCGAAGCCTTGCAGCTACCTACTGCATCCCATAACGTCTTGTTCCTTTACTGGGAAGAGATGGCTCTCTTCCAGGGATTAGGTCATTTGCGCCCATTGCAACGCTTGATCTGCCAATGGGATCGGAGGCGCACCAGGCATTTCCAGCATCGGGCTAATTAGCTGTTCTTGTTCAGGTTGTTACTTTTCAGCTTCTGCCAGACACTAATTCCTTTAGGGTCTTCCAATGGAATTGCTGTTTTGCTTTCCCATCCTTTTCAGTAACTCTCTCAATGCGGGTAAAAATAAATCAGGGTTAAGGATCAAATATTTATCCATTTAAATCTCAGTCTAGCTGAGATTTCACTTCAAAGTCACCCACCCAGCCAGTGCAGTGAGGACCTTGATGTACATTTTAAAAACAATTAAAAAGTCCTGAAAAACATGGGTGAACTTGACAGTTTCCTTAAAATCTAGCTTGATTTTCATTCCTCCGGCTTTTCATATTTCTCTGAACACTGCCAGCTTACGCTTTCAAAATCAGCGAGTTACGCGAAAAATCTTCAGGTTTTATTCCAAACAACCGGGAGAGGAACGAAGGCTGCTCTGCTGGAAGGGGCTCCCCGCTCAGCCAAACACGGGCCCCCGGGGGGGCGGGCACGGACCGGACCCCCGCCCGGCCACGGTGCGCTACTGCCCCCTCCCGGGGACGGGCGCTGCCGCCGCCGCTCCTGCCCGCGGCGGGAGGCGGCTGTCGCGGGGAAAAGCAGCTTTCCGTCCCGGGTGGGCTTTCCTGGGGGAGGACCAGGAGCCCGCCGGCCCCCGCGGCGAGTCTGGTGCTCCCTCCGGGCAGTCGGGCACTGGACGGTTCACCGCCGTTAACGGGGACATCGCCAACCTTCACCTCCCGCAGGAGAGCATCTCTGCCGCTTTTACCTCCCCTCATCCTTCCCAGAAAAAAAAATCCACCCCACAGTACTCGCTAACTTGGGGATCTTTGCAGTGGCAGAAACAATGGCTGAAGCTGCATTTTAGCACGTAACAAAGGTCACGTTTCATCTGGGAGAAGCTAGGAAAACTCCCAAAGTGGGAAGAGCTTGAGAAGAGCATCTTTTTTTTTTTTTTCACCATCTTGCATGGGCATGTGCTGCTTACTGGCATACACAGTACAAGCAAGCGAGATAAGAGGAGGAATGTTTACGCCCAGACTCTCAACTTGCCCGAACTGCTCCAGGACCCTCAAGGATGCGTCTTCATCACTTTCAGCTGAACCCCCCTTCCAACTACCAATGCTGCAAAAGAGCAACGTAAACAGAGGACAAACTTTTGTCCCGCAGTTGGCTCCTGCATCGTCTCTCCCTATGCATGAACTTCAGTATTGCCTCTGTTCAAGCCTGGTAGGCAACATGGGAAATTCAGTGTGGCACCGGCACTACCCCATCGTACAGGAGAAGAAAGAAAAAGCACAAACTGCTTCTCAGCTATGGAAATTATTCATAAAGGTGAAGTTTCTGTACAGTGGAAGAAACAATTCCCCACTGCTAGCACCATTCCAGAATAGTCTGGCTAATACAGTGCCTGAATTTAGCAACACACCCTTAGCAATGCCTTTACCTTCTTACATTTTAAAGTGAAATACTTTGTGCAGATAAAGCAGAATGACAAAATTAAAGGGGGGGGTGGGGAGTGATCAGAAAGACAGGAATTCAACTTTAACCTGCTTGAAAAGATAGCTAAAAAAGCTGACCTGAAATCTCTTCTGGTTTTGAATACGTTGTGGTCCATGTGCCGCAGAGCTGAACCAAACAATGCTGCAGCACCTTTTCTGTCCGTACGCTGCGTGCAACCCCTCTCCCACTCTTAATTTTGACCTTGTCTTTTCAAGGATTGTTTATGGTGCATATTACTAGGACATGCAGGCACCTCTTGTGGCTTCCCACTGTAAATACCAAGACAACCAACGCTCTGATTTATTAATCAATTAATTAGATACAATATATTTATGGCTACCACAGGCCCACAGCAATTTGTTTTAACAAAGTGTTAGGCTGCAGTGAAAAAACAAACTGATATGGTCTATCAGTCCTTCTTCTTAAGTAGAATCCTCTTTCTTTCTAAGCAAAGGCAGTAACAATTATTTAATAGAATGGCTAACGTTTCCGCTGAAATTTGAATTTGTATATAGCTGGACTATTTGTAGTCTCTTTCTTCACCTTTACTTTATGAGTTTTATCCTGGAAAAAAGAACAAGAGAAAATATTTGCTGGCATGTAAGAAGAAAAAAAAAAAGTAAACCACCCTCATATAAGTAAGAAAGTGCCTGTCTAAGGCTGACCCGGTATTAGGGGAAAATAGTCACTTTCCACTCTTTAGGTGGGAATTATGTTTTCATCTGCTTTTTTCACCTTTCGGTTGTCAGGCACAATCTGTTTTGGTCACAAGCACCAGTGAATGGCGAGTCCCACTGAGACAAATAATTTTTTTGTCATTGGGATTTTTAAGACCTTCTCATAACCTACAGAAATGGCTCCTTGCCTCTGCTACTTGGAAGTATTAACTTAGTACTTGAGAGGTGGCAACGGTGTTTTAGAAAAGACTTGTGAGCACCATTTCAAAGTTGAGTCTTTGTCCTTACTGACATGGTAAGAATTGGACTAGGACTAGCAGATACGATTTACTAGCTATGGCACAACTGGAATGCTTTATCTCCTCACTTTTTTCCATATTAAAATAGGACTACTTATTTTTAGGAATTATCTGGAAGCATCAGTATAAAATCAGAGTGAAGAATCGCATACATACTAAACTAGACCTAATGACCTTAACAAAACAGATTCAAAGAACCAGAACTAAATCCCTCACCAAAAGATCTTTACGCGTCTGGATTTTCTGTGCGATAACGAACATGGCCTTTTCTCTTTCAATGCGCTGCTTCAGGAGGTCATACTGATTCTTCCTTTGCTGGGCTAATTTCTGGAGAAAAATAAAAGAAGCATGTTTAAGACAGAGAGAGAAACAAGGCACTATGGTCTATAACTGACCTAATCCGAGGCACTGGGGCCTCACAAACATTTTTTTTACATTTTAAAATCATAATTACATTAAAGAATTCTGCTTCAATTGTGTGGCTGGATTCCAGAGAACTGTTTTAACATCTTGATTCTCATAGTGGAGGTTTTCTAGTTAGCACTTAATTCTTTGGGCTTGTTTCAATCTCCTAAATCCAAGCATAAAAAAATCTAACCGAGTTCAGATGCTGCGTAACCTTGTTCAGTAAGTGACGGGAATTTCATTTTTCTAAATCCCCTGAATTTCAGTGTTGAGTGCAAGTTAACTTTTAACTCCCTAATGTTTATCCCGGGAAGGGGGGGGGAAGAAAAGACCAGAGACCAATTCCTGAAGTGCTTAGGAATTGCACAGAGGCCTCCCAAAATGCAACTTGTTTGGTCATGTTTACTGAACAAGAGTGGATGGATGGCTTTCCCAGCACAAAAATGGTACTACTGCAGGTGTGATTTAAGTAATTAAATTAAGGAGAACAGATCCCAACATGCTTAAAATATGACTCAGACATTTAGAGGAGAAAACTTGTCAGTCTACAACTTGTCCAACTGCTTTACTGACAAGCCAAACTGAGAAAGCTGGCAAGAAGAAAGGGACCACAGGGCGTTTGTTATCTGACATCTGATTCAGAAAACAACAGGTTACAAATCTACCAATCAGCAATTTTAGACAGCTTTATTTTTACCTTACACATACCAACTCAAGCTTACAGGACTGCACAATATATCTAAACTAATTAAGCAGTATTTACAATGTTAAAGGCGAGCATAGCTACTTCTAGGACAGAAGTGCTGTGATATTAAAACATCAGAATCAGTAGATTGTGTAAGCAATTCACCCTGAAGGATCATGAAACACTTTAAATTAGGAAAGCCAAGAAGTAAGAATATAGCTTAAATGTCTTTAAGAAGAAAAGGGAGGAGACAAATCCTGAATCTCAAGCCACTTCAGGCTCAGAACCTAACTCAAAAATACCATGAGATCAGAAACCCAACAACAGATATGTCTACATTGGAATAAGCTTCTTCATATCCCTATTCAGGGGTGCAAGCGTTTTTGGGTGAGGTGTAAGGGGAGACTTAACAGTGGATACTGCAAAAATCACACTTAAACCTGCAGCAATCTAAGGAAAAGATAGCTGTATGTCATGTAACGGAGGAGAAATATATCAATTTTGCCAAGGAAACCGCGTAATCAGATCTATACCCTTCCTTTCTGGCCCACGCATCATAACTCTTGATATATAATCCACAGGGGCTGGGACACAACTGAACAAGTTCTCCATGTTGGTCCCAGAGAAGATTTGACTGTGGGCTCCAGGCACTTGATGATTAAGTGACATCCACCATAGTCTTGTGTCACCGATAAAAATTCTAAGAAAACAGAACAACTTTGTTCTCCTCCAAAATATTCCAATAAATCCTCTTTAATGCTTATTATAGAAAAGATGTAAAGCATTAACATCTGAGGGGGGGATCTTATCAATACTTGTAAATACTTAAAGGGAGGGTGCCAGGTAGATGAGAACAGTCTTTTTTCAGTGGTGCCCAGTGATACAGGTAACGGGCACAAACTTGAGCATAGGATGTTCCATTTAAACCTGAGGAGGGACTTCTCTCCTGTGCGGGCGGCAGAGCACTGGCACAGGCTGCCCAGAGGAGGTGGGGGAGTCTCCCACTCTGGAGACATTCCAAACCCGCCTGGACGCCGTCCTGTGCCCCTGCTGTAGGTGCCCCTGCTCTGGCAGGGGGTGGCACTGGATGAGCTCCAGAGGGCCCTTCCAACCCTGACCATTCTGAGATTCTGTGATTAAGAAAAGTACGGTACAAAGAGTGGCAGTACCTTTAAGTGAGCAGGCTCAGTAGCTCCTTTCAGTGTCTCTTTCTGCAAAGTTGCAATGGTTGGTCGGTTGTACACTCGACCTACGAGCTCTGGAACAGTATCCAGATGAGTTGCAATATCAAACTCCTGAACTACAAATAAAAAGAATTTTAGGAATAAACTCACATGGACTTCTTGGACTAATGCTCAACAAACCTTCCAAACATGTAGCTTAAGTACAGTCAGCAGTGGAAGCCTGAGCAACATAGCTCCTGCAGAACTGAGGTCTTATCTAGTAATCAAAAGAGATTTCTAGAGCACCCAAATTATTAGTCTGGGAAAAAAAACACACTTTTTTGATTATAACAGTATAAAGACATCAAGATGATACTATTTTAAACAGCCCACAATAAAACACAACAGTTTTCTGATAAAACCCACTTAAGTCTTACCTTCTTTTTTGGTATCAAGAAAAAACACGTGCTTGTTGGGACTCTTCCCCTCAGCATCCAGCAGATGGAGCTCCGACTTCAGCCTCTCGATTTTCTGCAGGAAAGAAAAGATAAGCTGTTTTGCCAAACATCCATAACAAGGTAAATTATGTCTCCCTGAAGTAAATTCCTGTTTGTTTCTCAAGCATCTGAACTCTTCCTTCCTTTTTAATCTTTGAAAATATATCTAGTTTGTATTTATGTCATGTCTTAATAACCTTTTTGAGTAGAGGTTAACAGTAATTTCTGGTATTACCCAACCAAATATGTACAAATCAATTTTCAAAACAGTAATTTGTCTGTATGGCAGACAAAGTAGGAATAATTACCATGAAATCACAAGCAAAAATACCAAGGAAAATTCAAAGCTGACTTTCTTTAATTTTTTATCTGTGGTGATGATGGGGGGATCAAGATCAGAGCATAAAACACTTTCAAAAGCGGGTAATATTTCTGTTGATTGCCTTCCTACCATATTCAAACAACCCACTTCAGTAACAATAACCCTCACTTCTTTATAAATGAGAAGCAAGAACACATTTAATGTCTGAAATTTACATCAGAAATTATTGTGTTTTATAACAATGCATAGCATTATCTTTATTATTTAGTATACCTTCAGGTTCTATATACAGAGCTCCACTGACATTTCCATCTATCACTTCCAGTATTACACAAATCAGATTTCACTAAACATAAACACAATAACCACCACCACCACCAAAAAAAAAAACCACAATAACAAGACCGATTTTGAGTAAACTGGAAAACCAAAAAAGTGAAGTATTACCTTGGCTTCTGCCACTCTTTTCATTTCCACATATTTAATATCCTGTGTCCTCATCAGTTTCACCTGTTCGGGGGTCACTTCATCCTTTGGCTGCTTTATTACGTGAACTCCATCCTACAACCAGACGGAACACAGCACTTGCAGACAGACACCATTCTAGCTATAGCGTACTATGGGTCCTAATAACAAAAGCACAAGAATCTTTTTGTCTTCTGCCCCTCACTTTCTTCAAAGCCTTCTGCAGGCATCAAATCAAATCTGCTAATTTGTTTACTAATTCATAAATTAAAAACAAAACAAGGTAGGAAGAAAAAGAAAAAGATGTTACTTAGAGCAACAGAGTGTAAGCCTGCTGGAAGGCAATTTAGAATCTCACCTGGAGCTCTGCACGTATCATTTTAAAGTAGAACTCATCAGGATTCTTGTCCAGAGCTTTCTTTTGAAGTGCTCTGAGGGCATTCTGTTTCTTGTGATAGTCACTGGGGAAAACAAACAAACAGAAGATGTTCAGCAGTTTCTCCATGTTCACCCTCCCTGATGAGATTCTAAGTCTTCAAAGTGGTGCACAGAGCTCGAGACAGCAGAAAAGGCTCCACGTATAGAGCTGGTCACCAACACACAACTTTAGCTTTACAGTTTACTCCTTAACAAAGTTGGAAATGAACAGTGTCCAACAGTAAGCATTACAATGGAAACACATTCACCCATTCTGTAATGCTTACTGAGCTGCTTAGGTCTGCCAGATGGTCTGCAGAATCCACCGCTATCGATGAAAGATAACACTTATAAGTTTTGAGTTCACCACCACAACAACAATTTTGAGAGGCCTTCGCCCTCCGTGTCCCCTTTCTCCCGACTCGACCACAGGGATATTCTGCCGCCTGTTCGCGCTGTCTTCGTCTCTGTGAAGGTGTCCGCTGGGGCCCGCTACCGCCGCTCCTCGCGCCGCCGCGAACACCGGCTCTTCGCACCGGCTCTGCACAGCGCGCTCCGGCCCGAGGGCCGCGCTCGGGAGCCCGGTGAAAGCCCCGGCGCCGCTCCCCCCCCCGCGGGGCCGGGCCCGCACCCCACGCCCAGCCCCGAGCCCTCCCCGGGCGGCGGCCTGACTCACTCGGCGCGGAGCCTGTAGTCCTTCTTCTTCTCCAGCAAGCCCAGCTTCCTCCGTGAGGCGGGCTAGGAGAAAAGGCAGGGAGCGCCATGGGCGGCCGCCGCCACCGGCCATGGGCGGCGCGGCGCGGCCCGGCGCGGGACAGCCTGGCCGAGGCGGACGGCGGCCCAGCCCGGCCCGGCGCACTGACCTGTGCCCGCTCGCGGTGCGGGCGCTGCCCCGACTTGGCGGCTTTCCTGAAAGCGGCCGACATGGCGGCGGGCGGCGGCGGCCTCCACTCGCCTCACTCGAGCCTCCCAACCCACCGCGGTACCACGCTCTGCTCTGCTCTGCTCTGCTCTGCTCTGCTCTGCTCTGCTCTGCTCTGCCCCAGCCCGCCTTGCAGTGCCCCCGCTCTGCCCGGCCGCTCCCGCCCAGCCCGGTGCCGCCGCCGCCGCCCTGAGCCACGCTCCGCCGCTGTGCACGGGCCGGAAGGGGCGGGGCCTCGGGGTGAGGGGTCGTGCGCGAGGCTCGCCGGGAGGTGGCGCCGTCTCCATGGCGACGGCGGGGACCGGGCGCAGCCCGTTAAGCCGCGGCAGCGCTGGGTGGGCGGGAAGCCGGACCGGCTCGCCCCCCCCCCCGGGGCAGGGGAGCCTCTGCCGGCGTACGGCGCCGAAGGGACCCGCGGCGTTTCCCGCCGCCGAACCCGCTCGGGAGATTCGGGCCCGGGCGGGAGGGGCTCCGGGCGGGTTGAGTTGAATGATCCCACCGTCGTCGAGGGTCCCGGGCTCCCGCTCGCCCTGTGCGGGGCTTGTCTGCGTCCGCCCGCGGCGGGCCGGGCTCTGAGCCGCAGCCCCGGTGACCGGTGCGGGCAGACGGCCGGGCTTCGCGGCGAGGGAGAGCTCCTGGGGCTGCCCTGCGTCCGCCGCCAGGAGCCCGGCCGCGGACTTTGCTGTTCGTCCGCTGCCCGCCGGCCCTCCCGGCGCCCGCCGCTCCCCCTCCGCCTCGCGGGCGGCCCCGCGCCTCGCCGAGCGACGGGGAAGCGAGCGGGCTCCGAGGTGGCCGCTCGGAAGCGAACGGGGAGCTGAAGGGGTCAGTGCCGGGACGGGGGTGCCGCCGCGCACCGCTGTTCTCGGGGCTGGGGACAAGCGGTCGCGGTGCCGGGGCGCACGGACGCCTGGGCTGGCCGGAGCCTCCCGCTTGCAGTCGTACTCCCCGCCCGGCTCCCGGAGCGAGCGGCTGTGCGGGGCGGGCACCGCCTGGCCGAGCCCGCCGCCCCCGGCTCATCCCGCCGCCCCTCAGCCCCGCCCCGGGCGGGGCCGGGCTCCGCGCCGCGGGGCCGGGGAGCAGCGCCGAGCCGCGCCGGGCCACCGCCGGGGCGAGCAGCGAGCGGGCGCGGTCCCGGGACGCCGACCAGGTGGGACGGGCGGCGGCGGGGGGGGAGACTGGGCCGGCGGCGGGAGCCGCTGCCGCCCGCTTTGGCCCCCGCGGGTGCGGGCGGGGGCGGGGGTCGCCCCGGAGGAGCGGGCGGCGGGAGGGACGGTGCCGCTGTGGCGCTGCCCTGGGACAGGGCGTCCCGCGGGAGCCCGGCCGGGTGTGCTTTGTCGATCCCCGGGATGGAGCTGGCTCGCAGAGCTCTGCTCCGGTCTGCTCTGGGAAGCACAGCTTACGCCGCTCTCTAAAAGAAAAAAAAAAATCTTTCGGCCGCGTCTCTTTCCCAGACTGTAAAGTTGCAATGCCTAAGCTGTACTGTATTAAGAAAGCTTTGAAACTTTACCCAACCAGTAAACTTAGAAGTAAACTTAGAAGTAAACTTAAACCAAATGATCAAACGTGGTACAGAGAATTTTTCAACACATCCTAAATGGTTGCTATGTTTCCAGAGAGTCCCAGGGTAGGTATGGGGAAAGACTACGCGAAGCCTTGCGTGTGTGTGTGTTAAACAAAGGCTCCAAAGGCACAGTTTGAATCTTGCTTTTAAAAAATAGCTCAGCATCTTTTCAAAATGTTCTTTTTACTGAACACCGTTTTAACACAGTTTTGCTTCAGATTGCGATGTTTTCTTACAGGTAATGTTTTCTTTTTTGGTTTCCAGTTTTGTTGGTATTTTGTACTTGTGGTTACATTAAGCACTTTGACTCTTTCATGATGTTTCATGGAAGTGTTGGATGTACTTTATAGTTAGCCTGGGTGAAGCATGTTAGTAGGAATTACTCTCCACTGACTCAAAGCTTCAATGGTGGAGTTACCTGCGATGGTGGTTGCTTATCTTCAAGTGCAGGCTTTGATACTGAGGTCTCTATACTTAAATTTGAATTTAATACATCCACTGTTTCCCAGTTTTGAAAATCATAAAGAAATCTTTCCAGAGTGGGAAACCTATTACAGTAGCACAGGGAAGGCCGCCCTAGACCGGGCTGAAGGTCTGGTGAACTGCGAGAGAAGAGTTCAGGGAGACTTCTGACTCTTCTACCAAGCATTAGAAATTTGTGTCCCTTCTGGCTGCTGTGAATGTCTGATTGTCTAATATTCCTTTACTGTTAATTTTTGAGAAGCGTTTTCTTGGATGTTTCCTTAGGAGTCTCTCATATTTAAGTATCTCCCTTTGGCACGAGTAGTATTTTTATGGTGTTCACAAAGGTGTTGAAGCCGCCTCATTTCCCTAATTTGCTTTGTCAGAATGTGGTTTAACTTCCTGATAGGCAGGCCACCAGCAGGAAAGGGGAAATCCGACATTTCTCCTGTCTTATTTTTGTGCCGTTTTCTTTCCTTTTCCTAGGATGGAGAGCGTGTGGTTCTCTTGCTTCTCCAGCTGTCTGTTTCCTTAGAGGCATGGAGTTGTGACCGTTAGTTTAATCCTTACACAGCTAGGTCTGTAATTTTGTATACTTTTCAGACTGGTGGCATAGCATAGGAGACAAAAATACAGGTAATATAGTTAGTTGTGGGCACTAATTAGAGGGGATGCTCTACAGCGAAATGTATGTTTTGTAATAAGAACATCTTATACCTGTACATAATGAGTGGTGGGCGCACACCAAAGGCAAAGTCGTCCTTGGAAATATCCAGAATTCCCTCGCAGGAAGCCATGTGAACAGTTCCATGGTCTCAGCTTCTGGAGCACCACTGTTTCTCCATGTTGGATGTTTTTGAGGTGGTGCTTGGGGGGAAAATCTGTGCATCTTCCCCTGCCTGCAGAATAGCATCTGAAGAGCTGAGCAGTGACTCATGTGCTGAAGGTCAGGCTGGTTCCTTGGTCTTTGGGAGGATGGTAGGTCGCTGATGTTCCCTCTGCAGGATCTGCAGCACGTCTGCTGTCAGCTCTGCTTCCTGTTTACGCTGCAGTTGGGTTTACAGTGGGCTCTGGAGCAGCTGCGCTGCCCGGGGACACAGCTGGCAGCTGGGTGGCTCAGCTCTCCGAGATCGTCATGGGGAAGGAAGGCAGGAGTCTCTTTCTTCGCCCCCGTCATTGTGGTTGCCCTTACCATGCATGTTGTTTTTTTTTTTTTCTGTAGAGTACCAGCCTTGTGTGGCTGTGGGCAGTGTTGAGTAGTCAGTAGACTTCTGAGGTGTATGAGCTCACTGATGTTCTTTTGGGTTTCGGACCTGGCAGCTTTAAGATGGAGGTGAACCCTTAACTGATGGAGCCAGGAAAAACTTCTCTGGGGGCAGGTTACTGAAATTCCCAGTGCACCAACTTTGGAAGCGCTTGATTCTGTTCGCAGCCAGGACTTGCTTGCTCTATTGCTTGCTCTGTGAGGTGGGATGCTTTCTACTGTGTTCCTAATTGTGGCTGAGCTGATACTGTTACATGGCCTGCTGTTTTTTGAAATGCCGGCAGGAAAACGGAATAAATTGATTGCTCTTAGTGCTCAGGTGATTCCCGGCCCCTCTCCCGTTGATGCTAATCACAGCCCTGATACACAGGATTTTCATGGTGGCCCACTTGAGTCCTCGTTCATGTCTGTGGGATTTTCACTGTCCTTAGCTTGCATGAGGTCATGCTTGAAGAGCCCTAATTGCAGCAGTAGCCTCAGGAGAGAGATGTGAGTGCAAACCTTTTTGCCTCTGCCTCACATTTTGCGTGAAACAGCTTCCACAGACAAAGAAGGTGTTTACGAAAAACTGGGGACTGACTGCCTGGCTGATCTGAATAAAAGCCAAACTTCTTAACTAGACAAATGGCTTCATAATTTCTTGTAATTGCTCAAGTAAGGAAACCATTTCTACCCTGGTGTTCATTATTCAGTATTTTTGGTTGACATCTGCTGTTCTTGGATTGCCTGTGCCCACTGTGGAGCACCCAGCGTGGTCTGGCAAGAAGGTGGTGCGAACGACACTTGCAGTTCTGCTGTGCATTTGACTCCAGAGTGCAAGCTGCTACGCCTCATTCCTAAGAGGACTCTGACCATTTCTGCTGAAACAGGTGTAATTTCTATGGCCAAACTGGAAAATTAACAGAGAACTTGACAATGTTTTGCCTGGTGGTGTCATGAAAACAAAAATAAAAAGAAAAGAGAAAAAAAGGACACTTACAACAAGAGACACCAGCTGCATCTAGGAAAAGGAAAAGACCAGTTGTTAGGGGCAGAGAAACTTTACCAGTATTCTTTAATCTTCAGGTTACTACCAAGAGTTTAGGATCACTTTTAAAGGGTGGGAGGTTCAAGTACGAGGGCTGAGAGTTTGTGAGCAGAGGGGCTCAGCTGCACATGCCGTGCTGGTTTCAAAGGGACGTGGGTCCCGCAGGCAGGCTTGGCTGCTCTGGCTGTGCTCGTGAAGCAGCTGCCGTGAATCTGCACAGCATTCCCTGTTCTGCAGCCGTTCGCTGGGGGAGGAGGTGGCATTTCCCACGAAGGCTGACAGGTAGCTGCCAGACTTTGTCCACGAAGAAGTGGTGGGTCTTTAGCTACAGTTGGAAAGAAAAATGATGCAGTTGCTGAGAAAAGTCTGTGGTCTTTGTTTCTTCTCTTCCTTCCGTTTTGCACTGGTTTTGCCAGGTGTAAAATACAATTGTCAGCAGTTTACAGGGAGGCGGAGTGTCAGTTTTCCTGTTGAAGAAAATATCAAGGGTCTGATTGTGAAAGGAAAGGGGAAACGGAAGAATGCCACATGGCTTCCACCTTCCTGTGTTTCATCCTAGCAGAATTGCCTCTGCGGAGTGACTTACTGTCTGTCTGTTGATATTTACTGAATGGAGAACACTTTCAACAAATGATTCTGCCCTTGCTCAACAGGAGCCTGCTGAGAGGATAGTATTACCCTGGGAGGAATCAGAAAGACATGTCCATTATGGCTAGTGTTAATAAGTTATATTAATAGTTAATTAAGAGTTATTTAGAAATGTGTTAACACAGAATCCAAATAGTGATGCAATAGAAATCCTGAAACTTATGTTCTTGTCCTTAGTGCAGTCTCACTTCGGCTTTATTTGGCCTGTGGTCATCTGACTGTTAACATTAACTCACATCATTTTTTTATCTGGCTCTGAATATATTACTGTAGATCGGCCTAGGCTTGCAAGCTGCAGAGTTCTACAAAGTATTTCAAAGTTCTCAAATGCAAAAGAAAAAATTCTTAAATCAGCACCATGGATAAATATTGACACTAGACCCTTCTGATTGGTGTCATCGCTGGACTAAAGTTGTTGACGTTTGTGCCCAACCTGCCCAGTGCCAGTTCTGTTCAGGAATATAAATTATGTTCCAGCGCCAACCTGGTGGCTGATGCCAGGAACATAATCTTTACTGCTTCCTAACTTAGTTTTGAATGTCTGAGCTATAAGCCCGAGGAATGTGCTGTATCTAACCTGGAGCTGTTAGCAGCCTCCAATGTCATAAATCCAGTGAGTGGAGAAGCCAGTGCAGGTGACTGGACAGCTGGAGCTGTTCTCCTGACACATGAGGGGAAAAGGGACCTCTGAATAGCTCAAGGAAACGCTCGGTGTTGCTGGAACGGCTGTGGATCTGCTTCCCTAGTGCTTCCTGCAGCACATGTTACACTTGACCCTGCCAGCGCTAAACGCCAATAGGAGTCAAGTCATTGTCCCCAGTGGCAGATTAAACTGCTTGGCCATTGTTGAGAGTCCAAGATTTTCCTCTCTCACCCTGTTTAAATGATGTGCAGCCAAAGTAAACATGAGCTAATAAAAAACGTAGAGATAACAGATACGGACTAGCTGTTGTAGACTAAATGGGCGTGATGTAGCACAAAGATGCGTGAGTTTCGCTTACATCTTTTCTGCTTTAGTTTTGAAGCTCGATTACTTGAAAAAGAAGTGGTACAGATCAAGTATAACTTTCTTTCTGTTGTGATAGGGGAACTGTCTTTATGTGTAAAATATTCCTCTGAATAAGAAAGGGATCTGTTCAGCTGCCGGGGATGTAGCGCCTGCCTTGTGGGGTCTGGCGCGTGAGCCCCAGGCTAACACTTTCTCACTTGAGAGCTGGAAGTGCTGTGGCAGTCCCTGCAGCTTTGGAGTCTTCTATTTCCCCACAGTCCATTTCCTTGTTGGCAATAAGTGCATTTTCAGCTGACTTTTTACCTTTTCATTTACTCAGTACACGGCCTGTGAAGGCCACTGCTGTAAGATAACATTGAGATTAGTACTCTGCAGGGGGTTGTAAGGAGGTGATGTATCTACATGGCTATCAGGAGTGCCTAAACTTATGGCAAAGTGAAGAATGAGATAGTGAGAAGATCAAAAATCTTTCCATGTGTGAAGCCACCGTGGAGTGACAGGTGTTGGATTGTCCCTGTGTTCCTGTGGCGCAGTGCTGTTGAACGCTGTGTTACATTATAAAAGGTGCTGAAGTGAATAGCTGGAGAGGTACTATAACTGTTTGGATATACAACTGTTTTAAGTGCTGGTACATTGCCAGCATACGTAATCTCTGTGTGTCTGAAGATGACTGACCCACTGAAGTCCTTGCGCAGCGGCTTTCCTTGCTGTCCCCTTCCCGAAGCCTGGGTTGGCGTGCCTTCAGCGCTGGTGGGATGCTGCGGTTTCACACGCTGTCCTCTGGCCTCGTCTGTAGGGGAATGGCAAGCAGTGATCAAAAGGTTACAGAGGAACTGAGGGCTGAGCGTGTGATACGACATTAAAGGATTAAAGGATGCTGGGCAGTAATTACCATAAATGATACAGACGAGTCCAGATCCAGGAACGTTTTTTCCCCTTTCATCCCAAGCCAGTCGTGGCTCATGCTGACGGCACACCTGGAAATGAGGTAACTGAATACTCTGCCCACGTTGTTCAGATTAGCTGGGGCTC
This sequence comes from Vanellus vanellus, assembly GCF_965231255.1. NCBI lineage: Eukaryota > Metazoa > Chordata > Aves > Charadriiformes > Charadriidae > Vanellus > Vanellus vanellus. The sequence continues at coordinate 8,429,551 of NC_138927.1, read as the reverse complement.
AGGCACAGACGTAGCGTGTGTTTTCTCTGCTCCTGGACGACCTTTGTTCTCCTGCCGCCAGGAAGCTTCACTGATGGGATGAGACAAGACAGGGTGATTCTCTCCCTTTCTTGGGAAAGGCGCTCCCGAGCGTGACTCTCCTGAGAAATGCCCTTTCCAGACGCAGAGATCATGCTGCCATTGAAGTATGAGGCGGAAATAATTCCAGTGCTGCCTGAACATGTTATTTAGGTCAATTGCAAGGAAGATGGCAATGTGAATCAGAAAAGGAGTTGGAAGAGGAGGAAAGTCATTAGACAGCACCTTGACATCCCCTGCCAATGCAGGATTTTTCTCTGCCAGCACAGAAGCACAGTTAGAGGTCACATTCATTGTCTTCTGTGCTCTCCATACACTCCTGTAACTGTGAGTAGCTGGACTGGAAATGAAAGAGAAGGCTGCAGACAAAGCCTTGCCTCTATCACTCTGCATCAGTACACCTATTTTCTGGTGTATTAACTAGTCTCTCTGAAACAGAGAGTCTCTCTGAAAACAGAGAGACAGAGCGTGGTCTCCTTTTCCCTCTGGAAAACAAGATACATCAGAATAACTGCTTCAACTGCATCCATTTTGAGTGAATGAGTCTCCAGAAGATGCTTTTGTGGAAGCACAGTCATCACATTTTTGTGGTGACCGCTCGCTGGTGGAGTGCTGGCCAAAATAGCTGGGATGGTTTTCCCACCAGGTAATGGGCAGGAGGTGCCTGGTGTGCCACAGCAGCGCCGAGCAGTGCCAGGGGTGCGCAGGGCGTGAAGCAAAGCCAGCAGCCTGAGTGCGCGGGGACGGCGGTTGGGCTGAAAGGAGGTCAGCGGCGTTGGGAAACCTTCTAAAAGCGTCCCGTTGGGCAGGGCTTTGCCGAGCACTCTGCTTCCCTTCCCAGAGGAAGCAGCCTGAATTTACCCATTGCTCTGTAGAGACCTGTAGGCTAAAACAAATTATTCTTACGCAGTAGAAAACATTGGGACCAACCTTAACTGATGAAGCAATTTGCCAGCTTTTAGCCTCAAGGTCCCTAGTCCCTCAGGGCTTTCCAGCGTAATGACTTGGGTCGGTTTCCCAGAAAGATTCTCTTGGATATGTGCTGTTGGCAATACTCTGGCTCATTACTGGCCATTTTATTTTTCCAACAGCCAGCTCTTGTTAGCTTCGTTCTCACAGTATTGTTTTCTTTCTAGAAGAAGCTTTTGCTGGCTCTCCTAAACTATCACATGGGAATTGCTTACTAGCTTAGATTTATTTTTTTTGTTGTTTTGACCCAAAGCTGCGCTTCACTCTCCTCTGTAACACTGCCAACATCATTTCCAGTCTCTTTTAAGCATATGTTTTGCAATAATATCTAAAGTCTTGGCTCCAAATAACTGCCTTACAGAGAGATTAGTATCTTTTAACAAAGGAATTGAGAAGCAAATAGTGAGAACAAAAGCGGTATCTTGAGAGCCTGTAAGACTATCCTGACCTTTCCCAAAGGCCTCAGCCTAGACTTCAGCGTTTAGCTAGTGAAGGCAGAAATCGGGGTGGACTTCAGCCTGCATAGTCCTCTGCCCAGTCACTGTGTGTGCTGGAAATGTGCTCTGCACGTTGCTGCCATCTGGGCTTGACTGTACTATTCTTATAATCTCCAGGGAACCTTCTCTAGCAGAGCTCATCTCCGATGGAAGTCCTCTTTGGCTGACCTTGCACTGAGACTAGTATTAGCAGCGTGGATTTCTGAGATTTGACAGCAGTGTTCTCCCTAGGAAGAAAACTGGCTTGGGAAAGGTTTTGTCCCGGCTGGGAGGGAAGGTATGCCACTTGCCAGCTGCGTTCTCCAGGTATCCAGCCGGGTACGTGGTAATAAACTAGAGGGTGAGGAGGTCAATATTAATGTTTTCAAAGCTTCAGGAGAAAGTGCTACGGGAACTCAGAGGCCTTCAGAAAACCAGCTGAAAAACTGCCTTTGCTTTCGATGAGAGAACTAGATGTGTAGGTGGGAAGGAAGTTGTATGATGCCACTCAAGAAAGCAGCAGAAGTGGGAGTATACCCCAGATCATCTGATACTGAAAAGCTCCTCCTTGGTTTGCATCAGTGCATGTCTGGACGGCTGTGTCCAATCTGCAGAAATAAAGATTGATGGTTAGAGAATTGGCTTCATTGGAAATGAAATGTCCCTCCTAATTAGCACATCACTCAATTTGGGTTGCGGGTGAGTTGAGTTCCAGTTGCTCTGTGCATTTTTATGAGTTTGTTGCTTGTTAGTGCATATGACTAACATATAAATGCACAGATTTCAGCATGTCCCTAGGACTAAAGAGCACCAGGGTTAAATGTATTTGCTTATGTTAAGGCTTTGGCTACAGAATAGCAAAAGTGTGTAAAGCTGATGCACTGGTGAATGTTAAATGGGACCATCTACACTTATGTTTCTGTCCTCATTGATTCTTCCTTTGTACTGCAGTAGTATCATAGATCTGGAGGTTGCAAATTTAAATTAAATTTTCACAAAATGGCTTTGGGGCGGTTTCTGCTTGGGAATCTTTGTTGTTGTCCTTGTAAATATAAAACCTGATGCACCAGACTAAAACAATGCAATCAGAATGCATTTTCTGAAAGTGTTTTCTAATCCCTCTGAATTGTGATTCTTAAAATTTGTATTCAAATGTCCTCTGTCCCAGGCAGAATGAGGGCTGCAAATGGTGTGAGTAACTGCTCTCGGCAGCACTATTTACCAAAGTAGTAGCTAAGTTTTGGATCCTGTATGTTCTGACCTGCCTGAGTCGCAGGTCCTTCCTTTGCACCAGTTGCTTCTGTGTCCTGGAGAATTTCCAGCATTGATTTTTAAAGGTTTACATAAGCAGGGACAAAAAATAGTTCAGAAGACTCGCATACACCATGAAGATAATTTCCTGATGTTACGTGCTGTGTAGCCGCCTTTTCCTCCAAGCTCTTTCCAGCGGGCCTCATCTCCCCATGCCATTCCAAGGTTTTTACCTTTATTTGCAGGAGTGAGCCTGGGGCTGTGGAGTTCTTTGCTCCTCCGTTGGTAGGGCGGGCAGCTGGGATGTGTTGAACCTGGAGCTGAGAGTCTCAGGACTGTGAGGGAGCTGACTAACAGGCGGCTGCTTACAGAGGGAGGTGAGAGTCGGGTGGGGGGTCCTGACAGGAGGCAGCAGCTTCACCTGAAACTAAATGAGCAGCGCTTTTCAGAGGAACTGAGCCGACTTTGCCCAAAATCAAAAGAATGGATGGGTGCTCAGCATCCCTGGAATTGAGGGGCCGAGGCACAGGCTGCCAAATACAAAACCAAGGCAAGAACAAACCCAAAACCCTACCAGCTCTGTTCTGGGGCTGTAACTGCTCTGGCTCAGACACAGAGCGTTTCAGCCGTGGAAGGGTGTATCCCAGCTTGAGCAGCTGTTCCTATGGGCTGTGCGGTCCCAGGGGACCGGCGTGTCTGTGTTCTGCTTTGCATCTCACCTGTGTTCACTTCTAAAGCATGCTGCTCTGACCTCGTGACACTTTTACGATGGACTGCTGAACGCCAAACCCACAGTACCCCTTTGTCTTCTGCTCCCCCTGCCCATCCCAGTCCATCCTTACTGGAAAGTCTTCCTCTTCCCTTGGCCTTTTGCGCTCTCCAGCCGTGCGCCAGTTGGAGCTCACTTGAGGCCACTTTTGATGCAAACTCCCAGGAGAATTTGCGTGACGGTGCCAGAGAGGCTCCTCTCCATGTCTGTCCTGGTGCAGTTTGTCCCTTTGTTTCCCCGTAAGGACTGTGCCCTGCGCAGCCTCCCGGTTCAGCCCGGCTCTTGAGAAATCTTAGTGGAGAGTTAGACCTGGCAGATGGAGGCTGTTACCTCATTCCACAAAAATGCTTTGTTATTGAGAAAATGGAAACTGTCTGAGGTTTGGGAGCTGAATAGAGTCATTGGTGTCTGTTTTAACCGCAGTTTGGTGGTGACTGCTGAAAGTTCCCTTCTCTGAGCATTCCCTTTTCCTACAGCCATAATCTTCAAGTCATCGGAGAGCTGCAATGATTTAACTCGTTAGCTGAGCAAACGCTGAATACTGTTGCATACTCTGCAGAAACTTTGCTAAAACCTCAGCATCTTCCAGCAAAAGAGAAATGGCTAGCCAATAAATAACCCTTAGCGAACCGTGGCTGGAAGAGTGATCCCTGTGGATATGAAGCCAAATTCAACTCTTTTTACAATCTCAGCTGTGCCTCTTGTTTACTTGATTTTTAAAAGGCTGTATTAAGGTTATGCAGGAACTTCTTGGAGGGAAAAGGCACACATGGAGGCTCGTGTTTTGTAATTCTTTAGCGCAGGTATCTGAATCCCAGTTCCCAAGCGAAATTTCTTTTCATCGATAATTTTTAAAAGTCGATTTCAGCAGTGGGAATTTGGGAGCATAGGCGAAAGAATGAAAACAGAGATCGAACCATTTGCAAGCTGGTTTTCATATTGCTTAATGACTTGAGTTAGCGCAGAAGAGCATTAACCTAAATACGAGACTTGTTTTCGTTAACAGATATTTGTATGCATTTGTGAAACTGTGGCATCCGATACCTCCTGCTGACAGCATTATTCACCAAGCACCCTAATAGAGCTGAAAGCAGCAGTGTTAGCTTTTTGGAAATAAAATGAACACTTTATTTATGTATTTTTAAACTGATGAATCTTAGCGGGCAAATGAATGTCTTCTAGCTGCTACAGATGGTTTTTACATGACTAACTATTTTGGTGCGTAGAAAAACCTAGAATACTGGAACCACAAGATATTAAATATTTAATTATTACTCCAGAATGTAAATATGGCCTTGATAAGATGAATTTGTTTACCTAAATTTCAAGTGTTCACTTAGCAACTTTACAAGATTGGGACTGTATTAATTGATATCTGAGAAGAAGAGTGACTACTCAGCATCTCCTCCAAATTTCTTTAAATATCTGAGTGAGTTTCAGTAACAGGAATTTGCTTAACTGGAGGAATAGTCCCAGCTGTTTCAGGCAGAGCCCAGGATCAGTATTTTAGCTGTAATGAACTGTTTCTGTTCTAGATCCCTGCTTTCTGTGGGTTTACAGTGTAACCATAAAAATCCTTTCCAGGCTGCGTTCTGCCTCCTGAGGTCTTTGGGAGGTTTTTTAATATAAAATGCAAATTGTAAAACCACTTAACAGTTGATTTTCAAGCTGCATCTTACCAGTTTAGAGCCTATTCTGGACACGTGTTTTTCCTGTAACTCTAAAGCAACCTTATTTCTTGAATGATACAAGCCCACAGGATTTCCCTCATGTGAGTGTATCAGGCGTTAAGTAATTTCTGCTGTAGTTTGAATCTCTGTGGCTGCAGATCATGCCATTTTCTGCTAAAACAGCGTGTATATTAACTTGGTACTGCTGGGGAAAAAATGTCTGTTTTTTAAGGCTCTTCCAATGAAACAAAAGAAATTGAGTAATAATAGAAAATGTCTATCTGAAAGGCCTCACTTCAGGATGGTTGAAGACAGAATCACAGAATTATGTAGGTTGGAAAAGACCTTTAATATCATCGAATCCAACCGTAAAGACGAAAATTCCTCTTTGAGGTCCGCATCAGATGGCAGTATTCTTAGATAGTGCTTAGGATGTGAAGACGGTGAAGAACAAACAGAAGAAGTGGATCCTGAACTGTCTCTGAGTGCAAGGACTACTTTTGTCAGCATCTGGATCCCACGTACCAGCCTAAACTGCTGACCTTTGCCAGGCTTTTGACCTCACCTCGGAAGTCCACTACCCTCATTTAAATGAGTTTTCCTTAAGGAAAACATGGCTTTTTCTGTTCTTAAGAACTAACGCAGTTTGAAGTGGTGCATAACTCCTGGCACGGCACCGCACTACTCCAGTGCCATCTTCTAGCTTGGCGTGCTCACTTTTAAAGCCCAAAATTTAAATAGTAGGAGCAACTAGCGAAGGCGTGGTGTTACTTGGTCGAAAGATCTGGAGTCTGGATTAACTGTACTTTAACTGCAGAGCACTGTATCTGTCTGTCGTAGCATGGTTTGGGTTGGAAAGGACCTTAAAGATCACGTCCTTCTCTTCCTTCCTTTTTCCCCGGCTTCTCACAAAAAGTTCAGTTGGTGGAATCTATTTGGACGTAGGTCTACAACGTGCATTAGTGGGTGTCACAGTTTCCAGGCTGATGGGGATATGTGCTGCATCTCAAAAGAAGAAAGATGGATGGGGACTTGGATCTTGGATACATTTTTAGTTCTACCAGGCTTGCCTTGTGCCAAAACCCTCCGAGGTGGAAATCCCAGGAGGGAGATAAAATAAACCCCTGTCCTGCAGGTATTATAAGGGTAAATAATGTTTTTGCTGGTGACAGCTGTTAGGGAATCAAGGAAGCAACAATCCTATGAGAGGTATGGGGTGTCGGATCTGTGGAAACGGAGCACTGTTGCATTTATGGTCTTGCACTGGATCATCGTATATATTTGTGTTATTTGCAGTAGGGAGTCAGGGAGCTAAACTACATTCCAAGCAAAGAAACTAATCTTTAGTTTGTGTCCTCGAATGAGGATTAGTTATTCTCATTGGCCTCTCTTCTCAGCACGTGGAAATCTTCAAATAGAAAAGTCAGTGTTTAAATTTTAAGGCATTTCAGTGGCTGCCTTTAACTCAGTGAACACTTCATATCAAGAAAATTGCTGCGATGCCTAACTCAGAGGGATCTGGAATATGTAGAGTAATAGCTGTACTTACTGAAGAGTCATTAATAGCAAAAAGTAGACAGTGTGTTGCATGTAACTCAGCCAAGAGAAGTTTTATTTCTAGTATTTCTCAAGCCTATGCAAACATCATGTAACTCACAGGAAGATTAAATCTGGCCCATTGTGCTTGTATAGAAGTCTTGGATGTGTTGTTTTTGGAGAGCCCGAAGAGCTGTGTGAGGAAAATCACAAACGTGCTTGAGGCTGGTGAAGGTGTTGGACCACGCGCAGAGACTGTGTCATGCTCCACACTCTGTGAAACAGTGACTCGACTAAGGAGCAATGAAGTTTGTGCTTTCAGATCCTTGATAGCTTTGAATCTCAACTTCAGAAGGAGACACAGAGCAGAACTTTGAATAAGAGTGGAAGAGGGCAGTCCAGAGATCGTGAATAACTGGGCCCCGAGTAGATCGTGCTGTTTGAGTAACACTGACCCTTTCCCCTGGAAATCGATGAGTTCTGCTGCTCACCTCATTAGCACCTGACTTGGTAAGTGAGGCTAATGCTGATGTTCATCAGCTTTTCACTTTCTGTTAGGTGTTTTGCTTGTTCTCTTTCTTTTCTGTCATTTTGACACTAAGAAATAGAAAGGGTTTGGAAGTGAAATATATCTACACAAAATTGGAATCAGATTTCTTATGTGTCTTATGAAAATTTAGAGTAACTTGAATTATAAGTGTCCAATTTCCAGTCACAAGTAATGACATTTAAACCTCTGTAGGAAATGCAATCCCTGTGCTGATGTCACCCTCTGGTTTATGATGTGACTGCTTTTGTTTCTGGGCAAGCACTTGAGTGTTTTGCTAGTGAAGCGGTGATTTACTGGTGAGAGTCTCTTGCTGGTCGCACCTGCTCCAACTGTCTGTGGTCGGAGTCGCTGGGAGAGCTGCTGCCTCCGCTGCTGCTGGGTCTCACGCTGGTCCATCGCACTCTGCAATGCAAGGTAACAGAGAACTGGCCTGAGATTTTGTTTCCAAGGGTTCGCCAATTTGGGTCAAATAGCTTGTAAATAGAGCATTTTTGTTCAGGTCGGTCGGGAGAACAGAGAGAGGGTTATTAGGGCATTGGCGGTGCCTTGTTGCAGTGAAGCCCATGGTCCTCGAACTGCCTGAGCGTGCAAACAGTTTTGGGAAACCTTTTTGTCCAGTCAGAGAGCAGACTGCTGTCGCTGCCTTCAGTGAGCCCGTGGGGAGCAAAGAAACGGGCGTCGCGTCGTACCGCTGCTTCAGGGGCTGAGACACCAACGCTCCTTGGTCTTTACCTGAAAGCCGTCACCAGAGGAGCCTCCGCTAGTTAGAATTCTGACCTTCCTGTCTCTTTTTAATCTGTGACAAATCCGTTTCATGTAGGTTTCCTTGTAAAACTCAGGTTTGAATGAGAGAATGAGGTTCTGTAAATGAGCCACAGACCTGGATCGGGGGCTCTCTAATATTCTTATTTGTTTTCTGTTCATGTGGGGTTTTTACCTGTAAAGGAGCAGTTTTTCTCTCTGTATGACTTTTTGGGCACCGCCAGCACGTGTGCTTTATGCAGCAGTGCTCCGTGTTGCCCCGCTGAAGTGCTGCCGGCGTGGCGAGCCGCGGCGCTGGTTCTGAGCAGACACGTCCCACGGGCAGGGACACGGGTGTTGGACACTCAGCATGTGGCTGCGGCATATGACCGCACTCATAAACTTTGTGAGCATTTGTGCCCCTTAAAATAACTGTTTCCACTTAGTCTTTTGCATGTGGTGACAGTTTTCCCTTTCACAGGTACTGCCACAGACTCTTTATCTCCAGCTATTGCAGCACAGCGTGGCAGAAATGGGAAAGCATGTTGCATCTTGCAGATTTCCTATTAGCGCTTGCAAAGAGTTATTTCTTAGAGATTTTAATGTAAAATATATGACAATTGCAACCGATGGCTTCATTATTTAAAATGTGTGGTATTTAAGAGTGATTTTTAAAGGTGCCAGTGAGAAGTGCTTGAGGAAGGAGACTGATTTGAAGGTAACCAGCTCTGTCTAGTAAAAGTAGATGGCACCTGACGACCAGATCACCTCGCAGAGAAATCTTCAGCCACAGAAGAAGGAAACTGGTTTCACTTCTACGTTGGCAAGGCAGCGGCTAAAATCTGCGATGCCCCGTCTGTCCATTCTGTACTTTCCCATACTCTCGGGGCCTGGCGGTGCTGCCCTTGTGGAGCGGTACCTTTTTCAGGAGGGTTCCAGCTGGCACGCACAGCATCTCCCGGGCAACAAATGATCTTAGTTTTGTTTCGGACCACAGGCGAGCAGTTCTGGGGATGGTAACCTGAGACAGTTTGTCTTTGCCAGGATTCAGTCCTTCCCCAGATTTAGAAGCGGCTCACATGCTGCGAGCCGCAGCGCTGTAATTGCCTTTGCTTGCAAGGGGCACCAGCAGCTGTAAAAGGTACAGCAGAGGGAGACGGTCCGTAGTGCTCGGGCAAACGGCCGCCGTGCGTGGAGGGGCCCACTGTTAGTGGCCGATGGTGGGAGAAGGGCTGCTGGGCAAGGGCTGGTGCGGCACACAAGTGTCACTGAGGTGTCTCCCCTGCCACCTCCCTGCCTTGCTCGGCACGCTGCTGGTAGTGCGTGTGGGCGTTGAGCCCCGAAAGGCACAAACCTGCCCGGGTTACCATGCAGGTTACCTTTCTCAGTCAGAATATTGGCTAATATGCAAGAAATGAACTACAAATGATCATGTTTGGGAGACAAAGAATCAACTTGAAAAAGGGAATATTTTGACCAAATTTGGCAAAAAAATTTGCTTTGCCCTTTAAGTAATAGGCATGCATTAAATAAAACATGTCTGGTTTATATGTCTTTTCCTGCTACTGTAAGTCAAAGTTGCTTTGTTTATTAAAAACAAACCCTGAAGTTGAGCAGAGTCTTAATCAGCAAAAGAGCTGCCAGGCTTTCTGGAGAAAACAGTTAATAAAGGATTGGGCTCAGACCACACAGGTTTGCTTTTTAGCATGTGAGCCCAAAACATGCACGCTGTGATGGCATCCGTCCCCGGCAGCCTGTCCACACGCTCACCCGCGTTCTTGTTCAGAAGCAAGCTTGAAGCAGCCCCTTGATTGCCTTTATGTGCAAAATAGATGTATAATCTCCGAAATGCCTCTTATTCAGGGACTACAAAAAGCTTTAAATTATGGATCACCTCAGAAATAAGAATGGCTTCATCTTTAATTTAAATAACATCTGCCTTTAAGGGAAAGAAAAGTGAAAGCTACAGCGTAAGGCTAGAATTGTAAGAGAACTTTAGGGAAATAGAGCAGAATTCCATTATCTTGCAGTGGTATCTGTACTGAGATGCACAGACCCCAAGAATAGCAACTAGAGCTGTCAGATTATTTTTTCTGCATATAGGCGGTGATGTCTGTTTGAATTGCAAGATTCTTGTGTGCTGAGCAAACCTAAGATGAAGGTAATTGGCTCCAGTGTGCAGTTAGTCATTTCCTCTCATGCTTTCGTGTTTGAATTCTTGTGTACTGGATATGACCTTTGTGTCATGGGGCAAAGAGATTTTGAAACGTTATTGCCAGAGTCCCGGGTTTGTGCCCTTGGATAAGCAGTTGCACGCTTACGTGGCTACGGACCAACTTTGCTGGGTTGGTCTCAAACCAGTTGAATTCAATCTAAAATTAAACTTTCCATGCTAGATTACAGTCCTCACAACATGCTTATTCTTCAGGACCCCTTTTTCTTTCTGTAGTAGCCAGGGCATTATAAAGATCTCACTGGGCTTCTGTGTTTGGAAGGCTTAGGGTGTCCTAGGCTCTGGGCAACAGAGTTTTGTCTTCTGAGCCTGGGGCGTGGATGCATTTTCCCATTTGGTCTTTGGGCGTATGTTTGTTTCTGGAGAATACCAACTTCACGCAAGTGCCCTGTACCTCTCGTGCGAGGTTGTAATTGCAGTGGTGTGTGGTGTTACGAGGCTGTAGCATGCAGGACAAGAAAACCTGTGCTACAACAGGCATGTAACACAGAGCACCGTATAGACCAATTTGTGGTTTCATGTAGATTTATATGTACTCTCTCCATGACTTTCTTGATGAAACCTCATCCGGTTACTATCCCTTCCCACCACCTTTTCTTGTCCATCACTTCATAATGACATGGGCAATGAAGGTTTACAGATAAATTACACAAGGGACGGGCATTTCACTGTCCAGATTAGCTCCTGCGTAGACCTGGTGTGAAACCTAGGGGCTGGAAACCAGCCACTGCCCATTAATTACTTTTGTATGGTTGATGACTATCTTTAGGGTTTGTTTTATGTTCTTGTGTTACAGTTTGTTGCCAGTAGGATGATGGTTAATGTATGTTCTGCTCAATATGTCTAAAAGGCCTATTCAGCCCTGTACAAGCAACAAGTTCCTCATTCTTGCCCAGTTTTCTAGTTGAAAGGGAATTTGTGGATTTGACGTTGGCAGACTCTCGTGGTGTGATTTGTCAGGCCCCCGCTAGCTGATGGCGTTTTTGCCAGCGCTGTTGAGGCCGGGAGAGCACAAGCAGCTGGGAACTGTGTGTGTTCCCACGTTGGGGACGCGGTGCGAGCTGATGGTGCAGTGTGGCACAGCACGGGCAGTGCCGCTGGTGTTCTGCCCACCGGCTGTCACACACGCAGGGAGCCTGAAGCTTGTGCACGCTCACTCTCCGTGTGCACTCCGATGTTTTTGATATCGCTGTTACCATATTTGAACGGGAGCATATCCTCCTCTCTCAAACGGGATGACTAACGTGCTTGAGAAGGAGAAGGGAGCAGGACTTCAGAAAGCAATTGCACACCCCTTCTTGCTCCTTTTTAAGCACTGATCCGAGCAGCCATTTCCCTGGCCTGTGACTCCCGCTCCTCTCATCGCACTGAAGCTCCTGTGATCAGTCACGCTCCCTGAAACTTGGCTCCAGCATCTTTCTTCCTATTATGGTCGCCCTGGCCATGTCTGCAGCTGCTGCCCCGCCGCCGGTTATGAGCTTCAGTAGCAGAATCGCTCGGTGCGAGATGCTGCTGCCAGTGGGCTCCTGCTCGGCTTGTGCCGCGCGCGGCTGGGGAGGGAACCTGTGGCGCGGAGCTGGGGCCAGGCCGTCTCCCCCTTCTCCAAAGCCCCTTCAGAGACCGGCCAGAATCTGCTGGCACGTTTTTAAACTGCGGGTTTCTTAACCATCGGTAAAAGGGACTTCATTTGGCTGGGAAGGAGTTCTGATGTGTTCGTATCTTACTCCTCTGCTCTCTGACGTCCTCCTTCCGCTAAGTGGTCAGTTTGAATCGTGACAGGTCCAAACTGCCCAAATGGTTCCAATTCCCTACTTACTGTTGAGCGTGCAAAATTTGCTAACTCTGTATACATTTTGAATAATATTAACAGGTGATCTTTTGAGCAAACGTTCGTTTTTAATGTTCACAGAATGACACAGGCTGCTCTTTCTGAATGTGTCCTGACAGCTCTGCTGCTGTTGGCTGTGCCCTCGGTCTGAGCTGCCTCCCGACCGCGGAGGATTTTGTTCAGAACCTGAAATAGTTAATTAACCCTTACAGATGTTTAGTAATAAATTTTTAACTCTCAGATCATTCGCTCCTTTCTTCCTGGGCAGTTTTTCTTTTTATGGTGGCATAGTAGGCACTCTTAAGCTTTTTTTCTGACCCCTGTAGAATTAACTTTCCCTAAAGAAAGTAAGTCTACAGCAAGAGCTGAATTCTCTGTTGCCTTCCTCCTTGTCAGCCTGCACTCTGCTGTCCCCCTGCTGGGGTTTTGGAAGGTGGGTGGACACAGTGAAGAGAGGCAGCCACGGGAAACCTGGCACTTCTCACCGGTGATGTTTGAATAGATGTTCTGTTCCTCTTCCTCCAAACCACGTATCTTCATGCTCACCATGTGGGTGCTTCAGCTCACAGCTGGACTCAGGGGACCTGGTGGGATAGGAAGGATGTGGAGAGGAAAGGGACAGAAGTAGCTGAAAACCAAGAGCAAAGCAAGGTCTTGGCCACAGAAATTACAATTGGAATCTCGGATGGGCAAACCCGCCTGGTTTTCCACTGTAGCATGGAAAATTGGATTCCCGCGCAACTGTGGCCTCATTAAAAAGAGATTCTTTTTTTAAAGGGTAGAGAAGGGGCAAAAGTCACAGTGTGCACAAATATTGGCTCAGAGTTTTGTCCCATTACCTTGTATGGGGATGCTGCCTTGTGAGAGCCTGACTTACTAGCAGCAGGTTTTCCTTTCACATAGGAAAAGTTTTGTTTTGTTTCCTTATCTTAGGAGAAAGAACAAGGAATTTAGTACTAGAGGAAAAAGGTTTATGAACTCATTGGTGGTTTGAAACCAGAGCAGCGTTTTGGAGTTCCTGACAGCCCCGCGCCCCCCGTCCGCAGGCAGGACAGCTCGGCCTGGGGGTGTTGGGATTTCTTGCAGACCCAGCCACGTCTGCTGGAGGGAGCGGAAGCACGTCAAGGCCGAAACTATTTCCATGTGCAGACAGCTGACTCTGCATATGGTCTCTCTAAGGTTTGTTGGCCTTCCTAGGAGACCTGGCCAATCATTTATGGTAATTCAAAAGTTTAATTTAAACTTCAAAAAAATCATTGCCGCTTTCCAGATCTTTTGAGTGTATCTGGACCAGGTGTGGTGGCTCAGCCACGGCTGTGCAAACAGCGCAGTGCTTCCTGCAGCATGCCTCTGGGCAGGCTGTGGGCTGACATCAGGTGAGATTTTTCTCGGTTTAAGGGTGAGATCAGACATTTGTGGGACAGTTGTGCTTTTAGCACTATCTTGATCTATATGCAAAGCTGTCGGGAGGAGTCCATGTGATGTGGTTTTGCACTTTGAATGGAGGGCACCTCAGAGATCTCTTCTGAACATTAGGAATCCCTCAATTTCCCATTCCAAGGCTATAAAAATTGTGCAATGCCTAGGTATGCCTTGTGACTTGTCAGATGCTTTAACAGTTTTTGCTGCTTCTTCCTCTCAAAATTGTGGGAAGCTGCCTACCTTGCTGAGCAACGATGATTCTAACAACACTTATCTCACTGGAAGTGCAGGGTGTTTCCTTACAACTGTGCCAGCCGCTTTGCTGAACCTGTTGCAGATCCCAGAGCAGCCCGTGACGGCTCTGGGCAGGCGGTTGGGCTGCCCGTGCCTGGGAAACGACTGCGCTGCAGCGTGCTCAGCCGAGCGCGGTGTGTGCACGTGCATAAGTGCCACATCCCAGTGGTGCAGGTGGGGGCTGTGTGGCCTTACACCCAGCTGATTCATTTGCCTCCTGCCTCTGAGGCCGACTGTAGGAGCCAAATCTTTCCTATGTGTTGGAGAAGTGACCGGCAGCGTTCTCCTGTTGTGCTGGCAATGGGGGAGCTGCCAGGTGAGGTCCGTGGCTGTGCGCTCTGCACCCGAGCCCCCCAGAGCAGCCCTTTGTTCTTGGGGTTCACGAGTCCTCTGCAGGGAGGCTGAGGCTGGAAGGCAGCTCGGAGGCGAGAGCCGAGGGCACGACGTGACTCAGTGGTGCTGCAAGCAGGCGGGTGAAGGCTCAATGCAACAGGGCTGCCGAGGGTGCTCGGTGCGGGCTGGGTCACCCCGATGAAACACTCGGCACCGTCCTGGCAAGCTGCCGCCAGCCCAAAGCAGGAGCTCCTTCAAGAGCAGATAGGGGATGTTGTTCCCACCGTGCCGGGTCTACAGCCGCACTCGTGAGTCTGGAAGCAGAGCAGGAGGGTACAGACAGAGGCAGCAGCGTGAGGAGGTGTGGAGGCACCCCGGGAGCTGGCCCCCGCTGCCCCCCCCGCGCCTGGGCTGGCCGTGACGGCCCCTGCCCACAGCACACAGTGACCCTGAGCGGATCCGCAGAAGCAGTGTCGGGAAACATGGACTGAAAACATTCCCAGCCTAATGGAGGGGCTGGAGCTGCTCCTCGCAGCAAGCAGCTGGTTTCCCTTTTAGGGTTGGCGGCAGGCAGAAACAATTTCACACGGATTCCAGGACCCATAATGGTTCTGGAAAGCCAACAGGAACAAAAAGCGTTCTTCTCCTCTTCTGACCTTGGAGCGCGTTGAGGACCATCTTCCAAAGCCTTGCCCCTGGACAGTTTCATCCTTACATGGGGAGCGCTCGCCTGTCCCAGTGAGGTTGTGCGTTCTCCTCTGCGTGTCTCTTTAGGTGTGAGCTGCCGCTGCACTAGCCGTGCTCGGAGCGGCTCGGGGAAGGTGAGAATCGGCAGGAACCTGACAGACAGTCAAAGGCAGGTCTATTCCTGTGTCCCGGAGAGATTAAGTGTTTCCCTAGGAATAGCCTTACGGGTTGCTCTAGGATGACTTTGTGGAGCAGCTGGTTGTGACCTGACAACGAACAACAAACTGGTGTGAAGTTACAGAGGGTTATAGGTTCACCATATACACAAGACCTCTCGCAGAAGGAGTTCATTGTAGCAGGAGTTGTCTCAAAAGGCTGGTTAAACTCTCAAGTGATTGCACGCGGGAGAAAGCCCAGCCCTGGACAGTCTGTACTGCCTCCTTTGCATAATAGGTCCTCAGTTTATCGACACTAAAATTAATGTAATAATCTCCTGGGGCTGTTGCTAAGCCATCTGCTGTGTTGCTGCTGACAATGACACTGGGGTGGTGTTAGGTGCATGTTACTCTCTAATTAGAAAGTGGACTCTGCTGTGCGTCCTTGACAAATTGCTGACCTTTCTCATATGTGAAGCTATTCTGAGCTTGGTTCCAGACTGATCAGATTTGCATCCTGGAGCACTTTAAATGTTGTTTGTGAGAGGAGTTCTTGTTCCCAAAGCTGTTTGTTCATGGGCACAGGAGGAGAACTGAACTTCCTTTCCTCTGTGAGCACAACTCTAGCTGTCAAAGGGAAAGGGTAGGCAGCTGGCAGGCGTGTGGCTGCTGTTTATATTTGCCCTGAGACAGCCAACGAGACAGCTGAGAGAATACCCCACATCCAGCTCTGCCGTCCCCACCTACGGGAGACCTGCTTCAGTAGACCTTGTCCCATGGGGACCACGGCCATCTGGTAATGGGCAAACACTCTCTTTGCAACTGGAATCCCATCATTTTAGGGCAACGCCTTGGTTAGTATTTGAAAGTGTTACTTACATCAGCCTAGCACACAGCTAATGTTTACAGGGTGGTGCAGACTGCAAAATATGAGCACATGCTAATTAGCACGCATAGTGATTGCATATATTGTGCCTTCTAAATCTGAGCCTTAATTAAAGCTTTTTTAATGCATTTTAAAACTCTACTTCTTCATGAATGGAGACAATTTCCAGGTTCCTTATTACAATCACAATAGGAATTGTGGGCTTTTGTGGTATTTCTTTTAGTCTATTTTTGTTGTCCCACCTTCTGCCTCCCCCTGAACTTGGTCTCCGGCAGTGCCATGTCCTCAGGGGTGAAGATGCAGAGTTTGTGTTGGCATTGCATAGGGCTTTGACACCCCTGCCCAGCACCGTGTACGAGACAGGAACAAAGAGAGCAAACAGCTTATCTAATACAAATAACTCTGAGCAAACTTCCTGGGCTTGTTCTTTTTTCTGTGGAAAAGGCAGTGTGGAGTCAGCTCCCGTATGCTCTTGCAGCCGTCTTGGCCACGTGACGCTGTGCGCAATGGCTCTGCTGGCAGCATGTGTGTCGGCCAGCCCGCAGGGACCCCGCAGTGCCGGAGCTCGGCACGCACGGCGTGCAGCAGACATAGGTAGACTTTGGGGAGAAACTACTCAAAGCGGAGGCAAGCATGGCACGCTGCTTTAGGGTCCACCTCGGGATATCATTCTCAAAGGGTTTATAGGGTTTTCACTTCCTCCTCTGTGGCCGCTCTGTGTCACAGCACTGCGGAGCACCCACCGGCGCTGCCGGCAGCACTGCTGCTGAGTGCCGGCCCGGGGCTTCGGCCAGCACCAGGTGAGCTGGGGGTCCTGGTGGGCTGGGGAGTGCCAGCTGCCCTCGCCGGTGGAGGAGAGGAGGACCGGCACTGCTGGGAGCCTGGGTGACAAACCGCATTTGGGATTGACATGTTCCTGTCCTGTCACTATTTGTTTAATCCCCGTTTTGATGGTGATGATCGCTCAGCTGCCCCGGGGGAGCAGCCCGTAGCCCCCCTCTGGTTTGCTGGCTGCCACCGGGTCCCCAGGGGGCGCGCGGGGCCGGGGGACGGTGCGCGCTCAGGGCAGCAGCACCTTCCTTGTTGGGGTGGTTTGCGGTTCAGTGGCACAGGAGCCCCAGCGGTCCTTGGTGGGTTTATCCTGCCCGACTCCTGCGACATGGGGAAATGCTGCCCCTTGTTTGGAGTTTGGGGACCAGAGCTCACAGAGGGGCAGTGTCAGGCCGGCTGAATCCTTGTCACCAGTAAAACCCAAGGCTTCTCCATTCAAGTTGTTCTGCCTTCCCTCGCGTTTTCTGATGTCCTCTGACCCCGTATTACAGGACCACAGCAATAAAGTGCAGCCCATTGAGCAAACATGGCAGCTCACGGCTCCCAGGGTAGGAGTGCTCATTAGAGGCCCTTTATTACAGACACACCTTGGAAAGTTCCCTTCAACAGGGCTGGGAGGAGGAGGGTTGTTAATTTGATTTTCATTCTTTGCCAGAGAGAAAGGTCCCGGATGGCGTCAGGGATCGAAGGCGAGTGGGGCAGCAGAGGAGGCGGCAGTGGGTGAGAAGCGGCCGGGAGCAGTGTGGGGTGCCGGGGGTGCGGGAGCTGCTGCCCGGACCGGTGCACACTGCGCGGGGTGCCGCCAAGGGAGGGGGCGCTGGGGGCAGAGCCGGGGCAGCGGGTCCGGTTCGGTGCCCTGGCACGCGTCCGGCTCCCCTGGGCAAACCTCTCCACATGCCAGCCCCGTCTCCAGTAACAGACTGGAAATCGCCCGGCGCAGCCCAGCTGCCTTCTTCCATGGCCAGCAGGTCTGGGGCTGCTGGCTGGGGCTCTGTAGGATGGGCTCGGCAGAGCAGTGGCCCAAAGCCTGCGCTCCCCACGGGGGCACGCCGTGGAGCAGCTCCCGCCACCGCAGCCACCCGCAGCAGCCTGCCACGCTGCAGGGCACCGAGCGGTCAGAGGAGCAGGCGACGGCCGGGGCAGCAGCTGGGGAACGAGTGTCTGAAAAGGGACTTTGTTCCCCCTCTGTTGGTCACGTAGCCATGTGGGAACACTAGATTTATTCACCGGCAGCCCTATCGGCACATACCAGGCTTGACAACAGCTGGGAGCTGTGTGGCTTGACCAAGAATAGCCCTGGGGAGCTCACTGCCGTGAGTCAGAGCTGTCTGGATCGACTCCTGCCCTGGAGGGACACGGCCGCTGTGGCCGGGCAGCCCGCGAGCAGGGAGGCAGAGACTCGCGGTGAGCTCTTGGCCCCATTAAATGCTAAACTGTAGATTGAGCCATAATAGCTCTTTCTGAAGTGGGTGGGTTCATGAAGAAAACTGCAGCGTGCGGCGCTCTGCAGCTGACTGCTCAGATGTAATTCTATGGGCTTGTCTACACTTGATAGCAACCTGTATTAAAGAAGGGTGTGATTTTGCAAGTGGAAAACTCCATATTTAGGAATAACCAGGTTAAACCAAACAGAAGGAAGATACTCTTGTTCTGGAGTTAGTGCTCCAAGGAAAGCAAAATAGCTCCACAAACCTCTTGTCTGAGAGGGAGGCAAGGGGCAAGGAGAGATGTCTGATCTCCAGTGTGCAAAACCCCGACACCTGTATTGCTTGTAAAACACCCGCCTCCCCAACACTTTGTCCCTGAAGAATGTTTGTAGTTGGAGCGACATGTACAAAATGGTTTGCTGGGATGTGGCTCCGTAGCTGGGTGCAGAGTGGGGTACCTGGTTCCTGCTGCCCTGTGGAGCAGCTGCTTTGAAGTTCTGGAAAAGTTGCAGAATTTGGAACGCTGACAGCCCCGTCAGGCAGAGCATCAGCTCACGGGCCATCAGGAGGAATCTCACCATTGGTGCGGGGCCGTGCTGGTGGCTGAGTGTGGCTCTCTGAAGGGCTGCTTGGTAGACAGATCTCCTTCAAGGTGGCTGGCTCTCTGATGTGACAGGGGATGTGTGCCCAGCATGTGCACGCTCCTGTTTTTGGTACCAAATCAAAACTTTTCATGCAAAAAATTTCTCTCTTTTGGTCATCACTTACACTTTGCTTCCCAGCAAGGAGGCAGACCGTGAGAAGCTCAGCTGCATGCTTACATGTCTAGGTTTCTCTGAGTGGTGCCCAAGGGCTCCAACTGTTGAACTTGAGTATAAACGCGAAGCGAGATTTGTGCCAGGCCCTGAATGCGTGCAGGCTTTTTTGGAAGTGTGTAGAGGCGCAGAGCAGGTGCAGCCGCTCAGGTCTGTGTCCTCTCCTGATAGCGGCTGTTCGTTGGCTCAGCACAGGGGTTGGTGGTGCTTGTCCTCTAGAGGTGGCAGGGCTGTGCAGGGACATCTCGGGCAGTGTAAGCTGATACTGACGCAGCATCTCCGCTGATCTCTTAGCAGGTGAAGGAAGCCCTCAGACTGGCACCATGACAGAGTGCTTTGACTGTGACAACTGCAAGGAATCCTTGTATGGACGCAAGTACATCCAGATGGACAATGGCCCGTACTGCATCCCCTGCTACGATGCCCACTTTGCCAACACCTGTGATGAGTGCAAAGAGCTGATCGGCCACGACTGCCGAGTGAGTATGGGACCCCGTGGCCGGGCAGGGCGGTCCCCTGGGGCGATGGGTCCCCTCCTCATCTCGGCTCTCCTCCCCAGGAGCTGTACTACGAGGATCGCCATTACCACGAGCACTGCTTTCGTTGCTTCCGCTGTGACCGTTCTCTGGCTGACGAGCCGTTTACCTGCCAAGGCGAGGAGCTGCTGTGCAATGACTGCTACTGCAGCGAGTTTTCCTCCAAATGCATTGCCTGTGAGAAGACGGTCATGCCAGGTAGGAGCGGGTAGACTCGAGCACTGCGGTTTGTTCCTGGTCCCAGCGGCGTCAGCCAGGGCTGCAGGGTCCGACACCAGGGCAGCAAGGGAGAGTGCTGAATTTCTGCTCTCCTGCCCCGTTGTCACTGCACAGAGTGGGCCGGCACTTTGCTTGCCTGGCAAGACAGCAGGATCCTGAGCTGCGGTCACCACAGCAGCCTTGTCTGTCTGTTCCCCTTTTTCATGGGGAAGTGAGCCGGGGAGGAGATAACAATGTGTTTCCTGGGCATTTTCTGGTGTGTGCTGACAAGAAGAATGACTAAAGGCTTGTGATCATCTCTGGAGATGGCCTGAGGCAAAGGAGTGCCTTTGCCTGGCCATTCTGGCACCATCTTCAGATGTAGGTTACAACAGGCGTCTCTGCCGCAGCCTGCGTGCGGTGCTGGGGGCATGTTCCCGCAGCCTGTGGGGTGGGTCCGGGGCCTCCGCCGTCCTGCGCTGCCATGGGGAGGGCAGGCACAGAGCCGGGTGTGCAGGACTGCAGTTTATCCTGCACAGCCTCCCCTGTCCCCTGTGCATGTGTGTGCTGCGCCCTCCTGTCACTGTGAACGGCTCTCTCCGCAGGATCCCGTAAGCTGGAGTACAACGGACAAACCTGGCACGAGCATTGCTTCATATGCAGCAGCTGCCAGCAGCCCATCGGGTCACGATCCTTCATCCCAGACAAGAAGGATTATTACTGCGTCCCTTGTTATGAGAGCAAGTTTGCTCCTCGCTGCACTCGTTGCAAAAAGGTACGTCTGGCCTGACAGCCTAAAGCCCCTGCATTCTCTGACCCAGGGACACGTTCCCCGCTCCTGTCGGAGCCCCACCAGAGAAGGGTTCAGGTGCCAGCACCCCAGCTAGCTGCTGGTCGTGCGCTGCAGCCCGTTTCCTCGTGTCCGTGTGTCACCAGTGTGCGCTCTCTTCCCTCAGACCCTCACCAAGGGAGGAGTGACTTACCGGGATGAGCCGTGGCACAAGGAGTGCTTCGTCTGCACAGGCTGCAAGACCCCCCTGGCTGGCCAGCAGTTCACCTCCCAGGATGACAACCCCTACTGCATCAAGTGCTTTGGGAACCTCTATGCCAAGAAGTGCAGCGCCTGCACAAAGCCCATCACAGGTGAGTACAAAGGCCCTGGTTACGGGGCACTTCCGCAGCACAGGGCACGACCTACCTGCCCCGTTTCCAGACATGCAGTGACTTCTCTGGGTGAAGCTGCACTCTCAATTGCACGTGTGGCCCAGGCCCATATGATGCTCACATGCATCTCCACCATGCGGGCTTGCGCAAGTGTCTCCAGGCACTTCAGGCCTCCCAGGGACAAATGCTGGGGAGTGCAAGCTGCCTTCAGGCACGTCCTCCCCAGAAACAACTGCAGTGAGAGAGGATCTCTTTGTTGCAGTGGTCCTAGAGCTGCTCGTGTCCCTTCATCTGCATCTTTCAAAGCCGTGAACTGTGTCTCTTGGGAGGAATTCCCTCTGCCCAGGGGTAAAGGCTCCCAAAATGACCCCTCACAGTGTGATCTCATGTCCCGAGCTTGCCGTGTTTGACGCTGGTTCCCACGTCCTGTGGAAGGGAAGGGAATGCTCACATACAGGGAAAGCCAGAGACTTCCAGCCATAGCTGGAGCAGGAACTGCTGCAGGGAGTCTGGACCTGCTGTACCTGCCATGGGCAGAAGCTGGGGGTCCTTTTCTGCCCAAACCCCTGAGAGGGTCTGGCTGCCTTCCTGTCCTCCCCCACTTGACCATTCCCTTTGCAACTCTTGTCTCTGGCTGCGGGGAAGGCAGGCAAAGCCATGAATCAGCACGTGACTCAGAGGATGACTCTGGCTGAGGACAGGGCAGCCCCCGGGCACCACGCTTCCCGTCTGGTCCGCATCACTCTGTCACAGCGCTGTGGAGAAAGGGGTCACAGCCCACAAGTCCAACCACTGCAGGCAGAGGAAGGAATCTGCCTGCGGACCCTCTGCAGGAGCAGTGGCCTGGGCTGGTGGCAGGAGACCTCTTCCCGGGATTTCACTAGCACTGTCCCTGGAAGGAACAGCTCTAGGCAGTGCTGCCTGGAGCTCCCGACAGCCCCTTGTTCACTGCGATGGTGCAGCTCCGCTCCCTGCTCCTCTCTGGGGAGAAAATGGAGATTCTGGTCTGAGGATCTCAACCCTGCAAAATCTGGTGTAAAATAATTTTGGTCCTTTGACCCCCCCACCAAGAGTGGAGGTGTGTATTTCAGATGCATGCGATGCGGGGGGGGTGTTTGGGTGCCACAGTGCAGCACTGCATGTGAAGACCTGACTCGGAGACTGGGTCTGTGCGGGAAGCTCATCCCAGTTTCTCCAGGGGTTCTAACGCTGCACTCTGTCCCTCCTGTAGGCTTTGGCGGTGGTAAATATGTCTCCTTTGAGGACCGTCACTGGCACCATAATTGCTTTAACTGTGCCCGCTGCAACACCTCGCTGGTCGGGAAAGGCTTCATCCCTGACAACGATGAGATCCTGTGCCGCGACTGCAGCAGCGATCTATGAGCCTCCGAGGACACCGTGGGGCAGGGGCTTTCTCTATTCTTCAGGGCCTTTGTGCCAGAAATCCCAACAACATTTCAGGGGCAGGGCACAAGGCACAGGAGATGGGGGCTGACCCCGAACCACGGTGTGTTCAGGGGGTTCCTGTGCCCCTTTCTGAAGGCTAGAGTATGCTATGCTATGGCTCTGTGCAGAGTCAAAGCTAAATAAAGTTGAAAAAGGAGCTTCAACACCCCCCCATTATTTAGTCTTTCCTTTTGCTTCCTGTCTGACCAGGCACGAGCTGAGCCCAGGGCCCCGGCTGAGCAAAGGGCAGCACCAGCTTCAGTGCTGGGCTGCTGGATCTGCACGCTGGCAGCATGTTATTTGCGCCCCCTGGCACAGCGCTGACTCTTCTCTTTTCCCCATGCGCTTCCCTTGCTCTGTGTGACATAAGGCAGCAGCTCCCGGTCCACGCGGCTTGGCTGTGCTCGCCTGCGAAGGGAATGGCTTTGCAGCACAGCCCTTCCGCACGTGTGGCTGGCCTCTGGCGACCCGGGCTTGAAGGGTGCTCTCTGCCCGGTTCGGGAGGTTTGGGGACACCAGGCTGGAGTGTGGCCAGGAGAAGAGTGTGTGTCCTGCCAGATGGGATCAACCTCTGGATTTCTGTAGCCACCTCACCGCTTGTGGGCCAGACCCTTTGCTCTGCACATCTCCATGGAGGTGCTCTCACTCAGTTGTGGATGCAGAGCTCAAATCACTCGCAGGTACGGGGTGTTCTGCCCCCACCACCTCCCTGCCCTGTTCCTGTCCATCTGTGTTGTGGTGTCCCATGGCTGCCTGTGCAGTGTCTGAGCTGGAGCTGGTGGGTATTGGCCCGGTGGTAGTCCCCCCTGAGATGCGCCTGGCTGAGCCCTGGAGAAGGGTGTGCTGAAGGCTGAGAGCACCCAGGGCTTTATTCCTACTCCATCCCTCTCATGGGGATCCCTGGGATGGGGACTGCCTTGCTGAGCCCAGCCACCAGCGGCACTGGCAACACCGCAGACCTCCGTTAATGCGGGGAGGGGAGTGTTGTGGCTGCGCTCGGTGTCTGCTGGGAGCGCTGGAGGGGTGGATCTGTGGGAGCACAGGGCTCCAGTGTGGAGGTCAGCCAACGGGGCGGCCGGCATGTCCACAACCTGCTCCTGCCAGCGCTGAGCATCCCCTGCCCCGGCGGGCAGAGACCGGCAGCTCCCCCAGCCACACGCATCCCTTGCTGCATCCCAAACGAGAAGCAAAGCAAAGGTGGCACCTGCGCTGCCCTGAGGAGGGGCTGTGCATCTCCTGTGTCCCTGCATTGGCCCTAACTGTGCAAAATAGGACATTTTGAGCCATCCCAGACTTGCACGAGGGCTTGAGCTGTCCTTGCCCCATGGCTGAGCTGGCTTTGGGCCTCCCTCGGGCCCCTCTGTGGTGGGATGCTCTCTCCTGTCTTGTCTCCACGTTCCTTTTGCTTCTGTCTTGCTGGGGCACTTATGCTGACCCTGCTTTCCTGCTTAGACAGCCACGTGCTTTTTCTGAAAGCATCTTCTTGTGTTTGTTTTTTTTCTCCTTTTGTACTCTTTTGTCATGAATATCTGTCATTTTGTAACCAACTACAGGATGAAGGGGCTAGCCCCCCCCCCCAGGCTTTCCTTTAGGAACAGAAAATGTTATGCATGTTGAAGTGTTATTAACTGTATGCAGATCCTTGTTGAATCCTCGTTTGAAAGCTTTGATGCAGGCAAATCAGAGTTTGTGTGTTTGCTATTCTGAGGAGCTTGGAGCTAGAAGGAATTGTTGTAAGCCTCAGCCTCTTGTGTATTTCCTATGGCTTTATATAATAAACCATTTTGGTGACGCTTGCTCTCCTGCGTTTCTCGAGCAGCAGGCACAGTGCTGTCTGACTCGGTGTTGTGGCTCAGTGCTCAGCTCTATCCTCGCCCCTCACCCCATCCTGGGGACAGGCAATGCCCGCGGTGCTCCCCACCAGTCCCGAGGGTTATGGCAGAGGAACAGCAGCTCCTTCTCCCAGCTGTGGGCTGCAGTGGGTTCCTGGTGCCAGGGCTGGCTGGCTGTCCGTGCCTGCTGTCTGTTTGGGCAGGCTGTTCTGCAGGATGGGCCTGAGCAGGACTCAGGCGGTGCCGGTGCTGCCCAGGCGCCATGGCTCCGGGCTGGCCGTGGGTCGGGCTCGGCGGCTGCCAGGATGCTGCACCACTGCAGGAGCTGGTCTCGCTCGCTGCAATACCGAATTGTATCCCACTGTGCAGACGAGCTTCCTTCCCCCCACGGTACACGCTCTCCGGTCCACATGTGCAGGCTCTCAGGAGGAGTTTGGTGGGGAAGCTGCTGTAGTCTCCCGTCAGGGTAACCGTGGTCTGTCTCCTTCTGGCAGCTTTCCCCGAAGCGGTGCGTGCTCATTACTCACTTTTATCAGCCAGGGAGCCATTTATTCCCCTAACATCTGAAACCATTTTCCACAGATTCCTTTACATTTACTAACAGCTGCCATGACTTCCTCGGGGGTTGCCTGCCCCGCCGCCTGCTCCCTTCCCCCTGCGCGGCGGCTGCCCTGCGGCGAGTGCTGCTCCGGCTGCAGGACCGGCACGGCCCGTGTGGCACCACAGCACGGGCTCTGCGCATCCACAGTCCTGGCTCCTCCAAAGGCTCCTGCTCTGGCAGCTAATGGGGTTTTTAAAATAAGGTTTTTGTCACTGTTGCTGCCCTGTGACCTGCGCTGGCTCCGGCTTTGCTGCTGCTCAGCCTCAGAGGGTGATGGAGGAGCTTCGGCCCCGGAGGTTTCCAGCTGAGCCTCTCCTCCAGCTGGAGCACCGCAAACCCTTGTTTCTGCAGCGCTGTTTCCAGGGATTAACCACAAAAGGTTTCTGTACAAAGGGCCCCCAGGCTCCTCTTTCAGTCAGCCTCAAGAGCCTCACGTTTTTAGCCAAAAAAGGAAATGGCCCAGCTGCATGCAGCACTGGAACATCTGGATTTTATCCCTGTCATGAATGGGTCATGGCTGTGCATGGCCCAGTGCCTGATTTACAGGAGGGGGAGGGTGATGTCATGCACAAACATCCCCCGAGACTCCCAGAGTGCGGATCTGAAACAATCATGAAAATATTATTAAGCACAGGCGAAAAGTGCAGGGGGAGGGCCGGGGCTGCTGCGCAGGGTGAGGTGGGAGCAGGGAAACACACTGGGAGCCTGGGGCAGCACTGGGGGTGTAGAAAGAGCCTCCGGCATCAACCAAACACGCCCAAGCTGCGCTTCCCTGCACTGCCCGCCGGTGCCTCAGCTCGGCACAGGGTCAGGGATGGCACTGCAGCCCTCACGGGCAGAGCCGTGTCCGAGCCGCTGCCCGCCCCGGCCCCAGCACGGTGTCCCAAAGGGGCTGCTTGCTCTGGGCCAGGGAGTGAGAGGAGGAGTGAGAGCAGGGCCCTGCCACGGGCCGGCTGGTGCAGAGATGGGGATGAGTACAAGGGCAGGGACGTGATGCTCCCTGGTGCGTGGAAGCAGTGTTGTGTCATGGCCCAGGGCACCAGAGGCAGCTCAGCTCAGTGGTGACGACGGCTGCTCGCTGCTGGCCCTGCAGCGGTGCCCGTGCTGGGCACATGCCGGCCGTCTGCTTCCTCCCCCAGAGACGGACACAGCTGCTCCTGGCTCGGGCTGGCTACAGGCAGCAGTTTCCCTTCCCAGGGGTTTGTTCTCTTTCCAGCCAGGCCCCCGGAGGAGAGCTGAGCTGTCTATCGGGTACGGTCTGGGCCGCAGCAATGTGTCCCAGAGCCGACGGGAGCTGCACGGCTGGGGAGTGAGGTCTGCCTGCTCCTGCCTGCAGCTGGGCAGGAGGGAAGGGCTGATTTCAGCTGCCTGCCGGCGTTTGCTGCTTTTCCAGTTGTAGCAGCACACAGGTTCAGACAGCGTGTCAGATTAGTGTGCCGGTAATGCCTTGTCTGAGCGCCCTAAACCGAGCACGGACCTGCCTTGGCTGCTCTTGCATCCTGCCAGGTGACCCGTCAGGAGGCTGCGCCGGTGCTGGGTGAGGCTGGAGGCTCTGTTTTGGTCCCCCAATGGTAACAAGCAGGTCTCCAGGGCAGTTGCTGCAGGTCCCAGGGAGGGTGGGAGAGCTGGTCTTACAGGGCGAATAGCTCTCCCTTCATCCCCAGTGTTAGGAGGCAGGGATGTGGTTATAGCCAGGCTGAACCCTGCAGGCACCCTGTGAATACTCCCCCAGGTCTCTTTTGCTGTCCCTTTGTCCCCACCCTGCCAGGGCAGCGCCTAGTGAAGGTGCTGGGGAGGTGGGGAAGGAGCTGTAGCTCAGCTCAAGTGGGTTTGCTCCCTTCATCCCACCTTTCCTTCCAGGCAAACTGTGCCATGGCGCTCCCTGGTCTGTCCCGCAGCCACGGCACAGGGGCTGCTGCTGCGGCACATGGCACCAAGGGGCTGCGCTGCCGCTGCCCGGGACAGAGTGGCACCTCCCAGAGCAACCACCTCCCCCTGGAGCAAACCTTCTCCCAGGTGCACTGCCATCTGTGCGGTGAGGAGAAGGGAGGCCATGCAGCGGCTGGTCTTGTCTCACCTCGACCTTCCTAATACCAGTGGCCCAAAATAAAGAGGCCATGTGGACATTGCTAGATTTCAACTCCTTCCCTTTCCAGGGATGAAGTTTCATACAACGGGAAATGGAAGAACACTAAGTTCAGAATCTTATCTCTTTTTATTTTTAGACAGGCATTCATGAGGAAGAAATGACGTACTTTGGGACAGCCTGTAGTGCAAAAGAGTAATTAAAGACAATATTCTTACCTTCGGTATCACTGTCTCCTCAGTGAATTGGCTGTTCCCAGGGCAGGATCATGTTTGTCTGCCATAATTAAGCCCAATTTTGTTGTTGTTGTTGTTGCTTTTGGCTTAAAGTAATTTATCATGCATGGTAGAAAAATATGAATAATTTATTTGTGAGTTAAAATTTAATTATAGCTTTGCATTTGGCAAAGCAGGGGCAAAACACTGGCATGATCTCTCCTTGGCATTCAGGGTGGATCTGAAGAAGGCAATTAAAATCCAAGGGAAAGTGGAAGGTTGCAGCCATGGTTTCTGTGGGAGGACTTCCACTGGGATCGTGTCACTCAAGCGCAGTCATGTTGCTGAAAGCCTGTCAGGCAACAAAAGCCTGCGCTTCCCAGGTACCCAGGGCAACAGCTCTGACCCATGAGAGGCAGACCGACGGCCGCATACCAGATCCTACATGTTTGTTTCTTTCAGGTCTGTTCCAGTTCGGACTCTGATTCATGACTGCGTAATGCTGCTGGAGCCTGTCAGGTCTGCCAGCCGCTGGCATCCCACCTGCGCAACATGGGGAAGGTTTTCCCCCCCGGCTGCAGGGACATGGGGGCTCATACCCAAGTGGGCGCACGGTGCCGGCCGCAGGGCCAGGAGCTCTGCGTGTGAGGCTGTGTTGAGCACAGGTGACAGGGACACTCGGCGCTGCCAAGCCTGGATGCTCCCTCCCTGCCTTGCGTTCAGCCCTCACCTCAAGCCCCCACTGCAGGAGGTGATTTACAAGCCGCATGCTATGGATTACAGCCACGTCTGGGCAAAGCAACCATGCCTGTGAGACCCCGTCTGTCCTGCTTCCTGGGGCTCAAGAGTTTTCGCAGGGAGAGGAGGTGGAGGCGGGCTTGCAGGTAGCTCAGCGTCACCGCACACCTCTGCCTTGGCTCAGCACCCAGTGCTGCGTGGGCTGAGCACCCCAGCTGCCCGCCCTGTCCTCAGGCAAGCCGAGGAGCACCGCTCCCCAGAAGGCAGGCCTGCTGTCCTGGGACCCTGGTGCTGCACGCTGGCTGCCTTCCCCTCCAGATGGGTCCTGGAATGTGCAGCATGAATGTTTACTTAAGCAAGCTCACAATAATTTTGATAAGGGTAATTAAAGCCATGACATTTTCTAAGTACTTCTTCCTGTTTTCTCTATCCTTGTCCCATGTGTTCTGCAGCACCGCTGCGGCAGAGGAGGAGCATGGGTATGTGGAGGGCAGCGTATGGGTGCACGGCTGAAGGATGCTGTGAGGGGCAGAGATGCTGTATGGCTGCGGGATGGGGTGTTGTCTGCACGCTCTGCACTTGCATGGGGGGTATGAGTGAGTTTTGGAGCAGTTGTCCATGGTTACGGGGACTTCATCACATGTGCTACTGGGCTGAATGCTGTGCTGTTTCCAGGAGATGTCAAGGCTGTTTCAAAGTGCATGCAGTTGCATTTTTGCACACATAACACTACAGAAAGCATCCATGCTAGCAGTGTTTGGAACAGGACTTTTGGGTATCTATTTAGCTTTCCCCTCCTCCATTCCCCTTTCTCCCACCTTCTGACACCAGCCCAGCGCATTCCCACCCCTCACGACTGCCCCGAGGCTGCTGCCTGCTGAGATGGGAATGGTTTCACAAGTGTCTCCTGCTTTTAACTTTGCCTTCTCCACTTTGCTGTTGCCCCTCGAGAAAGGTCATTGTGCCTCCAAGGCTGGGGTCAGTCCTGATCCCAAATCCAGTGCCAGCATCCTGGGGCAGTCTGTGCCACCAAATATGGCCAGCGCTCGGGTGAGCCGCAGGCAGGCCTGGAGGGGCTTGGAAGGCAGCCATGCGGAGGGCTGCTGCCCGCAGAACCCCCTGGGCGCTGTGCCCAGCCAGGCTGGGCTGCTGCAGTGCTGGGGTCCAGCCGCTGCCACCGAGGGACAGGCAGGACTCCTGGCAGGCAGGGAGGCAGGCAGGGCTGTGCAGCATCGCAGCTCTCCTGGGCATGCGGCTCTCCCTCCTCTCACAGCAGTGACTGCCGCACACCCACCCCAGCTCTCTGCACAGCCTGGACAGCATGCGCCCAGCTGCTCCAGATAAAACAGCATTTTCTTGGTGACTGCTAACTATTTGAGAACAATTTAAGCTAATGGCCTCTTACAACACGACACTTTCCGCTCTGATTTACTAGGAAGCATAAGCAGCCACCAGGGTGGCAACCCCTTCATCTGCTAAAAGCTGTCTGGAGGGCCTTGTGCGTGCAGCCAGCCCTGCTTCTGGCCACGGGGGATTGCCTGCCCCTTGCTGGGGTTCCCTCTCCAGCCCCTTTTCTCTCTCACTGTCAGACTTGTGTCCCCTCCTGCAGAGAGGGCAGCTCTGGGGTACCTGGGAGGCGAGGGGGGCCACTGCTGCCACGTCTGCCACCAGTCCCCCGCTCCCAGGCTGACACACGCAGCCTCTCGGCAAGACACCCTCTCCCCCAGCCATCACCCCAGGGAGCCGTGCTCCACGGCAGAGGGGTCCAGCGGTGGAGTGGAGGCACGGGCCACAAACACCCACCCGGACAGGGCTCTGAGGTCCTGGCCAGCACATCCCTGGGGCCTCAGCAGTGATGGACACAGAGTGTGCCACCATGCCTGTGCCAGAGCAGGATGTCAAGCTTGTTAATAACAGCACTGGTGGAAACGGTGGAAAAAGGGGTGCTGGGGAGCTTTGCAAGCCGCTCTGTGGGCTCCGGTGCCCAGATTCTGTCCAGGTCATGCTGTCGGCACCTTTGGTTTTCTGGCACTTACACGATGATCTGCCTCTCCCAGGCAACAGAATGATAAAATAGCCGCTCGCAGCTGAGGCACTGGGGAGCTGAGACCGCAGAAATGCCAGGACCTGCTCCAAGGGGACTCCCGCTCCTCGGGCCTCCTGTGACGCGGGCTTCGGCCCAAGCGCTGCCTCCCCCTTCCTCTGGCCCTGCCGCCGCTCCTGCGGTGTGGTGGGTGGGTACTGCTGCCATCTTCAGGCCCGTGACTTCCTCCAGCATCTGCTGTGGGCACTGGAACACCTCTCCCGTGGGCCTCGGTCGCTGGTGCTGCTCTCTTGAGCGGGCAGATGGGACTGAACCCAGCTGTTCCTTTGGGCGCACCGCCGGGCGGGAGCTCTCCCGTGCCTTATCGCTGCGCCCGGAGCTGCGGCGCTGTCACAGGAACGAATGCCAGCGGCAGAAATCCCGTCCCTCTGCCCCCCGTCCGCACAGGAACCACCGGGGCCGCCCCCAGCCCGCTGCGGGCTCCCGTGCGGCGCCTGTGCAGAGGAGGCGCACGTCCCCGCCCGCGCCGAGGGACAGCTCGGCCCTACGAGGGCCGCCCGCGCCCGCTCCCCGCCCCGCACCGGGCAGCTCCGGCGGCACCGGGCCGGTTTTCCACGCGCCGCCGGGCGCGCCCAAAGCCTCCAGCACCGGAGGGCTCCGCTGAGCCGCCGCCGTGCTGGCCAGGACCCGGCGGCTCGCCGTGAGGGTGCCCAGAGGAAACGGCCTGGTCGCGCCCGGGTGACGAGGGACCCGTCGGCCTGCGGCGGCTCCGGGCCGCAGGGGCCGGGCCGGGCCGGGCCCGCCTCCCGCCGGCAGCCCCGAGGCGGCCGAGGCCGCGCCACTGCGGCCCGGCCCCGGCAGTGGGCCCGGGCCCGGCCCCGCGACCCCGGGCACCGGGGCGGCACCGGGACCGCCCCCGGCCCGCCCCGCCCCACGGCCGCCGCCGGGCCGGAACCTTCCGCGCCGGGCGCGTGCTGGGCCGGAGCCTCGCGGCCGGGCGCAGGCGGGACCGGAAGAGCAGGACCGGAAGGGCGGAGCGGCGGCGGCCGGTCGGCGGGGCAAGATGGAGACCATCCTGGAGCAGCAGCGGCGCTACCATGAGGAGCGGGAGCGGCTCATGGACGTGATGGTGAAGGAGATGCTCACCAAGAAGTCCACGGTGCGCCCGGGGACGCGGGGGACGGGGACGCGGACGGGGACGGACAGCGGCCGGGCCCGGGCCCGTGTTAACTCCGTTCCTCTCCCCACAGCTCCGCGACCAGATCAACTCGGACCACCGGACGCGGGCCATGCAGGACGTGAGTGCGCCGGGGCCGCGGGCGGGCGGGGGGTGGGGGCCCCGGCAGGCCTGGGGTGGGCCCGGAGCCGCGCGGGGCGGGTAAGCCGCAGCCGGGGCGGAGCGGGCCTCGTCCCTCCCGGGTGACGGCCCTTGCGGCACTTGGGCTTGCTCTTGTCTTGTAGAGGTACATGGAGGTGAGCGGCAACCTGAGGGACTTGTACGACGACAAAGACGGGTAAGTGCTTGCACAAAACCTCGTCTGGTGTGCGCCCCTGAGTGCCTGCCGAATGTGGTAGCTCAGGGGGACCCTTGGGGGGGGTGTGTGTGTCTTGTGAGTCAGTTGCAAATCCATGAGGAGAAATGCTGATAAGTGAGACCAGGAGTCAGGTTTTGGAGACTAAACCTGCCAGAGCAGGACCCAGGTTGGACATTGGATGCATACATGCTGGATAAACACCTGTGGGTTGTTTTGGTTTTTTTTCGTTTGAGTCACGGGGGGAGGCCCTGAGTTGCCTTGAATGTTTGTAAGTGGAGGTGACTGCACATTCAGTGGGAGAGGTGACCTGGAGCCTCAGACTGTAAGCCTGGCAGACTGCGAGGTCCGATGTGACTTTCTGGGGTTTGCAGTCAGCCTTAATGGAGCTTCATGTCATCAAAATGCAGCACTAGACCTGGAAAAAGGTTGTAGTAGTGTCAGTGTGTTTTCCTTTCCACTTGTAATCTATTGTTTTTCATGAACTCGTAGCTTACGGAAAGAAGAACTCAGTGCCATTTCAGGGCCAAATGAATTTGCAGAATTCTACAACAGACTGAAACAAATTAAGGAATTTCACCGGAAGCACCCAAATGAGGTAAGTAGTTATCTACTTCATAAAAAAAGGTGATTTGTGGTCTGTTGGACCTCATCTGTACAATAAACAGTCCTTTTTTTCCTAGTTTAGTTGCCTTAATATGCAAGTGTTAAATACACTAAAATATCACTTGAGAAAAGAAATGTTCGAGGTTAGGCAGTGCTTCAGAAGCACTACAGAGCTGTATGAATATGAGAGGATGCAGGATGTATTCTGTGTGTTCTCTGCTTGCTGTGTGTTAGCTGAGGAACGTCCTTCTGCTGAGCTGGCGTTGGTCTTGCCTGTTTCATGCTGGCTAAAGTCAGACCTTTTTTCTTTGTGCAAAAGTAATGGTGAAGAAATGCATTGGATACCTTTTTAGTTAGCAGTTTTATTGTTTGCAACCTATTGTGATTTTTAGATCAATTAATCTGGGTCATTAGCTGAAGTAATATTTTTTTTTCTGTAATTTCTGTGTGTTCTTGAAGATCTGTGTTCCGATGTCAGTGGAGTTTGAGGAACTGCTGAAGGCCAGAGACAACCCAAGTGAAGAAGCTCAAAGTAAGTTTGTTGTTTTTTTCTGAGGCCAGTTTAAGTGAAAGTGTGGTGCTTGTTTGAGAGGCATTATTTAATGAGTTGTTTGATCTGTTTTGCACATTTCAGAGTTCCACCTCCCTTTTACTAAATGACTTTTGAAAATTCTTCTTTTACCATTTAACTTCTAAACTGCAGCCCCCTGGAATATTCCACCGTAGTGGTGCCCCTCTTTGGGGAATGTCCCAGTGCGCTTACACGCAGCAGCAGTCAGGTGTCTGATCAATGAGTATCCCAATTCATGGAATCATAGAACAATCTGGGTTGGAAAGGACCTTAAATATCATCCAGTTCCAACCCCCCTGTCACAGGTGGGGACACCTCCTGCCAGCCCACATTGCTCCAAGCCCTGTCCAACCTGGCCTTGAACACCTCCAGGGATGGGGCAGACACAGCTTCTCTGGGCAATCTGCACCAGGGGCTCACCACCCTCACAGCCAAGAATTTCTTCCTAATATCTCATCTAAATCTCCCCTCTTTCAGTGTACAACCATTTCCCCTTGTCCTATGACTCTCCTCCCTGATAAGAGTCCCTCCCCAGCTTTCCTGCAGCCCCTTTAGGGACTGTAAGGGGCTCTAAGGTCTCCCTGGAGCCTTCTCTTCTCCAGGCTGAACAACCCCAACTCTCTCAGCCTCTCCTCCCAGCAGAGGGGATCCAGCCCTCGCAGCATCTCTGGGGCCTCCTCTGGGTTGGAGGATGTTTACATTATAAACATCTTCCTTGAGCATAAATTAGTCCACAGTTAATCCTTTTCAAGTTCTAAAGTACGTGTATAATAAGTAGGGAAGATTAAGCTTGTACTAAAGCTCTTCATGGTCTTTCCTACAGATCTGGTGGAGTTCACAGATGAGGAAGGGTATGGACGATACTTAGATCTGCATGACTGTTACCTCAAGTACATTAACCTAAAATCATCAGAGGTAAGCGGCTGCATGTGTCTGGGAAACTTCAGTGTTTAAAGCCGAGGGGTTTTTCTTTGGTTGGTTCATGGTTACTTGTTGTTTGGTTTTCTTCTTACATAAATAAATTTATTTCCAAATAGCTATCTCAGAGTCACTTTGCACATACAGCCTGACAGCATCTGAATTCTGAATGCTGCTTTATGACTCTCCTCTTTTGTTCTCTTCAGTTGATATCTCTCTATTGTTAATGTAATGATGGCCTTGTAAAAAGTGTCTGTTTTCTGCTACGAAGTACTGATAAGTGTCTAAGGCAATGTGTTAGTGCACAGAGAACTCCATGCCTCTGCACTCCCGAATAATGGCATGAGGTAGTGCTTTTCTTCTGGTCCAGTAACTGGAAACTGGATGTTAATTTGGCTGCATGCATCTAAAGTCTGACTTAAACTTTTTTTATTCTTAGAAATTGGATTATATCACTTACTTATCCACATTTGACCAACTCTTTGATATTCCCAAGGAGAGAAAAAATGCTGAATATAAGAGGTGAGCCTTTTTGCCTACCTGCTGCTTTTATGGTAATTGATGAGAAGGAATTTGCTTCTTAAGTGTACAGCTGCTAAGGATATAGTTAACAGTCAAACTTAACTCATGTGAATTGGGTCACTGAGCTATAGTAACGCAGTCGTGTGTCTGAGCCCTGAAAAAACGTGTTGTGCAGCAAAAGTGTGGGAAGCCACATTCTGCTCTGTGGAAGGACCTTACTTTATCCTTGTAACTGCTGCATCTAGAAATAGTGTGTTGAACACTGTCATAATCTTGATGACTTCCCTTTGAAGTACTAGAGGGTAACTGCTTTCCAAAGATACAATTAGAGAAATATGTTAAAGGTTGATATCGAATTACCTGTGCTTGTGATTACTCTGCCAGGTACCTTGAAATGCTTCTTGAGTACCTACAGGATTACACAGATCGAGTGAAACCATTACTGGACCAGAATGAACTTTTTGGGAAAATTCAGACTGAGTTTGAGAAGAAGTGGGAAAATGGAACATTCCCTGGCTGGCCGGTGAGCAGTTGTTATGCCCATGTGAATGCTTCTGTATTTCTGATAGGTTTTCTGTGAATCATTTGTGTAAAGTCATCGCTAAGGTTAAGTCTAATAGCAAGGTGTGTAGTTGTGTATCTCAAAGATGCAATTTAGTGCTAACTTGAATTTGAAAACCAACATAACAGGTTGGAAACAAACCTTTGTTAAGGTTTGCTTATTTTGTATCTTTTCTGTTCCATTGCTCAGTTTAGTGAGAGATTTTTCTCTGTGAAATGAACTGCTTTTCTTGAGGTCAGAATATTATATTGCATGAAATGTTGTGGGATGTCACAAAGATCTTGCATGTGGTTTTTCTTGGCAGAAAGAGACCAGCAGTGCGCTCACTCATGCTGGAGCCCACCTGGATCTCTCAGCATTTTCCTCTTGGGAGGTATGTTTGCAGTGCTCTGCACTTAGTGCTAAATTTTGAGCAGGTGGAAGCTTATTAATTTTGATTTTTTTCATAATTTTACTTGCTGTACTTTCACTTCTGACTCTGTGCTCTCCAAGTAAAACTTTTATTATGCTGATGACTTAATTTCCCCCATTAGGGTGATGTAACTTGAAAGATCGGGTTAGATTTCTCACAGTCCTCATTTTCCACTGAGGAGTGGTGCACCCTTGACAGTCCTTTATTGAATGTTGTTTGTTTGTGGTTTTTTTATGATTTAAAATGGACATACATCCATATTGTATTTGCTTAATAGCTTCTCTCTTATTGTGATTTACTTTAATTGAACAGGAATTGGCTTCCCTGGGACTGGATAGATTAAAATCAGCTTTACTGGCCTTGGGACTAAAATGTGGCGGGTGAGGTGCAGTCTTTTTATAGTTCCTTTTCAGTTTTTGAGGTCTTCCTGTCTTGCATTCCTTTATGGGATACTTGTTTTGTTGTCTCTATTGTACAAGAATTACTTTAATGATGTATTAAGACAAAACATTTAGAACCAATCAGCGGATACTGCGGTCTACTGTTTTGAACAGTGTCCTGTACTGAAATCTCTTATATAGAAGAATTTGGCTTAAAGAATGAAGACAAAGATAATAGGAAATCTCACGATCTCTTAAAAATTAAATTTAGAATTTTGTTGCATGAATTCAAATAGTTCTCTGGAAATGTAAAACTATGGTTTAGACTCATCTCCTCTCTGCATCTCCATAGGACTCTGGAAGAGCGTGCTCAGAGACTTTTTAGCACTAAAGGCAAATCCCTAGAAGCGCTTGATCCTTCCTTGTTTGCTAAGAATCCAAAGACAAAAGGAAGCAAAAGGTGAGTTCCTAAAGGTCATTCTCAGGTTGGTGGTGTTATCTTCACTTGAATGAGAAGTATTCTGTAGTCATCACTCTTGTATAGTCATGGCAGAGATTCTGGGAGTATTAGAAGCTGTTCATGTTGGACCAAATAATCCTGAATCAAATGGAAGATATCAGAGCTGAATGGTTTGTGTGCAGTTTAGTTTACACAAGCTGCTTGGTACTTGTTCTGTTTTCTTGCTGTATACAGGTCAAATTTGCCTTTAGAAGTTCAGTGTACACATGATGTTTGCAGTTCTGGAATGGACTTCATAAAGCTTCTTTATCTATTTCCAGAGACACTGAAAGAAATAAAGATCTCGCATTCCTGGAAGCTCAGATTTATGAGTATGTAGAAGTTCTTGGGGTAAGGATTTTATTTTGTCTTTGAGCTTTTTATTTCAGTGCTGTCAAATAGTGACTGGAAGGTCATCCACGTCTTTACCCTGTGCTTTCACAGGCGTCATGCTCAGAAGAGTTATTTTAATGTCCAGAGTTGTAATGTTTTAAAGTGCATGTTAGCAGATAGCTTTTTCTGTCAGTAAGTAGAATATGATGGATTACATTTATATTTCCATTAGCTAATTATTTGACAGGCTTTTGTGAACAGACCGAGATACAGAGGCTACATGTTCCCCTGGAGAAGTCTGTCTTGTCCCCGTCCCCCCCCCCCCCCCTTTTTTTTTCCCGCCCTTTTCTTCTAGGCACCACTTCAATGTAGATAATTTCTATTTTATGCCTAAGTCACAGGGTATTGCAAACCTTTACTTGTTCTGCCTTGACGCTTGCCTTAAGTCCTTGCTTTGGTCTGGGGTGTTTGCTTTTAGCAGGGTTGCCGTTGCTGTTAGCTTGTTATCTTGGAAGTGCTAATGGTTGTACAAGTTTTTCATTCTTTCAAACTAGGAAATGTTATACTAAAAACTTAAGTTGTTGGGCTAAATAAAACGAGAGTTCTCTGTTTCATACTGGTCTTCCATTCTCCTGCATCTGCACGTTGAGGAAGTGTTTCACGCTGCAAGAGTTTGCCCTTATTTTCTTGCTGTCCTGTTGTGTGAACAGTTCCTTCTCTTTTCTCATATTCCTTCTCTGTTTCTCTAGGAACAGAGACACCTCACTCACGAGAATGTACAGCGTAAGCAAGCACGGACAGGGGAAGAGAGGGAGGAAGAGGAGGAAGAGCAGATCAGTGAGAGTGAGAGTGAAGATGAAGAAAATGAAATCATTTATAATCCTAAAAATCTGCCTCTTGGTTGGGATGGCAAGGTAACTGAGATTGTCGGGTCTGGAAAAGTGGGAGGTGTCACTGACTCCACAGCACTCTTCTTCTTGAACCTGCCTTGCCGTTTGCCCTAATTGCTGTTTCTCTTTGCTTGTCAGCCAATCCCATACTGGCTATATAAATTGCATGGTTTAAACATCAACTACAATTGTGAGATTTGCGGTAACTACACCTACCGAGGGCCCAAAGCTTTTCAGCGCCACTTTGCAGTAAGTAATTTTTTGCTACAAAACCACCAGTACTATGTTCAGATAATCTGTATGATAAGTAACTAGTAAACAACTGGATGCCTGAGTGGCACTTCTTCCGCTTCTAAAATGTGGGTCTGGGCTGATGCTGCAGGGCCACGCGATTGGAACGACAAATCACATAGGGCATGATAAAATCTCTTCTGCGAGTTTCTTTACGGTCCCTTCTTGTTTGAACACTTAATTCCAGCATCCAGACCTGATTGGTGCAGAGTGCCTGTTGACTGCCAGTGTACTGTTACTGTCTAAAATACAGAAAAACTATTTTTATAGAGGTTTTTAGGACTGGTAGATTTGTATTTTGATAGTATTTGTTTCACCCTGTCCAGATGTAAGTATGTCTTTATAGTCTTTGGCATTGTAGATGAAGAGGCATTCCCCCTCACACACTGACCTCTTTGCCTCTTCTCCCCAGGAATGGCGACATGCTCATGGGATGAGGTGCCTGGGCATTCCCAACACTGCACACTTCGCCAATGTCACACAGATTGAGGATGCAGTCTCACGTAAGTAGTGATGGGCAGAACAGGGAACACAATAATATGTGTGTAAAACACAATAAGAATGCTCATGTTAGCTCTTGCCAAAAACTTGTCTTACCCTATGACCAGAGACCAGTTCCGGGAAAGAAGGTAAGAAACATGGTGCATGTGGGATGATCCTTCTTTGGACCCTCAGCTCTTAAAAGGAGAGTGGCTTTTTTCCTTTGTTGGATACCTGCAGGAGTAGGTGCTTGCTGGAATTGCCAGTGAAGTGTTCGTTTGTTGCAGGCTGGTTTGCCTGTGATGCTTTGTGTGCAAAATCTCAGCCAAGTGCAATGGGCCACCATTTCTTTAAGGCAGTGTGTTGCTACATCATCCCATGTAACTCTTGCTAAATTGATGTTCATCAACATCTTCATGTGGAAGCCAGAAAAACCTTCAGGAATGGTAGAGCCTATAGGCAGATTTTGAAAGCCTACAGTACTAAGGACTTACAGTGATGATAATTTCATGTGGCTAATCTGTGCTGATGTTTTGAAGAGGCTACCTCAGGCAGAGGTGGTTTGTTGAATCTGCCCCACTTAGGTTAACAGATACAGGTTATGGTTCCTGGAGGTACATTAATTCTTGCCTAAAAGAAACTAATCAGGTAAAGCCTTGATTTCCCAAACAAGCTACTATTAGCTTTGGAGCTGTATCTCTGAAGTAGTGTTTCTGGACCTTTGTCTCTTGTGTCTCATCCTGAATGATCACTTTAAAGCCTTGTTTGCTTTAGTTCTTGTGCCTTTCAGTAAACCGTACAGGGGGACAATATGTTTGTAATGGATATTAGATACTAAGACTTTGTATTTACAGTGTGGGCAAAGCTGAAACAACAGAAGGCTTCAGAGAGATGGCAGCCCGATACAGAGGTGAGATGTCACAGCGGCATTTGGATGTCTCTAGTCCTGTGTACAGAGAACCCCCCATTTACTTTGCCTGAACTGCCTTGCTCTGACGAAAGAATTTCTAAGAGAGTCCCCTGCATGCTGGAGAGATAAGCAGGAACCTACGCTGCTGGTTGCGCAGCTCCTGTTAGTGGTGATGTATGAGAAGCACTTGTGTTGTATTGGAAAGTAATTCTGATGGGACAGACTCAGCCCTTTGTGTAAGAATCTTTTAATATGCTGCTTTATGGTGCCAGTGTCATCTTTGTTTTCTGAGAAGAAAAAGGAACTGTTGTGAGCAGTGTGTTCACTTATACTAGTGCCTTTTCTTACACTTCTATCTCAAACCATTTTTCAGCAGTATGCAGGGCAACTGTGGGAAATAGAGGCGGTAGTACAGCTTGTCATTATTTTGACTTTGAGCTCTTCTCATGGAGCCCGATTGATGGTAGATCCATACCTTCGTGTAGAGAGGTTCTGGGCAGGATGGTCGTGTTCAGCAGGCGCTGCTGGAGCAAAATTCAAATGCTGTAGTACAACCTGGGTTGTGTCCAGGTGTCTCTAAACTGTTCATTCCATTCTAGGAGGAATACGAGGATTCCAGTGGGAACGTGGTGAATAAAAAGACCTATGAAGACTTGAAACGTCAAGGGCTGCTGTAGCTTTTCCCAAGTGAAGGATTTCACATCTGAAAAACAAGTGGAGATGTGTCAGCAGCTCTGACTCTTCTTCAGTTCCTGGATTTTCTATGTGCATGAATATAGATTTCAAGGATACTTTATAGAATCACTTTCTAGTAAGCCCCTTGTGAAAAGCAGACTTGTGACGTTATTTTATATTAAAAAAAAAAACCAAACTTGAAAAATAAACTGGTTTTAATTTAGGAAGTGCTGAGAAACTTGTCTCCTTTCATATGCTGGAAGGAAGAGATTTGATTACGATATTTTAAAAATGCTTTTTATGTAGTTCGAATTGTCAGAAACAATTGCTTCTTATTCCCATTCTGATGGAAATTTTTGTGATGAGGATTGACTGTCTGTAAAGCACATGTGAACATGGCATGCTGACAACGAGCAATGGTCCTATACTATGTTTTGCTGTAAGCATATGTTTGTCTTTGGGCTCCTTTGCAAAACAAATTTCTTTGGGTTCCATTGCTGCTTATACCTCAGGTCTGTCTCCCTGTGGAGGTTTGGCTACTGGGATTTTTTCAGGGCATTAATAACAGATCTTGATTTAGGTTGGTCTGTAGGGGCAGTTTGTGACAATTTCTCCAGCGCCGTGCTGGTCCTCGTGCCCCCTCCAGCCCCTCAGGTGGGGTTTCATTTTGGTGTAGAGTTGGCTTGTGTGACATCTCTGACCTCAAAAAGACCCTTTCTTTGTTGTTGCTGTGCAGGGCCATTTGCATATCCAGGTGCTGTGGAGCAGCAGGTAACG
This sequence comes from Vanellus vanellus, assembly GCF_965231255.1. Taxonomy (NCBI): domain Eukaryota; kingdom Metazoa; phylum Chordata; class Aves; order Charadriiformes; family Charadriidae; genus Vanellus; species Vanellus vanellus. The sequence goes on along the minus strand of NC_138927.1, from coordinate 8,389,382 downwards.
AACGCTTCCCTGGGGTGGTGGTTTGCGCAGCGGGTGGTTGGCAGGGCTGGGGCTGGTTGCTGGCACCAGGGTGTGAGCCTGCGCGGCAGTGACTGTGGCTGCTGTCAGTGCTTGCAGGCGCTCCACTGCAGGCAGCAGCTGCAGGCTTTCGCTGGTGTGGGGATCTGGGGAGCAGACAGACGGGGTGAGTCAATGCTGTGGGGTCTTTCCTTTCCCTGCCCCAGGGGAAGGTTGCTTTCTGTGGGATGGGGCCATGTCTGGTGGGCGTTTGCTCCTAGCCTGCCCTGGAGCTGGGTTGGGCTGTGCCAGAGCGGCACCCTGCTTAGTAAGGATGTCCGAACCTGGCCTGGGTGGTGGCTGCCTGGTTTGGAAGGTGAGAGAGATGCCAGCCTGCATTGTCTTCTCTTTCACTCTGAATGAACAGCCTCAGTGGTCTCTGTGCAAGCTTCAGCTGTTCCAGGTCCTCAGGGACTAAATCATAAGACAGGAGGGGAGTGTTACAGTTCTTGGAGAATTGGCCATGGAGCCTGTTTGGAGTCCCATCTCCGGTGTTTCCTTAGCTAAACAGGTAACGATTTTGAATGAAAGCAGAGGGATTCCTACAACAGAGAGCTGGGTGTCATGGGAAGCACCAGAGCAGGTAGAATTTCCCAAAACGTGGGAGTTAGTGGCAGGGCAAGGGACTGGGCGGTGAGAAGCTGTGCAGACACTTCTTTGTAGTCAGGACTTGACAGCAGTGTGGAGGCACATGCAAGGACATAACCGAAAGCTTTGCAGCAGGAAACCTCTGTCCATTGAACCCGCTTGGTCATGAAGCCTAGACGCTTGGCACAACCCCGTCCTCCCTGCTGTGAGGTGGTGGTGGCTCCTGTGCCCACCCTTGGGACAAGCTCGTGTCATGGCAGACCTTCTTCCTGCCCCGTCTACCCGGCCTGTACTGCTTTCCCAGAGGTGCTGCCTGGTTTCCTTGCTCAGTCCGGGCAGCGAGCCACTCGCAGCCTGGGGGCCGTGCTGCCCAGGCCAGGCGGGTGGGAAATGCTGGGTGAAAGGGATGTGTGTGCCACCGTCCTGGGCTGGGGGCTGCAGCGTGGGCTGGCCAGGGGGAGACGCAGGCAGAGATGGACAGGTGGGAAGGAGGTGGCTGTTAATAGTGAGTTAACCAGGAATACTTGAGCATTGGCAGTGCAGCAGCTCTTTATGATCCAGACCTCTTGCTGGGGAAAGCTACTTTAGCTGTAAATGTTCCTGTTTATGTTCTACAGGAGTGGTGTGCCAGAACTACCAGGGCTGTGTTTTGCTCTTTGCCAGGTGCTGAGGGCTTGTTGCATAGGCATGTCTGGAAATGGGCATTTTTCACACCAGACTTCTTCATCCGTCGCAGCAAGAAGTGCTGTGGACGGTCTCTGTTGCTGCCCTGAGGGCTGGTGGGCTTGTGTCCTCCCATGGTGGGTGCTGCTGCCGGTGGGTCACATCTTCATTTGCAGCAGCATCAGCCACTGCTGCACGGTGCCAAGTGTCGTCTGTAACTGCCTCCGTGCCACCGGCAGCTGCCTGCAGCTCTGCACACTGCCTGTGAGTTACCACACCGACAGCAACGCGTGGCTCCCCGGGGGCTCCTGCTCGTCAGCAGCTGTGTCCCTGCGCCCCGGCGGTGGCAGGCAGCCGCGGCAGCCTGGGTGGTTTTGGAGACCCTCTCGAGAGGCAGCGACTGTGGACATCCCGGGGCTGAGCCCCACTCCCAGACCCCCTCCACACCTCTTCAGTGGCCTCCAGCTGCGGCTGAAGGGGGTGGACTGCTGCTCCCTGACATCCAGGCAAACAGTGACAAGGGTGCTGAATTATTTGGTTGTTTATATGTTAGATGATTTCAGGTTGAGAGCCTGTTGAGATGACCTGGACAGCAGTTTTTGGAGGTGCTGTTGGTGGGGGTTGGTGGTGGGTGTTTTCAGGCATTTATTTCTGCCTGAAAAGCATGTCCTGCCACTACAGGGACCAAAACTGGAGTGCTGAGCAACCTGGATTTCTCTGGTGTCCCCTGGTGTCCGGAATAAAAGCTGTAGAATTTCCTAGGAGAAAGGTCTCTTAAAAAAAAAAAAAAACTCAACAGGAAAAGTCTCTTTTTTGTAACTTGTCCTGTTATTGTTTCTGCCACCTCATCCCACACCGGGCGGACTCTGGGAGCACATGCTGCTGTGACCGTGGCAGCGACACCGGGCTGTCCCCTGCCACTGCCCGGCTCTAACCGTGCCTCTTCCCGCCAGGTCCCGGGTGAAGTTGCTGGTGGATGAAGATGGCAGGTCGCCGATGGCACGTCTGCCCTGTCAAAGGTAACAGGGACTCTGCTACAGCATGGAGAGCGGTGTCTGTCCTGGTGTGCCCAGGATGTCTGTCCCTATCCCAGCTGCCAGAAGCTGTGCCAGAGGCTTCCTGGGGCGAGGGGTGGCCGCTGCTCACCTGGAGCTCTGGGCAGGTGTGTGGGGGTCTTCCTGCAGCAGGACTGGCCCCCTGTGGCCAGCATGGGTCCCCAACCTCAGGTGTATCTGTGGGGCTCCCCATGACCTCCCCAGGGGGAACGGGCCACCACCCTGCTCCAGGGAGGCTGGTGGGGGCTGGATTTGGTGTTTCGAGGTCGAGCTGCCTGTACTGCTGGGGAGGGTCTTCAGGCTGTGGGTAAAGTGGGTGGCAGACGTGGTGGTCTCAGTTGTCCCCTCTCTGTTCCAGGCTTGCTGCTCTCCATCTTGGCTCTGCACATCTATGTCCAGGACCCTCTTGCCACAGCAGGTGAGCTTTACCCTGAAGGGAAACCTGGGGCTGCTGTGGGGAGTGGGACAAAGGCAGTGTGGTGCAACGGGGACTCTATTCTGTGGGATGGAGCTGCAGGGAGGAACCTTTTTTTGAGGTTTTAACCCTAGAAAAGCTTGTTCTTCACATGCAGCATGGCTGGAAGGGGGAGGGAGAAGCTATTGTAACATCTCTCTGTAGTGCTGCTGCAGTAGGCTGTTGTCTCTGACCTGCTTGTCGGGCTGCCTGGTCACTGGCTGGAAATGGACCTTGTTTGGGCCATCCTGTCACTTACTGCCATCCCTACCCCAAACGCAATGGGACTGATGCTTCCCACAGATGTCTTTGGACTGTGCAGAGGTTCAGGAGGGGGTGCAGGGCTTGCTGAGCATAAGGTTGGTGTTTCTTTCATCAAGGGGGAATTTTGTGTCTTCCAGAGAATAACGTGGCCGCCAACGCCTCGGTGGCCGCCAACGCCTCGGTGGCCGCCAACGCCTCGGTGGCCGCCAACGCCTCGGTGGCCGCCAACGCCTCGGTGGCCGCCAACGCCTCGGTGGCCGCCAACGCCTCGGTGGCCGCCAACGCCTCGGTGGCCGCCAACGCCTCGGTGAACAGCACAGAAGAAACACTGGTAAGGAAAGGAAAGAAAAGGGAAGAGGGCTGTTGGCCAGGCTGTTACAGCCCCATGGAGAGGGTCTCTTGCGGGACCCAGGAGTCCCATGAGGGCATCTCCTGGGGTGGAAGGGGAGCACCTCAAGCATGGTGGGTGGGTGCACAGAGGGAGCTCCTCCAGGGCCATGGCTGGGGACATGGGGACAGCCCTGCAGTGCTGTGCGAGGCAGCTTTGCCGCATGGTGACACCATGGTGTGTTCTCCCCTCAGCTCACCTGCCAGAGCTTTCAGTGCTCTGGGGAGAGGTGTTACCAGGATGAAGCCCATGCCAACAAAACTATGACCTGCCGTAATGAGACTCACTGCGAGGTACGGAGCTTGCTGCGACAGAGGAGCAGGGGGGCTGTGATAGGGAAAGTCTGCTTTCCCTTTCTTTACATTGGGAATCCACAGTACTCTGTTGTCTGTGTCAATCTCCTGTTTCCCTTCTCTCTCTCTGTTGCAGTCTGTCAGTTATTTTTGCTCCTTCATAATGGCATCTCTTCACACTCCTAGCATTTTTTTCCTTTGGCTCTGCTATTGCAGCTGTATCGTTTCTCCAGCACGAACTACACAGCCAGGTGCAGCAGCGCATGCGGCACAGAGATGTGCAGGACCAACAGCAGTGTAAGCATGCAACAATGTGCCCTGGACTGCTGTGACTCCCCACTCTGCCTGCAGCTCAATGCCAGCTCCTACGGTAACTGCCTGCAGGTTCCCCAGCGGCGGTCTGAGGTTAATCCTGCTGTGCAGGAGGGAGGCGGGTGGGCAAAGCCCCGTTGCAGAGGGCTGGCTGTGGATGCAGAAGCACATCTCCTCTGCCCTGAGGCCTGCTCTTCCTCAGAGCTGGGCGAGGAGAAAGGGTGGCCCAGCAGCTCTGGCTGCAGCATGAGCAGTGCTGGTGAATCTGTCCCGTGTGTGGCTGTGGAGGGCTCTGCGTGGGCTGTGTGCAGGGCGCAGCCTCACAGGGCTCCTTGTGTGTCTGCAGGTGACCTGCCACCTGCCACTGCGCCGCCTACGACCACCACCACCACCCCCCGAGCTCCCCCCCGAAACGTAGGTACCAATGGGGCAAACGCTGCTGCAGCCGCGGGCTCTCTGGGGGCTGTGGCCACTGGGACGGCCGAGCGCCCACCTGAGTGGCGGGAGAGGGAAAGGTGCCTCCTGCCCTGCTTTACAGGTTCAAAAGCCTCTGGAAGGGGAACAAATCGTTAACAAGCTTTGAAAGGAAAGAGTCCATAACGAGCCCTGCCAAACGGGCCTTTCCCCAAGCCCAGCACTTAGATCGGCTCAAGCCTTCCCGGCAACTGCAGGGAGGGTGCGGGGACTGACGGGGCACTGCAGCCTTTCTCCTGAGCTTACTGGAGGAGATGGTGCTTACCTCTGCAGAGCCCTGTTAAGAGGAAGGACAAGGGGGTTTGAAGCTCGTTTGCTACACGGCTGTTTCACTGAAGTTTCCTGCAGTCTCAGATGGGGCACTGTTAGTCTTTTACCTCTCTATCCAAAATGCCTGAGACAGCACTGGCCAAGTACCAAGAACAGAGAAGGATTTAGAAAGGAGTCCTCAGGAAAGACAGGCTGTCTGAAGTTCAGTTCTTGTCCCAGGCGTCCTGTTCTCTGGCCCGATGAATATACAGTGTCTCCTCTGGCCCTCTCTTGTAGGGGAAAGTGTGTGCAGCGTTCTCCTGTCATGGGGATGGATGTTTCAAAGGCAAGAAGACTGTTGCTAGATGCATTGTTGGGCAAGACTTCTGTGAGGTATGGCCTTGGGGCTAAAAAGCAGGACAGCCCGTGAGCTGGGATGTGCCCAGGGCCCTGGGTGCCTCCCTGTAATGTGAATAGTAACGGCTTGGCAGGACCCGCAGGCTACTGTCTCTCTCCTCCTTCCAGATGAAGAAGACAGGCTTGAATTACATGGCGGGATGCAGCAGAGCCTGCAAGGCTGCCAAACCAGTCTGTGCTGGGGGGACGAAGGCTGCCTGTTACCAGGAGTGCTGCCCAGCTACCCTGAAAGCGAGCTGTCTGAAACTGGATGGCAAAGTTCACGTCAATAGCGCTGGGCAGGTGACTCTGGCCCCGCTCTTGAGGCTCATGGCATGTGGGGTGGTCCTGGTCCTGAATTACAGGGTCTCCGCTTCCCTCTGGGGGTAGGTGGCAGTCCTGGTGCTCCGCAGCCCGCCCTCCTGCAGCGGAGCCCCGCAGCGCTCTTTAGGCTCACTGTCTCTCTCTGACTTCAGCCAAAGCTGCTATCGAACACCCTCCGTTACATCCCTGTCCCAGGAACAAGGTGGCCCAGTTGTAGGTGGCTGCTTCTCCCCCTCTGCAGGTGCCTCCCGCCCACAGGGCCGCCCTGGGCCTCCCAGTGAAACACGGTGGCAGTGGCTGCAGGTTGCTGATGGGGTCTGGTCTCTGTTGGCGTTGTCCTGCAGCACAACGCTCCTGCGCACTCCGCTTTGAGAAGCGGCTGCGGGCGTCTGCTGGGGTGCCCTGCCCCGGGATGACTCCCCCTGTTTCTGAGCTCTCAGTGAGCAGTGGGTCCTGGCCATGGAGGGATGTGGGGCTCCCTCTCAGCGTGGTGAGCCAGCGCTCTGCTTCACACCTCTGGCTGGTCACAGCCATGACACTGGTTCGCCACCCAAGCTCCTGCAGAGCAGGGGGGATCTGAGCAGCTGCCCTGTGGGATGCCCTCCTCTGTGGGCTGCTCTCCCCTCTCCACAGCACCCTTTCCGCCTGTTTCCCAGTCCCAGTTCAAGTGTCCTCTGGGTTACAACTGGAGAGGATGAATTTCTAGCCCTGGTATCTCACTCGTGCTTCCTAAGCTTTGTACCTAAGCCAATATTGTGTGCAGGGGACACTGAAGGATGTTCCAATGGCTGGGTCTCCTCCTGTACCCCTTTCCTGGGGGGCCAGTTCCCCAGGGAAAGCCCTTTCGTCAGCACATGTAGGCAGCAGTAGTTTTTCCCCTTGTCTTTCCAGCAGCAGCTCATGCAGCTGCTCTCAGGGCTGGGCCCAGCCTGTACTGGTTACTGACCACTGGCTGTTCATGAAGCCCATGAAAGGAAAACTTCCCCTGGGGGCTGCTCCTGCAGCATGGTAGCACAGGACTGCTGCTCTTGCACAACTAGCAGAGGGCCACCGCTCCTCTGGCTGACCCTCCCTGTCGGCTTGGGGTCTGCTGTGCTTGATTGGAGTTCACGACGCTTGGCTGGGTAGTTGTCCTGCACAGGACCCTGCTGCTGATCCCAAATCCCACCTCCCATCCCGAAGCTCCACTCTAAATCCTGCACCTTCCCGGGACTGGTGAGTCCTGGCTCCTGTTTCAGTGAATTTTAAATACCTGTAATCAAGAGTCCCCCACTATATCCAAAGCAAAAGCACTTAATATATGCACTAAGAAAGCTACAAAGAGGTATTCTTCCCTGCCCTGCCAAAAACCTGTAGGCCTGCGAGACTTGCAAGCTAATTATGGTTTCCGAGAGCTGCTGCAGTGTGTGCCTGTGTGCTGCTGGGACTGCAGATGCTGGAACGAGTGACCTCGGGAGTAGGAACAAGAGGGTGTTAAACCTGCTAAAAAAACGGAAAATTCTGCCTTGACTGAAGGCACAGGGTCTGCTCTAGTTAATAATCTGCTTGCAGCGCAGCCTTTCTGGGCCCCCTCTTACTTGGTAGCTTAAAACTGTTCTGGTATTGGAAATGTCTCGTGTCTGGGTACGTAAAATTAGTAACTGTTTAATCTCAAATTCTTGGGCATGAAAATGGGATTAATCTGAAAGTGTCTAATGTTTTAGATGATCCTGTATCGCATCTGTGATTCTCTCCTGCTAAAGGGTAGAGCAGAGGTGTGAGCATTAGCCTGTAATGTGAACCACCCCCCGGCGTTCCCCCAGCCTGTTACTGCATCGCATAGAGCCGGTGGATCACTTTTTGGGCAGAATTCACCAGTGTCAATGTACTGGTGATCGTGCAAATACAAACTCTGCTGTCCTCTGTGACCGTTGTCTCTTAAAGACAAGATTGCAAAAATATAAAAATGCGAGTGTGAGCCCCGCTGGTCAGGGGCGGGGCGTGCAGAGCGGGGCTGACGGCCCCGGGAAGGGGAGAGAGGGTGCGGGTGCGCTGGCTGGCCCCCTGTGGCTCTGCCCCCCAGCCTGCATGGGGTGCTGCCGCCTGAGCCCTTCCCCTGCGGCGGATCGGGAGCGGGCGCAAGCAGCCTGGCCTAGATGGCCGTCGGCCCCTTCCACGTTGCAGCGCGGCCCCAACCAGCCCGCTGTGCTGGTGCGTCGAAACCGCAGTACAGGGTTTGGCGTGTTTTTAATGTGTTTCAGGTCACACTGTCAGCGTATCTGCAGCAAGTAAAAACAGGATGAAACCCAGGGGTTTTCTGTCTCAAAAATACCATCCAGCGCCACGTTTCTTGTAACAATAGAAGTTTACCGTTAACAGCAGATATTTCAGACTGTTCTCCTTTCATTTCCTCTCTGCGCTCTCTTGTCCATTCTGGGCGGTTGCTGGTATGCAGAGAGGGGAGCGGGAAGGCAGAGAGCAGAGGGGTTCCTTTGACAGACACTGCTCAGGTTTTTTCCTAATGTCTGGATTGTGGCTATTGCTCTGTGGGAAGGGCTGAGGCCAAACTCTGCTCTCTCTACTATGCAAAAGAAGACGTCTGGTGACATTTTCCAGCACCTGCTCACACACTCCGCAGTAATTCGTTCACATAACAAACCGGCGGCTCAAAGGTTGGCTTATGCCAGGTGCCTCTTCTGCAAATACAACAAAAAATTAATTCAAGGTGGTACGGGAAAAGAAAGCGCATCTCCCGGTTTTACCAGGAAATGAACCTTTCCAACTTCTGCCACTCCCACAGCTCTGCCCTTCCCGCCGGGAGAGGGCTGCAGGATGCTCCCGCCCCCCCCCTCCCCGGTTCCCGGTCCCCCGCCGGCTGCTCCCCGCCGTGCAGCCGCTCAGGATCCACTCGGTTGCGGGGAGCGCCTCCCGCCGCGATCGCGCCGCCCGTTCCCGGGACGGCGCCGTTATTTCCGGGGGCGGCGGCGGCGGCTCCCCCCGGCCCGGCCCCGCCGCGTCACTCGGCGTCCGGCGCCCTCCGGCCAGCGCCAGCGCGGGGCCGTACCGGAGCGCCCGGGTGCCGGCCGGGGGTCCCGGGGCCGGGTCGGGGGGACTGCGGGCGGCGGAGGGCGCGGGGCGGGCCCGGGCGGCGGCGGGAGCGGTGACGGCCCCGCCCGGGGAGCGCGGCGGACCGGGCGCGACGTGTCGCGACAGCCAGGGGAGCCGCCGGGTCGCGGTGGCCCCGCCTGACCCAGCGCCACCGGCCGCGCTGCCGCCGCGGGGATGGACCAGTCGGTCGCCATCCAGGAGAGTCTGGCGGAGGGGGCGACGTGCCGCATCGTATCCTTTGCTGCGGCCTCGGCCGGCGCGGCCCTGTGCGGGGCAGGGCGGGCTCCCCCCCCCCCCCCCCCCCCCGGGACTTCCCCTCCCCCGGGGCTCCCTCCCCCCCCGGGGTCCCCCACCCCACCCCGGGGTTCCCCCACCGCCGGGTCCTTCCCCCCCGCCCTTCTCTGCCGTCTGTCTCTGCTCTTCCTTGACCCCCGGCCGCAGGCGGTGCAGGGCCTCCTGGCCGCTGGGGAGAGCGTGGAGAGCCGCCTCCTGGGGCTGGTGGAGAGCTGCGGAGGGCACGCGTGGGTGCCGCAGGGCGGGCAGGGTGGGAAGAGTGTCTGTGGAAAAGCCGAGAGCTCCGCGGGCCTCTTGAAGGCCATGGAAACCGCCTGAAAACTCCTTCCTCTCCCAAAGACTGTCCCCCGGGGGGGAGCGGTGGGGCAGTGATTTGAGGGCGTTGTGCCTTGGTGTTTCCCCCGCTGCACTGCACGGGTGGTTGGGGAGAAGAGCCCCGGAGGTTTTGGCCTGGCATGTTTTGCCAGTAACATAAATACGTTCTTATTTAAATGACGGGGTAAGCAGGTGGGTGGGCACACGGTCGAGAAGCTGCTTTGGGGTTTGTGTGAGGCTGTGGCACCAGGTGCTGCTGGATGGGATGGGGTCTGCCCGTATCGGCAGAGATGCCAGAATCGAGGAGGCGTTACCTCTATGTCTGCTCTGTGCTTGCAGGATCTATGTATACACTCACCGGCGGATGGCCATAACAGCTGAGGATGTCTGGCTGGAGAAAGTTATCCCAATCACAGAAGGATTTGCAGTGGAAGAAGGTACTAACACACTTTGGTGGCTTAGTGGCCACTTCGAAAGAAGGGGATGAAGGGGTTTGGAGTCAATATGTTGTTGTTCTACTTGATGAAACTTGGGATCTATTCAGCCTTGACATTTTTTCTTCAATTTGTAATCCCCGGTGATGCTTGTGCATCCCATGGCATAGCTGGAAGGGCCCTGCTAGATTATTTGCTCTGCAGTCCAAAGCGCCCTGCGTCCTACCAAGCACCAGCCATGGCCTCCTGCCCCGGCAGGTTCCTTCTGTCTGTCTCCGTTTGTACCAGGAGTATTTGGGGTCTGAGGAACTTGCCGAGTTTGCTAACTTCAGAGTGCCATCACGGCCTGCGGACCTGTTACTTACCTCTGTAACAGAACTTTGTTTTGCTTTTCCAGTTGTACTTGACAGTGACCTTCGTGTCATCGGTGAGTTCTGTTGCTGCGTTAATGCCTGTGCTATGGGCGTTCCCGGGCCCTGCACAGCTGCACCCAGGCAGGCGGGAGTGGGGGCTCTTGTGACCGCACTGTTGACCGGGGGGATCTCGTCTCGCTGCAGTTGGGGAACTGGGCGTGCTGTTTGCCATAGCGCAGTTCATGCTAATGAGTGTTCTCACCCCAGTTCAACCAAAGGAACGTTTCTTCCTAGTGCTTTTAAACTGCTACTGGAAGATTAGTTATTGTCACTGAATGAGCAGAATAAAAATTATTATAAAAGCTGATTTTTATATTTTTAAATGGCATTCTTGTGTAAAACGTGGAAAAGGAGCATGATGAGGTGTGTTGCTGAAGTCTGCATGCATGCACCCACCAGCTGCTGTAGAGTGGAGAAGATGCTCCGTTTCTGAAAGCTCTTCTTCTCCCAATGTCTTTAGGCTCTGACGTGACTATCCAGATCAGTTCAGAAGATGATCGACTCACGGTGCGGTTGCCGTTTGGTTCCCACACGCGCATGTTCCTTCAGGAGGTCAGCAGGTGCAGCCCAGGTAGGAGCTCTGTCGGGTGCTGGACGTGGCCCGCAGGGGTGGTGGAGGTGTAGGCAAGCTCAGCTGGCTGTTGCGTTTGCACATTGCTCTCTGTGTGGAAGAGCAGCGTCGGTCTTTGCTGCTGAAACTTGCACAGAACTGTAATGGTTTGCAAGTGTGACAAGTCTCCATTGGCAGACAGCTCAGCAGTGGTGATCGATCTGATCTTGACCAATCTGATGGCCTTCTGTGGTGGCGTGATGGGCTGGGTGGATGAGGGGAGGGCAGTGGATGTTGTCTACCTCCACTTCAGCAAGGCTTTTGGTGCTGTCTGCCATAACACCCTCATGGGTAAGCTTAGGAAGTGTGGGTTAGATGAGTGGGCAGTGAGGTGGATGAACTGGCCGAAGGGCAGAGCTCAGAGGGTTGTGATCAGCAGTGCAGAGTCCAGTTGGAGGCCTGTAACTAGCGGTGTTCCCCAGGGGTCAGCACTGGGTCCAGTCTTGTTAAACATGGTCATCAACGACGTGGATGAGGGGACAGAGTCTACCCTCAGCAAGTTTGCTGATGACACAAAGCTGGGAGGAGTGGCTGACACACCAGAAGGCTGTGTCAGTGAGACCTGGACAGGCTGGAGAGCTGGGCAGAGAGGAACCCCATGAAGTTCAACAAGGGCAAGTGTAGGGTCCTGCACGTAGGGAGGAATAACCCCATGCAGCGGTACAGGTTAGGGGCTGACCTGCTGGAGAGCAGCTCTCTGGAAAGGGATCTGGGAGTCCTGGTGGACAAGTTGCCCACGAGGCAGCAATGTGCCCTGGTGGTCAGGAAGGCCAATGGCATCCTGGGGTGCATTAAAAAAGAGCATGGCCAGCAGGACAAGGGAGGTCGTCCTCCCCTTTTACTCTGCTCTGGTGAGGCCCCATCTGGAGCACTGTGTCCAGTTCTGGGCTCCCCAGTTCAAGACAGACAGGGAACTGCTGGAGAGGGTCCAGCAAAGGGCTACAAAGATGCTCAGGGACTGGAGCATCTCTCTGCTGAGGACAGGCTGAGAGCCCCGGGGCTGTTCAGCCTGGAGAGAAGGCTGAGAGGGGATCTCAGCAATGCTGATCAATATCTAAAGGGCGGGTGGCAAGAGGATGGGGCCAGACTCTTTTCAGTGGTGCCCAGCGCCAGGACAGGGGGCAACCGGCACAAAGTGGAACATGGGAAATTCCATCTCAACATGAGGAAAAACGTCTTTCCTTTGAGGGTGGCAGAGCCCTGGCGCAGGCTGCCCAGAGAGGCTGTGGAGTCTCCTTCTCTGGAGATATCCCAAACCCGCCTGGCCGCGATGCTGTGCAGAGTGCTCGGGGTGACCCTGCTAGAAGCTCTCCAGAGGTCTCTGCCCCCTCCCCCCCCGCCGGTCTGCGGTCCCGCGATCGGTTTTGGCCGCGCAGATGCGGGTTCTGCGACAAGGACCGTGCCGGGTGCGTGGGCCGAGGGCCGAGTCGCGGTGCCCCGGGAACCCGCACTGTGAGAGCCCCGGCGCGGCCCCCGCTCGCCCCGTTCTCCCGCCGCCCTCAGCCCCCCCGGGGCCCCAGTGAACGGCCGCCACCCCCCGCTCGGGGCGCGGGTTCCGGTCGCGCTCGTCCTCTGTTCCCCCCGCGTGGGTCGGAAGGGGTTCGCCGCCGTTCCCGCGGGGCGGCCCCACGGAACTTTGAGCGCCCGGACCGACCCCGGCGGGGGCGCCCGTGCGGCACTGGGCGGCGGCGCTCCGGCTCCCGGGGCGGGCGGCGGCGATGTCCGGGCGCGGGCGGCCCCGCCGAGGTGAGCGCGGGGACGGGACGGACGGACGGACGGGACGGCGGAAGGGGCGAGCCGCGCTGCGCGTCTCGTCGCGCCTGTCCGGGTCCCGGGGGCCGCCCGGCGCCGGGGGGGGGGGGGGGGGGGGGAGGCGAGTCCGGCGGGACCGGGGGCCGACCGCGGGCGCAGCGCCCCGCCGCCCCCGGCCTCCCCTTGGCGGGCGGCGGGAGCGAAGCGGACCGCGGGGCGGCCCCGGGAGCGGAGCTGTCTGCGCCGCCGGCATCGCGCCGCCCCAGCCCGGCACCCCGGGCGCTGCTCGCGGGGGGCACCGGCGTTCCCGCGGCCTCGGCGGCGGCCCAGACCGCTCCCCCGGTCCGGCGGCGGGACCGGCGCTTGCTGGAAGTGCCGCATCCCGCGGCCCCCGCGCACCGTGGCCGTTCCCCTCTTCGCGGAGGGGCCGAGGGCCGAAGCAGTTCCGGGAGGTCAGTGTGGGATTCCACATCTGGATTGCACCATTTCCAGTTTACCCACCTGCGTTTGGGCCGGGCTCCTCTTGACTCGTGAAGGCGCCCTGTGGTATTGCTGGCGTTCCTTGGGCTTATGTCTACATTTATTAGTAGCGCACTAAAAAAAAAAAAAAAAGAGAGAGAGAGGAGATGAACTTTGTAACTGCAGCGGCAGTGCAGCACGGGGTGAGCCGAGGTGGGGGTCCGGGAACACCCCCTCAGATGCGGTGTTTTAACTGGTAGCATAGAACTCACTGGGACAGACTTGGGCATATCTTTGTGTTTAGGAGGAAAAACATGCCCAGTGAAACGCAATCCCGGCTCCTTTGTTGGTGTGTTTTTGTTGTATCTGGGGCACAGTAACACCCTTTGAAGGGTAAGCTCCTCGGGAAGTAGTTCTATCAAATCACACCTTTGAGCTTTGACAAAGTTGCCTTTTCAAGGCTTCATTGTGTTGTTCTTGAATCGGAAGAGTCTGGGGATTTATTTATTTTTTTTCTTCTGTTGCATTAGCAGAAGAAAATGCTCTCTGCCATCACTTGGGGTCTTTTGGAACCTAAATTGATACAGAATGAGGTTTTGTCTGCTGTTTTCCAGGAATAGCTGTTACTCATTCTGTCCTTAAATTAATATGTATACTGAGTTAGCAACTTTCATATGCAAATCGAAGGACATTTAAATACTGTGTAAATACTGCCATTTGCTAGTAAAGTGATATTAGTTCATTATATCTTCTGTGAATTAAGGCTGGCTAATGAATGAGAGCATCTATAAAGGGATTTAAATGTGCTTTAAATGCGCTTTACCTTGTATGGTTTATGTTCGCAATTTTGGTTAAAACCACTACCTAAAATCCTACCTGTGTGCGAGCGTCTGCAGTCACAGTCGCAACTGCAGTGTTGCTTCATTTGGAACCCTGAAAAGAACAATCTTATTTCCCTTCAGCTCGGAGTAGCGCAGTCCCACATGGACTGTTGCTTACACTTCAATTAGGTAAAGAGTGGACTGGCTAAGCCTCATCGAACTAATGGCAAGGCTGATTTAATTCTCCCTTTTGAACACTAAGCAGGCATCCTACTTTATCCAGAAGATACGATATGTTTTCCTGCTGTAGAACAGTACAATAATGTCACTGCACATTTTTAACAAGAACATCTTTATTACTACTTAAATCTCTTTTTAACTGCAAATCCTGATTCAGGCCATACATGTTCTGCTGTTCTGCAATCTCTGCACACAGCTTTTTATTTCTGTGTCCAGTTCAATTATTGAACAAGGTCGTTATCTTGCTAAAATATTCCACTTCAGATTGCTAACTTATAGATCCCTCTGGCTAGAGCAATCTGTATCTAGATATAAATTTACCGGAAGGAAACAGACCTTTTCCAGGGCTGATCTCTTTCTTAGGAGAATCCTATCTAAAACTGATTTCTGCTAACGAGGTTGGAATGCAAAGGTGTGATAGATGACTGTGATCTTTGGATCATGTAGCATCTGTGTCAGCAGCATTGAGCCGGCACACAAGTCTTGCCATTCTGGCACTAACGCCTTCTGGGTGCTGGCGAATGGCATTGTCCTACACAGGTAATAAAGCCTGAACTTCTGCTCCCTTCCTGTTACAAAAGTAAGAGTTGTCTATTAAAGGGAAAGTTCAAGTTGGTTCTTGTCACTGTCAAGATACATTGCACAGTCTTTATTGGGAGGACTTGCAGAGGCTCAAGCAGCACTGATTCAGTACTTAATGCCTATGAAGAAAATTTATGACTCTGTCCCAGCTCACCGAGACCACGCGTCGCAGTGCATCTCTGAACCGCCTATGCTCCTGTTCAATTCTACGTGACTTTGGCTGTGTGGTCTGTAATGAGGTTTGAGTCACGTGCCCTTCTGCAACCAGCCTCTGATAAATCCTCTTACACAGTCTTTATTCTCAGAGGGCTCTTGGGCAGAAGAGGTTTTCCAAGCTGAGAATATGGCCACTTCTCATCAGCTTGTTCATATTCCGAGTGCTTAGGTAAAGTACTTCAAGTTCTATTTCTCGTTTGCGCTCTTGTCCTGGAGAATGTACTATGACAGCAATGAAACTTGGATTTTTCTGGATTGTGTTCACTGAAGGAGAAGCTCAGCTGAATGACTAGAACCTTATAATCTTAAGAACAATTTCTATATCAGCATTAGATTTGTGTGCTAAGTAGCATAATCTTGAGATTGCTGTTTGTGCCTCCTAAAGGGAAACCCCCATGCAGAATCCTCTTTTTTAACTGTCATTTTGCCACTTGTAGGAGCAGAATATCATAACTGAAACAAAATGCTGAAAGACAGGTCAAATTTTGCTAAGTGTAATGTGTTTAGTGTTACACCTGTATTTAGCTGTATTTGCATGGTAGCCGCCCTGTTGGTTTTTTTTTTAGGAATGCGCAGTTTGCATTGAGGCTCTTGTTTCTGCTGCGGCACAGTGGGTTCGTATGGTGACTCTACTGCACTGCCTCGAGGGGGGAGGCGCTTGGGCTTTGCTCTGTATTTGCAGATAGGTAGAAACCTTTTAAACGGTAGTGTGGGGTTTTTTGGGTTGTTTTTTTTTCCCCGTCTTTTTCTTACTTTCTTTGTACTTCCTGCCTTGCTTCAGAAATCAAAAACCTGTTATTAACATACATTTTTTTGGATTCCCAGAATAATGCCCTGGATTTTGTGCTGCTAAGCCCTGGTTTGGCTTAGCTGTAAGGGGGAGCCAACAGCAACCTGCGCCAGGCACAGGCAGGCAGCATGCTGCTGCTCTCCATGGCTGCATGGCATGCTCGTGGCAATTCTTCCTCTAGAGGGGAAGCTGCATCGTCACAGAACAGTTCTGTCAAAACAAGCTAAATCTATCAGATAACTGAAGGAGAGACTGTGGGGCACTTTTTTTCTCCACACAAATCTAAATTGTATTCTGCTCACAGACTTTTGCCAGTGTTTTGCCAGTGTGTTGATAAATTAAAGAACACTTTGTGTTTAATGTGAAATTTTTTGGTTTTTTTCCAGAAGCGGTTGGCTCTGAAGGCATTAAACAGAATGGAAAAAAGCTTGCAGTTAGCCAGAACCAGAGCCACGACAGCACCGATAAAAGTGCTCCCAGGTATGGTATCTCTGTCACTTCTTGTGTAGGTTTGGTGAAGCGAGAGTTGTGCACGTCAGCTCTTTGTGGAAGGTCTAGTGAGGAGCAAAAGTGGTGGCAACGTTTCTTTGCCAGTTTAGCTATGCCTTCCCTCCACAGAGGATCTCTGCATATTGACAGTAAATATATATAGCACCAAAGTTCTGGGTACTTCTGGGTGATTGTGCATGGATGGAATGAACTGCAGTGGGCAAATTGTTGATGCTTTGATGTCTGGAGGAAGAGAAAGAAAGTGCAGAGAGCTTTCTGTCTGGGCTTCCTGGTTTTCAGCTGGAAACCGAGTGGGGAAGTTGGTCTCTCTGGTGCTGGCGTGTGAGGTCTGTGCTCACCAGCGCTCGAGCAATCTTGCGGCTGCATTATCTAGTTCCATCTGCCGGCGACTGTGTCGGTTGCAATCCCCAGAGGTGGTGGGCTTGAGAGCAGAAGTTGGCAACTTTTTGAGAAGAGAATCTGTAGATTCTAGTTAGGAGAGAAAAAAGTTCAGCATAAGCATGCTGTCAAAACTTTAGTGGAAACTTCAGTACAGTCTCTCGGAGACAGTCCTCGTAGTTCCCTATTTGGGCATATTTTTGCTACTGAGTGGGACAGGACCCACTAGTGCTGTTTATTTTGAATTCAGAGAGCTTTGGCTTAGGGCCACCCTGTCTCATAGATACACTCTTAAAATGTTACAGTTTCGTTTTCCAGTTCCCAGGACTTTGTGGACCCACTGCATATCCTTCAGAGTCTGGCTGTGTGCTGTCCTTGGCACTGGTGTGCAGGTTTTTGACCTTAAATTTATACCATCCACTTGCTTGTGGGAACTCCCAAGCTGTGGCATTATTACTGTTGCAAAATGAGTTTGCAGAGCCACAAGATAATAAACAAAACCCCCTCTACCTCCACCCACTCTGTGCTGCCTCCCTTCTAGGCAGAGCTGGGAGTTTTCCACCAGAGGGCTTTTAAAACAAACACAGTTTTTCATTCTTCTGCTGAGGTCAGAAGGGCTGTGCAGAGGCAGCGGGAGGTGAGATTTGCATCGCCTTGCTCCAGTAAGCAGGAAAGGTGGACAGGTTTTGTATGAGCATCGAGGTGTGAGTAAGGCCCACTCTGAATTAACAGGCTGCACCAGGTTAGTGAAAACCATTTGTTATTTCAGTTAGTTCAACTGGTTTTATCTCGAGATCTGAATGGTTCTAAGAAATGCTCATTTCAGCCTTGTTTGCTTAACCCAAACATTGATTATCTATCTTTAGTGAAACAGACAGATAAATGCAAATCAAGTCCTCGGTGGCAGAAATAAGCTGTTTAGGGCGTCTGCGTATCCTGGGTTTCCTCACGCAGTTTTGCTTTCATTTGCAGGCAAAACAAACTCAAACCCGAAGTGAAAACTGAAATGGTACAGTCCTCCAGCGTAATGGTTTCAAACAAGGCTTCAATCTTATCAGAACCAAACTTTGGACTAAGAGATACTATTGTTAAATCTCAGCTTGTACAAATGGAGGATTCCTACACGCACATCCAGAGCTTCAGGTAATGATCATTCCTGAGAAGAACTTATTTTTTGCAGGGAATAAGTTAGTTAGCGTAAGCTGTCAAATAACTCTTGTTCGTTATTTCATCTAGTATCCCTGCAAAATAGGAAATTTTGTAGAAAAGTATGAGCCATACTTTCCAGAACAGCTTGTTTTCCTTGTTTAGGCATTAGCAGACAAGAATTTCATTGGTGTCTCTATCAAAGCTTGCCTCATGGTTCTTGTTGAAATTTTGAAATGACCTTTTCCTGTGGTTATTTCAGACTGTGTCTGGAAATACATCAATGCTGTGCACCTCTGCCCTTCTCTCTCACTGCTTCTGTTCACTACTTATCCATGTAGTTGTTCCAATAAGCTCATAAGAGCTTGGGTAAAATATATAATTAGGACCAAAATTTACTGTGGTTGAAATGCTTTTATGCATGTCATGCTATGAATTTATCATTCCAAGCTGCTAGCCTTTTTTTTTTTTTTTTTTTTAATACTGTGTGTAAAAAATGTGTATCCTTCTGTAAAATGTGTCTGTAAAGACTGTAAAGATGCCACTGTAATTAAATCATTTTAGGGATTTAAACTTTGTCACATTTTCCCAGTTTCCCCCCTGGAAACATGTTACTCCTAAATAGTTACATCTAGTATTAAGTACATGGGTTAATAACAGTGGTATTTTCATCAGCTCTACAATTTGCAGCTCAGGGATTTAGTTAATTTCTTGGCAGATTTTTTGTTGGGACATACAATGTGAATGGTCAGTCACCCAGAGAAAGCCTCCAGCCTTGGCTGAGAAGTGATGCTGAGCCTCCAGATGTTTACTGCGTGGGGTGAGTGTTTCTTTCTGGCCCGTCCTTCCAAACCGTGACTGTGGGTTGCTTGCTTGTGAATCCGTAGCATGGAGGTGTTCAGCCAAGACGCCACAGCTGAGGAATGTTTGCATCGCCTTACTCCGTTGCCCAGCTTTAGAGTGTGTGTTTGCGTAGCCTGAAAGGGCTGTCATGCTGGTAGTGTTTGGACTCTCTGGCACTGCAGCGTTACAAAATGTTTAGTGCCACTCATTTTAATACTAACAGTAATTTAGCTTTACATTTAACATACCTCTAAAATCAGCATATCTGAATTTGAGTTTTCAGTTATAAATTTAGTGAGTATAAATTGATTTAGTTCTTTCCCAGAGGAAAGGGCTGGAGGGTTATAAACAAGTGCATGCATCCACGGGTTCCTTCCTCTAACACAGTTTCCAGGAGCTTGATCTGAGTAAAGAAGCCTTCTTTTTCAATGACACACCGAAGGAAGAGGAATGGTTTAAAGCTGTAACTGATAGTCTTCACCCAGATGCCAAATATGCAAAGGTAAACGTGGCTTTTGGGGAGGTTTGAATGTGCAATCATTTTCCACTTGGGCCTCTTTTCCCTTTGCTTTTTCCTGTCTCAGTTGCTGGGTCTTCCAGAGGCTCGTTGTCTGCAGGCTCTGCTCAGCCAGCAGAGCTCTGGCGGTGAAGCGCGTGGTGTTGCTGTGCAGGGCGCCGAGGCAGGGGGCAGGGCAGGAGACCAGAGCTAGGCATCCACGCATAAAGGACGCTCCTGCTATCTTGGGGGAAGAGAATAGCAAGTGTCTTAGCTTCTTCCATGTCTGTCTTTGCAACGCACGGTGGAATGAGTTGTGAAGGTGTCTTGGTAGGAATACTGCTTATGTTTTGGCTCCTGCTCCCGAGGTCTGCTTTGTCTCTTGTCGCTGTTGTTGAAGGGAAGCTCCTTCCCTGGGCTCTGCCTGTGCTGTAGGTTTTGCTTTGGGCTTCAGCTTCGTTTACTGGGGTGTTGGTCCCTGGCTTCTGCCTCTGCTGCGCTCTGGAGTGCCTGTGTACTGTCAGCCCGGTTAGTCCGTTGGACAAGCCTGGAACTCTCTTTTTCTTCATCTGTGTTCTGGACTTGGGGGTGATGTGCCTTCTCTCATCAAACCTGTCCTGTTCTAGTATTTAATGGAACAGGATCTGTTTTTCAGGTGAAACTTGTGCGGCTCGTAGGAATCATGCTTCTGTTGTACGTGAAAGCAGACCTTGCTTTGAACATCTCCGAGGTGGAAATTGAGACTGTGGGAACCGGAATCATGGGGAGGATGGTAAGAATGGCAACTATGCATGAGAAGGGGGGAGATTTAGAAGAGCCCTGGAGAGCCCCTCGCCTTGGATGTAGTGGTTATTCCTCCAGCGAAGGGATGCAGCTGCCTTTAGAAGCACATAGTCCTGTCCCCGTGCCAGCTCAGGGCGTCACTAGAGGGAATTGCCATGTGGTCGCAAAGGCTCAAAGACCCGGAGGGAGAATCTTCTCTGAAGGCTTTTTTTCCTGATTTTTTGTGCTGGGCTGTGTGGGGCCTTGCTCTCATGCGATTTTGATGCTGGCTGTGGTTTTGCCCAAAGCGATTAACGCAAGGAAGCATGAGTAGAAGAAATGTCTATCCAGATCAGTTTTCCTGAGGAGGATTTCCTGGCCTCTTGCCATTCCACCCCATTGGAATGGAGTCTGTGCCCTTTGAATGTAGTTTCTGTGAACACTGCAGTTATAACTTGTGAAAGGTATTTCTGACCAGCTAAGCCATGTGCTTCCTCCTCCATTTACAATTTTTTTTTATGGTTTGTGTTGAAAGATCCAGTTTGTTGCTAAACAGGTTCTGGGACTTGCTGAAGCAACTGACCAGCTTTCTTACTGATTTTAATTTCCTTTTGTATTAGCTAATTCCTGAATTACAAACTGAGCTCCATGTGCTTGTTGCTATGTGCAACCCTCACATGAGTTACTGATCTGAATTCATGAAGTAGTTATCACTAATTGGCGTTTTCAGCCATTTCCTTCCTCTGGAATGAAATGGTCTGCCTCAACGTCTTCTGGCTTGCTCACTGCTAGTAACTCGTTCTAGCTTCTGACAAACGCCTTTGTCTTTATCTTTCAGGGTAACAAAGGTGGTGTTGCCATAAGGTTTAAACTCCATAACACTAGCGTGTGCGTTGTGAATTCTCACCTTGCAGCTCACATGGAGGAGTATGAGCGGAGGAACCAGGACTTCAAAGACATCTGCTCTCGGATGCAATTCTGCCAGTCGGATCCAAATTTGCCCCCTCTCACTATTAATGAACACGAGTATGCTTCCTGTCTGACTGTGTGAATCACTGCGTGTCGCAAGGAAGAACGCTGTGAACGTTCTGGGGTGTGAGGTGTTCTCAGCAAGGGTGTGGGAAGGGGTGCCCAGTGACCTAATCGTCAGCCTGGCAGGGCCAGAAATGCTTTACTGTAACCCTGGTTTTGAGAGTGGTCCCCTATACAGTTCTGACAAATCACTTGCCTTCTTATGCTCTTCTAAGCCTTGTTTTATTTTCAGGCGTGAAGTGGGAATGGGGCAATAATATGCATCGATTTCCCCAGTGGCTTGTGGGATTTAGTCAGCGTGGAATATTAAAAGCACCAGTTGTTAAGAGGTAGTGACAAACATGGAGAACAGGAATTAAACCCAGCAAAAGTAGAAAATGTAGCTTCTCTTTCAAGTTTTCACTCTTACTTGCTCTCTGGAGAAGCAGACAGAGCGTCCACCTGATCATGTTGAGATGAGAAGAGGGCATACTTGCATTAGATGATTTAAGGCACTGCTGCAGAGCTGTGCCTGCAGCTCAGGGCCAGCTTGTGTTGTGGACATCCTCAGGCCGCTGTGCAGACTTCTGGTGTGCATTCTCTTTCAGCGTGATCTTATGGTTGGGTGACCTCAACTATCGGCTGGAGGAACTGGATGTGGCAAAAGTGAAGCACCTTGTTGATGAGAAAGCATTTCTAGAGCTTTGCCAGTATGACCAGGTACTGATGTCTTGCCTACCTGCAGGTGGTGCTGAGGGTGCTAGTTAGAAACTGCACACGTACTCCTGAGCCTTCTCAGTGCTGAACATCTCCCTTGAGCTCATATGGGAGTTGTGCTTGAGCTTATTTAAAATTAAATTTGTCTTTTTTTCTTTCGTAGCTAAAGAGGCAAATGAATGCAAATGCAGTCTTTGAAGGCTTTACAGAGGGAGAGATTTCTTTCCAGCCAACATACAAATATGATGCTGGCTGTGATGACTGGGACACAAGGTACAGTAATTGCCTCATACGTGATGGCAATGGCTACTGTTGTCATTGAAGGAAGCAAAAACAAAGCTAAAAAGCATTGCAGATCTAATGGCTGTAAATAGGAACAGTTCTGAGCTTATTGCTGTTCCCTCTCCCTTGACTCCAAAATCCATCTCCACTTTACATTTATTTATGTTGCTTTTCTTCCACTGCAATTTGACAGATATTCCTAATCTTTTTACCCAGAATCCATTTGGTTTCCCCTTAGTTAGAAGGGTACAAAATTGAGGAATCATTTTAGTTAATTATTTTTGTTTGGTTTGTTTTGTTGTTGTTTTTTCCTAAGCAAAATTTTTAGGACCTTTTATTTGCTGATATCTGCTGTATCTACTCAGGTCAGACCAGCTAGGGTTTGAAATGGTGCGTTTGTGCTGTCTGTAGCTGAGTGCATTCTCCAAAAGGCTGCGAGAGCTGTTATTCCTGCAATGCACTACACAGAGTGGCTAACCTGTTCTGAGTAAGCTGGGAACAGTGGTTTCGAGTGCGGGAGTGAAATCTGAACAGTCAGTGAAAAAAAAAAGTAATTAAAATGTGAACTTTAAATGTGGAGCTTGAGTTATTTTTCATGGTTCTTGTGGTCAAAAGTATCTGAATATTGCTTTGTATGCTAATTGTATCAAAAGAACAAAACAAATAATTGCATCTTTGAAGAAGATTCACAGAAAGTGAAGCATGAGACAGAGAGAACCTAACACTAGACAATCAAACTTTTTATAACTACTCAAAGGAACTGTGGAAAATAGAACTTTGATAGAGAACTAGCTCCAGGCCACGTCAGGAAGAGAGTCTCTGGGAGGGCAGTATTCTGCCTTGTGTTGTTACTCTGCCTGAACTGTGCCTGGAAACTGGAATTTTTACCTCTGTTGTAGTGAGAAGTGTCGTGTTCCAGCGTGGTGTGATCGGATACTCTGGAAGGGGCAGAACATTGCTCAGCTGAGCTATCGCAGCCATATGGCTTTGAAGATCAGTGATCATAAGCCAGTTAGCTCTGTGTTTGATATTGGGGTAAGTACGTCAGTGCTGAAGGAAATAACTGCTGACCTTGTCCTCTGTGTGGGGAGAGGGGGGAGGAGGAGGAGGGAGGTTCTCCTGCTGATTTACCTCTCCTCCTGCTTTATGGCATCCACAGAGAACAATGGCTCAAAAGGTGGGCTAGATAAGATATTGAGATAGGATTGTTGTTCATAGTAGGCTGGGGTTCTGTTAAGTGATACTCCAGTTAAGCAGAATAATGCATAAATATCTGTAGGTGGTTTTTTCAGAAGTGTTCTTCTGCCTTTTTTCTTATTTTCCTAATAATTTTCTTAGAAACTTGCAGTGCGGGAATGCTACATCACTGACAACACAGCAGTGTGTTACCAAACTTTTTTTTTTTTTTTTTTTTTTAAGAAAAAAAACCCACTGATCTAGTACTGACTGGGTGATTCTTGCTAGTTATGGCAAGGTGCTTTACTGTTGGATCCTGAGGAGAGGGCTCCAAGTGACTCTGCTCATTACATGTGTTGTATCCGCTGGTGTGCTGCTAAAATCAAATCACTTTGTACGTTTCCAGCTGTGTTACAGCTCTCCTGCGGAGGCACAGTAAATGCCAGTTGGTGCAGTGTGTGTCCTTTTCAGGTGAAGGTTGTGAATGAGGACCTCTATCGAAAAGCCTTTGAGGAAATAGTCCGCTCCCTGGATAAGCTGGAGAACGCCAACATTCCCTCGGTGACCCTCTCCCAGACAGAGGTAGGGTATGTTCATGTGCTGTCACCTGCTGGAGACACTGAGCCACCCTAGAGCCCAGAAGCATATTCCAGTGGTAGAAGTATATTAGATGGATTCTAGACCGCAGGGTCTGGTTCCAAAGAAGTAGACTATTTTGACTTCCAGCTATTCTCTGTTTAGAAATAGTTGTTTCTGTCTAGACACAGCTAAATTCCATTCCCAGTACCAGGCTGGAACATAGGGTGTGCTACTCCCTGAGGTGGGGAGAGAGAGTAAGAGGGTGGTTTGTGGTCCTTGCTCTGAATTGCTTGAAACACAAAATGTAAAATCTGAAGGGTTTGGAGAAGGTCACA
Source organism: Vanellus vanellus (assembly GCF_965231255.1). Lineage (NCBI taxonomy): Eukaryota > Metazoa > Chordata > Aves > Charadriiformes > Charadriidae > Vanellus > Vanellus vanellus. The sequence goes on along the minus strand of NC_138927.1, from coordinate 8,365,617 downwards.
AAAGCAGCATTTACTTTGTGTGTCGGGCACTAAAAAAGATAAGCAAATGAGACATTTGAGGCTACTGCTACCTTGCTCTCAAGTTTCATTGAGGTTATTTGAGGGGAGCATTTGTTTTAAAGGGGCCACTGATTCAAAAACTTTAGCATACAGAGTAAGCAAATGTAATCCTATGTAATCCTGGAAGAGATGGGGTGTGGGAGCAAGAGGGTTAACCTGGGTATCATGCTGCTTAATGATTAAACCACAGGACAGGAATTGCTGCTGGTGCTTGGCAAGATGGAATTGGCTGATGATGTTGACTGACATTTGTTTTTAGTTCCACTTTGAGGATGTTAAATACATGCAGCTGCAGGTAGAGAAGTTTACAATCTGTAATGGACAAGTGCCCTGCCATTTCGAATTTATCAACAAACCAGATGAGGAAACGTACTGCAAGGAGTGGTTGATTGCTAATCCCAGTAAGGGCTTTCTGCTATCAGGTGAGCTCCTCATTGTTTGTCTCATGTTAATGAGCTAAGATTGTCACCTTCTGCCTTAGTTCTCTCTGCTACTTTGAGAATGCTATGCCTATTTGCAGGCTCGTTGGTTTAATACCTTCTTTTAACTGAGTATGGTTTTTTTTTATCATCTTTTGGCAGATGCCAAGATCACAATTGAGTTGGAGGTGTTTGTTAATAAATCAACAGCTACACACTTGAACTCTGGAGAGGAAAAACTTGAAGATATCTTGGTCTTGCATCTTAACAAGGGGAAGGATTATTTTCTATCTGTAACAGGCAACTACTTGCCAAGTTGCTTTGGGTCTCCCATTCATACGTTGTGTTACATGAGGGAACCGATCCAGGACATGTCAGCAGAATCCATTCGGACACTTGTGAGTTAAAGACAAAATTTCCTTCAGAACACATGAGAACCATTAGCAATAAGCAGGACTTAACATCTAGTTTTAAAGAGCCTTCTTCCACTTCCCTGGTCCATAGCCTGAGAATGCTGATACAGCTTGTGCTCTCCAGTGGTCCATCTTCACACCTTGCATTAGTTCTTCATGTGGATGAACCAACCCATTTCATATAGAGAGCATTGACAATAAGATCCCATTTGTTCTGCCTGCATATTTAAGAAAGGTGTGCAACTTCTAAACGTAGACCTTTTCCCTGGAGCCCTTGGCTTTCTCTGCATCGAATGGAGATGTGTGTGCGTATGTGAACTGTGATGTAACATTTCTGTAGAGCTGAGTCTACATGAAGCGTGTTTGAGAGCAGCTTGTTTCTTCTGTCAGGACTTTTGATATAATTGTGCCTGTTACACTAGTCTTGTATGGAGACTGGTGAGTGGAGATGCACAGTTTCTTAAGTCTTAATTCTCAGGTATAAGCTCTGTGAATCGTTTTTGCAGAGTTGAATAAAAACTTGGCTAGCTACTTTTTTTTTTTTCTTCCCAACACCTCCCTGTCTCAGACCCTGATGCCACTAGAAATGAGTGATGATGTTGTTCAAGCTGAAAAGCCTATGGAGATTCCAAAAGAGCTGTGGATGATGGTGGATCACTTGTACCGCAATGCTTCTCAGCAGGTTGGCAGTCTTTGAACTGGAAACACAAGAAAATTTGTATTAGGTTTGGTTTTGAAGAAGATACTGGTAATGACAATCATTGCTAACTGTGGATGTTTGGCCAATGGTAAAAAGAGATAAAGGACATCTGTGCTAAGTGATCCTGGTACCCTGGGTAGCACTGTTTCGTGATGGTGGCCTTGTCTGTGTGAGGCATGCATCAGCAGCTGTCCTGCATTGCTCTCTACTGCAGCGCCATGGCCTTACTAGAGCTGCTCATGGTGGGATTTGTGCTGATAACTACCAATTTGGAGAGACTTTTCCAGCCAGATTATAATGACATTGCTCTATTTACCCAAATAACTTTTATTTTCCTTGAGACTGAGTGATGGTCTGCTTTGCAGGAAGACCTGTTTCAGCAACCAGGCCTCAGATCTGAATTTGAGCAAATCCGAGATTGTTTGGACAAAGGAATGCATGATACCCTTCGTATCCTTTTAGACTGGTGTCCGGTAAGGCTCACTATGTCTTAGAGCTCAAAGCTGAATAAGATTTCCTCGGTCTTCTATGCTCCACCATGGCTTTTAAATTACCGTCTCTCATCTCAGGGTAACCGAGATCTGCAGTTCCTCGTTCCTCACTACTCCTTGTAACCAGTACGAATGCCTCTGCTAAGTCCTTGCGATGTTGATGAATAATTGTTGATCAGACGTAAGTGTCCGACTGCCAGTGGAAACAGCTTGCTATGTGGAGTCAAGTGATTTAACTCAAAGCTGTGAACAATAGGAGGAGTTCTTGGAGACCTAAGCAAAGATTAATTTTGCCACAGAAATACGACAAAAATAAATCACGTCGTGCTTGCCTCTTCCTTAACTGTCTTTGCATCAGTTGGCAGCAACCACTCGGTAGCAGAAGCCCTGCTGCTCTTCCTGGAAAGCCTGCCAGAGCCTGTCATCTGCTACAGGTTCTACAGCAGCTGTTTGGAGAGCGCCAGCAACTACCCGCTGAGCAGCCAGGTATCGCTGGCTTCACTGTGAGAGTGGTTCTGTAATTCTGGAGGGAGGGGAGGCAAACTGTTTTATGCCAGACCAGTATCAGGTTTTTGCTCTCAGAAACTTAATCACTTGATAATAGAAAGGATGTAGAACTAGTGTTTCATAGTTATTAAGAGCCATTAGTATTTGCAGACAGGGTGATGTTTGTAGTAGAAAAAGCTGCTAAGCCATTGCCATGTCTTCAATATAAATGTTTTTTTTTTCCCTCCTCAGATTATCACTAACCTGCCAGGGTGCCATAAAAATGTATTTCAATATCTAATGGCATTTCTACGAGAACTATTGAAAAATTCAGGGAAAAACCATTTGGATGCAAATATTCTTGGTAAGGCGAGCAAAATAACCATTCTGTTCAGAGGGGCTTTGCAGTTTGTGTAACAAAACATATTTCTTCAAAGCGAGAGCAGTCATGGCCTCTGCTGTTTTGAAGCATTTAATAATGAGGAAATGGTCCATAGAACAACAGTCATTGCAGTACCCTGAAAAAAGTTGTAAAGTGACTCAGAGATGCATGGGTCACCAGCTTTATCTCACCCCATTCTGAAGCCAGGCACACTCTCGCTTTGACTGCTGGGGGTTGGTGGAATTACCCTGGATATCCTGCTGCTGACAGGCTCTGACTGTGTGTCTCTGTGGTGTGTGTTTTTTTTTGTTTTGTTTTGTTTTGTTTTTTTTTAATGCAGCTAGTATATTTGGTGGCTTGTTACTTCGACCTCCTCCTGGACATCCTACACCTGATATAACTGAAAAGAGGAAAGCTCAGCAATTTATCCATCAGTTCCTCTTGAGAGAAGACAATTTACTATGAATTTCAGATGCAGCTAATCTGAGTTTTAGATATCTAATTACTGTAAAAATATTTTTTTGTACAGTATACTGGCTTTTTTTTTGATATCACAGTATTTTATACAATCTCTTGCTTTTGAAGGCACAGATCAGACAGTTTGAATCAGGTGTCACTGTTTAAGCTGTAAAGTATATCAGGTTTCTAAATAAGCTGTACGTAGACAAGCAAAAATATAAAAGCTGATATTTACGTGGTATTTTATTTAACTTGTATTAAAAATGAGAATTTTTAAGTCCTTGTTATTTAAATAAAAAGATCCTGGTACATTTTTCCAGCCTATCTGCCTGTTTTCAATGCTGGCTGGTTTAGAGCAGCCCTCTCCGTGGCTTAATACCACGTCTTGGTGTTATATGAATCGTTCTGTGGTCTTCCACTCCCTACTTGTGTAACTCTCCCAGACCATGCAGCAATGTGGACTGGTGATCCAGTGGAGGTAAGGGACTCTTCTGCAAGAAAAGGGGTTGTTTTAAAAGCATGTGCTGGCGGTGGTGGGGAGGGTGTGGGGGAGAGGTGGCTGTGGCCATGAGAAAGGGAGACCTCCACCCCAGAGGAGCCCTGGCCTTTGGAATAACGTGCAGCGGGGGTTGCCATCGCAGCGGGGTTTGCCATCCGTGGCTGGTGGCGGCTGCTGCCTGAGCTGTCCTGCAGGCAGCCGCAAGCTTCTTGAAAATACCGAGGTAAAAATGGAGCATTAAGGAAAACTTATCCTAGCTTTGTGTGTTCTACTTGGAACCTATGCTAATTATGGAAGAAATGGCTATTTTTTTCTACCGTGTAACTGTATTTCTAGGATATAAATCTATTTCGACACTGGCTGCTGTATATGTGCGGCATCTCCTCTGCTGCAGCGGCTGCCAGGCCGGGCCACGGCCCGGGGCCTGTTGCTCTGGCACGGCCGCCCCTGTTCCCTTTTCCTCCTGGCGCTGGTAACGCTTCTTCCCGTGCGCGGGGGCCGGTTCAGGTTCGGTTTCGCTTGGTGCGAGCAGCGCAGCAGCGGGAGCAGTCGCCCGACGGGAGGGCAGAGGGAGCGGGCGGGGCGGTGGCGGTGGGCGCCGCTGTTCCGGGCCGCGGCCGCCGCTGAGTGCGCAGGCGCAGCCCCACGCCCGCTCACCGCTCCTTCCCGTGAGGCCTGGCGGCGGGCGCGGCGCTCCCGTCGGGCCGTGCGCGGCCGGAAGCGGAAGTGAGTGTGCTGGTAATCATGGTGCCGCTGGGGTGGGGAAGGAGGTGCCGCCGCTGCCGGGAGCTCGGTGAGCGCGGCTGGGCCAGCGGGAGGGTGGCGGGGGGGCGGTGCGGCCCCGCGCAGGCCCCGGGAGCGGCTCTCCGCGGGGTGGGGTGGCAGTACGGGGCCGGGCCGGGCCGGGCCGGGCAGGGCAGGGCCGGGCAGGGCGGTGGTAGCGCCGCGGTCGGGGAGGGGACGCCTTCCCCGGCTCGCGGGGCGGGTGCTGCGGCGCAAGGCCCGGCACCTCCGCTGCCGCCCGCCTAGGGGCCTGCTGGGCCGCCGGGGCCGCGGGGTATCTGCCCAGTGGCCTGCGGGCGGGGCGGGGGCCCGGCCCGGCCGAGGCAGAGCCGCCTGACCCGCCGCCGCCCGTCCTTGTGTTGCAGATGAGTCGTTACGGGCCAACTGCGCGCTATCGCTCTGAGAGGTGGTGAGCCATGGGGGAGAACAGTCCTGAAGGCAACGTTATCTACTATGAAGCGGAGGAAGACGATTTAACCCAAGATGACAATATGATGAGGTTTTCTGATAAAAACGGGCTGGATTCTTCATCATCTGGGACGGTCTATGACAGGACGACTGTTCTAATAGAGCAGGACCACAGTGTGTTGGAAGATGATGAGGATGAAGGACAGTGTGGTGATCACTTGCCTTTTTTACCAGAGGGTCATGAAGAAGGATTTCATTTAATAGCAGACCATGAAGGAATGTCCCAGGGTTATGTGCAACATATTATTTCTCCAGATCAGATTCACCTAACAATAAATCCTGGTTCAACTCCTATGCCAAGAAATATTGAAGGAGCTACGCTCACTTTGCAGTCTGAATGCCCAGAAACTAAGCTTAAAGAAGTAAGTAGCTAATTCTGAATTTTGTGCTTATTGTGAGATTTTTTTCACCTGGTGACCTTAGATGCTTTAAAAACCTGTTTTTCTAAAGCTGTTTGGGAGGTAGGTGGACGTTTCCCATGTTCTTAAAGGTTATTGTGTAGTGGAGTGAATTACACTCCGTTAAACCCGCTGTTACTTTTAGTGATAGTAATGCTTTGTGCTGGTAACAGGCTGTTTCCCACAGTCACTTAGTGGGTCAGCAACAAAGCTGCGAGTGTCATCAGTTTTCACTTTCTTGTGAAGCAGCCAGGAATTGCTTTATGACATGCGTAACACTAGATAGCAGGAGAATATGGTACTGAAAATGCGTTTGTATTAGTAGCATATGTGATTTTAGTGGTCTTTTAATTTGCTTTTGGTTGGGCAATTATTTCCTGAGTTCAGAGATAACTAAAAAGAACACAAACTCTGTTATGCTGTGGTTAACCACATTCTTGAGAAAAGCACATCCAAGTTGCAAGTTAAATTCCAAACTGTTGGCAGTAGCTGAAGTATGAAACTTAAGATGCCAACCTTAAAATTACTTGTAGTTTTATTATGTCGCTTCCAGGGAAACTGAGAAGAAAACAAAGGAAGCTTTAAACTACCATCTGTTGTATTTCGAAAGCTTGTCAGCTTACGTATTTAAAATTGTGATGACTTTTAATTCTGTTTCCCTAATGAATTCTACCTGCATGAAGAACGATGAGGGCTTGTACTGACTGACTTAGGATTCTTGCTTTTTAGGCGCAAAAGCAATGCGAAGTTGACTGAAATACCAACACAGGGGCAACTTTGTGCTCCTTCTGAGTTAAATAAGGGATGATCTATGCAAGTGTCTGTGCTGGTATCAGTGGTAGTAGTATCAACTACTTGTGTAACTGATATTCAGTGTAAGAGAGAACTGCAGAAATGAGCCCTTGCTGAGAAAGGAAGCTGGGTTTGAATGCTCTGAATAATTTAGATTAGCAGGGAACCTTCATTATTGCCTGCTCGGCAGTGAGGAAATGGGGCTGTGGGAGGTCAGCTCTGCAATTGTGAAATTTCTGGACAGAGGTTTGTTTAATAAGCCCATTTAAGTCTAAGGAACTCCTTTTGCTCAGTTGTTATTCACATTAGCAGCTGCTGTATCCCACCTTCTTAGCTGGTAAAATATTTAATTTTTGTGTGTCAGTCATCAGTATGTTTTGTAGGATAAGCTTGTAGTCTGTAGTGTCTGAGAACAGTGTGTACTAGCAAAACAGGTGTTGATGACTGCATAAGAAATTAAACTGATTTTACTTCTTCACACAAGCCTTTTTTAAAAAGGAGTGAAGACCTGGAATTTCCCAGTGAAGTCCTTTATCTGAATTTATTTTCTGTTTCTTGAATTAATTTTCACGGGGGTGGGGGTGTGTTACACTACAATTTGGGTGTAGTGGAAATAAGCTCGAAGCTACGTGACCCTCTTCCATCTTGTAAAAAGCCCTTTTTGTCCTGCTGCTTCAAATGCTTGATCAGTTGTCTGGAGATGGGAAGGGGAAAGGTCTAAAACCCCTGAATGTTTCGCTCATTTCTAAAAGTCATCAGTCAAAATCTTTTTTACTTCCAAAACATCCGTAGCAGTTCTCACACTTGAGAACTGTTTCATAGTCTTAAATTTTCAGGTCACTCTTAGACATTTATGAAGCAAAAGAGGGTTTTACACTTCATTAACTACCTTCAACTACCTTTTGTTATATTATGCTTCTTTCACTATAATTCTGTCTGTAAGAATAAATGCGATTATAGTCTTCTATTTAAAATCCATTAGGTTTTTTTGTTCAACAATGACAGAAAAAAAATAGCAAATTAAGGAGAATCTCAAACTCAAGATGATTTAAAGGTAAACTGAGAAATTTAAGTAGACTTTGGCACAGTGTGTCAGGCTCAGCTTTTGCCAGTCTTGTTGGTTATTGGACAATTAGTTCCTACTTCTAAGGTAAATGCTTAATTAAGACACTTCTAGCTTCCCTCTGGTGTGTCTCTGTGGGAGAGACAGCACACTGCCCTTTACCAAAGCATGTGCCATGCAGTCGCAGCCATTGCCTTCACGGCAACTTGTCTTTGTGTCCTGGCTGTCTGTGGCTTTTCCTGTTGGCTGCCATGGTTCTTTTTTATTGTTGCTTGTGTGTGGTGATGGTCCTGACTATTGCTGTTGTAACTGGAAGTCTATCATGGTCAATATCTACATAATTTTATGTGTATAATCAGTGCTTACTTGATATGCTAATGTTCCTAATGTGAAAAGAGATTTAAATGCTTTGCTGCTTTACAGAAAGTTTTGTTTACCTTAGAACACAGTGGTAGTACTGCTTCTGCCTGCAGTATCCTTCTCAGAATAACTTGTAAAATAAAGATGTGGCCTTTGAGAAAAAGGGGAGCACTGCAAGGCCTTTGTAATAGTTCAGGCCATTAAACTGAAAGTGTTGCTGCTGTCTTTCTTTAAATATGTGCATTGGCAGCTAGGAACCAGAGCATTAATCTATAATTAATATTCTTTTCTTTCACTTTCTAGACCTAAATGTAAATACCTAGAAAGCTTATCAGACTCCTCACTTGACTTTTAGGTAGTTTACACCTGTGTCAAATTGCTTGTGTATTATGGGAAGTACTGTGGAGAATGTCCTGTAATGCAATATATAAAATGTTAATTTCCAGCTGCCTTAAAACTCTAACAGGGAACATTTACTACAGTACTGATACATAAATTGTACTGAATCTGATGATCCCTGGTGAAGATAATGTACACCTTCTCGTCTAATAAAACATACCTTCTGACCTTCTGTCTGTGTTTTGTCAGGCTATGCTCTTGTGTTTTGGCTGACTCAACACAACCAAACTTCTTAATTATGTTGTAACTGTATTGTAATGCTTGGATATTTATTGATAACTTTTACCTGATTTGAACTATAAATTAAGGGCAAGTTGCTTTATAGTGAAATTACTGTTTCCTCTGTATGGTGCTTCTAATGATGCTACATGACTAGATAAAAATGTGAAGACTTGCAAAATCTCTTCCTCTTCAAGTTACTAAGTCCTATCATGTAGGACATGTATCACTTGTACAATTTAAACACTTGATGTTTTTAATCTTTTGTCTTTTTACTGTCTTGTACAAAACCATGGGAGAATCAGATGCAAACATTAACAGCTGTTTTTGGTGTAGTGAACCACTTCCATTGCTTTAGTACACGTGTATTTCTTGACTAGCAAATCTGTAGTACGTTAAATGCTTTATAGTAAACCTTGGATCACAGGAGGAGAAAGGTTTGGCAAGAGTTTGTGCTGTATTGTGAGTTTCATGGTAGGCTGTCAAGTTATGAGTCCAAACATGACATTTTCCTACACGTTCTCATATGAATTCATTGTGTTTCCTGTACCTAGAGCAGCCTAGGTAACTAGTGTCTATAGAAATAAAGATAAAACTGTGTAGTACTTTAAGTATTAAAAGAAATCGAATAAATTTAAGTATATCTCCTAATTACTTTTTTTTTTAGATTATTTAAACCTGTTACAGTGAAGTGTAGAATAGGTCTTCTTCCCCATCCCTTTTATAAAAAACAAAAAGCCACAAACAAATTCACTGTCTCCTTGCTAGATGGGAATGTGGTGAGGATTGTAAGAAGTGGCCCTTCAGCAGGGCAAGATATTTTGAAAGAGGAAAGGTTTTTGGGTTTTGGCATTAAGGCTTCTGAACTGTAGTTTTTAATAAGCGCCTTACTATGGGTAATTTTCTCTCAATCTTACTGGGACAAAATGCTTTTTTATACTTGTTCTTTCTCCATCTTCTGTAATTTCTGCTATCCTTTTCTCCCCTTACTGTATTTTGCAGTAGCTAAATATTTTTCATGGTAGTTACAATTCTATGGGATAATATTGCTTCTCACCTGTCATGTGGAATCGGAAAAGCATGGAGAACTGGTTCCTGAATGAGTAAATGCTCTGTTTAAGCCTGCATTTGAGAGTAAAGTTTCTCCGTGGATTAATCAAGTAGTAAGATAAGTGTTGATAATAAGTACCTTGGAAAACTCATCTCCATTTGGCAATATGCTGTTAACATCAACTGTACATAAGAGGTGGGAACTTAATTTAGTACTACCCAAAATGAAAACTACTGCTAGTTCTTTAATAGTTGTCTTATGTCTTTCTGGGTTTATAGTTATATTTCTATGCTTCTGTGTATGTCTAATCTGCTTTAAAGTTCTCCAAATACTAAGGTTTTATCAAAGGAAGGTGAAGGTAAACGCCAGCCTATTGCTGATATCAACAAGAGACTACAGATTGAGCCTACACAAGAGATTATTTAGATCCTATATACTCAGATTTTATTAGGGTTTCTTAAAGGAGTCCTACTGGAAATTTTGTCCCCTACAAATTAGGTTGGAAGTAACTGAGAGACCATGTATTTCTCTTCCCTTATGGAGAGCCATCCAGAACCTAAATTATACCTGGTATGAGTTTGTGCCAGGGCACTGCATGACCCCAGTGCTTCCTGGGAAGCTGTTGGGATGATGTGTTCAGTTGACTGCAGTCCCTGCCCTTCCTGAAGAGCTCGTTTCCCAGGCTACCTCTATTCCACAGGTGATCTTCTGGACAGGCAGAGCCTGGAACTGAGTAACCTGATTGTTCCAGCCCTGAGGTGTGTGCCATAGGCAGGGACACCTCCCACCAGACCAGGTTGCTCAAAGCCCTGTCCAGCCTGGCCTTAAACACCTCCAGGGATGGGGCCTCATCAACCTCTCTGGGCAACCTGTTCCAGTGCCTTATCACCCTCAAAGTGAAAAATTTCTTCCTAATATTTAATCTAAATCTCCCCTCTTCCAGTTTGAAGCCATTTCCCCTCATCCTATCACTACATGCCCTTGTAAAAAGTCCCTCCCCAGCTCTCCTGTAGCCCCTTTAGGGACTGGAAGGCCACAATAAGGTCTTCCCGGAGACTTCTCCAGGCTGAACAACCCAAACTCCCTCAGTCTGTCCTCATAGGAGAGGTGCTCCAGCCATCTGATCATCTTTGTGGCCTTCCTCTGGACCTGCTCCAACAGGTCCATGTCCTTCTTATGTTGGGGACTCCAGAGCTGGATGCAGTACTCCAGGTGGGGGTCTCACGAGAGTGGAGTAGAGGGGCAGAATCACCTCCCTCCACCTGCTGGCCACATGTTTTCTGATGCAGCCCAGGATACGGTTGGCCCTCTGGGCTGCGATCACACATCGCTGGCTCATGTTGAGCTTCTCAATCGGCACACCCATATATGTAGAGAGAGGAGTGAAGGCATGCAATGGAACATCCTTTGGGTGCCTCAGTTCTCAGGTACTTGATGTAGGATCTAGTAGGCATGTTCCGTAGAGGAAATGCTGAGCCAGGTGGCTCAAATTGACAGCATTAAGGGCTGTTACTTCAACTATTTGAGAAACAACTTGGAGGTGTGTACCTCCCTTTGAACCCTGTAGCACTGATACTGTCTTCAACAGTACCAACAACTGTTAGCATAACAAATAATGTGTTCCAGATCCCCTCAGCTGTCCTTATTCTGTGCCATTGTAGTACATGAATGGGAGACAACTTCTGGACAAAACACAAATGTGTTTCAGGGAGCCATTTAGAAATCTCATAGTGGTTTTACTGAGGGCCCATTGTTTCTTTCATTTATTCAATATTATACAAAGCATTAATCAAATTAGTTATTTTATGGAAGGATTAAAAGTACTCTGTTCTTAATTAGGCGCACCAAGAATGATGTGGTTTTGATGTTGTGTCTACTTAAATTCCCATTATTCTGAGAGGAGAATGACTTCAAATAAAGTGATTTTATACTTACCTGATAATATATCAAGGCATCCCATGTTATTCTGTTCTTAGCTTCCAAGCTGTGGTAGTAAAGAACTGTGATTATCAAATGCTCTTTTTTGATGGGTGTATATAAAGAAAAAAGAACAGCTGTTGAGTCATGAGATGGGTAGAAACCCGTAAGTGTTACATGCTGGTTATGTACGGGTTCATCCGGTTCTGCTGGTATCAACCCCCAATTCAGTATCTCGTTTTTTTGAAGACAGTCTGCAGCCTTTTCTAAGTAATACTGCTAGGTGCTGTGAGATGGGTGCTTTGTGCCTTGGAAAAGAGGAGAATTGGTGGCTTATGCCCTGCTATATTATCTTACAGATGAGTTGTTAGAATACTAAATCTGCAGGTTCATGCTCCTGTGAGTTTGCGTTGCTTTTCTAAACATTTCCAAATCAACATATTTTGGAATGCTCTTCTACTTCTTGCCTGTCAACCATCAAGTCCTCTCTTGGGCTCAATAGTCACTTTTAGACGCTAAGGTGTCTCAACTGCAACAGTCAAATGAAAGCTGTCAGCCTAATAATTAACGTTGAGGATAAATTTATTCAAGCGTATCAGATGGCTTATTCCTTCTACTTCACAAGAGAGAACGAGATGTAATTAAGCATTATGATTGGAAGCTTCTACACGGTCTCTTTCTGCCTGTTGTAGAGGCTCAGCAGGCTACCAAATCTGGTTCAGTGATTTAGATAGCCGGCTGAAAAATCTTTAACACTTGCATTTTGATGTAAAGCGCCTTGTTTGATTCATTATACTTCAGGCATTGACTATGTCAGTAAACACCCAAGAGAAGAACAAAGCACAATGAAGGCTGCTTTTGAGATAAAATGAAGTAACGAATGGAATAATGGTTAGACCATAGGAGACAGTGAAAACTATTTCTTATTCAAGGTGTTAATGGGAATTCAGCATGCAGGGCAGTGCTTTTGAGGGTCAGGTTGTGAAAGTACGTTTTCCCTTGTCTTCATCCTCCCCAAATAAGTAGCTCTGCTAGAAACACCTGGGTGGAATGCAGGTGCTACTTATGGGAGCAGTGGTTAGGTTTGATAGCCTCTTAGCTTCTGTTCCAACTATTTTATCAGATTTTTAGCTAGGAATGTTTAAAATTGTTTTTCCTTTTTTCCCCGTCTTCTGTTAGATTACTGTTCTTCTGTAAGGTCAGCCTGCTTTCCAGTGTGTGCCACTAGTTCCTCGCATAGTGCAGCAGAAATATTAAGTTATCTGATAATTAAACTGTAATATTTTCTTTCTTTTTTGCCTTTGAGGTCAAAATATTTTCTGTGGTCTTTGATGTTTAACTGCAATTCTACCCTGTCTGGATTCCAGAAATGCTTAAAAATTAAGTATGCAGCGTTTTGTCTCTTAGGTTAAGAGATACCAGTGCACCTTTGAGGGCTGTCCACGCACCTATAGCACTGCCGGAAACCTGCGCACCCACCAAAAGACGCATCGTGGGGAATACACATTTGTCTGCAATCAAGAAGGCTGTGGCAAGGCCTTTCTTACCTCCTACAGCCTGAAAATCCATGTTCGAGTGCACACTAAGGAAAAGCCGTTTGAATGTGATGTGCAGGGCTGTGAAAAGGCATTCAATACACTGTACAGGTAGGAAGCTTCTGCCTATTTCTCTTGTAGATGTGGATGTTGCTGTTTTGCAAGTTGCATGTATTTTTTGTTTGTGTCCGAGTACAATTGTTATGCTGCTTCCAGGTACATATATGAATATAAACCCCCTAAAATGTGGGAACGCTGTACCAAGAATAGGATGACAACCTATCGTGCCATACTTAGCTTATTTATATTACAATAGTATTGAAGATGGTGCACAAACACAAGGAATTCTCAGATTTGCTTGAGGACTTCAGAAGTGATATGAATTACTCTCATAAGCTAGTTACCTTCAATTCGGGACAAGTTAAGCCTTTGATCTTGTCCTGCACATTTGAGTGAATGGCTTGCTTGCCTCAGGTGGGGCCATCTGGTACTACAAGTCATAAGAGGGATGTTTTTTGGCATGCTTTTTAGGTTGAAAGCACATCAGAGGCTTCACACAGGGAAAACATTTAACTGTGAATCAGAAGGCTGCAGTAAATACTTCACAACGCACAGTGACCTGAGGAAGCACATCCGAACACACACAGGAGAAAAGCCATTTCGGTAAGATTGCTGGATGGCAATTTTTACTTCTATGGAACTTCTGTAATAGGCCACCTGTATCTAAAGGCATCTATTACTGTCCTGAAGGAAAAGCTATCCTCATGAGAAAAAGGCGAAGGTGGCTAGCGTTTGAGCATGTTTGTTCTAGAGCTCCCTCAGTTGCCTGTAAAAGTGAGTGAAATGACTGTCTTCAAAGACAAGAATAGTCGAGCTCTTTTTTTAAACATAAATGTGTGCCATGATGAGCATATTTTAAAAACATATTGCTGCTTCTCTGCTGTGATAGGGTGTTTATTCTGTGGAGGAGGACCCTGCCAAATGCTGACTTCATGCTTTAATTCTGAAGTCCTGTTCAGAGCCCTGCTATAGTCTGTGTAGCATACATAGCGGCTGTGGGGAGATGCCTGATTACTAACACAGGTTAGCATTAGGCCAGCTTTTCAGAGTCCTGGAGCTGTTGCAAAGCATGATCTAAGGTTGTAATAAAGGTTGTTGAAGAAGCCTGATGCTAACTCTTCTGTGATGCCTCATTCAGGTGCGAGCATGACGGCTGTGGAAAGGCTTTTGCTGCAAGCCACCACCTTAAAACACACGTTAGGACTCATACTGGTAAGTCCTAAGGGTTTGTTTTTTCTTTAATTGAGCTTATTCAGTTTATACTAACTCTCAGAATTCTAATATGTATTTATACTTATATATAATATGCGGGTGACACCAAGCTAAGTGGTGTGGTTGATACGCTGGAGGGAAGGGATGCCATCCAGAGGGACCTGGACAGGCTGAAGGAGTGTGCCCATGTGAACCTCATGAAGTTTAACAAGGCCAAGTGCAAACTCCTGCACCTGGATCAGGGCAATCCCCAATGTTTCATTTATGCACTTCCATTTATGCTTGATGGGTCTTGAATTTCATGAACACGTTTCACAAGTATATCAGTAATGATGCATACAAATTATAATGTTGTGTTCTTGTGTCAGTTCATGTGGTAAAATGGAAGCTTTTATCTGCAAGACTCCCAAGAATACTGAATATGTGAAGTGGCATTAAACAATCTTGTTTGTATAAAATATTGTCACTGTCCTATGTGCTTTAAAAGTATGTGTCTCATATAGTGTTTATAAGTTTTGTTATGTGTGGTTTTTGCTGCCAATAGGGGAGAAACCCTTCTTCTGTCCCAGTAATGGCTGTGAGAAGACTTTTAGTACACAGTATAGTCTCAAGAGTCACATGAAAGGTCATGAGAAAGGACATTCCTATAATGCACTTCCCAATAACAGTGTGTCTGAGGTTAGTAGCACTTCTTCCTAATGCTTCTGTGTTAGGAGGATATAAAACCATATTTTGGGGAAGAAATTACTTGATCTGTAGCTTGTTCTAAAGGTATGACTTTTAAGGCTGGGATTTTCAAAGGGAATTGTATCTACGTGGTGCCCTGTCTCCTGTGAAGAAACCCATGGGTGCCTTTTTTTGAACCGAGAATTCAGTTTCAATTCTGAAATGGCTGGCATTCAAGGTGTCAGTGTAGGGTTTATTCTTATATGCTGTGTTTACAGCATGCTGATAATAAAGAGCAGGATCGGTATATCTGATCTGAAACTTCTAGCATGGTGTTTGGTTACCAAGTTTTATTTAGAAAAGTTCATCTAAATTTGTCCATTCATTTTGGTCATATTAAAATTAACGCTTAGGCTACTGCTGCTTTGACGAGTATGCCACGTACTGGCACAAGTTTATAGGCAATTATGTATATTATCATGCTTTCCTTGTAGATTCCTATGTTTTAATTGATACTATGTAATAAACATGTGAAGTAAAATAATAACTATTAAGGTTCAAATTTTTTATTTTCTATAGAGTGATTTGTTCCTGTGCTAATTTAAAATTCCAGGTTATTTAATTTTTATGAAGTAATGTGAAAGAGATGTTAAGAATCCTTGATAGCTACTAAATATCCTTTGCTTAGTAATATTGCTCCTTTTGATTTTTAGAACTGATGCTTGGGTCGCATAGGTAAAAACAATTCTGGTTAGGTAGAATTGTATAGACTCTAAAAAGTAATTTAAAACACTTATGACACTTTTTTTGATATATTAGTCAATTTATGTTTCCTTCTTTACAGGATACAAGCCACTCACTTTGTCTGAGTGACTTAAGCCTCATATCAACAGATTCGGAATTGCGGGAGAACTCTAATCCAGTGAGTTACTGTCCTGGAATTGCCTCACCTGTAGTTTGAGTTTTGCTTTTTTCTAGCAAAGAGCCTGTCCTGTCAACTAGAACACAGCAGATTAGAAGTGTATGGCTGGTTGCTTCTGTTTCCCTTGTTCAGGCCTCCAGCATGCTCTACTTCAGGCTTTCATTTTGCTACTGGAGGAGATGTATGTACTCTTTCACAGAATAAGTGACTTTGGATAGTTTTAGATGTACTGAATGCTGCTTTTTTGTGTGTCTTATGGCTGTTTGCAGGACAAAAAATATGTCTCTTACACACCCTGTTGAGCCTGTAAATATGACATACTACTGCTGTCCTTTTTGGAATGTTGGAACAAAAAAATAAACACTTCTGTCTAAAAGCAGAATAACCAAGAGAGGGATTTTCCTCTAAATTATGCAGTGCTTAATTCAACCTGTTTTTAAAGGCTCTCCATCTGGTTTTACTGTAATGATGTTCTTGCTTATTGATAATGGTTGACTGAGGTTAAATTTTACATAGAGGAAAATTATATACCGATGAGACTGTGTCACTCTTCTGTGCTTTGATGTGGAAGCAGTATGCAGCATTTTAATATATTCTGTTCCTAGAGCAGCATGGGTGACAGTAGTGCATAGTCCAGGATATAATCTAAACGGAGCTATTTTGTTTCTGCTCCAGAAAAGGTTTCACAAACAGCCAAGAACAAATTAATGTCTGTTTCTGTTTCTAACAGAGCATTACAAGAAATTAGAGTTAAATAAACTATGGATGCAGAAGAATATATTTTGAAGGACTTTTTATTTCTGTAAGGATTTGCTCATTATGTTGGTAGATTTTATTGTGGTTAATAAAAACCAAGTGTCATTTCAGACTAGGTAACTGAAATGTGTTGCCTTTCCTGATGGTGGCTGGTTAATTGGAGACTTATTTTTGACATTCATACGTGGCTTGACTGGGGTTTGTGCAAAGTTTATGGAGGCCCGAGATAGAACATTGTCTGATGTCTTCCTCTTTGTTTTCTATCTGCCAGACACACGGACAAGACCTGAGCACAATCTCACCAGCAAGCATCTTTGAGTCTATGTTTCAGAGCCCAGATCATACTGCAAATCAGGATGACTCTCAGCAAACAGGTACAAATTGCATCTGCACTATTTTAAGAGAGCTTTTTGACAGTTTTCCCCTCTGTGTGCATGTACTTAATTCAGCATTTCAGACAGAAGATTACTACCCCACATAACTCTGAATAGCAAACAGAACTTTAACTTCAGTGTTGAAATTCTTTTGTGTTAAAATGCATTGTATTCACAGGCGGTATAACGCTCAGTGACAGGGGAACTGGCCGGGTATTTACAGCGTGCTGTTGAGCAATGCTGACACCGATGCTCTTGGACTTTCCACATAAGTGTTGTTTTCGAGCTTCCTCTCTTGATGTAGCCACAAAAAGGCTTCTTAGAGAGAGATAATAAGGCTGATCAACTTGTGTGTAGTATTCAGTGTCACCAGCTTCCTGAATTTGGACCTACTTCTAGATTTCACTGCCTGTTACGTGTTTTTGAGCACTAGTCTGAAGATGTGAAAGTGCAAAATCCCTCAGCTAGCTCGTAACTTCAGTGAAAAAGTTGTTTATTCAGATCTTACGAGAACTGATGTATTTCTGTTTTTTTTTCTTTGTTGCTCTTGGCAGCTGCCTTGATTGAAGGTTTTAATGGTGATGCAGACTCAGTCACTGCTGTTCCGCCTTCTGCAGGAGACTCAGCATCATTGTCTCTTCCACTTGTACTGCAGCTTGGCATCTCTGAGCCTTCGCATTCAGCACTACAAGCCTCGGCAGCACCCGCTGCTCCCTCCTCCATAGGAACCAGCTCACAGCAAGCTGCATTTGGAAATCCTGCAACTGTTTTACAATCCCCAGAAGTGCCTGTTCCTCACAGCACACAGTTTGCAGCCAGTCACCAAGACTTCCTGCAGCACACTCAGACACCGCCACAGCCCATTGTACAAGGACTTTCAGTGGTTGCTGGGGCATCTGCCCCAACAGCATCAAGTGCCACTGAGCCCCTGCCAGCTGTAGTTCAGACTGTGCCTGTTGGTGCGAACTCTGTTCTGACCAGTAATCCAACTATAACAATTACTCCTTCCCAGAGCACCGCTATTCTGCAGTCCAGCATTGTCATGGGAGAGCAAAACTTGCAATGGATCTTAAATGGTGCCACTGGTTCTCCGCAAAGCCAAGAACAAATGGTTAGTATATCCAGCACGGCTTTGAAACAGCTTGAACCATCTCTCTTCCTCCTAGGGTCTTTGCTTTTGAAAAGGATGGGGATCAAAGTGGAATTGTAAGAGACAAACCATCATGCAGTATAAACATGTCACCAGTGCAGCCCCTGAGATAGATAAATAGAAAATAGGTAGAGAAATCCAGGGTGCAGAGAAATCGTGCTTTCTTCTTTTCCCCAGTGACAGACTTCTTACAGCAGGTGTCAGCTTGTTTTATCCAGGACCGTGCACCACGTGGCCTGAGAATATATGTGGGGTTTAATCTATTACTTTTGACAAGTAGAAGCACAAAAAACTCTGTAAAGTTTGTTTACACATTTTGTAATCTCTCTCTTCCTGATATAGACTGATAAAGAAAAGTTTTCTGGGAAAACGGAATGTTTCTGGTTCTCTAGTAAACCTGGACAGCTGAGACTTCAACTGTTTTATTTTTAAGAATACTGTTGCTATCTTTAGACTTTCTCAGTTGCAAATAATCAAAAGTGAATGGCAGCAGGTACAAGCAGTATGAGCAAGCACAGCAGTTTTTTTTAAGAATTCAGTCATTCAGTTATCAAAAACCAGTAGCTGTGTTACTGAGCATGTATTGAGGAGGGTAATTACTCTCTGTCTTTAGGAATACTCTGAGTTTTGGGATAGCCAGAACATAGCCCAGAACCAAGCTAAATGTTAATTTTTTTAAATTAGTCTTCCTGTGTGTTCTATTTGAAATGTGTGTATAGCTGTTTCATTTGACTGCAGCTATTTAGAATTTGAACAATAGAAATTTGATTGAAATCAATTCACGCTTTTTTCTTTCTTTTTTTCTTTAAAGCCACAAGTTCCAAAAGTAGTAGAAAAGGTCTTTTTTACCACTGCGTTACCAGTAGCTGGCAACACAGGTAAGCTTGACACTGAACTTGCTTTTCTCTTTCTCTGTAGTACTGTTAGCTTGACTAGGATTTGTGGTGATTTTATTGCTTTCAGAAATATTGAAGACAATCCTTTCTTTTTTCTTTGCCTTCCTGAGATTCTAAGTGCAGTCTGCTGTAGACTTACAGGTTTGTGCTGAGATCTGTCCTGTAGAATTTTCTCTAACAACTGGTAAGATAATCAGGTTCACAAATCGGATCCAGTATTCATAAAAATGATATTTTAATGGAACTTAATAGAAGACCGAAATGCAAGGACATTTGGGTTTTGTTCTTATAAGTGAAGACAGGTAGTAAACAGTAAACTTAGTCGGTTCTTTAGCAATTGTTTTTTGTATCTGTGAGATTCATCAAAATGATACACAACTGTAGAAGTTCTGTTCCATAACATGTTTCCTGCACAGTGTTGTTACATTGCAAAGATGAATGAATCGGAGTCAAGAGAGATCAGGTAAGTTTAAATTTAAAGTTTTCAAAAAGAAAGGAAGCCAGGCAAGTAGAGCAGCATAGGAAGAGTGAGGAGGAAGAATGACAAGCAAGATGGGAGAGGAAAGCAGACTAGAGAAAATGAACAGGAAAATACATGTGTTGGTGTGAAGGAGTAGAATTACTGGTGTAATGTTGTATCATCATCTTTAAAGATCGGTGCACGGGGACTGGGACGTTTAAATGCCGTTCTTTATTGGATTTTATGCTGTAAAAGTTACAGTGGTTGTCAGAAGAGACATACTGTGCTTTGTGAAAAATTTAGATCAGAATTCTAATGCCTGGTTTCAGCCTGAACAGGTTCCTCATCAACAGAGTACCTGCCACCTTTTTCTTATTTATCATCTGCTAGAGGTATTAATTGGGCTTGAACAAAGTACATGTAATCTGTGCTGCAAGGTGCATACAATGTAATTCAACAAAGATGATTTGTCTCTTCCTGCTGTGAAATTATGTAGTTCTGTTGTGTTTTGTCTTTGTTTCACCTTCAGGAAACGCTGTTCAGCAGATTGGTCTCAGTGTTCCTGTCATTATTATAAAGCAGGAGGAGGCCTGCCAGTGTCAGTGTGCCTGCCGAGACTCTGCCAAGGACAAAGCCACCGTTAAGAAGGAATGTTCCTCACCTGATTCAAAAGCTTTGGAGCAGCCAGCTCCCCAGCTGCAGCCTCAGAGCTTTCCTTCCTCTTCCCCTTCTCCTTCGTGTGGGCAGAGCAGTCAGATAGTTAACACTTCAGACTCACAGACTGAAACATTAAGTGCCATGGATGTATCGGACTTCCTGTCCCTCCAAAGCCCTGAAACCCCATCTAATATAATTCCAATCGAAGCACTACTGCAGGGTGAGGAAGAAATTGGTTTGAATAGCAGCTTCTCTAAGTGAAGATGTTCCAGATTTTCCTTTGCACCTGGAGGGTAAAATCCTTCTCCTTAGAAGCAGAAACTGAAGGATCGATTCTTTTTCCTTCCTCTTTGGAAGTTTTGTGGCTTATTTCTGCTTCACAGATGTCATCTTAGTCACGTCCCAGGTACATCCATCTTTGAGAATCTATCTAAAAAAAGAAATGAAAAAAAAGAAAAAGCTAAGTTATATATGAACTGTTTTGGCTGCACTGTCTGTCACTTTTGCTTGTCATATGTGAACACAGAAGTTAAGGTTACTCGTGTGCAAAAAGATTTTAAAAAGAAAAAGGGGGGTTAGTTTGTCTCCAATTGCACATCACATGTTTGGGATTAAGGTACTGGCAGCAAGTGGGTCTTTGTTACAACTCCTTGGGTCTATAATTTTCTTCTCTCATGTCTGATACTAACCGTGCACTATGAGGGGGGCCCAGGAAAGTAATTCGCTGTAGTAGAAAATGGTATTATTGTAGAAGATGATTTATCTGCAATTTTGTTGGAATGTGATTGTCACATCACTGAGTTGGGAGCTGATACCTGGGTTTGCTTTGTAGTAATGCTGTTACTAAAGCCTACAGAAATTTTGTGGAGTTTATTTCAGTAGATCTATCAGGAAACTGATAATTTAATTTCATTAGGACTTAAAAGTGTGGTGGCAGAGACACTGTTTCACAACATGGAAACACAATCGGAGCCCCTGCTTACTCAGGCTCAAGAGTCTGTTTTTTTTGCCTGTCTTTGAAGGATGCAGTGAGTCCCAGATGTAGTCAGATTGGTGCCTGCTGCTCTTTTGATTTATTTGGCTCTGTTCAGAAACAAGTTATCCTCGTAACCCCCGCGACTGTTTAATCGGGAGCATGGTGCCTTTGCTGGTTACTTTCATCTTTTGTCAAGAACAACTCTAGGAAATTTTTCCGGAGTGATTCAACATAAATTCAGTTTGAATTCAGTGAGTCTATCCTTCAGCTGTCCCTAAATGCTTCCTTATTTTCTGTTAAGCTATGTAATTTCTGCCTGAATCTGCCTCCAACCTACTGCAATGCCAGCTTTTTGTGCACGGGGCTATTTCTTGACTAAAAGATGTTACACAACATAGTAGTTTTTCATATCAAACTGAAAGTCTATATTCTAACCTACTCAGGGTAAATAAAACACAAACCCCCCTTCCACCAAAAAGCCTGTAATGTTGCAATAAATGCAGTCTCATTCTAAATGGTTTATTTATGCTGCATTATTTTAAAAAATGTAATTTTATAGTGTTTTATCCATCTTTCTGGCTTTGGCTGTCAGTCTTTTTGTGTTAAAGGAAAGAATATTAAATAGTCTTTATTCAGTTTACAGTGTTGTCATTAGTGAGATACAAAGACAATGACTGTAAGCCAATTAATGTGGAGTGTCTCTGTGCACTAAATTTAGGAATGCAGACTCCTAGTGGATAGAGATCTTCGACTCTGTGTTGGATCAAAGCTGCTCTCTGTACCTGCTGGGGGAGAACCTTAGGAGTGCAGCCAGAGCTCCCCAGGATGCGGATGATTAGCAGGTTTTTTAACCCTCTTGTGACCTGCTCTGTGTAGCCTTACCAACATCGCTGTCACAGTCTTAGCCGAGGCAGTGACGTAAGCGATCTCGTGTGCTGTTCCCTCATGAATCCTCTGCACAGCACAGGTGGAAATGGGCTGAAGGGAACTGGCGCTTCACCTCTCTGACAACTTGCTTACAGCTGTTAAGTGCAGAAGGGTAAAACCGTGTCCTGTTAGGGCGAACATAAGGGAGGAGAGGCTGTGCAAAGAATGCTTTGTGCCTGGCAAGTGTTGTGTCACTCTACTAGAGCAGAGTGCTCCGTTTTGGTAATTGCAGTGATGAGCTTGGGGGCACCAGCTGAACGGGAAACACGCTAATTGTGTTTCCTCTCCGTGCATGTGGTGCTGTGCTGTGCAGTGCTATGGCAGGGGGCACGTGGGTCCTGCAGCAATAAGGTTTGCATCCATGAAACACGCATTAACAAAGCATTTTGTGTTTTGTTCTTGTAATGGGAATCCCTAGAAGGTGGTGAGATGGTGGCCTCCTTTGTTTTTCGCCTGTAGCTTCATTTTGTGATGCAGTTTGTTTGCAGGACAGCAAGAACTGCTTTGAACTCAAAAGAAATGGTCTGGCTGGGACTGTCCTCGCGTGGATGAGTCTCCTGCCAGTGCTCTTGTGTAGAGCCCCGCTTTGGAGGAGAGCAGGCAGCGCCTGGAGCTGCCTGAGGGTCCCCCGGGGCACAGGCTGCTGCCAGGGGCCTCGCACCTTTCCCGTGGTGTGGTGCGGTGGTGGTGTCTGAGGGTGAGTGGCTGATGCGTGTGTGCGTGTGAGAGACTGCTAACGCAGGAGTGTGTGGATTCCTCTGGAGTTGTGGGGTTTTCTCTGATGGGGACAAGGGTACCAGGTGTGGTCTGAAATGTGACAGCTGGGGGATGTAGCAACATCTTGTGAGCCTTTCCGTCCTTCAGCTACTTTTGCTACTTTTGACTTAGTCCACCTAAAACGCACTTCTGGTTGGACCAGATAGCATCTTCAGAAACTCCTTTGTGACAGAAATGAGTACAGGAATCTACCAAAGGCTTTGAAATAGGAAGCTGATTGGCAGCAGCGAGGTGCTGCACACATCCTTTCCAAGTGGGTGTCAGAGGTTAACCCCTCTGCTGCTTCATCTTCACAGCTACTGGTTTCTATTGGTGTGTTGTAGGAAAAGCAATGTGTTCCGGGTTTATGCTGACTTTCAGGTGCACTGAGTTTGCTGTTACCCTCTTGAATGTGCACCAGGCAGGCTGCCATTTAGGTGAAACTAATTAGAGTTTGTAATGAGGCGAGAGCAGTATGATTCTGTGAATGCACAGGCCGCTGCACCACGGGCTGTGCATCCCACCCGATTGCGTTGTACAGTTGTGTGCTTTTGTTGTTTAATTGTTGGTCTGCTTTCCAGAGTGTTCCATGCTGCATGTATCTGATATGTTTCGCAGTGGACATTTGCATCGTCCCCAGTGCTGTGTGGTCAGATGTTGTGCTGCTGGGGAGGCCATTAATGTGCTTGGATGGGAGGGGATCTGCGAGCAGCTGGCAAAAGAGGGCAGTCACAGCAAAGCCCTGAGATTCCTCAATGCCAGAGGATTTTCTGTCTCTCTCCCCATATTGCCCCAGAATTTAGCATATTCACAATAACATTTTTAATAAAGGGAGGAGTTTCTACTGTTGCAGATCTGGTAAGATGTTGGATTCCCAGAAAGGGGCACGTTCTGTTATTAAGCTGGAGCCTCCGAGAACAGCGTGCCCTCCCTCTGCAAAATCTGCATTTCACGAACCCCTTTAATTATCAGTCGGAGAGCAAAACTGCACTGCTCTGGGCCGTTCTGTGTTAAAGGTTTTGCTCTTTTGTGGCTTGTGGGGATTTACGTGGTTACTTACAGTTTCTAGATGGGTGCAGAAGCTTAAACATGTGGAATGGGTCTAATTACCAACATGGGTAGCTCTAGTTGCCAAGCAGTGACCCAAGTAAGCAGACTTGGTGTGCAGTTGAAGGCTGTAGAAGTTGCTTTTCATGCTTGTAGGTGGTAGAGGGATGGAAAATCAGCACTGTTTAAATGCTGGTACTGAATTATGTAGAACAAAGTACGAATTGGGCACTTCTGTAATGCTGGCTGTGTCCAGAAAGACTAGTTCGCAGAACCTCATACTGGTATCTAAAATGCACTTTAGGTTATTTTATCTTTAACCCAATTGCTGCAATTTCTTTTGTATATACTTTCACAAAGTTTATTTTTGCTCTGAGTAAAAGTTAACAAGGGTGTGCAAAGATGAGCACTTAACTTGGTGCAATACTTGTAGCTAAAGATCATTGTCCCATGTGGTCGGTCTGTCTGTGTCTGTCTAACTGAATATGTATAGTTAACGAGCTCAGTGACATACTGCCCTTCCCTGTCTATACCCTAGAGAAATTATGCATCATTAGCAAACGTCCAATCTATGCAAATATTCCACTGAGAGCACTGTGCTTTAGCAGGCCTTTTCTCTCACGCTTTCTGGTGGGCTGCTTGTCACTTCTGCTGGGCACAACTGTGTTCGGTGGTGTATATTCTTTCTCCCTTGACCTCTGCTCTGTTCTGCCACACGAGTACGAACAGAAGTGACAAGCTGGTCTGAAACGGGCATGTTGCACCTTTAAAATTTGTCTTCGCAATTGTTTTTGATGTCATGTTATCTGCCTTACTTCATGGAGGATGGCGCTTCCGCAGTCATCCACGATATTGTTTTTGCAACTGCAGCAACATTGTGAAACTGTTTACAGTACTCTTCCTGCACCAATTATAAACAAGGCTCGGAGAAGGAACTAATGACTGGCCTGGTGGTAGTGGAACTGCTGGGGGAGAGTAGTTGAGGCGAAACTGCCTTTGGAGTTGATTGGAGATGAAAAGCTGTTCCTGGTTTGTGGGGGGAGCATGGCTGGCAACTGAAATGAGAGGCACCAGGTCCAGGATGTAGAGCAGATGGGATCTCAGTGTCACAGTCTTTGTTCTGCTGCTGGCTGGCTGTGAGACCTTGGGCAAGTCACTTAACCTCCCTGTGCCTCGGTTTCCTCCCTGTGAAATAAGGACAATGAAACTTGTCTTTGTAAGATGCTTTGAGATCTATAGGTGAAAAGTCCTTGGCATTAGTGATCTGAGCTAGCTGGGCAGAACTGTTGAGTCAATTTGGGCTGTAAGGCAAAAAAAAAAAAAAAAGGAAAAAAAAAAAAAGCATGTCTTTAATAAACCCTAAAAATTTCTGATTGCATAGTTTTTAATTCGTACACTATTTTTTCCGTAACATATTTTGGAAACAATGTCAAGTTTTTATAAATGTTACCTGTAGTTGATACTCATGGACAGGGCTGAACTTCTAACTTTTTTGCGTCTTGTCTCGATATAGATCATATGTTCTAGAAGTTGGATTCTGTGTCTGCACTGAGAAATGCAAATTAAACTGGATATTTATGTAGTAGTGTACATAGTCTAAGTGTGTGTGTTCTTGGAACTAGTTTAAAAATCCCACACCATGCTTTTGGTGGTGTGCAAGCTGGCCAAAATTTGGTTCATTATGCAGTGTACACTTTCTCAAATAAATGCAGTTTCTACTTTTTCTTACAAGAAATTTTTTTCATATGATCTTTTTCAGCAAAATCAAGGGTATGTTTTTGCAGTACCGTAGTTACAGTAGCTGTTATTTCTCGCTGTGTAGCTTTGTGTCCTTCCACTTGCTTACTGAACCGGAGCTATGTGTCTGACCCTTGTTTTGGAGAGAGAGTTGCAGTTGCAGTTCCATTTCACACAGACTAGCGTCAGCGCGGCGGGCAGGGATGTGCAGACCTCGAGCCTGGTTAGTTACCGAAGCCATCTTCAGCGTGGACGTCTGCATAACTCAAACCAGGAGGTCCAGGAGAACCGTAGGTTGTCTATTTACTGCTTTTGTGTTGTTCGACACGTATGGGGAGCTGGGCAATGGTCTTGGAGATGACAGAATAAAAGAACCCCAGTTTTTCAAGAATGTGTGTATGGTGATAATAAAGGAATTTGTTTAACTATGAAACATGGGAACAAATGTGCTTACATTGAGCAATGTGAAGATGTTAGTTACAGGTACAGTACTTCCAAAGGAAGAGCATCTCCAAAACCCAAAAAAAGAGTAAATATGAATTTGTATTTTTTTGAAGAATGTAAAATGTGAAATAATGGTGTTTGCTTAATTGCTCATTTTGTATGAAGTTAATATTGTACTTTGAAATATCTGCAAAAGAAGTGGAAATTAACTTTTTTTGAATTGAAAGCAATATTAATACTAATGGAATCCTAATTAAATGCTTATTTAAACATTGTGTTATAATAGTCTTTCCTAAGAGCACTGATGAATTATTTGGGAGAGGAGTGTGAGCGTCCTTCCCTCGCCCCCTTTGGACAGTGCAGGTACCAGCACCTCCAGCACCAGCGAGGTGCTGTGAGCAGCTGAACCTGCCGGGGAAAATTTCCTGTGGTAAAGATGGTAGTTTTAGTACCTTAAACCTTCAAAGTGGGGATGCTAAGTACTTCCCAATAAAGACAATGGGAACTTTGGGGAAAGCTATTGCCAATAAGGAAAATACACTGAATCTCCACACTGAATAAATCAAGATTTTGGTGTAGCAAATCACTTCTATGTGGCAAAACACCTCCCTCAACAGCCGAAGGGCTTCTCCCACCCGCAGCCCCCCAGGCTGGGCTGCAGCCTGTTCACAGGTCCCGGCTCGGGCAGCAGCGCCGTTCCCATCCCTGCTGGAGCCGCTGCCCCCCACCAGCGCGCGGCCGCCGCGATGCCCCCGCCCCGGTAACTGCGGCAAACCGGTGCACTCGGTTTGAAGTCCGCGCCTCCTTCGGTAAGAAGCCGCTACCGTCCCTGTGGACAGGGGATGAGATGCAGCCTGAGCCGATATTGCTTTATTTTACAGTGCAAATAGAGTAAGAAAAGGTATTAGTGCAGCAAGGGAAAGGCAAGTCCAAGGCCGCAGCCGGGGGAACGGGCGATGGTCACTGGCTCGTCAGACCCCGGGCTCTCCCCCGCCACCGACCAGCCGGACTTTTCCGGAGCCCGTAGCGGAGAGAGCCCCTCCGGTCCCTCCCCGTCTGCGCGGCCGGGGTCCCGCCGGGACGCTCTCCTGCGGCCGCCGCTCGCCGAGGCTCCTCAGGGCTCCGCGTCCCCCCGCCTCCGGGCGCGGAGCTGCCCCCGGCCGGGCCCGGCTCCTGCCGAGCTGGAGAACCGGGCCGGGCGGCCGCCAGGGCAGCCCGCAGGGCGGCCATCTCCGCCGCCAGCTCCTCGCAGGCGGCGATGCGGGCCCGCAGGCACCGCTGCCGGGCCTCCACCCGCCTCCGCAGCTCGTCCGCCACCTGCGGCAGAGGCAGCGGTCACGGGCGGCGCCGCCGGCCGCGCTCCCCCCACACCCCCTCCCCGGCACCCACCGTGGGCCGCCCGCCGCGCTCCGCCGCCGCCATCCCCTCCCCGCGTGGCCATGGCAACGGCGCGGCCGCCGCGCCCCCGGATGTGCGTCACCGCCCCGCCCCGTGCGGACCGGGAGCGGCTGTTGCATGCGGAGCGCGCGGCGGGCGGCGCTGGCGGGGTTGGCTCGGGCCGCGGAGGGGCCGCCGGGCCCGGGGCCGGGGCCGAGCCGCGCCTGCACCGCCCGCCTGCTGCTGCCGCCCGGCGGCGCGGCCCGGCCGGAGCTGCGGGGTACCCGGCGGAGGGGCGAGGCCCGGGCCGGGGGGAAGGCGCGGGCGGTGGGGCGGGAGGCCGGGCGGGGAGGGGAGGGGAGCAGAGTCGGGGCCGGCGTGGCAGGAGGGCCGGGGCCGGGGGTGTGGGTTCGGGGGAGTGGGGCCAGGACCGAGGCGATCCGGGGGTGCCGGGCCGCCCCGCTGACCGCCGGTGTCGCGCAGGCTGGAGGGAGGCGGTGGCGGCCGCCGTCGGTGCCCTGCAGGCGGGCGGGCTGGTGGCGCTGCCGACGGACACGGTGTACGGCGTGGCCTGCCTGGCCCAGGACTCCGACGCCGTGCGGAGCATCTACAGCCTGAAGGGGCGGAACGGGGGGAAGCCGCTCGCCATCTGCCTGGGCGACGTGGACCGCCTCTACAGGTGGGCGCCGGCGGGCGGGCGGTGTGCGTGGCCCCGCGGTGAGCGGGCCGGTGCGCGGCTCCGGAGCCGTCGTGCGGTACTAGCGGGCCCGTGCGAGCGGGGCTGCCCGCGGCTGCCGGGGCCGGTTGCGGCGGGAGCGGCCGCTCTGCTCGCCGCGCCGGCGCTGGGCGCAGCTGTGAACCGCCTCTGCCGCGCTGCCCCTCGCCCTGCAGGTACTGCCAGGTGAACGTGCCGGATGAGCTGCTGCGGGACCTGCTCCCGGGGCCCGTCACCCTGGTCTTAAAGCGTTCGGAAGAACTCAATAAAGACTTGAATCCTTTCACATCGGTAGGTTTTCGCCATAGGGTGAATCTGTGTTTTTGAGGGACAGGATGCCGGTTTTGTTCTTCTGCTGTAGTAGCTTTTATTCTTACGTGTGTGTTTAGCATGTTTAGCAGTGATTGGTGTTTTCCTGAAGCCGTTCCCTGTGCTGTTGTGCTCCCCATGATTTACTTGAACACAACGTAATGCAGCGCTGGGGGCTAACTTACGGAAGTATGTCTCGTTATTGCTGGTTCAGCAGGTGTTGATGTATTGATTCTCCAGAGTATCAGCTTTTAGTCAAGAGGGCTTTAGGCAAGGCAAGATTAAAAACAGTAACTGTGTGTAAACCCACGCTCTCTTCTTCCTTGTAGCTGGTTGGTGTTCGTATTCCAAACCACCCTTTTGTCAGGGACTTGGCACGAGCTTGCTCTGGACCACTGGCTTTAACAAGCGCTAACATCAGCTGTCAGGCGAGCACGCTGACGGTTTCGGTAAGTCTGCTTTTGCCCCTGAGTGACATTGTTGTGGTAGTCTGTCACAGCTCCAGCCTCTCACAACTGGAAGCCAGCTTTATCAATAACATAAGGATTTCTCTGCTGCTACTATTTTTTTTAATGATAATCTCCAGTTAAAACAGCCTGCAGGTATGTGGTGTGGGGTAGCTGTCTTGCTGTGATCCTCACCTTAAAAGGTGTGGAGGGCAGAGCTGAAGATCAATATTTAAGGGCCTATCACAGCTTTTGAAGTGGGTGCCAGATCTGAAAGACAGAAATTACTGTCGGAGAGATGGCTGTGGAATGATACTGCTGCTGTCTGTACAGCTCCTTGCAGCCTGGTAACTAACTCACTCAAGGAGATGTCTTTTTGCAAAGCTTGTGACCCTGGTGATGGTATAGTTGGGCGTAGTACCAGACAGACGCCCTGTCCTTGCCCCCTAATGTCTTGATAGATTTCTGGCTTTTCTTCAGCGCTCCTTAATACGCAGTGGTGCAGCTGAGAAGTCTTCAGCCAGAGAATCCTTGTGGCTTTCCTGCATGTTTGAGATAAATCTGTTCTCAGAAACCAAACTGGGGTGTGTTTATGACAGAAAAAAAAGTGAGCTGACCTGACAGAGGAAGGGGAGGGACCACTTCCTTCCTTGACAGCAGAGTGTCCAGCAGTGTCTGTTATAACACGATCACAAACCGTCTCCAGGACTGTTAGCCACACCTCTCTCTTTCAGGAGTTCCAAGACCTGTGGCCTCAGTTGTCCTTAATCATTGATGGAGGCCCGATAGGGGATGTCCAGAGCCCAGAGTGTCGTTTGGGATCAACTGTGGTCGACTTGTCTGTGTCAGGGAAATTCACCATCATTCGTCCTGGCTGGTGAGCACTCTTTGATGAATATAAATGTAGCTTTTTATTTACTTTAAATGAAATGAAGCTTTCAAGTTAGGGTGGGTTGTGTTTTGCTTGTTTTCCCATAGCAGTTGACCCTTGACATTAACTTTGTTTAGCTTAATTACCAGCACGCTCAGAAATCCTGAAAGACCGCTTCAAATTCCGAGCCCAGGACACCCCTTTCTAGAACTTCTATGTGAAACACTCTCGTTTCTGGAGTTTGTGTTCTCGATTCAATATGCAGTACTGCATCTAGCTGTTGGCTCTTTCACAGAAAATGCAATTTAGTCTTTAAAAACCTTTTTCCTGACAGTTCTATTTCACCCCACAGCGCACTGACATCCACAGTTGAAATCCTGAGGCAGAAGTATGGCTTGATACCAGGATCTTCTTAAGAAAGCTGGGAAGGCGGGGCACCGTGTGCCGGCGCATTCAGGAAATGGGCATTCGTGGCCTTGTTTGATGAGGTCGATGGGTTATGTAAAGGTTAATAACCAAAAGAAAAAAGATAAAAAAAGAGAATAACAGTTGACGGGTGTCTGTTAATTAGTATCACAATCTGCTATAGTCTGAGAAACCAACCCGAATCCGTATGCTGACCTCTTTGTGCTGCTGTACCATTCCCAAATACTTCTCTGTTTTACTAATGTGATTAGGCCTTTGAAATATGGTATTTGAACATTGGACTGTTCTCAGGATGGGAAGATGAGGACTGTGTTTGATCCACCCTCCCCTTAACACTCATTCCATGTCTTTGTTTATTGTGTCTGCACTGAGAGAAATGCAAAGATAGAAAAGAGGTTTTTCCAGCTTTCAGGGTGTTACAGCTGAGGTGTTCTCTGGCTGTTTTTCTCTGTTCTAAATGTAATCAAAACCTACTACTGAGATGAAACTGTAAGTGCTTTTGAAATTCACAGTGTTCATATGGTCCCTATCTAGACAAGAGCTGCTCAGAAAGACCTGGATTCCTCCTAATACAAAGAATGAAAACAAGCTCTTGGTGTGCTGATCTTCATTTTTTTTAAAGGGGATTTCCCTCTCGATTTTGTTCTGAAAGCAGTGCTAAGCTGAAGTAAATAGGGAATGGGTGAAAGTTTCCTCTGGTGTTTTTTCTCAAAAAAAAGCCAAAAGAGTTGGACACAAAGTATGTGTATGTGCCATTGGAGCCTGCGGAGAGAATATCGTGGTTGTGTCCCTCCTCCCCCAGCAGCACTATGAACACGGTGCTGTAAGCGGTGTTGCGGAGGGAGCGGGAGCCTGATGGCCTGAGAAGGTTGGCCCAGGATTCAGCCGGTGTCATGTAGGAATCATAGAAATAAAACAGCGGGAGACTTGCCGGTGCTGGTCTTGTACTTACAAAAAGCCGCATGTGATCCCTATCTGGAGGACAGCACAAAGGTTTTCCAGGGGCTGGGGTGACAAGCCCTCAGTGGGCACGGCTGTTGTCAGGCAAGCGTGGTGCGAGACTCGGTTTGCTGTGGGGGCCGCCTTTCCCACAGCCTTTATTTCCATCTGTATGGGAGCGCCTGTGCCTGCTGCTTTCCTGTGTGAAAGAAAGGCTAGAGGTGCCAGCCTACGGCTGATAAGCTTAGAAACTTGGGCAAAATAAAGCAATTTTGGGTTCTGAAGGCAAGGTATTGAAGTGCTGGAGAAAGAGGGTTCTGTTTATGAGCCCTACCCAGCACTGCCCTGGTGACTGCTCCAGGCAGCTCCCTCCCCTGGACACTGTTCTCGTGCACTTAATTCAAAGTTCTGCACACCGTTTGTGCTTAAAGCAACATTACACATCTGGATTTTGCCCATGATGTATGTGATGCTCTTGTGCACAGTGTGGTCATCGCGCCCTTTGTGTGGCTGCATGCCAAAGGCAAAAGAGACCCTGGCGCTCGGTAGCAATAAGTAAACTGAAAATCCCAATTATAAAGAAGAGAAAACCCCCTGTATTTAGCTATTGAAAAATTGTTCCCATTGTCTTAAATGCAAGTACTCAGTTCTTTTAACACAGTCACTGAAGCAGTGGAGCAGGGCTGCTGCCCAAGCACTGCATCGGCTCCGTGCTGGAGTTGACCGGCGAGTTTAATGGCCTCCAGGAGCGGACAGGAGCCTTACCTTTACGCGTATCTGTGGGCAGTGTCTGGTCTGGAGGGCACGAGGCTGTCTGGCTGCTCCCCGTGGCCCTCTGCCAGCCCGGGTGGGTACTGGGACAGGACCAGCACTCCTGCAGCAGCATGTAACAGAGCAGGGCTGGGGGAGACGCGTTTCATTCCTGAACTTTTTCTCTTCCTGTGCATCAGCAGTGCAGTAAGCATCTCATCATTCTAATGCTTTAGAAGACCTGGGGTGTTCATGAGATGCTGTCATCAACGCTCCGAGGTGGCTGTCGGGTTCCCGGGTGGTGGTGGGGAGAGGCGCTGGGTGCAGGGGGCCGTGGGGATGGTGTGCGGGGACAGGGCATCGCGGCATAGCCGAGGGGGACACCGCTCGTGCTGCGGCCATGGTGACACGGTGTGGGTCTTGGGGATGGGTGGGTGCCTGTGCATGCCACAGGGCTGGTGTCTGGGGCTGGTGGGCGGCCTCGGGGCTCTCATTGCCTGGGAGGGCCGGCGGTGCCCTCCGACGGCAGAGCTGGTCTCTGGGAGCTGCAGGGCCTCCGTGCGGGCAGTGCTGGGGGCTCATTCCCCGCAGCTCTGATGATGCTCCTGGTGAGACTGGCCCGAGGGTGGGGGCAGCCATGGCCCCCGCTGGGAGGGCAGAGATGGGGGTGGTGGGGAAGGGCAGCGGCCACTGGCCGCACTCGGGTCCTGAGGGGCTGATGAAGGACTAAACTTAATTGAGGAAAGGTAAACACGCTCCAGCAAACACTGAAATGTGACTATCCGAGCTGTTAAAGGAAATAAACATTTTAATTGGGTGAATCTGCTACACACAAATGTTACAGGTGATAAAACTCCTGATAAATGGAAACCCAGTAATGAGATTAATTTGTTGAAGGAACAAAATGCCGGCAAATCAGAAACAGGCTTCCGAGGTGCCAGCAGCACCAGGTTGGACGGGGCTTGGAGCAACCTGGGCTGGTGGGGGGTGTCCCTGCCCAGGGCAGGGAGTGGAACGAGATGATCTTTAAGGTCCCTTCCAACCCAAACCATTCTGTGATTCTATGATGATTCTATGTTTTGGCCTCTCAAATCCCTGTAACTAGTCCTGCCTGAGTTTGCCAAAGAGATTTGGGAAACCTCTCCTTGTTGCTTGTACACCAGCCCTGCTGTGGGGGTGACGCCTGCCCCACTCTTCCTGGGAATAGCAGCGTCCACCTAAAAAAAAATTATGTGGAAGCAATGAGCAGGGGATGCGTGGTGTATGAGTCGGGATCTTCAGGTCTAACAGCCACATCTAACTGGGTGAAATGGTGGTGTGGCTCAGTCTGGGTCTCCGCGTTGTCTGGGTGATTTGTGTTCCAGCAGTATCGCAAGGATCGGTTTTTACTGGAGTCCCATCCCCGAGCCCACCCGGATCAACCGCCCTGTAGTGCAGAAGGCCTGGAAACATGAGTTCCCAAAAATTACTGCACCAGGGCACTTCTCACTACTACATTGCTGGAGGTGACGCTTGTCCTAAAAGACTGTCCTGCTGGCTTCCCGCTGCCTCCCTCCATGGAGGTTTGTTCTCTGAGCAGCCCCGGAAGCCGAGCCGGACCTCCAGCCTTTTGCATCCAGGGTGGCCGAGCCACTGGGGCCGTGTCTCCTGCCACTGGAGCTGTGTGTCCTGCCACTGGAGCCACGTCTCCCGCCACTAGATAGTGCTAGGCCACTGCAGGGAGCCTTGGAGCTGGAGGCCGTACCGGCTGGCACTGTGTACGCTTGCTTAAAAGCATTAATAAGCGAGTGCTGTGCTGGGGCCGTGCCGGTGTGGGCTCGGCACGGTACAGATGGCGGGTTGCGTGCCGAGCTGCCGACGAGGGCAGGATGCAGTGCTGCTCTCCTGCCTGCGCCCGGTCCTTGCAAAGCCCACGCTGGGTTGATTTTTCCGGGTGTCTGGGTGGCACAGAATGGTTATGTATCTTTATTGCTCCTGAGCAGCTGTCTCAGTCGCTGCTAATGTACTGTAATACACACAGAGCTGACCCCAAAATGATGTCTTCACAGAAACTGCCCATCTGTGGAGCTTCTGCCGTAAAAGCCCAGAAGCACCAGGCTGGGTACACCTGCAAAGTGTGTGCGTGAGGGGTCTCTGGGTGTTTCCCCTTCTCTGAGCCTTGGCTCTTACCTTGTCTTTCCCATTCGGGTATCCTGCAGGACAGAGAGTCCGAGGGAGATAAAGGAGGGATCACGTCCCTTTTGCCTGCCTGCTCAGGACCCTCTGCCCTGCTCCACTGTCCTCGCAGTGCTGACGGGCACTGCTCTGAGCAAGGCGGGGGGGACAGAGCGGGGCACGGGGGGTCCCTCCTTGGGCCCCGGCAGGCAGTGATGCAGTGATGGTCGTCTGCTCTGCACACCCCCTGGTTTGCACCAATGCTGAGCGGAGCTGGAACCGGCTGCCCCGATGCCTGCCTTGCCCCGCACACGTGGCGCGAGTGCCGCGGCTGTTTGGGGGCTCACTGTGACGTCTCACCGTGGTGAGCAATTTCCCTACTGATTCTGCTCTCTCTGCATTTGCATGGTGAGCTCCCCTCGCCCGCCCTGTCTCGTTCCTCAGCTCATCAGCTATTCATTGATCTTTGCCGGGCTCCTCCGGCACTCATTCATCACTCTCACACCCGCCGTCCACTTTCCAAATGTTTCCTGTTTTTCCAGTGATGTATTTCCCTGTTCGGACGAGCTAATCTTGTGCCATCAATAACCGGGGTGCAGCGCTGCTCCCGACCTCTGTGCTGGCACAGGCACGGCACGGGCACGCGGCTCCGCGCTGTGGGGACGCAGCCGGCCCCGCCGCAGGGACGCGGGGTGAGCGGTACAGCCGCAGGGACCCCCGAGAGCCGCTTCCCTGGCTGCGGGGTCTGTGCTGCAGGGGCTCATCCCTGCCCTTGGGGCCGTGGACGCGCGCAGGCGGAGGCGATGCCCTCACGGCCGGGGAGGGCTGTTTGCCCGTAGCTGGGTGGGAGGCGATGGTCTCCCAGAAGGTGAGGCAAAGCCCTGCGTTGTGTGAAAAGGGCTGGCTTTGTGGTCTGCTCTGGGGTGCCCGAAGCCTTGTCTCTCTGCCACAGCCTGATGTGGCCTTTGTGAGCAGCCTCGGTGGGCAGAGAGCTGGGGAAACTTATCGGCATCTCAGCTGGTGCCTCTGCTCCCGGCCCATTCCAGGCTGCTGGCGTTCAGTGTCCCCGCAAGTGACAGCTTTATTTGTGCCACCAGCATCAAGAGGATGAGCCAGGCGTCAGGCATGGGTGAAACGGCTGGTGCCCTTCTTCCCTTGCAGGAGATGCAGGCACTGTAAATTACTTCTTTCCTCTGGCTTCTGTGTGTCTGCAGCTGCCAGGGTGATGTACTCGGCACCAGCTAAAGTGACCGGCCTCTGTGTCAGCGTCTGGGCACCGTCAGCGCCTCTGGAATGCACTGGCACGAGCAAACCTCGGCTTTGTTCCTTAGTCAGGTGTTCCTTAATCAGGTGTACTTTCCAAAACGGGGACCCTGCTGCTGCGCTGAGTGACTTTGTGCAAAGACTCAGTGCCAGGCACTGCTAGTGCTGTGGGCAGGGGACACGGCATCGGGACCGACGGCAATGGTGAGTGTCTGGGACACTGCAGGCTGCCTGTTGAGATGCACTGAGAGAATACGCTCATCACCAGTTAGGACCTGCTGATTAGTCAAATAGCTTCTGCTGGAGCCGAGAGAGATGCCTTTTTAGATCTTGTAGGTGGAACTATAAACACTTTCATAAGCCAATTCACAGGAGCAGCACAGATCAGGGTGACTCTTGTGTTTGCAACCCTTGTTGAAATCACATTGGCATGAGCACTCGGAGTAGGACATACATGGTTTGCATTTTAATTAGCACTTGCCCTCCAAATAAAAACGCATCTTTAGAACCTCATTAGAGGAGCCAGTTCAAACTCATAAAGCAATGATTCAAGTGAGCTAAAACAGACCAGGGAGGCTTGGCCCGTGTTGGTCTCAGAGGTGAAGCTGCCGAGTGTCTGACCCCTTCCATCCCTGGTGAAGCCGTTGGGGAAAGATGCTGTCGGGGGTTCTGTTTGGCAGCCTTGGCCGAGCAATCGGGTCTGTCTGATGTCGGGCAGTTGCTGGGTAACTCTGGCTTGTCACTGTGATCTTATCTACTGATGTTCACTGAGTGCTTACCCGGGTCCACAATGTCATTCTTGCTGCTACCATCGGTGGCTAAAAGCCTGTGGCTTTTCATACCCTTTTTTGTTTTGTGAAGCTGTTACATGGCAGACGTGGTTGTGCTGAGACCTTTTCACAGCTGGTATAGTTGGAACACCCTTTATTGTGGACTTTTGGTTATCGTTTGGAGTACTGTAGGAAGCAGGACATAAATTAGAGCAGCCCAGGAATAACGCTGGTTGCAGGAAGGTGTCTCAGAGAATGTATTTAATTGCTTTAATATTTTTTACACATTTTTGGCCATCTGTAACTATGACACTAGATTTATTCCTCACCCTTCCTTGAGCTCTGCAGGTCTGAGTGAATGTGTGGGGCTTCACAGTGCCACAGTACAGGCACGGTCTGCCCGGTGCAGATGTACCTCAGGCCATGCCTTTGATGGGGCAGTCAGGAGGTCTTTGGCAAAACCGCCCCGTGCCTGTGCAGGGCTGAGGTGCTCTCCCTGGGGGGACTCCCACAAGTACCACCTCCGTGTGGTACTCTCGCGCTGCTGATGTTGTTGAAGGCAAAGCAGCCGAGTCCTGTATGGGCGGGTGCAGCAGCACCGCGCCTGCGAGGCCGGAGCATCCTCCTTGTCACAGAGTGGCACAGGAAGCCACCGGGGCACCATTCTTGCTGCAAAAAGCAGCCTCCCCCAGAGATCCTGCTCTCTGAGGCATCTGCTAGCCCCAGCCTGCATCACCGCAAACCGAGATCTGCAGCGCCGCTTCTAAATGCCCTCTCTGTACTTCACAATACAGAGCAAAGAAAACCAGGCTTGGGCTAATTAAGCTGGAAACATAACATTGCAATTTGTAGCTGATTAAATCTTTCAAACAATATTTATGTTAATCTCCTTCTGATTTATTTTCTTATAATGCCTTGACTAGGAGATAGTCCAGTGCATGGGGAAATGCTTCCAGATGGAGCGCAGTCCGCCTTGCCAGATGCTTGAAGCTCAGAGTGAGGATTTTTCACTCACTGTGGTTATATCCAGGAGAGATGATCTGGTCCATCTAGGCCATATTTGTATGTAGAGGGGGATGCTGAGCTGCAGTTCTCATTTTTGCTGCAGGAATGAGTCCGCCTGTAACAGGAGAGGGCTGTGAAACAGCGCGTGGGAAGGGGCATCCGTGAGACAGCCAGTTCTGGGCTGGGGACGTTCTGCCTCTCTTACGCACACCTTGCCTCCCTCAGCCAGGGCTTTGCCTCTCACGAGGTGGCTGCTGTAAAATGCTCCTTTGAGTTTATCTCTGGAGATCGTAGGGGCCTGTTGCAAAAACCCGGTTCCTTTTTACATGCTGCGCGTGCATATCCATTTATACTGTCCTCCAGCCCTTCTTCCAGCTCCAGAGCTGGCAGGGTGCCTGGCAAATTTCCACAGGATGCCGATTTAAGGAGTTAGTCTGTGGAAGCGTAGACGATGGAGACAGAAGGGACCTTGAGGCCATCTGGAGAGTCCCCTTCCCCAGACAGCACCCGCTTTCCCAAGCCACTCCAGACACATTTGTCAGATTTGCTCTCAGCTCCCTTTACTGGAAGAAATTCCACCTGGCTGCCGCTCGTCTCCTTCCTATTTTCCAGTTCCTTAAAAAAGTATTTACTGGGACTGGCGTCTGTGTATGCCCATCTCTTAGGGACATGCTTTAGTGGTGGGTTTGGTGGTGTTAGGTTGATGGTTGGACTTAAAGGTCCCTTCCAACCTAGATGATTTTCTGATTCTCTTTCTTCTCCCATTCTCAAAAAGGCTGTAATTTACCCCTTCTGATGTTGACACCTTGGGGATGGCTGCAGGGTGAGTCCCTGGGGAGGGGGCTCTGGGCAGCAGCGGTGGAGGTGGGGATGTGCCGGAGGTGCCATGGGGTGCCACCACTGCCAGGGCCAAGTGCCGGAGCAATGAACAGCCCATGCTTGCAGGGAGGTCAAGGGGTTTTCACTGCGGAATTGTTAAATTAACTATTAATTTAATTATATTTTGATTAAATTAGATTTTTTTTTTTTTTAATTTCACCAGCAAATGATTCTGTGCATAATTAATGCTGACTGATTCTGCTAATTCACTTACTGCTGCTGAGGGGACAGAGGTTTCGGTTGGAGTCTGAGCCGCCGGCTGGTTTCCAGCAGCTGGTGCTGCCTGTGCCGTGCCGGGAGCTGCCCCGTACGAAAACCACACTGCGGCCCTGGGGGGCACTCCTGTCCCCGGGGTCTGGGGGTCTCTGGGACAGGGAAAACACTGGATCAGACCTCTCTTGCAACAGAAATGGTTTTTATTCATGAGCCCGCTCTCCCCTGGGTCTGTGATGATGCTCTCCATTAACTCTGCCCACCAGTCGCTGAGAAGTGGGACGGCTGTGGCTCTGTCAAATGCAATTACTTCATTACGTCGTGACGCAACCTGTCATTAGCCACAGCTTGTTTTGATGAGATTACTGGGGAAATAGGAACTCCCGAGCCTGCCGGGGCTGGCTGCCCGACCCGGGCCATTGCTGCCCGACCTGAGCCATCGCTGCCCAACGTGGGCCATCCGTGTGCCGCCAGGTCTCATGGCGTGCGTGCCCCAGGCCTGCGATGGCCGTCCGGGCTGGCCCCGCGGTGTGCTGTTCCTTCATGGAGCGGGGGCTGGTGGGGCCGGCTGGGCTGCCTGGCCGTCACACCATCAGGCAGGATGGCTCGTGCCGCGGCAGGCGGCCGGTGTGGTGAGGCTGCGGTTTCTGGAGATGGGACTGAAAATGGAGTGCAGGGTGCGCTGCCCTACGGGGAGGGACCACAACAGGGACATCCCGCTGCCCTGCAGGGACCAGCATCTCCCCTTCTCGCCCAGGACCTCGCAGCTCCTGAGCCCCTCAGGGGAGCCAAACCGTAGCAAACTGTGTTTAGGATGACGTGGTGGCCAGCGGCCACGCGTGGGGCAATGGGATGGGGCGGGAGCGGCGGTGCCAGAGCTGCCGGCTGCAGCCCCGGGTGCTGGAGCTCCTGTGGGGACCTCTGCCAGAGAAGGAAGTTTGGCACAACTTGACCCTACTTCTTCTTGGGCACAAATCCCAAAGCACCTCCTGCTTCTCGACAACGTGCGGGAACTTGCGGAGCTGTCATTACTGTGGGCTGAGCTGATGAGCTGTCTCCTGGTGAGAAGCAAATTTAGTTAACCTTAAATTAGTCAGGAGAATGGGAGACTCTTATTTGAAACGATGTCATTCAAACCGTTGCACCTGAAATTATCCCCACTAGAAATGCAGCTGGAGATAGTAATTAATTCATCGTGCTCCCATATTAATTCTGTAGCTGCTCTGCTCCAGCGTGACTTTGACGAGCCGTGTCCAGCAGCAGTTCTGGGCAGGGAGCCCTGGGAGCAGCAGCCTGCTCCCCCTTGGTCTCTGCGTCGCTGACCATCAAAAGATAATTTTCAGTTTTTTTCCCCCTGGTGTATAGTTGTATCCTTTAAATACCCTTCAGACTCTGACAAGCTTCCCGAGGCATGGAGAGAGCACTTCCCTGCCTCCAGGTGTCTGAAGGCAAAAGAAGTGGTGAGTCTACAGGGATTTGGGGTTTTAATCATGAAAGATCGTCTTTTAAAAACTGCAGTGTGAGCAGGACAACTGGTTTAATTATTCTGAGCATGTTTGGCCAAAATCCCGTGCCAGTTACAAGACATCCCTTCCCCTCGCTGCTGGCGGGGGGCACGGCGTGTTGCTGCGGCGGCTGGGGGGGCGAGTGGTGGTCAGGGACGGCTGCCGGGGCAGGGACAGTGCCGGGGCAGGGACAGTGCCGGGGCAGGGACCACTGGCACCTGGCTGGCCCCGGCACCCCGCAGCGCCTGGCTGCGGAGGGCTGGTTTGGGTTGGAAGGCTGCAATCATTGGTAAAACTAACCTCAGTGTCCAGCCCGTTCCCGACAGGCGATGCTGCTGGCGAGGTGCCGCTGGTGCCGGGCGCAGGCTGGTCCCGTACTGCCGCGGCAATGCCGGCAGCGCTGGGCGGCTCGGCCGCGATGAGCATTCGGTGCAGAGGCCGCGTGTGGCTCCACTTGTGCCTTCCGTGGTTAACGTTTCTGCGAATAACCTCTTAGAAATGATTCCAATTAGGCTAGCACATCTCTTTGTAATCTGGATCCCTGTTGTGCTGTCAGACTCAATTCAAATTTAATTTGCGGAAGGTGTATATCGGGCAGCTTTTTTACTTAGCACAAAACTGAGAGGAAGATAACATTGATGGAAAAAATAATACAAGTTCATATTCTTCTTACCTTAAGGAAGGAAAAGAGATGCCAGAAAACTTAGCCAATTTACATTTTAATGGGAAATGTTACAACTGCCTGCTCCAGGAGGCACAAATTGCTTTCCGGGTGGGACCCTGACTTTATACCAAAGTGCTGGGAATTAAATCTAGCAGCCTCTGATGAGATGAAAGGGATATCTAGAAACGCAGCCACCGCCGCCAGCCAGACGCGAGGCCGGTCCAGGCGCTGCTGGCGGTGGCAGGCTGCCCGTCCCCATGGCAGGGCCTGCAGGGGAGCAGCTCCAGGGGATGGAGGGCTCTTTGCAGGGAAAACCTGTGGGTTTCAAACCCTGGGGTGACCCTGCCCCCGCTGGTGTTTCCCCCCGCGATGCAGTGGGTGAGGGCGGAGGGTGGGCTGGCGGAGGGCGCGCTGTCCTTGTTGCCTTCGTGGCGGGGGAGGCTCCAGCAGCATCCACCGCACTTGCAGAGGGGCCACCGCAGCCTGGCGGGAGCCGCTCTCCTCGGGGTTTCTCTGCCCTCTTGTCTAATTGTCCTCATCAGAGCAGCTCAGGCCTGCAGACAGGCTCCGGCAGCGCGGCTCCGTGATGCCAGCCTGGTGGCTCAGACCTTCGTGCAGGGACAAAAGCTGTGCCCAGGAGAAGCTGCTGTTAATTTCTCAGCATTTTAAAGCTCTTTGAAGATGAAACACGGCGCAGTGCTGCGTAGTCTTATCTCTGGCAGCGTCTGTCACCTGCCGCTGTTTCTGGCACAATGAGGAGCACGGCGAAGACTCGTCCCTGCTGGGACCAAGTCTGGGGAGTCACAGGGCTGAAACTAGGAATGTGTCTCATGTCTGCGGCAGCTCCGCTGGGCTCCGGCACAGGGCAGCCTCTGGCTGGGGCAGGCTGTGCAGCTGATGTCCTCTTATCTACCCCTTGCACTTGCAACAAATGAGTATGTGACCTTGTCTTAATATCTCTGGGTCCTCACTGCTCCTGGGGTCCCGCGGATGTCCCAGGTGTCCCCCAGCGTGGCCCCAGCTGCCCTCTTGGTGTGCATAGTTGCCCCATCCTGGTGATAATGACCCAGCCTGCACTAGGGATGTATTTGGGGGATTTGCCAGATTCTGGCCATTTTCTCTGTGCTTGAGGGTACCTGGTTTTGTATACGTATTGGATTTTTTTTTATATTGGCAGCACGATAGGCAAAGAGTTTTATTGGCATCAGATATTCTTGTTAGTAATGACCAAGGTGTCTGAACAGTTGAACTGATCATTAATAATTCAAGTGGCTCAGCTCACCAACTATTTATTTACTTCCAAAAGTTGCTGGTAATTCTTTTTCCTGCTTCTAAAGTGAGAGGTTGCAACTGCCAGGGTCTTGCTGCGAGTACTGCCTGTCTGTGCCCTTGACTCCCCCCCGGCTGCGCTGGGCTGTCCCAGCCCCGGAAGAGGCAGGATCGGGGCCCAGAGGAGGGGGGACATCCCCGGGGCAGAGGGGCGCAGGCGCAGGAGTGGGGTGGAGGCTGGGGTCTTCCTCGCTATGGCTGTCTGAGCAGTGGGAGCATCCGCGGCTGGTCAGTTGCGTGGGGCCGGAGAGGCCGTGAGCAGCGGCTGGGGCTGCCCCTCCACTGGTGCTGCGCTCTGCCCGCACTCGCTGCAGGCAGGACTCGTCCGGGGACAGGCGAACAGCCAGCAAGGAGGAGGTGCTGCTGGCAGGGGTCTCGAAGCCCCCGCAGTGTTGCCGAAACCTCAGGGCACCCAGCCTGGGAGCTGGGCTGGGGATGCTCCAGCAGGAGCCAGAGCGCCGGGGAGGAAGGGTCCGTGGGTCTGTGTCCGTAGCCCTTGCCAGGCCAGCCCGGCACCGCAGAGGCTCTCCCTCACACTCAGGGTCATGCTGAAGGTGCCATGTTCCTGTGGACCGCAGCTGGCTGCGGCCGTGGCCGCGTCCTTCGCTCGCTCGGCCGGGCAGGATGGGGGTGTGCGGGGCTGGCACAGAGAGCTCGCCCTGCCTGGGAGCCGCCCGCGGTTCCCGGAGTCTGTCCTCTCCCCAGACGGTGCTTTTCCAGTTGTCAGAGCAGTTGTGCACAGTGGATGGGATGTAAATTCACAGTGTTGTATGGCAAAGGCGTTGCTCAAGCAAGCAGACAGCGTGCTTATTGGGGATACTTCCAGTCCAATAAAATAAGCAAAAACATCACTGTTAGAGGCTCAACGACAGCAGATGCTCTGGCACCCACGAGGCTGCTTCCCCGGGTGAAGCAGTGTCACTGTCTGGAATCCAAAGCAGTGATAAATCATAGGTGACCTTCAGTAATTTATTACTGCCTTGTGCAAAACACTGCCAGTGTTTCTCTGGGCCAGTTCCTGGGCATCTGCTGGGATCACAGTAATTCCAATCTTTAGCATCGTAATGGGTTTGTCATGGGTTAGATAATGATAAAAGGCTGGGGATGCAGGGGGGTGGCGGATACTGAGCCGCTGGAGGAGGAGCAGAGTGTGCACCAGCGGCAGCTACCGCCGGCGTTTGCTGGTGTGGGACGTGCTGTCCTGGGCTGCTGCATCTGCGGAGCCCGGCAGGATCGCTCGCCGGTGGCTTTTCTGCGCTGGGATGGAGAGGGGCTGTTTCTAACATTTTCAGATTGCCAGTCAGTTAGTTTAGATTTCACAGTGACGTGCTGAGCTCCTGCCCCAACGCAGAGCCGCGTTTGGAGGCAGCAGGGCAGGAGCTGTAGCGCTCGTTGGTTGCTCTCGGATGCTCTGCCTGTGTGTCAGCATTTTGGCGTCTAGGAGGACCCCGAGGATGCCCTGCGATGCTCAGACACCGGCCAGCACCCCGGTGTGGGTGCCTGCGTGTAACCAGCCTGCTCTGTGTCTGTGAGAATAATGGGGGCTTGGCTGGAGTGAATGTTATCCCCCCCCCCAAAGTCACAGGGAGAGAAAAGATTTTCTAAAAGCAAAAACTTCCCCCAATACTTCAATTGTGAGGCAAAATTTACATTTTGATTTTGGAAATCAATAGCAATTCAGAAATAATTCTCCTGGGCTGCTACAGGTCATCCATCAGCTTTGGGTCTCTGCTCGATAGAAGCCATTATTGGGTTTTGTTTGTTTGTTTGCTCAATATTAGTGGTTTGTTCAGCTGTTTTCCAGGTCTGTATGATAATGACAAACTACAGACTTGTGGGCTTTTTTCCCAAATAGTCTTAGAAAATGCAGATGGATGACATCATTAGAGTGTCACTGAGCCAGGGCACACCACCAGCAGCATCTGTGAACATCTGGGATGAAATGGTGCTGAGGAGGGTGCGTCCCCGTGCAGGTGAGGACTGGGTCAGCAGGTTGGACCTGCGGAAGGGGTGGTGTGGGCACGCCGCTGCCTGCGGGCCCGCTCGTCCTCCCCCACGGCATTTATCCTCGTGCCCAGCGCCAGGCTGGAGGGAGTAGGGCTCATCGGGTATTGCTTCTCCTTCGCCGATCTGCCCCGTCCCTCGCCCACGCTCAGGTCCTGGCTGTTCCCGGGGGGTCCCATCGCGACGCGGTGGAGCAGCATGTGTGCTGGATGGAGGTACGGGGCTGTTTGCCAGCGCTGGGCCTGTGCTATTATGGGCGAATTACCTGTGAAATGCCTTTTTAATACTGAAAGAAATAACTTGATTAGTAATTATTGGTGCAGAACACTTGGGAGTCTCTGCAAAAGACGAGGATGGGCGGTTTCACTGGAGCTGCCCGTCAGTTTGTCATCTAATTATGAGACCGTTTGGTGCCAAGACTCTGGACAGAGAGGGAAAAAAACCCTCAGTGTAATTGTATTGGTCATATTTGTAGCCATTAATTACTTGCTTAGCAATTAATGTTTCTCTGGCTCGCTGGGGAGCTGTCATGGCCTTGGCTTGGGCCGAATAGCTCAGTGCTGCTCGTTGCGAAGCTTCCAGACGTTGTTAAATGAGGGGCTGGGTGGGGAGGGGGATCAGCCCCCTGCTTCGACCCCGAGCAGCCCTCCCGGGGCTTCTGGGCATGCCGGCGTGCACCGCGGGGATGCTGGCAACAGCCACTGTGCTCCCACCCTCGTTACAACGGGAACAGGCTAATTGCTAGTCCGTGTGTCATGCCTTGCCTTTTCACGGCACATGTATGTAGTATTCCCTGGAGAAAGATGGATCGGGGTTGGTGCTTCCAGCCGGGGAAGGAGAGGCAGTGCCGGGCCGGCCGTCTCCCCGCCGGAGGACGGGCAGTGTCGGCAGGGGCGGGGGTGGCGGGTCTCACCGTGTCTGCCGCAGGGACGTCGCTGGGGTCGCTTGCTGAGCTTGCTTTTTATTTGACATGTGTGTAGCACCTCTGGCGAGCACAGCCCCTTTCCGATCCATCCCTGGTGCCTGGGGGTCCCACCATCAGTCTCGGCAGAGAGAGACGGGGTCAGGGAGCCCTCAGCCAGCAGAGAGGGGCTGGGG
Organism: Vanellus vanellus; assembly: GCF_965231255.1. Classification (NCBI taxonomy): domain Eukaryota; kingdom Metazoa; phylum Chordata; class Aves; order Charadriiformes; family Charadriidae; genus Vanellus; species Vanellus vanellus. The sequence goes on along the minus strand of NC_138927.1, from coordinate 8,320,966 downwards.
GGCACCGACGGGATGCCCGCTCTCGGGGCCGTCCTGCAGCGGCACTGCAGGTGCCTTTGGTTCACAGCAGGCTGCCATGGCCACGGGCAGCACCCCTGTACCCCGCCACGCAGCCCCGACCCCGCGCCCGGCCGCTGCGGCTCCCACCAACGCCACACATGGCTGCCCTGCGGCTGCAGGCGAGGCGGGGGGAGGCAGAGTACGAGCCTGAAGGAGGGGAGCGACAGGCACTGAGGTTATTTATTGTTTACTGTTTGCTTCTAACAAGCATTTTCAGCTTATTAATTGTGGCAGGACGTGAGCTGGGTGAAAAGTGATTTGGACCCCGCTATCTAAGTGGTCAAACAGTTAAGTACCTATTTTACGCTCTCTAAACAGACATGGTAATTTTTCTCTTCACACACTGTTTTACACCAGCTTAATTCCAATGGTAAATTGAAATCAAATGAAAAGCAGCTCTCCAGCCCAGAAGGCCTTCCTGGCACACGCGCATGAGAACAGCCCCCGTCAGGGAGCTGCGTCCCGGTGCCCCGGGCAGCAGAAAGACCAGCAGAGCCCGCAGACAGACGGACGGAGGAGGGCTGTGCCTGTGTCTGGAGTTGCTCATGTGTCTCGTTTGTGTGAAATACGTGGCGGAGCTCCTACCATTACCATGGTGCTGTTACAAAACGAGACTATCTTCAGCCTTGCAGGTGGCTGAGCCGTTTTTGGGTCTGTTGGCCTCCTGCAGCCTCAGTGTCTCCTGGCTCCCAGCTTTCTGCTCCAGCCCTTCGCCCTCCAGCTCTCGGCAGCATGCCTGTGCCAGTTCAGTGTCCTGAATTCTGCAAAAGCTGAGATGGTCACAGCTCACCCCACACTACTCTCTGTCTCCCCACAGACCCTCACGGTGGTGAGAAAGGGTGTCTGCAGGTCAAGAGAAATAGAGAGGCGGGAGAAGCACCACCCGAGGACGATGTGTTCCGGACGAGGGGGAGCATTCAATGCACAGAAAAAACAACCTCTCGCTGTGCCGGTTGTCTGCAGCGTGGCGGTGAGGATGGCGGGAGCTGGCACAGGGGGCAGCAGCTCAGACACACCTGCAGTTGCTCAGCTGTGGTCCATGGGGACCTCCAGCCCCACAGCACAGGAGGGAGACGGGGGGCTGGCAGTCGCCGGAGTGCAGGTGAGGGACACACGGCTGTGCAAGTCTGGGACAAGGTGCTGGACCTGGGGCTGATGGCTCCACCTGAGCTCAGTGTGCTCATAAATCAAAATCTTGATGTGAACTTTAGCAGCATCCATAAATTCTTCATTTATCATTATTAAAGATGTGTCAACATTCAAAAATTGATTTATAGCTGGTGATTTAGATCATGGATTGTCTCTGATACAGTAAACTATTCCTATCCAAAGCCCATCATGCAGTTTTCTACTTATTAGGAATTAATGACTCATAAAACAGGGCCAGAACAGGCTGTTGGTGTGAATGAAGGGAAGGCTGCGACTGTTGGGGTTTCCCTCCTGAGTGAGTATGAAGGAGCCCCTGATAAACAGCTAATTGGGTCCGTGCAGCCTCTTGAACGCACCCTGGGCCGGGCTGGGGCTGTGGTGGGTCCCGGTCCTGCTTGGCCGGACGGGGCTCGGCCACATGCGAGGCAGAGCCGTGCCAGCCACCGTCAGGCTGCAACACCAGGTGCTCTCCTCTTAAATTTTACAATACATATGTTAAATCTCCAGTTCTCTGCACTGGCAAAGCTTTGAAGTCCTTTATCTCCAGGAAAGACCATCTGCTGCTTCAACACCATGGAAACGGCTTTCGGCAGATAAAAACTTTAGTTTATCATTTTAATTCAGCACCAAATGCCACAAAGTCAATAATTTATCGTGCAGTTTACAAGGTATCTCTCTAAGTCTCTAGTATGGCTGTTGTTTGTTTCTAATGTTGTAGTGATTTTGCATTTGTGTAAGTGCCACAGAATTGACATTATATAGCGAGACAGATTGTCCTGTCTTAAACAGCATCTCATAGTAAACTCGCAGCAGCTGCTAAATTGATATGCTGTGTTGACATACCTTCATAAATAACATATTAAACCCTAAAATAAAACTCTTCTAACATCTAAATTAAATGGAATCAAGGCTTAAATCATCAGCTAAATACACGTGCAGATGCTGGGCCGCGGTGCTGTCGGTGAGCGATGGGGCCGGGTTCGGCAGCAGCAGCTGACCCAGACTGCCCCTGCGGCCGCCAGCAGGAGCGAAGGGAATGCGAAGGTTCAGGTGAGGTTTGCTGACGAGGCTCATTAAGCGGAGAACATGGTTCCCCGCAAATTGCGTTCCTTGGGTGCTGGGAGAGCTGGGAGGGGTGAAAAAACGCACAGACCCTGGCTGCCTCCCCGCCTGCTGCCTGCTCTCCATCTCTCTAGAAGAGACGCGGCTGTCACGGGGGTGCCGCCATGGAACCCTCTTCTCTGTTTCATGGGACCGCAGCGCTGCCAGCCCCGACGCTTCTGAAAATGCCGCCGGGCAAATCTCTTGACTGCTTGCAGAGGTGGCGGCTGTGGCTGGTGTTTCTGCGCGGTCGGTGTCGCTGACTGCAGCTCTCGCAGGACCGTCACCCGCGGTGCGGGCGCTCCGTGTGCGCGGCTGTCGCAGACGTTGGTCCCATGGGGACGAAGCTGCCCCCCAGGTGGAGTGGGCACCGCTCTGCGGCGTCCTGCTCAGTTTTGGGAGGGGGAATGGCTCTGGGAGTGGGTTTGTACAAGTCTCGTACCGGTCTGTTGGTTCCTTTTGGCTTCGTAGAGGATGTTTTGCATCCCAGTGCCTGATTAACAAAACCTCCGCTCACCCACTGTGACATAAAGCTTTGTATTTTGGTTAAAATATTACAGACACATACTGGTGTGATAGAATGTGCAACATTGTCTCTAATAAGCAATTATATTTCATAATATGAATTACTTAAAATCTTACGCTTAAACCACGTAGCTAATTACAGACCTTTTAGCTTAATAAAGATAGAGTGTGGAAAGGAATAATATATACGGTAATTATTGAGTTAAGCAGAATGTAATGTGCATCCGGGGCTCACTTAGGATATTCTCAGTCAATACTTAATTACTTTACCGCTCTCCGAAGTCTACGTGGCATCTGGCTGCTCTGCTCGTGCTCCCCCTCTCGAGACACGGTGGATGCTGTGATTTACCTGCGGCCGCCCGTTGACGGTGGTCGGTGGGTGAGCGGGACGCCAGGGCAGGGGGATGTGTCCGGCGGGGCTGCGTGTGGTCGCAGCCAGCTCTCGGCATGTGCCGGTGGTGCGGCTGACCTGCTCTGCGCTTGGCCCGGCCCGGCCGTCCCACAGCATGTGCTGGTGGCCCAGCTCTGCCTGGCGCCATCCCACGGGGCTTCTGCAGGGCTCTGGGCTCCGGCCACGGGCCCCACTTGGCACCGCTTCCCCCGCGTCACTGCGGCCCGGTGTCCTGGGGCCAAGCAGGCTGGAAATTGCTCTGTACCCTCAAAACTCCTTGGGGTTTCTGCTGTTGCTCTGTGCGTCAGGGGGGCAAATGTGTGCCTGGTCCGGGCATCCCGAGGGGGGGTCTGTGCTGGCAGAGCTCCCCGGCCCCGTGCAGCCTGGTGTGCCCCGCGGAGACCCTTTGCTTCTCCCGCTTGCCATGATTGAGCGTCGTTCCCGGCATCGTGCAGCCCTTACGGTAACAGAGAGGAAAAATTTATTTAGCAAGGCTTAAGGTCAGATTTTGAGAGTTAACAGTTACAAGGTCGGGAACAGAGTTACAAGAGAAAACAAAACATAAACCGCATCCTGCGCTGAGCGTGAGGGCCAGGCTGCTCCTCGGCTCCTGTCCCGGTGCCACAGGGCAGCACGAGGGTGCGCAGCGCCCCGCTCCCTGCCTGGGGCTCTCTGTGGCCCCGTATTAAATTGCGCTCACTGCCAGTGGAAATGAAGGCATCGCTCCTCGTGCCTTCCTACGGGTGGGGATGGATGTGAAGTCATCCCGGACCCCACTGCCACATTCCCTTGTGGGGACATTTGGTGAGGCTAAACCTTGTGTGAACAACCCCAGAGAGCTGTCAGCGCTGACCGCAGCCATCCCGGCGGTGTAACGACAGGCCAACAGCCGATGTGAGCTCAATGACTGGATGTGAACTTAATGACTGGCAGGCACTGGGACTCGCTGGATGGGGAAACTGGAGCTTGACACAAAGCCAGAGGTGTCTGGCCAGAAAATTCTGTCTTGTTTGGGAAAGGCCACTGCGATGCTGCAACACATGAGCTTACGAACAGCTCCAAAAAACCAGCAGTAAGTGGGAAGTGGGATAAGATGTACTGTGGGTTCCTCAGCACGCGACCCGGGCAGGCTGTGCCGCGGGCAGCGCAGCGAGGCGGGCACCCCAACGCAGCAGCGCGAGGGACCGAAACCACACACACTGCTGTCGAGTGTGAGACAAACTTGGCTAAACCACAGCAAACGGAGATTAGAGCAAGAACGGCAAAGGTGAGTAAGACCCTGGTAAAGCCAGCAGCCGCGGGGCTGTGGTGTGGGGCGGTGGGAATCCGGCTGGGGCGACCCCTTGGGATTGGGAACGCGCCGCAGGCACAGGGCGCTGGCGGCTCCGGGCGCTGGAATATTTCAGAGGAAAATGCAGGAGTAAGGTAACTGGGATGAAATTTGTTCTTGCGAAGTGCAGTGCTGTGCTTCAGGCCTGGTAACACGTTCTGCTGTAAGCGGAGTTCACCAGCTACAGACGGCTGCCCTGGAGAAAGACCCGAGTCTGTCACTGCGTCGTAGGAGGATTCCCTCTGGCCGTCAATATCACCGTCCTCTGTCCCGCGGAAAATGGCCTCAGCTGCTTCACGCGGAGGCTTTTCCGGCAGATGCACAGTGGTCTCATGGGGCTCGAGCATCGCGCTCTGCGTCGCGGGTGCCCATCTGCCCTCTGACGCTTTCGTGCTTGCTGCGGGTGGGGGCTCGGTCCCATCCCGTCGTGGGCACGGCCGCGGGCAGGGCAGCGCGTCGGGGGGATGCGCCTGCTGCTGGCGGTGGTGCGGGCCCTGGCAGCACGGGGCCGGGGTCCCGCTGGCGCCTGCCCCCACCTCTGCAGCAGGAGGTGCCACGGCCTCCACCCTTCACAGGCAAATTGCTAATTTCTGTCTGAGCAAGAAGAGCCACTAATTGTATGTATGTAAGCCCCTTCCGTGATATTTGATTTGTGCTTCACGCAGCACCCCTGCAAAGGGTTTGAACAGGGAAGAAAGCCCCCTTTTGGGAAGAGAGGCTGTATGATTAAGCAGCTCTTCCTTTTCGCTCAAGTACTGGGCTCGTTGGCAGCTGCTCTGTGCCTGCGATAATTATGTCAAAGCCTGGGGTGCCATCAAGGGTCTCCAACCATCTGCAAGCGAAGAGCTGCTTTCCAATTACTAGCACTGGCATCTCGTGTCCTCTTTGGTCTGAGCTGATGTTTGCTGAAGGATATTGGAAGAATTAGTAGATATATTTCTCTCTAATCCTGTCCCAAGCGACAGCAAAATCAAACTAAAAAGCACCAGATCGTGTGCTGTTGTTTTAGGCAATAACCCAGTGGTATTAATGAAGGTTTTTATCATTCTGGGGGCTGCATTGATTTAGAGAAAAAAATATCCGGGGTAACAAAGCTGGATGAATTAAAAGCTTGACAGCGTGAAGAGGTGTTACAGCACCACAAATTCTTCAGAAACTTGTTTGGGCTTTCCCACTCCTTCTCAAGACCGATGTCCCGGCCACGCGGCGTTATCCTTCCTTCGGAGGCTGTTCACGTGCGCAGCTGCTGGCTTTCCTCTTTCTAGGAAGGAGGCTTTAGGGGAAGGCAGACCGTGGCAGTGCTGCTGCTGGCCCCATCCCTCGCAGGTGACGGCTGCCCGCTCCCCCCGGCCCCGCGGCACGACCTGCCGGCTGCGGTGATGGGACTTGCCCGGAGAAGGGGTGCCTTGCTCATGGACACACTGCGGCCAGGGGACAGGCAGAATGGTGGAGGGGTTGCACTTCGTATGAGGTGTACTGGGCGGGGGCGCAGCGTGGGGGTATGTTGGGGGGGCTCAAAAAGCCAGGGGACCATTTGTCACTGCCTGTGTTTTGGCTTATATTTGATGAGCCAAATAATATAAATAAATGGGCTGTATTTGCAAAGGTGATGCCTCTGCATTTGTAACTGGCATGGACAAGCAGCTTTGGGGAAGAACATCGGGGCGTGGATGTTTCTGAGAATCTTCTTCAGTTTTGCTCTTCTTTCCTGGCAATAGCAGCAAGCTCTCAAGCACCTCCGCTCTCTAATCTAATCAGTCCTGGGGAAACAGCGTTTGCCGCAGAGTCTGACCACTTAGGTGCCCCCCAGCGGAATAAATACCAGACATATTTTGTGAGAATGGCCAAAAGCTATCCCAGCACCTTTTAATGCAGAGACAGGGTCTCCGGAACCTGGACCTCTTCCTGCTTTGTGCTGCCACTCTGAATTCCACCGCTGCCAGCTTTGAGCAAGACTGTGGCAGGCAGGTTTGTCAATACAGAGGAGGATATGTACGCGGGGAACTCCAGTATCGAGAAGTAATTACTGTTCTCTCTAAAGCCCTGTGATGGGGACTAATACAGCAGCTCACCGTACAGCTCGGTACTGGTGCTTGTGTTTCTTTATAAGGGTAAAAAGAAAAAAGCTTTTCAAAGAGTGTAAACAGCTGCTTGTGACCATAGTCCAATGACAGGACATGCTTGCAACCACTGCCGTTAAAAATGGCAGCTTTGAACACGTGGCTTTGCTGCCCCGTGGGTCAGAGCTCTGCATCGGCTCTGGCCGTTCCCCTGGGGGCACAGCCTGTCCCCGTCCCTCAGAGCCCGTGGGTGAGGTGCCGGGCTCCTGCCGGCCCCTGCTGTGTTTGCCATTGCCCTGGCAGGAGCTCCTGAGGAGGGGACACGCGCATCTCGTCCTCTGCCTCTGCTGCGGGTCCCACGTCTGAGCCAGCTGCACAGACGCCACTGCTGGGGGCCGCGGGGAGAGGGGCTCTCCCAGGCGTGCGGAGATGCGTCGGAGCGGGGGGTGCGCGGCTGACTGCGGTGGATCCGCTGGGCACAGGGCAGAGGGGTGGCTGTGCTGAGGGATGGGGACGGGAGGCAGAGGTGGCTCTGCGAGGACTCGCTAGTCTGATTATGGCTTCCAGGTGGCAGGGAGAGCCCTAAAGTACTGCTAAATTACTACTCAATTTCTTATGGAGCTGGTCCAAATGCCACTTTCCTGACTACATCACACGTGTTTTCCAAGCAGCAACCTGACGGGGTGGTAAGGCGGGGAAAATTTGATTAGTCCTGTTAATACTCTGTTATTAGAGCTCAAGTGGTGGGAGGTAATGGTCCCTCGGGGTCCATCTGCCGGGGGAGCGTGAACCTGGCAAAGCTCTGGCTCTGGGTCCAGCCTCTCCTCCCGGAGACAGGAGAGGGGCTTCTGCCGGATGCCGGGTGGGCTGGTCCAGGCCAGGCAATGCCGCGGTGCCACAGGGGCACACAGCCGGCATCCGTCCTGGCACTTGCGCAGTCCAGGAGCCCTGCTCTGTGCGAGGGACCGCCTGGCAGCAACAGGCCCCCCCTTAGGGACGGCTCGGGCACCCGGTGCGCCGGTGCTGCCTCCAATACGGACGGATGGCTGTGAGTCTGTCAGGTTGAACTGTGCGGGAGATGCCCTGGTCTCACAGACGTGTTGGTGGGGTCGGTGCGGGAGCTGCTGCACCAGAACTGCTGCTGCTGCGCCGTGCTGCAGTGCTGGGGTTTCCCTGGGGATGCGTTAGCGGATTTATGGGTGTCTTCCGAGGTTTTCTCCTTTATGATTCTTGATGAGTAGATAAAAGGCCCATTTCTTCTTTTAATGGAGTCTCTGATGTTAATGGCCTCCCTCCAGTCAGATTAAGGTGCTTTGGCCTGTTTTACTCTAATAGAGGATGATTGAGAAGCGTCTGGCTGCTTCACAGTTGGCTTCCTCGCATGTCTTGCTGTGCCACGCCGCTGCCACCCCTGCCAACGAGAAGTTTCCTGGAAATTAAAAAAAACAAGGCTGGAGGAGCTCATCCCCTCCCTTCTCAGAGGCCCCAGCGCTCCCTCCGCCCGGCTTCTTCCTCACTGCAGACGCGTCTTGGACCACCCCAAGGAGCGTGTGGCCACAGGGTCGGAGCGGGGAAAGGCTGTGCTGGGGCTGCTCCTCCCGTGCAGAGCTCCCGGGGCAGATGGTGCTGCAGCCACTGCCGTCCCCGGCATGCCGCCCGCCCCACCAGCCTCGGCCACCTCCCGCTGTCCAAGAGCAGAGCAAAGCGCCGGAGTCCGCAGGATAATCAGCACTATCAGAGGCACTCGTGTGTGCCAGAGGGTGTGAAATGCAGATGGATGGAGGACCCTGGGGAGCAGGAGAGAACAAGGGGGGACGTGCCCATGTCCCTGCTCAGGCTGCAGCAGTGGCGCGGGTGCCCCGGTGCCCCCGTGCCCCACTCAGCCGTGGGTATCTCTGAGTCGCCATGGAGCGACTCCCTGACCTGCAGTCTCGTGGTATTAACGAGGCACCATTTCTGCATTTTAAGTGCATGCTCCTTGATGTTGTCCTGCCTCAAAATGATCCTGGAAATGTATCGTCTACTTAACTACCTTTTAATTAAAAGTCGGGGATATTAGAAAAGAGAAATCAATTCCTGTCACAATTAAGACTTGGTTTGAACAATTGCAGTGTGTTTCAGCGAACGATCCTCTCTGGACTTATTGATCTGTATTGTCATAATGTCTGCTTTATTACCATGGCTCAGACGGTCTTAAATGAATATTTTGCCTGAATTATGCATGTCATCTGGCAGGCAGAGGAAGCTGCCTGCTGCCAGTCAGAGTCTGCAGGGCTTCTGCACCCCCGCGCCTGCCCGTTGGGGCTGCTGCTGGGGTGAGCAGCCTCAGCCCCTATGGTGTTGGGCTCGTCTGCGAGCACGATGCTCTCGTCGAGGTCCCGGCACTTGCTGGAGCAAGCCAGGGAGTCTCAGGGATTGCAGCCCCAGCAACAGTCTGCAAGCCTGGAGGCGGCCATGGCGAGCAGCACCATGGGAGCAGAAACCAGCAACCAGCAGCGCCCACTGGAGCATCCCGCACCCAGCGCAGTGCCGCATCTCCCTGCCGACAGGAGCAGGACCAGGACCAGGAGGGCAGGCTGGCACGGAGGCTGGAGCCTTCCCCGCACACGGCCGTGGCTCCGACAGCCGCCGAAGCCTCCCTCTCCCTCTCCCTCTCCCTCTCCCTCTCCCTCTCCCTCTCCCTCTCCCTCTCCCTCTCCCTCTCCCTCTCCCTCTCCCTCTCCCTCTCCCTCTCCCTCTCCCTCTCCCTCTCCCTCTCCCTCTCCCTCTCCCTCTCCCTCTCCCTCTCCCGAGGGCCTGTGGGGAGGACTCTGGTGCTCTCCCCTGTGGAAGTGACAGGAGAGTAGGAGGCTGATTAATCAAAATCTAACATGATAAAGGACCCTTTTAAAGGTAGAAGACGTCCCAGTTATGGTTTCTCTGCCCTTTAAAAGTTCTTGAAAACTAGGGGGTCTTGGAGGAAAGAAAATTGATTTCTCATGGTTTCTTTTGTACCTCAGGGCAGAAAGTAAATTCAAAGGGGCCCTGACATGAAATGTCAGAGTCTCTGTTGCTGCAGCTGATAATGAGATCTCTCACAGACAAATCAAAACACCTGGATTTCACCACAGAAGAGCTACTGGTTTAACCCAAGATATTGGGATTAGGAAGAAGAGAGGGCACGTGCTAAAATCTTGTCTGCTGTGGAAGCAGACGTGGCAGTGGGAATGCCGCAGCCACCATTATCCTGTGGTCGGGGCCGCATCCCACTGCCTCGCGGTGCCTGGCGCATCCCGCGTGCCCTGCGGCTGTGCCGTCTGCCAGCATCCACCCCCTCGCCTCTCGTGCCGCCGCCGCTCTCCCTCTTGCTGTGGTCCACCGGCAGCGACTCCTGCCGCTACTTTCTCTTCTCCTCTGTGCTCCCCCCAGTCCCGCTGCCTGCTCGCCCGCTGCCGCGTCGCCCAGACACAGGGGCTGGGGAAGGAGAAACCCCACCGCCCTGACAGCATTGCTTGTAAACCAGTGGCCACGGCTCCCAAGGCTGCAGCCTGCTGGATACCATTTGCTTTGTGATAAATAGGATTCACATAATAACTTCTGGCTCTTATTAATGCTTTTAATCTACAGACCTCAGGAGCGCTCAGGCAGGGAGAGGTGAGCCAGAGAAAACCAGGAGAGAGAGAGATACTCAGAAAAAAAGAAAAGCAGCAGAGAAAAGTGAGTGGGATGAACTCTTTACCTCTTTATCCCATTAGCACATTCACCGCAGATTGCAAAATCCTGTTCAGAGTGGGCAGCTGGCAGAGCTGGAGGGCCGCTCGGGGTGCTCAGCGCCCGGTGGTGGCTCTGGCTCTGCGGCGGTGCCTTCGGCTCTGCGGCGGTGCCTGGGTGCACAAGTGGGGCGTTGGGGACGGCTCCATCCCTGCCGGCCCTCGAGTGCCTCCCCCTGGCTGGGACAGCCTCCAGCTTTGGTCTTTGCTCCTCTCGTTTGTGGGTTAAGCGACTCTCAGGCTGTGCGTTTGTGCCTTTGGTGTATGACTAATTGGAGAAGTGTCTAATTGTGTCCTCCACCGATGTTACCATTACACAGCCTGTGATTAAACTTGCTGTCAGCCGCTGCTGTTTACAGATAATAATGCTGCTTTCTCTCCATTCCTACACTATCAGCCTCATTAGGAAGGTTTATGGACAAATTAGGCAGTCTGGGGTTGAAGAATGTCTCAAATGCATCCACTGAGCACTGCACCCTCCGACTCCGGCCGGCCGGGGAGTGACTCTGGTGACACCAAACCCAGCCCCACACCAGATGACCCCCAGCCCCGGACCCTCACTGCTGTGCCTGTGTTGGTGTTCTTCACGGAGACCCCTTCAGGGGTGCAGGCCCCACTTTTGCTGCCAGACTGGAGACAGCAGTAAGTGTCTGGGTTGATAAAATTCTCTTTGATGCTTCATTACAGCAGAATCTGCAATACACGCAGAAAGATGCTCTTTTTCCACTCTTGCTGAATGAAACATTCATACATTTCCAGAGAAAGGTCCCAGTATGGATGGTGCATGGCCTGTCACATACAGTAGGAGCAAACTGCAGCTGCAGATGGGAACAGGTTGTTTCTGCCATTTGTTATTCTTTTCCCTAATTATAATGCAGATTGGACACTCTCTCCAGCATTTCCTCCCTTTCTGTTTATTTAAGCAGTATTTTTGCGAACCTACATGGCAGTCTTGCCCTGGGACACAAGTGCACCGTTATAATGAAACCAGATTTATTGCTTCCCTGAGATTCGGGCTGTTTCCCCCAACGCCCCCTCCACCGGCAGCCAGTGCCGGGCCAGTGGCTGGGAGTGGGGCCGGGATGCGCCGGCCGGGGAGGGACCCTCTCTCCATCTCCATTGTTGGGACAGAGCCAGCAGGACCCCCACAGCAGGTGTCCTGGGGACAGCGTGGCCAGCGGCTGGCGGTCCCTCTCCAGGGGCTGCATCAGCCCCGGCATGGCGGCAGGCGCAGCAGAGGCACCCGCTGGCGCGGGAACCCGTCCAGCTCTCCGTGGCGCGCCAAGCACTCTGTAATTACCAGAGAGCTTTAATGGCGCTGGACACACCGTGCTGGTGCCTTATTTAGAGTCTGCCCAAGTGCCGAGTCCTGGAGTGCAAAATGCATCTAGGAATTAGCCCCAGCTGGAGTGAATTGCTAATTATCATTTGCGAAGTATATTACCCTCTTTTATCATGGACAAATGAAAGAGACTCGCTCTGCATGCCCTCCCTGTCACCCTCACCCCGTGACTAAGGGATAATTGGCGAGTGCCTTGTGGTGATTGAGTTACGGAGCAAGTCCCAAAGTGTGTTTCTTCATCAGCGTGTCATGCAACTTGCGCCTTTGATTGCCTAATGAATGGGAGCCAGAGCGGCGCTCACCCCGAGGAAATCCGCTCTCGCTCAGTGCCGTAACTTCAGTGCCCTCATTGTTAAGGGACATTTACTGCCACTTTATTGAGGGGCCAATAAAGTTAGAAATTGATTTTAAATGGTAATCAGTGCAAGGACTTAAATGTAAAAAAACTCTTAACAAATAGGGGAAACACTGTGACTCGGGGAAACCCACACCTGAGGTGCACTGGCACTTTGGGGTCCCCCCTTGGGGGTGTGCGGGGGTGCAAGTCCAGAGCTGTAGGTGCCCTCGGGAGCAGCGTGAACCAGCCTGGCATTTACTTGGTCTTCAAATTTACAAAGGTTTGGGTTGCAAATTTGGCACACCACTGCTTGGAGCAGTTGAGGGAGGTCTGGGAAGAACGCGGGCTGCGGTGAGAGCTCGGTGCCGGTGTGGGGGATGGCCTCTGCCATAGCCCTCTGGAGCACCCTTCCCCAGCTCTCGGGGACGTATGACCAGCAGGACTGGTCCAGCTGGAACACATCTGACCATGAGTGATGGCCACACACTGCAGATCCCTTTGTAAAACATAAACAGACTGCTGTGGAATTATTTCTGACACCACTGAAAATGAAAATCCTAATGACAGCACTTCAAACAGAACTGCTGCAAATCTCTATAAGTGATTTTAATGAAACCAGCCAGGAATACAAGGAGAGTGAATCAAAGCTAGGACAACTCCTTTGTTCAAATTACATGTAATTGGTACCAAAATTATGATAATGGTTGTTTGCACCATTATACTTGAGGTATATCATCATTTCTATCACAGACCTCGGCTCTCAGAGGCTCAGACACCTGAGCTCCCAGTCTGCAATTCTGTCTTTCAGCGGGAGTAAGGGCAGCAGCAGCACCAGCGGGGCTGGCTGAGTGCGAAGATGTCTGTCTGGGCAAAGACCGGGGTGCCGGCGTCCAGCCCTGTGTTTGGCACCACTGGCAAAGCATCTCTGCGGGGCAGGACCTGCCTCCCGCGGGAGCTGGGGAGTCTCTCCAGTCCGGACCCCCCTGGCCCAGCAGTGGCTGTGCCTCCATGGCGAGGGTCTGCGCTTGCTGCCGGCAGCGAAGGGGCAGGGGGGCTCCGGGAGGCTCCAGGGTCCTGCGGGCGATGGGATGGCATCGGCCCCGGTGCCTGTGTGCATTGGCTGTGGGAGTGCGGGAAGTTGGTATTCCTGACCCTGCTGCTCAGAATGACTGAATGGGTGGGGCAGGACATGGTCCCAAATTCACTAGGTTTACTTTAAGTGCTAAATTACAGCTGGATTCCTCTGGGGCTCTAAATTACTTTTTTATTGGCAGCAAATGGTTTCCTCTTGGTCAGTGCTGCCCAGGGGAGTGTTGGAGCCGTGGCCAGTGGCTGGTCAGTGGTGACTGCCACCACCCTCAGGGGACGTGCCGGTGCCCCGGATGCCGCGTGCGCGGGGTGTTTGGGAGGAGCAGTGCGGTGACCGAGGGAGGGCAGGGTCCGTCCGGCACAGTGGGCTGGCGGCCGTGCTGGGCACCATGACCGGCTGTGAGAGGAGCTCCCCTGCCCCTCTCGTGGCGACCAGCAACTCTGTGCGAAATGCTGGAGCCACCCGGCCACCAGGATGGGTTTGCTGCAGTTTTCCCACGTGTCCGCCGTTAGCAGGTGACAGCGGGTCTCTGCGCCTTCGCGCTGCCCATTCTGCGTGCGGGCCGAGCAGCGCTGGGGCCGAGGGACCTTTGAGAGCGGAGGCAGAAGCACCGGTTTACTCAGCAAGGACCAAAATGAACCAATTCCTCCCCGTGCTGGGACAGAGATGAGCAAATGCAAACTGTCGTTTTCTCCTGGGAAAATAAAAAGTAGTTCTTTCTCCTCTGTGCGTTCCAGCCCTGCGTCGGCCCTGCACGAGGCACTGAGTGCCACTGCCGGTGGGGTGGGATGGGGTTTGTCCGGCTTCACTACTGCCTGGGCTCCCTCGGCTCTCCGGGCTCAGTGATTTATACACCACTGTGTGACTGACGAAAACCTGCTATCAGACAGTTGATTTCCTTTTTTTTTGTAATCCTTTGAAATCTCCTTTCTGATGCTAATCACCCATGCAGGGCCTTTGCCCGTCTGGCCCCCCGCTGCGGGTGGGTTTCTGCCCAGCCCCCCGTGCCGAGCCCGCTTTCGGCTGTGGAGGGGCAGGAGGGGTTGGGGGAGCCTGGGCAGACCCCCGGGAGCTGCAGGGGCTGTGCCAGCCCCAGACACTGCCGAAGGAGAGCCCGAGGGTGCCGGGCTTGCCTTCCCCCAGCAGCTGACGGCTTTGCCGGCCTCGTGCTCTCGGCACTGGCTCCAGCTCTGCCGTGCACCCCCGTCCCCACGTGCCACCGACACAGAGCTGCATGGCTGCGGGTCTGAGTCCCTGGGAGCAGCACAGGGAGTCTAATTAACGCATGTAATAAATCTGCAGAATTAGGTGGCCCGTCTGCTCTTGTGCGTCCGTTGGTTCCTCCTCCGCAGAGATAATTACATCAGACAGCTCTTAAAATAGGCGTTTTTTCCCTTCCAGGGTTTTTGTGAGCGGAGCTGAAGGCAGCACGGGGACTTGCGCTCAGCCTGGGCCGGGTGCCAGGATGGCCGTGTCCTGGGTGAGAAGTGTCCCTTGCTCCTTGTCCCTGCCACCTCTCGCCCCTGCCCCACAGGACGAGCAAGTGGGCGCTTGGCTTCTGGTTGTCCCTAGCAGGGCCGGGGAGGCGGGAGGCTTTCGGCCATGTCTAAGCAGCGCGAGGATGAAAGTCCCAAGGAAGAGCTGCACTGCACGGCGTTGCCGGCAGCTGCTCCTGCACGGCTGCTGCAGCTCTCGCCCCCTGCCAAAGCCACCAGTGTGACCGGGCACAGAGGCAGCCGGACGGGCCCATGCATGGTGCGTGCAGGCAGGATGGCAGCGGGGCAGGCTGCCGGCGCGGCGAGGGCAGTGCTGCCCGCTGGCACCCCCGTGCGCCGGGGCAGTGGACGGAGCAGAACAAGGAGGGCTGTCACACGCGGGTGCAAAATAGCAGCGAGAAAAAGCATGAGAGTTTCGCCCAGGGACCGTTTACTCGCTGACATTAACTTGCCGGCGTTGGGTCCTGTGGGGTTTGGGGCCGCAGGAGATGCGCCGAGAGTGCTGGAGCCCGATGGGAGGGGGGACGGGGCTGCTGCCCGGTGGGTGTGGGGTGCTCCGCGGTGCTCCGAGGGGAGCGGGCAGGGGGGCGGGAAGGGCGCGGGGCACCAGGGGAGACCCGATTCTGCAACATGGTTTGCGCTCACTTCTCACCTCTGCCGGCTGCTTGGCTCCGTACGGCAGAAGGCACGGCAGGGCATCACCCTCCGCGAGCCCTCCCGCTGCCCCCCGAGTGCGGGGCGAGGTGGGGAGAGGGCGACGAGTCCTGAGCTCAGTAAATGCCTTGGCTTGCCCTTCAGAGACTGCCACCAGATTGCAGCGCCTGGATCCCTCCTGTCTGGCTCTAATTAATAGCGTGTGATAATTTGTCTCTGGTTGAGTTGGAATTTAACACTGAGTGGATCCTTGCCCCCAGCGAAAGGCTGGGCTTCGTACTGATGATGACAGAACGGAGTATTACTTATATAAGCATAATGATCTTACGCTGCCTGGAGTTCTGGATTTTCTCAGTATATGACAAATGTGAGGCATTTAAAAAAATTAGACACTTACTATATTTTACATTATTTTCTAGAACGTGGACCTCTGTGGGTTGCCTAGAAATCCATTAACAAGAAAAGTAAAGATGCTTAAAGGCATTTACCCAGATTAGCTGCCTCTATGCAGTCAAGGATCTTTTATGTGATTACCTTAAAAGCTAAAGAGCTGCTGCAAAACATTTATAGTGCAGACATCCTGAAGCAAAGAGTAAACATCTGACAGAAAAATTAAGCCGTTAAAAACAAATGCATAGCTCTGGTTGCTTTTATTTTCAGACAAACAACATAGAAGGTAAAAGGAGTTAATACACAGAGTATTGTCCTTTTGTAGCCTGTGACGCAGGGCTGTGCAGCTTTGATTGTGAGATTTATGGGGAAGCTTTACGCTAACTTTTATTTTTGCTGTGATTTCCACCAGTTAGCAGCGAGGAGATGGTGCAGGGACAAGGCGGCGCTGCCGGCAGCAGGCGGTGAAGGCAGCGAGTGCCATGGAGCGCGGTCCTCCTGGGAAGTGGTGTCCGAGCCCTGGGATGAGCTGGGGGCAGTGGGTTGACGAGGCGCTGGCAGTGCCCAGTGCGGATCGTTTGAGCCCCACTAACTCTCCCGCTTTCCTGTGCGGGATATTCACTTCATGTCATACACGTTGGTGCTGCATCACTGCTGCCTGCTTTGCTCCGAGTCCGGCCTCGTCACTGCAGAAGCAGCAAAACTCGTCCCGGGGCATGGTTTTGTGACATGCCCAAAGCGGCACTAAATTGCACAAATCCCTGTTTTCTGTTGTAAGAAAATCCTTTCAAGTGTGGAAGAGGAAGGAGAGGTGCAAGAGCTTCTGTGAGGTTTCCGCCCGCTCCTTCTTTCGCCAAGGGCAGCTCTTACCGCCACACGCCGTGGCCCGCGTCCTCCTGGCTCCTTTGTCCTTTAGCATAAAAAGTCATTTGTCAGCAAAAGAAGCAAAGTTTTGTTTTTCAGTCCAGATCTGGCTGTCCTCCCACTGAGACTTTCAGCTCTTTATCTCAGGAATTGATGGTCTCGGATTCTGATCCTCTTTCCTTGGTGTTTGTATTGATTTTTTTTTTTCCAGGAGGGTTATTTTCACTGTGGTTTCAAAACTATCTTTGTCTCCACTTACAGCAGGTAATAGCTCAGCTCGGCGAATTACACATTTTCTGGGCTGTGCCAGCCCCAGCTCTTTGCAGAAGTTCCCCTCGGCAGTCTGGAGCCCGGATAACCAGGCGGCCGTGCTTTCCCACTCCCGTCTCTCCAGGCTCATCCCGTGGCTGCGGTCGCATGGGGGAGCGGGGTCAGGGAAGGTGCCCGTGTGCTGGGTGTGCGCGACAGAGGGGACCAGACAACCCGGGTGTTTTCCTCTTCCTTCGCTTACAGAAACCGGCCCCTCGTTACGCCGCTGGGGCTGGAGCAGACGGCCGGTGCGCGCGCTGTGCTGCCCGGGGACAGCGTCCCTCTGCCCGGCCCGCGGGGCCGTGTCCTTGGCGCTGGCTCGGCTGTGCCGCAGCCCCTCTTTGCACCCAGAGGCCCGGCCCTGGTCGTCAGCTGTGCCCGATAATGGATAAATCCAATAGTCTCAATTTAAATGGCTGCTCTGTTTCCTTCACCCCAGCAATGGCTTTTAGTCATCCAGTCTTGCCAAAGAAAAATTCATGAGATCATTTCCCCAAAACAACATGATACTTCAAAATCGTAATTAAAATATCTCTGGCTGTTCTAATATTGAGCTTTTATAAGTGCTTGGAATAATATTTCAGATAAATGGGAAATCTTTGTACTCTATTAGCATGACATACCCTTCTTCTAATGAAACGTATCTCTTAACATCAAATCCTCCATATGCGTTGAAAATGCTCTTCCCTGTTTGGTTCTTCAGTGACAGGAATGCGTACACCTCCCCTGGGTCACGGTGGTGAATGGAGCTACCCCAGGGGTCCGTATCGATTTGCTTCATGACATTAATACCTTCCAGTGTACCAGCAGCAAGATCCTGCGCATGAATACTAAATGGGAGGATGTTGTGCCCCAGAGGCTGGTAAGCGAGATCCCATATATTACACCATGTGAGTTGTGTGTCATATTAGAGCAATCTAGTTTTAAAGGGCATCTTTCAAGCACAACTAGCTTTTTCCCACACTTGACTGATCACACAAATAACTGTGATTAAAGGTCAAGTGCCTGGGTTTTTCTATTTTACTTCTTAAAAATTTATATGCGAAAGAAAACCTAGAAGTTAACATAGCATGAAATTGTTATGCAGTTATGAGCCTTTAACGACAACTAAATATCACTTTTCTTCCTGGGTGGCTTGAAAAATCTCCAGTAATAATGGGTCACTTCTGGTTTCCACTTGAGGAAGATTATAAATAAACTCTGTCTTTTGCTTCCCTGCCCTGTAATGGGATGGAGGGAGAGTTTTAACCGGATGAACTTGTGACCCCCGTCACCAGGGCTGTACCCCGGGCTTGCCGGGAGCTCCAGGGCGGCAGACGCAAGGCGGGAGCGTGGACGGGCGGGAAGCACTGGTGCGCTGTGGCAGCGCCACGGCAAAGCTCCGGCCCGTGCTGAGCTCTCCTGGACAGAAAGAGCATTGATAAACGGACAGGGATTTTCTTGCGGGTCCAGTTAACACAGAGAAAAGGTAGTGGCCGTTTCCAGGGGGGTGAGACGTAGAGGGAGAGCTCAGCGGATCACCCTCCGGCTTCAGGCGTCCAGCTGGGCTGACTGCGCCCCGTTCCGGGTCTCTGCCCCCGTCTGCCGGGCTACCGCTAACGAGGCCCCGAACAGCGGTTTCCAGGGCTGAGCTGGAATACGGGCAGTCGGTGCTTTGGGGTGGGAGGGGAGTGCTGGAAGACATGGAGCGCGAGTAGAAATATTAGGGGTATATCTTGGCAAATCCAATTGTGAATCTTCATTGTGCTTGAAAAATGTTTCCTCCATTTCTGCAGAATGGCCGTGGCAGCAGCATCTTCCTCCTAACTGGCCAAGAGCCCCGGATTTCCAAGAGATTTACACTCAGGTGCAGTGCCTCCCAAACCTCTCGAAAGCAAACATGCCTTAGGTGTTAAAAATATGCTCAGAACGTCAGGATTCCCGTGGAACAGGTTAAGGAAACATTGTGCTCGGGGTTTTGAGCCTGTACCTGAGTTGCTCAGGATCCCTGATCCTGTAGGGACTCTCACATGCGGTTAAATGTATTCCCATGGGTAGTCTCATGACTTCAGGAAGAGCGTACTTAGAAGCTGGAGCATGAGGCAAATGAACTTCAATCACCATAGCTAATTAATCTTATTATGCAATGTGCAAATCTGAGTCTGACTGGCAGCAGGCTTCGAGAGGATACCTGCTGCAGTAAACTCAAGCATGAGTGAGGCACCGCAGGGTTCAGGCTTTAGTGTCTAACACTTTAAGGTGTTTAAGCGCAGTGCGTTTGTGCAGACACACAGGGGACGGCGGGCGCTGGGGGTGCCCCTCCGCAGGGCTGTGGGGCCGCGTGCAGGGCTTGGCCTGTGGTCCGAGCACCCACCACCGTGAGCGGGGGCTGTGCCATAGCCCACCCGGCATGTGTGAGATGGAGACTCAATATTTTTATTCCAGACTTGCAGTGTTTTACATTTGACAGCACATAATCACAGTGAAGGGAACATCCCACAGGAACAAGTGTTGCTACATAAGCAAGCTTTGGTGTCACGGTTTCAGCCATCAGGTGGGAAACTGACGGGCGTTCAGCCTGACTAAATTTTGCAGGGACCTGCAACACCTACAATCAGTGATATCAAACTTTGCCGAGTTCCTCCCCCGGTGCTGGAGGCTGTGGGCCTGACAGCACGCACCTCGCCTGTGGCAAGCCGGGAATTGCCTCCCCCAGCCCAGTCAACCTGCCCGCAGCCTCCCCGCGCGCTGCTGGCTGCCGCAGCGCTGCCCTTCGCGCAGGGCTGGCAGGACCCGCCCTCCCTGGGGCTGCCTTTTCCTGGGGTTTCTTTCTGGCCACTTGGACTTTTATGGCAGCCGCTGGGCTTGCAGGACTTTGAGACAAAGCTGGGAGTCAAATTCCAACCCAGAAAGGCAGAACAGGGAGCTTGACATAAAACTGGGATTCCCGGGCATTGCTCCCCGGCAAGGGCAGTAATGCGACCTGCCCCGCTCCCTCCTGGGGCCTGTGGTGCAGCAATAAGGTACTGACTCGCCGCTGACTGCCTGATAATGGCAGCAGGGAGCAAAGGTCAGCTGGTGGGGGGCCCCACAGCGCTGTTAATTACGGCTGTGACCACAACGCTGCAGTGTCTCAGTGTCAGCAAGGCCTGTCCGTGCCACAGCAGTGCTTTGGTGTCCACGGGGAGGGCAGTTGCTGCCCTCGGCAGCCCAAAGCTCAGCCCCGCCATGCTCAGCCCGTTCCGGCACGATCCTGCCCCACTGACCGTGCAACGCGACACAGCTGGCGGCGGCCGAGCTGCACCTGCCGTCATTAGGCTCCAGCGTGAACGGCGTCCTCGCCCCGCCCCTTCTCGCCGAGCGCCCCCGGCGGACGCCGCGGATTGGCCGTGCCGGCCCTTGGCCACGCCCCGGCGGCGGCGGTTGGCGGCGCGGGGCGGGGGCGGGGCGATGCGGCCGGAGCGCGGCGGCGGCGCGGGGCGCGCGGAGTCGGCGGCGCCATGGCGACGGCGCGCGGCGGCGGCGGGTTCCCCCGGGCGCTGTCGCTGCTGCTGCCGCTGCTGCTGCCGGTGCTGCCCCGCGCCGCCGCCGAGCAGGGTGAGCCGGGCCGGGCGGGCGGGCGGAGCGGCCGCCGCACCCGCTGCTCCGGCACTGCCGACCGCGGTTCCAGCGCCCCGGCCGCGCCGTGCCCCCTGTGCCCGGCGGCCTCGGTGCCGCGGCGGGTCGGGCTGCGCGCTGCGGTGCCGGGAGAGGCGGGGGGGCCGCCCCGGGGCCGGTGGGTCGGGTCCGGGCGCGCCTCCCCCGGTGTCGCCGCCAGCCCCTGCGGGCGCGGCGCGGCGGTGGCTCTGTGGGGTGGATGAGCCGCCGCGCTCCGGGGAGCGCGACGGGGCGGGCGGGTTTGGCGCGGGGGCTCGGCGGGTCCCGGAGCGAGGGGACTCGGGCGTCCCGGTATCGCCAGCGCCAGAGGCACTGGGAGCAACGAGCTGCTTCGGCGCCCGCTGCCCGCGCCGCGCCGCCGGTACCGGGCGGGAGCGGAGCGGCGGGAGCCCGGCCGGGCTGCGGCGGCTCGGGGGGCAGCGCTGCTCCCCCGTCCCCGGGGGCCGGTTCCAGCCCCCGGGTCTGTGTGCGCCGGGGCCGCGCCGCCGGGAAGGGCGACCCCCCACCCTCCCCCCGGTGTCCCCACCCGCCGGCGGTACCCGGTGTCACGGACCCCGGAGGAGACACAAGTTGCCCGTCAGGGGTTGCTTCTGCTCGCTGGCTGTGGGACCATCGCCAAACTGTGAATTTGGGGGAAACAGTGCTTCCTGTCGAGCAGAGAATTGGCTGTTTTGTGGGAAAAGAACGTGGTCTTTCATGGACATTCATGTCTCAGAGCAGCTGCTGCCGGTACCTTTCGGTTCCGGGAGATGCGCTACGGGCACGGAACCGCTGCAGCATTGGCGGGTGGCAGCGGGTGGATTGTCCTGTGGGAAGGACCGCAGCCTTCCCTGGGACGTCATCCTCGTTAGGTTAGGGTGCCAATCGCCTGAACGCGAGGTCCCCGGTGGACGCACAGCCTGGAGCTCTGTGGTGTTGAGTCCGGCTGGGGGAGTCGGGGCTGGAGCTGCCCCCTGCGCTGGGGGACCTGACCCACCGCTTGGGCGGGTGTCCAGGAAGGGCGCACGGCACTGAGCTTCCCCGCGGACGGGCTGCGTGGATGTTCACTGGTGTTTCCCAGGTCAGTGAGTTTGCTTTCTAACTCGTCTTCCCTGCAGTTGTCCTGCTGGACTCGAAGGAATCGCAAGCGGAGCTGGGCTGGACCTCGCACCCGTCAAACGGGGTAAGTGCGGAGGTGGGACTGTCCCTCTGCGAGGGGGTCTGCCCTTCGGTGCTCAGCAGTATTTAAAGTCCACACATGGAGCGGGTGGAGGGGGCTGGCAGCCACGGGGTCTCCTCGAGCCGGGGGCGGGCGGGCAGCTCAGCATGAGCTGTTGTGTTGACCAGGGCTGGGCAACCCGGGGAGCGGAGTGAGAAGTGAAGTACTGGTTACGTGAGTGGTACAGCCAGCATGGAACAGCTCCTCAAAACGAATTTTACACTCCGTAATAAGTGAATAAACACCAGCCAGTTAAGCCTTTGTATTGCAGTTTGCACGCCAGCACGAGCTCCTGGGGATCAGTTCAGCTCTTGGACGAGGGCTGTGGCTGGTGCGGGATCGTCGGGAGCTCCGTGTCGTGTAGGGTTTGTCTGATCAGGTCCTTGCTTTGCTGCCAGGGTCGGTCCATAGCCGCTTTCAGGAGAGCGTGTTGGGAAACTGAGTGGTGTTCCTTGCTGCTTTGGGTTCGTTTTCAGAATGGAAACAAACCATTCAGGGGGGATAGCGATAGATCCTGGAGTCATCTGCATTCCCCAGCTGTTAGTCTGCAGAAGAAACTCTGTTTTGGGTATGTTTGGCAATCTTGCATAAATTTACCCCCAGAAAGAATTGTTTTGGGAAGCTGCCAGGTCATCCTTACGGCTGTGAGGGTTGAATCATCATTTCACTAATCGGAATCTCTGCTGGTAACTTTGGGGAAATACTGTCTCACTTGCAGTCGCAGGATTTGTCCCGCTCTATCTAAAACTTTTCCTGACAGAGAAACTGCTGCTGCTGTTCACAAAGAACACTTGTTGTGTGGTGGTGTGACTGGTGTCACATCTCCTTGGTCACCTCTGACTTCTCTGGGTAGCCCACCCCCATCTGGCTTCACGCTGTGTGGTCACGCTGTGCAGATGCACCTTCCCAGGGATGGAAAACGCGAGGGGCGTGTGGGAGATAGAGGCTCTGGCTGCTCAGCAGACGACGTGTCCAATTTCATGTTAGACTTTGGTGCCCTCTTTCTGGTTGTGTCTCCCTCTTTGCACCTCTGCAGGGAGCTTGGGTGTTAGGTGGTACGGCAGCACTGCTGTGTTACCACAGCCTGGGGTTTCGGTGGACTGAGGACTTCTGGTGCCTGTGATATAATGGCCTGTAGGTGGAGAGGCTTGTGCTGGTGATGTTTATACTGATCGGTGTGTTTCTGCCGGCATGGCTGGTTCTTGCTGACGGCAGCTCTCGAGCTGTAACGGCCCTTTGTGTTCTTTCCCCAGTGGGAAGAAATCAGCGGTGTGGATGAGAATTACAAGCCGATACGCACGTACCAGGTCTGCAACGTCATGGAGCCAAACCAGAACAACTGGCTGCAGACGAGCTGGATTGCCAGGCGTGACGGTCAGAGGATCTTCATCGAGCTGAAGTTCACCCTGCGGGACTGCAACAGCATCCCTGGCGTGATGGGCACCTGCAAGGAGACTTTCAATCTGTACTATGTCGAGTCTGATGCTGACCTGGGCCGTAGCGTCCATGAGAGCAAGCACACCAAGATCGACACCATTGCTGCTGATGAGAGCTTCACGCAGGGGGACCTGGGTGAGCGTAAGATGAAGCTGAACACCGAGCTGAGGGAGATTGGGCACCTGAGCAAAAGAGGCTTCCACCTGGGCTTCCAGGACGTGGGCGCCTGCGTGGCGCTGGTCTCTGTGAAGGTCTATTACAAGAAGTGCCTCGCCACCGTGCAGAACCTGGCCGTGTTTCCGGACACGGTGGCAGAGACAGCCTTCGCCACTTTGGTGGAAGTTAAGGGCACTTGCGTCACTCATGCCGAAGTGGATGTGGATAATCCCCCCAGGATGCACTGCAGCGCGGAGGGCGAGTGGCTGGTGCCCATAGGGAAGTGCACGTGTGGTCCCGGCTTTGAGGAGAAGGACGGGGGATGCAGAGGTAAAAGTGGCCGTCGGTGTCCTCTGGCAGTTTCTGTCTGTGTCGGTCCGTGTTGCTGCCAGACTGCTCCAGTCTGCCTGGTGCCCGAGCACGGCTCAGACGAGTGAAATTGCCTTTTGTCAGCAATATGATTCTTTTAGCTGATTGCAGCTCCCCGGCTACAGCCAGGCCTTAATTGGAAGGGTGGCAGTTGGGTAAATGGGGCGCATTGCTGATAGCTGCTCTGCAGCGAGGTGTTGGCTCGGCAGAAGCGCCAAAGCTCTGAGTACCGTCAGGCGTTTCCCACAGCTGTATCTGTAGCTATAAAATTACTCCAGAACTTTAATATCCCCATTGTCATGCTTTAACCACAATAATTCGGTGACTTTACAGCTTGCAACGTTATGTTTAATGATAGCTGTAAAAATGGATATAACCTCTACCTTAGCAGGTATCCCTCTAACGAATGTGGTGCTGTGACCGCTTCAATCTCGGTTTGAAAGAGCCAGGCGTGGGCTGAGCCTGGAGCGTGCGGGATGCTGTGCTCCCGGTCTCGGAGCGTGTGAGCCTCTGAAGGAGAGCGGTGCCGGGCTGGTGCCTCCTCCCGGGTACATTCCTGCCTGGGGCCGTGGTTGGGACCTCGTCGCAGCTCAGCGTGGCCTCTGCTGCCTCTGCGCCCCATCAGGTGCCCGCAGGAGCCGGCAGCAGTGCCTGGCGAGCGGAGGCGGCTCTGCGTGCAGGGCGGCAGGTGTGCGTCTCCTACCCCGGGAACGGCTGTTCTTCCATCCATTGGCACCCGGTGGCTTTTCTTCTCCGAAAGGTGTAATTGGCTATCAATTAACTGGCAGTGTGCGGAGCTCCTCTGGGGCAGAGGAGAGCTCAGACCACCAGCTGGGACACGTGTGAGGAGGTGTTTTCTTTGGTAAGATATGCCTGAGAACACCCTTCACTGCCCGTGCCGGGCGTGCAGGTGATACCTTGGACCTTTTCACCAGGTAGAACATGGATTGAGAGGAAATTAGCTAAATAAGTCCCAGGCAGGTAGAGTTCCCCCATGTTTGGGGCACATGGGATGGTATGGGAGTGAGCTTTTCCTGAGGAATCAGGTCTGTCCTTCAGGGGCTACTTGAGGCTTTTCGGATTTAAATTGTGCCAGCCGTGCCGCCTTCCTCCAGCATGTGGGAAGCCTTTCCCACTGCTCTGGGTAGTGGCTATTTGCTTGGTGCCCTCCTTAAGAAGACCTTATTAAAACTATCGGATTGAAATCTCAGTGCTGTTCACTGCTTCAGTGGCTGCGTGGCAGCTCGCCATGCTTTACCCATCTGTTTGGAGTGGGAATTTACATAGTGAGTCCCAGAAGGCTTTTGCTAATGTTTCAGGTTTCTCTGTGTTGAGTTTAAATAATTCATATTCTCTAAGGAAAAATATTTGAAGTAATTTAATGGACATAATTAAGTTTTTTTCCCTTCTCACAGAAAGCAGGTTGTTAGTCACTCTCTGTGGAGCAATGTCTGATGTCTGGTCAAATATCAGAAAATAGTTTTTAAGGGTTGAAAGTTTTTGGGTTTTTTTTTAGAGCCCTGCATTAGCATAGCACTAAGTGAGTGACTTTAAAAGATTTCTGATGAAAGCATCCAGGGCTGTGGAAATTCTTCAACGAGGACAAAAGCCCTTGAGCGGGAGGCAGGTAAATGCGGTGGGGATGTTGAAAGGGCCGGGTGATGGCATGGCAAACTGGCTCCACCGCTGTGGTCCTGTGGCCTCGGAGTCTGCTGGGTCCTCCTTGCCTGGGACACTCCTTGGCCGCAGTCTCTGTCGCAGCTCTCGTGGCCGTGGGAGGCTGGACCCTGCGTTCGTTGAAGGACCGCTGTGGGGAGCAGGGACGGCCCCGGGGGCCGACCCCCCATCCTGTGCCGGGACAGCCGGCGGCTCTCCAGGCTGTCGGGCGCTGCTTCACAGCTCCTGGCCCTTATCCTTCCATCTTCTCCGAGGGCTTTCTGGCTGCGTCTGCAGCATGGGATGTGCTGGTGTCTGAAATCAGTCACCCGTGCACCCCACTGACCGCTGGGGTGGCAGATGCGGTGACCCTGCGGGGCCTGGCTGCCGGCTGGATCCGGGGTGGTGCTTAGGGCCAAGTGCATGGCGCAACTTCTTGGGTCTGAATCGAAGGGAAATGGAACAGCAGAAGCGAAGGAGCGGTTTCCCCGTCTGGCGGCTGGGCACAGCCCCGCGGCACGGCACGGTGCCAGCTGGCCGGGGGCCGGGGGGGCTTCGCTGGTGCCGGCGCGGGCCGGGCTGTGCCTGGTTGGCAGCGCTGGTGGCGGCCGCGGCGCGCGGCCGGGAGCTGTGGGCTGTCTCTGCAGGAGGAATGAGGTTTATTTCCCACTGAACTGGTAAAGCTGTTTGAACTAAATCACAAAGCCGCTCTCCCCGTAACTGCGGTTCACGCATTGACATCATCCTGCTGCCGAGAGAACGCTCGTATCCTCACGCTGAAATTGGGAGAGATGAAAAAAGACCAACAGGATTTACGGCACTGCTAATTACTGCTGCCAGGAAGCTGAGCCTTCTCACTGTCCGCCCTTCTCTATGGCACCGCGTCTCCCAAGACGCCGCGGCGCGCCTGACGGGCTTCCACGGGTTTGCGCGTTTCTGATGAATCATTTCAGTGGCCGTTGAAACGCACCATCTCCAGGGTGGAACCGAGCAGCTCCAGCAATCTGTTTAACATCTCCTCTCAAATAAGAGGAGAGGTTCTGTCACTGTAAATACATTTACACTGCGTTTCTTGTCTAATATATATCTGCGGCCAGATGCTGGTCTGCGCTGACTCTGATGTTAAAACCTATTTCCAGCAGATGCACGGCAGGCGAGTGAGAAGTCCTGTTGCCCTGTGGATGATCGCCTGTCCATCCCTATTTTGTTTTCGCCAGGCTTCTCAGCACCGGTGTCTTTTTACCCTTAATTTTACCAGGCATGAGCTGCGGCCCCTTCATGCCATTTACTTTGTGGTGCACTGCAATGGCTTTTGTGTAAATGAAACTGTGATGTGGAGGATCTGCCTGACATTTGCTGTAAAGTTGTCTCTTTCTGCTTCATCTTTTCCATCCAATCCCTTGTAATATCTGCAAGGAGAATTTCAACAAAGCCCAAGGTTAATATTTACCAGCCAGATTTGCTGCAAATGAGACAACTTCAACCAGACGTTGAATTGATATGATGGAGACCAGTTTCCAAAAATAGCTGTCAGCCACTGTTCTTTGACAGAAACGTAAATTTGTGCTGTAGCTGTTTCCTTCTCAATTTGTCTCCCCCTGCTCTGGAGGGCAGTGGTGGGAGCTCGCGCTGGGGAGGTGCTCTCTGCACCACGTGCCTTCGGTAGACGATGGCTAATTAGTGGACAGGAGCCCTTCACTGCGCAGGGATGACGCTGCTGAAACCAGGTTCAGGGAGGAAATCGTTTCTAGTGCCCTGTCGGGATTTTTAAGCGATGTGTGAATTTGATGTATGTGGCCGGGTCAGGTTTGGCACCTCCTGGCTGCGGGCACCAGTCTGGCCCAGCCCCGGTGCGGGCGCTGAGGCCGGTCCCTGGACGGTGCTGCTTCAGTCTGACCGTGGGCACGGGTTTGTC
This sequence comes from Vanellus vanellus, assembly GCF_965231255.1. NCBI lineage: Eukaryota > Metazoa > Chordata > Aves > Charadriiformes > Charadriidae > Vanellus > Vanellus vanellus. The sequence goes on along the minus strand of NC_138927.1, from coordinate 8,293,752 downwards.
CCGCCTGGTGGTGAGCAGTCAGTGTCGCCTCTTGTCAGGGAAGGAAAACCTCGTGCGAGAAGTCGTGTCGGTGACGTGCTGTTCGTGGCAGCCCGTGGGCACAAGGAGCAGCCGCCGATGTCTGCAGTGGTCTTTGGAAAGGGGAATAAAAAAAGTTCCCTACTTTTCTGCATTGCTGAACGGATTTTCGAGCAGTGTGTCAGATTCAATGTGCCATGGACAAGACACAAGGAAGATTTACTGTATCTCACTTAGGGAGAAAGCTAGAGAAAATAAGAGCCCGTAGACTTGTTCTTTTGTACCTTCACTTATAAAGCATGTTGGTCTTCTGGGCCCTCCTGGATCGACGCTCCAAGGATAGGGAGGGGAAAAGTGTTGCTGCTGTGGGATTTTTCCTTTTCCCACCCCCTTCCTATAGGTTTGTGATAACTCAGCACAAGTTACCAGGCTCGGAGGGGCGGGTGTGCACACTGTTGGGTATTCCTGTCCCTCTCTCTTGCGCAGATAGCCCGGCTGCTGCTCTGCCTCTTTGCTTAGGTGGAAATGTAAAAATGGGGCTTTCCGAGGGCCGGGGGCAACTCTTCCCCCCGAGCCCTTCCCGGGCGGGAGGAGGCTGCAGCGCGCCAGGCTGTCGGTGAGACGCGGCGCGGTCGGGGCTGGGGTGGGCTGTGTTGGGTCTGTGCTGGGCTCGGCCCCAGTGCTGTCTGTGTGACGGACGTCGGGGGTTCGCGGGGCGAGCGGGTACGGCTGCCGCTCTCGAGGCGCAGGGATGAGATGAAAGGCACAAGTCAACGCTAATGGTGACTGGTAGTGATACACAGCGCGATGTGCACCTGACACCGTGCAATAGGCAAGAAATGGCTCCTCTGATCTACCGTGGGATTTCTCAGTGGTCTCCTGAGAAATGAAGGACACCAGGCTGCGAGTCCGCTCTGCCCGTCGGGTTGGGGTGTGTTATTAATGGCTGTAATTGCCCGATGAATCTGACGCTGTGTGTAGTACAATTACACTTTATGGCAGCTTATAATCGTTGCTGTTAATGAGGAGGCAGAATTTGTGGCAGCACAGTCTGGATTCTCTTGTGGCCCTTCGTTGCTGCTGCTTTCCCGCCCCGTTTCCAGCCTCTCCCCCGGTGATGCGGCACAGAGCGGTGCCCGTGTGAAGGCAGCCGGCCGGGCTGCTGCCCCCTAACTGCCCACCCGCGCTGCGCTCTGGGGTCTCCCCGGGATCAGCACCGGTGGTTGTCCTCCTCTCAGAGCCCTCCAGCGACGCCTCGGCCGCCTGCCCGGGCAGCCTGTCCCAGCACCTCGCTCTCCTCGTGTCTCGCACGAGTCACCGTTGCAGTCACTTAAGCTTATCACTTCTTGTCCCGGCGCCCGCGAGCCATGAGAACGCTGCTCTCACAGCAGACCGCCGTGGCACAGATACCTCAGGAAAGTCAATATTATCTTTCCTCTGCTTGGCTTCTTGGATAGGAGGGGAACAAACGCATAAGCGAAGCCTTTGAGATCATCCTGCCGCTGTGAGCAGCGGGTTTGTGGACAAAACCACAGCTGTAAATACTGTGAAACAGAGTAGTTTCTTCATTGCTGCCAGCCATTACTTGGACGTTAACTTGGTCAAAGTTTAGAGCAAATTTAAAAGGAAGTTTTTCTGTAAAAAATAGGGTTTGGTTAAAGTCCTTGATTTTTATTTTCCAAAGGGAAGTGCTGCAATGAAGGGCTTGCCTTTTAAAAAAACAGTTTTTCCGTTTGTGTCCTGTGGACCTCCCCTGGTACTGCTTGCCTTTTTGCTGCTGAGCATCCCAAGCTGGATGTGGGGGCAGAGGTCGCTCTGGTGTTGGACCTCTTCTACACTCCTCCATTGACATCGCCACAACGAGTGCCGTTGCCTGGCTGTGGTGCTGGACGGCAGTGTTTGTCCCTGCCCTTCCTCGGGAGAGGGAAATCATAGAATGGTTTGGGTTGGAAGGGACCTTGAGGATCACCTCGTTCCACCCCCTGCCCCGGGCAGGGCCACCTCCCCCCAGCCCAGGTCGCTCCCAGCCCCGTCCAACCCGGCCTTGAACACCTCCAGGGATGGGGCAGCCACAGCTTCTCGGGGCACCCTGCGCCGGGGGCTCACCGCCCCCACAGGGAAATGCACCGTCCGGTCCAGCGCCAGCAGCGGTGCGGGGCGGCAGGAGGAGTGTGTTCCTGTGGCTCAGTGCCGGCAGCTCCGTCCGGGGGAGCGCAGGGAGCAGCCCATTGCCCACACTGCCGGTGCCTCCCGGGGGGACAGTGCCTTTCCCTCTGCCAGACAGTTGCAGATGTTGACTTTAAAAGGAGAAAAAAAAAAAAGGCCCAGAGCAATGCCTGGCCCCGAGAGCTCCTGACACCGTCTTTCTCTTAATGAAGGCAAGCTACCAGCGAGGCGGGTGTCCTTGTGAGTCTCAAGGCCGCCTCGTGCATTGGCCGCTCTGCTGCGAGGGGCTGGTGGCCGTGCTCCTGCTGCGGCTCCGCAGGACGTGGGGGAGCGGTCTCCGGGCATGGGGAGAGCCGCCGGGCTGGACGCGCCAGGCCATGGCCAGCCCCAACCCCTCCTCTTGTTCGGGAACCGGCCGCGTCGTTCCCCTGGGAGCAGAGAAGGAGGAGGGAAAGCATGTGAAGACCATATGAGCTGGAGACCTCTTGAGCCGCTGTCTGCTTCTGGAAGGTGTTTTGGAAACGGAGCGTGCGTGCGCTCTGCACGGCCGGGGCTCGCTCTTGCTGAGCGAACGTTTGAGGCAGCAGTGGGGGGTGGCATTGATAAAGGTGCTTTCCTGTGCGTCACACGTGTCCCATCAAGGCATCATGTCACTACAGTGTCCTTAGATGAGAAATAAATAGTTCAACTGAAAGTTAGAGAAGTGCAGAATAATAAATTGAACTATTTTGTCATTTAGTGCAAAGATACTTCTTGAAGCCTGGGGTCTGCTTCTCCATTTAAATACAGAAAAGGTGGATCCAAACGTACGGCGCTCGGGGCTTTTGATTTGTTTCATCTTTTATACATTAGCTTACAAACCTGTTTGTGCTTCTGGAGTTTATTTTATCTTCTGACTGATTCTTGAGTATTATGCATAATAAGTTTATTTTTTCTCCTGGCATTCGGTAAGTTGCACAAAGCACCAGGTTTTACTTTCCTCACCGACGCAGCCGTCAGCGTCCCGCAGACAGGCGCTGCGCTCGCGGGGCCGGCGCTGATGCGCAGGTCTAGCAGCACTTGCCAGTGCGGGCGCCAGACACACCGTGGCTGCGCTGGGTAGCAATGGGGTGGGAAACGGGGGCTGCGCATCCAGCGGGGGCTGCGGGAGTGAACCTGGAATAAGCACTGATGAAATTTATATTTCAGTTTCCTTTCTGAATTATGGTTTGGGTTTCTCCTCCTGGGTCTTGTGTTCTGGCAGAACGTGACAGGAGCCCCTTTGTGACCTGTGCAAAGTGACAGTTTGGAGACCTGGAGAGCTTTGCACTGAATGAGCGTGGAGTGTGCGCCTCCGTCAGCCCGTTCGCGGCCCCCGTGGCAGCCGTGGTGCCGTATGGAGGATGCTGCTTTCCATCAGTCATGCTTATGAAACACCCGTGTAAAATATGCTTTCTCTTCAGTCTCTTTTTGGAGTAATGATCAAGCTTGGAGATATTTATTATTTGGGATTGCATATTATATTGCTGTTTTACAGTGTGTCTGAAATAATTATGGCTATGGAAATTGTGGCAGAGCCAGACACAAATTACTCTATGACACTTAATTTTAGAGCAAACTACTCAGAAAATTACAAGCATCACAATTCGTTTGTAGATCTCTTGTCAGGCTTGAGGTAATAGATACCTGGCTGCTAGATGGACATGCTGGTTTATCTCTTGAAATACGGGGGGAAATGCATCTTGCCCACGGCTAAGGGAGTTTGTGTGAGATAAAGCCCTTGGCAGGAGCCGGGCGCGTTGGAGACGCAGGTCAGTCAGTCCTTTGCAGGGGATCATTTGGTAGATGCATTAGGGAACCGAAAGAGACAACAGTAAATTGCGGTTGGCTCAGTGGATGTGCCTGCTTTAGGGTGTCCTTGAGGAACGTTCCTGCATAAATAGCAATGAGTTCAGTGCTGCTGTAGCGCTGAATTCAAGCAAATGCATTCTTTTAGATAGTTCAAGACTGTCTTACTAAATATTCTTGGGTATTTAATTTTCTTCTGGACTAAATCGCTGAATTTAATTTCAGCTATTAAGAGCTCATTGTTGGAGATGCACAAAGATCTACCCTCCGGACATAGGTTTTCATTTCACTGCTCTTCAAATTATTTAACAAGGGCAAAAATTATAGAGTAGCATTGTCCTGAAGGTTTCAGAGATGCTGGGAACATGTTGGACTGTAGGCTGCTGAGAAGTATTATTGAAAACTAGTTATTAAAAAAAAAAAGAAAAGTTTGTGGAAAGACAAGCTGCCTTTGAATTCTCTCGGGTGGCGCAGCCTGAAGTGCCCATCCTGGCCGGGGAGGTGCCGAGGCCGGAGGAGCTGGAGACCCCATCCAGTGCTCGTATTGATCGCTCCCTCGCGCTGACGTTGTCCCTCTTGCACAGGCGCGGAGATTGGACACGATTTCTTTCCCTTCCTCACAGTGGGGCTCTGTAACGGCACCGCGCTCTGCCTGCGAAGTATTGATTACAGTTTTTGCAGTAAGACAAGGCAAGATTGCAAACCCAGCGTGTCGGGGGAAGACAGGAGCCTCTCTATTACCCGAGCACGGTTGTTGTCAAGGCTCTTTTGCCAGCTCGATACACCACCGAAACCTCGTTCTGTCGGTGTGTTTTGCACAAGGTGCCCTGCCTGGTTTTGGGCAACTTGTCCTTGTCCGCGGGCGCTCGCTGACAGCCGTCCTTCTGGGGCACCCGCCCCGATGCTGATCGTTCCGTGTCCCCGTGGGGGCTGCGGCCCCGTCCCTCCTGCTGCGCACCTCCGCTCCTGACGCATTGATGAAATGTTTGGAACATGATAACCCGTGACTTGCTTGGCTTGATAATGGAGTTTAGATAGATGGAGGCTGGCTGGGCTAACCTGGTCCTGTGGGAGATGTGTTGAGAACAGCTGTGTGTTTTATATGACCAATGGTAGCGGTGAGTTTGCAGACAGCAGAAACGGGTGCGGAAGCAGTGCCTGGCGTGTGCCATTGCCTGGTGGCCTGTGTCACGGGGAGCAGAGGACTTCTTCCCCTCGGTGCCCGGCGGGGCTGGCGCAGACCTTGGTGTGCCTCCAGTTGCGTTCGGCAGCGGAGCAGACACATCCCTTCTCTGCGCGGGGTGAGGTGCACCAACACCGAGACCTGCCGCTGGAGGTGGGGGGCTCTGTGGGCGCTGGGGTACAACTGACAGTTCTGGAGTAAAACTGGGCAGCCGTGGTGGAAGGACGGACGGACCCCTGGGAGGCGCGAGTGTGGAAGGCTGGGACGGGGGATGCTGCGGGGGGATGGGGCAGGCCTGCCTGGGGAGGGGTGGTCTCCAGTTTGGACGCCAACGCAGATGAGACCATAATGAGTACGGGGTAGGGTTTTGTCTTGTATTTTTCCCCCGTCCTATTTTGAGGGTTGCAATCACAAGTCTGACCGCTGCCAGGTGAGGGTCGGGTGTGAGTCTGATTGCTCGGGGGGACCCAGTGCTCCGAGTCGGTTCTTCGCCGGGAGGAACGGTTGGTCGGTCTGCTGGGGTGCCACAATGGTTCTCCCTGCGGCACCCCTCGGCGCCGGCTGTGTGTTTCCCCTAGCTGCTGTCTTTCCTCAATAGCATTTTTATGAATGCCGGCTTCAGCAGGGAAAATTAACATGCGTTAAAAGCAGATGAACTTTGTCAAATACAATTTCATGACAAAAAAGGGAAAGGAATTGGTTTTGGAAGACAACCGAGTTGTAGTGTTAATTATAAATGACTGTATAGGCGTTTTGAGTGAAACTGCGGGCGTTATTGATTCATGCAGGCACGCACGCGGCTCCTCTGCTATCTGCAGGAGTTCAGCAACATGAAGAAGTTCAATAGTGCTAATGCAGGCAGTGTCCTTCGTGTTTTTTTTCTTTCTTCGAAGGTATCTGCAAGGTTTGTGGGTCAACAAGCTGACTGGAGACAGTTTGGTGAGGGGGGGGGGGGGGGAGGCAGAACCCATCAGAAGCATTGAGGGTGAATGCTGAGGAGGGTGTAAAGAAGCCAACAAACTCCGGTGTGAGGGAATGACAGCGAGGAGGGGTAAGCGTGGGGACGGGGGCGGCGCTGGAGCTCGCTGCCGAGAGAGCGAACGCCTTCCACCGCCAGCGAGGGGTTTGTCCTGCTCCTGCCTGGAGGAGCCGACCCGCAGCCGTGGTCTTCGCCGGGCACAGAGCTGTGCCGCCGGCCCCTGCTCTTCCCCTCCGCCCCGCAGCCGGGTGGGTGCCGGACCCTTCGCCCGCCGCTGGGCCGCCCCAAGCTGGGTGTCCTGTCTCGCCGTGGTCACCCTTAACAGACACTGTGTTGACGTGTGCAGAATCGTTAATAACATTTTCATTCGGAAGTGGCGCCTCTGTTGGGTGGTGTGGGTCAAGGGCCTGGGTGCGGGAGTCGTGGTGTTCCATACCCTGTCCAGGACCAGGCGGGGAAGGGGGACCGTGGCTGAAGGCGAGAGGGGCTGTGCCGGGGTCTGTCGCCGCTTTTATGGGGGCGGGCTGAGAAGCGCGGACCCAGAGCGGCGGCGGCCTGAAACGGGCCGTGAAATGGTCCTCCTGGACTGCACCCCGGGTGGGATCTTCAGGTGTGTCCTGCTCCGTCTGTGGCACGGCACGATGTGACTGGGGAGGCGGAGAAGGGAACACTGCATGCACACGTGTTTTCCAGCTATGGAGATGGACAGAAAGTATGTTTGATGGGGTTTGCCTGATTTTGTATTAACATTAACATGAAGTTGTCTGGGTTAAGTAGCTTTATTCCTAAATCCATGTTATGAAGAAATTTCAGCCTAGTATTTAATCTTCCATCTGTGCTCATTCTCTTAATACTTTATGCTAAGCTTCTGTATTTACTTAGGTCTTGGCCCCTTCCTCTCTGTAAAATGCTGAACAGTTTTTAATTAGAAGAGACTTGTAAGCTGCAAGAAATGGATTTTTGGTTTTACTGGACCCTGCGATGTGTCTGGGGTGGTGTTTGCCCTTATTTGGTTAAAAGCCAATTTTTTTTCTTTGCGTGTGTGTAAACCAACATGCAGAGCGTTTGCAGAGGAAAGCTGCAAGTCCTTAAGGGTCAACTTCTGTCTTTGGCTGTGCAGTCATTGTGCTGGTGGGACCTCCAGAGACCCCAGTCCTCTTCTTGGTCCCATTTGTTTTGTATGACTTTGTCCAAGTCATATCGTTGCTCTGTCCCAGTTTCCTGCTTGTCGATGTGGTTAATGTTTCCATTCTTCAAAAAGAAAACAAAGGTTAACTTAATTGTCCGAGATGCCCATCGCTGGAACAGTTGATGTAAAAGGCTGCTGACCAGCTGGTAAGTACTGCCGGGTGATTAATAACTTCATTTTACTGCTGCATGCAAAATCTTGGCCGTGCTTCACTTGAACAGCGACTGCGATCAGCCCTGGAGCTCACACCGCCTGCGTCCTGTGCTCAGGTTGTCCTACGCGCTGCACTCGGTGAGTCACTCTTCGTCACTGTTCATCGATTAACAAGATAAAGCCGCTCAAACTGCTGCCCTTTTGCTGATTAATCAGGATCTCTTCTGCTATTTTTTTAAGCCAAAACTTGAACGCGCAGCTGACCGGCTTAGAAAACGCTGAGATCTGTGCTGGAGAAGGAGAAGGTTCGGCATCCTCAGAGCTGTGACTCCGAGTCCCTGGCTGGAGCGGAGGGTTATGCCCAGGAGCCATCTCGTTGGCAGGCTTCATGGTGCCGTGAGGTGGAGGTGTCTGAACTGCTGGGGAGGGAAAATTAAAGGTGTCCCATGCCAGTAGAGTCAGAAACTGTGCGTTTTTCAACTCTGCATCCTCAATTGCCCCGGCTCTCCCTGCGGCACAGACTGGGCCCGAGAGGATGTTGCCCCCTCCTCTCGACGGAGCCGTCTGCTCTTGTCCGAGGAGCTGCGGCAGATGGGTCGGTAAGAGACACCCGTCCCATGGGCGCATCGCGCCGGGTAATCTGCCAGGCTGCCGCACAGGTCAGTGTTGCTTGTTCTGCTACTCGTTCGATGGTGTGTGCGTACAGCGTTATATCAAGGAGGGAGCATGTGCGCGCTCTGTCAGTGGGATGAACGAGGCACGCCTGGTGAACAGGAGTAGCTTGTGTGGGCAGCGATGATGGAGCTGGAGAGAGGCGATTAATCCATCTGACCCGTCCAGCTGCTTCTCTTTGGCGCTAGGAGAATGTATTATTGAATTTTATTATTTAATAATTAAGTTGCGGTACTACCAGTGGACAAGCAATAGGATAGAAAATAGTGTACAAAAAGAGGATTTCATTCTATAAACTGATGGCCTGATCTCCTGAGAGCTGTCGCATACCCACTGCAAAAATGAGCACTGCAAGATAACAGGGACACCTAAACCAGCTGGGGACCGAGAAAAACACTCGTAGGATGAGGTGGGAGAGGGTGGGAGTTTATCTGAGAAAAGAAACGGAGATGCGCACATGATGCATCACATGTGCTGGGACACTTTTGTTCTCGAGTGTAAGATTCAGACAACCAAAGAACAAAATTAGCGAGTAAGCCCACCGGCTGAGCTGCGCCCAGGCCCCTCGTGGGACGCGCTCGTGTGGGCCGTGGTGCCTGTGTTCCTGGGAAATGCCAATCGAGGCGTTTCGTACCATTACTAACTGCCATACCTTCTGCAGACACTCCTGTAAACTTGCTTCTAGCTATCGGAAAACAGGGAGGAACAGCCCGAAAAGTGCTTCTAATTGAAGACGTTCAATTTCCTATGACAAGATGTCAAATTTATGTGACTGTCAGGCTCGCCTTCAAATCCAAGGAATGGCGGCAGTGCGCACTGGGTGTAGTGCTCAGGTCCCATCAAGTTTGTAAACAAGATTGATTTTTCTGTTCTGCCTGACAGAGAGTGCGAGCGGGAATCTCGCGCCAGCGTTCAGGTGCTGATGCCGTAACGAGATGGGCTTCTCCCCGCGGGGAGGGATGAGCCGCAGCCGACAGAGGCGGCAGTTGATGTGTGGCACCGAAGCCCCTGAGCCCCCGTCCTGGCTCCGCTCTCGGGGTGCACGGCTCCCGGTGTCCTCCAGCTGCTGGGAGAGGGGCCGGTTCGGTGGTGGCACCAGTGCCGGGTCTGGGCGTGCGCTCGGGTCAGCGCTCCGCAGAGCCGGGAGGGACCGCTGGGGTGTTCAGGGCAGTTCAGGCCTTGTCCCCAGCCCGCGGGGACTGCGGGACCCAGGGCTCAGCCCGCTCTCTGCCTCCTGGGCTGCCCGCAGCGCGTGGTGGGCTCGCTGTCGGTGGCTCTTTCAGCAGAGACCTCCAACGCTCGCGCTGGGTTTCTGTGTTGGAGTCCGGCTGCTGCCTCCGTTGTGGTGGGATGTGCTCTCGGGTGTCTGCTCTCCGGACGCGGCTGTGCTGTGTGGGTGTCGGGGTCTTTAGCGGGCGGCTGGGGGTATTTCTGCCCCGTGTTGTGGTCAGCGCTGCCTAACTGAAGGAAGAATCAAACTGTGTCTCTATTATGTGAATATTACATGAGTTCTGGTTTGGTTTCTCAAATAAAAGGAGGAGGCTGGTTGTTTTGGGAGTAATTTAAATATTTGCTGTTTTTTCCTCTTTTATCTAGCACCCTAGGTAGGGAATGACATTTATTATGCATCGTGGCTTGCTGTCTTAATCTTACTTCTCTGTTGTGTTTGTCCAGTCCATGCTCTTAACGGTTGGCTTTGTCTGGCATTGGAGTGCGCAGACTGAGACAGGAGAGGCGAATGCAGGACCGCAGTCTCTCCAGTCCCGTCCTGGCAGCAGCTGTCGCTGAGAGTTTGCAAGATCAAGGAGCAAACGTCAATTCTTCTTCCTAGAAACACGCGGTTTCCTAGAAATCCCTCCTGCAGCAGCTCTCAGGAGAGGATGCTCCAGCTGCCCGGCAGACCCTGGCGGCTGGTGAAGGGGTCTGGGCTGCCCGTGCAGCCAGTGAGAGCAGCGGGGACTTTGGGACGGGGGTCATCTCACCCAGCGCTGACGTCGCAGGCGGCTCAGACAGACAAATGCCCAAACACCCGCATCTCTCTGGTGGCCGCGGCGGGGTCCTGGTGTCAGCTCGGTCACCGGCTCAGCCGGCCAGAGCCCACTGGTGAGGCTGCCCGTTGCGTCTGGGCGACCGCAGCATGGGTGGAAATGCTTTGTCTCGCCCAGTTCAGCTAGGAACCACAGCCAAGAGGGCCCAGGAATAGTCTGCTAATTTTGGTTCCCTCATTTTTTAAAAGTTTTGGATTTTTTCATTCTCCGTTTTAACAGTTTAACTCTTCAGTTTTGCTGTAGAAATGTAATGTTGAGTCCACATCAGTTGGAAAGTTGCCACTTCCGTTCCAGACACGAGAAAGCCTCTCTTCATTACTTGGGTGAGACTGGAATGGGCTCGAGGAGGCCAAATCTGCGGCTGTCTGCAGGCTTTGCTTGCGTTGGGTGGCGTGGCAGCACAAGATCGTGTCTGGCAAGGAGCAAGGCTTTGAGGCAGCTCTTGAAAGGCTGTGTCTGTAATGTAGGAAAAGCAAAAGTATCTGCTGTGCGTTGCTGCTCGCAGCTCTGCCGAGCTGCTGCCTGCCGTGTGCCCGCGCCGGGGGTGAAGGGACCGTGGGGAGCACAAACCTCAGCCACGGTGCTGCGCTCCCTCCCCGTGTGTGACTGCAGGGCACGGAATTTCTAAAGATCTCGCGGTAGATGAAATAATCTCCCTGTAGATGTTCACCCATTTTCAGCATCCCAGGGAATGCTTTCCATCCTGTCTGTGTCTAGTGCTTTGTCCTCAGATCACAGCTGTAGCTGCCAGTTTTATATCATGCTAAAAATTAATGAACCAGAGTGTGCTGGAATAATCTGCTTTAAAAGGAACAGTCTCAGCAGCCAACTCCTTAAAAATGATAAGAGAGGGGACTGCATTAGTGGAGCGGTTCATCTAGGAACTTTACGAGTGATTAAGTTTAAATATTCAGGGACGTGGTGAAGGGGTGGCCGACAGCAGCACCACACCAAGAAGATGAAGCAGCCAAGCAAAACACGAGCGCTTCTCTTTGGCTTGAAATTCCTGCCCTGGGGCTGCCCCTGCTGGGGTGCAGCTGCGCGCCGGGGGGCTGCCGGCCCCAGGGGACACAGCGCAGGCAGGAGGTGTGTGCATGCTTGTTTGCGGGCTGCTTCCTTTTCAGATGTTTTAGGGTCAAACTGAAGCTGTTCCAAACTGCTTTATGGAGTTTTGCAGCTTTTTTTGTTTTTTGGTTTTTTTTTTTTTTTTTTTGTAAAGTGATAAGTCTTTCATGCAGAATTAGCTTCTGGGTGTCCTGCTCGGGGTGTCGCCTGTAGGCTGCTTGTAGTAAAGATCAAGCAAACCCTTGACCAGCATGTGAACTACTTGTTTGTGTATCAAAGGTACTTTTCAAAGGATAGGGGAAGCCTATGTATGGCCTATAAAAGCAAATTTGTACTGCTGTTGTTGGACTTCACTGCCTGCGGTGACTGCTGTGTAATCCACGGTGATAAAGCTGTAGCTGCCACAGACACAGCCGCGTGGCTCGGGTTTGTGTATGAAAGGCTGGTGACTGATGAGGTCTACAACTTCTCCGTTTTCAATATTCCTCCCCTTTTGGGGATGTTGCTGCATCTTGCTGTGGCTCCCATGTCATTTCTGCTCTGCTCACCTGACTCTAAACCTGAAGCCATGTGTTTTCCATATCCTGCATCTTTCTGCGGCCACCTCGTCCCCATGTCCCTCCAGCCCCTCCAGCCCCCTTTGCGTGTTGCTCCAGCTGATGTCTGACCATCCCTTTGGCCCCTTGAAAGTCCCACAGCCTGGACGTCCGTGCAGAGCTGCAGCACCCAGATGTCCATTCTGGGTCAAACCAAAGGCATGTCTCTTGGTGCCAGGATTACGCAGGTGCTCACGAAGGTAGCTTGGAGAGTGATACCTGCCGGCCAGTGGCAGGCAAAGGATGTCCTGGGAAACGGGGAAATGCAGTCATCAAACAGGTCCCCCATTCACCTTGTGGTGTTCTTCCCATAACTCCCTCTCTCTGCCTTTCCAGCTTGCCTTCCTGGGTTTTACAAGCTTTCCCTCCGTCTCGCTCTCTGCTCTCCTTGCCCCGAGCACAGCTTCACGCATGAGGAAGCCTCCACGTTCTGTTCGTGCCAGAAGAACTACTCCAGGTCCCCGTCAGACCCACCATCTGCCTCCTGCACACGTAGGTCTTGCTGAAATGGCATCTCTTTGTAAGGCGAGGACACGGGGACGCAGACGCTGGGTCTGTCCGGCAGCGCAGAGCCGAGCGGGTGCCCGGGAGGCTGCCCAGGGCTGTCCCCGGCAGCACGGTGTCCAAGCCGTTGGGAGCTGCCCCTGGGCACGCATGTCCCCGGGGGTCCTGGTCCGTGCTGGGTACTGCTGTGGTGGGGAGGGGATGGAGGGGCTGTCCCTGCGCCACGCAGCTCGCAGGCTGAGGCTGCAATCTGACAAGGCAGACGCGCGGTCGGGCTTGCAGACGCCCCGGTAAAACTAGGGCACAGTCATTTAGTCAATATAGTTCACAGACTTTAATTAAATAGCCTCTAGTTAATTGGATTGGACCCCAGCTACTCCAGTGATGGATGCCGTAGAGCTGCCTGCACAGCGATGACAAACCCTCCCGCTTTGCCTGTGCGTGTGCGTGTCTGTGTCTGGGCACTGTCCGGCCGGCAGCGGGGCACCCGGCCCCTTGGCCACCGAGCCCCGGGGAGGTGCCCGGTCCGGTTGGGTACTTCTCACGCGCTGTCTGAGCTGTGGCTTGCTGTGTGTAACATGTCCCTCCGGCGGGATCATGCATGTCCCCACCGTGCTGCATGCGTCACTGCGGCCATGTCCCCTTGCGCTGCCACGAGCTGGGGCTGCCTGGGGCCATGCTCCGTCACTCGGCCGCTGGTGCCTGTGCTGCTGCTCCCCCGGCACCCGTAGGTTTGCTGCTCCCCCCAGGCAGCGCCCTGCTGTCCCGGCGCCTGCGCACAGATCCTCTTCTGCTTCCAGGTCCGCCCTCTGCCCCGAGGAACCTGGTCTACAGCCTGCGGCAGTCGTCGCTGGTCCTGGAGTGGAGTGCCCCTGCTGACGCGGGCGGCCGGAGCGACCTGACCTACAGCCTGTGGTGTGGCCGGTGCCCGGCGGCTCTGCGGGGCCGCTGTGAGCAGTGCGGCAGCGGCGTGGGCTTCGTGCCGCAGCAGACGGGGCTTGTGGACCGGACCGTCACCCTGGTGAACCTGCTGCCTCACGTCAACTACACCATCCGCGTGGCGGCTGTCAACGGCGTCTCGGGCATCAGCCCGCTGGCGGGGCAGCAGTACGCCGAGGTCAACGTCTCCACTGGCCTCGCAGGTACGGCTGCCGTGTAGCACGTGCAATCGCTGAAGGCGCCCAGTGCCTTGCTGCCACTGCATGAAGAAAACAGTTGCCTGTGCTGTCTCATGCTTGTGTGTCACCTCTGGGGTGCGTGGGAACCAGCTCAGCAGCCGGTTCTGTGGCTCCACCACCAGGAGGACGTGGGGTCTGGAGGTGGTGTGGGCACTGTCCTCAGGCTCTGCCTGCCCCGTGCTCCGGCAGTGCCCCGGTTCCTCTTGGTTTGCTCCGGTGGCACAGAGGTGCTCAGTGGTGGCGGCAGCATGGTGGCACAGGCAGGAGGGGAGATGGAGACCGACCTGCAACACTCTCGAGGGGGTTTTGTTTGGTGCCACGGGGAGGTAAGGAGCTGGCTGTGCCGGGGCAGCCCGTGGCCCCGTTGTCTCCCATGGCAGCGAGCGTGGTGACAGCCTGGGCTCTGAAGGGACGGGTCTGCTCTGTGCTTCAGCTGCAGTTTGAATTTACAAATCACAAAGAAGTGCTTTCAAAGAAGCAATGTTTTCAGCCCCTTCACAAAAAACTCCTTAAAATAGATAAAGTTCAAATATTGGCTATCCTTTGGAAACAAAAAATATTGATTTCATTTCTCTCTTCTGTGCCACTCTGTGGCACAGCTTCTTACTGTAAGTGTCCCCTTCCACTTTACATCTCGTGTTTCTGTTCCCTTATGTGAGGGGGAGCGAGCACCCGGTCCGCCGGTGTGGATGGGGCCGTGGCCGGCCGGAGGGGTTGGATCCCTCCCCAGTTGTAGCCATGCCTAAGGAAAATCAGCTCTGGCTTGCTGTGTCCTTGTCTGTTCCTCTGTGGTTACATTATTAATTTGCATGAAATCCCTTTGCCAAGCCACAGTTAATGGAGACAGATGATCCCCACATACCTCGTGGCAGGAATTGGCCAACAATTTAATCTGAAGAGATTAAACTTTGATCTTGTTATAAAAAATTTTCCCACCATTTGATCAAATGTTTTTGTACATGTTGTTGCTTTCTCTTCCCTCATGTAATAATTTCTGTGAATCCGTTGGGTGGATGCTGTGCCGCAGACTGCTCTTCAGTGGAGGTGTCGTTCCTCATTAGGATCTTTGCTGTTCAAGGATGGGTTTAGCTCTGGGAAGATGATCTGTCTCCTGAGTTCAGGCCGTTCCTGAGCCAGCATACGAGCTAGGGAGGGTTGAGCTTAATGAGGTCTAATAACGAGCTCTTCCTCCAGAGGCTCATGTTGGGCAGAGGGCAGGGGCACCAGTGCTCAGGAGCTGCTTTCTCGCCTGGTCTGAAGGGGACGGGGGACAAGAGGCTGGGTAGGGGCAGAGAGTGCCCCGGCCTCTGTAGGGAGTGAAACGACAAGTCCGTGGTCCCAACCTGTGCCTTCGCCGTTCATCTGTGTGATACAGCTTTTCTTCTGGGTAAGCGGGAACCTCAGCCCCTTACTCAACGCTGCGTACTCCTGAAGGAACTGAAATACACAGAAAGAATACGGCATGATTAATCTTGTAATCTGTTCAAAATCAATGTCTCTTGTCGAGCTGTCAAGTCTCCGGATGCAGATGGTGGCTCAGAATTAGCCGAGCAGCTGAGGCTCGGGAAGTTTCATGAAACACTTGAGTTTTTGCTGCGGAAGGTGTCCCCTCGCGGGGGCAGCGCCGGGCTGGGACCACTCCTCCCGCAGGTGCCCCGGTGGCCCAAGGCCCTCTGGCTTTGGCACTGTGGGCAACACGTGAGTTGCCCTATCGGCAAAGAGGGGAAGAAGATCATCTCCTGGGGAGACGGCTTCTCAGTCTGGTTTGCCTCTAACAGCCCTCTCGGGCAAGAGCATGGGAGGGGACCCTGTGCAGGCGGGACGTGGAGCCACGGCTGGCACGACGGCTCGCGGAGCCGCTCTGCGGAGCGTGCCATCTCCAGCGAGTCCTGAGCCCTGGAGCCCCTCGTCATGGAAGCCCATCACAGAAATGCCCGATCACAGAAGGGCCAGAGATCAGGAGAAAAGGAGACTTCAGGGATGCCTGAAGCAGCGGTGAGTTCCCCGGTGGCCGTGATGCGATGGTCTCGGAGGTCGTTTGCAGCATCAGGGAAGCGCTGGCTGCAGATACGCAGATTCAGGGGAAAAATTAAATAAAGAAACAGGACCCTATTTAGCTGTCAGATCCCTGCTCCTCTAAATATAGCTCCGAGTGCAGCCTTCGCACTGCCCTTCCCCTTTAGCAGTCACAAGAGGGAATTAGCCATTGTTCATTGTATTTGTAGGGGAAAAGGAAAGATGCTATTTAGTCTGCGGGATGCAAAATTAATACTGTGTTTTTTCTAATCTGGCCCCAGCATGGGACTAAATAAAAGTGTTTGAGGAGAGAACGGAGCTGTTTACCTGCAGGAGTAGGGCTGCATTAGCTATGTAAATGTTCACTCTGGGACGATGTCATTTATATTCCCGGCAGGGATCGGCTCCTGTCTTAAAGGGCTTTTAAATCTGTTGCAGATTAATAATGCAGCTAGTGCCGAAATGCATTCTCCTTCCTGAGACCGTGGGGAAGTGGTTTGTGCCGAATGAGGTCCTCTGAAGTCGACCACTCTGCGCGCGCGTTGCTGGTGCAGCACTGCCAGCCCAGCGCTGGCCGGGGGGCGCAGGACGAGCCGTCCCCGGGGCGATGGTCTGCGCTCTCGGGGTCTTCGCCCTCTGTGTGGCGAGAACCGGGCCTGGAAGAGCTGCGCTGTAACACTGAGGCTGCTTCTCTGGTTTGGGAAGAAGGACCGGGGGCAGGAGTTGCCTGGGACGGTGCCCACTGCGGTTTCTGTGTTGGGGTATTAATAACCGGTGACGGAGAGCGGCGGTGCAGGCGGTGCGTGGTGCAGGGTGGCAGAGGTGTCTGGGGACGGTGGCAGAGGTGTCTGGGGACGGTGGCAAGCTCTGTCCGTCTGATTGCCCCTCGCCCCGTGCAGGGAGCGGCAGGCGGGTTGTGGTCTGCGCATGTTTGCTGTGTGTGTGTGAGCTCTGAAATGTGCGGGGAGAGTGTTCCTGCGGGCGGTGCGGCACCAGAGCGGCTCCTCCTGCTGCGCGGGCTGCGGGCACCCGTGCGCCCACTCCCCCGTTAAGTGCTGGCCGCTCTCCCTCTCTAAGGGCCCCCTCCGGGTGTGGGATGCAGCGGGTCGTTCAGTGAAGGGACGCAGTGCCCACATCTTTTTATGCCTTTTCTGCTTGTACGCTGGTTAATTAAGAGGAGTAAACCCACATACAACGGAGTGGAGTTTATAAAATCAGGCAGAGTGGTGAATAATTTAATGTTTGCTTTTTCAGAATAAAGGCAATGTTGGGGGAGCTTAAAATATTGATGGGAAACACATTTTTTTCACAGTGTGAAATGCTTTATAGTCTGTGTGATTTTCTTTAATCCCTTTTAAACACGTTCGAGGCTAGTGCCTGCTTTTCTGGCATGTACCATGGGTTCTGCTCTACAGCCCATCACTAAGCGAGTGTGATTTTTTCCTCATGACTTTAACAGTCAGGACCACTTGTTCAGGTTTCTTCAGTCCGTTTGCTGGATTCCGAGATACAGGAGGGCACCTGTGTGATATTTTATTGATGGGAATCATATAAAACAGCGAGTAGCACTTAACTGAGTTTACAGGAGCAAACCCCA
This sequence comes from Vanellus vanellus, assembly GCF_965231255.1. Taxonomy (NCBI): domain Eukaryota; kingdom Metazoa; phylum Chordata; class Aves; order Charadriiformes; family Charadriidae; genus Vanellus; species Vanellus vanellus. Next base: position 8,276,561 of record NC_138927.1, on the reverse strand, counting down.
AGTTAAGCGTCAGGCTGGCCTCAGCCGCCGGTGTCACTTGTCATTTCATTAAATGCGCAGTGATGTGCACTCCCGCGGAGGCCATGGGCTCGTGGTGGGGATTACTCCACCGCCCCAGTGACGAGAGCCGCGAGCGTGCCCGTGTGCGTGTCTCTATGTGCACGTGGGTTCGTGTGTGTTTGTGACACTGATGAAGGAAGTCAAGAACATTTCTGTTTTTTTCTTGTCATCTTGTTGAAATGTTTCTTACCTATGAAAACCCTTCTCGCCACCCCTCCCCAACAGCAAATACCACGTTACAGCCTGTGCCAGCCTAAACCTGGCTCTGATGAAGCGGCAATAAGGAGCAGTTTGTAGGGTTTGGAGCAAAAGTGGGCCAAACTGCTGAAAATTTGGTCGTATTATGGATGTTTGAAGTGCTGCAAGAGGCCACAGGGCTTCTTGCTGGTACCGGCGGGGCTGAAGGTCTCTGGCAGAGGAGGGGAACATTTGCTGCGGCCGGGTACTGTGGGTGCTGCAGGTGCTGGCGGTTTCCCCTGCACTGTCATGCCGAGCGGTGCGAGGAGGATGGCAGCGCCGCGGGATTGCCGTGCCGGAGGAGTCGCAGGCCTCCCTTGTGCAAAAAGTGTAGGCAAAAACTGCGGGCAGTCCGAAAGCTGCGAGGTGTTTGGCAGGGCGCCGTGAGCAGGAGGGGTTCGCCCTGTGGGCACCCGTGCGGGTCTCCGTAGCCCTGTCTGTCACCTGCACCCCGAGAAGGAGGCAGACCTCGGCGCGCGTTCGTGCCGTTCAGGTCCATGGTGTGGCCGCCCGGGGCTCGCGTCCTGCTCAGGGCATTAATAACCTTTGTGCCGTGCTTCGTGCTGCTGCAGTGCACTGCTGCGGTGAACTGTCTCCCCCTTCTTTATGAGGACAATTCAATATCCCCTTAAAGGTCAGCTCTGGGGCGGGTGTATTTGCTCTGCGAGTGATTTTTGACGTGCCGGGTGACGCGCAGCCAGGCTGCGGTGGGGACAATGGAGCGCGGGGGCTACGAGCTCGCAGCGGCGCGGGGGCTCCCGGGTGCCCTTCGGCTCCTCTTCCTCCTTCAGCAGAAGCTGAAGGAATCAAGGAGCAAATCATCATGAATAAAACATCAGGAGGACTTTTTTCTTCAGCAGAGATTAATGAGCTAAGTAATAAATACAAAATTTCACAGATACTTAAGATTGCTTTCCAGGGACTTGTTCCTCTCCGCAGGAGTCTCGGTGGGACAGTCAGGGTCCAGCAAACACCCTGATGTGATGGAGCACAGGGACAAGCTGGAAACCGCAGTCTCCCCGTGCAGCTTTCCCTGTGCCTGCTGCAGGGCCGCAGGTGTAAACGGGTGAATGGGTCACTGCAGCCCCTTCGCCCCGGTGTGTTCTGGCCCCTGGAGCTTACTGGGGTGGCACAGGGACACCCTCCTTGTGCCGGGGCTGTGCCATCCAGCTGCGGCCACGCTGGGGGCTGCTGGGGGCAGCCTGGGCAGCTCAGAGCCACATTACGGGAGGCTTTTCTGCCGTTCCTCACTCCCTCCTCATCCAGAGAGGAGACTTTCTGACCTCCAACCAGGACAGCTTGTGGCACTGCCCCAGGAGAGCTGTGAAGACCTTACTTGGCATGTTCGGCCACTGGGGAGGTTAGATTTCTAATCAATCCTAATTGTCTCTCTAATCAACCCAAAGCAGAACCCAATAGAACCTTTTATCAAGGCACCAGGTACAAAGTTTATTTTCCCTACTGAAATACTTAAAATTTGTCTTGAATAGTATCCTCTGCAGCAAAGACGCCGATGTCCCAGCGTGTCCCAAGCAGCCGCTGCTGCCTTGCTCTGGGCAGCCGGGGGATGCCGCGTCCTTGGCCGGCTCCCGAGATGCTGCAGACAGTCTGGCAGGTCCCGCTGGCTTTCTGCTGGTGCGGGAGGCAGAGGCTTTTGGAAGAGCTGCTGGGATGCTGCCTGCAGGCGGGGAGCCCGGTGCAGGCGGTGCCGCTGCCTGTCAGCCGCAGGAGCTGTACGGGCACTGAGTGCAGCTCAGCAGGTGGAAGGCAGTAGACGGCGGTCAGAGGAGGAGACGGTGCGGAAGAGGCACTGGGAGAGCAGAGATGAGTGTGGCAGGGTAAGGCGGGCAGACCCCCCTCTGCCACCGCAAACAGCAAAGGCGTCAGCGTCGGGCGGAGAGCCTGTGGATTGCTGGGGACAGCGAGCTGCCTGCCGCGTGCTGGAGAAGTCGTCTCGCTTGGAGCCAAACCTGGTTAAAATGGGAATAGCTGGCGAGTGCATCCTGCATGGTGAGATGAACTAAATGGGAGCACACGTGCCAGGGAGGAAGATTCAGCGTGGAGCATGTGCTAACTAGAAACGAAGAGCCAGCTCCTGCGGCACAGCCGGTGCGTTTGGCAGCGGGCAGGGCAGGCGGCGCTCTCCTCCTCCCGGTGGTCTGGGGCGGCGTGGGGCAGAGCCTGTGCCAGGGCGGCTGGAGAAGCCCCGGTGTGTCCTGTGAGCCCCACTGCTCAAAGGTTGTATTTTGCGTTTCCCAGAAATCCTTGGCAGCAGGTCCAGAGCGCTGGACGTCAGCTGGCGCTCAGAACCCTCGCGGCACTGTGGGTGGAGGGTGCAATTAGGGTTTTTTGCTTGTTTTTGGACAGAGCATTACTAGCTGCCCACAGCTTACAAAGCTGTTGTATTTTCACCACCATCTTCTCCTGTTGGATGATCACCAGCTTGGAGTTTGCCCTGCTTCAGTTCTCATTCACAGAGGGCGGTCTGGTATCTGCAGGAGCAGCACGCTCTTCAGCTCTTTGAATTGCTGAAGTTTTTACTGTGCCATCACAGGGCAGAAGCAGAAATGGAGTAACCACTGAAGGCGTTTGTGCTGATGTGGGACTCGCAGCCAAGACGAATGTGAGGACAGAGATAAAATGCCCTGTAACGTGTGATCTCCTGGTTGCGCTTACTTGGCTGCTCAGAACCAAAGCAACCGAAGCGTGGTGGCACGCAGTGTCGCTGGCCGTGTCCCCAGGGCTCTGTCTGGCTGTGCTGGGCTGGTGGGGGGGGATTTGGGTGCCACTGGCCACAGGGAGGTCATGGGGCATGCTGCTGGAGCAGGGGGATGCTCTGCCCCTGGCAGCACCGCGGTCACCTGCTGCTTTCCTCTCTGCTTTTTCAGCGCCGACTCCTGTCACCGACATCCGCACGGATAAAGTTGAGCAGAAGAGCATCTCCTTGTCGTGGCAGGAGCCGGGCTTCCCGACCCCCAACGGCACGGAGTACGAGGTCAAGTACTACGAGAAGGTAGGCTCTGGGGGCCGGCTCGGCGCTCGGCTGTGCCCTGACCGACTCCGGGGTGCTTCCCGTGCCAGCCGGGTCTGTCCCTCGGGAGCGCGGTGCTGCGTGTGCTGCTGGTGATGGCGACAGTCGCCGTCAGCCACCCGCTGCGTGAAGATTGAGCGGTGGGAGAGGGAGGGCGTGCGTGTCTGCGGACAGTGCTGGTGTGAAGATTTTGCTGGCAGCTGGAAGAGGAGCGCTTCAAACGGGGGCCAATAAGGTCTTTTCTCCTCTGACAGTGTTATGTAATCTGCTTATGCAAGTTATAGGAAATTTGGATTATTTGTAGAGTTTATGTTAATTAGTGTTTTTTTTCCCCCCATCTGTGCAGCAAGATTTCATCCAGATGTTGACATCTCCCTGGGAGAAAGAGTAAAGCTAATAATTTTCATTGATTCATCCTTTTTCTTTTTTTTTTTTTAATGCATTGGATGGCTTTTTTCAAGGACATCAGAAATCTGAGGTTTGGGTGCTTGCCATTAGCCAGCTAGACAGGGACCGCTAAACCACACGGGACTTCTAAATCTGTGATGAGATGACACCTGTGTTCATAGCCCGCACTCTGGGGAAGTGTTGGACCTTGTGGTCTTCACTGGTTTAGGACTGAGGGCTACCAAACCCCTGACTTCAGTGAGCTGTGGGTGGTCTTCCTCACAGGAGGGGACACAAGCAAACACTTCTATGACGGTCTCCTAATTTTAAAAATAGCTGCTGTATTTGACGGGTGCGGTGAGTTGAGAATTTTAGAAGAAATACTGCTGGGCAGAGAGCAGGGACAATGCTCTAAATCAAAATAAATGCAGTTTATGACACAGTTCCGCAAATTACCTTATCTGCGTGTGCTCAGGCTCGTTATGAAACTGATTACATGTCAAGCAAACTGTGCAGGTGACGTGTTGGTGTTCTGTATTTAGAAACAAGCTACCTTGAAGCTGATTCATATTAATGTGATTTTCAGCATGTGATAGATTTGAAAGGAGGAATCTGTGGGTGAGGGCGAACGCTGAAGCCCGAGACAGTAATTCCTGTGCAAATGGGCTGCAGCAACAGGATACTGAGGGTACGTGAAATGAGGAAACATCCTGCTTGGGTGGGGAATTCTAACGATAGACTGGAATGAGGCTCTTGATGCTGACAGGAAAATCAAGTTAGTTCCTAATCCTTGCTTTTAAAGACTTACTTGAACTATGGAGATTCAAGGGGAAATGCGTATCAAATGGAAAATACATTTCCCAGCGATGTCCCCGGCCCTGGGAGCAGCGCGATGAGCAGCCGCTGCCTGCGCCGGTGCCGCGTCACGGGGCCGGGACGCTCCTCGGGGCTGGTCCCTGGGCACAGCAAGGGCGCAGCCTCAGTGCCGCTGTGGCACGTGAGAGCGGGGCCAGTGGCCCAGCGGTCCCGCCGGCCGCCTGGCCGGGCAGAGCCTGCCCTGCCTTCAGCAGCGGCTGCAGGAGAAGGACTGCCCGTCCCACTCTCCCTTCGTCGAAGCAGAGGGATCTGTATGTCGTTGGGCAAGTGAATATAACCCCAGGGCACAGGACTGTTGGCGAACCCACCAGCCGGCTCTGCTTACTCAGCACGTGCTAATACACACGTATTTGCGCCAGGGCTCGAGCGGCCGCAGCCGGAAGGGCCCGGACGGTGCCGGCAGCCGAGCGGCAGCGCCGGGGCAGGCGGGCAGGAGAGGGGCCGTGCGGCATGGCACAGCTGCTCCCCACCTCCTCGTCCTCCGCCTGTCTTCATAGCACGTCATCGGGCTCCATCTGCCATTTCACGTGACCTTTCTGTGTAATTTCTATTAATGAGACATCTAGTAAATGTATTCTTCCTGGTGAAGGTTTTATGTTTAGAGGGACTGTCCTGATGGCCCCGGAGGGGAGGCGCGGGTACAGCTGTGCTGTGCTGCTCTGTGGCGCAGCTGCTGGTCCAGCTAGATCTCGGGTATCTCATTATCTCACAGGATCAGAGAGATCAAAGTTACTCAACTGTGAAAACCACATCAACGGCCGTGACGGTCAATAACCTGAAGCCTGGAACCCTCTATATTTTCCAAATCCGAACATCCTCCTCACCGGACTACGGAAACTACAGCCCTAGTATTGAAGTGGAGACGCTGGCGGAGCGTAAGTGTTGGCGAGGCTCGTCGTCTCTTACACACCTGCACATGTGGAGCTCTGAGCTGAGTCGTGGGGACGCTGCTGCTCGCTGCTGCTGCCCCAGATGCTCTTGGTTTCGTGGAGCAGCATCTGTTCCTCTGGTTCTGCTGCTCCATGTTTAAGAGCAGGTACTTTCCAGGGCGTGCTTTTAATTGCATTTTCCTGTTTGATTTTAACAAGGCTGCTGCTGCTGGCCTGCCAGTCCTGGAGGTGTCTGTCCTCACTCCTCTCAGTGCCGCAGCAGTGAGGGCAGCCAGTCTCTGGCCGCTCTCTCGTGTGGGGGCTGGGGACAGAGTCTGCTCTTCGACTGAGATTGCCCTAGAAATTGCTTAGCAGAGGCAGAGTGACCGCAGGGTTGTTCTGCCTTGGCGTGATGTTGGTGCTGGAACAGATCTCGCCAGGTCCCCTTTGTGTGGCCGCCACGCACGTGCTGGAAGGGAGCCGGCATCGGTCCCTGAGGGCACGATCCTGCCCGGCTCTGCGGAGCTGTGCAGCCTGCTGCGGGGACAGGGTGGCCGGCCGCGCGGGCTGCAGCAGGGGAGGCGATGCCGGCTGGGATCCAGCTGGCCTTGGGTGTGTGGCCCGGACAGGAGACGGCTGCTCACCCCTGCTGCTGTCCTGGCTCCCGAGGCGCTTGGCGTGTTCGCCACTTGGCCGAGTACGCTCAGCCAGCATCAGCGCTGTTTGCTTTTCACAGTCTCCATTCACAGCTATAGTCCAGAGGCATCTTATTTCACTGCCTAACAGAGAGCTTGGAGAGATGGTACGGCTTCAGCTGAATAACCCACCCTGGCTGGAAACGAGAGCCCCGAGATGGCTGGCTCAGTACGGCTCTCACAGATTGTGTTTAACAGGGCTTTAAATTGCATCCGTTTGCCACACAGAAGACGTTTTCAGAATGAATTGAAGCCAATAAAAATTTTATATAGAACGTAGCTTTCTAATGCCCCTGTTTGCAAAAGCAGGAAGGGAAGGGATTAATGTGATGAAGGAAAACTATTTGTAAGCTGTAAATGTTAATATGTCCCTCCGATAAGCAGGAACCTTTCCTCAGCGCTAACAGAACAGGCTCCTGGTGTGGCAGCGCTGGGGCTGCTCCATCTGTGCCCGTGGCGCTGCTCTGTGCGTTGCTCTGATTGCACCAGCTCGAGCTCTTAAAACAGAACCAGAATGTGAATTGTGAGGGTGGTGAAAAGTAGCCTGGAACTGTGGGTGAACCGTCCCACAGCCTTGCTGGAGGATGCAGGGCGGCACTGGGAGCAGTGGCCGGGGCTGCCCCATGCCATGGTCTCGCCCTGGGGCGCGTTGCTGACCCGCTCTGCTTCCCTCCTGCAGTGACGGTGGCCTCCAGCGAGCAGAACCCCATCCTCATCATCGCGGTGGTGGCCATCGCGGGGCTGATGGTGTTGGTGTCCATGGTGATCGGCGTGATGGTCTGGAGGAGGTGAGCAGAGCTGCGGCTGAGCCGGGGCACGGGCTGAGGAGGTGTGGGGCTGGGGCAGGGGCAGCCCCGCAGGAGGGGCTCTGGGGAGCGCGTGGGAGATGGGCTGAGCCGCCTGCTGCCGCCTCGTGCGTGGGGCCGCACTCCGTTCCTGAGCACTGCCGCTGGAGGCTTTTACAGCCAGCGAGAGGCCGCTGCCCAGGTAACGGTGTGCATCTTCATTCTCGTTGCAGACAGTGCGGGTACAGCAAAGCCAGCCAGGACGGGGACGAGGAGCTGTACTTCCATTGTAAGTGACGCCTGGCCACTGCGGCCGGTGCGACTGTGCGGGGATCCCCGTGTGTATTGCTCCCCATAAAGCAGCCCTGAGTCTTGCTTTTGAAGTGGTGTCATCCCGCGTTATCCCAGAGCAGGGGCTCTGCGCAGCGCAGCTCTCTGGGGAGGGAGAGCTCGGCAGCTTCATAAGCCGGCGTCCGTCCTTCCTGCGCACAGGTCACTGCCGTGCCGAAGGAAACGGGGGTGCTCTCAGCTTTCCACAGGGCATATGAATTATCCCGTCAGCTTTACACAAACGGCTGCGTGAGAATACAGCTCTGTTTTCTGGGGCTACTCTTGATTAGTGAGCAGTAATAATTTTACTGACAACAGTTGTCAAAGGAAATTCAGATGTCAGGATTGACAAGTTTATTTGATTCCTGGCATATGCCCGTGAAGCGCACACATGCTCTCCTGCTCCCTGAAGCATTTCGGAAGCAGCAGAGCCTGCGTGCTTCTCAGATGCAGCTTGGCCGTTTCACCCGCCTTTGAGGGGCCTGGCGCTGCTGAGCTGCCCGTGGGAGTTCGCCGAAGCTTTCCTGTGCAGGGCACGGGGAGCGCAGCAGCCGCCCGCTCTGGGGAAGGCGAATGGAGCCGAGGTGGAAGGGAATCCTCGCGTGGTGTCACCCCTTCCTGGAGCAGTCTGGCTCTGCTGTGCGCTGGTCCTGGGCGGGCCAAGCAGCTCATGCAAAGCATCCGTCGTCCTCCTTGCCGTGCTCAGGGAGAGGAGACGCGGCAGCACTCTAGTAGGGGCCCAGCGAGCGGCAGAGCTGATGTGCTTCGGCCGTTGTTTTGGCTGTTTGTTTTCAGGAGATGTGAATTAGGGTCTTGAGGAAGTCCCAGTGATCGGGTGGCTGTGTCCCCTCCGGAGCTTTGCAGCCTCGTTCCGCACGGCTCTTCTGGACGTGCTTGCCATGCAGCAGATGGTAGCTGCTTGTGGGAGGTGTTTTGCTGCCCATGCTGCTAATCGAGGGGACCTGGAACATGGCTGTTCACGATTATAATTATCTCTCCTGGAGGTCTTGGGAGTGGAGATGATTGGGATCCTCGAGGACTATCACGGGAGGCAGACAGGCTCAGTCCTGGGGGGAGCTGCACTGGAGTGAAGGAGCTGCTTCCCTTTGACCTGGAGTCGTGGCAGTGGAGCAGAGCAATTAGGTTCATTAAATCCCACAAGAAATTTCCTAGCGACCTTAAATCTGTCTTTTGCTTTGCTTATAAAAAGGTGGCACGTTAGTCCTGCCAGCAGACCTGAAGATGGATAACCTGTGAGAGTGCTCCCCGGGGCAGGCAGGCAGGAGCTCTTTGAGCCTTCCTCTCACGCTCTTTGTGCCTTTCCTGCTTCCCTGCAGTTAAAGTACCCACCAGGAGGACGTACATCGACCCTGACACTTGCGAAGACCCCATGCAGGCCGTGCACCTCTTTGCCAAAGAGCTGGATAACGCTAGCATTAAAATCGAGAGGATCATCGGGACAGGCAAGTTCCTTTGCGGCGGACAGCAGGCTGGTGGCTGTGCCGCGGGCTGGTGGCCGTGCCGCGGGCTGTGCTTGTGCCCAGCCGGAGCGCCCCCTTCTCGCCCCCGCGGGCAGGGCCACGGTGGTGCCCTGAGGTTGCTGCTGCGGTCCTGCCCGAGCCGCGGTGCCGTGGGCGTGTGCCGGCTCTCCCACCGCTGCCCGTGGGCTCTGCCCGCCTCGCCGGCATTTCCCAGGGCAGCTCCTCGCCCGCTGGCACTGTCAGCGCTGCGGACCTTTGCTCTTGCCTCGGGGGGGCACATCCTTGCAGCGGGGAGGTGGGAGCGGGGCTGGAGAGTATGTTGTTCGGGAGCTTGATTTTGCATTCCTGTTTGTTTTTCTGAGGCACTAAGTACAGCCAACCGAGGGAGGCGCGGACCAGAAAGCATCGGCAATTATCTGCATCTGGGCAGTCTGACAGCAGCATGAGAACTATTTATAAATATGTGAACTTAATGATTTATTGATTTTCATCAACTTCACTGCCTAAAACTTAAAAGCAAATTAAAATGCCCTCACTGGGCCCTAGAGCCTTAATCGCTAATGTGCGCCAGAACATGGGAAACACGATTATTCTTTGTCTTTTCTTTTCGTAAAGATAAATTCAGCTGCAGAAAAAGAAGGGGTGGAGGAAGGGAGGAGGGAAGGGCTTGCCCACCGGCTCAAAGGACAGTGTTGAAGGGAAGAGGACACTGAGGAGAAGAGGAGGTTATCTCTGTAGCTGCCGAGTCGAGCATCTGAGACTTAATCCCACATTCCTTTCGGAAGCAAATTGGTGTTTGAAAAATCAAGCAAAATTAGTCAGGAATACATTTAAATATAATGAATTTGGGAGTGCATTCGTCTTACTGCTGACCTAACAAGAACCTGGCTTTCAAATCATTAAAGCTTTTCATAGCTACACGTTTGTTGCTGTAAAGCCAATATTGGCCTCTTATGTTACGACTTTGGTAGCTCCTGTTGTGAAGCGCGTGGCTGTGCGGAGCAGGACGCTCTCCCTCAAAGGCTGCAGGAAGCCTCTGGCCATGCCGTGCTCCATGAGAAGCGGAGCCTGCGTGTGCCGAGCTGGAAGCAGAACGGGCCAGGCCCAGGGCGCGTGGACGGTGGCTGGGGGTTAATCTTCTTTTCATGAGAAAAAGTGCAATATGCACTTGAGCAGTATGGAGAGAATGGCTTAGAGGTGTAGGAAGAGGAAGAAGAAATTCCATTCAGTGTCACGTTTTAGTGTCACATGTGGATGCTAAATTTGTGCAAAGCGTTGTGTGTTCTGCAGAGGTGGGGGAAGATGGTGGAACAGACTCTGCGGGGAAACTTGCAGCCATGCAGGGCTCCGCGTGTTTCTGAGTTTATGCATTGGCAAATGCTCTGATTAACGATGGGAAAATCTTGCTTGTCTGCACAGCAAAGACACATCACTCATTCTATAGGAACGCACTCTATGGTCCCAAAGCAAAGAAAATATCCCCTAGAGGGAAGCTGCGAGGGACGTCCCGCCGTGGCCGCGGGTGCTGTTTAACTCATCTCTCTGCCGCGCAGGAGAGTTTGGAGAAATCTGCCGGGGATGCCTGAAGCTGCCCAGCAAGCGTGAGCTGCCGGTGGCCATCCAGACCCTGCGGGCAGGGTGCTCGGAGAAGCAGCAGCGCTCCTTCCTGGCGGAGGCGTGCACCATGGGCCAGTTCGATCACTCCAACGTCATCCGCCTGGAGGGGGTCATCACCAGAGGTAGGGGGGTCCGGCCTGTGTCCACGCGCGGTGGAGGGCGGCTCCTGTGCAGGCAGTGCGCTTCAGCTGTTGCTTTGGAGCCATGACCTGGTGCCGGAGGCGCAATACTGTTGCTCTCTGGAAATCAGGTGTTTTCTCATGTGTTAATTATTTTAGCATTCCGATGATTAATAAAATACTAACAGCTAGACTAATGAGCCCAAGTAGTAGGACTGGCTTAGCAGCAAAACTGCACTCTTAATAAAAGCAAATTGAAGTGAGGTTCTGTCAGTAAAACAGATGACTCTGACTGCTCCCGGCTCTCGTGGGAGTGTGTGTGCTGAACTAGTCTGCGGATGCTGTAGTTAAATGGATATTCATGTAAATCCAAAGAAACATGAGCACGCGTGCTGATTTTAACTAGCCTTTTTATTAGGTAAGGAAGTATTTCTGTCCTGAGTCTTGGGCTGAGCTGTTGATTTTGCTTTCACCGATTAGTGCTGTCCTCCCTTATGTTGTGGTTCAGTGTCCTGATTAAAGGAGCGTCTGATGTTGGGATCCGGTGGGTTCCCAGCAGGAAAGCCTCGGACCTGCTGCTCATTGCAAACTGTCCGAGATAAGTCCTCGTCTCCCTTAATAGCCAGGCAGTGCGGGCGGACCGCGCTGGAGGTTAGCGCCCGGATTTCTCACACCTGCGGTGTTAGAACTGCCCGAGCAACGGGCAGGACTCACGCAGTGCTTCTTGTCTGTCCGTGCAGGGAGCACCATGATGATAGTGATGGAGTACATGGGGAACGGCGTGCTGGACTCTTTTCTCAGGGTGAGTGCTGTGGGAGCCGGTGGTGACTGCGGGGCTCTGCCACGCGCTCGGGCTCTGCTGGCGGCGCCCCCTTGAATGGGCCGTTGGTCACCTTTGGCTTTTCCTCCTGTTTTTTTACAGAAACATGAGGGACAGTTCACGGCCACCCAGCTCGTTTGCATGCTGCAGGGGATTGCCTCTGGCATGAAGTACCTGGCAGAGATGGGTTACGTACATAAAAGCCTTGCTGCCCACAAAGTCCTCGTGAACAGCAGCCTGGCTTGCAAAATAACTGGTTTCAGGCGGCCACAAGAAGATAAGATGGAGACCATCTTCTCCACCATGGTGAGCTGCATGTTCAAATTCTGTTGTCAACATTCCCCAAAAGCAAAATGCTGACAGAACAGCTACAAAACCTCGGCAGAGGTGGGTCTCCCTGGCTGCAGTGCGCGGCCATGGCTCGGAGCGCTTGGATGGGGCCTGGCGTCACTGGAGAGGTTTGCAACCTGCTCTGAATGCTGAGCAGGGATCGACTCCAAAGCCAGCCAGCTTCCGCAGGTGGAGTTAGTAAGACACACAGCAATCTTACTCCAGAACTCGTATTTCTCCGAGCTGCCTTTCCTTCCTCATGTGTGAATGCGGGCTCTGCCTCTTAACAGCTTCTTTCTCAGCTAGAAATCAAATGCCTTTCGCCAGGGGACTGCGCCGCAGCCGTCCGGCACCGCTCTTCCTCTGGCCGCCGCGCTGCCGCGTGTCTGCGCAGACTGGCAGGGGGGCGGCGGGTGGCTGGAGGCAGCTCCGGCAGCCTCAGGGCTCCTTATGTCTGTTTTATCACTTGTAATGAAATTCATGGTTTTCAATTAAGAATTTAAGTCCTGCTTGATTCACACGCACGCCACGTCAGCTCTGCTAGCCAGCACGTCCCCTGAGTGCCTGCATGCGTGTGGAGAAGCGGCCTGGGAGCCCCTGGCTGTGAGCGGGGGCTGCCCCCGCACCCCGTGGGCCCCCGAGGCCCCGCAGCCCCTCGCTGGAGCCGGCTCTCCCTCCCCGCTTCCTTCACTTCAGGGCGCATCAATGCGTCTTTGACTGCAGAGCATTAAGACGTATTTCATTTGGTACGCTGCAGCCGCCCCGTATCAGCTGAGGCTGTTAGCGCATCACATTAACCGGGCATTAATATCTTAAAAAGCGTTGACTCCTCGATGAAACGAGCGGGTATTGTTTGCAGGGAGCAGTGCCAAGGCAGCTGCAGCTGACGTGTGCTGCCCGTGGGGACCCGGTGCCTGTGCCCCGGTGCAGGGAACGGCCGTCCCAGGGGGAAGAGGCAGTGTTCAGGGTTTGGCCCACGCTCTGCCGCGAGCCGCAGTCATGTGCCAGCTCTGAGCGGGCGGGTGGCAGAAGGAGCCTTGGGAAACTTTCAGCCAGTATCATGCTGTAGGGAGGCACGCTCGGTGGGCGCTGTAGGGAGAGCACCACCGTCCTGAAGAGTCCCCAGCAAAGCATGACCTCGCTGGACGTGACAAGCGTCGCCTGCGGAGCTGTGGCTCAGCTGTGGCTGTCGCGCTGCAAAGCTCTCGAGCAGAGTCGCCCTGGCGCTGGCGTGCCACCGGGCACGGAGCAGCCCGCTGAGCGAGGGGGATGGAGAGCCCCGGCAGGAGCCCTGGCTTCTCCCACCCTGGTGCAGCAGGGCTGTGACTTTGGGGTCAAGGTCTCCCCGCTGTTAATTGCAATTAGCTGCAGTGCCTGTCACCCGCTTCCCCCAGTGCATCCAGAGGGCTCTGCAGGTGCCGAGATGGGGATTGCGAACTCCAGGAGAGCAAGCCGGGGTGGAGGGACTGTGTGTTTGCGCAGCTCTGAAATGGCTTTCATTAAATATTAATGTAAAAAATGCCATCAGCTCTTCCCAGAGATGTTCTCTTCTCCCATTAATATTTCAGGACTCACACTCATGTAGCATACGGTTGCATGACCATTTTAAAACAAATTGAGGCAAAAGTTTTCTCATAGTACTAAACCTGCACGTGGCACACAGGCTTGCTTGGTGTCCACCCTGCGATGCCAGGCAGGACATGACAAACGGCCACCCGGGAATCACGTGCAACGGCTGTGCGAGCACGTCTCTTCTCCCTTTCTGTCCATCCAGCGTGGGAAGAGCCTGGTGCTGTGGTCGGCCCCCGAAGCCATCCAGTACCACCACTTCAGTCCGGCCAGTGACGTGTGGAGCTTCGGCATCGTCATGTGGGAAGTCATGTCCTATGGCGAGAGGCCCTACTGGGACATGTCCAACCAGGACGTGAGTAACTGGTAGATGACGATGTTGCTGTTGCTAATGGTGTGCAGGTGGCTCTGTGGTGCGCAGAGGGGCTGCTGCTGCTCCCCCGCCCCGGCGGGGTGTGAGGAGGGCGGCTTGTCCCGGGGGTTGCCTGCGATCTGCATCGCAGCGCCTGACCCTGTCCCCTCACCTCCTCTGCTGCTGCAGGTGATGAAGGCTGTGGAGGACGGGTTCCGCCTGCCTGCCCCGGTGAACTGCCAGCCGCCCCTCCACCAGCTCATGCTCGACTGCTGGCAGAAGGACCGCAGCCAGAGACCCAAGTTCTCGCACATCCACAACATCCTGAGCAAGATGGTGCAGAGCCAGGAGCCCCCGAAGTGCCCCAGCTCCACATGCACCAGGTGACCCCGCTCTTGCTTTGCTGCCTGTTGTTCTGCTTTCCCTGCCGGTTCCTGCCTCAGGTGTGCCATGCCATGCCCTGCTCCCTCCTCACCGCCCCGTTTTGTTGGCAGGTCCCACAGCACGTCCATCCCCCTCACCGAGCGTACCTTCTCAGCCTTTCCATCTTTCAGCTCCGTAGGCGAGTGGCTGGATGCAATAGAAATGGGCAGGTACAAAGACAACTTCACCGCTGCAGGCTACTGCTACCTGGAGTCAGTGGCCAGGATGACAGCCCAGTAAGTGAACTGATTTTCCGGCTATAACCCCGTGTCGCTGGGTGCAGCGCGAGTGAGCTCTGCTTGGCAGTTAGTCAGGTGTCACTAAACAGGGGCACAGATCTTCCAAGACGTGTCTGTAAGAGCTTGCTGGCGTAGGTTGGGCTGTGTGGGTTGTGCATCTCAGTTGCTGATTTTTGAAGATGAGATTTAAACCTGGAGTTTGTGACTTTAACCTCTTGTTTCTGACAAGGGTAGCGTTGCCTGTCCCTTCCAGAAAGCAGAGTCCAGTCTAACGCAATTTACTGCTCACCCGGTACGCAGGCAGCACAGGGCGGCCGCCACCTCACACCGGGCGGGTGCCACCCCTGGGTTCCCGGTCAGGGGCCGTGTTGCTTTGGCTGGGACGACAGACTGGGCATTTCTTACTCTGGCAGGTCCCCAGGAGGCTGATAGTCTGAAGCCTGCGCTGCCCTGGCCTGGGAGCCGTTGGTGTCGGGGCACGGTACGGTCAGGGCCGGGTTTTCGTGGCTGACGTGGGGCTCGTTTTGCAGAGATGTCCTCAGCCTGGGGATCACGCTGGCGGAGCACCAGAAGACCATCCTGAGCGGGATCCAGACTCTCCGGGCCCAGGTGATCCAAATGCATGGCCGAGGGGTGCAGGTGTGACGCAGCCCCCCGCAGAGGTGCGGAGCACTGACCTGGTGCCCCGGGGAGGAGGCAGCCAGCCGGCCCCAAACCGGACCAAACCTCTGAAACTCCGCGGTGTCGGGTGGGATGTAGGAATCGCTGGGCTGCTGCCAAACAGGTCGTTCTATGTGGCAAGTGAGCAAGGCGTCCCGTCCCCTGTGCCGGAGAAGCCAAGGATTCCCGGGACGTGTGCGGTGTGCCTGGGTGGATGTGGCTCTCCCTAGCGCTGTTTTGTAAGACGAGTCAAACTGTAATGATGCCGTTTCATATGGTAATTAGGTTAACAGGGTGGATGGACATTTGTGCACTGTCTTAATCCAGAGCTGACAGCATTTTCGTATCTAGCATCCTACTGGTGAAATCCATGGGTATTTTTATACAAGGTGACACGTTCTAGCAACCCCACAAGGAGCTTTTATTGCTTTTATTTTTAGAGACCAGAGCACAGCTCACACCCAGCGCCCAACTTCTGGAAGGTGACTTTCCCCATCTGCTCTGCTGAAAGGAAGCTCTTTCCCAGCCAGGTCCCTTCCGTTCCAAGAGTCACCTCACTGAGTCTTGACGCCACAGTTAGTGGAGAATATTTGGTTTTGTTCACCAAAGTGCAGACCAAACGGTGCTGAATGTTTCTAAGGCTCTCTTGACAAGACAATTTCAGAGGAAGAAATGAAAAGCTTTGATGAAGAGACCCATAGCCAAGAGAGGGCAAGCAGTGGAGCCCTTGGGCTGCCCTGCTGATGCTCTCAGCCTTCACTGCCTTTTGTGCAGGTCCCGGTCCCTCATTTTACTGCTGGAGCTCAGAAGCCGGGTGGGAACTTATGGACCAGAGCAAGAGCAGGCAGCTCTCTGCTGCCCACAAACACACTGAGCCCGCAGGCAGAGACCTGCCACCCGTGCAGACTGATGCTAAAGCATCTGCTGCTGCTTCTGCCTCTCTTCCGTCTCCTGCCTTGCGGTTTTGCGGGCAGTGTCCCACATCTTGCCTTTGCCGGCTGCCCGGGCAGCTGTGATGGGCTCGGCCGCTGTCCCTAGGCTGCGGAGCGAAGCAGGCAGAGCATCACTGGGCTGACGCCAGACCCCGGGGACTCCCTGCTCTCAGCTGAGCTGGAGCATCCCGCTCGGAGGTGTCCGCTCTCCCTCCCAGCAGTAGACAGACGAGCGCTCTTCCCTCCCGAGCTCTGGAAACTTTGGCAGAGGAAAAGGTTTTTTGAACAGCACTTATTCAACCCACAGTGGCAGAAAGAAACCTCCCAATTCAGCTAGAAATGGGATGAAAATCTGGGAATTGGTTTGGAGTCAGAGACAGCGAGCATGGCTGTGCTTTGGGTGGATGCTTCCCATGTCCGCTCTGGCAGTGTGCCTCTGGCTGCTGGAGGGGCCACCTCAGCTGCAGTGAGTGCCCTTCCCCTCCTCCTCCGTCTGCCCCGTGCCCGGTGGGGGGCAGGGAGGGGAAAGCCAGTGTCCTGCCTGGAGCGTCCTGCTTGGCCAGGCCAGGGTGTCAGTTCTCCACCGCAGGTTAATGGCTGGGCAGAGGTCCATGCCCATGGGCTGCAGTGCCAGCACGCCCCGCGGCAGCCGCAGCCTCTGCAGTGGGGCGCACCGTGGGTCTGGGTGTGCCAGTGGCTGCAGGGGCTGTGCCGGAGGGACCGCGCACCCTAGCCAGACGCTGGGGCTTGGGCAGGACCGGCATTGCGTCCGTGGGATCCCCGAGATCCTGCCCTGCAATCCAGGCAAACCAGGGCACATCAGCACTTTATTTCGTTGCAGGCAGTCGCGCAGCACTGCCTGCCTTGCACGCCGGCAGTGCCCACTCATGCAGGCCTGGCCCCTGACGGAAGACATAAATAGCATCTGCTTAATAATACAAGTTTCCTTGAAGTTAGTTAATTAAATGGGTCTTTGCAGCCTTGTACAGAGTTTTGTAGGCCTTTTATTATCATCTGTAAGTATTGCAAGTGAATTATTAATGATGAAAGGCAGAGATTTACAAAGGGGATGAATGCTGTGGGGATCCAGCTTCTGCTTAGCGCAGCCTCCGTCACGGTGGTTTCCTTCTCGCCGGCCCTCGGGGTCTCCTGGCTTGGCTGTGTGGCCGGGCTGGCTCCAGGGGTGCTCAAGATTGACAAGATTTCATGTTTTTCAAATATTTTTAGCTTGATTGCATCAGGGATCAGAACTCTCTGCCTGAGCGTCACTGACCTGTCTCAGGAAGGTGCTGGCTGATGTTGGATTATCAGTTTTCCGCCTTGTGCCAGCGCTCCCAGGCAGTGCCGTGGTGAGCACCATGTGCTCCCAGCGGCTCTCGGCTCCCGCAGCGCTGGCAGTGCAGGCCAGCAGAAGAGCACCGTCCCCCACACAGGTTTTGAGCTCCCGGTAGCGAATGCGTAGAGGGGTGGGAGCCGGCACAGATGAGGCTGTGCAGAGCCCGAGCCAGGAACCCATGTGCCCGGCGGGGCCGGGAGCTGCCGATGGTCCGTGGGTGCGTGCCCGGCAGCGGGTGAGTGCTGGGCATGCACTGGGGAGTTTGCTGCTCTCCGGGGTAAACAAGCTCTCTCTTTCCTGCCACCTCTGCAGTTTAAGCAACATTCCCCAATGTCACTTGGTTAGTTTTTTAGTGGAAATAATTTGTCTTTAAGTTTGGCCCGTGTCCAGTCAGGTTGGTGACTCGCCACCCTGCTGTTTCACACCCAGAGGAGTAATAATGGTGAACTGAAACCTTCATTTGGTAGAAATGCCAGATCCCAAGGATCAAGTGCAATTTGTATGCTCTTTATGTTTACATTTTATCTATAGAAAAAGTGTACTATAGTTCTCTAGGCAGAGTTGAACCAGCTTGATTCCGGATCCTCTCCCCCTCTCCCTGCTCCTGTCCTGCCCGCCGGGGTCTCCAGCAGCCTCCTGTGCCGGGGTGCCGGGAGCGGTGCTGGGAGGTCGCTGCTCCTGGGGCTCGCTGCAGGTTGGTGCAGCTGCTTTCAGAGAGGTCTGGGGAAATCCAGGGCTTGGTGACAAGGTGACAGAGTGCTTCAGAGTCTGGGAAACAGACCTGGCTGTGAGCAGGCAGCGTCATGTTCCTCTTGAACCCCCCAGAACGGACCCCGTCTCCAAAGTTAGGGATGCGAGGCAGGGGGCGGCTCTGGGTGCTCCTGCTGCTCTCGGAACTGCTGGGATCTGCTTCTTTGTCCCTCTGAACATTGCCCAGCTGGAGAGGGAGAAACCTCAGCGCAGCGGCTCTGTGGTCGTGGCAGCTCCTCCTGTGCTGCAGGGCGCAGTGGCTCGTGGGGCGCCGTGGGTCCTTGGGGAGCTGCCGTGGCCCTGCGGGCAGGGGTCCCTGCCCTCCTCCGCAGCACAGGGCTGGCAGCCCCGCAGCCTCCTGTGCCACTTGTGTCTGTCATCCTAGCGTCATCCTGGGATGCTCACTCTGTGCTAGAGCTCTCCAAGCAAACATGAGGCCGTCTTTCAATCATCTCTTAACTGTTTCCCCCACTGAATTGGGCTCCCGTACTACATTCTGTAGGACAATCAGAATTGAAGGCGTAATTTCTTTGTTTGTGTCTCTATCTGTTCCCAAAAGAAATTCAGTGTTTAATTACTTTTCTGACTTACTCTGGTGGGGGACTCGGGTGTGGTGTTTGAGAAAGCCGTTTCTTTTGGACAGTATGGTTCTGTGGATGGGACCGTGCTTGAACTCAGCGGAAACAAGAGGCGTTTGCTTTCCTCATCTCTCTCTCACAAAAGAGAAGAAAAAGCACACAATGGAAGTATGCTTTCTAGCATTGCAACTATAAACACTTTTAATTGAGCTCCTCATCAACACTGAAGATAATAAAATGAGCAGATTAAGTTATAGATTGTTGTTATGATTTTAAAATTAGCTTACATGCTCTCAGCACCTCTCTTTGGAGAAGTATTCAATGCCTTATAATTAAATTAATTAGTGATGCTGTTTTTAAGCTGCTCGACCAAGGTAAATGGTTTCAGTCTGCCCACGCAGGTGCTGACACAGTGCAAAGCTGCTTCCTCCCCCCGGGCTGTGGGGAAGCTCATCGGTGCTGGGGGCTGCTGCAGCAGCGTGAGCCTTGGTGGGCTTCTTCAGAGAAGAAAAAAGAATGAGTGTATTATTAGCTTCAGCAAAGCCTGCGGATTACGAGTGCAGTTACAAGCGGGTCAGATTTTAGGTGGTCCGGCAGAGCGGAGGCCGGTTGTGCAGGAGAGGGGCAGAGCCCGTGGGGGTGTCTGGGCACAGACAGGACTGCGGCTGTCCTTGCGTGGAGAAGGACATGGCGGGCAGCCCCGATCCCTCGGCGTGTCCCGTCGGCTGTTGGTGCCTCGCGGCTGTGAGGCAGGACGCCCTTTCCGCCGTGTGTCCCCCGGAGGAGCGGTGCAGCAGTGGTGTGTGAGGGCAGCCGCGGGCTGAGTGCTTCTGGGGGCAGCGACGTGGACCCGGCGTCCAGCCCTGCATCTTCAGAGCCGGTGTTTGGGCGGCTGGACAGGGCGCTTTGCTGCCGTGATAACAGCAGCAGGAGACCTTCTCTTTCGGGGCTTTGCTTTGAAATTCCTCCTGGCCACATCTCCACTAGATGCTCCTCTCTGCCGGTGGGAAGAGGCCCAGCACGGCCTCCCCGGGGCAGCCGGACAGGACTCGCACAGGAGCGGCCCTTTCCCCTGAGCTCCCTCCTCTGCCATCCCCCAATGTCCCCTCTTGTGCCCTGTCTTGTTTTCCGTGAGCTTGGGAAGACAGACCCCAACCGCACGGCCGGTCTGTGCGCTGCCTCCCGCACACACCTGAAGGATCGGGGCCACGGGGCCGTCTGTCCCATCCCCGGCCATGGCCACGGCCAAGGGCCTGAGGCAGTGTTGGGGTGGGAGCGATGTGCCGGAGATGGAACTCGGGAAGCTGCGGTTGCAGCCCGGCGCTGCACGGTGTGGGCAGGACATGCGGCTCCCGGGTCACCGGCAGCCCGCAACACCCCCCTCACGTGAAACCAAACTGGAATCAAGTTGGTTCATCTCCAGATGCTTTTTAATATTCATTAACCACGTGTTATATACTGTAAATACTTACTTGAGAAGTCAATATATATTTTTATAAGCTTGAAACAAATGTAATATAATATCATAAGGGACACTGTGTGCATTTCATGTTTGAGCTATAGTCAGACATCTCCAGGGAACGACTGTTGGTTTGGAATAATTAATAATAGTAATAATAATAAAAAATGGTAATAAAGATCCATTGACACTTTTGTTAATTTTGTATTTATTGAACTATGTTTGAAGATTGCAATAATGAGATACCTAAAAACCTAAGTAAAAACAACCACTAATTCTGCCCTGGCTTGTCTGTGTGGGTTATTTCAGGTGTTCTGATGAAAAGCACCGCTTCAGCAAGGGCAGCGGCTGTCTGGTAGGGAGTAGTTTAAGTAGCACTGAGGTGTGAAATGATGCATTGTTTTATTAAATAGCACGTCTGCCTTTGCTCCTGCTGCAGAGGTGGCAGCGGCGGTGGGACTGGGGATGGTGATTTCTTGCTATTGACACTTTGTTAGTGGGAAAAACCCCATTACTTCACTAGTACAGTGCGTATGTTCTGTGGGCAGAAGGGTCTGTTGGCTGGCCTGGCAGCCAGACGCTGTTCGGGCAGGCAGGAATCCTCCCCGCCGCCCTGAGGACCTGATAACCTTGGAAGAGCGTGCAGTGTGGAGCTGTCAATACAAGCGCAATCGTCAGTCTAATATACGTGTTGCTGTGTGAGTGTGGGGTTGCTGCTGAGCAGAGGGAAAACACTGCAGAGTTACTGTGCTCAAAGCATGTAATTAATTGTTTAATTGAGTAAATGAAAGCAGTGTATGGCCAGCATGTCAAATGCAAACACCGCACAAACAATATTTAGAAATAATTCAATGCGACTCTCACTAGTTCACATTTCTTTTCTTTTTCTTAGGCTGCTTAATGCCAAAGACCATGTGCAGAAGCCTGGTTTCGCTACACTGGCAGCAGTGACAGCTGCTAGGAAAAAGGAACTGAATGGGTGCTTAAAATGGGTGAAGTCTATTTGCCTTCTGTCGATCAATTAATTCAGCCAGTCTTCACCAGGAGCCCGGCCAGGGCTACATTGGCACTATAAAGAAATAATTAGAGCTCTGAAGCAGGGTTATGAATAGTGGATTGCAAGTTACAGCCAAGCAGATGTATTTTTTGCCCAGAGTTATCTGCACTTGTGCCTCCCGTGGTCTGCGGGTGATGGGTTTACCCATCTTCCGTGACCTTCCTGGCACGGTCTCAGCTGGGGGCTGTGAGGCACATCTCCCCCGGCCCGGGACCCCTGTGCTGCGGGGGGCTGGTTACCCCCAGCACAGACAGCCGGGGGGTGCAGTGGGGGATGTGGGGTGGTGGGGGTCTGCAGCTGCAGCCATCGCACTCCCTCGGGGCCAGCGGGCAGCCGGGAGTGATGGCAAAGGTACCGGGCGTTCCGCCTCGCGGTGCTCCCGTGGTGCGTGGGCAGGACTGGCTCCCCCAGGAACGTGCCAGGCAGAGGCTGCGGCGTGCTGCGTAAAGCGAGCCGTTAATAATTGAGATCATGTCACATGGAGACAAGTCTGCCATAGGCTGCGTGCGGTGGCTCGCAGAGATAGCCGAGAAATCATTAGCGGCGCCGTGAAAGGTCAGTGTGAAAGGCAGTCGGAGCGGGCACCGGTGGCGGCTGTGTGCTGTGGCTCCACGGCCACCTGCGTGGGAGCCCGCAGCCCCGCGCCCCCTCCCAGCTCTGCGCCTGCGTCCCGCCTTTCAGAGCCCTTCTCCCCTCTGCCCTGGCACGTTTGAGCTCTTCTCACTTGATGCCTTGTGTGAAGAGTGAAAAAAAAAAAAAAGGAAGGTAATTGCCCAGAAATGAATTGTTACACACCTGTATAATTAATAGCACTAATGGGGCTCCTTCCCCTCTGCCACCCAGGGAGCAGAGCTCCCCAGCTGTCCCACCGCACTTTGCCTTGCCAACCATGGAGGCGGATTTGCTGTCTTACTGGGTCGAGCTGCTGTACTGAGCAGTGTCAGGGTCTCCCTGCCCTGTCTGAGTCGGAAGCTTTGTCCTTGTAACTTAGTGCTCGCAGTTTTATGACTGCCCTGTGGCGGTGATGGATTGCACGGGCTGACATTGAAGCTGCCGTTTCCTTCTTCCCCCACCCTCTGCTGACGGAGATGACCAGACTGCGAATATCTTCTGCACAACAGACCAGAGAAAGGCTCTCTCCATATAATTCTACTTCCCTGATCTGAGGGTTTGAGGGGAAAATGACAACCTGGTCTGCCACTCTGCATCTCTTGTATATTCGGCAATGGACTTTGCAGCTTCTGACACATGCTGCCTCATAGGGGGCATTTTTTAAGCAAAGCGTTTATTGGTGGTGCTGGTGAGAGGAGGCGGCCGCAGCGTCCAGCCAGCGCCGCGGGCAGGTCCGTGTTGCAGGGAGGGCAAAGGGACAGCCGGGTCTCCTCCTCTTGCCCCTCGCTCCCACTTAGCGGCCTCAGACATGAAATCCATCACCTTCCCCGTCCGTTCCTCTTTTGGAGGTTTACTGCGACAGCTGACGAGGCCGGGACGAGCCACGGCGCCCATGACAGTGGCGTGGTGGGGTCCGACAAGGCCATCCTCACTGGTGCGTGTCCCCCCCATGCTGCCTCTGGGACCAGTGCGGGAAGGAGATGGGCAGGAGGAGGGTGATGCCCAGGGAAATACTGAAAAGAGTCTGGCTGTGGAGGAAGAACAACGTTTAAATATGAACGACTGCTAATTATCAGGAAGAGCCGGTGCCATCTATCATCATAATCAGTGATCTGTCAGTTCAAGTGTCACTGGAACGGATGCACCTTTCCTCCTCGTGTTAATCCCCCGCTGTCTCGGTGTGGGAGAAGGGTGCTGCAGACACCGGGGCACGGCCAAAACCCCAGAGCTCCTCCTGCCCCTCCCCAGCGCCCACCTCCCCACCAGGACTCCACGGCGAAGGCTTTGCATCCACTCTGGCCTCCGCCCAACACTGTCTGCTTCAACCACTTCTAATTAAAGCAGAGGCTGCAGGCTCAGTTTCAGCCCCCCAGCGCAGATACGAGACTGCAGGGACTCGCTCCTACTGCCCCCCATCCCTCAGTGGGGCCGGACGCGGCCACCGTCCAGCTCTGCCGCTGGTCACGCCGGTGGAGACAGAGGTGCCAGTGCTGGGGACGAAGGTGCCAGTCCCAGGCTCATCTGGCGGCAGCAGCCATGGAGTTCAGGCTTGGCACAGGCGTGACACAGAGCGGGGACCGGCCCAGGCTGACGCAAGTGCGTCCTGGTTCAGGTGGCCGTGGCACAGGGCTGGGTGGCCGTGGCACAGGGCTGGGTGGCCGTGGCACAGGGCTGGGCGCCCGCCAGCAGCCCCGTGGGTAGCCTTAGCTGCCTTTGCAGTTGCTGTTGCCTCTGACAATAGAGCCATCTGCCCAGCAGCAAGAGATGTCTGGAAGGCATAGGAGCCGTTTAATTACACAATTATAAATGTCTTTGGCTGCCTTATCTCGCCGAGGCTGACAAGCACCTTCAGCATCAGACAAAGAGAAGGCGTTATCACTCGCAGCGGCTGCCTTCCTGGGCAGCATCCACAGCCAAAGGGGCACAAACAACAGCAGAGGGACAACACTGAGCCAGTAGGTCCGGATCAGTCCCTGAGCCTCTGCACAGGCTCTGCCACACCGCGGGGAGCTTGCGCTGGCTCTTCCCCTGCTTTTGTCGCATTCCAACAACCTGCCGTATCCAGAGCCCCGACAGCAGGAGCCGGGGGGCTGACAGGGGCCATGCCCCCCCGCCCCTAATGCCTTTTTAGCTTTGTCCACACGGTGCTGGGAAGCAAAACACACCCATGATGGGGATGGCACTGCTGGCTGGGACGTGTCCTTACCTGGCTGCTGGCTGCAGGCTGGTGGCAGCTCTGTGGTGGCAAAGGGGGAAGAAGCGGGATGGGAAGTGGTTCCGAGGGTTTCTGCTGTTTCTGTTGCCACAAAGAGCCCTTATAAAGTGCTTTCACCAAGCATCTCCCTCCTTGTCCCCTTTTTTTTGTTTTGGGTGGCATCTGACTTAAAGGAGGTAAGTAACTAAAAGGCCGTTTTAATGAGTCCTGGTTTATTAGCAGACCAGACTTTGAGGAATCGGCTGTGCCAGGAGGAGTGTTGCACAACTGTTCACAAAGCTCACTGCAGACGGGCACTTTTGATGGGAGCCGCTGGGCTGCTGGAGCGGGCGAGCAGCCTCGGCACCTCCCAGGAGAAGCAGATGTCCTCGGTGGCCGGCACGTGGAGCGGGCTGCGTGACCAGCTGGCACCCTGAGAGCGCACCAGGAACCGCCACTGCTGCCGGTGCCAGCACCTCCCCTGCCCGCCACGGCGGCAGCCCCCGCAGGCTCCTGAGCTGCAAAAGCCAGCGAGGCTGCACCGGAGTGATGCAGAGGTTGTGTGCATGGGGCTCTATCGCATCTAATAGAACTTTCATTAGATGAGAGAAACTCCACGAAGTGCTGGGAATTGGCAGCAGCTGAGCAAACGCACTCATTAGAGATGCAGCCGCATCATGCTCGGGGGTGCTGCTGAGTGTGGATGTTCATTAAGTCACACTTTACAAATGGGCGATGAAATATTTACCCACAAACATTCAGCCGAGCGGAGCAGTGTGGCAGTGCGGGCTCCCGCGGCAGCGGGGTCGGGGACGTGCTCCCGCTGGCCCTGCGGTGCACGCAGCCCCATGCGCTGGAGAGCAGCCGCCGGCTGTTTGCGGAGGGGCAGGTGGCGGGGGCACCCCCAGGCGGGGGGCGCAGGCTGGGCACCCCTCCGGGTGCTGCGATGAGCCCCCCGGGCACCTGCAGCCCGCAGAATGCCGGTCCTGCTCTCTGCACGGCGCGATGGGAGCACAGTGCGCCTCTTTATGTACAGTCATAAACATCTCCATTAACTTGCACAGTATTTAAATTCCATAATGGAGCTGAAATAAAGCAGCAGCATCTTATCCCCCCTGGAGCCCTCGATCATCTGTTACAAAGAGGCACTTTGGGGAAACCTTGCACATTTGAATAAGAACTTAGAACTGGGCAATTCAGGTTTTTCTTGCAAGTCCCTTCTCCTTAATGAAGGCTGTTCTCACTGACGCTTTCCCAGGGGAATACCGTCTCTGTTAGCTGGATGCTTAACAGAGTGCCCAGGCCTGGTGGGGCAGCAGTGGGGCAGCGGTGGGGTTTTTGCATTTGCTGACAAAAGAAGCACAGGTCGGGATGGGCCCTCAAGGGCCAAAGGAGCACCAGAGGAAGGGCATCGCACAGCCGGCCCAACACCGCGGAGCAGGGCAAGGTGCTCGTGTGCTGTGCATCCTCTGCGCCCTGCTCACGCCTGCGGTGGGTGAGCTGCCCTCGCCACGGCTGCACAGGGTGCGCAGAGGCAGCAGGGACACCCCAGGGGACCACAGACATGGAACAGGTCTTCTGCTCTTTAAAGCAAAAGCATGAAGCCGGGAGGAGTCAGGGCAGGGAGACGCGCACTCCCATGCTGGGGCACAGCAGCACAGCTCCTGCTGCAGCCTGTGGTTATTAGCAGTGAATAAAACCCATTGCAATGTTTAGGTAGCTCAGCTTAATTCGTTCCCTGCAAGTGGCCACGTCCCACCGTGTCCCGAGTGCCGTGATGCACCGGGGCACAGCACGCAGGCAGTTATCTCCCGCCGATCCCTTCTGCAGCTCGTGTTGGGCTGTGCCAAGACGCTGGCAGTGCCTCTCCCCGTCCTGCTCAGGTGCCGCCTTCTCTGGGCAGATCAGGAGAATGTCAGCGCTCTGTCTCAAGGACCCTGCAGCTTGGAAACCAAAAGCTGTTGGTTTGATCCTTGTGCCAGACCCCAGCCTCAGCGCAGTCGCTGTGTCTGATGGACAGATGGACCCTGTAGGGTGGCTGGTACCCGGCGCATCCCCGCCAATGCCACTGCCGCTGCTGCCCAGGGGCTGTCTGGCCGCAGCTCTGGGGCTGGGGAGCTCTGGCAGCCTGCGCTCACTCCGAAAGGCCCCGTGGCTGCGGGGCCAGCGACCAGCGCACAGCAGAGCTACGTGCTCCCGCTCTCCCAAGCACGGAGGCGGTGGGCAGTCTCTCCAGGCAGCCACAGGGATGGCACTCAGCCACGGGAGGTCTATGCTGTTTAATATTTTTAAGTGAATTCTATTAAATGCCAGGAGACAAAGGGATTAATAGGGCAATGAAAATGCTTTTTGTGAGATTTAGGTGCTCTGGGATGATGGCAATTGGTGTGCTGGATAAATAGCGGTTTGTGACTGTAAATACGAGCTCCCGGGGTAAGTGGTATGTAAATTGGCAACGCTGTACCTCTGTGGGGAAAAACAGGCGCAGACTGCTTTCACAGTGGCTGTTTCTGGGCAAAGTTAAATTAAGTGAAGATATAACGCAGCTTTGCAGGAGAAGCAGAATTCATTACAGGTAGTTCACGTGAGGAACAGCAACAGA
The DNA here is from genome assembly GCF_965231255.1 of Vanellus vanellus. Classification (NCBI taxonomy): domain Eukaryota; kingdom Metazoa; phylum Chordata; class Aves; order Charadriiformes; family Charadriidae; genus Vanellus; species Vanellus vanellus. Next base: position 8,250,161 of record NC_138927.1, on the reverse strand, counting down.
GTCATTCCCTCTCCACCATCTCATCACCAGGAATCCTGAAGAAACTGTTTTATCCTCGTGCTGTCTGTACACGTGCGTGTGTGTGTGCGTGACCCAAGGGGTTTTCACGTGTTGGTGGCATTGCGCGCCGCCACACTCCTGCTCGAGGTGGATGCTGTGGCCCGGCCAGCCTCGAGCCCCGCCAGCGGCCGTGGGTCGGTCTCACACAGTTCCTTGCAAGGCTCTGCCCTGCGCCTTTGCTTGTTCCCACCAAAAAAGGGTCTCTTGTGTTAGCAAAGATGCTGCCAAATGCTCGCGGGCTGAAGATTAAAACCACCGCACTAAACCCCGATTTGGCAGACCCCCAAACGCTGCCCAAGACTGCAGTGTGTTGGGTCTGGCGGTGGCTCCGAGCCCCGCACGCCCTGGCGCGGGGGCAGGCGGGAGCTGAACGAGAACAGAGGTGCCTGTCCTGGTCATCTCACAGGTGTGCCCGAGTCCTTGCCATCTAAAGCACTGGCAACCAAAGTGCTGGTGTTAGTGGGGCAGCTGAGCTGGGCAGAAAGACGTTTGCAGTCAGCTCTGCAACATCCTTGATTTCCTAATCATGATTAAGTGCATAACAGGGCCTACAGTGCCTGCAGCTGGGGCAGGTCCTGGTTTCCACTTATTTTATAAGGAAGCTCAACTATGACTGTAACATTTGCCCAGGAAAGGATAGGAGTTTCCCTGAGTTTGTTAATATTATTGTTAACAGAGTATTGTCTTGCCTGATAAGAGCAAGGCAGCTCTCAGGGGCTGGCGTGTGTCTCACAGCACAAAGCAGAGCAATGTATAAATCTCTGCTTTGACTTGCAGGGAAACGCGATGTGTCAGGTATCACATCACACTGCATCAAAATGTGATGTGGCATAATGAATCAAACTTCCAAAAATAAAACTTTCTTCTTGAAATAAACTTGTCACTGTAAATTTAAACTCTTGCCAAAGAATCGTGATTTGATGTGAGTTACTTTTGCCAGTAATTTACAGAAGTGGGTGGTTTTAATGACTATTTATAAGACATGTAAGAGTCTAAAGAGAGAGAGCTAACGGTGTCTCTGCTCAAATATGTGTTAGCTGTGCAACAGAAACGCCGGATCCTTAATGTAGCTCCAGCATAGCAGAGCACGAGAGGGAGAGAGTGAAACAATCCACTTTGAGCAATCATGGAAAAGGAACATTTCCTCCATTCCCACTTACCCAAACGCCCACGGGGGAGACAGTGGCTGCCACCAGTGGGGGGGCTCCATCCAGGTCTCCTGCCCGCACCCGGCCGGAGTGTTGTCCCCTGCCCAGGGTGGGCTCCCCGGCTGCACGACGGGGACCAGCAGTGTGGCTGCACGCCCCCCGCAAGCGGCGCAGGAGCTGGGGAGGCAGCGGGTGCCCCAGCGGCAGGAGAGGGCCCGGGAGCGGGCAGGGAGTGGGCAGGGGCCGATGGCGGGATTGGGGCTGGGAGCTGATGGCCCTTCCCGCCCCGCTCCTGCCTCGTGCTGGGAACCAGCCCGTCCTGGAGGTGCCCGTCGGCCGCAGCACCCATGGACCAGCCCTGGCAGATGATGGCCCTTCCCCAAAAACGGGCTGGGGGGGCCATGCGCCCTGGGCTGTGGGGAGGGGTCCTGCTGCCAGCAACCCACCTGTGGGCACGGTCTGCAGCCCACCTGGGTGAATGAAACAGGATTTTTTTATTTTATAAGGAGTATATTGGTCCAGAGGTTTGAATTATTCAGCTGTTGGCACTGGTCGCACTGCAGTGGGAAGATGCACTTCCCAGATTACAGCCCTCGTTTGCACAGCTCTGATCACGGGTAAGTGCAGAGCGGCTCAGCGACGCGCTGCCCTTCCCGCACAGTGCTCCCTGGAGAAACCAGCGGGCGGGAGAGGGAATGGGCCTGACCCCCGTCGTTCGTGCGGGGAAGAGCGTACCCTGATGTCGGCTGCCGTGGCTCTGTGCTGCCTCTCAAACCAGCATCGAGATGAAAGAAGATAGCAAGATGTATGGGCTGAGATCAAAATTTTGTCAGACTTCCCGTGTCAGTGAGGAGCTGGGAATAAAAGGAACTCTGTCAGAGAGAGTCTGAGAACCTAAAATACAAGACACGGCAAGGAGCCATGGTTATTGATGATGAAATCTCTGAAATCTGGCTCCTATGCATCAGTGTCTAACTGCACTGAAAGAGTCTGTGTGTTCCTCTGATTTAGTCTTTAAGGACGAAAAGAGCTGATTAAAATTCAGCAGCCTGAGGAATTTTAAGTGGTTATTTAGAGACAAAAACTTACAAAATTCTGCAAGGAGAGAAGGGATCCTGTCTTGTCAACAAACTGCAAGAAAAATTTCAGTTTGCCAGCCTCGGGAAGGGCGTTTGTCTGGGAAAAGCCTCGATCCGTCGGTGATGCTGATTAGCACAGTCACTAATCACAGCGGCTCCCGCGTGCGTACATGCAGCCCTGTAATCCCCGGGACGACGAGGCGGTGACGTTCCCATGGACAGCGTGGCTGCAAGGACGAGACTCTCTCCGTGCCCACGGCGCTGCGCAGGCGGGGCGCGATCGACCGCTGCCCGGGTGACCCCCCTGCGTGGGTGCTCGCACCAGCTTGCGGAGGGTGGGACCCACTGAGCCTGAGCCCCGGCGGGTGTCGGAGCTGCTGAGCCCCCGGCCCGGCTCCTGCCCTCTGACTGAAGCAGACAGACCTCGAGCAGAGCTGCCCCCGTTGATGACCACCCGGCGCGTGCCGGCCGTGCGCCTGCCGGCCCTCGCCCCTGCCCTCGACCAGGGACACCGTCCTGCGGGAGCACGACCTGTCCCAGACCTGTCCCAGCCTCTGCCCAGACGCCACAAAACGCAGGTGACAAAGGAGCGAGGTGGCAGCCGGCGAGGGCTGGGGGGAGCGGCGGTGGCTTGGACTCCGTTATTGATTTGAGGAATGTTTCAAACAGATCATTTATTTTCATTAGACTTCTGCCAACGTCTTCATATCGGTGTCCCCTACGTAGGTCGACATCTGTCCTCAGGAATGCTTTAATTGCATTTTCTTTGCTTTACGCAGCTCTTAGCTAATGCATTCTGGCTTCATTAGATTAGACACCTATTGTCCTGAGGATGTTGTCATGTTTTCAAATGGCTTCAATCAGCACCTCCCAGGCACCAGCTATTTCGGGATATAATAAAACCGAAACCTCATTCAGGCAGGGTGAGTAATGGAGGTGCATTTCCCACCCCCACCCAGCCTGGCTTTAAATTTGACTCGCTGACATCCCCCTGGATGCTGGCAGAACACAATTAAGCCTCTTGTCTTGCAGGCATCGTCCGCGTGGTTACACACTGCTCCGGAGGAAGAGCTCTGCAACAGGAACTGCGTTTCTAATGATCTTGTCATTGCGAACAGCACAGAGAGATTAAATGAAAGACCGGGGGAACAGTCAAGATCAAAACTCAGATTTCCAGATGTCCGGAGCACGGCGGGCTCGCGGTGCTCCGTCTCCTCAGACCCAACCTGGCAAAGCAGCTCAGGGTACGTGTACGTGTGCACATGTCCTCTTCATGAGAGAGCAAAACGTGGGGCGACAGAACCAGCGCCCACCCGCCTCTGGGGGGTTCTTTCCTTGGCAGCTCCCGGCAAAGACCATTCTTAGACCTTGTTCTGTGGAAGCTCTTTCCCCTCAGGGGTCCTTTACCAGCGCTTGCAGCAGCTCGTGTCCCCTCTGCACGGCTGTGAAACAGTCGCAGACTCAGGAATCGAAGGGGGGTAGGAGGGGAGCGGGCAGACGGCGGGCTGGGGGCAGAGATGCTGCGGGACAGCAGAAGCACCGTGCCCTGCTGCCCCGGCGGGGGCTGACGGCTGCGGGACGGTCCCCACGCTGCGGCGTCGGCTCAGCACACAGGTCCCCAGACAAGGGCTCTCCTTCCCCGGGCGCTCTCCTCCGGCACAAGGATTGCCTCTGCCCTGTCTTCTTATCACGAGCTACCACAGTATCTGCATCTATCCTTTTCACCCCACAGGCGGTATTTTGACTTCTGGAATTCATCTTACCTACCAAGGGACTCTAAATATATCCCAGACAATTTCCTCTCCTCGTTTTTAATAATCTCTTTCAGCATTAAATTAGTTTTTGAAAATATGTATTGGGACGATAGGCTTTTTATCACAGCTGATAGACAATATTCATCACCCCCGTGTCCTAATCCTCACAACACATGCACATTCATTACGGTGGCCCTGCATCAATTTTAACAGCACTTAATTCATTACAACTCCATTACTGCCTGTGCACGCTCCCCACAACAACTTTACTGGCGATTTGTCACCCGGGTCCCCGCGGTGCTGCGGGCGGCTCCAGTGCCCACCCCACAGCGCTGCGGTCGCTCCTCGAGCCGTGGGACGGGCTGGAACGGGGCAGGTGGGGGACGCCGCTGTCCCCCTCGTGGGAGCAGGGCTCGCTCCGAAACCCCGGGGAGGTGACAGGTGGAGGAGCAGAAGTATAAAAACCCTTTTCCTGCCCGGGATCCCCTTCTCTGCTCACTGGGCTGTGAGCGCAGGGGGCGGCCACGGCCCCCGTGGGCACAGCGAGGCCGAGACGATGCGCTGGGGCTGCGCAGGAGGGGCCTCCTGTCCCCGAGCCCCGGTGAGCCCGAGCCGGGAGCGACGGAGACAGCCCTGGGCAGGAGACCGACGGAGCCTCTCTGTGCCCTCGGCTCGGCCGGGCAGCCCAGGTCCCAGGGGATGTAGCTGCTGGCAGAGCCCGTCGCAGCAGCGGCTCCTCTAGACCAACTGCTCCAGCAAACCCCAGATTTAGAATAAACCTCTCTGTGAGCAGAAGCCTAAACATCAGGGCGGGTGAGGAGCCACGGCACCCGCTTTGGGCCAGAGCCGAGAGCAAGAGGAGGGAGTGATGATCTGGAGAGTGGTGACAATGAGGAAAATCACTGAAGGCCGAGAGGCTCAGCAAACTGCATCGCAATGAGTGCCGCAGAGATGGTGAAGCTGCAACATCTGTCGTGTCCCGGGAGCGCAGAGTTGTCTACTCGGCAAAAAAATAAATCTCCTGGGGCTAGCTGTGCGAAACCAAGGACACAGCAACGCGGCACCCCAGTCCCTGTGTCAGCTCGTTTCATCCTGCGCCGTGCCCCTGTCATTAGCCGGCACGTAGAAGAGTAAGCGCAGGATTTACACTCCTCAGCCCACGTGCCGGGAGGTTTATGGCACCGTAAAATGGCTGGGCTCTGAACAAACACAGCCGAGCAATTCTGCACGGCTCTGTGCTTTCCAAACCTGCTTTACGATTCCCTTTTAACATGACTGATTCCCTTTTACTGCTCAGGACGATTAAAAGCGTCGCTGGGATGGTGACAGTTCCCTATTGCTTGGGGCACGGCAGTGCCGGGGCTCCCACCAGCGTCGGGGAGGTGGGATGAGGAGCAGCATCTCCCCGCTCCCGCTTTGCGCCGTGGGCAGCTGGTCTGGGACCATGCTCCTGCCCGTGCCATGGGCAGGAATTAGCCCAGAATCGATTAGACCCACTCTGCCGGGAAAGGAAACACCCTGTGATGCCGCTGATACCGCTCCTGTGGCCAGAGGAGCGCTGCCATTGAACACCCGCAGAGAAAGACTCATCAGTAATCTTCAGAGCCCAAATGGCAATTATGGCTGTAGCAAATAATTTCAGCCTCCAAAGAGGACAAGAATATCATCGGTGCAGGGAGATCTTGGGAAGAAGGAAAAGCAACACTGTGGCTCTGTATTTAAAATAATATTTCTACTTCTAACCAAAAGCAAATTGTTGTTTTTAAGCACAGTAATAAACACAAAGACCAGAAACAGTCTGATGGCAGCATCAGGGTTTAGCCAGAAAAAGGGGTGAATAGGTAAAGCTGGATCATTAGCAGATGTAGAGAGAGAAGGAAAGCTTGGCAGAGACCTTCCCTGTAGCTGCAAGCCCCTGCCTGGATCAATTAGTTAATGGGTCCTCAGCCCATCCTGGCCACGGCACTGCCGAGCCCCTGCCTGCCCGGCACCAGCCCCGGGGGCTGCGGGATGCATTTCGGGGCTGCTGGGTCCCACCTGTGCCGCTCTCGCCTGGCAGCGCCAGCCGAGCTGCACCCCCTGCCTGGCACGTCCCCCCCGGTGCAGGCGGACGCGCTCTGGACCACCTGCACCAGCAGAGGCTTTGGGGTCCCCAAGGTGCACCCGTCCCACGTCCTGGCCCCTTGCGGGGGGCAGGGGCTGCCCTTGGCCGGGGTCCCTTGCACGCAGCGGGGCAGGAGCGGGGGTCTCCAGCAGAGAGGTTAACAGCTTCATGAGGACGGGAAGCGTCCAGGGTGTTTCCACATAATTAATTGGTAGGGGCTGACGGGTGCAGGAGTGGTCTGCAGAGATGCTCTGCTTGGGGTGCGAGGGACCACCGTGAGCGCCCACCCTCTGAAAATGCCTGCACTGTGCTGCCTCCGCGCTCCTGCCCGCGCTGCCTGCTGCTGCCCACGGCCAGGGCTCGTGTCCCCGCAGCAGCAGGCAGAGCCCTTCCTGCCGCTCCAGCTCTCCGCACCGAGAAACTTTCCGCATCAAACCTTAGACAAGGCAGGGAGCGTTGTGGGGAACAGATGGCAAGTGCCAGATGGGTAAGGTGACTGAGGAGGGAGATGTTATCATGTGGAGTGAGCCATGGGCTCCAACGATCCCGCTCCAAACAATCGGCAATTAACTCAGGCTATTAGCATCAAACTCTCTCTCCAAAGTTTCATCCCTTTGCCATTGGGCCGCCTCATTTCTAGGTGAGCTGGATATTGGATGAGAAAATGAACCTATAATTCATTTGCAGCAAGATGCCTGGTTCCTCAAACAACGAAAAACCACCAGAGGGGTTATTTGCCAAAAATAATGGGATTACTATCGGTCGGCACTGTCCCAAAGGGAAAGGGAAATTGGTTCTCTCTTCCAAGGGCTTTTATTTATAGTGAGCAGGTGGAGCCTTGTCGCTGTTTTGTCCTGTGCTGGCACAGGGCTGGGACGTGTCCTTCCAGGGGAAGGCTTTGCTCTGCCCCACGGCAGCTCCGGCACAGTCCCGGAGCAGCTCTGCTCCCCACGTGGGTGCGCGGTGCCCTCACTGCTGCAACGGTGACTTCGCTCCGTGCCCTTTGCTGTAGCGTGCAAAGCTGTTGCTTTTCAGATCTCTGCCCCTTTCTGTCTGGCGGGATAACAGCATCTCTGTTTTTATCTGCAGGAGCTGCTCGGAGCTGGCAGGACCCGGAGCCGGCAGCTCTTGGCAAGCGGTTTCCTTGTCCGGCAGATTCCTATGGAGCCGCATCTCCGCCGTCTGTGTGTGCAGTAATTGAACAGCAGAAGGAGCAAGCAGGAGCGTTTGCGAGCGTGCACGAGCTGAGCGCTCGGCCCTGGCCTGGCCGACCTTCCCTCCTGGGCCGCACGCTCCAGACAGAACCATTTCCAATCGCGCTTTCCATCTGGCGTTGATTGCTGTCCGATTTCCCGTGCCTTCATTTGCAGTCAGCAGAGGCGGGCTGACTGACATTGAGGGAGAACGACTCCTCGGATCCCATCAATCAAGTGCCATCAGGATGCAGCTTCCCGAGCTGCCGGGCCACAAGGTCACCCTCGGGGGGACATCAGGAGATGAGATCGCGTCTGAAGCGGAGCGCTCCTGTTCCCCTCTCCCACCGCACCCCTGGCTCCGCCGCACCACGGGCAGAGGGAGACCACTGCTCACTGCCCCCTCCATCCCACCACGGGACTCTCAGACCATTTTGGGGATAAGTAGGAAGAAAATTCGTAACTTTTTTTTCAGGAAATAGTGAGACAACACATGGGAACACCTGACAGCGCCAGACACAGAGCTTGTCCCCAGGGCACCGTGTCTGGACCCCCACTCCTCACAGGCGCATCAGCCGGGGGGTCACCTCTCCTGCGCGTGCAGGGTGGGGGCCGTGCAGGCGCACACATCCCCAGTGTCCCCCCTCAAGGGACAGGGTGCCAGTCGGGCTCAGTGAAAGCCGTCAGCCCCGTGCAAAGCCGGGAGATGCAGCGATGCTGCCCGGGCACCAAGCGGGGAGCATGAGCCTTTCCCTCGCTCTCCTGGTGCTCCACCATTCGGCGGCAGCTTTTCCTTCAGGAAAGCCAAGGGGCCGCTCTGCTCAGAGGGTCCACGCGGACTCAGCCCCTCAGCCGAGGGCTTTCCACCGCCGCAGCTGAACGGGGAGAACAGCCGGAGCTGCCGCCCCTGCCGCGAGGTATGAACTCAGCCCATCGCCTGCTTAGCTGGGATGTAAAGTCTGACCATTCCCTGCTGTGGGAATTGGCGCTCATGGTGGGTATGCTGAGCTCCTGGACCTCCCGGGCAGCGGGGAGCCGAACCCCCGTGGTGCTGAGAGCAGGAGCTCAGGGTCTGCCCAGCCCTGGCTGCTGATCTGCGCTCACCTCACTCCTCCGGAGAAAATCCTTTCCCAATTACAGCCCTTCCCACAAAGCGCCTGCCTGCTCACAGCCCTGGCACCTGGGAAGCACGAGCCCGGCCGGCAGTCTGGATGTGGCCGTCACTGTCCGTGCGGATGAGCCAAAGCCACCTGACAGCAGGGACAGGCACAAACAGGGCCGCCAAAGCCAGCACTTCCCTCCTCGTTTGCACACTCAGGGCGGCTGAACCGAGCAAGATACACCTCCATCGCTAATGCATGCTGCAGCGGCACAAAAAAATCCACTTACTGCTCACAGAAGGTATAATCTGCAGATGCTCATCACACCAAATTACCCTGCAATTAGTGTTCTTCATGAAGGTGAACTGAGGCCCTCTGCAGAAGGGAAGGTTTGGAAAGAGAGTGCAACAGACGTAAAGGAAACCAAAGAAACAATCTCCTGAGTTGGATTTAATTTCTGTAACAGCAAACGCACAGATGGGCTCTGCTGTCACCGCTCACTGGGACCAGCCCCGCCACGGGGACCAGCCCCAGCCAAGCACCGCACAGGGCGTCGGGGTGAGCGCAGGCGGGAGGATGGCAGGATGGTGGGCGCGAGAGGTGCGCTGGGCTCCGGTGATGCAAGCAGGGACAGGCAAAAGGACAGACACGCAGCTCGTGGTGCCTGCAGGAAGGCCGAGCCGGCGGTGGGTCTCTGCTCTGCCGGCTCTGCACCGCACTCCCGCCTCTCGCCCTTCCGCAAGCGTGCGTCTGCCTGTCCTCCTCCCCGGAGCAGCCGAGCTTCGGGCTGGGCTGCTCCTCTCAAACCCAGCCACTCTCCCTGCCTGCCTCAGCCCCAGCGCCGCACCGCCTGCGACCTGCCAAGCTGGCCGGGAGAAGCTGCAATTACCACTCAACCCCCAGTGCCATTCTTATGAGTGATGCAGGACAAGGATGAATTATTCTTTTCCGCTGGCTTTGTGCTTTGACACTAAGGATCAACAGTCATTTCCCCCTATCCCCTGAATTCGGGGTGCAGTTGGGTCCCGGCGCCACTCGGGGCTCCTGAGCTCACACCCGGGAGGGGGTCGCAACAGCAGCTGAGATCTTATTAAACATTTCCAGTTACTACCTCAAAGCAAACGAATTAATTTCAAATTGCGTACAAAACAACTTGGCTTCCCTGCTCAGTGTGGCCCTGAACCGTGCAAAATCAGCAGGGTTTGTACTTTATAAGGAAGATTGACCCATAACCAGTAACTATTGATTTTTCCCTTGAAAGCTGCTCTCAGCTGGTTGCCGCAGGGCTGCGCTACACCAGCGGAACAGGAGACAACAGACACCGTTAGAGCATCGGATTGCAAGAGCATATTTTCTCTTAATGAAAATAATCATGACTGCAGTTCCAGGCGCTCTCTCGGGGAGCACTTCGGCAGTGATGGCCACTGCTCCAGCGGTGCTGGGGACAGCCTGTCTGCATCCATGCCTGAAACAGCGCGCACCCGCCTGTTCCCCCACATACCGTTTTCTGCAGATGTGCATGACTGTAACTGCACCCGTAGCAACGCAGTGAGCACGTCCGGGGCTGCGGCCCACAGCATCCCCACATGGGAGTGGGCGATGGGCACAGGGCAGAGGGAATGCCCCCCTTCCCATTGCCCTCTCCCACGGTGACACTCGGCTCCAGGGGACATTTGAGGTTCCTGCGGAGGCACAGGCAGCTCCCTGCGGGCAGGACCTGGTGCTGGGGGCAGGGGCACTGCCCTGGCCACACTCCTCCACACCGCCAGGCTGAGGGATGGCAACCGAATCTGAGGATGTGACTTTCCTATTCACTGTCTTGCCCTCATTAAGGGAAATTAGATTAATTACTTTGTAGCAGGCAATCAATCTTTCCCCGGAGGAACAGGGAGGGGGCCTGGGATTTTGGTCTCCATGTGCGATGTTAAAATTAGCGATTCTGTCTAATCCCATTTTTCAGTGTAATAATGCTTCTGGGCAAGAGGGGTGTAAAGCTCTGTGGCTTATGGGAACTGATTTTCTGAGATAAATAGAGAATTTTGTCCCTGCTCTCGTCAGAGCTAAGGATGAAATTGCTCTGAAGTCCGCACCCTGTAAGCTCTGTTTCCCACCGCTGTATTTTAAGAGGACATTTATGCCTTCTCCAGCTCCGATGTGACAGCCCAGCAGCGGCACCCTGCCATTCCGCTGTGAGGTCTGACCGCAGCAGTTTTCATATTATCTTGCTGTAAATGAGATTCACTGGACAACATGGATCTGATTTGCAGCACAGCTGTGAAAGAAATCCTGCCTTTAAGCGAGCTACCATCTATGAATAAATTGGATATACTTATTTTGGTCTCCTGACAGGCCCAAACTTTCAGCCAAGCCCCAGCCGTCCTTGTGGGCACCTCTCATGGGAGGAAATACTCGATGGACGCCTCAGGAAAGCGCTCGCCTTGCTGGAGGGCACTCGGCACACTCGGCTTTCTCACCCTGCAGGGACGGCATAGCGGCCGGAGGGGACCTGGACTCGCAGTTCCCTTTCCAGAGCGCTGGGCAATTTGGGCAATGGGCTTCCTCTCTGCCCTCGGAGGTGTCAGTCCCTCAGCTCCGGGCAGGGAAGGTGGGTGCTGGCCCTGGCACCGGGAGGGAAAAGCCCTCCGCGTTTTGCTGGTCAGCTGCTGGTAGGACCTGCAGGGACGGGCTGTGACCCAGCGCCATCCTCCTCACGGCCGGGCTCGTGGCCACGCAGGAGTAACAGCGGCGGACCAGAGGAGAGCAGGTCCTGCACACAGGACAGCCCCTTCTCCCAGGGACCTCACCGCGGAGCAGCGCAGCTGCACAGGAACTCGTCTGTGTCATCAACAGATTTCCCACCCAGAAGCTAAGCCACAGCCCCTCTGGCTCCTTAACCAGCCTCCAAGAGTGAATCTTGCCAGCCAGCGTGCCCCTCCCTGCCAAACCATCAGGGACCTGCAAAGGACCACCCGTCCCGCCTCTGAGCGTCTGGGCGTGTGGGAAGACAAGCAAACATCGCAGCCAGGCTCTTCTCCCACCGCACACCTCCAGGATTCACCCGGAGTCCTGCAGCATAATCAATTAGAGGAACACAAGCTGCAGCTGAATCAACAGCAAACAACAGTGTTTGATTTGTTTCCTGGAATCCCCGTCACACACAGTGACATGCGATATGGGATCAGCTGAAAGGCTGTAAGGTCCCCCAGGGAACATCGTGTTACAGCAGACGGTGATGGGCAGAACCCGTCCGCCCGAAGCAGCGCGGACATCATTAAACACTGCACCGCACAGCTTCCCTGCGGCAAGACACCAGCCTGCAAAACCCACGACCATTCACATCTTCTAATTAATACATTATACCTCGTTGAGTGCCCAACTGCTAAATGATGTCAGTCAGATTAATTAAACGTTAAACTTTTGCCAGTTAGCAAAGAAACAACCAAACAAACAAAAAAAAAAACCACCCACCAAAAACACCCACCGAAAGAAAAGCCCACAAAGAAAGGAGGGGAAGAAAAGCCAAGTTAAAGAAGCTGAAGCGGCATTGGCAGGCTGTGCCCGCAGCTGCTGAAGGGTAATTGAAGCCTTGTAACGCTGCCCTCAGAGCATCCATTCCACCAGCAATCACAGAGGGAGAGGTTTGATGAGCCACAGGAAGCAGCTGCAGAGCTGAATCCCCATACTCACCTCTGCTCCATCCATTGCTTCTCTTTTCCACGGGTGGACTCACAGTTCTTCAGCGCGGAGACCACTTACCTGTGTGCAATAGGAGTCTGACACTGTGCTGAGGACCACCACCAGATGAGCCTGCTCATCGCTGTGCTGCAACCTGCCAACAGCCCTCAGCATCGCAGACTGTGGCTCCAAACAGCGCATTCCCATGCAGCAGAAGTGGGGTGAAGAGCGAGGTGAGGAACCAGCTGCCCACATCTGGCCTGAACCAAGCAGGAATGCTGCTGGCAGCAGACCTGGGATCCACGGACTCACCTCCCTGACGGAGATGATCTTTTTGCCTCATTAAAAACTGCACGTTGCTCAGCTTTGAACTGCTGGAAGGAAGAGTCAAGTTTGAGCAGAGCCAGCGGAATGTCCCAGCTGCAGTCAGGTGGCATGGAAATGCACACTGGGGTGGGAGCAGAGAGAGCACACGTCCCCACCACGAAAGGCCACAAAAGCAGAGTCCTTATCGACAGGAACGGTTTCACGCATCACAGACCTCACACAAGGAGCATGAACTTCTCACTGGCCCCCAGACAGCCCTCTCTGATTCACTGAGATGTGGGAACTCATGTAGCAACGTCAGTTTTGTGCACACTCTGATGAGGACAATTTGTTCTATTAATTAAGCAAAGAATGTCTTTTTTTCAACATACCTTTTTCTTGTTATTTCCCTGACCCCTGAGACTTATCTGCGTTTTCAAAAATTACTCAAATTCCACAAATGGATCAATTTTTGGTGTGCAGAATATCTTTACTGCTAGCCGCAGACACTGCAGTTGAACATAAAACTTGGAGATGCAGCCTCTTCAACTAAACCCAGCAAAACGGCAGGTTTCCAGATAGGCATTTCACCTTTGAATCTGCAGTTCTCCCAATCACTTTGAGAAGATAAATGACTTATGAACTCCTCCATGCCTCTTTCAGTGATGACAAGGAGTATTTCCCCTTGTTGTGCCTTCAGCTGACCCAGGGAATATGGATTTCTGGGGGAATCATACAGGTCACCTGGAGGAGTTGGATGCGCTGTCCTGCACCTTCAAATCAAAAACTCCTGCATGAAAAAATTGCCTAGAGACAGCTTTAATTTGTTCTAAACAATCACCCCTTCTATCAGCAAGCAGGGAATTGTTATCTATTTCTTTCTCACAATGTCACTGAATCAGTGACCACCTGCAAGGTGTCCATGATGATAAACGCTTGCTTTGTATACAGAGCTATTTCTGACAACGCTTGATAGTGCACATCTATCAAACTGCCTGGAAGAGCCACCTATTAGGATCATTATCTAACGCCGTCCCTTTGTGGGAGTTCAATGTCAGCACATCCCAGGGAAGGTACCTCACTGGGTACCTATTCTGCTCATTATTTCTCTAGATTAATAGTTTCACATTTCCATTATGAATTTGGGATGAACTTTGGAGCTCTCCCACTCAGAGAGAAGCTGTAGCACAAGCACTGCGACTCCCGAGCATCCTCCCAGTGCGCAGTGTGCTGCTGCACCCACTTGGCGTGAGCAGGAACTCCGTCTGGAGCGTTGGCTGGCTGAGCTCTGTGCCAGCCCGCCAGGGGAAGGCAGGAATGCTTCTTCCCCTGCAAGACTGTAGTTACCCAGCACTAGGAAAGCCCTGGTGAAACACAGACTTGCCCTGCTACTTGCTTGCTCCCTGCTGGGTCTGTGCTGCTGAAAGTACCACCAGCAGCTTGCTGTGTCCCAAGGGAAGCTTCTTTCAAAAGAGCTCTGGTTCAGGTCAGGAGTTTTGATCCTAAAAAGTCAGTGCTCAGCAATCTTTTAGCAAACCACGGCCATTACTCCCCAAACCTCCCTTCCTACAAGAAAGCCACAGCTTTCAGCCCTAGGCAGTATTCATCATGACTGAAATTACAACCAGGAAAAGCACTTTTTCTCATGGAACCAGCCGCAAAGCATGGGGGCCCTAATTCCTTCTGCAGAGCCTCACCTATTAATGCAAAACACAGGCGCTTGGAGGTCACATAGTTCAGTTCTTGGGAGGAACACATACAAAAGCAAGATTCTGAGAGGGCACCTTGATGTCCTCTAGCCTTTCCCCTCAAGGCTGGCTCTGTTCGGAGGACAGCCCTGAAGCCATGCGCACCGCGCCTCAGACCTAGCAGCAGCTCAGACAACTCACGCTAACATCAGCCCCTTTCTGTGCACTGAACTGCTCTGGCCAGTGATGGATGCAGCCTCTTCCAACATGACAGAATAGTTATTTTTTTATTATTTTCCTCAATAAAAAAGGTGCAATAAATTCTAATGCCATTGCATATTATAGGTAGAAAAATTATTTTACAAAATGGAAGTTTAGAACTAACGGAAGAAGACACAAAGTGTAACAAGAACTAAAGGAAGCAGTCCAAAGTGTAACATTCTGTATTTACAGAGGGATGTCAACATTCACTGAGTTTCATCTAATGGGTTTTTGCACCGCTGCAAACTTGTGCGAGACGAACCTAGAAAGACAGAGAAAGCAATCAGTACTCTGAGAGACACTCTTATATCCCACAACCACTTACAGCTTCTGCCTGAAGTAGAAGACACTTTCAGTTTTGATTCAGTTTTTCAAAACATTGACAATAGTTCTTTTTCCAGAAGTGCGTGGTTTATCCACAGTTTGTATTAAGCTAGGTGTGATGTAAAGCTACTCCCCACGCCATCCCTTCTCAGCTCATGCTTCTTCTTGACCACTGACATGAGCCAAAATACAAAACAAAGGGGGGAAAAAATAAGTAGTTTCTATTACAGCTCAACAGACCAGTGACTAATGACAGAGCAACAACACTGCCTTACAACTTCAGGTCATGACTGACAAAATACATAGACTTACTGATAGCTTCTTCGCATTTCCTTGGGCTCTTGGATTCAGATGAAGAAAATTCTTCTTGGTCAAATCACTTGCTGTTAAACAAATGCTCTGCAAAAAACCCTCAAATCTTAAGTTTTCAGTTTGGTCAGCTGCAGTAGCCAGAAGCAGCAAAAAAAATTAAGTTAAAAAATAAAAGTAAATAAAATCCAAGCATAATAGGAAACCATGTACAGACAGAGAACTACATTGAGCTTGACCAGAAGCTCAACTTATACCTTCCTTGCAGTGCATGAACACATTAGCACCAGCAGAAGCTACTTTAAATGTTACTTAAATGCACAGCAAAACATCGTTCTACATTGTGCTTTGAACAGTTCCCACTTCTGACTAAAAATCTTTCAAGGTTCTTTTAAGCTAGTCTATCCACTGGTAAGCTGCAATAGCACAACTAAAGAGACAAGAGTCGACAACCTGAAACTGGTAAGGCCCCCAAGAAGTTACAAACTACCCCTTCAGCAGAGATTTTGCAGGTTAAAGTTTCTGATTTACACCCCCTCCTCCCACAGGGACTGTAATGAAGACATCATGGCTGTCAGCGAGGGGGCTGCCACTGGGAGAGATGGTGTTAACAGTCATTTACTGCAGGTGTGCACAAAGCCAGTGCCTTGAAAATTCTGAAACAAAAAGTTATAGGTAAGTCATTTCACTGCACAAAGCACTTTGACTAAAAGGGTATTTCAGGTTCAAAGAGCCGCTGAGGATTATGTTGCAAATAGATGACACATATAAAGCAAACAGCAAGGCACTCCCCTATATAAGAGATTAACAA
This sequence comes from Vanellus vanellus, assembly GCF_965231255.1. NCBI lineage: Eukaryota > Metazoa > Chordata > Aves > Charadriiformes > Charadriidae > Vanellus > Vanellus vanellus. Next base: position 8,234,349 of record NC_138927.1, on the reverse strand, counting down.
AGAAATTTAACAGCATACAAATCTGGAATCAAATTTGGGCATGACCACAGAGGTACCCCCCTGAGCACAGAGATCAACAATTCCACCAGTAGCTGGAGTGATGAAGTTGGGTTTGCTTGATCTGTTAAAGGGAAATAAACATCTGCTCACAAGAACACTTTTAACAAATGTACAAGCACTATCTTATCAAAGACTCGAATGAGGTTATCACCACAGAAAAACAGAGGTTCTTACTAACCAAAGGTAAACCCCAAAGCTTGGGATACCCGGTGATCACAGGAGAGGAAGTTGCCCACCTTTCATTCACTGTCAGATCACTTTTCCTATAGCATGGCACAACGACATCAACCAGCCTACTAAACCATACTCCATTCCATTTAAGAGATATATTATCACTATACACTCATTCTCCATTTCTGAAATCCAGTGGAAAAGGTATCCCCTAGTCCCTTGTACCCACGTGCTTCACTCCTGCTGAAGGAGCTCTTCTGCTCCTGGACACTGGCAGGTTTTAAGTGGATGCCTTCACCCGAAACACACATTACTCACTTGACTACTACGTGACAGCTGAGTCTACAGTGACTAGATGCTTCCATACAAAATGTTTGGCTCAAGAAGCTCCTTTTTATGGCACAAGAGTCCAGAAACAAACACCATACAGGCTTCTCTGACCTTCCCCTATTGCTAGAATTTTCAAGGAAGTGACACCTGTATTGAAGTCCCCCTCAAAGTATCCCGGACAGTTATATTATCACAGGTATCATCGCAGCATGTAGTTTTTATCTTGGGAATAAAGTAATCTTTTTTTTTTTTTTTTTTTTTTTTTTTTTTACACCTTTCCAGTTCTTGGGATTAAAGTTTTCAGCTTCTAGCTCTGGAAGACCTTGGCTATCATGTTTTGCTTTCTTTGCTAGAGGACACAAAGGAGGCTCTCCTTCAATAGCTTCAATATCCTGTTCACATTTTTCCCCTAGAAAGATAAAGTGTTATCTAAGTTGAAAATAAATAATAACTTTACATTCTTAGATAGCAGTGGAGGTAAACAGTAAACAACCACAAGCATTTTTGGCAACAATTTGCTTCTGCAATCCAAATTCCAACCTATCTCAAATGGTTGGCAGAGCACTATTTTGAATTATTTTCAGCATTTTAATAAATTAAGCAGAGCTACTGCAGACAGTAAGGATAAAAGTGGGATTATTTTCCTGTTTTTAAATATATTGAGGGGTGTTGAGTAAGAACTGAATGATTATTCACAGTATGTAAACCATGACACTTTCATCTCACTGAACTCATCACGATGCTTGAAACAAACTGACCTTTCCTGATGATTTTTAAAGGAGTCTGGAAAACTTCTGCTGTTAACTTGTCAACTTCTCTTATTTCCAAGGCTATCTAAATTAAAAACACCATTAGGATTATCAGAAGTTATGAGAAATTCAAGTCATAGAGCAAATCCTTAATTACTTTACAGCAACAATGTTTTCTTTACAGCAACATGTTTTCTGTTATGCTCAAACTGGGACCTTTGATGTTATTCTGGAGGTGACAGCAACCCGTGAGGTCTGCATGCCATTCAGGACTCAACATGCCTTACGTGGCAGCTGCAAGTTTGCTTCACCATCGCCCTTCTGCTCAACCAATTTAGAAATGCTTTAATTTACTGAAAAGTGTGTCGCTCTCAGGTATCGTGAGTGAAATCAAGCAGGTAAGACCAACAAGGAGCAGCATGAGCATACAAATGCTATACTGGCTACAACAAGCACCTCTTACTAGTAAGTCTTAAAGCAGCATTTGTGAAAGTATTTATGTAACCTCTGCTGCTGCAACGCTCATACAGACACAAGAAACCCTTTGTTTCCAAGAGAGGTACACAATGCCATTGTTGAGAGATATTAGTTGTTCAGCTTAAATAAGTAAGTTTTAACTAGAATAAATTTCTTAAGGTTATAACACAGTGTGATTTGCACTGTTTGCTTAGCTTTATTTAGCATGAGTAGCTAGATTTGCTGAAGCCTTTAGACAGCAATAGATTTAATTTTCTCAGTAATTTTCTTAGCAGCTGGTATGGTGCTGTGTTTAGTCTTTTAGTATAGGAAAAAACATTAGTAACACACTGATGTTTTGGTAATGTTATCCCCAAGTCTGGGACTTTTCAGTTCCCCACGTTCTGCCAGTGAGCGCAGGTGTGCAAATGTAAACCAGAAGATAAGGAGTCTCCAACCCTCAGCAGAGGCTGCAAATCAACAAGGTACAAGCAGTCAACAGCCGGCCTGGACACAGAGAAAGAATCTAACAAAGTGTTAGAAGACACCAGACCAAAAATCACCATTGAACTAACAGATGCATAAATAACACGAGAGGCAGGTGTAGAGATCACAAGGGTACAATTGCCCAGGGATTTCTTTGTCTGGGGTCTCTCTCTGGAAGCACCCCGCCTGATCTGTCCATGCTGCTGCACCTCTCAATTAAATTACTTATTTTCATAAAACCTGATGCCTGTGAGACTCCGCTGCAGGAAATCAGGGGTCGAGCCTGGACGAGGGAGCGCACCCCATAGTGAGTGTGTGTGCCAGGAGTCAAAAGGGGTACCTGTTGCCTCACGGGGGTCACCCGCTGCGAAGGGACCCTGGTCCTGGCAGTGACAGAGGTGGGTGGTGCACGTGTGACTCTGGATGGGGTATGAATGCTCAGGCAACGGCTTCTCTTTAACAGCCATCAGGAAAGCTTAATATTTACACTAGAAACCTACTGTTGCTGCCTCTTCCAACGCCTTCGTGCTTCCTCCTCCCTTCGCTAAAACCACAATACGTTAAACCCCCCAATCCATATCTAAGCCGCCTGTGCAGTGGAGACGGACATACTTCAGTGCGTCACCACCAGAGTGCACAAACCCCGCACGGAGCGGTTTTCTTGGCAGCCTCGGCCAAAGTGAGCAGCGCTCCCCCGCAGCCCGCGGGAATTCCAGAGGGGATCACGGCTGCTCCTCTGGCACCGTCGGGTTTGGTACCGAAGGGAAAAGGTGCCCCCGGTCCCGGCCCTCCCGTACCGGAGTACTCGGCCCCGTTCGCCTAGCGGCTCTCCGGCGGCAGCCATTGTCGCACAGGCGCTTCCCCCTCCTCGACGAGGTGCTCCCCGGCCGCCCCAACCCGCTCGATCCGCCTTCCCCCTACGCGGACGCACACGGCGGCGGCTGCTCCCATCGCTCGGGGCGGGCTCCCCACCGCGGCCCAACCCCTCCAGCACGGCCGCCACCCCCTTCCGCCCGGCAGCCATAACGCCGGGGGCGGGGCCCGCAGTGCCGGGGCCGGCCAATCGGGGCCCGGCGCAGGATAATGACGCCATGGGGCGGGGAGCGCTTCCGGGTCGGCCGGTCGCCATGGCGGCGGCGCCGCCGCGAACAAAACCCCGTACCCGCCCCGGTCTCGCCCCTGTCCCGTTTTCATCTTTGGCTCAGGATTACCGGGTCTCTCCCGAGGCGAGACGCGAGAGGGCGCGGGGTCTCCTTCCTTGTCCGAAAGGGAGAGAACTCGTGGGTTGAGACAGAGACGGTTTAACGGGCAGAGAAAAGCCGCACCCGCCCGCAGAGCCAAACACGGGATTCACTCGCCGCTCCCCGTGGGCAGGCGGGTGCTCAGCCAGCCCCAGGGCAGCTGGGCGCCATCACGCCTGTAGGCGACTTGGGGAGACAAAACCATCACTCCAAACTGCCCCCCCCCCCCCCCACTTTACACATGGCGCCATGTGGCCGGTCACGGTGAACTGTCCTGGCTGTGTCCCCTCCCGGCTGCGTGGGTGCCCCCACCATCCCCTTGGCGGGCAAGTATGAGAAGCTGAAGACCCCACGACTGCTTAGCAACAACTAAAATGTCAGGGTGTTACCAACATTACTCTCCAAAATGTGGCACTGCACCATCTGTGAATAAAGTCAACTCTTGCATTAGAAACCAGGACACCGGCATGAGCGGAACTTACTATGAACTTCTACTCAGTTACATAAAGGAACTACTTAAAGACATTTACATCTGAGACTCTGTTACAGAAAACCTAGGGCAAAGAAACATCTTTAGTTGGACGGCTACTTCTGCATGGGGCCCACTGTGCCCACCACACGCTTGTTACCCTGTGGGGAGAAGGGGGGAAGGGGAAGGAGCCTTAGACCACCAGAACCACCCACAGACCCCCAACCCCCCTGACTCCCACTGAACTTCACCTTGCACTCCTGGTTTTGGTTACGATGCCTTTGGTGCTCCATCTCCAGGCTGTGGATCTGGTCCTGGGCAGCCATCTCCACTGACGGTGGCTGCAGTGCCTCTGCCACCTCCTTTATAATCTTTTGCAGCTGCTTCTTGGTCTCCTTCAGCTTCAGCTGTGCCTGTCAAGAGGGAAAACAGCTGTGATTGTGGCGGTGGGGGGTGAAAAACGGCACTGGTGGGGGGAAAACTGGCCTTGGTTGTGGGGTTTGGAGGTGCCTGCACTTCCCCACATGGGATTTTGGGTGTGGAAATGGAGTAATTGGTGCAAAATCACTTTTCTCCTGGGAAGAAGCCTTGACCCATCTCAGTCTGTTCCAGCTGAACACCCATGTCTTTGGCCTTGGCTTTGAGGATGGGGCAGTTCTGGCAGTCGATGGCCCACTAGGGGGAGGGTCAGGGACCCCGGTGTCCAGGGGTCCACCAACACCCACACCCCGAAGGGATCCCATGGCGACCCAGGGGATGCAACCCCCCACAGGGGACCCAGAAAATGGGGGATCATTGGGGGGCAACATTTTGGGGACCCTGCCATTGCTCCCCCGCTTCAAGCACTCCCCAACTGCCCCCCATTTTCCCTCCACGTTGCCCCCCCATTCCAGGGTCCTCTTACACCCCGCACTCCCCCCCATCTTGAGACCCCCCCATTCACGTTCTTCGTCACGGTCTGTGGCAGGAGCAGCTGTAGGGCAGTTGTAGCCCCCACAGGGCTTCGATTGGCCGTGACACCGGTCCGCGGTGGCGTTCCCAGTGAAGCGGCGGGATGCCCGTCTCTTAAGTGACGGATCTGCCGAGCGCTGCGGCTTCCCGGGGAAGGCCGAGCGCAGACCTGTGCCCGCATCGGCTGCAGACGGCTCGTGCTCCCCGTTTTCAGGGCGAAGCAGATCCCCGGCGCGGCGGCCACCCAAAGCCGAACCCGCGGGCGGCAGCGGGACCACAGGACCACCCGCCCGCCAGCGGCTCCCCGGGACGGCGCTGTAAGTGCCGTTCTGAGGGCGAAGGGAGATGACGTCACCGCGCTGGCGTTGCTGCGGCTTCCGGGCGCCACAGGTGATGACGTGTGCGCTTGCCTGGGGCAGGTTCCGCGGCCGCCAGGCGGGGACTGCTCCCGGCGGGGACGGGGCGGGGGATGCCGGGGTCGGCCCGGCTGCTGGAGGCGGCTCCTCCGGCCGCCCCGCGCCGCCCCGGCCCCCGCCGCGCCCGCCGGCGCTGGTCCGGCCCCGCCGGCGGCGAGGGGCTCCCGGCCAGACAAGTGTCCCCTGCACCCCCTGCGGACCCCGTGTGAGGCGGCCGCGACACTGCCCTGAGTCCCAGCACGACTGCTCCGAGCCTTCCGCTGGGCTGTCTCCTTCCCAGGATGGCGAGGAACCGAGTCCTCCTCCCGCTGCTTCAGCTGGAGATAAAGCAGGTGGTGCAGTGAAGGCGCTGGCTTGGCACGTCAGCCGAGAGCGCCGGTTACTTGGCAAAGGGCCGTACGGCAGTCTCGATGCAGACACTTCTGCATGCAAAGCACTTCCCATCCCTCCCGAGTGGCTCTGTCTCTCCGTGACCTGTCGCTGACTCATTTTGTCAGGGTGCTGCTGATGCCATGGGTTGCATCACAGCATCGGTTCAGTATAAGGCACTTATTTTCCTGTCCACGGTGGGATGAGCAATTTCATCTAGTTTCCTTTTCCCGAGCTTCGATTCCAGCCACAAACTCCTCCCAGCTCTACATACTCACCTCCCGTGTTTAGGCTCCAGTCAGTGAAGCAGCACTGGTAAACTGCATTAGCCTTTTCCTGCTGCTAGTGTTCAACCCTGCACCTTCCCCAGGGACATCGCTGACTTCTGGTTTTAAGCAAAGGGGGAGTGTGTGCTGTGTGGTGACACAGACGGCAGTAGGTGTATGTAGATGCCCTCCTGGCCATCGCCGAGCGCTGGTATCTGCAGAGGCTGCCAGTCTGAAATCCCTCTGTGTGTGTATTGCATGGGGCTTGAAAGGCGTGAGGATGGATGACTGTAGGGTGAATCCTGGGGCGTTGTCCTTGCCCAGGCCTTGAGGTATCGTCATCATAAAACGATAAATCATGGTGTTCCTGGATGCAGAATTGTGTTTACATGTGCATACACTACACAGCCCTTCAACACCCTTCTTCTCTGTCAGTCTGTCTTTAGTACAGCTGCATAAAGAATAAATGGATTTAAATTTTGGAAGGTCTTCAGAACAGTTCGGTGGTGGCCCTTCTGCTTCCCCCAGACATTTAGCCCTCTGAAGTCTGTCTTTGGGCTAACAGCAGCCCTGCTAAAAGTGCTGAGAGAGCCTTCTGAATTAAAAGTAGCCGCGAACTGACTCTGACTGAAATGGGGTGAAGGAGGTGCTCATTGAAGATTTGGTGTGATTAATTACTCTGTACTGTTTCTGGCTGATGGGCCGTGTCATCAGCTGCATTTGTCTGCAGTGTTCTGGAAGGGCACGACTGAACCTCCGCATCATAGCGCTCTAATTGGATACAACTGTGGGTTTGTTCCATTTCAGGATCTGGATGTTTCAGCTCAGGACGGCTGCCAAGGTCCCCAGTTGCTAACAAGAACATGGTTCCTTATGCGTGTGAGACCCTTCAGCCGGCATTCGCTGGGGAGTCTCTGCGGGTTCGAAGGTTCCCACCATGAAGACAGCCAGGATGGGCATTCAGTCTTCAAGCGTTTAACCTGAGAGCGCTCAAGTGGGAATCTCCCCTGCTGATCCCTGGGAGTCTGCACGGCTGAGGTAGACACCTGCGCGCCGGCGGCAGGGGTACAGTTGGGCGGTGCCGTCCCAGCCCGCAGCTCCGTGGAGCCGGGGCAGGCTGCCCACTGTAGGCACTGCTCTTCCTCCCCGTGTCCCCTCCACATCCTGAGGGGACGGCCGTCTCCTGGCAGTCCCTGGCTCACTCTGGGTTTGTTTCTGTGTCTGAGCTTTCCACGACTGAGCTGTGACATGGCCCACCGTTAGCAAGCCACGTCTGCTGTCATCAGCGCAGGATTTCAGCGTCTGTCTGAATACTGGGCCGGGAGGGCGGCGAGTGGAAAAGCAGCAGCGTCTGCCCGGCGGGCAGCGGGGTCCCCTCCAGCTGCCTGGGGAAGCCGAGCGTGGGGCCGGGGGGCTCCAGCCTGTGTGATGCCCGAGCAAGGCCAGCGCGTAGGGGCAGTATCGAGGGCTCTGAGGCTAACTGGTAAAATATACCTAACCATAAAAATAAATCAGAGTACCTTTATTTTTGGAGCAGAGCTCTTAAAGTATTCTTGCACAGAAAGCTGTCTTTCAGGAATGCAATAAAACAAGGTTAGCAGCTGGAGCTACCTTGTTAAAGTAAATTTTTCAGGAAACACAAAGCTCACGCTTTGATTTTCAGCTTTACCTCCTGCTAACTTAATTTGAAAATAGTTATTCTTCACTTACAGGGAAAGCACAAACTAAAATCAGTTACTAAATTTGAATACCCACGAACATTTATAGAGAGCATCTGACTTCTATCTGGCTAGTCTGTTTTTTCATGTAGGGTGAAAGTTAGCTTCTGATGCAGTGGTGTCTCTGCACAGTTCTGCTTCAGAAATGAGGACCCGCTTCACCATAAGCTCATGGGTTTCAAACAGATTTTAAAATTGAATTTTCTACAATGGTCTGCACTTAGGAAAAAGGCAAAGGATTTGGCACCTGAATTTCAGTGTAAAGTGAGTCAGAGGCAGAAATATGTGATAAAAAGTTTTGTGAGTCATTTAATAAACCAAGCATGGGTTTCACAAGTCCCGGTGGTTTTCCTGCTTATTCTTTGAGATTTTCATCTTGGCCTAAAGCAGAACTCCTTTGCAATTTTGCGGGGCCCAAGAGGCTGTGTGAGCGCTTACCCGCTCAGAAATAAAACATTCTCCCATCTACATTAATTGGATGGGTAGCTCTGTTCCTAGCGCTCGGCCATCTACGCTTTAGTCTTCCTCTGGTGCTCTTGACTTTATCACAGCATTTGCCCTCTTGAGTTGTTGGTGAGCTCCAAGGGGGGGCGAAATCTGCTAATCCGATAGCTGTGCGTTGAGTGAGGACACATCTGGCTGAGAAGCAGGGATGCGCTTTCCTGCAGTGTGGACGCGCTCAGCTCAGGGTCCGTTGCGTGCGCTTGCAAAGATGGACACAAGCAGTTATTTGCCCGGCTCCTCGCTGCTGCAGCTCACCCCTTGTTGCTACACGCAGCCCCTCCTATCCCGGCCGACCCTCTAGGGCCGCCTGTTCTGCACTTCTCGCTTCCACAGAATGGAGGCCGTTCTCATCGCTCGCCTTATCTGCCAGTCCCGCGTAGGTTTTATTTCAATCCTCCCTTCCTGCTTTTCCCCTCAACCCTCTCACTCCTCCTCCCTCCTTCTGTGGAAACAAATCTACAGTAGGTGTCTCTTGAACTTGCCTGAACTCCTTGTCCCAAGCACCTTCCTGACTAATCCTTTCCAGATGTCCAGGAACTTTTATGTTTAGCAGCTTTGCTCAAGTTCCTCATTCATTCTCAGATAAAGCGAACATTATATTTCCTAATATTATTTGAAAAATAAGACTGGTCACGGCCTTCTGAGAAGTCATTGCTGCCTCAAAATGCAGTGTTTTAAGCACCACTGCACCCTTCTACCCTCAAATTGGAGCACAAGAGATAGTCATAAATAGCATGGGAGTTTAATTTTCCATAGCTGACTATGCTGCATGGCTGCCTGTGCAATCTTGAAAACACTCAGTACTGCACTTGTACCCAGCCAAGGGGCAGAGGTGTTGGCTTGCAATTTCCCAGCTACAGCAGCATGGAGAAATCAGGAGACCTGTTCCATGTTCCTCTGATGGTGACCCAACAATGGAAAACGAGTTTGTCTGCCCATCCTCCCATCTAGTTTCCAGTGTAACTTTGGTTTTGGGGAGATGACAGTTACTTAAGGCAGGGATAAATGGTCAGTGCCTTCTTTCGCTCACACTCTCTGGGTGACCTGTGCATCCTGTCTTTGGTGTTGGGTGTGTCGGGCTGCATGCAGCCTCACGGTTTGTGCATAAAGGCTGCGTTTGGCATGGGCCTCTGAAGAAAAGGGCTGTCTGTCATCCCAAAGTCCGGTGGGATGATAAGATTTGTGAGGTTGGAAGAAATGCCCGAGCCAGTTTAGTCCTGGAGACTGCCTCGCCAGCGCAGCCTCTGGCTTGTCTTGAAGCTATGTCCTGTGGTTCCCCATGTGCCTCCAGTGGCTTTTCATCCCTCCCCACTGCACTCCGTGTGCAGCGATGCTTGCGGTTGGTTTTGGCTATTAGAAAAAAGTTTTGGGCTGTTCAGTGGGACTTGGTCTTTTTCCTTCCATTTTTCCTTACTTTGGGATTCACCTAGCATGTAACATGTTGATTGCAAAATGCCGGTGGTAGGAGAGAGACCTTCCCAAAGTTCAGATTCTTGTTGTGGAACAGTTTTGTGCCATCAGTGGCCTGGGCTCCAGGGACGGGTATGTGTCGGTAGGACGAACCTGCTTTGTTGCCCTGTGCTCCCACCGGCTCCACAGTTGCCATCGCCTTCCCACACAAGTAGCACTTACAGAAATATTAAGTAGCTACTTAATTTCACAGCAAAACAAGCCTCTGTGAGATGTGGTGCTCCTCTGTCCACCAGTGTACCACAGCTGCCTTCCACACTGGGGGCTGACGCGGGACGGCTCCCTCTTCCTTTTTCTCCGCAGCCCAGACGATCTCTAGGCCACCTGGGGAAGGCAGAATGAAGAACATCAAGCCGGTAAGTCTCCTAACCATTCTGCTATGTGAAGAATGAATCCAAGAGCCTTTGCACACCATTAATCTTTTCCAATTCCTAAGAAAGCAAATGATCTCCTCTTGCTCCCATAAATTCAACCTCTCTCTCCCGCTTCCCCCCCAGTGTTTGAACTGTTCGCCAAGAGCTTTATTAAAAACTACAAGATGCAGTTCTGTTTCTAACTGAATCCCAAACAACTGTGTTAGGTGGAGAAGAAACATTTGGTGCAGTCAGCTTTAGAGCATTTTTGTCTATAGTCCATGGCCACTTGTCAGCCAGAGACCAGATTCAGCTCTGCTCTAAGCATATTAGGACGTTTTCTCTTTTCTCCTGAGGTTAGGAGATGCATTCAAGCTGGTCAAAACTCACGACCTCATTTCCAAGAGCACCTGGCAGTGACTGCTGGGAATAGCTCATACGGCGCAGCAGAAGGGATGCTCCCCTTGAGACGGCAGCGTGGTCCAGTAACGCCTCACCCTCTCCTGACTCTGCGTGACCTGGCCTGCCCCTGAGCCTCCAAACGATGCTGTGCTCCGCAACGTGCTGTCGGCCCTGGGAACAAGCTGTGCTGTGCAGCTGCCAGGTCCAGGCAGCTCTCCTGCCGCCTCGCTTCCCTGCCCTTAAGGGGGAGGTCTCTGGAGGTGCCGCAGACGCTGCCGCCTGTCCTCAGCCCTGGCCAGTGTCACCTCTGTGGGAGGTGTGGAGTGGCCGGTGATCGCCCCCAGCTTTTGGTGTGAGCGGAGAAGCTGCAGCCGGTGCTGGGAGGCAGTGGCCAAGGGCGGCTGTGGGCGTGCTGGGACAGCCGGGGCGGGGGCGGCAGGGTCCCGGGGAGGGTGGCTCCGCGCAGCAGCGCTGGCGAGGGGCGCCCCGGGGTCCCCGCCAGCTGCCGTGCGTCACCGCCATTCCTTGGCACCGCGTGCAATGTGTCACAGCCTTCTCCCTTTCATTTCCTAATGTTCCCTCAGTCTGAAACCCATCAACCAGTGCTGAGAAAAAACATTTGCAGAGGAAGCCAAAGCAGAAGTAAGCAAAGCTGTTCCTTTGGCTGAATTGCTCCAGCTCGTTGTGTCCGGCTACTTTGTTTGAGCAAGAAGAGACTGCTGCTGCCTTGTGCACCTGAGCCATGGGGAGAGGACAGCAGTGACAGCAGTCTTATTTTGTGCTTTCACTGGCAGAGAAACATCACATCCTTGTTTTGAAAACAAATGAGTGGCTCCACTGTAATGGAAGAGGAATCGTGGTTCTGGAATAAGTCCTACGTTTTCTATTGCTTTGGGTGTCTGAGAAATAAAATACCATTATTCATTTCTTTTGTTTACACGTTACCCTCAAAAGTGGGCTCCACCATCTCCCTCTCCTCATGGAGGAACTGAAATGACTGAGAAGTTTGAACAGAGCTGGTCCTGAAAGCAAAATAGAAAATGAGGGGCTTGCCCATCAGGAATTGTAAAGGTCTCATTGATTTACACAGGCTGCACTTAAAGATGGTCGTTAGATCAATGGGTTTGACATTCCCTCCAGTCTGTTGCAATGATAGATTTTCCCTGCCATTCAAAAACCCGGCCTAATTTGCCATCTATGATGATTTTTTGCAATGTATTGTAGTTGGCTTTTCTATGCTGTTTCACGCTCAAGGGACCTTGAAATTTTCACTCATTCCTGGGCATTGCAAATCGGCCTCTGCTTAGCAGCCGTTCTCAGAGGGCTGGGGAACAGGAATCCCAGAGTTTCACTGAGAAAAATGTCTGGCGGTGTGGGGTGTGGAGGACGTACGTGGGCGTACGGTGCACAGGAGAGCAAGAACCTGGAAATGACTGAAATACCTGCAGACGCCAAGCTCGAGACAGGGGAAAACGCTGAAAGCAGTATCCTGAGTTGCCCAGGCCAGTTCTCTACACAGAGCTTTCCTCCCTCAAGAAATCTCCACGTTGTTGTGCAAGGCGAGGGAGAGCTCACCTGGCGTGGCTTTGCTGAGGAGAACTGTTTCATGGTGCGGTTTCGGTACCTCTCTGCCCAAACCCCGGGGAAGAGGGAGAGAGCAGGATGTGCAAGCGGGAAGATGGGGCTCTGGAGTGTGGCTTTCACAATGAGTGCTTTTAAACTTAATAAACCTACCCGTGAGTCAGCTGCCAGGAGCAGAGGAGGGGAGAAGTAAAGGATGGAAAAGTCCAGCTAATTGTGCGCGAAGGAGAAGCAACTGAAGCCATTCTGGAGCCGGAGAGCCGGCGGCTGATTTCTCTGGAGGATGGGGCTGGGAGGGCATCTGAGGCAGCGACAGAACCGTTCTGCTCATGAGGAACCTGAAAACGAACCTCTGCTGCCATTTGTGTCAGTGACATCTGTGGAAGTCGGGACTTTGGGTGGGCTGAGCCCCCCGAAGCGGTGGGGGTCGTGCCGACATTCCCGCTCCCACACTGCATCGTGCCTGGCAGCTGGGGGTCCCATGTCCCCCTGCCCGAGGCGCGGGGAGACGGGGAGCCAGCGACGTGGAAAAACCCCGGAGGCACCAGGGGAATAATCCAGACCAGCTTTTGCTGGACATGACTCCCCCAAGTCTAAAAGGCTTTTTGGTTGAGTTTAATAAGATTAGTCTGTAAGCTCTGGAGATGTCAGCCTGCTGGCAGGTCTGCGTTCAGTAGTTCCCCGCGCGCCAGGGAATGCTGTTGCTCATTTCGTTGGCGTTGACTTCGCTGGATCAGGCTGTTGCTTTGCTTCTCAATTAGCTGCATCTGCACAGCAGTGACAAGCTGGAGATTAGGAAGCCCAGAGAGGGGTGCAGGAAAGTTCACCCACGTGGAAGGGAGCTCCCCGCGCCCCCCACCCTGGGGACGCTGGGGGTCGGCACCCAGGTGACCCCCGTCCCCGCCGGGAGCCCTGCCGCGATCCAGGGCCCCCCTTGTCGCCGCTCCAGTGACACTGTACAGCTTGTTCCATTGCTGGGGAGTGCGTGTTCTCTAGAGCTCCAGTTTAGGTCTGTGCTGACATTATTGAAGCTACTGGTAATAAAACATGTCACTACAGGGGCCAGGGCCACTTCTGATCCTGCAAAGAGAAAGCAAAAAAAAAAAAAAAACCCCAAACCCCTAAAACTCCAAAAACCTGAAACCAAACACATCTTGACAGGAGGTCTGGGTTCCCAGGGATGCAGAGCACTTGGTCCTGCTGCCCAGCCCCGGCGAGAGGCACCTCCCAGACCCACCGTGTTGGCCATGCAGAAGGGACAAGTGGCGCACGGGAGTCGCAGCTTCGCGGTGCCACATCATCGTGCAAGTGCTGAACGCTCCCAGTGCAATGAACTACAAATAAATGCTGTTGATGCCTCTGCCATCCCGTCAGGGATTAGTACATGCTGGAGCAATTTGCATGGGGATAAAACTTGGAAGAAAGGGCAATGCTGAGGGAATACGGTATTATTTATTATTGCCAGTTGCAAGGGAACAGCAGCAGCCTCCAAGCTTGTATAACTCTGGAACATGACTATTATTAGAACGGAAAGTTAGCAAGCAATTAGCTAATTGCAATTCACATTGTCTGTTGGCAATTATAAGGAGAACAGTTATAAACTCCACCAGATGGAACTCAAATGGGTCAGTCTCGCTTTTTTCTTTTTTCCATCCCCAAAGGGCATTTGCTATGAACTAAACTACAGGTTCTGACCAGGGATTTGTGGAAGAAGTGCGTCCTGTGAGTGAACACGCTGAAGGGGTCCCTGCAGACGCTTTCCCCGGCCGAGGCGATGCTGAGCTGCCACCTTGGCGTGTCTGTGCTCGCCAGCAGCAGAGCTGCCCCGCACCCGCAAGGCTAATTGCTCTGTGGTTTCATTCATTTACTCTGCTGTGGTGATATTTGTTTAGTAGCCCTGGAAAAGGGGGGAGCAGAGCAATCCGGCTAAAACCTATATTTTTTCTCGTCCATTTGTTTATGACTCTATACAACTTCAAATAATACCTTCTCTTCTTTCTCCAGCAGTGACACAAATCAACGGGGCCTCCCTGAACCTGATTTCTAAACCTTTTGAGGTTATTTGGGGTTATTTGAGGTTATCTTCAGTCCCTAGTGAGACAGAGTCAGAAAAGGCATCTCCGCAAAGTTTAGCAGGAGGTGAGGCAGCACTCTGCTTCCCCTTGCAAGCTGCAGGAGATACCAGCAGGGCAGTTCTCATGGGACAGAGATTATCTCATTGCTTTAGGGAGAAATATCTGAGTGACGCAGCACTGGAACATGACTGACGGCATGAAACATGAGGCTTGGATTCAAGGGATCGCTCAGTGCCTGTTTTACAGTTGTTTAAGCCAAGGAAGGATGCAGACATGCTCACTACCTGGGCCGCTTTGTTATCTTCTGGATGAGTTTTGTACTTGACAAGCAATATTTTAGAGTGATGCTGTAGAGAGATGTCTACTGAATGGTTGAGAAATTGTCATTTACCCACGAAGCATTTTTCTGTTGAAGTGTGTTGGGATCCAAGTGGCACGCGTACAGAATGGGGTGTTTCCGGCTGGAGGTATGTGGGTGGCGTACAGGGAAGCACGGAGACGCTGAGTATTGCAGCCTGCGGTGCGGTGGTCTGTCTGTCAGATTTACAGCGTGTGCATGACCGTGGCATGCAGCGCTGCTCTGACATGTCATGTGAAAACTGTTTATGCATCTCAGATTCCTATTTAGAGTATGGATGAGAACAGACAGATTGGGCCTTAAAAATATAGCATCCCAGAAGATATTCTGAGGCAAACATTTGGCTGAACAACCTCCAATCCACAGTCAGACTTTCTGTGGCCATGGAAGGAGCTTTGCTCCTTACCTCCTCTGGATGGTGGTGATGCCACTGACTCCAGCAAAAGAAGAACATCCCAGTTTCAGGTCAAGCTGACACTGATGCAGACACAGCTGTGGGATCTGAAACAGATTAAGCCTAGATATATGAATTTCATAAATAGTAATACAAACTCACTGCACACCTTAGGCTGATATTAAACAGAGGATGAGTTGGTATTCATCTTAGAGTGAGCGCATTACAATGAAATGGAAACATCAGGTTTTACTTACAAACCCCAGGTTTCCCATAGGAGGCAGTTTATGGAGTGACCATTTATTAAAGACAAATGCTATCATTTGAAACATATCTCATGTAGAGCAGGGGACTGCCTGATGCAGAGGAGTAGTAACTGGAGATGGAGCTTTGCATTTACAAGCCATTGATTTAAACAGGCTCCGCATGTACAGGAACGTGTGATGATAGCTGCCGGGTGCCCGAGTGTCCACCGAGAGCCCCAGCCCGTGCCTCCCACAGCGTGCACAGACCCGCAAGGTGCTGAGTGCCGCGACCCAGGCCAAACATGCTTAACTTTAATATATATTTAACAGCAGGCAGAAAGATAATCCAGTTATCTTGAGTCAGACCAGCCATGTGCTTAAAAAAAGCAGGTGCTGGCTGGGGGCCCTCGCCTCGGCGGGGATGCCCCGGGGCACTGAGCTCCGCGCTCCGCTCCGGGAATCCCCAGAAAGGAGAGCTGCCTCCTGCAGAGCATCTGCTGGGGCTGGAGAGGACCTTGTCCAAAGAAGAGCGGGGTAAGGGGACTCCTGCTTCTGCCCGTGGACGGAGGGCAGCCTGTGAGGCGCTCCCTCCTCCTGGGCCCCGAGGCTCTGGGGTCTCTGATTCGGGGTCCTCACTCAAAAAGCCTTGAAGGGCTTCGTCTTTTGGAGGGGAGATCCTCCCCATTTCAGTCTGTTCCTTTTGAGGCATGCCAATGTCAGCACCCACTAGTCACCAGCCTGATTTTCCTTTCATTTCACGATTTAGTGATTTTGAGCTGCAGGGCAAATGTTAAATGTTAACAACTGCTGTTAAAGTCACATCTGCAGGTAATTTTGCTGTTCACCTGGAAAGAAACAGTGCTCATTCAATTAATTGAAAAAGTATATGTTGACTTTCTGATATCTTTCTGGATAGATCCTGGCACCCTGACAAAGTGGTGCTTTTTGTTCTTCATTTTTGAACTCAGAAGTCTGGGACAAGAATGTCCTTCCTGGGCAGTAGCAGGTAAAATTGCACGCTTTCTAGAAGCGTAAATTCCATTTGTTGCGTGCAGGAGAACTTTCTGGCTCAATGTAGTATGACATTTGCAACCATTTAATTAGAATAAATTCCATTTTTATGCTCCATCCGGCTTTTAGTATATCAGCCAAACCATTCGTAAGGGACAGAATGTAAATCCTGCCTGTGTTTCCCCTCCTGTGCTATCATCAGGGATCTATCATGCTCACGCCGCGGTTCCTTTTGCTTTCAGAGCTCCCAGGGGTCAGCAGTTCAGTTCCCGAGGACCTGGATGAAACCACAGGTTCCTTTCAGGTGGAAAGCGGCTCTGGGGCAGGAGAGGTTCAGGGTCTCTCCCTGTTCCTTGTGCTGGGTGCGGGATAGGGAGGCAGACTCCCCTAAATCGCCTGGCTGGGGCCTGCGAAGGAGGAGACGGGGCCTGGAGAAGGTGGGCTTGCTGCTCTCGGCGAAGGTGTGTGAGGAGCAGGGACATCCCAGAGCAGGGACATCCTTGAGCAGGGACAGCCCTGAGCAGGGACAATCTCAGCCATAGAAATGGTCCCTGGAGAAGTGGAGGAGGCTTTTCTCATGGGAAACAACCAACAGAAATGTCTCATCCCCGCCAGCCCTGGGGTGGACAGCCGTGCCAGCAGCACGGTGCTTCCTATGCGTCTGTCTTGGGCACAGCCGTGACATGGGGACCGGTACCGGCTGGCGAGGGCAGGCTGCCGGCGCGGCTGGCTGCGGCACTGCTGGCTGAGCGAGGCGTTGCCTCAAGCGACTGTAGACCGCCCAAAGGCGAGGAGCCCTGCTGCAGAGCTAGATGGCTAAAATCAGACAGCCAGTTATGGCCAGCCTAGACAAATGATCAGTTTTCCATGGACTGAAGCAGGTGTCAAACACCCGTGTGTGGGAGCAGAGCCCCAGGGGGTTCCCCAGCTCCATCAGCTGGCACCGGAGAGGATGGGAGAGCGGGTCCTTGTCGGGGAGAGAGGGTCGGGAAGCCGCCACCGAAGCGGGGAGGCCAATGTAAGGGGTTCCATGAGCCTCATGTCCCTCCTGTCCCCGTCCTTCGCTCTTTTTCATTATATATTTAGATGCCACCTCTATTTTCGTAAGCACCCTCTCTAATGACCTGGAATTTCTGTAACTCCTGTAATTCAGGAAAGCGTACTTAAATTGCCTGCAGTTGTGAACAGTCTCATGAACACTATCAGCATTGGGGGGATCTTCAGTAAAGGTGCAGACAGAGCTCTGCGAGCTTTTGCTGGGCTCAAGAGCCATCACTTGGCATCCGTTAATGAGAAGATGGAATTCTCTCCTGGAGAACATCATGTCACAGGTGACTTGTTCCTGGGAATGTCGCTGGAGGACGATATCCATTCCTGCTGAGCCTGCCTGGTCCCCGCATGGAGAGGGATAAGCAGCAGCCCCCCAAAAGGCAAACTGTATCTATCAAGGGATCTCCTAGCTGCTTTATCCTCACAGCTCCACATCTGGCAGGGAGAGCAATGGGGCAAGGGAAATGCATTGCCTGCCTGCGCATATAGCTCAGACAGGCTGGTGACAGCTCGGCAATGTAAATGATGCATATTAAGCCCTAAATAAAGTGTGAGGAACATGTTTGGGATCAGTAAATCCATCCTGACAAAAAGAAGCAAAGGAATGAAATCCCTTTTCCCAAACAGAACAGTAAGCCTGTGGACTAAATGGAATCTAGTCCCACAGAAAAATGGCTCCTGAAGATTTATGGTTGTGGACTCCGCTCTCTTCAGTGGGACGCATGCGAGTGTGTGCCAGGCAATAGGGGCAGGGAGCCCTCGGGGAGGCTGAGGGAGTGGGGGTCACATTCCCCTCCTCGAAATGCTCAGGTTTCGTTGAACCCACTTCATCTGTGTGCATTTACAGCCGAGTTCATCACATTTCCCGCCAGGTTCCCCCATCAGCCATTCATCAGCCCCGAGGAGCGGCTGCAGCCAAACGTCCCCCTGACTTTCAGCAGACTCCTGGGCCTTTCTCCTCTGCACAAGTGGTGGACTTAAGATAAGCCCAGGGTCTCTTAAACATGCCTCCCTCCGAATAAACAAAGCGGGCGTGATGTGTTACAGGCTGTGTTGCCAAGAGTCACCCAGCTGAGGAGAAGGGGACTCTCTGTGGTTTCGTTGATGCTGGAGAGTCGCCTGTCCTCAAAGGACGCGGGCAGGTTGGACAGTTGCCGGGCAGCTGGAGCCCACTCACATCGCGACATTTGGAGGCAATAATCAAAGGCAAAGAACACCTGAGGGGTCACATTGCAGACAGCGGTGCAGGGAGGAGCCCAGGGGATGCGTGTGCTGCTGCCCGAGTCTGGGAACGCACGGCTCCGGGTCTGCTCCCAGGGAGCAGAGACAGCCCCGTGCTTAATGCAAAACATGATCCGATCAGCTTCGCACTGTTAATTTCCCGGCAGGTTTCTGTGCCCGCTCCCTCTGCCGAACCACCTGTTCCAGCAGGTTCATTTTTTGCAGGGGAACTTTTCGAAAACGACAAGCACCTGGGCAAAGCCTGCGGGCAGCTGCCGTCTGGCGGCTCTGGGGCACCCAGCGGTTGTCCTCCCACGTGTGAAGGCACTGAGCACTGAGCATCACACCCCAGATCAGCACATCCCTCCCTCCACTAAAAGGCGTCGGGTGCTCCTGGCTCCCCTGGGACCAAAAAGCAATCTCTCCGTTCCTGAAGGCCGTTTGGGTGAGAAATCAGCAATGCTGCCACGGCAGGAACGCCCGCAGAGGCGGCACATGGAGCTCTGCGTGCCCTGGGCAAGGTCAGACCTGCGCTGGCACACTCACGGCTGCACAGGGAGGTGCTGAGGCTGCGATGTGCAGGGGACTGGGTGAGCCGCAGGGAACGGTCCTTTCTGGACTTCATTAAGACCGTGAGCTTTTAGCCAGTTTGCTGTATGTTCTTTGTTGCCCTTTCATTTGGACAGGGGCCAAAAAGGTGGGATCCAGATTGCAGGCATTTTCCCCATGCCTCTTTCTGTTCAGGGGCTGCTGTACGTGGTCTCTGGGGGCCGCAGCGAGGTTACCTCGCGCTCCCCTGGCCTTGGAGACCACGGTCTCCCTCCAGGCTCTGCCGTTTGGGGCACGGTGTGTCAGGCAGTTGTCGTCCCAGGACACGGGGCCATGCTGCCAGCGCGAGATGCCGGCTCCGAGCGCAGGAGGCTGCCAGGACACCTCACCAGATGCATATTGTCTCTTTGTTCCTCTGAAAACCACAAAAAAGTTTCTCCCTTCACAGCTCAGTGATGCCCAGACAAAGATGACGTGAAATCTGTGGGAAGACTTATTTTATTACAATATAGGAATTCACAGAACCAGATGTTTAAACTTAGCCGTTGCTCCTCCATACCAGCACCGCTGCCCCTGCCCCATGGAGCTGTTTGCAGGATTATTTACAATGCTTTAAACGTGTCCGCTGCTGCTTGGGTCTCCAAAAGCTGCTCGGAGTCAGGGCCAATGCCACAGCGAGTCCCCTCTATTGCTCTGTGCCACGGGACCCGGGGGAGAGGAGGCAGCGGTGCGGGGGCGGTGGAAGCGCAGGGCAGCGCGGTGCCCATTGGTGAGCCCACCATGCCTGGGGGGGACACAAGGCACAGCCCGCGCACGGTTCCCAGCCAGGGAATCATCCTGCCTTGCGAGAAGTATTTTATAAACCGTGTTCCCCGGGGGGGTCTCCTCCCTCCCTGCCGGGACACCATCGGCAGTCCCTGCCAAGGGTGCTCGTGGGAGCAGCCCTCAGTCTCTGCGCCTGCGGGGTCCCGGGGGGGGGGCAGCCTTTCCGTACTCCCCTAAGAGTCAAACCCTGCGCCTGGTTTTTCTGGTTTTCTCCGCTGTTTCTCCACCGGGTTCCTGCAGCGGGGCTCAAAGGAGCCCTGGCTGGAGCTGTGTCCCTGGTGGGAGCCATGCAGCGGCAGCTGTTTTGCAACAGCCCGGGATGGCCTTTCCAAAACCAGCCAGCATCTGTTAGTCAACCCCAGCACAGCGTCTTGGGGTCCTCCGGCTGGAACAGGGAAGCGAGGCTGACACGCACGTCCAGCCTGGCAGCGCTGTTTGTTTCCCCAGCATCCAGAATTTCATCTTTTCCACCTTCACACTGCCAGCACAGTCCTTATCCGCTGCCCTGACACCTCCAGGGTTTATTTCAAGCTGAGCCACGCTGCCTCCATATGTGCTCCTGCCACTGGTTGCTGGTGTTTAAAAGTCGGTGCTGTTGTTGGTCCTCCCTTCTCCATTCAGAAGTTTGCAGTCCTTAAAAGCTCATTCATCTTCGACAAGCCTAGTGGCAATTGCAGCCTGCATCCCGCAGGATCAGTTAACTCCTTCTCCCCCATTAGCCCAAGGTGCAGAGATCAGCAGTCGCGCCTGCTTCTAATTACAGCAGCCCAGAAAATCCAGCACATTACCCACACGCTCACAGCAGACATAGAGGTGGCTATGGAAAGGGGGAAAACGTCATAACTGCCCGGAGGCAGGAGATGTGCTAAATTATTGCAACCGGAAATCTGATCCTGCATGGAGCTGCGGGCGCTGCATCACCGCGCCAGGGATGGATGCAGCTCCCAGGGATGGGAAACACAGGAGTGAGGGGGAAGGGGGACAGCTGCCGGGGAGCCCTCCGCAGTGAGCCCAAACATCGACGTGGGGCAGAGTGTGAAAATGGTGTTTCCCCAGCAGACTTTGTAAAATTAAATTGTAAAATTATGAATTTGATCATCACTTACTGCCTTCCCTCCCTGTATTCCTGGCTGCCGGAGGAAGAATTAGCAAATGTTTGTGGAGAATTTCAGAGTCCGTTCACCAACTCGCCAGAGGTTTAGGCTGTGAATGAGAAATACCAATTAACTACCCAGAGAAGTGCAAAGCTCACACCAGATTCCCCATTCCCAGTGCACAGGAGGGGCTGCTCCCTTCGACGTGGACATTGTTTAACAAGAAAACCCAGCAAATCAAAAGCTCTGAATTAGCCCTGGGTACAAAAAAACCCAAAGCACGTAGATTTTAGTGACCAGGCAGAAGTGAGCCTAAGGTTTGTGGCCCCTCAGAGCAGACCATTTGCAAATCCTTCTGCTCCAGAGGTTTCCCCAGGTCTGCAAGTCATAGCAAATGCTAAGAAAATATTTTTTATGCAAGATCAACTCTGGAGTGAAATACAGAAACGTACAAAGAAATCTCAATTGACCATCTGGCTCTAGCGTTCCCAACGCTCGTAGCCATTTATCTCTGTCCAAAAGTGTGCTTTAAAGATGCAACAGGAATCTTCCTTTGTAGAGTGAATTTGTGAGTGTATGTTTGGCCTTCAAACATGTTAAACTAAACACCAAAGCCTATGGGAAGTACATAAACACCAGAGAACAAACAAGCTTGCTTCATACCTGAAATGAAGCTTGATTTTGGATGCAGAAAAGTGTTTATTTTCTTGGAGAGAAACAGGCCCTGGCCTTTCAGCTGTTACAGATTTTCTCAAGGGAATAATTTTTCTAGCAAACCTTGTTCCTTCTGTAATCCTTTGTAACAACTCACCGACTCATGCTGCCCTAGCTTTAAAAATACATTTTCAAAGCCCATTAGCAAATTCACAGGTTTTTTTTATACACTGAGAATTAAAGTGGAAACATAAGACCTAGCAAATTATTTTCACTTTATATACAGTCTCCCTAGTAAACAAGTGTTGCAAGAGCCTGTGTGCTGTCGGCAGAGCACTGAGGGATGGAGAACAGAATGTGGTCACATGTGGTTTTATTCAGTGAGTTATTTATATAATCTGAAGTATAGTAACAATCTCCTTGGATCCAGAGGCTCCCAGCTCTGCAGCCCCTGCAGACGGTGCTCCTTGGCTTTCCCACTGTGTCTACACGGACATCGCTGAGCTCCAAGTGCTTCACTTCCACACATCACCACTCAGTTGAGATCCTTATTCCCAGGAGTGAGCACGGACCTGTGGTGCTCTTGGGTGTGTTTCCAGAGTTGTGCCCTGGTGCTTCCTTGGTACAGCATCCCGCATCCTGGTGCTCCCCTGGTACAGCATCCCGCATCCTGGTGCTCCCCCGGTACAGCATCCCGCATCCTGGTACTCCCCCGGTACAGCATCCCACATCCTGGTGCTCCCTCAGCACAGCATCCCACATCCTGGTGCTCCCCTGGCTCCGAGGCCATTCGGCATCACCTGCACCTGGGGCTGGGCAGGAGGTTTTTGTGACAATGCCTGCACCTTCTGGGGCAGCTGAGGAGCGGGACCCCCTGCCCCAACCCCGGGAGCTGGCACTGCAGCACACCTTGTTTCCCCAAGCAGGTGCAAGATGGGTGGTGAATAACCCCAGCCGGAGATTCTCTGCCTTCCCCCAGAAACCAGCGGCTGGCGGTGCTGAGCTCAGCCCCGAGCAGCTCAGGTGGGAGCAAACTCTTGCTGCCGGCAGGACGCAGCATCCGTGTGACAGCAAGCATGTGGCGATGGCTGTCAGGGTGGAGTGGAGCTCGGCGGCACTGCAGCTCACCTCTGCTCCGGGCACACTCCGAGCGCATGCCGTGCGCTGGCTTATTTTCTAAGGGAGGCAGAGGAAGGCTCCTGTGCCAGAGCCTCCCAGGGAAGCTGCCGGGGGCACAGGCCGGGCGAGGAGGAAGGCGCAGGTGCTGGGGAGCCGCTGCGGCAGGAGGAGCCGAGCAGGCAGTGGTGGCCGAAGGTGACCCTGACCTCGGTGCCCACCTCCCGCCCGGGGGTCCCGCCTGGCGCGGGTGCAATCTCTGCCTTTGCAGCTGCAGGATCAACTATGCAACATTGCAGACTAGTGGTGCGACAGGAGATCAGCTGGCGGGTGGAGTGTGGGCTCAAGAAGGCCAGATGAGGTCTGAGCAAACCCGCGGCCATCACAAAATATCTGATCTGCTCACCCTACAGAAATGTTTTTAATCTTGCTGGCATTAAAGGTTACAGTCAGTCATTCTCCAGGCAGGTGAATGGAATTCTTTATTGTGGCTATTCGGTTATATCTTGAAGAGCAATAAGGATTATCTTCCAGATTTCTGCATCTCACTCGGAGCCCCTAACATGTGTTTATAATTTTCCTCTCCCTTTCAGGCAATGCCAGCAATCTCCTGAAGTTCTTAAACTGAACCTGTGAAATTTAATGGCTGGCCAGTGTATCTGACATATTCTTCTAAAATAATGTTTCAAGTGTGCTTCTCGTACTGATTTATGATTTTTTTTTCTCCAACAAAGTATATGCTGTATTTTATCACTAGTATTTCTCATGCCATTCTTTGTCAGAAAGGAAGGTCAGGCCAACGATGCTTCTATGAATTTCCAAGGAGGAGCAGTAGGTGGCTGGCTTGGATTTCTTTAGTCTTGTCTTTGCTGGTTTAAACAGGGAAAGGCTCCATCAGGACAGGGACTCCCATCGGTCTGGGGCTGGCCAGGAGCTGCCCCTTGCCCCAGGCACTGAAGCCGCCTGTGCGCAGACACAGGATCAGGACCTGGTTGGGGTCCCGGGCAGTGGTGCCGGCTGGGGATGCTCTGCCAGTCCCCCACTCCCCGGCCCTGGGGACGCCCTGTCCCACTGGTGGGTTTGGCAGTGCCAGGCCGGTGCCGCGCAGGCATTGGTGCTGCGTTCAAGTGCACGCGGCTCAGACATGCTTCTCTGCTCTTGGTTGCTCTTCTTTTATGAGCCGGTAGTTTAAAACTTGAAATAAACAATGATAATTTCCTGATGTGAGGGGAGGACGCAGTTTGTCTTTCTGAGCCAAAGGAATGAAAATTTGTCAGAACATAAAAATACTGTAGGCTTTCCCTACACGCACGCTGCTGCAGCGTTGGCCGGCCGGGCAGCTGGGGACACTCCAGTGGCGCAGCACCAGATTTTGGGGAACCTCTTGTGTCTCATCGCCAGCCCGAGGTGCAGCTGAGGCTGGTGCGGGGCATGGCACGGGGGCAGCCGGCACGGCTCTGGGGCAGCGCATGCAGCGGGTTTACAGGCAGTGCTCGGGGGCAGGCGGGATGCTGAGCTTCATGAATCTGTAATTGCAAATGTAGGGTTGTGGTAATGAGGGAATTCAATGAATCCACAGATTTCATATCTCTGCTGACCCTCTGTGGCCCATAAATGGTCTAAATACTGATTCCTCTTGTCTGTGGCCAAGAGGGAACAGTTAGTTCTTGTGTTTTTGAACAAGGCGGCATCGTCTGGCAGTGGATTTGAGGCTTTGTGGAGTCATCATCTCTGTTTCTCAAAAGTTTTTTTCAAAAGTCATTTATTTCACTGAACCTTTAATTGCTGCCCTCATCCCATCACAGCCCTTCCCTGCTCTTGTCACACCCCCGGCCATCACGTCCGTGTCTGACGCGTGTTGTGGGGCTGCTCTTCTGCCACACAGCACGTACGGTGAATGGTTTAACCTAAACAGGCTCCACTTCCCACCCCGGGCACCGAGCACGCAGGTCCTGGCTCTCCTCTGCTGAGAAGCCGTGGGCAGGCAGCCAGAGGTGGCAACGCCAAGACAAGGAGCTGCTCCGGGATGTTGCACAACCGCGAGGGTTTACAGGAGGGATCCGGCTGCACCGCGCACCGACGTGTGCCAGGAGGAGGCTGGCAGAGAAACTTCTTTTCTTTTCTATTCGAATTGTCATCCCACCCCTGTCACCACCACAGCCAAGTGTTTCCAGCTTCCACACGAACTGGCACAATGCAATCTGCCGCCCTCCCCTCCACCACGCCACCGGGACGAGCCGCAGCAGGCACCGTCCCTGCCACCGTCCCTGCTCCCATCTCGCGGGGTGGGGGCTCCTGCGTGCCACCCCCGCCATGGCCCTCCCGCCCCGACTCCCCGCAGCTTCTCCTCCATCCCGGCACCCCTGGCAGAGGTGGCTGCTGCCTCCTGCGTCTGCAGCTGCCCAGCCCGGTGCCTGGTGCCCGGTGCCTGGTGCCCAGTGCCTGGTGCCCAGTGCCGCGGCCCCGAGCACCCCGAGCACGGCCTCGGCAGCCGCTGAGCCCAGGACCCGCTGCCTGGGACAGACGGGCTCTTTTCCAGCCCAGCAGAAATCCACATCTTGGCTCTCTGCTTCCTCCCATCTGCCCAAGTTTATTTTCCTTGTTTTCTGTTTATGAGCTGGGCGAGTATTGAATTTCCCAAAGTCGTTGCCATCCCTTGCCACAGGTCTTGCACACAAAGACTTCCTCGGTGCCAGGATCCAAGTTTTGCAATTGGACCGGTTCCCTTTCCCTCCAACCATTGTGGAAACAGCCTTTGTTTTGCTTCTGGATCTTGTTCATCAGGCCCAAATCAAGGGCCACTGTCCAAAGCCTGGGTTTTTTGAAATCCGATTTCACTGCTTTAATGAAAACAGCATATTTCAGGGGACAGGGCTGAGGCCCTTGAACAGTAGGATATTTTCTGCAGGACTTGTGTATCTCTGCAAAAGCTGCGCTGTCCAGTCCTGCCAGTTCCCTCTGAATAGCAGGAACTGGAGGGACGGGGCACGGGTGCTCCTAAGGGACTTGTTAAAAGAGAAAGCTGTATTTCTGGCTCAGAATGTCCATCCCAGCTGCAAACTCACAGCCAAGGCTGAACACCCCGCGCCCTCGGAGGGGTCGGGGAGCTTGGCAGGGTGGGAGCCTCCCACTGTGGGTGCAGGGAGAGGGCTGCGGCAGTGGCTGCGGCGGCGCAGGCTCAGCTGTGGCTGCGCGGGACCCACTGCTGCCGTGTTCTGGCTCCTCCAGGTCCCCGGTGCCTCTCCGGCCCCGAGGAATGTCACTCCTTTCACCAGAGCTGCTCGTCACCTCTGGTGGGAGATGTCCTGCACCGTGTCCTGGCAAAGGGCAGCCGCGCTCCTCCGTCCTGCGCATGGCAGTGGCGCCGACCTCAGACTTTCCCGATGAAAACCCCATTTATTCCGGGCCTGTAGGAGAGGAATCCCCTTAACTGCGTGCGCAAGCATGTGCTGCGACTGCCCTTGTGTATGTCAGAGCCAGGGAACGGTTCTGTAATCACCCATTTTTATTTAATTGTAACGCCCCTGTCCCACTAACTGTTCCAGATGCTCTAATGGTTCCTAGCTCTGGGCTCTAAAACATGCTGTTCTTTTCACCCTGGTCCCCGCCCTTCAAGCACAAACAATGGTTTTGCTGGTTTTTGAGCCTTTTGTGTGCCAACGGGATGTGGGGAGAGAATCCCCTCCATGCCAAATTCAGTGGATAATAAAAAACAGGAAAGGCGCTCCATGCCAGCTTAGGAGCTGCAGCCCTGCTCTGCTCGCTGCGGCGTGCGGATGTCGCCATCGCCCAGCAGCAGGGTGGGATGCAGGGGGGCTGGGGCAGGTTTCACAAGGGGGCTTCGGCTCTAGCAAACTCAAACCCTGTGCGTCTGCACATGCCAGCGGTGCTGCTCCCCACAGCCCTGGCTGCCGCAGCAGTGCCCGGTGGGTGCTGGCTGCTCCCGGCGAGCACCAGGGACGGCGTGGGGGAGAGGGCACCATGGCAGCGTGGGGAGGGCCCTGTGCCGGGCACACCCAGGCGCTGCCTTTGCACATCAGGAGGTGTACCGAGGGCCACGAGCATCCCACATCCCAGCAGAGCCGCGAGCATCCCGCGCTGTGGCAGTGCCGCAGCCTGCGCACCCGCAGCCTGCCCCGCAGCAGCCGGCGGATGCCGCACTCGCAGCTTGCGCTGCTGGCAGGCGGCAAAGGCTGGTCCCCATGGGACCCTGGGAAGCCTGGCGGCTCCATCCTGCCCACCGCACGGCTGATTTGGGGTGCTAACGGCCCCGGTTATTAACAGCTTAGCATCACCTTTGCTGTCCTTTGGGGACCGGTTGTCCCCGTCTCCATGCTGATGGTGGAGACGGGGAGGAGCAGCCATGGCTGCAGCTGGGAAACTGGTGCCATCAGCGCTGGGGGCGCACGGGGCTGGTGGCTGGAGGAAGGGGACCCTGGCTCCCAGGACTGATTGTTGCTATAGTCTCTGCAGGTTCCTACATCTCCTCTTTTATCCCTTCTTTATATATATTTCAGAATGATATAAATTCTCCGCTATGAACCCCGCTGTGTGAGCACAAAGGCGAAGTTGCAGGCGGGCCCAAGAGAAAGGGAGGATAAAAAAAACCACAGGAGAAAATTAATAAAGCATTTGAGAAAGGGAGGGGGCGCCTCGCTGGGAAAGTGTGTAGCACACAGGGCTCCCCAAAGCACATCAAAGCCTGACTCTGAAATTAGCCCAACTGTTGGGAATGTAAAGCAGGGGATTCTCCCACTGGGCTGTGGATTGAGAGTCCCCCCACGGGCTGCGAGGCACTGACATTTGTATTTATCCATGCTAGAAGCTCCATCATGGAGCTTTTCAAAGGGCACTGCTGGGACCCAGCAGGCCACCTCCCCAGCACGGCAAACACTGCACTTTTAATTACTGCTCCGAGACGGCACATGTGCCCGACCCCCACGCTAATTCTTGTTGCAATTACAGCGATCTAATTGAGTTTATTCACTCTCCGCAGCTTTTGTGTCTTTCTTTCTTGCACTCCCTGCCGGTGAGAGCCGGGGCCTCCATTGATCTGCTAGGTAGCAATATGGGCAATACCGGCGTGCCGCCCCTCGGGGTCCCGCCAGCCTCATTGTGTCCATTGAGCTGCCGTCGTTGCTGGGAAATGCCAAATCCCTCCCGAGCCAGAGCCCGTCCCGCAGCAGGGTGACCCCTCTGCCGGCTCAGATGCAGAGCCGCGCTCGCGGCATTTCACCACATCGGCACGCGGCGTGCGCTCGACGATTTGTTTGGAGAAGCAATTTTACATTTTTATAGGAGAATTACTTCCAATTAACAGAGAAATGATGCCATGGAAGTCGCAAATAGGGTCTCTGTGTGCAGGGATGATGAGCTGTCCAACGGGGACCATAAAGGTCTCCAGCCACGTTGGTGCAGCCGGGGCAGAAGCCGGAGCCCTTTGGCCCAGGACAGTCAGAGGTCCCTGCGTCCCCGCCGCCGCCTCCCACAGTTGCCCCGGGAGGTCTGAGACCCACCAGGTTCCCAACCAGAAACTGCACCCGCCATGGGGGAGGAAGGGGTGTCAGGAAAGGGGGTTCCCTGGGTGCTGCCGCCGTCTCCTGGTGGCCCAGGCAGTCTGCGCCCAGCGAGCATCATCGCCCTGCGATGCCTGTACTGCAGCTGGGAAAGTGCCTTAGCAGTAGCCCGGCTATTAGC
Organism: Vanellus vanellus; assembly: GCF_965231255.1. NCBI lineage: Eukaryota > Metazoa > Chordata > Aves > Charadriiformes > Charadriidae > Vanellus > Vanellus vanellus. Next base: position 8,206,068 of record NC_138927.1, on the reverse strand, counting down.
CACGTACCCAGAACTCTGTGCCAAGCGGATGCAATTACATTTCTAAATAATTACCTCATTACAGGCCTGTAGCTGTGCCTTGCACCTGCGGCAGCCTCTGGCAAGCACTGTGGGGTCTGGAACGAGGAGCTGGCTGTCATCTGCCCAGCGGGGCTGGTGGCATTAGGGAGTCACAGGTGTCTTACTGGAAAGAGCCCTCGGATGCTGCCCCTCTGGCTTTTGGTTTGTGTGCTCTGCAAATGGTGATGTCTGTTGAAAAAAGATCCCCCCCACCTGCAAGCTACCACTGGAATTATTTTAATTTTGACTAGAAATGAAATCAAAATGAACTTTGTTATTTGACAAATTCACTTAGTTTTTTTGTCTCTTGGGGAGCGGATTTTGCTGCCTCTTTTTCAGCACTCTCACCTGTTCTTTCTCTTTTTCCCCTTCCTCCCTCGCTGTCTCCCTGGGCTGGGGGCAGTGGGGGGACGGGAAGCACGCTCCCAGCCCAGCGCCACAGCTGCAGGCTCTGCTGCCACCGCTCGCCGGAGTGGCCTCTTGCTTTTTCAAGCCCATTTGATGAACAATAATAAAAATAAAGCACATCATTGGGGCTTGAAATTAAAACTTTCTCGTGCAACATTAACTGAAGTCATGCTGGATCTTCTGCAGGAAAACCACCCCCAAGGGCCAGCAGGCAGCAGTGCCAGGACTGAGATCCCGCGGGAGCTGCTGCGCGACAGCTGCCACGCCGTGGGGTGAGCCGGGACCCCCGGGCACCCCCATCCCCAGAGGCTCCTGGAGGAGAAGGCCTTCTTGGAGGGCCCTGGTGGGAACATCTGCCCGTGGCTTCTGTGGATGCTCTCGAAGACGGAGCTGAGCAGACACATGGTAACTGGCAACCAGCCCAATGAGGGAGGAGGGGGAGGAATTAACTCTCATTTAAGTCCACTTTTGTTGTAAATAAACTATAATCACTTCAAACCTTTTGCTTAATCAGAAAAGGATGTTGAACATTAAGCAAACAGTCGGCAGGCTTGTCTTACTGCTGGATTAGAGATATTAAATGCCAGCGATACTTGCTTTTTTTAATCTGTCCTGCAGCTGCATTATTAAAACAAACACATTTGCAGACCTGCAAAAAACCTAAATGAAAACAAAAGATGAGATTGAAGCTTTCCCAAGGGCAATATCTGAAATCTGGACAATTTTAAAATCTACGTTTAGTCTTCATCTTCTGAACCAAATAATGGAGGGAAATGACACATAATAAAATTAACCACTGGAATTAGCAGCACATTCTCTAACAGAGCCAGGTTAAAATCTAGTAACCTCTCCGTGCAGAGACGGCACCTCCAGAGCCTGTGCGCTGCTCCCCATCAGCGTGGCCTGGGGATCCTTCTGCAGTCCTGGTTTTCTGTTGGAGACAGCAACCAGCCTTTGGTCATACAAGGATGCAACTTTTTGCAGCAACTGGTGTTTTTCCTTAAAGCTCCAACTTTGGGACTCCAGTGAAGGAGCCCAGGGAGGGGATCTTGCAGGAATTCGTGAAACTCTCACCTTTATTTGAAAAAATGAGGTTTCTGTCTTCCTTGGTGGCAGAGAAAAGCTTGAAAGTGTGATGCCTAAAGCCTCAGAGTCCAGCCGGAGTTAGAGAGAAGCACATATTGCTCGTATTTTCAAGTGCTGAGCACTTGTGCTGGCCAGGCAGGGGCAGCCGGGCACCGAGAGCCTTGAGAAGCCACGGGGAGAGCTGCAGCGTGGTTAGGAAAGAAGCGACCCAGCCAGTGTCTGCTGGGGTGCAACACTCCGCGTTCCCAGAACTGCTCCTGCAATGGGTGTCGGGGGTATGAGGGGGACGGGCAGGGGCACAGCCCGGGCGTGGGGCGGCCGGGGAGCCCCGGCTGGAGAGAGCAGATGCCCAGAGCGTGGCACGATGGGCAGCTGCCCGACCTGGGACCCAGCCCTGGGCAGGAGGAGGAGGAGGAGGAGACTGTGGCATCGCCCTGCGAGGGCAGGGAGCAGCAAGCGGGGTCCTGCCCTTGGACTGGGGTGCGAGCGGGCCCCTCCTTGCCCAGCTGGAGTTACGAAGGCTCTGCCACCCTGCCCAGAGCTCTGGTATCCTTTTGTTCCTCCCTCCAGCCCCGGGGACAATAAAAGCAGATTTTAAAGGAACCAGAGCAAAATGCCAGCTCCGCAGGGCTGGGTAGGCTGGGACGTGCAGCTGTCTCAGGACAGCAGAGTTAAAGTGAGTGTCCGTTGCTGACAGGGATGCCAGCCAGCAATTTATTTTCCACATTAATTTTGATTATGGGTTCTTATATGGTTGCAAAGTCCAATTTTCACAAGGGAAATTTCCCCCCTACACACACAGGACAACAAATCAGATTGACCTAAAGTTGTTCTTTCCTAAATTTCTTGTGGAATCTTGGCTGGATACAAGTTGTCTCAAATGCAATTACACTGTCATAAATAATTTTCCACCTCTTTTTTCTGTCTCAACCATCCCACTCCCCTGTGGTCAGTGGAAATTTCCCCCTTTTATTAGGTTAGACTCGTTGGCACTGAGAAAAACCCTGCACTCATGGCATCATTGTCTGCACTGAGCCAAATCCTCAGAGATCTCCCTCCCACTAACACAAAAGCTGGGGCGGGGGCTGGATAATGAAGCCTGTAGCTGGGTGACGAGCTGCCACCCCTCCACAAGCTCGAGGTCTCCTTGCCCTGACTCAGGAAACACCCACCTGAGTGTCATTAACTTTGAGCACCCGCATAAATTTCTGGGCGCTCAGGAGCCAGAGCATCAGCTCCCTGCTGGGGTGAGGAGGTGTGTGTTAAAGCTCCCGCTTCAAGTCAAATATGTGCTAGGAACGCTTTGCTGCAGTTAGACATTAATGAAGGGTTATTGCACACACATTTCTCAAGGTTTTGGCCAAAATACACCGTTTTCTAGTGCCTGCTCAGCTCCCGAGCTGTTCCCTGCGCTTTCCTCCTATGTGGCCGAGTCCTTCCAGACAAAGGGCTCGGCAATGTGACTAACATCTGCCACATGTGGACACGTCCTTCTGCTATTTAGTACTCAACTGTGCTCTTTTTTACTGTGCCTTTCATACGAGCTGCATCCCCAAACCACTTCACAGAGCAGACTAATTAAAATCATGGGTACAAAGCCATGCAGGGAGAAAAAGCCCTCTTTCAGCCATCCAGAGAGTGGGGGGTCACGTTCAGCCCCCAGGCTGCTCTGCTGGGTGAGGGGCAGATCCCTCCCTGGGCTCCGTCACACCCAGGCCAAGTCTGGGCAGATTTCATTAATTCAGCCCCTTTAAGGGCTGGTAAACAATTTTCAAGGGTCATAAGTATTATTGGTCCTAAAAGCCCCGTGTTCCTTGTAGGACCAGCGCGCTCCGGCTGCCGGCAAGCTGGGGCGTGTGGCAGAGGGGACAGCCGTGGCGGGGACGGGGGGAGGCTGTGGCTGCCCCTCGCTTTATCCCCGACGAGCCACCCTGCTCCTCCGTGTTTCCGAACAGGAGGACTCTGCCCCTGCGCTGCCCGAAGGGGAAGGACTGAGCCTCTGCAAACCGCGCCGGGTGCCTGCCGGCAGTCTGCGGGACACAAGCGGGGCGTCTCAGGCCACAGACCCAATTTTGTGATGCTGCAGTAAAGGCTCCAATGGTTGGGTGCGTCTTCTGCAGCAAGAAGTTTGTTTCTCAACAGCTACCTCGCAGCCCTCTCGGGGATGGGACCACCTTGCTCTGTCCTTGCGCGGGCTCTGGTTTCTGCCCCGATGAAGAGCTCACCCTCTTCCCAATCCTGTGACCGCATGTTTTGAATTAAATATTGGAGACATTCAGGAAAGTTTGGAGTAATTTTTATTTAGAGAATTAAAAAGTGTGGGTGAATAAAAATAAGATGATTTGATGGAATTGCGCTGGCCACTATTAGTAACTGATTAACAGGAAAATATAGAGGAGCCTGAAACCATGAGCCATGCGAGAGCAGCGCCAAGACTGCGAGCCACATTACTCAATAAGTGGAAAGTCCAGGTAAAGCCCATCCCCTGGCTACACATGTGGTAGTGATTTGGGCAGATCCTCTGTCAGAGCGGCTGACATCATGGCGAGAGGTATTTACAGCCGACAAGGAGAGCTCGGTGCAGACCTTGGCCCCCCTCCTCTTTTTTTTTGTTTTATTCTGAGCTGTTATTATAAAGTATTATTTATGAAGTGGTGAGAGCATGAGCAGCACAGCCCTGCCAAACTTAAAGCACTTTTCATTTAACAGAATGAAAATTATTTTAACATGAGTATCTGAAGCAAAGATCGGCGGATTCTGGACAGCTTTATAGAGGCAGGCTATAAATTCTGAGCTCACAAATGTATTTTCTTCACCAATAGGCTTCTCTTCACCTCTGAAAGTTTATTTTCAATAAACACAAGCTAACTCTCCAACAGTTTCCAGAGGAGGATGTTAGAGGCTATTACTGTATCTAATCAATGGTGACCGGCGAGTCATTCCAGCAAGACACTCTGAGACACGCTTTGGTGCTGTCGCAGCGCTGCCGGGACCGGTGCAGCATTGCCACTGGCTCATCCCTCATAGACTGACCCAAAGTCACCGGTGGCAGCAGGACTCCTGCTGACATCCCTGAGCTCTTCAATAAGCTGCAACAGCACAAATATCTCTTTGGTGCACCCACTTAACTCCTCTGACAGAGGTCAAGCTGTGGGTTCATGGAATGGGCCATCCTGGGCTGTGAGCGGAACCCTCACCCTCCCCGAGCTCTGGCTGCCTGCACCGGAGAAAGATTTGCTCAAAGAGGAACGGGAGAGTCTCCCCATGCCGCCACTGCCCCTTCGCCCGCTTGTGCTAAGCCTTCGGCGGCGGTGGCTGCTTGTTCCCCCAGGAGCCGGAGCAGCCTCTGCAGAGCCACCGCTCGTCCCTTAGGCGGTTTGGGACCACGCTGGCGCCTGCCATGCCAGTGCCCTTCTCCCCGTCCGCATGGCCCCGCCTGGGCTCCCATGGACACAGACCGTCTCCTGAGTGAGGCCGACACCAGAGGCAGCCCGCTCGTCTCTTCATACGGGGGGGACATTCTCCTCTTCCCCAGCCTCCTTTCCTCCCGCCCTCTATCCCTGCGCTCGCCGGGGACGCGCAGCAGTGAGGGGGCAGCCCTGGCCCATGCAAGTGCCACGGGGCCATGCTCCGGCCTGCGGGTCTGAGAGGCAAACCAAGGGGTGCCAGTGCAAAGCCCAAAGCCTGGGGGCTGCAGATGAAAAGCCACCAGAGCCTCCTCCGCTCCCCTCCTGCCACCGGCTGCGGCACGGCCCTCGCCAGCACCCGGGGTCAGCAGAAACCTATGATGGTTTCCAAACGTGTAATTGGGCGTTTTCCGCCCACAGAAGCCGGGGGTCTGTCGCAGGCTGGTGGGGCTGCGAGGCCCTGGCCCACCCTCGGGTACATTTCGCACAGAGATGGAGACCCAGGATTTCGGGCCATCCCTGTTTCTGACACTCGGAGGTGACCTGCTGCCACTGGGATGTTTTGCTTTGCTTCCTTGTCTGGGCCAAACGCAGCCAGCGGGGCATTTGTATTTCTTTCTCACATAGCTTAGAATGCCAATTGATGTCATATTATTTTTGTTTGGGATTTCATGTCAGTTCAGTATGCTACTGAAATGTATCCTCCCCACAGACGAAGGCTGTTGGGAAACCACAAGCTTCGTGAAATTCAAAATTGGTAAGCAACAAAATTATGAAACCACAGGAAATGAAATGAGCAATTCCTGCAATTCTTGCTTTTTCCCCTCAACTCCTCCATTGCTCTTAGAAAAATGTGCATTAAATGGGGCGTTAGCAAACACTTCCTGTCCTCCAGTAAGATTCACGGCTCTGCGAGTGCGGGGTGGGTGCCGAGAAGGATGGAGGGGAAGAGCCGTAGAGGGTAACGCTGACTCATACCGACAGACACCACAAAGCTGGGAGTGAAAAAAATACATCAGGATCAGTGGGAAGAGGATGACAGGAAACCCCCGCGATGACAATAGGCAGTGGCATCCGTGACCCGCCAGCACACAAGATGTGCGCTGGGGGCAGCCCGGTGGCTGGGAGGGCAGCGGCTCACCCTTTGCTCTGCGCTGTGTTTTATGGGTTGATAGTTCATCTTGCTGTTTGCACTGCTGCAGCAGGACAGCTCAGCGCTGCTGCTCCGCATGCTGTCGCTGTCTCACCCCGGGGTGCGGGACTGAGCAGGACGCCAGCCCCGTGCCCAGCATCAGGCAAGTCGCTCGGCCCCTCACTCGGACAGGTTGTTGGTCCTTCCAACCTCAAGGGGAGAAAGTGTCCGATTTTGAGAACATCAGTCGCTGCGATGTGCCCCAGAACAGGTGCGGTGCAGCTACCAGCACATCTCCCTGCTGTGTCGAGCCTTGCCCCGTGATGGGGAGCCCCAGAGTCCTTCATCCTCTCTCAACTTTTTGTCGCAAGTGCAATTATAGACTAAGCGGCAAACCGGTTGATGCGATTCTGACTACGGTTGCGCTTCTCTGCTGCAATTTGGTTTGCATTTCGCTGTTGACATGTTTATGGGGTGATGATGCTGGGGCAACAGCCCCTGTGGGTAAGTGAGAGACATCAGCATTTTTTTTCCTGTTTGAAGAACGCACAAGTTGCACAAATAGCCAGAAGCTGGAAGTTGTGGTACAACTAAATCCAGGACTCCATGATGCTCCGAGGTGTGATTCCGTGCTGTCTCACAAAACCAGCGTCCGCAGTGGCCTCAGACCTGTTCTCCACATCACCAAGGCGCAGCCCCAGCCTGGCTTGGGGAAGGCAGGCCAAGTCCTTGCAAGCGAGGGCATCAGCGGGGTGCTGCTTGCAGTCGTTCATGTACTTCATCTTGCTTTTGGAAAGGGAGAGGGGGTGGTGGGGTCTGTGGCCTGCAAGCACCCACGTGTCTCCCCCAGAGGCAGGGGATTGCAGAGGGGCCGAGAGGTTGCCGATGTTCAAGCTGCAGTGTGCGGTTTGGCGATTTCTCCTCCCGGGGCAGACCTCCTGCGCTGTGGCTGCTTGCACAGGGGAGAGGATGGACAGGGTCTCGTTTGGGTACATGCTGCAGCACCCTCCCCTTGCACTGGCCCTGTCAGCCCACAGCGGTGTCTGGAGGGGGTGGAAGAGCACTGGTGTGTCACCTTGGTTGACACCGTCTCTGTGGGATGAAATGGAAGCAACAGTAAGCCCTGCTATGCAGATTCCTCCAAATCCTTTACCAAATGGGCCAGCGAGGGGCAGCTGCCTTGAGGAAGGCACGTTGCCATCCGAGAGGTTGTCGCAGCCCGCAGAGAGTGAGGCGGCAGCTCCCGAGCGCTCGGCAGTGCATTGGGGAGAGCGGCTGCTCTGTGCATCGTGCGTCGCTGGCTCCGGCAGGATGCCCTGGTGCCTCAGATGAGCTGCGAGTCTCCAGGATTTCCCCAAGAAATGTCAAGGGACAGTGCAGAAAATGATGCTTTTCAATAACAAGGAAATATTCCCTGAATGAAACCAGATCTGTTTATTTTGAGTTCACTGTTGCAAATCATTGCAAAGAGAACCCAGTCCTACAGAATGGATCCAATGTGGATGTGAACCACATGAGGTGCAGGTTTGATCCAGCACAGAAACATTTTGAATTTGCTTTTTTTAATCTAATTTCTTATTGAAACAATGTGGTTTGCATGAAGGTTTTGATGTTTTGTTTTAAAACCACACATCTAATTTTAAATGTTTAAGGCTTATAAATAATACAGTAATTTTGATGCAGCCAAGGAAGATCTCATGCGAGAAACAGATAAATCAGTAAATCAGTACCTCATTTACATGTTTAACATGTGCCACATTTCATTCCCTGTCCTCCTTGGATGGGACTCAAAGGGACTCTCCAAAGAATTTGCCCCCACATCCCTGCTTCATCCCGAGATAGAAACAAATTCCAGTTTGGAAAAAACAGCTTTTATCACAGATGTCAGCAATTAAATTGTCCATTAAATAAAACACTCACTCACCTTATTTTTCCCTTTTCTCATTTGCTAAGATGAGAAATATTTCCCCCCGTAGCTGCATTCCACCAGGAAGGCGTCCCGGCGCATCTCGGGGCAGCTCCCGTGGGACACGAGCTCTCGCAGGGCAGCACAGAGCTGCTTGGTGGAGCCCATTGCCCTGACGTGGGACCAGTCCGGGGTCTCGGCTGCGGCGGCAGGAGGCCAAGTGCCTGTGTGCCGCCAGAGGGAAGCCCCCCGTGACCGGTGGTGAGACACCAGCGGAGCGCCCCAGGCTGCCGGGGCCAGGATGCAGCACTGCACTGCTGTGTCCGCGGGCACAAAGAGCACACAGCCCAGCAGCGGTGCAAGGGGAAAGCGGGAGCTGCGGCCCCTTCACCCCCTTGGGGGACCTGCCCTGGGAGGGAATTTCTCCCCCAGAGCTACCTTCAGCCAGCCGGGCACTGCCTGGGTAAAGGCACAGCATAGGCCAAAGCTTCAGGGAACTCGAGAACGAGCTAAGACTGCTTTAAGGTACCCACACCCGCCCTGTGCTCTCCATGCCCGTGCCCAGCTCCCAGCAAGGACACCCAAACCAGCACCTCTGCCACAGAGCTGCTCATTTTCACCTGCTTTTGCACCTGCCATCAGCCATCCAATAATCACTTGGGTATTAACTAATTTCCTCCTTGTTACCACCTAAGATAGCTGCTGTCTCCTGCAGAAGGGTTAATCTCAGTCAATTAATTCAGCCACTCCAGGCGTGAAAATGAAACGTGCCCAATTATTGTCTCTCCTCCTATGGTGTCAGAGTGAAATCTCATTAGCACTTGCGTACAACCGAGAATACACTAATGGGGGTGTTAGATGTGTTGTTAATGGAAAACATTTTCCTTTATCCTTTGGCAAATCCAGCTGTTTCCGCCAAGGAAGTGTGGAATTTGATCTGGAAGAGTCTGCATGGCCCGGCTTTGAGGGTGTGAAGTGTTAAAAAGAACAGAGCACCAAGAAGTGCACTAATCGCAGGCTCATCCAGCACCCCGGTGTCTGTCCCTCTGCTCTCCTGATTTCTCCCAGTCTACGCTATCAGATTTTTGCAAGGTGCGAGGACCTGAATTTTGAGTTGCATTATCGGCTGATGTGAGTCGGCGTGTAGCTCTCGGCCTTACAAGAAGAGTACTTTTAAGCCCAGCCGAAGGGCTGGCTGGTCGGAGAAGAGCCCTGTACTTGGGAAAGGATATTATTATTGCAAATGACACATTGTTTGGCAATTTCAGTATTTCACTGAAAAGTGGATGAGAAGAATGTGAAAAGCAAAACCTGAGCATCTTTACATCCTGCTGAATAATTACTATCCCATTTTCTCGACATTTTTATATGAAAATAATACCGTTCTGAAAGCTGAATTTAAATGTGATGCCAGCTCACCCAGCAGCGCTGTCCCCTGCTCTTAGTTCACACACTACGGAAAGCAGAGGTTTTCCACCAAATGGAAATTCCAGATTGTCGGACACAGCGGTGCCAGCTCCGGTTCCAGCTCCGGCTCTGGCTCCGGCGGCTGCACAGAGTGGGAACCTGCATACGAGAGGCGACTTAGCACACTGCAGGCAGTGGGGGAAAGGAATCCTCTGGCAGCGGGAGAAAAACTGCACAGGGACCAGTGATATGAGGAATAAATAAATCTCTTTATCTTAATATGACAGCTCAAAAATTTCTCCTGTCGGATAAATGAGAGAGCGGGGGGCAGGCGCACCAGGAGGCAAAAAGAGGGGCAGCAAATTTCCCAAGGTCCAGAAGAGATGGCTGAATGTTCAGCCGCATGCTTGAATTTTAAGCAGCTCAGTTGCAAACACTTGCAGGTCACTTCAAGCTCAAAGCATGCCTCTCCCTGGGCCCTCTCCCCGTGATGGCAACTCAGGTCCCCCGGACCCACGCTGGCAGCAGAGCTGTCTCTGCCCCGGCTGCCCGCGCCGTGCCACACACCCCGTCTGGTTGCGTTTAAGGCTAAAGCTTCTCCAGAGAATGTCAGGCCAACGCAAACAGATTACGATTAATCCCGTCTGAAGCGGCGATGCAATTGTTTCCTGGCAGGGCTCTGCCTGCTCGGGAGCAGGACGGTGCTGTGCGGGGCCGGGACTCGCGTTGGCAGGGGGCAAGTCTGCTACCTCCGCGCGGGGAAGGAGGCAGGGAGAAGGGCTTGGTGTCGCAAAAAGGTGTGATGAAAGCCAGGAGAATTAGCACTAGATCTCGGGCAGAGCCGTGGGAGCGTCGGGGGCGTACGTCCCGTTCAAAGTCTCTGAGCCTGTTTCTGGATATCTATTTCCAGAGTTCTGGTAGATCTTTGTACTTCATTAAAATTACAACACTAAATTGTGTCAAATCCCATTGTCTTTACCAAGTACAGCTGATCTAAATTCCAGAAAGAAAAAAAAAGCAGTTTTCACAGGGGTGTCCTGACTGCTGCCTCCCTGTGTGCTGAAAGGGGCAGCATGGGGAGCGCGCAGTGGGATCCCGGGAGCTGGTGGGACACCGCTGCCCGCAGTGCCCGGCGCAGTGCCCGGCGCAGGGCCCGCTGCTGCCCATGGCAGCCCTGGGGACGTCCCTGCACGGGGTGGCAAAGGCAGCTGCACACAGTGCCCGTGCCAGCCGCTGTGGCCAGGGCAGCCTGGGCTGCCTGTCCTGAGACAGCGCTCTGGTGGGAGAGCCTCCTCCTGCCCGCCGTGCTGCCGGGCACGCCTCCACCAGCCCTGTTTGAAAGGTTAAAAGCATTCTTGATCTGGCCCCAGTGCAGGTCTGTATTAGAAATAAATGAAAAAGAAGAAAAAACTATCATTTGACTTTTATTAAAGTTTCAGGAGGGATACAGGCCAATAACTCTCCTTTTTATTAATAAAAGTGCCATTAAACGTTGCATTCCCCCCTCATCCCTTTCCACTTTTCGCTGTAAGGTGCCTGGCAGCGGCTGGGCAGAGGAGCACGCTGCTCCCTTAGGGAGTTGGGGCGTTTTGGTCCAGGGTGCCCCATACCTGCCGTGTGCTGCTGGCCCGTTGGCATGGCACGGGGAGCGTCGGCAGAGAGGGGAATGACGGCAGCACGATGCCCGTTGGCACCCATTTCACAGGGATGCTGTAGCCTAACCAAAAAGATACTGTTTGTTTAGTTTGGCAAGGAAATCCACTTTTCTTTCACTGTGTTTATTGACATATGAATCAGAGCTGGCACCAAGAGCGAGGACTCAACAGTTGTGTACAAGCAAGAGAGCGTGTCAGGCAGCGCAGTGAAAGCTGCAGTAATGAGACTATTAATCATGTCACTCCCAGCCAGGGAAACCCCGCAGTCCCCGGTGTGTGGGACACTTGCGCTGCTCTGTGAGAGGGAGCCCTGTCACGTGGCTGCCTGCGCTGCCTGCGCTGCCTGCGCTGCCTGCCTCCAGGCTAGGAATCATTTCAACACATATAGATGTGAGTTTGTGCCTCTCCCCACTGCTGCCCGCCATGGCTGTGGGGGTCCCGCTGGAGACCCCAGCGCAGCGGCGAGAGCTGCCCCAGCCCGCGGGCTTTGGTGTGCCATGGCCCTCCTGCACTCTTCTGACCTGTCCTAAGTGTTGAGCTGAGGTTGCCCCTGACCTCCCCAGGTGAGACACCCCGGGAGGCCCTGATGGATGGGGTCCTGTCCTTATGCAGGGGTGGCCGACAGCCCAGCTCAGCTCCCGGGGACAGCGCTGGCACGTCCTCGCACAGGGCTGCGACCAAAGAGCCATGTCCCTCCCCTCCCTGAGCGCCGGCACTGCCGCAAACCCCCAGCCAGTGCCAGCCTGGCAAGAGGCCGGTTTGGTTTTGTTTCCTCCTGCAGCGGGTTCCAGAGGAAACTCCAAAAGGAGCATTTGTGGAGGTGAGGGAGAGGGAGGGAAGCCAGCAGCCGGGCTGGGGCACGAGGGGCTGGCGTGGAGCTGGGCACAGGGCAGCCCATGGCACCGCGGCAGCTCATGGCACTGTGCAGCCCACGCTGCCACAGCACCTGAACGGGCAGAGGGTGTGGATGGACGGGGTCCCCTGCGCTGGTGGCAGTGCCCAGGGCAAGATCCTGGTGCTCCTCCTGCCCCTCCATCTCCGGCCCCATCTCACCCGTGCAGGGCCACCTCCTGGTGTCCAGCCTGCTCGCGTCTGCATCCCCCCGCGCATCAGCTCTGCCTGCGCCGGCGACTCCTCTCTGCTTCCACGTGCCCCCGCACACATGTGCCCCTCGCCTGCGCCCCCCCGCTCTGCCTTCCCAGAACTAGCAGGAGAGCTAGTTAAAAAAACCCAGCAATTTTCATTCAGGATTAATAGACATTTTTAGTCATTATTTTTCATAACTTGAGAGGATTGATTTCGTTTGATCCTGGGATATAAAATCTTCCCCTTCAGGGAAATTCCCACTGAAAGTACTAACCTAAATAAGAGGTTTTCTTGTAAAATTTCAGAAGAAGCATTCTTTTGAAAATTATGGCATTTCAGGGAGAGTTTGCAACAAGAGTATTACTTGGAGTGCAACACTCAGCTTGACCTTCATTATGAAGCTGTCCCTGCTGCTTCATTAAACAGATAAAATAAATAATAATAAGAAGCAGATTTGCCTAATGTCACTGTGGAGTTGGTGGGCCAAGTTCAGTTTGACTTGTTAAGTGCTACATCAGTGTCTCTGCTAATGCTTCAAGCACGATAAATCGCGATAGCCATTGCGTGGGGTGGACACGGTGCTGTTGGAGCATCCTTCCCCCGCCGGGTCTCCAGCCCAGGCGGTGCAGGAGCCCGTTGCTCAGCGGCAGCTGCGGCCGCTGGGCGCTGGTGGCGGCTGTCTGAGGAGGCCGGCGCACGTCTCGTTGCATTTCTACAAGATGAGCTGTGAGCAGCCAAACCAGGCAACGTGCAACATGAGAAAGCTGAGCTTGCCTGTACACAAAAAAGCCTCTTTGTGTTTACCATGTGCCAGCAAGAAGGTTAACCTCCTCCTCTGCGCTGCGGCTGCTCTGGTACTGCTTGGTATCAATAAACTACTGGAGGAGGTTGGAGAAATCAGGAAAACACCAGATTATGAGCACTGTGCTGGGTCACCCATTAACAGTCTCTTGGCAAATGGAACAGTCATCGCAGCGTGTATTTCATTTATGAAAGTAGAGCCCCAGGACGGCTGCTAGCAATTCAGCCGGGGGTGAATGAAGTGAGATCTTTCTCTGCTTAACTGCAATCACACAAGGAGGGGGCTGTGCTGAGCGCTGCGCCTGCAGCCCTGGCCGGGAACGGGGCTCAGCCCTGCCCCAGCGGCTGATTGCCTTACGCAACCCCGACTCGCCCAGTATGTGGCCCGTCCCGTCTGCCCCGGCCGCGCTGCCGGCTCCTGCGGCACGTCCACTCCCCGGCTGCCGGGGGGCCTTGGCTGAGAGCCACATCCCGGTGAGGGGGAGTACGGACCAAGGTGGGGAGCTCCGGAGGAGAGGGAGGATGGCCCGAGGTCTGTGGGAAGGGACGGGCAGGACTGGATTTGCTCAGTCTGGGGGTGTGAGGACCAAAGGAGATGGGATCGTAGTCCTCAAACACGCAAAAGGTTATTGCAAAGAGTGTGGAAATAATGTGTTCTGCAGGTCCCTGGGCGACAAGTTAGGCAGTGATGGGTGAACACAGCAGAGTGGCGATCCGGATAATAAATCCGTTATTTCTATGTAGGCAAGCAAGGCGCTGGGCTACTCTGCGACAGAGGTTTCAGTGCACTCAAACACATTGCTTTTGCCAAGCCTGTGCGACGTGAGGAGTCCCGCTGAGCCGAAATAAAAGCCTATAGGCTTAAACGAATTGCTGGATCTGGCCTTGAGAGACGAAAGACCAAGACCCCTCCGTCGGTCCCCTCCGTCAGTGACGACAGGCCAGGCTCTGCGCGGGGCGGCCGGTGCCTCTCCCCGGAGCAGGGCTGGCTGATGGCGGCTGGGGACAGTCCCCGGCTGGGCTGCGATGGCGACCGCAGGGGTCCCTTTCCCCCGGGGCTGGGGCGAGGGCAGCGCAGGCGGTGCTGACCCCCAGTGTTCTTGCCTGCTTCCCCCTGGCTGCTGGGCACTCGTCTGCCCCCAGCTCTCCCGCACGGACATTCCTGTGCAGATGCGCTGAGAGTCACCGTCATTTCTGCCAACCGCAAGATGCCGCCTTGCGAACGGTCCCGTCCAGCCAGGCCAGCTCAGCGCAGGCTGTCCCGTCCCGCCGGCCCTGGGACAGCCCCGCTGCAGCGCGGGTGTGCAGGTCGCGGCTCCCACGCTGCGGGACAGGGCACGGCGGGATGGGCGGACGGGTCTGCGGCCCCATGCCAGCCCGGGCCCCGCTCTCCCACAGCCAGGGAGCAGCTCCAGAGAAACCAACGCCGGCGCTGCTGCTCGTCTTCTAGATATTCTGATTGGAACAATGGAGCTGATTAATGCAAACCAGATATGAAATTCAGAAAGAGGAGGGCAGCAAGATGAAAACTGTGTGCCCCCCCTGCACCACCCGGGCGGTCGGGGTACCGCGCAGCCACGTCCTCGTCCTCCATCTGCTGAGTGTCCCTGACCCGAGTGCCCCGTGAGGGCAACGCTGGCGCTGGGGACACCGTGACCATGGACCGTGCACGCGGGGCCCAGGCTGGCAAGGATGCCAACATGTGTTTGGTTTCACTACAGCGAGTGTTTCCACCGGGGTCTGCGCACTGAGGGAGTGCAGGGCATGGCTGAGATGCGGCAAAAAGCACAAAGTAAAGAAGACGGGTGAAACAGAGAGAAACACCCGTTCCTGATCTCATTCATTTGGAGTCAGTGCAAGATCTGTCCAATCTTAGCATGCAAATTAACTTATAAATTAAACATGAAATTTAAGTTGATGACATCCCTTAAAATAAACAACAACATCGGTATCTTGCTAGCAATCAGCTCCTGATCAATTATCTATGTTTTCACAAATGTGCTGTTATTGTATAGTGTCTGCAGTTCCTTCATATATTGCAGCATCCTGAATCAAAGAAATCTTTCACACGAACATCACGGTCTGAAAACAATAGAACTGAACACCACTTCTTCAACTTAAATTACTAACAGACCACAAAATTAAATAGATTTTTTCCATCTGAGAACTCTCCGCAGCAGAGTCGATCATGAAGGACCCAGTAATATCTGAATAATTGCGCAGGAAGTGGATCTTACTAATCATTGCAGCTTTTGCTCAGACATGGGGCAAACAAACCCCCCGGCCAGAGCTGTGGCGTGTCCCACGCTCTGATGTCTGCGTGTCACGCGTGGTGCTCTGTCCCCTTTCCTCGGGGCTATGGCATTCAGAAACATTCCCGGGTGGGGGCTGATGCAGCTCCATCCCACCCTGGGGCTGGGAGCACTGGGGCTGTTACCTCTGGTCGCATTTGAACTGCTCTAAGACACTGCTCAAAGATGGGTAATTATTCCCTATCTGCTGTTCCCGCGCGCGCAGGATGGAGGAACGGACTGCAGTTCCCAGGAAGGCGCCCGGGCTGTGCCGCAGCGCCGAGCAGGCTGGAAAATGAAATCGCCTCGGTCCTGCCCGTGCCCACGGGCCCCGAGGGAGGCTTCTTGCGGTAGTGGCACCTGCTGCCTGCTCGGCACCCATGCCCAGCCGGCTCCCACGGACACGGGAACTTTTCATTCGCGTTTTGGTCCTAAATCTCAAAATCAGAAAAATTGGCTTTCCCCTCTGAGTTACTTTCTTGGCAAAAACACAAGCTGTGTGACAGCTGCTACTCCAGACACTAAGAATGTTCATTCATCATAGAAAATAAAAATCTTCGTTGCTTTTCAGCCGAGAACCCGTGTAATCACCATGTAACTAAATTAGAAATGGGTGACTTTGCTTAGTTTCAGTTTCACATGATCCAAACAAGACCTGTTTGGTTGACTCATCTGCGAACTGTACTTTATTACATCTTCAAAAGTTCAATAATGTTCAGAAAAAAGATATCTTTTATGATACTCAGCTAGTGCCTGCCATGCCGAGCACTGTGATTTTACCACGATAACTTTTGTACTCTGAATTTCTGACATCAAAACGAGGCGCTCTGAACTCAGGCTTTGCTGTTTTTCTCATCGCTGGGGCGATTTTTCTGCTGTTCAATTGGAGGTGCGCCGCGCAGGGCCCGGGGATGCAACGCGCAGGGCCCGGGGGTGCCATAGCGAGGAGCCGGGGGTGCAACGCCGCGGCCCCGCCGCCGCCGCCGGGCTGAGCCGATTGACACCAGCTGCGGCGGCTCCGGCTCCTCGTGTCCGCGGTGGCTCCGCGCCCCGCGGGGAGCTTTGCGCAAGGCGATCTGCTGTGAGGATTTGCACATAAGTCACAGGGTTTAACCGAAATCCAATTTGCCGGAGAGGAGTGTTGGTTTAGATTATGGAAGAACAATTCAGTGGTGGGTGTGCTGGGAGGGGAGCGGGCGCGGGGCGGGGGACGGGGGCCTTTCCCTGCCCACCGCCAGGTTCGGTGGAGAGTTCACTGAGCCTGAATGAAAACAAATGTAAAACTGATAGGTACATTTGTAACCCATTACCAGGCAGGCTTTATGAAACCCTAAACTTGCTGGCGAGGGGAGGGAGGCTGCGGCTTCCAAAATAGTTTTTCTTAAATGAGCAAGTTGCTTCAGATCGCGCCGGTTCTCATGCGGGCGCTTGGACGAGGCCGAGCCCCCACGCCTGAGCCCAGGCAGCCACCGGAAAACAAACCCGGGCTGCACCTTGATCTAATTACTGCCACCGCAGAGGCCTCGCTCCCCTCCGCAGGGCGGCAGCGCCCCGGCAGCCGCGTCCACGCCGGGGCAGTGGCAGGAGGGGGGTCGCGGTGCGGGGTCTGCGGTGCATCGATGCCTGATGCGGCAGAGGCAGAGCTGGTAGAGGTTCGGAGCGCCGCAGATCGCGTCTCTAAGATGAGCATGTGAGCACATATTTTCAGTGTATTTGAGCATCTTGGCCAAATATGGGTGTTGTTTTTTTTTCTCTCAAAAGGACAGCAAAAACTGCATCCCTCACATGAAGCCCTCTCTCTGCCAAATTTCAGTCCTCTGGTTCAGGGCATGAGAGTATGGGGGATTCTCAAAGAAGGGATTTGCCAAAAAAATTTTTTTAGACATTGAAAATTTTTTCCTTAGCCTCATTCTCAGATGCAATTGAACCATTTCAGGTGAACCTTTCCAGAAAACAAACCAAAATGCAATGAAATAAAATGCATCCTGAGGCGGTCTCGCAGCTGAGAAAGCGTCAACCCAGTTGACTTGTGTTTTGCAGTTTGAATAGCAACTGCATGTAGGCGCTCCAAACACGGGGCTCCTGGCAGCATCAGCAAAGTTATCTGCAGTCGGTCTGCTATTACAAGGGCCAGGGAGGGATTCTGAATCTTCTGGTTGCAGAAATAGAATTTCTAAAAGAAAAAAAGAGTACAGAGTAGAAGAAAAATTAAAAAGAAATAAATCTAGTTTTCAGTCAGCACCACAACGGACTCTGTATTGTCACTGCCCCGTCCCCAGCGCGGAGCTCCTGGCACGGGAGAAGGCGCCCGTTTGCGTCAGCGGGACGGGAGGGACGGGCGGCTCATTACATGAAAACTACCAAACGTGGCAGCTGGCAGGTCGTTAGCAGCGCCGGTGTTTGGTCACTCGACGGATGTTTGGGAACGGAGCCCCAGCGAAGCGTTCCTCGGCACAAAGGGGTTGTGGGGCTGAGCCCGGGGCGTGAGAATAAGGCAGCGCCTGCCCCGGGGCAGCCCGGCCTGGGGGGCTCGGGGGGCTCGGGGGGCTATGAGGGGTGCGGGGACAGCCGGGGAGGGACGGCGAGGAGGGGGCTGTGCACTCCTGCGCTGGGGCATCCGGGCCAGCGTGCACCCCAGGAACGGTGTTTCTGCCAGAAGCCCATCTCTGCCTGTTATCACTTGAAATCAAACAGGCATCAAACCAGCGCCTCTCCCCTGGGACCGCAGGGTGCTTTGGGATATCTGCAGCTGTGTCTAACCATACATGGGGCACTGGTTTTTTGCGCTGCCTTTCCCCGGTGCCATCGGCTGTGAAGAGGAGCCCACCCGGGGGCTCTCACAGCACATGGCCCACACAGGGGGTGGGAGCAGCTTTGCAGCCCTTTGGGGCTTCGTCCCGGCTTGTGACTCCCGGGGATGACGGGATGCTCCCGACCAGCAGCATCCCTCTGCCCGGTCACTTCTCCCCAGCTCCCAGCGGTCTGTTAGAAAGCACTGCCGGGACACGGCAGCGCAGAGGGGATGCGGGGAGCGAAGCCAGAGGCAGCACCTGCAAGCCGGTGGGTCCCGTCCCCGTCCCCCAGCAGGGACTTGCTCTCTAATCCACACCATTAGCAAAAGCCGCTCCATTAACACAGGTGGGGATTAGCGAACAGGCCCCGGGGAAGTTTTAGACAGGCAAGTTGGAGGAAATGAATCCCTGCCCATGCTTCCTTTTCAGAAGGGGCACCATCACTTTATGGCGTGGAAGCGATGTGTGAGCATAAGTATCCCATTACAGACATCTGCGCGATAGCCCGAGCGCTCCCCAGCCCTCGCCACGCCGCCCCGCTCGCTGAGTGTTTGAAAATGGAGACATCAAAGGTGTCTGCTTTATTTATGAGTCATGTTCGAGTGACTCATTCTGGTCAAAGCATGTGTTGGGGGATGTTTTAGCCATTCTGATAATGTATTTGTATAAAACCAGTACCCAGCTGTTAAATAACACGGCACATTCCCCGGTGGCAGGGGGACGGTGTCACCGTAGGGATGCTGCAGCCTGCCGCGTCTCCAGGGCAGGGGGTCCCTGCTGAGGTGTCGGCGGGGGGTCGGTGCGTGCCCGTCACTTGGGTGTGCCCACGCCAGTGCGTGTCCCCAGCAAATCCCGTGGGACCATTGCCACCTCTTCCCGGCAGGGCGGTGGCATGGCGGTGGCAGCCAGGGCTGCAGGGCTTGGGGGCACTGGCAGCTCCATGCAGACGAGGGGTCACTGCGGGTCCCTGGTCGCAGCCAGCCCCAGCGGGCAGCCAGGGCCAAACAGACCAAACGGTGGAGTCAGTCTCTGCTCTGTTTTCATTTCTTCACATTATTTTACAGCCCTCCCCAGTGCAGAATCCGAAATCCTTCATGCCTGTGAGGCTGCGATATTTGTCCCTCAGCGAGGACAGCAGTGGGGAGCCCTGAGCTGCTGCAGAATGGAAACGGGAGCGAATTTCTAGACCCGCTGCGAGGCTGCAACTCGCTCTGCTTGCTGAGCGCCAGCACATGTTCTGGTATCGTGTTCCCAAGTGTAAATGCTGCTACCTGCCTGTGCAAGAGCTTTTTATGGATGTACTCACACTTGAAAATTTGACCCTCAAATCCTGTGCAACGCACATGAATTTTGAAGGAAGAAATATTGGGTTTTATTTCTTAAAGGAAAATAAATGTGATTTCAGAATAAATCAATAGAACATGACTTTGCTTAGTGGAATAAGCCAAGTGGAGACATGGAAAAATAAACTCTTTCTGACAACTCCTGCTGAAAGATTCTCATCTATCCAGGTCATGGGATCAACAGCGAGAATGGCAGCCACTTGAACTCTGGCAGGCCGCCCTCCCTGGCTTTGACAGATGTTCCTGGCACTACAGCACGAGGATGTTTTGCTGATCGCTTCTGGTCCGGACAAGGCTGGCTCCTGGGCAGCTGCAGAGCCTCCGTGTGCCATGCTGGGAGCGCTCCTGGCTTCAGCCCCTTGTGAAGATCCCGGTGCTGGGCATCACCCCGGGGGGGGCTGGGGGGGGGATGCCTGAGACGCCCCAGCCTCCGCCTGCATCCTATCCCGGCGTGGAGGTGGCGGGCTGCGGCTCAGGGGTTAACACAGGCGTTAGGGGCAGCGGGCGAAGAGCTCAGGCTTCACCATCAACCTCTGAAGGTGTTGAAGCACCACAAAGGGCTCCGGAGGCACCGGGGGTTTGTGCGTCCGCCTCCCTTGGTGCTGTCCGTGGATGTGGATCCCGATGTACCGGGAGACGACAGCCGCCCGCCCTGCTGCCCGAGCACCCGCTTCCTCCCCACGCGGCCGGCGCAGACCCTGGGGGAGGCCCCACTCCCCCGTCCTCCCTTTGCATCTGCGGGGGATGACGGTATTAAACCAATGAAGAGCGATTTGGGAAGGCTGTCAGGACAAAGTCCCTCTGCAAGCTCTAAAGGTGGCACCTGGAGTCCCAGCAAAGTCACTAAAATGGGGAGAAATTCTCATTTAATTTGGTTCATTTGTTATAATGATTCTTCACCGTGGGCCATATTAAACACTTCAGTGATTTTTGCCTCTAAAACCCTCTTGCAGGGATCGTGATGAAAGGTATATTTATTGTACTTCAGCTTGGAAAGTTGTTTCAGATGTTTCCAATTCATCAACCAGTTCAGACATCTGTTCCTGGTTGGGGCCGAAAAGCTTAACTTGCGCACACACACACAAAAAGCACTCATTTTGGAGATTTTTATGATGAGCTTTCTAATCCTAACAAGTTGTCAAATAGTGCTAATAGCCAGGTCACCCACAGCCCCCGCCCCCCTCCCCCCCCCCAGCCGCCAGGTAGGACCTGTGGTGGCCGCTCGGCTCCGGGGGCTCGGTGACAGCCCCCCGTGCGGGGCCGGATGACACCGGGTGGTGGAGCAGAGAGACCCCCAGTGCCACCCGCCAGGGGCTGGTCTGGGTGGGATGTGTCCAGGGCTGCACAGCCGCATCAACGGGCTTCTCTGGGGATTGCAAAAATCTAGCTTGAAGTCATAAGAAAACTATAATCTTTAGAAATACTCTGCTGCAGAAAATAAAACCTCAAAGCAAAATTTGAAGGAGGGGGGACCAAAACGTTTCATTGAGGCAAAAATCAATAGCTTTGTGCTGGTTACAAGTTTTCAATAAATACAAATTATTTCAGTCTACCAAAAAAGGCAGTGAGGTCATTCCAAATAAAAAATCAAAATGATTCATTCAGAAAATGTCAAAACAGGATGTTTTGATAGTGTCAGCAGTCTATTTCCAGATTTCTTTTGAAAGATATTTTGATTAAATGGACCAGGTTGCAGGAGGTGCCTTGATTTCGGAAGAAGAACCACATGCTCTGACAGGACACGGGCAGACACATCTCCCGCCCCGATGGCTGGTCCAAAGTTTTCTTCCAGCACTCATTAATACTCGCTGCTAAGAGGACTGCGCTTGTAACGCATCCCAGCAGCTCACATCCCAGAAACTGAGTCACGAGGCCGGGCTGAAGGCAGACACTGCTTTGGAAAAATAAACCCCCCAAATCCAAGGCAGACGCACTCCCGCACACCCCAAACCCCCGTAGCTGCCGGGCAGTTCTTGCTTTACCCCGTTATCCCCCGGCCTTTCTGCCCCCCCGCAGGCTCTGCGGGACTGGTCCCCCCATGGGATGTGACTGGCTGTGGGGTCCCCTGTGCTGCTGCAGTGCCAGGGGGCAAGGAGAGCCCCCAGCCCCTGCAGAGTGCTGCTGAGCGGCTGCTGGGGACACCCCAGAGCATCATTAGGAGCCTTTGGCAGCGCTGATGGCGGCAGCGCCGATGTATGGCAGCGCCGACGTATGGCAGCGCTGATGGACGGCAGCACTGATGGATGGCAGTGCCAGGCGGTGCGGAGGCTCAGTCATTGCTGCAGATGCCTTTTGCCTGTGGCCCCGCGTGGCGAGCGCACCTGCCGAGGAGGTGCGATGGGTGAGCTGAAGGCTTGTTTCCAGCACACAGTAAAAGCTGTGTCCTGTTGGTACAAGGCCAAGCAGCACAGGAACCACTGAAAATGATGAACTGCAGGAATTTTGCCCTGATGGTGCAGAGAAAGCTTCTCGCGCTCCAGCCAAAGAGAAGGTGAGATGCTTTGAAGGTACCTGAGGATGGACCCATCACCCACAGCCCTGCAGCCAATTGCCACCAGGCACCGTGGGGTGGACAAGACCCCAGACTCGGGCTCTCCATGGGCTTCAGTCCTTCTCCTCAGCATTTGATGGGGGGTCCTGGGCGTCCCTGGGGGCTGCCAGGTTTGGACAGAAAGGACAGAGCCCTGCCAGGGCCGTGCTTCCCCTGCGAGCAAGGGCAGCTTCGGACATCTGTCTGAGGGATAAGCTGTAGGTTTTGGGGGAGCCGGGGGATGCCTACCTGGGTGCCCGTGCCAGGCCCTGCCCTTGCCCCCTGTCTCGAGGGTCCCAGCGGGCAGTCTGGTGATGGAGGGCTGGGGCGAGAGGGCTCTGTTCGACCTGGAGCATGTCCGGTTTCTCCAGCCATGCCAACGGGTTTGGTGATGGATGTGACTTTCCAGTAGAGCCACAGAGAGTGAGGTGCCGCCTGGCGCCCACCCCCGAGGCGGGCAGGGGGTCTGGGGACCCTCTGGGCACTGCTGGCAGCTCTGGGAACCGTCGGCTCCCAGTGCCAGGCTGCTTTCCCGGGAGAGCAGGGCTCCGGAATGTCAGCTCCTTAATTAATCCTGAGCCTCGTCACCTGCCTGGGGTGTGAACCCCCAGACACACTCTGTGGCTGGCCCAAAGGGAGAGTAAGGAAAGTTAATTGAACTACGTTCTTCAAAGTCACACAGAAGCTCCCCTGTTTCTCTGTGCCAAGCAGCCTGACGGTTTCCCAGAGCCTAATCCCTGGCGAGAGACAGACTGTCTAGGGGCTCAGTGAATGCAGCAAATCCCGGCCGGGTGAATCTGCCCTCTGGTGCCGTGCGGAGATTCTTTAATTAAAGCAAATGTTGCCATGGTGGGGCATAGAAAGCTCTTGACAGATGCAAGCTGGGGAACAACAGACAACGCACAATCTCATTAGCACCTGCAGCTCCATCTGCTTATTGGATTGGGATGCTTTGAATTTTTATTGTATGGCCTCCTTAGGTTCTCACCCCTCTTGTGGTGCAAGGTGCAGGTTTGTGGCAGGTCGCATGCATCCCTGCTCTGGTCGGTACCAGCACGTCTCCCAGTGTGATGGGACCCTTTCCGCGGGTATTAGGGAAACAACAGCTTCTGCTCTGACCTTTGGAAACAAGGCAGGTTCTAGCGAGCTCGTGCCTGGTATGGATGAGGTGCAGCTGTTAACACAGCACCCCTCTGCGGGTGGCGGGAAGGTGCGGATCCTGCCCTCAGCCCAGGGAACAGCAGCTGACAGACAGCTGAGCATCTCACCCCGTTGCTGGAAGCGATGGGAGAAGTCAGGCCGTCCAACGGCTCCCTGCGCTGCTGCCCGTGCTCCCAGTGAAAGGCAGGTTGGCTGCTCCGCCAGATGAATATGCCACACAGGACCAGTAACATCCCAGGGAGCTGGGGTTGGGACATACTGGTGAGACAGCATGCAATGGCACAAAGGGGCCACAGACCAGGCAGCCACACGCTGCGAGCAGGATTATGGGACAGAGAGGTGCTGGAGATGCCAGCTTTGCAGGAGTGAGGGAAAAGAGGGTTTGTGCCAATCCCTGATTCCACCTGTAACATCCTTTTGTGCTCTCCTGTCTTAGAAGCAATGACTCACGCTGGAGGCAGGCTCCCAGCTGGGCATGCCTGCTGTCCCATCCCACCCCACCCCACCCCATCCCACCCCATCCCATTTCACCCCATCCCATCCCCATCCCATCCCACCCCACCCCATCCCATCCCATCCTGGAATGGCCGCGCTGGGGCTGTCCCTGTCCAGCAGCACACGGCCCATTTGCTGAGCACTGGTGAGGAGGCCTCCAGGTCCATTTCTTATCCCCATCCCCAGCAACTGCCGCAATCAGAACGGTCTGCTTTTTGCAGTAATTATCATCTTTGCCTTTGCTGGGCCAGATGTATTTGTAAACTGAATGGAAATCAGAATGACCCAACTTCAAAGCTGAGCCGAGGCGCTGGGAGCTGGGCGACACCTGGGCTCTTCCCCGGCACGAGTGGCGCTTCGGCACTCGTGGAGGTGCGGAGCCTCGCTGCTGAGCATCCTCCGTCCCAGCCCGGCTTATCCTCCCATTCCTTCTCTCTGCCCACGGCCAGTGCAAGTCACAAATAGGGTGTGACGAAGCCTTTGTGGCGGCACTCGGCCCCCAAAGAGCCGTGCAGCACTTGCTGTTGCTGCTGCTGTGCTTCCAATTAGCTCACATCTGTTACAGCTATCCTTCCCTCCAGCCCCCACCTCGACTGCCTGCAAGTGATTTTATGCAGTAATAACAGAAATCACGAAACCTGAAATGAATCTAAACAAAAGGAATCATTCAAATTACCCTTAACCCTTTGAAGACCAGGCCCTGCCCAAAACAAAGAGGCTCAGGTTTGACGTACTCCATGACACAGATCAGCATCTTGGCCAAATGAGTCCTGACCTGCAGGAGAACCCAGCTGCACGGCTGACTCAGGCTCCTGAGCACAATGGATTATTTATACTGGGAGTATCTGACCCAGATGTGTGGCGCAGCACCCCGTGGTTCCAATGGCATCCACCCTCTGTGCTTGGCGCACAGCAAACCTGGTCTCTGCTTTGCTGTGCAAGACGGGGGTCCCACGCTGACACCTGACTTCAGTTTCTACAGTTTTCCCGCTGGAGGGGACAGATACGTTTGCATTGGGAAAGCGGCTGCGGTGTTCTTTTTTCCCCTTCCATCGTGCAACGCAGTGTTATGTGATGTAAGGTTTGATTCCTCCTTGGCTTAGGCCAGCTGCTCCCGCTATCCTGCTCCAGAGCATCAGGGGGGAGCGCTCTCCTCTGCATTTCTCGTGGCACGGCTCCCACAGACCGCGGGGTCCCTCTGGGCGGGCAGGTGGAGCATTGCTAATAGACTCAAGAACAGCAGGCAAACCCACGGCCCAGGAGGCGGTGAGTCCCCAGCTGGCAGTGCCCTGGGCGCGGGTGACATGCTGCCCTGAGCCTGCGGTTCCAGCGGGGCCGCTGGCCCAAAGGATCGCTGCAGATGCTCAAGGAACCGAACATGCCCTTCGCCGAGGTCTGCACTGGGGTTTCCCATGGAACCTGCACCGTCCAAGGAGCAGTTGTCTTGGAGTTCTGCTTTAGCATCCCGAAGCTCTGCAGACTCACCAAGCGCTATCTCCTGGCCCCTCCGCTGTCCTTCTCTGGTGCGTGCAGCTGAGATCTCCCGCTGGCTCCACTTCCCCACTGCAAATGTCAGTGCACGTTGCTCCCCTGAATGACTCGGGCTAATAACCAACATGCTCAGCACGCTCTGTAGCAACTGGGTTTATGATGGGTTGTGGCCAGGCTCATCCTGGGAGGGCTGGATGGTTTTGACACCAGATCGCTCGGCCGTCAGAGGGTAGGCATGGACCCACGTACGTCTGCGACAAAGCGGGCAGAGCCCAGCGGCCATGATCGCAGCCCATGAATGGAGCTGTCCTCCACCATGGCCACCCTGGGACTCCTGGCCTGGAAGGCTCCAGATGTCCTCAGCATTTTTATTACTGTACTCCAGAATTCTCAAAGGCCCAAATAAATAAATAATAAAGCTTTTTCTTTTTTTCTTTTTTTTTTTTTTTTTTAGGAACCCACCAGCTCCTTTCAACATGGCCCAATTCTGAGGCATTTCTGTGGGTTGTTGCAAATGACCCCCAAGCAGGAGGTTAATGCTGGTGGTTGTGGTTAGCAGTCACCCACAAGCTGGAGGCTTCTGACACTGCTAATAAGGCACATGTGTGTGAACGGAGAATACAGCATGTGGCAGCACCAGGATTTCCTGCGTTCGGGGTTGTCTGAAGCTCTCCAGCATGACGAGCCGCCGGGGCTCAGGTTTCCCTGACCTGCCAGAGCTCCCAGCACATGGCCACGGCCGGCAGCAGGACAGCACTGCCATCCCAACCGAGTGTCGCGCTTCTCTGCTGCCTGCAAGGAGTTGGGCAATGAACAGCAGTTCTGGCATGGAGGAGGCTCGTACAGCCACGAGTATCCAAAAGGGAATCGGGTGGGTGGGCGACGCTTCCTTCCCCGTGCCCCATCAGTGGGTGCAGGCACATGTCCTCCCCTTTCCTGCTGACCTCCAAAAACCAAGGTCAGAGAGCTCAGATTTTGACTAAAGATCCATCTACATGTAAGGCTGGTTGTGATTTAATACTGGTTATTTGCATTAGACAGACCTGCGTCCAGGAACCTGTCTTGCATGGCAACGAGTATCTCTTGAGCCTGTGCACACGGCCAACATCTCCATAGGCTTTCTGTTCCAGCACACAGCAACCCCACCTCTCCTGTTCTCCCTGCTCCCCTCATTTCCAGGCTCCAAAATTCCCAAATAAGCTCAACCCCAACTTGAGCAGATGACTGGGGACACAACTGCAGAGCAGAGAATAAAGCAGAGAATAAATTGATCAGCGTTGGTGTGGTGACCACAACTAACTTCTCCTTCTGTACGCCCTGTACAAATATGGATCCCATGTGAACACCCAGCTAATTTAAGGGGAGAGAAAAAAAGGAGCGTTAAAGATGGAATATTCAATAAATTAAAATCCACCTCTCCAGAGAGATGTCAGAAGAAGAAAAAATGGAGAAGGCTCCCGAGCAGGATGAAGGGCAAGAAGATGGTGAATTCCCCACGGCATGTGGGAAGGTGGTGGCTATCTGCAAAGACCATTCTCTTCTCTGTCAAGCAGGCAAGTTGCTCCAAACCCAGAATTCTTGCGAATTTGTCTCACAAGCAGTGCAGTATTTTGACAAGTTGCACTGCTAAAGAAATGCCATTTTTACAGCAGCAGTATCACATTTTGCTATCACGCTGTAACAGTTATTTTTGCAGAGGAGGATCTACACTCCTCTTACTCTGCAGTCACAGTAAATGTGTTTTTCACTTTCTTACCATGCTTAAAAATAGCATTAAGTTTTTGCTGATCACATGATTAAAAAAAAAAACTAATTGAATGATGCAGGGAGTAAAAACATGTGGCACAGTAAAAACAAATTAGGTTCGCATATGTTTTGTGTAACCCTCAAGACTTGTCTGTATTAGATATCAGTAATGAAAAGAATATTAAACTCTAACAGCACAAAATACCATATGCTTAGGAATTCAAAGAGGAACAATGTATTTGCGTTGGATGCTCCTGAATGGAAAATACCCACAAATAAGCATTTTTTCCTTAGCTGTGGAAAAAAACCTATCATTCCTTTACTTTTTAGTAACTTTTTAGTAAGTTTTTAGGCACTGGTGCCGAGTCACTGGAAGCCGCCTGTACCTTCACCCCACGTGGCAGCTGCTGGCTTGGGGGCACGGGAGCGGGGGACACGCATTGGGGATGGCCACACGCTGGTGGCGGGAACAACATGCACCGGGGGTGCTGGAGGGGCGCAGGCGGGGACCGGGGCAGGCAGGGTGCCCGGCTCCTCACCCGGGCTCTCCCCTGACCCACGGCTGAGCCATGGCCACGAGGACACAGGCTTTGCCTTGGTCTTACCCTGCGTACTGGGCAGAGGCATGGGCGGCGGTGGGGAGGCATGCCCCATCCCCGTCCCCATCCCTGTCCCATCCCGTTGCGAGGCCCCCGGGGGCAGCCCCGGGCGGGAGCGTGTGTTTATCCCTCCTGTTTACGAGCTGCGAGTGGGGATCCTCGGCGTGACTCACCGCCTGCAGCCACGAGTCAACCACAACTGTAACTTTCCAGTTTGCCTCGGAAAAAGGGGGGAGGGCAACGAGAAGAGGGAGGAAGAGCTGGAAAAAGTTAGGAAAAGGCAGCAAAGGCTCTAAAGAGACCAGAGGCAGCTGAGAAAAACAACAAACAGTCTTAGAAGGATATTAACATTTTAACGAGAATTCCTTTAATTTAATCACAATGAGATTCACCAAGAGGAGGAAGAAACAGAAAGCTTCATCTGAGCCCTTAACAAAAAAATCTTCCTGCTACGGGCCAGTGCTCCTGCAATTAATTCCCCTTGGTGGAGCGTTTCCATGTGCACCTCCGGAGTCAGAGCTTTCGCGCCTTGGCGCTCGCAGAGCAACTGAAGGGACGGCAGAGATTTATTTGCTTTAATCTTCTGCATCTTCTTCTGATGTTTGTGGCATCGCAGATATTGCCACGGCCACTTGCTGGGATGTCCCAAGTGGAAACATGTGAGGCGGCAGGAGGCTCTGCCCCATGGCCCTCTGCAAAAACACCCTGCGAGTCGCTGGGCACGGGGCTGCGAGCGGCGGGGATGCCTCGTGGGGCTGGGGCTGGTAGCCCCAGAAGTGGGGTGCTGACAAGGCACCAGCCAGAGACGTCCGGGAAATCCTGCTGTGAGCAGAAGTGAGTTGGGAGCGCAGCCGGGTCGGCCCCACGGCCGGGCGCCCGTGTCGGTGGGAGCAGCATCCGCAGAGGCTCTGCCGGGGCCCCATGTCCCCCATCCCGTGGGGCAAGACATCCCCGGCGGGCAGGGTGACCCTGCCCAGGGCAGCAGGGTGTCACGTCTGAGCCCAGGAAGCTGCTTGGTAAGTGCTTCCCTCGCCCTGCCCCAGCAAATAAACTAAACTCATTTGGGTTTTACGTGGA
Source organism: Vanellus vanellus (assembly GCF_965231255.1). Lineage (NCBI taxonomy): Eukaryota > Metazoa > Chordata > Aves > Charadriiformes > Charadriidae > Vanellus > Vanellus vanellus. The sequence continues at coordinate 8,177,595 of NC_138927.1, read as the reverse complement.
AGCAGCGTTTTACTGCCTCTGAGATCAGCCGTGGTGCAAGGGAGCCGAAGTCAGACAATACAAATGACACGTCCTAAACGGCATTTTTAAAAGCTCAAGGCAAGCTTGTAAAGATTTTATTTGTATACGAGGCTGTAATGAATAAAGGAATTGGCATTGCCGCCTCCGCCACCCTCCAAGAGCACTGTCTGCTTTCCCGAAGTAAACGCACCAGGGAGCAGCGGCCGTGACGCCAGGCCCTCGGCGCCCGGGCGGCCGCGGCATGGGGCTCGGGGCACGGCTGTGCTCGGGGCACGGGCAGAGGCAGCTCCGAGAGGATTGCACCCCCTCAGGCTCGGGGAGTGGGGATGGGGGTGTCTCTCCCCGTCGCCTCAGCACAGCCCGGCTCTGCTCACAGCCACAGCGCTGCCGAAGGGCAAAGCCACTGCCGGCACTGCTGGTGACAAGGTGCCCTATTTTCAGGCTGACTGCATCGGGAAGTACTTCAACAAAATCATATTTTGCATTTAGCCATTCTCTTCGGGGCAGGAAGCGGGGTGCAGAGATGCTGAGGGCCCGGGGAGGGCTGTCCTGGGCCGGGCCCCCACCAGCCGCGGTGCCTGCGCGGTGCCCTGCTCCGAGCCAGGCTGCCACCGCCGTGTCCATGCCCCAGCTCCCCAGGCGGCTCCTGCCCCCCCCCCGCCCCCCCCCCGGCCCCCCCAGCACAAAATCCACTGCTGCCCTTTCCCAGACGCCCTTCCCAGGCTGCGCAGGGTGATTTCACCACGCTAATCCCGGGCAACTGCTGAACCATTGTCTGCCCAGCGCTGAGCTAGGATATTATGGCTGGGAAAACTTCCTTCCGAACTGCAAGCTGTGTGAACAGAACTTGTTTAAAATAGCTGCTTTAACAAACAAACAGGGCCAGCTCCATTTTCATCAGCATCTCCCCTCCTCAAACATCAACATTTATGTTTCGGTAACAGGAGACCGCCTTCAGAGCAGCCGCAGCCATGGCCACGCTGATCCGCAGGGCTCTTGCCCGCTTTGCTGGCAAGGGGCAGGAGAGGGGAACCCGCTGAACGGACGATTTGTGCAGCGATGGAATCCCAGGCATGCCAGCATAGGTGCCGCCCACCGTCACCCGCTCCCTGGACCTCCGCTCCGCAGGGTGGCCAAGTGGCGAGGGACACCACGGGAAGGGGCTGGTTTGTCTGGGTGCGTTCCCCAGGGTGGAGAGGAGCATTGCTGTCAGAAAGCCCGTGAACCGCAGAGCATCCTGAGGACGAACTTTGAAGCCCACATTGTTTTCATTTGGATGTTGTTATTAAAAAAGTCACTTGCATGTTTTCTGGTAAAACAGTTTGCTGAAATGTTTCCTCTTCTCCAGCTCAGACCAAAAACCGACGGGAGTGCACACGGGGCCTGACTGTGCGGCACGCAGGCAAGGGGCGAGATGGGATGGAGGCGCAGTCGGCTCAGCAAAGACCTCTGCAAGTAACAGGGGCGGAGGTGGGTGACGGCCGGCAGCCGCCCCAGAGTCCCCGGCACCAAGGTGCTGTCGGGGCTGGGTCACCCTGGGGCACCTCATCTTCCCGCTCCCACAGCTGGGGCTGGAGCTCGCAAAGGGCAGGGCCTCTCTGGGATGCTGGCAGTTTCCAGCAATGCGCAGCCTTGCTCCAGGCAGCGCAGAGGCAGATGAAAGAAGTTGTGCGGAAGGAGAAGCCCAAGTGGCTGTCTCAGCCGGCGGCCGCTCCCACTGCTCAGGGCGCCACCGGGGACGGGCCACCTGCCCGGGGAGTGCAGTGCCGCACGGCCGACACGGCTGCTCCGGCGGGGCAGGACGAAGCTCAGCCTGTCCGTGTTCGCAGCGGCTGCTGTGGCCAAAGGTGGCACCAGGCAGCTCATCTCAAAGCCTGGGGCAGCTGGGTCCCTGCAGCCGCCAGCCTATGGCCATCTCTGATGTCAGCCCGCCCGCATGGGAACACCGGATTTGTAACACATGGTCAAGCTGCTGTAGCGCTTCAGAGAAATTATGCTGTATCTAGAGCAAAGCTGATAAACAGTTGGGCTTGTGCAAAAAAGCAGCATGGTTTTATGATGGGTAGGAACCTGGGGGTGCTGCCGCTGCCTCTCCAAGCCAGTTCTTGAGAAGAAAGGGTGGCCTGTGCTTTGGAAACCACTTTCACCAACTGGTAAACCCAGAGGTTCCCTGCTACTCAGCTGGAAACTACCCCTCCAACAGAGCAAATTAATTACGTCCCAAAGACAGTGCGAGAAGCAGTGAGGAGGCCAGCTGGAAGCAGCGCTGAGTCCTCTCGCACCAAGGGCCAAGTTCCACTTCACATGACATCAGTGGGCACTTTGACGGCAATGCCAATGTAATCAGGGTCTGTCCCGGGCGCAGACAGCTGCCTTCAAGGAGAGGAGAAAATCCAGGCCCCTGGATGGTGCTCCCAGCTCACACAGTCCCCTCCCTGCTCTGCATTTGCGAGGGGATTTGGAGTGCACCACCCTGCGCTGCAGTTCAGGCAGGCTCTACCCTTGGCACACACGCGGTGGCCCCGAGCCGCTCACAGCCCTTTCAGCCCCATTGCCCCGAGAGCCCCGGCGAGGAGGAGCTGCTTTGGGACAGGGCGTCCTCTCGCCTCTCCTGCGTGCTGGCTGGGGGTGGCAGTCCCGAGGGGCTGGGGAAGGTGGCAGGGAATACCCAGGGCAGGAGGTGGGCAACTAAGTGTGCGGAGTCCCTTTGCCCTTGGGAGAGGGCGAGCGTGGCCACGTGAGATGCTTTCAGCCCTGTGGTCTGGGGACGGGAACTGGCAGAGAGCTGTCCCCGGGGCCTCTCCTCCACCTGAACTGAGGACAGGGCAAAACCCTCACTGATGGAGACCATTTCATGACAGTAAACAGCTCCTCAGGGGGCAGCTCCTGCCGGTGCTGGTGCTTTGCTGGACGACGCTCCATGTGTGCAGCCCCGTGTGATGCGCAGCAGCCCTGGATGGATGCAGGCAGCTCGCTCCTTCCTGCGCTGAGCTGGGCAGCGCCGTCCCTGCAGACGTGGTGAAGAAGGTGGGAAGCAGTGCAGGAGCAGAGGCACAGGAGACCCGGTGCCAGCCCCGGGGGATGCCACGTCTTCCTCAGCCATGGTTATGTGTCAGGGCCGGTTCCTGCTCAGTCTTGGCATTTCAGCTTCCTGTGCCCTGCTCTGCTTCAGCACCAGCCCTTCGAGCCCTGCCTGCCTCGGGTGATGGGCAGGATGGGGATATCCCTCCTGGGACGGTGCAGGGCAGCGTGTGTGATGGGCACAGGTCCGACATGGCCTGTCCGAGCCTGTCCCCATGCTGCTCCCCAGTGCCGGCAGAGCCCAGCGGCTGTGCCACGAGCTGGGGGAGGCCTCGCGCCGTGCACTGCCTCCCCTGTGAGCAGCGCTCAGGTTACATTTGACACAGTGAAGTGGCAGTAAAATGGATTTAATTTATTTACTTTTTAAATGTAATGATGGAAAACAAAACATGTTGCAAAAGTTGTTTGTTTCGTACCAGCTCTGCACAGACCCACTGAGGAAGGAGTGGCTCCTGGCAGCTCCCGCTCTTCGGAGACCGGCGATTGCTGAGCCGACACGCTGTGCCAAGGACCAGACGGCTGCTGGAGACACCCTCCCTCCCCAGGGGCTGTGCAGGGCACGGCTGAGCCTCAGAGTGGGACATGTCCCCGGCAAAGGCACCCGCGGGGGCTCCCGGGGCCGGCCAGGCTCAGACCCACTGCCGTGCAGCAGCGTAGGTGCCACAGAGAGGACCCGGGCTTCAGAGAGCCGAGCGAGCAATGAAGGCGGGGGGAGCTGAGAGTGATGGGCACCTCCACACTCCTGCACGCCCTCCAGCGACACCAATGGCCCGTTTTGTCCCGTGCCTGCTGCAGGGCTCAGCACTGCTCCGGACCCGGCACAGGGCAGGGGAGATGCAGGTAGCACGCCTGCCCCATTATCTCCAGAAAAGGGGCCCCGCCAACGCAGCCTCCACCTTCCAAGGTGGGATGGGGTGTGTGGACGATGGGGCAGCTGTTGGCAGAGCCTACCCGCCCCACCAGCAGCACAGGGGCTGGCAGTGCACCGGTGCCCAATGCGGAGCAGCCCTGCCGCGCTGGGGCAGCCGCTGCGGCGAAGGGCTCAAAACCGGCATGGGGTTGGGGCTGGGTCATGCGGGAGGGAAGGTGGCTGGTGTGTCCTGAGAGCCAGGCCCCGAGATGCGCCCCGCGGCACTGGCCCCCTTGGTCCAAACTTTCCCGTGGCACCGCCAGCCCTCAAAATTTATGACAGACCACCGAGCCTGGGCATTGTCAAGCGCCTAATTGAAAACACTGTAAAGGCAACACGGCAACATGGCCTGGGAGCCCGATGTTGATGACCACCCGGGTGCCCCATGGCACTGGAGCCCAAGCACAGTCAGCCGGTGGACAGTGGTGGTGTGGGGCCGGGGTCCTGTTCACCGGGCACTGCCCGGCCCAGGTCCATCCCGGCAGGCGCCTGCAGGCCGGGGAAGGGCCCCAGGGAAACTTCCCGCAGATGTGCTGCCTCCCACGCGGGAGGGTGCTCTTTCCCAGAACTTTGGTTAGGAGATACTCATGAGTTAATTAATCCTTGAGTTTTTAAGCAGAGACATATTTATGAGCCTTGTAAGAGGCTGGGGCCCGGAGAGACATTTCTTTATTCTTCCTCCAGCTCAGCTGAAGGAAACCATAAGGGGAAGGAGCGACTGAGCCACGAAAGCATGGAAGATGGATTTTGGGCTGGTGATGGGGAAACAAAACCCAACTTGCCTGGGTGGGAGCAGTGGCCAAGTGACAGCTCTCTTCCCTCTCCTTTGTCTTCTTGTCCTTTGTCTACAGGGTACTCGCCAGAGCCCAGCTGCTGGATGCCAGGGTATCTCCAGCGTTTGAAGTGCATATGTGAAGCACACATGTGGCATGAGTGCCCACCACGAGCGTCCTCGGCTCCTTCAGGCTGGAGGGGGCAGCTGTTGTAGTCCTATTGTCCCCGGCTGGCAGCACACAGCACGGGCAGTGCTGGGCAGTGCTTTGGGGTGAGGGTTTGGTCCCATGGGCTCCCGGCACCCAGCAGCTGGAGCCACCCAAAGAACAGCTAGCAGGGACCAAAGAACACAGGCAGGGACTGCACTGCCTGCAGCGCTCTCGGCGTGGCTCTCTTCCCGCTCCTGGCTCTCTCCTCTCCTCTGCCCTCGCCTGGCTGAGCTGCCCTCAGAGGGGCACGGTCTGATTTCTTTCCCATATGCTACTGCGGGACATCCTCTGCAGCCCCTGATCAAACACACCTGCGTACACTTTGCAGCTCTCCACACTGCACCATAAGTGGACTTGGGGATGAGGAAGGTGTTAAAGCAGCTTTTCCTTCCCTGCGACTCTCATGTGCAGTCTCCCAGGGCCAGTGAGCAAGCGCTGGCCCCCAGGAGCCCGCCTTCTCTTGCCAAGTGGATCTGACGGGTTTTTCTCTCAAGAGATCTGGGACGCTGCTGTGAGCGGGTGGAAATTGCCATTGGTCGCCTGCAGCCGGGGGAGCAGAGGAGTGCAGCAACGCTGATTTCATCAGCCAAGACGCCAATGGAAAACCAAGCGTGGAAGAAACATCCACTGTGCTTTCACTGGGCTCCTCTGCTGCATCACAAGCAGCCGAGAAAGTGCGTGATGGGGACAACCAGATGCCTTCCTGGGCAGGCCACATCTTTCCAGGCTAAGAGCTTGGGACTGAGGCTATTTTGCTTTACCCCTTTGCTCAGAGTGAGCTGCTTATGACATTCCCTGTCTCTCTGCAATCACTGGTTTATCTATCCACCTCAAATGATGCTTCCTCAGCTTTATTGCGCATCTTGGCCAATAGCGGCAGAGAAATGTGGCCACCACATGTTGGCAGCAATTGAATCCTGGGCACATTTTTTCTCTGCACAGCCTTTAAGCTGTGGGAACCATTTCAAAGGAAACCATTCCCCCTATAACATGCTTGTGATCTGAAGATGTCTATTTAGATGGCAGCCCGGCATTAATTTAGCAATTCACTACAGAGTTTGGCGTGATGTTTAAAGCACTAAAATAAATTGTGGTGAAGTCGTTTCCCTCAAACCAGATTGTGTGGTTTACATTATTTGTCAACCTTAAGTACAACTGGCATGTTTGTATCACTCATGCAAAGCCCCATTGTGCCTCTCTAGAAGGGGGAAGAATCTGCACAGAAACGCATCCAAGTTCCTGCCCCGGCAGTCTCATGTCCCTGGGAGATCTGCCCCAGAGGCACGCAGCCCAACTGGCTGGAAGAGAGCCTGGGCTTTCCTCAGGATGATGGGTGTTAAGTGCAGGCTCATATAGGTTATATTACAAAGGGCCGTTTTAATCAGACACAGATTTGTACTCTCTGCCTGCAGTGCCTAAAATTTACTGAGCCACAGTGACTTAGACACGCACATACGAGCGCACACACATGCACACCGCCATGTGAAGAGGCCGCATGGCTAACCTGGGCAGCTGCTTGCCCACCGAGGATGGTGCACGCCGCCCACACCAGGTGACAGCATGTCCCCACTGCCGCACGCTTGGTGGCCCCTCGCCTGCCCGGCATGCCCGGGGGACGGCCATGACGCAGAGCTGCAGGGAGGGAAGGGGCAGGTGAGGGGGAGGCTGCCCCAAGCCGCTCAGGAGCCTGCCAGCTGCTTTGGCTCTGCCTTCTAGCAGCTCCTCTCTCTCTGGTGAGGCTGGTTTGATGTCCCAGCCACACTGGCAGCCAACGGGAGCTGGGATGGTCTCACACAGGGGACATCTGGGAGGTGTTTGCCTCTGGCCAGGATGAGATGCTGCCCCAGCCTGGCTGGAGCACCAGGCTCTGCTGCAGGGTCCCCCCGTCTCACCGGCCATGCCCAGGCCGTCGCAGTGCCACCAGACCTGGCTGTTCCTGCTGCCTTTGGCTGTCGGTGTGCTGTGGGGATGTGTGCGGGGTCAGGCAGGGACAGCACGTCGGCACTTTCACCCGCGCCGGCGAAAGCAGGTTGGAGGGGCGTGCTGTGGTGCTGCGCCTGCCTCCGGGCGAGCAGGCGGGATCCCGCCTGTGATCTCAGTGCTTTATCCCTTCCTTCCCTCAGTCCCTGCAGCCAGAGAAATCCCCGGATGGCTGTCACAGCTCTCCGCACACAAGCCGGCTGGCAGCGCCGAGGGTGTTTCATTCCTCCACTTCCCAGTGACTCGCTAATGCCAGAAGAGCTGTCCTGCGGGAAGCAGGCAAGGCTTTGCACTGACACAATTGCACTCGCACGTCTCCTCCAGCCCCCGGCAGCTCTCGCAGACTCTCGCGGAGGGTGCTCCCCACCCTGCTGAGCAGCCCCACTGAGTGCAGGACCACAGGGCAGGTCTGCTCTGCAGGAAAGGGGCAACCTCCCCTCCCTCCACTGGGATGGTCTCATTGTGTGCCCTGGGGATCACTGTCCAGTGACCAAGGGTCCTCTGTCTCCCCCTGCCCTGGCCCCCCCATGCCACCCAGCCCTTCCTCTGCAGGTCTCTGGACCCCATTCAGAGCATGTTCACCACCGTGCTCCCCGGAGGTGCTCAGCAGGCGCGTGCCCTCCATGCTCTCCAGTTCACTGCACCGCAGTGTACACTCAGAGAACGGGAGCTCGTCAGCTGCATTTCTTCTGCAGCATCTCTGGATTGTAAGAGACACCCAATTTTCTGGAAATTGAATTCAGAGACTCAGAAACTCTGCTGCTCCCAAGAGGCGTCCGTGTGTGCTCTGGCCATGTACATGTTTGTGCTTTCATTGGACGATGGCAGAAACTCCCTTGCTCGTATGAAGATTCAAAGGGATGGAGCAGAAGCGGGGCCAGGCTGCACAGACATCTGGCAGCTTCGGCTGCAGCCTGCAGACACGGGCACTCATGCCCGCTCGTACCCTGCACCCCACAGCCCTGGCAGCCACACAGCCTGCACCCAGGTAGCCTGTGCAGCATTTGTCCTCAGCAGTACCTTAGATGAGACATTGCCCAGTACAAACACATTGTACTAAGGGCAGCACAAAAGCACCCAGCCACGGCATTAAATAATTGTCACATTTTTCTTCTGTAAGGATTAACGTTCCTGCTAACGTTGCAAACCTTCATTGAACTATTGTCACCCCCCGAAATGCAGCACAATCGCCAAGGGATTAGGGTGTCTGCGGAGCAGCCTGTCCCTGCTATTGTGTGCTCCCGGCAGGGTGAGGAAATCCTGCGACATCAGCCGATAAGTCCCTGCGGCGGGGACACCAAATTCACTGCAGGGCCAGGCACAAGGCAGCCCCGCAGGAGCAGGGGCCTGAACGCCTGCAGTGGCACCTGAGAGCTGTCCCTGCAGCGGGCGGGTGGCCGGCAGCGCGGCTGGGCTGGTGGCACTTGTGCTCAGGGCCACCCTCCTAGCATGGGCAACCACTGCTGTGGGCATCAGGGAGCCAGGAGGGGCCCCATCCCCATCCCCTCCTGGCAGCGGGTCTCCCCGCTCGGCTCTGCCAGAATCTGGCCGCTGCCCGCACCGGGCTCCTGGGCCTCCTAAGCCAGGCGAGCACGTTCATAAATCTGAATACTGAGGAAATCCCATAAAAATTTAACAGGAAATACAGAGCCATAAAGGGAAGCTCTTGGCATTTCTTGCCGGCTGTCGGCAATGCCCGCTGCGTGCACTGCGCTCAGGCACCTGGCAGCCACAGCGGGACCTTGGCCGGGACAGACTGGATTAGCAGCTAGTTCCCACGGCCCTCCCTTCGGAGCAGGAGGAGAGGAGTATGGCAGCAATACAGACTGATGCTCTCGGGAGCGGGACTTCGGTTTCTGCAGAGCTCAGTCTCACAGATATACAGCACAGGCAGACGCTGTGTTGCAAGGATGCAAGAGGGAAAAAGAATGCTAAAGCAAACAAGATTTATGCACGTAGGTCCCAGGAGGGTCTTACAGTGCTTATAAATGACAATACATATTGTCGTCCCAACCCCCGTGTTCAGTAGCAAAGGAAAAGAAGTGGGAAGTGTCTCCAGCTCTGGAGCCATTGCACAATAACAGAGAATGGAAAACAACCTCATCTGCTCGTCCCCAATATGTGAGCCCTGCATCAGCATCCCGACTCCCACGGCACTTTCCCAAGAGAAAGAACCATCCCCTCCAGAGAGAAATGGGGAGGGTGGAGAGAGAGGAGAGTCCAGGGAAGATGTGGTGCACAGGGAGCAGAGCTCAGCATCCCCCTGATGTGCGTGGTTTGGACTGCTCAACCAGCAAACACCAAGTGCCTGCTCCAGTCCTCTGCTCAGTGTGGATGAGGACTCTTCTAGCAAGGACAGGCTGAAGTCTCCACCGTGGATGGGTGTTAGGTTTGGGGTGTTCATTTCCAGCACAGGGCTTGAGCAGGCTCTCAGAGAGGCGGCTGCATCGGGGCTTGTCTCTTGCAGACCCGCACGAAGAAGTTCTGCGATGGCAAAAGCAGCGTCTGGAGACCCCCCAGCCCAGCAGGATCTGTACTTGCCTGCTCTTTGGCAGGGTACTCAGTATTTGGAAGCCAGCACTTGCTCATTGTTACTGCTGTGCAGTGGGATTTCATGGTAGTTTTTCATCAGCTTTGCACGTGTTTGATCATATGAATGGGGACTGAACCTCCCTACAAGTGACAGCAGCCTGGCTGCCCAGGGTCCGTTGGGGTTTTGGAGGAAAGATGTCTGTTTTCATCCAGAAACTCACTGTATTCTCTGTGCACGTGGGGAGAATTTGGCTTCTCTTTTCTGGCGTCATGGCAGGGAAATGGCTTCACTCTCTGCCTTGGGGACGTGCAGGTGGCCACATGTGGGAAAAGAGCACTCCTAAAACATGCTTCCCACAAGGAAGTTCAGAACAAACATGATGCCAGCATGAACATAAAGAGAAGGAGCAGGTCACCCAAAGCCCAAGTGAATTTCCTTTTCATTGGGCTTTGCCGGCAGTGGGAGCAAGTGTTCTGTGAAATGGTGTGGGAGGCCGTGGGACCCTTTGGGGCTGCACCAGTGACGCTGTCCTCAGCACCGTCTCCCAGGGGATGCACTTTGGGGCACACTCTGAGGGTTTGGCTGGTGGTTGGCCATACAGCAACTGGGAGCTTCCCCTGACAAATGCTGCAGCCAGAGCTTTCCCTGGACACCTCTGCTGTGGGCGTTATGTGGGCTTTGCATTTTAATCTGTTTTGCTTCATTTGGAGAAGCTTTGAGGAATGAGTCCTGCAGTCAAGCTGGCTCTTCTCGGACTAATCTCATGAGGTTGAAATGAGGGCTTGTGGGCAGAGGACGACTGGCTGGGGGCACTCAGAGCCTCATCCTGGGCTGCTGCGGGACTGCTTTTCATTGAACTCTTCTCAGACCATCCCTCATTTTCTATCAGGGTGTCTATTTTCAAAAGCAGGTGGTGATTCTGGTTACCAGGACCCATCCTGAGACATCTGGAGGGAGGCTGATTTTCAGGAGACAGCAGCAGATGGGCTTAGTGCCTGTTGAAAAATAGCCCCTTCCTATATGGTCCTGAAGTTCCTAGTGGGTTTTGAAAATACAAGCAGTTGCAAAAATCTCCGTCTTCCGAAGGCAGGTGGTGATGACCCCACTTTGCTGGTCTGGCTCCTGCACGGGGCAGAGCGCAGCGCAGACCAGCACTTGGCCACGCAAGCACAAGTGCTGCAGTGAAATTGGGAAAGTTTCACTGGACTCATTTTTCACCAGAGAAGGTCATGAGGTCCAGGATGGGTGTCCCATGCTGGGAGGAGAAGTCGGCTCATGCCAGTGCAGCCACCAGCACGGCGGTCTGAGCCACCGGCAGACCGGGGTGGGTGGGAGTCCCCACTTTGCCCAGCTCAGTGTGACTGATGGCTATTGGCTATTCCGGAGCTGGTTTTCATGAGGACTTTTATTTTTTGGTAAAAACGTTGAACAATTCTGGATTCATCCCCATGTGGAGCGGGAAAAATTTTGAAATCTTGAACATTTTTGAGGGCTTAAAAACAATTTCCCACCCAGTTATAGCCACCAGTCTCATCAGGATGTGTTTGAAACCACTCCAGCAGGAGCTGAGCAGAGCTGGTCTCAGCTGGATACCGCTCTCGACGAGAAATGCCATGGTCAGGGGTCATGTTTCTTCAGAAAAAAAGTATCTTCAATAGCTCAGGAAGTTATTAGTGTCTGCTAACAATAAGAGCTTTGGATTGATTCAATAGATGCTCATTTTAATTGTAAAATGCCAGTAATGAGAAATGTGCCATCCAATGACTCATTTTTCCCTTGTAAAAATTATTGGACATTTTTATTAGTTTTACAAATGACAGGACCTCGTATTTCTGAGAACACTTTATACAAGCCTTGCACAAGCCCACTCTCATAAAAGCGTGTCTGTGGTGACATCCGGAGCCACAAGAAGGGGAGCGGTAGAAAGGCCCAAAGTGGTGAGGACAGCCCACAAGTGGAACTGGCAGGACCGAACCCCAAGAGGGTGGGAAGGGGTGGATACAGTGCCGGAGACATGAGCTTCGGCGCTCCTTCCCAGCAGTGCCTTTCTGGAGAGGCACGGGGCAGACAGGGGGATGGGTGCCAGCCGGCGCCTGGAGGTCCGCCCGGCGCAGAGCCCCGGCAAGGGGCAGCCGCGCCGGCGCTGAGTGGCCGTCCGGGTGGGCGATGCGCTGGGCGCAGGGAGGGCAGGAGCCAGCCCCGGCCAGGCAGAGCTGAGCCAAGGTAAGCGCCGTCCCTAGCCGCGGCCCCTCTGTGGCTGGCACCGGGCAGAGCGGGACCATGCCACCTCCTCCTCCGCTCCTGACAGAGATACCGCTTTGCGCCGTTAACCCCAGCGCCCGGCTTTATCCATCTTGGCGTTATCTCTGCTGGCAGACAGCAGGGGCCCGGGCTGCGCCGTGCTGACCGCGGAGCGCGCCTGACATTGGCTTGCCAGAAATGAGATAAGGGGTGGAGTGTGGCTGGGGAGCAGGGGCAGGAGGGCAGGGGGCAGGGGGCCGGCAGGCAAGGGGCACGGGGACAGCCCCGACCCAGCCTGGCTGTGGCGGCACCGCTGCTGGGCTGTGTGGCTGGACAGGGCTGGTGAGGAGCGCCGGCAGGGTGTTCCTTCTTCTCCGGAGAATAGAAGAGCTGCTTTGGCCAGACCGTGCTCTTTTATAAAATCCAAGCAATTTCCCATGGAGAACTAATTTGCACGAAGGGGAAAAAAATCATTGCAGAGAATTTCTCATTTCAGCATTTCATTTTTCCTCTCTTGTTGACATTATTTGTATTTTTGTTTACATCTCCTCATGACAAGTCATCTGTAATTTTGCGTAGTGTACCATGAGCTGGCATGATATGACATAATGCAAGAGCTGAGATAGCCTACTACTTCTATTTTAGTTTGGAGGATATTTTAAACTTTATGTTATCCAGGAAATTTCTGAAATATTTGTCTTCATTCCAAGCCAGAATGAAAATGAAATGTCGGAAGTTCCCGTGAAACAAGTAGCGAGAGTTTCCAGCTCTGCCACCGCGTGTGACGGGGCAGCTGGTGGGGAGGCCCCGGCCCCGCGTGGGAGGGCAGCAGCGGGCAGCGGGGAGCAGGGAATGGGCAGCGGGAAGCAGGCAGCAGGCAGCGGCAGCAGGCAGCAGGCGGTGTGCCTCTCTCCATGCCTGCCACAGCCTGGCACTGTTTGCTTTCCAGCAGCACAACTGCAATCATGCATTTAGGGCAGGGGTTTAATGGGAGGGATGGCTGAAGGAAGGGCACGAGGAGAGCATCTGGCAAGTCCCTGTGCCCGTGGGCAGAAGCAGGCACAGGGACGGCATCAGCTCAGACCCGGCATATGCCACAGCCTCCCACCATCGTCCAGGTGAGGAGCTGGGACAGGGAGCAGGACGTGCCACGGCATCAGCTGAGGGCAGTAGGGACAGGCAGCTCCACCACGAGCCTGTACAGCAGGCGCAGCTCTGCATCTCCCTCCCTGTCTGGGGCAGCACACGATGGCAGGCTGGGAGGGCTGTGAAGTCTGATTGTGGCAGCTTCCCCCAGCGCTGTTCTTGGTCAGTGCAGTTCTGGGCCTGTCTGCGGGCTCTCCGTGGGGGCATCAGTCCACCCCAAGCCCCCAGGGCTGACGCCTTGCAGTGAAGGTTGAGGCTGTGTGGGGCAGAGAAGCGACTCCAGCAGCCCCCCTGTTCTCCAGGACAGATGGTTTCATTGTGCCAGGACGTGCCAGGAGGGACCTGTGGTTGCTTTGCAAAGCCTCTCTGGTTTGCGGGGCACCAGTCAGGGAAGGGAGAGGCTGGGCTGGCAGCCGCAGGGCTGCAGGCAGGAGGGATCTGCTCAGAGTCACTGGCCCCAAAGCTGCATCTGCCAAGACTGATGCGCCACAGGACAGGCAGTGCCCTGTGGCGACCGCAGGAAGCCAGGGTCCCTGTATCTGTGTGTCCGGGTGGAAAGCACTGTTAGGTTCCCAAAGTATTTGCCTTTGCCTCTGTACTGAGACGCTCAGTCCTCAGAGCTTTGTTTTGTGTACTCTGGGAACCGACAATTTGTAAAGACATGCTGCTGGGCTAATCCTCCATCAGTTCCCGGAGCAGAGACCAGCTGGGATCTGGCAGCTCTCTCCCCTCTCCCACTTCAGTCTGCTGAAATAGTGAGTGTCTCTCTAACCAGTAGCTTACAGGTTTTGACTTATACGCAAAGCAGAACAGCAGCTTTCTGCAGTCGGCAGCCAGGACTGCACAGGCATGTCGTCCTACCGCGCCAGCGCAGCGACCTGCCAGGCGGGCACACCAGCTGTGCCAACAAGGTGCTGCGTGCTGCGCCGAGTCCTGGGGGTGATGCCAGCCCTGGTGGTGAAATCCTCTTGGCTCTGTCCTGGCTTCAGAGCCGTTGTTATGCCCTGGAGACGCTCTTAGGGAAGGGAGCTGTTTCCACAGCACAGTTTTCTGTAGCTCTGGTCCATGAGCTAATGCATAGGAGAAGCAATAAAATTAGACTTTTTAAAAAGGTACCTTCCTTTTTGCGCACAGGAAACCTCATGCTCTGCATGGAGCTTTTAACAGTGAGCACAGTAGCACCGTGAGCCTTGATGCGAGTGAAAGATCACTTGTGTCATCTCCTCTGTTGAGCCTCAGCATGTTGGCTCGGCATGCAGCAGGCTCCATGGTTGTTCTCGACAAGCACCAGGGAGACCATTAGGAACAGGGAGACACATGTGCTGCCTCGGTCCTTGAAGGAGGTTTGGGAGAACAGGGAGGACTTGGATCTCTGAGGTGCTGAGATTTCACTGGGGCCAGGAGTTGGTGTGTAGATAGGTGCTGGCTGGTGTGAAACCCGGGATCCTTCCCATCGGTTAGCAGGTAGAGATTATGGAGCTTGAACCAGTGTGCACTAATCCTGGGTCTGCCAAGGAGAAAGGCTGGCACAGTGACATCCTCAGCAAGCCAGCTGTCACTGGAGAGTAAATACAGCCCTGAAAGCTGTGCTGCACCCCCGGCTGCTGCATGCAATTTGGAGGAGGCAAAACAGCAGGATGCTGCTGTTAACCACTGGCTGCCCAAACAGACACCAGTGTCCCCACAGGCTGGCTGTATCCCTCCAGCCTGACCCCAGCTTGCCTGCACCCACTTGCTCCTGATCCCAGACAGTGCTGCTGTGGCTCGGTTTGGGGTTAGTCATGACTGGTGCCAGGGGAGGGCAGCACAAGTGGTGCCATCAGAGAGGCTGTGGGGCACCCTGAAACCTTCAGTACCTCTTTCCCAAAGTCCTACTCTGATGGGGCTGCCCTGCCTGTCCCAGGATGTCCCCTCTGTTACACCCTGTGGAAGTTGCCAGGAGAAACCTGCTGGCAGAGCCATGTGTGCTGTGCCCGTTGCTGGAGTACCCCCATTCCAGGTTTGGGATTGAGGTCTCGGTGCTGTGCCCATGACCCCAAGGTGCGGCTGGCACAAGAGTTGCCCCCTCCACCACCTCTTGGGCTGTATCTGGGAATGGTGGGGGCCTGGGGGGGCATGTAGCTGACAGACCAGGTCTGCAGCACAAGGGGACCCACCTCAGGTCATCCCAGATACCAGTGGCCAAGCGGGGCCCTGGCACACCCCAGTTGTCCCCCTGCTCCCCATTGTGTGCCTTAGGGGCACAGTCACATGCCAGGGTGGGAAATCCGTTGCTGGCCAGGATCAGTGCAGGGCTGGGGTTCGCCCTTCACAAAGATGGGCGGCGTCACCCTGTGATGGGATGGTGAAGCAGGGGTAAAGGGACAAAGGTCCCTCACCCATCACCCCCACGGCACTGAGCTGCCCCTGCAGTGGAGCGGGGTTCCCCGTGGGCAGAGGGTGCCCCGGGGCACTGTGGGAGCCGGGCGTGCGCCAAGCTCATCCCTGGAGGATGGGATCATCCTGCAGCCCCCCGTGGGAAGGTACCAGTGCCATTGCTCAGCATGTAAAGGGCCTGTGATTTTTAAGAAAACTCATTTTGAAGCTGACTGGAGTCTGTCAGAGCAAATTAGTTGCAGTTTCAGCTAGCCACTTGTTTCTAGTTTAACCCTGGGAAAGCAACTGGGCTACAAATGTTTACCTTATGAGGTAAACCATCAATATCCTTGAAACTTTGATTAAAAAAAATACTGGACTAGAGCATCTTGTGGGTTTCTTTTTTTTTTTTTTTCTGATTCATTTCACAATATGCCAGAAGCATGGCTTGAGTTAGGGCTTTGGCAGGGGCTTTTATCATGATGGATATAGTGGAGGATAGAAAAGAAATTTGGTTATCAGAGGATGCCAGAACTCAACTTCCTAGCACATACATTTAATAATGCAAAAGTTCTCCTTTAAAGGTCTCCTTAGAACAAATCCTAGTCATCACAAAATCCATGGAGATAAATTAAATTACATTTTAATAGCGGAGAACTCATTCCTGGGCCGGGTGCAACAGTGAAAGTATGTTCTCTCTTAGACAAAAGTAGCCTCGTCTCCCATCAAAACTCTGAATGTTACCATATGAAAAACTTAATTGGAAATGAAACCCTGAAGCTCCCAGGGCAGAGGCACCACGAGAGGCTGTCATGGCTGTGGTAGCTCTCTCGCCGACATTGCAGTCACTGGAGCATTACCATTCTCCCCCCTTGTAAATGAAAAGGCATCTCCAAGAAATAGCATCTCGTGTATTTGCTGGAACTGCATCTGGAAGTGGCTGGCCACAGACAGTTTTGTCCAGCATAATGTAAGCTCACCCTCAGGGACAAAGGTGCGCAGCAAGGAGCAGCACCGTGCACCCTGCTCTCCGGGGCCCCACAACGTTCAGCTCTGCCGCCCGCTGGGTGCTCTGGCCGAGGCCTGCCTCAGCCCTTCTGGCCTTCACCTCGCATGATTGCCCTCTGCTCTGCCATCTTTCAGTGCCAGGCTCAATCCATTCTCTTTTTCACTCTGTTATCTTGAAGATATTTAAAACACGTACAATCGCTTCCCGTGCAGACACAGATATTTAAAGTGGATGGTGTGTGCAATAAGTGCTGCAGTACGGGGTGACATGAGGAGATGCAGGCAGGGCCAGCCTCACCTCGAGGTCCTGCATGATGAACACTTGCAAAAGTGGAGAGAAAGGGGGGAAAAAGGCAGAAAGAGAGAGAGGGAAGAGCTGCTGCAGCTCTCCTGCTCATCCCTCCCATTGAACCGTGGGCCTGGCAACTGGGGCTGGGCCTGCCCCGGCATGGCAGGCCATCCTGTCCTGCAGTTCCTCATCTTCACCTCATCCTCCCCATCTCGGCCTCCCCCTTCCCCTTGCGCTAGCCCCGGGAGCCCGAGTCCCTGCTCTCTGCCCTGCCTCCTCCATCCCTGAAAGCAGGGCCCGGCCCCCGGCGCTGCCCGGCCTCCTCCCTGCAGCTCCCCACCGTGCAGGGCTGGGCCTCGCTCCTCTCAGTGTCTGTACAATTACCAAAATCCCTCGGCAGAATTAGCTCCTCGCAGAGCACTGCATTCAATTAATTATATAGTTTAAAACACAATACATAGACATAGCCCATCCACACCAGCTCAGCACTTGGCTCCACTGGAAATCTCTGGAAAGCTGTGGTGCGGCAGAAGGCAGGCCGTCCGCACAGCCCTGACTGCTCCTTCGGCGTAGTCACAGGAGATAATCTTTAATTGCAATTAAAATAATTATAGATGTACTGCAAATGTCTCAGAGAACGCAGTGGACCAAGCACATCTCTACAGCTTTTGCTGTACAAGGGTCCCCTCAGCATTTGTGTTCAGCTGATTTATTTAGGCTGGTTTCAGCACAGTGATGTTCCCACCTGCCAGCGTGGGCCTGAGCTGACCTGTGCAATTCCCTCCCCAGGCTGTGCCTGTCCGCCCCGTGTGGGGACACAGGGACAGGCACCATTCGCCCTTTGGTGCCGCTTTGGTACAACCCGGAGCACCGGTGTCAGTGCTGCGGCCCTTTGTGGGTCAGCAGGGTTCCCAAATCACCCCAGGGACCCAAAACCATCCAAAGGTCCCAAAACTGCCCCACGGTCCCTCCCGCCAGCAGCCTGCTCTCTGTGAGGGCACAGCTGGGGCAGTGAGGAGCTGAGCCAGGGGCTCACCCTGGCCCCAGCCACTCCTGGGCACCATGTCAGTCCCAGACCCAGCCCAGCCAGCCGTGGGTCTCTGCTCTCGCTGCTGCAGGTCACTGAGAGGGGGATTCAGGACTCCCAAGGTCACCAGCCCGTGTCTCCATGCAGTGATGGGAGCCCACAACAATTACAAGCTTCCTGCATGTCCTTCCTCTGGGGTTTTGTCACACATGATGTCTCACATCTGGGATTCAACCAGTTGGTGGGGATGGTAGTGTTATTTCCATGCCAAGCTGTAGCTTTTTTACCCCCAGCCATTTCAGGGCTTACAGCTATTGTGTGTTTTTTTTTAATGTTGCAAGAATTTATATTGGGAAAAAAGTGCCTTTTTATTTCTTTTCTCAATGCCCTGGGAAATGTCATCCAGCAGGAATGTTCCCAAGAGTTGCTCGTGGCCGAGAGGAGGATGGGCTCCAGCAGTGTCCTGCATTCCCAGCTCCCATCCCTGTGCCCAGCCCCCTGGGACCGGCTCTTTGGGCTGTGGCTCCCCTGGGCGCCCTATCCCCACTCCCTAAACTCTGGCCCACAGTGCTGGGGAAGTGGGGCCAGCCCGGCCCCATGGCAGCACCAGCTCCTGCCCCATGGCTGCTGGGCGCAAGGCAGAAGGGAGGGGGCAGATGCCTGGAGAGGGACAAGCTGTTTGTGGAGTTGCTCCTGCTGCAGAAGCTCTTGGTTTCATGTCCTCTTGGCCGTGCCAGTGGCGTCTTCCACTTCCAGCTCTGGACAGAGTTACAAGAAATGCTGGAAGTCCCAGCCCTGTGGTGTGTCATCATTTAAACTTGTCTTTAATAGCGTCCCAAAGCAATTTACTTTTCCCAAACATCAAAGCCCCCAGAGTGATACTGGGAGAGTCAGGGCTTCCCCTGCGAATCCTGGTTGCTTCCATGCCCCCCCGTCCTGCGCCGCTCACAGGGGCTAGATGCTCTCCTTGGCTGTGGCCAGCAGCCTGGGCTGATTGTCCTCTCACATGCTGGCCCACAGAGCAGTCCCTGCTTCAGCCCAAGTAAGTGTGTTGTGCTTTGGAAATGGATTAGCACCGTGTGATGTACTAGGGCTTCAGAGGGCTGGAGCCCCTCTGCTGTGAGGAGAGGCTGAGAGAGTTGGGGTTGTTCATCCTGGAGAAGAGAAGGCTCCAGGGAGACTTTAGAGTCCCTTCCAGTCCCTAAAGGGGCTACAAAAAGGTGGGGAGGGGCTCTTGATGAGGGAGGGAAGCCACAGGATGAGGGGGAACGGTTTTAAACTGAAAGAGGGGAGATTAAATTCGGTATGAGGAAGAAATTCTTGACTGTGAGGGTGGTGAGTCCCTGGCACAGGTTACCCAGAGAAGCTGTGGCTGCCCCATCCCTGGAGGTGTTCAAGGCCAGGTTGGACGGGACTTTGAACAACCTGGGCTGGCAGGAGGTGTCCCTGCCCAGGGCAGGGGGTGGAACTGGATGATCTTTAAGGTCCCTTCCAACCCAAACCATTCTATGGTTCATCTGGGTTTGTTGAACAGCTGGACTTTCATCTTGGGCAGAGCAACGCATCTCAGGTTGGGTTGTGAGAGCAAAAAGGAGGAAGAGCAGAGATATTGCATGCAGGATGAGAAGGCATATCTTCCCCAAGAAAATAAAAGTGAGGTTTATATCGATTGCCCCACTGTGAAGCTGCTGGATGTCTTTTTCCAGGCTCATCATCACATCACACACCACTTCCACAGGACTCGTTATGGTAGAGAAAAGGCTGCAGGCAGGACTGTCCGTGTTCACTGATGGTTTTGCTATGACCTCAGAGGGGTCTGTCTTACGTGTGGGGAAGGGAGGGCAGGGACCAGCTGAGCTGGTGAAGAGCTGAGTTGTCCGAGAAAGGTGCTTGCAAACCCACCTGCCTGTTGGGCTTTTACACAGTAAGGAACTGATAAACTCAGAGAGGGACAGTGGAGGGCGATGCCTGGGGCCATGCGTGGGGCAATGTGTGGGACAACACCTGGGGCAATGAGCAGGGCAGTGCACGGCTGCGTGTGGGGCCATGCGTGGGCAGTGCAGAGGGAGCCCCAGCCTGCCCAGCACTTGGTGTGAGGAGTGTGGCAGCCCCAACTGGGCCAGAGATGGAGCTGTAGCCCCCTTGCCATAACCCTGCCATCGCCCACGATGATAACAAACCTGGGGAAGAGCAGCAAGGCACTTATGCTCTGGCACTTGGGGGGTCGGCTCTGCCTGACAGATGTGAAATAAGGTGACCTACCCAGGGACCGACACAGGGACCAGGCAGGCGCCAGCTGGTGGGAGCAGGCACGGCTTGGCTGTGGCTGTCGTGTATGGCCTGATGACAACAGATCACAAAAATCCAGTCCCAGGAGCAGGTACCAAGGGAAAAAAAGAAAATGAGGAGAAGGAACTAGCAAGGAGATGACATGGCATCTCCTCTTCTGCCAGGATCCAGAGTGGCCCTCCACTCACCTGCATGCTAGGAGATGCTGGGGAATGCTAGGGGATGCTGAGGGATGCAGGTGGAGCAGCTCCTCACTGGGACCCCCATGCCCAGGGTGCCCCCACTGTCCCACCAGCACTGCCCTCCTGCCCAGCCTCAGAAGTTTTGTAGAGGAAATATTATAGAAAAAAATGTAGCTGCTCCTGCCTCTACAAACACAGTGTGCTGCTGTCTCTGCCAGAGCTCAGTGCTGGTTTGCCTCAAGGAATCTGTGAGATCCGTCCTGCTGTGATCTGTAACAATATTGGGATTAAATTAGCTTCCCTGAGCTGCAGAGGGGTCAGTGTGTGAGGCCCCCTGGTTAATCCAGCAGGCCAAAGAGAACAGAAGCCTCCCTGCATTGGGAAAGGAAAACAACGGGGTCTGTTTGCAATCCGTGGAGCTAATTCAAACAGCATTCCTTAAACAACAGGGGAAAAGGGCCTTCGAAGCAAATGAGAAAGGAGCATTTCCCAACATGCGCATAATGTCAGTCCTTGGAAAGAGGCAAAATGTCCAGCCTGCACAGGGCACGGTGTCAGAAAGCCCGGCAGGCATGAAAGAGAGATCCTGAAAAGCAGGGCAGCTCGCTGGGGCGCACACGTCCACCACTTGAACTCTGCCTTCCTGCCCTGTGCCTGGCGAGCACAAAGCGAGTTGGTCCTGCAGACCCCTCTTGGTCTGCCCACAGTGGCACAGGGGGTGCAGGCAGGCGCCCGGCAGGCTGCCCACACCACGTCTGGGGTGGGATGGGGCATGTGGATCTTGCTCTTCCTTCACCCACAAAGAGTTTTATGCAGAAGTTATTTTCACGGCTGCTCAGCACCAAACCAGGGTGACCTCCCTGGGGTCACTCCTGGATGGAGACATGCTTCCCAGCATGGGCCACTGCCAGGCTGCCAGCGCCGCCCCCTCCAAGTGAGGCCAGTGAGCAGTGCTGCCCGGCCGAAAGCCCAGGCTTGCTTGCTCTGCCGGGGAAGAAGAGGCATGCCTGGGTGATCCTATCAGAAAGTCAGCTCCCCTTCCTCTTGCCCCCAGATCTCCCCGTGGAAGGCATGATCCTGCGTGCCCCCATGCCTGACCCCCCAGCACAGCTTGTGCAGCCTGTGTCAGGAACTCGATAGTTGTCTTTGCAACCAGAGCAGTTGTTTATGCAATAAGTTAGGCACTTGGGATAACTGTATTACCGGGGACTGAGGACTGCAGGTGTTCAGATATTATTAAAAACAATTGCCCAGGCTATCAATCATTCTACAGGAGATAAGCCTTCTGAGAAGCAGACCCCTGTGTCAAAGCAGGGTGTGGAGAAGCAGCACACCACAGGTCGAGGCTAGGAGCGTCAGAGACAACTTCAGGACGTTCTTGCTTTCCTTCTGCTTCCTCGGCGAGCGTCTTTTTTGCTTTTTGCTTATGCTGAGATATTATCAAAGGCTGATGAGGCAGCAGGGATGAGTAATGCGCCCTCTGTGCCAGCGGAGAACTTGTAGGCACTGGTATCTGCACACAGGGTTAATGTTGAGGGCGCAGAGCCCTGGGTCTGACAGAAGCTGCGGTGCTCAGTGCCGGAGCTGCTGGGTGCAGACCTGCCGCTGGCGCCCCAGGGCCCCCCCTGCCCTCAGCTGTGCCCAGGGGCTGAGGGATGCTCGGCCCCATCCTGGAAGTCCCTGTGGTCCCCAGGTAGGGTGGGCTTTCCATGAAGGAGAGGCCGTTCCCCTGGCCAAGAGAGGCAGAGGGGGATGCAGGGCAGGAAATGGAGAGGGATGAACTGAGACCAAAAAATGGCAGGTTTTTAACAGGGAGGGGAACCTCGCGCTTGAACAATGGGCTGGAGGATGAGGGGGAGCCGGTGAATGAGGCTCTCCCCTCGGCTTCATTCAGAGCGGGACATGGAGCCCAACTGGGGAAAGGCTGGAGCTGAATGGGCAGGGTCAGCCAGTCTGGGTGATACCTGTAGTGTAGGATTAGACCTGCTGCTTGCTTTTCCACCTCACGCGACTAAAACTGGTGAATTCAGGTGGCCTTTATCTGCTCCGGGAACATCCCGGTGCCCCTTTGCCCACACAGTGCGTTCACCAGGGCAAGCTGCGGGCTGTGGATGATGCTCCCCCAGCACCGGGTGCTGGGACTGCCGCTACTGCCTGCGTGGCCTGGCCGGAGGAGCCCAGGCTGCCGGGCACCTGCTCGGCAAGGACTTCTGCGGGCGGCAGGGAAAATCTCCCAAGTCAGCAGCTCTGCTTTCAATCTGGAGCCGCTTGGCACTTTTACCCCGCTAAAATGTGGAATTTCATGTCCTTTTGTACAAGAGAGAAACAGCCTGTTTAGGATTAATTTAGGATCAGCCTCAACAGCCATTAGCTAAAGAAAAACAAAACGGTAAATTAGCTGCCTGTCAGAAGGGGAAGAAATGTGGGATGATGCTGGATTTATTGTGGAGGGTGTTAAGGCAGGATTTAGTATGATTTACTGTCCTCTGCAATGATACCTCCTAACACCAGAGAGCTGGCAAGCACGTCTCCTTTGCCTTCATTCAGATATACTGCTCTGTTCGCTAATTATTGATGTGTCCGGTAGCCCTGTTCGTGCAGCTGGGTTTGTCAGCATTTCCATTATAGAGCTCTCTCTTCGGGGTTTATTGCTCAGTTATAAACATTTGCTCCAGACTGAAACTTGATCTACAGCTGTCAACTGGAGTTGCAATGCTCTGAGAGAGATTAGAAAGAAAAAGGTTTGGCTATTCAATGCAAGCATAAAAAGATCTTTGGTTTATGAGATTTTTCACTCTTACAGTCAATGAAGTGATTTTGGCCCAGAGCAATTTGATGGTACTTCAGAATTTCCTGGAACAGAAAGTAAAAATCCTCCACATATGAACAGAAAACATCTTTAATATGGAGACTCGCAACAGTGACCACTTTGCATCTGCCCAATAATCAAAACACATTCACTAACGCTCCTGTGAGATAGCAATGATCTCAGAACATACCGTTTACAAGTAGAAAACTAGGGACATTTAACGAGGTGCCAAAGAAAATCCAGGATGAATAAAACTTCCACGTGCATTAACACAAACACAATGCAAAGGAAAAGCTGCGTGAAGGGTGAATTTTCCTTCTTGCTGGTTTTGGGTTATTTTGCATCTTTGTGTTCATACCTGCCCGCACACAAGTGCTGTGCAAAGCAGAGGTGATTGCAAGGCTGTGAAGAACACAGATCTGTGGGACTCTTCAAGCCGCAGTGTCTTTGGGGGCTGCTCTGTGCCACATCCCATACCCCAGCCCTCCTCTCCCTCAGGGCTGCTGTACCGAGCCCCACAAAGAGCTCCAGGGCTCACACCAGCGACTGCTGGGCAAGCTGAGACTCATCTCCAGTGGTGGCTTGTGGGCAGTGGGGTATCAAAGGGGACCTGCCCTGCCCCCAGCAAGGGACCTGGAAGGGGATTCAGGAGACACCATAGGGCCCGTCACAACCTTTGGAAGAGCCTGTTCCCTCTGGCTTCCAGCTAGGAGCCCTGCAAGCTTGGGGAGGATCAAGTGAAGATAATGCTGCTCCTTGTTGCTTCAAGACTTTTGCTAAGCACTGCAGGGTGAGTCACCCTGCTTGGCACAGGTGTCTCACCCATCAGCATGTTGTCCTGTGATGTCCCTAGGAACACTTGGAAGCTAAGACAGAATTTTACTCATTACAGAAGAATTATGGCATCTGCTTGAGTGGATCTTACACTTAAGTAAATACTGAAAGGTGTTCAGACAGTTGAAGAAGTTGACCCACAAAAGGGAGAAGCTGAAGATGGAGCATACCAGTGCATCTCCATCTGCAGGTCCCTGACTCCTGCCCATTGCAGGTCACTGGTTTGGACTTTAAGGACACCAGCTTGTGTTATGGCCAAATAACTTTCATATAGAGAGTTTAGAAAGTATTGCTATTGATTTTTGCAGCACCCCTCAAAAAGCATAGCCTGCAAATTACCTTCAGCCAGAGAAAGCCAGAGGCAACTGGACAAGCAAAATGTTAGAGGGGGCAAACTTTCTGTTCTGAGAGAGGGAAGGTGAACGTGAAGAAGCAGTAGCCTCCTGCCTAGCTGCAGAGGCCAAGAGCACGGGTGGCTCAGCAAAGCGGGGAGAAGACATACTACATCCTCATGCACTAAGGATGATGGTCTTAAATGGTTAGGAAGAGAGGATGGATAGATGTTTCTGTCCCTCCCACCACACCCTGTGTCCTCCTGAGCCCACCCCTGGGTGGGAGTGGGCCCCGACCCTGCGGAGCAGGAACGCGTGACCTGCCCGCGCTTCCCAGGCCCTCGGGGACACCAAAGGGAAGCAATAACCTTCCCCAGGAGGCTGCCGGGCTCTGTGGGGCACGGAGCGCTGAGGGGCTGGCTGGTGGCTCGTCACACAGCTGTGCCTCTGTGACCACCCGCCGGGGCACCAAGGCTCTCGGCAGAGCCCTGTGACCATGGACACCGCATCAGCCCTGCGAGAGCCAGGGACGAGGGTTGGTCATGCGTGGGGACCTGCTGCTGGTGGCCACATGGCACTGATGGCTACTCGGGAAGCAGGCAGACACGGGTTCCGGTTCATGGCTTGTACAGAGAGACACTGGCGTGGGGTCCAGCATGGCTCCATGGCCACGTGCCTGGCGAGCACCAGCTCCCCACCCCAGTCCCCAGTGAAGGGGGCACGCGAGGGGCTGGGGGCCCCCTGCACCTCCCTCAGGCTCCCCTGGGGCTGGGGCACTTCTGCCTCTTCTGTGGGGGACAAGCAGGTTGGGGATGCCTGCTGCCGAGGGAATGGCATCGCGTGCCAGAAGGCTGGTGAGTTGCCAGACGCTGCCCAGGCCAGATCCTGCTCAGCCCACCAGGCACAGTGGATCCTGGGGAAGGTGCCTGTGCCTCGACGTCCCCCTGTGCGCCCATGCGAAGCAGGAGTCTGTCCCGCATCCCTCCTGGCTGTCCCAGTTAAGGCAGGGAAGGGATGGGGAGCTGACGGTGGCACGGGGAGGAGAGGTCCTGGGGTGCTCAGGTGTGATGGAGGGCAGGGATCCCAGCGCAGCTGCACCACAGTCTCACTGCAGTCACACTGTTTTCCTGAGCGTGAGCATTTTCTCCTGCTTTACAGCCAGGGACCGAAAAATAACCAGGCTTTTGAGCTCCTTGCCTTAGTGCCTTCCCCCCTCCAGAGGATAATAAGCTGCTTTTAATATTTGACATGTTTATTAACAGATGCAGTTGTGACAGCTGATGACTTCATATGCCAGTTACCACTGAAATGTTAGTAATAACTTGGAATTAACTGTCATAAATAAAAAAGACTACAAAGACAACTAGATGGTGTGTCACTCCACAGTAATTTACTGAGACCCCGTTGGCTCTGGATGCAACGCTGGAAGGTCCTTTGTGGAGCTCCAGTCCGGGTTTTGCAACAGTCACAATATTTTGGCTGGATATTGTCTTAGGAGGTGGAACTAGTGGGGTGGAATTCCCTCATGCAGGAGTTTGCACTAGATGCCTTTACAAAGCTGGATACTCTGGTAATAATAATAATAAAAAACCCCTACCCGGTGGATGGGGATGGAGTCTACGGCATTGAGACCAGGATTTATTAATGTGCAAATTGCTCTGATATGATCACATACTTTCTGCTTTGCATACGCAGGGAGCAGCGTGGGCTGATGGAGTATGAACTAGCCTGGGCGATCTTTACGAGCTGAAATCCTGCACATCACAGAAGGGTTTGTTTCTCTGCGCAAAACCTGGGAAGCTGTTAGAAACCTGCTTTAAAAAACAAGTGAACAAAATCCCCAGACCCAAACGCACCAGACTGCTCTATGAACTCGCCATGAATATATTTTTCATTTTTTTTGACAGAAACGTGCATGTAACTTTCTCTGGAGGAACCGAGGATTTTTCTAGTTGGTCTTGTAGTCTTTTAAAACTGAGAAACCAGTAGAGTCTTTTCAGCAGTGATGGGGGAGTGACAAGTCAGAGGTAAGGGTTTCAGAATGCATGTTTGTTTAGATGAAGCTTTTGCAATGTGGGCTGCTAATGAGGAACGCGAGCCTTGTCAGCATCCGACTTGCGGGTTTGCCTTGTGCAATGTGGATAATGAGTTCAGACAATGAAAGCTGTGAGAAATCCAGCACGATCTGTTGGGATCCCCGTCTCCCCCACCCCCAAGGTGCGTGGGGCTTTGCAGGGAAGCTGGGCTGCTGCTCCCCCGCCACTGTTGTACCTTGCCAGACCCAGGAAGGGGACACGGAGAGCTAGTTGCAATATTGATCTGTTCGCTGGAGCTCGTTGCTGTTACTGGACCAGCCCCAGGGTCCCGCCGGCCCCAGCACAGACGCTGAGTGCCGCACAGTGGGCTGCAGTGCCCTGCCTGCTTTCCCACTGACTTCCAGAGCCGGGAGCGTGCCCGAGCTGAGCAATGAGGGGACGAGGTAGTTAAGCGGTTGCTGTCTTAATATTGTCCTGGCTGCACCTAAACTCAGCCTCCTGCAGAGGACGGCACCCATGGGGGCATGGCAGGCACCTGGAGAGTGCGGGGTAAGTACGTACTCCCTGGGTTTTTGGATGGGGTGTCAGCGGGGAAATGGTTAACAGCCATCATGGCAATAATTAGACGTCTGTGTTAACACCCCATGCTGATGTGCAGGGGAAGTGCTGCTGGATCTCTGCGCTGGGCTGCCGAGCCTGTGGGTTAGCGAGGGCTTGGGGCTCGCGGCAGCATGCTCCCGCAGCCAGGCAGGGATGCGGCTCCCCAGCGAGCGCTCAGGTCCAGGTGATATTTCAGCCTCCGTCCTCCTGGTCCTCTGCACCAACCAAGCCAGGGTGCTGTGAGACGTGGGTGCAGGTGACCGGGGAATGGTCACCCCTGGACTTCTGGGGTTTCTTGTAGGCTCAGGTGTGTGCATTCCCTTGAACGGCCCTGGAGATGGATGAGGGGGTGTTCAGGTGATGCAGTTTGGGTATGAAGGGGTGTCTTACAGTAAAAGGCATTAAAATAGGGTAATACCGGCAGAAGCAAATGCTGCATGGCATGGCAGGCATGGAGCCTGCACACAGGTCGGCAGGCACCAGGGCAAAAAATCCTGTTACCTGAAAGTCTGTGAACTTGGGGTAAGGCTTATAGTGGTGTTAGTGGTGGCCAGGTTTACGCTGAGATCCTGTGGGGACCCAGCACTTGCAGTGAAACATCTGCCCAAAGTGTTCTTCAGTTTAAATGATTTTGGCCAAAGTCCACTCGTGGCCCTGGAGCAGGTGAGCTCCTGACTGCCCGATCACCTCATCCCCGCTGCGGGGCCAGGGCTGCGGAGGTTGGGTAGGAGGACGGCGGCAGCACTGTGGGCCTGGGAACGCCGGCGCTGCGACTTGCCTGGAAACCACCCTGGAAAAAAGGCTCGTTTCAGCTGGATCAGCTCCCGAGCCCCAGCGCAGCCGCTGCGAGAGCAGCAGCACCACCCTGAGGGACACGGCGAGGAGCGAGCCAGGGTGCAGGGGCACACGCTCTGGGGCGACAGGGGCACAGATGTGCCCCCCTGAGCACAGCCAAAATCAGCTGGCCATGCTGGCCCACGGAGGTGGTAGCAGAGCAGAGCATAAACCCCACATTTCCATCGCCCGAGCTAGACCTGAGCCGGCAGAGCATCTCTCTGCCCGTGCTATGGGGCCGTGGGACTGCAGTGAACACCAGGGCTGGGGGCCAGGTCAGCCTCCCCCAATCTGCAGGGATGGCACCGGGGACCATGAAGCCCAGAGAGGCAGGGGCCGGCCAGCAGAGACACCTTCCCCGGGGCTGTGTGATGGGGACCTGTCATCTCCCCCGAGGACAGAAGTGCCCGTCTTTGCCTGAGACCTTGGCAAACACAGAGACAGCTTTCTGGCCGTACCCACCAACAACCCGCCTCCGAGGACGGATTGCAGCTTCCCCACACACTTGTGTGCAGCTGGGTGGCGTGGGCCGGCTGCAGGATGTCCTGCGTCACAAACCACCCCGAGCGATGCCAGGCTCTGCAGAGCTCAGAGCTGGGTCTCCCTGTCCCGGCGGTGCAGGTTGCTGTCAGCCCTCAAAAAGGCAGAGCTCACATGTGGTTGCGCCAGGCTGGCAGCAGCAGCTGCTCTGGAGAAGGCACAGGCTGCCCTGGCCGCTCCCTCCCACCAACCCAACGCCCTGCGCTGCCCGATGCCCAAAGGTGAGGCTGCTGGTTATTTTTCCCAGTTGTGTTTTCTTTCTTCTGCTGCTGAAATCAGTGCTGCCCCTGGCTCTGCAGGGCTCAGGTTTCCCAGGCAGTGACATTTCGGTGGGAGAGCTGGCGCGCCAGGAACCCCTGGAGGAAGCTCACACTTGGCAGATGCTTCCTCCGCACATGGCCAAGCAGAAAGCCCCAGGTGCTGTTTAGGGTCTTTGCCCTGGGCTTCGTCTCTGCTTTTGCCTGGAGAAGCTGATTAACACAGAGGTCTGTGACTCACCGGGCTCCTGTAAGCCCTGGAAACTTGCTTTTAAAAAGCATGCATTTAGGGTCAGTTGTGGAAGGTTGCTGTTTGGACACATTTACACTGAAATAAGAGGGGAAGTGGGTATTGACTTGAATGGGTGCCTTCTGGTGTAGGACAAGAGCCTTCGCAGTACGCCCTGGCTGTCCTTCCCATTTTGCTTTAGACTCCCCTGCTCCCCGCACACTTGGGGTCTCTGGCAGCGGGGCTATGTGCTAACACAGTGTGTGCCTGCTCTGCACCTCCCGGGGAAGCTGCTGGGCACGTCGCTGCATGGCAATAGGGCCTTTAGGGTTGTTGAGGAGCCCTTTTCACGGGAGAGTGCGGTTTTCAGTGCCCTGGTCTGTGTTGCTCTGAAATGGACTGTTTTGCAATTCCTGGTCTGAAATTTGCTTTAGTTGCTGCTGTTCTGGTGCGTTTTGCCCCTGGCTGGCATTCAGTAAGTGCGTCATTGGACTGTAGGAAGGCTTAAACACGCATGGAGTTGTACCTAATAGAAACAGGTTTGATTTTTCAGTGACTGCAGCTAAATCCCTGGGCAGCTTCCCGGTCTGCAGCACCGGAGCTGTGCCTGCTGGGATGACTCCGGTGCATTTTCAAATGCTGCTCCGTTGTTGAGGAACGGCAGCACACACCGAGCCTGCAGCCTGCTGCAGCACTGCGCTGCTGCCTTCTCCAGACCAACGTGCCGCCTCTCTGCGCTAGTGAGAGGGTAATGGAAATCCCCCAGTAAAAAATTTCCTGATGTTTTACAATGCTGAAGCACAAGCGGTCCTGGAGAGAGGCCTGTGGCACTATTAATCTCAGCATTACTTGGAGCAGCTACTGTGCCGGGCACTGCGCAAGGCGGGCGAGGAGCTGGTGCTGAGCGGAGTGGGGGGCTGGAGCCGTCGGGAGGCTGGGGTGCTGCCGCGGCAGAGCCAGGAGCGACTCCCCGCCGCCAGGCTGGGGCAGAGGGGCGGCCGCAGGCGGGAGCCTCTCCTCGGCATATTCCCCATCAGCGGG
The DNA here is from genome assembly GCF_965231255.1 of Vanellus vanellus. Taxonomy (NCBI): domain Eukaryota; kingdom Metazoa; phylum Chordata; class Aves; order Charadriiformes; family Charadriidae; genus Vanellus; species Vanellus vanellus. The sequence continues at coordinate 8,148,038 of NC_138927.1, read as the reverse complement.
TCACAGCACGGCTCCGCAGATCTGGGGAATGCAGTGCAGAAGCTGGTGGAAGGAGTCAGACCTCAACAATGCTGTGGAGAACTCTGCTGCCAGATTGGGTTTTATTATTTTATTTTTTCAGTGAAGTTTATGGGTTAGGGATTTTGCAGAACTTGGCACTGGGGTATAATATCAAATGAAGACCTTCTGGTTCGGAAATTTGACTTAATGCAGCCTTCTTTTATTGCTTCAGGGACTAAGCAGAACAAAGTGGCTCTGCATGTGCATGTGCAGAGATGTTTGCCGGCTGGAGGCGTGTGAGACACCCTGTGGCAGTTGCGATGACCGAGCCGTGCGCGTGTAGGACCTTCCGTGGAGGGTGTCACAGCGCTGCCCGTGCAGTGTTAGCGCTCTCTCTGCCTTGCCGACAGGAAAACACCTCTCGGAAAGACAGCCGGGGAGAGAGACTTTCCCAAAGAGCTGCCCGCCAAGGTCAGCTCTGGTGATAGTCTCTGTCCGTGCCTGGATGGGGCTCCCGCTCCGCACGCCTGCCGGCACTCGCCTCCCCAGGGCTGGTTCCTGACACCCGCATCTGCTGGCAGGCGCCGGGGGAGCGAGGGAAGATGTGTGCATCAGAGCCCGCTGGCTCTGCTCCCTCGCCGGGCTGGGGAGCGCACAGCCACACCTGGGGCTGCGAGCTTTAGATGTCTTGGGGAAGCTTTGCCTGCCGGAGACTTTTGCCAAGGGAGGGCAAGGCATGCAGCGAGATAAACGTGTGTGTGGGCTTCTGCTTGTTTGAAAGATGCCTCCTCTCCTGCTGGCTATATCCCATCTGTTGAGGTTCAGCCGTGCTGCAAGAGCAGCTCTCCGCTCTCCGGGGCAGGGCTGCACTGGGGAGGGTGCGGGGGGCTCCTGGCGGCAGCAGTGCCTCCTGATGGAGGGTACGGGGTGCCCGCGCCAGCATTGCCTTATCCTACTGCTGCTTGACACTGGCCCGGGGGCTTTAGCGGGCACTGGGGAGCTGTGCCACCCTTGGATGGGATGGCTGGTCCCAATGCCAGTCTGTAGGAACACGTCTCCTCCTGTCCCTGTGTACCTCCCCTCCGGTACCCGCTGGGAGTTGTCCCCCTGCAGCCCTGCTCAAACACCGGGCAGCAGCTCATGGTGCCGGGAGCAAGGACCACCGCGTGCCCCGCGGACCCCATCCTCGCATGTGGCCCTGCTCTTCTTAGCAGCCCTCCCCCATTTCCTCCTCCTCCTGCTCCCCTCCAGTGCCTCTGATACCCGGGTGCCGCTATCGTTACTTGGTGGGCTTGTTGAAAGTTTACACAAAGGCAGGCTGGGGATCTGCTGGCAGCGTGGAGCCCGCTGCTGCCATAAACAGCCTCCCCGGGTCAGACTCTGCCTGCCCCAGGGCCAGGGAGGGCTCAGGGCAATTTGTCCTGGGTGCTGTCCCCGTCCCCAAGCCTGCCGGGGCTGGGACTCTGCTGGGACCAAACAGAATCAGGTGAATCCCTAAAACCCACGACTCTTCCTGCAGGCAAAGGCATTTCTGAAACCTGTTCTCCTTGCATATTTGCACCCCCTGAACAAATTGCTAAGGTGAAATTCAGATTCTCTATCCAGCTCTGGGACCTGGAAACCCAAATCCCCCTGCACTCGTAGCTGATGTCCAGCCGGCTGTTGGCAGCCGACCTGGCAGTTCCCGGGGGTTCATTACTGCTGCTGCTGTAATCGGACTTTGTCCTGCCTCCAGCCCTCACAGAAGCATCTGGTCCTTCTCTCCCAGACTCAGTAAACCTTTGGAGAGCCCGTTTACATTACGGATAGCCTGATACGTTCAGCAAGAGGTAATATATCAGCAATTTAGTTATTGTGGATTAGGTCTCAAATATCCCAGGGATATAATGTTGGTCTTTCTCACCTTGTGTGTAGGAGGACTAATGGTAAATTATCTGGATGGTTTACATTTTCTGGTTTGTATTGGAGCTCCCAAGGACCAATTTATCCTGATTGAATTGCAAACAAGGCTTACTGTCACCTCAGATGCAGGGGCCAGGTCTCTCCATAAATGAATTCAGAGCAATTCAGGTTACCCCAAATTCTTGCTGTCGATGGGATAATGGCATAAATCCTGCTAATGTTTAGACTGGAAATTGTTTGCAGCAACCTGAGCTTGACTGATGGCTGCAATAGCAGAAAGAATCATAATTTGTGTCCTGAGGTGAGGGTGGGAAGAGCTGGAAGCCCGGCCCTTCTGCTGCAGCCTCTGCCAGTGGGCACGCCGCAGACGCTGTGTGCTTGCGGGGAGGTTTTGAAACACGGGGATTGTGCTAGTGACCCGCCTTGGCACTGGCTTTTCAGCATCCAGGGTGGCAGTAGCTTTTCTGTGCCGAGTGAGCAGCTGTGGTCGGAGGACCAGGCTCTCTTTGGGCTAGAAAGCAAGGAAAAAAAAGACAAAAAAGTGTGTGCTTGTCTCGTTTGTGCTCGCAGCCTCAAGGCACTTCCCACGGTGCTTCCCTGCCCTTGCCCTGAACAAGCCCTGAGAGATGGGGTATGTGGCAGTGGCATAAGCCTCACGCTGGCTCTTGGCACGCTGGGGCTGTATTTGCTCCCTGAGAATATCCCTGCTGCTGTCCCCGCACCGAGGGGACTTTGCCTAAACTGTGAGTGTTGTGTAAACACTGCAGGACGCAGAGCGGGTTCAGCGTGTACTTCCTGTGAACGCGCTTCACCTGCAAACCCGCTGTAATTAAAAACAAGGGGCAGCCAGACCCAGGCGGCGGCACCGTGCTCCCTTCAGTGCAGCTGGCGCTCAGCACTAATTTGGGGAAAGTTTGGACCATGCTGTACTGATGCTGCCCCACTCACACCAGCCAGCGTCCCCGGGGTCCTCTGGCTGTGCCATGCCGTGCCGTGCGTTGCCATACTGTGCCGTGCCATGCCATCTGTCCGGAGGGTCCCTCCTCGACCTGCTGCCCGTGTTGCCTCAGCCCCACGCAGGGGAGCCCTGCGCCATGCGCGGGTCCCCGCACGTGAGCACAGTGCCGAGGGATGCTGCGGGGCTGCGGGGGGATCCCCTTTCCATACAGCTCTCCGCTCTGGTAAACACTCCCAACAGCCGGGCTTAAGCACTTGACAGTGTTTATAAAGCAGCTTGCAGCAAACAGACTTGGAAGTGCAGAACAAGTTGGTGTTTACACAAGCGACTAATTATTTATTTGAAAATCCTGTGGATGAGCTGTGGGCTGTAACGACAAGCACATGGGGAGCGCTGTGCTCCTGCCCCAGCAGCACTCGGCAGAGTCGCAGCAGGGACACGGTGAAAAGTTCAAAGCCATTGGGGCAGGAGGATGGTGGCGGCGCTCTGCAGTGCCTCCCGGCCTCGCTGGCACACGTGAGCCAAAGCTGCTGTGAGGTGCCCGCTCCGGGCCACATCTCAGCGTTGAGGCACGTGATGCTACAAGGCTCGGCAGTACCCGGGTCACAACTCCCTGCGGCAACTGACGCAAGATGCTGCCATCTCACTGCCACTGCTGTGGGCAGCCCTCTCCATTCAGGTATTTTGCTGCCATAGCCATAACCGCCCTACAGCTGGGCCGGGACAGGGGACCTGCTGCGGCCAGCAGCCCCTCAGCAGGTCCCCTACCCCACCGTGGGCATGGGGGGGCCAGTAGCCTGGGCCCTGTGTCCGTCCTGCAGGCAGTGCACGGGCTGCGGCCGGGCTTCATTCCAGCACCATTGCCACTGGCCATCTGGGGCATCGGTGATTGCACAGTTATTATACAGGGATTAAAACCATTTTCTGTTTCATTTGACCTCACAGAGTGATGTTGACGCCTTTATTCCCCCACAATGGCAGCCGTTGGCTGGGCTTTGCTCTGCCAGCTGCAGAGAGAAGAGCATGGCCCTGCCTGGCAGTGCCAGGGCTCTCGGTGCAGCCTGGAGGTCGCCCGTCCTGCGCGCCAGCCACAGGGCACATGGAAAACCACCTCCTGGGTCTTCTCCTGGCGGAGCAGCACACTGCTCTGCAGCAGCCCTGCCTGCGCTGCCTCTCCCCTGGAGCAGGGCAGCACGGCCGGAGGGACCACCGTCTCGGCCACTCTGGGGCGAGGACGGGGCACACGGCGGCTCGTGGGCTGGCTGCGCTGGAGCCCTGCATGCTGGGCTGCCATCCGGCAATTTCCCACTGCACTGGACTTTATTTGCTCTCCAAGAAGTTCATGTAGAGAAATTGGTTTGTTGCCCAGCCTGTCCTCCCGGCATTGCTGTCTCGTGGCCCTGTCCTGCCATGCACGTTGGGCAACTCACTGCTGCCGCTTGGCAAGGGCAGCGCAGCACTTACCACCACGCCCGCTGCCGAACGCCGGGCTTTCTCTGCTGGCAGGGCCATGCGAGAGCCAGCGGGCCCTGGGCAGAGCAGCTCCTGCGCTCAGCCCCGCTCGGCACAGCGCAGGCAGCGCCGACACTTCCCTGCTGTGCTGGGGGAACGGGAGCTGGGAGGTTTGGAAATTCCCTCTGAGCAGAAACGCGGCCTTTTGGGCAGCTCACGGGACGATCCCGCCCCATCCCCAGACAGCCCCGTCTCCGGCTTGGGACTGCAGACTCGCTTTCAGCTCCGCTCGACTACCAGCCCCAGAGGTGCCCATTTGATGGGAAACATCTTGTGCGCTTGGCAGTCCGCAGAGGCCATCTGCTGCTCGAGGAGGGGCGGCCGAGGGGGACTGGCACTATTTTAAACAAGTTACAGCTATAACTGTATGCAGCATTAGCAGATGGCATAGCTGCGTTAGGCGCTTCTACGTGTGCTAACTGTTATTCGGCAACAGAGTGACTTGTGGATGAGGTTGGAGGGCGACTTGCTGTCTGCCTGCACCCCCTGCATGCCTCTCCCCCGGTTCGCCCCATGGCTTCTGTGCTCGGCCACCGCAGCGCCGAGCCCAGCCGTTACAGGAACGATGTCGGCCAGCGACTTAATCTGTTCTCCTCTTCCTTTGCAGTTCCCGCGAGTGCACTTGGAAACTGCAAGCAGCTAATGCTCGCTGCCAGAGCCCCCAGATGGGACTAGAGCCAAGCTCCTGCGCTCCTTACGGGGATGAAGGTAGAGCCATGTTACCTGCTACCTAAGCTCGCTGTTGCTGATGTAGTTTGTGGATATGGTCCCGTACCAGGCTTCGTGCACAGACTCTCAGCTCTGATCCTGCCTGAGACGTTTTAGCAGCAGCAGAGAGATCCCCAGCTGTGGAGCGGGTTCCTCCGACCACCCTGCGACGGAGGGGCTGCAGCGCTGGAGAGTTACTATGCAGCTTGGACTGTTTGTGGTGGTGGTTTTTCTAAGCTCGATGGATCTAACAGGCAGCAGCAAAGTGGTGAAGGGCAAGAGGCAAAGACGAAGTATGTATGAAACCCTTTTCTTCTCTACTTCTTCTCTTGATGCTGTACTGTTCGTGCAGATGGTGAATGTGTTTACCAATGCATAGAGCTGGGCAGAGCCTTGAGGTGCTCTGTGAGCCCTCGGAGCTCCCCCACTCCCACTCCAGTGCAAAGATGTGCACTACCCTGTCCTGCTGGACCTGCCGCAGCCTCGAGCCATAGGCAATTGCCCGGTGCCTGCCGGCAGCGCAGGGCAGGGACAGGGAGGAGCAGCCCCACAGGCTGCGGCTGAGGGCAGGGACCGGCCAGCACTGCTCGCCGGGGCTGCAGCGCTCAGGTGAGCTGGTGCCCACGGCAGCACTCGCGGCCAGAGGAGTTCGCTCTGCGGAGCAGGATGGAATCGGCCTCCCCGCTTCCCGCAGCGCTGCAGCTGCCACGGCCCCTGCCCGCCTTCGTACCCCGCAGGCATTGAGCAGGGCAACCAGGCTGAATCGGCACAAGAGCGGCCACATGGGTTTGCCCTCATTTCTGTAAGCTAGTTTTAGAAATGTTTTACATTAAAACCGTTTTAAATTAAATTGTATAAAAATGATTTTATATTAAAACTGGACTGCTGAGCCCTGTGAGAACAAGGAAATCTTGATGTCATGACTAATGCTATAAAGTGCAGTTTCCAGCGAGGGCCCAGTTGTACCTTTGCCGTAGAGGCACACCTTGGCACTGTGGCTTGGCGCTGCAGGAGGGATGGGGCCGGATCCCCTGGAGGTCCCTGTGTACGGGGGGCCAGGGCCCAAAATGCCGAGGGAAGGTCCTGGTCCAGACCCAGCAAACCCTCCTGGCAGCCGGGCACTGAGGGTTCGTGGGGCTGGGGACGCCTGTCTGCTTTATGTTTCATTTTCCAAGGCTGCAGCAGCCTCTGCACCCACGGACCCAGCAATGGCGCTGGGACAGGCAGCGGGGGAGCTGCTGCGGTCTCGGGTCACTCTGGGGGGAGAGGAAAGTTTTTTTACCTCTCAGTCTGGCATGTGAACACTGTGGTGCTCGGCACTTGCTTTTGAAGTGTAGTAAACACAGCATTTAAAATAATACATTTTTTAAATATGCAGCTTTTTTATAAACAAGGACACTGCTTGCATAATAAACTAATAAAAATAACCTGCATTCTAGCCTGCAAAGAATGCTATTGGTTTCAAAACAAGCAGCATTTTATATGATAATTAAAAGCAGAAAAGTCTCAAGACATGGGATTGAGTATTTTTTTTGGACTGAACTTAGGAGCTGAGAACACATCTCTATTTTGGGGGCAGTGAAATCTCCTGCACTGCCAGATATAGTTAACATAAGTGGGGTCAGAGTGAGATCTAGCTTGGGACGCAGCCTGGCCTGAAGCGCAGCACAGAATTAGGCAGATGGTTTCACTCCAGCACCATGCAGCTCTGGTCCCCGCTCCTCCTGCAGCGTGCCCTTAGCTCGGCGGGGCGGCACCGCCAGCTCCAAGAGGGGACGTGGTGAGGAGTCGGTGGCCCACCCAGGCACATGTCCCTCATGGGTGTCTGCCTAGCGCGGGCAGCAGGGCTGATGGTCGGGGCTGGGAGGCAGGGGGCTGCTGAGGAGACAGCGCTGGGACTCTCTATAGTGGGTGGCTGCTTCTGGGTCCTGCTCCTCACTGCTGTTGCTGTTGCTGTTGCAACCCTTGTGCCTGTGCTTGCCGTGGTGCTGGCACCTGTGGGCATTGGGCACGGGGCTGTGATGCCCAGACGGAGTGGTGCTGGGAGCCGCAGCGAGCACATTGGTGTAGGAAGACCCCAGCTCTTGGGCTGCCCCGGTCCCTGTCCTTCCCGCCAGTGTGGGGCCAAAGCCGGTGCGTGCAGAGCCCAGCCACGCAGGCAGGCGCTAACCACTACCTCTCTCTTGCTCTTCCAGTTAGCACCGAGCTGAGTCAGGGCTGTGCCAGAGGCTGCGACCTCTGCTCCGAGTTCAATGGGTGCCTGAGATGTTCCCCCAAACTCTTTATCCTTCTGGAGAGGAATGATATCCGGCAAATTGGGATTTGCCTACCATCTTGTCCACTGGGATACTTCGGCCTTCGCAATACAGACATGAACAAGTGCATCAGTGAGTACGGGGGTGGGAGGGAATGGTGAAATGCGGGAGGGTGGCAGGGGATCATGCCGCCTCCGAGCAGGGGAGGAGAGATGCTGTGGCTGCATTGAAGGGGAGAAAGCAGCGCTGAGCAGGGCAGTGATCTACCCAGGGAATAACCCCATAATTTATACCAATGTTGGCTGACGCGCCTTGGATGCCCAGGTACTTCCCTGCCGTGGCACTGTGCAGCTGGCGCAGCCTGCAGCCAGGCTGAGATGCTCCTCCCCTTTGAGCAGCCACTAGATACTGCCCAAACAGTGCCCTCAAAAGGCGGGTAAGCATCCACTGCCCCCACATCAGCCCTTCCATGCAGGTTTTGACTTGAGTTTTGGCTTTCCTGGTCTTTGAGAGCCTCTGTGGACCTCTCCATGCTGCAGGCAGGTGGTGATAATGGACCAGTGGTCCATTAGAACAGACGACCACCAGCAAAGCCTTCAGAGCTGGGTTACCCCATTGCAGCATGCTCAGCATCACCCTGGTATGCTGTGGATGTGGCATCTTGCAGGGTATTTGGGAAGCTCTGTCACCTGGGCTGCCAGACTGGCACCCTCTTTCTTTGGAGGAAGGAGGAGGGAGATCCTTTCAGAGTTTAGGGTACTGTTTACACAAGTCCCTTTTGTCCTCTCCTCTGCCTGCTCACCATGGCCAAGCAGCTCTCTGAATGAGATCCTTGGCCTGGGACGGCCTCTTTCAGCCAAAGCACCAGAAAGAAGCTGGACATGGAAAAATGTGATCATTTCCCTGGCAGTTTCATGCAAATTACCCTCATGGCCAGATTTCAGTCTAACTCTGTTTCTTTGCAGCCTGTACTGTAGCTGCAGCTGGAGCAATTGATATGGGACTTTATTCTTTGCAGCCCCACTTCGGCTGACTGATGCTCAAGCTGAACACCAGCCCAAATCTATTCCCCCCTGCCTGATTTTGATCAGGCAGCGACTGCTGCTGGCTATGACAGCTGCAGCACAGTGACTCTGTTCTGTACCAGGGAACAGTGCAAAACTGACTTCTATCTGAGTAGCACAACGGGGCCTGGACATTCAGAGAATTGCCCTGGCTGTTGGCAGGCCCCTTGGAACCAGGAGTGAACACCAGTTAGCAGTCCAGAGCTTCCTTCTCCCCCCCTGCTGTGCTCTGGGGAGAACCCCCTGCAGTGCTGCCTCCAGCCTGGGGGGTCCCAGCATAAGAAGGACATGGACCTGTTGGAGCAGGGCCAGAGGAGGCCACAGAGATGCTCTGAGGGCTGGAGGCCCTCTGCTGTGAGGAGAGGCTGAGAGTTGGGGTTGTTCAGCCTGGAGAAGAGAAAGCTCCAGGGCTACAAAAAGGTGGGGAGGGACTCTTGATTGGGGGGGCTGGGGGGTGGAGTGATGGGATGATGGGGAATGGTTTTACACTGAAAGAGGGGAGATTGAGATGAGATCTAAGGAAGAAATTGCCTGTGAGGGTGGTGGGACACTGGCGCAGGTTGCCCTGAGAAGCTGTGGCTGTCCTATTCCTGGAGGTGTTCAAGGCCAGGTTGGACGGGGCTGGTGCGGGGTGTCCCTGCCCAGGGCAGGGGGTGGAACTTGATGATCTTTAAGGTACCTTCCAACCCAAACCATTCTGTGATTCTGTGATTCCTGAGCCTTTTGCTCACATCAGACTACATGACGACTTTGTGGTTTTTTTCCCTAGAATGCAAAATTGAGAACTGTGAGTCCTGTTTCAGTCGAAACTTTTGCACAAAATGTAAGGAAGGTTTGTATTTGCACAAAGGGAGATGTTACGTCACATGCCCTGAAGGCTACTCTGCTGCCAATGGCACCATGGAGTGCAGCAGTCCTGGTAAGTGATGCTCAGGCACCTTTCACTGAGCTTTTTGTGCGTCTGTCAGGTCCCGTCGCAGGTATTGCTACAGTTTGGTTTAGATGATAAAATGAACCCCTCAGAGATGATGGCTCACCTCACCCATGTTGAGTGGGTGACGGTACAGGCCAGACCCAGCCCTTCAGAGGGCAGAGCCCTCTGAAAACCAGACTAGACAAGGAGCAGCACCCCAACACTGCTGGTGTGCGTTTGTGAAGTGTGACTCAGAGTTTGTGTGGTACGGCAAGGAAGGGGGTGCCTGGAAAACTTAGGAAGCTGCTGGGAAAACACATGTACCCCTCAAGCCTAAAGTGGGGGAGAGGTGTGATGGTGTGCAAGGGCTCCGGGAAGTCCTGAGGCAGCGATGGACAAACGAGAGTTATTGCGGGCCTCTCTTGTTATCTGGCAGCACAATGTGAAATGAGTGAGTGGGGGCCCTGGGGGCCCTGCTCCAAGAAGAGGAAGCTCTGTGGCTTCAAGAAGGGCAACGAAGAACGAATGCGGCGGATTCTGCATGCTCCCTCCGGAGACGTGTCCCTGTGTCCTGCCACCACGGAGGTGCGGCGATGCACTGTGCAGAAGAACCAGTGCCCTGAAGGTGAGCAGACATGGAATATCTCACCATCCCTCCCCAGCACCCTTTATTTGTCAGGCAGAAGTATTCAGCCAATTGTCCAGTATCACAAATGCGCTGCACATCTCACTACCCCTCTGTGGTACAGGGAACATAACATGACAGCAGCTAGAAAGACCCCTGGGTGGAACTGGCACAGACCCCGGGTGGGTGATGCTCAGCACGGCTTGCTGTGTGTCCCATGGGCTTTCAGATATTTTAGCTTCTTCCCTGGTGAGAGAGCAGCAAGGCAGCAGGGCAGCTGAAGGCGCGCGCCTGTGCACTGCTGTGATGGGAGTCATCTTCTCTACCAGAATGCTTAGGTCTGTGTTTTTCCCAGGAATTAGAGTGTCTTCAGGATGAATGGTGGTTTGGTCATCCTCTTATGGGATGGATGAGGATTGCAGCTGGGTTGAGTGTTTTGAGGGAAACTGGTTCTGAGCAGTGACTAACACCACGGGGATTATACGGCCGGGCAGGGGGAGGCAGACACGGCCGATCTGTTGCTCTGATGCACACAGCAGCGTGGTTAGCTAAGGGGCTTGGTATGCAGCCGCGGAGAAATGCAAGTGTTAACACTCTGCCGGAGACTGACGATTACAAAGCTAAATCCAGATTTGATCGTCCTTCCCTGTTTACATTTAGGCAACAGCTCGCAATACAAAGCACAGCCTGGCAGACAGGGCGGCTCTCGGGCACCTCCGTGCGTGGGCCGGGGCACCGGCCCTCCGGGCCACCCCTGGTAGCAGTGGGCCGTGGGCCAGCTTGCTCTGCTGGAGAACCTCAGGGTGCCCCTTTGCTTTTCTGCAGGGAAAAGGAAGAAAAAGGAAGAGCAAGGAAAGCAAGATAATGCGAATGGGAACAGAAATCAGAAAGACACCAAAGACGCTAAGTCTGGCACCAAGAAGAGGAAGAGCAAACAGAGAGGGGCTGCGGTCCCCGTGACGTCTGCTAGCCCTGCCCAGTAGCTGCCCCTTTACATCACCTGATGGCAAGAGTTCATTGCTGCTATGTATATGAAAGCTTTATTGAACCAGAGCACTGCTACACAACACGTACACATGTCCGGAAAGACAGACATATACTGCCAGACTGACCCACAGGCCCGACAGAAACCACACACAATACTTAAGGAGGCTGCACACACACACACACACCAGCCAGGACGCAGAAGGACGCTGCCGAGGAGTGGGAGCGCACACGGAGGGAAGCCCACCTCCCCAGGGCTCCCCAGGGGACGCTGCGGGGAGGAGAGGTGGAGTATGAGTCAGCGAAGGACCCAGAAGCGAGACTTCACGACCAGAGGCCTCAACCTCGAGACCGGGCGCATGGCCCGAGCGCAGCATGGCTGCAGCCCGCGGGACGAGCCTGGACCCGCATGGCCACTCTCTCCAATCTGGGACCTGGACTCACGCAAAGGCGGTGGCCTCTTTCTCTTCCCCCCTTCCCCTTTATTTTGTGTTTTAAGCTGTATGACTTTATCATTGCGAATACATGTTAAACGTTTGTGGTAAGAGGTCAGTGGTATCTGCCCTGAATCTGCTTCAAAGAGTTATTTCAAATTAAAAAACAAAAAACAAAATGACAACCAGCTTCCTGAGTGTGTGGTTCATGCCTTGGCCCCTATGGAGGCTGGTGTCCCACAGGACAGAGACTCACTTGTGGAAGGGAAACTCACCAAAGCTTTAAGAAAATCCCAGAAAATGTTGCCAGCTGCACTGCAGCCACAAATCAGCCGTCCTGTGCTCGCAGGACCCCAAGCTGTGCTCCGCGGAGCCCCCAAGGAATTTCCCACTGAAGGATCCAGTTAACATGCAGCAGATTGAGAAAATGAGAGGTTACAACAAACCACAGGTTGCCGAAACATTGTGACTCCGCTTGTACAGTCACAGCTACGGGACTCCTTCCCGGGCTAGGGACACGCTCGTCCATCCGCCCGGACACCACCCAGGCACGTAGGAGGAGGGAAGGCAGGCGGGAGGGGGAAGGCACAGTTCGGGCTCTGCAGAAGAGAAGCAAACTGTTACGTTTGGTAGAACCTACTGGTCTGCATGCCACCGACCGGAATTCCCTGGATTCAGCACAAGCGGTCCTGCTCTGCAAGAGCCAACACCTGGGCAGAGGAACCGGGACGAGGAGCGTGTGGGACAGAGGCCTCGAGAGACCCGCATGGGGCGCATGGGAAAGCTGCATTCCCTGCACGGAGAGCTATACCCTCGGCAGTGTGACGAGGTGGCATACCACTCAGTTTCCCTTATATTTTAAAATGTGCTTCCTCATTATAAATATGTGCAGATATTTAATTCCTCTAGAGTTCAGCAAAAGCCCTCTGGTCCCAAGGGATGGAGCCAGGGTAGGTGCCGTGGCTCCCAGAGATGTGGCCAGGGCAGATCAGTGACATGCTGCAGAAGCTTCTAGCTCCCCCCGTAAGGTGATGGGCAGGGAAAAGCTCACCCCAAAGCTAAACCTGGCCAATACACTCTCTGCTGTGCTTCCTTTCGTGCCACCTGCGATTTTGGAGGGCAGAGCGAGCCAGCGAGTGTGTGGGGATGCCTGCGGGAGGACCCCCGCTCGCTCCAATGGGTCGCCTGCCCACACCCGGCAGTCCTGGTCCTCTCCTGGGAAGAGCTGGCGGTTCATGGTGCCCACCAAGGACTCGACACCAGCAAGGGACACCTAAACTCTCCCTTCGCCCCATCTGCTTCGCGGCTGGTTTGGCTCAGTGCAGGACGTGGGAGCTGCACAGTTGTTTCAGCTCCGGAGCTGTACCAAGCTCTCCGTGACTGCTTTGCTGGCAGCAAAACCTTTCAGCCCATCATCCACTTTGTGTTTAAGTAAACAAGAAGCCGTTATATCTTTTAAAGGGGATTCCATTTCAGCACAATGATAAATGACCAGCATACCAAGCAGAGAGAGAAAGAGGTTCTTAAAAGTCATCCTTTGAGTTGTTTATGGATCATGTTCAGACGATTCCTGAAAGCCTCCCAGCTGAAAGATCAGATCTCACTTTATTTTCTAGCCTGTGAGATAAGTATTTTGTTTGTGCCATGGCGTTGCATGTAAGCAGAACCATTTTTCCCTTCAGCTTTTTAGCAGCAATAATCAGTAACCCTTTCATGAACCTCAGCTTGCGAATTCATAAACGACTCCTTCCTCCCTCCTGCTGCAGTATCTCAATCCAGTTCTCAACAAGGATTAGAGAGAAGCAAGAGCGCATTAGTAAGGTTTTATACACGGAGGCTCTGTTCACTGACTGGATTCCCTACAGTAACTCATGGCAATATTAGCACAACTATTTCAAAACTAAACTGCATATAATAAATCAACACAACCTATTTTATAGAACTTTCTAGAGTTTTTTAGAAAAACTGACAAGCTTCTTTCTGTTAGCCTTTTCCCTCCTTTCTTCCTTTTTCATAGCAAAATGGGAAGAAAAAGGGAGAAAGGCAAAGGAAAGTTTAAAATGCAAGATTTTTCAGTATGGGTGATTTTAAGATTAAATTGTTTAGGAAAAAATAGGAGGAAAATATAAAAAACAAATCAAATTTCTTTTCTTAATCAGCTCAAGAATTGTGCTTATTCCCACTCCCAGAGAGCTGGTTCATTTGTGAATTTAGAAACATTTTGCCTTTGACCAATGTGATTTGCACACTGAGCTCAACAGTCTGAGCCGGAGATTTCCTTAGATAGGGTGGTGTCATCTCAACTCACATGCACATGCATGCTCTCTTTCGGCCCACCAAATGAAATCTGTTGTGGTGTTGTCTCCATGGCATCACTGTAAAATATGTTTCTTTAAACAAATAAATAAATACATGGGTTTGCTGAACAAGCTTTGTTTGCTTTATTCACCAAAACCAGAGTCAAATCCCAACTGACCAAAAATGCCTAGAAGGAGAGCGCCTCTCCTACAGAACTTTGTCTACCTGCTGCTGTCTGGAAGCCAAACATGCCTATACAGATGGTGGTGTGGAACCGCTGCTGCTCCGGCTCCTGCGTGTAGTCGTGTGCCGTACTTTGACCACCTAGTCGTGCAACTGGAGAAGCAGTTGCTGGATGTATAGACAGACAGATTGTTTGTCAGAAACTCTGCTGCATAGAAAACGTCTTCATTTTTACTGTTGAACAAACTGGTGCTTATTCGCTGGACAGACCTCTATCAAAATCTGCAGTTTCTAGGTGGTTTACTTAGCTTTTGGGTAATTCATCCCGCGTAAGGGGGAACAAAGGGCAAGGAGTAATATATTAACAGCTTACAGTCGTGGGTTAGGAACTGTTTAATTTCTATCTCTTTTGCCAAGATTTAGGAGGTAAAGCAGACAAATTTCACCAAACAGAGGTTGGTTGTATTATATTCTTATCCTCTCTGTGTAATATAAATCTGTATTTTTCATCAGCTACAGTCAAGTTAAATGTGTGCACACATACTCCTCAAACAATAATTTACTGGCTTTCTACCCCCAGAGAGATGGAGGCAATGTATATACTTTTTAGTTCATGTTTACATTAAAATGATTTCTCACTCAGAAGAAATCTTAGCTTTGATTAAAGGAAATAGAGTAGTATAGTGAAACAGGTTATCCCCAATACTATTATTTGGACTACATTGTCTGAGAACATTAAAAGGCATATTTTATAGATATTTACAGATATTATTAAGTCAATAGTATTCACAGAGACGTTAGGCACCACATCTTTAAAAAAACTCTATTAAAATTACAGAAATACCAGTGATATATAATAGTTACCATAAATAAATCATCCTTATGGCATTTATATACATGGTAATGTATTATACCCAACTGAGTGCCAAACCATACTCTAGAAGGCCAGATTCGCCAGGATTTTTGAAGAGCAGCAGGATCTTAGCAGAAGAAAAAGAGGGAACCAGGTAGATAATATATTGTTGTTTACAGCACCAGCTAAAACACCTGGTTAGAACCTCAACTCCCATTCGCCACTGCAACGGCCTCCAAAAGGCCATGTCAAATCCTGCGACGCGCAAGCCTAACATGCATGATGCAGCATGTGCATCTTTCCCGGAAAGAAGTCACTATTTAATGACTATCAATTCACAAAAGTAAAACATTTATATGTAAATGCTCTAGCTTCCAGATTGCTAGTAAGCACCTCATTCCTGTGAGCGGGATCTGCAGCAGTGGTGTACGTTCAAAAAGTAAAGCAGAAGGCTCCGCAAGCCTGCGAGAACTGCGCGGGACCAAGCACAATGTTCACTCTGAGGGCTCAATCCTGCTGGGCACAGTGCAGCCTGCGCCCTCAAAGCCCTTTTTCACCTTTTTGCCTTTTTTGCTGAACTTCAATTTTCTCCTCCCTCCAGCTTCCCTCTATTGCTTTCAGTCACCATTTTGGGAACTCCAGATCCAAGGCAACGCTATCTGGGACTGCTTTTATTTTTTCTGTTAAGGAGCTGTCAAACCTGGAGCCTTTTGCCAAGGAGCCCTGCCTCCCACTCTTGTAAGCCATAGCCCTGAAAACCTATTCCTGAGGAACCGAGTTGGGAAAACTACTGTGGCAATAAACCACGGTAATAAAAATCTTCTGGCTGTGCTTGGGGTGATTTTGAAGGCAAGCTATGAAACCCACTTCTGTCCTTGTGCTCTGCAGGCAATCACTGCAACAAGGAGAGTAAGATGGCTGATGCTGCCTTTATCCTGTTAAATAAAACAAAGTAGCTCAATACCACACCGAGAAAGTGCTTTGAGTGCAAGTCCAGTCTTGTTCTGAAGTCTTGGAAATCTATTTTTCCTTCATTTAATTGACAAAATCTGTAGATCATACAAGGAAGACAGTCCCTGCCAAAAATCAACCATCACTAGTTTTTAATAATACAATGGGAATAACCCCTTAGAACATATGTAATTATGGCAATGAGTCATTCTGATGGCATCACATAACCATATTCACTGGATTTTGACAAGGAAGAGGCCACATAAAATTTGAAATTATTTCATTTCAGCAATGGTCAGGCTAGTCGTGTCAACGAAGCTGAGGCCGTTTGGCAGACCCGAGAGGCCTGGTATCTGTCACAAACCCTCCTCTCCCGTCTGTACGGACAACATCCCACTGTAGCCAATTTAAAAAGAAAAGGAAAAGAACAGAAAAGTTAAAAATTGAAACGGGAGGATGCATCAATGGCAAATGAAAAGCTTGTGAGTCATACAGCAACATAAAATTAGTTTAGCAGAGTAAAATATCTGACTCGTATGTTATCAGATACACAAGTAAACAACCACAGCTACAGAGATACTGCAAGTTAAATACTAACTGTTAGCCCCAGTAATGTAATTTTGGTCAGGAAAAACTTGAGAGAGAGGAGAGCGCAGCTGAATGGATGAATTTATTCCAGTTTGAATGCAATTCCCGTATGTTATCAGTATAACATTTTCTGATGACAGAAAATACAAGATTGTAGCCCACTCTGATTTGGACAACAGGGCTCACCATAAGCAGGGCTGGGGAGCGGTGCTGAGACCTCCCTGTTAAAGCTTTCAACGTGGGAATTCAGCAATTCACTCAGACACATTACCAATAAAAGTTCTCCACGACATAACCTCATGTCTGAAGCTAGCTATTTCTATTCTTTCACAGAAAGAGACAGCAACTTTCTGGATGCACTCCAAGATATCTTGCTAACAATAAAAAGAGTGTTTTCTTAAGGAAAAGGAAGAAAGAGTGGGGGGGAACAGAGCAAGGATTACTCAACTATTTAGTCTAAAAATTTGAAAATCAAAAGGATCTTCTGACAGATTGATATCAACTCTAATAGAAAACACACTTGTCCTGGGAAAACTCTTCTACATGAGCCTCATGTCTGATAGCTGAAACAATTATCTACAATTTGGAATTAATTTTTATACCCACATCAATGTGTATTTTTTAAATGCCCAAGGCATAGATAATTCTATTAAGACAAAAACCAGAAATCGCAGGCTTAAGCAAAACAGACTGAAAATTCAAGACCGCCATCTTACAAACCATCTCGCAAGTCTTGACTCATTAAGACTTTGTTGTACAACAGGGACTAGCCACTACCTAAAAGCAAAATGCTGAAAATCATTAAAAGAACACAATCTCAGAAGCTCTGTTATTGTTCTGGATTTAGAAGAGCATGAGCAGAACTAGAAGGAAATTGAACTAGCTGTGAATACTCTGCTGCTAGTAACTATTTAGAAACGATGGGCCAGACCTTCATTTGGGGAACGAGTCCCCCAATGTGCTGAGCAGTTTGGCCCCAGCCCAATCTCTGCTACAAATTAACACTGTTTCAGTGGAGCTTTGTTAATTCCCCTAAGGTGAGGATCTTTCCAATGTCTATTCAAATCTGCCAGTAACATAACGTCGACTTAGTCTTTAGACGTATAACTTGCCTAAATTTGATTTAAGTTTCTGCACTGTCCATGCAATAGTTTACACGCATACAAAACCACCAGTGTTATTATTTCTAATTTTAAAAAGCCATTGCCAGTAACCCAGAAAAAACACCCCTGTGCGCCCATAAACGCTCCACCGGTGCTGCCCTGCCGCCTGGAAGCGCGCGCTGCCGTGCCAGCGCTCCCACCAGCACCCCCGCACCGACCGGCCAGCGCGCTGCCCGCGTGCGTGCAGCTGCCAGTGGAAACGCGCGCTAATGCCAAGCGCCCAAGTGATTCTTATTACGGTTCTGTGAACAAACAACATTTCACAAACAATGAGGGCCCCTGTGCCAGCACCCTCGTTATTGCACCCTTCCCTTCCTTTGAAACGGCCCGCCCCCCGCTCCGAACGGGGCCCCGTCACCCCCCGCCCGCCCCGCAGGCGGCCCGGCAGCGCCCCGCGGCACAGGCCGCCCCGCGGGCGAGTCACGGCGGACGGGCGGCCCCCGTGGTCGCGGCTCTGAGCTGAGGAGGCCCCGGGAGCCCCGCGGGCACGGCGGGCCGGGGCGGGGGACCGGGGACGCCAAGGTGGCCCCACGCGTTGCCATGGCGATGGGGGGGGGGGGGGGGGGAGCAGACGTTGTTGTCAGGGCAACCTCTTGCGCCTGCGCAGCCGGAAGACTGACTTAGCGGAAGTGCATCATGCCGCTGACCCTATCGCCGGAAATGCTTGTGCCGCCGCTTCCTGACCGCAGCGGCGCGTGTGGCGGAACGGTCTCTCGGTTCTCCTCGGTCCGGCCCCGCGTAGGGGGCTCCTCGCAGCGCGATGGTGAAGCCACGCTACAAGGGTCGCAGCACCATCAACCCATCCCGCGCCAGCACCAACCCCGGTACGTGCGGGGGCTGCAGGCTAGCCCTACCGGGCCGAGCCGGGCCGTACCGTACCGGGCCTGATCTGACGCTGTCTTGTCTCCGCAGATCGCGTGGGGGGCGCGGGAGGAAACAACATGCGGGACCGAGCCACCATCCGGCGCCTCAACATGTACCGGCAGAAGGAGCGGAGGTGAGTGCAGGGTCCCGGTCCCGGCCTAGCTGCGCAGTTACCGGTGCCGCGGGCCTCAGGCGGCTCGGTGCGCCCGCCCGGGCGGAGACGGTGGGTGGTTTGCCGTGGGCCAGGTCGGGGCGCAGGGCCGGGCTCCCCCGAATACGGCAGTGAGTGGGCGCTGGTGACTGCGCTGTCGTTCACACTGCCGGGCTGCGCCCCGCGGGACACACCGGGGCCGTGCGGCGCCGGGAGCGCGTCTGCCGGTGCAGAGCCGCAGCGTGGCCTCTGGTGCCGGCGCGTTCAGCCTGTGTGGCAGGTGGAACCGCGCTGAGGGCAGCTGGCCATACTCTGACGGCAAAATGCCCAGTGTTGGCACGGAGCCACTTCTTTGCGCTTTGTGTGACCCCATGAGCTAGGGACCTTCTCCTGAGCGCACCGAGAGCAGCAGTGTGTATCGGGGAATGGAAAACATGCCACGCAGAACAGCCGATGTGATCTCACAGGAATGTCGTGAACCCCAAAATGCCCAGAATTCCTTCATTTCCCACAATAGCATAACTCAAAGGCTCACCTCAAAATTACTGAAGAGCCTGACTTCCATACGGCTTCTTCGCTGAGAGACACCTCTTCACTTGGGAGAGTCTCTGGCTGTGGAGCAGTTCTCGCCTTGTAAACATGTCTCTGCTGTATTTCTGAGTGTCCTGGTTCAGATTAGCAGTTTTGTTTTGTTTTGCCAGATTTCACTTTGTTTTGAGAGCAGACTGGGGAATATGTATTTTAAAAAATTCCTAAATTTAAGCCAGGTCTGAATTTGGAAATTATTTTACAATGAGTGTTCTGCACCAGCTGATGGGTAGACCTGATTAAAAATTTCCATATGTGCCCATGAAAGATGAAAGCGATGTTTGCTAAGAACTGGTACTGTGGTGCTTTTTGCAGCCCAATGAGCCATTCCTGGTTTGACATAAGCCACCTTCATCAAGAGCCTGATCAAGCTGGAGCTAGACTCAGGAATGTGTGCTGGCTGACATCACTTCTTCTGTTCCAGTGTTTGACTTAATGAGCCTTTACGGGCAGCACCATCTCTGCCAACAATCTCAGGGGCACCAGTCCTAGATTGAGGGTCTTTCTGGATTTTGTGGATGTGCTTCTGGTCTAATGAACAAAAAGTGCTAGAGCGGTGTGTGCTGCCCTTGCGTATTTACATGTGTTCTCATTTTTCACTTAGAAATAAACATGGTAAAGTGATTAAGCCTCTGCAGTATCAGTCAACAGTGGCACCGGGCACAGTTGCAAGAGTGGAACCAAATATTAAATGGTTTGGTGAGTTGTTTTTTTTTTTTTCAACTTTCAGATGCAGCAAGCTTAAAAACTGTTGAATGTTGTGTGTTTGGAGGGTATTTATTTCAGAATTGTGGTCCTGGTGCTGTGTGGGACAGATGCTAAACATGAAGGTGAAGGACCCTCCCCGTAGGCATGGGTATTTGGGTATTAGCTCACACTTTGTATGTCTTGTACTTAAGGTGTTTGCTTTCCATGCAGTCCTCTAAAGTGAGGTTATTCTCTCTCCTTCGGTAATTTTTGGGGGTTTGCCGATGTGTTTTCATGCTGTAGCCTATGTATATTAAGTGTCCTAGGGATACTTTTAAAATTTTCTCTAAATGGTGGGAAAGAAAGGGATTGGATTATTTATGCTAATTTGGGGTTTGTCTCAAGTAAAATCCTCTGTCTTTTGTCACTGGTATTTTTGATTCCAGATGGCGTATTAATATTTTATTCGTGTACCTGTGGTCTTTGAAGCAGTTAAAATGAGGAATGGTCAGGTGCAATATTGATTTCTATATGCAGGAAATACTCGTGTGATCAAGCAATCATCCCTACAGAAATTTCAAGAAGAGATGGATACTGTCATGAAAGATCCTTACAGAGTGGTCATGAAGCAAAGAAAGTTGCCGATGTCCCTTTTCTATGACCGGATTAAACCACACGTGAGTATCATTCATTTGTACAGGGTGAGGGCTGGGTTATGTGCACAGAGGTGTCGTGAATATTATTTATCTGTGGGCAATCGTGCTGTTTCTGTTCAGCCTGGTGAAATGTTGAGTTCTAGAAGCATTGGGAGGGGCAATAGGAGCAGACAACTTGGGGAAGGATGTTTTTGAGGCCCTGTCACTTTGGTGTCAAATGTGAAGGCAAAGAAACAGTGTATTACTTCCCTGTAGTTTGTAAGAAGTTCTATTATTTATTAGAAGTTCTCATTTTCTGATAGGAAACTTACCCTAAAACATCCTACGTTAGAGCCTAGAATGACTGTAGTAGCTTGCCACCTTATGTTCTAATGCTTCTAATAGCTCGTGTGGCAGAGGGACCTTTTTTGAGGATGCTTCTCACTGCAAACATTCTTTGTGTGATGAATTTGAACTCAAATATGTGGTTTTTATATTGAATCAGAAATTCTTGTGCTTGCAGCCTTCATTTCTAGTATATCAAGTTTTAGTTATTACCAGGTTTCTTTCATGACAACTGAAATATTATTTTGGACTCTAGCTAGCTATTTTTTTCATATGGAAACTTTCCAGGTTTATGTCATAAAAATGTTACCTAAATTAAGGAAAAAGTTCTAAGAAACTAAAATGTCCATTACAAAACCAAATTACTTCTTTCAGCAATGAATTGTATGCTGTTCCAAGAAAAGCTGGCATTCGTTACAGGCATTAAAATCTACAATTTTGATGGTAATTATCCCTGACAAAACTCTGTGAATTTGGCGAGATTTGTGCACTTGTTAGAAAAATAAGAACTGATCAAAGATAGCAGCTGAATTTTCATCATTGTAGCTTTAATTACATTTGATATCATTTATGGTGAAAGAACTGAAGCATAGTTCTTTGGCAAGTGCAGTGTGTTTTATTGCTTATTAAATACCCACCCTTGTGTTTCTCAAAGATTAAGGTGGAAAACTCAAACATTATTAGGAAAGTGCCTGTAACTCTTGTCACAGGTTGCAGAGTTGCATTGAACTAAGGTCTTGTACGCCGTTTGTCATGAGAGATGGAAAAAACAGTGTTTGTGGTTTTTTTTACGAACCTGTTTTTCCTTAGACTTCCAGAGTTCACATTCTTGACACAGAAACATTTGAAACAACGTTTGGCCCCAAATCACAGAGGAAAAGACCAAATCTTTCTGCAAGTGATGTGCAGTCTCTGGTGGAGAATGCTGAAGCCTCATCAGGAGCTTATGATCAGGGCAAGGACCGAGACCTAGTGACAGAAGACACTGGTGTAAGGTAAATAGAAAGGAGAAATTATTAATTGTTTTCATTTCTGAAAAGCCAGCTTTATTTTTAAAGAAGTATCAAGTACATTCATCGATGGTGTTACTGTATGAGGAGTAATGAAAGTAAAATTAGCTTAATTTGGGATTTTTTTAATCCTGTTTTGTCCCTGTGTATTTAACCAAACTCTTGCTTCCGTGGGACCCTTCTGTCTCTATTCATAATTTGTCTTCTGTTGCATGTCAAAATATCTCCAAAATGGTGTTTTGGTTTAATAGGGAATTGACCAGTGGACAGATAGGAATCTTTGAAAGAGTGCGTGTTTGTGGGATCTTTCTGCAAATGGGTAGACTGAAGGCAGAGGACGGGGAGAGGGGCTAAATCCCAGCTCTCTGTTACTTGGGCCTCATCTCCTCTTTTGTCTGTAAATGGCTTTAGAGAAGACAACACTGTAGCCCTCTTATTGTGGTTGCTGATGTCTCTGGTAATCCACTTCCAGGGACGAAGCACAAGAGGAAATATTTAAGAAAGGACAGTCCAAAAGAATCTGGGGTGAGCTCTACAAGGTAGGCAACGTTTATAATTTGGAGCAGACTTGTGTCTGTCTTTCAGTCTTTATGAAGTCAGGTGCTTCAGCACAGTGTTGGAAATCCTATACAGCAATAATCAGAAAAGCTCTGAAAACCACTTTTTGCTCTGTTAGGGAAGCTTTGATACAATTGGATTTGCTGTAAAGTTTCTTAGAAACGTTAAGACAGTGAATTTCTTCATGCAGAAATGTCCTGAGGTTGTCATTCCCTTCCCTGCTTTCGTGTCAGCCTGTTGAACTGACTGACTTGAAACCATACGTCCCTTTCCTGGTACTGATAGAGCACATAAATACAAACAGAAAAAGGCAGCTGTAGGAGACAGCAGAGATTCATTTTCAAATCTCTGCCTGACAGAGCTTGATTCTTGAGCTCTTGTCCCGCTGGAACAAACATCCTTTTAATATACGATCTAGAGATGGACTGGCAGGGCAAAGGTAGGAGCTTATGTTAGATTCCTGGGGCTTCACCACAAGTAAACCAGCCAGATGCCCTTAAGTTTCTTTAGGCTAAAAACATCTGGCATGTTGATAGGGTCTTCTTTGGAGGGCTCTGACCCTCAGTTTCCCTTGAGCCACCTTGACTGCTAGAGGAATGGAGACTTGAGAATGAATAAGGGTTGTAAGAGCAGTTTGTGTGCTCTGTGACTGGTAGGCGTGAAATTGCCTGACTCTTTGCTCTGAATTTCTGAATGTAGCTTAAAACCTTTTAATTTAGATCTAAAAGTGCTCAGAATGATACAGCGAAACAGAATTCAGTAAGACGCTGCCAAAAATGCAGGAAATAGCTGTGAAACAAATTCACTTGGCTTGAAGCAAGTCATAAAATGACAGCTCCCTGCTGTAGATGCTTAGTGGACTAACAGCAGGTCCCTACTTGGTTGTGTGTTTCATATTGATCCAGAAAACATGCTTTATATCCTGTTCCTTCATGAAATGGCAGAGTTGAATTGCTGCAGAATGGATGGCGAACATTGTTTTTGTCTACTGAAGCAATTAATTTTCCCATTTGGGTGCAGTGCTTTCTTTTCCAAGGGCTGTGAGCATCTTCCTGGTGCACAAGAACGGGTAAAGGTATTCAGCTGTCCAGCCTGCGTTTGGAGGGGAGTTAGGAGAAGAAAGAGTGGAGGATCAATGGATATTAGTTTGAGCTTCACTAGTTTATGGGGAAGTAACAGTTGTTCATGAAGGATACAAGGTTTTATAATTAACAATGTAGTTTAGAAAATTACTGGTTTTCATTTTGGAGGTATCGATGTCTTGCTTCCTGTAAAATACTTCTCTGTGATTTTTTTTCCAGGTGATAGACTCATCAGATGTTGTTGTTCAAGTTCTTGATGCCAGGGATCCCATGGGTACCCGCTCCCCTCATGTGGAATCTTACCTTAAAAAGGAGAAACACTGGAAACATCTCATTTTTGTCCTGAACAAATGTGATCTTGTTCCTACCTGGGCTACTGTAAGCACAGTCCTGCCTGTTATTCCATGGACCTTCTTTGTTCCTTTTGTTGCCTCTGACTTAATTCTGTTGCCAGTCTTCGTGCTGGTCTCAAAGGGTAACTGGGTCAATGGGAGCTCTCTGCTTGCCTGCTTATAAAAGTAACAATTACAATGTAAATCTGTCCAAGTTCAGCTGAGTTGAGCAACACTTACCAGCCACAAATTCTCTACTTCCTCTGTCTGGATTTAACAGTTCAGCTGATGTCTCCAGAGTATGCTAAATGTTAGTCTGCTTAAGATCCATATCCACCACAGCTGGTTTGCTTTATATTGTTAAACTAATTAGTTTTAGCTAGCAGTGAAGGCGTTTTTGGGAAATTGTTTGTCTTTTATAAAAACAATACTCAGTCCTTTTAGCTATTGGGTTGGTGAAATGCTTCAAAGGTTCTCACATAGCAACTTTCATAGACAGTTGCATTTGTGACCCAAGTGAAGATGCTGTGTACTTCTGCTCATAAGCAGATTGTTTCACCACCTCCGCAGCGCAGGATCCCTAACCGAGTAATGTTTTCCTCCTTAGAAGCGCTGGGTTGCTGTTCTTTCCCAGGAGTATCCAACACTTGCTTTTCATGCCAGCCTCACAAACCCTTTTGGCAAAGGTGCTTTCATACAGCTTTTAAGGCAGTTTGGAAAGGTACGGAACAATTTGGGGATTTGTGTTGGTTTTTGGGGGGAGTTTTAGTGTGGAGTGTTGTTTTATTAGTGTTTGGGGTTCAGTACACTTCCCTACGGACATTCTGTCAGCAAAAGACTCCATCAGTAAAGCTCCCTTCTCTGAAGAGAAAATGGAAAATATTCCTTCAAATATGTTCAAAGTGTTTGTCAGGCTGAGGAGATCCAGAAAGAGTTGGTTTGACCATCAGTCTCCAGGCTAGGTGTCTTGTAGACAGAGTATCCCATTGACACCCTTAGGTCTCATTTGAATGTGTAGAAGAAAGGAATATATTCCTCACCTGTTTAGGTCCTGCATGTGTGCATATTCTGTTAAGGTGTTCTCCTTTGAAGTGTCTTTATTTTTCCAAGAAAGGTACTTTCTGTTGCCTTTAGATTAATTACTGTCTTTTCAAGCCACATTTATAATCTGTCCCCAGCTACTGTTTGTATTTGCTTGGTTTCTCAACCTAAATGATTTCTAAATAAGGCATTCACAAGTAATTTTAGAGCAACCAGGAATGCAAGGAGTTCACATCTTCCTTTTGAAGTAGCAAACATTTTCTTCGGTGCTTGGAGTTCTTGGATGGTGAGTTGGTTGTGCCCTTGTAGCTTTCTCCTTATAGGAAAGAGCTGATCTCATTTTTTGACCTGTTACTTTGGAGTCCCCTTTGCTTTCCAACATGGTGAAAAGTGTTCAGAATTGTGGCAGTAGCTCTGTCTTTCTCTAAGAGGTGCCAAAAAGATGTGTTATTTCTTAACAGTTACACTCTGACAAGAAACAGATCAGTGTGGGTTTCATTGGTTATCCGAACGTTGGCAAAAGCTCAGTGATCAATACGTTACGGTCTAAGAAGGTCTGCAATGTGGCCCCTATTGCAGGTGAAACAAAGGTAGGAGGAGATCCCTACATTAAAGACAAAAATTAATTATGTAAGTGCATTGTCAAAGGCAGAATTCATGTAAAATTAGCTCAGTGACATTTTTTAAGTCTACAGGGAACTACTGATCTCTTTCAGGTGTGGCAATACATTACCTTGATGCGGCGGATTTTTCTCATCGACTGCCCAGGTGTAGTTTATCCCTCTGGAGACACAGAAACAGACATTGTGCTGAAAGGAGTGGTATGTATCTGCAATAAATGACGGAAAATCTTTGCTGTGGTCAATATGATGGGTTCTAGAAGTAATTGCACACTTTCCAAAGGGTTGATACTCTGCTATTCATTTTCAGGTTCAAGTTGAGAAGATTAAGAGCCCTGAAGATCATATTAGTGCTGTGCTGGAAAGAGCCAAACCAGAGTACATCAGAAAGACGTACAAAATTGATTCCTGGAAGGATACAGAAGACTTCCTGGAGAAACTTGCTTCTAGGACTGGAAAACTGCTAAAGGTGTGACAACTTTCTGCATTCGCAGGCTGGAAGAGTGTGTGGCCTGTTACTGAACATGGAAAATATGAATGTTTCTGTTGCTTACAGGTAATAGAAGGGTGGTATGCCTTGTAAACATGGACATAAATTGTTACTGGGTTCTTTCAGGGTGGTGAGCCTGACTTACAAACTGTGAGCAAGATGGTTCTCAATGACTGGCAGAGGGGCAGAATTCCTTTCTTTGTCAAGCCGCCAAATGCAGAAACAAATCCCCAGGTAAGATTGTGATGCTCGTGCCTCTTCCTCTCACATACTGCTCGGTTTTCCTAATGGTATTCACTGTTGTTTTTCCCAGAGTGCCATGCAAGTTGGGTGCTGCAGCTCTTGTGCTCTGCCCAAGTGTGGCGATTCAGGTGGCATTCACTTGAATTTGGCAAGGACTAGGTAGCGATGCTCTTTAGAGATGCCTGAGCCATTTTACAATCATCTGACTACCAAAATGTCAGTAATTGTCATGTTGTTAGCCTGTCATCTTAGGCTTTTTTTGAATAGATGAAATGGAAATTGCTCTCAGAGATGGTGGGAGAGACTTTGTGGGTAATATATCCATTACACTCTTTCTTGTAGCCTCCTGCATTGGAAGTAGCTATGACATCAAGTCAAGATAATAATGAGGAGAAAATCTCTGAGTCGGTAGCATCAAGTGTGGAGCCAGCAGAAGAGAAAAATAATACAGACACTGAAATGAAGCAACTCATGTCACATGTTCGGCAGAACTTTGGGAGGATTAATGTGGCACCTCAGTTCTCAGAAGAAGACCTGGTCCCTGTAGATGTGCCAGGCTTTGAGGAAACAGACAGCGATTCTTCTGGAGAGGAGGAGCAGGAAGAGGAGAAAGAGGAAAATGAGCAACATCAAGATTCAGTAGAGGAGGAATTGCAGTTGGCTGTACCAGGTGCCAGGGAGAGCTCTAAGGCAGTTCTTAAGGCTTTGGATGAGAAGATTGCAAAATACAAAAAATTTCTGGATAAAGCTAAAGCAAAGAGATTCTCAGCAATAAGGTACTTGAATCTTTTCAGTGACTCGAATATTTTGCAGGAGAGGAAGAGGGTTCATGTGGTTCTGCTGTAGTTTCACTCCATTCATGACTTGCTTGAGTGCTTTCTCTGTGTTGCCACAGCTTATCTAGTTTAGCCATAAATATTTGAACTTTGTCTAAGCAGCAGTTTGGTTTTGAGAGATTATTCCAAGAAATCCTATTTACCAGCACAACTGAAAACGTTCTCACTTTTGGAAAGCTGCCTCTTAAGCTACAGATTAGAAATCTTGTTGGTGTTCTGGGTAGCAATATTACATCCTTGGATCTCTCCTTGATGTTGCGTTCTTTCTAGAGCAGTTCTAAGGCTAATGTCCTACCTGCATATGCCAGCTTAGTCTCCGTGTGTGTATGAGGGTATCCTAGCACATACAGCAGGCCCAGTTTTAGCAAAGCTCATCCACCAGCTTTATGAGGACTAAGATTTCTAGGTTAAGTCTTATATTTTGTCAGTTTGTGCAGTGCACAAGCCCAGTAACTCGAGACAAGATTACATTAATAGGTTTATTAGGGGCAGAGGTTGTGCCTTTGCTGCTGACAGGCTACTGGGATCTATTGGGGACTGATCACTTCTCGGAGGTGGTTACCTTTTGTGTTACGACATTATTTTATTGCTTATTTTATCTTTTGTAGAATCCCTAAGCAGCTGAGTGAAAAAGTGTTTGCAAAATCCATGCAGAAGTCTGAAGAACTCAAAGAAATTGAAGACAGAGGTAAAATAAGATTAATAAGATTAATAGATGTTCTTAATCTACATTTGGAAATCCCGTAGGCAAGATAAGAGAGGGAGTTAGGGGCAAAAACATTCATTAGCTCCTGGTTGCAATTTCTTTTCCACCTAAAACTACTTAAATCTTCCCGTAGCTAGCCTAAGGGCTGCCTGATGACCTTACTGTAGCCTTTCTGTAGCACACCTGTGTGTAGAGTAAGATATGTCCCTCTGCTAGGGAGTGAGGGTAAAGCGAAGACAAATGTTGTATTTCCAAAAGAGCGGTGCTATGGACAGATTGCAGTCTGAGCAACTTCCGTTCCACACGGTGTAATATTACACAGAAGGGAGTGGAAGGGTTTACGACATTATAAAAGTGTAGAGATGCTTCAGGCTATAGGTTTTACTGTGGTGACTTCAAGAGTCTGTGGCTTCAGTTTCCATAGTAAGTGTGATTAAAGGCAAAATCATAGGAGAGAACCCTATTCTGACAAGACTGTGAAATTCTTCTGGACTTGCATGGGGCTTGAAGGAATCTGCTTCTCAAGAGCAGTTTTCATAGTACTAGTGAGAGATTCTCTGGTAAGGAACATGCGTGTTGTTTTGGTAGAAGCTACTAAAACACAACCAAAAGAGTGCTTTGCGGAAATAGATGCGGTGGTGACCCCAGTCTTAAGTTCTGCAAACAGATGGGTATTTTGGAAGATGCCTGAGTGTGTGATCTCTACTGTTTGCAGGCAGCACAGAGAAGAAAAGAAAAAGGAAAGCGGAAGATGAGGGTGATGATGACGACCGTTTGGGTAAACAGCCTTGCAAGAAACTGACATCCAAAGAAGTAAGTGTGACTTCTTGTAGTACAACAGATGAGGAGGGTAGTAGAACTGGCTTTCTTTTTCTACATAGATTGCCCATTATCACTTAAGAGCTTTGAGACTAGGCACTAGTAGGAAGGGGAGAGCACGGGGACTGTAGCTGAGGCTGGAGGAATGTGAAGACAGGGTCACTTGCTGCTGACGTGAGATGTGACAGTAGATGTGACCCATAAAAGGGTCCAGCAGGTAACCGTGACAGAAAGAGTGTTGAAGGGGAGAATCCTTTGTGGACAGCTCTTTGCTCTCAGAGTTAGCTTGTGCACTGGTGCTGTTAAGAGAGCAGGGGTCTAAATGCTGGGAGATGGGAGAATTTGGAGCTAGATGGGCAGTCCTGTCTTGAGAGAGCTGCTGCTGCTTCTTTGTGTTCATGTTAGTCAAGTCTAAACAATTCTTCTGGAATAACTTAAACATTGACTGAAATCGTCTGTAGGACTTTGAAAGTGATTCGTAGCAAACTTGTACAGCAAGGGGTTTTGTATTGCTGTGGACTGTTAGGACTGTCAGAGGGGAGCAGAAGACTGAATTCTGTTTATGAATGTTCTGTCATATCTTCTGTTAAAAGACCTCTTACGTGACTATGCACGTCAGGTTGCTTCTTGTATCTTGTTTACTACTTTTGTAAAGATTAAAGTGTATCTTCCTTTGCAACATTTTAAGAGCATGGGTGGGTAAGTTCCATATAGATGTCCATATATTCACATCAGTAATGTTTTGTTTTAAATTATTTATTTTACTTAAGGCACGTGGAATGCAAAGTGAACAACATTTGAAAGAATGCAAACAAATTCAGGCTATGGATACTGTGGATTTGCTAATGTGTTTTTTGTATATTTACAGAGAAGACGAGCTGAGAGGCAGCAGCGCTCCAAGAAAGTTGGAGTCCGGTATTATGAAACTCACAACGTGAAAAATAAGAATAAGAACAAGAAAAAAACTGGCTTGGAGGAACAAAGATCAAAGCACAAAAAATACAAACATAAGCAATAACTGCTTATTCTATTAAATTTTACATAAAACAGCTCTAGTATGCAGTGGTTTTTTTTAATATAAAACTTGTAGTTCCTATTCAAAGCCTAGTTTAACTTGTCTGTCTTGTTCCCAGGAGTAGCATCTCACTCTTTGTTTCTGCATCATCTGAAAGTTCTTTATGCAACTGGAGATCGTGGTATTTCCACATCGCTGTCTAAGGCCAGTAAACACTGCATTGGCAAAACATATCCCAAAGTGTTATTCAGTGGTGGTGTTGGGTTGTTTGGTTTTGGTTTTTTTCTGGAAATTGGCTTTATGGACTTTTTCATATGACTGCAGTGAATTATCTTTCCCACGTCTGCTTGCTGTGTATAACCAGCGAGTTACACAGGTACCTCAAGTCAAGATTTCGTTTGCTTCCACTGAGAAGTGATATTTGGAATCATATCATGCCCCTCTGTTTCATTAGAAATCACCACGTAGAGAGCTTTGGTATTGCTCACCCTGGGTTACTACCAATGGTTATGATGAGGGATTTTGATGTACAATTAACAGCAACTTGCCTGTACTCAAGGAAATGCCCTCCAAACACCAGTCCAAAGATTATCTGCAATTTGGTTCATAGTGAACGTGACTTGCATTTATTGTAGATGCTTCATATATTGTTTCTGAATTTTCTACAACATTTTCAAAGTAATAATATTACAGAGATGCTTGTATGTAAAACTGTTTATTAGTTTATTGCTTTGAAGGTTATCTAGCATATTACCAACAGGCAAGTCCCAGACAGGTTCACTATTCAAGGAGCTGAATACTGAGACGGCATTGAAAGAGGGTGCAGTAACTAAGCTCTTGAATTTCAACTCTTCAAGAGAAAAAGAAAGAAATAATAGAATTACACTTCCTTCAGTTACCGGTAAGTTAAAATTCAAGATTGTTTTATGAAGACAAATCTTTGTCACTAATCGCAAACTTCTTACTCTGACAGCTCTTCTGAGCACTGCCTGGAGGACTGCAAAAAAAAATCTACTTATTTGGTGCAATGATGCTTTCAAGTTGGGCCTGAAAAACAAATGAGACAGTAAGTCAAATTAGATTCAACCTAAAAAATAAACCCGCGTTGCTGAAAAGTGATAAATTGTCTGTTAGATATTCAAAGCGAGGAGCTGAGGGATGCTGCAATACTTCAAGAGAAGCAGGCCAGGATTTTTTTTCCCTAGCTATTCCATTCCTTACTACATGTTTTATAAATTAGCTTTTCATTCTTGGCATACACACTTGTTGCATTCTGAGAAGAAAAGAGCTGGCCTTGGTTCCATACAATGAGACTCGTTTTATAATGTAAAGCATTGAAGAGGAAATTAAATAAAAGCTGTTGAAACAGTGGTCTGAATTCTCTGATTTCAGCCTGGACTACGTTAGTCAAATATTTGGCTCTCTAGCATTTGGAACACAAACTCTGAATCTGGACAAAAGGAGCTGGGAACAGCAAGTTTTTCAGTTCCTGAGACAACCTAATTAGATGCCCAATTAGTAGATTGATCAGTGTGCTACCCATGCTTAGGGAGCATGTAGGGGATGAGGCTTCCAGGATTCTTAGATTGTGCACTTCCTAGAGCTGCCATCAAAATAAACTACAACGGTGTATACACAGCTGTTGGAGTACTTGTACTTCAAGGAAGAAACGGATTCACTGGCAACACGTACTTGATCTAACAGTTATTCCATTTTGTGCCTTAAAACGTTTCAAGATGACCTGAAGACATTAATGGTTTAGAAAGGAGAAATTGTAGGAACACTAAAGATAAGGAAAGCAGGTTGGTGTAAAGGACATGTTTTTAGCTGTAGCCAGAAACATTTAACGTTGTTTATGGGAATATTTTTTCTTTACTCAAAAGATGTGGGTTTTTTTCCTTTCAAAAGCAAGGTAATGAGCAGAAGCTTGGTTTTCACCAAAGCAGCATGCACAAAATTACTCCTGTAATTATGCAGTCCCTACTGCCTAAGTACACAATTGTTATTAGGTAATATTGAATGTTAAACGGTGTGTCTTGTTATTGTAAGTCAACTTTAATAGCCAACAGCAAAAAACCAAAGCACCTTAATTTGCCTTCACTAGATTTTCTGTTTTGTAGTTGAGAAGGGGTGCTACCTATTATAACTTTGCAATCAAGTTATGCAGAAATAGATTCCTGGAGTATTGGTCAAGTTTGAAACCTCTGCGTTTGGGGTTCAGCTGCATGCGTCTGCTCTTCTCCAGATGACTGTAACAATTTAGCATTTTCTGAACAATTTCTGATCTCTCCCTGGCAAATGTGCATATGACTAGAATTCAATTAATCAGACCTGCTGTTTACATTGTCAGGTTTACTCATAATGACCAATAGCTGACTGAGCAAGGAAGTAGAGAATGCAAAAGCACTATTTTGACATTTCACTGAGAATTTCTTTTAAAGAAAGTGGAACATTAATACAAATGCATCCTAAATGCAACACTTCTAAAACTATATGGAGAAAGTTATTTTTATATCTTTCTAATTATAAAATGAGAAGTTTTACCATTACTGTTTGGAATTGCACTTTTTTACTAACCTTCAGCTGTTGATTCGTTCGTTTCAGGAACTGAACCTCTTCAGTGTGTTTCTTCTCTTCTATCTGTCGCCTTTCATTTTCACGTTTTTCAATAGCTTCACATTTAGCTTTCTGTTCACTCACTTGTCTTTCCAACTCCCGCTTTTCCTCTTCTAGCTCTGCAATCTTGGAAAAGAGTAGAGATTTCTCAAGTTTTGTTTGGTAATAATCAATTTTCAGTTAAGATGGGACAAAGTTCTATGTTGTACAGCCTTTAGAGTGTTCCAGATACAATAACAAATTATTTATGAACTGCAATTAAGCCCTAGGAAAACAATAAGAAGTATTTTGATCTTTACTGCCATCCAGTGGAATCAGAAATAACTGATTTCTTACAAAATTTTATATGTAATATCCCTATGTTGTGTCATGTGCAGAAAACTACATTATGAGGTTAACAGCCCAACTTACTCTTTTTTCCATGTCAGATTTGCCTTGCTCAGCTTGCAGTGCCTTCCGCATGCCAAATGCAACACTGCTTTCATACAGTGTCTGATAAGCAGCAATAGTCATTTGGATTTCATCCCTGACTCGAAGCAGCAACAGTCCTCGCTCTGCACAATTAATTGTAGTTTCACGGATCAATTCATCTTTAAAGAAAGGGAACAACAGTCTAGTTAGATACTGTACATTTATCTAGGAATGCTGGATACACACAGGGTGTAGAGCTTGTTGTCTTTTACCTGTTCTCTGCATCTCAAAAGCAACATGGATTTACTAGAGATGGTCATCTTTTTTTTTTGTTGTTACATTACAGCTATCACATCAAGTGCTACCCCATAAAAGTGGAGTGGTGGTACAGAAACTATGGTAACAACAGTGATACTGATCTACTAAAGCCATGGCAGCAAACACCTTAACAGGTATGTATATGGTGGTTTAAGTTATTTTAAACTAACTGATGGGTTAAGTAAAACTAAGAGAATTTTAAGCTTCTTTGCATCTTTTATGTTGTAAAGGTATGCCTACACAGATGTGTCTTTTGAGGGTCAGCTTTATCAACAGGACCCTGTCAGATGCTCTGTGTGAAAGCTGACAGCTTGGCTAAGTGTTTCGGGTCAGAGCCCTGCGACTGCTGGGAGAGCAGCCCCTGCCCCGCGCAGCCCCCCGCACCCTGCCCTGTGGGGATCGAGGCTGCTGGAAGGGACAGTGATGGTGGGAACGTGGCTGGGGGAGCCGCAGCCCCTCAGGGCCAAGGGTAGCTGTGCTTTTTGTGTTCCCTGTTCTGGCACTGACCAAAGCACTGCGAGTAGAGCTCCCTGCGCACGGGGCAGATGCCGGTCTCCCGTGCCTGCCGCTGCTGCAGCCGCAGATCCAGCTGCTCCTGCAGGTGCACCACGTCCAGGCGGGTGCTGGGCGCGCTGGACACCTCCTGCACCCACCGCCGGTTCTCCTCTTCCCACTCCCTGCCGCGGAAAGCACCGGGTGTTATGGGGCGGGCTCGGCCGGCAGCTGCCAGGCGCGGCTGGGCCCGGCCCCGCTCACCGCGGCGGCAGGATGGCGTTAAGGATCTCCTGCGGCTGCTTCACGGACTCGGCGGCGGCGGCCGCCGTCCGGGGCGGCGGCGGGACGGGCCCGGTCGGAGCGGGCGGCGGCGGAGTCCCCTTCAGCGGGCGGGCCTGCGGAGAGAGCAGAGCGCGGTAGGTGAGGGCGGCCCGCGGTTCCCCGGCCCGCCCGGCCCCTCTTACCCCTGGGGAGCGCTTCTCCGTGCGGCGGCTGACTAGCACCGGCGGGTTGTACCGCAGCAGCGAGTCCGGCGGCGGGATCATGGCGGCCGCAGCCGTTGTCGCCATGGCGACGGCCGCGCTGCGAAGGGCGCATGCGCCGGCCGGCTGTGCCCGTTCCCGACAAGTGCTTCCGGGTGGCGGCGTGCGGGCCGGAAGCGGCGCGCACTTCCCTTTGTGGCGGCCGGCGGCGCCATGGAGGCGGCGGACGAGCGGCGGCGGGAGCGGCGGCGGCGGGAGGTGGCGGTGAAGGCCGAGAAACGCAGCCCCCGGCGCTCCGCCTCCCGCTCGGCGCGGGGCAGCCAGTCGCCGCCGGCCGAGGAGCGGCGAGGCCCGGCCGAGCCGCGCCAGGGCAGCCGCGGCCGGAGCAGCAGGTAGGGCCACCCGGCGGCTGCGGGCCCCGCGCTGCGACCGGCCCGGCCCGGCCGCGGCCCCGCATCTCGTCTCGGCTCACCCCACCTCTCCTCTCGTTGTTTTCAAGATCGCCCAAGAGGAAGAGCAAGTCCGGGCGGAGGAGCCGGTCCCCGCGCGGCAGGAGGAGCCGGAGCCCGCACCACGCCGCCGTGAAGGTGAAACAGGTAAATCGCGTTGTTGGTAACAGCGAGGCCCGGTCCTGCCCGCGGAGGTGTTAGCGGGGCCTGGCGCACTTCCTGGCTGCGCAGCGACTGCGGTTCCTGTGGGACTCGGCTGTGCGAGGTACGGAAAACGATTTCTCATCAGGCAGTTCTTTTCTCCTAGTCCATGTAGCGTGTCGAGTTAGGAAAAGAAAAGTATTGGCGTTTTAATAGCTCGTGCTGCCCACCTCAGCGACAGGGTGTGCACACGTGTGTGTGTGAACCCACCCAGTCTTTGCCACTTATGCAGGCTGTCTGTGCAAGCTTCTTCATGTGCCCAGAGCAGATGACACATTGCACCATTTCTTGCTCTTGGTTTATTCAGTGCAAATTGTAGGAATCCAAACAGTTTGACAGGGAAATAAGTTTCTCTTGCTTTGTGTTAGGTCTGCGCACAACACGTCCAAGTACGTCTTTTCCATGTGTTGGATTGGGGTTTTCTTAAAAGCTGAAGTAGATCCACTGCTCTTTCATTCTACTTCTGAATATGTCACTATAAGCAATTCTTTACAGGAGCGAGACGATCATTGTCGTAGAGGAAATGAGGAGCGAAAGCAAAGATACCCATCAGAACAAGAGCACAGGAGAGAGAGAAGTGGTGACAGAGATAGACACAGAGACCACTCAGACAGAAGGAAGAATCCAAGTGAAAGGCCTGGAGCTCGAGGCCATGAGCGAGAGAGGGATGTTCAGAACATCCGTGAGCAGCAAGCAGAGAGGGAGTTTTATAACGAGAGAAGACGAGAGCATCGACAAAATAATGAAGGCAGCGGTGTTGACCAGAACCCAGAACTCGGGCAATCCGATAACAAACCTAAAGAAAAAGCTGCTGTAAATAAAGAGAAGCCAAGCTTTGAACTGTCTGGCGCGCTTCTAGAGGATACCAACACTTTCCGAGGTGTTGTGATTAAGTACAGCGAGCCCCCCGAAGCTCGGATTCCTAAGAAGCGGTGGCGCCTCTATCCTTTCAAAAATGATGAGTTTCTCCCAGTCATGTACATTCACAGGCAGAGTGCTTATCTTCTGGGCAGGCACCGCAGAATCGCAGATATTCCAATCGACCATCCCTCCTGCTCAAAGCAGCATGCTGTGTTTCAGTACCGGTAAGTATTACTCTGCCTGCTGCTGAAACAGGATTGTTCAGGAACTTGTGAAGAGGGGGGAAAAAAAAAACAACAAACCAACCCCCCTGGAATACACACAGCTGAGAGCTATGAGTTTGCTGTAAGTACATTAGAAATGGAATTTATGTTTGACTGCTGCATATCATCCCAGCAGTAATCAGAAACATCTGTAATTCCTCTCATTTAACCACAAGCAGCCTTTTAGTAAGACAAATAACACAGCAGGGTTAAACACAGAACTGTGTGTATATCTGAATTGGAATAAACCAGCAGGTGTAATTGGCAGTAAAAGTATTTCAAGGAGAGGTTTTATTCGTTTGGTCTTTTACAAGAAAGTCTGCTGATCTCCTGTGAAGCAGCAGGGCTTGCGTGCTGCTGGAGACAAAGATGCTCTCTTAGGGAACAGCCATCTGTTCTGCTGTAGGAATTGCTGTATTATATCCTCAGAAGTTTTCAAAGGTGATGCAGTCTGTTGGAGTCTGCTCAGTCTCACAGTTTCTCAGTGCTCTCATCAGACTTGTTCCGATTGCAGGAAGTACAGATAAGTATTAACTGCACTGGGGCTCCTGTCTTGGAAAACCCTTCTGCTTTTGGAGTACACTTTCTGTCCCTGGCTGTTGTGATTGAAACAGTGTTTTCTGTTTTGCTAGGCTGGTGGAGTACACTCGTGCCGATGGTACTGTTGGCCGCAGAGTGAGGCCCTACATAATCGACCTGGGCTCTGGGAACGGCACTTTTCTAAATAACCAGCGGATTGAACCTCAGCGTTATTACGAACTAAAGGAAAAGGATGTACTGAAGTTTGGGTTCAGTAGCAGGGAATATGTTCTTCTCCATGAATCTTCAGATAAATCTGAGGCCAACACAAAGGACGATGATGAGGAGGAGGAAAAGGAGGAAGAGTCTGACAGTTAACAGATGAGGAGGAGACGGGGGGTAGGGGAGAGAAGTTCTCTGCAGTTGAACATGCATTGGGATGTAAACATTGGAGCATCACAGCACGGATGCCTCTTATTGCCTTAAAGTCCTTTTTCTGTTGCTGATCTGTTCTTATAGTTTCTTTTTGGGGACTTCACCGATTATTCATCTTTGATAGATCTGCATATTGGGAAATACGGCTTTTTTTTTTCCCCCTGCTTTCCCCCCCCCCCCAACAAGCAAAGGAGCACCTGGATGTGAAAGCTCTGATGCTGGAAATATTCAACAAACATTGAAAGACTGTCCTCTTCTAGGAAATTATGTTAAACACAGCTGGCATATTTAAAAATATTTTTATTATTTTTATGAACTGTTTTGTTGTAGCCCTTTGAAAATGTTACTCAACTGAAATATTAGTTAGAAATTAACCCAATGCATTTTGTAACACGTCTTGTTTGGTAGAGTTTGTCAAATTCCTTTGCCTGTTAGGAGTTCTAGATGGGAGAATTGATCAGGTTCACTACTAAAAAGGCAGAAATGTTGCAAAGCCCCTCTTGTGTTTAGGGTAGTTAGTTTGCCTTGTGATAACTTTCAGGGACGTGCATTTCACTGGAATACACTACCTGAAAACTGCAAGGTAACCTGAAATAGAAGTTAAACACCTCCTGGGATTTAGGGTGACAATACTGTGATTTGGGGGCTGTGATCTGGGTCAGGGTCTGCCCAGTACACGTTGCAATGTGCGATGCGAAACCGTTACTGGATGTTGAGTGTCCAGGTCTAAAGCTGAGGCCTTTGTTTCTGATACCACCCCTGCCCCATGAGTAACTCCTCCTTGGTTTTCATTTGTATTAAGCATAAATACCTTTTATGTGGTGACATGTGTTAACTGGAGTTTGCACTATTTAAGTTTTCTTTTTATAAAAAGTTATACTGTCACTTGTTTAAAATAGTCTTCTCCCCTGTAAAAGAAAACAATGCTTTAGGAAGAGAAAACCCAATTCCTCTCACTGAAAGTACTTGGCTCTTGTATATTTTTGGATGTCTTCTTCCCATGGTTTGCTTTATGGTATAAGAAATGTATATTTTCCACACTGTTTACTAATTTGCCTGGCTGTTTGTTCTGTGGCCCCCAGCTATTCATACCTGCTGTGTATATTCTTTGTGTATACAAATGGTGCATATTGTATACACGGGCCAGCACATTTATGGTGTAAATACGGGACATTGCTGTAGGTTTTCAAAAGGTAGGTAGAAGGAGTTTTAACTCGGAGGATCTCCTTTATATATATTCTAGGGGTTTTTAAATAAATAATTTGTAAATTTAGCCCTGATTACTTTTAGTTGTAGTATTTCTGTAGCATCCCTTTTTTTTTCCTTTATGTTCCTTGAAACAGATGACCTTTCAGTGCTCATTTCAGTATTGACACCGAAAAAATTTAAAAATAAATAAAACCGCGCCATCGGTGTACCTGAGCAGCTGCGGGCGGGCGGGGGGGGGGGGGTTGCTCGGGCCTCTCACCCGGCGGCGGCTCGTGTGTGCGGGGGGCGGTTTGCCGGGGCACGGGGAGCGCTCGGTGCTTCGGGCCGGAGACGGCGGTAGCGGGGCCGGGCTCTGCTCCGCCCGCGGCGACACGACAGCGGGGCCCGGCGGGACACACGGACACGCGCACCCCCGCGGGGCGGGGCCGGGCTCGGCGCTGCCCCCGGCGGCCCCTCCCGGCAGCGCAGCCGCCGCCGCGCCGCGCCGCCCCGCCCCGCCCCGCCCCGCCCCGCCCCGGCCCGCGCAGGCCGCCGCCGCCATGGCCGCGCTGCACGCCAAGGCCGGCGGCCCCCCGCAGATCCCCGACACCCGCCGGGAACTGGCCGAGCTGGTGAAGCGCAAGCAGGAGCTGGCGGTGAGCGGCGGGCGGGCGGGCGGGCGGCGGGGCCGGGGCCGGCGGGCGGCGGGGCCTAGGCCGCGGGCGGGAGGGCGGCGGGGCCTGGGCGGAGGGGCCGGGCCCGCTCCATGCGCCGCGCTGTGCCCGGCAGGAGACGCTGGCCAACCTGGAGCGGCAGATCTACGCCTTCGAGGGCAGCTACCTGGAGGACACGCAGATGTACGGGAACATCATCCGCGGCTGGGACCGCTACCTCACCAACCAGAAGTGAGTCCCCGCCGCCCCGGCCCGCCCGGCCTCCGCCGCGCCGCCGGACCCCGGCGATGCCGTCGGTCGGTCTGTCTGTCTGTCCGTCTCTGTTCCAGGAACTCCAACAGCAAAAACGACCGGAGGAACCGCAAGTTCAAGGAGGCCGAGAGGCTCTTCAGCAAGTCCTCGGTCACCTCGGCAGCGGTGAGTGCCGGGACGGGCCCCGCGGGACCGAGCAGACATCCCTGGCCCCATCCCTGGCCCCATCCCTGGCACTGGCCCCATCCTTGTCTCTGGCCTCATCCCTGGCCCCATCCCCTGCCCTTGGTGCCCTTCGGTGCAGCTGGTCCCATGGTGGTCCCCTGGGCTGCCGCAGGACCACTTTTCCATTTAAGCTGCTGTACCTGTCTTGTCTCCCCTGACCTGAGCATCTTCACCCCCCATCACAGCCTCTGTCAGAAACCCTTTTCCGGGTGCCCCAAGAGGCAGAAGGGAAACACAGGCAAGAGCCACCCATGCCATGCACTTGTCACTGCCATCCCTGTCTTTTTCTTTTTGCTCCTATCCCCCCCCTCTGCACTGCCGTGCCAGTGCTTGGTCGTAAGCTCTTGATGCGTCTTTCTCTGTGAGGTGATCTCTGTGGTGTTGAATGTTTGAAAAGTGGTGAGTTACTGCTTTTGTTAACGTCTGTTTTGGTTTTCTAGGCGGTCAGTGCATTAGCTGGAGTTCAGGACCAGCTCATTGAGAAACGTAAGTCATTTCTTCATTTCTCTCAGAATTTGGAAAGAGCTACACTTCTACCCACAATTCAGCCCTGTCTTCAGTTGACTGGACCCGTGCCGTACTCGCTGCTCCCCTGCAGCGCTCCCGGTCCAGGGACCTGCGGCTGTTCCTCTCCGGCCAGCTCCCGAGTGCTCCCAGCACAACCTCTAGCGACACAAGCCAGCAAAGCGGCACTGTGAGAAACAGCATTAAAGTTGATCTTCCTTTCTTGAGTAAATTTTTATTCTCAGCAAGGGTTTATTGTGCATAAGACTTATTTAAATGGATTTAGCGCTATTAGGAGAAAGAGGCTAGAAGGGCTGTTTGTGCGTCTGTCAGTTCAGTTGCAAGTGACGTGGGGAGGAGCCACTTACATTCAGGATTTTTAAAAACGTTTCTGTAGCTAGTACTGGATCAGATGCAATTCTAGCATCCTTCCGTTGCTGAGCAGGTAGCTTGCTGTCCTTCGGAAATATGTTTCAGGTTCTGTCATTACCTCCTGGTGCCGTGAGGCTCAGTGTGTCTCTGCTGCCCCATGTGCTGCTGCTGGGATTTCTTTGCCAGGGCAACCTGGGCTGTGGGCGGCAGGGAAGTAACCATCGCACTCGTCTGTTTGTCATGCTCTAGGGGAGCCAGGCAGCGGCACAGAAAGTGACACTTCTCCAGACTTTCACAACCAGGAGAATGAGCCCAACCAGGAGGATGCTGAAGAGCTGGATGGGTCTGTGCAGGGGGTGAAACCCCAGAAAGCTGCTTCCTCTACTTCTGGGAGCCACCACAGCAGCCACAAAAAACGGAAGAACAAAAATCGACACAGGTTAGTGGTACCAGCAGCCTTCTCATCATGCCTTATGAATGGTTAGCTGTAGCTGAATTTACTGTATTATGTGAAAGGAATTAGTAACTTGTTAGAGTAACGAGCAGCTCGGGTCATTTGTTTTGGTGATTTGCCTGGTTTTTAGTTGCATGCATCCTGTAGCGATCATCAGGACCCCATTGCCCCCCTGGTGTCAGGGAGGGGAAAGCACGCTGGAGAAGTTAAATGAGCAGTGAGCACAGGGTGCTGACTCCAGCTGTGCTACAGCTGTGCTTTTCACCTGGCCTTTTCACCTCTCCTGTCTGCCGGGAGAATAAAGTTGTCTTCCTTCCAGTAGAGGAGGACTGCAGTCCTGGCTCCTGTGCTTGCTTCTTGGTTTCTGCAGAATCACGTAAGATAGGGATGTCAGTACTTTATTTGGAACAGAAGGGTGAAAAAGCAACTTGGAATGTTTTGTGGACGCTCTTCACTAAGATTTCTGCTCACTTTCAGTTTTCAGTGTCCCAAACTGAGTCTCTTTTGATTATGGCATAGAAGTCTTGCTTTGTCACGTTCACATCAAAGTGTTTGTTATTAAACTGACCTGAAATTCATGTGAAAAAAAGCTTTTCTGAACTTTTCAATGACTGGTTCTGCCCCTTAAGGTGCGCCCCTGAGGTGGGATGCAGCACGGTGGGCTGAAGGCTCGGAAATCTGAAATGAGCTCCCTGCCTACGGTGCTGCTCTCCATGGGCCACATAACCCGCTGCTTAACCGTGTCTCGGTGCCCCACAGCAGAGCTAGCCCAAGGATTTCTACCGAGTATGATAGTGCACTGCGGAGTCAGGCCCTAAGGAGAAACAAACATGGAAATCCATGCTTTGGGGAAGAGGAGACATTTCTGGAGAACTGCGCCTCTCCTGAAGTGATTGCTGGAACTGGTACTTAAAGATTATTAGAAGTAAAGGAGCTTTTAAAATATCAAATGTTCCTGCTAGCTTTAAGCTTGTTGGCTTTGAGTATGGATGGGCTTTCCTCTTCGGGGGGCCTTCTCATACAATTAGAAAAGAGAAATGTTTTAAAGAACAGTGGTAAAAATTTACAAAGATTGCTGGGGCAAGGTTGATTTGGGAGATCCAGAGGTAGGTATAGTGCTTGAAAAATGCTTAACTACTTTTTCTCCTTCATTAGGTTTTGAGTCATTAGTGTGTCTTTAATTCTTAGATCAGAATTTTCTTCCTACAGCAGTGTTAATGGGGCAAACGTTCTAAAGTGCTGGATGTCCCCTTCATCATGAGCTGGGAGTCCAAAGCAGTTCAAAACTCTTTTTTTTGCCTGTAGGCAGTTGGAAAGACACTACATCTGTAAACAAGTTCAGAGAAACAATCTGTAAAACTGAAGTACAGCTTAAAAAAGTTGCTATTTCAAACAAATGATAAGATATTCTACTAAACGCTTACCTGGGTAGCAGACCGGTCCGCTGCAGGCGCGGTGGGGTGCAATGCAGATGCTGTAAATAACGTACATTCTTTTGCTCCACTACATAACCCGAACTTTAGCGACACGAGTTAGGAAGAAACCGCCCTACCAATAGGTTGTGGTGTTTGGGGTTTCTTCTGCGTTCCTCCCGCTGCAGCAGCTGGTGCTGGCTACTGCCGGGGACAGAATATTGGACACGAGGAGCCCTGGTCTGATCCGGTACGGCAGTTCTTGTCATCCTTAGAGATACAGCAGACACGTCTACCTTACGGAAGGGCTTTTGCAGTTAGTAATTGACTATTTTGTAATACTTAG
This sequence comes from Vanellus vanellus, assembly GCF_965231255.1. Taxonomy (NCBI): domain Eukaryota; kingdom Metazoa; phylum Chordata; class Aves; order Charadriiformes; family Charadriidae; genus Vanellus; species Vanellus vanellus. The sequence continues at coordinate 8,106,148 of NC_138927.1, read as the reverse complement.
CGTGGCCAGATAGATAATTAAAAAAAGGTGATAATTAAGTTTGTCTGTAATAAAAAGTCCGTTAAAATTGTGATTGCTGTTACTGACTATCCCCTGATTGTTGGCAGAAAAGACCAAACAATTTTCAAGTACATCTAGGTTAAAAAAACCAAACAACAAACCAGTCCCAGTTTACCAAAAGCATAGCTAGGTGCTTTAAAATGTATTGCAGCCTGGAGTGCTCTTTAGGAAGAGACCCACCTGTCTGTTTCTTGAGTGTCATGGAATGATAAAAAAAAAAAAAAAAAAAAAAGAAAAATAAAAAGAAATAATGGCATTTCTTTTTGATCAGAAGCTCTCCTGTTTGCCAGCACATGTTTGAGTTCTGCTCGCCTGTTCCTGCGGAACTGGGAGGTGTTGGGAACAGGCACCCTCAGGGTGTGCTGACTCCACTGGATTTTGTACTTCATATGCCACCGAGAGCGGGGTGGAAAGTTGGATTCAAACTGGGGAGAACTGGTGTGAACGGGCAGTTTAACTTCAAAACAGTTAAAACCAGGGAATCAGATGGAAGTTATGGTGTCTTTATTGAAGTCATCCTCTGTTCCCTCCGCGACCACAGGAAGGCCAGGATGATTGTCTTCTGTGTGTTCAGAAATTTTCATGGCTAAAAAGTATTTCAGGAGAAAACAATGCTGTTTTTCCTCTTAGAAATTCAGTGCTGAAAAGCTACTGGGTTACAGCTGATTTGATGATAAGTCCTTTCCAGGACACACAGTGGTTAGCTTTGGGGCAGAGCTGTTTCTGGAGACGGTGCTGCGGGATCCGTGTGAGCGCTGAGGCGGGGGGGAATGTCACCAGGCTGTAATTAGCCCTGGCCAAATGACCGTGTTCTCTTTTTCGCTCTTCTAAAGGAAGCGAGTGCGAGGGCGTGTGTATGCGTGTGCGTTATGAGGATATTCGAATGGAGAGTTGGCCACTTAGTTCTGTGTCGTCTCCACCTCTGCCTGACCGAGCTTTGCTTTGCCCCGTAATCCAGACGAGCCCGCTGCTGGCCGACCTCCCGCTCCTTTGGGTTTGCAAGCACATCGGTTTTCCTCTTGCCTGCGAGCTAGTCCGCCCTCGCGAGTGTCTGATAGCTGCCCTTCTCAGCGCCTAAAATTCCCTCCATAAACCCACTCTGCCTCTGTTCTAACACCTCTTCTTCCCAGAAATCCAGTTGGGGAGGGGGACTCTGGATTGCCAAATCTGGAGTGCTGTTTGTGCCCAATTCTGGTTAAGATATCTTAAGAACTTTATGGCATTTGAACACTGGCTTTATTATTTATTTTATTTTATTTTATTTTTTAGTAATCTCGCTAGGGTGGCTAATCAACTAATTTATTTAATTCATTAGTATATTAATTTCTATTGCTTTCTTCCTTTCAAATGCTGCCCCTCAGCCCGTCTGGCATGTTTGATTATGACTTTGAGTAAGTTTGACTTGAATTAGTACTTGTGCTGTGTTGTTAGTGTGTAGACACCAATGTGCCTTTTGAGACCTTTCTAACCCATAGTTTATCTGTTTAATTGTAGGTATGTATATTAGGTTAGGCTGGGAAGTATTTTTTAAAAACAGAAAAGCGTGATGGAGGTAACATTTTATTTAATAACTTCAGCAAAATTAAATTAACTTCACTCTTCTTTACCTTTCTATTTCATTTTTAAATAGATAAACTTTTTAACTTAAAAACTTAGTTTAAAAACTGATTCTTCTGGCTTTGCTTCTTAAGGAGATTAGTGTAGACTTGGATATTTCCTTCTGGAAAAAATGTAATGAACTCAGTACCTTTGACTCGTATAATCCCTGTCATCTTAAACTCCTATCTCTCTTCCAAGTAAATAACCGTTACCACTATGTCTGAATAATTACCTGTGGCATAGTTACACGTCTAACAAATTAACATAGAGCATGCATATTTAACCTTATTTCTTTATGCTGCATAACTGCCCTGTGATTTTTATTGTGAACCTTTATTAACTCTTTTTTTGAGCAGACGGAATAATAAAGAATCCACTCTCCGTCTCTTTGCTGCTCTCTTGCCCAGTAACACTGGGACAGTGATTTGGCTCAGCCGAATGAGAATGTGGATTGCATTAACCAAATAGTCTTTGTTGTAGCCTGTGCCATATGCAGTAGCTGGTTCTTTGAATTCTAGTCTTGGTTTAATGTATTGAAATGGACATTTCTCTTATCTTTCCAACCACAGGATTGATCTCAAGTTAAACAAAAAGCCAAGAGCCGTAAGTATCAGAGCTCTGTCATTGTTTTCATTGCTCATCTGTAGACTTGAGTGGCTGACTGACTCCTAATCTTACCAAGCCTCCCTCTGCTGTAATTTAAGATCTTATTTTCATGGTTGAGGAATATCGTGGTATGAAATAAGCATTGTCTTGTGGATTTAACAATAAATAAGCCCAGGTAGGCTTGTTACAAAACTAGGTCACAGTTAAGTCCTGTGCACTCCTTTTGGAAAAAGCTGGTTTGCGTCCTGTTACCTTGTCATGATCTGGAACATTAAAAGCATCTGGTTTTGGTTGATGCGTTCTTGAACTAAGGTTTTGAAGGGTCCTTTCTTTCAAATGTTTAGCTACAAAAAAAATATCTCTTTTCTGTTTTGCCTGCAACTAGTGGCATGTAGAAATGAGAAGACTGAGAATTCCCGCTGTGCAAGCAGAATTGGAAGTAGAAAGATGTTAATGTGCCTGTCCTTTCCTTTCTCTGCAGGACTACTAGACTCATCAGTGCTGATGCTTCTGGGATTTAGGTCTACATGAATCCCCACTGGGAAAAATGCCAGTCGACTGAATGAGCGCGATGGCGGCTCTCTGGCCAAGTGTCTGCAGATGGGAGTGGCTCACTCGAAAGAACTTACATGGGGGAGAAAATCTTGGACCATGTACTTTGCATCATTTTTAAATCACCTGAGTTGCAGGAAGACTAAGGTGTAGTAGTAGTAGTAGTAGTTGTAGTCCTGAATTCCTGACTATTCTGTGCTTCCACCTCAGTCGGGAACTTCCTAAAATTGGCTGATCTTGCTGCTGCCATCCCTGTCATCTGCAAACCCATGGAAGGGTTTTTCTTTTTCCACTGGAACTGGGGTATGATTCAGTATGTCCCATCCGTGTTGTAAGACTTAGATTATTTTTGTTGCTGATACTTAGCTTTGTAGTTTGGGGTTTGTTTCGTTTTTTTTCTTTTCTTTTTTTTTTTTTTGTTTGTTTGAACCAAAGTGTATCATTAACAAATTGCCTTTTGGTTTATTTGTTTTAATCCGTGTAGAGTGGAAGGTTCTTCATTTTGTGGAACAGCTCATTTTGATTCTTACTCAAGCAGAGAAGAAGGTGTTTAACCCTTTTCTCTAATTCTAATTTTAAGCACCATCCCCTAAAATTTAGGCAGTATCTAAAGATGCAGGGAAGGCTGGAGCTCAAAGCCATCTTGCTCTTTGCTATCTTTGAGGTTGGGGGTGGATTCTCTTTTTAATACAAACTTCTGTCATTTGTACATAAACAATAAAGTTACATGTTTGTCTCTCTTCTCATGTTTTGTTCAGTCCAAAATTTGACTCCTAGTGCTTTTTATTCTCCATCTGCTTTATGAAGACTTTGCTGGAATTCTTCCATTTTTGCCTAGTAGCTGTTCCTCATCTTGTGACCCTTAGGAGGTTTCTGTTGCACTTGTTTTCCTCTGCTATATGTAATGTTGAGCACTGAAAGGATTGCCAGGCACCACTCTCCAGCTGTGTTCAACTAATCCTGCTTCCAGGTGGGACTTGGGCGTCAGTCAGTTCCTGCTGGCGGTGGCAGAATGCCCACAGGTAAGGGATGAGCAGTCGGGATTGCTGCTGGAGGAGTGCACAGAGGGAGGAGTGTTGGGTGCTTGTCACAGCAGTCGGGTGAAGACATCGATGCTGATGTTGAAAGAAGTTTGCTTTTCTCAAGGCGGTAAATTGCCTTTGTTACCGGCATTGTAAGGCATTTGTGTCTGCTTAAACATTGCGGTGGAGAGAGTGCCATGGGCAAAGCTGTGTCACTGCAGCCCCTCAGTGCGTGTTGTGCACTTGTTACAGCTCAGCGTTCATTCCCTTCCGCTGCGCCTCCTATTTCCTGGTGTCGGCTCTTGTTGAGCTCCCTCCAGGCAACCCGGTCACCGCAGAGTGGTACGTGGGAGTGAAGGCCAACGTGTAGGAGTGAAGTTCTCCCTTGTGCTGTTGCCTGGCTCAGGGGTGAAGGCAGCTCCGTGTTTGCGCAGGGTGGGAGCTGGCTTATCCCGCAGTAGCGCCAGCGGCTGGCACTCTGCTGTCAGGGGCTGACGGCTGCTTAGCCGGGGGGTGTCGGGATGTAACGGCTTAATGGGTGAGCTGCAAAGCTGTCCTACTTTCTTGTGTTTTAAGTTACAGAGGTTAAATACAGGGGGGTGGAAGACCTAGGAAGTAAAAAAACGCCTAAAAGGCCTTGCTTTTTCACAGTTCTGGAAAAAAGAAGCCTTAGCTGATGGTTTTTGGTTACTTGGCCTTGGTACAAAAGCAGTTTTTCTCCCACTAGTGCTGCTCTTCCAAAGGAAGAACTGCAGGAGCACCTGAACTTCAGAGGGTAAGAATCTTTGCTGCACCACTTTGACTTCGAGCAAAGCTGCTGTACCTTTTGGCCCAAACATTTACCTGCAGAGAAGTAGCAAAGGGCTCGTGGAGTTTGGAGCCCTGTGTGTACAGGCGTGTTTTGTGGCAAAGTGTCGATCAGCTCCGCTTTCGCTGTGGTGTGCGTTAGGGGTGCTGCAGGGACAAGGGGAAAACACAACCTTTCCTGCTTCTGGCAGTGTTTGTCACTAAAGGAAGGGGACAGCCTGTCCGGATGAGGACAGTGGCTGATGGCAGTGGCCCTGGGGAGCGAGCACATTGATCGGGGCAGCTGCTTGCTTCCCTCGTTCTGCTGCTGCGCAGCTATTCCCTCCCAGGTCCTGCTGACCCACAGCAGCCCTTCGGCTGCCAGGAGAGAGGTGAGATTAAGAGGCCGTGTGGCCCAGTGCAGTCTGTCCCAGCAGAGGGACCCATCGCTTGTCCCAGAACAAGCACTGACGGCCACAGCTCTGCAGCAGCAGCTTCCCTGCAGTGTTGCCATACAGTGGGGGAGGACAGTGTGCGGGGTTCCCCATTGCCTTGGGAGCATAAGCACCATCACCTACAGGAGGGTTGTGAGATGGATGCTGGAGTCTGACTCTAGCACTTGTGCTTCAAACTTCTGTTTTATTTCTGAAGACTTCTATTTTTCTTCCTAAACAGCCAGTGACTAAAGATCCCCAGGACGGCCAGGGCCTGGCTGTGGACACAGGAGTCAGAATGAGCTGCACAGGCTTTTACCTAAATGCTAATCAATGAAAGCTAAAAGTAGTCGTTAAATCACAGCTCATTTTCTTGCAGAAAATGAATCTGAGCAGAGCAAATGAGGGGTGGCAGAGCAGCAACTGTCATTATGGCCACCAAATGTAGAGCAGGAGAAAGGCTAATCCCCTGCGCAGCCTCGTCACCAAGAGGATTAGGCAGGCGTTTATCAAGCCCAAGGAAGCAGCCGAGCAGCAGCTGAGAGCTGACACCGGGCAGGAGGGGCAGCAGCCACCTCAGCCGTGTCGGGGGGAGTCCGTGTGTGGCCCATCGCTGGGTAAGGGGGCAGAGTGGGGGACGGGGAGTGGGTGTCCCCATGGGCACGTGTCCCAGAGGCTGAGATTTGGCCCCTTTGGCTAGTCTGGCCCTCGGTGAGCCGGGCTGGCCACTGGCTTGTGGTGGTGCCTTCCGTGGCTGCCACATGTCCCTCCAGTGTGCAGAGCATAGCGGGTGAGCACGGCAGCAGCTCACGGGGGCACAGGCACATCACTTTGTCTCCTGGTCTGCAGGGTCCCCATGGACAGGCAGCGTGACCCGCAGGCGCCGAGGTGGAGGCATCTCCTGCGTGCCGGGTGCTGGTGGCTCCTGTCGCTCTCTGGGACAGCGCTCCGGGGGCTGCGGTGGCTCTGGAGGCTGGCGTGGGTGGGTACCGGCGGGGCCCCGTCCCCAAGGCCCTTCATGCACTCATGTCAGCCCCAAACATGGATCATGTCCAGACCCCGGGGTGGGGACACTGCCGGGGCTCCATCGCCCGTCCTGGTGGTGCCGGGGGGGGTTGTGTGGGGGGTGTCACCACCATGCAGCAGCATGGCTGGGGGATTGGGACGCTCATCCTCAGGGGTTAGCTCTTGGCTTGAGTCACTCTATGGTTCTGCCCACCAAGAGCTCTGGGGATGTGGGGACATTGCTGCGGGCTCTGCGCTCCCCGGGACGGGTTTGAGCCCACTGCTCTCACCACGTGGCTGCCGTCCTCTCCCCCAGTACCTGCTGATCTGCTACAAGAGCTGCTGGGATGGCGCCTTCCAGGTCACTGAGGAGGTAATACCTGCAATGTGCCCCCACACCACAGGGGCTGCAGAGAGCTCCGACCCCCGGGCCACATCTGAGCCCGGTGACATGGTCTGTTAGGTGGCCCCATGGCACCAGTGGGGCTGTAGGTCCCCCAGGCATGGCACGGTGGACCTCCCCAGTCAGGGTCGATGCCAGGGGCCCTCTGGGCTCAGCTGCCCATGGATGGGTCAGTCCCCACTGTCTGTGGCGGCTTTCAGCTTGGCATGGCGCTGCGGTTGAGGCTGGAAAGTGGCAGCGAAGGGAGTGAGGAGGAGGAGGATGGGGGCTCCACCTCTGCGCTGGAGCCTGGGCAGGCAGGTGGGTTCCCGGCACAGCGGCACGGGCAGGCGGGGGTGTCCCTGGTGCAGGGGACGGGTGTTATGGGAGCTGAGCTGTGGTGCCAGGGCAGTGGTGGACTGGCGGCGGCACAGTGATGCCAGCGAGGCCGTGCTGGGGAGGCTGGAGGCACTGGAGGCCGATGTCCGCTTCCTCTGCACCGAGCTGGGCGCCGAGAAGCTGCTGTGGAGCAGCCGGTTCCTGGAGCTGCTGCGGGAACAGCAAGGCCTGCGCCAGCGGGTGAGTCCCCCATGGAGCCCCCAGCCCCCCCCGTCCTGTCCCCCCCCGTCCCCGTCCCCTCTGGTACCCCCGACCCTCACCCCCCATCCCAGCTGCAGGAGCGCCTGCGGCCGTGGGACAGCAGTGACAGCCCCGAGCTGCTGGGGGAAGCGGAGGACCAAAGTGCCAGTGGGAGCGAGGGAGAGAGCCCAAGAGGTAGCGGCTGTGAACGTGGGAGGCAGGGGGGGGACAGGGAGCCAGTGGTCGGGGAGGGGGGGACCTGCAGGGCTGGGGCAACGTGCTGAGCTCTGGCAGTGGGCAGTATGGGGAACCCACCAGCTCCTACCTGGGCACTGGGCGGCACTGGGAGGTGAGGGTGCTGGGGAAGGCTCCCAGTCCTCTGCAGCAGTCACCACCAGGGGCCCAGCTGGGCACTGCCATGCTCCGCAGAGCTCCAGCCATCGCTTCCCCTCTCCCCCTTTTGCTCTGCTAAAGGACGCCGGTGGATGGAGCCACGCTTGCAGCCAGCCCTGTGCCCGGGCAGCCTTTTGGGGCCAGAGGCTCCGTGACGGGCAGAAAACTGTAAGTGAAGGTGTAAGCAGGGCGTTGGCGAGATGGGAAGGAGCCACATGTCCCTCTCTGCCCAGGCACCACAGGACTGGGCCAGGGCAGTGCAGTCCAAGTTGTGTTCCCGTATGTGCTGCCATCCCTCCATGCCAGGCGGGCCCTGTCCTGTCCTGCCCCATCCTGCCCATTGAGCAGAACTGCAGCCATTTCCCAGAAGCAGGAACCAGCCAGGAGGCAGCTCAGGGCGAGCCGCTGGCTCCTGGGCTGCCTGGGACAGGTCACAGCCACCCTTTGCTCAGGCCCACCCCCAGGGCTGACTGTGCCCTGGGCGGGTTGTCTCTGGTGGAGCCTACTGAGGAGCATCTTGATCTGCTGTGATTTGTTGGGAGCTTCCAGGGGCGAGGAGTAAGGTCACCACCAGCTCCCAGTCACCTTGTGCAAGCCGGAGACACTGGGGCCACGGATGGATTGCAACACCCCCGTGCTGCCCCGTTTACTTCCTCGCTGGCCAGATAAGTCCATCAGCTGCTCCGCACACACATTGTGACTCTCGGCAGGATCCTTGCGACAGCGCTCGGGGGGAACTGGCTCTCCTAGGGCGGCCACGGGGCCCTCGTCCCCAGAGAGCGGCTCCGCCAGGGATGCTGTGCCACGGGAGTGCCAACCCCGAGCGGTGCAGGCTCGGAGCTGCCCAGGGCACGTCTGCGCAAACCCACCTCCACTGCTCCAGAGCCCCCGGCCCCACCAAGGGAGAAGAAGGGGCCGGGGGCTGGAAGGAGGGCACTGAGCCTCCCACCCCCAGGAGAGCAGATCCACCATCGCCACGGGCCCCCATGCGCGGCAGGATCGGCCTCGGGCGGGGGTGGTGGCCGCCCTGTGCCCCAGCTCTGGTCCAGCCATGGGGGCTGTGTGCTGCTCCCACCCTGCCACGGGCTCCCCACAGCCGCCGCGCTGCTGCTGTACAATACAGGCGACCGCTTTCCACACGGGTGTTTGCTCGGTCTCTGCGCTGCATGGGATGGGACGGCTGTGCCCCCGGAGCCATTTGGGGAGGGGGTGCCAAGACGAGCTCTTGCTGAAGCAGCGAGGGGAGTGGTGCTCAGCAGTGTGTGCCGCAGCTGCGATTCCATCAGGGAAGTGTTCACGGCAAACGTGACCTGTGCTGTGAGGGGAGCATGTGGCAGCAGCACTCCCCCCTCTCCCCCCCGGGAGATAATCCTGTCCCGCACAAAGGCTGTGCGAAGCAGCCGCTCTGTGCCAAGAGGTGGGCAAAGTCTCCGTCGCTGTTCCCCCTTCTCAAAACATCTCTCGCCAGCCCCACGTGCACAGCCCTTCCCCGCAGGCCCTGGCACCGCGCTGTCTGCCACTGCCAGCTGCGTACACCCTCGGTGGCAGTGACCCCACAAGAGTCTGGCACTTCATAACTCCCCAAAAGCACCCGGTAAAGGGGAATGAAGCTTCTCGCTGGCAACTGGCCGCAGCTGCCCCCGGGAGAAGGCCGCCACTGACACGGGGCACCTGCCCTCGGCCACGGGCAGCACAAGGCTCCCACCGACACTGCCTGCGAGAGGTACAGGCACAGCTCGCCAGGAGCCTGGCCGTGCCGCCGCACACGCACACCAAAACCCGGCCCATGCAGCAGGAAGGGGGCAAAAGCTGAACACGTGTGCCTGGGACTGGTTCCATCCTCCCTCAGCCCGCATCTCCTGCCCTCTCTCCAGCTGACACTTGCTGTGGGCAGGAGTTGTCACTTGGGGTGACTGCAAGGACCCCCCCTCCGCCGGTGACCCTGCTCCTGGTGGTCCTACAGCCCTGCGAACCGCCCTTTCTGGGAACACTGCCATTGTGGTTTTGTTGCCAGCACCAGGCAGACTTGCCTGATGCTGCTTGGGAACCAACGCCACCACGCTGTGGGACAGCTGTCACAACCCTGGGCCTGCTGCCGTCCCCAGGGCCCTGGAGAGCACAGGGAAACTGTCCCCACAGCCCCCCTGCAGCCCCCGCGCCCGCTCCGGGGAGCTGGCAGGGCGCAGGGATGGGGACAGGCTCCCACAGCCAGCAGGGACCGTTCCCCCCAGCGTGCCCGTGCAGCACCCCACACCGCCAGGGAACTGATGCAGCGCAAATAACAGCAGCCTGACTCATCCTGCACCGACCTGGCTCCCGCACCGCATCTGAAGTGGGACAGCTCCATGCTTCTTAGAAATACCAACATAAATGAGGTCCTGCGCATGGGCCACTCCTGGGTCCCTGCAGCAGCAAAACCCCAGCCCCAAACTGGCCATCCCCTCTCCTGCAGGAATCACAGCAGCATCTGCACAGAGCCCTCAGGAGCACTGGCGATGGCGGACAGGAGCTTTACAGCGATGCAAACGAGGTCCCAGCCCTGCCGCCACCACCACACAGCTCTCCGGCAGCAATCCACGGGGCTGTGCTGGAAATCCCCTGCGAGCCCCGCTCCGAGCGCAGCTGAGGGACCACGGTGGCCGGGGTTCAGGAGGTGGAGGGTGAAATGGAGCAACATGAGCTACACTCACAGCTCTTCCTCCCCACTGGAGCAGCCCCCCCGCAATAGTGCCTCGCAGCCTGCAGGAACCTTTCCCCTGGGCCAACACGCCATGCAAATCCTTCTGGCCTATTGCTCAACCAGACAGCTGTATTTACTCCAAAACATTTGTGCAATGCGGGTTTTGGGGGCGCGGGGAAGCTCAGGGCTGCACCATGGCCCGTGGCCGCGCCAGGAGGGTTGAGCTGGCCGCTGCCCCCGGTTGCTGCAGCCGGGGGCTCCGCTGGCTCGGGGCAGTCTGCTCATGGAGAAACTGAGGCAGCGAGAAGGCACTCCTTAAGGAAAAGCTTTCCCTGGGCAAACCCTGGCCTCAGGGAGCGCAGGGGTGCTCAGGACCTAACCCCCAAGGCACGGAGAGAGGCTGACAAGAGGCAAACTGAAGAACGCATGGCTGGGGGGTGAGCACCCACAGCCATCTGCCACCCCCAGCACACCACCAGCCCCCGGCTTCCCGTCCCTCTGGCAGGACCCAGACCCTCTCCAGCTCTTGCACTTTTCTGTTTGCTTTGGTGCAACATTGGCCCCCGTGGCCAAACCACGCAGTGCGGAGCTGCTGCTGTGCTCGGGACGCCTCTTCTGATCTGCAGGGAGAGAAACAGCCCTGCAGCCTCAGAGCTGGGTGAAAACAGTGGTAAATGCTGAACCTGCTTCCTTGTAAGGTGCCCTGCCCCGGATGGTGGCATCGCTGCAGCCCCCACGTGACGCCACACACACACACATCCTTCCTTACACAGCGGCCCCTTTCCCACGGCCCCAACAGGAGCCTTGGGTCAGATTCCTGCCTCTAGAAACGCCTTAAAATTAAGTTAGAGTTGAGCTAGCCACATCCTGGAAATCCCCCGATGGGAGGGAACCAGATGGGTTCAAATGAAAGTTCAGCAAGCAAGAAGGGCACAAGGCGGCTGGCACAGGGGAGAGGCGAGCAAATGCGGGGAGTGGGATGTGGCCCCACAGACAGCGGGTGCTCGACCCCCGCTGTGCTGGGGACAGGGGGCTGTGCTCACCGCCCACCGCCCACCGCCCTGCCTGGGTCACTGACCACACAGGGGAAGGAGAAACGAGAATGCAGCAGTCTCTGCCCTGAACTCTGCCACAGCAGAGCCTCCCATTTCTTCCTTCCCTCTTTTGAGTATTGACTTGAAAAAAAAGTCAAGCTCTCCTGCAGCGCCGACTTGGGAAGGAGGGCTCTTCCCCACCTGTTCATCCTTTCGTTGTGCAGTGGAAGCAAAGTTTTTCCTTTGATGATATTTACCCTTTTCATCTATTTCTTTGCCTTCCCAGTTGTGCTAGATGAGACAGTTCTTCTCTGTCCCCAGAACACATTGGTGGATCCCTCATTCCTCTTTACAAGCACCCCCACTCACCCTCCTCACTTTCACATCACAGTGTTTCCTACCCTGACGCACCCCCCTTGGTTCCCTTTGCACCACCATGCCCTTCTGGGAAGGACGCAGCCACAGCCCGCTCCTGCTGAGAGCGGGCAACGGGCTCCAGCAGGGAACACCACCCACGACAAGTGAGAATGACTTGACCACTGCTGGAGGGTAAAGGATGGCACACTCGATTTGGAAGCGAGCGATGGATGGGCTTGCCAGTCTCGTTTTGCAGAGTTCACAGCTTTCAGCCACCCCCTCTCAGCCCCACTGTCCAACAGAAACAGCCATGGGTCATCTCAGCAACTGTCCTCCTCTTTCCTTCACCTCGTTCTCCATCTTGGCCTGGGAGCTCCCCCTTTTCAAGGGGAGCAGCAGACATTCCTTCCTCACCCTGCCGGAGTAGGAAAAGCTGCTCAGCGAGGAGCCAGCCTCCTGCAGGGCTCCGCACGAGGCCAACAGGATGAAGGCAGGGCAACCCCGCTGCAGCACAGGAAACTTTCAACACCGTGCCTGTGTGTGACCTCCTTAACTCTAATAGATCAGTAAGGTGACAAGAAGATCTAACCTATTTTAGATGGATAAGAAACACAAACACACAGCAGTCATGACAGGTCCTCCCTGCTGATGCACCCCGAGGAAGCGGTAAGCCACAGGATGCGTCTTGAAAATTCCACAGTAACAGCACAGCGAGAGCCTCCCGAGCGCAGCAGCCTGTGGTGCGCAGGTAGGCAGCTCCTCTGACTCAGTGCGGGGGGGAGGGGAAATATGCAACAGTGACAGTTCTGATCAGCATTCCCAACCTTTCCCGAGCTCCTGGGCACCACGGGGATGCAGGACACATAAGAAAGCGGTACTTACACTCTCCAGGGGCAGGAGGCGCAGGTTCACTCACGCAGAAGCCTTGTGTGAGAGAATGAGAAATTTCAAGAAATAGTGGCTGGACTTTGGCTGGGTTTTCTGGGTGTCACAGCAGCTTACACAGCAGCAGTTTGTGGGAATAATTTTGACCAGATTTGTGTGAGGAACTGACCCTCCCAAACTGCTCTGTGTGCCACCAGGACTGTCACTGCAATAGAAAAGTTCACATCCATAACCAAGCTCTTCCCTTCCTGGTTATGGTAATGAACTTCTGTGCTCCTGCAGATTCCTTTAGTTGTATTGGTCCAGTTTCCATAGAAATTAAAATAAACATTCCCCCTCACATCTACACATCCTGCAAAACTAAAATCACCTAATAAAGTATCTTACTGGAAGACCAGCCTTAAAATCCGGAAGCATTTTTCAACTACAGACCCCACTACAAACAGCAGAAAAGTCCTCACCTGGTTAGAAGGTCTGATCAAACCCATGATGCATCGCTTAACCCCCTCCCCACCAGGACCCCAGACATCATACATGTACAGAGCCACACAAGCCTAGTGTCACTTTGGGCACTTGGAGGGTTCCTCTCCCACAGCCAATAAATGACCTTTCAGATTGTGTGGTTCAGATTTCAGATTTGTTTTTTGAAACAAAGCACTATCTCCAGGAGCAGCTGCTTTCCTTGGTTTTGATTAACTAGAAATAGTCATTGCCCTGTATTAAATTAAGAACACAAATTTGAATAAAGACCATAAAGTTATTTAACAAGTCAGATAAGAACGTGCTGTACTGCAGTATAGCAGGTGGGAGGGGAAGGTTCTTCTAGAGAAGTGTCAGCATTGATATTGCTACTGCATTTCCTTCCCAGTTCACAACAAAGCTTTAGAGCATCTTGACATGTTACAGTTAGCATATCATCGTGCTCAACATCTGACACAGATGTGCCATATAACTGGATAAAATACGTATTTATTTCCAGACTGGACTGTGCAACTGCTCATTAAAACTCAAGCACAGCCCACACTATTTGTTCCAAAATAATGAGGAGTGTCCTATTCTTTAGCAACAGAAACATCCAACAGAACCGCAGTGCTCGCACTCCAGTTTGAGCCATGTGCCAGCACACCGCTGCCTCACTGCACCTCGACTGCCAGTGTATCTCCTGTGCAGTGAGCTAGCTTCAGTAACACCAAATAAACAGTAAACACTGGACACGCTATTATCTGCTACAGCAATTTGATTTTTTTGACCTGTCACCCTGCATCAGTTAACCAGGCGGTCAGTGTTCAGGCATCAGACTGCTGCTGCCATTAGACCGCGTACGGAGATCTAAGATTGTGAGAGGAACCCCAGGGAGGAAGGAGAATTTCTCTGACTTTCCTGGAAAGCCAGCCAAAATGTTGAACGGTCTTCCAAAAAGCCACCAGAGACCAACTAATTCAACTCAGCAGTTTTTATTTATACAACAAATTCTTACTTTGCCATGGCTTTCACATGGCTGCCTCCATTCAGGACATAAACTATATACTGCACAATGATACAGAAAGTTCAGTAAAATGTCAGCCTGCGAGTATAAAGTGTTAGTCTTCTGACTGCAAGAGAAGAAGCATATACCAGCATTCCACCATAAAAAACAAAAAAAACACCACGCCAATGAACACAAAGGCTGAGTCGAAACTAGTACTAATTAAAAACAGCATCAAGCAGCAAGTTGCTGGACAATAACATTAAAAACCATTTTTCCTGTAATTTACAAATATGCAAAGTATCAGGTTACTTAAAATTAAGAAGCATTTTGCTTACTAACATGAAACATTACTAATTTGTAATGTATCATAATTAACCAGGCATACAGGTTTCTGTGTCCCTGTGGTTTCTACGGCACATGGTGCCAGTCTGGGTAGGTCACACCTTGGACAGTCAGAGGGAAGAACAGTGACAGACAAAACCGTTCCTGAAGAGGGTTCTCAGGAACAGGTGTATTCCACTCTCCCCTTCAGAATTCGCCACTCAAGGACCTTGGTTTAACCACGGGATGGACATATTTAAAAAAAACATAACAAAAAACCCAGATACAATGTGTATCAACAAATCAACTGCTTCTGGCCTGCACGTGCAAGAAACATCTTTGCATTCTAAGCACAATGAAATTCCAGGACCAGAACCAATTACTACAGCAATTGGTTTTGCATATTTAAAATCTCTTACAGTATCTACAGTAAAAAAACATCTTACAGAGTAAGAGGGAACAAAAGGGGAACAGTCTTACCAAATAAGTCTTATTCTGTATTTTTGGATGCTGCTACAGTTTGACAAAGCTGAAGGGGACAGGAAAACATTAGTAAGGAGGAAGACACAGAAACAGCTTTTCAGAGAAAAATATTAAGGAATCCTCTGGAACAGTACTGGCAGCAGTCCAGACACGACTACAGCTGTTTTACCAAACGCTCAAAACTATTGCTGTCTGAGGACAGAAGGCACAACATCATAAATCCCCCTTGTCAGTGCTCTACAGAGATAGCCTAAGACAGGTTACCAGCCAAGGTCAATGTTTTAGAGCAGCATCAACAGCGTGGTCATCCACATGTTCTGGCAACAGCATTTTTCAGCAAATGCCAAACACACAACGCGCATGTAGCTTTGGAGCAGTGTCCAGCCTCACGCCGCGGAAGGATTGCACTCCTAGCTCCTCTTATTTCTGGGAGCTGAGCTGCTTGCTAAGCACTTGTGGTACGTATTGGAGAATTACCTCATCTCAGGAAGGTAAGTGTAAGCGGGAGGGGTGTGGAAAACATCATTAAAGAAGTGCACCAATAAAACCAAATTAAAGTCAGCTAAACCTAGCTTCATACTAGATTTATAATCCAACATTTTCCACGGATCTGCATAGTAGGATTTAGTAAAGAGGCTTAGTTAAGAGCTCAGAACAGCCTTGACAATGCATTTCAGTCTTCACAAATAAGCCTCACGCCACTGCAAAGGTAATGCCCCCTTATCTTCCCCAAGCCCCCCCCCCCCCCCCGAGTCCCTCCTCCCTATGCCTGGTAATACACTAAGCCACCTCAAAACTGAAGCTAATGGGAGGAGTCAGGTCACACTCAATTCTGAGCTGCAGGAATTTAGGCTGTGCCTGACTCCCTGTGCAACCCCAAAGGAAAAATCCTGCTCTGAAGCTGCAGCCTCTGCTCCTGGTCATCACCCACAGCCCTTCAACAGCCTCTGGGGAAGATGGGACCCCAGGGTGCACACTCATGTCTACACCAGCAATACCACATCTGGTACCCAGCCTCCCACTGGAGTCTGATAGTTCCCAGGAATAAGGAGGAGCCCTCAGCAGGCATCTATGGCAGCTACAGAGTGCAGACACTGCCCCTCAGGCTTTTCACATGCCTGGCTGCCCTCGGCATCTGCCTCACATACCTGGGTTCTGAGACTTGTACGTTAGTATCTCTGCAGCTAGCCTTTGGGGATCCAGAAGCCGAGGGAAACGGCTCATCACAGCATCAACTAAATGGGGATGGAATATGCCACACAGCTTGACATGCACATTGGCCCGCTCCTCTGCAAACTGGTCAGAGAGCGCCCACTGGCAGGAGTCCCCATATGCTGGCGCTGGGGCTCTCTGTACTGAACGAGGATCTCGCACACTGGGAGATCTCACTTGAGGCGGCGGCATCTGGTACGGTTCTGACCAGTACTCACGAGAACGGGGTGCAGGGGTATTATACTCATTGGGCAGACTGTATTGCCCAGCATTAGCTGGGTGTACAGGTACCCCATAGCCTGAGAAAGAGTGAGGAGGTCCCGAGTGAGGTATCTCAGGGCTATACTGCAAGAAGCTAGCACCAGAAGAAGAAGATTTGTGGGAGCCATGCTTGTAAGAGACCAGACCGTTTTGCTCTAAGCTGGGAGAATGTGGGTAGACAGGTCTCTGCCTACCGCAGGTGCAGACTGCCACCTGATCGGCATGGGAATGATCACAGTGACTGGCAGATCTGTAAGGCCACATATCAGACAGTTGGTTCTCCAGAGACCCAATGCCTGAGTCGAGATGCTCCTGAGAGATATAAGACAGAGAGTCCATATGAGGCTGCTGGTACCTGTCAGAGGACCTGTGGCTCCCACTGTTATGAGGGACGCTGCCTGACACACAGCCTTTGACCTGAAGTGGAACATCGCTGGGCTTTGCTTTGTGGGTCAAGCTTTTCCTCTCTGCAGAGACCTTCTGCAAAGAGCCTTTATCGCTCTCTGTGGGCACAGAGCACAAGAAATCTGCCTGGGAACCTCTTTTGCCCTTTTTCTCCTCCTTGGCACTGGTACTTCTGGTAGGAGACAACCTCGCATTGGCTCGGAGTTCATCAGCTAATGAGCGCTGGGGCTGATTGATCCTTTCAGGGTGGTAGAATTTACACTTAATTCCGTAAGTGCATTTCTTCCCTGCAAGGAAAGGCAGAGCATGGAATGACCAGCTGAATCTTACAAAAATGCATGAATTGCACTTGCACAGCCACCTCGGTCTTCACATTTAGAAGGCAATTCTTACCGTAAGGGCACTGTTGTTTCTTGTGTTCTGGCACAACAGGTTTCTTTCTGAGAAAGTTATCCAGGCTGGGGCCATGTCGCCCCAAGGGATCATCTGGAGGCATAAACCTAAAGAAAAATAAATCTCAGTCAGGAGCAGTTCACTTTCTTGGGTCAGGGTTTCATTTCTTCTAGAAGTCTCCCCGTTCATTGAAGGTGAAAAGCTATCTGAGCCCTAAAAATACCTTTCCCATTTTACTGCAGTGACAACTCCATCACCTGGTAAAGACTGGCACGGAGTGCTTCACTTCAGGCACAGAAGAGGTTTTGTGCTCAATTGCTGACCAGAACTAGCACTTGCTGCTGGGCCTCCTAATGATTGTCCTGTGAGGAAATCAAGTCCTGGAGCTATCTCTACAGGATTTTTTGTTTTCCTCCATTCTGTACCAGCATTTTGCTCTTTTCATGCACCACTGGCCATTGTTTCATTAAAACAAGACAGCATGCTCACACAGATCTTTTTTAAAAGCAAAGGAAGAATGGGAACATACTTGTCATTAACAAAGGAATACATCAGCAGACGCTCCTCAATGAATTTCTTCCACTCAGGACGCTCGTTCTGCAGGTCCCGGTAAGTATCGTTAGAAACCACAATGCCATCCGACTCATGTGCCAGTTTCACAATGAATCTATCGTCATAACAGACAACACGCTTGCCTCCAACCCGCCTGGAAGGAGTGAAGACCAGAATTTTCTTCTTTTCAAGGTCACGGAGAATGTACTGGTCTAGAACAAACACAACCGTGAACATACTTACACAGCCCTAAGGCCTTCACACAGGTAAAGTAACATTATAAATAAACAACAAAATTCAGGTAAAATCATTTTGTCTCTCCGCAACCCAGCCTGTATTCTCATCTCTTTTCTTATACCATCTGTCAGGCTGTCAGAGGTGGATGGCTAGCTCCAGTGCCTGCATGGCACCCGAGAACACTGGGAGCACACCACAGAGACTGCTGTAATACAGCAAGTCCTATCCACATAATCCTTTGCATGCAAAGTACGATTTGCATTTAGACTGGCAGGCTCCTATCTTTTGTAGTGCCACACTATATGCATAGACTTCTGAATAGAGTTACTGAGAAATCTCAGCTGTTTGCAAGTTCAGAGCAAACTCCCCTCAATTTGAATAATTCTGACTAAGCTCTCATCAAGCTTTAACTTTTAGCACGTAGAAATTCCATACAGTCTACAGTGTCAAATATATTACAGTCAAATACACAGCATGAAGATGTGTCCCTGAAAGTGGAAAAAAATGCAAGTTATAAAAGACAAAAAGTTAGAAAGCAGAGTACTATAACATTCTCTGTTCTCTGAATTATTCCAACCGATCCAGGCAAGAACTTGCTTAGGGGACAAGTTAATGACTAATTCTCACTGGTCAGCTCAGCTTACTGGATCTCCTACGACTCAGATCTTCCATTCATAAGTTAATTACTAACTAGCCAGAACTTTGCAAGCTCATTAAGTGACAAAGCAGTAAGCCTGAAAAGCTACTTTTGGTTTTTATATTTCCACACCTGTTATAAGCACATCTGGTCGTGGCTGCTCCTTCCTCCAAGATGGCACAAAGACTGTAATATCCTTGTGTCCCCTGTCCCAAAACCACTGGACAGCCAGAAGGATACCTCGGCAGGAGAAAACTTCTTTATTGCCATGGCTGCATTGAAGAAGAAAATTAAGGATTTCAATATTCAGGTTATGTACAGAATAGTCAGGCAATACACTGAGCAAACGGATCCAGCAATTCAGACCAGCTTTAGTGAAGAAGCGTCTACAGCCGCACAATCAGTACTCATAGCTCATCTGGTGTAAAGGGCAGCACTAAGATCCTCACAGAATTACCGTTGCTTTTAGCACCTCAGTACACCAACAAATACCCAAATTCTCAGTGGGAGGGAAAAAGCAGCAGCTGTAACTGTTGCAGCTGGTCTGGAACACAGCCTTTACTTCAACTCTGGACTCCAGATTTTTATTTTTAGTTCTGTGTACAACATGATCTTGAACACCCTTTGTCCCATTCTGCCAGCTAGCACCAGTGGCTAGCCTCTGCCAGTCCAAACTGCACCCTCATTAGGTGTTTTCCTTGAGAAGTTAAGGAAAACAAGATATTTTATGCCCTCAAGGACATCAGCACTGCAGAAAGATGCTTCTTCATTATATTATGGCCCCAAAAGTCAGTTATAAATGCACTATTTGCAAAAAATAGCAACATCTCCTCTTAACGGGATCAGTGCTGAATGTCTTAACAGCCCTTGGCAGCTTGAGAACTAAGTTTGACAACAGCATCAGAAGCTACGTACCCATGCAAAAAGCTGCCTCTTAATTATACATTAGGTCATATCAGTAAGCTTCCCGAACTTCTACAAGGAAACTACCACTCCTGTTTTACGAGTGCCAGTATTTACAGTGTAATCAGCTCTTTTGTTGATAATGGTGCTGGCAAGCTTTCAACATTTCTATATTGCAGCCCAATTTGTCATTCCGGGGATCTAATAGCCCATGTTTCAAGATGACACTCTGGTAAGGTGTACTATACTGAAGATAACTGGTCTCATAATTCAGTAAGATTTTCCCCACCTGGGCACCACCCCTGCCCCAAGTCTTACTCTTCCCATCTGCACTTGAACAGCATTTCAACTCCCACCACCACTTCACATGCTAGTGAATGCCTCCAGAAAGAGCGTACATCCCAGCAGAGGCACTAGTAAGCAGCACTACCACTGTAGTACAACTGTACCACTAGAAAGAAACTTTATTTCTCCTTCTGTCCTCACCCTTCTCTGAAGCTATTAAGAAAATGGAAGAGTTGGACCAAAATAATTACTCTAAGAACTATACACTTAACACCAAAACTAACACCTAAAGAGACACCTAACACATCTTCATTAAGAATCCCAAATTACAGAAAGGCTGACATTAACAATTAGAAGAAAGAAGTTTTAAAAGTTTTCTCCAATGCAAGTTTGGCTTTGCTATAGATAGCCAGACACAGAGATAAATGAGGAAAGCAGAGATTTTTTTTTTTTTTTTTTTTGAGTCCCTGCTACCAATCTCAACTCTACAGAAGGTAGCTAATTGGGCTGATCTGATTTGGCAGCAGCCAAGAAAAAATTCCCTTAGAAGGAAGTAAAAGCTAATTTCCACTATGATTTGCATATGTTTGTCAAGAGCTGTGCAGGGAGGCCGCTGTACACACTGCAAATGAATCAGCAGGGAACATCACACCATCAATACAGGAAGTTTCAGAACGGAATTCCCCTTCTAGCAAATTGCTTAAAAAAGCCAGACTGCTTTTCTCATGTCAAGCTCTGTCCTATCCGCAGCATTATTACCACCTGGCCTGCCCTGAGTCACATTTGCTGTGCTCTTCTGTGCTTTTTTGGGATAGCTTTCATGGGTAAAAGGCTCCTCATTCAAAAAACACAACTGACTCTCTTGTTTAAGCCTGAGCACTTATCTAAGGTAAACTTCACTGCAAGAGTCACGCTTATCAGCCCAGGTCTCACAATGGGCCATTTTCCTCAAGCAACTGCACAGCCACTGGAGAGCCACAGGAATAGGACTGTGCTCTCCTGCGGACACCCCGGTCAAATCTCTCGCTCTCTGGCCCTGCTCTATTGCCATCAGAATTCTGTATTTGCCTTGGGACTCGCAGGCTGTTTGTCAGTCACACAGCAGACTGTACCCCATCTTTTCCCAGTCCTGTTCCCAGAACTGTCAACCGCGGCTCAGAGAAAACCACACCTGCAAACAAACCTCCACGCAGCACTTTCACCTTAGACAAGATCTACAGTAGTGCACACAGCAGCTCTGTGTACAGTCAGGTTTATTTTTTATAAAAAGTCTGTGTACACAAACATACACTACAAGACCTATTAAGCTAAAACGCAGTGAAGGAGGCTTGCTTTTGAACTGCAGCGAGAAAGTCCAATTCAGAAACCTGGTGTGTTAAATTAACAGTGTCCAGACCCCTGCTATGTAGAGGTGGGCAGTGCAGCACCAGGGGCTGGGGTGGGGGCAGGCGCATTCACCATCATGGGGGACAAAAGCCAAGGTGGAAGTAGGGACATCACGCCAATAAATATCCAGCCCAGAAACTCTGTGGCTATTAGGGCTCCTGTACTCCCAAGTTACCGCTTCAGCCCAAATGGCTTCGCAGTGCCCTGCAGGACCTGTGCCACCAGGACACCTGAGATGCTGAGGGTGAGTCGCAGCGTGGTCTTGGTGACAGAATGGCTTAGAGTGCCCCTTTGACATCTCCTCTGTTGTCCACACTGTACAAAAATTCAACCAAAATACAGAAGTCACAATTTGGAGACTGGTCTCCAACACAGGAGACAGCTCTATCTTACAAAGCCTTCCCTTAATTAAACCTGTAATTATTTATTGAGCAACTTCCTGCTACAGAAGCTTACATAAAGCCATTAGGTAAGAGGACACTGTATCTTCATTTATCGTCCTCCTAAGCTAGAAAATAGAAGGAAACGTCTTTATTTCCCAGAAGGCACGCCTGCTCTTGTCAGAGCCCTGTGACCACTAGTTACGGGCTGGCAGAGACCATGGGCAGGAGAGGCCACCGAGGCAGACCACCTGCAAACGTGATGTTCATCCTCATGAGAGCTATGCATACTGGTGAGGTGCCTTGGAAAATATTACCAGCCGCTACCAGAGCATCCAGCAACAGCTGTTTGCAGTGAGAAACCCCCCGAGTTTTTCAGACTCCAAGCTCTTAGCACACCTCATAGCTAGAGGTGACCCCCTCAGGGGGCCACTGCTGTGCCCACCCAGAGACCCCAAGCGCACCTCATGGCCACATTGCTGCCATCGATAACGATGGGCCTCAGGTTCTCGCTCTCCGTCTCCTCCAGGGCCGGTGTGGGCGCAGGGGTCTTGTTGGCGGCACCCCCCCGCGGGACCAGCGGGGCCTCCTTGGCCTCTGGGGGGGTTTCGCCGCTCTCCCGCTCGGCCGGGCCGTGCTTCACCAGCTCCCCCAGCACCGTGTTGGTGTCAGCGTTCAGGCCGAGCTTCTGCAGCACGACGTGGATCTCCTCGGAGGAGTAGCCCAGCTTGCGGAAGAAGTCCACCTTCAGCTGCATCTCGGCGGGGTCGCAGGGCTCTTGCCCGGGGCCCCCCGCCTCCTCGGGCGGCTCCGCGCCGGGCAGGCCGCCGGGGCCGAGGCAGCGGCTCTCGCTGGGCTCTCTGGCGCTCATCCTCTCTCCGAGCCGGGACGCCGGCGGCCTGGCTGCCGGGAGCGCCTCAGGCCAGCCCGGGCAGGAGGAGAGGCTGCCCGCGCTCATGGCTCCCCGCGGCGGACTCCCGGCCTCCGCTCACGCCCCGGACCTGCGGGCCAAGACGGGCGTTAGCAGCGGGCCCCGGCTCCCCCGCCGCGCTCCGGGCCCGGCCTCCTCGGGGCCCCGCCAGGGCCGGGCCGGGCCGGGCCGCCACGCGTCGGGACCGGCCGGGCCTGCCTGCCTCCCTCCCCGCCCTCCCTTCCCCTTACCGGCCTGCCGCCGACGGGCCGCCGCTGCGTCTCCATGGGGCCGGAACGGGCTGGGCGGCGGCTGCCGCTTTATACCGGGGCCCGAGCAGCGCCGCGCCAAGGCGGAAGGGCAGAGCGGGCGGGGGCGGGGGCGGAGCAGCGGCCACTTCCCGGTCCGCCCCGCGCCCCGCCCGGCCCGGCCCGGCCCCGGCGTGCGGCCTCGCCTCGGGCCCTGCCGCCGGGCCTGCCCCGCCGGACAGCGGAGCGCAGCGCAGCGGCACCGGGGCCCGAGCGCCCCCCCCGCCGCCCCCCGGCCCCTGCCGTTCCCTTTGGTCCCCTTCCAGCCCCGGCGGTGCCTCCCTGCGGAATCGCCCCGGCAGATGTAGAGGCAGGTCCCCGCTGCGCACACCTGGGCTTTATGCAAAGCGTGTTGCAAGGCGGCAGATGTGCCCCGACAGGCGCGCCCGCTGGGAAGCGCTGCCCCGGCCCCGGCCCGGCCCTGCGCCCCGCTGCCGGGGCCGCCGCCTCCAGCCGGGCCCGGGCGCCGCAAAACCCCCGGTTAGGACAGGCCGGCGAGTCCCGCACCAGGGCGGTCGGTGCGGCAGAGCAGCTGGTTCCTCAGAGGGTTTTCCAGCTTGTCCTTGGCAGCTGTTATGCGGAGGTTAAAACCATTAAAACTCTGCTCCTGGCCCTTTGTTACTCCCCTCGACCCCTATCAGAGGTGGATGTCAAACGGTAATGGAGTCCCAGAGCTCCGAAACGCGTGCCCGGGGCCTCCGGAGGGAGAGCGTGTCTGCTCTGGGTGGGTGGGAGGTGGCACTGCCGGCTGCCCCCCATGTCAAAGGCAGGCTCTGCCCGGAGCTGGGAGGGGGACACGGCTGCGGCCCCAGCGCCCGGCCGGAGAGCCGAGGAGAGCCGCCAGCTGGGCCTGGGGAGAGCGGGGAACGGGACAGAGGGCAGGGGACGGTGGGCTGTACCCGGTGTGGGGACAATCCTGTGGTCACTGAGGAGCCGCTGAGAATGCACCGCTGCTGTCCAGTGCGGACCTATGCTGCTGGCAGAAGGAGTGCGTGAACACACAGCCACGAGCAGCGGCAAAAGTGCTCTGTGTATTTTTATGTTCTGCATGAGCTGCACCTCCAGCAGCTGGTGCTCGGACACAGCACAGGGTGACACTGAAGTCACCTGATGGAAGGACACAGCAGAGTGTGGCCAGGGCTGCTAGCAGCGTCTCCTGCCCTGGTGGCCCATCCTGCGCTGGCGGTGACCAGCCCGAGGGTGCCCATGCAGGCTGCACGCCGGGCATGCACCACGCAGGAGCCTCTGACACATGTCTCTTGCACCACTTTGGTGCCGGTGTGATGCAGGCGGCTGTGATTCAGGCGGTTGAAGCTTATCACCCCGGCTTTTAGAGGAGATAAGAGCCAACAGGAAGCATCTGTCAAACATGGGTACCTGTCCCCTGACTATTCGCTAAAGCCACCCTTACAGGCTGTACGTAACTGCAGGAATTGAACTAACATTTCACAATGTGCAAAAATTCTACGTCTCTGACTCCTGATTAATCATTCCTAAACCATTTAATGAAGGTAGTTGCAAATTTGCTTCCCTGAGGCCATGTACCAGAGCCCAACTTAAGAGCAAGGGAACTCTCCCAGTTACAGGAATACATTTGCATTCATCTTCCTTGTGGTTACCCTGAAACAATCATTTTTTCTTGTCTCTGGCCATGTCTGAAACCGCACTGTGTACTCAACAGTAACACACACACAGAGGCTAGATTCAGATCAGAGATAATATCCTTAGTCACTACTTAAGTAGGTGCTTTCCCAACTCTTCTTTCCCTTGGAATCTACTCCAGTCAGCATGAATTTAGCATTGTTTGTGTGTTTTTGCTTCCAGGCTAAAGTCTATTGCACCAAAAAGTATGGCCACAGATGTGCTTTTTATAGGAAATACCCCAAGTAAGAGGCACAAAGCTGGATCTTCTGACTTATGCAAAGCAGTGACAGCCACTGCATGCTGCCTGTTTTGATTTGGCAAAAAGAAAAGCCAGGATAGAGAGAGGATCTGTTGGCCTCTCCACCTGAAAAGTCAAAAGGGGTCATATGCTGGCCACACCCCAAAACTCCCAGTGGTTACTTTTGATTTTTTTTTTTCCTTTTTCACGTTTGCAAACGGCTTTGAAAAGTGCTTCAGTTGTTTGGCATCGCGAGGGCTGTTGCGGAGGCTGCAGCTTCTGAGGGTACGAAGGTTTCCAGAACAAAGCCTCTGCCAGGATCGGGGATGCACCGAGGCCCTTCGCTACACCGACAAGGCAGGAGATGTCATTTCTCCCCGGAGGCACACAAAGGGTCCCTGGCACAGGGAGAGGCGCTGGAGCAGCAGGACTGTCCCATGGCACTGCCTCCGCTGCCCGCCGGGGAGGAAGGCTGGAAGGGCTTCTCAGTCCCAAAGCAAGAAACCGGCTCTCACTTAATTGGTGTGATTTGAAAGTGCATTGACCTGTTCCACTCCACAGCACAGAGGAGGAGGTATCGCGGTTAAATTCCTTGTGCAAAAAAGCCTGGCGCGTCTTCAGGGACAATCATGCCTCTGCTGCGCTGTCCCCTGGGCCACCGCGGGCTGTGCAGCCGCGGCAGTGCTGCTTTCCCGAGGGCTTCCAGGAACCAGCTGCTGTCCTGCTTCCCCCCAGCACGCCTGGGGTCTCTGCCCGTCTCTGCTCACCCCCGGTGTCCTGTCCCCGGGACTTCAGTAAAGCCACTGCCCGGGGAACAACACTCTGTGGAAAGCCGTGACTGCAGCAGCCCACTGCCATCGAGTTTGGAGCAGTGAGTTGTCCCGGGGTGGGGAATGCCGGAGCTGCACAACAGAGCATCAGGCTGAGGGGAGGGAAGGGAGCTGTATTCAGAGGAGCCAAAATAGCACCAAGTCTACCAGAAGCATGGTTTCCATTATTATATTTCTCTTATGAAATCCACTTAATGGATTTCATAAGGGACACTGAGCACCTCCATGGTGTTTTGCAGAAGTGCTTTCCGACCTGGTGGCTCTGCCTCCATGTCCTGGTGCCAACGACCACCGCCTTGTTTTGGGAAAGGCCTCTCGCAGAGCTGAGATCTTGTGTTGTGCCCCAGAGGTCAAACCCACATCTCGCAGCCATCGGACTGACTGTCCTTCTGCTGGGCTGGTGGGGTTGGGTGGCGTACCGGGGGACACAGTCCTGGTCCCCGGGCTGAGGTGCCCAGCAGGGCTTGCTGAGGAGGTTCAGCTGGGAACTGGTGGGGCTGAGCAGGAGGCAGCACCGTGCCAGCAGTTGGGTGGCTGCATCGTCCCCTTTCTGCTGCAGGACAGGCTGTCTGCTGGCACTGCTGGGCTGCCGAACGCTGCTCGTGCCTCCGTCCCGCTGCGAGATGGCTGCGCCCACAGGAAAGAGGTGGAAATCCCCTCGGCAGCGCAGCGCATGCATGCATGGGGCCTTTCCTGCGGAGGAGCTTGTGAGAGCGAGGGGGAGGGCAGTGGGCAGGCGAGGCCAGACGCTGGACCACGGGATGTGCCCAGCCGCGCCAGGCTGGGCGTCAGGGGCAGCCAGCAGCGTGTCCATGCTGCTGAAGGGTTGTCTTTTTGAATCGGGGCTCATAGTAAACAGAAAAGAAACAAAAGCATCTGGGGGCAACGGTGAGAGCGGGGCAGCCTGTGATAGCAGGAGCCCTGTCCCAGGGATGGGCTCAGTCCCTCCCAGTTCTCCGTCTCCTTCCAGTTCTCTGCTGACTCAACGTAAGCTTTCCTCCAGTCTGGTTCCTTGCTCACGAACAAGTCTCGTAAAATCCTGACATCACATTTTTCTAGGGATTTTTCTAGGGATTACCACTCCCTCGTCCCCGATTTTAAAGGAAGAGCTCGTCCTCTGGCAAAGCCTTTCATCTCCCACTCGTACATTTAACGCAGTCAAAATAGGTGGTACTCAAGGATCTTATTATCTGCTGGCAGGGAAGAAGCTGGCCTCGTGCCAGTTCCTTGGGAAGAGATGCTAACGCTACGAAACCATTGCTAACCAGCCTCAATCGGGAGCCTTGTCAGCAAAGCGGCCGCAGACCTGGCTTGCCTACCTACGGAAGCTCAAGGCAGCTAACTCGCTTTTAAAAATAGGCTAATTAAACCGCATTTATAAATGCCTATATGGGACCACTTATGTTAATTAAGGACAATTTAAATGGCCTTATTTAGTAGCATTTGGGAGTAAATTAAACTGAATTAAGGCCACTTTAATTCTGAATGAGAGTTTCATGCAGAATTTTAATGCCCTTCAATCCACTTTAGATTTAGATACTTTAATTTCACTTTCTTAAGAGCCCTGTGTAGACAAGCTCGGGGCAATGAGGGGCAGGAACACCTGTACCCGCTCAGAGCCCGAGCTCAGGGCTACAGCCTCTCTGGGAGGGGACGGGGACAGGGCTGCCTGCCGTGGGATCCGTGCGTTCCTGGCAGCTTTGGCATCCCAAATCCCCTGCTCATCTGCCGAGTGACCTAATGGCTCGTCTCACTGCGTTTACCAGTGTGCTCCTGGGTGATGCAAACAATACCAGGAAGATTAACTGAGTCCTCCCATCACCTGCGATGTGGGGATTCAAAGGGCTGGCAGAGCTGCAGCTGAATTTTCTTTTACAGTGAGCAGTATAATTTATTACACAGTACTCAGCACATCCAGGAATTAAAGGAAAAAACAAGTGATGATTTATGCCCTTTCTTTGGAAGAGGGTCACCATGCTTCATGAGGACAGCTGAGCAATACTGCTGGAAGGAAATCTTAGCAACATCCCTTTAGAGCAGTTTGCTTTTATAGCCGTAACCACTCACGTTTATGGAGATGCTGACTGAGGGACCATCTGCTTCTCTCGCTTGCCTCAATAAAGACGTCGCTGATGGCAGCATCAGAGCTGGTTGCCAGGGCGAGAGCCCATCAGCTGACGTGTCACTCCAGTTTGGAAGCGTGCCCAGCGGAGGCACCGGTGGCAAGGTCACCCCCCTCGCAGGCCACCCCGCTCCTGCGCACACGCAGCGGGCAGGAGCCCCTGGCCCCAACCCTGGGGCTATGTGCCACAGGGGTTCAAAAGGAGAAAAAGTACCTCAGGTCTCGGGAAAAAGGAAAACGTAGCAAGGGAGAACTAGAGGAGAAGCTAAACAAGGATTTGCAGAACTTATTGACTTGCGTTTTGAGCCCGTATGCCCACAATACTCGTCACATTGCGAGCTGTCTTCCCAGTGCCGCCTTCAGTCACAGCTACGCGATTCCTTTGCAGCTGCAGACAGATAGACTGACTTTTCTCTGAAATACGCTCTCTTGAACTTATTTCCTGGCATCTAAGGAGATCCTCACGAGCAGTCTGCAGAGTGACTTACTCCCTGCTGAGCCCGAGGGCTCCGTGCGGCGTAGCCCAGGTTCGGAGGCGATGGCTTGCTCTGGAGGAGAGCACGCGCTCCCGAGGGACGGCGCCAGAGTAATTTATTTGGCTGTCACTGCGACCGCCCGTGTGCCTGACTAGACACGGCCTTAGGTACTACTCCAAGTAAGCAGCCTTGATCTCTACCTTTGGTCTTAGTGAATGATGGCATTAAGTTATAGGAGGACGGGCTTATTTCCTCAGTGACAGATGGATGGGGCGCACCCTGACTGTTTTTTTCTCTTGCGTTTCCATCAAGGAAAAGAGCCATCCTTTCAAGGTCTTCTTGACTATAAATCTGATATTGTTGAGGGCTGAAGGGACAGAGACAGCAGAAGCCTTACCGTTGCCCAGGCTGTCCCAGGGTGTGGGACACAGGCTGTCACGAGCGTGTGAGGTCTCGGCTGACCAGCCTGGAACGGGGCGGCAGTGACCCTGCAAGGCAGCCGCAAAATGAGTCCTCCCTGTCTGTCCCACCCGAGGGCTGTGCAGCTCAGCGTGTGTCTCCTGAAGGCTTCCATGAGAGGTAAAGCTGCGACAGAGCACGGCTGGGCTCAGGGTAGCTCCCAAGAAACCCTGTGCCGACCGTCCTGGCATCAAGGAGAGGGCTTGGCTGGGCCAGGGAAAACGATGCCCCCACATCCCTGCTCCAAATCCAGGGAGAATCAGCCCCACTGTGCCGGCCCAGGGTGCATCGGGGACTGAATATCTGGATGTGTCATCCCTGCTGCGATCACCTCGCCCCAGCCGACGTGTTTAACATAAGTACACGGAGCTTTTGCACTCAGGTAGCACCTTCTCCTTTGCGAAGTTGCGCTCCTGGCTAACCGAGTGACCTCGGGTTTGCCACAGCCGAGTCAAAAGCAGAGAGAAGCAACAGACTCAACCAATAAATAATGATGGGGAAAACCAAGCCGTTGCGCAAGTGTCTGTGACAGCAGCTATTTACCGTTTTGCTAAGCCCTTCCCAGTCGCTGCCCCTCTGCCGGAAAATATCAGCTGTCCCCTTCTCCAGAAACATCCCTGCCTGCTCAGCCCAAGTTCTGTTCAGATGCGGCATCTGTAGCCACGGATTTGCTGTACTCTGACGTGTCTGGGAGCGTTTACTGTTTCAGAGCTAAAAGAATATTGTACGTTGAACAAACTTTTCATGGTATTAACATAAGATGTTTAAATAGACAGACACAGAATATTTTATCCCACCCAGAGCAATGTGAAGAGCAGAGGATTTACGCCTATTGCTGAGCAAATACCTCTTGAGAAGCCCCATCCATCTGGGAAGCAGACAGTTTTCGTCCTAAGGAGCCGACAGCAGAGCACGCCCAGATGAGCGAGCGGTGGGCAGCAGCACCCGCAGCTCTCCTGCTCTTCCCCTCCAGGGTCGGCGGAGCATCCTACAGGGCAGACTTTGCCCGGGGGCAGGAGATGTGGAGCTCACTGTGCTCACGCTCTGGGCAGGCAGAGGGGACACAGCACAGCCCCCAGAAGAGCTGCCTACAGGGATGCCCCTGGCTCTGCAGGGAGAAGGGAGACGTGTTTGCTCTTTCCCTGTGCCTGCACGTGTCGGGGCAGAGGACGAAGCCACCCAAACCGCCCAGGGCTGAGATCCCGCGGGAGAGCCCTGGTGCCCACTCGCAGCCTCGTGGCAGCGTGTCCATCATGTGCCTCCAGCGTGTGGGCGCACGGTGACATGGGGCCCCAGCTCAGCACGTGGGCTGGGAGCGAGCCGGGTCAGCAGGGCTGGCTTCGCAGTGAGGCGCTGAGACAGCGCGGTGTCATGGCTCATAGCTGTTAGTCATCCGTAGGCACGTCCCCGCGATGAACGGAGACATGTAGCGAAAACCAGAAGTGTCAAACTCTTCCTGAGCAAAGGGACACACATCCCCATGCTGTCTGCTCTGTGGTTTGTTGTTGTGTTTCCAGCCCTGAGAGCAGGAACATCTCTCTGTGTCACGGGGACGTGCTCTCCCCTGGCAGCCTCGGTGCCCGCAGCAGGAGGGAGCGGGGGGGGGCAGCCGACCACCCAGTGCGGCCCTCAGCTCCCCCAGCCGACAGCACCAGTGCCGGCGGCCACTCTCCGACAGGCCAGTCCCAAACCGCTTCACGCACTGGTGGTGCCACCGTGCAGTGGGACTGTTACAGGGAAGAAGACTGTCCATCTGGGAATAACTTCCAGATGTTCCCAGGCTGGAGTGTCTGTGCTGGGGACCCGGGAGGTCAGGGAAGGACATCTCCAGTCCTTCCCTTACGAGCCCTGCCGAAGTCTGCAAACCCAAGGGTTTAACTCCTCAAGAACAGCTTTGGGACCTATTGTGCTAAGGGGGCTCATGGTGACCCCTGGGGACACAGGATGGGTCTCCCAGTGCTGCTGCTAAAGCTGTGCGGGGCGGGAGGTCCCGTCTCCGCCAGGCACCAAGCTGAGCGCACGCTGCCCGTCAGGAAACTCTCATTTCCTCCTTCTCCCAGCCAGGATGTGGGGTCGGCGCAGACCCCAGACACGGGGGCCGGCCGTCGCCATCGGGGCCATGCCGCTGCCTGCCTGCCTGCGCAATGCGGGACAGCCCTGGCTGTCCTGAAGCCCTCCCACGAGACGGATGTGTGTCACCGGGGCAGAAAGACAAACAGCCTGCACAGCTCTCCCCTCGCGCCTCCCATGATGTCAGTGGCAGCGGGAGCCGCTCCGTTTGCCGATCAGATATGACTCAGCCTGTGTCAGCGCGGCAGCCGGCGGAGCCGCAGGCACGGGGCCGCGAGGTGGTTTCCTACCTGCTCGGGCTAAACGCAGAGAAGGTGTTACCTGGTCCACGAGCACTGGCAGCGCTGGTTCGCAGGGCTTGGTGGATGGCCACGAGCACAGACAAGGACAGAGCTATCTGGCATTGGAGGAAAGCTCCGTGTTTCGCACACCTCGCAGCCGTTGTGCAATGCACACAATACAGAAGTGCAAACAGGGCTGGCCTCTCCCTCCACTTACGCTGCTGTTCGAGCAGCCCGTGTCCATGAGGCAAGACTGTGCTTTCACTGCCTCTGCCTGGGGATTTCCCCAGCGCGAGGAGTGCCGTGCTGGTGTGGAGCTGGAGCAGCCTCCGGCTGTGCCGGGCTCTGGCTGCTCCTGGGGAGCTGCGGATTCCTGCAGCATCCGGAGCACGAGGAGCTCCCCCGGCACAGCACCGCGCGCAGGATGCTGCGGCCGGCGGCTTGGGCCCCTGCCACCCCTGCGCTGCCCAGCCCCGATCCCGCTCTGTGCAGCCCTGCTGATGTACCGCAGCGGGAGAGCACGGCCAGGCCCCAGCCTGTCTTTCCACTTTTACACAACAGCGTACAAAAGGAGTGTGATGCATTTATTGCAAAACAACAGCTGGAGCAGAAGGCTCAAGAGACACAATACTCAGGAAAAGCATGTGGGATCCGAGGTCTCTTTGTCAGACTATTTCAGTTAAGACCTGGCAAGCCTTTGCCAACGTCCTCCCAGCCCACACGCCTGATTCACAGCTCGCATCGCATCACGTAAAGAGGGCAAAGAAGCAATTGCACTTTTAGTTTTACTCTTTGGGACAAACTACCCCTTTTCTAAAAATTAGATTTGTTTTCTCAGCCTTCCACCTAGAGGACTGAACAAGGTTTTACAGTTTAGTCCAAACTTCCCAATTGATTGTGTCCAGCTTTGTGGAATGAGCGTTTGGGATGAGAAGGACGGCATGAGACAGAGAGTAGGTTACTGAGAGGCTGAGGCCTGGTTAGCGCCGTCTTCCAGCCATGCCGATAAACACATGTTGCATTTCTGGGCTTGTCTGTCCAATCTTATGTGCAGAAATGGAAGTATTTCCTTTGGTTTTTAATCTTGAATTCACCAACAATTTCCAATTGCTCAGAGCAGAAGGTAAACCTGGTGTGCCTCTCCCAAGGCCCTGTTTGCTCTCCTGCCTGTTTGCTGACTTGACAGAGCAGCCCATCCTGCTCTGCCTCCCTGACCGATGCACGGGGTTTCTGCGAAGGGTGGAAATTTGGCTGTTTATCAGTGATAACTGCATTTTGGTAGAAAACAGGTTTTCATGAAAACAGAAGAATGGCTTTCGGTTTGCTTTAGCAGTGACTCTCTGCTCGTCAACGTGCTGTTGAAATGAAGGAAAAAACCTGCGCGTGCATCAGCTCCTTGAGAAATACTGACCCGGTGGTCTGATCCAACGTCTCTCTTGGGTCGGACTCCAACTCCCTCAGCCAAATCCCTGCGGGGGCGTCGTGCCTCGCCAGCAGCCTCAGTGTTGGGTGTTGCTGCTGTTACACGCTTCGGGCTTCTCCCGCACAGCAACGCTCCATGTGGGTCTGGGGACAGCTCGTTCCGCGGGAGGGATGGCCGAGGCGCCCGACGCTGTCCGGCGGGACGTGGACGCTCTGTGGAGAGCTGCTGCTCGGTCAGCGCGGGCGCGGGAAGGAAAGGAGGTCTGCGGGGACGAAGAGGGGTTCAGAGAAAGTGCGCAGCCTCGCCTGGAGGGTCCCGGCCGGCGGGGGCCGCGGCCCGAGGGAGCGGGAGGCGCGCGCTGCCCATGGCCCCGGGCAGCGCAGGGGGACGGTGCTCCGCCGCAGCCCCCGCACCCGCCCCCGGCCGCCGGGGCTCCCCCGGGCCGCTTCGCGGGCAGCGGGCTGGGGCCGGGGGGGCGGCGGGGGCCGGAGGGCTCCGGATTGGAGCGGCGGCGCCGCATTCGTGCTGCCGCCCTCCCACCTACAGGCCCGAGCGCGGCGGTGCAGCGCCCGCGGCCGCCCCGGGGTGCGGGGGACGGGGGGGGGGGGACGGGGGGCTCCTCCCGGGCCCCCCAGCTGGGGGGAACCCCGTCCGACGCCCCCAAAGAAACGTCTTCCAACGCTCGTGGCGGCAGCGGCGTTCCGGCGGAGCGGTGGTCCCTCCGCAGCTCAGCCCCGGCGCTCCCCCGGACCGGCCCCGGGGGGGGACGCGGCAGAACGGGGCGAAGGGCTCCTGAGCTCCGCACGGCGCAGAGCTGCCGACGCTAATCCATCACAACCCAAATAAAAATCCATGCTAATAACCTGTTGCGGCTTAAGGCATTTAAACAATTCTCTATCTTTCTGTAATTCTTTGTAATAATAATTAAATGACCTTTAAAACGGCAGTGGGTGGAAAAACTCAGTAAAGCTGAATAGCAATTCGGCAACTGGTAAAGAATACTGAAACTCAAGAAGAAAAAAGCTCTCTTTGATGTTCAGGGATGGGGGGGAGAGGAGGGAGAAAGAAGTGACGCAATCAAGTATGAAGCTGGAAGTTTGTTCTTCATTTGCACCGATTTCCAGACCCTGTTGGGCAGAATAAATACAGGAGCACTAAAAGCCCAACAGATCAGTGACAAACCCCCAGTGCCCAGGAACCTCCAGTGGCCTCAGCCCCCCGCTGTCCGGTTCTTTGTATGAGAACATCTGCTCCAGAGCAGGTGATGCCAGGAAGTTTGCTCACCAGTGAGCTCTGCCACGACCAGCAGCTGTGCGAGAGCGGCCGGGCCGGGACTGCTGAGGGCGAAGGGACTGCTGAGGGTCCTGAGAAGCGGGTTAACCCGTCTGTGGGTAACCTGTCTGTGGGTGCTCACAGACCAGGGCTGGAGAGGAAGGTGCTGGTCCCTCTGCCCTGTATCCACTTGCGATGCACCAAACGTCCCCTCCGCCCGTCTCACATTGGGCACTGATCTCCCCCTCACCCATACAACACCAGGGCAGCTTTGGGACTGAGCTGACGCTGTGGCGATGCTTTCGTGGTGCCAAGTCTTCAGCGGGACTCACCCGGGCAGAGGGACCAGTCTCCCTTCGCCAGCAGTCCTGCTTGCCAGGCGGGGACAGCATGGCCAGGGACATGGCTGGAGACACACACAGCCGGAGATACATGTGGCCTCCTGGTGCTTCGCAGCGGTGCGGGAGCGAAGCGGCGGGTGGGTGGCAGAGCCTGCGCCCTCCTGGGAGCGGAGCTGTGGCTGCGCCACGCTGCGGCCGCCAGCACAGCCTCTGCCCGGTATCGCCGCTTTGCAGCCCTGCACTGGATTTCATCCCCCACAATACAGGGGATTTATCTCTCTCACTTTCATGTGCCTTTAAGGAAACACCACTTTTTATCTCATTTCTGCCGCTTTTTATCATCACAAAGAGTTTTTAATGAAATGAGAAAGCGTCTGTTTCTGCAGGACGGAGCGGCGTGGGTAATTTCAATATAAAACAAACAAGGCGGCTTTCAAAATTAAAATTTTATGTGTGGCATTTTCTCATTTAACGGAATGCACAAAGACGGGCAAAACCAATTAACAGGAGGTTGAGACTCAGCACTCGGCAAAATTAAACAACGGGACTCTGCAAAAGGAATGATTTGTTCAAAGAGAGCCGGAGAAAGGGATGGAGAGGAGGAGAGGAAGCAAGGCTGCTCTCGAAAATTCACCACCTCTTAAAAAAATAAATGGAAACAAATCTGCATCCTACCTCACGTTCCTCAGACAGGCTTCAGAGCCCCACAGAGCAGGTGGAAACACTGGGGAATCAGTTTGCCTTCAGTGCTCTGATGCTGTGGGAGAGGTTG
The DNA here is from genome assembly GCF_965231255.1 of Vanellus vanellus. Lineage (NCBI taxonomy): Eukaryota > Metazoa > Chordata > Aves > Charadriiformes > Charadriidae > Vanellus > Vanellus vanellus. The sequence goes on along the minus strand of NC_138927.1, from coordinate 8,071,705 downwards.
GGTCCCAAAACGTCCCTGCCCCAGGCTGGCAGCTCGCCCAGGGTGCAGGGCTCCTCCAGACACTCTTCAGGAAGGTGCTGCCTCCTTCCTGAGGTTTCCCTCTGCTTCCAAATCACCTCTCACCAAGAAAAAAAAAAAAAAAAAAGATTGAGAGAGAGAGAGAGAGTTCCAGCAGAAGTTAGGCTGAGGAAGGCGGCAGCTGAGCAGGAGGGAGCGATGCCGCCGGCCGCCCCGTGCATTGCCCGGGCAGCTGCGCTGCGCCAGTGCAGGGCCGTGATTAGTAGTGCGGTTGGTGTCACCATGGGGGTTCCCGATGAACTGTTTTAAAAGAGAGGAAGAGGTGGAATTAAGGCCAATCACTCATTATCGACCTGGGGGCTCTGCCTGCAGAGTTCATTTACAGTCCCTGGGAGCAAGTTGGAGTTGGACTGATTGCTGCAATCACTGCAAGATGGGGATGGGGCTTATTTGCCTGCTTTGCACATAATTTGTGGGGTGAAGTGCTGAATTCTTTAAGGTGGCAAGGTCTCTGGACATAATTAACCGGTGATTTAGCCCTGCTGGGCCAGAGCAGGGGCTGTGAGTCCCGCCTTGCAGCATCGCACAAGCGAGCATTTATCTCAGGTGCGCCGCCCTTTGCCAGAGCAGCAGAGATCACAGTGGGAGAGAGTCCCTCTGCCTGCTGAATAAAATATGGAGCAGTGTTATTTACTGTGCTTCCAGCTCTGGTTTCCACAGAGCGACCAACGTAGGAGGCAAAAGTCACTCGTTAACAAGGGGCAGCAGCAGCAGCCCAGCCCCAGGCAGGAGATCCCTCCTTGCATGGAGCGGCTCTCGGCTCCACCTCTGGAAAGAAGAGGTGACTCCCAGGAGGAAGAGCTCGGGAAGGGATGTGCTGAGGAGCTCTTGGGTGAACCCACAGCAGCTTGGGCAGAAAACAGTCATGAGCACTTTACACCCATTTAAGGCTGTCAGGCCGGGGTTTGGAGGGGGCTGTTGGCTCCCTGCCGGCCTGCTCGCCGGCCGCTCCGGCACGGCACGTCCCTCGCAGAGCTGCAGGCAGCCGGGAGTCGCCCAAGGGCACAGGGGCTGTGGTCCAGCCTGGCCACGGGAGCATCAGGAGAGCGGCACGGGGCTCCCGGGCATGCCAGGGAGCGGGCGCAGAGTGGGAACCCTCCTGTGTCTGGAAATGAAACGTTTCACTGAAAGGAACAAAAAAGCAAGCCTGTGGAAAGAGAGGAACAAGCTGCCAAGCCAGGTAATCCATCTCGGGAGCGTAGGCGTCAAGATGATTCATGTCTTCCAATTTACTCCCGGCTCAAATCTAAAGTACATCAGCCCAGACTGTTCCCCGCCCCGCGCGGCGGGACACAGCGCCGGGGTGCGCGGGAACATCCCGCCCATCCATCTCGCCGGTCTCGCAGCTCCTGACTCCAGTGCCTGTCCTACGTAATTAGAGCCAAACTGTTTGTTTGTTGATAGGTGAAGGGAGGAGAGGAGGTGCCCTGGGAAGGGAGATGGGATGTGAAAGGGGATGATGAGAATGGATTTTTTTTTTTTTAATATTCTGTTCAGTTGCTTTTCTGCAGCAATTCCTTTCACATGAGAATAGCCCAGGAAGAACACTATCAATATTAGTTCCCACCTGTAATCAGAAAGTTGTCCAAAGTCTTAATTACCTTTTTAAAGTACTTGCAATTCTCCTGCCTCCTTGCCGTGGCCTTTCTGCCAGCCCTGAGCTGTGCCCACACCGCCTCCGCCAGCAGCCCGCTGCCGGTCCCCAGTGCTGGTCCCCGGTGCCGCCGTGGGGTTTGGTCCATGGGAGCGGAGGGGCAGCAGGGATGCGCCTCGGTGCGCCCGGGGTGGGGATCCCTCTGCAGAGCCGCTGGCGGGGAGCCGGATGGCACCTGCACCCCGGCACAGCCCTGGGGCTCCCGTTGCACGTGGGGGACTGACATCCCGTGCGGCCCAAACCGCGGGGCTCTGTGCCCGCTGTGCCCCGGGTGCAAGAGCACATTCGTGCCAGCAGAAGGGTGGAAGCCCTGTCCCGGTGGCTTCCCCTGCTTGCGCCTCTGCTCCATCTCCAAAGAGCCCCCAGAAAGGAGCCCCCGGGGCCTCCTGCCCATCGGACCCTCCTGCCCATCGGACCCGCTGCTGAGGGGACACCCATGGCCCGGGAGAGCGAATGCAGCCGCCGGCAGCACTGCCCGGGCGCGGGAGGCCGATGGGTGCCGGCGCAGCCCCAGCCCCGCTCCCCACGTGTGCCCCGGGACAGGGGCTGTGTGGGCGCCGGTGGGCTCCTGGGTGACAGGGGGGGCAGGACACGCCATGGCGGTGGGGCGGGAGGGCACCAGCAGAAAGGTGACGCGGGGGAAGTAGGTGCCGCTGTCCCGGTGTCCTGTCCCCGCGCAGCCCTGGGTGGAGATGCCCCACTTTGGTGAGAGGCCATAAATCCATCCAGGGACTTCGGGAGAGGAGAAGCTGCAAAACAAAACAAAGCAAAAATGCTGCTGCCCGTCCGTTCCGTTCTATTGGCATCTCGTTCTTTGTTACAGCTAATTACCGACAAAGGGCTGGGGCAGTATTTCGAAGGCCAACCAAGAGGTGCCCCAATCCCACCTTCAGTGGAAGCTGTCTGCTCGGGTTAATTTTTGTTTATAATCAGTTTGAGGGCAATTTCATTTTCAAGTTATTGATTTGAATTCCATGGCGTTTGAAAAACACTGGAAAAAAGATTTTATCTCTTTAAGGAAAAATGTTGAAAGAATGTGTGCCTTGGCCTCAGGGGGTTTAAAAATAAGTTTGTTTATATATAAACTGGCAATTTTGGACTAAATATGAGCTGACTGTACGATGGGTAATTTTGCAGCATACCAAATGTAAAACTGGGGGCAGAGACCCCCATGAGGGTCACGCGCACCCAGAATTTCCCAGGTCTGCGGCAGTTGACAAGGAGCTTTTGCCATTGTGCTGCAGAAAGTTGAGGTAAAGACAAGCAACAGAAGAGGGTTTGGGGGGTGTGAGGGAGTTTCAGCTTCACCTCCTGAACTCACCTCCGCTCTTGAGTCATTTAAATAGGAGAAGTTGCAGCTCTGGCTGTTTCTCACCGGCATGAAGCGCCGGCGGCGCCGAGGCCATCGGGCTGCTCCTGCTCTCATTTTCTGGCGATCAGGAGTAATCGCTGCTGCACAGTTCTGGGCAGGAGCGGCAATCAGGGGCGATTGTCTGCACGGAGCGCCGGCTGGGAGCGCCGAAGCCACCAGCCCTGCCGCGGCAGCAGCCGATGAGCAGTGTGTGCGGCAGCAGGGCTGCAACAACCCGGCGTGGGGCTGCGGGCGGGCGGTGCGGCGGCAGCCTGTGCAGGGGGAGGCAGAGCTCGCCCTGGCCCCCAAGCCCCCCACAACTGCCCCAAGCCAGGGGCCGGGGCCCGGCAGCGCTCCCCTGCCCGCAGAGCTGGCTGCGGGGCTGGGGGCAGCCGGGGGGGCGGAGGGGACGTGTGTGTCCCCCTTTATGCTGCCACAGAACCCCTGCGCCGGAGGTGCCGCGCGAAGCCGGTTGCGACTGTGCTGCGACTCTGCGCGGTTCTGCAGCCTGGGGGAGCTCGGCTGATGGGCTCTGCTCAGGATGCGAATAATTAAAAGGTTTGGCTGGCAGTCCTGGAAACGGTGACAAAGTGCCGTAAGTCTGCTAATGAGCCAGACACACTTTAAACACTAATTCACTTTATGATGAGAGCGCTGCTGCTGTTCAGATTAAGTATTTATCTACTTGTTTAATACAAATCAATAAATGAATAACAGTTCGATGGAAGTGACATTTGTGGAGCTCCGCAGTCATTTGTAACTCATGTTTTAATGCCTTTTCTAACGAGCGGTATTAGCTGTGTGCGGCTCAGGCCGTGCACTGAAAGCAATGAACCCGCACAGACCATCCTGGAGCTGCCCTCGGCGCGTCGGCCCGGGGGGCACGTCCACCTCTGCTTTCCGAGTTCCCTCCCTCCCCTTCGGCAGGAGCAAGCCCAGGGCCGGGAAGCATCCTGCCAGCGGGAGCGGGAGGCGGCGCCAAGCTCCGGTGAGCTCTCAGCCGAGCGTTGACGTGGGCTGGGAACCGTTTTGACGTGTTCTCTACCAGCTCTGCTCTGCGCAGGAGCTGGAAGAGTTCTCCCTGAAGCCGCCTTCTCATCTTGGTTCTGTTATTTTGAGCCAGTGGAAGTTCTTGGAGAATGGGACTTGCCTGCCTGGGTAAGGCGGGACTGCGCAGCGCCCAGCCCGTGGCGCAGGCCAGGCCAGCCCCTGGGCGGGAGGATGCGAGAGGGAGTCCGGGAATTTCAAAACCAGGGAAGGGAAGGGCCCCAGGGCGCCATCCCACCGCTCGCCCTGCTCCGGGCCCTGTCCACCCCGGCTCTGACAGGCATTTTTTGGGCAGTTCCTAAAAGGATCCACAAAGGAGCTTTCAGCTGCCCTCGGCAGCCGCCGTTGCTCAGCATCCTGCCGGCAGGGCTTCTGCAGCTGTGCCTCCAAAGCGTCCTAGAAAGGGTCCCCAGAAGAACTGCTTTCCAGAAAGGCTGGCCTTTATGTACTCCAGCCATGTTTAATTTGCTGAATATTTCATGTTGTTGTGTTTGGTAGCTCTTCTAACTCCTCAAAAGTGAGAAGGCAAACTTTTAAATCTATTGTCTTGGGCCGTTTTGCATCTGTTACCCCATGGCTGCGGTCCCAGTGCTGGAGGCACCATATGGCTCGCGTTGTTAGGAGAACAGCACACACACAAAGAGCAGCAGGACTGAAAAAAAATGGTCCGGAATTAAAATTCACCTTGTTGCTAACTGCAGACTAAATGACTAAGCCAGAGGGACCGAGTACCTCATTGCAGTGGTTAGAGCGGTGTTGATTTCTCTTCTGAAGGAGCCCTGAAGTATTTCTATATTGTGTCTGATTTAAAAACACAGGAGTCACTTCCACTCCAAGTGCAGCACAACGCCTCCTCCTATTGCTAATGAGAGCTGCGCAAATACGAGAGCGGTAAAACAGGCCCTAAATAGTACTTAAATTTTTCATGATATGGGAAATAAGAATGTCCTCGAAGGGAGCTGCTTCTGTTAAGTACCGGCATGGTGGAAATAATCCATTCATGGAGCAAACCTGCAATTAGCCGGCTACCTGGGCGAGCCGCCCGTTATCCTCCAGCGGAACGTGCCTCAGCCCAGTGTACGGGGCTGCGAACAGGGGCCGCCCCGTCTCCGCCTCCGATTCCATTAGCGACGGCTGTGCGTGGCAGAATAAAACACATCCAGGCTCTGTCTCGGGGCACAGCCCTTTCCCGTCGAGCCGGGGGTCCCCGGTCAGCACGTCCCGTCCGAGGAGTGCGCACCCCCGCTGCTGGAGCCGTGGCGCGGCGGGGGCTGTCCCAAACGCCCCCCGCTCCCCCAGACCAGGCAGGAGAGATGGGCGAGGGGCGGGAGAGCTATTTTCTGACCCAGTGAACACAAATAACCCGTGTGCACATGGTGCTGTGACCCACACGCCCAGATGGCTGTGCCCCAATTTCTGCTCCCCGCGGGGGCTGTTTGGGAGGGAGCGGGCAGGGGGTAGAGACGCTTCTGTGCCAAAAGGCAGGATGACCTCCAGCGCCTGCTCTGCGGCGGTACCCACAGGCGGTTTTCCATCTCCGCAGGAGGAGAGAGGCAGCGGGCTGCCGACACCGCTCGGCGTATGTTTGGGTAGAAGCTACTGCACAGCCCTCTCTTGTCGGAGGTAATTGCACCTCCCCGGCTCAGCCCGTCGGCGGTGCTGCCCTCCGTGTGCGGGGTGCGCATCTCTCTATGCTTTGGGTTGAATGCTTGAGCAGGCCTGGGTTCGACAACCACAAGGCATCAGTTGGAGGATGCTTCCCGCTAATGAGATCTCTGAGGGTTTCTGCTTTCACCTCTCTCCGCTCTCCTCCGTATTTATAACGGCAGCCGGGCGGGCACCGCCATCAGCATCTCCTGCTGCCGCGCAGCTCCCAGGCGCTCGCAGGGGGAATAGCTGCGGAACTCGCTCTGCAAGCTGAAATTTGGCATTAAAGGGTCTTCCTTCCGCTTTGAAGTTGAAGCTAAGAGCAGATGAGAAACATGGCGGTTCGGGGAGGGGGCACAGGAATGCGCAAACTCCTGAGGTGTGCCATCGCTCTTCGCGTGGGGCCAAGCGGATCCTGGGACCATGTGGATCCCTTCCTGCGCTGCCCTGTCCCCGCGCTCGCCCGACCGCGCTCCTCAGCACCTCCAGCCCGGGATGTCCTGAACGCATGTCAAGCGCAGAAGCCCGGGCAGGGGAGCCCAGACCCTGCTGCCCACCAGGAGCGCGGAGCCCTGCGGAACCCGCCGCAGACGCTCCTGCCCCGATGCCACCCCGGGCTGCCTGCCCTCTGCCCCGGGAGGGCAGAGCTGCCGCACTCCAGGGACGCGTGCTCGGCTGGAGGTGAGAGAAGGCCTTCAGCGATCCAGCTGCTGACACCAAACGTACATGGGAATAGGAACTGTTTGCTGTGCTGGCAACGTTACCTGCTCTTTCTGAACAACTGCTGCCTCCCTGCTGCCCTTTGGATGGTCCCAGCGGTCCCCCTGTGATGCTGAGGGACCTCTTCGTGCCCTCCCCTGGCCATGGGCGGCTGGACAGGACAGGGCAGGACTCAGATTTGAGCTCTGATTTCCTCCGCTCTGTTTTATCCCGCTCCATGGAGGTTTTTTCCAAGACCTGTAGCCGTCTTTGATCTCAGAATATTGATGTAAATATTGCATGATCCTGCCTCAGCCTCCAGGAAACCCAGATGTTCAATTGATTAGATCTTAACATAGAGTTCAAGAACTCTGAAAAGCACATGAAATAATAAACTCGTTCCAGTGTGAAGTTTCTCTGTTCAGGATCAAATTCAGGTTAATTCATTATTCTTGACAGCTATTGCAGGAGACAGAGCAGTTAAGTAAACTAATTGCGGGGTGGATTCTGCATGAGCTGAAGTCAACAGGTCACATGCAATTAATATTCAAATCAATCTGACGCAGAAAGGAGCAGTATGCATCGCGTAGCTGTGGACTGTGTGCAACCAGTGAGGACAGAAACATCTCCCGGGAGGAAGCGGGAGGACTTGAGGACTGAAGTGGGGGGGCTGAGGTGACATCTGACTGCAGCCACTGCTCACTGCATCCCCTTCCACCCAACAGGACGTTCTGCTGACCACTGTCGCTTCTGCCGGCCGAGACAGATGGAGCTTGCTTGGAGAATGCTTATGCATAAGCCCGGCTTGTATTTCCAAAGCAGGGGACCCAGCTTCAGTTTTATCACTAGATTAATCATTTTTGGTATTAGGAGAATACCAAACACCTGAACTGCTTGTTCAAGGACAGTAGCAAAAGCTGTCTCTTACCTTGATAGGGAGCAGTGAGGTTTAGGTCCCGGTAGGGTTAACCCTTCCGACGAGGGAGGGGTTCCAGGACAAAGAGAAGTGGAAAAAATTAGGTGTTAAGAGTTACAGTCATTTTTTTTAAAGCCCCGCCAGGGACGGCTGTCACAGGCTCATCACAGTCAGACGGGCAGTGAAATTACTTGTCCGCAGCTGCAGCAGGAGCGGTAAATAGCTCTGTGGCAGATCACGAGTGATTACAGAATGGGGAACCCACTTATAAAGAAAACAACATATTAATGAATGCCATCCCTGGTCTACACTGGAGCGGGGGGCTCTCCCTTGGCGCAGGCGACCCGGTGCGGGCAGTGGCCCCCTCCCGGCCCCGCGGCTCTTTCCCCGGGGCTCTTCCCGTGTCTTCACTCGACTTTGGCTGCCGGCAGCAGGGACCTTGCTCTGCACTTTCCTCGGCTCCTGGCCCGCGCCGTGCTGAGCACTGCCTCACTCCAGTGCCCTCCCAGTGCTTACGGCGATTAGAGAACTGAGATGTCGCAGCGGCGGCGCGAGGCAGCTCTGTGGCTCTGCTGGGCACGGGCAGCACTCTGCGGGAGCGTGACCTTGCAGGGGTGTTTATTGCTCCTTCGGCCTGCATCTGGAGATAGCAGGATGACGAATAGCATGCTTAATTGCAGCAGCAGTGACAGTCTAAATTATACTGTGTCTTACTGGTTATGCTGGCTTTTCTAATTACCAGGGCGCAGCGGTGAGGTGCCGAGACAGGCAGCGGTGAGGGCTGACCGCCGCAGCGCCGTTACCTGGCTCATGCGAAGGGCAGGCGGCGGTACCGACCCGCTCCGTTTGCCGCCTGCCAAGTGCCGAGGATGGGCTCGCCGGGGCAGCGCTGATGGTTTCCGTGCCCCGGCCCCTGGGCAGCCGCAGCAGTGCGTGGGCTGTCCGCGCGGGCAGTGCCAGCGCAGGGTTCCCCCTTCCCCGCACTGCCGGGGCGGGCGAGAGGGGCCGCTGAAGGTGCTGCAGTCCCTGGCCAAGGAGCGAGAGGTGATGGGGCCGGTGTGGTGCTGAGCCACCTCCGGGCACGGGCAGGACCCCGGCGCGGTGCTCGGCACCCCCGGCCAGCCGGCGTCTCGGGGTGGAAAGCTGAGTAAGGCTGAGCCCAAGTTTTCCTAGAGTTCCTCGTGCTGTTGTTTAGATAAGTTTAAATGAGCTGTGATTAAGCTAATTTCAAGCTAATTAACTCAGAAAGATATCCTCCACTTTTTAAAATTCTAAGTGGTTGTTCATTAGGAGCGAGCGAACGGGTAAAGGCTGCGTCACTGCAGCACGAGGAGCTAAATGCAGGATGAGCAGCAGAGTCATTACTGAAATATGAATATTCGTTATCTAATTAAACGGCATAATTAACGGCCTGTTACTGTACCGCTGCTGTGGGGACGCGTGCCCTCGTGCAGGCAGGCAGGGGGGAGAGGGCATTCGGGTCCCGACCCCCCGCTGCCCTCCCGGCCGCTCGGCGCAGGGTCGGCGCTGCCGGACGCGCCTGGCTCAGCGCGGTGGGTGTGAGGGCTGGGGGAGGAGGCGGCGCTCGGGGACCAGCCCCGGGAGCCACCGGTCCAGCGCATGGAGCAGGACCCCGCCTGGAAATACTCCCTGCTTAGAGGCTGGTCGTGCAGGAGGCCACGTGCGGCCTTCCCCCCTCAGCCTCTGCAAAAACCAAGGTGGAAAAACCTGCACCAGCCGTGCTCCTGCGACGGCGGCAACGCAGCTGCACCCCAGTGCTGCCAGGGCGATGGAAAATGGATGAAAACAGGGTTGGGAGAGGACGGCGCGGGCCTCCGCGCGGGGAGACAGCGCTGTCAGTGGGCTGAGCCACGAGTCGGGATGTGCCATTGCTGAGATCTAATGGCTTTTGTGGTTCGGTTTCTGGCTCGCTGGAGCATCACTTGATTGAATGCACGGAGGAAGGGCCGGGCAATCCCCAAACTGTCTTGGCCTTCAGTTCCGGCTGGGCGAGCACCACAGCAGAGCACGGCAGAGCCGCGCAGCCTCCCTCCTGCAGCCTCCCTCCTGCAGCCTCCCTCCTGCAGCCTCCCTGCCCGGGCAGGCTCCTGCGGAAAGGTCTGGCGTGGTTTAACCCCAGCCAGCAACTAGGGCCATGCAGCCGGTCACTCACCCCCCCCGCCCCCCAGAAGGGTGGGGAGAAGAGGGAGAAAAGGAGAGGAAAGAGAAAAAGGAAAAAAACTCGTGGGTTGAGATAAAGGCTGTATAATAGAACAATAGCAGAAAAGGAAAATAATAATAATGATGACACAAGTCACTCTCACTGCCCGGTGAATGGTGAATTGGCACCGTCTGGAGCAGTGATCACAGTTCCCCCCGCCCCCAACCCCCATTTAGCGTGGCATCTATGGTATGGAATATTCTATTGGCCATTCCATCGGTCAGCCTGTGCTGCTTCTCAGCTTCTATGGGAAACTGAAAAAAGTCCTTGAAAAATGTAAACACCACCTGGCAACTACTAAAACAATATGTATTGTTGACATTCCTTTCATACCAATTCTGAAACACAATATCCACTAGAAAGAAAATGAACTCTGTCCCAGCTGAGACCAGGACGAGGCCTTTTGGCGAATGTGGTGTGGATCCTTCGCCCACCCTCCTGTGCCCTGGGGCTCTCCCTTGCCATTGACAAATCCCCCTGAAAACCCGGCACAGGAGCTCTGGCTGTGCCTGGCCGCGGCGGCGGCGCTGCTCCCATTGCGCGGAGGCTGAAGCGACGGCGGCGCAGCGGCGGGGGGATTTCACGAGCAGCAGGAGACGCTCAAGTAGGTGACCTCTGCATTAAAAACCCACAAAGCTGTAACACCGGGTGCAGCAAAGATCCAAACTGCATATCATCATAACTCATGAGTTTTCCTTTCCTGCCCAGGTCATTCTATGTTGAATGGAAACCAGAGAGCTCTTTCCTTTATTCTCACGTCCTTGTTTCCACAGCTCTTGCTCCTTCAAGTGAAAAACCTGAAAATCCCTGAGAAGGTCATGAGATACAGTTACAATGGAGCGAGAGGCATTAGACTGAAGGATTGATCCCGGTAGCAAAGCCATTTCCCTCTGTTCTGCACATATAAATAAATCTGGATTGTGTGTTGAGCGATGCGCTGCCTCCGCAGCCGGGCTCTCGGCACAGGCGGGGCGCAGAGCGCGTGCTGCTGCGTGTCCCCGGGCTGCTGGAGTCAGCCATGTCCTCAGCACGCTCCGCTCTCGCCCCTCCAGAAGGGCTGGAGGGACCGCGGTGCCCTTGGCAGGACCGCGGTGGTCCTGGTGGGCTCTGTGGCACCGGGTGTCCCACCGCGGGCACCAGCCTGGGCCTCTCTCAGCTCCTTTCGCACCCTGCGGCGTTGGACCGGGCACGGAGCATCGCCAGCGCCGCCCCGGCGGCCGGAGACAGTGACCCCGTGCGCAGCCCCGGGCAGGCTGGGCTGGGCTGGGCTGGGAGGGGGCAGGCGGGGGCTGCTGCAGTCTGAGAAAGGGCTTTGGAAAAGAGACCCGATAGTTCACATCTGATTCGTGCATAAACGAGTAAAGGCAATTAGAGACTCCGTCTCCCTGGGGCTGTGAGCTCCCCCGAGCACCCTCATCCCAGCTGCTCCGCGGCAGCGGGCGAAGGTGCTGTGCAGCACTGGGGGTGTTCTTCCGTTGGGGACGTCACAAGAATTTCTCCAGGATTCAACACTGCGAAGCCAAGTGAACAAGCAACGTGGAAACAACCTGGCCTTGGGATCCGTATGTAAATTCTGCCCTGAGTTTTCCCAAACCAGACAGAGAGATGCTCTGGGTACCGGGGAACCTCCGTTTCCCAGCCTTGTCTGGACCGACTGAGGGCCACGTGCTTCTTCGCTAGTGCCAGGGCTTAGGTCTCCCTCCTCCCCCAGCGCGTCCCCTGGCAGCCCTCCTGCAGGAACCGTGGTGGCCCAGCTTTGGGTTTCCCACCCCGCAGTGATATTATTGAAATTTCACAGTCATCAGTCTCAGAAATTATTTCTGAAGTTTCCACTGCTCTTGGAGTCACCGTAATTTATTCACACGTTTTCCCCCAGGGGTGGGGGAGCGGGAGCCGCCGTCCCTGTCAGCAGCTCCTTCCTCTCAGGTCTTCAGGTTGCAACAGACTTTTTTTTTCCTTGATAGGTGCAAACAGTAATAACACTACCCAGAGCCTCTCCCTCTCCCGCTGCAGTCAGGGAGACCAGAACACGTACCGCTGGAGCTCTGACAGCGGTTTCCCTCCTCCCTCGCTGCCCGGCTCAGGATGCGCGGCCGCGCGGGAGTGACACGGCTCCCACGCGCGGGCTCTTAAGCTCAGTCTAAACGGAACAGCACAGCAAAATGTCTTTCCGATGGGGATGATAAATCAGTGCTTGAATCTATTTTGCCTAATAACGCAATGATACTTTCCAGCAAGAGAGAAGGCACTGTTTTGAACGTGATCCAATATGAGCTGCTCCTCCCCAGCCTTGCGCTCCTCCAAACCCGCTCTGACGAATCCGATCTGAGCTGCTTGTTTTGCAGAGCGAACGGCTCCGGTCGGGGGCTGTGCTGTATGCGGGAGCTCTGCTTACCGGGCTGTGTGGTTTGATGCTAATTTGAGGTAATGAATTGAACTTAAAAGTCATAATCTCCAGTTCTGTGATCTCTCTTCTGTGGCTTTGGAGATTTACGAAAGTTTTAGTGTGAACTAATTCTTTGTGAGAGATTGCTCTTGTGCTTAGCAGTGATGAAGGGAAACACCGCATGATTATTTCATAACTCTCAGAAATGCAAAGGGATCTTTTCCCCTCTGTATCCTCGCCTTCCTTAAAGGAAAGCAGAAGCAAAGTTGTGGGAGAAGAGCAGAAAAACCATCCCAGTTTTGGGGACCTGGCATTGTGCTCCCGCTTCCCCTGCAAAAGCAGAGGCTGTTGCCCGTTGCTGATGCTCCCGTGCCGCTGCGCGCTTCGTTAGCTGCACGTTAGTCCGTTGGTCCGTCCTCGCGACACCCTCGGGCCGGGTGACGACCAAGCCGGGGGTGTCGCTGCCGGCAGGAAGGCTGTGATGTTTGCCGTCCTCTCGGCTGCAGGAACGGCCTCTCTCAACCTCTGCTCTTCTCGAAGACATAGAGCCTTTGGTTGGGGGAGGCTGCTCGCTTCTTGCTGCTCGGTTCAGCCTCCTCCCCCCGGGACACTGTTTTACTCTGATATTTCAAAGTTTCTGGTCGGCAGAGGCGTATGAAAGGGACTCCAACTCCGGCAGGTCCCAGCCCAGCCCCTTCCCGGCATCGCCAGCGTTCCTCCGCCGGCGCCGCCAGCCGGGCCAGGCGCAGGTCCCGGGGGATGGGGCAGGGAAGACAGCAAATCAGACCTACAAACACATGATATCGCAGAGAAAAAGACCCTCTTTCCGGGTTATGAAGACTGAATCCCCTCTGAGGGAGCTCCTCCGCTACAGAGGAGAACGTGGGGAACGGGATGGGTGTGCCTGGGTACAAGGAGGGCCGTAGGCTGAGATTAACGACTCCACTGCCGTTCCCCATCTGCCCACCCACGACCCCCATCCGCGCCAGGACCCTGATGCCGCGGGCGCTGCTGGCGATACGCTACCGGCCCCAGCCGAGTCCACGACCTGACCTCAACAGGGACCAACTCCGACGCTGCAAGTGAGGCAGGTGCCTCGTTGGGCAGGGATGGGATTACTACTGGCATTTAAACGAGGGGCTCTTTTGGCACCCTGCGACACGCAAAGGTCTGGCGCTACGGATGCGACAGAAAATCTCTTCATCTGAATGCAGCTCATACTAATAATGGCAACATATGGCAAGTGACATTTCAAAGCATCTGAATCTCACCGAGGCACAGGTAGGCTTCCTAGATGTAAACCGCTCAGCCCGCTGCGTTAGAAAAGGTGAGAGAGGCAGAAAATCCAGCACTGACAACGCCGGGAGTTCGAAGAGAGTCCCTGGAAGATGTCTTAGTAAATGATACCAAAGTTCACAAATTTAATTGTCTTCAGAGCGCACTTTCCTGACAGCTGAACATTTCCTTTAAGTCTCATCATCTTGTAACAAATTAAAGGCAAACAGGCGTTCATCAAATGGGAATATTCTCAATTGGTATAGCAAATTGACTTTAGATTATTGCTGGAGATGGAGCGTGTCAGGAGGAAGGGTCCTGGGCGGCAGCTCCCGGAGCACAGCGTGTGTGTGAGCAGGGCAGACCCTCACCCGCGCCGGAAGGACGGGTTAAAACACCCGACAGCCGAATCGGAGCCACCGCTGTGACGCCTCTGCGTCACTCACCGGCTCCCCTCGCACCGCCTGTCCTCCTGTGACCCTCCCCTGGTCCCCGAGTGTGGCGGCTCCGAGAGCCGTGCCCTGTCCTGGGCCGCCTGGCAGAGCCCGGCCGTCGGCGACAGACCTGCCTCAGCGGAGAGACAATTCCCCCTCCCCGCCGCGCTCCTCCTCCCCGCTCCGGCCTCCAGCACCTCATGTCCTGCCACGGGAGGGACGCGGCCGCCATGGGACGTGGCCAACGCCACCAGGGAGAGGGGGCACGGAGAGGAGCCGCCCGCTCTGTGTCTGGCAGGGCAGCTTGCACCGTCTGTTGTTTCACCACAATCTCGTGTAAGCTGCTTAGTTGAAGTGAAAACATCAGTTATTGAGGAAAAGAACAATAAAAATTGTCCCTGAAACATAGAGATGAAACAATCTTTAGATAATTATTTGATGGTTCAGCAGCAGCAAACAAAGCCAATGTGCACACGAGGCAAACGGCCCCTCTCAGTTAACAGCCCCCTCCCAAACTCTGAGCTCGGGAGTGCTGCACGGGGGCTGCGAGAGCTGAGGAACTCCTGTGCCGGATTAGCGGGGAGCGTTTCCCACCGGCGCGGCGCCCGGCACTGAGCCGCGTTGTGCCGAGGAGGCGCCGGCAGTGGCACAGCCCCTCTGCCGCCCCGGCCACCCACGCTGCGCTGGGGCAGCAACCGGCCGCCCTCCCCAGCGGGCAGCCAGAATTCAGTATTTAAACGGATTGCCAAGCACAGGGGAAACCGACCCCAAACTCAAGCTGTTCATTTTTCCTGTTTATTGACTTTCCCTGATTCATTAGCAACTTCTGTCTCATCCCAAGCCTCATCTCCGTGTCCGCTGCGGAACGCCGTGTGCCCGTGCAGAGGAGCAGCGAGCGGGCACCGACCGATTGCCGCGGAGACACCAGCGAGGGAGCGAGGGACCGCGGAGCTGCCGGCGTGCGAGAGGAGCGGGGGCAGTTCTGGGCTCCGTGGAGGACGCCAGCGTCACTGCCTTGCTTTGATTTCTGCTCTGTAGTTTCTGGGGCTGCTGCTGCTCCGCGGGTGTGGGGACGGGCTCCGCAGAGCCAGACGGGGTCCGGCACTGCCCCGTCCGTGCGGCCAGTGCGGGATGGGGCATGGTGTGGAGAGGCCATCGGTGCCCCCTTTGCTTTCCATCCCCCCCGGCCCTTAGTCACCACTGCGTTACTCCCAAGTAAGTCGATTGCCAGGGAGGAATTATTTATATTGCCAAATAGAACGCTTAGTTTTTAATTACACAGGCAGTAAAGATGTCGAAGCTGGTTTCTGCTCTTCCATTTTCGCTGCTGAAGCCATTAAAGCTGTTCAGGAGGTGCGATGCAGCCCCAGCCCCGCTCCTCAGCATGACCCCCCCGGCCCCTTCACTCCCCCAGGTGAAATGCTCCAGTCCCCATCGGCATCACTGCCCCCCCTCTTTCAAAGAATTGTTGGGAAACGTCACTTTTTGTGGTTCCTGGTAACTGAGAAAAGGTTTGGGCCTCCTTCCCCGCAGCGGGGGGCTGAGCCGGCGCCGCTGCAGAGTCGCTGCCCATCTCCCGCTCGGGGGACCCCGCTGCGAGGCTCTGTCCATCCGCCTGTCTGTCTGTCCGCGCAGCTCGTGGTGGTTATCACCGTCTCTCTGCCTTGTCAGCTTTATGTTTGTTAATGTGGTTGAGCAAATCAATAGTGGGTTGGTTTTTTTCTTACCATTATAAAACAGCCAAGATATGAGTGGGTGAGAAATGACAGATGAGCGGAAACAAATCCTCCAGAATCATAAAAAGATACCAGAGGGAAAAAAAAAGACTTTTTACTGTGATTGTGCAGAAAATCAATAAAGCACCACTACGAGGCGGTGCTGCAGATAACAAGCAGATTATATCAGTTTTCACGGAACATATTGTTTGGCAGGCAGAATGCTCTCAGAGGCCGTAACGGTGCATCATCAAGTTTAAGTTAGTGTTGTTGGCTAGGAGTTTTAAATAAAACCTAAATGCTGACATTTTTGATGGTTATTATTTATTCAATAGCCTGAGACGTCAAACCTTGTTGTCTTCAGTTTCCTAAGCGAGAGGCGCTCCAAGCAGAGGCGGGCGATCCTTACCTGGCTGATGGATCGCCCTTGCGTCCTGCGCTTCAGCTCAATCCCAGGGGAATATTCTCCCAGAAACGGGCTCGAGGGCAGCCACAGGGACACTCTCCCTTTTGACACAGAAAACCCCCATAGCGGGAATGTCTGCCCGTGCCCTCAGACGCGCAGTGCGCCCGGTCCCGCGCCTGCCAGAGGCTGCGCCGCTGGAGCCCCTCAGGAGCATCCCTCGGGGCCAGCGGGGTGCCGGGAGCACTTGCCAGCCCTGCCACCCCACAGCTCCGTCTGGTGACCGCGCGGGAGGTCAGACAGGCTGAGCATTAACGGGATGGGCTAATTACTGCAGGACTCCCCGGTTTACCCCACAAATCAAGCTGATCGATGCCGTGCCAGTGACAGAGGAGAAATAAGTTCGCCCTGAGCGGCTAACCTTCCCTCCCCACCCCTACATCACCCGGGACACCGGATCAATAGAAGAAATATTATTGGTGCTTAAAGTCAAATGGTTTCAATCTACCCATCTGAAACGCTATTATTTTTTCTCCACAGGACACGTTTTTAATAGGCCCACTGCCAATTGCAGGCGGTTGCAGAGCGCTCACTCTTATGCTAATTGCAAAGCTAATTGTTCTTATTGCAAAAGCCATTATATAGTATAGTTATATTGCAGTTAACGAGATGTTTGGATTAAATGGCTCACTAAAAGTCAATAAAAAGAAATTTGCTTGACTATTCCTTTAATTTTTTAGACGCAGTGTTAATACACTGTTAATTCTCCCTAAAGGCCTGGATTCATTAAACTGCTTAAAACAGGACTTTTTAATATATATATATATATATATATATATATAGCAAAGGCATTAAAGCCGAGCGCCATAGCAGTAAGCACAAGATATCGGTGGGACGTTTTACGACACAGATGCCAATGGCGTGCAGTTCCCAGCGGAGCTGACCCAGATGACAGCCCCGGGCAAGTCGGGTCTCCTGGCAGGGCTGCGCCGTCCCGCACACTGCGCTGCGCGCGGAGAACAGCGCGTCTGGGCAGAAATCACCCTTAAATAAGGGGGGAGAGACTGCAGCGGGAGAGGGTGCGCCGGCCTCGCAGGGAGTCGCTGCTCGTGGAGCGGGGAGGCGCGGCGGGGGCGCTCGGGCGGGCGCGCGGCGCGGTGACGGTGCAGGCAGCGCCGGGCACGGGGCGGTGGGCGGCCATGCAGCCGCTTGAGGGGCTGCAGCTCCTCCATCCCCGGGCCGATGCGGCTCTTGGTGCGCGCCGGCATCGCGCAGTGCCACGGAGCAGCCGAGCGACGTCTCACCTCCGCGGGCTCTACAGCGAGTGCTGCCCGCCTTCCGGTAACATTTTATCCGGGCTTACGAGCATTTTGCCTGTGATTTCTGAAAGCAGATTGTCAGCCTTTCGGGACACAACACAGCGCAGCAGGAACAATATGAATATATCTCCTTTCCAAAATTAGATGGAAGCGCTCGTAGCGCTTTCAGAAAGAATCCCGAGCACCTGAACTCTGAGCAGAAAAGCCTCGTTTCACCTGTAATGAACTATAAAGAATGAATAAACGCCCTTTATAGTAACTTGTCTTGAAAAAAACCCCTTCCTACTTCATTTGTCTCTCTGTTGTGTGCGCTCCGTGGGATGCTGCCCTCAGGTTTTCACCTGCTACTCGAGCACAGAGCTGGAGCCGCTCAGGGAACGGTCAGAGCTCGCGTCCGGTCTGGGGAGATCCCGGCCGGGCGGGCAGAGGTGGGTGAGGGATTTCGGCACAAGGAGCATTTTCAAGGGCAAATGCAAAACGATCTGGTGAATACTGAGAATATTTTAAATAGAAGCAAATGTGTAAAGGAAATCCTTTAGTCTCACTTCCCACTTTGCCTGGCACAGGCTCCTGACGTGCTGCCAAGCAGGATACGACAGAGAATTAAGCCTTTAAATATGAACAGAGGAGTGAGAAGCTGAAAAGCAGAATAAAGGGGCAGTGACACTCCTATTGCCTGAAACAGAGCTGTTCCTGGCGACCTGATGGCTTAATTAGTGAACCTGAATGCAAAGAGAGGAGGGAGAAACGAAGGATGCTGGTATTACCGGTTCTGTTTCCAGAAAGGCATCATTGCTGGTTTTTTCAAGTCTGGATGCCAAACGCTACCTTTCCCGTAGCTGAGTCACCGGGGCCACATGGAGCATCGCAGGCTGCCAGCGTCCCCGCGCACACGCTGTCAGCGGTGGGGCTGCACGGCCAGCGCCGAGGCTCCCGCTGCCGCCCCACCGCTGCCCTCGCGCGTCTCAGGGTGTTTGGGGCCCCTTTGTTCTGGGACAGACTTACTGTAGTTCTGCAAATGTGCTCTTACAAAATAACAACGCTACTCCCCAGCGCTGCAGCCCGCTACGCAGCGAGGTACCGCGGGCAGCACGTACAGCTTAGTTACTTCAAAGTGTGCTGCAGAATAAACAAGATGACAGGAACCATGAAAGGCACAACATGAAATGAGATTTAACGAGAGTTCAGAGTCATTACCTAGATCAAAGTTAGACAGGACACAGGCGTATGCAGAAACCGGCCATAAGAGCCGAGAGAGGGACGTGCTGCCTCCCCTGCGTGCCACTACAGCCACCCATGTCCAGGGAAAGGGAAGGGAAGGGGAAGGGGAAGGGGAAGGGAAAGGGAGAGGGAAAAGGGAAAGGCAAAGGCAAAGGCAAAGGCAAAGGGAATGCTGAGAAGCCCCTCGGCTCCCCCCCCCAGCCTGGCTCCGAGGACTTTCACAGGACACACAAGTGGCCCGGAGGGACGGGAAGAGCTGCACTGCGTGGGCAGGGTGTGAAAAGGCAGGTCTGGGTGTTCTGGGAGCAAATTGCACTACAATTAATAATCAAGAACTAACAGTAGGGATCTCCAGCATGTATTTCTGCGTGCACAAGAGAGAAGGACGGGCGGTGAAGGAGCAGGACAGCTGCTCTGAATATGCTGTAAATCAATTTAAACCCCAGAAACCAGGATCTCGGTGCACCTCACCCTTCAAATTCATGATGGAAATTGCTGCATTTTGCAAGTCACTATTGTTTCTCCGAGTTACAGGGCACCATTCGAGAAAGCCAAGCTATGAAAGGCTTCCCACCATGTTTTATATTTTACTCTGGAACTTATCGCAATAACAAAAGAAGGGAAAATAACAACCCAGCTTCAAAGTCCCCCAAGGTTACGCTCAGACTCCACTGAAAACCCTTCCCAAAGCCCCGGTTCCCGCTCCAACTGGGAAAAGACAGGGAGCAATAAATCACAGCTGAAAGGCAAATGGCAGCAATTAAAGTCCTCTCTGGGAGCCCGCCTGTCTCCAGGCCCGGCTGGACCGCAGCCACCCACCCGCTGCCCGCCGGCACGCCGTCTCCCGCTGCCGACAGCCAGTGCTGCGGTGGGGATGGGGCCCAGTGCCGCTGCGGCTGCCGGCAGCCTGTGGGCGAGTCCTCCGGCATTGCCAGCAGCGACGCGGCCCCCAGAGCCGTAACGCCCTTGGGAAACAGCCGGCGGCTCAGAAACACAGCTCTGAGACAGGCAGGGCCCTCGGCATCCGGTGCACCGATGGATCGCTGCCCCCTCCTGCCGGCACCCCAAAATGCCCCGTCCCCCGGCTGGCGGGGCTGCCACGACCTCAGTGGCACCGGCTGCAGGTGCACCAGGCTGCCAGCGGCGCGCTGGTCCCACAAATCCATTCTTAAAATCCTTATCCTCATACTGCTGAGGAGGAGGAGGAGGAGGAGGAGGAGGAGGAGGAGGATTCTTCCTTAGTGAGGATGCGACCGCGCCAGAGGAGGGCTGTGCCCTGGGCAGCTCCTGCAAGCGGCACTGCGACCCCGTGCCCTGCTCGCCCAGCGCTCACCACGGCACCCACCGGCCACGTTTGCTCTGCCGGGCGGCGGGGGAAGCAGCCCGGTCAGCCCGCGGGTGCTGCTGTGCTTCACCTGCCCCGGGCAGCCCCGGCAGAGCCCCCGCGGCCCGGCTGAGCCGCCGGCAGCGGGAAAGGGGCCGGAGCGCCCCGGCCAGAGCCCCGTCCTTGTCCTTCAGCGCACCGCCACGTTACAGCAGCCGCGTGCCTCCATGCAGAGACCTTGCTCCAACCGAGAACTGAGGGAAGACACGGAGTAAACAAAGTCCTAAAGTTATTTTCAAATTAAATTACAATGAATAGAACAGGATTAAGCAAATGCCTCTTTTAGTTTCAAGAACCAGCTTTGCGCTATAACTTTACATCGTTATTAAGAAAATGGGCGAGCTGTGTCAAACCTTCTCTTTTATGAGGCTCTGACTGCAGGAATGGCGGGGCCGTCTCTATCCATCCTCCTTCCAAAGTGGGAGTTTGGAGGGTTTGAAATATGTTCTTGGCAACCTTTGATAAGCCAAGTGGCTCTGGCTTGCCTCCCTGCCCCCGGCACGGCGCTCCAGCCACCCGCCTGAAGCCAGAATGAAATTACCACACTGCTGCAAAGCTGGAAAGCCAGTGAGAGAACGTAACGAATAATTTAATGCCAGTCCCACCTCAAACCCCGGCTGCGCGGGAAGCTGTTCTCCCTCTCGTCAGGGAGCTGCCGGGAAGTCACACTCAGGCTCAGCCTAAACATCAGAAACAGCTCCAGACATGGCTTTGCTTCAGCTGCTTCCGACCCTCTGTAAGCCCCGAACGGTGCAGCAGCGCTTGTGCGGTCACACGTGCCCATGGGGCGGATTGATCATCCCAGTTACCGACGCAGCCCCGCAGAGCGGGCACTCGTGGGGCCGGAGGAGAAAGCTAGTCCTGGTTTTTCCCTGACCTGGGACCCCCTGGAGCCCCGGTAAGTCCGGAATAAGCCCAGGTCCTGGTCATGGCTCCTCTTTCCCACCCTCGTGACGCTGCCTTTGGTAGCTCGTGGCCTCCTGCCCTCCTGGGCCCTGGCGGGGGGGTTGTGGGGCCCAGGGTCAGTGGTGCTCGCAGGGGGTGAAGCCTTCCCCGAGGATGCCCCGCCAGGCTCCGAGCACGGCTCCGCTGGGCGAGAGCTGGCAGAGCACAGTCTGACCTGACCTGAGGTGGGTCACTGGCCCACAGGCTGATAAGGCGAGCTCCAGCAGGCAGGGACGGAGTGGGAGGCAGATAATGAGGATACGTTTTATCTTTCATAAATAATGAGAGCAATCAAGGGACAATATATTAAATCACTCGGTGAGGAAAGCTTTACCACATGCCTGAGTTAAACACAAAAGATGGGTGTTCCTTCCGGGCGAAGTCCGCTAGCTTGTACTCTATGGCTCGCTACAGTTGGCTCACTCCTTAATTTTTCATGAGCAGACTTCTGTTCAAAAGAGAGAAGGCAGGAAAATGCTGCTGTATGAGAGCACCCTGGTTTCGGGGTGGGGATGGCCAGATCGATACGAGGCAGCTCTGAACACATAGAGGACGCCGGGGGCATTCCCAGGATGGGAATGGAAGATGTCCCGGGCTGTGCTGTGCCCGGGATGGCACACGCGCTCCTTCAGCCGCTCCGCAGCCCCGGCTGGAGCGCGGCAGAGTGCGGGGGGACAGCCCAGCGCCCTGTCCCTTTGCTGGCGTTCAGCGAGGGACACCCTCCAGCCCACCGCAAACTTGTACCAAAATCCCGCTGCCAATAGGCCAAGAGAGCAGCGTGAGCGCGCGCCCAGAGGCAGGAGGGAAGCCGTGCTCTAAGAACCCGCTTGTACAATAGCTGAGAGTGCTGCCTCCGTTACGGAGCTTGCAGTTACACCTTGCACAACAGCTAATTAATTAGTTGATGATCACCAGGATCAGCGCCAGCTGGGGCAGGAGCCCCGTGTTGGGGCTGTCCCGGGGCCCAGGGCTCCCCCGAGGGCTCCCTGCGGCTGAGGGGACCGGGAGAGACCCGAGCAGCTTCCCACGGGCGAGAAACCTCCGCGCCAGCGGGACTCGGCCATTTGCATTTCCGCACATTCACATCACCAATCGTTACTGCCTTGCCAAGAAACAAGTTTCTGTTCCGTAGGACTAATCTTCGGTTTCATTACGAGCAGGGCTTGATTACTAAATTTTTAACCAGGGGAAGGTCCCTAGTCCATTACTGCCTTCCTCCCATGTTTATTAAAGCAATAACTTTGTTTTTAAAAGGGACATGTTTCCCTTGAGCTCTCTCACACTTTGGTGCCCTGATTAAAAAATATAAATTAGAGATTGAGCCGGTCTCTTGCTTCAAAGGAGTGTAAATTGGGCGGCTCGAAATCCTGGGGAAAGTCAGACCATGAAACGCTCTGAGATGGGTCTGCAGACGATCCTGCACGAGATGAGAAGAGGATGAAGGTGTAGGTGGAGCAGCACGCCGAGGCCCTTATTTACAGCGCTGTACCCTTTGTGGAAGTTCTGATTAAAATTTCATTACCTCTTTCTTTCGCTGAGAAGAAGTGCTCTGCGGGATGCTCTGCCGGGTGGCACAGCTCCCTGCCTTTGAGGAGCAGCTGCTCCCACGTCCCCGCGCCCCACGTCCCCTCCAAGCTCTGCCCCACGTCCCGCTTTTGAGTTTTGCAGCCGAAATCTGAGGGACCAGGAGCAATTTGGGGTGCAGGTGGGGCAGGAGGGCCGCGGCTGACGGGGCCACAGCGGTGCAGGTGTCTGGCAGCGGTAGGTGTCGGAGGCGGGCTGCAGGGATGAACCTGGAATAAAGGTTTATTCTAATGTGCTTTCAGCACCTTATAAGGGGATTTGTTGCTTTAGCTGCATTTGAAAACTTCTTGCTTTAATTTCACCTCATCAGCAAAATGTAATCCATTTCAACAGGCAGCCCGGGGGCGAGTGAGCCCGATCGTCTCTGGGCACCCCGGCTTCTCTCGCAGCTCCTGGTCCCGCTCCCTTGGTGGAAAACAAATGGCACATTTAGGACTGGATGGCTTAGAAACATGCAATCATTTAAGTCGGAGAAGACCCTTTAGAACACGGAGGTCCGGAACGCGGCTGCTCCACGGCCAGTGTCTCTGGCACACGGAGGTGTTTGCTGCACCTTAACCCCATCGCTCTCCCATCCTCCAAGACTAACAACACCGGAGCTGCGAGTCTTCAGTGCCTCTGCAGACCAGACAGATCTCTATTTTGCTTTCATTTCCAGAAGTAGGGGGAGTTTTGTTTGAATCTGGAAAATGACGATGTGGGAGCTCTTTTCATGAAGCAGAGCCTGAATGTCAGAATCTCTTCCAACAGCCTTTTCCTTAATTAAACGGGGCACGTGGCGGTGGCCTCGCGCGGAGGGTGAACGGGGCGGACATCCCCACCTACCCTCCTTCAGAGTGCTGCGGGGTTGCTTTGGTTTTCCCATTATTTTTGATGATCCGGTCTTTCCTCTTGGATGCTGTTGGAGGTGTTCCAATAGCTCTGGAGCAAACCATCGCCTTTTTCACATGGAGAGTTTTGTTTTCAGCAGGAAATAGGCCTGAAATACCGGGTGCACATTTGTCCGTTATAAACCCTGTCAAGCTCTTTTGATTGCCGTGCCACTGTGTTAATTTAATAAAAGAAGTTCAGAGCCTGGCACTGCCTCTGGGGTAGGACGGGAGGGGACTCGGTTTGCTTCTGCCTGCAATAACAGGGGGATTTCTAACAGCTAGTGGCTAAGCTAAAATGCCTGCACAGAGCTGAGTGACATTTAGCTGATGAATGAAGTACTCAAAAAAACCCAGCTTCAGGTTGATTGAGATTATTTTCTAAATTCGTCACAAAACAACTAATAATTTCAGACAAAAAAAGAATATAATTTCGTTAAAGATATAAAAATTCTATTCGTATTTATAAAATAAGAATATAATTTTGTTAAAGATATAAAAATTTTCTAAAGGGAGCATCGCAATTTTTCATTTTGAAATTAAATCATTAGGGACTTTATTCCCTATATGTGCTGAAGAAAGGAAATTTTGAATGCAAAGAGCATTGAAAGGTCTCACTTCGCATTAACCCTAAATTATTTCTTAATTATTTCCCTAGTTCGCTGTAGTGGAATAGCAGGGATCCATTCACATCGCTTTGTTCTCCCCCTTTGTTCCTCCCCGATCCCTGCAGTGATTCCCGCGCGCCCCTGCGACCCGACCACAGCGCCGGGCACCGACCGGAGCGCGGTGGTGACGGGGGGACACACACAGCTCCCCGGGGTCCCCCAAAGTACCCCCTGACCCACGCCTGGCCGCCGCTGGCCCTCCCCTCCTGCTGGAAAGGCAAACAGCAGCAGCGATCCACCGAGATCGGGAGAAAGACGCGGGTTAAGGGTGCCTCCCCAGCAACAGTCGCATTGATTTAAATTGTTAATGTATTTGCAGACATGAATTCCCACAAAAAGGATCTCACAGATGAGCACTGAGCGCCTACAAGGAATTCTCAGCTGTGCAATACTTAATGTTACCACTGTGCGTCAAACTGCGTGGAAATAATTCTGCGCAATAAAATCCTCTGTATTCCGAGGGGTGCAAATCCATCACTGACATATTTCTTTACTTCTGCTGGCATATTTCTTTACCTCCGCTTTATTTCTTACTTTTAAAAAGCTGTGTCATTATTGCTCCGATTTCAATGTTGTGAATGGACAATTTAAGGCCGGTACTGCTCAGCTGCACTAACACAACCTATGCACAGACGCCCTTTTATTTTTTTTTACCTCACATGTAAATATTGATTGACATCACGGGAAATTCATAAATCAGGGGCCTTTCAAAGTGACCGAGGCGGCTGCGGCGGGGGACGGAACCCCAGCGGGGCTGGGAAAGCCCCTCCACCAGCGCTGTCACTGCTCCCCGGGGGAAGGGCGGCAGCGCGCTCCTGTGCTTTGGTGGGGGGTTCCCGAGCCATCAGCCAAATGCTGATGTGATGAAGATTTAAGCAAGAAGGAACAACCGGCGGGAATAAAAACATCCCTCAGAGCACAGGAGTATGGGGAACACGCAGGAGAAAATGAGCCACATTTGATATTTGGGTGCCAGTTGCCTCCCTCTGCTGAAGCGGACGAGTGGCCCCCCCCGGCCACAGCCCCGCTGAGCCCCCTCAGCGCCACGGGGACACTCAACCCTCCCACTGCCCCCACGACCGGCTTCCCCCGAGCTGCCCCCCCCGGGGACACCCGCACCCGCGGCAGTGCCGGACACGCGCCCTGGCCCGGGAGAGCCGGACCCACAGATCTCCCACATTCCTTCAGGGAAACATCCCTTTCCCAGGACAGCCCGGCTTTCCCCCGCGCTCGGCCGCCTCTTCTGCACCGTGGTTCAGCCTTACACCATCTACAAGTCTGGAAAAATGGAATTTAGTGTTTGGCCACAAATAGATCGTTCTGGCTGCTTTACACAAAATTGTATTTTTTCTGAGGTTCCCACAGACATTTGTATATGTGTATTCACACGCGCAGACATACGCTCACACGTGCATACACAAACCCCTGGGGCTCCTGGCCTCTCGCAGCCTTACCCAGGGCTGGCGGCGAGCGATCACTGCCGCCTCACCCACAACCATAGCACATACATAATACATATCTGCCTCCTTCCGCGAGGAGATGGGACCGGACGGTTCTCTGTTATCTTTCCGTTTCCATGGTAATAAAAGTAGCTTCTGATAATGGCTATTTCCTAAGTACAGTGAGTTTTGGTAATTTTCGAAGCATTATAGCACAGACTTCAAACGGTCGGTGCCGCGCAGGGCCGTTCTGGCTCAGGCTTTTAATTGCGGGTGGATGCAAGCAGGTCCTCGGCGCCCAGGGGAGGACGCCGGGCTGAGTTTTCCTGATTATCATTAGCTTACTCCTACTAAGTCTGTTCCCAAGGGTTAAAGCCCCACGAGTGAACCACACAACTACTTTGCTCGGTCTCGGGCACATTTGGGGACCGGTGCGTTTGGCGGCGGCTGCTGCAGCCCTGCGGGATGCCGTCAGCTCGCCGGCCACCTCAGCAAGCCTCCCAACCAGCAGCTGATTTACTCATTAGCATTAAACCGAAATAATGCCTCATCTTTCCCAAAGCCTGTAATACAACTGTGTAAAAGCGACAGCCAATTAACGTCCTGTAGGATGAAATCCAGCTCTGCCCGGGTCATAAAAATGACTACTGATGTCTGTGCTCTGCTCCCAGCTCCCCCAGCGCCACGCGGGCTCCCCCATAAGCTGCCGACCGGGCGCCGGCGCAGACCCCAACACGGCTTTGTGGCGATCGCTGCCGCGGGAGCCCTTTGCCAGGACAGGGATTTTCGCCCTGGGGATTTTCGGGGAGCACAGAACCGGGACCCCTCTCCTTCCCTCAGGTGCGCGGGAGCTGCAGCTCATCTGCCCCCTCCCGTGATGCTGCCACCCCCTGCTCCCCAGTGAAACAACACTGGCGTGAGCGAATATTCCATTTTTTTCACATTTTTGGTGCCTCATCTGAAGATTTAGAGGCGATCAGTTCCTCGAGCAGGCGGCTGCAGCCTCGCTGGGGGGCACAGAGGCTCTTCCCACGCCGTCCCCAGGGACAGCCCGGGGACCTCACCCCGGCGGCATCGTAAGGAACCTCCTGGCAGTGTGTAATTTAATCAACAGATCTGCTGAGAACAATTCTGACCTGCAGAATCAAATTTCCCCTACCCTCAATAAGCCAATCTTTAATATGAAGTGTGAACCTTCTAATTTAGTGTCATATCAAATAATAACTGTCGTGTTTAAACTGTTGCTAATATTAGTCAAACAATCACAGATAAGAGCCAGAGGCTCCCCATCTCTCTCGTTACCACATACTTGCAATTAATATTTATAAAGCAGGAGGGATTTCTTTTTTTTTTTAAAAGGGAATTTTAAGTTGTCCTTCATATTTTCAGAGACGGCCTGCAAAATTTATAGGCTCTCCTTCACCTGCACTCTAAGAGAACTACGCTTTTCATCTGAATGGTGTATAATTTTCGCCTGCAGGGACAGACACGCAGCACACCACGGCTGGCGACTGCCGAGAGCTGGGGAGGAGAGGGGAGAAGCCGGCGGCCCCAGGCTGGAGGGCTCTGCTCCCCGGGGAACGCCGTCCCCGCTGTCCCCCAGCACGGTGACGGGCAGAGAGCCTGGAACCGAGGGCGATGCCGCGCTCTGCCCCGGCTGCCTGCGGAGCGCCCGAGCGGAGGTGCTGCCAGCGCAGGACCTGGCCATGGCCTCGGCTCCGCGGGGGGCACTGGAAGCGCCCCCGGATTTGAGGATGGGAGGATGACTTTTGGAGCACTTGTTAAGAAAACCCAAAACTCTTTCACCATTTGGCGAAAGTTTTAATAGTTTCCCATTGCTTCATGGGGAATCTGTACAATTAGTTATTCACAATACTCCTGAATATCTCATTGTGAAACTAAAATTAAAATATCCCAATAGACTACGGCAGAAACCTTTGCAAAAACCTGATAGGATTTTCCCACAGTAATAAATCCCTGAGGTAAAATAAATTACAGAAGAAAATGTTTCAAAATAAGTGTTCCCAATTAAAACTTCACCCAGGCTTTACGCTCCACAAGTAGTCTTTTTTTTCAACACGATAAGCATAAAAATGACACACGCCCAGCCAATGAAAATGAACCACTAAATCGAGTGATTTATTTACCCTGCCTATTTAAAACACGGCCCCCAGGGACACAGGCCCCCCTCCCCCCGCCTGCAGGATTCGCACTAACGCCCGCACACGCTCTCGCTGGCGAAGTCGCCTATGCACGGGACGGCTCGTGTGTACGCACGCGCACAGGGCACACGCGGGCAGAGACACGCGGGCGGTAACACCGCAACACACACGCCGTCCGGGCTTGCACGGGGATGCACAGACGCGCGAGCACACCAGCAGCCTGTCCCCACCGCGATGACAGCACAAGGCTTTTTCTGCAAAATCCTCCGCCCCGAGGAAAGAGCCCGACTGAACGATGACATAAGATGTCCGTGCTGCCCGCCGGCTTGTGCGGGGAAAGCCAAGGGGAAGGAAGGAAACGTGAGCAGTGTTTAATCATCTTTTCTGTGCCATCTGGGTTCAGGGATGGATAACGCAATGCTTTTCCTTCTCGGCGCGCTCACAAAGCGCAGCCTTCACCAGCTCATTTCACGTGCGGCGGTGGGACGTGCCTCCCTTGCAGGGCACACGAAGGTCTGTGGTAACCCGGCCAGAAAGAGCCCTTACAGCGGCCGCCCCGTTCGTCCCACACGGCAAAGCTCAGGGCACATCGCTCCCCGACTTCCACGTTCAGGTGGCAACTCCTGCCCGAGGCCGGGCGCCACGCGGGGGGCTGCGGGACAGAGGGGCGGGCGGCTGCTCCGATCCCCGGTACACCTTCGTGTCAGGAAGGACGTGGCCCAATGCTCCCGGCAGCGCCGCGGCACCGCGGAATCACGCCCTCTGCCCTGATGCCCCCCCAGGAGAGAGCGGGAGGATCCGGCGCAGCGTCTGCCCCAGCGAACACGGGGCAGCACCCGGCACCGGCACCATCCCCGTCGGGGGAGCGGGGACCGCGCGCCGCGCTCTGGACCGGCTGCCGAGCTGGAACGACCAATCTCCCTTCTGTAATTTCTCACTTCATTATTCCCTTGCATGTTTTAATTAATATCAATAAAAGATACATTAGAATTGCAGAAATCATGGAAATGTCAAACATCTCTCACTCGCTTTGGTAAGAACTTTGTTAAGTACCAAATGCAAATGTGCAGCTGGTGCCTTTGACATTTTGGTTCCTTTGCTGGCACAGGCTAATCAATTCAGTTTCTAATTTTAATTTTATCAGCAGCAAATCTGTTAGATTTTTAAGGCTCTGATGTAGGCCAATTAATTTCTAATCAAATTACCTATGTTCTGATAGGTTCCGCCTGCTCTCTCGGCGGTGCCGTGAATGGCAGCCCCAGGCCTGCAGCCCACCACCTCGCCGGCGGCGGACGAGAGCGTGGCCGCGTCGTGCTCCGCTTGGCGAGGGCACCTTCAGTAACCCATCCGCGGGGTGGGGGCGCAGGGGAGACCCCCCGTCCTCTCTCCTGCCGCAAGGGCTCAGCCCCAAAGGCGCACGGCACCAGCGCCCGCTGCGGCCCACGCCGGGACCTCAGTGCCTCCCGCGGGCTCAGGCCTGCCCTCGCCCGCCCCGGGGAGCCGCCGCTCGCGCCCCTCGGTGCCACCCGAACGGGACCGGGCACCGCTGCACCCTGCCCCTCGCTTCCCCTCCCTTCTGAGCGAGGAGAGGGATTCTTACCAAGCTGAACAACGGCGCTCGCCCGTGAGATCGTGGTCATCAGCTTAAAAGCGAGGGGTCCAGTGCTTCCAGGGCTCTGCGGTCCCCAGCGGCCACCACGCTGGGGAAGGTCCCTGCCCTGGGCAGGTCCCTTCCCACCCGTCACCAACAGCGGCAAAAACGAAGCCCCGTTTTCTGCCGAAAAGGGGCCCCTGAGTTGCTGTTTGAGGGTCTGAGGACACGAGCGCGTGCGAGGTGCTTGTTGCTCAACTGGGAATGGTTCTTAATGGTAAAAATATTGAGGCTTTAGAACTGCTAGAACAGGGAATAGAATTGGAAAAAATACAGTTCCTCTCACTGTCAGCTAATTTGCTACCTAGATGCTGGTTTTAAAAAATGTTAGCAGGAGGTTGCATTTATTGCCATTTTAATTTTTTAAGCTTTTTTTATTTTTGCCTGCAAGTCTCTTTGACGAAGGGTGTTATTAGTGCGGCAATTAACCAACCCGGCTATCAAACTTGTGCAATGCAGCATTACATAAATCTCAGAATTGATTGCTTTCCAATTTTGAACAGATATGTGCGTGTCTGTGTGTGCATATATATATATGCAGAAATATCTGCGCCTCTGTGTGTCTTCTTGATTGTCAAGTGGGAATGAATCACAGCTAAAGCCTGATTTTTCTTAAAGATACCTTTAAAAAGAAACACTCTTAAATATCAACATTATCACTTACAAGAAGTATTTCCTAGAAAAAATATAGCACACAGGACAAACCCAGCGCGCGCAGTCTGCTCCTCGCCCACCGCGGGGGGTCCCTGCACCCAGGGCAGCGTCGGGATGGCAGTTGGTGACATGGGTCGTGGCGTGGCTGTGCCTTGCCAGGACACCAGAAAATTTGCCTCTAGGATCTTACTGCCTCTTGGTGCCCCGCAAATACCAGCGCGGCACATTAAGGAACGCGGGTACGGTTAAGCGATCTGCAACCCGATGGCATCTTTCAGGGATGTCCCCGTGTCCCCAGGCGGCACAGAGCGGCTGCCAGAGCTGCCCGGCCGGGCTGGAGGAGCCCTCGGCGCTCACGTCCCCGTGGGCCCGACACAGCCCCACAGCTGCTTTTCACTGGGGCTGCGTTCAGCTTCAGGGCAAGCCGGGAGGGGGATTACAGAAGGTCTTACAACCACTCAGTCTGTGGAGCAGAACAAGGGAAGGAGGGCTTCTCCTAATCGGGAGAGACACCAGCTCTTCGCAGGCAGATTAGCCTTTTAACCGGCTCTCTAACAGTCAGTCAAACCCAATCCCATCTCTCTCCAGACAGTTTTTCACCACCCGCCAGCTCTGCTCACGCGCGCACGTGCGCTGCTTGCGGCCACCAGCCTCGGGAAGGCTCCTCTTGCCTCTCCTTTCCCCCGGCAGAGGAACCCGAGCCAGTGTCACGACCCATCACGCTGCAGAGCTACACGGGCTTCAATAGCGCTGATGAAAATATCAGCAACTTCTTCATTTACGAGCCGAAAAAATGATGAGTTCAAGTCTGAAGACAGTGATGAAGGTTGGGTGACATTTACCTCCCGTGACAGCTCTTGGAGGATTACTCAGGCCGGGATCACTTTCTCTTTGCCTTGTTGGCACGGCTCTTCTTAGGAGTATTTGTTTTCCTATGGATGCCAAGTTTTCCAAACCAGCCCCTGGATTGCCTGTGCAATACGTGTGCACCTCTGCCTTCACGTGTGCTTGGCTACTCCCACACGCAATAATCCGCACGTGCCCAAACTGATATTAATGAAATCAGATGGGTTTGGGGGGGGCAGTCCTGCCAGTCAGCCGCAACACTTCTGCCCAAATGACTTTTGCAGACACTTTCCATGAGGATCACGGGTCGGTTATCTCAGGAACCACATCCTCCGCCGCAGCACCGCCGCCAGCGCTGCCTGCCCCGGGCCCTTTCCCAGCCAGGAGAGAGGAGGGAAAGAGACCATCGTTTGCTCGCTGCAGCAGGGACCCGCGTCCCAACACCGGTGCAGTGGTGTCCCCGGCGTTCCAGAACAAGCCCTGGGGGAAGCGCAGGGAAGCGCTGACCCGCTACCGTGGGGGGCAGATCTCGATCTTATGCCATAAGCACCAGTTTTCTGCCCCGACAGCCACCCTGACCAAACGTACCCGCCTGCGAGAGCACACGCGCTGCCCGCGGCGCTGAGGAAAGGGCTTTGACGCAGCTCTCCAGCTTGCACGTTCATTAAGCGGCTTGAAAAGCACGAGCGGTATTGTTTCAGGCCCAGGGGGATGCAGTCGAGAGCGCATCCTACCACTGCTCCAGGTTTGTATCTGGTCCATCATTATCTGCGCCTGTAGTAATCTCCAATCTTTCTACTTTAATTTGTAAGTCAGACAAAGAGATTTTTCAGCCTTTCATGTGCTGAATGACAGGCTCAGCTCCCTCCCCCGGCACTTCCTCTGTGACTCACTCATTAGAACCTATTTTAAAAAGTGCTGTTGACAAAAAATACGTTTTAGTCTTTACTCTTATGAGTAAATAAAGAAGCTCCTCTTTGGGGTATTTAAAAGGTGGTTTTTTTCTCTTCCCACCCCAAGTCCACGGGCCGTGCGCAGTGCGCCGGCACTCCGTCCGTGCGGGACACCTCGCAGCCTCGTAGGTAAACCCCAGCGGCTTCTCCTCGGCAGCTGAGCGAGCATCTCCTCGAGCCTGAGCGAGCGGCCGCGGTGCCGGGGCGAGGGCGCTGCGGGGGACACGCTGGCTCCCACCTCCCGTGGCCGTTGGTCCCATAAAGGTGGGAGGGCGACGCGCGAGGTGGGGCAGAGCGGGGCAGCCCCCGGCCAGCCGGGCAGAGCCGGAGCCACCGTCCCCTTGCGGAATCGGCTGTGTTAATGAGTCGCCTTTCCCGGCCGCGGGGTGGGACCGACGCAGCTCTCCTCTGCAAAAGGGCTTTAAGTTTCTACCCAGCGACACGCAAGGCTCGCTCAAGCTATTCATGGAGTAGTTTTCACTACAACCAAGGTTAGGGAAGCGAGCCAAAGCAGGAGAACCAAATTACCGATTTTATTGCTACACAAGGAATTTTTGCCCCTTTTATGAGCTGTCCTGATCAGAGACTTTGCCCTCCTCCCTCTCTGTCTGCAGCCACAGCCTAGATGGAAGGAGAGGGAGACCTGTCTCCTTCTCCCCGATTTGCCAGATAAGTAAGTGGAAGCACCGGAGCCAAGATGTTTAAATCATGCATCCTAATGCGATGTTGCTGCGCAACCACAGCAGAGCAGCAGGCGTGCCTGCGAGCGGGCGTCCCCGCGGGAGGACAACTTGCATAACAGAAGTTTCTCTGTTGACGGCGCTGATCCCGCGCAGGCTTGTTCCTCCTCCCCGCGCCTTCCCCTCCAGGACGGCAGCTGTTGCTTGAGCGAGCCCAGAGC
Source organism: Vanellus vanellus (assembly GCF_965231255.1). Lineage (NCBI taxonomy): Eukaryota > Metazoa > Chordata > Aves > Charadriiformes > Charadriidae > Vanellus > Vanellus vanellus. The sequence continues at coordinate 8,039,283 of NC_138927.1, read as the reverse complement.
TTTTTTTGCCTCATCAACCCATCCTGGTGGGCCTTCCCTACATTTCTTATTATTCCGCCTGACATCTGTTCACAATTTGTTTCTAATTCCTCACTCTGCTCCTCCTTGCCCCACTCTGGCCGTAGAGCCGAGATGAACCCCTTGCGCAGAGCCCCGGCACGTGCAGCTTGCTGGGAGAAAACCCACTCCACCCGCCTTGCGCCCAGAGAAGTTGTTTCTCTCGGGAGGTGACTCTCCGCAGCACAGCCCTGCGCAGGACCAGGGCGGTGGGACGGGGGCGAGAGCGGGTCCCCGCGGCAGAGATGCTCACCACCCGCCCCGGAGCTGCGTGGCTCACCAGGGACATCTGCGTTTCAGTGGACCGCTAAATAGCTCTTAATATCAGCTTTTTAAAGGACACGGTCAGCTCTGAGTTATTCCAGACATATGCAGGTGCAAGTGAGAGCCAAACGTTGCCCAAAGTTTGCAGGATGCTTTGGATCCTCTGGAACGAAAGGGATATAAACTAATGGGTGGATGCCAGCTGGTAATGGTAAGCAGATGGCAGGAAGACTGCTGAGAGCGGACTGGTTTATTTACTTGCTTATTCATTTATAGACCATATTTTGGGAAAAGAAAATTAACCTGACTTTGTACCACCCACTGCACTCAGAGAGAACAGGCACAGGCGCTGGCCGTGGCTACCTGCGCCTCTCCCCCTGCAGTGGGTTCCCCTCTTCTCGTTTACCTGCTGTCCATGAAGGCGGGTGACAGGGATCGGGCCCTGCCAGCCTTTGCGCAGTTCTGCAAAGCTGGGCCTGATCCTAGAGTGGGGCTGAGACGGGAAAACTAATACCGAGCACATCACAGAACTACAGAAGAACACACAGCGAGGGGCCACTTGCCTGCCGCAGGCAAGAGCGGCTCTGCTACGCCGTTCCTAGAGAGCCTTATTTACCCTGTTCTTGGAAATCGGGAATCCCACGTCCTCTCCAGAAACCTGTTCTCACACTAATTGTCCTTAAAGCTGAAAATCTTTTGTTACCGGCATTCACAGCGAGGACTTGCTGGGATCCTGCTCTCCCCCAGCTTTGAGCCCCGCTCTGCTTGTGCCCACACACGAGACCCTTCACCCTCGTTCTGCAATCACTCCTCTATGCCTCAAAACATCCCCAACATGGGAAACGCTGTCCTACCCCCAACTGCTCTAAACATCACCTCCAACGTCACAGTCTTCCTAAAGCAGCGGAGAGCACAGTCAGCCCAGACGCAATGATCCCATACAAAGCCCAGGGCGACCCAGGTGCTGTCGGGGCAACTGGCCCCAACACGCTCCGAAACGGCTCACAGCTGGTGTCCACCTGCCCATAAGAAGGGCCTCTTTTGGGTGAAACCTTCACAGCGCACAGAGCTGATGCCGAAGCAAAACCGCCACGAGTACCTGACCCAGCTGCAGCTCGCTCCCCCAGAGCTGCTGTCTCAGTGGCAGGAACACTTTTGCCTTTCAACTTGAATTTAATTGCAAAAGAATTAGCTCAGCAAAAATTCAGGAGTCATTTGGCATATGTGCCTGTCTCATACACCGCTGCGAGCAGTTCCTTTTGTCACTCCGACGGCTTTTGCCACCTGCGCTGAGAAGTCACGAAGCCCCACGTTCTTCCCTCCCCCATCCCAGCCGCGTGGCCTTACGGTTCTCAGAGCAGTGGATAAAACCACCTCAGGGCTGATCTCAGGTTCAGCCATCCTCAGCCGCAGCGACCTGAGGCCTTTGGTCGCCGGGTTTAACGGAGGGAGGCGGCAGGAGGGACAGACCCGGCGCCTCTGCCCTGTCCCTCCCGGAGCAGCACGGCGGTGCTGGCGGGTTTTGCTCCGAAGGTCGGGGGGAGGGCGGCGGTGCCCAGCCCGGGCACCACCGACATCCCCCCCTCAGCGCGCGCGGCAGGGAAAGGCCGGGAGTGCGCTCGCCATCGCCCAGCAGCGCTACTCCGGCTCTGTTTGCAGTGTTGCTAATTGAGCTTTTCTTCCTTTCTCCTGGTTTTGCTGTTAGTAATTAGCAATTAGCATTAATAATCCCCCTCCCCTCCACGGGCAATATGAAATCAATCCTCCCGCGAGAGCACGCCGCCCCCACGCCGCTCGGCCCCGCGCCAGCCCCACGGAGCCCCCACGCACCCCCTCCCCCGCTGCCGTGTCGGGGTGCGGAGGGGGGGAACCGCCGGAGGGGCGGCGGAGCCTCCGGGAAGGAGCTCGCCCAGAAACTGCAGAAGAGGATTTGAGAGGAGGAGTGTGGGTGCGGAGGAAGCACGGAGCCCTCGGCCAGGACCCGCTGCCGCGTGTGTGTGAGCCGACCCCTCAGTCCTGAGAGATACCTGTCTCCCACCCCGCTTTTGCCGTACGTTTTTCCCCTTCTTGATGAAAAGAAGTTCTTTTCTGATTGAACTAATTATGCTGATTGAATTTCCTCCCTCTCCCTGTCTCTGAGTGTGAAAGGTTTCCTTAATTTGATGGGGGTAATTGTTATGCACACACTGTCAGATGTTAATGCAATTCTGTGATTGACAGGTAATCAGCACATCAGTTGTACAAAAAGAGTGAATAAGTCTGTAATTTTATTTCCCCTGATTCCAGTGTGTGGGATGGCAGGAAAATCTAAATTAGCAATCAGGGAAGGCAACCCTGCTCCAGAGCGAGCTGCCAACAGCCCGGGTGGATGGCTGGGGCTGGGATCGTGCGGTCTCGCTGCGGCTCCGAGGGGTTTACCTGCAAACACGTTGCTCACTGCTGAGCTCCTACGGCTGCTTTTTGCGGGAGCTCCTTGGGGGTTCAGCCCTGCTCCCACCACTGCCTCCATCCCTGCTCCCGGGGCAGCATCCGCACGTGGCTCCAGCAAGAGCGGGAACGCGCTTCCTACAGAGAGAGGCAGAAACGTCCTCAGAAACCTGAAACTTTTGGTACCCCAAAGTCCCCCTGAGAAACCTGTGAGCAATGGGAAGCCCCGTGGGCTTTGCTAAGCCGGAGGATGAAGCCGCGTGAGGATGCACGGCTCTCGGGCCATCCCCAGGGCGAGAGCGCACGCTGCTAATCGCTGCCTCCAGGGAGAGTAAGACACGGGTTGCTGATGAGGTAATTGCTGGCCGGGTGCTCCCCTGGGCTTCCCAGCGCGGCAGCGGGGAGGGACGGGAGCCGCTGGGAGGTTTTTGCTTTGCACCTTCCTTTCGGGCTGGCGGAGCTGAGTGACAGAGGCAGAACCAGACCGGCGCTCCCACCAGCAGCTGACGGCGTCTGCCCATTTCGTTTACTGCTTGTCAGCCGCTGACGAGCCCCAGACAGGCGGGAGGTAGGGATGCCAAAACACAAATTTCCCCAGAAGATTTTCTGAGCCTTCTTATATTCTTGATTTCTTTCTTTAGTAAGACCCTAATGTAATTTTTTGCTCACCTCCTAGCCCGGATCCCAGGACGTCGCTGCCTGCGCAACAGCACTGGGCTGAGACGCAGAGCAGAGCCCCGCGAACCCACAGCCATTTGCTGCAGAGGCTGCGCCTCGTGGCTGCCCACGCGCTCCGGGTACCGCCCTGTGTGTGCAGACACGAGAAATCGCACAGTGTCCGCGGCCCTGGGGCACCCGGCGCGCCTGGAACCCCCCGGCAGCGGGAAGAGAGAACCCGGAGTAAGGACACCCGCGACCAGCTGCAACGCCCCAAACGAAGGGGCCGATTTCTCCCTCCTCTCCCGTTGTGGGAGAGACCCGTAGCGGTTCAAAGCGAACGCCGTGCCCAGGCAGCGGGTGCTGCTGGTCCCACCTGCCCCGGGCTGGCGCTTGCCATCCCCAGGAGCGTCCAGAGGCCGAGGCCCCCCCGACCGCCCCTCCAGCATAAGGGGTGAGCCTTCACAGGGGCTGGGGGCTCGGGGACCACCGCTCGGGGCTGGGGACGGCTGATGGCAGACCATAGGGGAAATGGGGAAGGCAAACCGGACTGCGAACAGCATCCGCTGAACGCTTGCATTAACATAATAAAGGGTCAAATCCTACCTACGAAGAGCTGGGAGTGAATAGCTAGATTTACCATTAGTAAGATTTATCTGCAGTATTTAAAATCCCTTTTGGAAGGATTTGAGTCTTTAGCGAGGCTGGTTCTCTTCCCCAGAGCATGCATAAAACAGGCTATTCAAAGCGAAAAATCTGCGCTGATTCGGATGCAGAGCCCTGCCCTGCGCTTCAATAGGATTGCACCGGGTACGAGCCAGTGGAGAGCTCTGCCCATGGCGGAGATGATACAGGAGCCTCAAGGAGCTTAGTGGTTCTTAGGGAAAGAAAGAGGGTGTGAGAGGAGAAGATTAGAGCAGGACCTCACTGTAGTCAATAAATCCCAAGGAGAAGGCGAGACCGCTGCGCTGGCAGGGCTCCCCTCAGATTGCAGAACACATAAAACACCGTCTCCAGCTAAAGGGATGTTTGACATTGGAGAAAATTAGACAGATTTTTTTTTTTTTATCCAGTGTAAGTCACATGCAAAATAAATTGCAACGGGCAGCAGCAGGAGCAGCTGGTAAAGACAGATTAAAAATCAGATTTAGACAAGCATCTTCAGGCAAAAAAGATACTTAGGATTAGGCTGCTAATTTGTAATCACAGATGGGGATAGGGCTGTGTTGTCTCGGCAGTGTAAATAGGCTGTAGGAGGAGCACCGGGCACTGCATCGGCGCAGGCAGGAGCGGGGGAATGCACCGGGGGAAAACACCCGCGGGGACGGTGCGAAGGACCGGGGTCCCCTGAGCAGTCCCCCCTCTCACAGGGAGCAAATTACCCCCCCGCACCACAGCACAGTGTTGCTCACAAAAATAAAACCCAGCTCGCGCATCTTAGTTCTTTTACAGCCGAGAATGAAAGATTAAATACCAATACTAGCTATAAAAAAATACTATAATTAAGCCAAACTCCACAGCGTGCTGAGGGCCTGACCACGGGGCTGAAGGCAATGTAAATACTTGGGAGCAGCAGAGATCCACATACCGTCTCTTCCCCCAGGGGAAGGTAATTTCCACTTCAGCACAGACTTCGCGTGTTTTTTATGACCCGATTGAGAAATTTTCTGCTGATCTGTGCCTCAAATACTCTGGCATATTTGTGAATTGATCGGGGTTGGGCCAGATTAAACAAATTGTCTCTGACTCTCCTGGTTTATGCCTTCCCAGGCACCGGCAGTCCCGGGCTGGTGGGGGGTTTATCTCGGCGCAGCCGCGGGGTCCGGGGCAGAGTCCCGGCCGGGGGCTCTGGGGCCAACCGGCACCGCTGTGGGGAGAGCAGAGCGGCCGCTCGGCCACGTAAGATGCTGCGGGGCTTGGAGTCTGTGTGTCTGCCGCATCCAGGGAAAACGTGCTCAGCTGACATGTCAATGGGTCCTCGCCGCTTAAATCACCGCACCAGAGAAGCGAAGTGTTGCAATCAAAGTCAATGCAAATGATAAATAATAACGAAGCAGAGCTCTCCCCCCCCCCCAGTCCCAGTGTGTCTCCGGGCCACCCATGGGATGGGGCTGGCACCCCGGACAGACGCATCCCTGTGGGATGCCGGGGGATGCCGAGGGATGCCGGGGTCTCACAGGCGGATGGGGACAGGCATGGGGACTGCGCCCTCCGGCTCCTCTCTCCCACCGGCCCCGGCTCTCTTCCCAGGCTGGGAAGAAAAAACCCACTGGGCTCTGCTTGCTCCTGCCCTGGGCAGCCGCAGGGGCTCCTCCAAGGGGAGACACACTATTGCCACAATCGCTGCAATACTGCGGCTCTACCCGCCTGCCCCTGCCCAGCGCGCGGCTGCAAGCGTGCAGTGCAGAGCACGAGCGAGCGGCGTGCCGGCCCCGCTGGCGAGCTGCGGGGAGCTCCCCGCTGCCGAGCAGCCATGCGGGAGCGGGGACTGTAGGTGGCAATCGCATCTTGCGAGCGGGAGGGAGGTGGGTGCTGCGGCCGCCGGCTCTGCCCGAGGGCAGCGAGCTGGGGAAGCCCACCCCACCCCGAGCCCACCCGCTCGCTCGCACCGTGCCGTGGGGAGTGGGTGTCCTCGGGCTGGCGGTTACGCTTGCTGCGTGCTGACAAAGAGCCAATGCTATTTCCATAGCAAGGAGTAACGTTCCTTCCTGTTGCCGAGCGCGTGCAGACTGTGATTTCCAAACGCAGGCCGGGTCCCGGACAGGAGCCCCCTCCCTGCCCGGGGGCTGCGGTACAAACCGGATCGGTGCACCCGCTGCGTGCCGTGCAGCCGTGCCCACCGCAGCCCGTGCCGACGTTCACAGCACCAACGCAGTCATGCCGCATGGCAGAGGTAAATAAATATTATTCACCCACCCGGGTGCTAAATCATACAGCCTCATTCAGTGCTTCCACAGAGCAAGAGGTGTGTCAGGCACAGGGCGGCTCAGAGCATCGCCGGCTCCGTCCCTGCGCGCGGGCAGCACGCTGAAGCCGTGCGTGCATGGCAGGCGCGTGCCTGCAATGAGCCGAACTCTGCTTCCCGGCTCCTGTTGTGCAGCCGATCACCAGACGCATAAGACTGCCAAGAACTGGGACACTCCCAGGAGCGGGTGTGGAGCCGGAGCTGGCGCTGGCTGGCAGTCCCCGGCCGGGACATGGCAACCCCCAGGCGACCTGCGGTCGGACCACCAGTGTCTCTGCTGAGAACACTTTGATAAGGTCTGTTGAGACGATCGTGCTCATTCAGCACACATAAAACATGGAAACTGTGGAGTGGGGTGTAGAAAATCCCAGAGACAATTCGTTGTTTAACAGTTATCTGTTACCAAGTGCTGCTGGAAGCCATCTCCCGCTGCCACCTTCCAGCAGCTGCCACCTCAGTGTCCTGACCGGAGAGGGGCTGGGGACGGCCAGGACGCCTCTGCGTGGCACGTGCGGGGCAGGACTGCACGGGTCAGTGCCGGAGCTGGGGCAGCACGTGGCACAGGGTCTGGCACAGCCGCGCTGGTACCGGCTCTGCCCCCAGACCCCGTCGCATGTGCCCGGACCGGTCACGTGGCCACTTCCCGCGTAAGTGCTCCTGCGGCCGTGACCCACGGCTGCGCTGTGACATCCCGTCTCAACACAGAGCCCAGGCCGTGACAGCTTCGGGAGTGACGAGGGCAGCCGTAAGAGCAGGCCGGATGGTGACAGGCTTTTAGTGACACTTTCCTCTGACCCCATGTGCCCGGGGGGCTGCGATGGCTCCGCGTGCCCCCAGCGCCTCCTCCCCGGGACGGGTCCCACCCACCAGCAGCCGCGGCCGCGGCACTCTGGGCTGGCTCCTGGAGGTACGGCAAGGCAATTAGAGCGATTGATCAGGATTTCCTCCTGCCCTCACACCTTCGTGCTTTCTCTCCCACGCACAGTGGCACTCGTGCTGCTCTCGCCCTGGCACAGACATGCGTGCGCTGCTCCTGGCGCAGGCACACACCGCAGGGGAACCGCCGGGGCCTCGGCACCTTCTACTCCCCCTCAAGCTCCCGATCCTTCTCCTCACAGCACAGTTCGTCAGCTACAGCGTTAATTTAAAAGTGGACACCTCAGATGTTTCTGAGTGTGGATTACACTGGGTTATCCCACCGCCGGAGTGGCACACGCAGCCCTCGGCAGCAATGAGAATCAGACCCAGGAGCTATAAATCACTCCTGTTCATCAAGCTCCTCGAGCGTGAAATAGTCTCGCAGTGGCTCCAAGGGCTGCCAAACCCCGCGCAGGGGACGTGGCTGTGCCTGCGTGGGCAGCCGACCCGCAGCTCCCTCTCCAGCCAGGCCTGGCTCTGCCACCCCTCCGCCCGGGCAGGACAGCCATCGCCGCGCCGGGGCCACCCCTGCCCACGGGGACCGCAGCTCCGCCACCAGCTCCGCCGAGTTAGCCCGTGGGTTAACAGAACAAAGCAGCCAAATGCTTTGTTCTGATCCCGTTCCCACGCCTAACGGGAGAAATAAAATAATTTCCTCTGAAGTTATTTGGAGTGGGTGGCCGGAGACCCTGAATTCTTCATTCCCCCTCCCTTATCTTGAAGAACAACTGACAGCGAACCTAAAGGGAAAAGCAAATGCCCAAGCCTCTGTATCGCCGAGGCAGAGGAAAATACTGGCTTGGAAAAGTGCCAAGGGAAAACGTTCAGTGAGCGACAGCAGCGCAGCGCTCACGTGCGAGAGAAGGGCCAGGAATGCTGGAAGACGCGGAGCCGAGAGCTGACAGCAGCCGCAGGAGCATCCCAGCCGGAGCGGCCCGATACCGCAGCAGCGTTCGCGCCATAAAAATCTCTGTCCTGGGGCGGCTTTTTAATTTACTGGTGACCAGCGAAGAGATGAAAGCAGGCCATGGGGATGCCTGCCGGGCGGCGGCAGCTGCCTCCCAAGGGCAGCATCGCCGTTTCAGCAGTGGGACACCCCTCTGCCGGGGCTGTGCAATCCTATGGGGTTGGTTTATGCTGGATATGAAGATCTTACCACGCACCGTGCTGGTCTCACAGCGCTACAGCTCAACAAGCCCAGCGTGAAGCAGCAAAGGCAGGGGAGAGCGTTAAGTCCTTTCCTAGCATTTTAATAGCATCACAACACTTCAACACATGGATAAGAGCCTCGGGTGAGAGTCGAGTGTCATCCAGCTGATTTTCTCTGCCCTGCAGCACCTCGTGCCCTTTCCCTGCCTCGCCCCCGGCCCTCGCCGAGCCGACTGCCTCGGGCTGCTGGTCTCACTGCAGGCGGCTGCTTTTGGCTTTCCATTTCCCCAGCAGGAACCCCTTTACCTCCCCCGTGCCTCTCCTCCCTGGCCGGGAGTGAGTGCCGGGTACCGGCTCCGAGCATCCTCCCGGGGCAGGGCTCGGCAGTGCCGACCCGCGGGCTGAGCCGAAGCCGTGAGCTGCCCACATTGCTCCCTTCCGCGCTGACACGCCGGTGTGCTCGGTTGTGTCTAAGCTTATGCTAATCAATGCGTGCGGGCTCTGCACAGCGCTCGGCGTTGGCAATGCTAAGCTAAGAGTGACTCAGGCCAAAACCAGGCTCAGGTCTTCATTTTTCCACGACGCTTGAAAACCAGCACTGGGTAAATTAGAGGAAAAAATGTCATACTGTTAAAAAAACAAACCCAGAAATAGAAGCAGAATTGAAGACCCTCTTCTCTAACCACCCAGCTACCCTGCCCGTTCTCCGGGAGGGCCCTGGGGCAGCGTGCTGGCCGCTGAGGAGCAGCCGAGCTCCGTTGAAACCACGAAGGATCTTCTCCTGTGCGACTCTCACGGGTCCGGGCACCAGCGCTGCAGCAGGGGCACCAGTGTGGCCCCCGGCAGGGAATTCTGGGTCAAAACTCACAGAAAACGAAGCTGCTGAAAACAGAAATTCCTGGAAGCTGTCCCCTTTCTTCAAAATATTTAGAATTTTTGTCAAAAAAACGGCTGACAACACCCAAACTGACTCTTTTGGACCTGCTTCTCTCTCTCTGCAGTTCTCAGCCAACATTTTTCAGTGGGTTTTGGCAGAAAATCTTTGGGTTTTGACAGTTGTTCTTTTCTCAACGACAAGCCGACATCTTCCACTGTATTTTTTTAAGAATGCTTCTGAGATTTGGTTGTTGGAATATGACTCAAGAAAAAGAAACTGCTTTTCACAAACCCTCCGATAATAAAAGTGAAATTATCAGTGGGTCCAGGACGATCCGACGTGGCGGATCGCGAGGAGCTGTCAGGAGAGCTCAGGCAGGCGTCGATGGGGAAGGGGAGCGGGGGGCAAAGCGCGACCTTCGCCTTCACATTCCTTACAGCTCAGCCAGGAGAATCAGATTTACTCATCGTATTCCAAACACTTGCGTCACCGTCGCCTTCTGCCTCTGAGGCTGAGAGCTGACTGGCTCCTGCCAAGGCCTGGAACGAAGCGAGTGGCTGACTCGGGTTTCTCAGCTGCTGCCCTGGTTTTGGGGTCTCCTCCAGTCCAGACTGAGCATCACCGAGTTCCCCCTCGCGCTGACCTCCCTCCAGAAACTGGGAGTGCATCGGGCAACTCCGTTTGACAACGCCATAGCTTTATCCCTTCAGGACACTCACGGGAAAAGCCCTAAACACACCTTCTCTGGTTCAGCCGGACAGGAGCAAAGCATCTGGGTTTGCTCCCGCAGCCTCCCGACCCCCCCAGCCCCGAGCTCCAGCTCCTGCCCGCCTGCCCTCGCCAGCGGGAGGAGGACGAGCCCCAGCTCGGAGGGACTCGACTGTCACGCGTGCGAATCATCGGTATTAATGTTGCCCTGACATGGTTTTTTACAATTTATTATGTGCAGATGGACTCTGGGAATGTGGTTGTTTTAATTACAGCGAAACGCCAGGCAAGATTGGTTATGCAAGTCAATAAATCACTCGAGTGCACTGATTAAACAGGAGTAATATTTTGAATAAGTGACTGTCTCAGGAACGATCATTACTATATTACATTATCATTCTCCCCTACATGTATATTGCAAACAAAATTAAATGAAGATGTCAGGTTGCAACAGAGACTAGACACTAATTAAAACAAAAGCAGATCGGTCCTTTCTTGAAAGGTGAGACTCGGGAGCAAGAACCGCAGCCGACACCGTCCGCCGAGTGGCTTTTCCCACGGGTTCTCTGGGCTTTGACACTCACCTGCAGATGCGGCCGGTGGCTCCGCTCCACTCCTGGGCAGCGTCTCAAAACGAGGCGACAGATGGAAGGAGGATTAGGGCAAATGTTTGTATTAGGCAGAAAAGAGACGGATGTCCTCACTCCGCATGAGTGTTCTGCCCAGGGAAGGGGTGTGCTCTCCACGGCTGGGAGAGGGGCTCAGCCCAAACACCAGTTGGGCTTTAGTCAACCGCACAAGAGGCGCAGCTCCGCAGGCGCACAGCTGGCTGAGGTTTGATGGCCCACGTTATAAATGAGGGGAGGGTGGATGATCTAGTGGCCTTCCCTAGTCTTAAACTCTCTGAAATTATGAATTATATCAGATATTCCAGGAGAACATTATTTATTTGATCTGATTTTCACAGATAATTAATTTCTCTGAAAGTGACTACTGGTACTATTAGGAAGCATTGGCATTTTCATTATATTTATAGCTTCTTCCCAGGTAATTACTAACACATGAAGAATCCGATTATGGTCCCTGCAATGAAAGGCAGGAGTCTCTTGGGAGGGATATACCACTTGCCATCAAATGAGAGAAAAGCTCGTATTAAACTGATTTCCGAAAATAACTATAATGGTGCATCTTAGCCAGTTCCCAGAAAAGATACAAGAGAATATTATCAAGGTGAAACACTTCGATGAACGTATTTATGCTGCAGAGCGGCAGCCAGGTGCTAGGAAGCCTTCCAGCTGACCTGAACTTAAATCTTGCATCAAACGGCGTGCGTCTGCTCCAGAGCTCATCAACTCGCTCCCGCTCCTCCAAACGACCTGGAACCAGCCCTGGCGCTGGCCTGACGCCACAGGCTTGGGCTCTAACTCGCCCCATCCCTCCGTCCGTTCCGCTCCGCTGTGCCCTGCCGGCCCCGCAGTGGGACTGCCCGGCGGGACGCGGGGCTGCCCTGGCCGTGGTGGGGCCGCCGGCCACATCCAGCCGACGCTGTGCTCCAGACACGCGGTTTGTCATCAGCTGCACTAAATTAATTTTTTAGCACCAGGCGGCAGATGGGGTGTTAAAAGTCAGGAGTGCAATTTGGGGAGTTTGCAGCAGTCTGGAATGTTTCCTTTATTTATTTTTTATTACTCCAGCTTTCTGAGAGCCGTAGCTGACACGTACGGTAGTCAGGGCTGCTGTCGGGGCCGGTTCCCGCTGCCTGTTTCCTGGCTACTTATATTTTCTGTACCTCAAGACTTGACTTTATGTTGGAATGAGAAACACACGAGTCAATCTGATCCGCCTTGGCTCACCTCCGCTGTTACCTTCACTGTCACCAACCTCCACGTCCACACATCCCCCTGCATCTCCCCCCCACCCGGCCATCTCCCTGCCGTCCCCGGCCCCGCTCCCTCCCGCCGCTTCTGCAGGCGCTGGTCTGCACCTCGGGATGTGCCCCGAGACACTGCCACCGGTTTGGAGCGCGTTCTGCACACGCGTGCTCGGGAACGGGGTCTTAGTTTGTATTGGAGGAGTCTCAGCCAAGCTGGAGCGGAACAATTCCGGTCAGCATCAAGTTGCATTATCAATAAAAAGGGAGTTTTGACTAATAATTTGCAAAAACAATTGCTTTCTAGAATGAAAAATGCCCTCTGGACTGCCAGCAGCAGAGGTGAGCTTCTCCCGCAGAGACAGGGCAGTAATGCAAAACCGCAGGTAAAAAAAATCCTCTCCCACATCTCATTCTTAACATCAGGTGTATTTTTAAGGTAATTTCTATGTCATTCATGCTGACTTTGAACTACGTCTCATTTTCCTCGAAACAGTATTCAAACGTATCTCAAATGTGCTCCATGCTGAGATTTTTAACATTCATTTCCACCCATTTCTCTTTCCTTTTCTTTTGCCTCGTGGGGCTCAGCAAGAGCCAGGAATGGCTTTTCTGTGTTACGGGCTGCGCTTGGCCGTGGCGGCTCCACCTGCGCAAACGCTCCGGTCCCACCTCTGCGGGATGCGCAGCGAAGCCCAGGAACCGCGCACGGGGTCGGGGCTGCCAGCGCAGGAGGAGGCGACGCTCCTGCTCTTGTACCGCAGTCCGGCCCCAGATTTCAGCCCTGCCTGCGTGGTACCGCCGCAGGGTTACCCCGGCGAGGGACATTCTCACCGAGGAGCCCGACGCGCACTGCTGACGCCAGGGCATGCACGTGCAAGTACACACAGCATTTGGCGTCGGTAAGAGGTTCGCCGGCCGATGAGCAACGCGGAGCTGGCAGGACGGCAGAGGGTGAGGGTTAAACAAGCTCCTGCAAGCGTAAAGAAAAACAACTTTTAAGATTCACTTTTAAGACAGGGTGCTGGGCCATCTTGTCTAGACTGTGCTTTTGCCAAGAGAGGTTGGACCAGACGGTCCTTGAGGTCCCTTCCAAGCTGGCGTTCCGTGGTTCTGTGACTGTCTGGAAAGCACAGGCAGCTCTGACGGTCGGACCTGGCTTTGCAGAGGCATTTATCCACAGGAGAGGCTCGTTTAAGCTCTGCAGCAGCTTTAAAAACCTAAGTGGTGTATTAAATAATTCACCGAGTGCCCGGCAGCGTGGTGGGACCCCTCGGAAGGACATTGGGAAAAGAGGCAGTTCATAAAAGCATTTACAGCCCTTCGCCAGTCCGGCAGAGACCAAGGCAGCAGTACAGCCGGGAAAGGAGCAGAGGGAGACCGTCCCCGCCTGGCTTGGGGCTGGACACGGCACTGAACCCGCGGAAGGTCTGTCCTGCCCGGGGCCGGCGGCGCGAGGCAGAGACCACCCTGCCGCCCCTTGCCACCGCTGGGACGGCGTCACGGGGGACGCTGCCGTTGCCACCTCTTGTACCGCCTGCTGCCTAATGGCCCTTGGCTTACAGACCCTTGTTCTCCTCCAAAACCCAAAACTGGCTTTTGGGGCTTATTCCTGATTATGTTAATCTCTTAGGAAAAGCTGTTTTCTAGCCCATTTGTACGTCTACACCCAAGCAGCGTTTGGCAACACAAGGTCTGCTAACAGCGTCACGGCAGCCGGGGGAAAACATGGTGCATCCTTGTGAACGGCTCCTGAGTTTTCCGGCTGAGAAAGGGGCGAGGCGCTGGCAGAGCCGGGCTCTGCCACGGGGAGAGCTGCCGGGGCCCACCACGGCCCGTGAGCCCGGGGCGCCAGCTTGGGCAAGGAGGTTGCTGTTTCCAGCATCGAAGGCTGAAGAGACGTGAGCAGTCTCAGCCCCTGTAACGAAGCCGACGGACCCGAGAGGCTGCCGTGGCCCCGCTCGGTGCGGCCGCTCCTGCCGGCGCAGAGGCGTGCGATGGCCGGGACCAGGAGTCCCGCGGGCGACGGGGCAGGGGTGCGGCAGTGCGATACGGGGTGCCCAGGGGTCTCCCCCGCCTGGCCGGGGAACGGAGGGATGAAACCCGCTGCAAGTTGGCTGGGGCGGGAGCGAAGCCCTTGCGGGGCCAAGAGAGGGGCCGAGCCGCGGGCTGAGCGTCGCAGGGATGAAGGTCACCATTGGCACAAGAGAAGCGGCACAGCCCCGGTGAGCTGAGTCTCAAAACATGATGAGTTCACCATGTGGAGAGAGAGCCCAGACCTGTGCTCCCGCTCCCTCCCTCCCCCCCCGCCGCCTCCCCCTGCGCCGCCTCCTCTCCCTCTGCCTCCCGCTTCAGTACTGCAATGGTTAAAACACAGATATTGCCTTTCTGCTCAGTGAACCAAGTGATAGGATTGCAGTTAATGGTAATTTGAACATGTTTGGTCAACTAGAAATACATAACTAGATTGAAACATGAAAATGCCCTATGAATTTATACAACTGATGCATTTGAACGCAGTCAGCTGTTAACTTCATTGCAAGAAGGATGGGAGAAATAATTTGCAACAACCCACACGTTTTTTATTGAACCTTTGCAAAGAGGAATAATGTATCAAATGTACCTATATGTCTGCCTCACACCTACATATAGCATCACTGCTCAGATATTAGTAGGCTGCAGCATTCAGGTTCAGATATAAGAGGTTTTCAACTACAAAAGATCTCTCTCTCATCTGACCTTGCTGCTTTGATTGCCAGAGCTCTCCTGGCGGCTGCGGGCACACGGTCACGGTCTGCTTCTCCTCCCTCCCGCCTAAGTCGGGGACCTCACTCTTAAGTTGCACTTTGAGTTGCACACTGACCATCAGGCCATCCCGCTCATCCATCCTGCCACTCAAAGAAGACTCTGCTGGTGCCATGGCCACACGCAGAACAAAGTATCCCAAACCTCCTCCCCACTCGGAGCTGTCAGTGAGCCTGGCCAGGATACTACTGGCTTTTCTGAGAAACGCGTCAGAGAAATAGGTCATGCCTGCCTTTTCCGCAGCATCCATGAAAGGAGGTGGGAGCAGATCTAGCTGCGATCCCCCCAAAGAAATTCATTCCTATGCAGAGCTTGAGGTATTTCAAGCTAGAGCTGCAGACCTGGACGTTTCTGCCGGGATCTGCTCCAAACTGTCATCCAAACCTCCCGTCCCATCCCATCCCATCCCATCCCATCCCATCCCATCCCGTCCCATCCCATCCCATCCCATCCCATCCCGTCTCTCTTGTTCCCCTGCCGGGCGTTTTCCCTGCCACTTGTCACATTCCCTGAGAGGGGGATGAAGCTCTTGGATGGTCCATCTGCGCAGCCCTCCCTGGTGGGTTAAAGGAGGGAAGAGAGGATGGAGTCGGGGCCGTGCCTGTCCCGCGTCTCGCGATGAGGCTGGGGCTCCGCATCCCTCGCTCACGAGCTTGAGAGGACGGAGCCCACTGAATTGCCAATGAATGCTCCAGCTTTCCTTATTTAGACTTCACCATTTTCTCCTCTCATCTTGTTAAAGGATGTAATTTATGTTGTGTGTGTCCATTTACGAGCCATTATGTCCTAAATGAAAGAAGAGACGAAACATATTCTCTATTTAAAGCTTCCAAAATAGGTCTGATTAATATGTCCAATTGATTGTTCAGCTGTTCTACTTGCTAATCTGCAAAAACTAATTAGGCAAGTGGGAAACCAAAATACTGGGTCATTTCCATCGTGTGTTAATGAATGTTCTTCAGTTTAGCAAATGTTTTGTTTCCACCACGGAAAAAGAATAACATCGGAGATAGATCTGGCTGCCATATAGAGAAAGCTGTGCTACCAGTTAGATCCATAATTGATAAGTCGGAGTAGACTGGCTTGCAAAAAGATATGTATTGACTTGTTAGGAAGCCTGTGTTTTGGGCCAGACTGCAAACCAGCTTTCCGGGGTGAATCCATTCAAGAAAGGCGGTACTTTACTCACATTCCCAAGCTAACGGCCCTTCTTTCCCTCTCACATCACCACCCCAACTAATAATGTCTTTTTGCTCAAGGGATGCCTTTCTGAAAGTGTCCTAGAGGGCCTTCAGATATTCTGGAAAGATCCTCTTCTTCCCTCAGAAATATCTCAGAGATTGTTTCCTGCAACTTTCCATTTGCAATTTGCTGCCAAATAAGTGGATTTGCTCTCAGTGCTTCAGTTTTGGAGCATCTGCACATCACATCCTTAATTGTCCCAGTTGCCACTGAGGCTGGTGGGAGCTGCGTGATCGAAGGCCTTCGCTACCTGGGAACGGGCACCTGAAAGCACGGGCGCTGAAAAGGGCGACTCCGAGTCAGGAAGAGGGGGCAGAGAAAGAGAAAGCTGCGCGGGTGCGGGCAGGAATTTGCCTGCAGCCCAGCAGCAGCAGCAGCCAAGTGCTCATCTCCGCGTTTCATTACGCCAAGGAGAGTTAGTTGAGATGCAAATGTATGCACTTTGTAAACAACCCTTTTTACTGCAGGTTAAAAGCCAGTTTCTGGAATCACATAGAGAGGAGACAATTAAAGCAACTCCCAGGCTGTGGCTTGCATCAGATCAGCACGTGCAGCACCGCTCTCCCGGAATACAGAGCCGTTCCTTGATCGGCTTTATCCCCTCTTGTTTGATCTGGAACTTACACAATGAATATCTAATGCCGGCGCACTCGGTACCCGGCACTCCTTAAAACTGAATAACTGATTCCATTAGAAGGGCATTAGCTCTGTACGCTCATAATTAATCTCCTCAAGAGAACTAATAGTTCAAAAGACTTGTGTGGAGCAAGGACGTTTTACATCACACAGCTCATTTTTCCTAATTGATTAATTTAAAGCGATCTCTAGAGCAGAGTTTTGTGGCACGGAACCTTTTCACCCCACACACGGGGAAAATAAATAGCTATCAGCGAGCAACCAGACCCCGTTCCTCGAGCCCTGCGAAGCGGAGCACAAGCACAGCGTGCGCGGAGCCGAGAGAAGGCTCTCAGGAGCCCTCACCCGTGCCGGAGCCGGCGGCGCGCGGGGACAGTTCCGGGCAGCAGCCGCCTCCTTTCATTCTGCGGCTCCGCTCCATCCCCCGGCGCTCTCCTGCAGCGTTTCAAAGCAGAGGGAGCGTTTGACATACCCTCACTGCCGACCTCTGCCCCTTCACGAGCATGTTTTGGAGGGTAATGGCTCTTTGCTGGCAGACACGGCGCAGCCCGACCCCGCGCCCCGGCTGCGGCAAGGAGAAGGCGAAGGTGACAGCTCTGCCCTGTTTAACGCTCTGCAGCACCTCCCTGCGATATTTGCTCCTTTGTAGCTCCCTCCACGGCGTTTTCAATGCGCCTCTTGTTCCTTCCCCACTGCCGAGTCGCGGAAGGCACCGGCACATTTGACATCCTGCAGCTTCCCTGGGAGACCCTTCTCCCCGGGGCCTGGGTACCGCAGGGGGCTGCACGCTGCAGGGACGCCGCAGGGATTTCTGCTGCCTGGTCAGGGGTTGCCCTCCTTTCCTGCCCGGGTTTTGTATCGCTCAACTCAGCGCTGCCCTGGCCCGAGCGTTTGCCAACGGTGTGACGAGCGAAGCGCGTCAGGCGGTCAGTTTTCCAGGGTATCCTACCGAGGGGGGTGCGGGCAGGGAGGGACGAGGGACCCCGAGGCAGCACCGCTGTCCCACGGGAGCACTGCTGGTTTTGCGGGACGCCTCTCCGGTGGCTCCCGCTGCTCCGGCAGTCGCAGCCCCGCACCGGGACACGGCGGCCCTCAAGCCCGCACCGCTGGGCCGGGGCTGTGTCCGGGGCCGGGCAGGGGAGGGGGAGGAAAGGGGCTGCGTGCGGACACCTCAGGCGGCCGCCCCGGCCCTGCCGTGCCGAGGGCTGGAGCACAGGCCCTGCGGGAGGATGGCAGAACCCCGAAGGGCTGTCGTCTTCGCGGGAGAGGATGACGTCTATCATGGCCCTGAAAGCAGCGGGCGCGCAGGCGGGAGGGCACCGACGTTACCTGGAGATGCCGGAGGCGACATCACCCGCAGGAGAAGGCAGCGAGGAGGGAATTCCTCCTGACGGTCCCCTGCCTGGGGACTAAACTCCCATTAATTGAACGCTGTCTCGCTGCGCTTCCGACGGCTTCCCAGAGAAAACTTTTATTGTGAACACAGAGCTCTGTGTAGCTGATATCAATTACTTTTCAGAACATGATTTTGATCCCAATGCTGCTTCACTGGATCAGTAAATAGAAAGTGCGCTCAGAGAAAAACGGCCTTTTTTTATAACTGGTGAACTGCTATTGCTGCTGACGAGAGAAACCACCCAGAGAGCGCGGGATAGCGCATATGACGGATAACTAACCACAAGTATCATCTGCTAAACTGAAAACCGTAATGTTTGCTGTGTGAACCGAACATTAAGGTGGCCTTCAGCCACGGCCGCGGCCCCGGGGGTGCTCAGTTAGCTGGATGGTGCCGTCTTCTTTAAGTTATTTGATTAAGTTCTTATAATTGGAATTAAGAAAGGAGTCCTTTTACTAAAAAGTGAAGCCACAGGAAAGACGAAAGTAACAAACCCAGACCCCCAAACAAGGCTTTGCTGCTGAGGAGATCCCGGCAAGGCGTTCCAGCGGGATGAGCCGGATCGTGGGGGATGCCCCGGAGCAGGGGCTGGAGGAGCGCAGCAGCTGGGGTTTGGCTGCTTATCGAGGAAGGACTCGGGTACCGCAGAGCAGGACCCAAAGGGGGCGGCTGAAAGCGCTGAGGGCAGAGCGCTGGCTGGAGGGGCAAGCGTGAACAGCTCTGCAGGTGCCCTCTGCCAGTGCCCGTGAACCCGCAGCATGGCAAACCTTCCGCTGCCGCGGCTGCTGCCTCCGCCAGGTTTTTACTGGCACATAAATCACTTGCAGAAAAGTTTGAGCACAGTTGAAAAGAGGCTTTTTGTCTTCAGAGCCGCAGCAGCTGCCTGACTGCAGCTACTGTCGTGTTGACTGTTGCGTTTTCTGCAGAACTACATTTGCTGGTCTCAGAAACCGTGTTTTAGTTTCAAGCTGAAATTGTTTTCTCTGTGCACCCGGCTTTGCCCGTGCAATCTGCTGCCGCAGCAGAGAGCGACGGGCTCCGAGCGTGGCTATTTCGGCTCCAGAGCAGGGCTGTGCCATTGGCGGTTATTATTACCATCAGACGTGTCTTTGTGCCAAGTCCCGGAGTGAAATCCCCATTGTACCCGATACCCTCGGGTATCCCAGAGCTCTAAATGAAACATCGGCCCCTTTCCCGGGGGAGCTGCAGGTCGGCACCCCCGGCGTGCAGCCGCAGACCCCGTCTTGGCAGCGCAGAGCTGTCATCCTTCAAGAGTTTGATTAAAACCAGAGGAGCTGCCTCTGGCGCAGGGAGCTTAACACCCCCCCTTCCCTCTGCCACGGATGTGTGGGTTTTACCCCCGACACCCCAGTTTTGAGGGTGGAGGGGTCAGTCCCACAGAGCCCTGCGGGGACCCCGGCACGGCTGTCGTGGCAGAGCTGTGATGCTCTGCGGCAGCACCGAAAGGTGCTGGAACACGGCGTGGGGGAGCCCGGCCGAGACCTGGCCGGGGGGTGGCTTGGGCAAACGATCCCGCGGGGACAGGTCCCCCCCAGCACGCCGGCGTTCGCGGGGAGGCGGAGGTACGGGAAATCTCCTTTCTTGTAATTAAAAGGGGATTCAAATGAAACCGAATTGCTCATTGTGCTCAGACCCGGGTATCAGAGGAACACGGTGTATGCTGGGTTACAAACACACCTTATTTACAGTAATGCCTAAAAGAACAGACAGCCCTTAATAGCTGCCGCAAATGCTACATAATGATTTTCCGTTATTTAATTCTCCAAGAGGTTTGATAGCTTTCCATAAGTCAAGGTTTGTTTGCCTTCCCTTGAATGTCACACATAATTCTTGTGGAAATGTTTATTTGCCTAATGCAACTTTTAGTGTCCAGGTTATTTATTCCTTCGGTTTGTCAGCTAAAAAGAGAGCTACCTTTAGCCTCAAGCCTGATTACTTAAAGTAATATGGTGGCTCAGGCTCTTTCATCTTCTCAGCGTGACTGAAATGCATTTACAGCTGAATGGCTTATCACAAAAAAAATATCTAATTTTAAAAAGTATACTACATTTTAATACACTTTGTGTTGCACATAAGTAATCTGCAAGCTAAAACCTGATCAGAAACATCTATTTTGTTAACAGTGAGGATTAACCAGTATAGGGAATATATATAGGGAAATGCAGAATGAGGGAACTACCGGTTTTTCATTACTATTATTTACGTGACAAGTCCCCAGGAGGCCTCACTCATCACACCTCGCCGCAGACGTGGAAGATCCATACATCCACATCACCGGAGCGGTCCCCAGTTCAATCCAGAGCTGGAAGCCCCTTCCCCAGCACCCCACGCCCCCGGGCTGCGCCGCTGCCCGCCCCCCACTCCCTCCGGATTTCTGCTAAAATCGCAAAGGCTCTTCCCGGGTCTGAGCAATCCGCCCCACTGTCCTCCCCCCTTCCTACAGCTCCCGGGCCAGCGGGTCCCAGTCAGTCCCCTTTTCCACTGGGTTTTCCTGTTAAAGCTGCTCCAGCTCCAGCCCAAGTCCCGACTCCCCGGAGGAGCCACTGCTGTGGGCACACAGGGCCCGATGCTCCCAGGAACCACCCGCTCATCGGCCTCCAGAACACAGAGCTGCTAAAAAAAATACAGAAAAACCTGCTAGAAGAAATTACTGTATGTCAGAAATAATACTTTGCCCCCGGACTTTCTGCTCCCACTGACAATGAATCATCGTTTGGCATTAAGCAGCCACAGCTTTGTTATTAACAATCAATACCATTAAAATACACCTAAAACTTGACTAAATGTAATTACGGCACATCAAAGAATATTACAGCTTAAGGGGTTTCAAAGACCGCTCTGTGAGGATGTGGCATCGGCTCCCTGCAGCCGGCCGGAGTGCGAAGCAGCTTCGTCACCACGGCGAGACGGGGCAGCGGCACCAGCGGGCAGATGCTCAGTGACAGCGCCCGGGGGGGACCAGGGGGATGGATGGGGTCGCTACGAGCCGAAGGAACGTCCCCCCGCATCCGTCAGCACCGCCCAGCACAGGCACCGGCCCCTCCGTGCCGGGAGCTTAATTTAGACGTTCAACACTGCAGAATTAACTGGATGCAAAATAGCAATTAGCATAACAATCCTTCCTGCAATTAAGTAAAAAGGGGCTCTGTCCAAGAGGAAATTATAGAGTGAGGACTTCTCGCGCTGTCGCCCGCGAGCGCCGGGCTGGCTGAAGGGCGCTCTGCTGCACGGCGCCCGCCCCGTTCCGGACACCGAAGAGGGTGGGTTTGGGATGGGGACGGGTCCTTCTGTCTGTAGTCTTATTTTGATGCATTCTTTGTGCGTGCATTAGACTCCAGCTTTGTGTGCAGTGTGAGAATGAATTAGACTTTGCAAGCAAGCTGTCACCTGCTCTGAGAGGTGTGAAAAAATTATGAGCTGCATTGTGCTGGAAACTACAAATAGTGCTTACTCCCAGGAATAAACACATACATTTGAGCTATGAAGTTGAAATTAAGTTGTATACAGAATGTAGATTTATTTGGTGGGTTTGCGAGGAATTGGCGTATTATATAGTTTCACCCATGGAAATTAGGGCTCCTGCCCATCATTCATAAAAATAATCACATCTATTACCGTGCTTCTCCCACGGCTCCAGGTATTTGCGAATCTAACCCTGTCCACCCCTTCCAGACATGGCTTTAAAAGACCAGAGGACACAGCCACCAAAGGGGCCTTCAGTGCTGCTGGCCCCGGGGCTGGGCCACTGGCCCCTCTCATTCACGAGACCTAGGGGCCAATGTGTTGAAGTGACGCCCCTGACATGGTTTCCGAGGGCTGGCTCGGGCCGGCTGCGCACCCCGCGGAGCACCTCGGGCCCCTCCAGCCCGGCCTCGAGGAACGGCCCCGACTGCCCCGGGAGGGGACACGGCTCCGTCCTGCCCTCCTCCTGCCCCGTCACCCACCGCGCAGACAGAGCGGTTCATGCCTCGTTTGCTTTCTGTGCTCTCGATGCAAAGCAGCACAGATGGAGAAAGGTTACCTATTTTTAGCCCCTGACACTGCGCGCAGTGTTTTCCCTCGGATGGGGCTGTCACAACACCTCCTGCTCCCGTGCCAGGCTGGGCTGTGGTCACCCCAGGGACACGCAGAAGCAGGCAGAGCTCCTGCTGGGACAGCTCTGCCGGCGAGGCTCAACCGCCACGGTAATTCATCTGCCGGCAAAGCGGCCAGTTTACGCTGGTTGCAGGCAGCTTATTTTTGTGATGCCATTCCCATGTGCTGGAGTAGAGCTATTTCTGTAGGGAAAGAAAAGGCAGAAGGCAGCGTGTGAAACCCCTGAAGACTGACTAGTCTTTCTGCGGAAACCCACAATCCTTCCTTCCAGTTGCCTGTTTTTCCCCCAGAAGGAATAGTAACATCTTCTCCCTGCACGATGTTAAGAGAACACTGTTTTCATCGAGTCCGAGCTCAGCCTCGGGCTGCAGCCCCCCGAGAGCCCATCGCTCCCCCGCCGGGAGCCCACATCCAGCACCGTCCCACCGCACCTCTGCCGTGTCCCCGCCTGCCCCCGGGTCCCCCTGCGCTGGTGCAGTCCCGGTGCTCCGCAGGGAGAAGGATGCGCTCGTTGGTGCATCGTCCGCGTTGCTGCCTCCCGCGTCGTCCCGCTGCAGGCACGGACCGACCGGCAGCGACCCGGGAAGGAGCAGAGGGCTGGTGCGTGTGGGGCACCTCCCCTCGCCCTCTGCAGCCCGCGGCCACGGGTAGACCATGGCTCCTCCGGGCTTCGTCCCAGCAATAGCGCGTCGTCCACACACCGTGGGGTGGACCCTCAGGTGGTGGCAACGGCAGCTTCTGGCGGCCTCGGGGGCTGCCTGGGCTCACGGATCCGATCCCTTGGAACTCAGTGGAAATTCGGAGTCCTTTTCAGTTAGTTTCAGACCCGAGAGCAATTATCTGGTGTGACTCACCAGCACCCGGTGGTGTCTCCCCCTCTCCTTTCCCAATGACTGTTATTATGACCATCGAAACGGCCCTTGAAGGATGTGCTGCTCCTGACAGACACCTAATTGCTCTTGCAGCTGGAGGAGGAAGGTCACAGCACTGAGGGTTTCCAGGATCTGTTCCTTCTAACGCCTCCTTACCGGAGGCGGGAGGATGCCCAGTTTGCTCCAGAAAACCCTGTCCGTGTCCCCGCACCAGCCGTGACCCCAGAGCCGCCCGCGCTGACGGGGCGGCAGCCGATAACCGGCTTTATGGTCGGTGCTCTGCCAAAAGCGCGCTGGGGACGCGGGGAGAGGGGCGGCGGGCGCTGCCAGGAGGGACAGCAAGGCCAGCGGAAACGTCGCGAGTGTTTCTCACTGACGGCACAGGAGAGAGAACCCACTTGTAGAAACCTCATTATTTTGATTTAAAATATTTCTTTGCAGCCGGTCGGTCATGAAGGAGCGCTTAAAATTATTTTTAAAATTAGAGTTGCTTTTTTTCATGCCACAAACGTGCCAGGAACACGCCGTGAATGTCCTGGGTTTGCTGTAACAGTGAAATTGCTGAAATCGATCAACCAGTGGCAAATGCGTGTATCCAGGAGTGATCTGAAGGTTGCCAAATGCAAAGCATTATTATTTTTAAAATAACTGTTAAAAATGCACCATCTTAAGCATTAAAATTGCTTCTATTAACACACATCCTGTTGACACGTTTTAACACGGATTATTTTCCTGTGAAATCCGCGTGAGCCTGGAGCCAAACTGCCGGGGTTTTTCATGCAGTTGGGATCAGAGAAGAGGTGGGAAGGGAAAAATAGAGCGCATTCGGTCAATTCGAAAATCACAAGATAGAATAAAGCCCCGAGATCCCGCTGCACAAAGACGAACCCGGCCGTAAACCTCCTCCTGTGCCTTCGCCGGGGGACACGGGCTGGACGGCGGCTGCGAGGAGGGACCCCGAGGGTGTCTCGGGGGGGACGAGGGCCAGCCTCACCCCTGCCTCAACTATGTTAAAGCATCCGATTTTTGCAAACAAGGGGAAGGAGAAGCTGAGGATCCGCAGAGGGGCTACTGTGTAATTAATCTTTAAACATTAAAAACTAAAATTATATGTTCCTTATTGAAAACGGGCACTTAAGAGCTCACAGTCCTGGAAGCATCTCAAGGGTAATGGCAGCCACTCATTAAAGCAGACAAAGGAAGCACGGGCTCTAATTTGTCTTTAGTCAACTGTCTTGGGCTTGAAGGCCGTGGCGCTGGTGAGAAATGCTGGTAAAGTAATGAAGAAATTAAGGGGCTTCTAAAATTAAGCAAAATGATTTTATCTCTGTCGCACGAGGTTGATCTAAATATAAACAGAAAGGGAAACATCTAAAGCATTAGAAAAACTCTTAAGAATCGATCCTTGCACTTTATTATCTAATTTTTGTTAAATAATTCTAATATAATAACCAAATGGATGAAATTTTTCTTTCTCTTCCTCAGTTTTTATTAATTTGCTGTATTGTATTTCGATAGAGACTTACATGCTTGCCCAGAACAATCTACCTGTTCCCTAAGCAGGCCCGTGAAACGGTGCCACTTATCTGTTGCTTTTGAAAACGAAATCTTCCCAAGAACATGCACGTTGGGGATTTTGACAGAGTCTCGAGGTAAGAAAGCAGCTCCCCTCCGGTCCCCAGCCCGCAGCAGCAGCGGTTACCAGCTCAGCGCATTCACCTTTTAGGACTTCATGTTGTGCCTCAAGAAAGGCCACTGAAATCAACGGATCATTTCAAAGGATTCTGGATTACTCCCTAATAGCTTCGGAGCCTGCAAAGTGCTGAAGGGCAGGAGACCCCATTAGATTCTCCGAGACCGGTCCCCTGCTTGCTGCAGAGGAAGAGCACATCCTCTACACACCTTCCCCTCTTGCTTCTGCCGCCGCGCGCACTAAACGGCCCATCAGCATCCTCCTCCCCGCTGCGGGCGCCGCGCAGGACCCCTCCTCGCGCCCCTCGTACGGGGGAGCGGCGTGCCGGGCGTTCAACAGGGGCCGAGCATTTGGCTCAGCACCCCTCGGGGAACAGCGCTTTTGAAATCTATAGGGTTGAAAATGGCCTGTATGGATTTTCTATTTCCTTTGCATGTCAGGATGGAGATTACATGCTCATTTCTCGGAAGCTGAGGAGCTGCACACAAAAGCCTTAACGACGCCTATTGTCAGGGGAGAAAAACATTCCCCATCCATCTTCGATCAGCTTCATCCGAGCCCTTTGAAATTTTGATTATGCTCCAGTACAATGAGAAGTACATGATGATGGGGGACGACATTAGGGACAGAATCAAGGGGTGAGCAGTTCATTGCGATAAAAATACAGGGTTTCTTTGCCTGCAAAAAGCAGAGAGCTGCTCCCGCTCCGCGGGCAGTTTCCAGGGTGCAAATACCCAGGTCCAGGGGATTCACAGAAGCAATTTCTCCTCCAGACAGTTCCCTTTCGTGCCAGCTCCTGGGTTCAGCCAGGACAAAGAGGACCTACACAGGAATGTGTCAGAAATCACAAAATGTTGGCTTCTGGGGCTCTGGGAAACACCTGCTATCCTTCACAGTGATCAGTCGCTTCTCAAGTATTTCCATTTTTCACGTGCACTAAT
Organism: Vanellus vanellus; assembly: GCF_965231255.1. NCBI lineage: Eukaryota > Metazoa > Chordata > Aves > Charadriiformes > Charadriidae > Vanellus > Vanellus vanellus. The sequence goes on along the minus strand of NC_138927.1, from coordinate 8,013,690 downwards.
ATGCAGCTGTTTCCTCTATGTATTTCCTCTACACTGATCCCCTGTGCTTTATTTAGTGACTTACAGTGTACTTCTCTACCCACACTAATGGCATATTGCATTCACATTAATGCTGAGTTAATTCTTCAGTATTAGTATCCAGAGATTTCATGATTGGCTACTTAGTTTAAAATAATTATTTTTATTGTCAGTCATATAAATCTAGCAAAATAATGAAGCATCAAGAGATTAGGCACTTGGTACTAATAAAACATACCACACAGGTAATAATAATATAAACAAGGTATGGGAAACAATAAAACACGCAGGAATTTATTTCTACCCTTAATGCAACGACCTTCATGACTCTCTCCTGAGTTAGAGAATGACTTATTTCCTTCAACTGAGTAAATGCGTTGTGTTGTGGGACTTCTCTCCTGTCTTTGACGTCCCTCACTCTCCCTTCCCGTTGAGGTACGATGCTGTCATACGCCCTGGATTTAGACAGCTTCGTTCTGTGACTGCCGGGTATTAGAGACGCGATGCTGCTGCTACCAACAGTCACTAACGCAGCCTGGTAGGGGGGTCACGTCCCACCTGCCCGCACGTTCCCCCCAGCAGAATACATGGGTGACTCCTGCCACCTCCCCACGGAAGCAGCACCTCCTCTTGGCATCGCCCTCCCCGTCGTGGTGCCGCCGACAGGACTGCGTCTGGGGGAGTGTGGGTGATACTCCGCTCTGGGTCAGACCACCGCTCCACTGAGTTCAGTCCCTCGTGGGTACCAGATGCTGTGCGGGAAAGCAGCAATTCCAGAGCGATGCCCGTCTCCACCAGCACCAGCGGTTCCTGACCCTGTGCTGAGCCTTGCGGGCGACAATTTGGGTGTACGTGTTTGTGAAAGGTTTGCCGGGTGTGGGACAAACCTCCAGCTCAGAGATACCAATAGAGACGACGGCCCTTTGCGTTAAGTGCTGTATGACCCCCCTGGCCAGGGACCGTCACCCCCCCCCGGCAGCTCACAGCCTCCTCGGACGAGGCAGACAAAGTGCCAGGAAGAAAAACTGCTGCCAAGCTGGACACAAGCTGCTGCGGATTCCCCTGCGCTGAGTGAGCAGATCCATCACCATGCAGAGCCTTTAGGGCAGACAGAAGACGCCGTCAGAGCACAAACCTCGTCCCTCCCTCCTGTCTGGGTCACTCTGTGGTTTTGAGTCTATCCTGAGCCGGAAAACCCACTGCGCTTTGTTTTTGTGCTGCTAGAATTCATGCTGGTGGCTCGGATCAAGGCCAGGCGCCGCTTTGATCCTCAAACCCCGGCTCCCAGGCCGGCCTCGCGCGGGAACAAGGAGATGCGATGTGCTCCCTTAGCGCCCGGGGCTGCCCCGGCTCCACCTCTTCCCCGGCTGCCACCAGCACATCCCATCTGCCCGCGCCCCGCACGGCCGCCTCCCCTCCCGCTGCCCCGCTCCGGCAGCGCAGCCCCCCGCCAAGCGCCCAAGCCCCCAGAAGCCAAGCCAGCACCTCTCCGCGGGACCGGGAATCACGTCGTGCCGCCTCCAAAGGCCGTTCCTGGTGGGGTGCGTCCCCCACGGGAGGCAGCTCAGCGGAACCGGCCCCCTCGGGGTGACAGCGCCCGTTTGTTAGTTAACTTTGCCGGGGAGGAGGAAGAGTGGGTGAGTGTCATTAGGCGACAGTTCGAGATTGATGAAGTGGATAATGAGAGACGCAATGACATTATTTCTGCGCCTCAGAAGGCTGTGTGCGAAGCCATCGCTTCTCCAGCACCGCTCAGCGCAGCGCGGCCGTGCCGCGGCCCCGGAGCCGGGCAGTGCCAGCAGAACCAGCAGCAGAGCCCCGGGTCTGCCTCCTCTCCTCCGCGTGCAGTGCGTGTGGCTTCTTTTAACAACGCCCGTTATTTTGGTATGAAGCGTCTACAAACCCAAACCAGTCTGCGCGTCAGTGTGCTCCCGAATCCCCCCCAGCCTCCCGGCCCCCGCGCCGTGGCACCGAGGTGGGGGCTTTCTGCAGTCAAGGCATGGCATGAATAGACTAAAGCGGCTGAAGCTGGAACTTAATGAAAATCCGGGCTCTCCTCTTAGTGTCATTCACTTACTATTCAGCCCAACCTCTGCATTGGGAAATTAGCCACAGAATTCATCTTCTCAGGGAAGGTCAGTTCAAATCTCGTGCCCGTTTCTGAGAACAAATTTTATCTCCTACAATGCCAGTTAGAAGGAACGGGAGAGCATCATTCCTTGTAAACGAGAGGACAGCTTTCGGTGGCTCACATTAACAGCACTCGCCGGAACCACAGAAGAGGCTGTAATAAACTGCTGGGGAGAATCCGTCCCGGTGCCCGGCTGGGGACCTGCCCGGCCCCGCACGCCCCGTCTCTCCCGCCTCGCACCCCGCAGCACGGCCACGCACACCCCCCTGTCCCCATCCCCGTCCCACACCACTCCGGCAAACCAACGGCAGGAGCAGCAGACCGCCGCAGCGCCGGCACCGAGATAAGGTGACCACGGCGTGGCCCCGGCGGCGCGCGGCACCCGTGGCGGAGCGTCGGCGAGGCGGCACTGCCAGGCAGGGCACGTGGGAACTGGGAGCGTTACTCATCTCCTGGGCCTCCCCCGGCGTTTCGCTGTTGAAATGTTCTGACCTGTTCTAACCCCGGCATCCTTAAAATACCCCTCTCCCATTTAATGAGAGCGGTTTCGCCACGAGAAGCCTGACAGCCCCTTCATTCCAGCCCGGAGGGGTGAGAAATTGCTGACCCCAAGAGTAAAATGCTTAAAATCATTAGTGACTGCTTTGGTGGCAGACTATTACACGCAAATTTCTGCTCAGTGATTAATTTAATCACAGTAAATGGTTCCACTGTTCACTTCATGGGAATTGATGAAATAAGAGAAATCAGTTCTTTTCTGAGTTACATTACTGAAAAGCAAATTTTGGCACAAAATGAAAGTTTAATTTAATTATAAAATTAAACTCACTTGTGCCGGAAGATGCAGCGCTTCCTTAAAAATGTCAGGAGACCAACCGCGGAAAAGAAACAGCCTCGCGGTACCTGGGCTGCCAGTGCCAGAACCCAGACCTAGAACAGCGAGTATCACGTAAAATGAAAATCTGTGAGCATTCAATAAACCTGAAGGCTGTCCCCGCCACTTACTCATCGGTTTAATATGACTGAAGAAAAGGGTAAATAATCTGTTCCATCATAGAAATCTCTGTAGAGGAAAACTTTAATTTGCTGCATAAAGTACACCTTACAAACTGTTGCCCCGCACCGTTTCTTTGAAATACAGTATTGGTTTCATTCTCAACTCACGAAGAGACGGGAGCACTGTACCATTAGAATTCATCGTACTTTCTCACATGAGAAGTGTGGACTGGGCACGGCCGGCGGGAGCCCTGGGCAGCGGACGGGGGGGCAGCGGGACAGAGGCGCCGATCCGGTGGCTCTCGGGAGCCGCTGTCCTCGGGGGTCTGGGACCCAGGCACAGCCCAGAGGGGACCGGGGAAAGGAGCCGCGCACACCTGGGTGCCAGATGTGCGGCACCTCGGGGTGCCACAGCCTCTCCCGCGTTTCTGAGGACGGCGAGCACACCCCGACGTGGGGCCTCTGCAGAAACTGGGTGAGGACTCCAGAATTAGCGAGTCTCTTGGCCATGGGGTCTACCCTGTGCCTGTGTTTGACAAGTGGCTCCCATCACTTCTGCCCTCTGCGCCCGGTTAAAGAGATTTTCTTTTCTTAACTGCATCCAGGCTCCTCCTTTTCACATTAACCAAGCCGACGATCTGAAAGCTTTTACCCCTCCACAGGCCAAGAAAGCCGCACTCCTTCCAAAAATGCCTCAGAGCTACAGAATACCGTCATCAGAAAAGGTAAAAAAAGTCACAAACAATTATTTATCGACTCATAGTTTAAGAAAACGTTGTTGTTTCCTCTCTCTAACAGAATAAAAGGAGATCCAGGCTCTAATGCGATTTCTCCCACTCTTCAATCAATAACTTCAACAATAATTCAGCCTCGCTCACCCCAGCCCACATATCCAGCCTCACTTCTCAGAGCTTTTGATGAGTTTGGGAGAATAAAAGGACACTGAATTACCCCGACCGTATTGTATGCAAGTGATGTGGAAAATGCCGCAACCCCCCGCGCCCCCAGCCGCTCGCTCCGTCAATAAATTCCGCGGTGGCTGCCACTTACCGCGAGTGCCGTATCGCACCTGGAAAACGCCGTTTCCCCGTGTCGGAGCAGGTGTCTGATAGGAGGCGACGGCTCCTCCGTTATGACGGGCAGCGCAGGGGTGCCGCGGGCAGCATCCCCCCACGCTCGGCGGTGGCCGTGTGTCAGCGCACCCCCTTTACAGCTGCGTTAGGAGCCGTCACAGTCCCCCTGCACGGCCTCAGCAAAGTTTAGTGTGACAGAAGCCCTCAGCCCGGCGAGACGGCCATTTCTGACTGCCACCCGGCTTCGACCCAGCTCCGCAGGGGCGGCCGAAGAGCGCGGCCGGGCTGGGACGAGGCTCGTCATCACTAAATGCCAATGTCGCTCCCAGTTCGTTTCTCAATCTCGTTTTCAAGCCTCTCGCTTTACAGCAGGCTCTTGACTCGCAGTGACATTTACAGCTCTCCGCAGCATCACGTCTCCATTACACACACGTTTATTTTGGTGGTCTCAGGTATCAGCTCTGGGGTTCGCCAGCTTTCTCCCTGATAACAAAGGGCCCACAGGGGATGGCGGGCAGAGACTCCCCTCTTCCCCCACTGCAAAGCTTATCTGTCAGGGGATCTGTCAGGGAGGTCACCGGGGGAAGTGTGGAAGCCGATAATTAATAAAACATCTCAATAATTGACATTTCCTAAAACAGCGAGCTCTGATTCTGGAAGGTCTCAAAAGGCCCCCACGCTGTGCCGAGGACACCGTGGACACTCGGCACTTGCTCAGGCGAAGCGGATGGGTACCCGCTCCCACCGCCTCGGGCAGTGCCCTGCCAGGGCTCGGCCACGGCCCCCGCTCCGGCCACGCGGGGTGGCCGGCTGCCAGCTGCGGCTGTGTCACCTCTCCCCCCAAACCCCGCACAGCACGGCAGAACAGCTCCTCGTTAGCCTCATCATCATCGTCATCTCCCCTGAGGAGCATTCACACTGGGTCTGTCACCGCGTTGTCTCTGCACCGATAGCCACAGCATCGCCACGGTCAGACTTCGCAGCACCCTCTAATGAAAAGTCCCTGAACGCCCATCGCTGCGGCGGTTCTGTTTTACAGAAAACCACATCCTCCCTCCCCTTATTAATATGATTAATAATTAGGGAAAAAATGCACCTCAGCTTGGGCTAAAATAAATATGTGAATAAAAGACAGAACTAATAAACCTGGACAGAATTTATGATTTTCTCAGACACCTCTTTGCGAGAGATAATGTTGCGCAGTAATGCTGATTTGCTGGATGAGAACCATATAATTTATCCTGTCAGTGAACATAAGAAATCTTATCTATGCAGGGGATGACTGATGGTCTCATGAAAACTGGCAGGGAAGCAAATAAAATAATTTTGTCCCTTAAAAAATATCTAATTATCATGTCCTTGTTTATGACAACGCGCAAGGGTAAGGACTGTGTCAATACCTACAACACAGATTTCTGGTTTATGCTCAAACTTTCTTTTCCTTTCAAAGTTTCGGAATTTTTAAAGCCAATAATTATAGCTGTTAGTTCTTGGCTCTGATGTAAGCTCTTCTTCACAAGAACAGCTCAGATACCTGAGCTGACACCGCTTTCCTCAGCCAGATCTCTTGGCAACTTACCCACATAAAAAGCACAAGCTCAGGTCAGCTCAAAATTATCAGAAACCCGTGAAACAGCCCGTGCCTGTGCAGGGAGGGGCGGAATGCTGTGGGGAACGCTCTTTCACCTGCCCGCACGAGTACTCGCATGCACGGACGGGGGCGTCTGGCTGTTCCCATCACAGACCTCAACTGCTCCCGAAAGGCTCCTGCACGCTGCTTGACTTGGCATGTCTGCGTGTCCGTCTGTCTGTCCGGCTCCCCACACCATCCCGGCAGCAGCCAGTCAGGCGCCCGCCCCTCCGTGCCCTGCCGAAACCACGACATTATCAGTAATTAAAGCTCGCTCAGATGAGGATATGAAGCAGAGGGAGATGAAGCAGCTCAGCCCAAGGGGAGCAGGACCCCTCGGGTCCCCGGGCATCCCCCCCGCTCCCGGAGCACCCGAGGGCTGCCCTCGGTGCCGAACAGCGAGGTGTAGGGCCGAGTTGTGCTTCAGAAGCGGGGAGGCAGGGCGACGCTGGCGGATGCTCTCAGAGGAAAAGGGGCAGCAGCAGGTAAAGATGGCGCCCCCAACTCCGGCGGGCCGCAGCCCCCTCCGCCACCGCGTGTTCCGCTTCCTGTCCCTCGCTTTGGCCACGGCACACACAAAAGCCCGGTTTGCCTCTGCAGTGTGTCCTGCGAAGTGTTATTCCCGCCCGTACGGGCAAGGGCGTTAGTTCCCCTGGCTGGCGGGGGGCTGCCTGCGCCCCGGCGGGGGGAGGCGCGGGCAGAGGGCACAGGCGGAGGCGATGCTGCACACAACAGCTCCGAGAAGCCTCTGCTGCTGCTCCTGCGCTCGCACAGCCACAGCGTCACCCGTGCGGAATGCCTCCTTCCCCTCTTCCTTGGTGGTTAAAATGGAGCGCTAATTAACATTTTTCCCTGAGAAAAACTGGTCCCAGCTGAAAGCAACCTCTTCCACAAAAAAAATACTGCTTTGGATTAAAGTCCGAGAGCTTTGACAGAGATTAGCACTTTCTTTTGCTTTTGGATTTTAGGGGGAAAAAAAAATATCTGTAATGTGATATCGCTCTCCCCAATTTTCCTCTCTGTTTACTACCAAAAGAATACACCTCAATGAATGAGGTTAAAGAGAGAAAAAGGAGGGTTCCCATCACATTTTCCTTTTTCTCTGCAAATTTAGAAGTTACTGAGTAGGAGAAAAAGTCAGGAGAAAGCATTTATTCATTTTACATTAGACTGTGGCAAGAGAGGGAAACCATCATCAACAAAATCCTGACAAATCTTAAAATAAAAACGCTGTTTCTTTTTTAACTTTCTGAAATGGGAACAATTTTTAAATTACAAATGTTTTTCCACGCACTAAACGTTTCTGTTTTTCAGGCAGCGCTACGGAGCCGCGGCAGGCGCCTCGTGCAGAGAAACCCACAAAATGTCAGTCGATTCAAACCTCCGGCGACTCCCGCTATTTCGGGGTAAACCGGGCAGTAGTCACCCAACGCTGCGGCGCTTCCCATCGACGCTTCCCCTGCCCTTCCGCGCACCCGGAGGCGACGGCGCGTCTCTCCCGGGGCTGGAGGTGCTGGTCCGGCGCAGATGGGTCCTGGCACGGCCCCGGCCACCACAAACCCCCTCCGCCGACAGGCTCAGGCTCAACGCAAAAATGTTATTGCCCTATTTCAAGATGCGGCACCGCCAGTACGGCGCTGGCTGACCCGCAGCCAAGAGGAGGGGTCCCGGGGCTGCGGGGGTGGGAATTGGGGCTGTCAGATGGTCCCCGTGCTGGTCCCAGAATAGCGCCCCTTCGAAAGGGAGAGGTAAGGTAAACAGAAATGGAGAAGCCGAAAAGCGACATGCTGACGGGAAGAGCTATAAAAATCACTGTTTGCTGAAGTTCTGGAAAGGGAAATAGAAAATACTCTTACACGTTAGAAGTCGCTGCAGCTAAGAGCTCGAAAGGTCACAGGTTTTGCATTTTCCTCGCTGCTGGAAGGTCTGCTAATCGCTATTTAAGCAGGGTTCACTGGTGAGGAATGGTTTCAGTGGCAGGGCTCGTTCCTCGCCGGGAAGAGCAGAGCTAGGTTAATAACACCTTATTTTGCAGAAAATTCCACTTCACTGGAGCATGTGCGAAAAGGACTTTGATTTGAATGAGGATTGATATCAGTCCTGCAAAGCCGGGCAACGAAACCAGCGACAAACCGAAGCGTTTATAACCGAACGACCAAGCTGTGTGCTAAACTGTAAACTTCTCACCCAGGCCGATTAGTTTGCAATAATCTGAGGAAAAGGTTTGCGCTTCTCTGCCCAGCAGAGATATATTGTCAGGTCGTAAAGCCTTCCCGGAGCCGGAGCCGCATGTGTGGGCTAATTGGCATAATTACGTCTGATAAATTGCCAACAGCAAACGTTGCTGAAAGCGGAGCCGCCTCCACGGTCCAGGGGAAGGTCCTCATCCCGGTGAAGTGGTGGGCGATGCCCTGAGACGGGATGAGCCCCCAACCCCTCTGCGGCAGCAGCTCCCGGCTGGCCCGGGGGCCGTGCTGGGCCACCCCGGACAGCCCATGGCGAGCTGTGAGCCCCCCAGCCGAGCCGCTTGTCCCTCCGTTGCACTGTGACACCGGCGTTGGAGCGGAGCGGGACAGCCTGGGGGGACACAGGTTCTCCCCCAGCCGGGGCACGGCGCTGCCTCCAGACCGCTTTGCTGCCGGCGCTGCAAGGAGCTGTACTGCTATTTTTAGACCACGTGTGCGCAGCTTTTTTGGCATCTGTTTTCTCTGCATTCCCTCTCTTACTTTTATATCAAAGCAGGCAATGACACGAAGGTGCTTCGCTGTCCTCACCCGGATGTCTTGGTGCAGCATGAGAAGTGGCAGACACAGCGAGGTGAAATGCCAGGAAGAGAAATGGAAAATAATAAACAGGTACAGCAGTGCAATAAATAAAGGGGATAAAATCAGAACAAAATCAGGTGACATTTATGTAGAGCATCTTCTTTGCAGATTACTCATGTAAAAATGTACCCGTATCATCACACAGCTCAGTTTAGCTCCACGATTAGATAATGCTCAGGCAAACGACTCTCATAATTCTGCATTACGTGTTCCAGAGCGAATCCTGATGGGTTCCAGAAACACTTTTCCCTACAGCTGCGAGCGAAGACGCAGAAATACCTGTGTCCCCGCAGGTGGCTGGGACGGGGTCTGGGCACGGCGCGGAGCCCCCCTCGGCAGACCCACGCTCTCAGCCCAGGTTATCTCGTTCCTGTGCAACAGTCATTAGGGCTCAGCGTCTGCTAATTGCCAGAGCATCACTTTTCGGTTGGGTAACACCGCGGCGAGGCCCGGCCGCCCCAGCCCAGCGCTGCCCACCGCCTCACAGCACGGCCCGGGCTCGGGGCGGCCAGCAGCAGCTCCAGCGGGATCCTCCCGGCACGGCCGCGGCGGAGGGCCACGGGGGTGGGCTGGCTGTGATCTCTGCCCGCCTGGGTGCCGGTCTCCACACCCCTTCAAAGGACAATCCCGGGTGCTGCAGCCCCTCCTGGTTTAGAGCAAAGAATAACTCCTTGCCATGATTTGTGGTTGTGTCTGTGAAACAAAGACTGTGCCCGGCCCAGCGCGGTCCTGTTTGGACACAAAGGGCTGTCTTCATCTCCACTCCTACAGCCTTCTGCCACCCGCCCCGAGTACGAGACCTTCCAGGGACGCCGGCTTTTCATTACGCGTTTGCACGGTTTGATGAGGCCGGAGCCGAATGGATGTCTTCAAGCACCACCATGACGCTGAGACTCACGGTAATACGCGAGAGTAACATCCCCTTGCCATCGCTGTCTGATACGCAGCACGGCAGTCGGGGCTATTCTTCTTGCAAACCCCTGCGGAAAGTGTACTTTGTGAGTGATAAGGGCCATAACTTTGTTTTATTTCCCCCCCCATGCTGTTTTTGGCTCACACCCTATGTGGTTCTTTGTGTCATTTTTATAGTGACTTATAACAGCCTCAGCAGAGTCAGCCGTGATTTACTTCTGCGAGAGACAGGCTCGCTTTTGTCTGCTTGGAGCTGAAGTGGAAATTTTCCCATTGTTGAGGCTTGCATGGCACTTAGCTAAATAAAATCAGGTAAAAAATGAGGAAAACACAGATATTCGCTTCGAATTAAATAATTATTTCTTCCTCAGAACACCATTACTACTCTGCATTTATACGCTCCTACAGCGGCTATTGTGTGAGGACTTCAAAACGCTGATGCACATTCAATATCTCTCTGCCGAGGAATACGGTGCCCACGTTAAATGAAAGAAGCGCTGCTGGCTGGACATCCCCTTACGCTGCAATAAAGCCTTTGTGACCCCCACCAGTGTCAGCCCTCGCTGCCCCCCGCCGACCTGGGACCCACCAACCCATCTCCTCCGGGAACGCGCTCGCGGAGCGCGGGCAGGCAGCGGGACTCAACACACCCAGAACAAGAGGAGGTAAAACCCAATTAAAAGATCCATTTTTGCAGACGGCCACCGAGTCCGAGTTTCATAAATAAAAGCTCCTTTTCCTCCTCCTGACCCGGCTGCGGGCCCCGGCGTAGCCGTGACCCCCCGAGGTGAAGGCGAAGGCACATCTTCCTTTTACCTCTGACTTGGGCTGCCAATCTCCCCCTCATTAAAGCCAGAGCAGTATGTCAAAGGTGGCAGCTCCCTGCTACTAAATTCCATCCCTCGTAGCACGTGTTCCCCAAGCCAGTGCTTCATGTTCGTTAAGGTTCATTTTCAAAGCCGCTGAAGCCCGTGCTCTCAATAACGTGCGGATGCCAAGCTTTTGCAAGAGATGAGGGGAAGGTGGGGGAGACACCACCATCATACCCTCTTTAAAAATTGATAAAAATAAGATTAACAGATGCCTCTGGCTGTGAGACTCCACCACTCGAGCATCGTGCCCGCGCTCAGCACATCTCCATGGCAACTCGCTTATGTGGCCTGAATAGAGGCGTTGGGAAATTCGGGGTTCGCCCGTACTTCTGGGGTGTTTCCGTCTGGTCAGACCCCGCACCAGTGACGGCGACAGCACAGAGTGGGCAGGGGAGCCGGCTGCGCGGCCTCGGGGAGCCCTGGCGGGACCAGCCGCCTTCATTTCTGCTGAAATTACCCAAGTAAATCGGCATTGCAGGCTCCGAGGCAGGGGGGTACCTTGGGGAGGAACACCGACTTTGTGGGTGGGACGGGGGCGAGTGGCACCGTGACAAATCTGGGATGGAGACTCCGATGACTGGGGCAGGACCGTCTGAAGGAGACCCGGGGCCCCTCCGGGTGCTGCTGCGGCACCGCGCAGCCTGCTGAGGAGCTGCTGCGTCTCCGCATGGCTGGAGGGAGAGCGGGGGCACCGGGGACCCCCCTTGGCCTTCATCTTCCAACACGTCCCACCAGGGCCGGGCTGACCGCTGTTCTCCATTTGGGTGGAAACACTCTGTTCGGTGCTCTGCATTCCCTTTTTAACATCTCATCTCCCTCCCTCCTGCGGCTGCCGCAGCGGGAGCACCCCCCTGGCCCCCACCTGCGCCACCGCTCCCCTCACCGGTCGCTTCACCTGAGCTTTGGCCGTGAGCAACGCTCGCGTTTCAGCCGCCTTTAACCCCCACCAGAAAGCGGTCGTGGCATCACGCGCACACGCAAGGCGAGGTCTCTGCCGCTGAACCCGCCGTCCCAGGCTTTGTCTGCAGCAGCGATTTCTCTCGGAGAACGCTGTAACTCCACACTTACAGCACAAGTGCAACAACTGCTCCGTGGAGAGGTGTTTGGGATCCAGCTATTGAAGCGGGAGTACTGGAAATCAGATGAGCCATTTAATTCTCATTAAATTTCAAGAGCAAGACAAAAAAAAAGAACAGCACAAAGCCTTGAGAAAGCCTCCAAAACTGCCCTCCCGGTCCAAACCAAGTTTATTTACTTTGTCCCAGCCTTGTCCACCACTATTTTTCTTTGTTCAACATTCACCTTCATCTAAACCGCCCGTACCCCTTTTGGAGGTTTTAACTTCCCTTTGCTGATAAATGACATTCCGTAAAGCACGTGCTAATGAGCCGAGATCCTTCATTTCACCCATGAAAAGATTAGTTATTGACAATAACCAAAGAGCAAATCCGTAGCTGTGCAAGTTGAGTTAATTCTGTTACACAGAAGGACATTGATTTGTTGTCGCAAAGCATTTGTTAACCAAAAGGCATTTCCAGCTGAAGAGGGACGGATGGAAAAACCCTGCTGAAGTTTAAAGTTCTCGCAAATTAGACCAACTTTGTTTCACAACCAAGTACGTGTTCTCCAGCGGAGCGAAGGCCCGAGACGAAACCTGCTGAGGTCGGTGCATTTTTCCCCCCTTTCGGTGAACATGAGTACATCAAAAATAGCATTCTCTCACCAGGCGGTGTTATTTTCTCTTCTTTTCTCTCTCTACAAAAATCATCCCTAGTGGCTGCCTGTCCACCCAGGACCTGTCCTGTGGCCACTTTGATGGCACTGGCCGTCCCAGCAGCACTGATGGTCCACTGGGAACGATTCCTCTGAACGCACTCTCCCCTTCCCAGCGCTGTACGTAGCTCAGCGACTGGCAGGAGACCACACCGCCGGGCAAAGCTGCTTCTCTCAAGCTAAGGACTGAGACTGCCCGCGCCCCAACTGCCGCCTCCCCCAGACCAGCCAGAAGGTGGAATCAACACCAGCATCCCTCCGCGGTGGGGCGAGGGGAGCAGAGCCCACCGCAGAGACCCGGACCGGGCAGGGGAGGGGGAGACGGGAGGAGAGGGGACGCCCCACGTTCCCCTGTGTTCTGCGGAGAAGTTAGTTTTGCTTTTAAGTTACGTTTATTCAAATGTAAAATCCTCAGCTTAAATTGCAGCCGGTTTTGTGATATTTAATATCCAAAGCTAGGAAAGGTCATGTCTGTCTGAAAATAAAAAGAGGTTTAATCTGGAGATTGTGTGTGGCAGGTTTTTTATGAAAATTTGGTTTAGAAATAGATCTTAAATCCATAAGGTCACCAAGAGGAACGTTTTTCTTTCTCAGAAATTTATCGTTCCCGTATCTCAGAGGAATAGAGGATATTTCAGAGCAGAGGAAAACAGAATCCTGTGCCTTCCCTTCTGTTCGTTTCTGCACCTGCACCCAGAACGGCTTTCTTCAACATCCATTCGTCATGCTCCTCTTCTGCTGTTTATTTGAATATTTGTGTTTAAGGTGCACCAGATAAGATACCTTTGTTGTACTCCTCCAACATGTTAATGCCATTTTTCAGTACTTTCCCGTTAAGTTCACGACAGCTGCTGTTTCAGCGACCCTGCCGTACAGCCCTGCAGAAGCTGCTCTGGCTGAGCCCGAGAACTTCGTCTTTCTTAATAAAAATGTCAGTTTGTATCCCGCACTGTGGAGAACACAGCACCGAGCTGGTCGAGAGAGAGACTTTACCCCCCGGGAAATTTCAGAGACATTTCAAAATCTCCCCGTTGCTCCCTCTTCCGAAAAGAACAGAAGCCAGAGGGCTGGAAGGTGGCAGCCGCGGGTCACCCCACCTCGGCCGGGGGCGTCAGAAATGCGTTCGAAGGGTGTGAGCCCAAAGCGAGCGCAGGCACCTCCCACCCCCCCCGCACCGTTCCTCTCCTCCGGCACAGCCGGGCAGAGCCGTGCCATGCCGTCCCTCTGCAGCATCGGCCACCCCAGCCGCGCTTTAGCTCGTCCCCCTGCGCCGTTCCGCACCGCAGCCTTTTCAGGACGCTCGTCAGAAGTTCGTGCCTGGCTGTGAGCACAGGACCGGTCCCAAACATGTACCCCCAGGGCACCGCGCGTCCCCTCCTGGCAGCTCCTGGGTGGCCGTGGCAGCAGCATCCACAAAGGACAAACCCACCAGCCCCCAGTTAAACTCTCCTGCTGAAACCAAGGGGACCTTTCCCGGGCCAGGGCCCCGGGAGAAGCCCGGAGGAGTCTGCCCGCCCGCGCCCGCCCCACAAAGCCCCGCGAGGACCAGCCTGAGGGCGCTGCCTCCCAGTGACCCCCCGGCCACCGGAGCCCTGCGCGGGACCCTGGCAGTACCAGCCCCCCCTTTGCGGTGGGGATGTTTATTCCTCTGACGGGAGCGGAGAATGCACCACAAAGCAATCTTCAGAGTATCCTAACGGATTTTTTTCTAAAAGCATAAATGTTTAGCTTCGCTCTTTGTCCTTAATAGCACCTTTAAATCCTCCTGCCTGATGTCCCTCTCCAGCAGGATCTGTGTCCAGCTAATCACTTATTCTGGACATCGCTACGGCGTGAAATACACTTTCACAGCTCTGCTCCTGGGCCCAGGCTGCTCCGTCTGCACATGAGCTGAATTCCTCTGCAAGCTCTTCTTGCCCTGCAGACTAACCGAGAGCTCCGTATATTTAATCATTCATGTACTTAGCATTAGTGCCAGGGAATCACACGTAATGCAAGGCTAAATTATACAGCAGCGTGATAGCTTCCTACTTGTGCATGCAGCACTTGAGTAATGGTACAGTGTGAGAGCAGATGCCAACCCCTGTTATGCTGCCGGTGAGTTGTGTCGTGCTTAAGCATCATTACTCTGTTATCCCTGCGTTCGCTCTGAGCGGACTTATGCCTGTTCATTTACTTGACCTGTTTTATCTTACATCGGCACGCCGAGCTAAAACACAACCGAAGGAAAGGCACAGAGAAGAGCGCGCAGCTCTCCCTCCGTCAGACGTGTGCCGCCAGCCTGCGTGGCTGCCCCTGGCCGGCCCGGCACCCAGAGCGCCGCGGCAGAGCACCGGCACTGCGGCCGTGGGAGGCACTCGGTGCCGGGGGTCCCGGGGCTGTGGGGCTGGGAGAGGCTGCCGGGTCGCCCCGGGGATCAGCTCACCTGCGCCGTGCCGAGCCAGCGGCCGTCCCAACGTCGTTGTCGTGTGCCCTCTCTGACCCACGCAAAAGCACTTGGAAAAAACCCCACACTGACCAAATCTGTCTACCGGCATCGGTTTCTGGCGATGCAGTCTATTCTTTCTCTGCAGAACATGACCTGCAGCCAGCGCTCCGTCTAACTGCGAGAGGGAGATATATACATCCCTTCAAATAAGCGAGCATTTTACGAAACCTTTTACTGGTATTTCTGTCATTCTGTTTGATCTTGTTAAGAATCAAAGAAAGCAATTACATCCTTAATCTTGTTCTATAAAACTGTAGCTACAGATAAAACCACCACGAGTAACATACGCTATAGCACAAACACAAAACAAAAGAGCAAAAATGACATGTGATCTTTGATGCCTGCCTTAAGACGCCTAGAAAGGAGCTTCAGAACTCTCTAAAATTTCAGATCCCTCCAAGACAGCTGGAGCGCACGCTGCAAACTCGCAGGCTTTTTTCTGGCACTTGTGTACCAAGAACAGAAAATATCAGCACGGCCTAAAGATAAGGTTTCCTTCTAATTCTAGATACATTTACTGATATGACTGCAGATCTGTGAGATTTCAAGGGCCCAAAGGGGAAGAAAAACAGAAGAAAAGCAAAAGCTAAGGGATTTCAGCTTTATAAGTATGGGGAAGAGAAGAAACTCAAGCAGCTATGTGCATAACATTTCTTTTGCTGAATTTTTTTTTTATTCATTTTGGGTAAAATCCAGCTCAGTGGAAGCGCTAGCTACGACTTAAAAATCTCATTTTAGCACCACAAAGCCTATTCCAGTTCCCCAGCAGAATTTGTATGGCATACGTATCTCGTGTTGGCTTTGTGTGCTCGCGTAAAGTCACTCATGACGGAGCCCCAGTGTGGGAAACGGGGGAGCAGCAGATGATATTTACTTTTCACTAAGCACCTGAATCCTTGCAAAAATATCTACTCCAAACCAAGAATTACTGCAAAATAGAAATTCATTGTTCCAGGTGACTCCAGACAGCCGGCGTCCCTGGAAGAGGACAGCCTGCACCACGGCGGGGACGTCCCCGCAGCGGGTGGGAGCTCAGCCCTGGGGAGGCTGCGGGGAGCGGTGCGGCTCCGGACCACGCACGCTCTTTGCGGAGGGAAGAGCAGCGCTCCGTGTCGAGGCAGTAAGTGAACAAAACGCAGCCCTTCGCGCGGCCTCGGCTGCCACCTCCCCTGGCTGGGATGGATTTACAGAGGTGGGAGAAAGCAACAGTTTGTCTATTTGCAGAGCAGAGAAAGCAGGGATAGGTGTCTCCCTTAAAGAAACAAAATAAATGCAAAGGATTTTAAACCCATTCCTGTAACGAAAGCGATCATGAGTAATTCAGTGATAACGGAGGCTACACGGAGACGTTACAGACCCGACGCACTCAGCCCTCACATCTCAGAACTAACCAAGAGGCAGTTTCCCGCCCGGGAGCCGTCAGCGGGAAAGCCTTTGCCGTGGGGAGCGGAGGGCGCCCGGCACACGTGGCCCCGGTCCAGGGAAAAACTCGCAAACCTGAGGCACTGCAGCACGTCCCCCATCAGCTCGGCATCCCCGGGACTCGGGTCTGGCAGCGCCACATCCAGTTCAACTAACACGTTTCCACCCCCGTCTCTGGAGCACCCGCACCCCATCACCGCCCCACGGGTCCCCTCTCCTCCGGCAGCTCCGGGTCCCGCAGGACTGAGGATGGACAGCGGGAGGACCCTCCATCACACGGCTAAGCTGGAAAAACATTAAAACCGGCATTTGGAGAGGAAATGTGACACCTGGATATTACACAATGTAATGGAATCAGCCAAGTGGTAAATGTAGCTTTTAAATAGGTTCTGTGCTCCCCATTAGCTTGTCTGATGCTGATTAGTTCTGACGGGGAAAGGGCCGGTCAGCAGCTTTCCCCAGCGGTGCTGCTCCCACGCCCGGCGCTGGTGACGCCCGAGGGACCGGCCGCTCGCCGGGATGGCCGAGGAGCCGAGCAGGACCCATCCGCTCCCCACCGCGGTCTCCTGCGCCCAAAGCCCCCGCGGCACAGGCACCCTCCTGGCCCGGCAGGATGGGGCGAGCTGGGGCGCCCCTCCAGCACCCCATGTTGAGCAGGAGGGGGCCACGGCGGAGGCAGCGGTGCTCTCGGGACAGCAGGCGCCCAAAGGGAGCGGCAGCAAACAGCAGACACGATTTGAGGGAAACTTCTGGAGTTGTGTAACGCACACAAACAACGAACGCCCGGCACACCGCCGCTGGAGGCTCAAGTCTCAAATCAGGAATATGTTTTACTTAAACACCTAAATATTTTTTCTTAGTATTTCCAAAACACGAAGGGGTGGGAAGGGAAGCAGCGAGCAGCGGGGCAGCCTCAGCCCGTCCCTCTGGCGCACACCCTCCCCGTCCCCCCGCAGAGGCTCTGCCCTCCGCTCCCCCCCGGGGACACCCCGCACCGCCTCGGTGCCCAGGGCAGACATCACCGCCGCGGCTGCAGGATGGGGTCCCCGGGGAGGGTCCTGCCAGGCCACGCCGCTGGCTGCCCGGGGGGGGGGGCGAAGGGCAAGGGTGGGACCCGTTTTATAGCCCTGGGGCATCTCTCCTGCTGGAGCCACCAAAGGGGTCAGGGGGCTGAGCTCGCCCGGGCCACCGGAGCGCTGCGTGGCCCAGAGCTGGACCCGGCGCCCGCCCGGGGCTACGGCACACGGCAGCGAGCAAGGGCAGCGAGTGGCGGGGCCCGGGGAGGGTCACCAACGGGGTCTCGCCCCTCACCGCGGCTCCTGGCCACCCCCAGGAGACACAGCGTGGCGGCGATGGCCGCGGCCGTGCAGGGACCCTCCGGCTCAGCTCCCCGGGCAGCCGCCCCTGCTCTGCTCCCGGTAACTCACTGCCGCACTCCCACCAGCTTTGGCAACACCGACTGCAGACAGAAACCTGTCTGCTGGGTACCCTGGGCCCATCTGCTCGCCTTAAAAAAAATAATTAAAAAAAAAAAAAACAACCAAAAAACTTAAAAAAAATTTATACATTCTGGAAAGATGATCTGTATAACTACTTTCTCCTTAACAATCTGTGTTTGGGTTTCTGTGGGTTATTTTCCTCCTCTGTGCCCTCTTCTCCTCCAGGAGGGACCAGTCCATCCCCAAACTCAAAGCTCTGCAATTTAGGAAGAGACAAAGGACACAGAGGTCTTCTGCTGTTTATTCCACTATCAGCAACACATATGAGCACTGTCGCAGGTTTATCTAGTGCTGTTACTCTGCATTTTTTTTCAGCCAGACGAGGTTTGTGAAAAGGTTTTATCTTCATTCACAGTTTCTAATAAGAACAGAGCTGAGATTTCTTCATTGCTTTGCTTTTTCGCTATGAGCTTTCCAGTACTTAACAGATTTTCAGAGCTACGCAGCAACTGCCTTTATTCTTTTCACTTGCAGTTAGCTCTCATGTTTTCCCAGGATAAAGCTTATTAAAAATGCATAGAGAATAGAGGCTTCTGTAGAGAAAAATGCAAATAAAAAATTCTAGTTAATTGGAATTTGGAAAGAGTTGTACTATCACAGGTTTAAAATCCAAACCAGATTTCCAAACCCAAGCTGGTTAGATTTGCTTTGGCCCAAAACCTGTTTTTAGGAAAAGTGTTTAATGAAAGTGTTAAAGGAAACATCAAGTCTGAGTTCCTTAAAATTCTGCAGTAAAGATGTTCAAAATGAAAGAGCCATTTTGACTCAACACGCCTAACTTCCAGCCTAAATGGTCTTGGGGTAAATCTTTACTTTCCATTCCCAGCGCACAGGCGGGTTTGTCACTCCCTGTCCTGCGGCCGTGGGGACAGAGCACGAAACCCTTCCCGGCTCCCGTCAGAAACACTTCTGCTTTGCGCAACCGTTTCTGCCCGGAAGAAACGGCCCGGGGAAACTTTTCTCCCGAGGTTTCGGGTAGAAGGCTGAGGTTTCCAGCCAGCCCTGGGACGGGGCTCACCGCCGGCTGCCCATCGGCCGGACCCCCCCGCGCCAGCAGTGGGGTTCGCAGGGCGCCGGCCCCACATCACCCCCTTTCCTTCCCCAGAAAATGAGAATACCCAAATGACTGTAGTGCATCAAGCGTCACTGTTATCTCCTTTTCTCAACAAACAGTCCATCATCCTCAGTAAGACTAAGTAAAAGCCAGTGTTTTAATTGTACTGTAAGACCTTTCCTAAGTAATCACAAGAATTCACAGACTTATTTCCTTTTAAAATGAGAACATTTATTCAAAGTAGATAAAAGCACCCTCTTTGCCTAGCGTGATGCCAAGAATATTGCTTTTTTACTAGAATAACTCCTGCTATTTACGCAAACATTGATGTATTACTGATACGCTGGGAACTTTCATTGTCTGTTTATGAACGTACGAGCCTAAAATCTTTCCCATTCAATCTAGTAAGAAGTATTGCCATGCGAGTGTGTACTGGGTTCCTAACCAGTTACTAAAACAACAGCTCAGAGAACTAATTAGAGCCTTCATTAGGCAGCAAATGTTACTCCATAGCTCAAAGAGCAACAGGCTTCCGCCAAGACGGAGCGCAGCCCTCGGCGCCGGGGACGCGGAGGCACCACGCGCTCACGAGCCAACGACACCGAGTTCACTGTGAGACCTCTGGCTGGAGTGAGGCGGTTTTGCAGGTGCGTACGATTGACAGACTTGAAAAGTATAGCAAAAAAATCAAGTAGTCCATCAGTTTTAGTTTTATTCTCTCTATAAAATACCTCTAGAAAAGCTCTGCAAAAAAAAAAAAAAAACCGAAAAGGATTTAACAGATGTGCTACACTTTTTAACCCTTGCTTACATAAAGAACATGAAATTATGCGCGGTGCTTTCCCAAGTTTCCCCTGAGCATCAAGCACTGCTCCGTGCTGGCACAGCTTCTTACGACCAGAGCTCCTGCGCCCGGTCCGGCCCCGGCGCTGCCGCTGTTGGTCCCTGCTGGGGCTGCTCCCCCACAGCCGCGGGCCGTGCCTCAGCAGGGCACTTTCCATCGGGAGCCTCCTCACCTCTGTTTTACACGTAGCGCGTTTGCCTTACCTCCTGTGCCAGAGTGTCGGGTGCAGCTAAGTGCTCCCTCTCATTTGTCCCATTTACGCACAGAAATCCCTATTCCCACTGCACTTAGCGATACCCTTTGAGAATTAGGAAGCGTAAACCGTAGTACATTTGCCATAGTAAGTTTTTGCAGAGGAATATTTGGGTCTGCTTTTAGTCTTCTGGAGTCCCAGTTAGAGACAGTTGCTCAAACACAGCCTAAATGTGCCAACACAGCAAATCCTAAGCGTTGCTCATAGAAGTTCTAAAGGCAACGTCGATGCAAGAAATACTGGTTTTAGCTAAATTGCTCTGTTCCTTCTAGCTTCTTCTAGAAACCCAAACCCGAATTTTAAAGCAATTACTCCAGCAGCTTGTAGCACTGCACAAAAGAAATCAGGAGGACTTTTCTAGGCAGTGTGGCCGCCAGGAAACAACGGCGTCCAGGGGAACAAACCCCAAATCCTTCTTTACATGCTCCGACGAGATTGCCTTAAGGGTCCTATGCAATCAATAAAATATCAGTGCAGACGTATCTAAGCTGGAGCCGCCTTTGCCTCTGCTTTGCATTTCAGGCAGTATTTCCTGAGGAGGGCTCTAACCAGCGCACCGCTGCTGCGGGTTCCCGGTGGGTGCTCAGCACCGCGCTGCTGTCAGCCTCCCTGCGCTTGCTCTGCCTCGGCGCTTGTTTTTCCCCTGAGCCTACACAGGCTCTTTTAAGCGTCCCTTAAAAATACAATGCTACCGGGGCAGTGACGCCGGAGATGGAGATGTATTTGCGACGGATCCAGGCTGCGTCCAGAGGGGGTCAGAAATGACTGTGCAGATTTGGCAGCGTGCGCGGCTCCGCGTTACACTGCCTGGCTCGGCACCCGGCACCCGAGCGCCGGCGAGCATCCCTCCGCTCGCCGCAGGTGCGACGCCGGCTGCGCGAGGAGCTGACATGCCCCAACGAGCACGAACAATCAATGCACGCATGAAAAAACACCAGACGCCGAGACTGAATTATTAACCAGGGAGCCCTTTTATCCCGATTTTTTTCTTCCAGTCAAATAATAAATAAAATGCTCTCCGGCCCTTGGTCCCATGTGCAATTTCGAAGCCTGGGAGCATCACCGCTGCCATGGACCCACAGGTCTGCTCTGCTCCCAGGGGTCTCCACCAGCGCGGGGCCGTGGGGGTTGGCTGCCTGGTGCCTCCGCTCTTCCAAATTGATCTCGATCGGCTCCTCCGCTCCATTGGCACCAGCTCCTCTCCCCCACAAAATCCTCCCCGCGCTCCCCTGCCGAGGAGCCATTACCAGCCATCGCTCCTCTGGTACGGCTGCCAACAGCCACGTCCCCCATCTACCTCTCCGACGCTTTTCCTGTTGTTAATTGAGAGAAAAATAAAACACGTAAGCGTGCATTTGTTCTAACAGCGAGAGGGAGAGCGGTGCCCAGTGCGGCGGTGACGGTTCGTACCGCAGGTGCTGCGGGCACGTCCCCTCGCAGGGGCTGGGGCAGCGCTGGCCCACAGTGGCCGTCCCTCTCCCCGGCGGCAGCCCAGGGGAGCCCCGCGCCGGCCCTCGGCTGGGACACGGGAGCAGCTCCCTTGGGCCCGGAGGCGCTGTGACAGAAGGGCGGGAGGTCCCTGGTGCAGTGGCACCCTGCGTTATCCTGGGGGGGAACCCAACAGTCGGGCGCCTGCTGGGGAGGCAGTGACGCTGCCGCCCCCCGATGCCCCTCAAACGGGAAATGTTTATTGCCCAGCGAACCCCTCGCCAAGCGTCCTGTCCCCAGCTCCTTCGGGAGCTCTGCCAGAGCAGAGGGAGCGATTATGCCTCCCATCAAACGTGCCGTTATCTCCGCCACCCTTGCGGCGCGGCAGTGCCAGAGGAGCCAAGCACAAACGCCTTCCGACCCAGAGAGTTTCTGCGTCAGCTCTCCCACCAGCGGCTGGACGTGGCAAAGCCCCGGCAGCGGGACGCGAGCTCCCACGCTGCCCACCCGCCCGGGCTGGCAGGGACACGCGGCCGCGCTGGAGAGAGCGACGGCACAGATGAGAAGGAACCGTCGGTCCGTGGTTTCGTCCCACCTTGCGTGGAACGAGCACGCTGCAGTGCAGCGACGGCTGTGCCGAGCTGGGGCGGTTATCCACACGAAGAGAAGCCGTGAAAGCAGTCACGGACGGAGGTTTAATTGTTGTATTTGGCACGGGGAAGCGCTGGGGAGCATCACCGCACAGCGCCAGCGCGGGCTGTGCCCACCCGCGCCCTGCCGGGGGAGAGGGCACGGCGGGGGGAAGGGACCCGCTGCCAGAGCCGAGCCCTCCCCGCGGCCTCTGGGACATAAAAAGGTAATTTTCGGTTCAAACAGCTCTGCCTTTGAATGAAACCCTTGGCTCCAGCCCAGCTGCCAAATCCCAGTCTTTCTTCAAGGGGAAAAAAACACCAACTGATTCTCTACTTTTACAAAATTCTGCCTTCCTAACATGTTTATATTAACCACAAATTGGCTGATTTCCTGTAATATGACAGCAGTCACATTAATGTGGCACGTTTGGCTGAGACTTTATGCTCTTAAAATCGGGAATTGAAAAGTTCTGGTTCCCACAGCAACCACAGGTAGCAATTATCCTGGTTCTGCAAATTTCTAGAACAGAAGGAATATTTGCTTTCTGCAGCCCTCTTCTAAGGATACGTCTCTCTGCATCAAAATGAATTTCTTTTTCTTTGTTTGTATCTCCATTTGCACCTTAGAAATCTTTTCTGTATCAACATTTTTGGGCAGTTTTTTGTACCTGCTACAGAACATAGGACCTCCTAAAACACATCACGCTTAATTTATTTCCACTTAGCTCTAGTCTTTGCAACAAATACAATTCATTGCACTTGCTGCATCACGTTTTCTCTCTGTATATCACATATAATGAATATCACTACAATAAAATTCATAGTTTGTGACAGTCCTTATTAATAACAGCTTCCTACAGAAAAGAAAGATTACTGCAGCCATTATGAATTTATACAGATCTTGCTTTTCCTATTAGAAGACATACAGTGATGCACACTGCCTTCAAAAAAGGACAAACCCTTTCATGCCTGCTGATGGAAGGAGCGCCCAGGAGAGAAACCCGCCAGCGCAAACCCACGTATGCGCCCTCCCGCGCGCTGGAATGAGCGGCCATCGGTATTTTCAGCCGATTAATGCCCTCCAAATGCCACACTCCCAATACAGCGAGAGGAGGAGAAGTGCAATGTTTCTATTAGGATTTTTAAGAACTTGCACAGCTCCCTGATCTCCCCCAGTATATGACTGCGATTAACGGACCAGTGGCTTGCTAGGGGCTTAGTGTTTTATTTTTTCTTTAATTAGCCAAGCTCTCCTAATCAGGAGTTCTTTATCTCCAGGACCCGATCTCCTGAATGCAGATCAGTGCTCGGAAACGCTGCACGGAAACCATGCTGCTACCTGGCCTAGTTCGGAAGATGCTCTTTCATTTGGTGAAGTTCAGTAACGCTGCAATCGCCCGGAGAACACTCTTACTGCCGCTTCCAACTTAAGACGCAGTTACCTGCTCACTCTACCGCTGCAAATTGCTTTCGGTTCCCTCCCTACCCTCCTGCATTACTGTCTAAGTGACCAAGATTGGAGCCTGCTTTCTCATCTACTTTAACTTTACGTTTGCCACTGGGAGCGTGAGTTTGCCGGGGCTTCGTTACCAGCCCCCGCTAAGGCTGCTTGTCTCGGTCCGGGTCCGGCTGACGGCACGGCAGCGTTAGACCCCCCAGTCCGTCCCTCCAGACCCTGACCCGAGCGCTCGGCTCAGCTCTGCCTCCGTGAAGCTCAGCCTGGTGGGAGAGGAGGAATAATTACTGTCTGCAGCTCAGCAGCCTGCCCACGCTTAATGCGTATTAGTGTTGCAAACCATCCTGATCGCTTTAGTACATTCATTATGTCCTCGGTCCTCCTAGAGCCAAGATGCAGCACTTGATTTAAATTCTTGCTGTCAGATCTGATTAAAAATTGAGTTGAACACAGTTGTACAAAAACTAAATTAACATTCTTTTTGAGTAATACCATATAATTTAATGCAACAATTAATACAATTGAGTCATGCAACTACTAATATATGTCTAGTGGAGCCTAGGGTTGGAAGCAGGCAGGGACACGTCGCTGATTTTGCACTCTAAAGGAGCTCCAGCAAAGGTACGGGCACAAACAAGAGAGCTCATTGGCACTTCAGCACCCCAAATTGGAGGAAAACAAATAGGATGTTGGAGTTCCACTGAGCTGTGTTTCAAGGAGGCAGTTCTCTTCGGGCAATTCCTCCTTGCAAGGTGGGCAGCAATTCCCATCCTGACTTTTATTTCAGGATTTTTGGAGGACATTCCCAGAGTCAGCCGAACACCAGATGTGTCTGGGGGTTCCTTACAGCCCGATGCCCACTGACCCGACCTTGCCTGTCCTTCTCGTGCTGCACGCGCTGCTGCAGAGTGCTGCTCCCTCCCATGGAGCACGCGTCCCCTGCAGAAGACTTATGTCATCCTGAGGGCACCGGTGTGCAGGAATTTGCTCTCCCTGGTCCCGAGCACGCAGGCAGCGGCAGAGCCCCCACCTCCAGGAACTGCAGACAATGGCAATTCAACACCGAACTGCAGCGAAGCACATCTCGCCCGAGTCCCAGCGGCCGCTCGTTCTGCTCAAGCGCCACACGAGTGATTTCCAGCTCTGAGCGCATCAGGATGCCCCAAACCCATCGCGAGCCTGTGTGTGAGCACACGCGACTGCGGTACCGCTCTCTGCGGGGTGACGAGCCAGCACGCGAGCTCGGGCCTTTGGAAGGGAGTGTTGGACTTCGCCACTCGTTCTTAACGGGGCTGCCTATAGCAGAGCACCTACCACAAAAAACGGCGCCTGGGAAAATCAAACCCTCCGTGGAAGGAAGGGGGAGCCCTGCCCCGGTCCGCGATCAGGCCACCACGACAGCTTCTCGTTAGCAGAATCGACAGCACACGCAAAGCAGCCGGCTGGGGAGAGTGCAGTGTGCCGCCAGAGCTGTTCTGTGTGTTGGCTGCACCAAATATTGATATATGTTATTGCCAGTTAATCCCAAGCAACTGTCAGTTGCTGAATAATCGACGGTGTGGCATCACAGCGTCCTCTGCAGCCTCCAGCTACCTGCAGACCCCTCCAGCAGCCCCTGGAAGGACGACTGGCGCGTCTCAACTCGCGATAAGGGTTTGCTTTACTCACTCTGCTCTGACAATTTCAGTAACTGGGTTTATTTGGAACGGGGTGAGGGCCTCAGGATACGGGATTCACAGGAACATTCTCCATTTACTGTTAGCAAAAACAGCTCGAGGCAAACCCTGTAGGAGACACCCGCACGCCACCGCCAGCCCGGCCTGCCAGGGCTGCCGGTGCCCGCAGCGCCCGCGCGGGGCCAGCGACAGGGCTAACCAGAGCAGCAGTTGGCAAACTGTCCGCACGCAGGGCTGGACCCAGGGGTGGCAGTGGGGTTTTTTGGGGGTTGTGTTTTGTCGTTGGCTGTTTTTTTCTTTTAAAGAAATGAATTATTCAAACAGAAATGACAAATTTTGAGCAGTGACAATGGATCTAAGAAATCATGGAATGGTTTAGGCTGGAAGGGACCTTGAAGACCATCCAGTGCCACCCCCTGCCCTGGGCAGGGACACCTCCCCCCAGCCCAGGTCGCTCCCAGCCCCGTCCAACCTGGCCTTGAACACCCCCAGGGATGGGGCAGCCACAGCTTCTCGGGGCACCCTGCGCCGGGGGCTCACCGCCCCCACAGGGAAGTATTTCTTCCCAATATCTCATCTAAATCTGCCCTCTTCCAGTCTGAAGCCATTCCCCCTCATCCCATCACTCCACGCCCTTGGAAAAAGTCCCTCCCCAGCTCTCCTGGAGCCCCTTTAGGCACTGGAAGGGGCTCTGAGGTCTCCCCGGAGCCTTCTCTTCTCCAGGCTGACCCCCCCAACTCTCCCAGCCCGTCAAACGGCCGAGAGGACCTGTGATGCAGCGGAATAGCAGGAAGGAATGACCGATGTTCAGCCTCACACTGCCCCGTTGTGCTTTACCCACCCATGGGCACAGCAGGTCCCCGCAGCCCCGTGCTCCGCACACCCGGCAGCACCCAGGACCCCGATCCGGCGGGTTTTGGGGGTTGGGACCCGACAGAGCACGGCAAGACAAGCGGCCCAGGGCCGCACGGGGTCTGCGGTCAACTCAGACAAGAAGCTCAATACCCTTAGTCCCAATCTCATAACCATAAAATCATCACAACTTTGCAGCGAGATGTAGCTAAAAACATCCACAGAGAAAAATGTCCCCTCTCGCAGAGGTTGAGCAATTCTGGACAGTTTCTATTTCTTCGCAGCTTTCACAGTGAATAGAGACAGCTCATACGCCGGGCGTTCAATGCAAGGGCCATTTAGGATTGAAAAATAGAGATAGGTTTATATACAAAACGGGAGCATTTCACAAAAACTCTGTCTCTCGCTCTCTCTCCAAGAATTATTGTCCCTTATTATACTGCAACAATGGAGGGATTCGCTTCCTCGCCAAGGTGAGCGCGATCAGTTCTCCTGTCATTTTGCAAAATGGAAGAGGAAAATAACGTTGACCTGAAATGTGAGCTGCGAGGCCGAGGATGCCATGAAACGCTGGAACCCTTTTGTCTGCTGATGCCCGTCCCCCCCACAGGCAGAAAGCGCCGGAGAGAGCAGCAAAGGCAGAGTGCCATGGAGGGGCCACCATTAGCCACACGCGGGGGTGCCAGTCTCCGTGCTGGCAGGACGGGGCGATCCATTCTGCGACAGCGACTGTTAGATGTGGCAGCAATTTTTTGCCATTAGCAGCATTCTGCAAACGTCATTCAAACTGCCCATCGTTTCTGTAGGTATTTTTGGCTCTTGTGAGCGCTGAGGTTCATTGTATAACCCGCTCATCACCTCCGCTCTGCACATCTATTTATATCCCCATCCACGCTGGCAGAGGAAGGTCTGGTTCTACAGAAAGCCAAGAGCCGAGGAGTCGCTGGGCAGCATGCTGCCTGTTGCCGCCTTTCACTTATTTTCACAGACTTGCTATAAATCCGCTTAACGTTAGAACGGCGGAGGCACGGTCTGGGCCGGGCACCCTGCCCTCGGCCCGGCGGGGTAAGACGGGGATTCAGAAAGGGCCGTGGGAGCGCTCATCTTGCTCTCCCGTCGCCCTCCGGCAGTGCGGCTCCGAGGGCAGCCGGGCGGGAGCTGCTGGTCCCACCAGCCCATCCCGGCCTGGGGAACCTCGGGCCGTGCCCTGCTGCCCCGTCCACGTCTGCCAGCCCCCGGGAGGGAGCCGGGCCCCGGCCCCGGCAGCAGACACGTCCCCGAAGCCCGCTGCTGGGCACCGAGGCCGCGAGCCCCGGCCGCCATGAGCCCTGCACCCCGCACAGCCGGAGGCTTCTGCCACAGGTACCGGTGCGCATCACCGGTTTCTCTACAGCCGTGGAGCCAAACGAGGGCTGCTCCGATGGGACCGAGAGCTTTGCACAGCACTCCCCGTGCTTCCCAGCGCTGCGGCGGCACAGACCGCCGGAGAGAAAACCACTGTAGGAGTGACTGGGAGCAGCTGTTCGGTGTTCAAGCACCCGTCTCGCCCATTAGTGAACGCAACTACTGTACAGGTACCTTATTACGGGTGCCACCAACATCTTCCTTCCTCTACTGAAGGGCACCGAGAGATCCGACAGCACTAACACACCAGAGATGAAGCAGAAAGGAACCAGATTTGAAATTGTGACCCAAAGCCCTGGAACAGCTTTCGGCAGCGTCGCAGGATCGCTCCACGGGAGAATATACACAGAGAGACAGCAGAAACTGCAAATTTCTTTCCCTACAGCAGCCGTACCAGGCCTTTTAAATCTATTTTACATGTAATTGGAGGCACCTGCGTTAACAAACATACCCGGAACTTGCCAGCAAACCACCGCTGCGGACCCCCTCTGCGACGTGCAGCTCCAGCAGTGCCATGGCCGGACTGCGCAGCTCAGGCTCTCGCAGCTCTGCCCCGGCTGCTGGGAGTCCTCCAAGGCGCAGAGACTCGATATCTCGCTGTATGGCCCGCTCGGGTGCGCAGCCAGCTAGCGAGGCTGCCTGACTTTCTACGTGCCTTATTAGATTTTCCTAATTCTTTTCTAGAAAGTGCTGCCAAAATAAGTGTTGGGCAATTATCTGCAGACGTAGCTGCCACCAGGAATAAACATCTGCAAGGAGACCTATCGGGAGAGCCCTCCTCCCTTTGAAAACCTTCAGCCACGAGAATTTACAGCAAGTGAAGGGACTGCAGCAAGGGGGGCAGAGCCAGGGCTCTGCGCTCGGGGCAAACTGGGGTACCTGGGGAGAGGGGCTGCGCTGTGACGTCCCTTCCACCAACAGACCCCATCTCCCGCCACTGCACCGCCGCATGCCAGAGCAGAGCGCAAGGTGGGAATTACAGCACTTCACCCCTAAACCTATAAAAGCAAACAAATTCCGTCTCTTCATACTCCACAGTCGGGGTTTCAACGGGCATTTCTGCAAAACAAGGCTGAGGTGGGACGTGGGCCTGCTGGGCAGTCATCTGCTGAAGAAAACACTTCCCCCTGGATGCTTTCTACCTGTCAGCTCAAATTCTGACTCGGCTCTTCCCCTACTCCAGAGGCTGCGAGGTTTTCAGATGAGAAGTGGCAGATTCTGTACCCAGAAGCATGGGAGATAATTTGGCCGGAGCGGCCCCCGGAGACCTGTCTGTGCCTCGGAGCCACAGCTCGCTGCATTCCTCATGTCAGAAATCGCCCCCGACGGCTCGCGCCCACTGCGAGAGACGGGGATGCTCAGGGTACGTGAGCTGGAGAACGTTCTTTTGGGGCTGCAGCCCATCCCAGCTCATCCCAGCCCAGCCCAGCCCGGGCAGCAGCCTGGCCTTATCCAAGGGAGAATGTCTCTCATGCGAACCTGAGCAGCAGAACAGCTCCGTCTCCCCGTAACG
The DNA here is from genome assembly GCF_965231255.1 of Vanellus vanellus. Classification (NCBI taxonomy): domain Eukaryota; kingdom Metazoa; phylum Chordata; class Aves; order Charadriiformes; family Charadriidae; genus Vanellus; species Vanellus vanellus. Next base: position 7,984,939 of record NC_138927.1, on the reverse strand, counting down.
GGCATTGTTCATTTATTGCTTAGCAGAGGTGCTCAAATTCTTCATCCCTAAAATTAATGCCTGGCTCTTTGAATCTTGCCCAAGGTGTCTTACCCCGTCTGCCTTTGCTCCTTGCAGTGTCTCTGCTCCAGAATACACCAACCGAACATTTCTGCCTTAGGTCTTTAATAAGAGGAGTTTTGCCATAGCTTATTATCGCTAAAATTAAATGTCACCTTGGGTTTTCCTCGCTCACTTTAGCACGCTCTGCTGCTGTGTCTTCTACATCTATAAAAGGAAACTTTATGGCTTTTTGCTCTCCGCTTCTTAAAAATTGCATGCAAGGAGAAAAATATCTCCCTTTCTTTTCCTTATTTTTAAATATGCAGAAATAGTTTGTGCAGTTGCACGTTCATTGCCCGGTGACCTTCTGGGAAAACTGCAGGACTGTTTATGATTGATGCAAACTAGATTTTACAGTGGCGAGAAAAAATACGGGGGGAAAGGAAGATTCTTCCTCGGCTTTTCAGACCTCTGGGGTTTTGCTCCACTGCTTCATAAATGAAGGTAGAACTGACCTATAAAGCACTTCATCCTGACCCGCTTTTACTGCCTTAACGCTGAAATTAAAGACACATTTGTCTGCAGTCGGTGGGGCAGAGGGACCCCAGAGGCACCTGCTTGGGTCTGTAAGGATATGGGGACATCGCTGGATAAGCGTTTCGGAACAAGGGAAGTTAAGCTCAAATTCCTTGACTGTATTCCAGTGTTTTCCTGTGTTGAATTAACCTGCCTGACATTCCCCTCGTCTAGTACTAAGGTACTGCTGGGGCAAGAAAAAACATTAAAGAAGAGCCTTGCTCTTGCTTAAATCAACGGGACAGTCCAGGAAGAAAAACAAATAAGCAAACCCAAAACATCGAAGGAATGCAGACAACCAAAGGATCAATAATGTAATACAAAATATTTTTGTTGTTGTTGTTCTACTCATTCGCTGCTCTTTCAAGCTCCCAAAGAGGTGTCTTTGGATGATGTAACATGGACTCTCCACAGACGCCACCAGGACTCCCCTGTCTCTAACCATCAGTGTCAATTCCACAAACTTGCTTAAGAAAAAATATAAAAAAAAAAAAAAAAAAAAAAAAAAGACTGAGCTACATCAGAGTCCTAGCACTCCTGTTTGCGATGGTAGCTGAAGCGGGTGTAAGAGATGGTAAAAGGTGTCACGTATGGAGTGACATTTCCCACTCCGTCCGTCCAGCTTTGGCAGCGATTCGGGATTTCCCGGCCGGTTGGGTCGGCAGCGTTATCCGCCGCCCACAGCCCGATCCGTCCCCCGTTCCTTTCATCTCTTTCCCCGCCCGTTTACACTCCACCCCGCAGCAGGGATCTCTGTACTCCGAAAGCGAGCTACTCCCTCTGTTTCGGCCCCGCAGGGTCAGCGGGTGCCCCTCTGCGGGAGGACCCCAATCCCCGGCTCTGCGCGGGATATCGCTGCTCCCGCTCCCTCCTGCCCGGGGCCGACACGGGGGTCCGTGCGAGCGCGGGGGCGACACCGGCGGTTATTTACAGGCTCTCCAAAACCCACAGGCAGGTTCTTAGCGATGCGCGTCAGGGAGGATCCCTCGGCAGCCTTCCCTGCGCCTGGGACCCGTCCTGCCTTTAAACTACTCTCAAATGGGTCCTTTCATCCTGAGAGAACACAGCTCCTTTCCCCCAGAATAACCGGGATACTTTTGAAGTTGTTTTGCCAGCATCCAGATCAAGCCGGGTTCATTTTTAATGACATCCTTATGCTCCTGTTACACAGCTGCAAAGATTGTTTTGATACTTCAAGAATATTTGACTCGCTAGTCAAAATACAGTACTGGAAATTGAATAAAAACTACCCTTGAATACAGAAATCACTTATTAACATGAACGCGTTCTGTAGGATACGATCTAGCCCGACTTCCCAATTAGCTCCGAGACGGGAGTCTGCTGTTGGAGCCAAGTGCACAAGACACGGGGCTATTAATTAACTGCTGCAGTTTTCTTCAGCTTCTGTCAGCTCCTAAATTGATTTTTCTCCGAGCGACAGGGTGCGTGTACAACACAAGAGAGCAGCTGGGGAAAACAGGCAGCACCTCCTCTGCCGCAGAGCCGAAAGCGTCACCCTGGGCTGGCGTCGGTCACAGGAGAGCGGCCGGAGCCACCGGGGCTGGTGCGCGGTGCCCCATCCTCCTCTCGGTGTCAGGCACGGGGGCTCAGCCCGCTACCTGGAGTTACTTGCACACAAAGTCTAAGGAGCTGGCCTCGTGTTGACAAACTTTCCAAGAGATTTGGTACAAGGTTACCCTCAGACAGCGGCGCAGAAGCGCAGCACCGACCCCGTGTCCGCGGGGCTGCGACCCGCCGGGCACAGCCGTGACCGCGCTCCCGGAGGAGAGCGCCACATCCCACCGCCTCGGCACCGCGCAGCCAGCCTGGCTCGGGCTGGGGGTCTGTTGTTATTATTGCTGAAATACACACGAATTAGTTCTCTTGGGGCTTTGCACAATTTCTTATTTTGCTAAGCTGCATTTTCTTTTCCAGAGACCTTATTTTGATGTAAATCTTGTAAACAGGGGACTAGCTCGTTCAAATGCTGAACACAAAAGCTCCTCCAAAGAAGTAGATCAAAAGTCTGTGGTTGGCTTAATGAAAGATAGACTGACAATTAGGTTGGGAAAGTCTGCACGGATTGGGGGGGGAAGACAGATTTAAGGGTTTTATTAATTGCCTGGGAGTACATTGAAGAGAGATGCAAAATAGCAAGAGAGGGTACGGGGGATGAACCCTTCTTCATTTTTATTACTGTAAATGCCCTCGATGTGAAACGTCCTTTGTTAAAGCTCACATGGAATGGCTGCACAACCGCTAAGTGCTGAGGCAAATAGAAATGTAGACCTTTAGAAAAATTGTTCAATATTTAAAGTGTTTTCTTTGCAATCAGGTGTACCCATTTGGATTTCTTTTCAATTTGTGCGCCATCCCAAGATTACTACTAGTGAATAATTACAGTACTTTTCACAAATGAAGTATAGATGATACGAGAAAAGCAGCCGGGCTGTCAATATCAGGGCGATAATGCACAGACATTGTCTTGCCGTGACACCGAAAGCATCGACGCTCCCTCGGCTGCCACGAACAACAGAAAAGAAAGCGGGTGGGGAGGAGGGGGCTGCGCCGGAGCAGCTCCTCACGCCGGGGGGACTGGCGAGAGAACGCTCTTAGCTGCGGTTTGATCATCCCCGAGCGTTGTTTTTGCTTAGGTTTGAACTTTGAAGGCATCAGCCGTCTCTTTTTAGGGGAAACCCACGCTAACAGCCAGGCCTGCTGCTCGTTGTGCCGGACGCCAGCAGCGCACGCGGACACTGGCGGGTGAAACGCGGTCCCCTTCGTCCGCCGAGCCCAGCGCAGGGTCCGCGGGGAGTGCCCGAGGTACGGACGCATCAGACCCACTCATTTACACAGATGAGACTCTTAACACGTGAATGAGATCCAAATAAAATGTTGCGCAAGGCTTGAGTGCAAGTGCCACGGCGCCAATCGCCACTCGAGACCATCCCACAGAAACTTGGCAATGAATCATCGCTGCCCCAGACGTTCCGCCAGGAAACGCGGAGCTACTGCGACCTACGGTACAGCCCGGGGGGGTTACTGGTGTGGGAATGGACCCAGCAGCACCGCGAGTGCTTTCCAGGAGCTCCTGAGGTAACAAAGATTGCCATGATATTAGTAATAAAAATAAATTAAGTATGGGACCATAGGAAAAGTGACACCAGGATCACGTCAGTTTGAATAAAAGTGGTTACTCCTTTTTGAGACTGTCATAACGATTTGCAAGCTATTAGAACCCCGATGAAGCAAATGGACTTTTAAAGATGCAAACTGCAAATAAGCTGTGGTGATGTTTGCGTGGAAGGCTCATTTACATTACACATGAGTAAATAAGAAGTTTCAGATAAAGATAACCAAGAACTACGAAGCTGGTCTGCCCTTTGCCTGCAGCTCTGCTTCTGAGCCCGGGGCTGGGTTGGCGTGACCCCGACCGCGGCACCGTCGGCCACATCCACGGTTCCGCCGAGGCACCAGCTCCCCCCAGCCCCCGGCAGCGGGGCCGTACCCCAGTGCTCCCACAGATCCCACCACGAGCAGCGCAGCGCAGCAAGAAAAACCCAAAGGTTTTATCTGGAGGTGAAGTCCGGAGCCAAGAGGGGCATTCTGCATGTGAAGCTCTGAGACCTCATCGCCGGGTAAAGAGAAGCAAAATAGTTAACGTTGGAAAGGAAAAATGATCCTACTTTTGCTTTTATCTGATCTTGGCTGGACACAGCAGATTATGCAGAGTATCAAGAAAGCAGCATAAGCAAGATCCTTTGGTACTTGAAATTATCCACATTATCTTAAAAATAAATCATGGCCATTGTCCCTTTGAAGTTCTGTTATTATTTTTAATCATGGAGCTGAGGCTTGGCTTTTCAGGCGAATTCATCACTAATTTATGCTAATAGATTTCTGTGCTAACGCTATGTGCGTATCTCCACATCTGTCTAGATGCCAGCGCCACGATAACCACGGGAACATCGGTGCTTCACCGTAACCCCGATGGCGGCGAGCGGAGCCCCGCTGCTCTGCCGCGCCTGAGCGGGGCCGGCACCGCTCGCTGCAGCACCGACCCCGAGTCCTTCCGTCCACGCACGTTCTTCCCCGAGCCCAAACCATCGCCTAAGCGCTTGGCAAACCCAGACATTTTTCTTTTCTTCCCGCCAGGTCCGCCGTGCCGTGCCCGGCCGTCCGGAGAGCAGGCGGAAGGGACCCGCCACGCTTTGCCGAGCCGACTCTGCTCTGCCCAAAGCTCCGGCAGCCGGAGCGGTGCTCTCCGTCACACTCGCAGCCTCATGTGACACCAGCACCGCTTTTATTTTCTTTATTGACACATAAAAGAGCTCCCTATAAAACGTATTACGGTTACGGCGCTGAAAGGAGAACATTTCAGCCATAACCTCTGCGTACAATAAACTCGCAAGGCGGAGCAGGCCCTCGCCAGCGGTGCGCACACGGCTGTGGCACGGGCTGCCGTCGTGCCGAGGGCTCGTCTGCCGCACGCGACTCACCGACAGCACCACCTTCTGCGCTCCCGGGGGCAAAACGCCTCTCCCCCATCGAACCGCACAATTACACCACAATTTAAATCTGTACCGTTTTGCCTCCTCCAAAAGACAGACTGTTTGAGGCCACGGTTGCCCGGTCCCACAGGGAGTATTTGGACACCGGCACAGGCGGGTAACACACAGACCCACCGCGTGCTGTGTCCCACCCAGGATTACTTGAAGGAGCATCCCTTCAGATGACAATAAGTAGAGACAGTTTCTTCCAATCACCTATAGCTGCTGTGAACATTACTTTTGGGGTAAATGCTACCTGCGCCCCCATCTCTCTTCAGTGCGCAACAGAGCGCCTGGAGAACGAGGGGTTCTCTTCCCGAAGAAGCGGCGCACATCAGAGAGCTGCACTGGGTGTCCGCATCCATCGAGGATGGTGACCAGCACAGGCACTTTGCTCCCAGCTTTACTGCAGAATGTTTTCCTCTCCTCCTCTCTTCCAGTGGCCTTAGTGTCCCAGTCACCTCCATGTACTGGGAGGAGGCAATAGCTCCGCCGCCTTTGCTGGTGGTGGGAGGTCTGCAACAACCCTTTATCCGAGTCACTATCTCACCCAAATCAAACCTACCCAAACCCAGTAGCTATGTATATAGAGGGACTTAACCGCAACATCAGTGACAGGCATTGCCAATGAAGGGACATTCATGAAAAATCAACAAAAAATGTTATTTATGTATTTTTAAGTGACAAATGAGCAGGTTTCAGGCCCAAATCCCACACATCACCATTTATATTAGTCAAGCACAGAAGCACGTGCTTGACCTTAAAGCCTTGAGTAGCTCTTTACATTTGATCTTGGCGTGCAGGGACCCAAAGCGGGTTTGGATTTGTTTGCAGAAATCGCGATAGGTGAACGCAGCGCTGTGACGGCTGTTGTACGCCCGTCCCTCCCCGGGGGGCTCAGTGCCTGTGCCATAACCCCCCACCATCTGCCGGCGCCGGGCAAAGGGCAGCTGCAGCCCGAGTGGCTCCGCGGTCCCCCACCGGTACCGGGGGCAGAAGTTACATCAAACCCACCAGCCCCTTTCTCTGCTTTTCCTTCCTCGGCTCACGGTAAGACTCTAACTCCTTGAATTTTTTTTTTTTTTTTTTTTTTTTAATATCTGTAAAAGCAACACCTCCAGGTGTTTTTCCGCTTTCATTGTCACTTGAATGTCACTGGCAGCAAACGAGGCTTTTTCCTCCCTCTCATAATGGCCCTGGCACGAGGCCGGGGTATGTTCAAGGATCATTTCATCAGGACCATAACACGCTAATCTATTTAGCTCAAATTATTTAGCCGCCTGATATGTGTAAATCTGACCAACTTGCAGCAGCTTCGGGCCTTGACATGTTTGCAATTTCGGTCCTGTGATTATTTTGCAATTGTGAATCTTTATTGTCAACTTAACAGGAGGATCTGAATAAGAAACCCTTACAAACAGCAGCCTGATCCTCCAGCGGGCTGAGCCGAAACACATCTGTTATTTTGAGAAAACAGAAACATGTAAACATTATTCTAGATTCGCCTTATTACCTGGAATTCGGTCCCCCCTGCCAGACCCCCGAGGACCGGCCCCGCACGGGGCGCCTGCTGATGGCCACCCAAGGTCAGACCTTGGCTAACCAGCACAACGGCAGATGCAATGAGCTCCCCTTACCGGGGGCCACATCGCCCTGCACGGGATGGCAGGAAAGCAAAAAAAAAAAAAACAAAAAAAAAAAAAAAAAAAAGTCTGATTTCTCATCATATTTCTACTGGCAGCAGGTAAGTATTTTATAAAGAAAAATATAAACACTTTCATAGTTACCTAAAATAACTGCCATTAGTTTCATGGTTTTGGAGCTGGGGTTTATTTGTTTTAGTGCCCCTCAAACTCGGCTGCTGTGCGGTTCTCTCCAGCACCACTGAGCACCTGCGGGGGGCGGAACGGGAGAAATGGGGAAGACTCAGAGAGGCCCAGATTCAGAGAGGGAGCAGCAGCTGGAACTTCCTAAGCAGCAGAGAGTCCCCGTTACCCGAAGTGGGCTCCCACGAGTCTGCGCAAAGCCCCCGCGCCTTTGCTCTCCCCCGCTCCCCTCTGCCCAGGCGGCCTCTCGTGAAGGATCTCATGGAGGAGATCGTGCAAGCGACCGGTTAGATCAGTTCTGGAAAACTACTATTCATTTCTGTAAAGTTCTCTTCTGTTGCCTCAAAGATAATTTCAGTACAGACAGAAGTGAGGAACCGCTTCCACGCTCCGGGGAGTCAGCGTCCCTGTGCGCAGAGCGGCCCCGCCACGAGTCCTGCCTCGTCCCAACCCGCCTCCTCCTCCTCCTGACTGCGGGCACTAAAAATTTAAAGCGAACCCGTTTAATGCGGAATAATGTGAAATGAATCCCCTCAGAGTATCTCACCTGTGAAGGGTGATTACATCTCTCTCTCATGTAAGAAGGACCTTAAACAATATTGGGTCTTACGGGCTTCGCCTCTGCTTTTGAGGAGGAAGAATGGATGTGTAACCTTCATGGATGAGGAGCTGTGTATTTATTATCCAGCAACGGAGGGATGGAAGAGCAAATAGGTCTGTTCAGACCAAAGAATGTGAAATGAATCACGCAAGTGGAAGCCGCAACATTGTTATTTGGCGCTGGAGAGGGAAAGCCAAGCGCACACGGAAACCCCCAGTTCAAAGGTTTCTCCTGAGTTTGTGCAAAGTGTGAGCGTTCCCAGAGGAACCCCTCTGCCCCACACGCTGAGGGCCACAGCCACGACCACGCGGAGCCCCACCACATTCATGTTTCAAGACAGTGCTGAAGTGACACAGAAATGGTATCTCGGAGCACTCTTCCCGCCCCATCACCGACCCGGCTGTGGGGAGCCAGGACCCCCCGCAGCTCCCCACACCTCCGTTTCACACCGCGGCCGCGCTGGCTCAGCCGTCTGGCCCGTCTGCCGTAAGACGGGGCCGCCTTTTCAGACATGGCACTGTTCAGCAGCCGGCGGGGCGCTGAGAAAGCAAAGCCTAAATACCAGTCGTGCCCCTGGCGAGACAGGGCGTCCCCGCTGTTCCCAGGACCCGAGAGCAAGCCCGAGTTCCTCGCCTGGCTACGGGACTGATCCGGGAACTACCCACAGCCCCCGGGCCCGCGGCACCCACCGCTGCGGGGAGGCAGGCGGGCTGCGGTCCGAGCCCCGCACAGCCCCGCACAGCCGTCCTCTTCTCCGCCCGGGCGCCTGCGGTCACCGCTGGTCCCCGACTGTGACAAACGACAGGTTATGGGGATTCCATCTGATGGCAGGAGAAGGAGCTGCCCCCACAAGTTTAACTCCCCCCTTTGCAGGTTACCGGCAAAGGGAACGTCGGGACGCCGGCGGGGACGGGGAGCGCTGGGGGGGACGGGCACAGGTCCGTGTAAAAGCCTACCCTCCGTTTGGGAGCTGTACACCCGAGCGAGGGAGCACTCTGCTCGCAAATATGGGCCCAATACGTCACAATGAAAAGCTTTAACGACAGAATCTTCACTGCAGAGGAAGGGCAGCGAGTAGGGGCTGGCGATCATCTAAACATTTGGCAGAGGAGCAGAAGTTAATTGGGAAGCTGGTGGCAGCACACCCTGCATACCTGCCAAAAATCAGTAGTCTCTGGCCTGTAAAATTCATATTGGACTCTGGATTATTTTTTTTTCGCCCCTTCTCTAATCTGTGAGATATCCCATTTCAATGGAGCTTGTGCCCTTTGGCATAAACTTTCCTCAAGTTTCAGTTCAGCTCCCACGACTCCCAACCTCTCCTATAGTAACAGAGAGGTGGAAGAGAATGAAAAAGCATTAATAAATCCTAAATTAAGATCAAATCTCAAATTCTACTGGAATTTGCTCAAAAGGAAAGAGAATCAATTGCAGCCTGTTCCCAGTTCTTTAAGGCAGCCTTATATTGTTTCTAATGAAACAAAATCAATAAGAAATGCTTCTTATGGTTCATTTTTTAAAGCTCAATACCAGCTACGCAATTTGGTTGACAATTATGAATGATCCATTATGTCATCCAGCCCTTTTTCTGCTACCCAGCTCGCCAAAGCCCGCAATCATGTATTATTGCTTGCAGGTACGTCTTTAAATATTGGTTTGCTTTCCACTTTTCTACAATGATCATTCAGAAATAAACTGAATTTGCTGATCAATTCCATTGACTTGAAAGCAACAGTTATTAATGCCTTCAGTTTGTTGCCGGCTCCTAAACTTTTCTGATCCATTAGTTATGAGCCCCCATTGACTGAAAACACACATCCTCACAGCATTGTTTTTTTCCTTGAAAAAAACAAAGAGCTTTTTGCAGTCACTTTTCCCCAGGAGGCACAGCTCGGTTTTTAAAACCAGCACGAGATGATAATGTAATTTCACCACAATAACTTCCTTTGTGGGTAAAAGTGACAACGCTATTTTTGAAGTGCTTCATTAAAGATGACTTCATTTTATTTCCAAATCATGCATTCTTCTCTTTCATCTCCTGCTTGTGTTTTCCTGGATCTATTCGCTCCAATCTTTAGATGTTCGGATGCACAGCTACGCAAGCGCAGGGCATTTCTCCGCAGGTTTCTGTAAGGCTCCCAGGAAAGGCGAGAGGTTTGCCGGCCCCGCGCGGCAGAGCGTGCCGTGGGAAAGCTCGCCGGGCTCGCGCCACAGCCGGCAGCCCCGGGCTGGGCACCCGAACCGCCCTCAACACTGCCAGTTGGGGGCTCCCCCGCCGGCCAGGCGGCCCCGGGGGGTCCTGGACAGCAACCCGGGAGAGGGGGCTCAGACAGCCCCTTCCCTCGCCTCGCCGGCAGCTCCGTGAGCCAGCCCGACCCAGCAGGAACCGCTCTGCCCCGGCAGGAACCGCCTCTCCCGTGCCAGCGGCTCCACGCTGCATATCGAGATTTTGTTATGAAAACGCATCGTGGTCATTTTCGCTTTCAAATATAGACATAGCTTTGTTTTGTGTTTTTTTTTTTTTAAAAAAGATTTGCTTTTCCCCCCCAGTACAAAGATCCTCCATCCCCCAATCCATCTCAGACAATCCTTCCAGCTCAACAGGAAAGCTAGAATATATTAATTTTGGAACAACACATAATCAAATGCTACGTGTGGCCACTGGAAATCCTCAGTGAGCACAGTCCTGGTTCTGTCCCGGGTCAGAGAGAGTTCTCTGTCTCAGATGAGGAGGGTGAGGGCGGAAACCTCCTCCTCCCCCTGAGGAGAGCAGGAATTAGACACCTGTCACCATTAAAGATGCTTTTCCTGTGAATTTGTTCCAATTACTTAACACTGTTGTTTGTTTTTTTTTTTTTTTCCTTACAGGAAAATTAGATTCAGGTGGAAGTGTAGGGATTTAGAAAGACACTGTTAATCAGTGCAGAGCCACTGGATAGACTCACCCAGTCTCTGCTCTGAAGTAGGTCACAGCAACTGCCACAGTATCCCTTCAAACCTGTTAAAAATCCAATAAACCTAAGAAAACCCATGGAAATATATCTAATTTGAAGAACACATTGGCTGGGTTCGATTCTGCAAATCATTTAAACATGTTTTTTAACTTGAAGCTAATGAATCAACTTACTGAAGTCAAAAGATACTTGGAGATCAAATCTGAAGTGCTCAGCATCTCGCAAGATCAAATCCCACAAGAGGTCACCTTCGCGGCAGCAGCTCCCACAGCCGTTAGTGGAAGTGGCACAAGGACGGTGCCCGGGCAGGACATCCCCCACGCCGCCGTGTCAACAAACTATCTCAAAGTTTACCATGGGCTATTTAAAAGTAACAATTTGTAACCCTCCAAATTACAAACTTTGCCAATTTCAGTGCAATTTACAAATGTGGAGAGTGATGGTTATGTCTCACTTGGTGGTAAAGAAAAAAAAATAAATCACTTTACAACGCTCTGGCAGTGAGGTGCCCCAAATATATCTAACCCCACCAGGGAAAACTCATGCTCAGAGCAAGTCTAACATCTGCTGCTTTTCCTTTCAGTTGAAGATATTCCCAAAATGTCCTATCGATCCCAAAACAAGAGGATCATTCGTTCTCCCCTGAAGGCTGTGCCGAAGCGACCTTGCTGACGCCAGCGGGAAGGGTTTGATCAGCACCGCGGGGAAGGTAAACCTGCGCCCAGACCTCCACCCCTGAGCACCGCGTCCGTCCCTGCGGCACCACGGCGACAGCCGGAGCGATGGTTCCCTCCTATTCCTGCGGACACCCAACGCCGCACGCCCGGGGCCGTGCCACCCGCCGGGCTGGGTCTGCTCGGGGCGCCCAAACAGGGACAGGATTTGGAGAACAGGAGGTGGTGGTAGTTGGGACTGCTGCTAGACAGAGGGGAAACCCGGATTAAACGCTGCTGAGGTGGCAGAGGCTGTGCCGTGTGCCTCTCGTGTTACGAGGTGGAGAAAAAGAGAACTCCTTGATCGGAATAAGGGAGGAAGAGCGGCGCCCCTCCGGCCGTCTGCAGGCGCCTGCCCCCGCTAGAAACAAAACCACCAAGAGACACGGCGTAAACAAGAAGGAGATTACTTCAAGTCACAGGAAGCGGGAAAGACGCTTTGCTGAAGGGGGACACGGCAAATCGAGGCTCAAAGAGAGGGAGAGCGGGGATGCTGCGCTGCGAGGCGTCCCGCCGGCGGCCCCGGGACAGACCGGTGCCCGAGTCCGGGCAACCCTCCGCTCCCCGGCGGCAAGTCGGCCTCAGCGCACACCCCACAGCCCGGCTGTGCCCCGGCTGCAGACCTGCAGCCTGCCCTGCCCAGCGCCGCCTCGAGCGCCGGAGAAGATGGACCCCTTAGGGACACGAGTCGACCCTTTTTGGGAAAGGGGAAATGCGAGCATTAGGATTTTTCCCGATTGACAGCTTGTGATCTGGAGCGTGTGATGTCTGCATTCGCTGGTGGACGAGAGAGAAATTCCCCGAGGCCATTTCTGCTTATTCTCCTTCTTGCTTTTGGAGCATCCTTGGGGATCGCCCTTTTCACAGAGGAGTACGGTCTGGAGGAGAGAGAGGGTGACACATTCTCAAGGAGGTTATTTACAAGTGTTCTTTTCTAGAGATCAATGTGTTGAGCCTGGTGAAGAATGATTTCAATTTTGCCTTTAAAACTTGGATCAAACAATGCTGACAACGCAAAATTCCCCACCATCCAGAGATTAAACTTGTTCTGCTGTTTTTAATAGGGGCCTGAGTGCGTTGCTTGCCAGCGGCTCTCAGCGCCGTGCTCGTTGTCTTTTAGCAGGTTCTGAGAGCACTCTGCAGAAACAACAGCTTTGCGCCTGCATATCGCTCCGGATGCCTCTGATGCGCCAGTTCAGTGTCAGACCCGGGAGCGCCCCGCAGGACAGAACAGAAAAAGCATTCTGAAAACCGGGTGCAAAGATAATTATGGCAGTTGAACAAACTGGATTTACTTCTGGATTACAACAGGCCCTTCTTATGACCTTGAACAATTCACAGTGATTGAGGGCATGACGGCAGTGCAAGGACGCCAGTGTCCTGTGCAGCGTTTGAGTTCATAAGAGGTCTATACTCAAACATCCAAAGCAATTTATAGCGAGAGGTACCCTTGGCATAGAGCATCTCCTGGGAAACGGCTGTCTAGCTGAGGTTGATCACCCTTGACTTCACCTAGAGCAGTTTACTCCCCGAGACAGCAATTAATCCCACCGTCTCCCCACCCCTAAGACTCCGTTGTTAAAAGCGCACACCCAATAAAAGCAATAGACTGCTGCTCAGGCAAACGACAGCTCTTATCTACCGGTAGCCGCGCTTGGTTCCGTAAGGGCTCTTTCCAGAACAGCACAATTCCTAAAATATTCACTTTACCGGTTGCAGCAGAGAGTGAGTTTCCCCAAGAAACTCTGGGAGCGTTCACTTCCCAAGCCTGTCCCCACGGCCCACCGCAGCTCACCGCCACCGCACTGTGATTCTGCCTGGAGAGAGGAACGCCCTTCAGCCCTGTTTGGAAAGCCCCGCGCTAAAAGGCAGTCTATGCCTCAGAGAAGTCCTCAGTCTGAGCTAACAAACGGAAGTTCTAAAGGCAAATCAAGCGTCCACCACCCCATTCCCTTGTGCGTGGCTGTAAGCTCCTCCGGCAGCGTACCGGCTGCCCGAGCACTGGTCTGTGATGGTGCCATAGCATTGCTGCTCATTACTGCAATACAAATAACGAGCGACCACGTGCAAGCAAAGCTCCGAGCTTTTCCCCGTGATCCCAGATGCCACAGCATTTCCCTCCTTCACCCAGGAGTCTCAGCCCAAACTCAGTACCTACGGGGGTTGGACTAGACGATCTCCAGAGGTCCCTTCCAACCCCGACCATTCTGTGATTTTATGGGGCGCTCTCCTCCCAGCGTCCCCGGGGGTCCCCGCGCCCACCGCCGGCTCCCGCTGCAGCCAAGGCGCCCGCTGCCCCCCCAGTCCCTCCTCATCGCCTTTGCAGAGCTCGTGGGTGTGCTGCTCTCTGCCTGCTCTTCATTTAGCCTCCGAGTTGTAAAGCATTATTAAACCTGTCCTTAGCCACTTCAGAGCGGCAGACAAGGCTGCCACGCTCCGCCAGCGGTTGATTTATTAGTCAGTTCTGCAAGACTTTAATCTACTTGGAGGGTTTTTTCTTCTTTTTTTTTCTAATTCATAAATGGGTATCTTTATATTTAATCTCTAGTCAAACTACTCCTTACTTGATCTTTAAACTGTTAACATGAGGGTACGTAATTGCATCTCTCCGGGGCCACATCCTCCCGCAGTGAGCGTCTGAGCCCAGCGGGCGCTCGAGGGCAGCGCCGGAACGCGTCGCGCTCGCCCACTCTCAGGCTGTATCTCACTGCAATATGCGAAAGTATTAGATGAGAATCATGATTGCTTTCCGGGAAAGATATATATTCACTCCCAATCAAAACATAAAGGCACCTGACTTCCCTGTTCCCTCGGGTAGGACGCGCAGACGAGCGCTAACTGACTGATTTTGTGTGATTTTATTACAAGCAGTCACAGGGCCCAGCATGCACGGCCGCCCCACGTCGTGGGACAAAGCAGGGATGGCCACAGCCAGCCTCATACGCACCGAGTGCCTTGGGGATTAAAAAAAAGTAGGATTTTGACCAAATAAAAACTGTACAGAACACATAGTTTAGACAAGACCTTGCTCTCCCTTCCCCCAGTGAAGGCTTATAAAACAAAAATAGTTATGCAAAATTAGTCACTTTTTGCTTTTACATGTTATAAAAAAAGCCAACACAAACTACTTCTCTATATACACAAACACTTTAAATATCTAATGTTTACTGGACACAGTTCTGGTTTTTCCATTTGAAAAAAAGCAAAATCTTCCCATAGAAAGTTATGGAAACAAACTATAAAGAGAAGCTCGTTATTTTTCCAAGGGTTTTTTCATATCAGGTTTCAATATGCAAGTCATGGTCCCACCACGAAGTGGAAGGCCGCGCAGAGCACAGATACAATCGAGAGAAGATTTTGCGTGCACTGTCTAAAATAAAGCCACATCAGCCCTGTTTTACTTGTACTGGGACCTGCTTAAAAATATTATTCTTCTGTCTCACCACCAAGGAGAAAAGATACATACAAATAGCAGCGATGAAAATTAAACAGGGTATTCCAGAGTCAAGTTTAGAGCCACGAGAAGAAAATAACTAAATCCCATCTGAGGCACCTCCTCAGGCGCTGCCGAGCGTCAGAGCCAGGGACTGGGTGTCCCCAGCGGGAAGTCAACCAAAAATTCACAGGTGGGGTCATAACTTCCTTCCCCCATCTGCACTTGGGAGCCCTTTTGGCTGAACTGGGAGGAGAAACCCAACCAGCAAGCGGTCGCCCAGGAGATGCCGCAGGCTGGTCCCTGCCTGCTGCGCCAAAGGGGACACACCTGAGAATTACCCGTAAATAAGAGATTAATTTTATATTCCTTCCAGGTGCAAGAAAGACTTGGAGACAAAACATTAATGAATTCAGAGAGTCATGGAATGGTTTGGGTTGGAAGGGATCTTGAGGATCACCTCGTTCCACCCCCTGCCCCGGGCAGGGCCACCTCCCCCCAGCCCAGGGTGCTCCCAGCCCCGTCCAACCCGGCCTTGAACCCCTCCAGGGACGGGGCAGCCACAGCTCCTCGGGGCACCCTGCGCGGGGGGCTCACCGCCCTCAGCGTACAGAATTTCTTCCTTCAATCTAGTCTAAGTCTCACGCGCTGTGTGTTTGGTTCGTGCTGAAGGACCAAAGGGAAGAGCGGCCCCTCCAGCTGGAGGACCGCCCGGCTCCCGGTCTCTCGCCGCCCCTGTTCCCAGCCGAACCTTTCTCACCCCTCCGGCAGTACGAGCACAACCGAGTTCTCTGGAAACCCGGAGTGAATTTTGAGCCCCGCATCTGATGTGTGGCCAAAGGAAGGCTCTGAAAACGGTTTAGAAGAAAAGGCAAACTCAGCCCGGCCCGAGGCACGTCTGCTTTCGACTTTATGGCGATGTCGGCAGTTGCGGCAGTTGCTCAGTGGCACCGGTCACTGCTGGAAGGAGAGGTGATGTCCCCTGGCACAGCCGCCCCGGCAGCGCGTCCGTCACCACAGCCACCGGGGCAGCCCGGAAGAACCGGGAAAACCAGAGAGCGTCTTACAAGTTACGTTTCAAAATCCAATTTGTTTTCTATCTTTTGGAATTCATTTTCTCTGTTTTCTTAACACCTTTAAAATACCAAATAAACATCAGATTTAAAAAAAGATAACATAAAGCAGCATTTCTCTCTTCCTGTGAATAGGACCGTGGCGCGCGCGCGGGAAGCCTCCCACACCCCTTTCAATCCCTACACACGACGTGCTGCACAACCCCCTTCCACCCGGATGAAACATGGAGCCGATCACTGCTTGCTAAGCTGAAAAGCGCCAAAATTAACCTCGCACCCAGGCACCGTCAGCCATGAATAACAAGTGCTTCACCTGTGCAACGGTCTGGTTTAGCACCAGAGTTCAGACATGGCGGTCCAGAGAGATGCAAGGACCACCCCAGCCCCCCACGTCTCCCCAGAACGCGACGTGGCACCTCCTCCTCCTCCTCCCACCCTCCTCTCCGCTCTCCGACGGCCCTTCCCAAAGGTGGGGTCCCACAGGGGCTCAGCGCCGGGACATTTGCCCCCCACAGACACGTACTTTTTGCCTCCACACACTTAACGCACCTCAGCCTTTCACCGCCCGTGGCCAGTGCCCGCTGCTGCGGGAAAGCTGTTTTCTCCTGGACACCGCGCGCCCTTCCCGCGGCAGGGACCTGCTTATCCCCCGCACACCAGGGCTGCCACCGCGAAGCCGTGCCTGGTTGTGCCTCATTCTGCTCCGAATGGGTCCGGCCAGATGCAGCCACAGCTTCCCCACCCAACAGCTAAACTTCCTCCGAATGTGCTGGAACAACCGAGAAATTTGCTGTGAATTGGAAACAGCCCGAGTTCGCAGGGGATTGGGGGAAAAAGACTGGCTGCAGCTGGCCAAATTAATTCCCAGCATAATTCCACCAAAGTCTGATTTTAACAGGCATTTGAAATAACGTGCTCTTTTCTTGCCCTTTGCATGTGTATAGGAAAAAAAAAAAAAGGTATTAACAACTCGTTCCAAATCTTTGCATGGGTAATTAGACATGTGGGTAGTAAAGTGCCCTGTGCACTCACAGGTTGGCAGGTGACCAACCTTCTGCTCAGCCAGTTGGTACACTGGTACAGGAGAAAAGGAGATACCCTTCCTGGGTTTCACATAACGGACCGCTCTCTGAAGCTGACAGGTCGACAATAAATCACATGAGAATTTATCAGAAAGCTGAGGAGCATACCAAATTTTTTTGTAAACTGGTTCCATGCAAAGATAATTGCAAGCAGAGTCTAATTCTGCAGTCTCTAATTTTCTTGTCTGACTAAGCAGGCGTAATTTACACCCATCAGTTGCAAATGGCTTCTCCCACCAATCCTAAAGATAGAGGGCTTTTTTTTTTTCTTTAAAAAAAAATAAAAAGATTATTTCCTACCTCTGCAGAAAGAGGATGAAAAATACATGCAAAGGCTCTCTGACACAAATATGCATTTCCACTCAGCCTAGTTCAAAAGATTATATTGCAGCACAGAAAAGGGAGCCCTTGACGGAGCTGACGGGCCAAAACAGCTTCCCTCCTGCCAGGGGACGCACATGTGGTGTGATAAAGATAATAATTTAAACTGGTCTTACTTATTCATTTGTTCCCTGTTGCCCTTTTCCGCCTATAAGACGTGCTACAGTTGTACAGCTTCGCCTGCTGCCGGGTGAGGCTGACCAGCAGCCGGGGCCGCGCGTGGCTCGGCTCCGCACGCCCAGCGGGACGCTCTCACCCCGCGGGCACCGGGACGGCGCCCGCCCCGCTCACCGCCGCTGCGGCGCATCCGAAAAGGCCGGGCAGCTCTTGGCCTTCTCCCGAGTTTCTGCTGCCGCGGATGCGGGGAGGGCGCAGCCTGGGCTCTCTGGGTAAGCACCAGCGCGACTCCAGCACGGAGCCCCGAGATGTCTTCAAAGGCAGCGGCTGATCACAGGAGCCCCCTGGGGAGGTGCCCCGCGAGGGTCCTGCTGCGCGGGGCTCGCTGCGAGAGCTGGCACGGACGGGGCCACCTCAGCATCGGCCCCAGAGCCGGGGTGGCTGTACCACCTCCCACCACCCACCGCGGTTTCTGCTGTCCCCTCCTGGGCGAAAGCACCCAGACCCCCGAGGGGCAGGTGCCCCCGTATGACAGCCGTGGGGTGCTGCCGCCGGTGCAAAGACCCAGCGGGGCTCCCGCCATGTGCGTGACACTGCTGTGAGCCAGGAGGGGACCCTCAGATGAGGCAAATCATGGCATAAAATGATTAAAAATAAAAACAGGTTTTCCCCTGCTTGTTATTTGCTCATTCGCAGAGCCTCCGTTAGCCTCAGTTAAACCCGCTCCAGGCAGGAAAGTCCAGCAAACTTCTTGAGCCCTCATCGTTTCACGAGGGGCCGAGCGCTGGCTCCCCCGGGTCTGCCCCGGCCGGAGAGGGGGCGATGGAAGAAATCAGTGATGCACATACCACCGGGGTGAAGGAAAAGCCTGTTCCCATCTCCTGCCAGCCTGGGGACACCGGGGACACCACCTCCTGCCTCGTCCCCCCGGTTCTGCGGACAGAGAGCAGCCGACAGCCGGGACCCGCCGGGTCCCAGCCCGGGCGCTCCGCTCCTGCGCCCGCACCGGCCGCTGGCTGCCAGGAGGGGCTCCAAGGTGGGCAATGCCAACTGCTTCACAGCCGCAGCCAAGCGGCCCTCTGATCTGTTCGTCACTCAGACCCCACACATGGCTCTGATCAGAATTTTCCTGCAGCACCGCCCCCCCGCAAGCGTCCCTGCGCACCGAGAGCGGAGCAGCAGTTGGTCCCAACTCCCTCATCGTTTGCAGAGTTTCTGCAGAGCGTTTCTGCTCCGGTTTGACAGGAGCTCGCAGCCTCCCGGCGCGTTCGCCCGACTTCCACGATAATATATGCAGCAGAACTGGATACATTTCAAACCAGCTATTACACCACAGTATGTTCCAACACAAATATATGCAGTGTAGTGCAGCAACAATTCTTTGAGGAGTATTACTCTGTCACACAGATTGCAGAAAAAAACAACATTTCCCTGCCCGCCCCCCCTCCTGCCCCCCGCCTCGCCGTGGGTCAGCGCAGACCGCGCTGCAAAGCCCCTTCCCCGGCGAGCCTGCACAAAATCACTCGAAGAGAATAAGCCTGACTGAAATTTAAGAAGTGGGAAATCTCCAGACATTCAAATCCTCTGTCCGGCACCACGTGGTACCACACGCGGGTGGTTTCTGGCATTTTCCTCGGTCCCCCACCCCCTCGGTCCCCCACCCCGTGGAGGGGACGGCAGAACCGCCCGGTGCCTCCGGCCCTGCCGAGAGCAGAGCATCGCTCCGCTGTGGCGCCCGAAGCCCCTGCCCGGGCTGTGGGCGAAGCACAGGGAAACACAGTGCTTTTCCCCGTCACAGATGAAGTGCCAAGTAGGAAGTGGAGATTTTTCTTCTCTCTCTCCCCCCCCAGCAAAATTTAACACAAAATTACAATAAGTTTGCAGGGGCAAACGTGGTTTCTTGCTGGTTGCTTTTGCAAGAGCTCCTAGAGCGCGGGTGGCACCGACACCTCACCCCGCTGCTGGCGAGGACCGAATGCCCCGCAGGGACACAAGCTCCTCGGCACTGCCGGCAGCTCCCCGCGGGCACTGCCGTGCGCAGCCCCACGCAGCCCCACGCAGCCCCGGCGCCCGCCAGCGCCCTCACAGCTCCCCAGATGATAATTTCAGAAGGAATCCTTACTGCATCTAAACTTGCCATTTAAAAAAAGAAATTCTTCTGTGGCACACGCAGAGCTGCAGGAGGAGTCAGAATGAAAACCGGTAGGAGAAGAGAAGGGAGGAGAAGCGAGCGCACGATGAGGCCGGAGAGGAAGGAAAGGAGGGATTCTTCATAACGGGTGAACCTGCGAACCGCAGGCTTCAATTTAATTTAGCAGCCCATCAATCAAGCCGCTGGGTGTCCAAGCCAAGGGCTGGCAGGGACTGTTTCAGTAGAGGGCACTCAAGTCCCAGAAATCTGCACTCGCCATCCCCGCTGGATCCACTCTCGGGTATTTTGGGAGCCGACTGGAGCACATGAATCTCGGTAATGTGAGCGCTGAGCCTCATAACTCACATTGATTGTGGTTATATTACACCTGGTGCACATAAATCTAAACAAAATGCATGCGGATGTAGCTAATTCAAATGAACCAGTTTAGATACCATTAAAAAAAATAACGGGAAGCCTCTTTTTCTTCATTAGCATGGAAAAATGCCACAGCTATAGCAATGCTTGTGTCTCTTTCTGCAAGGTTCATACTCCTGCTGCTGCTCTGAAGCATGAATCTTATTTGAAAAGGTCCTTTGTCAATCAGCATTTTCCCCTAGATATTAATAATTTCAACTCTTCCACTTTTGCAAGCGGTTCCTTTTCATGCTTGAAAATAACAAGCCTCACATTCATAGTCTTTAGAACATCCATAAATATACAGCTTTATTTGTAGGTGAGAGAACTGATATTTTTATGTGTATTAAAAAAAACCCAACCATAAAACGTACACAACAATCAGAGTCCTACCTGTGTAATAAATGGAGCCCTAAATACCACATTGATTCACTGTAAAAAGACAGCACAAAAATCTAACACTTCCGAGTATCCTCATAACAAACTAGGAATAACCAAATGACTTCTCCTAAACAGAACACCATGTTCGTAAGTTATAAATACAGCAGAGAATTTGCACTAATTGATATACTATGAAATGATGAATTACCACATTAAAGCTACTTTCACAGCGGTTGCGAACTGGGCAAATATCTCATATTTTTAGCATCACTGTAACAAACCATAGAATGCCAAAGCCCTTCTGCTACCTTTGATTGTCCTTCAACGAGGCAGCAGGCACAGATTCCCGAATAAGGCCCTCGCCCCCCCGACGCGGATTCCCCCTCCCAAGGAGAGGCTCCCTGCAGGCGCTGCGGTTCAGCCCAACGTCCCACCGCAGCGGCGCTGCGCAGCACTTACCTGTGTAGCAGCGCTGGGATGGAGCTCTGATCCTGGGAGGTGATGGCACTCTTGCAGATGCATTCTCTGTTTCCCAGCCATTTGGGCTTTGCTATAACGCCATGCTAACGACCTGGCCCCACCGCAGCTGACAGAGCGTGGCCTAATGGATAAAGGTCATTGTGCGCAGGTGTGGGGCCCGGCGCAGGGCATCCCCAGGTAACGCACAGAGCCATAGCGTCTTGGGAGGGGGGGGATCTAAGGCAACTATGGTGCAACATCTAAGAGTACTTTCAAAAATATCTTCTTTTTAACCATGACATGCAGCAGCCCTGTGACCCCCTTGGGCGCTGCCAGGAGAGAGGAGTCTCACCAAGCCAGAGGTGAGGGATGGGGCTGGAGGACAGCGTGGGAATGGGGGAATTTGAAGGAAGGGAAGCACAGCCACGATCTGCTGCTCTGCCACACACCGCTTGGATTGCTCTGGGAAGGAAAGGCCACGCAAACCCCGAGCGAGGGGACCCACAGCTGCAAAGCGCACCCCTGCCTGTCGCCCGGGCACGCCGGGTTTGGTTTGCTATCTGACTTCGGATGAACGACTGCTCCTGTCCCGCCTTTCCGAGCAGCACAGGCTTCCTTCGCTGACCTACATACATGATGAGGACTATTCATGACCTCCATACACCCATCGGATGCTAATCAAATAAGATAATAAGAAATAAACTACTTGTGCTGGTACTGCCGTAGGATCCAGAGGCTGAAGCAAAGGTTAGAGCCGCCTTAGTGCCCGGTGCAAGGAAAAAGGCAAGAATCAGCATCTTGGTGCTAACGAACAAACAGAATATATCATCCCAGCTACATTTGAATTTAAATAGTCTGCAAAATCTGAACCTCTTGTCCTGAGTTACTGAAAATCAAACCCTCTTCTCTACATGCTAGAGTCTGCAAAGAGTAAAGAACATCCACAGAAGACAGAGCCCCCTCTACCCTCTCTTTCCCACTAGGTTTGTGGGGCTTTTTTTGTGTCTCCAGGTGCAAAGATTCACCAGGTTGTGACATTTAATGTTATAACAAGTTCACAGAAACAGCTGTCCTTCATTTAAGCAATAAGTAAAGAAAAGTTCTTCTATGCCCTTTTGCTAAATCTTGTGCTTTAGGGTGTCACAAGGGATAAAAATGTCCTTAATGTGAGAGACCCTTTTCTATAACTGCCTTTGACATTGGCCAGAAGATGTCCTGAGGGAAGTTTGAGGCCCCATCTGCCCACAGCGAACAGTAACAACAGACCTCCCCTGAGAGCGAACTTCTGCACAGTGCTTTGAAGACGCTGAGTAGTGCCTTAGCCTCTCTGGGGTGGCTCTTAGGGAGGAGTAAGAAAAAGTCTCCTCCACTGTGACACAATGCCGAGAGAGAGCCCAGGTCGGGCTCAGGGGCACCTTCCCGTCGCCCCAAATGAAGCACGAGTTGAACCGTGGCAGTGGCTGCCCGGGGAGGCTGCGGGGAGAGTCCCACCAGCATCTCCAGGAGGGGCTGGTCCTGCCATGGGCGTGCAGGTCCCCCAGAGACTCTTTCAGCTTTTCCTTACGATTCCGTGATGATGACAGCTATCAGATACCCCGGGCAATCCCCCACTGCTCCCGCTGTGCAGGGAGAGCCAGAGACCAGACCCCACTGCGATGGGCACGCAGGGGACGCCCCGACGGGGCTGCCTCACTGCAGCAGGCAGCGTGCTCGCTGTCTGCTGCCAGATCCAACACCCAGGGACTTTTCTTTGTGTTTTAGACCGATAATGGTTTGCACGTGTCCCCTCCTCCCGTTCACACACTCGGGCTGACGGAGGCTGGCCCGGGATGGGTCGCTTGAGCGCAGGACAGGGATGAGCTTCTCTCACAGCGCTGAGCACGCTGAGCTTGCCGCTGGGGAAAGCGACGGGCAAGGAAAATTAAAAGGATGAACGGATATGGAGTAATAGTATGTTTGTAAGAAAATTAAAGATTTGCTCTTCAGATGTTCCAGGCGATGTAGTTAGCAGACAGCTGGCAAATGGGAGCGATTGGAAATGATGGAATAGATCAAATTATTTAAATGAGAAAAAATAAATTCGCCCCAGCCTAGCCCAGCGAGTTGACAAAGCAGCCTACTTATCCGCCGCATGTGCAGCCCTTTGTCTCTGTCACCGAGGTCATTAAACTCCCGGCTGCCGAGCCCGGGCCGGGCGCCCGCCCGCCGGTACCGCCGCTCCAGCGGCCCCGGTACCCGCCCGCCGCCCCGAGCCGTGCCGTGCCGTGCCGTGCCGTGCCGTGCCGTGCCGTGCCGTGCCGCCCCGCCTCGCCCCGCGCCGCCGGCGGAGCTGCCGGGACACGGGGGACATAGGGGGCAGCGGGACCCCCGGCAGCGCGGGGGACACCGGGCACCCCGGGATCGGCAGGACAGGGCGTCGTCGGGGGCAGAGGAACCCCCCGCGCCCCCGCCGAGGGTCCCCGCCGCCCCCGCCCGGGGGGACCCGCCGCGCCGGCCCTGCCCTCGCCCCGGGGGAGCGGGCGGGTGGCAGCGTGCCGGTGTCGGTGTGTGTCGGGGGTGTGTGTCAGTGCGTGTGTGTGTGTGAGGGTGTGTGTGTGAGTGAGGGTGTGCAGCTCCACTCCGGGGCTTTGCGCGAGCCGCGCGCATCAGTGGTAGGAGGGGACAGAGCCGCTCCTGCGGGCGCACCGGCAGCCCCGGCTCCGCAGGTGCCGCCCGACCGGCACCGGCACCGCACGGCTCGGCTCGGCCCGGCCCGGCTCGGCTCTGCTCGGCTCTGCTCGGCGCGGCGCGGCTCGGAGCGGCGCGGGGCGGCTGCCGCGGGACGGGCCGGCGCGGCCGCACTAAGATGTGCCATGAGCGGTCCGGGCTCGGCGCCGACCCGCCGCTCCGCCTGAGCCCCGGGCAGCACCCGCCCGCTCCCCCGCCGCCCCTGGGGCCGTAGGGCCGCGCCGGCCCGCGCCCTCCCCGACGATGCCCCCGCTCTGGCCGGCGCTCCGCGGCGTGCTCTGGGAATACTGGGCAGCGCTCCTGGTCGGCGGCTTCTGGGGCCAGTGCTCGCACGGGATGCCGCATGTCATCCGGATCGGTAAGGCCGCCTCTCCCCCCGCGACGGGCCGGCGGCGGCGCGGCGAAGTTCGGGGCGCGGTGGCGGGGCGGGGGGTGCGCTGCCCGGCGCCGGGGAGGGCGCGGAGCGGTGCGGGGCCGTGTCCCGGCGCGGAGCGGGACCCCGCCGCGGCCGAGGGGGGACCGCGCCCGGTGCGAGCAGCCGCCCTGGGCACGGTGCGAGGGGGAGAGGAGGGGGGCTGAGCCCCGGAGAGGGGGGTGCTGAGCCCCCGGAGAGGAGGGATGCTCTGACCCCGGAGAGGGGGAATGCTGTTCGCCTGGAGAAGGGGATGCTGTGCCCCCGGAGAGGGGGGATGCTGCGCCTCCAGAGAAGGAGATGCTGTGCCCCCGGAGAGGGGGGCTGCTGAGCCCCGTAGAGGTGGATGCCGTGCCCCCAGAGAAGGGGATGCTGTGCCCCCAGAGACGGGGGATACTGAGCCCTGGAGAGGAGGGATGCTCTGACCCCGGAGAGGGTGGATGCTGTGCCCCTGGCGAGGGGGCTGCTGAGCCCCAGAGAGGCGGATGCTGTGCCCCTGGAGAGAGGGGATGCTGTGCCCCTGGAGAGAGGGGATGCTGTGCCCCTGGAGGGAGGGGATGCAGTGCCTGCTGCAAGGAGGACTGCGGTGCCCGGTGCGAGGAGGGCTGTCATGCCCCTGGAGAAGGGGATGCTCTGTCCCCGGAGAGGGGGGCTGCGGTGCCTGGTGTGAGGAGAGGTGCTGTGCAAGTGCAAGAAGGGGTGCTGCGCCGCTGCGAGGAGAGGTGTGGAGCCTGCTGCAATAGGGGTGCTGTGCAGACGTGCCGTGACCCCGGGCCAGAGGTGCTCAGCACAAGGGAGAGGCAGCCCGGGGGGGCCTGCGGCACCGAGCCCCGCTGCCTGGAGGACGCCACTGGGCTCGTTACGCCGCAGCCGCTGCTGAGGGCCAAGCATGTTTCATTAAATTGCTGAGATTCTGGGAAAATTAATTTTTAATAATGTTACATAAAGTAATTGCACAGATAACGGCTTGGGAAAGAGTCTACAATTTTTCTTTTTCTAATTAAACGAGATACGTGTTTTAAGTATGTCATGTAAAGAACAGCTCTGATTTTCTGTTACATCCCATGTACTTTGCCGTCGGTACACATTCCCAGGGATTTACTGTCTGCTCGGTTAAAATTATAAGGACGGGTTCACCGGTCTTTTCAGGCACCAAATTCTAACCCAGAGAAACTAGTGAAAACAGAATAGATTTGTGAATATTTTGAAGTGGAGAAAAATAGGTCTTATTTATCCCAATGCAACTGCACAGCAGCAATGTGAAAGCCAGTAAGAGAAAAATGCCAGTCCAGAGGGACAGCCGCTTCCTGAAGTGAAACACTGTCACCTCCAGAACGGTTTTGAGCGACTGCAATGGGCCAGATCCTCTCACGGAGAGGGGCTTCATTCCCGCAGGGTGAGCATCTGCTCTCCCCTGGACTTCTGTGAACAAGGTGTCCTGGGCAGACGTGGTCCTGTGCATGTTGTGGCGCCAGAAATGTTGGTGGAAAAGGTTAATGGAGCTGCCCCTGGGGCCTGGGCCGGGGTGGCTGCTGAACTTCAATGAGAGCCAAGCTGCTTGGTATGCTCAGCCGCAGCCCGAGCAGCTGGAAATGTTCTGTGCGACAGAAGCCCACTCCCAGGAAAGCTCCCGTTGTGGCTGATGGGGCACGCCGGGCTTCGCCAGTCCCACCGCGCCAGCAGGGAGGCGGCGTCCCACTGTGCCGTGGCAGAGCCCCCCCATTTATCCCCAGCCTGTCCCCACCGAGAGCACCGGCAGCGCCGCCGTGGCATTTCTCTTCCCGAGGGGTCCCAGGGCACAGATCCCCGTTGGGACCGGGAGCCGTGTGCCCGGGGGTCCTGCTGCGGGTGGGGGGCTGGGCTTGCAGCTTGCCCTGCTCTCGGCTGGGCAGCAGTGGGCCTGATCCTTGGTGGCCGGAGCCGGCGTGCTGCCAGGCTGGCGCTCCGGAGGCGGCGCACGAGGGGCTGCTGCTGCGCGAGCAACCGCTGGCAGGGGAACGGGCAGAGGTCCCCGGGGCGGGGGCTGCCGAGACCCCCGGGAATACCAGCGTGGCTCGCGGGAGACGTTCAGGCCCAGGAGGGTCCCTGCGGCTCTGTGGAGACGTTTAGCCTCACGTCCAGGTGCCTCAGTTGTCCTGAAAATGGATTTTCTAGAAAGGGCTCAAAGCAATTGCAAAAAGGATGGAGGAGCTTTCGACACAGAGGCTGCTGCCGGCCCCCCCCCGAAATCCCGTGGGTTTGCTGGAGCTCTGCTCCCCCTCGCCTGGAGCTCCCCGGCTGCGCTCGCGCGGGGACACTCGCGCTGGGCTGGTGCAGACGCTGCGAGGTGGCGGCAGGCAGGGCAGGCAGGCAGGGCAGGCAGAGCAGGCAGGGCAGGCAGGGCAGGCAGGGCTGCCCACTGAGGGAGCGCTGCTGTGCACCGCCTCTGCCAGCGCCGCTGTGCCTTCCGCAGGAACGGCCTTGCTTTAATTGCTGAGAAACACCCGAACATTCGGCACCTCATTTAGCCTTTTTCTTGATCAGTAAAATACGAAACTTAAAGATCAGAGACAGGCTTTAGCCGGGGCTGCGGGGGATCTCTGTTTACCTTCGCGCTCAGCTAAAACTGGCATAATTTTGACCTCTTTTTCAGCCCACTGGAAAATTGCAGCTTTCCCCCCCTGCATTAATTTGTGCAAAGCTGCCCTGGCCTTCAAGTAATTCTTTTAATTATTAGGTTATGCCAAGAAGGGGAGAACACGTAAATAAGTATGGGTTTAGAACTGAAAATCAAACTAAAGAGAAAACAGGTAACTTCTCAAAGCTCTCTTCTTTTCCTATGAAGCTGACTGTTCAGATAAATACAGGGAGAGAGATATCTAAGAAGGGGAAGGATAAGCCAAAAGCGCTCTTTCTCTCACGGGTAAAATATAAATATTTAATCTACACATCTAAACATAATCTATACATATACACGTACAAAGAAAATCAGTGCCTCGTTGCTGGATTTTTTTATTAAGTAGGAGTTTGTATCTGATGCTTATTCAACAGCTGTTCAATTATTATGCAATCTGTTAAATATTTGAAAATGCTGTATCAGAAAACACCATCTCGATCAGCTGCGTGCTCAGGGAGCCGGATTCAGCGCCGGGTTCTTCTGGTGTACAGACAGACAGCGGTAACGGCGCGAGTGGGGTTACTCCGCGTTTACAGCACCGTGACTGCGAGGTGTTCGGCGGTGCCGCCAGCCCCGGCTGCGGGCGAGAGCGGGAGATTATACCTGTTATTAAGCGCTGCACTGAGCAGCTGAGTATTTGCGGTATCATGCCCTCATATCGTAAAAGCAGTGAGTGCAAGATGATTAAGCTATCGCAGATAGCCTATTTATCTAACCTCTCTCTTAGATTAAAGAGCAGTGGTAGCACCCCTTCAAAGTGATGGACGAGAGCTTGATGCCATTTTGTAGAGCCCGATGGCACCGGCCCTAACAAAGCGAGGCGGGATGGCTGGGAACGGTCTCACCCGCGGAGCCGGAAGGGCTGGCGCTTCGTAGCACACCGCTTTCCATTGCCGTGCGTCGCTGAAGCATCGTCGGAAATTACTCAGAGTGATTATTTTGATGGATGATGTGTTAGCAAGACCTACGTGCAGATCAGACGGATGCCAACCATTCGAGATTAATAAGTAATGGTGAAAAATAGACCACGGGAGCCGTCGATCCAATTTTAGCACTTGCATTTTGTTGATTAGTGGGTTGGTTTGTATTCAAGTGCTGCCGAGGAGGTGACACCAAAACTGCGCCGCCCCCTCTGCCCCCCCGCCCGCGGGCGGGTGGTGACAGGCAGGGTCCCCAGCCCCCGGCGGGGGGGTCCCCCAAAGCCCGGCTGCACGCTCGCCTCGCCCCTCCTCGGCAGGAGACCCGGGCCTGGCGGGCACTTCAGTGCGCTTTCTGCATTTGTAAAAGGAATCGCCTTCACCTCCGGGTTCTCGCTCTTGTTCTGTTTTTTTCACGGAGGTTATATTCCCGCTGATACTTGTGGCAATAATTATTCCTCAAGCGTGTTTAAAAGTCCCACTCTTGTATCACTGAAGGCGCCGCGAGCAGGATCGGGCTCCAGCTAAGCTTTTAAACACAGTCCTGCATGGAGGAATTTATCGGATTTTATTTCTTGTAGTCGCTTTCTAAGCTGTGTTTGCGTAAAGAGGGGTCAGGGCATCGATTGTTTGTATGATTTGCAAGTAACACAGAAAAAACAATCAAATTGGATTGGAGTCTGGGTGGAAAAAAATCATTGATTATTTTATATAAATACATAGAAAACAAATTCTGTGGATAATTATCCTCCTCTGTGTGATTGGCTTTTCTGAGGCTTATTATGTCTGTCTGGAATTTTATTTTGAAATCACCTTCCCACACTCTGCAAACGAAGTTTTATTTTTAAAAATAAAGGCAAAAGTGGCGTTTCCAGGCTGGGAAAGGCGGTGCCCACGGGCTGGGAGCTGCGGGGCAGTGGCACACGGGGATGCTGGAGGGGCATCCTCAGAAAGGGGGGTCGAGCGGTGCTCTGTTCAGCTCCCGCCTGGGGACCGGTCTGGCCGGTGTCCTTCGGGGAGGGGTGGCAGGACGGCCCAGCCCGGCTCTCCTGCCGGGGCTCCGGCGCTGCGTGGCACCGGGGTGGGAGAGGGGCCGGAGCCCCACCTGCACGCACTGACCTGGGGGTGGGGGGTTTCTCACCCCCCAGCGTGCACCGGGCAGTGCACACCGGGCAGAGCAGGCCATGCAGCGCACGCCATGCAGCGCACGCCGGGGGCTGGCGGCTGGTGAGGATGCGGTGCCAGAGCCGAGCCAGCCTGAGCCCCCCCGGGGCCCGGGGGTTACCGTGCGCGAAGCAATGCGAAATTCTCTGCGTGGCTGGTGAGGCGATGAAACGTGGCGGGGCAGGAGCAGGCAGAAATTGAACCAAGATCAATTTGTTTCCCCCTCCCTGAAGCAAATAGCTTCAGAGACGCAGCGCCACAGCACCTGAGGCCGCCGGCGGGCTCAGAAAACATTAATTGGGGGACTCTTCCCACCTCCCCGCCGTTTGCCCCCCCCTTTGGCGTACAGGCACAGGGAGAGCAGAGGGGTTCCCCTGCAGAGGAGCGGGGCTCGGACAGAGCCCCGAGTGCTGGTGTGAGTCTGCAGCGGCTCCGGTGAGGCCTCGGGGGGGTGGGAGGTGCGGATCTGCCCCGAGACCCCCCGGGGCCGGGCGCGCTGCCGGGCTGCTGAAGGATTCTGCTTTCTGCATTTTCACTGTTGCAAGTAAAGTGCTATTTTTTTTCGCCCCAGTGGCCAGTCGGGCCCAAACCATAGCGGATTTGTTTTGTTTCCCTTGTTTTTAAATCACAATATTGCCTTTGTGGCTTCTCCTGCATTCCCACGTGCACTTCCGTGGCCGTGCACCCATTGCTCAAGCATTTAATGGTTGATAAAGTTATTTCAGGTCATGAGATGCTTCGTGTGTCAGATAACATATTCTAGTAATTTCAGCAGGATATAAGGGTGGCAGTGTAAATTGTTTGGTGGTAAATTAATTCTGAATACATTTGAATAACAATGCTACCTCTTTATCACAGAATAGTCTAATTATTTGATCTTGGCATCCTCTTGAGATCTTCACACAGGAAATTAAGATCAAACCACAAACCAGAAAAAAATAGACCCTCATTCACCAGGGGCAGGAGCCCCGCCAAAATAAACAGACCCACTTAGTGCTGGGCTGCTTCCTCAGCGCGGGGACGGTCCCCCGACCGCCTGCACCCACACTGATGGACCCCACGGGCTGAGAGGCGGCAGATTTAGGCAGAATTTGAGGGGCGAAGGAGCCTTGCGTGGAGTTTGTGTGTGCGGATGGAGGTGGGCGCCGTGCCCGGCACCTGTGTCTGCAGCGGGGGGACACGCACGCCGTCGCGGTGAACGCTGCCGGCTCGTGCTGCATTGTCCTTTTTGGTTTTGTCACCAGCAGGTACGAACCCACTGCCAGGGGTCCCTCCGCGCTGGGTGGGAGTGTTCATCTGCTGGATCAAACTTAATTTCTCTGTCTCTGGATGTTTTTATTGATGAAACTAAATGGAGGTTGATATTATGGAAAGATTTCAGTGGAGCCTTCACGACGCAGTCATGCACAGAACAATCATAGCATCATAGAATGGTTTGGGTTGGACAGGACCTTGAAGATCATTGAGTTCCAACCCCCCTGCCATAGACAGGGACACCTCCCACCAGACCGGGTTGCCCAAGACCACGTCCAGCCTGGCCTTGAACATCTCCAGAGATGGGGCCTCCACAACCTCTCTGGGCAACCTGTGCCAGTGCCGCACCACCCTTAAAGTGAAAAAAAATTTCCTAATGTTTAATCTAAACCTGCCCTCTTCCAGTTTAAAGCCATTCCCCCTCATCCTATCGCTACGTGCCCTAGTAAAAAGTCCTTCCCCAGCTCTCCTGTAGGCCCCCTTTAGGTACTGGAAGGCCACAATAAGGTCTCCCTGGAGCCTTCTCTTCTCCAGGCTGAACAGCCCAAACTCTTTCAGCCTCTCCTCATAGGAGAGGTGCTCCAGCCCTCGGATCATTCTCGTGGCTCTCTGGACATGCTCCAGCAGGTCCATGTCCTTCTTCTGTTGGGGACTCCCGAGCTGGATGCAGTACTCCAGGTGGGGTCTCACGAGAGTGGAGTAGAGGGGCAGAATCTTTGACCCCTCCTTTGACCCGCTGGCCACACTCCTGATGCAGCCCAGGATACGGTTGGCCCTCTGGGCTGCGATCGCACACTGCTGGCTCATGCTGAGCTTCTCGTCAATCAGCACCCCCAGGGCCTTCTCCTCAGGGCCGCTCTCCAGCCATTCCCCGCCCAGCCTGGAGCTGTGCTTGGGATTGCAAGTCGATTGAAAATTGAAAGTCTTTCAGTGTACAGCAAAGTTGGGTCTCCCATCCTGGTACATGAAGCGCTCCTTTGGTGCAGATCAGCGTTTTCTCTAAATTAGCAACCCGAAGTGAAGCCCACCTTTCCCTTCCCTGGGGCGGGTGGGGCGGTGCCCGCGGCCGGTGGGGCTGACGGCCCGGTCAGTGGAGGGCACTGCGCCTCACCGGCTCCCCCCCACCCGGGTGCCTCTGCCCACCGCCCCCTCCGGCTCCCCAGCGCCGATTTCTTGTGTCAGCTATCGTCACCAGTTTCCAAGCATTTGCATGGAGTAGCTCTGCCGGAACAGCCACGATGCCGGAGTCTCTCACGGAGACACGATATCAAACAAAACCGCAAAACCGGCACCGCACGCTCTGTTTGTAGCAAGCATTGCGCCTCATAATCCAACGTATTGCGCTTCTCCAGCAGTTATGCTCTGCAATCTCCTTTCCCTCATTTTGGCCGGCGGTTCAACGTGACGCCGTCTGGACTCCCTTCCCCGCCGCACGCGCAGAAGGGCTGGCGGACGGCTCAGGGGAAGGCAGAGATCGAGTTGAAAGCACCAGAACTCAATGGGCGAGGGGGGAGGGGGGCAAACGCTGGAGAGGAGCTGAGGGCTGGACACGGGGATAAAAACTGCGCTGTGGCAACGTTGCCAAAGGGAATGGATGTGAAATGAGGAGTGCTGTTGTGTGAAAGGCGGGAGAAGTGAAGTTGCTGTGTGCAGCGTCTGCGCGGGGGACCCCGACGCGCCGCCGGCGAATGCTGTGGGCTCTGTGCCCCTCGGAGACCCGAGCTTGTGTCTGCAGACGGGGATTGTCTTGGTTTGGGTTGATGTAGAGGGGATTCAGATGTGATGGGGCTTCACACATTCCTGCTGTTGCTCGTTAACAGTAAAACCAGGGAGAACGTGCGGGTATTTACCACTCCTAATAAAGCCCCAAAGAGACGCAGGTCCTCGCCACAAGCGAGAGCTCTTAAAGCAGGTGGGAGGCTCAGGTCATGGCTTTGTCTTTGCTCCGGCACCGTCCGCCCTTGGTGGCTGCCCCCATTAACCCCTTTTGCTCTCGCCCCCTGCCCCCCCCGGCTGTGCTGCCCCACAGGGAGCCCTCCTCTGACCTTACAGCCACATTTCTCAGGTTTGCACTGTGCCGCATCGCCATGTCGGGTGTTCCCTCAGTGTTCTGCACCATCAGCCCTCGTGCTTTAAATCGGCGAGACACTGTGCACGGGGACACAAATACGGGTGCGACCGCTCCGTTATCCTGGGCGGGAAGAGTCTCAGGATGCGCCACGGGGTTGCGAACCCCGCGCCGGGGAGGGCCTGTGCGTCAGAGGGGATCGCAGTGCTGCTCTGAGCTTCCCCTTACACCCCCCGCACCGTTCAGCCTCTGCAGCAGTGTAAATAAGGAGAGGAAAGCAAACAGTGGCCATTGGTGACAAAAGGCCACCTCGCCTTTTGTACCTGAATTATTGAATATTTGAGGCAGGGACCTGGTCAGGCTTTGTTTTTCGTCACTGTGCCCCAGCCAGCGCCCAGCACCCCTCCGCGTGGGGTCCAATGCCTGGAATAAACCTCGGAATTGTGAAGTGGCAGAGGAGCAACGTTCAGTGTTACCTCCCCGGGCTTGGGACGCTCGGGAAGGCATCTCGACCTGGCCGGCAGCAGGAGGGACCAGGCTCCGGAGGACTTGGCCTGGGAGGGTACGGCCCCGGAGGGACCCCGGCCAGGCGCGCGCCCCTCCATCGCCCGAGGTGGGCGATGCAGAATGCAGCCACCACGCCCGAGAGCAGCGCCGTGCTGTGCGGCATTACTGCAGGGCACCTTCCCTGCCCGCCACAATATGGGTTATTTGTTGCACAGTTTGGGGGGACGGCAAACCCCTCAATGCTTTCAGTTTTTAAGTAGCAAGCTGGGCTGTGCTAACCCACCCAGGACAGCTTTTCTCCACTGTGTCTGACGCAAGAGACCCACTGGTTACTTCCCCTTGTGAGGCCGTTTTCTGTCACTGTGCGCTGCTGGTGAATGCCCCGCTGGCGGGGAGCCCGTCCTGCTGGGGACGCGGGCAGGGAGGACGGCGGAGGGCTCTGGGGACGCGGGCAGCCCCAGCAGGGCAGGGGAACGCGCCGTGCCGCCGCGGGCACCACCACGGGAAGGAGCGGTCCGTTGGCGAGCTCCGAGTTTAAAGGAACGAGATGGAGAGGATGCTGTGGGAGTGGTGGAATAAGTCTGCCACAGTGCTTAATAGTGCAAAAGGAAAAGAGGGGGTAAAGGGAAATACAAGATTTCTGGCTTCTTGGTTAGAGGTCCCCTAAAGGGGGAGACTGCACAGTCACTGCGCCCTCAACAAGTCACTCTGGTGAGGCGCAGGGCGCTGCACGGTGGTGATAAACCATCAAGACCTGGGCACAGGAGATTTAGGGAACAGAGCTCTGGTTTTCAGCTGTAATTTGCTCCCGCCTGTGCCCTTTGGGTTTTCAGGTAAAGGCTCTCCCAGGCAGCCTGAAAGATGCTGTAACACACTTTGTCAGCTGCCCGGGCAAGAGCACGGCTTTGCTATGAGATGGCTCACTGGGGTACCGCACAGCGGGAGCAAGCGGAGCCCTCCCTCCCTGCCAGACCCCCAGCAAGCCCCCCAGTCAGGCACTGGGAAAGTGCTCCTCCACCCCTCACCGGACACCAGCGCTGCTGGGGAAGGTCTGGAGAGGCGCCCGTTGGCGCCCGGCTCAGCCCTCAGCCCCGCCGGGAACTGATGCGCCGACGAAAGATTCCCCCACCTGGAGACAAAGCCCCCAGGCTGCGATTTTTCCCCTGAACACAGCCTGGCCTTTTGCTCAACTAACGCTAAGTACACCAAAATCAAGAGTGTTTGCACCGTGGATTAGGAGTTCAGTCCCTGTAGTTACTGAGTCAGAGAAACATCCCTCTTCAGGAAAGTTTTTAAGCAGACAAATAAACCAGCTAGTGTCAAAGGAATAAAACACAGAATTACAGAATTGTTCAGATGAATTCTGGAATTTGGGCCTCGCACTTTGCTCATGACTCTGGAAACCGTGTGCCCGGGGATCCCCCCGAGGGGTACCCAGATCCCAGCCAGGGACCATAGCAGTAAGTGCGTTACAAAGGCTGTGGAGACTGATTGATTTAAATTGGCCTTCCATCCTTGACAT
Organism: Vanellus vanellus; assembly: GCF_965231255.1. Lineage (NCBI taxonomy): Eukaryota > Metazoa > Chordata > Aves > Charadriiformes > Charadriidae > Vanellus > Vanellus vanellus. The sequence goes on along the minus strand of NC_138927.1, from coordinate 7,950,976 downwards.
CGGCAAACAGCAGCCTCAGAAGCATTCATTAGTGCCACTGCAGCAGTTCGGGTTATAACGGTGGTTCGTATGTCCAATAAGGAATGGGAAGAGGCCATTGACTGCTCTCGCATAGGCCACTGGATACTCATTAGCGGGTAATGACATTTGATTGCTACAGCATGTCCTTTGTTCAAATCGGGGACTTAGAGGTGAGCAGACCAGCTCTTTGAACTCACTAGTACCCAGGTGAATAGGAACATAAGCCGTTCTTAAAATAACAGAGCTGGTACTGTGAAATCCAAATTTGATTAAAGATGTGGAAGTGTACGGTGAGAGAACCGCGTTCGCTGTGGGCGGCTTTCCCCCACTTTAATGAATAGATGGCTGTCATCTCTTACTTATCTCCCAGGATGAAACAGTAAATAAAATCTGGTATAACCCACAAATTTAGCTGAGTTACGGCTGTCTATTGGGACTGAAGTGTGAGACTTGTTGGTTAGTTTTGCAGTGAATTCAAAGCTCTCCGAAGGAAGTCACAGCAGTGATTTTAAATTCCACCCGCTGCGAGACACGGCGCCTGCCTGGTACCCGGCCCGGCCGCGGCGCGAGCCGTGTTTTGGGAGCAGGGCTGATTTTGTTACGAGTGGAGCAAATGGCCATGGCACACGGTTAGCAGAGGGTCTGAGGACAGATTTCTGCGTGCAGGAGAGACCCAGGCTTTGCTGTGGGGGCTGCGCACCGCAGCCCCGTCCCCGGCTCTGCTCCCTGGGCACACATCGCTCTGCCCCACGGGCGCTGCCTGCGCCGCGCTCGGCCAGGAGGGAGCTGCTCTGCCGGAAAGTTGGCCTTTAAGTCATCAACGAAGAATAATGTGTGTGTCTGTATCGCTGTGGTGTCTGGGAGCTTGAAAAAAAGGTGGTTGTTTTCATGGGTGTATAAATAAAGGTTTTCTTTAAAGCGACCGGGTGCTGCGCCGAGTGACCCGCTCTGATTCGTGTCCCACTGGAGGGGAATTATTAATCTTCATATTCTGCACAAGGGTGGCTGGTATGTATTTCCTAGTCAAAATTAGAGCAGATCAAGACCACTTCCGAACTGTTTCCATAACCATTTATGTTTTTATATACACGGAAAGAGTTCTGGCAGTGTAAGAGCACCGCTGCTGCTTGGGCGACATCTGACCGCAGCACGGGCAGCGAGCGGGGCTGGAGCCTCCCTGTAGGGGAATGAAAGACAAACTATCCTCAACGAGCGCAGAATCAGCTGCTCTCTCACTGCCTCCCTCACCTTCTACTGTACGGAGCAGGCAGCAGAGTTTCCCGGGCACGGCGGCGGTTTCCTGAGAACCCGTGTATGAGCCTTCGGGGGCAGTGTCAGACCTGTAGGACACTCAAATAACATCTCGCAGCAGTTCTCAGTCGCTGCCAACACATGACTTGGAGCAGTTGCTCTGTTTTCCGTGTTGAGAGTCACAGGAACATTATGGCACCGTGATGCGACCTGGAGATTTTTAGAAATAACTCAGCCTGGCAATACCATAGTCATAACTTGCAGGAATATTTGTATTCTTTCCTCCAGATTCCTGTTACAGGAAGTTTATCACAGACCTTTTCAAATGCTTTTCCCCAGAGAAAGCATCCAGCCATTAGGTATCTCCGTTCCAAAGCATGTCTGTTAGCTTAGCTTTTGCTGTTATTTATTAATACTGCTATAAGGCATTTCAATGACATGCTTTGTTTGAAAGCCTCTCACCACCCGGTTCCTGCTCCTCTCCTTCACAAGCAGAAGTAAGTTTGCTATCGAGGAAGAAACAAGGGACAAACTGCCCAAACCAGGCGCAGAAAACCTGCTGGATGGCTCTCCAGAGGGACATGGAGGTGGATGGTTTCTCCATGTCTGAGATATTCCATTTTTCATTTCGGTTTTCCTTCGTTCTCCCTTTTTGCTGCGATCCCTGTGACGTCCCTGCCCCTTCGCTCCGCTCTCTGCCCCAGCGCCAGCGCGGGTGCCCGGGGGGTGGTGGGGCGCGGGTGGGCTCCTGCCCCCGTGCGTGTGGGGTGCGGGGTGTGCGCCGAGGCCGAGTGCGGCTCCCGGCGGGCTGTGGCCACGCTTCGCTCAGAGCCTCCGAGCAGCCGCCTGCAGCTTCGGGCTCACGACAAGGCAGCCCTTGAGGGGCCGGAGCGTGTCCAGAGAGGGGCAGCGGAGCTGTGAGGGGTCTGGAGCACACGTCTGGTGGGGAGCGGCTGAGGGCCCTGGGGGGGTTCAGCCTGGAGAAGAGGAGGCTGAGGGGAGACCTTCTCGCTCTCTACAGCGCCCTGACAGGAGGGGGCAGCGAGGGGGGGTCGGGCTCTGCTCCCACAGAACAGGCGATGGGACAGGAGGGAACGGCCTCAGGTTGCGCCAAGGGAGGTTTAGGATGGAGATTAGAAGAAAGTTCTGTACCAAAAGGGTTGTCAAGCACTGGGGGGCAGTGCTGGAGTCGCCATCCCTGGAGGGATTTACCACGGGCAGCCGTGGTGCTGAGGGACACGGGTTGGTGGTGGTTTGGGCGGTGTGGAGTTGATGGTTGGACTCGATGATCTTAAAGGTCCCTTCCAACCTCGACGGCTCTATGATTCTATCTGCTGCAGCATTTTGGGGCACTTTCTTCCTCTCCGGCCATGTTCCGTGCCCCCCCCGTTCCACGGCGCTGGGCGGGTTCCCCCTTCCCCCCACACGCTGGCGGCACCCGCTCCCGCAGGGACGGCCACGGCGGCCGAGCAGCCACGCCAGGAGGGTTCATTCCCTGGAGAGCTTTTTTGGGAGGGAAACCCGGTCACTAACCCCGCAGAGATGCCAGCTGCCGGTCTCGCGTAGGAGGTGCGGCAAAAGGTACATCGTGATTAACCTTAAAAGTATAAGCTTTTTCTTTGCCTGTGCGAGACAGATTTATAACATTTTCTCTTTCTTTTTTAACACCAGATTCTTAGTGCAAACAGTGATTCATTGAATAATCAATTCCCTTATCTACGTAATACATTCAAGTGATCCATCAATGCCAGATAATCAATCCAGCTTGTGATTTTAAGCGTGTAAGAGTGTGTGTATGTGTACTTGTATATATATTTTCCTCCTGTACTGTTGTCAGGGCAAATAACGTCTCCCTTTCTGTGCTCCTTTTTCAGTGACTTTTGTTTATGGTGTGTAAAAGAAAATCACGACATTATATTACACCTTGTAAGTTTTACGGTACTTGAGAGGTTTATGCGGTATGAATGTAAAGGGCAATGCAATAATGCAAAGGGCAGTGAGAAATTTTTAAGCACAGAAGGATACACACGGAGCTGCAGAGATAAATCTGGGTGGATAATCATCCCACAGTGTCTCTCCTATTTATGAGAGAAAGAGACATTCACTGCAAATCATGCTTCGGGTCACTTTTGCCCTGGTCTCTGGCTCCGCTTTGCATTACGGGCTGCTTAAATTGCTCCTAATCTGATCTGGGACCTGTGTCCCGGCGCGCTGCCCGCGCCCCGCTGCCCCGCGCCCCGCGGAGGGGCTCAGCCCGCGGCAGGGCCGACGCAGTGCCCCATCACCGACGTGGTACGGTGGTCTGGGGCAGTCCAAGGGCTTGGGTAAATGGAAGACCGTTTGGCTGTCCTCTGTGGGTTAGGAAAGGGTTGGTGTAGAGAATTAACCATGGCAGGAAGCAAGAGGAATCAAAATGGCCAAGCCTGAAGCTTATGGATGGTTTTGGGGTGGAAGAGCAGCCTGGGTTCAGCCTCCCCGCGGGCTGCGCGTTCGCTGCCGGAGCCTGCTCCGCCGGGGGGGGGGGCAGAAAACCCCCTCTGAGAAGAGGGCTGGGCAGTTTAGCAAAGCGACCGTCCAGACAAAGAGAGAAGCTGCACGGCATCTTGCTGTTGTGAGCTTTCTCAAACAATCAAGCAACGAATCCTTCTCAAATGTGAATATTCGGGATTCAGCATTTGTAATTAGCAGCAGAACTGGAGACAAAATGTCATTACTTCTTGAGGTCAAGATGAGTTTTATACATAGGTCACTGTTCCATGTGCTTCATTCAAAATCCAATTTGTTTTGTGGGCTTACGATGGCAGAAACACTGATTATTACTATATCTCCACATGTTCAGTACTTTCTGTCGCGGGAAAAGATTTTGCCTTAATTACTTTCAGTTTTAACTGTCTGGCACAGAGACAGGATTCTCCTGATTTGAACCATCTCCTCAGAAGTTGAAAACTTAACTGGAGAGTGGCAAATCCGGAGATGTGGCAGAGCCCCGCGGAGTTCCCGAGGGGCCGACGGTGGCAACGGCACCTTTCCCGAAGGCGCTTCTGAAGCCGCCGCTCGGCAGCTCGAACCGCAGTCTGCAACCCCGGGGGCAGGCGCGCGCCTGGGGAGCGAGGAGGGGAGAGGGGGAGCCGCAGGAAACCCCCCGGATCCTCCTCCCTCCCCTCCGGACCCCAGTCCTGCAGAGCTCGCGGCAGAGACCTGCGCCTTCTGCAGCTCGGGACGCCATCGCTATGCCATTCTTTTCCTGCAGCAGTGCTACTACCGTCTTAAGCTGAAACAGGGACCTGTAAAAAGGAAGTTCTTGGTTTAAATTTCTGGTCCATAAAATCTTAAAGATCTCTTCTTCCTTTATAGGGAAAGAAAACCATTTTCTTCCTCACTTTATGCACTCTTCTTCTTACGAATTTTTATTTCTGCAAAATCAGGTTTTGTCATCTTTACTTAGAAGGAATTCAAAATGAGTCCTCGGACGTTTAGCTTCAGGGTGATAGCTAGGCTTGGCTCGTAATACTTGAATGGAAATGGGATCTTCAGTTTCTTTTGCTATTCATCTACATCATGGGGAAAGGTTATCCAGAAAGTGTGGTGCAAGACCTTAGATGAAGCCAATAACATTTTTTAAAATGTAGAGCTTGTCTTTGCACAGATGAGCAACTTCACGTAAGATTAAAGTTATAAATAAGTGTCGAATATAAGCAATGCTCTGTTCTTCTCGCAGCTACCTTCCGTCCTCGTGGTGTCTTTCAATAGACAAGACTGATTTGTACATGCGCCCATCTGTTTATAAACTGATCAGTGAAAGGCAGTTATATCCACATTTACTTAATTTTCTTGTACATTAATGCAGTGGTGGTTATTTGAGGAAAAACATGAAATATTTTCTGGTCTGCAGTGTAACTTTGTACGTTAAGTGTGGCAATTTCAGTTGCTGGATCCATTTCCTCCAATTAGAGGGAGAGCGATGGCACACTAACGTCTGAAACCCAGCCTCATTTGCATCTCCTTGTCTTTACATTATGAATTCGCATTTAGTTTCAGTACTAAATTCTAACCTCATTAATTTCCACTCTCCTTATCTCGCTCTCTCTTACTCTGAGGATCCCCCACATACACTTTGAGAGAAGCAACAACTCAACCCCACAGCGGAGCCACAGCAAACCCCACGGCCCTCGGGCAGGATTCACCCCACGGGCCGTGGTCAGGATTCACCCCACAGTCTGTGGTCAGGATTCACCCCACGGCGCTCGGGCAGGGTTTACCCCGGCAGATGGACCTGCCCCGTAGTCTTGCCTAACCGCCTGGGTGCGCTCGCCTCGCGGCTCCTCCCGCGCTACCTGCGCTCTGCACGCCGAGCTCCGCTCTCCCCCCACAGCCTCAAAAGCGGAGGGAAGAAATTAATACAGTTTAAATCCTGAACAAGCTGTACTTTCTCCTATTTTAAGAAAAAGCTGCATTCACAGGCTTCCTCAGCAGCTGGGTGGGATTTTTTGCTTATTGCCAGTGCTTGGAAACAGAACGCTCAGAACGTTCCCTTGTTTCCTAAAGATGCTGAAAGGTGCCACCGGCCGGGTGACAGCGCCGAGCGCGCCGCACTGCCTGCGCCGCGACACAGCCGGCCCCGCTCAGACGAGCCTACCGCGGAGAGTTGCCCCCAACCTGGTGACCCTCTATATTTAGTACTGGCCCTGGAGTCTGAGCTGTGCTTTTTGACGGCGTTATTAAGGTCATTCTATGTGGTTACATGAGGCTTTGTGCTTTGTGAGTGTTTGTGGGGAAACCTATTTCCATATGAATTATGAAAGTTTATGCCAACAGGACTGTAATTCGTAAATTGTTGTGACAGCAGCATTTTGAAAGAAAACACAGAGAAACCAGGGTAATAAAACTTGCCATTAAGGGAGTGGACTTGGGAGTCCTGAAAAGAATTCTTGTCCAAGGATTATTTATGATCATTACACACCAAAATGTGTTTTTGCATTTTTATTGCTAGCAAATTACTTCTAAACCCACCAGGGAGCTAATGATTTCTCCTTTGTGGCCACGCTACTTCATTTTGGTTTTCTATATATACATTTTTGTGACCAGTTAAGCCGTCACTTTTGATTTATAATAACAATAATTATTTCTAAATAGCCTGGGTGTTAAAGGGTTAACCATCCTTTGATTTCGGCTGACAAAAGCTACGTGACAGTGATGGATTTCCGAGGGAGAACGGCTGCTGGTGCCTGGGCAGGTTTTTCTCTGGATTGCTTTAATGGTGCTAACTACCTCTAATGGGGAGCACGGGTTATTTATGTTCTTCAGTAGCTTCTCATTAACTTTACAGTACACTTGGTGGAAGATTCCTGATTTCTTGGCTTCTTCATTAGTGTTACCTGTTCAACACCACACACTAATGGAAGTGACTTCAGACGCGAGCGTTGAACTCAGATTCCTGTAGAGGAGGAGAAAAGGGGTACGAAGCTCTGGGCAGCTCCGAGGAGAAGGTGCATGGCCAAGATTTTAGGGGCTTTTCAGTCTCCACAGTGGGGCTGGGCTCTGCGCCCCCCTTTACGTCCTCACGTCCAAACCCCGAGGCGCCCGCCCCGTGCCGCGGGTGCCGGTGTGCAGAGCAGCAGCAGTTCACCTGACGACTCCTCGGGATACACTGATTGGTCATTGTAAGAACCCCACAGCTGCAGAGAGCAGCAGCAAACTCAAGATCAACCTTAATACAAAGGTTGAGTCCTAAATTATTCCCTGCCATGGTTACGGGGTGATTACAGCTGGTGTTTCTGATGTGTCGTCTCAGACGGACCCTCCTGGTGCAACGTCGGTGAGAGCTGCCTGCCAGGATCAAAGCTTGGTGGTGGACCATCTACTGCTGTCCCTCCTGGAGCCCTTTACCCCGATCTGGAATTCCCTCGACACAAGTGGCAAATGGATGGAAATGTTCATTAGATTTTGGGGATGGTGGGACATTTGTCTATTCGTTACCAATGCCAGTGACAAAACCAGCATACGACTAATTGTATTTTTCATCATAATACAGCAATTTGTTAGAGCCGCATTTCCTTTACAGATTTTTCAAAGCCTTATTTTTAGAAAAGTGTTTTTTGATCTTGCCTTAGCTCCTGTTCTGCTCTGGTACAGACTCCCCGCGTGGCTTTGAACAAATGACTTTGCTCTTCTGTGCCTTAATTCTGTACTTGTAAAACAGGGCTTAGCGCGCTCGCCGCTTCTCTGGGCTGTTGTGATGGGGAGGGTTATAAAGACTGTGCTGTGCGGATGTAAATAGCTGAGACTGCCGCACCACGGCAGCGACTTTGAGGCAGGGCAGATAGATAGGAGCAGGCACAACGCTATTAAAGTAGTGAAATACTGAGATTACAAACCGGGACTTCCTGAGTGAAGTCATTCTGACAAAAACAAGTATCCTATATATGCCTAACTGCTTATTTAATGTAGATTAAAAAAGTTATTTATTGAAATTTAACAACTGTTTACTCAATATGGGACTGTAAAGCCGTAAAAACATACTCTTAATAACCCCTTGGTATTTAACTAATGTACAATAGTGTGTGCTATTACATCCCAATTAAATCCCTATTTGAGACACTTAATTAAAAAGGAGGCTATAATAAGCTCCCGATCATTTGGCTCCCCAGCCAGATCCATACCATCAAGGATTCTGCGTGTTAGCCGGTGCCAAACGCGTGCCGGAGCAGCCGCGCCTGTGGCGCGGGGCTGTGCTGCGCTGGGGTGCGCTGGGTGTCCTTCGGGGCCGGGAGGCGGCGGGGCCGGGGGCTGCTGCCCGGCCAGAGGGTGACCGCGCGCGGCTCTCAGGCCCCGCGGCAGCTCCTGCCCCGCGCGACGGCTCCGCTCCTGGCGTGCGGCAGAGCCAGGGTGCTGCGCGGAGAGGTGGGGCCATGGACCCCTTACGCTTCTGCACGCAGAGCTCTGCAGGGACTGGAATACTCCCGGCGGTCCACCAGGGTCGAGGATGCTCTCAGAAGCAGCAGCCCCTAACGGCAGCTTTGGCTTCATCGCAGCGGTGGGAAACGGCATCGGGCCATTCCTCCGCAGGAGATACCACCCGCTTTGGAGCCCCTTTTGGCCAGAAGTCCCGGTGTGGCGGAGTGATCCGGGACGGCGCACCCAAGGCCAAAATACTGCGTGATGTTTATGGGAGCCTTGGAAACCCTGCGGCGCTGCCGCCCTGCTGGGTGCCTGAGCCGCGCTCTGCCCTGCTCTCTCCTGCACTCGGGAGTCACCAAACGGGCACGCGGTGACACGCGTGTGTCCTCACCCCGTCCTGGGCCGGGCGGTCAGGGCAGGCTGCACTGGCGAGAGCCCTCGGGACGTCCGGCTGAAGGCAGCGGCTTGCCGTGCAGCCAAGCGACTTCTCTCTGCCTCTCTTTACAACAAGTAAATAACCCGGGCCCCCTTTAATTCACGCGTGCTTGAAATAGGAAGTGACAATAGCTTAGTGCGAGCTCCGCAGCATGATGTGATGTTAATTTGTATAAGTGATTTTTTTGTTTATAATTATCAGCCTGAGATTCAAAACTGAGGAACATGGGGACCCCATGAGGCACGTTGCACTGTGTCAAGGATGGAGTTTGTTTGTTCACTCGAGTGCTTAAATATATCTCTTAATTGTGTGGCTGATACTACAGTACAGCACAAAAAGGAGAAAAGGCAGAATAAGAGATTGTCATCCAGGAGCCTCAGGTCAGACCCCCGCCCTGAGGGAGACCCCGGGCAGCCTCCGGCAAAATACATACGGAAAACGCACAGTTCCTGCTCTGCACCGGGTGGGCAGGATGCGCGAGAGCCAATGCTCCTGAATCCCGTGGGAAGGCTTCCGTGGGCATTGGGTCACCCCCCGACGGTCCCTGTTTCTCCTTGCGCCTGTCCCCCCCTTGCAGCGCCCGAGGTGGGGGTGGGCTGTGCCCGCCCGCGTGCAGCGGAGCCCCCCGGGCAGCACTGGGAGCAGTGGGACACGGCAGAAAAAAATACTCTTTCACCTGTATTTTTGTGTAACGAGCTGCCCTTTGGTGTGTAACCGCCCTCTCCATCCCACCGCGAACCCAGGCGCTGCAGGGGCCGGGGGCTCGCAGGGGTACGTACACAGCATGTGTGCTGCATGGGGGGGTCCCTCCCCGTCCTGCCCCCCCGACGGCCGCGGTGGAGTTGTGCTGGAGGAAGGGAGGAGAGGTGGGGGCAAACGGGTTCCTCAAGCAGCACCGAGACACCTCCGCTCTCCGGGTGACCGTCGGGGCCCGCGCAGCGTCCCCTGGAGCAGCCGCTCAGGGCTGCCGAACCCCAGAGCGAAAAATGGGTTTACAACCGTGGTGTCCTTCCTCCTAGAGAGAACTGGTTTCCTTTTGTAGGCAGATAAAATAAGTACAGAGAGATCTGTGATGTGGCAGCTCTTTGGGTTTTGCAGAGGATTTCGAGGCAAGCCGTGGGTTATGAGCAGCCCATTAACACAGCGCATACTGTGCTGTCTCATAAAAAAAATCCCATTTTCCCCATCTCAGCTCTACAGTTGTATTTCATTTGCAGTCCACACCCAAGGAGAGGCTCGGCGGAGGGTCCGGCAGCGCACCGTCCCTGTCCCGGCAGTGCCGACAGAGGCAGCGCACCGGGGAAACCCCCAACAACCCCTCCTTCGCTCCGGGGCAGCGGGAGCAGCCGGTTCTCTGGGGACGCCGGCTGGGAGAGGAAAGGCGCTTCAAAGGGAAAGGGAAACGGGAACATCCGCTCCAATGTTTTCTGTTGTTCCAACTCCTTTAAAATAATGTTTCGATTTCGCGTACTGCTAATTACATACGCCAGTGTTGGGCGGTATTTAATGCCAGCCAGTGATGGATGCTCTATAATCTGATATGAGAGAGCACATTTGTTTTCTAAGGCTAACTGCACACAATCTGTTATTGTACAACGCTGAATACTTTGGGGGTTGGTGCCTTTCAGTGTTGAGCGTAAAAGCCAGGCCTCCCCGACAATAATCTTCATTAATCAGGCTTCCCTCGTCTGCGGGCGTCGGAGACCACGATGTCGTCTTTGTATGTCAAAGCTTGCTAGGGTTTCACGCTGAAAAACCTCCCACCCATCTTCCATTCTTTCATTTTTCTTTATTTGGTTTAAACGGGAAAGTATCCTCCCAGTACAGCTACCATCATTTCAGTCGTGTCTCCGCACATTTCTTTTAACTAAGAGACAGCTTAAATGGGGGGAGGGAGAAGCAGCTGCAACTTGCTGGGAGCGGAGCGAACTTCACTTGAAGAGGATTCGGCGTCTTTTGTTTTTCACAAGAGCTGTTGAGTGTTCAGAGCTTTAAAAAATACGGCCACTTATTCAGACTCCTGAAACATAGATTTAGGGGAGAGGTGTTCTGAAGGCTTTCAGGAGATTTAGAAGCACGAGTGAAGGTCACCCGGCGCTGGCGTGCTCGGCAGCACCTTCACAAACTCCTGCAGGAACCAAAACTTTGGTGTTTCAGCTCAAGTTTTCACAGCGGTCTGGAGTCTCGAGCCATGGGCTTCTGCCCCTCTGCTCCACTCTGGGGAGACCCCACCTGGAGAACTGCCTCCAGCTCTGGAGCCCCCAACAGCAGAAGGACATGGACCTGTTGGAGCGGGGCCAGAGGAGGCCCTGGAGCTGCTGGGAGGGCTGGAGCCCCTCTGCTGGGAGGACAGGCTGGGAGAGGTGGGGGGGGTCAGCCTGGAGAAGAGAAGGCTCCGGGGAGACCTTAGAGCCCCTTCCAGTGCTGAAAGGGGCTCCAGGAGAGCTGGGGAGGGACTTTTTCCAAGGGCATGGAGTGATGGGATGAGGGGGAATGGCTTCAGACTGGAAGAGGGCAGATTTAGATGAGATGTTAGGAGGAAATTTTTCCCTGTGCAGGCGGTGAGCCCCTGGCACAGGGTGCCCCGAGAAGCTGTGGCTGCCCCGTCCCTGGAGGGGTTCAAGGCCGGGTTGGACGGGGCTGGGAGCAACCTGGGCTGGGGGGAGGGGGCCCTGCCCAGGGCAGGGGGTGGCACTGGATGGTCTTCAAGGTCCCTTCCAGCCTAAACCATTCTGTGATTCTGTGATTCATGTTTTTAGATAGATCCCAAACTCCCTAACTCCTCTGAGCGGATGAAAATTACCAAATGCAGCATCACTCAAAAATGAGCCTAAATACACCTAAATATGTCGGGGCTCTCAGAGCCGCTTCCCGAGTGGGATCACCCTCGGGCAGGGAGCGCCGCGGTCTGAGTGAGCACTGACCGGCTGCTGGGAGAGGACTGGGCACCGGGAACCGCGTCCCCGGGCAGGATGCTTTAGCGGCTGGGCTGGGAGACGGGCTGCGGGGAGGGACGGACTTGTCCCCAGGGCCACCGCCTCTGTCAGGGCGGTTCATCCTCCTTTCTTGGGCACCTCCAGCGGGGCCGCGGGGCCAGCGGGCGGGCTTGGCGAGCGGGCGCAGAGCGAAGCCGTGGCTGCGCAGGTGGGTGCCCGGTTCCGCGGCGGCGGGAGGGGCTGACGTTCCACGGGGCTCCTGAGGGAGAGGGACTTCCCACAGTGACTTAAAGCGATTTGGAAAAAAATCAAAACAAGAAAAGCCACCCAAACTCAGACTCCAGCGGAACACTTTGGTCCTGAGCAGTGTGTAACCGTGGCCTCGTTCAAGCTGGGTTTTCTCCTGGAAGTCGGCGTCAGAGCTCCCCGTCTGTCCTCGAGGGGCAGTTTCGCAGTGGAGACAGGACTCTTCCGAGCTGCTCGCCCGAATAAAACTAATTATTAGACTGTGTCTGAGCAACTCCGAAAGTTGCTAGTAACAGCTATCTCAGCCATTACAATCAACATAATTTTAGCTTTAATTGCTAAATATTGCTGCAGAAAGAGCGGTTGTCTCCCTGCTCTGAGCTGCACAGTTGCTCCCCCAGGTTTCAAGATGCAGTGAAAGTTTTTGGGTTGTTTTTTTCGCACTGTACGTTTCAAATGCTTCATTGTCAAACTGGTTAAAAGCCCTTATTTATAAAATGTGTGCGTCTCTTTCAGCTTAACTGAAAAGGCATTAAAATAACTGCAGCTGTGGAAAGAATAATTACAGCGAGATTTTGTCAAGGACTCTCTTGTCTGATGTTGCCATCTGTGACATGGTGAATGCAAAGATCATTTTAAACATAGGCAGTTAATGTAGAGAATAATTTCAGAGCTTTAGATATTTATGGTAAATTATTTAACTTTATTGTTTGGTTTTATGGCCTCATTATTCCATGTAGTAAGGATCTCTGCATTTTGTGTTGTTCTGCACTTTGATTTTCACTTTGTGACGGAAAAGTACACTGCAGTAAAAGTAACACTTCACACGTTTCAGAAATGTTTCAAGGAGACATCATATTAATCAGATTATTTTCATGCTCTTCAATATCATCCTTGATGCCTTTTAAAAAAATCTTTAGAGAAAGATCTTGTTATTGACCAGGTGTTAATAGTCAGTCCTTCAAGCATGGGCAGCGACAGGGGCTTGTAAACACCACATTTTCGCATTCATTTTCTCCTGTCTCTTAGAATATTGTTTTTGAGACTCCCACTAAGAGGACATTGCTGCATTATTTCCTTCAACAGCCCCCTAACTGCCCAATTAAGAGCAGGCTGTCGCACTGGAAATGAGTAATTGGCTGCCACAGACACAGAAAAAGGGGACTTGGCTTCGCCGGTACCCGCTGCTCCGTAACCGGGGCGTACGCTGGAGCGAAGTCGAGCGGGCTTGTTAACCAAACCCCGGCAGGAGCAGGCGGGGGCACCGCCTCCCGCGCAGGGCGCCGGGCACTGCCGCGCTCCCGGGGCTCCTGCGGCTCCTGCGGCTCCCGCTGCCGCTGCGTGGGCGCCCGCCGTGGCCTGCCCGTCCTGCCCGGGTATGGAGATGGGGCAGGAGACACCGCATGAGCTGTTGCCTCCTGACAGCGCCAGGTTGCGATGCCTTCACTGGGCTCTGAAGGAGGTTTGAGCAACTTTCTCGACGGAGGTTGTCCCCAGGAGGAGAGCGAGGTGGGGGCGAGGGTCACCCCGGAAGGGCGCCGGTGTCCTTGCAGCCCTCTGCGTCTGTTCCTCGCTACAGCTCCTTGCTATAAAACACCCAAACAGCTTTTAATGGGCAATCTGGGGGATGGTTCTGCTTGCACAGGATGGGGTTTGATCCTTCTGGGAAACTTAATGTGGCTCCATCTGAAGAGCGTCTAACAGCACATCCCTGGGTGGTGCTGCACAGCACGTCCTCGTCCTCACCGTACGGCGCAGCGGCTGCCTCCGCCCTCCTCTCCCGCTCCCGCAGCGCTCCCGCGAGCCCGAGGACAGCCGCGACAGCCCAGCAGAAGTATCTTGTCAGATGTGAACTTTTCAGCGGAATCGAGATCATCTTTCTGACCGCTGAGGGCCGCAGCTCCGTTGGGTGGCAGCAGCCCTTGGCAGCCACCTTTGCAGTACGCGAAATGGAGAGAGGAAGAGAAACTGCCCCTTCGTTCTTGCAGCAGAGCCCTCTGCCCACCCGGGCTGCCCCCCGCCCCCTCCGGCTGTGCGTGCGCTCTGCAGCTGCTCAACATCTGCATCTCCGTCTGGCTCGCTAACGGGCTCTGTCCCTGCTAAGGAGGAGACCGCGCCGCAGCCTGTCCACCCAAAAGGCACCACCTCCTCCATCGAGCGCCGGGGAGGGGGCACGGCCGCTCCAGCTCGGGGCACGGCCCTGCAGAGAAACGTTTGTCTGCGGGAGAGGAGAGGTGGGTGGATCTGGAACCCCCCGAGAGGGCTTCAAGGCTGCCGGAGGTGGGCAGGGGCCGGTCAGGAGCGCGCGGCGCTCGGCCGTGTGGCAGCGAGCGTGCCGCAATCCCGGGCTTAGTGCAGCTGATGGCGAGAGGAGGCAGATCCAGTGGACTGACTTACTACAAGGTGAACTAAACTGGGAACCCATGCGCGGGCTATGGACTAGCAGGGACGAAACCAGGCACCATCCGTTTCCCTAGCTATAACCCAGCCCCGGGGCCGTTCCCTGTGTGCCCGTCCCGGTGACACGAGAGACCCTCCGAGGCCCTGCCGCAGCCCCGCTCTGCCCCGCAGGCTGTAAAGGAGGCTTGGCCACATCTGGCTCAATCTCGCACCTTTCGGTGCCTAAAACGAGCCAGGCAGCGCCGTCCCGCGGTGACCGCAGCCCCTGGCGTTAGAGGGGCCAACGTGCCAAGGGCTGAGGGCACCTGAAGAAGCATTTCAAGCGCAGCGTGTGCAGACCCCGGGAGGCAGGCGCTGCCAGGTGCTCCCGCGTTGAAAGGAAGAGAGAGTTTGTGTACGCAGGTGTTCTACGCTATTTAGTAAATTTGGGTAATTTCTCTATCACTGGTAACTTGCATTGCAAAACAAAGCACATCTCGGCCGCCCACTCCTCCCTTCGCCGCGGCAGCGATGTGAACTCATCACGTGCGCGTTCCGCCTGCCTGGCACCCCGCAGCGCACGCGAGGCCAAAGGCTTCGCCCTTTGTCAGCAGTTCTTTTGACAGATGGACGCAGAAGCCAGAAGCCGGCAATAATTCCTCAGTTTGAAGGGCTCTTTTCCGCAACCTCATGGTTTGTGTATATAAAGAAAAAAAATCTATGCAGTGTTTGCTTTGACCACGTGGAGGTGGAGCAAGAGGGGTGGTGGGTAACGCAGGCGTCAGGAGCAGAGCACGGTGACGCGGTCCGGGCTGGCTCTGCCCGAGCCCCGTGGGTGGACGGCAAGGTCCGAAATCTCTGTAGTCCCTTGTTTTGGCGTACCGAACTGGGGTTTGTTTGCAGCCACTGTCTCAGACCCTGAAGTGAAGATACCACCGGCTCTTTTTGACGCGATGCTGTTTAAAGATCTGTCTTATAGGAAAAGCCTTTCTCTACGGATGACAGGAGCCTGTCCCCATAGGTCTCTGCCAGCAGCATCGGCTCCCTCTGCCCATACGTTCCTTTCCCGGTACATAAAGGCGCAGATGGCCAGGCCCTGGAGGCGGCATGCAGGGTTCGCGAGGGCGCGTGTGCGGCTGGGTGTGCATGTGAATGCACACTTGTCTGAGGAGGAGCCCAAGCGTGTGCGCGGCGCTGAGCGCTGCACTTGCCGCTGCCTCTGCAGCAACGAGCGACAGAAATGCCAGACTTCGCGCTGGCTTCGGTGTTGACCTTGACAGCAGTTTTTCAGCTCGGTACAACTACAGTCTAAAGGTGTGTAAATAGGTATTTGTGCATATAACGTATCTGGCAGCTGCAAAGCTCATTCACCAGCGTCCTTCGACCTGAAGATGGGGTATTCCGAAAAGCTTTTGTGCTTCTGCTCACAGGGGTGCGCTGTGGCTGCACGGGGTCTGCCGACAACGACGCTGAAGGCACTTAAGAATTTAAGATACTTTTGCCTTCTTTGAGCGTGACTTTGTAGCTGAAAAGAACTGGAAATGGGGTGGGATGGTGGGATCAGAGAGCTCTCGAACATGCATCAAAATACCGCCTGGCCAAAGTCTAAGCCCTCCGCTATGTCCACCTAAAACTGGGCAATGGGCACAGGGGAGCGCAGGAGAACATCTGTACCACCGCTGGGCTCACGGTACGCACGGGGACACGGCAGCGTGAGCGCGCGTGACCAGCAGTGCTGTATGTGCTGATGCAGCGCTCGCAGACAGGTCTGCCCGGAGCCCGCGACAGCTCTCACCCGTCACCTGCGCCCGCTGCACCGCCTCCGCGGATGGACCTGAAGCCACAGATGCCACGACAGCAGAAACTCGGCCTTGCTGGCCCAGTTACCACCGAAAACAGGCAGGAAAAGACCCTGCGCTTGCTCAGAAGCTTAAAGTCCTCGTGCTCTTTGGTTTCTTTTCCTCTAGCTATCGTACTTGTTAACTCAAATTAACATTCATAATGCAAAATCTATCGGAACATGCCTTCCAGACTCACAGGCATTTATGTTATGGTCAGGATTAATCACAAGGGATAATTAGAGTATTAAATGAAATAATTATAACATTATGACTCTAATAACCAAATTCATGGATATTAGCTTCTGAGAAAAGACAAATATGGGAACCGGAAAAGTTTTGATGGATGCCTCTAGCTGTATTTATTTTTCTTTGCATTTTCAATTAAAAATTCCCAAACATCTGCCACACTGAGACAACTCACCTTAATTTCAAAAGGCTAGGTAGCTAACGAGCCAGGGGGCTGACGGAGAAAGGGGCCGCTGCAGAAACAGGCCACTACCGCCCATTGCTGCAGTAAGCCGTGCGTCTAGGAACTGGGCTGCGATGGAGACCACACTGCACCGAGGTTGTGCCTGGACCAAAAAGCTGCACTCACCCATCATGCTGGGCAGGTTTCGAGGTGCGAAGAGGAGGAGCAGGAGGAGGAGGAAGAGGAGGAGGAGGAGGAGGAGGAGGAGATGCTCTGGCAGCCCAGGCCTGGGCGCCCTGGAGGAGGAGGAGGCAGGGCTGGCTGTGACGCTGGAGCTGGTACCTGGGGAGAGGGTTTGCCTGTGTGGCAAACACTGCGCTCCTGCTCCGCTCTCCCTCTGCCAGCCAAGAGCCGCTTGGCCGGTCCCGCCGGGAGCCAGCTCCGGGCTCAGCCAGCTCGGCTCCGCGGGACGTCAGGCTCTGGCAGCATCTCGTGGCCCCGGGCGTTACCTCCTCTGAGAAAATGGAGATTTCCACTGCCTCCGAGGGTGTGATTATCTCATCTGAGAGCCCTGCGTGCAGCCAGGCTTGGCTCGTCCCGCGGGACAGCCGGTGCCCTCTGGGATGGACAGCGAAGGGGCTCATCAGCCCCATCATCAGGGGCCTCCTTGGAGCCGCCGAGTTTTTTGCACCGCTAATGTATGCGCAGTCTCTCTCCAGCGTTCTGTGTCGTGCTACGGAGGAATAAATGAATTCATTAAAGTATTATGCAATTGCAAATGTTTAAAAATACCAAGTATGTACATTTATGTAAGCCTACCTCGCAGCGTATAGCAAAGTACTGCGAGTTGCCGGAACGTGGATCTGCAGGTTCTCGGGCAAGGGAACGCAAAGCACTGCTGGGAAAGCAAACGCCGGGGCTGGCCGCTGTTCCGCACACACCTCTCAGCACAGGCAGCGCCTCGCAAACGCCGTGGAATTTCAAATACACAGACTAAGCAATTTCATCTTTTCAACGAGAGATGTTAATTCTCGATAATAAGTTGGGATTTTTATCATATCACTCTGCAGTGATTTAGAGTACAGCCCAATTCATATTAATACTGAATATTTCCTCTGTCAGGCAACAAAAGAGAGAGTTCCTTCTGGTACCTGGAAGCAGTTCCTATGATCTGTGGAAGGAATCATCTCAGTGTGAACTATTAATATGCTACACTCCATATATGACCTACTATCTCCATCTGCAGTCTACATACGCTAGTCTAAGTTTCGGTATCACTCAGTTCCAAAAAAGAGATATGACTTACAGAGCAGTTGCACATCACAACACGCGTATATATGTGTTGGCTCCTATGGACATACAGTTCTGTTTCTGTGCTGCGTGCCGTAATGTTCGTGCACAAGTTGGCTCAGTGCAAACCCGTGCATCAGCCGTCGACTTTGTATTTATGTGCCATTCTCAAGTCCGCTGCACGGAGAATACATTACACCACTTTAATTCCTGAATTTCTTCATAATATTAAATGATAAGAATTTTTTTGCATAGTTCTGACAAAGCAGTCAAAATCCAGTTGCAAATGCTGTGCTGTTTATTGATAGCGCCATAATACAGGCGAGGTAGGTTGCCAGACAGCTGCATTTCCTGGCATTTAAAAAGAATTCACGGTAATGTATTGTAATACATTAGCATAATAATTGGTAAGCATTCGCAGATGAATAGTTTACTGACTGATAGATTTTGTACAGAAACTGTGAAGGTTACATGGAGGGTGAAAACATTTCACTGTGTCAATGAACATACTTAATTTTTCTGGAAGTGCTATTTAAATTGTGCAGCGCTGGGGCATTAGCATAACAAAGACATAATGCGTTAGTTTGTGCTGTAATAGGGAACACTGCCCTACGGTTGCTTCAGCGGGTGACCCAGAAAAGATGGGGTTCGGCGTCTTCCCGTACCTGCAGAGACTCGTCTCAGGCTGCAGCCGCGGCTCCCTCCCGTCCCCGCGCGCCTCCTCCTCCCTCGCAGGCACGGACCAGCTCACCTCTCGCCCGCTCTGCTTTGCCGGAGGAGCGGTTTGGATCCCTTCGGCCCGCGCTGGTACGTGGCACCGGGCCGGGCAGAGCTCGGTGCGCAGCCGGCATCCCGCGGTCCCGCTGCCGGAATCACGGAATCACGGAGTTTCAGAGTTGGAAGGGACCTCCAGAGATCATCCAGCCCCACTCCCCCGCCAAAGCAGGATTGCCTGAGCGCATCCCTCAGGACGGCATCCAGGCGGGGCTTGAAAACCTCCAGAGAAGGGGACTCCCCCCTCCCTGGGCAGCCTGTGCTGGTGCTGTCACCCGAACCGTAAAGAAGTTTTTCCGTGTATTTGAATGGGACTTCCTATGTTCCAACTTGTGCCCGTTGCCCCTCATCCCATCCCGGCGGCTCTCCCGGGCGAGTCGCTGCAGTCGCTGCAGCTCTCCTCTCCGCTCTGGTCCCCCCACCGTAACCCCTCCGGGGCGCAGACGGGGTTTCCCGCTGTGCGTTTTCCTCGCACGCGACCCCAGGGGCACCCCCAGCCCCTCCTGCAGTTCGGTGGGGGCTCAGCGCCGCGGTGGCTCGGCTGGAAGTCCCCAGGGAGAGCAGCGTCCCGCGGGCTGACGGCGCTCGCCACCCAGCCCCACCGCTGCCCGCCGCCCGGCGGCTCTCCCCGCGCCCGTCCCCACAGCCGCCCGCGCTTTGCTCCCCAAAGAGGAGCGCAGAGCGCTGCCGGCGGGGAAGGGGCAGGACCGAGCAGGGAGGGTGGAGGTGGACGGCGCCGAAGAGGGTTTGGGCTCAGCGGGACGAGGAGTGACGCGGAGAAGCAGCTTTTAAATATCCAGGAGGCGTCACACGCGTCTGAGCCGCTTCTGTTGGGGCAGAGGTACGGGACCTGCTAACGCACAAAATGTCATCGCAGATGGGACGCCTCGGCAAGGCCTGCGGTTACTCCCGGCTCTTCTCTGAGTCTTCTGAGTTCTTGGGCATTAACAGACGTCACCTGGGTCCCCTCAAGAACTGCGTGACATCCCTGAATAATTTACCCCCTTTGGCTTCTGCCTCAGACTTTCCTTTCCCGTGTTGCACAGCGCTCTGTCAGAATGGCTTTGCAATTAACTCCGAGAAAACTGAACAGCGGATTGAAAGGGACAGAGCTGAATCTTTTGGACAGAAAATTTTTGGAAAGCATTTCAAGTCAGATTTTTGCTTGCCATTATATGTGTTAATTCCATTGTCGTTTGGAATAAATTGGGGAAAACAGATGTGAGGAGGAATGAAGTACTCCAGCACAGGAGAAGACAAAGCTTTCATCTCCACTGTCGCCAAACGGGAGATCAGACAGGCGCAGACTTTGCCCGCTAAGGGATCCCAAATTGTTGTACCACACAGTTACCATTCATCTCCGCATCAGGAATATGTTTTTAAAAAAAAATCAAAGGAGCTTTTTGCCCAGGTGACAAACTAAAAATACATTCTTTCAGCACAACCGTTTGACCTGCAGTTTCTACCAAACGTACAGATTTTAAGTGTTTCAAGATTTCATCTGAAGGCCTCATGAACAGCAAACTCTGGAGTATAGTTCAATGCATTTCTTCCAGGAATGACGGAAGGATGAATCAAACCTTATTTACAGAGACCTTTTAATCTTCCTGACATTTGTGGCTCTCGCTTTTCCTTCTCAGAAAGTTCCTGTGGCATAAAGAGGGTAGGCGCAAACAGGATTTGTACTTAACTTCAAAATTTGTCGTGAACAAGACGCCTTTCCGTAGATTTTTAGAACGACCCTATGACATGAAACATATGGGATATAAATTATGGATTAAGAAAATCATCTTAGAGGTAAGAATGTTCATTGCTGGAAGAGGTTCCCTATTTAAGAGCAGGGATATTTAGGACTGTGGGAAAAGAACTGGGCTGATGAGGAGACGGCAGACAGACGGACAGACACCCTGGAGCACCTCCATCCCCAGCCAGACCTCGGCCCCGCGCCGTGCCGGAGCGCCAACCCCTCCCCTCGAGAACGGCAGAGTAAACATTTAAACAGCTCTTGCTCTTGTTATTTGATCTGGGAAAGCTTGTTCCTGACGAGCTGTATACAAATACGACCCGGTTGACTCTCTTCGTCTAATTGGTAATAACGAAATCGAAACGCAATTTATAGTATCAGATTTCTTCCTACTTTACAGTTGCAACGTGTTTCATTAACACTTCTGCAGCAATTTGCACTATTAGGGACACATTTGCTTCCAGCGAGAAGAGAGACGACGTACCACCGGGGAGTGTAATGACGGGGTGACGGTGCCGCGGGGCAGTGCTCCTGCACCGCGCGGGCTCCCAGCGGGGAACGCATTAGCTGATGTGACGCGAGGCCCCGGGTCAGAGATGTTATTACTTTTTATTTGTATTACTGTAGTCTCGAGGAGTCACCCAAAAGGGCAAGAATCCTGTTGAACGAGGGAGCGGGCTGGAGGCACCCAGAATTGGTGTGTAACGGGAGGGGTGATGGCGGGCCCGGCAGGCAAACCTCTCGGCACAGGTTCATTTTTGAAAACGGGCGACATTTCTACGAGTGCGTCAGTAATTACGCTGAGGAGGAAATAGATTTTTTTCTCATGCTTTCTTCCACAAACCATTTTCTGTATCTGTAGCGTAACGCTGCCGTTCCTTCATATTTCTTAATACTCTCACTACATTTTTTAACGCGAGGGAAGGAGAGGGAACACATTCCCCAAAAGAGCCCCAGGGGAGGATTGTCCCCTGCCCCGTCGCTCACCCCACAGCTCACAAGACCCGACTCCGTCGCGCTCTGCCGGAGCAGCACCAGAGCAGCCTCAGGCTCCTGGGGCTAAAGCAAGATTTCCCAGGAGTTCAGAGCTGTTCAGACAACAGCACCGGGACCCGCACCGGGACCTCGCCGGCGCTCGGTACCGGCCCTGGCCGGCGCATGGGGCTGCCCGAGGTAACGCAGGACACTTTGTGCTACGCGTTGGGTTTTAAGAGCAGAGTCCTCACCAAGCAAGGGCATCATATCGTGAGATGTTTTGTGCACTGAGCTCTGCCATTATTCCTGAACGTACCTTCCAGGGAAGGCATGAAGTCAGCTCAGGAGGAAGCGAAACGGTCAGGGTAACTGGAGCTCTTCCAGTTTGGGTTTGACGAGGCTTTGGGGGCGCCAGGGCTCAGCGCAGCTCCGGGGCTGGAGAACAGCTGTAGAAAGTTGCGTTTCTTAGCTGGGACTGGGTTTGGAGAGGAGCTGGATTGCTAACGAGGGGGGACGGGAGCGCCCGGCCGGCGAAGCCGAGGCGGGGGCAGAGGGGGCTGCGAGGGGCCGGGCCGGGGCCGCGCGGTGCTGCGCCGCCGACGGGCACGAGGACGCCCGCGGCGCGGGAGGCACTGGGGCTACTGCAACTTCAAAGGGGAAAACACGCCCCGACACCAAACACTCATTAAATTTTACTTCTGCTTCTTTAAAGGAAATCCATTATTTATTTCTGTTCAGATATATTTACTAATTAGCACAAAAGAGAAATGTAGCAGCAGATGGGGACATTCCTGGGGAAAATTTCAGTGCTGAATATTTCATTACGTACAAATGTAACTTTCAGCCCTTTGCTTCAGACAGAATGTGGTTTGCAGACAATGTAGGAGGCTGCAATCTTTTTAAAAAATATGCTATTTGTTTAACAAATAATTTGTACTTTACTAAAAACACAAGTTTTTAAGTAGTCCTGAGGAGTATGTTAAAATTCATGTTAACATCTGAATGCTTCACTCCAGATGAAAACAGATCACTCCTGCAACTGAAAATGACGCTAATCCCTGGATGACGCTCCTGAGCGTGGCTGCGAGTGGGTTCGCCCACGGCAGTGCCGCTTTCTCCTCTCGTGAAATCCCAGGGATTTCAGAAGAGTCGGCAATTCTGCTAATTTTAAATAAGAAGCTCCTAATATTTTGCATTCAGATTAAGCCCCGGGTGGGGGTGTCCTCTACTCAAGGGCCAATCTCATCATCCCTTAACAGAAAATACAATTCTAGTCATTTTAATTAGAGGAAGGTAGAGCTTGTATGGTCAAACCTCAGTAAAGATGCAGGAGCAGTCCCCCGCCTTACAGAGTTTAGAATCTCGTGATTTTCACTCCATTCCTTCAGAGTTACTGGGAAAGGGTACGAAAAGGCGATGCTTCCCACGCGCTCCCTGGATGGCTTTTTGTGTCCAGCTGAGTCTGGGGCGATGAGGAAATTCTCGGTGATGGTTGTGATTTTACAAAAAAGAAAGGGAGATGTCTGCAGCGATGCTCGTCCTGCCGCCCTTTCCAGGCCAGCGGGGCATGCGCGCTGGGGCTGGCTTCAGACAGCGCCAGGGATTACTGCGCTTAATTAGTTTCTATCCCAAGGGAAGAAAATTGAAAAGTCTCATTCTTGCTTTTGTTGCTTTGGGTGAATCACTCCCTGGCTCAAACTGTCAGCCGTCGGCTGGCGATCAGCGGTGGCAGCGTGCCTGTGCAGAGCCACGCCGGGGACAGACGCCGCGACTCGCCCCTCTTGGACACGGGTTCCCTGTGCCGCTGCGGAGCCCGAGCGTGCCGGATGGCACGGCCGGACCCAGCTGGGACCCCGCTACACACTCGCCCACGCCGGCACCGCAGCGGCACACCGCTCCAGGGCCTACCACACCCCTGAAAATCAGTCACAGTTTGATCGGTTCTTTAGCCTACTTTTTCTTGAAAACTCAAAATTTCATGACCCTCAAAATTTAACAGGTTTCTCTCCCTTGTATCACCAAAAAATTCTCCAAATCTGAATGTTGAAAAGTTAAATTCCATCTCAGTGTTGCAAATACGCTTTGCCAAAACCCCTGATGGTCTGTAACTGCGAAGGGCACGAACGCTCCCCGGGTGCCCCGCGCCCCCCCGGGAGCCGTGGGGAGAGGAGAACGGGGCCGGGGTGTTCCCGGGGGGTCGGAGCGGCACCCACGGCCTCACCGCTCCCAGTGCAGACAGACTCTCTGCACGGCCCCGTTCTGTTCCCCACATCGCAGCATCGCCGGCGAACCCCCCCGCTGCGCACCACGGCCGCGCTCCGGCTGCTGCCGGCGGGGGATGAATTAGTGCCCTCCGCGTGGAGAACATCCTCCAACTGAGCGGTGCGGTGGTACGCTGGAAAGTTGTATCCTGATAGTAGATGCTTTGCGCAACACGCTAGGCTGCCCCCATATATACCGGGTAATAAATGCCCCTTTGGTAGGAGGAGACAGTATTTCATTGCAAAAGTAAAAAATAATAACGGGGAAAGTGCTATCTCAGCTTGCTGCATAAACAGCCGCAATAAGCAATATGCAGGCATATCATTTGGAACACAGATTAATAATTTCTGTTCTGAGTAGTGGTAGCTAGCCTGATTTATTGTGGTGATGGTATTATGGTCCCAGACTTTATTGTCCTTTAAATTATACTGCAGTCTATACAGGAGGCAGACAAGGATCTAAATCAAGTATTATTGCCTGTAAATTTGGAAACAAATAGTAGTTTTCCCCCCTTTAAATCACTGAGTTTGTGTGTTTTATAAGGTGAATGTTACGACTTCTTATGCGACCAAAGTTGCTGTTTCCCTGCTTCGCTTTTCCCAGCCCGCGGCGGAGGCCACCTCCGCTCCCCCCCGGCCCTGCGGGCTCTGCAGCCGCTGCGGCTCCCGAGCTCCTGCCCCGTGCTCCTCCGTGGCCAGAGGGGCCGGGGAGTTCTGCTCCTTCGGCATTTCTCCATAAAGGAGATGCTTTGTATCGGCCCCAAAGGCAGGCAGCTCCCTGCGGGCAGGCAGAGCGGGATGCTCCCTGCGGCTCCCTTCCCGCGCGGGCGGCGGGGGGGCAACCTTTGCCTGCGAGTAGATTAATATTAATTTTGCATAAAGCAGCCACTGGCCGCACCACCGGGAAAGCCCTTTCCCCGCTGGCGGGATGGAAATGCTGCGCTCCCGGTGCCTGGGGACAGACACAGCCCCACAGCGCGGGGGCACGCAGCCCCCAGGAGTACCCATGGGGCACCCACGGGGCACCCACAGGGCAGGGGACACGGGTGCCCTCTCCCTCCTCTCCTCCTGCAGCAGGAGAGCAATCGATACCGCCGGGGGATTGAAGGAGGGCTTAGAAACCTTCTAAGCTGGTCTTTATTCCTCACCCCTTCCGAGGGAAGGGGCGGCTGCTGATCCGTCAGCCGCTTTCTATAAGGGGCCGGTGACTTGTCAGGCGCCCGCGAGGTCCCTGTTCAGGAGGTAATTGAAAAGATGATGAGAGGAGCTGTCACTGCCCGTCAGCTCTGCTCCCCCGGCTGCCGAACGGCAACTCATTTCCCGGCACGAGCGTGCTGTTTATGTTTTTGTCATCTTATACCTGAGTGTCTGGATCAGACTCTTTATTTTTGTCTTGCCCTTTGTACCGCTCGCTGTATTGGCAGTCTCCCTGTCTGTCTGCTGCTTTGATTACACCACGTGCAGCCGCTGCCGCCCGTGCCGGGAGCGCGGAGCGGAGGGAGGGATGGCTCCCAGAGCCGCCGGCATGAAAGAGCGGAGACCACCTGTGGCAGAGCCGTGCTCAGCGCATCGCGCTGCGATACAGACGCTCCCGACTCCCGGGGCAGTGCTCCCGCCAGCGCGGGGATGGGAATGGGGATCGGGATGGGGATGGGGATGGGGATGGGGATGGGGATGGAGATGGAGATGAGGATGGGGATGGGGATGGGGACCGGGATGGGGACGGGGATGGGGATGGGGATGGGGACGGGGATGGGGATGGGGATGGGGACGGCGACAGCACGGGGGCTCTGCCATCAAAAGGGCCCTGTCGCAAGAGGGGCTTTCCAAACACAGGGCCAACGGCAGAGGTGGCTGTGAAGAGCTTCTGATGGAAACAGCTGAGACAAAGGAAGGGGATGAAGGGAGGGCGGGAGCCGTGTGGTGCAGATGGAGGACAGAGTGGCTGGAGCGCGGTGACAGGGGAGACGGCACGTGGCACACTGCAAAGCCAGACCTGGAAAGGGGGTGCAGGGAGCCACCCCTTCTGTCAGACTTCCCGGAGCGCAGTGTTTCAGCGCGGAGGGAACCGGGAGGATCCCCCCTGACCGAGCCAGGCACGGGGTGGGTGCCAGGTCGGTCCTCTGCCCCGTCCCACGTGGCGCACCCTTCGGGCAGCGCGTTACCGAGAGCAGGACAGTGACAACGGGACTCCCCAGTCTGGCAGGAGATACAGACAGAAGGATTCGTAGCATTTTTGCACGTCAGTTGATGGCTGTGATGTTGCTTTGCAGACGCTGTGATGCATTAGCCTGGCCTCCTCCCAGACAAGAAGAAAAATGGGGTGGGCAAAACGTTTCTGTATTTGTAGGCTTAGAACAAATCACTTTTATGTTAACAGAGCGGCTGTAACCATTAGGGAATCCTGCTAGCCTTAACGAATTGCTGCGGAAAGAGACCTTCCCCTGAGCTCACGTGAGACCTCAGTGGCGACGGCGGGTTTGACCGCAGGCTGCCGGGAGCGGGGATGCTGGCGGGGGAGCCGCAGCCCCTCTCCGCAGCCACGGGTGCCCGTGTCACCCGAGTAACTGCCGGGCACCCGCGCTTCTGTACAGGAGACAAAGGGGAGATTCAACAAGCTGAGCAAGAAACAGGTCGGCACAGTAGTCCTTACCGCCTGAGCCGGGCCATATTGCGGATCTGGTATCTGCTCTCCCGGTCTCTCAGTACCGTGTTTGCCAAACAGCGCTTGGCGGAGCCGGCAGACACAGCGCTGCCAAACCCCTCCTCGGCACACGGCAGCAATCGCGTCGTGGTGGCAAGGGAAGAGTCCCCGTGCGGGGAAGGGGAGGGAGGACGGAGGGACGGGACTCCCGCAGCAGATGCCTGGGGCCCGATCCTCTGCCCCCTGCCCCGGTGCGAAGCCGCCCGGGATCGGGGGCTGGGGAGGGACCGCAGAGGAGGAACACCAGTCCCGGTGCATTGCGCGCTTCCTTTGCCAGTGCACTGGTTTCAGTCTAACAAAAAGCCTTCTCGTAATGCTGTCGCCTATTCATCATAGTATAAACCAAAGGCTTACATGTAAACAAACACAAGGAAAGACTTACACCATCACATACGCGTATTTTAGTTGAGCAAAAGCCTGCGTTACGTGCAGCATGAAATGGCCTTTAGCTGCAACAAGCGTGCTAAAACCCCAATCTAACCTTTTCCTGGTTTCTGAAGTGCACTGTGCCCTCATAGAGGGAAACACTATGTTACCTTAATACTTAAAGTTCCCGAGACTCCTCCTCATATTCACCGCTCCTCCCATGCCTTCCTCGGCTCTCTACAGCTTGTGCTGTGCTGTAGCGGAGGAGAAGCCCCAGCGCCGCTGAGCAGCGCAGGCAGTTGACCCACTGTTCTGCTCTGCACGAGAGATCTGTACTTGAGAGATGCAAAAAAGGTGTAAGATATCGCCTTTCCGAGGTATAAGTGCCCTGTGCTGCCCTTGCACAGGTAAATATGATGACAAGAGGCCCCAGGCCTTGGACAACTGACTGTGTTTCTCCAACCCTCTTCTGCCTCTTTGTTGAGGCACTCAGAGCTGTGACACAGACGCTATCAAGGCTGAACTTAAGCTGCCTGAGCTGAGTTTTGAGCCCCTGCTTTTTGAGTGGGTTCATAAATTAAGCATCACATTATTCTGTTGTTGTTTTTTTTTCTTTTGTGATCTATAAAAAGCAGAGTGAACAGTGCTCCAGCAGGGCATCAACACCAGAATGTCACCATTGTGAGAGCAATTTCCCTCTGGCTCCTATTTTTAAACAACCTCCCGGAGTCCCTCCTGCCCGTGTTCTGGTGAAAGCACTCCAAAGCTTAACAGGTTTGACATTTTCATTTCTGTTTTCCTTGAAATCTCTAACATCATCTGATTGAGCATTACAGCTCGTTTGTGTCCTACTGCCTGCAAATATATACCACAAGCCCCAACACCAGAAGCCGAGGCACTGAGGCTGTGACAGAGACGTCCCGATTAAGCGAATGATGGCAGATTAGCTGCTGCAGCCCCCCCCATCTTCGAGCTGTGCTCTCCTCACCATCCTTTCTGTAGATGATTTGCTTTATGGATAATGGCTTCTGGCGTGTAGCGCAAGAGGGACGTCTGTACCTCGTGGGCACCGCGGCGGCTGCTGCCCGCGCTCCCGTGCTCCATTTTGCGGGTAACACAGCTTTGCACTTTCCTGCCACCCGCTGCTGCTGCGAGCGCCGCGCGGACTCTGCGCTGTCCGGCGCTGCCCCTCGGTACCCACCCCGCTGGCACAAGCGGTCGGGGAGCGGAAGGCAGCCTCCAAGTCAGCGTTGCCCTCGGCTCTATGGCGGTGCTGCTGTGTCGGTGGGTGGAGCTCATTCCAACCACCTTCGCTGGGGGGACCTCTGACTCGAGGGCCGCTTTTGGGAGCACTGTCCTGTTCGTAATCCCCCGAACAGCCACATGTTCAGACACGGGCAGCACGCTCCTCGCAGCTCCTCTCAGTTCTTGTCCCACAGCTCTGAAACATCACCTTCCAGGCCCGCGGGTCTCGACGTACAGACCCTCTCGGCGGGGTCGGGGAGCGCGGCGGGGCGAGAGCACGGCTGCTTCCTGCAGCTGCAACGGGTTCTGCTGAGCGCAGCTGGAGACGCACGCCGCAGCGCTGCGCCCGCCCCGAGCCAGGCTCGACGCCTGCCTCCCACGGGACTGCCGCAGGGGAGGAGAAACAGCACCCACGTAGCTTTGCTGCCTTCGGACCCGCACCCCTTACTCCAGCCCTCTTCTCCTCCATAAAGCCCGTTCCGCTTCCCCCGCCGCCCTCGGTCTCAGCAAGTCCATCACAGACGAAGCGAGGACGACGAAGCCCCTGGCAATGGAGAAGCTCTTCCAAGTCCCGTCATGTTTTCAAAGGCTAACGCACTGCACGTCGTATGAACCTCATGTCCCTTCCACTGAGCAGCAACTAATCCTGCCAAAATTATTATGACGATCATCATAATTTCAGTGCTGTGGGTCTCTCCCCTGAAGCGACAGCACAGCAGAAGAGTGACAGACCGTAGTATGTCAGCAGGGACATGTCGGTGTCCCTTTCACAGGACATATGTTCTGTGTGCTAACACATTCAGGGGATTCATTCACCTTTGATCTCTGTTTTTTTAAGCTTCTCATCTCATGATCAGAGATTCAAATCTGGGTATTAGACCGGCCTTTGCCCAGACGACACGCTGTGCTCGCAGCACGGGGGCTTTATGTGTGAGCAGCTCCAGCAGAGATGGCACCTACGTGGCTCTACTCACTTTTTCTTTCCTGTACTTGGGGGGCCGAAAGCATCGCAGGGTTCAAAGCACCCCTGGCAATACGGCAGCGTGCTATCATCTCTGGGAGCATGATTATAGCTAGTACTGAAAATTGCACAAAATACCTCCCCAATGATGAAGATTGCAGGGAGGCTGGGAAAATTACCTTTTTCATTATGTCTTAAAAATACTGCAATCTCAGCCTGTGCCTGGGATTCTAGGAACTGGTGCGTTATTCAGAATAGCACTGCTGGAGCGGGCTCGCAGAGAGCACAGAAAATGGAGCCTTCTCTTAGCCAGGTACATCAGGACCCCCGTGACCGCTGGTTTTAAATCCCAATACTTTGAATTTACCGTGGTTGTTGAAAAGCTTTCTGCAGCTCCCACTAAACAGCAGGAAGTGCTGTAGGCATCCTGGAGGAGCCTTAAAAGAGGAGAAATTGGACCCCAACAGATGCTTTTGCGGGATCTCAGAGGGTGCTTCGCAGCCCTCCGCTAACCCGGGACTGGGTCTGGAGGGGATCTGGGAACCGGTATCGCACTGGAGCCAGCGCGGGGAAGCGTCTCGGCGGCTCCTCACCGGGCGGGCGTTCCCTCCCGGGCTGCGGAGCGGTGGGAATCCTGCAGCAGTTCCGTCAGCAGTGCAGATGAAAGCACCGATAATTCCCATTAGCAAAAACCGCCTTATGCTGAGTGGCGGGAGGACATACGCTGAGGTGGGAGAGCGGCGGTTGCCAGCGCTGCTCTGCGCACCAGCCTTGTTACCGTAAGTCGGGCTCTGACAGCAGCTCCGCCGGCATCCTCCTCCTCCTCCCCACGCGCAGAGCCCGCGCCGCCGCGCTGCCTGCTCCGTGTGACGGGGCAGACGCACTCCACGGGCTCCATCCCAGGATCCCGCAGAATTTGGGGATGGGCTGCTCAGACACCCGCGAGGGCGGACCCGGGCTGGCTCGGCTCCATCCCTGGCTAAAGGAAAAGCCTGTTCAGAAGTGTCGGGAGAAGGTGCTTCAGAGTCCCAGAGCAGATACTTCTTTGTGTCAGGCAGGGAGCAGCCTTCTACTCTGAGCTGTGTTTCAGCTCCAGAGCGAAGGACGAGCGCGGCGGGGAAAGACTTTGCCCAAAAGGAGCCGAAAACCCCCTTCATTGCAGTGCAACACTCGGGATTCTGTCAATGCAAAATACAGCTGTGCCCCATCTGATGCCGCGCGGGGGCCGAGAGGCAACACACCGAGTGGTTTATCTGCCGAAGTCACCCTCTGGTTCCGGGCACCTGCTTATGCAGCGCTGCCACCGCAGTCCCGGCCGGCAGCTCCCGGGAAGCCCTCCCCGACCCTCACGCCGGCGGGAGGAGGGCACCGCGACCGGGCAGCTTCAGAGAATTTACCAGAATATGGAGAATATGGAGAATTTTTCTTTGGCAAATCAGAGGAGGAGATAGCTTTGGCTAGGAGCCCATCCCGGTTTATTGCTGAACTGAAGCCAGCAATAAAAATAAAAGCCAGAAACAAAACACAAAAAGCATAAAGGAAAGATATGAAATTGGTAACAATAACAATAAATTAGAAGTTATGCACAGTAGAAACTTTATAAGGAAATGTAAAGACATCCTGGTAAAATATCCACGGTTAGCAAGGTAGAGGAGAACAGGTGAAATCCTACGAAATACTAATAAATCAATAGGACATTATTAGATGAATATGATGTAATTGTTGCTAACTGTGCAAAAGTGATACACAAAAAGGATCCATACGTATTTTCTGATGTTTCCATGAAAAGAAAAGGGATATCCAGTGTCACTGCGGGATGCTGATGTGTATTTCTTCCCATCTGAACTGGAGGGGGATCCCAGACTGCGGCTGTGAGGAGAACCTCAAAACCCAGAAAAGCTTCCCCGCAGCTCCCAGTGCTGCCCAGGAGTAGCGCTGGGTGATCACGGGTGGATTTTGACAAACTGTGTAAGCGCTGGGAGGCTCCAGAATTCAGGAAAAGAGCGGTGTTTGAGAGGGGAAGGCAGGATGAACCAGGTAACGTAGGCTTGGCAGAGCTGACAGGAAAGTCAATTAATGACGCATTTAGCGGTAGTACTAATGCAATGTCTCTCAACACATTTTCATGGAAAACAGTTGTCAAATAAATCTGACTTCATTCTTTGATGAGGTTTGGGATTTGGGTGATGCAGCCGATTCAGTGCTGGATTTTAGCGTTGGTGTGAATGGGGGCAGAGCCGCGTGGAGCCCAGAGGGGACGACCGGCACAAATGAACGCGAGAAGCCATTTGGCAGGGTGGTGAAAAGGCACGGAAGCCAGTAAGGTGCATCTGGAGGGGCCTGCACGGCACAGGTCACGGGTATTAAGGTGGAGTTCAGCATTTCTTGCTTTCCCGTCAAACTGGGGGGGTCACTATAAGCCTAAGTGCGAAGCCTCCCTAGAGAAGGCATCACCTTGGAGGGCTACACGTGTCGCGAGTAGAGAGTTCTCAATTCTAAGAGCAAGGGATGAAGGTCTCTGTGTTTCACAGTGGATATCTGAAAACGTCACCACCACCATGCTTTTGGACACCACAATCAGAACTTTGATTCTGGAAGAAAAGGAACTCGAGGGCCATTTCTTCTTCTTCACTTTATTTGGTTTAACGGTTCCGCGCCCCAGCCCTTCCCATCACTGGGAAGTAACACATCCTACGCGTTCTTGAACCCACAACTCCAAACAACGCGCCGTCTTTATCTAACTGTGAATAAAACAGAAGCCAGCACATTTTTAAAGCAGTTAGTGCTTCTGCTGTATAAAGAAGTTGATATGAAGTGTGCAGCACAGCTGCTCAGGTTACTCCTGTCGCTCCATCCATACTCCTCTGCCTGCATCAATTTTTTCTGTCATTTTTATCATCCAGTGAATCTTATTTCTTGAAACAGCATAATAGTAGTGTGCTAAATAATTTCATTAGGGGAGGTGAGAACAGATGCATCTTGTTTTTGAAAACATTACTTCCAATTGAATCTGCCAGGCGAATTCACTCTCGGAGTCTGTGCTATAGGGACACTTAATAATAAAGGTTCCTCCTCTTTACTTGCTTTTCTAGGGCACAAATCTAATACACGGCTTCTAAACTCCGGTCGCTATTGAATTTGCACTGACTTTTTTCCTGGCTATCAAAGCAACAAAAGTGGCCCCAGACTGCAGACTGGGGTGATTTGTGGCTATTTGGAGGAGCCAAAGGTTTCCCGCTCTAAGCCAGTGGTTCCCAGACCCTCAGAAACCACCAGTTACCCTCAGAGATAACTGCAGATCTGCACTTCGTTTAAAGTACTTCAATTTGGTTTGTAAAAGCCAAGCCCTTTCAGACCGAGGGCTACAAACAAGGGGGATGACGGCTACAGGGCCCTCGGAGGGGTGGGGGTCTCGCTCGGGCGCGGGAATGGTCAGAGCTCTGCACAGCCCCCCACCGCGCTCCCGCAGCGCCAGGGGCGGCACGAGCCCTCTGCCGCGACCGGCTGCTGCCGGGAGAGCTAAAACACCGGGAATGCCTGGGACGCACTGGGACACCAGCAAGGCTTCCAAAGCACCCGGGAGGTTACCTGTGCAGCCCTCGGTCGGTCCCCACCTGCGCTTCCCGCCCCTCGCGCACCGCATCCCGCCTGCAGGAGGGATGCCAAGCGCCCCGGGGCGCCGCCTGCTCTGACACGGTGCCCTGCGAGTGCCGGCAGCACACTTCGGAACCGCGGATATCAGTGCAATCACAAAGATGCGCTAACGCAGAAAAAAAGAATTACAAGCGTAGGGGAGCCAGGTGGGAAGCGAGGGCCGGGCTGAGCCGGGGCGCGAGCGATCGCATCCCCTGGGCACCGCCTTTCCCTCGGCACACGGAGCGGCCCGGAGAGCCGCGAGGCGGGAGGGAGAGCGACGGGTTATGGATGGAAGGCCGGATTCGGGCTGCGCGTTTGCGATGCATGAGCCAAGCGAGACATTAAAAATTAACAATAATAGCAAAGTCACGGCCACCGAGCTGCGCCTGCTGCTGCTCACACACTTCCCATTCCGCTTCTGCGTGCTGGGACCAGTCTTAGTCCTTATGGGGCAAAGTGGTTTCTCCTTCTGCCAGAATTAACTAACTATCGTCCCCTTGGCCAAACGCACAAGTGAAAAAGCGCGTACCAGACTAACACGCATAAAAAGCTTTTTTTAGCTGGGTTTCTGAAGACACTGCGTTTGAAGTCTGCGTCTCCTATCTGTCCCATGGCAGTCGAATACCTGTGATTACGTACTCTCATTAGATTTTGGTGTTAATTGAACAGGCTGTTGAAAGCCATGTAGTGTTGTTGTGCCGTAGCCCAAGTGACCTCAGCGAGGGCTGAAAAAAGGAGCTTTTTCCTTTGAAGAACTCGGGGAGGAGATGTCTGTCACCAAGACGCTTAGGAAATTTGCTCTATTATTATTTTAGGAGAACCACCTAGATTCGGCACCAGCAGCAGAGCGGGTCTGGCCTGGGTCAGTGTCTCTTCGTGGGCTTTCTCCGTGCGGAGCGGCTCTTTGCGCGCCCCTCCCGGCACCGCGCGCCACGGCAGAAGCACTCCTCATTGCTGCACAGCACCACAACTTTCAGGCAGCGGTTCTTACTGCCTTCCATGGATTCCTTTAATGAACCTGCTTGCCGTGCACACACCGTGTCTGCACACAGACAAGGGACAGCATTTTACCGATAAGAATGTTTGATGCAATCATCATGAGAGCTTGTATATTCCCAGAAAACTGGTATTTGAGCAAATTAAGTCTATAGAGGTGCCAGAAGTGCCTATTTGGTCATCCAATAGAGCAGAAAACGAGCCCTGGACAACTTCCTAAGAGTTCAGCTTTCTATACCCCGTGAGATAGAAGGATCAGCAATTAAAGCCCATTACTTCAGCGTATTTTCATATTCTTTCTAGAAGAAAACTATCAGACAGCTCCAGCCCAGCAAACTTTCCTCTTCCTTGAGATGAATCTCTGAGCATCAGTGAGGGAAGACTGCGATATATACATATACGGTTTCTTTAGATCAAGGTTGTGGTGGGATGTGCTTTTCTGGTAGCGCTGGGAAGCAGAGCTCTTCTGGCCTCGGGTGGCTGCTAACACCCTCTCCTGTGGGAGAAGGTCACGCAAACAGACAACACGCAAAATGCATCTGTCGGGCATTTGAAAGGGTGCACTTTAAAAATTAAGATACAAGAGTGCCTGCAAATCTAAAATACCATGTACATGTCGGTGGATTTAGAGAACAGGCTCAATAAACAATGGAGCATCTGTTTGCAAAAAGCAGACAAAGCCAATAATCAGGCCCGTGCTTATTTTTATATCATAATTCACTGCTGGAGCGTGCGCGGCTGTGGCTCGACTCCCGATCAGCAGCAGACAGACAGAAACGTGGTGACCAGCTGGTGCTGCTGGCACCGCCGCACTGCAGCAGGGCCGGAGCCGGGCTGGACGGAGCGGGACAGGAGCTGGTGAAGGGCACAGAGGCAGCGGTTCGGTTGGCGAGGAAGGAGGGGACGGGCTGCTGAGTCACCTCCCTGGTGCACAAAGGCACCAGCGATCACCTCACACTGTGACGGTCCGAGGGGGTGGTGTACCCTCAGGGCGCGACGGGGCGCACCGTGCCGGGCTCCGAGCTGCGCGGCCTGTGCCGGGGTGCACGGCCCCTCTGCGCTGAGCGCCGGTATGGGGAAGGACACGAGAGACTCGAGAGCCAGAAGAACAAAGTATTGGCAGAGAGAAGAAAAATGACCCAAATATAAGTGACAAGTAGTGTTCAAATAGGAAACGGTGTCTCGCTGAACTCTGCACATAAAATGAGTGGAGAGAGTGGAAAACGTCTAAAGCAATTTGAGGAAGTTTATTGAATCCCCACAGGGAGCTCCAGATGGTGTGTGTGGCTAGCGCGGCTTTTGTTGCTCATGCAAAAGCTGCCCTGAGTTTTCAGGAGCGTTCGTGATAGTAATGGTGTTTGCTTCCCTCCCTCCCTCCCTCCCTCCCGGGTGCGTGGATGTTCACTGCAGCTCTACCAGGAGCCCCTCTCTCCTCCCCAGTGCCACCAGCAGCACTGGCCGAGAGGGAAGTGTCCTCCCTGTGCAGCACATCAGTGCCTCTCCCCTTTTTCCAGGTTCTTTGGGAGTTGGACACTCATCCTCAGGACTGCACTTCTGGTTTATATGATGCTGAAAGATGTCTCTGTGGCCTCTGTAATGAGACAATCTGTTGTCATTGAGCTGTGGGCTGTTTCATTAGGTTTGTAGCCACATTAATGCTATGACATCGCGTTTCCTCCGGGGCATGAGAGCCATACGGCATCTCCTGACTCCCGTTACAGCTTCCTCTGCTGATGCCACTCCGGGAATCGTCCTCCAGTTGCCCCTCCCAGTCTCCAGTTGCATCTCCCAGTAGCTGAAAAGTGTCACGTCTAAGTCACGTCTACAGGATTCCCACACAGCCCTGTGACATACCGTGCCGCTGTCCCCTGTGGCCCCCGAGCAAAGGCACAGCGCAGGTGAGACCGTCTCTTCCCCGGGCTCCATCTTTCACAGTCCCTCAACCTCCGGCTGCGGCACCGGGGCCAATCAAGTGGCGCAGAGCAAATGAGTCAAAGTCCAGGGGAAGCAGCGGCTTCTGACTTTGCAGAGCGTCTCAGAGGCAGAGAAATCTTCCAGTGACTGCACAGGCAAGCTATTGCTTTCTTGCCGTTTCCAAGAGTCTTCCTCCCTCCCACCCCCCCCAGATATGCCGTGTTCTCACTGTATTCTACCTAAAATAAGAAAAGTATTTGAGGTTTTCTTTTTTTAGTCATGCATTTTTAATTGGACTATAAATTCCACTTTGTTGTGTTCTAGAATGTTGTTTTTATTTTCCAATAGAACTGTCTCTTCTTTGATGAGGGCAGAGATTTATTACCCAATTTCCAGCTTTATGTTTCCCTTTTGGTCTGTTGTTTTAGCTGCTTCCTAGTTATACAGACAACCCTTTCCCCCCCCATCTTTTTATAGATGTATTTCCTCAAGTCCCTATTTCTGCACTACTCATTGATGCCCTTTTTTTTTTTTTTTTACCCAGTTTCCTCAGGATCCATCCTGGATCCATCCTTAGACCTATGCTTCCACTTTATATCTTCTTGAGGATGTCTTTGAGCCTTCCATAATTAGACGATATATTGTCATTGAGCTGTGTGATGTTACAATGATTTTATGGCCATGTTTATGCTCTGCCCCCTGCACAGTGCCTGCACAGAAATACTGAAAGGACGTCTTACGTGTTTATTTTTATACACCCATGGAGAACATAACACTGCGACCTTCAATCCAGCTTGTGGTTATTAATCAGCAGATAAAGCCACAGCCACTTACTAGAGAACCTGCGC
The DNA here is from genome assembly GCF_965231255.1 of Vanellus vanellus. Taxonomy (NCBI): domain Eukaryota; kingdom Metazoa; phylum Chordata; class Aves; order Charadriiformes; family Charadriidae; genus Vanellus; species Vanellus vanellus. Next base: position 7,914,846 of record NC_138927.1, on the reverse strand, counting down.
TGTGCAGTGGTGTTTTAACTAACTTTGTGTAATGGGAGGAAAACGGAGCCGCCGTTAATTTAAGCACGACTACCCTGTAACCCGGTAATTAAAGCAACTCCCTAGTGCTCTGCCCTAAAACGCCTCCTCATTAACCGGCGCAGGCAGCACGGGGCAGCTGTGACACAAGTAGGACAAGGCTGTGCTGTGGCGGAGGGGTGTCCCGGCTCAGTCCGTCCCACCCCGGCTGCGGAGGAGCGCCCCGCAGATGTCCGTGGAGACCTCCAGTATTCGCTCCTGGCGAGCTGAACCGCCCGAGCGCCACGAGCGGAGCTCCGCCTTGGCCCGAAAGAGCTGGGGTGAGACACAGCCTAAGGCAGCTTCTCCCCAGAGGACAAAGCCGGGGAGGTGCCACGTGTTGTGGCCATAACACTGACTGGGACGGGCCCCGATTTGCTGAGGCAACTTGAGAGGGCAGTTCGGGGCCAGTGGAGATACCAACTCTCCTGACTGCAGACACATACATCCTTTCTCCGTGGTTGGGGAAGAAGGGCTCCAACCAAGACACCCCGGGTCACGGGGACCTCAGCAGAGCTCCCAGTGCAAGGCTATTTCCCCACAGACCTTCTCTCTGGAGAAACCTCTCATCCTGCTGGGAGGACTGGTCCCAGCGGGCAGGGCTGAGCCGTTCAGAGGAGCCCACAGACTGACAGGAACAACCCGGGGGAGAATGGGGCACCTTCAGGCCTTCCATCACGTCCATCCCCACTGCGCCATGCCCGGCAGAGCGCCCGGGGAGCGGGGCACACGCGGGGGCTGGGCTGCCGGAGCCGCTCCGCGAGGGCCCAGACAAGCAGATCAGCTGTGGGTGGATGTGGAGGTGGAACCAGCATCTCCGAGACCAGACTGGAGAGGTCCATAGTCACCACTGGAGCAACACACTTGTCCTGCCAGAAGCCACAAAGCCTGTGACCGCTGTTCCCGTCCCGATGCCCGACTTCCCAGAGATAATCGGGATCTCCACATGCTGCACCCGGGGACACTGCCGCAGGGTTTATACCCATCACAGCGGTGTTCAGCTTTGAAACAAGCTGGGTTTGAAATACCAGCCTCTGCACTGCCTGTGGGACTCCGCTTGCTGACCTTTCCGCACGTGCTTGCCGTGTTTGTTGAAGGAAAGCCTTTTTTGCTTCTAAACTGAAGAAACAACCATCATCCTTCAATATTATTTCAGTCTATTTATATAAAGAGTATCTCAGTGCAGACTCCAAAGGTCACAGGAAAACTCTGGGAGTTAATTGGCCCCATCGTTTCTAATACTGCCTTTGACATTGGGAAGATTCCTTGTTATTAAACCAGGAAAAGACTTAGTTATTAGTATCTGCTACTATTTTAAGAAATGAAAATTTGCAGAAAGAAGTTCGGAACATGTAGCACTTCAGCACAGCTAAGATGCCTTCCCCGCCCCACGGAAAAGGCTGCATTGATGCTCACCCACCACTAGTGGCAATAAGAGGATGAGAGAAGTTAAGAAAGGCATTTGTGTTTATCCCTTTAGCTCCGCGGGCAACCTTCATGTGTTCTCCCTGTGACCTTTAACTTTCATAAAGGTCTATTTCTGCAGGAGGGACGTATCTTTGTTTCAGCACTTAACAAGCAAGGATTATTTAAAGAAATCTTAAGGAAAAAAAAAAAGTTTTATATTCATGCAATAGAATATGTTTCAGATTTGCCAGCAAGATATATTTGAAAGAGATCAAAAAATACATGCCTGTACGAGTTCTGGAAGGGGAAGCTAAAAATAGCATTACTGACGGTAAAATCTGCATAGAAGGAAAAAGCAACACCTGAGCACCCCCATGGCTGCACACACCGCCGTAGCGCAGTCCCAGCTATCACCGTCTCCCCTCCGCAGCAGAGCTGGGCCACCAGCCCAGGGGACCCGTCCTCGCGGTCCCCAGCGGAGCGGCTGCCCAGGGGCACGCGTGAAGCGGGAGCTGCTGCGTCCTCGGCAGCCGAAGCCGGCAGCCCCCAAACTGCTGCGCCGACTGCGCTAGCAAGGTGATCCTCAGAACGGGAGCGCTGCCGAGCCGTGCCTCCATTAAGGGATAAAGGAAATAAGGAGCGGGTTATCTCTGCCGCCCAATCCAATATGTTCACTCTTCCATTGGATTCTATTGACCAGCTTCAATTGCCGAAGGGATTAACCTGGCTGCTCCCAGGATTTGCGTCTGGATTACTCTGCAGGAGGAAATAAATAGTTGTAGGCTTGCTTAGGTGGGGGAAAATAGAAAGACCAAACTTACATTTCAAACCCATTCACTTGTTTTAGCAGCACATTAATGAATGAAGTTTAGACAAGCTCTTATGAGCCAAGAAAGCCCAGCTGGAATAAACAGTTCAGCGTGCTAATCCAGTTAGAGTCTCGGTATTCATCTCAGAGGGTATTGCAATATCATTACTGCATTAAGGCACAGCTACACAAAGCAGAAGGAGCAGAGGTGGAACCAGTGGGATTTTTGGTTTCATCAAGCCTGACATCTGAGATAACGCATCATTTTCATCTCCATTTGAAAGCATTAATAAAAATTTGTTAGTTCAACATGAATGCTTCCGGAAGAGGCTCCCAAATCCAAAAAAATGAATGCACCCAAATTAACTCCTGCTTATCGGGGAAGGAAGCACTATATTACTACAACATGGGAAAGGATTAAGGCAATTAAAATCTCTGAAATGAGGCTGGTAGGGTACCATCGGGGATACAGCACGGGTCTTGCAGAGGGGCAGCGGCTCTCCTGGAGGCTCAGCGCCCACCGAAGCGAGTGTCTGAATGAAAGCATTGCTCCCGACCGTGTCCCGAGTACTGCAGCACACCCACTGCTGTTTGGCATTGGCTGTCAACTGAAAACTGTTTTTCCCGGCTGTAGCGGTTCCCGGGAGCCTGATTTATCCTGCAAGGTCTCTGGCAGGACGTTCCTGAGGACACAGGCCAGGAGAAAGCAGAGACGGGGGGACAGCAGTGGGGGTTCAGCTGCAACAGCAGGAGGGTTCCCACCCCAAGGGGCTGGTGGCTTCGGGCTGGTGGCTTCGGGCTGGTGGCTTTGCAGCACGGAAGCCATCTCTGAAGCCCAGCCCAAAATTTCCACCTGATCTTTGCTATGTCTGCTCACCCTCCCGGGACCTGCGCAAATAAGAGCTGACGCCTTCTCAAGACGTACAGAGAGCTGTCACATCTCGCCATGGCCCTCCTCCAGCCGAGCTGGGCCCTGTCCCCCTCGGGGAGCCGGGAGGGTCCGTGGGGTAAAACTCGAAGCAGCTGCCACGTGCTGTTAACCTGAGCTGGTTTGCTCCCGGCGATTAGAGCACACGTCTCACACACACTGTGGGTGCCAAAAGGGCTCTTGTCCAGCAGGAGGGGACGGGCAGGTGTCGCGTGGCCCGGAGCTCCAGCCAGTGGGTCCCCAGAGCCCGCCGGCCAGGCGGGAGGGAGAGCGTTCCCGGTGCAGGGAGGGTACCCAGCGCTCGGTGCCAAACTCACTGCTCATCTTGAGCAAAGAATCATCTAGCAGGTGGCAGGATTAAGGTGCAGAAAGTTTTAAGAGCCACATCTTCCCTCCCGTTGCCTTCTAGCCGGTGTCTGGTTCTTCACCGTACGCTATCAAGCTGTAACACTCTCTTTATACTACAAAGCCAAGAGAAACTCTATGTAGTTGAGTTATTGCAACTCATTGTCTGGTGAGATGCGACTTCGGTCAGGCCTTGAAGTGTTTCCATCAACAGTATTTAAGAATACAATAATTCACACTGCATTTGCTGTAAGTAGTTGCCCGAGAGGGACTCGAGCAAAGCCGGGAGATGTACACGGCTCAGGAGAAGACGAGGTCATCTCCACAGCCGGGAGCATCCCCGGAGCTGCCCCTCTCCTGCTCCCGAGGAGGGCTCTGCTGGGGCAGGGACGGGACCACCTCTGCGCTTCGGTGGGAACGGGGGAAAGAGAGGGAAGAGCACACCAGCAGGAGGGAGCCTTACATCTCACTTTACGTTTTAATTTCAGATCTTTTCTGCATTGTTTCTACTTTTCAACAGCAAGGTCCACAGCATGACCAGAAATAACGCTATTGATTTCCAGCGCTACCTCATGCATTTTCATTATTATAGCCCCAAAGTGTTACTAGTTGGTTTTAATTAAGGGAATCCCGTGAAGCACACGGACTGTACGCACTCACAGCGGAGCAGCTGAGTTGTGGTACCGGCTTTAGTAGAGCACAGCACAGAGCAGGACACGCAGCGCCAACCCCCCGCACCCCCCAGGCCATCCCCCTCGCTGGGCATCGGCTTTGCTTGTGGAGCGGCACCGGTGCCTGCACGGCTCCGCGGTGAGGGCTCGGCCCCGAGTCACCGCCAGCCCTGCCGCGGCACCGGTCCCCCTGCGCTCAGCAGCCGCACACACAACCATGCCAAGCGGCGCAGGGCAGAGGGCGCATCGGTGAGCGACAGAATTTCTGGAGCTGGATGGGTGCCCTGCAGGTTCCCCCGACACCCCCGGGACACGCTGGGACCCAGACAGTTGCAGGAGCTTAATTCAGGATTTTGCACAGGGCGCGTGGCAGTGACCCGACACTTCGGTTCGCCCGAGTCACACGCTGCTAACCCAGCAAAGTCCCACTTACTGCCAGGCCGGAAGACGCTGGAAATGTCTTTTCCAAGTAGCCTGTACATGTATTACACGCATCAAGAAGAAAGCAATGCACAAACCCGCTGCTCAGCGCTATAGTAAGGTATATGTCTGCAGCATCCTCTCCAAATTTGCTTTCAGATGGACTGTTCCACTTACTAATCTTGGTTTTTTTCTCACTTAACTCTTTGAAACTGAAGCTATTACTTGAGTTCTGCACCAATCACCTGTAAATTAGGGGATAATTCTGGGACACTGTCCCCGATGCGGCTCTACGGCCCAGGCACGGCCGTAGTAACCACCGTGGGGCTGCTCAGCCCCCGCGGGAGGAAGAGGGGGCAGATTGTTTTGCCCAACTTCACGTGGTTTCCCCTCAGACAATCTGTTTACTGTAGAGCCACTGCGGAGAGGAGGAACGCCAGCTCATGTTCACTGGTTTATAAATAGGGTGGGAAATAGGAACCCTTCACTCCTCAGCTTTCCTGTCAGAAATCTCTTCCTTGAACGTGCTTTATAATTAAAGTCAAATTCAGCTTAGCTGCATTTTAAGCTCCTTTTACATCTCCCACTCACAAGTATCCCTTCCTCCTGAGTTTGCCTAACTTACATCAAATCATTTTTTTCCCCATTAAATTCATGATACTCTTCACTTATAGCACACAGTTTACTTTATACCGTACAACCATCACCCAGGAGATACCAGCTCACCTAAAGTGAAAGGAATAGTAGGCAGGGGAATAAAGCAATTCCAGAAAAAAAGTAAGAGGTTTTTTTAACATCCCATGGGAAGCCACTCAGTTCACCTTTCACACTCTCATCTGCAACTTCTGACCCCGTGCGCTATCCCAACGGACGGAGCGCTGCGGTAGCAGGAGATCTCGGTCTGAGGGGTCCCCGCGGCGCTGGCAGCGGGGGGGCTCTGCTCCCGCACCCCAGGTCGAGCGAAGGAAGCTTTTATCTAAAGAAGGTTCAACAAACATACCCGAGATCTACAGGTCTGCTTTATGCTCCCATCACTCCTCAGCCTCTCCCACAGCTCTGAAAACAGCCCCGGCTGCCCCAGGGAGGCAGAAATACCCACCCCGGGGAGGGCGACGAGGAGGGGGCAGTGCCCCAGCTGCAGCGCAGGGCCGCCTGCAGGCGGGGGCTGCTTCTCTCCGTCTACTTAAGAGTTTATAAAAGCAGAGTTACTTCAATCAGTAGATATTATCCCATTAACCCTTGCAGAGACCTGCCCCCACCCTCCATGCTCCCTGCAGCAATTTGCTCCTTTGTGCTAACGAGGCATGTGTTATTGCTCATGTTTATGATTGGGGGATGTATCTCATTAATTAGCTCTGCATGAATCAATAGGAGCCACTGAATGCGTAATCCTCGGTAATTCATAATGCTGTAGTGGAGGAAACAGTGTCCTTAGCATTAAATAAACAGTGATCACTATGATAAATCTTGGAATTATCACAAAACATCAAAGCTTTGGGCTTTGGTGTGAACAATTAAGCGGTTAGGTCGCTGCTGAGCAGACAAGCGGTACGGTTACACCCATTGTCACTTACCACAAAGGTGTGAAGCACAATACAATGACTAACATGCATTTTTAATTGGATTTGAATCTATTAATAAAGTTTTCCTATTCCACCTCCTCTGTAATTGGAACGGTCTTCAAATTTCCCCTTTTCTGAGCTCCCAAACTAATAATTTACCCACTTTAATTTGTGATTGACTTAGTTTGTTTAGTCATAATAATGAATATTCAGCTTCATTAGCGCATATTTGGCTCAATTCATGCTGAAACGCGTTCAGCTCTGTCAGTGTGACAGTTGGACCACTCCGCAGAGCAGCGGCTCCAGCGCTGTGGGGACACGCTGGCCACGGCGCGTGCTGCTTGTCACCTCTCCCGGCGCAGGTGGGCGGCGGGCGGACGGGCTCGCGGGGTGCCCCGTGGCGGGGAGGCCCTTCCCGGAGCTCGGCACGGAGCAGGAGGGAGCCCGGCTTCCCCGGGGATCCGCTCCCCTCTCGCTGCGCGACCCAAACCCCTTTTCCCACAGAGGCGGAGGTCGGCGTGGACGGGCTCAGGCCCCCCTCCGGTGCGAGCACCAGCGCCGCGCACGCCACGTGCCGAACCCTGCCCTTGGGCAGAGGGGCCAGCAGCAACGTAACCCCCCCCCGGGCAGCCGGGAAGCGTGGCGAGGCGCGGGCAGGGTGCCCAGCACCCCGGCGGGGACCCTGCGCCACAGCCAGGCGCAGCGAGCCCGGCACAGCCAAAGGCGCCCGTCACGGCTCCACGCAGGCTGCTCTTCCGTGGGCGCTGTTTTCTTTTATGAGATGGAAAAGATTTTTAATAGCTGATTTTGACCATTTAGGGGAATTTAAAATTCCTTTGCAGTTGGGCAGTTCCAGCGCATCCCTCTGCACCGCTGCTCTGCGCGACGCTGTTTGTAAAGTGAGAGTGCAGATGACAGGAAAATAATGAAAGCATTTTTCAGAGTAGACCCTTTTGTCATTCTCGTCTTTTCTTTCATTCCCCGGAATAAAGTGCTGCTTTTAAGTCAGCGAATCTTTCAACTGTAATTACCCTGGACATTCTGAGTTGGCAATTAAGAAATGGAAAAGAAAAAAAAAAAAAGGAAGGAAAAATAACCATTCATAAAAAATTTTGAGCATCGCACATTTAGAAAATGCCTACCCTAGGCAGATCCTTCCCACCGTGAAAGGTGTTAGTAAAGGTAGATTGTGAAGGAATAGCTAAAAAATCCTGAGCTTTTTGGTTTTTTTTCTCACAAAACGCAGAGGCACGCAGGATCAGTGGCTGCCCTCTCCCCGGGATGCTCCGGGGTGGGGGGTCCCTGCGCTGCGCTGCGCTGCCGGGATCACCCCGCGATCCCCCCTCCCCGCGGGGTCAGCACGGAGCAGCCGCCGAGACATCGATAAATAGGGGAAAAAACCCATCTCACCGAAAATGGGCTCCGAAGTTATTTTCCGGAGCCCGACCCGGAGCAGCCCGGGGAGCGGGTCCCGTCCCCAAACCCCGTCCCCGGAGCAGCCCCCGCGCCCCACCGCTCCCACCCCCAGCACGCACCAGCCCTACAGCCCGGCAAAGTCTGGTTTTTCTCTCCGTTTAACTGCATTAAAATAGGAAGATAAAAAGGCTAAAATAGGTGTCTAAATCTCCCAATTACATCTCTGGCTGCCCCCGAGCACCGGCAGCACAGGGCAGCGCAATCACTGGGAGCACTGCGCTCCCTTCTGCAGCACGCGCCTCCTGGAAACCCGCCCAAATCTATTACAGACCTTTGATCTTTTCCTACATAAAGGTTTTTCTGTAGAAAGTAGATCGGATTAAGCAGAAACAATTTTTCCAGAGAACTCTGTGGGGTTCTTTTTCCCCTTTCTCTGCTTTCTTTTAAAAAGAGGGGGGAAAAACCAGAAGCTGCTCCCAGAGAGACCCTGACAAGGGTCTGGGGCCGTCAGGTCCTGAATGGAATCCATTGCGTTAATCAAACTCAGCGTCTATCAGGAGCAAATTCTCAGCATGTGGCATAAAAATCTTGTAAAATTGAACTGTTAAATATTTAGGGCAGATGACAAACAATATGTCATAATATTTGCAGAATTGCATTTGCTATTCAGTGCATCATCTCACTTAAAGCCCTGATTTTTGGAAGCATCAACACAAGAATGAGAAACAATCAGTTGACTGCCGGTATTTGGTTACATTGTAAATGAAGTGTAGGATTCAATTTAGATTTCTTAAGTCTAATATTATATGCTACGTGCCAGGTGGGTATTAACATTTATTAGCTGGGGCTTAGCAATGAATACTTAAGAAGAATTGAATTAACATGCAATACTTGTAATTCTAATTGGGTTGAATTTTTACGTGAGGCTTCACTTCGTTGCAGGGCACCCATTTCATATTTATACCAGGTACGTTTCTATTTCCAGGTAAAACAGGAGCTAATAACTGCTAGGGGAGGATATCAAGTCTCGAGGAGTTTTATTCCCGATTTCGGTGTCAGTAACTGGCAGGGAAGGGCAGCGGGCAGAGGACGAGAAGCCGGGGCCAGCCGAGCTGAGCAGTTGTTGGGAAGAGCGAAGGGTCGCTCAGCGCTGCTGCTCCTCCTCTGCAAGGTCCACCCCTACGCCCAATTTTCGTGCTTACGAATGAATTCTTACGTTCTTCCTTAGGTGGGGGTTTCGGGTTCGGCGCAGTCCGCTGGCAGCTCACCGGCCGGGAGGGTGCGGGTGGCGCGAAGGCGGTGGCGGCTGCGGACCCGTCCGGGGTTCAGCGCTCTCCGGCGCCTGCCGGCAGCTGCCCTCGTGCACAGCCCGGAGATTTGCAAATTCCAGTTTAACCGAGAAGGCACGTTTTGTCTCCAGAAAACTGTTTTCAGTTTTCAACACCCCGTATTCAGCTTACGGTAAATTTTCACAAATTAACCAGTGGGACCCACTTTGCACTGGGATAAGTGAGAAGAGCCTTTGCTGCCGGGGCGGGGGCTCCGCTCTTACACCCGTCAGCGCTCTGCGCCTGCGCGGCGCGGCCCATGCGGGAGAGTGTGCGCAGGGAGACGCGGTGCCAGCGCTGAGCTCCGCCGCACGTAATAGGGACAGATCTGAAGGGTTTCATCGTCCTGCGGGTTTTGGAAGGAGCCCGGTCAATCGCAGCCATGAGCCGGGATTTACTTCAGTTGTGGCCCTGCTCCTCCCTTGGTGTGTCGCGGGAGCTGTGCGCCAGATGGACACCACATCCAACACTAGATTACACCGCAGGCCAATAAGACACAATAGAAAAATATACTTACAGCTGTGTTGCCTAAACCCTATATTATAGATCCTTAATAATTTTAAGCTTTCAGACCTTTTTTTTCTCCCATACATTACAGTTTAAAACTTGCTTATAGCCTGATGCGTGACCATAAAAACGACATCTGAGCACGCCTGATTTATTCGGTCACTGGTGATTTCCAGGACGAGTTTGCTGAGTTTGCACAGTCTCAGCAAGGTGGTGGGGAGGGGGCTGCTCATGGCAGGTGAGAGCCCGGGGGGGGTCGGTCCCCTCCTTGGGCAGGTCTGGGATGGGGCTGGACCACGCGTCGGGCACGGTCCCATCCAGCCGCTTCCCCCAGCGGAGACAGGAGTAAATACTGCGGCTGAACCCCGTCCCTGTGGCGACGCACGCACAAACCCCTGAACTGCTGACTAGTCCAGGCGAGCCCCAGTATTCGGTGAGGGGCCGGATAGTAGGAGCGACTGGAACGCGAGTAGCCCAAAGCCTGCAGGATCTGCCCTTGGCAGGGAAATAACCCTGCTCCGAGTGAAACCACAGAGCCTGTGGGAGCCTTTCCCAGTCCCGCTGAGGGAAACGGGTGTGATGGGGCGGCACTGGGCTCCCTCTGGCACTCTGTCCCTCGGGGGTTTCTTGGGCTGCAACGCACCGGTCACTTGCGGAGATCCGCACTGTGCTGTGAGCTGTGTGTTGCGGAAATCAAAAGTTTCCTGGCGTTCTCCTTGCCCTTATCTCGATGGGGATCTATTCCTAGGAGATTATGATGCTGCTTTTTTTTTTTTTTTAATTAATTGAGCCTGCTTAAAAAATAAAAATGCCCATTTCATTTTAATCATGTATTATGCAAATTAAAAATGTAAATATCATTAAGAAATCTGTTGCTAACTTAATTTATTTCTGCTGTAGCACTGCTGAAGGCCTTTGATCTCAGATTAGCGCTTTGATCCGCTGCCGTGGTCGGGGTTACGCACTGCTGCTGTGGTAAATGCTCTTCCTCAGATGTAAAACATGCGACACCAGAACAGCTTGTTCAAAGAAACGGCAGAGGAAACATTGCCAATTAGGCCAAGCGAGTAGGAGCTGCAAACGAGAAGTTTGCTTCTAGAAGCCGCAAGCCGTGCCGGCGTGCCCGGCGGTGCCCCGGTGCCGCGGGGATGAGCCGTCCCCATGCCGGACACACGGACCGGGACGCAAATGCCTGTGGGAAACACACCAAACCTGCACGGCCCATGGACCCACGGGGAAAATCCTATCAGAGGCGGCATCCCTCTCCAGACCATCCCTGTCTGCTGTTCATTAAAAAAACAAGCCGCCATATTCCATTAATTTCTCATTTAGCACGAGTAAAGTGCTGATACGTACATTTTAGCTATAGCGGTTTTAATCAGTTAATTTAACCAGAAACATTAATAATGTATTTCTTTGCCACTTGACTGCTCATCTGTTAAACGGCTTATACATAGGAGAAGAATGTCACCCCCTGCGACATGAAGTACCTAATACAGTGCAAGTGAAATAGGATTTTGCATATTCAATATCAAAACAAGAAAAGAGGGAAACGCCGTCTCTGGGGGGTGGATCAACCTGCTGTGATGGGCTTTCTGTCCTGGCAGGCGGGAAAATCCCTCCTGACGGGACACACACATTCTGCGTATCTGATTTTCTGCTTGAATTCCTTTTCCTGGCATTACTCAGCAAGTACCTGGCCATCCGTTATGCTGCGGAATGTGGTGGAGCGCGAGGTGCCGGGAGCGTTGCTCGGGGGGCCAGCTCCCCCCGCCAGCCCCAGCGGGTCCCCGGGACCCCCCCGGCGGGGAGCAGCGCTGGGGGACGCGCGGCGGGCAGGGAGCCGAGCGCGGGACCGTCCCCCTCCGACATTCGGCTCTATGATGAAGTGTCCCGGCGGCGACTGTGCGGCAGTGCCCGCGGAGGCTGTCGGTGCCATGGGGCTGCCGTTAGGGTTAGAAATCTGAATATTCACATTTGCTTTTGGCCACGCTGTGGGGACGGGGAGCTCCCGGCCACCGCGGGGACCGGCGGTTCCCCTGTATCTCTCCCTCCCCTGAGCTCACGGCGGGTTCAGTGCTCAGCGAGAGGTGTCTTCCCTGCCCCATGTCTTGCCTCATCCAAAGGCCGTTAGGGAGCAAATCCGGCCGTATAAGCCGGGGCAGTCATGGACCCCCCCGCCAGGCTATTTGAGCGGCAGACGGAGCACGGAGGGGCTGCGCTGAGCCCCCGCACGGCTCTGTCTCTCTGTGGGGTACTGGGGACACGGGGAAGCTTCCAGCTGGGCCGGTACATCACGGGCTTCGTCAGCCCGCAGAGGCAGAGGGAACACTGGGGCCCTCGGAAAACACAGCTGGAAACACCCGGGGCCCGAGAGCCAGCGACAGTGCCGGGAGAGAAACGTTCGTCTGCTCGGGGACAGGGCCCATCCCTTTTTCACTCCCTGTAAGAGATGCGTACTGAGTGCAGGCGGCGTGTGAGTGTGAGCAATCCGGACACACCGGCGCTGAGGTCATCCTCTTCCCGCATTCGGAGTCGGATCCTCCTCCCGGGTTTTTAGCAGTTAGCGTCCGGGCAGCGAGCAGCCCCTGAGGGCCGGGGACAGCCCGGGCCAGTGAGCAGCAGCCGATTCCTGCGCGGGGTCCCTCGTGCGTGATGCACGTCTGTGAAGCCTGAAATTGCTTTGGATACGCGGCTGTGCTGCATCGCGTTCGGCAGTGCCACGCTGGAGGGACAGGGCTGATGCACGGTCAGCAGCAGTTTAAGGGGACAGGAACTCGGATCCTGCCGCGCCGCTGTTCTGTCACAATCAGAAACCCATTAATGGACCCAGGAAATTACCCCCAGTGCCTTCCCAGAAGGTCTGTTTCAATAAGTTCTGTTTACTGCCCTTGCGCTGAGCCCGCCCGCAGTCCTGCCGCGGGGAGCACGTCCGGCGCTGCTGCGGTCGGGCACGGCCAGCCCGCCGGGAGCCCGGGGAGCTCCGGCAGAGGCTCCCGCACGTCTTGGGGGCGCAGGGACTGCCCGGGAAGCAGAAAGGGCTCTCGACGGAACGGGTGCAGAAGGGTGGGAGCCCCCGGCATTCCTCGGCACTGCCTCACCCCTCGATTTATAGGACGATGTTGTTTCTGGTTGGAGAAGACCAGTGGGCATCGACATCAGTCACAGCCCCATTCAACGCCCGGCTGAACGAGGGACCAACTCCGGCTCCAGCCACATTTACTTGTGGAGCGTTTCAGAGTAGCAGCTCCCTGGGGGAAAGCGCAAGGAGAAATTTCTTGGGAACATATTTGTCATTGCTTTTCCTTTTTTTTTTTTTCTGGTGATATTTATTGCCTTCTGGATTTCGCTGCTTTCACTGCAGTATTATTGCATCTGAGACTGTGACAGCCCTGCGCTGACGGGCAGTCGCTGGGAGTTTTAGCTCCGTTCCCAGCGCACAACCTCGTGCTCCTGGGAACTTTGTTCTACTTCCCACCAGTGTTATCTCATTTCTCTCTATCAGTACAAGCACCGGCCCCGGAGGGACCCGGACCACGCGTTGGATGAGCAGAAGCATCCGTTCTCAAGGCTTTCCTGGGGGAGATATGTCTTGTGCAGAAGCGCTCTCCTCCTGTGCTGCTCCTCGGGGACGTGCCGAGCGGCACCCTGGAGGAACGGGCGCTAAATGAAGCGTACTGGTCTGGATCAGCCCGTTTGCTGATGCCGTCCCCAAAACAGAGCCCATCAGAAGAGGACAAATCTCCTTGCCGCAGCCAGCCCTGCTGTTCAACACGACAGACGTTTTGTGACCTCAGAGAAAAAATACACAAAATTTGGGGCAGGAGAGGCCCATGAGATGGAGGCAAGAGCTCTGGCGTCCCGGAGGAGCGCGGGCTGGCTCCATCCGCAGTACGAGCTGTTTCAAAACGAGTATTTCTTCCCGGATGTCACATGGAAAGAGACTGTCAGAAAGCTGTCTAAATGTGTTAACAACACTGTCAGCGGGGGAGAGAAAAGTGTTATCAGAAATAGTTGTTCTTCAAAGCTAAGTAACTCAGTGATTTTATAAGGAGTAAGAGATAAGAGATCACACCACACACGAGGGCTGTTGGAATATTCTTTCTGAGAATGAAGCTGTTTGTTTTGTTAAAAAGGGGAAGAGGGAAGAAAGCGAAAACCTAAAATACTTTGACTTTCTTGACTTAGCTTTCGAGAAAGCTAAAAATAACTCCGACTGCATTCAGCCTGCGCCGCCGCAGCTCAGGATGGGCTGCAGCGCTGGGAGAGGATTCCCACCCCATTGCCCCGGCTTCGTCCTGGCGCCCTCCGGGGGCCCTTCCAAAGGTCTTCCAGCGTCACCACCGGGGGACGGGAGGAGCGCAGCGCATCTTCGGGTGATGCACACAGACCTGGGCCGGTTCTGGTGGACATCAGTGGGATTTGGGGTGTTTTGTGGGACCCAGACTTTACCCCGACCAGAGAGGCTAACTTTCTGTTACTCGGAGCGAGACCCCCTGTTTAGCAGCTGAACCTCCGCGGCGTGCGCCGGCCCCTTCCCCGGGTCTGCCCCCCCGCTGCTCTGCCGGGCTCGGTCGAAAAGAGGAGCTTCAGGCGTTTGCTTTGGATTCTCATTTTGAATTTTTGAACCTCTCCACCTCAGCAGCAACGTCAGTGGTCATCTAACGAAATAATAAGATGGGAAGGTGATTCTAATTAGCCTGTTTTCTCATTCGCTGATTGGCATTCTCTGGAGAGCAATTAGCCTGCATTAAAGGTAAAAGACAACTGAGTAATTATTTAACCTGCCTGGTGACTGATATTTAAAATCCAGGAAGTCAGATGTAATAATGGATGACTCCAGCAAAAAAATATGTAGAAGTAAGTGATAACAGTTGGTAGCGTTTGCTCCTGTCCCGCCTGAGAAGGTATCGGCCGGCTGCGCTGAGGCATCTCCTAGGAGGCTGACTGCCAGGCCTGGACCCCGCTGCACTAAAGGCCGGACAAACATGGCATAAAAAGAAGGTTTTGGGGGACAAACACATGCAAACAAACGCAACCTGAGGTTGTTAAACCTCAGTGGGTGCTGAGCAACTCCTGGCGCTGCAGTGCGGAGCCCGTGGGCTGTACTGACTGGTCGGGGAACCAGCACGGTCCCTGCCTGGATGCAATGGGCGGCAAATCCTCTCATGAACATCAGGAGGATGTTGCAAATCATGACACACCTCCGCACAGCCGTCTTTTACCTGTTTGCAAAGCTACGGGAGTTAAAGAAAGAAGGAAGGGGGAGGTGGGACCCGAGCAGACAGAGGCAATGCTGGGGACGGGTCGTTAGCGCCAGGTCAAGTGAGCAGCATCAATTAGTCTCCAAGAGATTCGAAATCGTAGAAGACAGGGTGGAGGCAGAAGTGGTTTAGCGACAGATGGCAACACCAAAGGACCTTCAGTTTTACTATCTCAGATGAAACTTGTTTATAAGGAGTATATAAAAGTGGAAACTGTTTTTTGTTGACTTTTTATAGCCCATTGACTTTCTATATTTTTACAAGAGTGAAGTCGCAGTGAGGTTACTGTGGTGAGACCCACACGCGATCAGTCCCTCTGGGCAGAGCTGACCAGGTTTGTCGGTCCGACCCCGTTGCAGCGGATTGCCCGGCGCTGCGGTGCCTCACCTTCCCCGGTGAGTGCTGCGGGGGGCGCGCGGGGTCCCCCCAGCCCGGTGAGCAGCCAGCTGATGTCGCATCCCTCATTCTCTCAATGGCGCGAGCTGATACTCTCCATTTTGCTCAAATGAAAAAGCTGCAACAATTATTTTCATAATTAGCTGGCTTTTCAAATTAATGCCAGTTATGCCATGTAATCATGATGAAGATTATGCATTAATCAGCTGTTTCAAGCCGGTTATTAGGCTCTTTAAATAATGATGGGAATGAACATCTCTGAAGGAGAGGCGCGCAAGCCAAGAGGGACGGCAGCGCGCGGCGAGCGGGAGCTGCGGAGGGCCGGGGCTGTGCTCAGTGCGCCCGGCTGCCGCGCGGATCGGCCCTCGGATCGCCCGTCCCCCCTCCCTGTCTGAGGACAGCGCAGGCTGTGGCGCGCGGTGGCTCTTCCGCACCTCAGCAGCCGCAGTAGATTTCGCATTGTCCCGAAGCATTCGGCACGCAGCGGTACAACCCCACAGACGCTACTTCTGCCTGTCTGCTCTCCCATTGCCTGGCACTAAATTCAAGGTATTGGGTGGCTGCACAGAAAATTCTTTTCTGTCAAAAAGCCTATTATAGCCAGTTGGATGTCTGGAACGTGAATTTATTTGGGGCCAAACACCAATAATCCGCATACCCAGTCCTGTGTTCTATCGTAATAAGACATGCTCCAAAGCAGCCTTGAGAGCTCTGGGCGAGGAGGAAGCCTCACGTCAGCTAGTTGATAATCAATGTAACGTGAACCCAGTTATCACTTCAGAATGATGCTAGAAAACAAAAAATCCTTTGCTAAAATCTTCTGGACAGTAAAGCTTTGAACAGAAAGGCGGGGACGAATCTCACGCTCACTTTAGTTTTGTTTATGGTTTCTGCTGTAGTATTGTGTATGAACTTTCTTTGCCCTAAGAAACTTAGATTGAGCTACCAGCACGTGCAGGCTTTGAGAAGGATAAATAATTTTCCTTGCACCAGTCAATAACCAAATGTTTTGGCACGATCCAGTCAGAATGAGGCACGGGGACAGTTTTCCTCGGCTCCTGCCTACACCGCTAGGCATTCTAGATGGAAAACCTGGTCATAAGTGACTTGCTTGAAGACTGCATGGGACTGAAATGGGTCTCCAGAGTGAGCGTTCAGCCTTTTTTTCTTTATTCTTCCCCCTGTTACCCGAGTTAGTACTCAGATCAGTAATATTTTTTTCTGCCAGAGACATGCAGTGAACAGCTTAAACATTTTTGGATGTTTATGAATGTAAATTAATTACTGCCCTCACTTTACAACGGGGGACACAGATGCTCAAAGTCCGCAGGAGGAGGGAAGTGACTTGCCGTGGCCATGGGGAGCAGAAGTCAGAGGCCTTCTGCAGCTTCCTCTGCGGCCTCGCTGAGCAAGCGGCCAAGCATCGCTGCTGCGGTTCGCTCAGCCCACGGCTTCGGCCGGGCCCGCGGGAGGGCGCACAGAGCATGGCTGCCAACAGAGATGTCCGCTTGGCTCCTGCCACAGTGGCACTCCTGGCTTACACCAAATTGCCACGAAAACCATAGATAATGTGTTTTGGCTCCTGGAGGGTTCATGCCGTTGCTTGAAAGCTAGGAGGGCTGAGAAGACATCTGTTGTCTATAACAAAACATTTTAGGTCTACCTTAAATTGAAGAGGAAGATTTTCCTTCCGTTAATGAACCCAGAGACCATCTGTTACCAATTGCACTTGCTTATCTCGCTCATCCATTAATTATTTTGGTTTACTTTTTAATAAGACAGAGCAAGGTTCGTGTGTCTTCCCGTGGTTCTGTGCGGGGCGCAGGACGGTGCCTACGTCTCGGAGACAAGGACGTGCAATTACATAATTTACGCTTGCACCGAGTCACTTCAATTAGAGTGGCTGCCGGTGGGGACCTGAGGACAAGACTCACAGAGCCAAGAAAGCCAGCGATGCTGTGACATGAGCTTGCTGCCCTTGGGGAGGTGTAATGGCATTAACAACTTTTGAACACGGGAAAGCATGCGTTCAAGATGTGCATTATTGAGCAGATAAGCTGTAGGGTAGGCAAATTCAGAAGTCTCTGTTGGTCTGAATTACAAACTTGGATAACTAAACATGAGGAACAATAAAAGATGAGAAGGGCACTAAAAATGGCACTAAAAATGGCACTAAAAATAGCAAGCAGCAGTGCTGCACCGCCTGCCTCCTGCGTGAGGACTCGGAGGTGGGTGGACAAGGCGGGGGGGGCCAGCGCGGCACGGAGGGCAGCGCCGGCTTCGTACCGCAGGAACTCCTCAGAGCCCAAACCTGGAGCATCTCTGCCGCTGAGCAATGAGCCTGTCCACGCTCCCCAAAGTCTGGTCCTAAAGTTCTATGGGAAACCACTAGTCCGTCTCATAAATAAGCTCCAAGACTTCAAATTTGTCCCCTATTGCCCTGCAACGCTGCCGTTCTGAACCCTTTCATGGACAAAACCCCAAATGTTTTCGTGTCTCTATTTCATCCCCAGATGTGTCCTGGGAACATGCCGTGTTCGGCCTGCAAATGCCACTGCTCTGTCCAAGAGTTTTCTCTCCCTTGCTACACAGGGTTAATAACCAAACGCGATGTGGCTTAATGCTCTTTGTGTCTTGTCTTGCAGGAGGAATCTTCGAGTATGCAGATGGCCCCAATACCCAGGTTATGAGTGCTGAGGAGCAAGCCTTCAGATTTTCTGCCAATATTATTAATAGAAACAGAACTTTGTTGCCTAACACAACACTAACCTACGACATTCAGAGGATACACTTCCACGACAGCTTTGAAGCAACTAAGAAAGGTAAGAGCACAGCACGCTTAGCAGCTTTGCGGGCGCTTAGTCTTTGAGAAAAGGCACAGTCTGGCTTGAGACGCAGCAGCTCGTTTTGTCCTGCTCCACTCAGTGATCGAGATTAGAAGTCCTCCAGGAGATGACCTTCCAGAGGCATTTTAATATAAGGGGAATAACTGTTCTTTTTTCCCTCTGCAAACCTCACAAAACTCCTCTCGGTGTTTGCTTCTAATCCTGAGCGAGGGTCTGTAGGCCATGCCTGTGTTTATCTTCATGCACCCCTGGCAGTTTTAACATCCCTAGTGTAGAAATTCCATTCTCTTCCTAACAGACAGTCATTTTTTATTATCGGGTAACAGCAGCCCACATGAATTACTGAAGGGGAGGGAAGAGATGGGAGCACGCAGCAACGGCTGTGGGGCTGATGACCTGAGGGCTTACTGAGTTTGCTTCTGGTTTGGGAGAAAGGAAACCTCTCCCTGAGCTCGCCCCCGCGCGAGGGCATGGCCGGAGAGAGGGGCTGCCTGCTCAGCGGGGGGTCACTGAGCCCCGCGGTCCCAGTTTGAGATCGCTGTGTTGTGGAGGTCCTCCCACCTCTGCCTGGCGCTCCTCCGTGCCGCGCTGCGCCCAGCGGGGGGACAGGAGCAGTGTCTGGGGGGAGCTGTGTGGCAGCAGTGGCTTTCCTAAAATCTTTTTGTGAAATGTAGCCGGCCCAAAGCTCCTGCTGAGAGCGGGAAGCGTTAGTGTTCAGTTTGGAAGGACCTACAGAGGCGGAGGAGAAATAATCTGTTCCTGTTCTTCTGAAAAACTTTTACTTCCCCCACCCCCCACACTAAAAATGCAGCCCCAACTGCAGTTGTTCTGTTTTCATTTCTCAGTGAAAGCTCGAACAAAGCTATGAAAAGCGTTATTTTGCAGAAAGAAAAAAAAAAAAACAAACTCTTAAAATTAAAGGAAAAACACATTTGTCAGGGCAGTTCTGATCATCTCTGGGCATTTCACTACTCTGGAGGCTCAGCCATTTCTAACACACCGCAGCCGTTGTTCCCTCCTCTGGAACCCTCCCTGTGCCTCTAACCACGGGTGCAGACCCCCGCCTGCCGTAACTCCTCCCCTGCCTCTCTTCACTTTGTAATTCCCTGATATCTGCGCTGCTGTTAATGCCCAGAAGCTTGTCTGTGCATCCACTGCTCCGTGGTCCGGGTCAGGAAGAGGTTTGTGCCCCCACGGCTGCCCCAACGCCCCCACCTCCCGCAGCGGTGCCCCGTACCACACTGACAGCATCTTCCCTTCCCCTCTCCCTTCCCTTCCCTTCCCCTTCCCCTTCCCTTCCCCTTCCCCTCCCCTTCCCCTTCCTTTTCCCCTTCCCCTCCCCCTTCCCCTTTCCCCTTCCCCTCCCCTTCCCCTCCCCTTCCCTTTCCCTTCCCCTTCCTTTTCCCCTTCCCCTCCCCCTTCCCCTTTCCCCTTCCCCTTCCTCTCCCCCTTCCCCTTCCCCTTTTCCTTTCCCCTCCCCTTCCCCTCCCCTCCCCTTCCCCTTCCCTTCCCCTTCCTTTTCCCCTTCCTCTCCCCTTCCCCTCCCCCTTCCCCTTTCCCCTTCCCCTCCCCTTCCCCTTCCCCTCCCCTTCCCCTCCCCCTTCCCCTTTCCCCTTCCCCTCCCCTTCCCCTTCCTCTCCCCCTTCCCCTTCCCCTTTTCCTTTCCCTTCCCCTCCCCTTCCCCTTCCCCTTCCCCTCCCCTTCCCCTTCCCCTTCCTTTTCCCCTTCCCCTTCCCCCTTCCCCTCCCCTCCCCCTTCCCTTCCCCTTCCTTTTCCAGCCTGTGACCAGCTCGCTCTGGGGGTCGTAGCAATATTCGGACCTTCCCAAGGCTCCTGTACCAATGCCGTCCAGTCTATCTGCAATGCCCTGGAAGTGCCCCACATACAGCTCCGGTGGAAGCATCACCCGTTGGATAACAAGGACACTTTCTACGTCAACCTGTATCCCGACTACGCCTCGCTCAGCCACGCCATCCTGGACCTCGTGCAGTATTTGAAATGGAGGTCAGCCACCGTGGTGTACGACGACAGCACAGGTGGGTAAAGGAGGGGCTTTGAAGGGGGAATTCAGGGGGTTATTTGTTGTGGGTCCCATTTAGGAGCTTCTCTAATGAACCCTTTCAGGAGCAAAATGACACCCCGAGCAGAGCTCAGTGCGTGGGGACAGAGGGTTCCCCACCGTTCAGGCGAGCGTTGCAGATGGCCCGGGGATCCTTTCTGAAGCATTTCATTCCCAAAGCGCTCAGGAATTGGGTAACCCCGCGCACCACCGCCGCTGGCAAAGGGTCAGCGGGAGGATTAACTCTCCACTGGTGCGGTCTGGCTCAGCGCGGCTGCGTTTGGCCCCGCGGTGCCCATCAGCACACGCAGAGACCTCGGTCTGCGCCCGCCGCTGAGGGTGCCGTTTCCCAGCTAAAAGCAAAAGCAGTTCTGGGAAGTTGTTTGTTTTCTGGCTAATTCCATAAAACATAGCTGACAAAGTTCTTCACATAAAGAAAGCTGTTGACAGTTAAACAAAGCAAAGCGCTGCACGGCATTACAGATTAAAAAACCCCAAACAAAAGACACATTGGATAGCCTGTCCAACCTAATTCCACTAAACCAAATGGTTTCTTTAGGGGAGGGCTGATGAGAACACAGTTTGACATTCCTGTTTTGCAAATGTGGGTCACAGTATGTTCCCTTCGTGGCGGATTCTAACGTATTCCTTCCCCTATGCAGAGGGACATGCTTCTCTCGTCCTCCTTGCAATAGGCATCTGCTGAATTTCTTCTTGCAACGTTAGATACCAATAATTCCTCTCAGCTGCATCCAGCATGGCTCTGCCCCTTCTGCATAAAAAAGAAATCAATTCTAAGGGTAGTAAGAAAGTTACAAGTTGTGATTAAGTGACCATTATAAATTATGCTATTCATAAATCTAAGCCCTTATTCGTTTTTTTCTTCTGCGGTTGTGCACAGGAAATACTGCAGGTTTTAATTTGTTGTATAGCGGATTAGCACATCCTGTCCTTTCTCAAGGGCGTATTTGCTTACAAAAATACGTGGCGATCCCAGAGATGTCAAAGTTTAGGACCAATCCGCTATTCTTCCCATCCTCCCTAGTGCAGGGAGCCCAGCTCTGCCGCAGGTGGACGCGGGGGCAGCGGGGAAACACCGGGAGAAGCCACACTGCCTCAGAGCAACTGCTCTGGAAATGTCCGGGGTTTTGAGGATTGACACATGAGAGCTTGGCTTTGAGACGCCTTTAGCACCGGCCATTTGAGGGAGGGGGGACAGTCTTGGTTGCATTCCATAAGATAATATGGGAAGAAATAACTTGCAGAGACACCCAGCCTGCAGGGCAAAGGCTGACGTTCCCGTAACACTGTGGGTTTGTCTTTGTGCAACGCGTGAAGGCCTCATACGGCTGCAGGAGCTCATCATGGCCCCATCAAGGTACAACATCCGGCTGAAGATCCGCCAGCTCCCGCTGGACACCGACGATGCGCGGCCGCTGCTGAAGGAGATGAAGCGGGGCAGGGAATTCCGCATCATCTTCGACTGCAGCCACCTGATGGCGGCTCAGATCCTCAAGCAGGTGAGCGGGGGGCGACGGGGGCCGAGCAGAGGTGGCCACCGAGGGCCCCGTGCGCGCGGGGTGGCCGTGCCGCGGAGAGCCCCGCCGACGGGTGCGGACCTGCAGCTTTGCCTCTCTCCGCCATCCCCAGCTGCGCTGCAAGCTACCACACACGCGTTCTTCACGGGTGCTACTGGAGTTCTACAGAAAATGTAGTTTTCATTGAAAAACTGGAAGTGTCACAAAGCGGCTGTCAATAAGAACGAACAAATGTTACGGGAGGAGAAGGTGCCAGGCGCGTGTGCCGAATGCGGCGCGGAGCCCGGGCTGTCGTCCCGCTCCTCTGCGGCCGCGCAGCCCCGGTCTCTGCCCGCAGCTCCGGGACACTTCTGCCACTCTTCATTGAGCCCCATACGAGCTTTTCATGCTTGCCGATTTTAAATATCTTCTTTCCCTTCTGTGCTGCTTCATGCCCCCGGGTTTGTGAGTCCATGCCCACGCCGGGCAGGGTATAAACCGCTTCATTTTGGTTATCTACTTTCCGAGTCGCGCACACCCCGGCGTCTCGCCGCGCGCAGCCGGGCCAGGGCCAGCCGGGCAGCGACGGCGTCTCCTGTCCCTTCATGGGCACCGTGTGCAATTCTTGGACTTTAAGCCAGATGTCAGTGATTTTCCATCCGTTTGGTCTCTCTCCTTCCTCCGCTGGCACTTTTCGCAGAGCGGGTTTGCTGCTCGCCCCATCTCCTCCTCATTTCCAAGTGCCTTTAGGTGTCAGGGTCAATACGAGGCAGAGGAAAACGCTCTCACAGAGAATGCTAAAAACCAGCCGGGGGAAGTGCTGCGCGTATCAGCCCAGCACGACACTGCCGCGTAGATTAAGTATATCCCCCGAAGGGCTGAGAGAGCGAGGGCACGGAGAGACTGCTCTTGCAGCCTGCTTGATGCAAAATGAAGGGAAGTGCTCAGAGAAATCAGAAAGCCTGGGAGGGATTGTTAAAGAAAGCAATATAAGGGACTCATTGTCTCCTGCCTATTATTTTAACATGCTGGCTGTGTTTGGTGCTGTTCACTTATTATGCAGTTTATTATAGTTTATTGTGCCATCTGCTCCGCTCGTGGCTGTGAGTGCAGAGTGAGGAAGATGGAGGAGAGGGGAGACCAGGGGGGAAGAAGCCTTTCCGAGTCCTTCTGGCTGGCTTTGTCTGCGTGTTGGGTTTTTTCCAGACCCAAAGCCACGGATTTCAGCTTAGCAGTATTATACAGTGTATTTTTACTCAGGGAAAAACTGTTAAATATTTGCAGAGTTTGGGCAGGTGCACAGACCCAAACCGTATCCTGACTGGCCTCCGCACACCCGGTGCGTACAGCGGGCAGGCTGTGAGCGACGCGCCCAGAGCCTCCTGGCTCTCCCACTGTTGGCACTCACGTTTGCGGAAGAATTAGGAAGCGCAGAAACCTCATCTTTTCCCAATTTTTCTACCCATATCAAGAAATGCACACCCAGAGGTGCCACCTTCACTTGTGAAACGGCTTTTTTCTTTTCCGTGGGATGGGATAGAAAACCAGACTTCCCGATCCCTCTCCGCACTGCCCTCCTCGTGCGCTGCTTTGCACATTCACCGAACGTACACGCTGGGGAAAGCCAAAACCTTCTCCTGGGAGAGGGGAATCTGCTTTTGCTTTGCAGTGTTAGAAGGCCAACACAGGGAAAAAAAAAGGCACTGCGAAAAATGTCAGGGAAGAATGGCCCAGTCTTCTGTTTGTCCCAGAAACAGTGACATTCATATATTATTGCTATTATTTGCCGTTTGTAACATTCCAGCAACTACACCAGTTAGCTCTGCAGCCATTTGGCCGCTGCTGTTGCTCCCTGGAGCCTCTCGGCCGCGCTGCCCACGCCAGTGCAGTGCCGACGGATGGCAAAAGGGTTCTCTCGAGACTCGTGCTACAATTTCCACCATTTGGTACTGATCTTAACTGCGCATCTGTAGGTAACATAAAGTGGTTTGAGCACCTACAGCCTACATTGACGAAGGGAGCTCCGGGCCAGCACCAAGCCAGCCCAGGTCTTGCTCCCAAGTTATTTAAGGTGCCACACTCCCGCAGCACACAGTAGCGAGGCGCTTCACTGATGATCTGCGCAGCATTTTTAAACTGGATTAGTAAAAAAAACCCACGGGTTAGTAGTCCATGAATCACAAGACAAGAGCTGGCGCAGAGATGCGCAGATGACATTGCCACATATTGCTCCAGTCTGTGTTCCTTGGAGCGACTGAGACATCAAACTGTTCGTTATTTTACCCTCTTGGACAAACAAATGATGGTAGAAAGCTATCACAGAGCTCGGCCCACCCATGAGGGCTTCCCATCCTACCCCAGCTTCTCTGGCCTTGCTCATTTTTGGTCACTCGTTAATGCGTTACATCTGTTCTCTGGCTTCCCGGCTTCTCTGTTCTCCTTGGCAGCTGCCTCCGAACAGTTGCTGCACTTTGCAGCGCACAGATGTGCCCGTCTTAACTTTAATGGAGCTCCCATTCCGTCCTGGTGATTGCCTGTAGCTTATCCACCAGGTTTATCATTTATTCATTTCCCCACAAACCCAGATGTATCCCGCGCACGGGCTGCCAGTACTGGGAAGCCGGGGCTTGCTTCCTCATCTGCCACCGATCCAGCTGTAGAACCTCAACTGGAATCTCATGATTTACTCTCGATTGGTTTCACATCATCTAATTGATGCTTCACATACTGAGGTGCCGTTCCCGGCTCCAGCTCTTCGCACCCGGGTGTGGGTCAGGAGAGCTGCGATCCACCGGCCGGGCAGGGAGGAGGGGGACGGGGCGGCGCACGGCCGCACAGGCACCTGCCAGGCTGTCCACAAGGTATTTCCAGGCCAGAAAACATGGGATAAAGTCACACTCTAGAGTTACAATACCTAGGCTTGTAATCTAGATCCTTTCCTTTTCTCGTGTTTTTTGAAATCTCACTTCTTTTCAATCCATCACTTCCTTCCTCGGAGCTAAATTCTGCCCTAGTAATTTTAGCAAAAACCACGGGAAGCAAATGTTTCCTGGGGTGACTTGAAGTCGCTTTCCCATCGGTGGAGATTTTAAAATGCTCTTGCACGTGTTTTCTCCGGAAAACATGCTCACGGAGTCAGCATCACAGTCAAAGCCATGGGTATCTCTTTCCTTTAGCCAGCCACCAACTTCAAGGTGACCCTTCTCATAGCCAGAAGCGCGTTCCCCTCGAGTTGTGTAGGGCCTGGAGAAGGTGGTCCAGCCCAGGTCCCTTCAGCCCACAGTCACTCTCTGACAGACCTCCCAGAACAGCATGTTCTCTCCACTGCTCAGTTATGCAGATCCCACCAATCTGCACGAACCATCCGTCGTGTCGGGGCTGGCACACCGACAGCTTGGGCTGGCCAAGAGCTCTCGGGTCTGGACCGTGTTCTCCGAGGGCGGAGGGATGGGAGAGGTCCCCCCTCCCCATCCCTGTGCCTCTACTTTTACTGACCCATTTCTAAACCGGGTGCTGCGGTAGAGCCTGGCAGTTGTACGCAGGAAGGAGGGACACACAGACAAGAGCTTTATCTACTGTTATATTGAGCGGACACGGAAGGGGAGGGGATGCAGAGCACCAGGAAAACACATGTAAGGAATAAAAAGCCTTTTACTTAGCTCCTTAGCCAGTGCACGGGCTTGTAACCACAAGGATAGGCTGCTTTACAGTCATTCCGCACAGGTTTATGCAGGGTTGCTCGTTGTTCAGTATCTCAGAAGGAAAGGCGAGCCCCTTTCTCCCCGCCGCGCCATCAGAAGCAAACCTGTGTCCCTGGAAGGTTTTGTGCCATGCGTGACCCGTGAGCACGGTGTGCCGCAGCCGGTGTCCCGGCTTTCTGTGGCACAGCAGCACCCAGAAATGCCACCGGCCTCCGCGAGAGCTGGGCACCAAGGCTTTGCTGCCGTTTCAGAAAGGTCGGAGGACCACAGTTCGGCTCAGCAGGGAAGCACGTGCCTCTGGCTGGCTAAGCACGAGCTGAACAGCTTCACGGAACCGACCCAGAATCCACCTTCTGTGTTTCTGGGTCTGCCTCCTCCCGCGTGTACCAGATCCGCTCTGCAGAGTTTTGTGTTGCATGACTGTTGTTATATTCTTGTGTCCACTCTAACTAACCTCCTTTCCCTACTCTCCTCAAGGCCATGGCAATGGGAATGATGACAGAATACTACCACTTCATCTTCACCACTCTGGTAAAGTATCTCATCCATGCAAACACCTTTTACACTCGGAGCCAGAATGGGAAGCGAGGAGGTGGTTCCAGCGGCAGGAGAGCGCGCTGGGTGTCCTGTCCCGGGCGCGCACCGCACAGCTGCAGGACACTAAAGCGGTGGGGTGGGAAGAGCAAGGGGAAGGGGGGTCTGGTACCCCGACAGAAGGTGCGAGCAGGGCGAGACCCAGCTTCAGGCAGGAATCAGACCACGGTGGTTCGGTTGGAACATCTCTGCAACTGCGGCACTGTCCGGGTGCTCGTTCCGAGAGGCGTCGGTGCGTTTGGACTGGCTCACTCCTTTGGAGCTGCTCCGGCTTTGCACAGGCGTAGGTTCTGGTTTTACTTCCCCTCCCAGTCCTTTTGGTTCCAGTGCAGCCACCCACGCACTGAGAGATGAGCACATGGTTGTAGTGCCACAGACAGGATTTGGTGGGACCGAGTTTCAGTACGAACTGGCTGTGTGTCTCTGTGTGTTCACCTAGGTCTGCCTGAAAAGGCAGGAGCAGCCCTGCTGTGGGCGATAGTTCAGTAGCACAGGTTTATTTTGCATGAGAAGAACTCAGCTTGAAATTAACTCCGCTCTCATTAAACACGGGCCAGTTCTTCTCTGACTCCAGGAGGCATTTTGGTTTGGGTTTTTTAGCGTGCCGCTTTTGTTTCCATTTAGGATGCTATTGTCTAATATACTGTTGAATTTTGTGTGATTTTGAAAATCCAATTTATCTTTTTGCCTTTAGGAAAGAAACAGACTAAACTAACCCTTAAAAACTGCAAAATTTATTTTTCAAATGCAAAAGACATTTTAATTACCCCTGCTGCCATTATCTATTCCAGGCAGCTTTAAGCATTTCCCAGATAACCTCCTATTAATCAGCCCCAGCTGAGCCCAGAGTACATTTCATGTGTAGGTACAGCCTGGAGGTGGGAAAAGAAGAATTATAATAAATTAATAGATAAGCAATCACAATTAATGCCACTTTCCTGAAATAACAGTTATATCATGGGAAAGATATTTTAATCTGTCATTCCTTAAGGCAATGTTTTCCTCGCTTGCAATGCATGTGCTTCGGCTTCTACGGTACTAGACCCATGGGGTGCTAATGAATTAGTCTATTATGTTACACTGAATGTTTCTAAAAGGTCCCTAGTCAATACTGAGCGCAGTGTATCAACACTTGGCATGAAACGCTTCAACATTTTGCTAGGCAGCAAGACTACAGTTCACCGACTTCAGCATGAAGAGCCCCATCAGCCTTTTCCGCCGGAGGAGGAGGAGGAGCAGTTCCAGCCTTCGGCTAATGCACGCGCAGCTTTTACACCCCGCAAAGTCCCAAGCAGCGACAACCCCCTTAAACTCAACACTTCCAGGAATTTCTCAGCAGCTTGTGCAAATGAGTCCTTGCAAACACAGAAGTTTCCCCGCTGCCTGCTGTCGCTGCTGCTGCCTACAGCAGTTGGAGCCAGGCAGGAGCGGGAATCGCTTCCCGTGCCTTGAGTCGGCGCAGAGAGCGCTCACGCTCCCACCCTGCCTTCCCCCGCCAGGCGCCAACCAAACCGCCCCAGGTTTCCACGGGCGTTGATAATCGGGTTCTGTTGCGAAACTCGGTGTACCTGAGGCTCGTGACAGCACACGGGTGTGCTCGTGACTGAGCACATCAGAGGTTATATTCCAGCGGCGCTGGACGCGCACGCCTCCCGTTACGGCCACGGCCGCTCCTCCCAGCGACAGCTGCCCGGGCAAATCCGTGCCCAGACAGGGATCCTCGGCGGCCCGCGGCAGGCACGTTGCCCACGAGCTGCTCTGCACGACAGCAGAGAGAGGATGCCCTTCCCGGGCACCTGCCTCTGCGGCTGCTGGAGCTGGCGAGGGTCAGACCGCAGCACTGCCTCTGGGGACTGGTGAGCCAGAGCCGGGGATTTTAACTGGGGCGGTGGGAGAGCGCGTGTAGGAAAGGGGAAGAGCCACACAGAAACACCGAGAATAAAACTGAAAGGTGGTGGGATGGAGGGGAGAATTAATCTGCAGTACAGAAAATGATGAGTGAAAGGGAATGTAGATGAGGTGGAAAATAGAACCAGATGTTTCAATTTGTGGCTGTGCAGGAGCAGAAAATCCAGAAGAAACTGATACGGCAGTTTCCCCCCCCCCCCATCTCTCCATGTTCTGACACTCAGCTTGTATTCGTAATTATCCTCTGATTCCAGGAGATGATAAATCAGGTTGTAGCTGAGTTTTAAACTGGAACCAGGAAGGGACCTGGTGGGAGGCTGGCTGCTGTAGGAACCTGGGGAAGTAAGGGGTCCGTGAAGAGCAGCAGGAGGGGGAGGGCACCCGAAACACCGGCAGGATCCGAACGGTGGCCGGGGCAGTCTGACAGCTGTGCCATGGAGACCACGAGGTCTGGAGCTCGGTGGGTCAGGTTTGTCACACATGGTCACATTCAGAGAAGGAAATTATTTGCTTTTGCAACCAAAAATTATTTCCCTGCAGCAATTTCCAGACTACAAACTCAAGTGTCTGACAAAAAGTTACGAATCCTGAAAAAATACATCTATTCCAGTGGGTCGGGCACAGGACTGCTGCACACCCTCACGTCCAGATGATATAAGCATCTGTCTGAGGTTAAACAACTGTATTTGCCCTTAGTTACCATAAGTCATCTAAAAGTCAACATTACGGCCGGCTTTGCACAATGCCCTTTAACAAAACGTGGAGGTTTGTACTTGCAATTTTTCAGGAAAAAAAAAAAACAACAAACAAAACCCAAAACAACAAAGACCCCAAACTCTGTTGTGGGTGTGATTAATGACCCGGTCCCTGGCTGCACCTGCAGATTAAACCATGGCATCCATCAGCCGTGTGCCCCGGCGGTGCAAAGTCAGAGGCCAGCGCTTAAAGAAAAGATCAAACCCCCAAAGCTTATTAAAGCAAAACAGCTGTAAGAATTCCTGGCTCTCCCACTGCAAATGAAGTCTCAGTTGCTGGCAAGTGCTGATTCCGTTATGCTTTGCTTGGGGCAGTGTTTAGGACCAGTGCTTTTCCAGCTCCCCATGGGCAGCACAGAGCTCGCTGCTGACGGGCGCCGTGTCTGGGTGAACCCACAGCATGGCTGTGTCCGACCAGCATAGCCCCGTTGTGCAAAGCAGCAACAGCCACATAATCTCATGTTGTATTTAAACTCTTTTATATGATCCCTTGTGAGAGCAGTGGACATCATGCCCATATTCACCCCCCACCCTCTGTCACAGAAGATGGCGGCGTTGCCTTTCCGCCTCCCCACATTTTTCCTACCATTGAACACTCGCAGACATCGCTCAGGATAAACGCTGATTAAATATGTCCCATCCAACAAATGATTCCCATTAACGAAGCCCCCTCCCAACGGCCGTTCTCCACCGCATTCATTGATGACCGCCCTCGGGTCGGCTGCGCTGGGACTTTGCTGAGCAGATCGGCTGCGGTGTGCTCTTGCCGTGCTGTCTGACCCCAAGCTACTCAGACCAGTTACTGAGCATCGAAGTTAATCCCTGAACTGAAGTTAATATTTAGACGTGCGGCGGAGCCAAGAGATGCATTAAAGAAGCACTGGCAGAGGCCTCCAAATGCCCCTCTCGCTGCCGGCCAAGCGATGCTCGTGGGCTGGCTGCCAGCAGAGCCGAGGGCTGCCTGGCTCTGGGTTTTTTAAATCTCATAAAGGGCACTCTCATTCACTTGCAGACTGTGTAGGCTGGTCGTAATGTCAAGAAATGCGTCTTAGTTCCTCTTTGATAGCCGTCTGCAAATTGGCATTCTGCATTCAGAGCTACTCTGTCATCTGCAGCACCCTGCGGGCTTCAGCGCCCACAGCAAACCCTCCACGGAAGGGCCCCAGGGAGCTTCGGATACAGGAACTCTGCCCTGTCCCCTCCCCCTTGGTCACAAGCCTCTTTTTTCATGGTTACAGACAGCAATTCTGGTTTTCTCCCCACAATTCACTGTCTCTTTTATGCAGAGAGGGAGTTCTTTGGCAGGAGTTTCCCTCTGCTGTGTGTGGGTGAACCTGCACATCTGACACCCGAATTCCACTAACACCTACGAGTCTCTGCAGGCAGTGACGGGCGGCAACAGACAGTAATATCCACCAAATTCATGAGGGCATCATCCTGCCTCCCACCTTCTGCGGGCTCTGCCTTCTCACTTCAAGCACAGATATGAACCGACACAGAAAAGACAAACAAAACAAAGCTAAACAAAATGTTTAAACCGGTTTCTCTCTTTTAAGGATCTTTATGCATTAGACCTAGAACCATACCGCTACTCTGGAGTGAACCTGACCGGCTTCCGGATCCTCAACGTGGAGAACCCACACGTGTCCTCCATCATCGAGAAGTGGTCCATGGAGCGGCTGCAGTCAGCGCCCAAGGCGGAGCTGGGGCTGCTCGATGGCGTGATGATGGTACGAGTTTAAACAAAGCACGGGTGAAGGAGCAGGGGGAGGGGAGCAGAGTGGCAGTTCAGGCAGGAACATTTCTTAAGGGCTGCCCCGGGTAGCCAGCGCCTGTCCCGCCGGGGCTCGCGGGGCTCCCGCTGCCACCATCTCCGCCCGCGGTCCCCGAGAGCCGCCCAACGCCCGCTGCCGGGGCTGGGGGCACTGCACACGGCGGGACTGGGCCAGGCAATTTGCTGAGATCGATGCAGGGAAAAAGAGCCAAAGCTGTGCCCAGAGATGGCTTTGCTGCAGCTTTGATGACTCCTTTTAGGGTCTGATGGCAGCTCTGCTCCGCTGAGTTACTGCTCGGAAGGTACGGCACCTGCTCGCCCATCTGTCTGCCCGGCGAGGCTGTCTCCGACCCCCGTAATTGCTGACTGGCTCCCTCCTTCCCTCTCCGTTTAGATCTGCCAGACTCCCCCACAAGCGGCAAAGCCTCCCAGACTTTCACCTTGAAATGGCTCTTTGTATCCCTCCTTTTTTCTTTTCTTTTCCTACAGCAGAGCCCCACCATCCTCCTTCAGCCACCTACTTTTCCGCAGCATTGCCCGCAATGGCATTGCCTGCAGTGGCGCGGGGTTCCCCCCGCCGCCGGCTCCGCTCCCATTCCCTGTTTGCTTCTCCAGAGGGGATCCCACCTTTTACTTGTGTTTGCCCGGGGCCTGATCTCAGCTGGGCGTTACAGTATGTAATTCACTGAGAAATTGCTTGGACGTATTCTTGTACCCCCTCTCCCCCCGCCCCGAACTTACACAGCCCATCCCTGCTGCTGCGGAAACGAGCCCACGGGACGGGGCCGGGTGCCCGCTCGTCATGCTCGGGTGCTGCGGGAAGGGAAGGTCACGGGCATGGCTGGCAACGTTGGAGGATTTTCTCCATGGCCATGTCCTGTTAGATATTTGTCCAGTTATTTGCTGTATTATTTTGTTTTATTGGGTTTTATTACGCGGCTGCTACACTCACATCTGTTTTGTAGCTTTGTGAAGCCAGCAAATAATGTGCTTGCACTGGGAGGACTTACCATATTGGAGTGAAAAATAAATCCAATTCTCTTGATCAGTGTTTGGAGATGAGATGGGGCATCTCAAATTGAATCTAAACCCATCACATTATATGGAAGAAACCAGAAGTTCTCTCTAGTTCAAATCACTGAAATGCGGGGAGACATTACAAATCTGTGAGGTCCTGATTTCAGTGACAGTTTGGGTCGTTTTGGAGAATTCCATGCCCAGGGACAAGCCATTTACCTTCTCTGTTTCCATTTCCCCATGTATAAAATAGCGTGGATTATCTGTTCTCATATAGGTTTTTTTTTACACTCAGACAAAACAGACTAAATAAGAAAATTTTGTTACTATCTTCCACGTTTAGAAATAGCTAGCGTCCTTGTTTGACAATACAGTAGTAAATGCGCTAGAAATAGCCAGAACAGATGCACACAGACAAATGACATTTTCACAATCTCTGATTTTAAGACAGAACTATGATCTTCCAGTCTAAAGAGCCACGTAACAGAAAAACGCACTTGTGAGGCTTTGTCACGTGCAGAGCTATGTGTTTTGAGGACGTGTTTTGCATGAGAGGTCAGCCTGGAGGTTTATACAAGCCTTGTGTTAAAGCGTACGCATTTATGGCCATGTCTTGAGGTCCCGGTGATCCCGCGAGAGCCCAGCCCGGCCCTCGGCGCCGTTTGCAGGGTTGGCCACTGGGGAGGTGGATGGTCGGCAGCGGACCGGGACAGAGAAACCCTCTGTTCTGCCGGGTGCTGGGCAGGGGGTAACCCAGAGGGGTTCTTGCAGCTTCTCCTGCGACACTTTGCGGATGCCCCGCTGCTTTGCTGTGCAAACGCTTCCCTGCTCTGGAACCACTATCAACGCAAATACTGTTCCCCTTTACTTTAGACAGACGCTGCCCTGTTGTACGACGCGGTGCACGTGGTCTCCGTCTGCTACCAGCGCGCCCCTCAGATGACCGTGAACTCCCTGCAGTGCCATCGGCACAAAGCCTGGAGGTTCGGTGGCCGCTTCATGAATTTTATAAAAGAGGTAAAAGCATGATTTGCAGCTGTAATTGCTTCCCACTCACACAAAACTGCCCCAGCAGGAGCACTGCAGCTGCTCGGCGCGCAGGTACGGCGGCACGTGGCAGAGAGGTTTGGCAGGTACGGGGCTGTAAAACATCCCCCCGCCGCGGCAGGTACAACTGCATGCACAGCACCGGGCTGCCGAGGGCACCCAGAAAGGAAAAGTCCTGTCTTTGCCTTCAAAATAACACCCGTGCAGCCACGCCAAAACATCCGAAACGAGCTGAAATCTCCCGTGCTGTCACTGGGACCTGCCCCGGCCTCTTCTTGCGTCAACGGCAGCTGGACCGCTCTCTCTGAGGCCGTTCCTTAGCAGAGCTATAGCCATTTGCCTTTTACGGGAACATTTGCTTGGGGTCCACAAAGGGCATTCAGTGCCGCTAAATCCCAGCGGCATCGCTGGCAGCGCTGCGCGCCGCTGCCTGTGTGCCGACGAGCGGCTTTGGCAGCGCAGTGGCGTTGGCAAGTTGGGAGCCGGGGGAGCGAGGAGGCAGCTTCGTTCCCGCTCTGTTTGCGGTCATTATGGTTCCTCTGTGTTCGGCCCACGTAATTGTTTGTTTGCATCCGGCGCAAGCAGACGCAAAGCACGGGTGTTTATGGCGGTGAGCTCTCCCAGAGACGGCAGCGGAGGGAAGGCGCTGTGCGGGCGGCCCGACCTCCCCAAAGAGCCCCCGCGCACCCACCCCCCCTCACACCCCGGGTTCTGCTCTGTCTGCAAAAACGAGCCCTCAGAGGAGAAAAAATGACGGCAGAGCTGCAGGGAGATACTGCAAACCCTGCCAGACATGTCTTGGAGATAAAACCCCATTATTTGCCCTAAGGCCTTTAAAAACTTCTCTGCCTGTGGCACTTCACGTGGGAAGCTGCAGAAGTGGCTGCAGTGTGGGATACGTGACTGGGCGCCATGCCAAAGGCTGGGTATAAAACTCCCTGCAGTTTTTAAACAGAAAAGAGTAGAAGTACGTTGTTAATAGTTCCTACGATTCGTGCGGCAGTACACCTACAGCCCCCAGCGCACCCTGAACATGGCACGTCAGTGCAGGGAGAGCGCGCGTACCGCGGGGCCGCCCGAGCTGCACGGGGCGCGCAGCCCGAAGGGAGGAGAAAGGAAGAATCGTTCCCATTGCACACAGAGAATGAACTTTTTTTCTTAATAGGCACTGGAGATGCTATCTCTCCTCTCTCCGCCTCTCTCTCCCTCTCTTTTTTCATGTTTTGTTCACTTCTGCGGAAAGCCGCTCCAGCTGGCTGCCAAAAGAGAGTGTAAATAATTTGTTTGGTTGGCTCCTTTTGCAAATTACCCCGAGCCTCACACTCCAGTGCCCGCCTGTTGTTTCCCTTTCTGGCACGGTGTCAGCTCGTTGCAGGGATAAGCTTCCTCCCCACCGCAATCAGAACACACAGTAATTGCTCTCTCTGCACTCCCGTAAAGACAAAGCGGCGCTCAGAGGGACGCCTCGCCGCAGACGCCCGCTCCCTCGCCCTGGGCTCCCCGCGGACACTGGCACCGCTCCCCTTTGTGCACCCACTGCCCGCGGCACCCCCTGCGCTCAGAGCTGCCACTCCTGGGGTGAAGCCCCGCTTGTTCCCACCTGCCGAAGGGCAGAGGGAGAGCAGCTCTGCGGAAAGGGACCTGGGGGACAACACGAGCCAGCAGTGTGCCCCGGTGGCCAAGAAGGCCAATGGCACCCTGGGGGGCATCAAGCAGAGTGTGGGCAGCAGGTGGAGGGAGGTCATCCTCCCCCTCTGCTCTGCCCCGGGGAGGCCACATCTGGAGCGCTGTGTCCAGTTCGGGGCTCCCCGGGTCAAGAAGGACAGGGAACTGCTGGAGAGGGTCCAGCAAAGGGCTGCGGAGATGATGAGGGACTGGAGCATCTCTCTGATGAGGAGAGGCTGAGGGCCGTGGGGCTGTTCAGTCTGGAGAAGACTGAGGGGGATCTTATCAATGCTTATAAATCCTTCAAGGGCGGGTGCCGGGGGGATGGGAACAGGCTTTTTCCAGTGGTGCCCAGTGACAGGACAAGAGGGAACGGGCACAAACGTGACCATGGGAAGTTCCATCTCAACCCAAGGAGGGACGTCTCTCCTGTGCGGGCGGCAGAGCACTGGCACAGCGGCCCAGAGAGGGGGGGAGTCTCCCCCTCTGGAGCCATTCCAAACCCGCCTGGACGTGTCCTGTGCCACTGCTGGAGGTGCCCCTGCTCTGGTGGGGGGTGGCACTGGGGGAGCTCCAGACGGCCCTTCCAGCCCTGACCAGTCTGGGACTCTGTGATTCCGTGAAAGGGGCTGGGACAATGGCCCTGCCGGCCCCGGGGGAGCCACCCTCACTCCATGTGCCATCAGGGCTCCCCAGAAAGCATGGGGACAGGGCCAAGCAGGGGGCAGGAGGCGAGGGGACACCCTCCTGTGCAGCCACCGCCTGCCCAGAGCCAGGCCAGCGGGCACTTGGAGTTTGCCCGTGGAGATGGGGCCAACACCAGCGGGATCAGAGCCCATTGGGGGCCACGGCGACGCTGTGCACCCCCAGCCCGGCCCCAGGAGCCGCACGGCCCATCGGCGCTCTCGCCTCCGGCCCCGCAGGAGGTGCAGCGCTCAGCACACAGCTGTGTTTGCTGCAGTCGGGTACGTTAAACACTCCGTGTTTTCCCCGGCTCCCGGGGGGCTCCGCAGGCTGCGCGTCCCACAGGCAAACCACCTGCGCGCCAAACTCAGCAAACAGCACAGCCTTCCCCAAAACTCACGTGTGGCGAGGCTG
Source organism: Vanellus vanellus (assembly GCF_965231255.1). Classification (NCBI taxonomy): domain Eukaryota; kingdom Metazoa; phylum Chordata; class Aves; order Charadriiformes; family Charadriidae; genus Vanellus; species Vanellus vanellus. The sequence continues at coordinate 7,879,756 of NC_138927.1, read as the reverse complement.
GGAGGAGGCTGTTCCCCAGGAATTAATAAGGACGAGCTAGAGGAGCGTATTTACTGGGAAACACGCCAGTCGTTCCCCCCGAGAATACCCCCCTCACCACACTGGGGGCGCCAAGCCCCCCGCCCGTAAAGGAAGCGCGTTGATGAGTGAGGAGCGTGCGCGGTCGCCCTGCGCCGGGGACAGAGCCCAGGCCCAGCTCCCCGCTGCTGAGATGGGACCGCAAACCCTGCCAGCAGCCCGGCGCTCCTACGGGAGCGTCCTCCTTGGGAGAGATGCTGATGGCACCTCCGAGCACCGTCCCCGGGCAGAGCATCACGCGCCAGGCTGTCCCTTAGCACCTGCTCTGCTAACGCAGCCAGCAGCTGGTGTCTGGGGCGCCCTCACCTCCTCAATCAGAGACATTACCTCTGGCGGTGCTGCAAAGTGTGCAGTGGAAAAGAAACAGCATCATAGCATAACCTTGTTTTGAAATGAATCTGGACGTCTTGACCCCAAGCTCCTGCTCAGAGAGGGATGAGGTCCCAGGTCAGACCAGGTTGTACAGGACCTCGTCCGGTCAGGCGTTGAAAATGTCCAGGAACGGGGTTCTCCAGCCCCTTTGGGCACCTGCCCTGTGCTTACACTCCCAAAAACTGAACAAGGGGTACCGGCGCAGTATGCACCCACCAGGTTCCCACGCCTGTTCCAGAAGGACAGAGCCTGCTAGCACGGACTAGCCCTTGGCCTCTCCGGCTCCACTTTCCATCTGAAGGGAAGGAGGGAAGTGTTCAGGACATTTCAGCTTCCACACACCTTGGAAGCATCAGCAGGTTCATGCAAAAGGATTATTTATGAGCTTGACTGGAGTTGTCCCAAACCCGGGCTCCCTGCTGCCCGGTGTTTATCAGTCCTACAAGGATAACCGCAGCACACAAGGATGCCATGATAAATGCAAGCGGTTTTCTACTGAGTCATCATGTCCTGCAACAGCTGGTGAACACAAAAGGTGCGAACAAAAATTGTAGCGAGGACTGCAAGAGAGTTAAGAAAATCTACAGCTCTGTCTGCAGTCTCAACAGTGATGGAGGTGATTATTAATTAATCATGCTCTTTGGGGAGAAAGAACCAGTATAAGGACTAATGAAAAGAACATAGAGTGGAGGGCAAAAGATTATTTATGGTACCAAGTAACAGCCCCGCTACTTCTTCTCCCTTCCACAGGCTCAATGGGAAGGACTAACGGGACGAATTGTCTTTAATAAAACTAGCGGTTTACGGACAGATTTTGATTTGGATATCATCAGCCTCAAAGAAGATGGCCTCGAAAAGGTAGGCAGGGTTTGTCTTATCTGCATATGGCTTAGTCTAACTCTGATACTCAGGCACCACAGAAAACGGTTGGTGGCCGTATTGTTTCCGTGTTTTCTGTTTTTTATATAAAAGGATATTTGCTTTGTGGGATTTCTCAGATCCTTTTCCTTGCCTCGACCATGACTCACTAGCCCCGAAGCGACGTGTGTGGGATTACAGTCACTAGCTGTAGAAGCGCTCGTAGCACTTTCCTGGGATAGTGGGAGCAGAAGAATCTGTCTGAGCAGCCATTAACCTCCCCCTGCCCGCGCCAAAGGGGAAGGGATGAAGCCTGTCCCACCCCCCATCTTGCTGGGCTCACTCACAGAACGTTGATTTTTCCCTGAGGAGCCAAAAGCTCTTGAAAGCATCGTCTCGGTGTGATTTCCCACCGTGAATGTTGCCTAATGCTGGGAAATGGCACCGGCTTATTACAGCCCAGGTTTTGGAGGAGGATGCAGTGGGTATTTTTGTTTGTTTCTTCTCTGTGTTATCTAAGGGACAATAAGAAAAAAAGCCACGTGGGGTTTTGCCTGGCTGGAGGGGTCTCGTGTTTGCCCGGCCACCCAGAGGTGACGCGGCACAAAGGCTGCAGCCTCAGCTCCTCCTAATTAGTGCAAATCTCCTCTGGGCAGAGAAATGCAATGCTGATGTGCAAATCTGATTCTCAGGTGCTCGTGGGGATTTCATTTCCTTTTCTTCAATTACTTTAAATAAAAAAGAAAAGCAATATGCGAAGCATTAAAGCTCCTAGAACACGGGTTTCAAGGTGAGATCAGTTCATTTAAGACAAAAGAGAGCAGCGGTGGCCTGAAGTGGAGAAAGCAGTGCGCAGTGGAGAGCTGACACCAACAGGGAGCAGTGCCGGGGGCTGTGCTCTAATCAGGCTCCAAATAACGGCAGGCGAAGCCACTGACCCCTTTTGCGAGTGATGCCGAGTCCCCGTTCTGCTAAAGGTGTCTTGCAGGTTCACAGGAGAAGGCGGGCGACTGGGCAGCAAATCCCTTTCTGGAGCAGAATCTGCTCCTCGATGCGCACCGGGTGCCCGCTGGCAGCCGGGGAGGAGCGCTGCGTCCCGTACCCCGTGGGCACGGCGACAGGCTCCGCTGCCGCGGGAAACGCCAGCCGGGAGCAGAGGGAGGGAGTTTTCAATTAACCGTGCAGCAAGCGGCCCAACAGGCACAGATGACCTTTCCAGTTAAGGCCGGGGAACCAACGCCGCGGCGCAGGTCGGCAGCCCCGGGGCTGGAGGCGGCAGTGTGACCAGCCCCGGTGTGGAGGGGACGGCTCCTGCGCGGCGAAGCTCCCGGGACCAAGGAGCCTGGCTTCCCCGCCCCCCCTTTTTACAGTTTGCCTTTCCTTCGCTTTGACATAAATTGGTGCCACACTCTCAGGCCACAGCAGTAGTTCTTTGCCGCATGTGAAAAATCTCAAGGTCACCACAGCACTCTCCTAGTGGGTATTTGTTGGTGTCAAATACCGAATAAAGAAAACATTTCAAATAAACCCAGTGACCTTCAGTCTCGGCTGCGGTCGGCGGGGCCTGGGCAGGAAGGAGGCAGGAGGGGAGCGGGGGGAGACGCCGCCTTCTCGCAAGAACTGAGCAGGAGATGATCTTTGTAGCCTGACATTTTTTTTTACAAAATATTTTGTTTACAGAGTCTAAACCAAAAAAAATCAACACATCCCTTTGGAGTACAGCGGCACCGGCGGACTGCTGGAGAGCTGTGCTGGTAGAATAATAAAAAAATGTGCGAGTATTTGGATACCGTGTGAATCTAAATGTTTAAGTGCAACTGCAATATCTATCTGTCAAACTAATACTCCTCAGGTGCACTGGAGGAGCGCTGGCACCGGCTGTATTTATTGCTATTGTGTGTCACATAAAGCCCATAGGAAGCCGCCAACCCTTGATGCATGCTCCGTACAGCCGTTCAACTTTTGTCTCCAACAATTCAGAGATTTCACAGTCCCCACTATTATTTTTTTGAAAGCTTCTTGTCAACTCTAGAGGGGTTTTAAAGTATCGATGTCAAATCTCTGTTGAAGCTGGGTTTCTGTCAATAGTTAATCTGAAATAACAAAACGCCAAACTACAAACAAATCCCATACGGATTGTGCATTATGTATAATAGCTTATGTTTGTTGAGCTTTAGGATTGAACTCCTGATCCTTATACCTCCTGGATGTTCCAGGGATTACAGGAGTATTAACTAAACCTAATTACGTGGAGTTTGACTATCTGACTTGCACGGTTCTCTTGATGCACTTTTTTTTCTCTTTCCTTTTTTAATATTTTAAACTGATTAATTCAGTCTTAAGTGCCATGTATTTAATTTTCTTACACAAAACTTAGCAAGGCTTGCTTAACTGCGTCTGCAGCGCTACTAGCGGGGGCCTCCAAGACTTGCTTCTCTTTTCCTAAGCACAATAATAATCTCTTGACATTGCAGCCGTTGTGTGATCGAAGGGAGGTACGGGGGATTGCTTAGGTTTTACCTGAAATATTTAGAGCCTTTCACAAAGTTCATGGAAACTCTTCCAGAATTTATGACTTTTTTTTTTTGCCAGGCAGCATTGCTCATTACAAAGTCTCTTTTTGGGGATGCAGTAAAACCAAGTCCTCCCCTTGGACTGCTGGAGAGGTTGAAGAATGTTAAAAATAGCAATAAATAAAATCCGAGAAGTTGCTGGCTCCCCAGTGGGTTTGCGCTATCTGCCTTTGGTTTCTCTCTGAGCCCTGTCTCACAGTTTGACCCTACAGATGGATCGTTCTGTTCCCGTTTCCATGTGGGGTTTTCTTTTTGTCTCACTGTCAGGCTGGCTGTATGGCCACCCTGCTCCGTCTCTTGGCAGCAATCCCATATTCCTCCAGCTTTCCTGGCGTTTTATCTCACCGTCACAGTCCTTTAGCCAGTCCTGCCTTCAAAGTTTGTTCTGAAGCCTCCCCCGCGCCGCCGAGATCAGGTTAACAGGCTTAGAGTTGCCCAGATGACTTCTCTTAAATAGAGACATACTTTGCTATTTCTGGGTCAATGGACGTCTTCAAAGTCTAATAATTTATCGAAATGGGCAGCTTGAGAAAAACAGAGCACCTCAAACTGAGGAGGGACGTGGCTGCTCTGCCTGTGCCCGTGCCTGCGCAGGTCCGCTGCCGCTCCCTCCCCCGGGTTTGCTGCCAGGACCGAGACCTCCCACTGCGGTGGACTTCCCTGAAGGGTGACCGGGGCCCTTCCAGGGGGACCTGTTAGCAATGTGCGTCCAGTCTGCCACGGCGCGGAGGACAGGAATGGTCCCTACCGGGGGGTTGCAGAGCTGGTCAAGTCATTTTTAACTTTCCCCACCAAAGCAAATTGGTGGGAAAATTAAAAAGAAAGGAAATGGCCTCATATTTGTATTTGCTTTCTTTTGTCCTGCTTTCTCCTTGCCCAGAGTTGACTCTTCAGCATGGTTTGATTGTTTGCTCTATGCCGTACCTTTGCAAATTATTCATTCGGCCCCTAAATTCCAGTCATCGTCATCTGCTTTCATGGACCTGCATCGGAGGGCAGCGTAAGGGTTGTTTATTACACACGCGCAGTTGGAGTGACCCGCAACTGAAGGGTTAATGTAAATTCTCTATTTCGGTGATACAAGATGATAATTTCCGCTTCTGTTTACTGTAGATGAAAGCAGCAAGCTCCATTTTCCAGACAAGTGGGACGCTGAGAGCCAGCGAGGGATGTAAGCCAGGTGTTCATGCGTTCGCTTGCCTGCTTTCTTTCAGGTTGGAGCGTGGAGCCCTTCTGATGGTTTGAACATCACAGAAATTTCCAAAGGACGAGGGCCTAATGTCACAGACTCGCTGAGCAACAGATCTCTGATCGTCACCACTGTCCTGGTAGGAGACTGCAAGCCTCTCTTTTTCCTCCACCCACAAATCTCAGGGATGTCTGATATCTCTGGGAATTCACAGCATCCCAGTACAGACCCGCTGGTCCCTCCGGAAAGCCGAGCAGGGCGCAGACAGCCCCTGTGTGTGGGCTGGGCTCAGCGGGGCACCGCGGTGCCCGTGCACCCGCACCGAGCTGACCTGCGGCATCCTCCGCCGCCACTGCTCCCGAGCAGGCTGCCAGCCAACGCGTGGCAGAGCGCGAGGCTGGCACGGGCCAGCTGGATCCACGCGTGCTCCCCGTGCCCAGGGGGCTGCTGCGCGTCCCGGCTTCAGCTGCCCGGCCCGGTCCCCCGTCCCCCCTCGCTCCCTGCACGCGGCGGGCGCGGGAGGTTTGCGGGTTCGGAGCCCCAGGAAAGCTCCGAGTCGCCCATTTATCACCAGCGCCTGTGCGCCGCTGTCAGATGGCACTGCTGCCTCAGATGGGAGCGCTCTTGTTACAGAAGAAAATACTAAGAACAACCAGACCCCCTGGCTTAGCTGTGACAATCGTGTTTCTTCCCCCCTCTTAAGTACATATTTGATAAACTAGCTCAGAGTAATGCCGTTATCCAGCAAACCACGGTTGCTTAACAGGTCTCCTCCGCTTCCAACTGTCACACTGCATTTTGTTCTCACATTTGCTATTGGATTTGACGGCAGGCATCAGATCAGAATGAATTTTTATTTGCTGTCTAATGAATTATGACTAGTGGCATTGGTTTCTATATGGCTGTGTTACACAGCGCAGGCTCATGGCATGTCACCAGGAAGCAACAAAAACCATCAGCCCTTGGAGAGCCGACCCACAACTGGGCCTGAATTAGGGTTTTGCCAATGGAAATCTTTTTGGCCCCTTTATGTTCCACATTTTCAGGGACCATAAAGGTATATATGGTAAAGAGCCAGCTAGGGATGCGCTCCCCGGTCCGGAGCAGCATGATCCCTCGTGAGGTCCTTGCCTTCCCAAAAAGACGTGACCTGACAGAGTGGGGATTTGTATTCTAGAAGGAACAGGACCAAGAAAGTGCCCAGAGGAGAACAGAGATAGGAAACCCGCGGTCCAGGGCAGAAGAAGGGCTGGAACCAAAGGTCTCGTATCACTCCACAGGAGGTTAGCAGGATGGAAGCAGGCAGAATATGAGCCAAATACAGACGCTGCTGCAGCCTTCCTTGCAAATTAGCCACCCCTTCTAACGAACTTCCCATTCATCAACAATGTTTGTTCCAATGAATCACTTTCATTAAAGTCCCTATCTCAGAGTCAGGTACAGGCTCAGCTCTTCGACTGCACTCAGTAACACACCGCTTTCGTGTCCCAATGCGCAGGGGAGACTGGAGAAGTTCCTTCCCTTCCCAGTCCAACAGTTTCCTACCGCGCCGGTCCCGTGGGAGGGCGATGGGTCACGCCCGCGTGGGGCAGCGTTCCTGTGCCGTGCGCACTAGCGGAGTCGGCGGCAGCAGTGGTTCCCCCCCGGCTACGGTTATTGAAATGAATCGTCACATCGTACTGCACAACAGTAGAGAAATGACTGAGCAAAAGGCACTTTAACAATTCAACGTGCATCAGATTGTAAGAGTGCTCCCGTTGAGCCCCTTGCAGCAGTGTGTGGGCACTCGGGCACGACACACGCAGTTGGATTGTTTGCTTGTTTCTTTGGCATTAAGCATTCTCGGTGGGTCCAGGAAGCAGAAATTTAAGCAGTGTTTTTCTAACAGGCCAACCGGAGAGAGCTGCCGTGCCGGTTTAGTTCACTTTAGCAAGGTAACCGAAAGGGCTGCCCGTGCCTGTACATGAGAGAGGCAAATTTTTAGGGCAACATGAATATCATATCGCATCAAGTCACTCCCAGGTGGAGGCTCAGGATCAGCTCTAAGGGAATTGTTCATTCCGTACTGTGGCTGGATGAAACTCAGCAGAAGTTATACCGTGACTCCTCTTCCCACCCCCCGCCTGTCTTTAATTAGAACTGTGCGGCACATCGGGGAAAACTCCCGGGCCGGGAGGGCTGGTGGCGCGGGGGGAAGGCGGAGGGTGGGAGCTGGAGGAGCAGCCGAGCGCGCGGTGAGGCCGAGGGGCAGCAGAGAAGCTCAGGACCTGCACAGCGAGAGCCGTACGGACAGGACTGAGGGAAACCAGAAAAGATGCATCTTGTCAGGGGTCAGCGGCATGGCCGGAGGTGTGGAAACGTCTGGGTCCAGGGTGCGATAATCACTGTAGCTCAAAGGCTGCGGCATAATGCAAGATGATGGAGCCAGGAGGAGACCTGTCAGCCATCTGCCTTTGACATCCTTTTTTTGGGCAGCATTTTCATCTCGAACTCCGTGGGCACGTACAAATTACATAATCTACAAGGGCGGTATCAGTTCCTATTAATTGTGCCGTTCCTTGGGCCTGCACACATGCCACGGGGTATCCACCTCGAAACCACAGCTGTCCCGAAATTCCCCTGCCTGCAGGAGGGCGAAATGCGCTTAGACCTGACTTCTGCGATAATTGCATTTTCATATACTGGATTCTAATAAGAAAATACAACCCTGAATTTTATTTGCATTTGCAACACCGCTTTGTGCTTTTGCACTGGTGTAAATGATTGTAGAAAAGCCATAGGAGGAACCTTTAAAAGGAAAAGCATAAAAGGTTATTTTTTCCCCTTTTGCTCATATTGCAGTGACTTGTTGGAAGAGAAATATTACCCCAGCAGCCAGCGCCACTCTCCCCAAGCAATATGGGAACTGTGAAGTTATGAAATTGAGGGCACCTTCACTGAGAAATCGATTAGCAAACCGAGAGAGCTTGTGAATTGGATGTCTGGCCATTTTCAGTAATAAATTGTGAAATAGTCCGTGAATAAGTGGTTCACAGAGTTCAGAATTACCCCCTAGGAAATGTTTGAGACCTGGAGATACATTACTGAAGCGAGTGGCGTCCCAATGTTCAGTGCTTCGGCTGTTAAATATGTATGTAATCCCTACAGCGCTTCCCAAAATTAATAGTGCTTTATGGCTGCTCCGGAGCCGGTGTATTTATATTAAGATCCATAGATTCAGCTGATTCACAAACAAAGCACTAATTCCAGAGAAGAAAGCGGAGGAGGAGGCCACAGGGAGAGCAGGATTGAACTGAGCTGCGTGTGACTCTATCGGCGTGATGTTATCAGTTTTGCTTTAGAATTCTGCAAATCGAGCTTCACGTGCTCCCTCCTCCTCTCCCTCCCCCGCTTTGAGGCGGAGGTCCCTCCTGCCCACCCCGGGGTGGCAGAGGTCTCCCGTGGCAGAGGTGGGGGCTGACCGGTCACACTGGGAGACAAGAGCCGCCAACCTCCAGGCTGGTCCCAAACGCCGTCCTTGGCATACCCACCCGAGGCAGGGCACCCGCCCCCCACCAAACTGGGCATCTCGGAAGCACCCTAACTGGGACCCCAGACCTTCCCTCCCGTCCCCGCGCAGTACTGCGCGGACGCCAGCAACACGGCTCGCTCGCCAGAGCAAAGCGTGAGCCCTCCCCTCCCGGCCACCCCGCGGGCAGGGCCGGTAGCCGTGCGGACACCTTCAATTCAAGCCACGAATTATCTGCGGTTGCTGTCCCATCCTCCCCTTGCCTTCTAGCTTTTGCCTGCCGCCCACCACCTTGTGCCATTTCCATCTGTCCTCTACACGTTTTCTCCCTGGGGCTCCCCAGTGGCCCTCGTCCTCGGTGACTGCCCGGGCCTCATGCTCCCCACAGGGCTGCGCCGTGCGCTGTGTGGGCTAACTTCACCTGCACCCCCGCTAAAGAGGCAGGGAGCCACGGGGCAAAGGCGGCTGCAAAGCACTTCATTAGCTATTTGTCATTTGTGCTGGTGCTTGGCACTGCTATGATTAGACACCCCCAGCCTGCCCAGGGCAGGCGGGACGGGAGCAGACGGCAGGAACTCTCTCCGGGCGGCAGTAGGGCCCCGTACCCCATCAGCTGGCGCCGGCCAAGAAAAGAGCAGGCTAAACTGGGGAACGTTTTGGGCTGGCCACCAGCCCACCCGGCTCCATCGCCCCGTATTTAACCCGCCAGCCCCCTGCTCGCCGCGGCGAAGGACGGGTCCTGCGGAGCAGGTCAGCTGCGTCTCCGCTGTGCGGGACCTGGGGTGGGGTTTGTCCTCTCCCCTTTCATTGTTTCTCAACACTCTTCATTTTCAGAGCATGAAATGGTTATTTTTCTCCCTGAAATCCTACCAAATGGAAAACAGTTGGCTGCTCAGAAGAGACAAAATTAAATTTTGTGGGGTAAACAAGGTTGCTAATTAGCTGATGTGCTGTGCAAAGTTAATTTATTCCCAACATGTCACGGTGCCAGCCCTGCCTGAAGAGCCTGTGCCACGTGGCTCAGGTTGACCCGCAGAGGCGGCCCTGCCTCCGGCGGGAGCTGGGACCACCACTGACCCGTAACGGGGACCTTTTGCCTTCCCATGTGCAGGAAGAGCCCTTTGTCATGTTCCGTAAGTCCGACACGGCCCTGTTTGGGAACGACCGCTTTGAGGGTTACTGCATCGACCTGCTGAAGGAGCTGGCCATCATCCTGGGCTTCACCTACGAGATCCGGCTGGTGGAGGATGGGAAATACGGGGCACAGGATGAGAAGGGGCAGTGGAACGGCATGATCAAGGAGCTCATCGACCACGTGAGTGAGGCCCACGTGCGCCGTGGGCAGCCGAGGGCTGTCCCCGGGGCTTTCCGCCTGGGCTGGGACGGGTCCCCACTGCAGGAGCAGCGAGCTCCTACCCCCGCCTGGGCTCTGCCTGTGTCGCGCGGTTTGTCAGAGGAGGGTCTCTTTGTCTGACTCTTCCAGATTCTCGTTTGGAGCTTCTGAAAATGGACATTTTCACAGTACAGAAATGGGCTCCGTGGCTTTGGCCGCAGTCGCCCCCCGGGCTGCTGCGCCGCGGCGGGATGCAGGCTGGGCGCGCAGGGGAGGGAAGGGGCTTCTCCGAGGGCCGGATGCGCACGGGCTCTGCCGAGGCGGCAGCACGGCCACGCGGGCAGGAGCGGTGTGTGCCTGCCCTCGTCCCCCGGCACACTGCTGCTCTGCCCCTGAGTAACACGGGCCAGGGCACGCCACCGAGGGGGCTCAGGGACCCCAGACGTGTGCCAGACACAGCCCAGCTGAATCCAGATGACATACCCAGACTGCAAGAGCAGGTGTACAGGGGACAGTTTCACATACTTTATTTTTTTTTTATAAATGAAGCTTATTTTCTAAAATCTCCTGGGACACAGAGCTCTCCCTGCAACACAGCAGCTGTGCTTTTCCTTCCACGGCCACTCCTAAAAGCCCATTAAACAGCAGTGAAATGGTCGCGGCAGCTTTATTCTCGCAGCCGCCAAAAAGTCACCTAGTCTGAAACCTCCGCTCGAGCCAGAGGTTGCTCAGTTTCCTAATTAGATATTTTGCCTCCAGCCCATCCTGTGATCCCAGAAGCCCAGTTAGGGAGGTGAGGAAAGCTGGTGTTTTCATGAATCTCTGATTCCCAGAAAAGGTGTCTGGAAGAAAAGATCAGGACAAAATTAACTGATGATCTCTGCAGCACAGGCAGCAGTATAAGCAGTCCTAGAGCTGTAACACAGCTCTCTCCTCCTGAATATCCTGCTCAAGTGGTGCAGCCCTCGGACCACCTCTCAAGTTCCTGGCTACATTTTGAAAACATTGCCTAAGCAGAAAAGAGACAAAAATAATCCCACGTACGTAGCAGCTGTGATGCTCTTACAGTTCATGTGAGAAGAATGTATTTGCTGGGTGAGTCACTTCAGTAAATGAGCTTCGCTGTGAACAGATAACGGCGCATTGTCTGGCGGTGAGACTGCGGAGCTGGGGCTCGGGGATCTGGGTTGCGTTTCCGGATTTGGCTCGTCTGCCCTAAATGACATTGGACAAGTTGCTTCTGTGCAATGCTTCCTCCATCTGTAAAATGCAGATGATAATGATTATGTCCCTTATAGGGACAAAGCGATGCTTAATCAGTTTGCGAAGAGCGCTGTGGTCCTTAGATGGCTCACCCTGGAGAAGCGGGCAGTGCGGCAAGGGCATGCAAGGACAGCCCTTGGGGGAGCAGGACGCCGTGTCTCACAGGGGAATACGCCACAGGCTGTGCAAACCCGCCTTTGTGGTTCTGCTTCCAGAAAACTCCATACAGCTCAAAACACAGATTCCATAGCCTCTTATGCAACAGCCTTGCTACGTCAGACAAGCGACCCTCAGCATCCCAGCGGAAGCGGCTGGTGCTTTGCTGCTCCGAGTGATGTGTGCGACATAGACAGGAAGAGACGCAGAGCGCAGGCTGCGGTCCCCGGCAGTGCGCTCCGGGACACGGCCTCCTGCGGTCCCGCACCCGCTGCTGCGAGCGGAGTCTGTGGCTCTCACCACAGAGTATCTGTAGTGTAGGGCTCTAAAGAAGTAAATCGTTCCAAAGCAGCAAATAAGATATCAGGAATAGAAGCCAGACCGTCATTTAGTCCAAAGCATGACCCTTCCAATGTCCTGCAAGAATTTATAGGGCTCTTGGGAGGCTTTCAGCCATTCCCAAAGCTGCGGTCAGAAGAAGGTCTGGGGAACAACCTCATTAAGTAACACAAAATTCATGGTCAACCTGCATTAAAGTATTTCTTGGCTAACTATTTAAAAATCAAATTAACATACCGCAACAGGAAAGGACCAAATCCGCTCTTCTTGCAAGTTTTGCTGTCGCGTTAAGTTTGAACTCTGCTTTCGAACAGGCGTGGTTGGGTGCACGCCTCGAGGCGATTCATAGCCGCTGCCCAAACCCCATACGAAGCCATTATTTTCTTTATCTGCATGTCGTTGCTTTTTATAGCAGTGTTTATGTAAAGCATTAAAAAGTGAAACTGCAACCAGATGGGGCCCTTCCTCAGCAGCAAAGCATCTTCAGATCGTGTGGGGAAAGGAACAACTGATTGGCACTTTGCAATGGGAAAGTTCAAACTTATTTCCCACCTAGCAGGAAAAGTGTTGGAGACAGCGTTCAAACAAAGTTGTAGTGATGAAAACAGGGCTGCCCACACTGTGAGTTCGATATCGGGGCTGGCCTTCCTCCATATCCAGCGTCTCCTCCTCAGAAAAAAATTGGTATCGTTCAGGTGGGAGCATAAAGCAGGTGGGATTTGTGAGGTCCAAACACCCACACCAGAAAGTCTCTGCGTTGTTGGTGACCCACTTAACTCAGGTGCGTCTGAGACTGACCCCCCAGGACCGCTGTGACGCACCAGCCCCGGCGCGCTGAGCTGGAGTCCAGGCCTGGCTGAATGTCCTGTGCGTGTCAGGGTGCTCCTGAGGTGCAGTAAGAGGCGAAAAGGGGGATTGTCATCACTCGGAAGGGCTGAGAGCCGAGGGAACGGCAGATGCTGTGTACCGGGAATAGCCTAATCTGAGGCTGAAGTTTGGTGAAAAGGAGATGGGCAAAGCAAGGGGCAGCCCGTGACGCGGGCCGGCTGTCTCGGGGGCTGGGAAATCCGGCCAGAGCGGAGCCGGGCGTAGGCGGCAGGCAGGGTAGCCCGGGTAGGTATACAATTATAGTGTTTCAGGGATGATGCAGCCACCACGCAAAGGTGCAAATCACAGCACACGTGACAGAGGACGCACTGTTGACGCAGTGAGCTCTCATGGCGCGCTTTGGAGTCTCGCATCGTCCTCCTTCCCCTGTCCTCTCTGATCCAGACATGCCTGGCCATAGGCAGTAATGCCTTAGGCTGTGATCCTTTGTAAAATTGCTGTGTTTCTAGTCTGGCCTTAAGCATAAACAGGAAAAGCAACAGCCGTGAGAGCAGCTCACAGCGTGACCCTGTCTCCCAGGTCCCCAGCAGCAGATCTGGAGAAGACAGCCTCATGCGGTTAGATGCAAAAGCCCTGCCCGGCTCGCTGCCTTTCATCTGCTGCTCCTCCTTCATCGCAAAAAGAATCCCTGTTTTGAGGGAGTTCAGCCCTTTCCCTGGAGAACTAGACTCTTTCCTCTCCGCGGTTTGCTGTTTATTGCCACTCTCCCCCGGCACTCCCGCGGAGGGGCCTCAGTCAGAGGGGCTGTGGGAGCTGAACTCCCTCTCTGCACTGCCGTTTGGGGAGGTGTGGGGCACCCGGGTGACAGAGGAGCTCCTGTGCCCTGCATCCATAGTAAACGGGGAACCTGGCAACTGTCAAATCTCCTCCTTTCATCAGTAGCGAACCGTTATTGATGTTTATTCATAGAAATTATTATTGATACAAGCAAAACTACGCTGTGCATTGTGGCCCATCCATTCTGATTTATAAATTCTAGTTGTCTGGCAAAATAACGCCTGCAAATCTTCCCTATTGTTTGTGGGCAGAATCACATAAAACCAGCAGAATGAGTTGTTCTGGACATTTTGCACAAACTTGTTCACAAATAAAACTTGTCTTCTGCTGAGACAGTGCATATCAAATTTCCATTCAATCTCAAACTTCACGTGGGAATAAAAAAGGTATGAAAAATAATAGGGTTTCTAATGGAAATCCCTGCCAATGGTAACTATAGAGAAGATGTAATGTCTATCCTTAGGGACGATTTATGACAGTTGATTTAACACTTTCACAATAAATGGGCATTTATTGACAGTAAATCCTGGCAGGAATACATACCGCACCACATTGCCACATTGCCATTAATGTTCCTGCACCAGTGGATGTTTATGTCAAATGTTGTGAACTGGGCTTCATTTGGAAGCCACTGGGCCAGGAATAGGAAAAAACCAATTTTGTGGGATGAAGCATCCTCCATCTTTTTTAGACACCGCAGGAACTCGGCGTTAGGGAGGAGATGGAAATAAGCCAAAACAGCTGGCTGCACTTTCTCCTTTTGCGCTCTCCTTAATTGGGTGGATTCATATTTATCATATTCAGCGATCCAGGTGATGGAGCATACTGAAGGCTACGTTGGGAGCCCTGAGGTCTCTGCTTGCTTCTGCAGGTGTCTCTGGACCTGCCTTTCCTTCCCCTGCCTTGCTCACCTGCCAGTAACTCATAGGATAGGGCTTTTCTCTAAAAATACGGCCGTTCTCACTGGGGGCCTACAGCCACTGACACCTCTTAGGTACAATTAATGGCAGTTCTGTCTCTGAGGAACTTCCCTGAAGAAAAGATTACAAGAAGCCCGACAGGACTTCACAGTCCTCATTTCTCCTCTTCGGCTTACAGCTAGGTTTTCCCTGCCGACATCTGTTCTTAATTCACCACTGACATAAAATAAATTCATTGACAAAAATTACGTCTAAATTAGGACTGAAATGGTAGGAGCGGCCATTAAGAGCTGGAGTCAGACAATTAAGGCTGACCCCCTGCGCACGGAGCACGCGGTGGCACGCCGAGGCACGGCTGGGATGCTGCCGGGCACGACCTCGCCCTCCCCCGAGCATCGCTTCTCGTGCTGAACGCGTCCCTGTCCCCGGGCCGCAAGAGGGGAGGGCCGCGGGCACGGGGCTCTCGGCAGAGCGCTCCGACGCCTGCTAAGCAGCCGCCCCTCTGTCTCCAAGCCGGGGCCACCTCTGGGGTGTCGGTGCCCGGGGACGCCCGGGCGCTGGCTCCGCCGCAGGGAAAGATGCAGGAGGATGCAGGAGCGAGGCCAGCACGCCGCGGGCCGTGCTGGGAGAGGGTGCTGGGGCACGGCAGCCCTGCGAGCACCGCGGGGAGCGGGCAGCGATGGACCCGAAGCGATGGGACGGTGGGAGCAGGAGAGCAGAAAAGCGCTGCAGCCCCAGCGCTGGAGGGGTGGTGGCGGGAGAGACTGAGGGAGGAAAGCGCCGATGCTGCCAGACAGACACCTGAATAACAATTAAATAAGTAAAATATGCACTATTTACCTGTCTCTCAGGCAACACACACATAATTAGTTTATGTAAATACCTAACTTGGATTGGCAAAATAAGCACAGAGGCAGCTTATTTTCGTGAATAAATATTTATCTCGGTGCTTATGCTGTTGGTGGGCTCTGCTGTGACCGGCCGTCACGCACAGCTTTCCTCCGGCGGAGGTCGGACGCTGCAGGATTTCCACAGTGACCGTGGCTGTGCGAGAGCTGTTCTGACCCGCGGGCCACGTTCCTGTGATAACTGAGACCTTGAAGATAAGACTTAGCATTTTCTGATAAAAGCCAAATATCTCTGTAGTGAATACAATCCTCCATCCACTGAACGCCTGGTGAACCCCCATCAGTTCCACCCAAGTGACGACGCTGTAACACTGGGCGAATAAGGAGATTCAAACCCTTGAAGGTGTGTTAGAGAAGTGTCTGCGTTTGGTGTGTAGCCGCCTTGGCAACATTCATCTTTCTGGCCTCGATTCAGCAGAACACTTAGGAACATACATAAGACTTGGAAGGCGTGCAAGCGCCGGTAAAACAGAAGCATATGCTTAAGTGGTTTTGCTGGATAAGGGCCTTTAAGCCACCAGCACTTGCTATAATTCCTCATTTTTAATAAAACCCATCTTACTGTGCAACAGCATAAAAGTTGGGGCTGAGGGAAGGAACCAGTCAGGGCCCGATAATTGACTTCCCAGTTTGTAATGTCAGAGCATGACAAATGAAAGCTTCACCCTTGGTGGGTTTTGATTTAGATCCTCTCAGTCAGCAAACCCTTAATTAGAGGCCACCTTCAGAAAAATCTGCATTGATAAAAAGGATATCGAAGCGCAGCCCCGTCCTGCCTGTAATAGCTCAGGACACCGCAGCAGACCGCGCTCCCTCATGCCCGCTCCATCCTGCCTGTGTGTGACATTTACTGCCAAGGACACGGGGCTGTGATCAAATCACGGGAGCTGCTGAAGTGACACAGTAAAATTTTATTTCTGCACTAAAAGCGTTTTGATCCTTGGGCATCCATGCAGATTCCTCTCTCTTCATTTTTTGTGCTAAAGCATAAACTCCTCGCTGTTACTTAGCTCGCTCTATCATTTTGACAAATTTGGCTCAGGATCCTTCAGACAGGCAGTCGCTGGCGAGCACTGACCACAGAACTGCTCATTTGTTTCCTCCTTCACAAAAATCCGTAGCCAAATCCTTCAATATCTCCTTCAGTTTTCCCTGTTGAGTCAGGACACCCACGCAGAAGTGACGGAGCAGCTGAAATGCTGCATTTCTTTTGCCATTTTTGCCTTGTGACTTTGGAGACCGGTAAGCCAAAACTCTCGCGTGTGCTGTACCATGGGGAGAGCAGCCGAGCTCCAAGCCTGGCGGGCACCCTCCGCCGGGACGCGGCCACGGTGCCGCCCTGCTCCGGAGACGCAGAACGTCTCCTCAGGCAGGGCAGCCGGCGCTGCCCGTCCCGCCTGAAAACCACTGTCCTTCGGTTTCCGTCAGCGTCACCACAGCTGGCACCAAAGCGCTCACTTGGAACACACTGTTTCCGTTTTCTCTAAGTTTTGACAAATGCCAGCGATGGAAAGGTACGCTTTCTGTACCAAGCTGGTTCTAAAATATCTTTCCATTTGGAAAGTGACGCAGAAAGGGAACCAAGCAGGGCTCGGGTAAAGAACCGCGCTAGAAAAAAAATACGTATTTTTACCCTTGTTAGAGAATTCCTTAGAGAATTCCTGAAACTGTTCCATTCAGGACCTCTAAAGCTTTGTGCATATGAGCTGGGAAGTCCACCATTAATTAGCAGAAGTGATTCCCTGGTGGGGTTTGCAGCCGTACGCACGGCACAGACCTGCTGGGAACGCCGTGATGGTTTCGCTCACTCCCACTGGCCGGGCACGCTTGGAGAGTCCCACAGCGCTCCTGCCCTACGCCGCGGCTTCCCCAGAACCAGCCTTTCCAGTTTGATCGTGAAGTCGACTGAGGGGAAAGAAATTGAACCTTTTGCCTCCTGCTGCTACGATATTGCTTCCTGCAACTTCGTTCCGGAGTGGGGTCCCTCTGCGACGGCCTCCTCTGGCAGCAGCATCGGGAGGAAGGCCAACAACAACAAATCATCTCTGCCAACGGCGGGATCCGCACACAGCAAACTCTCTGATGTAGAGAGTTCCGCGGCAAGAAGCAAGCACAGCGAGGATGGCAGATGTTTTATACCAATTTAAGATATAATTGTTCTGACCACCTTAGAAGAGCCAATCAAGACGGGCTCATTGCACGTAGGCAAAAGCCGCGGAGACTGTAAGACCTCTCTGTTGCCTGCGCTGCGTTTCGCTAGCTGACACCAACCAAAAATCTATACAATGAAAGTCCTAGAGTATAACGAGCAAACAACAGCCCGTGTTTCGCTCTCCAGCCCGCTGATTTAGATCAAGAACAACTCTCTTAAAAATGGTAATCACATCCACACCACCACCTCCAGAGTCTCGCCCAATGTCTTTACAGACCCTCCATCCGTGTTGGGGTTTCATTCAGGTGACGAAAAGTCTTTGTAATAACTGGGCCGTGTTATGTCATGGGGACATGGTTTAGAAGGGGTTTTGTCAGGGCAGGTTAATGGTTGGACTTGATGATCTTAAAGGTCCCTTCCAACCTCAGCAATTCTATGATTCTACGTCAGCTCCACGTTCCGCTGGTCCTGTCTGAGGTGGATGCTGTGCCTGACGCCCACAGACCCGTCCCCGGTCCCTCACCCGGAGGCGGCGGAGCAGCTCGCAGAAAGCTGCGCAGACCCCCACGCGTGCGGCGCAGTGCGGCTCTGACGGCGGCTTTGCCTTCGCTGCACGGCGAGATTGCGGGGCGGAAGGGGAGGGGGTGCGTGGAGCGCAGCCAGGGCCGGGCACAGAGGGCCCCGCCGGCCCCGGGGACACGGGCAGCAGGTCCAGCCCAGCGCTGGCGGAGGCTCAGGGCAGCTGTGCCCCCTCCGCAAAGGGAGCGGGGACCCCCAGGGCTGCACTTTGGGGGTTTTTGGCCCAATACTGCAGTGTGACTGCTGTGGGTGTTTCTAAAGGGGTGGAAACACCTCTGTCTCTAACGCCTTCTTTCTCTCCGTGTTGCACACAGAAAGCTGATCTGGCCGTTGCTCCTCTCACCATCACCCACGTTCGGGAGAAAGCGATAGACTTCTCCAAGCCCTTTATGACCCTGGGGGTCAGCATCTTGTACCGCAAGCCCAACGGGACCAACCCCAGCGTGTTCTCCTTCCTCAACCCCCTGTCTCCTGACATCTGGATGTACATCCTCCTCGCCTACCTGGGGGTCAGCTGCGTGCTCTTTGTCATCGCCAGGTAAGGGGACGCCAGTGCCACCCCACCCCACTGCCATCACGCCACATCTGCTGCCATGCCAAGACACCCTCCTCACGCTCAGATCCGTTTTGCTGCCCGGTGTGTCGCAGGCATCCAACCCCCCAGGGGAGGTGCAGCATTAAACCCGTGTCGTTAATGAAACGACTTTTGGTCCGTTACCCGAGGGCAGGCGGGTCTCTTGGCGTGGGGTCGCTCGCGGCTGTCAGACTCCCGTGCCCTGTCCTCTTTCACACCTGCGTCTCAGGGTGGTTGTAGAGGGGATGCAAACCCCGTGGTGAAAATTAAAGATGAGCCATCCACAGGGGAAATTTGTTTCCTTCTTCGCTACCTCCAGCCTGTGTTATACCCTTTGTACTGCTTTACCGTGCCAAATGTGCTTGTGTTTGTTTGCTTTATTAACATAAACCTGTGAGCCTCTTTTGCTGTATCAGGGCAGGCAGTTTCACAGATTTAGTAGACTTCCAGTACAAAAGAATTTTAAAATGTGCTTTCTTTTGTGATTTTAGAAATTTCATTGTCTTTCCATTTCATTGGCACCTCCCTGCTATAATGAAGGGTAATGGGACATCCGATATTTCTGCTCTGTATCGTTCCTCACCAGTCATACTCCTGTTAGGTCACTTCCCACCCGCCTTCTCCAGGGGTAGCGCAGTCTCACCGCTGTGTCCTGGACACAAAGCTCCCCAGTCCCGCACCATTTTCAGCTCCTGTCTCTGAACCCTCCACCAGCAAAGCTCCCACAAACCCTTCCCTATATCAAAAGAATGGAAAATCCATTGCTACAGATCAGACAATGTGTCTGTTTACAAAATTAATATGCATCTAATTAGCATGTTTAAAACCTCTATATTTAAAAGCAGCAGAATTTGCATATATTTGCATGTGTTATTAATTTCACAGCATCTTTGATGAGAGGCACAGTCCAGGGCTGCTCTCAATACGTGATTTCACCTTTTCAAACCAAAACAAAGCATTTGCCTCCCTCCTGCTGGGCAGCCGCCCTCCCCAGCCTCGCACAGCCCTGGCTGGGCGTTTAAGGATTTTGTGTAAATACTGTGCCCGGGGAAGTTTCCTAAGCAGAATCTGCAGTCAGATACTCATTTCTCATTTCTTCCAGTTTAAGTTATGCCAGTGGTGCCTTCAGAAACCTCCCCGCTGCCCCCCCCGGACTGGGGCTCTGCGCAGACCCCTGCCCCCAAGGGCTGCCTTGCAGAGCTTTCCTCAGAGCATCCTTCAGAAACCAGCTCCTATCTAAAGCACTGACATCAATCAGACAGCCAAAGGAAAGATTAAATACGAAACCAGCAACCAGAATCCATTAACCCTCATGTTACAACAAATCTGCAATTTTCAACATCCCTCAGGTCCGTGGAGGCATTTAGAGATGATTTCCTGAGTTTACTATGTAATATCCTAATTACACAAAACAGCAGTTGTCAAAGTAAACTCGGCTTAGCAGACAGCAGTAGTGCTCCAAACCATCTGGGATGGGGAAGAGCTACATCGCCCGATCCTGCCCCCGCAGAGGTGCAGAGCCGGAGAGGTCGCACTCCCCTCTCAGAGGACACGGGAGGCCCTCCATGTTCAAGATCTTCACTGCAACCGTTCTCCTTCCCAGGCTTCGCTCTGCACCTCTATCAAACGGCCGTGCAGCGGGTTTCCGGGCGCTCTCCTGAGGTCCCACAGAAGCTGTCTGAGCACGGACAGCTTTGCAGGCTGTTTGCACGGCGCCCACCGGGAGCACAGCCCTGGGCTCTCGCAGCGCTGCGGTACCACCGGCAGCTCATAACAACAACCGAACGGTTCATTGCAGCAGGCGGGTGGTGTAGCGCACAGAAATGGCAGCACTTGTTATTACTATACTAGAGAAGGAAGAGAGCGGCCTTGCCATTAGCACATCGCTCCACCTTCCCGCCGGAGGCAGGCAGCAGCCGGTGCCACACAAACTGTGGGACAGTTGGACAAAACACCGCTGCCGGCTCCGTCCCGCCCCGGCTGAAGGGCCCGGAGCGTCCGGGACTGCCGCGGGGCAGGATGGGGTCCTCAGCAGTTTTGCTTTGTGTCAGAGAGGAGCCAGGCGCTCTCAGCAGGAAAAGATACTCATCTGGGAAAATGAGCCCCAGGAAATTACAAAAAGGAAAAATATTGCGATGAGTGATAGAACTCCTTCACTTTATGTCTCCGTTAGCCGTGCAGAACACAGCTAGATGGGCTCCGCTGCCATAAGGGCTTTGGCTTTAATGCCGTAAGTACTAGACTGCGTGTGCGGCTTGGAATGACGATTGAAATACAATTTTACATTTATGAGTTTATTTTTCCTGATTCGTATAATGGCCAAATCCAGCCCAAATTGTCCAGGTCCCACTTTCAAAGCACGTTAAGTGTGCAGATTGTATCTGCGCAGGAAATTCATCGCAGTAAATCCTGAGGAAAGGCTGAAGGAGATGCTGGGACAGGCCCCGATGTGAGAACACCTTGGGCACCGCTTTTTCCAGGCAGGACGATCCAGGTGCTCCGTTCAGAGAGCAGCGGGGCTGCCCAGCCCCGGGCACCCAGGGCGACGCGTCCCGCCGTCGGCAGCGATGTGCACGCAGCGCCCGCCCCGACCCACCGAGTCGGGCACCCAAGCGGGCACCGGCCCGACCCCCCCCGGCCTTGCCCGCGCGGGAGGGCACTCGCTGGGTGGGGGTCTGGGCTAAGCCGGAGCCCCCCATGTGCCCACACGCGCGGCAGTCGCGCTCGGGAACCACGTGGGTGTTTTGACGCCCCTCTGGGGACCGCCCCGGCGCGGCGAACGCGGGAGGCTGTGCCGGGCTGTGCGGCTGGCGTCGGGGGTGGAAACCTAAGAACTGCAAAACTCTGGTTTTGCTCTGAGATGACCCAGAATGAGCCTCATAATCTCTCTACATCACTGCAGTCATGATGTAATACCACAGTTTTTCCCTATCTATTTCCTATCTATTTCCCTATCCCTAGCTATTTTTTGGCTGAAATCGAGCCTATAAAATACTGCAATTACAGTTTCTTTTTCATGTGTTTTGCTCCTGACATTTCTTCTGTCTTCCTATTCTTTCAAAGAACACCAAATATTCAGTGTAATTAAGGCTCTGCAGGAACAATCTTTCAACACATAGAGATGAAGAGAAAGAGATTTCATGGGGAACATATTTACTGCTTTCAGAAGCAATGGAAACAATATCTGCTTTTGACCCCAGCAAGGCCTCTAAAATTCAATCCTCAGGAGAAAACCACAGTCAAAATAGCAAAGCCTTAACTCAGAGATGGGAGTATCCTGAACGAGGCACCAGAGTCCTCTGCTGACGCTATAATCATAGGTCAATGCCACTTAAAGCCAACTTAGGAACTATTTAGAGGCAGGCAAAGGATGTATTTGATCCATCTCCCCTTTTAATCAGTCTTCCTTAGTTATTGATGAAGCCTCCGCTCCTCACCAACCAGCCCCCCCCCCAGAGCTATAAACACCAGCAATTTATAAGGCTTCGTGGGGGTAATTTGTCTGGTGACTCTGGCGCGAGGTTGGAGGTGGCCCGTGCAGGTGGCTGATTTGAATTGTCACCCGTCCTCTGACTCACACGGCCTTCAAATTACAGCTGATCACCTTTGGGTGCACAACAGGGCAGGTGGGTCTAATATTCATCTTAATTGCAACAAGGACTGGGTCATCCACAAGAAATGTCTCTGGAGATGCAATTTAGACTCAAAAAGCATTTTGTGTTAGATCTTTAAACCTTCCTTGAAATGCTCCCCCGTTTCCCTGCCAAAAAGGCCAAGAAGAGACAAGAAAATAATCATAGTTTCTGATGAAATATTCCTCAGACCCTGTTCTGCACCGGAGGAGGGGGGAAGCCAGCCCACGGTGGATCCTGAGCAGCCCCCATTTATTATGGCTCTAGCTGTACGGGGTCAACGAGCTCCGCTCGCTTCTTCCTTCATTACTCCTCTGTTTCCGCTAATGGTCCCACTCACTTTTCAAGCACTGAAGACGCTGTCGCAGCTTTGCAGTTTTCTGAATATTTCTCTGTAATTTGAGCAGCACCAGTAGGTTTTCACTCAGAGACCTTGAAGTTCTCCAGTGTGTCATCTTGTCAGGCTCATTTGATCTTACCAATTCCCTTTCTGTTTCATATTCTTTCATCGGCAGCCCAAGAAAGTTTTCATCTAATTCTTGAACTCTGGCTTCATTTGACAGAGAGGGCTTCGGCGCCGTCCTTTATGGCAGAAATTTACAGCGAGTTTAAAGAAATAGGCAGCACGTAAAGCCAGGTCTAAATTCAGCCTGATTCTTGTTTTCCTTTCTGATTTTCTCCTATTTAAGAAAGCAGGGGGAGGTGGGCAGTGAGAGCGGCCCGGCCGTTCCCTGGAGGAACGAGCAGGACTGTCAGGGCACAGCCCGAGCGAGGCACCCGCCAACCCAGAGCGGGCGACGGTCCCCACTGCAGAACGGCGAGATAAAAGAGGGGGGAGGAGAGGCCGCTAAACTGTACCTCGCGCGTGGAAAACAGAAGCCAAAAGTGACAGATATACCCAGGATGAACTTCTCTACACCCACACGGCCTGTGCGCTGCGCCCCGTCCGTCCCCCGTGATGGGGTCTTCCCCACGGACACCCTCCCGTGCTTCGCCCTGCTCCGTTCACATCCCGCGGACGGCGGCTCCGCGTTTGCAGAACATCTCCTCGCCTCTGGCGCCGAGGGGGGAGCAGGGCTGGGAGGTGTTTGCTGAGGGGCACCTGGGAGAGAGCTGGGGCTCTTTTCTCCAAGTATATCCAACTGTCTGACTGTGGGCGCCTGTGAAATTAAGCAACAAGACATCTCCTTGGGTAGCAGCGCGTCTGGCGGAGAATTACAGAGAGAAATATCTCCTAATACAAACTGTGGGCTGGGCTTTGAGAAAGGGCTGTTGTAAAGCTACAGAGATTTCAGAAGGAAGCGGAGATGATAATTAATGCCTGGTTCAAAAGCAATTATACCAATTATGTTTTTAATTTAATCTCTGCAAAATTTGGGACTCTTAGAAAATGTAAATAAACAGCTCTAAAAATATTAGTGTCTCTCCTGTTGAGCATCCTCCCCAGATCCTGGCTGGGAGAGCCGTGCTCACAGCAGTGCTTGCCTGCCAGCCCTAGGCAGGATTTGCAGAGAAAATTCCCTCGGTTCTGCCCAAGAACTACAGAGGGCCCCATAGAAACATGCCCCCGCAGGGCGTAAACGTTCTCCCACCACCTGCACCAGTGCCGAGCACCGCAGCAGCCCGTGGCAAACCCACACCCGCTCCCACCGTTGTGCTGGTGCTCTGACCGCGCAGGACTCCTGCCCATCAGGGCGGTGGGAAGCTCTGCTTCTCACTGAGCTAAATCCCACCCCCATTCCCATGTGCACCAGCAGGAGAGTCCCCCGAAACGCTGCCGTTTGCCACAGCTACCGCTGCAGAACCACTGCAGCACCTCTCCTCACTCCATCTAGAAATGTCACTATTCCCCACATCCCGGAACTGTTGCGTACTCGGGCTCGAGGTCGCGTGTCTGCACCGCATCCCATCCCATGGTCGTGTGCTCCATTGCTGTCGTGTGACGTAGTGCTGCAGAGATGATCCGAAGTGACCGAAGGCTTTGGGGAAGCGACTTGCGATACCTCAGAAGGACCTGGCTTCCCGGGTTTCCTTGCTGTCTGCAATGTGGGACACGGGGCTAACAGCCACGCTGGTCACTTCTGAAAATCTTGGCTGAATTTGTCTTTTACTTTAATAAGCCGCACAACCGAAGGGGTCGGCAGGCCCTGCGCAGCAGCACGAGATGTATTAAGGCTCTTTTTTTCCTGTTCCTTTAGGGTCTTGTCATGCCACATCCCGATTAATGAGCTCTCGCTTTCCATGTGCCGCCGTAGGTTCAGCCCATACGAGTGGTACGATGCTCACCCCTGTAACCCAGGATCAGACATCGTGGAGAATAACTTCACCCTATTGAACAGCTTCTGGTTTGGGATGGGAGCACTGATGCAGCAAGGTACGGCGGCACCTCCCCGCACCCCCCCACCGGCTCTCCAGCACAGACCTTTTGTGGCAGCTTTTTAAATTTAAAATGTATTTTGTTGTGATGGGAACAAGATAAAACATCTGAACAGGCACAGAAGCACTCGTCAGGACCGGCTCCCCGCTGAAAGGCGGCGAGGTGTGGGAGAGGGGAGGCAGCTCTCCTCCGGCACCTCCTGGGACCCGCTGTGCTGGGAAGCGCCCGGCGCCTGCTGCTCCCGGAGGAGACGCCGTGGGGCACAGCAGCACCTACGGGAGCCGCTGCCCGGGGAGCCGCGTGCACCGCGGGCAGCCCCTGGCTGGGGCCACGGCCCGCAAAGCGCTAATGAGACAGTAATCTCATCAGGGGAACCAGCTGTGATCTGCAGCTCAGGAGCTCTTGGCGACTGCGTTTGTTGTTATTCACTCACTTTGAACTTCATCTCTGCGCAGACACCTGCTGAGCCGTGGGATGGAGAAAAGGGGGGGACATGTGCCAGGGCCGAGCCCCGTCTGGGGCACCAGGAAAAGGTCCAAGGCTTTTATGCCAAGAAAACCATCCGATTTCTTCTGTGTCAGAGCAGGCCGGAGCTTGTCAATCTTTTTTTCTTTTTTTTTTTTGACACCTGCCTCTATTTGTGCTTCCCACCGTCTGCGGGGTCAAAGCCCCCGTCCCAACAGCTCACCCCACGGCTCCGGGACAGACTCATCGCTGGCCCCAGGAGGCAGAGCCCCGCAGGCTGCAGCTGCTGCCGGCACGCACGTGCCCGTGTGCGGCAATAATCACTACTAATGAAGCGTGCACGCTCTGGCAGGTGTCAGAAGGAGCAGCTCCCGAGCCTGCCATCTGGAAGCGCACAGCTACGCGACGGAGCAGTGGTGTGTTCACACGTGTGCTGCTGCCGGTGTGCACGCAGGAGCACCCACCCACCGTGCCCCCAGGAGGAACGCTGCCTTCGTCTCCCTCAGCAGTTTAATTCGCCAAACTCCGCAGCATCCCACAGATTCTGTAAATTCCTGCTTCTGTTAATTCAAGCAATTTGTTTAAGTTCAGTATCTCTGTCCAGGCTCGCTCGGTTTTAAATCAACTTTTACAGAAGACAGAACATCTTGCCCTCTGGCCTGTCTCCATTTTTATCCTCATCTGGTCATTCTGCACATTGTGAAATGGCCTCAAACTCCCTCTAGCACAGGGCGAAGGCTGCTGGGGCAGAGAGGATGGCGAGAGCTCCTGCAGGCAGCTCTCCCTGGCAGCCACTGCCTCTGAGACTAAACGCTTTCAGTGTCGCTGGTGTACGACACCACAATGACAGGAACCTTCGAAATGGGAAATGGATGGGATTACATTCATATATGTGGATGGAATAGAGCAAATGGAAGATCTATAGATGGAATGAATAGAGTAAATCTGTTAGGAAGACAGCAGAGGGGGAGCTTGTGAGCAGCTCCGAATAAGGAACGAAATTCATCTGTGATCTAATTGCAGAAAATCCAGGAATAGAAATAAGCGGAAAATGTCAAACATTTGTCACACTTTAATTTACCGTGTATCAGTAGTTACACCCAGAGAGCAAAAGAACCGCAGCATCAGCTTGGTGGCATGCACAGTGCTACTGCTCTGCGCTCCTCCTGCTGCCGCTGCTCCAGCCTGTAATAGAGACTCTTCCCGATCTCGGCTGCTCTGATGGACAGTGACAGTTCCCAGCAAGAGGGTTTAGCAGGATGAATCATCCTCTTATCAGATGCTGATAAATGAAAAGAGCTGTATTCTTTTTAACTCTATTCTGCATCTAAGAAAAATAATATTTCAAAGCTAGACTGATGTCACACCGTCCAATGCATCAAAGGGCATGAGATGGAATGGGGAAGAAGCAGGATCTTGAGAAGAACCGAAGCAGCCCTCGATGTCCAAGGCTCCTCTGCTCCCTGGTGCCTCCTTGCTGCATTCAGACAGGAGAAAAACCACACTCCATGCTATGCTTTGATGCCACACTGCTTAAAACTGCTTTGCAAAGCCCAATCTTTGCTGCAAATTCCAGGTTGGATATATCCTCTGAACGCAGTTGTTTCAAACCCAGAGCTGTTGCCTGGCTTTGAAAGGTGTCTTGGGCGATTACAAAAATAGCACAACCCATTTAGTCCTTCATGTCTGCTCAATAAAAGTCATTCCAGACCTGTTACACCTTTTCTGCTGTAACATCTCCTGCTTCCCTACTTCTAACCAGTATTCAAAGTACTGGACCCTGATAGTTCCTTTCTCTCGCTGTTTGATTTTTTTTAAACCTTGTGTATTTGAACACACTCCCTAGAGTGAGTCCTTTGAAAAGTAATCCATATAAAAGCAAAGCACTTTTTAAATGGCAGAACAAAACACTCATAAAAGTTCATAAATGGCTCGCTATTTAAATCTCATAAAAGCAGCCTAGTTAATTACTTCAGTTCGAATGTTTCCTGTAAATTGTGCACTGTACCCAAGGTCAGCAATAAAGGGAGAGGATTTTTCTGCAAATGCTACAAAAACCCCACCGACTTCCTCGCATGCAAGATGTCTGGATAATTTGCCTCAAAACCAGTTGGTTTTAATTGTGTAGCTGTTACAGTTTTGACAGTGAAATCTAATCTTTTTATATATATGTGTGTGTATGTACATATTGTACGTATGTATATATAAAACGGGTCCTTTCTCTCTCTTTGCTTCCTCTTCCCTCCTTCTCCTTCCCCCCATCCCACCCCAGGCTCTGAGCTGATGCCCAAAGCACTGTCTACACGGATCATTGGTGGCATATGGTGGTTCTTCACCCTAATTATCATCTCGTCCTACACGGCCAACCTTGCCGCCTTCCTGACGGTGGAGAGGATGGAATCCCCCATCGACTCCGCAGACGACTTGGCAAAGCAGACAAAAATAGAGTACGGAGCAGTGAAGGATGGAGCTACGATGACCTTCTTCAAGGTGAGACCTGGCAAAGGCTTTCCACCATCCCGGCAGAGACGCAGCACTCTCAGGCCAACGGGAGTGAGAACAGAGAACCAAAGACAAAAAGCCTCCGAAGCCACCGCTGCTTCTCCTTATAGCCGCGTTGTTTCAGTCTCACATCCTTGTCCAGACCTTGAACCCTGTCAGTTCAGCTTGCCTAGATTCCCATCGCGGCTAAACCCCCCTCTCCCTGGTGCTAATTGAGGTTAGAATTACAAAGTTATATTGATTTTACAGCTTTGGAGACTGTACCCAGTATTGGCTCAGACACCCTAAAAGGAGGCACGTATTAGGCCTCCAGAAAAAAGCCCCGCAGAGAAATCCTACATTCCCTGAAGTATCTTCCCTGTTGCCACATCTCACCCGCTGCAGCTCCTCCTTGTCTCTACAGCAACAGCTCCACAGAGCCCTCGGGGCTGACCGGGTCGGCCTTCAGGGACAGGGAAGAGAACAAATGACACCTAAACCCGGACAGATGTTGCAAAGTGCCCTCCCTGACCGGTATTTTTTACAGCTGAAATATCTTTCTTGTCCTTCAGGTGTTCACATTAATGTAGTCAAGTTTTATTAACCTCTGAAACCCAGCGCAGGGTAACACCACCAATGCATCAGAGTTAAATTACATTAATTTCTTCTCTTTAAAGCATAATTAATTTCAGAAGTTAGCCAACACTGCAGAGGAGGTAGCTAAGAGCATTCATATTTCACTATTGCCTCAAAAATTGAAAGAAACCGAGGGACTTAAAAAGACCTTTAAAACCACAGCTAGCCTGTAAAAACACGCTTTGAAAAAAGAGTGAGAGAATAAAGGAATAGAAATGAGGGGTGATTAATCTAAGGAATGATCCCCGTGGCTTGGAGAGGAATTTAAATTCATCGATGAACTCAAAAAGCCGTCTTTCCGGGGAAGGTTTGGTGTTCTCTGTGCTCCCCTGGGAGCGCCGGTCAGAGCCCGGGGTCCCGCCGTGCCGCTGCCCTCCCGGGGCGCTTGGTCAGCGCGGCCGCAGGAGCGCCGGCGGATCAGAGCCGGCGGCCGCAGGAGCGGCACTGCCTCCCCCCGCACCTCGGCTGCCTTCCCCCTCCGGTCACCCTAATTCAGCGGGAATATATGGGCCAAAGTGTGACAAACATAGTTCATGCTTTAAAAAGCAGGTTGTGCCTGGAATACTGCAATAATTTGAATAGGCACAGTGTAAAGGCAGCTACAGTAGGCTGTCAGCAGTTTAATTGCCAAGACTCATTAAAGGAAGCCAATGTGCTGAGTTTTAATAACAAGAAGCAGCAGCATTCTTCCGCAACTTTTCTTGGCTGAGACTTGGTTAAGGAGCCACTATACTTTCTGAATCTCTGTGCTGACTTTGACAGGCAGGAACACAGATTGGTGAAGAAACATGGAGGATTTTGCTCGGTTTGATCTTTAATTAATTCTGGGAAATGAAAGTGTTGCACAGAATGGGCAGTTGCTGCTGGTTAGTTTGCTTTCTGCGGTGGGGCTGGTGCATGGGGCTTTGTCTCTGGCACGGTCAGATGCCTGGCGTTACCTTCCAAAAGCAATACACACCTACAACAGCTATCAGGAAAAGACAGACTTTTACTTTTGTGTTTTAACTACTCTTTCCAATAAGGGGTTTGCATAAGAATAAAAGGAAACTGCCTTTTTTAAAAACCTCCAAGGACAGAGTATATTTATTGCTTCCTATCAGTATCCATCAGAATCATTCTTCAGGCTTCTAACGGGCATTTGGCAGGATTTATTGATGCAGCGTATTTTCCTTTTTTGTTATTATTATTGCTGTTTGGAGATGAATTCTCAGGGATGTCCCTTCTGACGAGCGTTTCGACTGCTGGAACAGTGGGAGCGCTCGTGTGGGATGACACTGTGTTCACTTGTCCTTCGTGTACAGGGAAATGTGGGAGAGCCAGAACTTCTCCCACCGCTCGCTGAGGTCTTTGACAAATGATGGGCAAATGCCAGGGTGGCTTCAGTACGGCTGCTCTGCCAGTGCCACCTTCACGGGGACAGCTGTCAGACAGCACAAAGGTCTGGGGGACAGAGCAAGGGGCCCCGGCGGCGTCTGCTGAGGATCTGCCCTCCCTGCGGATGGGTGGGACTGAAGGAACGGCCAACAGCTTCACGGGACCTTCCTCTGCTCTGCTAACGCGGGGTTCCCAGCAGAGAGACAGCCCCAGGCAGGCTGCGCGACTGCTGCTCTTCGAAAGCCCCTGCAGGTCTGGCGGACAGAGCACTGCTGCAGTTTGCCGGACAGACTGGTGCTGCTGGGACAAAAGGCTGGTGGGGACACCCTGACTGGGATCCCCCACTGCACCTATTCTGTGGGTCGCCCACTAGGACTTAGCCCAGAGCACTGCCTTGCTCCTCGTACAACCGTTCCCCAAAGCAGTTCCCCTCACGTCAGGAACTCGATCCTCCGCTTCTCCATCTCCAAGAAGCTGCAAACCGCAGACATGGACCCCCCAGAGCTGTGGCCTGAGCCCCGTGGCCACCATCAGCTGTGACCGGTGGCTGTGGCCACCGCTGTCCTTCACTGAACCTCGTCTGGGCCTGTGGCCCTCCCGGCACCGGGGAGGTGTGACAAAGCGCGGGAGGAGAGCAGCACCCTGGAGCCGAGCTTTGGGAGCAAGGCAAGCGCCTTCCACTCTGTTCCCTGAGGCAGCTCCCAAAACGCTGACCAGACTTCTGCCCGCGGCCAGGCTGAGCGAGGGCTCACGCAGAGCTCACCGAAGTCACCGCAGAAGTTCCCGACTGAACCGAGCCAAAGCACATCTCTGGGGCGGACCCACGGCGGGCGATCCTGCTCCCACAAAGGTTTTTGCCTGTGCGGCTGAGCTGAGCAGCGACTGCGAGTGGGAAGGAGATGAGAGACTTTCACAGATTTTGACTTCACAAAAAGAACTTTTGAGAAGCTATTTATTCCCTGGCAACACAGATCAAGTTGCAGGAATAAACACATATCAATTAATTTAGGAACAGCATCTCGCTTTCATTATAAATCACACCAGAAATCTTGCAGAGGATCGGTCTGTCTCTGAGCAAACGCCGGGTTCACCGTGCGGTTTGGAGAATGAGTGTGAGAGTGTGTGTATGTGTGTACATATATATTCACTTGTACAGAAATGTTAAATCCTCAAGAGTAAGTATCTTCAGCTGGTGAAAATCAATTTATTTTTTCATACAGGCTGGAATTGAAAATCTTAAGCCTGAAAGTTACTTTCTTGCCAATTTCACTGATAAAAACACGTATATGTCTTGGCAAGATGCCTTGTAGTGGCTCCTCTAAACTATTCCATTAATTTATTTGGGTGACTGGTCTTGAAGCATTGGTTATTAAAGGGAGCTTCTGAGCCGTGACTCTAAAGAATGAATCCAGAGGCGTTCGCAGTGTTGTTGCAATTGCGGCATTAAGAGGGGCTGGAACGCAGCTTTTCATACATGCATCTCATTTAGCACTAACTCAGGGTTTTATTAAGACGCAGAGGACAGCGGAGAGGATTCTGCTGTTATTTATCCCGACCGAAATGCGGAGAAGCTCCATTCACATGAATCGGTGGGAGAGGCGTAAGCAGAGAGAAACGGGATCCCCCGGCGTGAGCCATGGCTGCGCTCATCACCAGTGCTAAACTGCCGCCTTTGTTTATTAGCAATAATCTCCATCATTACTAACGTTCCGGAGTTCCCGACTCTCGAATTTCTCTGCCAGGAGGAAGTCAGTGTCAGGTCATTTATCTTAATGCTTCAGAGCAACCACGCAGTGCCTCCTCACCTGCCTTTGGCAGCGGAGCACAGTTGTCACTGAGGGGGACCCTTGGGAGGACGCGGGGGCACAGGAGGGTCTCTCTGCCTGCCACCAACTCCCGCGTCTTTTATACAGCCCATAAAGTGAATGGTGATTCCGTAGGAAAGAAATTTGCACCTAGTCACAGAAAATATCGGTTCAAACCAGTAGCTAATCCCAGCAAAGATTTTTTAAGGTCAATTCCTTAAGCTGTAAAATCAGAGGTCCAGCAAAACGAAACACACACGCACACACAAGTCCAGCAAAAGAAACAGAATTTATCTGCATTCTTTAGTGACTATTAAATTACTACTAAGATGGTTTTGCTTATTTGACTGGTATGTTCTCAGGTGAGGTCACCCAAATCCCATAGATAAGTGACCACCTTTGCGGTATGGCAGAAGTATTCTGAGGAGGAAATGGGGGAAGGAACAACTTTTCCCCTAACAGGCAAAAATGCCCAGTGGTCGAAGCTCCCCGGAATTAGGTGGGAGCTGGAGCACTGTACGCTCCTCGCCGTGGTTGCTCCTGCAATTTTTGATTGATGACTGCTCTCCCAATGACTGACAATTGCTTCTAAAATGGACTTTTAACAACCAGCCGGGTCTCTCCAACTGCTAGTGCTGTGCCGAGAATTACAGTTGGTGAATTTTCACTTGGACAAGGAGAGTTCTTATCTCGTGTTAGCTAAGTTAAAGAAACTACTAGGAAATAAATTCCCAGTGAGAAGGTGGCAGGTTTTAGACTACGTGGAGAGCCTGAGATTGCCTTGAGCAGAGGCGTGCGGCGAACCGCCTGCCCCGGGGGCTTGACCTGCCCTCCCCGGAGGAGCTACCACGGCCTCGGCGTTGGGGACGGTGAGGCCATGGCGCCCGGGGGGTTGGCTGCGGGGAGAGAGCCCTTCTCTGCCGAGGGGCTCGTCCCTGTGTCGCCGGGTCTCTGTTTCGGCCGCTCCTTTAGGCAGGAGCAGGCAGCGGCGGGCAGCTCTGGGCTGGTGGGGAGCCCCTGCCGAGGCGCGCTCCGGCCGGAGGGTGCTCCCCCCGCCATGGGCGCCCCCAGCCCAGAAAGCCGGGCTTCTCCTGGCGTTTCAAAACGCAGTTAAGTCCTTTCAGCTGGTCAGAAGCGGTGATTTAAGAAGAGGAGAGAAAAGTGTTTTTTCTCTTCCAGGGAGCCCTGTCTCATGTAATTTAAGTTGCCTGAAGAGCTACAATGCCTCATGCAAGTCCTATTAGCTTCACTAAATGCAGCCTATTGATTTTTTGCCAGTTTATTTTGCTCTATGCTTTAAACTGGGAGAACGCTGATGTTGTTTAAGAGCTCTGTGTCAACACCCAAGGAGCATTAAATGCAGGAAGAGAGGGAGAGAAAGGGAGAGGCAGTGAACCCAGAGGCCTCTGATGTGAAGTATATAAATGTTAAACAAGTCGTTATCAGCAAGCTGAGTATGCTATTCATTTCAATTACCCATTGTAATGCACAGATATTTAATAATCCTTTTGGAGGCTACATTTCTTGCTGCTCTTTGAGGTTTGATAGATGCCACAAATCCACCTTACAGGCACTGGCCCAGATTTGCAAGTGAGGGAGATTATCCTGCCTCGCCAATGAAGTTTGCTCCGGCACATCCACTGCCGCACATTCATCAAGTGGATTATAACAAGCAGAGCTTGCACGGAGAAGCAGTGAGTCCGTGGCTGTTTCAGGAGAACGGGCCCACGGGGTTAAAGACAGTGGAACAGCCCTCCTCACTGGGCTGTACTAACCGATTTCGGGGTGTTAAGCCACATGCCAAATTTTGTTGAATATGCTGAATAAAGGAAGTGGACAGGCAAAGCATTTGAAATGTAAAGCATTATGAGGGACTTTTTTTCTTAGCTAATTTACCCTTATTTCTAGTGTTTTTATGAGAAGTACCTATGCTGGCATGTTTTGAGTGATGTTGAAAAATGAGGGGGAGATGCGATAGCAGCAGTTGGGATGGGCTGGGGCTCCATCTCCTGCTTTCTTATGGAAGGACAGACCTGAAACGGAGATAAACAACAGCTAAAGCAGAAAGTGCAGCTTCTGCCGCAGCGACTCCTCGTGCAGCTGCAGTTACCCTTATTCAAGGCAAAGCACAAAGACTTATCAGCCCCTCCAACTTATCAGCCAGCTTCAGGCTCTCGCTAAGTAGCGCTGTGGAGGAGGAGGTTTTGGCTGACTAAGCTGCCTCTTATAACGCAAGAAGGCAAAAAGAGATCTGGGAAAAACAAGAAATTAGGCAGAACAGAAGAATGGCACATAAAGGAGCATGACCACAAGCCTCAACAGCCCAGCGCTCTTCCAGAGCTCAACGGGACGTATGGAGCTGTGTGGATGAGAGCTACAGTCACCCGCAGGAACACAGTGGCCAGCGAAGGGGGTGCTTCAGGAGAAGGCTGATGTGCCTTTCCCGGGGAGTCTTTCAAGACTAAAGCCCATTATGTCTATTGTGACAACCTACATAGAGGCAATTCAGAAGGTGGTTGTAGATAAATGGTATGTTTCAAATGTTACGGAAAGACATAAAATAACCATATTTCTTCTCACCCAACACATTTTCTAGAAGAAGAAAAAGACATTCCCATGAAAATATATTCCTCCTTTTTCAACAGAATGCCTGCTGATAGTGAAAGAATATCCATGTTTATTTTTAGCCGTAAGACAATCTTCTTGACTATTTCTATGCCTCTGTTTATGTGGATACGTTAAATTTGTTTGGCAGTTGCACATATCTCAGAGGAGACATGTTTCCTTGTGATGCTTGAGGAAAGGCAAAAATATAATAGAGTGTGTGCAAAAGAGAAAAACATGCCCTCTGAAATGTTCTCTGTCTTCTCTCATTGTGCAGAAACATTACAGGATAAACAAAATCCTGGTTAGGAAACTAATACATGTAAACAGATATGCTGACAGCCCGTCACAGTAGCAGGTCGTGCAGGGCACCAAGGCAGGCTCTCCCCGTACCTTACTGAAGCCAATGAGCAGTCCCGTTCCACCCACAGGATCAGATCTCCGGAGCAGTGACTCTTTCTGCCGAGAGTCTGCACAATGAGTGTGGGAACCTTTGTCTCTTGTTAGGACAACGTGAAGCCAAACAATGTTGAGCAGTGAAAGCAGAGAGATATTTAAGACAAGGTCAAATTGGTAATAGTTCCATTATGTGATCTGTTCTCAAACTGGTATTATCATTGACTGTAAAGACACAAGGTTTCAGCAAAAAGAAGACTAATTCTTATTTTGGGGTTGGGGGGTATTGTTTTTCCAGAAATCCAAAATTTCCACGTTTGAAAAAATGTGGGCTTTCATGAGCAGCAAACCCACAGCACTTGTTAAAAACAATGAGGAAGGAATCCAGCGGACCCTCACGGCAGATTATGCCCTGCTGATGGAGTCAACCACCATCGAGTACATCACCCAGAGGAACTGCAACCTGACGCAGATCGGGGGGCTCATTGATTCCAAAGGCTACGGGATTGGGACTCCCATGGGTAAGTGACAGCGGTGGCGTTTCTGTAGGTGGCCCTGGAGGGGGGCTAGTTACCACAAATACAGCAGATGGGATTAAGACAGTCCACTCCCACCAGTGAATTTCCAAACACTTATGCTGTCTGCCTGTTGATGAGCAGACTGAACAGCCCTGCTTAGCGCAGACACGTTCCCTACTTTGTGTGACTTTTGCCCTTCTTTCCCCCTGTGTGTAATGGTGTTCCCTCTCCCCAGGGTCACCGTACAGGGACAAGATCACCATTGCCATCCTCCAGCTCCAGGAGGAGGACAAGCTCCACGTAATGAAGGAGAAGTGGTGGCGAGGGAATGGCTGCCCTGAGGATGAGAACAAGGAGGCCAGCGCCCTGGGCATCCAAAACATCGGTGGGATTTTCATTGTTTTGGCAGCAGGCTTGGTGCTCTCCGTCTTCGTGGCCATGGTGGAGTTCATCTACAAGCTGCGCAAAACAGCGGAGCGCGAGCAGGTACTGCTTTCCTCAGTCTCCCCGCGCCAGCGCTAGCCCGGCCGTTCAGGGCGTTACGCGCTGACCCCAGCGCCAGGCAGGGGGACGGGCAGAGGGGTTCAGCCCTGCCCCTGCTGCCGGGAGGCCCCAGCGCCCGCAGCCCAAGGGCTGAAATGAGCACCCCCGAAATGCCCTTCCCTAAGGCTCACTGCTTCTGTCCGCGCCCAGAGCATCAGGCCAGGGGGTAAATCTTGTCCGCCCTGATCAGGGCCATCGGCTGCTGCAGTAACTAGACTAGTAAACATTTGTAGGGTAATTTTGAGCAAGCTGACACATAAGTCATAAAAATACGGACACAGGTCCCTTCCCAGGGACCTCTCTGAGCTGTTACATCCGCTCGTCACTACCACATGCAATCGTGTTGCATAGTCCAGGCGCAATGCATGAAGTCTCCATCTCTTCTCCCCACTCCTGTTCAAAGGGCCTCAAGAAACTTGCCAGAGTCTACCACAAAGCCTCATACTATTTTATCAACACATACAAACGGCCCATCCCACCCGCAGTGGCTGATTAGTGCTCCTGAAACAAGAGGACTGCTTTGATGTTTTTCCCTCTGCCTTGTGTGTCACGGTACAGTAAGCAGAACGTGCATTTGTGTGCATGACCAGAAATCAAAGCGCGCTGCCCATGGGACGGACTAGATAGATGAAGGAAAACTGCCCACTAGCAGCCCCAGAGGGATCCGGTAGCCCTCTGTTTCCCAGCAGATATATCTACCAGACCCCGGCAGGGATCACACAAAGCACCAGCACTCCAACAGCCGCCGTAGCTCTGCCTTCTCGCAGGATTTAGTGTGTCCAAGGTACAATTCTTGCCAAAGGACAGAGGGGTCAACCAGCCCCGTGCGGCACTGAAGTCACACTAAGTACAGCTGATGCCTTAAACGCATCCTAATCCTCCCGCTCGCCCTCTGCAGAGCCTAGTCTCAGCATCCTCCTGCTCACGGAGAGGTTAGAGCAGAACATTTTGCCAGGAGTAATGGTGCTTTTTGTCCCTGCTCTCCCCAGCGCTCCTTCTGCAGCGCCATGGCCGACGAGATCCGGCTGTCGCTCACCTGCCAGCGCCGGGTCAAGCACAAGCCCCAACCACCCGTCATGGTGAAGACGGACGCCGTGATCAACATGCACACGTTCAACGACCGACGGCTGCCGGGGAAGGACAACATGACCTGCAACACTGGATTGACACCGGTGTTTCCCTAGGGAATGGGAGCGGGGGGCGGGAGGGAAGGAATTGCAGCAGACAAGGCTGGATGCACTCTTAACTGGGGAAGCAAGGATTAAAAAACAAGAAAACAAACAAACAAACAAAAAGCCTGGTTTGGTTCATTTCAAGAACAAGGCCTTTACAACACAGATGCATCGATCGCCGGCATAGAAGCAAGAACTTCAAAGCACGGACTGTAACATGGGTCTTGGGGCTTTTCTGTTTTGTTTTTGTTATTTTTCGTTCTTTTTTTTTTAAACGCTTAGATCCTACAGGCCTCATGGAGTCCAAACACACCACCATCCAGGAGTCTGATGTTTACATACTGCAAACACATGGAGGCGAAACAGAATTGAGCCAAATTGACCCTCGGCGGGTGAGGAGGAGCCCCCGAGGAAGGCTTCTTTAGCATGGCAATAAAAAGAAACACTTTGTCAGGTGCAGCGTGAGCGTCTATTCCC
Source organism: Vanellus vanellus (assembly GCF_965231255.1). Taxonomy (NCBI): domain Eukaryota; kingdom Metazoa; phylum Chordata; class Aves; order Charadriiformes; family Charadriidae; genus Vanellus; species Vanellus vanellus. The sequence goes on along the minus strand of NC_138927.1, from coordinate 7,842,809 downwards.
CACTGACACAGACAGCGCATTTAGGATACGTTGTCCGGGAAAGGGAAAGGTGTCTGTGAAGCACCGTGATGGTCAAGGCTGTGCCTCCTCTCAAAGCAACTCATGGTGGCCCTTCACCTCACAGCTGTGCTGGCCGTGGCCATCCGAAGTCCGCGTGGGGGTGTGGAGGGGGAAGGCAACACACACGGTCATCAGTAGATCTGAGACAGCTGACGGCGACGGGGCGAGGACGCCTGAATGGAACCGAACTCTTGGCCAGGGATGGGACAGCACGGTGTGCACAGGAGCCACAGCCACCGCCGAGTGACACCACCCACACGCCCCGTGGCAAACTCCAACCCGCACCCAGGGGGACACCATGATGTCCAGGTCCTCAGCTCCTTCACTCCTTCCACAAGGCTCAGTCTCTCCCGCAAAGCAGCGCGGAAAGCGGCCGAGTCCACGGGCTTCAGCAGCGGCATGAGCAGTGCTGTTTCCAAGAGCCAAACGGTACCAATTTCCATGAAACTCGGCAGTGCTGAACTGCAGCGCTGCTGCGTCCACACTCAGACCAGGAGAGGACCATACGTCTGGTTTAGGACTAAATGCTCCCCACGGCGTCAGAGACCCGAAAGATGAAGTCTCAGGCTGCAGGGCCGGAGCTGGCCGGGGACAAGCAGCACTGCGTGAGCCAAACCTGAGTCCCCTCGTGTTCTGCCCGCGAACCGCAGCCCCTCAGGCACCATCTCCACATGGTTTAAGCAAACACAGACTAAAATGTTTTTAAGAAATCTTCCATGAACTGTGTTCTTATTTTCAGGTTCCTTAACCCAGAAGCCTGGTCCTGCAGATGAATTTAGCCTGAATTACCAAAGACCCCTCTGCTGACCTAAAGTAATGCTCACGTAGTGTCACTCAGCTCCATCTCTCCACGGGGAACCGCACAGGTGGCCCATGGGACGCTCTGCGGACTAGTTTGCAAAACGAAACAAACAGCAATGGCTCTGCCCATTGTAACCCAGAACATGACGAGAAGAGTATTGCAAAGGTGCTTAAAAGCTCTGATTTAAACACTGGTGTTGAAGAAAAGAGCAACCTCCTTCCCTTGCACACCTAAGGGTGACAGTGACCTGCCGCAGATCGCGCTGCCGCTGGAAGCGCCTCCTGCACCTCCATCCTGGTCTGGAGGGCAGCAGGGCAGCGCGGCGATGGAGCAGCCGGTGCTCGAGCTCTGCACCCCCAAACTTCGCCCTCCGTGTCATGAGCGTAGCGAGGTGCCACGTCCACCGCGGGAACCAGCAGTGGAACTGACCCAGTTTGCCCTCCCTTAGCTGCAAGGCCGTTCTGGAAAGTTTAACCTCGCCCAAAGGAACAAACCTGTTTGTAGCTGATTTCAGATTTTTTTTCCCACCTGTTTCTTTCTGAGGCTCAGTTAGGAAGGTTACCTTTGGAGCTGATCAGAATTAGCAAATTAGCTCAAGGGGAGATAGCTGTTCCCCTCTCCCAGCACAGAATATAATTTGTCCTTATTTTGTTTTTTTTCTGTGATATAAAGAAGTGACGTAGTGACCCAAAACAAAACAAGGTGATTTGTCATAAGTAAAGATATGCAAAGAATTTACATTAATTTTCACCTCTTTATAGAAACTGTGAAAAATTAGGGGTGAAAGCTGCCAACTCCATGGGCGTCATATTCTTAATAGTTTGCTGACCAAATACCTACTACAGCAGAGGATGGGTTGGAAGTATGGGTCTGCTTCCCCAAGCTAATGGCGTTCTGTATTTCTTTGCAAACCCTTAGGCTTGTCAGAGTAGTACAGTTTGTTTTCTTGGCAGATTTCTAAGCTCTTAGAGATTTTTACAATTAAGGCAGAGATAAAAACAAAGCCTGAAACTGGCCAGAGAGTAAAATACCACAGAAAATAGCATTCATTTTTCTTTCTGACAGATTTTTAATAAATAAATAAATAAATATTACTAATACCATAAACCCCATTTATTCATGCTTGACACCAGTTTGATTTGATTTTACTCACAGTCATCCCCGAGTGGCAGGTGAGCACCCAGAATTACTGGCGCTCTCTGCCAGCAGGACCAAACCCTGCAGGTTACCCGTCTCCCCTCCCACCGCCCACAGATCAGCCATGAAACTGCAGCTAACGTCATGGATCTACACTTTGGTTCCGTGTTTAAATCCTGATCATGGAAACATTTGACATTTACCCACAAGGAAATGTTCTGCACCGCTCGAAGCCACGCAGGAGCTGGGGGAGCCCAGCGGGGAAGGGGGAGGGGGGCACTGCCTCCCCCGTCCCCTGCGCTCCGGCTCGCTGCGAACAGGGGGAGCCGAGGTGGTTCCGGACCGCAACCGTCCTGCCGCAGCCCGGGGCAGCTCCCCCCGCAACGAGGGTTAATTCAGCCCGTTGCTGCGCTGCCCAGCAGAGATCGGAGTCTCTCCCGTTCCCCCCGTGCGCCCCGCGCGCTCCTCGCCTCCGTCCCGGGGACACGCGGTGTCCCATCGCAGAGGAGGAGCGATGGGCCGGACGCTCAGCAGCCATGTGTCGGCAGACTTCAGGAGGGGCAGACCTGACGACAAAGCCTCAAAGCCTTCGGCGAGCTGTTCTGGGACCTGTTTGAGACTATCGGCCACTCACGGCTTAGGAGTGATCCAACTTCCAATTTTGTTTAAATCAATCCCTCTTCGCTCGGTGGGCAGAGGGACTGAAAAAGTGAGGAGGAAATCAAGAAAAAACAGGTTTGGGCTATTAAACTGTATCTAAACTGTTGTCACCTCAGTTCACTGTCCCTTTATCACTCGCTTTTTCCTTCCAGCTCTCCTGTGAGACAGAGCAGGGGCACAGCGGGTGGCTTTGTTTGGGGTCGCTGTTCTGCTGGAGTCCACCAGCAGCGCGTGTTGGGTGCGACGGCGAGAGGACAGATCCACAAAGAGATGGAATGTGCAAAGGAGAACCACCTCCAGCTCCGGGCACCCACTGCTCTCCCCTCGGTGGGTGCTTTCGCGGAGCGGGGTTCGGCCGGGCGCCAGCGCGGGTGGGCTTGGGGAAGGTCGCCACAGAGGGACCCCGCAGACCCCGGAGCTGTCACCAGCGCTCACGGGCCTGCGCCACGCGCGGCCGAACTGTGCGGAGACCCCGCGCCCCGGCACCCAGTGACCGCGGGTGCCACGGCATGTCCCTGCGCGGGCACCACCGGGGCTGCTCGGGGCCGGCCGGGCAGGAGCCTTCCTGGGCATCGGTGTCACAAGCCCTCTGCTCTCTGTACCTTATTTTGACATGTTTCTCAAAAAAAAAAAGACAAAAAGAAGAAAAAGAAAAAAAAAAACAGAAAAGAGTGGAAAAAAAAGGAAAAAAAATGGTCTCCGTGACATTCAGGGGATTTTCCTTTGTGGACATGCAGAATTTCTATGAATATAGTTTTTTGTAAACATTTTGTAACAATTTTGGTTTCATAGTAACTGTGTTACTTGCTGATCATTCTAGGCTGATGTAAATAAAATTTCCAAAAAAAAAAAAAAAAGAAAAAATTCTGATTATTTTCCTTTTTAAGACACTGTGATATATCAAAGTGCACAGTTTGCTGTATGAAGTAATATGGTTTTAAATTTTAAATAAAAATAATTTCTAAAAAATAATGACCTTCATGCCTGTTTATACTGAACAGCTCCCTTCTTCCTTGTGGAAATTTTACACCTAAGAACAAGCTGTTGAATGACATCCCCCGTCTCTCCTGATAATCAGCCATAAAAAGGCAGTGACAAAAAACCCAATTCACAACTAAACCCAAACATCTCAGGAGAAGAGCTGCTGGTGCCGCTCGCCGGAGGGGACCTGTGCGTGTCGAGCGGTGCTGAGGGGCTCCACCACATCCCACGGGAGGAAGGATGATCCCCATTTGCTGCACCTTGGGACAGAGTGGGGTGAGACAGACAACGAGGATCAGGCGGCGCAACTCTCCCTGCCCCACACACCTCTGGAGCGTTTGGTATCAGACAAATAATTAAGCTCAGGTACTCCACGAAGAGCCATCTGCAGAAACGCTCTCCCACCGTGGTTCGCCGGAGGCTGCGTGTGCTTTTCATTACAGAAAGGTGCCGGAGCCTGAGACCCTCTGACAAGACCGCAGGTCCCCAGCGGGCTTCAAGGTTCATAAAAGCTCTGTTTACCTGCTTTCCCCTTCCATGTAAGTCAAAAATCTTATTAGCCTGATAAAAGCTGAAAGCACCCTAAAGGCCAATGTTTATTAGTCTGAAATCTTTATGACTCTGCTTTATTATATTGAGGCAGGGAAAAAATGTCTGCGGTTTCCAGGATGGGAAGGATGAGAGCGATCCGAGCTGGGCCGTTCGAGGCTACAATAAAACAAACTCTAAAGGCAGAGGCACAGCCCTGGGCTCCTGCAGCGGGGCAGCCTCGCTCCCCAAAGCTCCCCTCGCTCCCCAAAGCCCCCCTCGCTCCCCAAAGCCCCCCTCGCTCCCCAAAGCTCCCCTCGCTCCCCAAAGCCCCCCTCGCTCCCCAAAGCCCCCCTCGCTCCCCAAAGCTCCCCAAAGCCCCTTCGCCCCCCAAAGCCCCCTCGCCCCCCAAAGCCCTCTCGCCCCCCAAAGCCCTGCTCTCCTTCACCACAAGAGATGGGCATTGCCCTGGAAATGTGTTTGGGGTGAAGGGTGGCATTTCAGGCACTGTGGTTGTGCATTTATTAAACAGTCCCCAGAAGGTGCCACCGTACACTGAGATTTAAAAGACAATTCCTTCCCATTTTAATGATTTTTAAGGGTCACCCTCACAAATCTTTCTCATCTCTATTCACTTGGGCCCCCTGAAAAACCGCAGCCTTGATGCTCCTGCCAAGGAGGCACTTTCAGAGCAGAGCCGAGTCTCACTTTTATATTCTGAACCCTGATCAATATGCAGAGAACACGTCAGAAAGAAGAAGGGGGAAAAAGGTAAAAGCAACTGATGCCTTTGCAAAGCTTCTTCTACGTTGCTCAGCATGTTAGAGCGGCTTCTGGGAATGAAACCCCTTCCCATGTGCCGAGGGTGGCAGCAAGGGATCGGCTGCTCCTGTCTGCCGAGGAAAGCATGGGGCAGGACAGGGCAGCACTGCCCAACCCCGCGTGGCAAACCTCCATCTGCGCTAGAAATACGAGGAATTGTCAACATAAATCGTTATCACCAATAACACAAGGCAGCAATTAACCTTGTCAGTCAACAGATCACCCTTTACTGTCTGTGGACCCACTACCTCAAAGCTGCCAATCACGCTACAAATGAATAATTAATCAAACAACAGATTTCACTCATAAAAAAGGAGATCGGTTCCCTTTGAGCACCAATTAGTCCCTCTGGGCAAAAGAGGGAGAAAATTGGGAAATGGTGAGAAAGGCATCTCTGCCCAACCTCCCACCTCCCCTTCCACCCCAGCACCTTTAGACATTTTAGATTTTCAGCTCAGCAGAGAGAACAATTTTTAACCTGCATTTTTTTCAGCAAAATCCCATTTTAAAGCGGTAATTGTACATCTGCAAGCAGGTGTTTCCCTGACCCTGGATGTCAGAGCTCTGACGCATCCCTGCGCCTGCTCGCAGGGAAGGAGAGCCGACAAGAACTGCCACAACTCCTCCCTTGCACTCTTCCTGCTCTCTACCCCGTAGCTACGAACACCAACTCTTTCTGCCTGCCTCAAACCAAACCAAAGTTTTGTCACTCAGGAAGGACTCAGGCAAGTTTGGACCTAAATGTTTTCAGAAGCAAAATACACCTGATCTCCTTAATGAAAATTTGGGGATGGAACACAGAGAATGAGGGCAGCAGGAAATCCAGCTTCTCCTCTCCTCCCCTGGGTGGTGGGTTTAACAGATCAACAGATGGTCACCCTATGGCAGAAGAATTGGGTGTGCATGGTTAACACGCAGGCCCCTAACAACCATGGAAACAGGGAGCTGTAACTACATAGAATAAAATAATTTGCCCTTCAGGCATCGAGAGCCTTTCAGGGTCTCGATGAGATTTTCAGAAGTGGCATTACCATTACCCTGAGCGAGATGCTGAGCGTGACCGGGGTGAGCACCGCTCACGCCACCTCCATCTCCTGCTCACAGACGAGAAACTGAAGTGACTTGTGCCACAGGGGAAGTCATCAGCTGAGCCGCAGAGCCTCCTCCAGAGACCCCTCTGCCTCCATTACCCCTCTCCGGGAGGAAGGGAGTGGGAGCCGGGCAGCCCGGGGCCCTGCAGAACCAGAGAGTAACGTCGACAAGAGGTGGAGCCCAGCAGAAAAGCGAGCTCACCAGCTCACAGCAAAGCAGGCGGCACAGACCAGCACCTACCCTCAGCCTTTGCTGCACACCCAGCTGGAATCCAAATTTGCTCGTGACATCTGGAAGAATTCAGAAGGATATTTTCTTTCAAGAGTTTCTGTACAACTTCTGTGTCTGATATTTTCAGCCAAGAACCAAAATTTCAAACTAGCCATGGAGCCACTGTTGTATGTTAATGTTCTGCTTTTAACTAGAAAAATCTGAGGTTCTAGCTCGGAAAGCAACACATCTCGCAGGAGCTCAGGTAAACGGAGAAAAAGAAACAAAGCAGAAGACACCGGAAAACTGAAAGACATGTCCTACCCCAAGGTGCCCGGAGGGGGAGGAGAGCGGGAGCCCGGCTCTGGCAGCCGAAGGTGGGCTGAGGGTCACCCAGCCCCAGGGCAGCCCAGGACTGCACCGGGGATGTGGCCGCGCTCCCGGCGGGGCTCGGTGCCTGCTCTCCACAGCCCAGCAGAAGCTGCTCTTCTGCCAGCCGTTCACAGCATTAGCAGCTCTGGTCATACAGCTTTGCCTTTCTTCTGCATTTCCAGACATTAAAAGTATTTAAAAAATAAAAAACCACATCCCCCCGCCCCCACCTAAGAACCACTGTCCGGAGGCTGCTCCTGCCTGGCGCACCCCCCGTGGTGCCCGAGAGCTCCTGCTCACCAGGAGATGGGCAGCGCACAGGGATGGTCTCTACGAGGCAACAGCACCGCGGTGGGTCAGGACTGGAGCAGAATCAGCCCCGCTGCCCGAGCGAGCGAGCAGGGGCGGCTCAGCCGGAGGCGGCAGTGCACAGGGACATCGTCGGAGCTGAAAGCGGTGAGCAATTTGCCGGGGCAGACAGGGTGCTGACACCTTTTATTTTAAGTAGTATCAGTGGTGCTATTTAGTACACTCCGAACAGCGACTGAAAGCACAATCTGAGTAAACAAGAACTCTTTTGGCAGCACTGGAGTAACATATGGGCTCTGTGTATAATGTGCCTTGAAATGGTTTTTGTAGATTAGCAAATTGACTGATACAGCTAATACTTCACAACCCCAAAGATACTCTGCATTGGCTGAAAGGAGGACCAGATCCGGAGTGGCTCCTTTTTGTGGGCATTAAAGGGAAGCAGGCGGAACCGGGACGTGATCTCCAGCTGAAGGGAAAGGGGGATGGTTACAGGGAGAAAGGAGGCACATAGCAGAGTGCAGGGTTAGATGAATCATTGCAGAAAGCACTGCAAGTGTGCTGCAGAAAGATCTCAGGCACAGACTATCCCATCCTTTTAGGGCTTTTTACCCTACAGCACTAGTTAGCTTATTTTCATCCTCCCCTGCTGCCCAGAATTCCTTTCCATTTTCTACATGCATGCTGTTTACTCACATTATGGCTTTTTCTCCTTTAATGTGTTTATCCTTCTCCCTGTGCTTTGTTGGACGCGGCATTCACTGCTTCTTTATAGCAAAGTGTCTGCTACGCTTTGACAGTGAATTTTGCTCAGGGAAGTTTAGGCTGCTGCTTACACTGTCGTTATTGCGGGTGTCATTGACCATGGAGATTTGCACCATTTTTGGAGTCGGTGGCAGTCCCCTGTGCCCCTCGGAGCCGGGGAGCGGAGGGGCTGTGGGTGCCGGGGGGAACCAGCCCCCAGGGGTACCCCACGGGGTGGGATCCCGCAGGGCTGGGGAGCAGGAGCGGGGCACTCGCCCCTCTGGGACCGTGGCAAACCCACGGGAGAGCCCCACTGCTCCCACCTGCCTCCAAAAACTCAAGTGGGACAGCACAAGAAATCCCAGTCCCCAGCGCTCTGGTGCCTGCAGCGCACCAACCGGCCCGGCCCCCATCCCTCCGGCTCGGAGATGGAATAAAGGCAGTGCCCCCACCCAGGGATGGCCGGGCTGGTGCCTGAGATCCCACCGCCCGCAGCTCACGCCATCCCACCCGCGGGGGTTATCTGCCTGGGAAGACACTCGCTTTTCCTCTCTCAGGACCTGGAACAGGCATTCCCTGAGCCAGAAAAGCATTTCAGCAAAGGAGAAAAGTTTTGGTTTGGAGGAGACTTCAAGTTGCAGAAAGGGAATGGGGTTTATTCCCAGTATTTCACAATATTGCTCTCCCTTTTTGTGGCCTCGCTAAAACTGCTCTGAGAGACGTAATTAAAGTGTTTAAGAAGCATCTGTCATTATTAAAACAAAGTTGCTTTGCAATTTTACTATTTTGCTGCAGTTTCATTATCTTATGTAAATGAGCTGTCTATTCCCTTCTGCGGCGTGGGCTGCAGAGGGAAAGAAGCCCCAGTGAGAAAATTTATTACCAGCCTCTCACTCTTGAGATTATCAATTGCAAATGAAGGAGCATAAATACATCTTCTTTAGCCGCTTATGCCACATTAACGAATATGCTCCAAGTTAATGGCTTTGCCACTCTTGTCTGCTCAGAAGGGAACAGAGCGGGGGGGGGGGAGGACTCCCTCAGCTCACAGCAGCGCCAGCGAGGCTGAGTCGCTGGGTGTTAAGCAGCAGGTTGTTACTACACTGCTAATCCCAATCTATCCTGCAGATGATCATGCAGCTACAACAGGTAATACTGTTGGAATAGTTTGTCTCTTAGGATGAATTCCAGTCCTCTTGACACACTACAACATAATCACGCCCAAAGCCCTGTTCGGGTTTCTAGCTTTATAGCTTGTTCGTACACACACGACTAGAAGTCCGTGTTGCCTTGCTGCCCTGGTGCTTCCACGGCACAAACCACACTTTGTCTCTAACCCCGAACCTCCTTGACGGCTCTGCGCCTGCCAGGATCAGCTCTCCTTGGCTGCTCCTGGGTGGGGAGAGACGCCCAAGCACACGGAGCGAGCCCGTGGGGAGCCCCTGTGGCTGGGCCACCGGGGCGAGGGACCATGGCCACCAGAGAGGCTCTACCACGCTCCTGGGTGGAAATTCGGCGTGTGCAGGGCTGGCAGGGCTGGACGGCCCCAGCCTGGCCCTGTCAGACACCTGAGCACGAGGGACCATCACCCACATTGCTTCTGGGCTGAACAACCTTGGGGAAACTGGAAAAAAAGAAATGGAGCTGCTGCATTTTTTTCCTCCACATAGAGCTATACAAGAATACAAATGGTCCACGTTGCACGTCCTTACCCATTAACAGGGCAGGATTTGGCTCAGATACGATGCAGCTTAGCTATATCATCTGCACTTGTACTTACAAACTACGGCTGCTTCTTGTCATCTGTCTCCCCAGCCTCACCCTGTGGAACCAGGTGGAGAAACAGCCTTTAAGGTGCTTTGCAGACCATTACGGGTGCCCTTGTTTCTGTCACCAGAGATCCGGCAGTGCCCGACTTTAGCAATCACCAAAGAACATTAGAAAAGAGGCAATTAGCTAAGCAGAGAGGCCACAGTCGTTGAGGCTGAAGGCTGCGATCGATATGCGGTTTGACAGGCTGCCAAGGCACGGCCGTGCCGCTTGCTTTGCCAGGGATGCCAGGGTGCCCTGTGCCCCACACCCCCCAGAGCTGCGGGTCCTCTCCCTGTGCCAGAGATGCCCGGCAAAGGCGGAGGGACATCTTCTTTAGAGCATTTCCAGCCGGCAGAAATGGCGGCTAATACTGTGCAATCCAAACCTGGCAGCCAGCAAGCAAACATCCATCAGAAGCGGGTAATTGATGCTATCTAGGGCCAGTTTATTCCAATCAATACAGCGCTCCCTACATCGGTATTCACCACAGCCCTCTTCTGTTCCAGAGGGTTAGAAAATGTTATTATCCAGACAACCCCCTAATTCCAACAAATTCGATTACCCAGGCAAATGAAAATAACACAAACAAAACCGTCTGAGATTCTGACGGCTGAATCGCTTGTTGGGGGGGTATTTATTTATTTATTTCTAGCAGGATTTACAGTGCACACTACAGGCACGGTGGGATTAAAAGTAGTTTGGAAAGAGCAGCCCTCTGGCATCCGCTTACACAGACACAAACCCACGATTATCTTAAAGACTGCACTCCAAACGGCTCCTCGGAGGACCCGGCCCTTCCAGACTAATTGAGTGAGGCTTTTTCTCTCCCCCTCGTCTCTTTTAGCCTTGTCTGGAAAAGGCAGGTCTGTTCAGTGAGCTCCGAGTGCTCCAACTTGGACCTAAAGAGCTATTTAAATGACCATGAATGTTAAATATGAGATTTGGAAGCCTTCTGAATTTGTTCTTACTCCCTTTAGGCTTTTTTTCCAGCGAATGCTGATAGCTAGAAAGGTCTGGTAAACAATTTTACAATCCCAAATGTTTTCTGGTACAGTGCAATTTGGGTGGCTGCAGCAGAATGGTCCCAGAAAGTAAAGATGGAATTTTTATTCCCTTCAGAATTGAGGTCTGATGAGAGAGTCTGGACTAACTCACTGATGAACACATGCCAGGTGACTTCTGTATGCGAGCGCAGGAACCGAAATTTCAATTTTCACACCCAAGGAAGCTGTCATGGTGCTCCTTTGAAATGAGCTACCGAGCAAGGATGATTGATGAAGTAAACAACAAAGCTGGGTGGAAAGGGTAATGTTATTGTTTTTCACGGGGGGGAAGAAAAAAATAATCATTTTCATTACAAAGCCTCCAATGAAAATTTAAAAACAATCTAAAATTGTTTAGATTGTCTCGAAACGTTGTGGTGAGAGAAATGCCACTTTCCCCGCCAGGGCTGCAGGGACCCACCGAACAACAGCTCGGCCGCTCCGTGGGGTCCCCGGGCTGGCGACGGGCGCAATGGGCAGGCCCTCACCCCAAAATAGACAAAACTTTTGCACGAAGCCGCTGCAGCCACTCGAAGTACCCCTGCGGTGCTACCCACCGCCCGGCACGTGCCCTGTGCAGAGCCGGGACTTTCCCCGGCGGTGCTGCAATGGCTCTCCCGGCACGGGCCCTTCTGCTCTGCCCGGGCTCCGCGGCCACGCTCCCGCAATCCAAACCGCAGGTGCTCCCTCCCTCTCAGCAACATCACTTGGAAATGCTCTGCTTCTGGGTTTTACACCGGAATACGTAAAAACGTCTTTCCTAGGCTGGTGGCAGGCCTAAGGCACCACTGTAATTAGGCCATCAATAACCCAGAGCAGCTGCTCCGAAAGAATTCAGCTGTTCAAAGATGGAAAAGTCCATTAAGTTTATTGCATGAAATGTTGGACATGGTTTAGACAGAGGATCACTGCCAAATTATATAAACCACCAAAAATCTGCCAAATGAAGGAAGTGGAGGCAGGACAGGGCATTTTAAACTGTCATTACCCCTGGAGGGAAGGGAAGACCCATTTATCTAGTGTTGCTATCAAGAAGCAACAAGTAGATGACGTTTGCAGAGCCAGCGCTGCTGTTCCATGGCTGGTTTTAGAAGAACAGAGCTTTTGGGGCAGAAGGGCTGGACTAAAACACTTCTCCAAAGCTTTTTTTTACTTTGCAAGCAGACAGCAAGTTAAGGTCATAAAATGCTAAAGAAAATAACAAGTATACCTTCTATTTACTAACAACAAGAAGACCTGAGAACTCAGCTTTGCTTCAGGAGCTCCGAAAATCTAATTGTACCACTGATGCTGTCGTCTGGATGCGGAAGAGGCTTTCACTCGTCAGGTTCCCACCACCACCAGCAGCCCTTTCCCAGCCACAGCACGGATGTGCGCCAGCAGGCACCAAACTCTGCTTTGCTTTATTTTATCCAAACTTTTCCGAGTGTACAAGAGATTCTGCTTGGAATCAGTACAAAGATGAGCAGAGACACCTCCAGGCAAAGATGTACAACTAACAGTAACAAACAGCGCAGTCTACAGCTGCCGGCTACCGCGCCAGGGCTGCAGTCTGCAAGGGCGGCCACCCCGCCTCAGCGTGGGGAAAGCCAGGGCAGCCTCAGGGACCCTAAACACTCCTTCGGGGCAATGCGGCGTAGCGGCCACCACCTGCCAGCCCTCCCTGCACGCTGTGCGGCGGAGCAGGTCGCGGCAGCAGCTTCACGCTCACGGGAAGCCACTCGGCAGCGTGCATGAGCGTGCATGTGTGCGCAGGCAAGGCAACGTCACCCCGGGTGGGCAGAGACCCCGGAGAGCGGCCCCACAGGGACCGCCACTCTGAAAGCGTGCAGAGAGAAATCTGGAAATTAAAATGGAATTAATTTGCCATACAACTTGATAATACATGGAGTAATACAGGTCTAGAAAAAGAACCCATACAGTTATGAAGTATCCCAGGAATATAAGCTAATTACTATTTCAGTAACTGTGGGGTTTGAAATGTGAGGATGTAACAAGCCGCACAAAAGGCTTAAATGTTCTCAAGTTGTCAAGGAGGGGAAGAAAGTTATACTTCATCTGCTCATAAACATGATAAACCATACAGAGGATTAATTAGCAGCAATTAGCAATTAGTGAGCTTCTCCGTTAATGCTTCAGGAAAGGAACCCGTGCATTTAAGGGATCTCAGACCACAGCTGTGCTGGAGCGGCACACAGCCCAAACCGCTCTCCCAGGAATCATTTCCATGATCTGCATCAAAGCCACAGTCCTTCAGGAGACCAGTGAACGGGAGACATTTTGATAGATATTATTTCAGTAATTAAAGAACAAGTGGAAAACTCAGTGCGCGAGTCGATGCACCTCCCCGGGCTGGAAGGCAAAGCCCAGGAGGGAGCGGGCCGGCGGCCGCGGGGAGCACACGGACGGGTCCCAGCACAGCCCCCACCTGGGGCAGGCGCCCGGCACGAGCTGGACCAGCCCCGCTGGACCGTGTCTGCTCAGGCACTGGGGCTGCCCGACCTCACCCAGGCACGGCTGCAGGTCCTAGGGACTGCCGGCCCTGTGAAATCCCGTGTTAGAGAAAGCGGCTCGCAGTTAAGTCGCAAGAGCAGGGCAGGGCAGGGAGTGCGGTCAGTGCACAGGCGGCGGTCGGGAACGTGAGGAGGAGGAGGAGGAGGAGGAGGAGGTAATTCCAGCTTCTGGGGCGCATCATCCATCTGCTTCTCTGCGAACAGCCAGCTCTGCAGGGACCGACGGGATGGCAGGAGCGAGCAGCGAGGTGCAGCAGGGATCTGCAGGCACTGTCTCCTCCATCAAAAGGCGGCCTATAGGGAGGTATTAGAGTATAATACACGGGCGGCCCCTGCCACCGCTTAAGGATGGCACAAAGGGAGGAACAAAGGAAGAAACTTGAAACGCCTCAAAGAGGTCCTATTTTTAGGAAAGGCTGAGCAGTCTCTCGCCTTTTGGAACTGCCTGCCTTGCGATGCCGGTGGCTGGGCACTCGAACCACCAGGCGTTTCTGAAGACGTGTGCCTGCAACTCAAGAAAGCCTTTCTGTGCCTGGGGAACCGCACCACACGCCGCCGGCTTCAGCTCCGTCACCTCTGCAGGAAAGAGTCGGGCATTTTCAGTAACTACTTTTTGTAACTAGCGAGATTAATCCGTGGAGTAAAGATTCCCATCAAAACTAATAAATAAAAATCAAGCCTACATGTTATCAAAAAATCCTTTTCTTTTCCACTCTGGGGGCCGTAAATTCCCACAAAGCTAAGAAAATAGAGAGCAATTTTTAAATGCTGGTCTGGCAATAAAATACTGATCTCTCGCAAATGGAATTCAGAACATACAACAGCGGGCTATACATTATCCTGCCTGAAAACTCCCTCGGGGGAAATAAGGTTATCAAAACTTTGGAGAACTTAATGCAAACGCTGATCCTTCTCCAGTGCAAATGAAGAGTATGGGGAGGTATTGATAGAGCATTTTCCTCCGCTGCAAAGAGGTTCGTTGGAATTTGAACCTGCTGAAATAGCCCTATCGCCTCTGATTTTTCATTCATGCTGCAGGTGCTCCCCAGCATCCGGCATGCATTTATGGAAAGGTGATTTTCATGCTCCCCTTCACATTGTGATACAAGCTACTGCAGAGTTCACAGACGAGGTTCACATAAACAGTAAGCTTAAATTTGAAAAATCATTCATAATACTATGGGGGGCTGGGGGAGGAAATAATCCAAAATCTGAAGAAGCACAAACTGAAATTCCCTCTCAAGTGGCTTCAGTATTTGACTGGAGTCTGTAAGGACCTGCCTCAGCTGTGGCTGCCCCAGGAGCGGGACAGCAGCGGCAGGGCTTTGCTAGTCGTGGCGCGGTGCGAAGGCTCCGGGTGGGTTCGGGAGCACGGGATGAGGGTGAGCACCGCGGCGCGGGTGAGCACACGTTAACCCTGGCTCACCGAGGAGCCCAGCCGGGAGCCGCTGTGCACAGCAGGGCCCGGGGCCAACGGCACTGTCCTCACAACAAGTCCCACTGGATGTCTGCAAAGCCTAACGCGTGTTTTTGGCAGACGCCATGTACATTACCCAGTGGAGGGCAATCTGGGCTTGCATGGGCAGGCTGTTCTCAAGAGCCGCATCCAGCACAGGCGACACTAACAAGGTAACAACTACATAAATTTTAGAATTAGAATTATGCTTCTCCTGCAAGGTTTTATCAGGTCTCCCGACTGGAGGCTGACCTTTGTCTGACCAGAGGAGGACTGAAGGACTGCAGTCTCTCCAGCGGACACTGACACGCGCCCTGTCCTGCGCCATCACTTCTGCATCCGTCTCCCCTCTGCTCATGCCACCGCCTCCCCACCAGATTTCACTTTGCGGTGCCGCCGGTGGCTGCCAGCACCACATCACAGCTCTCTCTATCCAGCTGTATTTTTAATTAGGGTATGTTTTGCTTCTACCTGTTCAGATGTCTGCTCTAAATACCACATCTCTCTCTGGGGTGCCACAAGAGACTGATATACACCATACAGCGCTGGAGTATTTGTTTTCTTCAGCTGAGACACAATTTTACCACATTTAGCAAGAGGAGACCTTGAGAAACATAATTGAATTAGAAGAAACCAACCTGTATTTCCAAGAAGGAGGTTTCGCCTAGCTAACTCGCTGGATGCACGCCAGGCTTTCGCCACTCGGCGAGATGAGGGGAACAGAGTGGGCTGTTGCATTTCTACACTTAACTGCTCAGAACCTCTCTGCGATGCATTGTCGTGTCTAAAGTGACGGACCCAGTAATCGGAGGTGCTTATTCAGTAATAATTGTCATGTAAGTTACCAATTTTAGGACACTCAAATGATTTTTTCTTTTTCCACTGAAAAACACTGAGTAGAAAAGTTGAGCATACTAGAAATGCTGGAAAAAGGAGTAAGAATAAAAAATACTAATCAAAGTAAATTATTAAATCCTTGTGTTCTGTATCAAAAGCAGAACCAGGAATTGTCAGTCCTAGGATAGATACGATATTTCTAGACTGAAACATCATCAAAATGTTTCCTGGCTTCAAAGACAGATTTCAGCATTAAGCTTGTCTGGATCCAATCAGGGAAAATGTAGCAAACCCCATAAACACAGGTTCCCTGTAGGCAAAGTGGTTCAGGACCGAGGAGCACAGTGAAGTCCCTCTGACGGCGGAGACCTCAAAGCTCTCCTCTACAGACGTCGTTCCAGATTTGGTCATTCTTTCTCTCTTCACTAAAACAGAGCGAGCCTGCAGGGGACGGCCCCGCGCAAGGTCCCAGAGCAGCAGAGACACCCGGGCTGAGAAGGAAACAGGGCATTTTCATGGCAAGAAACGGAGGGAGAGGAATTGGCAGAGAATGTAAGGATGAAGTGATAAAGGCTGTGGTGGGGGTTGGGATTAATTTAGAAAGAACGGCATCCCCGAGAGCTGACCAGCTCTTTCGAGCACAGTAATTACTTATGGCCTTATCTTTACAGGCAGTTGGGCCTCTGTCAGGTAAAGGCACGGGTACAGAAACACCCGGTTCTGCAGAAGGTGTTTGAGAGGAGGACCTGTGCCTGCCCGGCAGCGGGAAAGGGTACAGAACTGCAGAACGGCCTGTTCCTCCCCTGCGACGCTTCGTACTCGTCAGCACTCAATGCACGGTTGGCAATTTTAACACAAAAGTGAAATCCCACAGCAAATACCTCCGATGCACATCTCAGGGTGCCGTTTTACTACACACCACGTGGTTAACCGAAATCTGCCTGTGCGGGACACAGACCAGCCCATCCCCTGCGCAGGCGTCAAGTCAGGACCAGGAAAAACGCGCTCCAGCGCCGGGTGCGCAAAGGGCCGCGTCCCCTCCGCCGCTCTGCGCCGCTCAGAAGCCGTGCGCACGCACGACGGTGCCCGCAGGAGCCCAGCACCCTCCCCTCTACCCCCGGCAACCACCTACGTTGTAGATTGACCTGTCAACAGTTTGTAACTCAACTAAAAGCCAGAAGAATATTTATATTGCTTTCCTTCCCCAGTACATCGTGAAGACATTTTATAGAGGTACTAAATATCTGCTTTTATTATGAAGTGCAGTAAAGCACCATAAAGCCATCAGTCACCTGTGAGAAATGAACTCAATTGGAGCTGGTTACACCTGACAGCCCAAGCTCTTGTCCAGCTGTTTGGGGTTTGTTGTATCCCAAAATTAACTATGGAGGAAAGCCAGATCTCAGATGTAGGAGAAGCGACGCTGGTGGCAGCAATACCAGTAGCACTGATTTCTTAAGCAACAGAAATAGCACTGGTGAGTCCCCACAGTACTGTCAGGACAGGAAAAAAATAAAAAGGCAGTGAAGCGGGTGCCAGTTTTATCCTGGTTTTGTCTCAGCCTATGAGCCAGGCAGAGGATGAGAAGGTGACTGAATTGCTGTCACTGTGGAGTGTCCTTGAGGTTGGTGTCACCCCATCTCCTGCAGGAGGGTCACCGGCACCTTCCTCTTCCTTCTCCTAACATCTCCGAGCAGGGGCTGGAGACCGGGACCCACGCAGCCAGGGAGCCCCGGCTCCTACGGATGCCCTTCCGCAGGCTGCACGCTCCTTTCTCTGTGCGTTTCTGCCTGTGCTCCCATGTGGCAATATAATGCCTGACAATTTTGTGTAGCCCCTTTGCTGCCGTAAAACACCACTGCTCAACCTTTCCTGCAATAAAAATCCCTCCCCATCAAAGTCGCTTCCCAGCTGCCCTCAGATGAAGGAGGTTTTTAAGGATCTTAGTTAAAAAGCCAGCCGACCCATTTCTAAACCTTTCTTTAATTTCAGTTTAGCCAGGCAACATGGACAGATTTTTGTATAGGCCTCGTGAAGAAAACACTACTCAAAATCAGTGTTTCCGAAGAAATATATAGGAAAATAATTTTTGTCGGTTTTTTACTTTTTCTTGTTGTTCACAATTAGTGAGGCCTCATAATCTCCCTAAAATGCAGAATGACTTATTTTGTGGTCCCATGAGACACATTAGAGTTTTGGAATATCAATCCAATTCATGCCTTCCTGAGATTTTAAATTAATCACACTGATTACAGTTTTATTTACTCACTAAGGTCTACTTAGTCCTTCCTTTGTTGCTGTAAAAAGCTTGTTATTCTCTTTAATTGAACTGCTTTTGTAAACTGCATGCATTCTCACTAATTATTTTCCTTGATGAGAGTGGAGCTCCTAATTACTAATGCTCCCCTGAAATCTGTCATCTGACAGGGAACATTAAAGTGGCACGTGGGCCCATTCCGGGGTAGGGGGGACACGGGGCAGGCGACAGGGAAGGGAACGAAGGCGCTGCGGGGAAGCGGAGGGCTCCCCCCGCCCCGCCGAGCTCTGCCCTGGGCCCGCACGGCTGAGACCACCCGTGGCCGCGGCCAGCCCGGAGCCACGCGGGTGCAGGAGCCAAGAACTGCGCCGAACTCCGCACTTCTAGAACACACCATGACAGGGGGAAATTGCGGTTATGAATTTTACGATATTTATAGTCTTCGAATGAAACATTGATTTGATAAAGTGTTTTATGTATATCAAAATTATTCAAACACTTGTGCTACTTTGTGGAAGACATTTGCCTTTTAAATTTATTTTTAGAGTCAAAACATACAGACTTTTTAAATTAACAGTTTTTATTTCAGTGAGATCGTTTTGAGTTAATTTCCCTCAATCTAATTCTAATGCAGCATTAAAAAAATCAGAAACATTTGTATCAACTAATAGAAACTAAATGTGCCATTTGATCAAAAACTCTAGTGTTGTAATTTTTCATTTTGGCTAGAAATAAGCTTTTGCAGTGGAACATTCCAAGAGGATACGTGTAGTTTTTAAGTTCAGCCAGTAAAGTAGAAACTATTATTTGCAAGAAAATAATTATATTAATCAAACTCAGATTAAAAATGCATCACCTTCCCGTTGGAGATCCTGCAGCCCGAGGACAAGGCAGCAGGCAGACAGGAGGAGGCCAGAAAGGAACGGGCCACGGTGCTCGGGCACATTGGGCTGGCACCGGCAGCCCCAGCGCTCCTGCAGGCATTGGGGCACCATCCTGGCCAGGGCAGGGTTGAACAGAGAATTCAAAGGAAAACAATGAAATGACGTGACAGCTGTTCACACCAAGCTCTCGTTAATTGTGAGGCGCAGTACCAGGAAAAATTCTGCGTTAGTTTGCAAATCAAACAAGTAACCGACTAAATCCAGTGTCCCCAGCCAAATGGCAGCAGGGGCTGACCTACCCCTGGATGCAGAGCTGCAGGGGGAGAGGGGACGAGAGCAGGCGCCCGAAGCCAACACGCTGAACTCAGTGTAAGGGGAAATGGGGGAGCAGAGGAAAGATGCAACAGGCCATGAAATAACAGTTATAGCAGGGCAAGATTGCCTTGACCAGTAACTGTGGATAAGCAGTTTCAGCGATCTGGGCACAAGGTGATGAAAGCCTGAACAAATTCAGCTTTGCAGATGGAGAGGAATAGCTTAAAGATGCTAAGCAGAAGTGTACAGCACTGCAGCACAGCCTCTCACTCTCTGGTGAGAAACTCCAGTCTGAAGTTTGGCAGCTCATATCGGGGTCTGGAGCGAGCCGGGTGTGCTGTCGGCTGGGCTCCGGAGGCTTCTGGCCATCAGAATGGATTTGCTCAGGAAGGGAAGAGCGCTGCCATCTACAGAGTCACCACAGATTGTTCCTCCGAGTTTCTCATCCAGGTACAGACTCAACCCAGCCTCGCTTAATGCACGAGAACAGGTGAGTTCACCGTTTGCAGTGACTCCGATACAGACATTGTCAGGAGCTCTAAATGTGTTGTACATGCTTGTTCACATTTATTTGTGTATTTATTCTTCTTCCTGGCAGTTACATGGGTTTCAGGTCAGTAAGAGCGTTGTAATGCTCGCTGAATGGGATAAAACAGCTTCTGTCTCTAGTCAAATGCATAAAATACCAATATCTCATCTTTAGCTGAATACGTTACACGTCTCTTGCAGAATGGATCTACTAACCAGATTAGATGCCATTTGAAATCTCTGGAGAGCACTCATAAATACATTACGGGATTTGCATAACAACGAGCAGTTTAAGTGGCACACAGAAGGAACAGATGATGATCCGCAAAACAAATCTGCATGTCTGAAAACTCCCGGCTCGGTTGGTATTCATCCTGTACAGCATCAACCCACATCTCCGCAAGCAAACAGCAACTCCTCTGACTTGATCTCAGTGATGCAACAATAATCTTAAATAACGTCCACTACCGATTAACCAGCAGGGATGGAACCCTGCAGCTCTTCTCCATAGCCACGATAACGTGCAGTATTTGGTGATGGACAACGAAGTGGGATCCCGTCTGTATGGACAATAACAAGAGCAGAACAACGCAGCCTGATGGGTGACTGTCACAGAGCTGATGCCTTTGAAAGACCAAAGGACAGTCCAGTATGCCCAGGCTGTAACAGACAGGTGATGGAGATCCAAGAGGAACTTACTCTGCCCTATGCAAGAGATGCAGAGAGGCATCAGGCAGGAGGGTTTCAATCAGCTGCATTCTGGTTTGTATCTTCTCTCAGTGTTAAATGTTTTGAAGAGACTACACGGGAAGGTTCGTTTTCGTGGTTCAAAGAAGGTTGTGATCCTCTGACAGTCACTTAAATAAAGAGTAGGTAGTTCACAGAAGCAAGTCCTGAGCTGCAGTGAGCACGAGGCCGTGAACAAACACCAGGATGCAGAAGCATCCCAAGCCAGCAGCAGGCACGGGCTCAGAGCAGCAGGCGAGCAGCGGAAGCTGCAAACGTGTGGGGAAATCAGGGTCAGGCACGAGACAGTATTGAGTTGCCCCAGAAAAACTGTAAGTGTATGCTAGGCTAAAAATGAGCAGAATTTGAATAGAGTTGGGGAAAGAGTGTGAGATTATATCTGCCTTTGTTGCTCAGTTCCACAAACACTACAATTATCTCCTCTCATCCAAAGGTATACTCTTTTTTTCAAAGAAAATCCTACTCAAAAAGACATTTTTCACTGTGACAGATGACCATTTGCATCCAATTACATATCTCACCCTTTCCAGATGTGGCTGGAAAATTATATACTCAGCTCAGGGACACAGCTGGATGCCATCCCCAGCCTCACCTCTTCCAAGACTAATGAGATGCTATGAAGAGTGAGGCTTTGATAGCTCAGCACATTACAACAAAGAACCGCAGGTCATGCCTACAGCCGGCAACATTTAAATGAGACGACCCCAGTTTTAGTGCAGGGCTCGCTAAGTGGAGAGCTGGCTATTTTGGGTAGACACAGAGGAGTCCCGCGTGTATTTAGAGCTTCAAGAGGACCGTCGTGATGGGCAGTTCTAATGAAACCTCAGCTGCAGAGCTATTTACACAGATGTTTTACCAGCACATAGTGCAGCAGGCTCCACATCAAGACCTTCTGATGGACCCAGGCCCAATTATCTGCCAAATGTTCTCCAGCTTTCCTCTGACCGGCACTAATGGACCCACTTACAGCTACAAATAAAAATTGCCCAGCTCTAAATTGGAAAAAATACTTCTCTGTGCATTCATGTGGGGGGCAGGGTTGGACCGGAATAGCAGAGGGACAAAGAGGAGCAGCAGGACTCAGCTGGATTGGCAGAGCATAAAGGAATGAAATGTGAGAACTACTGCAAAAGCCGCACTTGAAGTGACTATCAAATCGTGTTTACCAAGGAAAGCTGTGCGACGGCTCTGGAACGCCCTTCTTCCGACAAGCACCCACGCAGTACTGCAAGCGAACAAAGCAAAGATAGAAAACAGATGGAGAAATTAGCAATGAAAGGAAAGTTTCCCATCTATACTGTATGTTCCCTCCCAGTCTGAATAAGCATGTACATGGACAGAGTTCTTTGTGCGAAACAACTCCAACCGAAGCTAACACTTGCCAGCACTCTCTGTGGTTATTCTAACGCTGCCTGAGGCTGGAACAGCAAACCGGCGTTGTTGCAATGACGTGGGATGCATTCGCAACCCTCTGGGTGAAGTTTCCTCCTGGCAGCTTGGATCTAATCCTTCACAGCTATTTTCACTAATTTTGGGGGGCTGGCATGGAATGCACCACGTTTGCCCACACAGCACAGAGGCCAGAGTGCAGACCCCCTTCTGAATCTTTCTTTTCCTTTGAATTTTGTTTAGGATCTTCTTCTTTGGTTGGATATTTTGTTCAGCTGTGATCTTGCATAAATCTTTTCATTGTTTTCTCTTCTCCCTCTCCGTTTCCTCCCCCTCCACCCAGGCATGGGCCCTGCCATTCCTTTGCTGATGCTGTAGCTCTCTTCATGCAACTCTTTGCTCTCGTACAATCTTCTTAAGTTTCAAATTTCCCCATTTGCTTCCTCATTCACATCCACAGAAGCATTTCCATGACAGTACGTCAAACTCTACAGAATCCATGACACTTCCCAACCCCTTAAAAACTGCCCTCAGCTCAGCAGCAGGGCCGTGCGGTGGGACGCCTGTGGCCCAGCACGGCAGGCAGACGTTCCTCCCAGGCTGAAGCAAAAACTTTCCAGCGTGGCAGCCCAGCTCTGAGCTGCAGGTCCCCTCTGGGGCTCGCACACGGGGAACCGGCGCTTGCCCTCATCCATGGATTTCAGTCTCTGACACACTGAAGGGGCAACTGCTTTACCGGCCCGAGTGGAGCCATCCGGCTACATCCAAAGGCAACCACCGAGCTCCACTTAGCTCAGGGACATCAGGACTTTGTGTACGTTGTTTCTCCGGTGCCTGGCCCAAAGGGGCCAAGCCAGTAACAACTCCGGTAGGAGCTGTAATAGGGAGGAAAGAGGCTGCTAAAAAGAAAGTGCTTGTTCTGACAGTGCTTTAGACAACTGCCTCTTTTGCCAAATAACGCTACATTGTTTTTCCTGAAGTGCTTTTAAAACTGAAATAACATTGAGTTAGAAAGCTCACAAACCTATTTGAGATGTAAGGGGATGAAAATTAGCAGCTGATATGAATTTTCTGTGAGTGGTTCACAGATCAGATTTGACAGAACTTCTAACTCAAAAGATAAGTGTGTTCATGAACATTTCATCTGTCACGTCAGGTCACAGCAGAGAAATGGAAACGCAGCAGGGTTTGAAACGAGCTAACTTTTGTTCAGGAGTCGGGGCAAGTGCACTAAACAGCCAGAGCTGAGTGAATAACGAATCATTTATTCAAGAACTGTCAGCCTGCTTTCTTCACTGAATTGTCCTGGCTTCCTCCAGTTTATTCTTTAGCCAAATAATGTGTGTGATGAAATATCACCTGTAATTCACTTGAGAGCAGTTCCCTGACATTACAAACAGCTGCAGTTGGGTCCAGAGGCCACAAGATGCATCGTGTCTCCGGCTGAATGAACACAACCTTGTGGCCTGTGGTTTCAAGCCAAGGAGACATGCTCTGTTCTGGGTGGAAAGGAGGATCCCCCCGTCACACACCTCTGGAGCCCCGATCTCGGGGCACAGGGGGAGCAGAGGAGGACACAGGGCAACAAGCTCTCGGTGAAGTGATCTTCCCAGACATCTGGCGATGCAAGCCTACTGGGGGCATCCAGACTGAGCCCTCCTGTTCGCAGCACAGGTACGGACCCACAGAGCTCCCAGGGACAGGGAGCACTGCCTGCTGCTGCCCCTCTGCAAGAGCCCCATCCCAGCCCTGCTGCCCCGACAGCTCACCAAATCTCACAGCCAGGGACACCCGGCTGCTAAAGGAACCCGTCATCCTCATGGAAAGGCATCTGTAGGTTGAGTTAACCGCTCCCTTGGAAGAGCTGAGCAGAGAGGCAATTCCATAGGGCGCCACGCAGGCAGGTTCCCTCGACGCCCGCCTGGAGAGCCGTGAGCACCAGGACCGCAGGCACGCCAACCGCTTCTAGCGGTAACGGCCTCGGTCCAGCGCCCGCCCACGGCTTAGAGACAGTCCACGGGAACCGAACCACCGCAACTGACTGCCACGAGCAGCGAAAGCTCTGTCTCACCGCTACTGGTGTACCTTAGGTGTTCACTGATCTGATCACTTTATTATCTCCAGTTGCCCTGAGTGCAATGTTGTATTGAAAACCATGTATTTATAGCTGGCTAATCACAGCTTAATTACAGCAGCTCAGCAGGTTCTTGTATGAACACTGAGTCTGAGGCAGTTCCACTAGGAAACTTTTTATGAGATAAGCAGAAGCATCAAATTATTCAAGATGTGTGAGAAAAACCTATTTAGTGTTAATTGGGACAATTACCTTTTTTCTGATTTGCATCTGTCATGAATATTAAAACCATAATAAAAAGAAAACACTTTCACTGGCTAACTACTGCCCAAAGAAACAATCTGCAGGGAGGAAGGAAAGCCGTCGAGCTGGAGGAGAGGACGGAGCCGGCAGCCGCAATGCATGCCTCGGCTGCAGCTGCCAGCAGCTTGCATCAGCCCCGGTGCACCACTGCAGGCCGGAGATACGGGGAATCCTCACGGGAACAAAACAAAACATGACAAAACCAGCAGCAGCGGCACCCCTCTGTAGGGACTGATGGGAACCAGAGGACCTCAGTTCTGTACTTTAGTGGCCGTTAGAGCTGCACGAGTCCCTGCGGCGCCAGGCGACAGCTGAGGCTGACTCGAGAAGTTGCTGCTGCTGCACGGCGCAGCCCTGCCTGGTGAGCCAGCCCCGTGTGCCACTGACAGCCACCTCCCCTGACAGTCAGCTCGCTCTTACCAGCACAGCCCCAGTAAGCCAAGTTTACATCCCAGTCAGCTGGGGTGAACTGGAGAGGGAGCGGCTCGCACAGCCTTCGCCTGTGAGCAACGAGAGCGTCTCGGCTCCTCAGCCGAGAAACCCCTTCCCCACAGAAACCAGGCAGTGCCCCGGTGCAGTTGCTGGAACTTTGCTGACATTAGGCAGATATTAAGTTCTGTTAAGCCAAACATCAAGCTGTATTGACCCGGAGTTAAATATTGACGGAGGCGATGCAGGCGCTACCCGACTGGCTGCAGCAGCACTTCAGGGAAAACTCTTATCGGGTTTCCTGAGCCCTTCAGGCGCTGGAGTTTGCACATGTGATTGGACTGACTAATGCCGCTCGCAGAGTGAGCCTGTCTGACCTTCAAGGAGCTATGCAAAGCAGGATTTCCTAATTCCTCGTGACTTTCAAGCAAGGCATCCTAGAATGCTATTTTTTTCTCATCCGTAGCGATTATTGCCGCTGGTGGAACCACAGCTGGGTTACCACAGTAACCCCAACCCAGGACTTGGCTTTCCAGGAATGTGGGGGAAATGCCAGTGTTTTCCAAAGTACCCAAATATATTCTAGAAAGAACTTCTACTGGAGTTAATTACATTCAATGGCACAGAAATAAACCATTAAAAATGATAGGCATTTAAAACCTTTTAAAAGCTTCATTTATAAGCCTCAATGATGTTTCTGAAAACATGCCTTGAAAAAGGAGAAGGTGAGAAGAAACAGGAGATGAAATTCCCTCCTGGGGCCGTGCTGTCCCCCAGGGAAGGGCAAACCCTGCGAAGCAGCTGCCAGGAGCCGAGACGCAGGGCAGGAGCAGGCTGTACCGGCGCTGCCCTCCGCTCCGGCGGGGTGCCAGGAGAGGAGCACAGCAAGACACGGCTGGCACCGGCACCATCCCCACAGGAGGGACCTGGCCTAGCTCCTCCAGCAGCAAGGAAGCGCTAATAAATACAGAGCGAAGCACCCATCAGAATCAGCCCGTACTCGTCTTTGTTTTCTCACGTAAGTGATGGTAAACTCAGGAGCGGAGATATCTCAGGCGTCTGTCAGCTGCCACCGAACAGGGCCAGGTGAGCCGGATGGGCTCGCTGGGGGTAGGCTGCAAACGAGTACGTTCCACTGACCTCTCCCGTGCTTTCATAATTTACCTCTACTAAAGAATCATAACAGAGCTATTTACAGCAGCCATTAAATAAGGCAATATTTCAGCATTGATTTTGTGTCTTTCCCACTAGTGCACACGGCTTTTGATAACTCAAACCTTATGGATTTTTCTATAAACAAAAAATTAATATCTGCAGCAGGAGAGAGTGTACAAGCGGTTACAGCAGTGACAACCCAGGGCCTTGCGGGCGCCGGCTGGAGGTGGGGAAAGGAAAAAGAGGGAGAGAGAGAACTAATGCACCTGTGGCTTGTCTGCGTGGGGATTAACAAGCAGCCAGAAAAGGGTGTTTGAAGAACAGCAAATGATATGGGGTGATCTGTGCTGACCTTTCAATTGCCCATGAAGCACTCTTCATTTACTTTATTTATTTCTATTAAATTCTAACACATCTCAGGAGAGAAGCGGCTCAGTCCCCAAGGGCCCAGGCACAGCAAAGGGCTCTGCTCAGCGCAGGAGCAGCCCGAGGACGAGGGCTGAAGAAGGCATCCTCCTTCCGAATGGGAAACGCTCCTCCTCCCCCCAGCCCTAACCTGCTGCCGCCGCTGTTACCTGCAATATGCCAACACCTATTTAAATACTGTACAAGCGTTGCATGAGCCTCGTTCCGACCTCCTCCGCAAAGCACCCTGGAGGTCCGCACAAATATGCAACCGGAGCATGAGAAAAGGGTTTGTACAATGAAGAGCTGTGGTGCACATGAAGGGAGGAAGGGGGGGACTGTGGTTTGTCAGGGTGGGCTTTTTTCCCCCCTAACCAAGGGAGAAAGAAAGGAACTTTGATCAGGATTACATTTTTGCTAAGGAAGCAAGAGTTTGTTAGAGATTCACGAGAGAAAAAGCAGTCAGTTCCGAGCCGGCATGCAGGCAAACTTTAGACATTAAAGTCAGGAGCGTGTATCAGTGAGAGCACACGAAACACTCCGAGGGTCAGCACTGCAGCTTGGAAACAAAGTGATCCTCTCACATCTGATTTTGTCTGGGATTTGGCCAAGTCCTTTTGTCTCTGTTTTTTCTGCAAACCCTAAACAGACTGGGAGTGAAAACTGGAGACAGAACGAAACTATCATCTCCAAGAAACCTGCGGTCTGCAGGAACTGCTGGAGGACAAAAAGCACCCAAGGACAGCAGCAGGCACGGGGGAAGAGAAAGCAGCGCTGGAGCGGGGAAGGACGGGGACAAGGAAGCCTCTGCTAACGGCCTGGGGTTTGGGAGGATTCAAGCACCCTGAGGCTCCATAGCTTTCATCTGCTGCAGTGAAGTGATGAATACGGCAGTAAACTGGGACTTCAAGGCTTCATTGACAGAGCAGAGCAGAGCAGAGCAGACCCCAAGGCAGTTTGGAGAGCACATTGCTGACGTGCAGGAGCACCCTGCAGCCAGCTCTGGCACGGACAGGCGTTCACTGGCCAGTCTGGTTTCTGTCACCCGCTCTCCAGGGCGCTGCTCTGCCCTGTCTTCACGTGGCTGCAGACAAAACGGTGATGGCATCTGATGGCATTCTCCAGACCTCTGCACCAATCCAAAATCCCACATCTTTTTGCAGCACTATACTGAGAACATACATGAGAAAATGCCCTTTTCTGTGCCTAGCTGGAGCCAGAGCGTTTTAATCACCTGAGCTTGTGAACAGTGCCAGCGCCTTCACAGGTGGCAGAAACCAGCTCCCAGTCCATGGGCACTGGTGCAGGAAATTACGATTAATTCAGTGACTGCACACAGGGAGTGGGAAGAAAATTATACAGCCTAGCCTCATCTCATGTATCCATGGAATATTAAAAAAAAAAAAAAAAAGGTGCTACATCTTTAAAATCCTCAGCCAGAAATGTTAGAAAAATACTCAACTCAGCGGCAAGGATTGCCAGGAGAGGCAGTACTTTTGTTAAGCAGACAGCAGGGCTCCTTCCCCTGCTCTTCCCCCGAAGGCAGTATTCCCTAACCATTTCTTATGAGACCCTTTATGTATTACTCACAGTAAATCAAAGGCTCTGCCGCCGCTGAGATATAAGCCGGCAGGGCGTACGCTGCCTGCAGCGCGTCTCTGCCTCGGTGCCATTAGCTAGCAGGCAGGAAAGGCCGAGCCACGGCGCGAACCCTCTGAGATGAGCCTCCCTCCTTAATGCTCAGAGATCAGTGCCTCCTTCGGGCGGCAGCCCCAGCTCCTGCAGCTAACGTTAAGTGCCTGCGAACATCTGCAGTCAGCGCCGCCCGGCATGGCACGCCGCATGAAACTCCTGCAGCAAGACAGCATTTCAGCCCTCTGTTAGCGGTTGGCAGCGGCGTGCAGCCGCTTCGCTCAGCACTGCCCGCTCGGCCGCAGGACGTCAAGGTGCAGCTGAGCCGTCCCACTGCCGAAACAGCCCCCGGGTCCGGCTCCTGTCACCTCTGCGTGGCCCAGCCCCGCTCCCTGCCCCAGTTGCCACCCTGGCCATTGCAGCGCCGCGGTGCGACTCGGCTGGAGGACCCCCAAGAGCACGCAGGGGCACCTCACCCCGAGCCGCGGGGTGGTCAAAGAGCGGCACACTGAGGCTGTGCCAACGTGCATTGCACTTTTGCTTATTAATGTTTCTGTTTGGTTGTTTGCAAACTGTTTTGGGGTTTTGGCTGGCTGGTTTGGATCACAAATCCCTTTTTTTTGGTAGGAATGCTTGCTGGAAGAACAGTGAGATTCAATTAATAAAGCAATAGTAAATTATAAGGCAGCGATGCCGTGTGCTTTTTATAAAGACAGAGGGATCGGGGAAGCTATTACACTAATCACGGTTAATATTTTTCCGTGTCATGACATTCATATACTGAATTTATTGCAAAACAAAAATTACGTTTTATTTTTTAAGCAAAAGAAACCAGCTCATGGGATCAGTCACCGAACAAACCAATCTTTACACTAATTCAGACTTCACGTTCCTTAACAAGGCCAAGTAGGGGCAATACAGGCTTTTACAGCTCCCCCAATTTCAGTGTCATTTTTTCTGATTCTTTGTCATTTTGTATTAGTCTGATTCCATTAGAAGGAGTTACAGGAGAAGTAATGGGCAGATAAAGGAATCCAACCAAAATCTAATGGAGAAAACAGGGTTTCCTTCCATTAGCCAAGCAGTGTGACAGACAGTAATGGATTTCATACCTGACTGATGTGAAGCTTGTGAGGATAATTTCATGATAACAGTTTATCAACATATGGATGGAAGATAATGGGTAACCATCAGACAGAGCCCGGGCTACGCGTGCGCCCCCCGGCGTGTCACTTGTGAGCTGTTCCAGGCCCACACAACACCAGTTTCTCTCCCTCACTTTGATCCCCATTCGCACTATCTGCTGCAGGCAAAAGTCATGATACTGTATTAGCATGACATCGTTTTACTCTTCCATAAGCAGAAGCCATCTGTAATCCACATCCTGAGAAACTGAAGGACGCGATGCCTCATCTGCTACAGCGTTCCGGTTTAGGAAGCGACTTGCAAGTAAGATTTGGTACTGGCTCTCTCCCAGGAGCCCTCTCCAGAGTAGCAAAAAGTCACCCCCAATGGAAACTGCGCTCTTGATACAAACAATACAAATTTCATTTTAAACATGAAAACTAATCTAGGTAGCTGCTCTTTGAGCAGCAAGCCCAGTGCAGGACTTGGATTAGCAGTTTGTGCCTTTGTAAAAGGATTACTGGGAGTCCACTGAGCTGAGAGTTAATTTGAAAATAAATTTGCATCTATAAAGATGCATAATGCAAAGTGCATGATGCTCTCCCAGGCCCATACACGCTGCATCTTCATGACTCCCTTGATTAGACATGTGCTGCAAACACTGCAAAACACCAGGGATTACACTCTACCGGTGCTTTGTTTCAACAATACACATTTCTCAAAATCACAGATCTCAACCTTCATAGTGCTGTGGGCCTCAGGAAAACTAAGAGATCCACCCCAGAAAGCATCAGCTAGAGAAAGTCTCCTATGATCTCTCTCAGAGCTGCCATATAATCCTGACGTGTAATGTATAAACTGCAGATACACTCGATAATTCCTGATGGTTTCTTTTTATTCCCCTGTATTTCTTCTGGAAGGCTGTTGCAGGTTCTGTCTCCTGACAGGCTGATTTTTCTTTTTCATTTTTCATCTAAAATTATTCCTGGACTGTTTACACCCATTTGTTTTGCATTAATATTATCGAATACCTTTATTTCCATTTTATTTCAGTTTCTTCATTCACAGTGATGATATTGGCTCTAAGTTTTGTATTTCGCCTGACCAAGGAAGCTGAGAATTTTCAGACAATATATGGGACCATACATACACATGTAACTGAGTGACAAAGAGACTAAGGAGAGTTGGGGGGGAATATTTCCATTACATTTTAAAGAAGATACAAATTTTCATGGGAAACCATCTATTAGATTATGTTTTCCATCCAAATGTGGCTTTAGAAAAAAAAATATTTAAATAGCAAATTCAACAAAATAAGGCTTATTGTTGTTTGGTCTCCTTTTGTTTGATGGATAGGTGATTTTTTGTTGTAATAATTAAAGATCTGCCTAACATCCCCCAGGCAGGCTGTGGCAGCGCTGGCATTTTACATCCGTTTTTAAGCTCCTCTCCAGAGTCTCAGAGCTCTCTCCTGCTCACGGGCCGTGCCGATGCGTTCAGGCTGCCCATCCCGAAACGCCACGCACAGACCCAGTCTCGGCCTGCGGGACTTGTCCAGGACACCCTCACCAAACAGGAGCAAAAAACCAACCCCCAAAACAGTGCTTGCCGAAGGGAGCGGTTGGGAGCATCGTGTCCCCCCAGACATGCTGGTGGTGACACCGGAGCCGCGATGCCATTGCACTGCTCACACTCGGCGTGCTCGGTGGGCAGCGGGCCCCGCGGGAGCCAGAGGAGGAGGTTATCAACAGCAACTGCCAAGAAAAGAGCAGTGAGTTGCAAGTGCAAACAGAGTGCCACCAAGAGTTAAAGCACTCCAGGCACTACAGGCAGCGCGTGCTGCCGGCTCTTGGCGGCGGTGGCCAAGCGCGGGAGCAGCTCGGTGCTCGTAAGGCGGGCATGCACACGGCAGGCGTGATGGATGGTTCGGGTCAGAGCCCTGGGAGGGCCGAGCGGCCCAGAGTGACCGATGGCTCCTTCCATCTGCCAGGACAGGAGTCCATCGCGACACCCGGAGGGCAACTCCGGGAATCACCTGGCGTGACAAAGACTGGAACCTGGGCACGGCAGGCAGACAGCGTGCACGGGGCCAGCTGGCCTGGGGAAATGCTGACTGGGGGAGGATGCAGTTTGAGTGTCAGTGCTCCAGACAGGGCAAGGAACGTGTCCTGTGAGTATCAGCTCTGTGGGACACGTCCCCTCTGACATGACCTGGGCACAGCTCGTTTGTTGTGGGTGCTGCTCTCTGGAACCGGCCACACCATTCCGGCACGGGAAGAGCACAGAGTCCGGCCATGCTCATGGGCTCCCAGGACACCCCAGGGTGAGGGGCACGGCTGAGCCCAGCCTAGCGGAGCTGATGCCGCAGAGTGGACACTGCCACATCAGGTCCATCAGTTCTCCTGACTCTGCCACAGGACTGACAGAGCTCTAACACAGCCATTGTAGAGACAAAACGTTCCATAATGCTATGGGCCCGGTTTTCAAAACTCATCACCAGCTAACGCAGACATTCATTTTTAATGGGTGCTTATACTCCAGCTAGTCAGCTGCTGAAAACAATCAGGATATGAGACAAGTGTTCTTATTTGCATCTACAATTCTTTCTGAGATAGCAATCTGCAGAAAAGGAACCCCTTTTTGCTCAGATATGAAACAACAGGAGTTTATCAATTTATTTCTGATAAGAACACAGATCCAGCACAACTATGAGGATTTTTTCCCTAAACAAATCCCTCTGCTTAGAAATATATTTATAAAGCATCCCAGCCGGTCCCGGCAAACAGCCTCAATTGTGTCATGTACCACAGCACAAAACGGAAAGTGCAATCCCGGGCAGAGCACCCCCCAGTTACGCAGCCATCAGCGCCTGTCCTGGGGACACCGAGCTCCTCTAACAGAGACACTGCTCCCCCCTGGAGCCTGTCCCCAGCAGAAACCCGTGTTTGTTCTGCGTTCAGAAATCCCCTCCTGACACACGCAAGCACACTATCCGTTCAAAAAGAGCTTCTCCCACCCACTCAGCTCCACATACAAGTGACGTATTAGGCCACCAGGCAGAGTATCTGTGAGCCAAAAGGTGTCAAATTCTGTATGTCACTGCGGTGTTTACAAATACCATCTTTCCCCTGCCCGGGAGCCAGTTAATTGCAAACCAATAGAAAGAAATGTGCGTGCAACCTGGTTAACAAAGAAAAAACAGTTATTTCTACAATATGCCGCCCCTTTTTCACCCACTGTTTGTTTTTCAAAGATGGGGGGACTGGTCCATCCCTTGTTTTTAGGTTTTCTTGTAGAAATGAAGTTTGTAACTTCCC
Organism: Vanellus vanellus; assembly: GCF_965231255.1. NCBI lineage: Eukaryota > Metazoa > Chordata > Aves > Charadriiformes > Charadriidae > Vanellus > Vanellus vanellus. The sequence goes on along the minus strand of NC_138927.1, from coordinate 7,810,871 downwards.
CTACCAGTTGTGCACTCCATCCTCACAGGAGGGCACAGAGCTGCCGTGCTGCCCCACTGACCAGCACGAGCTTCAGCTGTAGGACCAAACCGTCAGCGCAGTTACAGGGCTTGTTTCCAGCCACCGCCCTCCCTCACCCACTAACGAGAAATTCGCCGTCTGAAGCTTTCTGTGGAGACAAGTCATTGACTGTTTTGACCATATGCAGCAATAACCACCCAAAACTCACCCTTACAAAAGGCCTTTATAGCACACGGTTACGTATGTGACATAACGCTGTTCCTCCCGCTCATACCCATATGCACACCCAGCAAAGTGTATAAATAAATAGCCAGTGTCACACGATTTATCTTCATTTGTCAGGAGTGACAGGATAACTCACTTGTGACTCCCCTGCTCCATCCTCTCCTCACTCATGAAGATTGATGCTCTCACAGATATTCCCCATCATGTATTTTTATAGCCAGCTAGATGCAGGAGTTCCTTGTCTGCCGGGGGCCGGGCGGTTGGTGGGGACCCGGGGCAGCCACGGGAGCTGCCCCCACAGGGTCCCAGCCTGGGGCCGCAGGGACACCCGCCCTGCCTGCGCCTTCCAGACGGTGTTTGCTTCATTTTCCCTCTGCATTACAGGCTATTACCACAGCTTTGCTACAGCAATTTGTCCTACACGGCAGCCTGCGTTCTCCATCACGCTGTCAAGCCTCAGCCCAGCACCTCCGGTTACCCAGAGGGGACAGGACTGCCAGGCGCGATGCAGGCAGGGCGGACGGACAGGTACCTGCCTCCAGTGCCGCCGGGCAGGTGCCCTCCACCAGCCAGAGGAGGGCCCAGCTCTGCCCACCCACGCTCCTGCTCCACAACACTGCTTTTTGGTGGCCGTGAGGGAGGGTGGGAAGGGGACCAGGCTCAGACAACGGGCCATGGCAGAGCCGGAGCACTCGGCCTGTCGTGCAGCCACTGCCCTTCCACCCCGCTGCTGAAACACCTCCCCCAGGCTGCAGAAGCACTCGGCCCTTGAAGCTGTTTTGGCCCTCAAAGAAAGGAAGTTTTATTAGTACCTGTGTGCTGGGGCTGCTCCTGCCCAGCTGGGCCCCGCTCTCCTGCCAGCGAGGAGCCTTCAGCGCAGAGAAGGTCGTCTCACCGAGCATCTCCTGTTTCCATCATCTCTAACACAACAACCTCCTCTGCTCACCAACGCCCGCCCCGTGCGCAGTGCCCGCCATCCCGGGCTCTGGCCACCGAAGGGGATGGCCCTGGCGTTAGCCCCCGCGGCAGGGACGCTGAACCAACCCCTCCAGTTAGACACGCGCTGCTTTGCTGGATCAAAGCCCAAAGAACAAAAGTTTCCAAAGTGTTTCTCGAGCTTTCCCTGTTCCGCGGGCTCTGGGGTCTCACCGTTCGGCTGTTTGGTCCAGTGGGTTTGGAAATTACTCACAAAAGCTGCTTATTTCAAACACAGCTGGTGGTAAGGAAATACATTTCAATACTGTCTTATGGCCTGCAAGGATCCCAGGAGCTTTCTCTGCCTGTAGTTATGATTACCGGGGAAATGCATAATGGAATGAGCAAACAGTTTAATCTAATACACACCTGTATAACGACAACATTAGTAGTTGCTATGCAGCATAACAAGCACAGCACCTTCCCTGGTTATACAGGTGCTCCCCAGGTTTTTAAATGAGATTGTATGTCCCCTGTAATTATCACACAGTGCTCGGTGTGCCGATATCTAACATGTATTTCTAGCATTGCTACCTGGCAAGAAATATTGGAAACTCCCCAGAGAACCGAATTATCTTAAGGATGGCGTAAAGGATAATGACAAGATTACAATTCACATGGTGAAAATAATAATGAATTAAGGTGATGGTATTCCTCAACTTTATTTCCAGCCTGAATGAATTGAATTTGTGCCAATTTCTTTTCTTGCTGCTGGCTTGTTAGATGGGGTTCTGCTAGAGATGGTAGCGCTGCCTGAAACTTTGAAATGTTACAAGACAGCAATTTTTATATTACTAATTTGGCTACACATCCTTGAAATTACAAATAAACCAAAAGTTCAAGTGTCAATGCTGTAAATACCACCAGAAATCTTACCTAATATTAATTTATTCATTTAATTTTAAAAAAGAGAACTTACTTTCTCTCCCGTGAAAATTCGCTGCAGGCTTCAAAACATGGTATCATCTTTTATTGAGTTGGTTTTTTTAGGAAACAGATATTTTCAATGCCACATGAATGTGGCTTGGCATATTCATCAGGCTCTTGCCAGGGCTCACTCATTAGCTGCTTCCATTAGTCAATCTGGCATTTTACCCACTCTGTTTCATTTTTACCCCCACTGCTCAAAATTTTAGATTTAGATTTTCTTTCTTCCTCGGTCTGGACTCAAAGCATGCTTGCTGGTTTTCTGATTTAATAGATTTGGAAAAAAAGGTGTGGGTGCAATGTCAGAACGCCCCGCTCCAGGAGAAACAGAAGTGCGAGGAAAGGCTTGGGTAAAATCAAGTCGAGAGCTATCACACTTACAGTAAGATTACTGCAGCTGACCCAGCTAATAAAAATTCTGACTGCAAATGTTCAATGTTAATTTGTCTGCGAGAATTGATGTATATTAACACAGCCTAAGGAACACGCTGTGAACATTTAGAGCTGCAGCTCTCACACTGCGAGGCTGACGGAAAACCAGGCCTGGGTTTGTGCTTATTCTTGCCAACATATGCTAATAGCAAAATATTTTAAAGTTATTTTTATTTAAGACCACTGTGGACTAATTCAGAATTAATCCTAAACTCATGTAGCAAAACACAGGAAAAAGGGGCTTGCCCTTAACTATTTATGTACCTTGACTGCGAAACTAGGACATACATATTTCAATCCGGCAAAATAATTCAGTTCAGGACATGGGATCGCGTGCGCAGTTGAAGTTTAGCATGAGCACTACGATGGGCTGGGGCCAGGAAGCGGTATCAGATCTCTCGCCAGTGCCGTAGACAACCAGTCTCAAATCACTGACTTTTTTTTTTCCCATCTCCTGGGCCAGGGTTTCGACCCAGCAGGTACCGCAGCAGGACCCCCGCTCCGGGCCCGTGCTGGCACACAGGGCAAGCACCGCTCCCCTGCCCTGGTCTCCCCAGCCCTCCGCAGGTCCTCCCTTCAAATAGTGTGTGATGGCTTCTTAGCGTGATCCTTTTGCAAATTACATAATTATCTGAACAATCGTGTAATAACATTATTCTTTATTGCTAATAGCCAACCCCAAAATGGAAAAGACCTTGAGATGCAATAGGTGGGAGGAAATGATAGCTCCCTTCTAAAGAAAATAAGGCATTTACCTTATAAATATAAAATGATCAAATAAAGCAATGAGTGCAGAATTGCACATCTATAGAGTGATTCACCTCTAATTGGGTTGTTCTGAAAGCAAATTAACTTTGAAATGAGGAATGCTAAAAAGATTTCAAAAAAATATGGAATCCTAATTACTGCAGAGGAAGGAGCTTGGCAAAGTTTAGCCAAACACCGGTACAAATGTGCACAGAAACCATGACACAGAAGCCCACACCTTAGTTGCTTTATTTTTTAAAAGACACTTTCTGAAGGACCAAAACCACAGAAGCTTCTTTTTCCTCCGTGAAAAGGTGACTCACTTCCAGCTACCAAGTCTAAAGCAATTTCTGGTAGGCAGGGAAGTAAGTCAGAAGCCGGACACCCCTCCTGTGGCACGGTCGCTGCTCCAGGCTCTGCTCTGCGATGCGCCTGACAGCGCCCGGCCTGGCAGCGACGCTGTAGCAGCCCCTGCCCACTTCCCCAGCTGAACCAGAGCAGACCCTTAGCAGGTCCGTCACGGGCCATGGAGGTGGCGAGGCCACAGCCGAGCCGTCCTGGCACGGTGTGCTGTGTGGGACAGGCGCCCGCATTGCTCTCAGAACGGTGCCGTGCTTCTGGGGAGGCTTCCAAACCTCCGCCGGTCACCTCCAGAGCAGCCCAAGCTCCCCCATCATTCGCATTCTTCAGCATCAGTGCCGCGTATTGGATTCGATCAGATTCATACCTACAGCCATTTTGCTCCTTGAGTGTTCTGACTGCAGGTTATACAACTACTCGCAGCCGAAATTACATTGCCTACAGCCTTTTATTGATAGACTGGCAAGGTAATTAAAAAGGAGGCTTTTCAAAAAAATCTTGTATAAACACTGGGAGAATAAATCCATATGATTACTCTTTCAGCTCTAAGAAGGACAGAGGAGAACATCCTCACAGTTACAATGATGTCCTAAAAAATCTATTAAAACTGATAGTGCCACATATCTTATGTATTATGAATGTATTAATATGTAATAGTTTTTTATAAATATTAATAAGACCTCACATCTAAAGAAGCAGCCTGGAACTTACATTCTTAATTAATCCAAAATTCACATCATCTCTAAAAATACATACGCATTTCATTATTTTAGACCAATGCCTAGAAGCATATAGTTGCAAAAATATCTACCAGAAGGGAACGCAAACCCAGTCGCTCCCGCTCCCCCCTTCTTCGTGGTCCCTGGAGTAACCTCTGCAATGGTCCAAAGGAGCATCGTCTCTCGCGGTGGAGACCCAGGCAGGCATGGCTCCACGGAGGAATGATTCTCACATGGAAACGGGGCACTCCGCAGCTGCGTCCCACGGTACAGGAGAAGACACAGTGCCCTCCCTACAAAACTGATGGACTAAACTGAAACAACACTGCGGCGGTATCGGGCACTAGCCGCTATCAGGTACTGTAGGTGTGGTGGAGAAAAAGCAATCAAGAGATTACAACTAAAAGGAACTCGTGATTTCAGAAATTCTGGCATTGCCATGTGCTGGGGAGACAGAAGGAACATCTGCCCACGAACTGGCTAATACAGGACAAATGGGTTTGATTGGAAAGGGGCAAATTAGTAGCTGCTTGCATGCAAAATCGTTTGAAATTTTTCACAAGAATTACTCTGCTTTTGTTTAAAACATTCTCCTGATTCCTGTTCCATTCCTTCCCTGCTGAAGGATTTCTTCAGATACCTCTCCTTCGCCAACCACTAACAAAGCTTGCTGAGGGTTCAAATCTCTCTTCTCTAATGCTTTCCAGACATAAAACATTTTACTGCTAGTTGAATTCCTTTCACTGACTAGAATTTGTGCTCATCTCTCAAGGATGCTTTTAAAAACCTCATGAGAACGATTTGGTCTGGATAATGCAGAAGACTAAGTACAATAGCAAGAATTTCACCTTTAGTCACCGGCTGCAATTTAGAATTCAACAGCTCAGAAGAGCTATTCCGAATAAATCGGTGCACAGCTTCACATGGACGTTTTATATTCTGTTTAAAAGGGGATGGTGTAGGCTTAACTCAGCTCAGCTGGGACCAAAAAATAACGAGATACATCCTTCTGTAGACCAAAAGAAGAGCATCCTCCATTTAGGGCACTTAGTTTTAAACCAGTGCCCCCTGAGAAACGGGCACCGGGGTGTTCTCCTCTGGGCTTGTGTGGACAACAACTTCCCTTCCCCACCTGTCCGTTTCTAGCCCGGCGCACGCGTCCTCAGGCCGAGGGGCCGGTTCAGTGCGCGGTCAGACCCTCTGCCAACCAGCAGATACAGCAGTTAAAAACACTACAGAGGAAAATTGCTCAGTGAAAAAAGATGCAGGCATGAAAATTGGATGAGGTCTTTCCACTAACACAAAATTGTGTAGCAGACAAAAGAAAACAGTGGGGCTAACAGCATTTATTATTGTTTTATCATCATTATTAAGCACTTTCTGCCACGACTGAGCCCTCAGCTGCAAACAGCTCAGCTGCTCAGGTTCAGGACTACCAGAAGTGCGGACTGTGGCTAGATGGATCCGCAGTGAATTTCCCTCTCATTAACATAAATCCAGTGTTGACATCTGAGAAGGAAGAATAAGTTCTCTGTGTCATTATCAAAAATATTACAAAGACACTATCATTACACAGTGTTTTATTGCTAAATGACTTTAAGATATGCCCTATAGATCTTTCTCCATTAATCAATAAGATAAAATACTAATTCTAACTGCAAAAAGATTTTAAATGGTGTTCAAGTGAACACAGAGCTGTTCTTGGAGAAAAAGCAATGGACTAAAGTATTGACTGTTCATATATAACAAATACGTTAGGAAAGCATCGATCTGAATTTTGTCACCTTAGTTATACTTTGTACATCCTTTAAGCTACGTAAAGGATATACCAATTAAATTGGTTGGGCAGCCACTTTTTCTGGCAATACATCAATGGGTTTATATAGCATGCTTTCCATACGCACACATACATTTTTATATCTATGAACAAGAGAGAACTTGAATCTATCTACAGACAACACAGACCAGTCCGTTCTCCCAGAAATTTTAGTCTGGTGTCTAAAGAATGATACAGGCCAATACTAACAGAAAAACAACGCATCTCTTCTCAGGGTCAAGCATTTGCTCGCATACTAAGTGATTTAAATGGGATGACTGAGTATCACTGCACCACCCGGATCAACTACCACCATTCAAGCAGCTACTGGTTCATGTGGGCCCTGAGCTGGGTGTGTAGAGACAACAGCAACACAAAGAATGTATATATAATGAAGACTTAAATGTTAAAAGTTAATAAAGCATTGTATACGTAAATATAGTAACATATGCAAAGAGTACAATGAAATAATATATTTTTATCTTATTTGACCAGCTACTAAATATATATACACATTTTATTTCAAGCAAACTCAGGATTTGGTGTTTAAAAATTAAATTCTCCCTCTCTGCGTGAGTCACTGTCTTGTTAACTGGTGACCTACTTAGCTGGTAGGCTTTGCCATTGTTTCGCTTTCTGTTCTCCATTGATCAGATTTTTGCTGCAAGCACAATCTTCAAGACTTTCCTCCTGGGTTCACATTTAACTCATCTCTTGCATTTTCCGTGGGTTATTCTAAGAGGCACTTTCACACTGTCATCCCATATAGAAACTGATGCCTTTTAGATGCCAGTTGAAACATTCTCCTTTTTGCTGTACCTACCCTATTATGCCTAATACAGTCCCTTGTTAGATGTGCATTCAAAGCCATTTATAAGGCACGAATACAAAAAGATCCGTTCATTGAACCATATGCTATGAATATACAGACCCTTAAATGTTGTACTTCCTATCAAAACCTGTCAAATAATTAAACACGCACATCACAAGGTGAAACAAGCTTCATGGCAGTAATTTAATTCATTATTTCAGTAGACACTGGCACTTCCTAAGCACTGAAGGTACATTTGTCTTCATACCAGATCTGCCTGCGTCAAATGGGGGTAATGAGGAGAGCTGGAGGAACTCGGGAAAAATCCTCTTAACAAGCTTTCCTCTCAGCCAGGCAGCACGTTAGCACCAGGGAATAATCCCATTCTTCCTTGATAGAGAGCGTGTGTGTGGTTTGGGAGGTGTGTGGGGGGGTGTGTGTTACACTAAAATACTAATTTTAATACTAAAAACCCTTGAATTTCTTATAATACCTGTTTGGGTTTTGTCTTTCCAAAAAGCCACTCATCCCCAAAGTTCAACAGCATGGTTATCCTGAAAGCAAACAAAGAAAACCCCGGAACAGCCAACCCTCCTCTGCAGGCAACCTCCAGCTTTTCCCCGTTTTGGGTTAGGAGCAGACTGGGAGGACCTGTGGCCTGACTCGACACAGCCCACAGCGCTGCTCTGGGCACACCTTCGGCGTCGGCGGGTGAGCGGCTGTTCCCCAGGAGCTGCTAATTCAGATGTCCCTTCAGAACGCACAGATCTGCAAGTCAGCAAATTCCAGTGGTTGTGTGCGAAGGCACTGGGCGACGGCACGGAGCGCGGGGGTTTGTCGGGGAAATCCCTCCACTGCTGTGTCTCTACAAACACCACACGCAATCACTAATGAAGAAAATTATTCTTTCTCCAGAAGTTTCTCCCTATGGGCACTTCTGTCAATTAAGTCGGGTGATACTACTTATTAGTGTTTCAAATTCCCATTATAATTTCAAGGAATTCATTTCCTCCAGGGATCTCTCAGTATGAGGGACGTGTTGCCCCCCGGGTCTTACTCCGTGAGTAGCCCCTTGGTAAAGCCCGTTGACAAATGAGAATTGCAACATTTCACTGAGGTGTCCTCTAAAAAACACTCCTGGTGATCTTTACATGCAACAATTAGTGCAGAGGCCAGCATTTCATCTGACACCGGTTCCTTACACTTGCTAAATGCCACTTTCTTAAATTTTTCTAATGACCTTTTTATGCCTTTCTACTTTTCTCTCCTTGGTATTGGAACAAGATGCCCAGAGTCTCTTGGGAGAAAAGAGAATTGAACACTTATTCTGTGGCACTTCAGAGAAGTGGTCTCCAAAAAACCTAACCTCTACCACCTTTGGAGACATAACTAAATGTCACCAAGGAATTTCTCATCTCTTGGGGCAAATTAAACAGAGATTGGCCTCAGTTGCACATTTGACAGCTGCCATTCAAACTTCCAAGATATCTTTTTTCCCCACCTTCACCTGGCAATTCGTGCTCTGCTGAGTTCCCAGTGGGTCGATGCCACCTGCTGCTGTGGCACCCGCAGCCTTCGAGAAAAAAGGTCCCAAACCCTGAATTAATGTTACAGTCACACTGAGACCAGGCACCGCATGAGCAAGACGGTGAGGGAAGGATGCACTGCGTCTGCTTCTGCCCAGTTCATCAAGGTTACAGGCACTGCAGTGCTTTTGTATAAAATCCTGTTTCCATTACTACACCGTAAGTTTTGTTTCTCTTTAAATGTTCATTTCCAAATAAATCATTTTCAAATGCCACAGTAAAACCCATCTTTTTTAAATTCTAATTGCTCTTTACCATTTCTTAAGTTTCCAGGTGTAAGACTATAGTTTAACTCTTATTGAGGTTTTTTTCCTTCTTTTTTGCCTGCAATGACTGCAAGGAAAAACAAGGGAGATAATCTGCCCCCACTGAACGTATGCTGCTTACTCTGCGCTGTGGCTATTCTTACTAAAGGAGGTTACTCTATACTTAGGGCTGATTAAAGCCTTGAAATTCGGTAGATTAGATTACTCACCAGATACTGGAACTAACAGTAGTTGCTTTCCACATTTGGGGGAATGAGCAATAGCATAAAGCTCGAGAGAGACAGAACTGATTCTTTGAATTAAACAACCTGCAGATGAATTTCTGTGGCTGGCACCCAACGTGGGGCACAGCACGAAGCGCGTGGGGCGCAACCGTGGCATGGGAAGTTCCCCACAAATCGCTTGTTTTGCAAAGCCAATGCATATTTTGCTAATTCCCTCTTTAGGCAAAAATGCAATCTGACACAGCAGTGGACGCGGGGAGCTGGGCAGACAGCGCGGGCAGTGCCGGGGCGCAGCGCGCAGCCTCCTCGCCCCTCCGCTGCCCCAGAGGGGAAATGCGACAGTGTTACCCCAACTTCACTCCTGCAGCCTAAGAGAGCACCGCTCCCCGAGCCTGGGAACATGCGGCTCCTTCAGCAGCTCTTCCACGAGATACCTGAGGAAGCAGCCCAGGGTGTCTCCCAGTCGTCTCCTGCCCACACCTATTCTGGAAGGAACAGCTGTGTGGGAGAAGCTATACTTAACGCCTTATTGGGACTAATTGATAGGGCCTTGCTCTCCTGCCTCCTTTCATTAGGAATTATCACTATCCTAAATAAAATGAATGAACATGCCATGCTCTGTCCTGCTCCCGCAACGCATCTTCATCATTTTTTGCATTCATTTTCAAAAATTAAAGGAAAAATTACAAGACACAGCTCCTACCACATTCCTCATGTGTTTCCTGTATGGCCTTACAGAGCTGTTGAAATAATATTAGCAGAGCTTGTTAACCAGCTGATTGATAACACCTTGAAAAGCTAATCCACACTGAAGAGAAGATGCTGAGTGACAGGACTCGAGTTGCAAGCTGTAAGAGTATTTCCTCTGCGCTCGCTGGTTGCCCTTGAAAACAATTTCTGTTACGGACATTCTGTGCTTATTGGTATACTAACCAACTTCATATATTTGCAAATGATGCACAGGTTTCTATTGGCGATTACTCCATCCTAGGAGTGCCCTTGGTAATCTCGTGCTCGGTCATGTCCCCTTGCAGAGCACACAGCTCAGCCTGCGAGCGCCAGGGTGACAAAGCTGAGGCTCGCACTAATGTTGCAGATCAATCACTTGACTGAAAGATACACAGACACAGAAAACATGTTTTATACCTGTCATATTCAAGGGTAAACTTCCAGCACTTGAGAAAGCTGCTCAGATAACTCTGAAAAGTAGACAGTTGTGCTAGCCTCGGTGTCTAATCAAAAGAAAAATATGTTGTCTGTCTAACAATACCAACAATTTTGAGTCTCCTCAAAGCAGTTAACCCATGGGCAGAGATCAAAGGCATCTGAATTTTGGCTAAGAACTAACTTCTCTGATTGAAGACCCGGGATGTAAATTTCAGTCATTGAAAAGTCAAGCTGAGCCATCAAACAAAAAATAGTGTCTATACCCTGACATATCGGGGAATAGACATTGTACTTCTCAGGTGATAAACAACTGGAGAGCACAAGCTTCAGATCATGAGAAACCTTCGTGCTTTATACTACAGTCTCGTTACAGCCATCGGAAAGTTGAGACAAACTTTATTTTAGGACGTTAAGAGTTGAAGGTCGTGCTGCACATCACCAGAATGAAAAATTCTTATTTCGCGTAGAAAGTCCTAGAATAATACCTTTTGATTGATGCTGCAATTGTCTACACTGGATTAAAAAGACACAACGTACGGTGTGAAACAGCTGATGACATCTTTTCAGCACCCACCTCTGCTGGCAAGGACTGGACTAAGAACTTGTTGAATAGTAACCAGTGGAAATCATTCCATCAACTTTTTCTTTCAAACAAAAAATGTTTTAAATTGTAGCATTAATGGAAATTCTATTTGTGGAGATATTTACATTTTTCTTCCAAATTCAGCGCTTCAGGCTTTTCCACAATCTCCCTGTCATATCCTTGGTCTTGTCCACTGTCCTCCTGTGTCTCATGACGCATAGAGGGTGGCACCGTTCTGCCGCTCTGAGAGCATCTCCTGGGCTAACCTCAACTCCTGCCAGCATGGGGGAGATGCCGTGGAAAGGAGAGAGGAGGGAGACGTGTCCGAGATAACTGCACAGATGCTCCTTTCACCCAGGGTCTCCTGTGCCGCTGTGATGTTGCACACTCATTCATGCACAAGTTCAGATGCCACAGCAGTCACGCGTCATTATATCATTATTTTAAGCATGAGACCAAATCCATCCTCCGCACTTGCACCCCAGACAGCGCGTTAGTACAGACCTCCTGTACGGCCCATCTTCTCTCAACGGTGCTACAGAGAGGAGCAGCACAGCACCAGGCAACCTCACCAATAGGTGTCCTTTTCACATGTCTAATCCTGCCAAGAATTTACCCCACCACGCAGGAAAGGCACAAGGCAAACGCTCCCGCCTGGTGCATGTGCAGCGTCGGCTGAGACTCGCGGGGTGGTCAGGCGGCTCAGGGAACAGTGGCCCCTCACCCTGTAACTGGGGGCACACTCAGGTCTTCTGGGCTATTTTTTTTTTTTCTGCTAAGGAAACAGGGCAATGTGACTCTGCTTTATGCCAGTCTGTTTTCCCGCCCCCCTCCCCCGGTACCCCTTTCATTCCCTTCCCTGGTTCAGCCACCTCTGGCGCAGAGTAGAGATGTCAAACTTTTGTTGCAACTGACTTCAGGAGAAGAGGTGTTTGTGTAGAGGAGAGAGATAACAGCGGTACTACGGAAAGAAAGCTGTGAGCTTGTGCTCCAGGCTTTTGTCAAACACCAGAGAACTTCTAGGGGCAGAGGAGAGAGAGTAAGGAAGGACGCTTTGAAAGCTCCAGGCTGCAAGTCAGAGCTCATGCCTCATTAGACAGCAGAGAATCCAAATACAAGAGGTACATCTATAAACAAGAATCAATACGCGGACCTTGTTTAATTCAGCTGTTCATGGAGCATGTTTTCATTACCGTCATGAATTAGGATTTTCTTCTGTTATACAGCAACCCACTGAGGGTAAAAGGGGAGCTTTCGAAATACAATTATGCCAAAGCTGAAGTCAAGGCTCAAGGAACACTGTCAATAAAATGAAGGTTTGAGTCGGTTTTGTAAAACAGTGTTGACATCTGGCCAATGTGCACGGGATGGCTCTTGCTGTTCATTAAAGCTCTTTCAGACCACTCTGCAGTATAAAGAAGCACTAAAGAGAGACTAAGCGCTGAGAGAATCAGGCCCCTTCTTGGTTTACTGCATACTACAAAAAAGACAATTCGCAGCTGTTAAATTACACTGTAATTTGTCAGCACCTCTTCGCTTTATATTTAGAAGGACCGATTGATATTTCAGTGGCATCAGTACATATTGGAGATGCAATTAGGTGCTATCTTGAGTTAATTTGCCTTTTAATTTAACTTTTCCCATTTAAAACTATGTCTCTTAAGAAACCAATGTTGCAGTTCTGGGATCAGGGTAAAGAGCACTAAATATCAAAACCTCCTCAGTCTCCAGGGAAAGATCAGAGCCTTTTGGGGTTTCACACAGATTAGCATATATTGGACTACTGATGTCAAGTGCCAGGTTAGGTCTGCCATTTCTGATCAGTGGGAAAATCTTCAAACTGGGCGGGCACAGTAGGTGACGATTCCTGCAGTTAATCACAGAATCGTCTGGGTTGGAAGGGACCTCTAAGATCATCAAGTCCAACAGTTAACCTAACACTGCCAAAGCCACCACTAAACCACATCCCTCAGCACCACGTCTACCCTGAGAAGGATGGACTGAAGGATCAAGACCCTGCAGGATCAAGACCTTTCCATGCAGAAATCAATTAAAATATCTGCATGAATTGATCAGATTTCACACATGCATGTAATGTAACACAGAAAATACCTTAGAGAGGAAGCGGCCAAATAAAAACCTTAAAACAATTTCCAGTATCTGTATTTTTGTCTTTGTTACAGTGACCTCCAGAGGTACTAGGTAACAACTGAAGTTCCCAAGTAGGAAATGACAGAGTTCACTCCCACAAGACTGTAACTGCAGCTCAGTGCTGTACGAGTTACTGGCTTTTATGAGAAGCATAAGATGGAAATTCCATTGAAACAAGTTTATTGGAATAGAACCCACATCCCCATACATGCAGCCTGCCTGCAAAAAAAAAAAAAAGACGACTAATTAAATATGCTATTTGTTTGAACGGTTCTTCCTCCCGTGCCTGCCACCGGCTCTAACATTTCTGAAATGCAGTGTCCTAATGATCCCAGGCTGCCGGCCGGCAGACGAAAAAACCAAAATAATAACACAATGCTCTAGTCTCCCTCTTAATAAATAACCGGTGTGTTTGCTGAAGGACTCGAATAAGGAACGCAGTTCTTACGATTGAGGTTGCACCAGGAACAAATTTACAGTGACACTAGGCAGTCTAGTGACAGAGGCAGAGCAGCAACCCAAAGAGAGAGAGGGGAGAAAGAACCATCTGCCTGCTAAATCGTACCGGCTTTAATCAATACCTGAAGGTTACTGTACTTGAGGAGATGCAGAGTATTGCTCATTCTTGCCGTACACACCTCCCTGGGAACAGCCATACTGCGGTTTGCTTGTGAATCCTCTCATCTCCCCCCCATCAGCAGCTGCATCATTGTCTCATAAGTCTTTTTTTCTTCTCCTCAGATAAATCTGTTCTGTGTCGTGGCATTTCACTCCAACCTGGATCCCCACCGGCTTCACTGCCCTGTAACAATCAGGCCGCCAGCAGTTTTACAATTAACACACAATGTTTGATTGTGGTAAACAGATTTCTACAAGACAACAGCAAAACCGGAGCTGCTATCACTGTATCAGCCTCTCAGCTGACAGATGGATAATTTTCTGACAATTCCGCACAAAAAGTTGCAGTGTTTAAGGACAAACTCTCTAGGCGCCATAAGAGCACAGGTTATCTGCCGGGATTTTCCCAGGAAGCCATGTGAAGGCAGAGCTGAAGGAGCCAGCGTGGCCCCGCAGCGGGCACCTGAGCTGCTGCCGCGGCCGCCTGTCCCGGCCCCGCGGTGCTGCGTCACAGCCAGCCCCGGGAGCGATGCTCCCGCCAACGCCGGGACGAGGCAATAAGCAGGAGGGGGTTTCACTCCAGCTCCTCCGACAACCACTGCAGACACACCATTCCCATCCACATTAACTGAATGGCATTAACAACGAATTACAGCCGCTGTAAGCAAGAGGATATGGAAGGATGGATTTGGTTGCATTTACTAACCTAGTTTTTAGTTCCTAATACAATTTCCCATCTAGGATGGTGTTTATAAAGAACATTATGCAACAACTCATTAAATTCTTCATAACTGCAGCACTTTATTCCAGTTTAAATTGCAGACATAGCCTATTTTTATGCAAACAAATACTTTCTGAACAACTTTGAGCTCCCATGTACACTAATTAAATCTGCCACATGCACAGTGGAACCTTAAATTATATTTGCTCAATCCTTCAGCAGTGAACGGTGCTTTGAACCGAGTACACGATGAATGAATCGCATTCCTTGGCCTGCTTAGGGGAAAGAAAGAGGGAATTCCTCCAGAGCACCTTAAATTCAATTCCTGCTCATTTTCTGTTGAATTGAAAAGTCAGCCTGGTGGACAAGCGTCACACCAGACTCAGTGTTTACAGGGGATATTCTGCTTCACATGGGTATCACGGAGCATACTGGGAACAGAGCGAGGCTGAAAAGGACAGAAATGGTGCAGGAGGAAATGCACCGTCTTGTCCTGCACAAGGGAGGGAGAGGATTCATGGGAATATTTCTGCAGCAATCCCACCATTTCTGGTTCAGAGATGGCACCCCTCAAAAATCCACGCAGACCCTATTCACACACTTTAGCTGACTGAAAATCCACATCGTGGTGTAGTTTATCTCAGAGGCTACAAAAGCAAGAGATGCAAACAGCGGCAGAGAAGACTGGCGTAGCCCGCGAGCTCACCTCGTCTGGGTTGTGGCATGTGCCCTGCAGCCGCCAGCACCTGGGGCACGCGTGGGTCCTCCTCTGGGGAGAGATCCGCAGGTTATCTGCCTGGCTGAGCGCAGGGGCTCGGGGACGGGGATTTCCTTGGCTGCTGAGTTAATTAGCTATGTCAGTGACCCTGCTGCGGAGGAGTTCACCAGGGAAACCCTGCAAGGCATCTGTACTCGCTCGGAGTGTTTCAGCCGCGGGAATAACCCATCCCACAGTCAGGTCGTGCATCCTTTCCTCTACGTGCAAAAGCTCTTGCTCACTCTAAACACTTTATTACTGTATGGGGAATAGCAAAGTATTGGAGTTAAAGTGGTGGCTGACTGGGAAAACACATTGCACATTTCCTAGCTTTAAATAGTAAGAGTCAACGGGAATAGTCTTTAAGCTCTATTACAGTAATGTGCACTGTGTTTGTTGTGGACACAGTATATTTCCGATTACCCTGTGTTTCTGGAGACCAGCATGCATTATTCATAGGGGGAGATTGAGTTAGAACAAAAATATCCCTTCAGTTTGTACCACTGAGCTGCAAAAGACTTTTCCCTCCCAGTGCTTGCTCTGCTTTTTAAACACCCGGCGTCTTCCATGTGTATTCCCTGCAAAGCACTTAGCACATTTTGCTCAAAATAAATAATAAATACAAGTACTCAGGTTGGACAGCACCTCCCTCCTCCCCAGCTCGTCTTTACCCTTCCCCACCGGGTATTACCTCCGCAGGGAGGGGAACAGCGGGGGCCACGCTCAAACCACCTTTCCCCCAGCGCCGGGGCAGACCCCACCCTGGACGTGGGGCAGCACGAGAGATGGGAGACCACACTCAGGCACACGGGCAATGCCTAGCTTTCCTCCCAAACCCTCAAAGATTTACATGTAGAGGGTCCAACAGGCAGAACTGGGTCGTAACTTCTAGGGTTTTGGTATTTCCTTCCTCAGAATGCCGTTGCCTGCGTTCACCGAACCCACAGCGGCTGCAGAACCTGGCCGGGGCTGCGCTCGGGGACAAACTGCTCTGCGCCCCCAGCAGCAGCGGGATCCCCGCGCACCCCCAGCTCCTGTTCCTTCTCCAGGGGAAGGGCGGGGGGGAACCAGTCGACTTCATTGCTCAAAAGCTGACTGACCTCTGCAAGGACTGTTTTCCTTTAATGCATTACCGCAGGAGCTGAAGGATGCGCTTGCATGCAGAGCAGCCCCTGCCCGGCACCCCGCTCCCCCCGCAGCAAGGCTCAGCCCCGCGCACCCACGGGGCTCCCCCAGAAAGCCCTTCCTGCTGGGGATGGCGCGTGGCTCCGCGGCCTGCCTGGCCTGGAAGCAGCCTCGACGAAGCGGTGATGCTCAAACACAGCTTTCCCCCTCTAGGCCTTATAACTCTGCCATCCCGTATCCAAATAATCCTTTCAGCTCATAACATATTTTTAGACATCCCATTAATATTTAACGAGACAGCCCACAGCAAGTTAGATAGCATAGCAATTAATTTTTAAATGCTGACATTTATTACAGCATGTAACTGCTACCTAACTTGCTGTGGGCTATCTGGATAAATGTCAGTTAAATATCTAATAATTCCTTACAATTTAATATGAACATAAAAAAAATAAAAAAGCTCTGTAATTATCCATTATTTGTAAAATTTAATCGAGATTTTAATTTTGGCATTTAGGTTTCTCTCTCACACATCCCTGCTTCAGCCTCTGAGGCTAAGTCATTTTTGGTAATTAATTTATACATTGATTAATTTAGTTTCATCTAATGTTTAAAAATGCTTGTAAGGCCCAAGATAGAGCAGAACAAACCCTGACTGATGTTGCAACAGCCTGGCGTTACAGCCAGCAGCCCGAGCGACTGACCTGTAATAACCAAAGGGAATGGACAGATTCGACCTACGGCGCTGAGAAAGGTCCGGGTCAGACGGCTCCCGAGCCAGGACAGGGTAACCCTGCCCCACACGCCGCCAGCTCATTGCCAGTCCAAGTAAATTCCTCATACCTTGTTCTCAACAAATAAAGGAGTTAGGAATTCATTAACAGCTTTGAAAATCAGGGAGTAATTCTGCACAAAAGATTTGTGCTTTGACATAATAATTTACAATTATTTTAAATAGAAGGAAAAAAGCTTTAGATCTATAACTATCAAAAACTTTCCAATTTGCAAAAGTCAGGGCAAACTGTTTCTTATAAAGCCTTTATGAAGTGGTTCTACTTATTCAAGCAAGCAAAGCAGGAAAATCAACACCAAAAAATAACTACATATTTTTTCCCCCAGAAATAAGATTGTGTGCAAAAGAACTATTCATTTGGGGTGTGTCCCTATTAGAAAAGGATTTTAAATCTATTCAATTGAAACTTTGACTCTGAGCACAAGACAGCGGGAAAAACCATAAAATATACAGGTTGGAGACGACTGTGAACTAGCCCGGTTTCAGGCAGGCTCATTCCTGATGAAGAAGGCAAAAAGGTGAGCACAATTATCGCACGTCTGTGACAGCAGTGCCACAGGAACTCTAATCAAAGGTTTCATTGCGCGGCAATGAACAAAGGAGAGGAAGCACGAAGCAGCAATCCTGGCTCCGTTCACGTCCCAGTGATGCAGCCGTGCTTCGGGCTTCAGAAATCCCGGCCCCGTCAGCCGGCCAGAGGAGCGACCTTTGAAGCTTTCCTCAACTCCGGCAAGGTTTATTAGCCCTGGATTACCCAAACACTTTGAAATACACCAGCAACTTAAACACTTCTTCCCCTGAAACAAAACAAAACCCACCACAGAATCTATTCATCTTCCCTACAATAAAAATGATATATACCCACAGCACTTGGTAAGATGGAGTTTACTGTGATTATTCCCCTTCTCCCGCAGCATGCCGCCTCCTGCGCTCCCCCGACACATACGCCATTTGGCAAGCAATCATTAGCTCCGGCAGCGGGGAAGGCTCCACGCTCCGGCCATTTATCAGCCGCCTGGAGCGAAGGGAACGGCCTTCAATGGATCGTCCTCAAACACTGAGGGTGTTTTCCCCCCAGTATAAAAAGGTCAAGAAAGATTGCTGAACACGGATTGCATTCCCGTCATTTGCAGCTGTGTGTATTCATTAAGATGTATAAAATGGAAAAAACAAGGGAGAGGGGTAATGTCCTGGCCTTGGAATCATGCTGGCACGTATCTGAGGCTGCGACGGTGAGACAGAGTTGTCGTCCTCTGACTAACCACTGCTGACAAAGGATAGGCCAAGTCAGCGCTAAATACGTGCGACAGGCAGGAGCCGTGTTCCTCTTTGTGCTCCGAAGTAAGAGGGTAGCGCTGTCTGAAGCAGAGCCTACGCCCGCACTTGCACCGTGGCCCTGAAGGGCAACTGTAAGCGAAGCTCAAATATTCTGGATTGGGACAACACTCAAAGTGGAATGAGGGCTTTTGGCCTTCCAGGTGCTCCCCAAGAGCCGTTCTCTCCTACCTTGCACAAGGAGAAGACTTTTCCTTGTCTCGATACATGACTGGAGAAGACTGCTCTGCACAGAAACTGCAGTTCAAAAGCAGCACGAGCAGCAGAATCAGTGCTTTCTCCATGGCGCTGCTCATGCGAAGCCCGATCTTGCTTTGCACCTTGTTGCTAACATGGGCTGCAGTAGAAAGAGCTATTGAGGCTCCGTGGAAAATACACTGCTTTGGAAACAATTCTGCTTGTACATCATACATTTTCCTGTCATTTTTATTCCCTTGGTATTTTATTACTGAGGGATATTTGCATGAAAATAGAATCTTTGTTTCATAAGAATTCATCTGCTTCTGTACCACAGTCCTGGAGGAATTTACGGTGAATGAACACTCTGTATTTCTCATGTTCTCACATACACAAAAAAAATTGCCAATTATTTAAATTATTGTATCTTCTGGAGGCTTAATTTCCCTCCATGAATCTCCTGTTCAATCAATGCCACAGTAATCTTGAGACATGAATGGGAAGGAAGCTACTGAGCAGTGGCTGTATGAGCCTGACAGTAGATTTTTCTAAAGGACTTTGGGCTGCAAAAGTGCTGCATTTACATTCTGAGGCAATCGTCATGGGACTGGGGTTGATAGGAAATATCAGGAGCTTTAAGATGGGACATAAGGAAGGGAAATTCAGGGTTAGAGTCTGTTGTCTGCATGTCTAAACCAGTGGCAACATCCTTCCCCCAGGAGAGGTGTGTGCCCCAAAGGGCAATGGGTGTAATTGAACACATTCATGTTTTTCATAAAAACAGATTACTTTGGGGAGACTGCCTGTAATAGCACAGTTTTCACATGTTTCAGTTTTTAGAGTTTTAATCAAAACTTGCTTTGATATACTTTCCAAAACCTTCGCAGAAATACCGTGTTTTCCAAAGGCTGCAGGAAGAACACTTGTAATTATTAAAAAATAAAAGCAATACCAGCTTTGGAAACTAACCTCATAAAACTTCTAATTAAAATTTTGGTTTAAAAAACAGACAGAATGGGAAGATCTAGATTCACTGAAAATAAACTGTATGGGAAGGGTGATGTTTTCTATGCCACTTTGGTTTGCCACCCCTTCCCTTCTCAGACAGACTGAGGACACCGGAGGGTGGCTGTAACCTCCGCATTGGAGGTTGTGGCCACAGGACCATTCCCCGTAACACCGGGGTTCTCCTCACCCACAGGTGCCGGGTACTCGCAGCTCCTCTCCAAACTCTGCATCTGAGCTAACCAAAGGCCACTTCAAAGCTGGACTCCTGACACCAGCCCATCCGGACAAGGCAGCTAACCTGAGATCTATGTTAAAATGCCTTAAAACGCATCACCAACAAGCAAGGTAGCTCCGCTGCTGGCCTGAGCCCCATCTGCAGAACACCGACTGGTCAGAGCCTCTTATTCTGGATCCCACTGAGCTGTTCCACCCTCACTCTGTTCTGGGCGGGCTCCCCCGCAACCAAAAGAAGATTCTGAATCCCCAAATGCAGAGACATTCATTCTTAGCCCAGGAATTGGAGTAAGTAAGATGGAAACCTCAGTCTGTGATGCTTCCGAACAGGCATTTTGCTCCCTCCTTTTTATTTAATTGAAACAAATGTATCCATTTAAATCTACATATCTTCCAAATTTCTAATGCCTCCTGTAATTCACGCCAATCTTTTATCACTTGAAAAACAATCAGGTTCTTTACTTGCCTAATTCTGTTTTGCTTGCTCCCAGGCAATTTAGCTCCTGAACCATCAAGCTTGTGCACATGTTCATTAGCCTCATCCATTTAGCTGCTTGGGCAGCTGTGCTACTTAATGGAGCTGAGAAAACTGCACGAATGCTCTTTTCCAATCCAAGCTGTAGAGAAGGAACCTGCAGAATTGCCTATTGCAGGAGCTGCTCACGCAGGGGCAGGGAATGCGAGTGGCAGAGCCCACCTCATCTTCCGTTCAGGAGGCTGCAAATTCTTGGCTTTCCTGATTAGATTTGCCCTTCTCCTTGTGTCAGCTGACAGCAAGCCTCGCTTCTCTCGGTCAGAAGTAAAACCAAGTGCAACTTCCCTGCACAGAAACGGGAGCAAACAGAAGTATTCCAAAAGTACTTAATAAAAACAGTTTCACAGTTCTGGCCTAATTGAGGCACTGGGGGCTAGCAATAATGAAAATATTAAAAAGTGATAAATATAGCCTGCAAAGCCAACCTGTGTCTGACCAGGTTGCGGGTTTGTGAGTTGTGCCCTTTAGTCAGGCTCGCTGCCGAGCCGCAGCACAGCGCGGGGGGAGGAAGGGGAGACACGGGCTGCCCGCGGCCCCCCCGCAGCGCTGGCCGGCACCAGGGCGCTCCCGGTCCCAAGGGAGGTTTCACCGGCATCTGTGCTGTAACAGAGAACGAGCCAGAAAACATGTGGAGCTGCCTGCAACGTCTTGCTGACTCGCAGATGGAACCAAGGAAGCGAGCAGCCCCGCACGGCTGCTGCCCCGTCCCCACCGACGGAGCGCGGCACAAACGAAGGGGCTGACCAGCCCCAGTTAGCGCCGAGCAGCACCTCCCTCCGGGCAGGGCGGAGCGCACCCGCAGAGTCTGTGCTTGCAATGGTGTGGGATCAGCTATTAATGGTTAAAAATCAGCTTCTGTTCCCATTCCTTCCACTTGTCTGACTACGGTTGTGTCCTGTTTTCCCTTCCAAAGGCGGAATTACGCATATTGCAGGAAAAAAAAAAAACACATTAAACTGAGCACAGCCACTGGCAACATACAAAGCATTCAGCTTGTTGTTTACTAATAGGCCAGAACTAAAATAAGTAGAACCCCATTTTGTGTTAGGAGGGCCGGAGAAGTTTCTACCACAACAGCATTGACGGAGGGGACTTCGCATCACCACACCACGAGACTGACAATGAGCGAACGCCAACGTGCCGCAGCCGCAGCCCGGACTGCCCCACGGCGCAGGACGGACCACAGCGCTCATCCCAATTCTGCGCGTACGCGTCCCCACGGCGCAGGCGCGGGGCTCGCGCTGAGCAGCGGAGCGCGCCCGCTTCCCTCTGATTTCCCGCCGGCGCCCCTCCCAGCTCGCAGCGCCGCGCGAGAAGCCGGCAGCAGCCTTAACCTTTTCCAAAGGGCATTCCCTCGCCACGCACCGCTCCCAGCATTTCACGTAGCGCGTCCCAGGGGACTGGGAGACGAGGCTGTGTGAGCAATAACCTTTGAAAGCTTCTGAGTCTGCTGGGCCCACAAATTACTAAATGAGTGGTTGGCCTTACCCCTGGAAAAGGCAAATACCCTGAGCAAACCAGGAACCTGAGCAGTCAACGGCAGCCAGAGCTGTTTCCTACATCCCTTCTGTCTCTGGACTGGTCTAAGCAAAGGATTCGCTGAGCTCTGCTGGAGGGCACCGGCTGCCTTGGGATTCATAAGACGGATCTGACACACCAGGATAATATGTTTCCTGCCTTAATCTGGATGAATCACCCCATCTGTGTCTCAGGTGTCTGTAATTTGGTGACAAAGACACCACAGCTCTGCAGCTGCCGCCTACCTGCTCCTGGGAGAGCCCCCCTCGTGCCCAGAGGGGACCAGTAACAACCAGTAGCTGCTAGTACAAAGTGAAAGCTTTAATAACGAAACTCCAGACTGAGAAACTAATGCTTGTGATAGCACACTCCGCATGGGTACGTGCTCGCCCACTGCCTCTGGGAAAGCCTGAACACGTGAGATGGGAAGAGGCGACAGACTGGAGTGTCTGTAACTTACACGGCTGAGCGTAACCAGGAAAAAATTCCTCACACCTTGATCCCCCAGAGAGGAAAAACCCCGTGCTAGACACCAGGGAATCCCAGTGGATGGTCACCCCCAGGGCAGCGATGCCTCGCAGAGCCTGGGCTGCAGGTACCGCCAGGCGTTCACCGACGGGCACCGCTGCTACCCACCCAGATTTGGGAACATGTAAGTCTTCATGGTGGCACAGGGTAAGAGAATAATTACAGCTCAAGGTATTTCTCATTGTTTTCAAGTTGTTCTATTGTTCTTTGCAGCGGTTCAAAAGGCTGCACACATCCGCTTGTTTAAAGGAAACCTGTCCCTTTCCATTGCTTGCGATGCTAATTTATCAGTACATTTCTCTAAAGGAAATGCAGTGCCATTAAAACGTATAAATACATGAACATCTGAAAAAATGCATACAGTAATTCACCAATAGATAACAAAAAATTGCTAGGAGCCTATCAATTCTCACGGTGATTTCCCCACAGCTATCCAATTATAATACAATGAACTAGAACTGCTAAAATCCCAAACACGAGCGTATGTGTGATACAGAAATGGGCCTTAAGCTGCAATTTAAAAGCTACGCATGCACTGCATAGCTACAGCATGAATTCCAAAGGTGAGGACAGAACAGAAAGCTCCAGTGCTGACTGTGGAGTTACGCGGGAGGGACCGTCACATTAACCCGGCACTGAAGTGACTGGTACCACCAGCTTCTTCAGGGTTGGTCAGAACTACAATCAGGAATCGATCCACATAAAATATTCACTAGCAGTGTTCGAGTCCCCTAGTCAAACAGCAGGCACTTGAAAGCCAATATCAACAGCAAAATAGGAAAAGTATCTTTAAAGAAGACATTTTTAGGAAGTATTTTGGGACTTGTGGAACTTTCTGCGGTTTCCCCATGGGTATGTGCAAACATAGATACTTGTGAGTAGCTCGTGGGAGTCACTTGGCCATCTCAGATTCCAAAAGTGATGGACTTGCTTTAATATTTGGGATTTTCTTTACAGATCCACTTTATTCAAACCTTGTCCCCTGCACTGGGACCCCCCCCTCCTGAGACAGCTCGCCCAGAGGACAGCCCGCAGCGGCTCAGCCAAGCAGCTTTGTCGCAGCATACAGAGCACACGGTGCTGAGGCTGTTTTCACACCTCGGAACAGGAAACAGCTGGTTTTCAAAGAAAAGGTTTTCTGCCTGAATTCAACCCCAGTCCTTCCCTACACCTGATTAATTGTGATAATCACTTCACCTGGTGCTAATCAGACCAATGAAATGTTCCTCATTGTTAAACCGAGTGATTAATTACAAGGATTGCCATGGAAGTCTGCCACCAGCATCATAAATTCACAGAACACATTTAGAAGCATTTGCCAATGGCAGAGCCTGAAGAGTAAAATATTGCCTCATTATTTATCTTTCCCCATCATATGGCAAGAGCAGTGAGCACCGGAGAGGTAGCTACGGCCTTTGTTGATTTAAATTATTGTGAAACTAGCAGTCCAACACAAGGATTTATTTTTATAGATTCTATTCAGTAAGAACATGCCACAAGGTAAGATGTAGCCCGTCCCTGAGGCCATCGTGTCCTGCAGTGCCTCCGAGGGCACAGCACTGCCTAATTGGCCATTACAGCGCAGTCAGCCCCCAGTATTTCCACTCTGGGCAGCCAAATATACAAAAGATTTGAAATACAAGTAAGGGCCAAAGCATAACTCAGAGAACAGCTGTACACATTCCCCAGAAGGGAAAACTGCTGTAAAAGCTGAGGTTTGAGCACACTTTTGTGCCCCAGTTTGGGACCAAGCAAAGGAAATTATTCTTCCAAATATCCACTTTACAGAAACATTTCCTCAAATTAGAATTTTGTTATTTTATTTTTAGAGGTAGATTTGTCTTTGCTTGTCCTTGGTTATTTTTTATATGTATACACACAAAGGGTACAATTCTTGTTGATGATGAAAACACACCACAAAGAGAAGGATGAGGTGTCTGCTGGCAGCTGTCAGAGCATCTGGCCATTTTTAATTGACTGGTACTCTTCTCATTCAATGAGATGGTAGAGGCAAGGACATATGTCCCTAGCTGATTCCTCTGTGAACTTTTGCACAACACCAACAAAACAATTGTCTTATTTACACCTAGGACAGGCAGGGTAACATTTTCCAGCCATGCTCGCATCTTTACTCATTTCTTACGTCAAATCCAAAGCATCCCAACCAGAGGTGACCTCATCCTTCACAATCACTTAGAACTGAGGACAGACTGACAGGTATTTTAGATGCCTGTATTTTGATGGAGCCCAAAAGCCTGTCGCCACCAGTGCCCACTGTGGCAGCCATTGGGGGAAGTACCAGGTGAGCTACGACAGTGACTTTCTCAGAATTACCAAAGAATCACTAGATGGCATTCACAAAAGGCCGCTAAGAACTCCAGTGTCAATAAGGACTAATCCTGCTTGCAAGAGTAGACTCACACTTTCCTAAGACAAACTCTATTCTATTCCAGCATATTCCTTGGGGGATAGCGTCCAGAAAGCCCATTGTTTCTAAGACTGAATATGCTGCTAAACAAACAGGGATGTGCATCGCGTGCAGCTGTCCACCCTCTGCTGCGATGATTCCCTTCTGCTTGCACACTTGAGGAAACACTGGTCTTCGATCACCCATCCTCACCAGCACTGCGCTTTGCTAAAGAAATCCAGCAGGCTCTGTAAGCCTTCTTGGGGGAGTGACAGATCCCACAGGCTGGGAGAAACCAGCCAAGGTTGTTTTGCTGCCTGTGTCAGGAAATTATGGAAAGCATGGCAATCTGAACAGCTGGAGCCCTGCAGACATGCCAAGAATCCAACCAGGTACTTAGTAGTGGGTTTATTAAAAGTCATGCAGGACAGCTGAAGTCCACCGACTGAGTGAAAGCCTACAAAATCTTCCTGGGACACTGACAGAATGATATCTTCAGGATTGGGCTGGAAACAGAAGAAAACATCTGGTTTTGATACCCACTGTAGCCATTTGAGAGCCCCCACCTGCCCCAGGAAGGCAATTCCTACAGGGAATTCCTGCTGTAACCCCCAGGAGCATTTCCCTGAGCCCCTCTTCCCCCACCAGGTCAGCTCGGGAACAGTCCGGGATCCAGCTTTGCATGTTGGCGAAGTGGCACGGGAATGCATCAGCCTGGAATTCACTGTAAAGCATCGGAAGGAGCTGCCCTGCAGCCAGCCTGTTTGAGGATTTCAAGTATCTGCAGATTAAATGGATGTTACTAAGAATAGACACAAAATATTGCCTTGATTCTGCTTTTAGACGGGAAATTTGCTTGCGCACCACTGCCAGGAGACTATGGTAATTAAGTGGTTCTTCAGGCTGGAGCTTGCTCGAGTTATGAGTGGTGGTTTCAGAGGGAGCCTGCCCATTTTAGCAGAGCACTAACAGGATGCAAATACACCTCACACACAGCCCCAAGGCGTACAGCCAACCCCCCGGGTCCTTCCTCGGCTCAGGAGCTGCTGCTCTGGGATGGGCAGGAGAGGGAGAAGGAACAGATGACACCGATGGATTGGTCACATACCCATATCACAGGAGGATTTGAAAACTCAAATGAAGGAGTACAGGACTTCTGCTCATGATAGACTGGGGATCCATTTAAACATTTGTTTCCATGCTTCAACCATGCCATGGTTCAGGGCATGTAAGCCTATTTTCCAGAACGTTCATTTTTGTTTCATCTCAGGAAACTGAGGAACAGGGAAATCCAACGGGGCAGACACATCATCAGGGACATCCCCAAATACACTTTTTAAGAGCAAGCACATCCCTTTCTGCCTGCTACTACTGACTGCTCTTTAGAGGTTAAACTTACCGCTTGCACAACACGGGGAATTCAGGCTGTGCACTCAAGTGCGGCTACAACCTGAGCAAGTGTCATGGTAAAAAGGACTGTGGCTTCATACGATTGCCAAATATCAATTTGCATTTGTTCAACTTGTGAACCCAACACCAAATTTTCTATTAAATTGCACCTGGGGTCATAAAAATCAGGGTATATGCTTTCTACATCTTCTATCATCAGCAAAAGAGATACTACTCCAGTACTAGCTGAGAATTACACTGCTGTCTAAGCAGTACAGGATGCCACTCATTTTTGCCCTGGTGCACTAACTTTAGTGTAAAAAGGACTAAAGGTTTCAGAGCAATGGTGGTCAGTACCATCTATATTAAATGTCACAATCTAACACAGGGGAGCAAGTTTTGGATGACATTTGCATCTTTCTTTTGCTTGTGACAGCAAAAGGAGGTCCTGCTGTCAAAGAGAATTTGAAGTCATTTAAATCTACAGAAGAATTGAGGATTAAAAGATAAAAGTCGTCAACCTAGTGTTTTAAGCTTGTCCTGCCTACCCACTTCAGAAGCCTCCGGTACAGCGCATGAAATGCCTAAAGTGATTATGTTTGTAAGCATGGAAGACACAGCAAAAAAAATTGATTACATAGTGATAATAGGAATATGCTAGATGTTTAGGTGTCAAATGAAACATAATTCTGAAGAATATTTTTGCCTTTAGAATAATACATCATCTTTCCAAACTGCCACAAGCTCCTCTTATTAATACTCTTCAGAATGACTACAATTGAAATGATAATGTGTTTCTAAATTAATATTGCATTTTCCCATTTCAGTATCTGATGAGCTGTATCAAAACTTCATTAAATCACTCCCTGTTTTGCCAGCTACAGCTTATAATCAGGCCTGAGATACACATCTGTCTTCACATCATAGTCCATGCTCTAAGCTATGTGCTAACTCTGCGATGAGTGGCAAACTCCAATGCACGATGAACTATGTTAATGGGACAAATAACAGAGCTAACGATGTGGTATTCAAAATATGACAAAAAAACATTTTTGGCTGCTAAATAAATATTGGATGCAAAATTAGCAGACTTATCAACATACAACTTCACGATCAGCTAAGAGAGTTCTTTTCTTCTTCAGGAAGTTCTGTTGTATTTCTCCAACAATTACATATTAGTTGCAGAAAAAGAAATTGTGTTCTTATGACTTTTTCACTGGAGGTAGATTCTTTATCCCTTTTGTTTAGGGAAAGAGTTCATTTAAAAGCACTTACGATATTCCAATACACTTATTCTTCAGCGGACTCCCACGTGGCGAGCAGTGATAAGTGGTGTTCCTCAGGGGTCAGTACTGGGACCGGTGCTGTTTAACATCTTTGTTGGTGACATGGATGTTGGGATGGAGTGCACCCTCAGCAAGTTTGCCAACAACACCAAGCTGTGTGGAGTGGACAACATGCTGGAGGGGAGGGATGCCATCCAGAGGGACCTGGACAGGCCAGAGAGGTCGGCCTGTGGAAACCTCATGAAGTTCCACAAGGCCGCCCTGGCAATCCCATACACAAATAAAGGAGGATGGCTGGAGAGCAGCCCTGAGGAGGACTTGGGGGTGTTGGTTGATGAGAAAATCAATATGAGCCAGGACTGTGCACTTACAGCCCAGAAAGCCAACCGTATCCTGGGCTGCATCAAAATAAGTGTGGCCAGCTGGGCGAGGGACGGGATTCTGCCCCTCTACTCTACTCTCATGAGACCCCACCTGGAATACTGCATCCAGCTCTGGAGCCCTCAACACAAGAAGGACATGGACCTGGTGGAGTGGGTCCAGAGGAGGGCCACAAAGATGCTCCAAGGGCTGGAGCACCTCTCCTATGGAGGACAGGCTGGGAGAGTTGGGGTTGTTCAGCCTGGAGAAGAGAAGGCTCCGGGGAGACCTTATAGCAGCCTTCCAGCATCTGAAGGGGGCCTACAAGAAAGCTGGAGAGGGACTTTTTACAAGGGCACATAGCGATAGGACGAGGGGTAAGGGCTTCAAACTGGAAGAAGGTAGATTTAGATTACATATTAGGAAGAAATTTTTCACTGAGGGTGCTGAGACACTGGAACAAATTGCCCCGAGAAGCTGTGGCTGCCCCATCCCTGGAGGTGTTCAAGGCCAGGTTGGACGGGGCTTTGAGCAACCTGGGCTGGTGGGAAGTGTCCCTGCCCAGGAAAGGGGGTTGGAACTCGATGACCTTTAATGTCCCTTCGAACCTAAACCGTTCTATGTTTCTATTCCAGTCACTTCATCCAGCCCGACAGCGCTGGCACAGAAAGAGCTGTTCCCAGACACTCCAGGAACCGTCAGAACCAGACTCCATCCAGCCGACCTGCCCGGCACGCTGCTCCCTGGGCACCCCTTTCCCGGGCAGCCCACTGCCTCTCGCTGGAGGGAACGCCAAGCTGCAGAGCCCAGAAACAGCAACAGGACAGCCTCCTCAAGGGCAGAGTGCTCCGCATCCTCACAGGCTGAACTCTTATTACACGTCTCAAATTTAAATGTTAAATGACATAATTCAGCTAAGGGATCAGGCTAACTAACTTCTTTCAACAGGCATACCATTAGGTCAGAGTAAATTAATTAGAAAGCAATTTCAATACTTGTAAAAAAATTTTAAATCCCAGAGCTGCCTAGGCCAGGCTCTACTCTCCCCTTGTGTTTTTGTTTATTGTTAAAACTGACTGTAATTAAGCTGTATGAGCCAAGCCAGGATTATACCTAGCTTTTAAATTAAAATAGCCCCTTCAGCGCCTGCTGATAGATGCAGCTAATTCATTTAAATTCTCATTTCGAGAAAGACATTTCATTTCAAGTTTGAAACGTAATTACTTGGTCAGATCCCAGGAGACCATGCCATTTTAAAGTGAAGTGATTATGGTTTCCAGCCCGCCCCTTTAGTATTCTTGTCCCCGAGATAACCGTGAGGCACCAGGGACCAGGGAAGTCAGAAGCCCTGACTCTGCTGAGGCTTTCCCTGTGTAAGAATTCGCCCCCTCTGCTCTCGCATCAACAGCTTCAGCACTCTTCTGCGGCTACCCCTCCAAAGGGAGACAAATCCAACAATCGCACCCTGATAGTAACATTTAGATTTTAAGAGCAGAACCCCTCGCTAACACTCAGCTCAACCTGAGCTACAGCCCAACCAGAGCCCACTCAGGGTTTCAGTGTCCTGCAGTCCGTCCTCACGTGCGCCTCACAGGCTGCTGAGCCAGGCCTGTTGTCAGCAGCAGGTCGGGGGAACCGAGCAGACGCCGACTGCTCCGGGGTCTCTCAACAAGGGGTCTGCCCCAACAGCGGGAGGACGGTCAGATTCAAAGGTTCTTATATGCCCAGGACACCTCTCCTTATCTACCCCAGATGCAGAGGCAAGCACCCTCCATATTTGACTGCCAGAATCACGTCGCTGCCCTCTCCCCTGGGACCATCTCTACCTCCAGCACTCACTGTGGGCAGAAACTTTCAACCGAGCCCTTCAGTGCTGCCGCAGTCTCCCGGGCGGCCGACAGGCGATACTGGGACATAATCAAGTGACTCACTGAAATGAGCACGTTTTTACTGTAACGCTTCAAAGAAGGGAATGCAAAGCACTCAAAAACGGTCACTACAAATACTTCACTTCTTTCTGTACATAGGATTTTACACATCTTTTCAGATAGAAATCTCAAGACTGATTTTTGTTCTTTTTAGGGACACATTCCTAATGTCAGAGTTCCACCTCCCGCCCCAGCAGCGGACGGGGCAGCGGGGAGCGTGCAAGCTCACTGTTCGGGGCTGGGTGGGCCCCAGCAGCTCCAAGCAGAAAAAGCCATAAATCAATTTGTAGTACGGACTAAAAATTGATTTTTCTAGAGTTGCTGTATAATGTAAGTTCATGTGATGGAACTGAGACGCTGGAAAAATAGATCATCCGTTAATTTGCATTAATGAGCCTTAACAGTGTTTGCCAGAAAGTGATTAAGAAACTGTGTACTAGTCCCAACCTCTGTCAATAGCACCGAAGCGCTATCAGAGGGGTTCAAAGGCGTCCTGGCAGCAGAGCAGAGCAACCCAGCACCCCCACATTGCATCTGCTCCACCTCCAGCCTTTTGGGGGGCATCACGCACTAAGTTGGTATAACTGTTGCTTTCAAAATCCTTCCTAAAGAGTTACAGCTACAGGTTCCCCATGCAATAGTCCAAAGCAAAACCCATTTGTTTCCAAAAAACAGGCTGTGGATGCTTTTATTGACTTGCTGGGGAATTTTGCCCCTGATGTTGTCATTTAGACAGTGCTCCTTATTGCTTAGATTCTCAAAGCCAGGAGCAAACAGTATTTTTTCTTTCCAGGATGAATTTGCACTGCTAAAACACGAAACAGCAGAGCTAGTCTTCAAAAGAAATGAGATATTTCACTTCCCCCTTATTAAGCTATTTAGGTTGTTGAACCATGATTTTTCTTTTTTAAATTGAAAGGACAAAAAGAAGAATTATTAAAACATGAAAACACCAACTGAAATGCACAATGAGGAGAGCTTTTGGAAAGTGTGGCTGCAGCAATGTTACATAAAAAGGTTTAATGAGCTCTGTGGGAACAACATCAGACAAAGTCAGCAATTCAGCTGCAATGTATTTTAGCTCACTTGCTCATTAAAAGGGTTGCACTGGGACTTAAACTTATTTTGTTGGTTATTATGAATTGTAGCCCTACAATCTCTGGGTTTTTTCTCCCCATTTCGTACATGCTCCTTGACTCCAGGGTCAGGGGTTTGGTGATTGATGAGACCTATTACTTAACATTATGCCAGAGCATCCATCCCAAGAAGTTTAAGGAGGGTTGGTCTTCAAGTGTTATTCATGGTTTAATTCAAGCACCCCAGAGAGCGCCAATGTTTGCTACACTGACCAAATTTGATGTTCAGAAATTTATAACATTTGAACTAAAGAATTTGGAAATCAACTGAACTGACATTAAGCAGAATTTTATTTTTCAAACATCAAATTTTAAATGCCACTGAAATTAAATGGAAAAACAAAGAAATGTTAAAATATATCCATTTCTGAAATGGAAAGTCTTGTTATAAAAATGCCAATATTAAATTACTGGTTAGAAATTAATTTTTCAAACAAAGCAAAATAGTTTGACCTTCAAGAAATTCCACACATTTGAGGTCAACTTTTAGGCACACCCAACTTGGTTTTGTTTTTTTCCTGAGAAGTTAGCCCATCTAATATTAATTGAAAACAAAATATATTGCTCAGCTCTAAACAGACCTTAGGAGATTGATTTCCATCTGCTCTCCTACGAATAAGCAGAGATGTTTACTGCTTTTGATCATATAATGTTCTGCTGACATGACTTAACGTTTTCACTTGGATAAAAATCTAAATTTAATCAGTGCCCCTGACCATTTCACTTCATCTCTTTCAGTCAGGTGAAGCAAAAAGCAGCAGCAACGCGCCGGGCGGGCTCATGCGTGCGAGCCCTGCAGGTGCCCAGGACCGGCACCCGGAGGCTCCCGCCTGCCCACTCACCCACTGGTGGCCCTGCGTGTCCCACCAGCGACTGCCAGCAGCCAAAGCTCCGGGGCTTCCGCTCCCCTCGCACTGCTCAGTCATCGGCCTAGCCTGGAGCCTCAGCTGGAAGCGAGAAAAGGAGTTGCTAATATGAATAGTAACTGCTTCTAAGAGTGATGGGAGCAGAATTGAGAAAGAAAGAGGGACAGACAGACATGGGGACAAGTCAGTGTTTAACTTTACTGAGGTGCAGTTGTCAGCAGACCCACTGAGGCTGTGTTTTGAGGACAAGAGGATAGTAATTTTCCTCCGAGGTATCAGATTATAGTTTTTACACATCTAGGATAATATTACCCAGCTGCACACCGCCTGGTCAGTGGGGCTGCCAGAGAAACCCTCTATTTGCATGTTAATGCAGCTGGGTTTTTACACTGAGCTGTTGCTGCGGTTATCAAAGCCCAGCACACAGTTCAGGTCTGCCTCTCATTTGTCGAACCACTGCTGCTCAGGCACCCTCCCGCCTGCCTCCCAGGAGGGCCTTTGTGTTTTAGTCAGCGAAGGAGCCTGGGAGGCAGTTTGACTCCCGGGGGCACAGGAGGGGCCGCGGGGTCCCTGCAGCGGGCACATCCCTCCCTCCTTACTTGTCCACCTTGTCATTACACCTCTAAGCCCCCAAGAAAGATTCCTGGTAATATTCTGTACGGGGTCGGGCCTGTCATGCCAGAGCTTGGGTGTAAGCACTAACTCTAAACTCAGCTCATGAGCAGTACAGCTATAGAAATTTTAAATTATCACAATATTTAAGATATGATCCTGCTAGCATAGAGTAATACTTTCTTAAAACCCAGCATCATAAATGACCTTTCCTTCTGCAGATTCCCTCTTAGACTTTCGAACATCTCCTCCGGGAGATGTCGCAGCTCTACATTTTGTAGAGAAGAGCAGACCGAGCCAGAGCTGCTCAGCTGACTGAGTCCCGAGTTTTTGTGTGCAGTGAGGTGGAAGGTGCTGCTCATGCAACCACAAGAAATGGCCCGAAAGACAGTTCCTCAGGATCACGGCTCTGGCAAATTCGCACACTAAGCTGCAGCGCTCCCACCCAGGGAACGTTGGCTGGGTTTGCCGTACCAGGCGGCTGAGGACTACAGAGCTGCGTAATGCCAGGCTTTGTTCAATGATTCATTATTCTGAACTGCTGAATAATTCAGCATGCAGGATTAATGGCATATGCCACTGAAACACATTCCATATGGAACCTGGCTCTCTCAGGAACAGCTCTCTCCAAAGGCAACAGCTCATCTCCCCATCCACTAAGCTTGTGCTGTGGGCAGGGGCTTCCCTGCAACGTGACAACCAAGACACTGTGGCCTTTCTGGGGTCCTTTGCCATCCCAGGATGGAGTGACAGGGTAGGGTCTAGAAACACAGGAATGGAGAGGGATGGAGGGATAAAGAGCAATTCTCTCCTAACCCCCTCGGCCAAAACACCAGAGCGCCGTGTCAACCAGTAGCGGCAGCAAAGCTCTAGCCTGGTCATCCAAAATCTGTAACAGCAGCACATAAAGCTGAGCAGTAGACACACTCAGACCAATTATTCTCTTCATGACTTAAATTTTCCACAATCTTTTAGTGGAGGCAACTTTATTCTCTTCACTCACTTCTATAGGCAGATGTCCCATCCGCAAGCCAGAAAACTTAATAAATATGAAGAGGGGCCTGTCCTTGTACACTATATGCACAATTGTACAAATGCACAACTGTACATCAGTAGTACACTCATTTACCACATATACATGGGCAGAACATGTACATGGGCAGTTCCTATGGGAATCTGAGGATCTGAACATCACATTAGGCCTCCCTTGTCCTGGAGTGATTTTTGCCACCCGTAGGGAGGAAAGGACTCCGTCCTGGAAGACAGACACAGAACATGGCACATGCTAGATGCTGGCAGGCACGCCGATCAGCCGGCGACGCAGCGTGCAGGACACACTGACCTATCAACTCAGAAACAGAACTAGTACTGGCATCCTCCCATATCCTAATCAATAACTGAACAGAAGGTGATAACCAATTCAGAAGATAAAGATCTCACAAAATTAAATTAACATGTACAGTGTAATCAACATTCATTAAGCCAATTTAGTCAAGTGATGACCTCAGCAGCTTCTACTTAATCATATACTTAAACGTCAAATCAATATGCAGATTTTGTATAAGTCCTTTCCAATTATATCTCATTAAAAACTTTGGATAAATAAATGTAACTGGAGTCAGCAATGTCCAATGAATATAAATACAAAGACACATACCAGTTAGCTATTAGTGTCAGTGCCATACACGCACCTCGCTGTGTGGAGTAATTACACGCACTTACTGTACGTTCAGCAGCACCCAGCTCACGAGGCGGCTTGTTCCTCCCATCCGGTCTCACACAGAAGCGGTTGCAGGGAGTCTCCATGACCTGCTGCCTTGTGCCTCCAACACTTTTCAGTTGTCACATGCCTGCCAGCTATTTCCAGTGACATTTGTCACTGCGGTTGAGATTACACCATTTTCTTTCCTTCTGCATTTGCTGTTACATTACCTGTGAATCTCACCCACAAGGCTGTGAGAACTTCTCATAGAAATAAAATTTCTAAGTATATTTTCTATGTAAGAAACATTGCTCTGAACTGCGTGAGGCCCAGTGCAGCTAGAAATACCCCATGGGTTTCCTCTGTACAAGCTGTGTGCCCACACAGAGCATTTCCACAACAAAGGTCTGCCCCGCCATCGCTCGGGTCAGCACCGCGGGGGTGGCAGCCTTCCTGCAGACACGCGTGTCAGCACAGATAACAGAAAATGGCCATTTTTTTTCTTCCTGTCCTATTATTTAGGGTGATTGCAGGGCTGAGCCGTCTGACAGGTAAACACTGGCGATGTCTCGATAATATCACAGCAGAGATCAGGGGCGTGCTGCGCAGGCAGCGGACACGGCGGTAATGGACTGGCCCTGACGCCGGACTGTCAGATGCTGCCCCCCCCCCGGGCTGAGCCAGCTCTCCGCAGCGGGGCTGCCAGGGAACTCCGCCGGACCGCGCCGGGGGGGCCTGGGGAAGAGAACAAGTCCCCCCGGCAACAAAGAAAGGTTTCTGTTACAAAGGAGAAAATTTGTGATAAAGGCAAGGATAGAAGGAAAACCAAAACGGTGGAATGCAAAAAGCAGAATGGTTTCTAGAATGATGAGCAGCAATTCACCGCTGTTACTAGCCCTTCGTACTGCCAAAAAGCGTGCGTACACACAGGGTGTACCCCTCCACGCCTGAGAGAGCACGTCAGCCAACACTGCGCCGACACTCTCACTGCAGCTTCAGAGGAAGGTCACACCTGCGCCTTGTGCCGGAGCCTGCGCAGTTCTGGGGTACATCTGGCGAACTTGGCCGCCCCCCGCGCGGGCGGCAGTGCTGGGGGGGCAGGTGCGGGCTTGTAGCAGCGCTGAGCGCCCAGAATGAATGGCACAAGCAGTGCCAAGAAGCCCAGCCTCAGCAGATGTTCCTGGTGTCACAGTGAGGTGCTCCACACCCAATTTCTATCCATGGCATGGATGCCGTCAACAAATCTTTGCAGTTTCACCTTCTTACAACCTCCCATGCCTTCCTCAAGAAGAAGTTCCCTGCTCTTTCCACTGTAGAAAAGTATACATAACGTTATGGATTATTTTATTTGTGGAGCACTCATTTAGCAAGCAGATGAAAAAGTGAAATGAGGATAGTGGGTCAGCAGGTGAGCTGTGCTCTGTACCAGAAACCTTTGTCATTAATTTATCAGATTTCTCATCAAAATCTCCCTCATGTGGGGAGTAAATCTGCTTTAATGTATCATACCTATTGCTAACTCACAGAACTGAAAATCTCATTTCATGGGCTCCAGGTTTACCAGATTACAATTCCACTGCAGAGAGTTTCTTAAAGTAATACAAGCTAATAATAAAATACTTGCTGGTAAAAGCAGCATTCTTCTAATTGCCCCCGGCAGTGGGCAACGCGAGCTGAAGACGAGCGCGACCCTGCCTCACTGGCCCTGCAGAGCTCTGCTATTCAGGCACACATGCAGGAGACAGCCGCCTTCCTGTGGCTCTCTAACGGGGGGAGCTTTTCATTTATGTGCTTATCTAAAGGGAAAAGCATTTCCTTCAACAATAGCTGTGAATTTATGATCAAGTCGAGATGTCAAGATTGCTGAGAGACACCCTCTAAGGCGGCTGTAAATTGTTTAGACAATAGGAAGTGACAGCTTCTTTTATAGCTTACAGTGGGAAATCCAGGACGGAGTACAGATTTATTATTTTGCAGGTAAGAAGACCACTGAATGCATATTCTTCACAGGGAAGTAAGCATCTCTAAAACCATATATTTGGTTATTCTTTCTTTGTATTCATACTTCACTTAAAAGCAGGAGTTTAATTCTCCCCTGTATAGCTCTTGCTTCAGGGCTGCTCAGAGGCACACTCACAGCCCCGGGGACCTGCTGGGCTCGGACCCAGCACGCCTGCGCCAAGGGGCTGCAGCACCTTCTCCCGCTCCCCACATACGTGTCTGGCAGCCCCCTTGCTCTCAGTCTCCTCCTCTATTGCACGAGGCTTGCGCAGGGTGTTTGCCGTGGTGAACATGACATGTGAAGTCCTTCACTTGTGGGTGTTGGCACAGCAGTGAGAGCGCGTTCGGTACAGGGGCTCTCCGTAGCACTAGGTGAGCGCGCTGTGGTTTTACCGCGGACTGAAGGTGGTTTCTGATGGACTTTATAGTTTGTGCATGTTACGTAGACCAGGGCAGCTTTGCCATTTGGAAATACAGGATCTGATTTTCCAAAGGTAAATTCACCCAAACTCAGATGAAACACAAATGCGCAGTATTTCTGAAATCAACACACTGGGTGCTCTTTCTGAAATCCAAGTGGGTTGTCTAAAAATCTTCCTGTGGAATTTTGCTCCCAGCCCCATGTTTCCATGTCTCCTCACGTGCAAAAAAAACGACGCCTCTGGTGTGTCTTTACCCCAAACTTGCTTTATTTATTCATAGCCAGGCAACCAAAAAATAATTGAATTTATCAAACAGATTTCATCATGTGGAAAGCGTAGTGATGAAGCCTAAATAGCAATTGACTGAATTTTGAATTAAGCAATCAACTGATTAATTACTTGACTTTTGTCTAATAAAGCAAAATGTAAATGACACCGGCAAAAGAGTTACATTCCATTACTGTAGCTTTAGCTTTCCTCAGCTGCATGGCGTGGAAATATGCACTTCATTGGAATTACCAGATGACTAGAGAGATGTATGAGACTGTCAAAAAATGCCCAGTTATCCTAGTCTGCCATTATTTTTTCTTGCCATACAACATGTTGCAAAAGAGGGAAGAGATGTTTACATATACAAACAAGTACTCTCTTTCCCTATGCAATAAATAGCAAGTGCCAAGTTACTCTGTCAATTCCTGCATCCTCCATCAGCATTAAAGTAGATGCAACCTATTGTACCTTTCAGACTGATTTCACACTGATGAATGTGGGATTGTCAGATTGGTCAGTCCTCCCAAATACATTAATCCAGTCTGAGGTCATCCTGGACTCATTTAAAATGGCTTTTAATGTCTTTTTCTGTCCTGTGACTGTTACTGCTGATAAATGGCCAGTGGAAGACAGAGTCTATGCTGCGGCATGTCAAGGCCAAACATGAAGGCTGTCAAAAAAATCAGCATTAAAACCTGCTCCATGTGCCGTTTTTCCGAAATCCTTTAAATGGCACACTCTGCTTTCTGACATTAATCAAGGGTGACATTCTTTGGAGGGCTGAGCGTGCATGTCAAAAGAAACTTCTCCAGATCCTGAAGACGTGAATCACCTGGAAAGCAACATGGGCACATCGCTCTGAGGGGCAGGGTTCTCTTCCAGTCGATTACTGCACGGCATCTAGGCGGAGAGCAGCACGGCGAGACAGTGCCCATCACTCGGGGTGCCGGGAGAAAGCCTGGCTGCCCTCCCGCGGGGGGCGCTGGACGAGCCCTCCCCACGCTTGAGCCCCTGTTCCTACAGGGTGCCCGGTGCAGCTGAGACAGAGCTCTCCTGCAGGCAGCTGTCTCTCCCTGGGTTTTTAAGATACCGGCAGCAGATGGGACTCTGATCCTGCTGGCACTTCAGTTGGTTTTATAGTAAAAAATTGCCCCTCTCCACATTAAGCACTGGTGCTGTACCTGCACTCCTGTCCTCCTATGGCTGCCAAACTGGAGTGGGGTTGTTTTTTCCTGTAATTATTCTCTCCAGCAGGTGGGTGGAGCAAAGATCCAAAACCTTAGAAAAGGACACACCTGGAGCCCTGATTTCTGCAAAGATGTGATTTATGTTTAGTACTGTTTGCCTTGTGACACGTTGCATTTATTCACATAGTACTTTTTGCCATTAACCTGTGCATAAAGCCAATATTGTATCAGCATCTTTTTGGAGCGCGATGACTACCAACTGCTTCATGCTCATTTTTAAACCAAATGTAACTGTAGTTTTGATGACAAGAAACAGGACACACAATGAAGTTACTGAGTTCAAAATCACTGAGGCTCTGCTAGCTTCCACTCACCCCCACTCATCAACCTTTCCCACATTTGACCCAGAACTCATTAACCACACAGCAAGGTCCAAACACAAAGCAGGAACCTACAAGGTGGCAACACAGGAAACAGCATCACTTGCTCCTGTTCTTATTTGCATTTTCTCCTCTAACCCTTGTGTTGCTGAAAGGCACCTTGACTTGTTTAGACAATACTGTCTCTACTCCTACAGGTTTTTTTCAGTTCTGGCCCCTAGAGGAACAAAATACATTGGGTTTGTTTTTCCTTTTTTTCCCCTCCTTAACCAGAAAACAACATATGTGTATTTATTTTTAGCTGCTAAAACCCATCACTTCCGTGCCTTTTACTGACTCATAGCCCTTCAATCCTTCTCCACTTCTCCCCTGCAATGACCTGGGAGAGCGAATACTAGCTGTACATTTCCAAGAGCTCCAGTAATGCCCACTGCTAGAAAATGCCCTGAGAAGAGCCCCTGCCGTGGCTGGCAGCTACAGCTGGAGGGGAAAATACGTGATAGCATTCCCATAATAATGAGTTCTAAATTTAGAAAAGGAAAAAATAAATGGCTGCAGGCCTATATAATCTACACATCAGCACAACAAGATGCTTAGTCAATAAAATAGTTCAACTAAGTGATCTCAGCATGTAATTCCATAAGGATTTTTTTTCAGGGGGAAATGCTATCATTTTCCATTTCTGTTTAATGAATCATGTGAATTATAGTAACATTACAAATGGTTCTCTTTGCAGCCTATTAGTTTGTTTCTGTAGGGTTCTAATGGAAGACATGCTTCATTTAGATCTTAGCTTGCCCCCAAGCCATAAAGAATAAATTGTATTATCATAAGCAGTTACCTTTTAAAATGATCTTATCAAAAGAAAGTATTTTGCATTGTTGAGGAGGGTTATTACCATTTTAGGCAAAATGCTGCAGGCACTTCAATTTTTTTATAAATATAAATAATTGCAGCAAAGAGACCAAGGGGCTGGAACTGTCTAGGCATCCTCTAGGCATGAGGATGAACATCACCTGCAGAACGCTACTGTTCCCATCAGCAGTGAATTGAATCATTCACAGGTTCACAGAGTTTAAGGCCATAGGAGATGGTACAATCATTTAGTCTACACTCCTGTGCATCACAGGCTGCTGCATTTCACCCACTCGCCCCTTCACTGAAACCAATAGCAACTGCATTTGACTACAACATAGCTAGTGTGCAGCTGAAGTGGGAAAAGCGTCCTGTCTGGATTCGAACACTACTGGGAGAAGGGGGATTCACCCCTTCCAGAAGGTGCTCATCCAAGCGAGGGATCACCCTCACTGCTTTGCACATTTTTTTTCTTGACATAGCCCTGAAGCATCACAAGTATTTCTATTTTTACTGACTACTGTCAGAATTTCACAGTAGAACAGACATTATGACTATAAATGTGCAGCTATATATATCCATGTAGGAAAGCGTTCAAGATAAACGAGAAGACAACTTTAAAAGGTGTCCAGACAGTTCAGTGGGTCTGATCAGTCACGGCACACTTAAAACATTGCGGTGTGGGGCACACGATGGCATTGCTCCACAGCCGGGAGCTCCACGGGGCTGAAACAGCCTTGCCAAAGCAGACCAGAGAAACGGCGGCCCAAGCCAGGGGGGGCCCCAGGAGCAAGTGGGCATCTGTCACCCGAGGCTGGATCAGTTCATCTCACTCAAGCAGATCCTTGTCCAAACTTCTTAAAAAGCTTCCAGGGGCAGAGATCCTCTACTTCTTAAGCATGGTAATCCCATGCTTCATTAGTTTCATCAGTGGGAGGTTTTTCATAATATTTAATTCAACCTCCTTTTTTGCTATTTAACTCCATTTCTTCTAGACCAGTCTAGAATGGACAAGAGATAATTTCTTCCTCTGCAGTTTGTGGGGGTTGTTGGGGATCGTTTGGGTTTTTTTTTTTTTACACATTTGAAGAACAACATTCTGCTCAGTCTCTTCTAGAACGAGCAATTCCAATTTCTTCAACCTTTTCATATGGATCAGCATTATGTCTCTAGTTAGGAGTTAGGTCAGAAGGCATCAAATATCTTAGTCTTTCTTAATGTAAGATAACTTTAAAAAGTAAAAATAAAATCCACGAGTTTTCTGAAGCCCACCAGGACCACTTAGCAGAAGAATGCCACATCTAGCTATTTTTCAAAGATACAGCATCTTTGATTTGAATAACCCATACCACTACAAGTCTGTAGCTCTTCTAACCTAGCCTAATGTGTATGCTCTGAAACAGAAAATATTATGGTCTGGGCAAGAATTTGGACAATAGAGAAACCACTTCTAGGTGATAATGTGAATGTGTTGATGGAGTGTTCCACTTCAAGACACTTCATTTCACAAGCTACTATCCAGGTCACTAACTGCAGGAAGCCTCCATTTATTCAGCATCCTATGCCAAAAGTTTGTCATATGAATAAAGTGATACATATTCATAGTCCAGCTGCTATTTGGACCATCATACTCTGAATAGATGAGCAGCGGTGACATAAAAACACCAGGTAACTCAGTCACCATGCTTCTCAGCAATAAAAATGCAAATAAAA
This sequence comes from Vanellus vanellus, assembly GCF_965231255.1. Taxonomy (NCBI): domain Eukaryota; kingdom Metazoa; phylum Chordata; class Aves; order Charadriiformes; family Charadriidae; genus Vanellus; species Vanellus vanellus. The sequence goes on along the minus strand of NC_138927.1, from coordinate 7,769,998 downwards.
TAGGAAATAAGAATTCTTGCTTCTATCAAGAAAAATTAAAGTGCTGTCAATTTAATGCAGTTATGCTTTTTCAGTAAAATAGCATCTGTTCTATCACACGGAACAGTAATAATACCCTGAAAAGCACAAGGTCAAAAGCCTTCTAATGACACATTATGAAGCCCACTTTTGCTGTGCCCACCTTGTGAATGACATTCTTTTTAAAAAAAGTGAAAGAAAAGAAATACATCTGGGAAAGAAATATATTAATTACACAGCTATCTACTGTAGCTCTGACAGTGGATGGGATGACAGAGACTTTACAGGGTTCTTTCTCTCCAACGCGCAGAAAATTTCTAACAAATGGTGTGTGTGCATATGCACATGTCTACACAAACACAAATATGCTTTGGAAGTGATCGGTCTGGAATGAAGACTGCTTCAAACTCCACAAGCACTCAAAAGGTTAACATTGCCAAGCAACAGGCCAAGAACATGTCATGAACTTCCCAACTTTATACATCCCACTACAAAAACATGCAAAACAAATTGTATAAAGGCAGCCCACTAAAGCCACAAATAAGTCTGGACACCTGCCACCCTCAGAAAAATAGGGGCATAAGGCTCACTTCTTGTCAGAGTATCGAACTGCCCTCAGGCGTGCAGGATTTGTGATACTAACTGAGAAGAGCAGTCCATCTGCTCTGATATCCTGCACGCTGCCAGGCACCATCCGTCTGTCCTTCCAGTTATCCCACCTGAGCATGCGGCCATTGACCACCTATAGGTGAGGCTCGAAAAGCAGCACCAGCAACAGACTGGTGACTGAGTGCTGGGAGGGAAGGGACATCACTCATCCCTCGGGACGTACTCTGGGCTGGGTGCCCACGGTGTTCCCATCACCTGCCTGCCCAGGGCACTTCTGCTGGAGGCACCTTCCTGAAAACAGGCACTCCTCCAAGCCCAAGCAACTTCCCACTCAGCAGGTCTGCGCCTCAGTGTGCAAGGGCTAGGAATATTCCCTCTACCAGTACTTCGGTGGCTCATTCTGTGCAGTCAGCTACAGAAACTTGTGTCTGAGGCCAGCGGGAGAGGCTGATGGTCTCCACAGCCTCTGCTCTGCAGATCACCACGGTGTCAGCAGCTCCTTACCCCTGGCCTTGCTGCACACTGCTGGGCTCCCACCTGCAAAGAGGCCCTGCCACGCCAAGTTCCCCAGGGCCGTGAAATGGAGAGAGGCAGGATTTCTGTCTGCCCACACTTCGCCCCCTCCCAGGCTGCCCAGGCTTCCCTGCCCCACTGCCGCACTGCTTCCGTCTCATCTCAGACCCTTGGTGCTGGGAATCATCTGAGCAAAGGCAAACCCATGCAGCAAGCGTATGCCTGCCCTCAGGGTAAACCTTCCTGCGTTTGTGTTCTGATACTGATGATGTATAAACATGTCCCTGATCAGACACAACTTGGGATACTAATTGTAATAATTCGGAAGTTAAAGGCATAACAATTGCTTCAACCTGAAGTTGTCAGAAGGTGGGATAAGACACAGGGACTCTGCAAATTAAACCACTCTGGCAACCACTTAAAAGTGCTCCTAATAGGTTTGGCTGTAGCAGCTTATTAACTGACTTGAGAAGCCCTGCCATGAGGAAAGGGGATTCCTTTTATGAGCTACAGAAAATAAATTAGATTTTTTCCTCCACTCTTTGTAGGTAGAAAAAGCTCTTTGATATCCAGAAACATGGAACAACAAATTTCCATAAAAAACAGACAATCAATTTAATTAAAAAAGTGGAACCTGTTTTTCTATTTCACATTTCTGTCTCTCACCAGCAACGAAGTTAAAATACTGGATTTGTGTATGAATATACATGTATATTTGCGTGTATACACATGTGCATATCCTTGGAGCTGGCTTTTGTTGGTGTGATTAGGCTTTGCTTCCTTTAAACAATAGCTGGAGAGAGATGAGATTTCAAAGGACACAGTTCTGTGCACTTACAGCCTGGCTGTCCTCTCCTTCACTTTTTTGGGGTGGCAAACGGCCCAGGAGTGCAGCGCTGGGGCTGGGGTGCTGCTCCCACAGCAAAATACCCATCGATGTGCCCACAGTTGCCCTGCAGCTGAAACACACAGCTCACCCTCCTTGGGCATGTGCCAGCGTGCAGGGTCCTGAGCAAGCGCAGAGCTAATGTCTCTGCTGAAGACTGGGGAAGGGCAAGAAAGGGGCAGGGGAGAGGAGTGAGCACTCCGAGTTCCTGAGATGGGGAGAAAGTCCCAGGAGAGGCACTCGCAGGGGCGGGGGATCTGTTAAGGAAAGACTGTGGACATGGGAAACAGGGCAAGAAGACCCTGGGAGCCAGGACAGCGCGGTGACACGGTGCAGAGCTCTCCCCACCCTCGGCATGCTCCTGTGGGCCGTGGGAAGCCAAGTCCATGCAGGATTTTCCTATTTATACAGACAATTTCACAAGGGGAGATATAGGTAAACTGTCACCTACAGCTCAGGGTCCCATGGTCCCACATCCCAGACTCTTCTCCTACCATGGGCTCTCCCAAAGTGTTTTTTGCAGCAGCAGCCCCAAACATAACCCTGTGCCTTGCCCAGACTCTTAAGGGAAAGGGTTTTCAGATTTGGGGTGGAATTTCTCTGCAGAGAAAAAACAAGATTAACCAACCGCCTCTTCTCTCCCAGAGCATGCTTGGTCAGACAGGTAGCTCCGTCAGGAACTGACCTGTCCTAGTCTTCATTCCCCTGGCAAAAAGCTACTCCATGAAGTGCAAAGCACACAATGAGATAAATTAAGTGATAGTAAATAAACAAGCAGCAACTCAAAGTTTGAATTCAGACCACAATCAAGCAAAGAAATATTCCTGTCCTTATCTCTACGCACAGCTCTCATCTGCTGATGCCAGAGGCATGAGTCTTTACAGGACAAAAACACGATCAGTTCATAATTGCAAAAATCTTCCTAGCACCAGGCTTTTAATTGTTTCTGTAAGTTTTGCCTAAGAGCTATTTGTAATTCCAAGCAGCTGTCTTAAAAAAGAACAACAAGAAAACAACTTAATATGTAGGGCTTTACTGTGATGGCTCATTATTGATTGAGAAGACCAGAAATAAGGTGCCAAAAAATACATTTTGTGAATACTTTTTACAAAGTTTCAGAGACTAGACGAGGGATTCTAAGGCACGTTTGTGCATCTCTGCACAGCTACAGAATTGCACAAGACCTGCCCTGGGAGCAGGTCCTTTTAGGAAGTTGAGATCTTCCTCTTCAGGGTGACTGAGTGCTTGACACTGGTACAAAACAAAAACTGCAAAGGGTAAACAACAAATGAAAGCAGCAAGTCTATTGCCCTGGCCTCTACAGACACTGCCTTGAGATTATGGGTAGGTCTAACTCGGGCAGTCTGGCCCAGTGCCACAGGCCACCACAGAACCAACCTGGTGTCCGTGCAGGTCTGGCAGGGCCACCACAAAGCACCTGTGTAGGTCTGACCCTTTCAGTAGCGCAGACCCGGCTGCTGGCTCCGGCGTGGGCACAGCCTGTGACAAGCCAAATTCAGTGTTCGCCCAGCCCACTGCATGCCGCCAGGCACACAGGGCTGTGCAGATGTGGTCTGTGCCTCCCTGTAACAACTCAGAGCATCGGGTCTAGGTAAGATATCTGCTGGCCTTAAAAAAAAACATCTCCCCCCCTCTCCCTGTAAGATATGTAGAACCTCTCCTACTTCGAGGCGCTTTTCATCAATTATCTCAACCCATCTGGCTGCTTCTCCAAGTTGCATTGATTATGAGCATCCTGTGCCCTAGAGATAAAAACCACCAGCCCCATTTCCCCCCTGTGCCTTCTCCATATTGGCTCATAACGTGACGAGACTGGTGATGAATAGCCTGCTGGGAAATCAATAAGAGCACAGACATGTCACAGCCCCAAGATTAATGGAACTGACTTGGCACAGAAAACTTCCCTTCGTTTGCACAGCCAGCCCACAACGCTTGTCAGTTCAAGTTTCCTTAACCATGGGCATGTATTTGACTTGCATGGCCATCCTCTAAATTGGAGTTCACCGATTTCCACAATCCTAGCTGCAGTCACCAGTAAAAAAGCCTACGCCAAGCTAAATCAGAAGAGACCATAAAGACCGAAAAAAGCATCTTTCTTCCCAAGTAGTCATGAGCAGAAAAAAAAACAGCCAAACAAAAAGCCCCAAACACTGTCTTCACAGATTGGTTCTGGCAGGCTAACAGCTGTATTTTGTTAGTGATAATCATTTTGGGGAAGGCCAATTAACTTTTCTATTAATCCATCAAATCAGTCCCACACCTTGCTTTGGTTTTAAATCTGCTACAGCGCAGAATCCCTCTTCCCCAGTGTGACTGCTGCAATTGCAGCCCGGGAAGGAGCTGATTGCTAGATCACCTTTTCCACATTCGTCTGGAGCAGGAGCACGCAGTCTTCAGTTAGCACAACCCTGACAAGCAAGTCTCCGACTGCAGAAGCTCCTCCTCAGTCTGTAATGGAAAACCCTCAGACAGTCTTGATAAAATCTAGAGGAAAATAAAATGGACTTCCCTAAGCAGCAACTGTATTGGTGTGTGAACCCAGTAGCAAGTCATTTCAGAAGTCAGGACAACAAAAAGAAAGGCAGAGACAACAGCATACTACAAGTCTTACAAATTTTAAAATCCTAATTTTACACCTGTTGGGTACATATTATAAAGTGCTTTTGATTAGCTATTAAGTAGCAAGTAATAGCTGCCATTAACTCCAGACTAGCAAGGTCATGCAAACTCCAAGAATCTCTTCTACCCAGTATTTTCAGCTCAGCATTTTTTCTCTTGATCCTGTGAAACAGTGCAGTCTGAGATTGCATTCCCAACGTGACGCAAAGGAAACAGGGATACTGACACCTTGGCACTGCTTAACACAAGGAAAAATGTTTCTTAAATCAGATGCTGCAAGGCAAAATATTTCAGTTTCTTCTCACCTTCAGTGTCCAGCCTCCAAATACCTTGTAATAAGCTGAAATGGGGCAGGGTGTGAACAGGCAGCACTTCTGTTCATTTCCAACTCGTGATGATACCTTATTTTAATAACATGAATTATTCATTAATCATTTGAGAGCATGCATAGCTATACATAACTACTCCTGGAGGGTGGGGTAGATGGAGGATTGCATGGCTTTAGGACAACACCAAAACTGTTTGATGGATTTCTCCGCCTCCATGCTTAAAACCTGTTAGTTTCTGGACCTTAAACGTGGAATAGAGCACTTGATTTACCTGCAGTAAAGTCAAAATCATTACACATTGATTCCCCCAGACATGGGTCCTCCATCTACAGCTCAGGAAAGGACCTCTGGAGACATTTCTAGGACCAACAGTCCTCTTCAGGCAGAACTTGATCCTTAATGTTGCCAATTACAAAGCACAAGAATTAAGTAATTTAATTTTCAACCTGTATCTATGGGGATTAGAAACTACACAGTACAAAGCTGCCCCATTGTATGCAAACTAAACAGCAGCTCTGAAAAGCCAACCTGGATCCTGGAAACAGAGGGGAGTGGGAGGGAAATGAAAAAGCATGTGTGTAAAATATAGATAAGAAAGCAAATCCCAGCTGTCTTCCTTATCAGCGCTTCCTATTTCTCTGGCAAGAACATGTAATTTTGTGCCGTAATAGCAAAGGTTGGAGTGACTGCTGTCACATTTGAATGATACTGCTATAGCTTCCCTCTTTATATGTATCTGAAATGGGAATCTTGGAATCCGTTCTCTGGGTACCATTCGTTTTTTCCAACGCTTGTCTTAGTCCCTCCTTTTCTATAAAATGCACCTTTCTGAAGCACGGATCTGAGATAAATAACAATACTGTGCCCTGCATGTTCAGAGACCTTCAGAAATGTCCTATCATTTATCCTTTCAGTGAGCCATAATTTGTGCTCACATAAACCTAAGGTAAAACTGACACCACGAATAAGATTTACCCAGGCCCAGAGCGAATCCCTGTTGAAACAAAGTTCATTCTGCCTAGGACTGAAATGTATACTTAATTCCTTCCTTGATGTAAGGACCACAGAATTCACTCAACCTAGAGAACAAAGGGAACAGTCCAATTTTATTGCATCAATGGAAGAAGCACAGATGACTTCAAAGAAGCAACCGTAGGTCTAAATGGTTGGATGGGAACAGGACCGCAACTTCTCAGGGAGGCACCAGACCCGGGGACTCTGCCTAAATGAGAGCAAAGCAAATCACTTACACAGGCTGTCACAGCCGGTCTCTGTCCCCAGGTTTCCTCTGAAAACTTTGTGAAAAATCTGTTCACCACTTACATGTCGTAGCTTTAAGCACAAACTTCATTCCCGTTCAGCTCAAGAATTTCACTTTTCTAATCATAAGTGTTAGCATTATACATAGATAGTGTTATACATGATCAAATTTATATGAATGAGAAACATGAATTTCTAGACAATCAACAATTTTGCAATGCAACTGTAAGCAAGAGCTGAATTAATCTTATATTTCAAACCTTAAATCTTTACTTAATGTGTACCTAAGGACATAGCTTAAATTCTGCATATGCACACTTGTCAGATTTTTTACTAAATTAATGTGGTAAATAGCTGTAGAAAAAAAGATTAGGTGAAATAAATTCAGAGACTCGTGAAATTACAAAGGTGCTCATTTTTTTCTACCCAGAATTACAGAATGAAACTATAGCTTCACGTTTCAGGCCCCTAGAATATAGCCTTTAAGAACTCGTATCAGCTTCCCTTGTTCTGCAGGGAGAAACAATGCTGTGATTTTTTTTTTAATGCACTGATATTTCATTAAAAATGGACCCAAGCCGTGGACCCCCTCTCACACCGCCCTGGCAGTGGCAGCGCTGCCTCTTTGCTGCACGCTCCATTTCCCACATGAAAAACACCTTTCAGCCCCACTTCCCGAGCTCTGCCACTTTTGACTGATAGCACAAAATTGAACTGCACTAAGCACACATTAGAAAATCTGATAAATATTGTTTGGAAATATAATTGAGGTTTAACTGGAGCATGAATTTTTCACTTTGAAGCAAAGATTTCTCCACTTATTTATGAGAAAGATTTAGTGTTACAAACAACGATGACAGTTAAGATAAATGTTAACCTAAGTTATGCTTTTCCTCATAACCTGCAGAGCCTTTTTTCCACAGCGCTTTATGTCACCACCACACACATCACTAGACAGAGCCGCACAAACCTCAAGATACTCCCATCCCCTGCTCTTTCCAGGTTCAGCACTGGCTGCAAAAGACATCAGAAGCATCTAACACATTTGGGGTTCAAAATCCTGAGGAAGGTTTTTGAGCTGCACATCAAGACTGAGCCTTAGTTTACCCTTGGATCGGGTTTTGTGACAACGTGACTTCTGGCACATCAGTTGATAGCTTCACCATGAATATTGAAGAGCAAAGTGTTCACCGAAGTTGTTTTATGACACAAGAACGCTCACCTCCTGGCAGTTGTTTTGCTCTCAGCCTGTACAACAGTTCTACAAATTGGCAAAGAGAAATCAGATCAAGATGGCCATCATCTAGGTACCTAGCGATAACAGGAAAAGGCTATGAGGTTTTAATCCAAAGCTTTGCATTTAATATTCTAGGAAATTTCTTACCTATGGTACTGACAGACTGGTGATGAGAACTGCAGAAGCTATTGTTTCTCAGAGCACTCCGCCATGTCCTACACGTCGTGCCAAGCAAGTGCAAACACACGCAAAACAAACCTTATGCCCCCTCAGAAAAACCTTACAATCCTGGTGCATGAAATAGAACATCTTTTGATAGATGGTGAGAGTAGTTGATATTAAACAATATTCTTACACTTTCATGTGCTTTCATAGGTTTAGTTCTGCACTGGAATGTAACAAGCACTCACACTTAAACTGCAAAAACATGCGCTGCTCTAACCACAGCTCCACTAACAAGGAACCAAAGGTATCAAACAATGCTATATTAAATCAAGGATGAATGTTAAAAATTCCTATATAGCATCAGCTCAGAGCAGGCACTGGACTTGAATGCTAACGGCTTAGCCCTCCTGCTCTGTCGTTCTATTAACACTAGTTTTCAACTGTGCAAACAAGATAGTAACAACACTCCACTACGCAGCAAATGCTAAATTCAGATCCCGGCTCCATGCCTCATAAATTTTCATCCTGGCATCACTTCTTGTTCTTTTTACAGCATTTTAAAAATGTAGGTTACCCTTTGCATTTTAAGCAGACGCGATTGTATCAAATGCCTGGATTTTACAGCAGCCAAGATGTTCCTAAGTTTGATGAACTGATCTCAAGCAAGATAAATTATGTCAGTTGTCTGCTTTGTCAGTAAATCAAGAGTTGACATTTCCCTGATTTGTAAAGGTATAATGTTACAGTGAAGAAAAGTATGCTCTTGAAAATCTGTACGGCAAGGTTAGATTAATAAGCAGTTTAAAGAAAATGTCCCAATGTAATGGACTTGGAACATCCAAACTCAATTCCAGTTCATTTGCTATTTCTCAAGTTTTCTTTTTTAGGAATTCAAAAAATGCTGTATAAAACATTTTATGGAATATTCCATCTATGTGCTCCTTTGCTTTACAATAATTGACAACATTTACATATATTTCCATGTCATATTATGCCATAAATTTGCATAGATCCAGGTAAAATTGTTCAGATTTAGACATGCTGCTTCAATGAGTTTCAGGAGCCGAATCACATCTCAAATATGAATTGCGTTGCTCCCAGAATTCCCTCTCCTGTAAAGCACTGCAGAATATATCCCCACAATTAATAACGCTGATGGTACTTCTGCACTGTCCTGCTAAGCTGCCCGGGTGTTTGTCTGTAGCTGTGCCCTACATCAGCGCAATTCTTCAGAGACAAACATGCACCACGTGGCTCAGCTCCCCGACCCACCAGCCCCACGAAAGGTCCGGTGCTGCCTTTCCTGTAATCACAGCTCTCCCCAGTCCCCTCTCTCTGTATGCTTAATTGAAGGAAACATGGGGTTTCGGTGGTGACCAAGCATTGTTCAGGGTAACAATACATTCCACTTTAAGGCAGAATTGAAAACAGGGTTTCTATCAATTTTCATATTGCGAAGCTAATTTAACCCAATTTAACCCATTTTGTCTGTTCATAGAGCTTTCTGGAACTATTTTTACTGCTCTGAAGCCATGCTTTAAAAGCACAGATGGTTCCTGAAATGAACAAAAACAAACCCTACTTGAGCTGGACTGGGAACAGTTACGTTAAAGTGTTAGAATTTTTTTAAAAGGTAATTTGGGGTTGTGTTTTGATTTACACTACCTAAAACGTACTGGTTAGCAGCAGAGATGCCATGAATTTATATGTGACACTTGGCAAACGTACTAACCATCTGGCCCCTGCAAAGTGTATACAGGGCATCACAGAGCCTCACGGGGGAAATGTTTACTTAATTACGCTTTGAGCACCATCGGTAATTTTTTTTTTTATAGGACCAGTCATCACCAAATCTCATTGAGTAGAGGCTTTTTCATTGGGAAGTAGAAAGTAAAACAACAGGAGGTTATATGTGCTATTTCTAGCATCCTTTTGAACACAACCAAGAGACTGATGAACCATCACTTACACAATGAACTATTAATGCTTCGCCTCTATGGAATAAAGCTAGAATCCAGCTGCAATGCCCAGGCTCCTTCACCTACACGAACTCACAGTAAGGCAGTCCCTTGCCATTGAAGTAGATGAGACAGGTAAGTAGAGACTAACAGCTTTGTAAGAGAAGCCTCCCAAGATCTCAGAGCACTAGCAAAGATGCCAGTAGCACACAATCCCCAACATCTAGTTATTCCTATTCAGCAGATCAAGCTGTCTCCAAAGGCCTCAAATCTTCAGTGAGTTCAAGGCAATGAATGCATGGAAAGGCAGCATTTGAGACAACAGGGACTTTGCCCAGTAAGTAGCTTCCCGTCATTCCAGGAAGCAGAGTTCCGCTCTAAGCATATGTTATTTTTAATTAATAAGAGTCAATAAAGCAGGAGGAGAAAAATAAACTGAATGTATTGATTGAAAAGCCCATACCACCGAGCACATTTAGCTCTTGCTAACTCCAGCACCGTATTTTTCCTGAACTAACGCCATACAGCCGTGAAATCTTCACAAACTGAAGACCTGTCAGATTCTCCCCCCTAGCAGTAATCCAAACCCTCGATCACACAGTGTAAAATATATTTTACCTCTGCAACTACCAACCCACGTCCAAGACTTGCAAGTGTAAAAAATCCTCTCCTTCCTTCAACTCTGCTCCTGATTATAACCATAGCCAAAATGAGCTGTCAGCCAACATCTGGAGTGATCAGGAAATCTTTGCCTCTGCCAAAACATCCCCAACCCCCCTCCAGACAGAGGCAGACGCAATGATAAATTTGGCTTAGTAACCTCCCTTTGCCAGACCCTCTCCCTCACCCTCCACCTCAGCCCACCCTGTTGCTCGTCCGGCAGCGACTGCCTCTGCTCTGCCTTCTCCGTGAAACTATCCCCCGCGCAACCCGAGCACCCGGCCTGAGCGCTGCCTGTTGCAAGCAGAGTAACACGTCACTTGAGGGCAGAGCCACGAAGGACAGTTCTAGACACAAGATACTCTTTCCACATGTGCACTTCATGGGACCTCATTTACTTGCTGCTTTGAAGGTAGAATTCTTCTGAAAGTAAATGCTTCCACTTCACAGTGGGGAGAAAGAGAACAAGAATAATTACATGAATACATCATTAAAGTCAAATATTACTAAAAGCAAGTACTGAAACTTAAGGATGCTAAAACCCAACTCCTGGTGCAAATACTTGTAGTAATGTACTAACAGAAATTGAGAAATAGTGGAAGTGTATGACTTGCAAGATTATCTTGTGGAAACAAAATGCATCTAAACTTACTAGATGATGCCAACAGCTCTTTACTTTGATCTTTCTTTGTATTATTAGTATTTGCATCACAATAGTACTGAGAGACTGCCACAGAAGTCAACATACTATTGTGCTTAGTAGCACAAGTAGCAGAAATACGTAATTCCTGCCCTGAAAGCCTTGGAGTTCACACCTACAATAAGAGGAAAGATAATTAACTTTTCACTCAGTTTGGAGACTGAGCTGAAATCAACCAACGTCCAGTTCAGTGTTGGCACCAGGTTTCTTCTCCTGTGTGCAAGGCTGTGTGTTCTCCCCTGGCCTCCTAAAGCTGGGAGTAAAGGTTTGGTTCTTCCCAGCCCTGTGGATGGCAGGGGCGGCCACAAACGAGACTCACCGTTGGGCAGCGTTACTGCAAGCTTTCGCTTTCTTTCATAGAGACTTAAAAGCAAGAACCCAAATTCCATTTCATCTTGCAGCCTTCATGGTGCAAGCCAAGTCCAATGGCAAGCCGCAGCAGGAGGTGGCTGCCCCCTTCCACCCCAGGGCTTAAGCACAGGGGCTGTCGCGAGTCTCAGCGTGCTGCCGGAGCAGCAGCCAGCATTCCCCTGACGCTTCTCCTCTCACCTCCCAGGAACAAGGCAGAACTGAGTGACCCAGTCCACAGCAGCCATGCTGCTACCAAAATGCCCTTTGCTCATGAATGTGGCCAAGATAAGCATTTAGCATCTCATAAATTAGTAAGAGGGCCGGAGGAGCGGATGACACCAAAGACTCCAAACCGACCAGGGCAGCGACCACGACAGTAGCACAGGCAGCTTCATTTAATTGCTGTTTGACTTCTGTGCAGCACGTTTCCCGGCCAGGAGGGTTGGGAACACAGGCACCCCGTCCGGGTGGCCAACACATGGCAGTTACACGTCCAGAGCTGCCCAGGGAAGTAGTGAGTGGGGATCCTTTTTGCATCAGCTGCTTTCAAAGTAACAGGGAATGTCATTGCTCATCTTTTGGACTAGATTTGAGACCAAGCTGAACTCTGCTGGCTTAATTAGCTAACCATAAATAAACATCATTTACAAGACCTAAACATTTAAAACACCCTGTTAAGCATCTGAAACATAAATGCTTTAATTATAGACTAGCTCAAGATTTAAGTAACGCTGGGATAAATGCTATAGAGCAGCTGTCTATGAATATTTTACAATGAGATTGCTCTCGGTTCTCCAGGTCCACAGAGACTATCAGGTTGGAAAGAACACATTCATTCTTTAAAATGCCAATTCTCCTTTCCCTGTGGGGTGCAACTGCCCAGCTATCACCACCAGCTCTGCTAGTTTGCTAAAAGCTTTGACCTCAGTGAAGCGCCTACAGTGAGCCCAGATATTTGGGGGTTCTCTGCTGCTGTGCTAAATTCTGTTTTTTTCTTCTGTGGCTCTACTCACTATCCAGCTAAATGAGTAGAAGGATTCTGACTGCAGTGCACTCTGGACCAGACCCCAGAATCTACGTGACCATCTTTAAAATCTACAGAGAAAGTCTGGTTTTCATTTTCTCTTTAAAATCCATTTACATTAACAGAGTGGTGTAAAGGGACTAACACCCTTGAAAAAAAGAGCACAAATGCCCAAGAAAGACAGCTTCAAATTACAAAGATGACCAAAAGTCACTGGTAAACCATTTACTCATCTGCCTTAATTCCAGCACATTATTGCACTGATCACTGCACTCAAGTCCAGCTGGGACTCTCGCTGCTTTGCAGATGCAGCCCTAGAAGGTTTGACTGAGTAGGGAAAGATCCGTATTTTCCTGGCTTGGTCCAGCTGATTCCAAGATTTGCATTTCAGAGCAGCATTCTGGTTTCTTATAATGTGTTATGTACTGGTGTAAGAACAGCCTGTGAAAGCCCAGCCAAGATCACTACTGCAGCTGATGCTGTACCAACACAATATACAAAATATTTCTTACTCCAAACAGATGCAACAGAAAAGCCATCAGTGCTTTACCCACAATCAAGTCTATCTCCTGAGTTCCAACCTAGTGCTGGATCTCAGACTTTGATATCCAGAAAACGGCAAAAAGGACTTACGCTGCTGACATTCCTATTTCTTCATCAGGAAAATTCAACATTTCTCTAGTTTGAGTCAGTATAATATGCTCTAAAGATAGAAGTACCCAAAAGCTTTTGTTCTAAATATTAATGATGGTCACAGGTCTCTTATTTAACATAATTAACAGACAAACTGAGTCAGTCTTCAGGGAGCAGAAGCAAGGCAGCCCATTTCACTTTCAGACAAGGAACACTCCATCCACTGAATCTGTTGAACACCTGCAATATATTGATTGCACTTAAACAACTAGCTTTAGAATGCTAATTTCATCTCTGCCTCCAATTTTCAGCATTTCTTTACACACAAAGCACTAGCTGTTCAGCTTTTTTTTTTTTTTTGCTATATATAGTAAATGGAGCAAGTGACTTTTTTCTTTAAGAACAGACTGGAAACTTCATTTCTATTACAGTGACAGTAATCTATTAGTAAAGGAAATAAAGTTTTTACTCACTACAGGAGGGGAAAGAGATACTTAAGCTTTTATGTCAGTTCATTCTCTATTAATGATAAACATTGGAAGCCTGGCAGGAATAGATCATCTTGCATTTCTTGCTACGAGTATGTTAAGAATTATCAGCAGGCAGAGCAGTAATTAAACACCAAATGGCTTTACCAACCCCCCTGCCAGAGCACTTCGCTGTACAACTGGGTTGGCCATAAGTATGTACCAAAGAGGAATCTTAGTGCAAATCAACCACAGCCCCTGCTAAAAGCCTGGCAGAGCACGGTTAGCAGGCGCTGCCTCGAGAGATGCGGGAAGACGCCAAACAGGCGAGCTGGGAGGGCCGCAGAAGACTCCCGTGACACCCTGCAGCAGCAGGTGCCTCATCCCTGATCCCTGTGGGCAGGTCACCAGCATCCCAGAGGATCAGCCTCATGGACAAAAAAAAATTGCTTACCCTCATGTTACTGTTACGAGTGCTGGAATTAAACTTTATTTTAATTTTTCTATTCTTCTATTACTGCATTTTTTTTTCCTACTGGTTTCTTTTACTGGTTATTGCATCAGTTTAAGGCTCCCACATTCCAAACAGTTTATCTATGCTGTCACAATAGATTTTAAGTGTGTTCTGTTTGCATTATGTTTTCCCTTTTCTCCTTTCCAGATTTATTAAATACAAGTGCCCAAATACATGCCAGCCTTGTTATCCTTTTGGAAGACCTCAGGGCATATTTGTCTTATTAACCACCTCAGATCAAAGTAGTTAATTTCTATTGATGTAAATAAAATACAAAGATTACCTTAACGAGAAGCTAAAGCTTCATTTGATACTTTGTATAATGTATTATCTGAAAATACATACATAAATTTTCACAGCCTGTATTTTCTACTCAGGTTCAACCATGTACATACATTCCCTTATCATGAAAAAGACTCTGAAGTCCACAAAGAATTTTCAAAAAATAAAGTGCATATTTTTATTCTGTCTTCTAAGGTTACCCCCCACCCCCCAAAAGAGTTTTTCTAAGCAACTCTTCATAGCTTAAAGTTCTGTTCAGTTTAAAGTGTCCACACATTCTGATGATTATTTGAAGTTCCTCCAAAGTGCTTTGGGGGAAAAAAAAAAAAATCAGATTGAGTTGCACTGTGCATCGTGTCCCTCAGAAGATCCAGCTCCCAGGCCCTGGGAGAAGAGCTTAAAAGCCTAGAGCTTTGCAAAATTCAAATTCTTTTGCCAAAATCCAGCCAACAAATTGCGCTTTGATCCACATTAGTGCACACCACCCAGCTCTGGAGTTTCAGTATGACTGTTCACAGCAATCCAAAATCTCTATACAAAGTCCCAGCCAAAAAATTCTACTTACTTTGATGCCAAAGCAAGTTTAGAATTTTATTTTGTCACACATTTAGTAGGGAGAACTTAAATGCTTCCCCCCCTCACCCCCTTACAAAAAATCTGTTGTTTTCAGAACAGTAATTTCTTTCAAAAGCGTCTTGAGTGGTTAGGGCCTGCAGCATATTCCAGAGAGCTGATGAGAAGCCCTGCGGGTAAGGCACCATGTGCTACGGAGCATGTTATACATACAGCCTAACTTGGACAACTTCATAAAACGTGTAAAAATTGAGGACCTCTGTAATGAAAGATAAGGCTGCCTACAGCAGCCAGATACTGCAGTCCAAGCATGCTGGCAGCTCACAATATGGTGAAACAAATATACCACACCACGCAACCGCCAGGTTTGCAGTCTGAAAAAAGCTTCTTGAATGCCTGCGTGCACAGTACAATAAATTACTGCTCCTGCCTTTCCCTGTTAATGCTGCCAGCTGAATGGCCTGCAGAGCTTCCCCACACACGCTGTTTCTTATACTGACAATTAAGCAGATTTATGCACAGAACAAAGTATTAAGGAAAGACGCAAGCGGATTTTCTGTAAGTGAAAAGGACTCTGCCTTTGCCACACACAAACTCCAGCTGTCCTTGGTGCACTCCACAGGACGAGCCCAAGTAACAAGCTCTTCTTGGAAGAGCAGCATCTGCAAAATTATGGTAGCTTCAAAAACCAAACTGTTCTAAGAAAATATCATCATTTTACTGATGCTTCTGCTCTCGTGGCACTCAAGCCTGCGGGATCTTTGTCTCAAGAGATCTGGACTCTGATCAGAACGTGTCTGAGGGTAAAAAGGAGCAGAGGAATTTTCATCTGGTTCCCACTCTCAAATAGGTATTCTTGAAAATTCCAGCCTAATCTTCACATTATTTGCTTTATAAAACAATCTGAAAGAAATCAGAACTTTGGAAGGACTTCTATCAAATGTACGTATTAGCAATTTTTGCTATGACCTATTTCTCAGGCATTCTCATGCAGAAGTATTTATAGCAGTTCTGCAGAAAGAACTGAAATTAGCAAAACTCCGTGAATAGAGCAGAACGCACATTGTGGTTCATTTTATTATTTAAATGTGTTCCTTTCACTCTAAACAGCAAAATTAAATAAAGAAGGAAAAGAAATATTCTAGCATTCAGAATATTTCAAGAATGACTTGCATTCATATCTATGTCTACATCTCTGTATTCATGCATACAGGGGATGGGAATGCATCAATTCTATCTAGCAAATGGAGTTAACTCTCATACATAAAATGTGCCATTTAAATTCCAGAAGGGATAATGAACAGCACAGGAGAAAAGACCACAAGAAAAAACACGATAAGCAATTGAAAATAGCTTTCAATGACTACAACGTATTTTTCTTTCTAAATCCGCTATGCGGTATTTCATTTGCTGAAGATATGGACACTTGCCCAGTTTGCTGGAGTAGGTAAGTCACTGTAACCTATCAGCCATCTGTTCTAATTGGACATACAGCCCAAAGAAACATTATAAATATGCAAAGAACTACAAAAACACTGTGATGGAATAGCTGGATAACAATGGCTTTAATTTTTCATTTGTTTATTTGATTTGCTGTAATGAATGAGTTACTGGAGCGGCATCTGGAATAACTGAAATGAGACAAATGAAACTTCAGGACAAAATAAGTCTGTTAGAAGCAAATCTGCACTATTATTTTTTATACTGGTTTGGTTTTTTGAGTTAA
The DNA here is from genome assembly GCF_965231255.1 of Vanellus vanellus. Classification (NCBI taxonomy): domain Eukaryota; kingdom Metazoa; phylum Chordata; class Aves; order Charadriiformes; family Charadriidae; genus Vanellus; species Vanellus vanellus. The sequence goes on along the minus strand of NC_138927.1, from coordinate 7,753,453 downwards.
CACTTTTTGCTCAGTCATCTGCACCACTGTCATAAATGGATGGAGATCCTGGTTTTGTTTATGTATTAACTGCTAGCTTTGAGGGACTCCAGTTAATCTGGTAAACTAGACAATTTCATGGCCCTGTCACTCACAATCAAAACGTGTGATTTAATGCTTGGAGCAAGCCAGAGGAGTCACTGCCCCAAATGAGCTGAATGATGTATCACATTTTGCTATCAAAGATGTTGAAAGCGTTTTCCCCAGATCTTTGCAATTTGATGGCATCAAAAAGTATAATTGCAACTGGAGGGCAAGGATGGATGCACTGATGTGAAATCACTTGAACAAAAGCTGTCATAATTATAAATGACAGGAAGCTCAGGGTAGCCAAACCTACACTGCAGCTTTGCCACGGAGAAAAGAACCAACAGCAGAACAAGGCCTTCAGAACACCTGCAAAAACTTACGGGCATTCATAGAAACAAAGGACAGAAAAGAGCCACCAGAACCCCACACCAGCTCCTAACAATTGCAAACAACCAGCAGGCATTTAGTACAGGCAGTTGCCCAGAAAATTTCTTCCATACAACTACACATACAGAAGGCCACAGTGGTTTGCTGGCAAGACCAAACCCAGCAAAATACAAGGTGAGGAGAAAACAAAAGGTACCAAAGACAAACATCCTTGAGCCCTGCAGTGTTTGGGCAAGGTGTCCAGGTGACCCTCTTGGATCACTGGTGCAGCACTACAGTTGGATGTGACTCATAGTTTAATTTCACTTTTATTTTGGTTTGGGGAAGCTGCCTTTGAAGAACAGAGCAGTGACAGGATCCGCGTGTTGGTAGGAGACTCATAGTAGTAAGACAGAAACTACCTCTGAACAACACCTACTCCCAACACCTACAATTCAGAAAGAGCCTTAATGCATCTTACTTCAAGCAGCAATTGTGAAGAGGAAACAGCAATCTTCATTAAGGATTAGGTAAACAATTAACTTATTATGTTCAATCTTCTTAATGTGTGTCTGGGTACACCGAAATAAAAACACAAACACACAGCTTAAGCACATTACAAGGGGGAAAAATTCATGTTGGTTTCCTCATTTAAAATGAACTCTTAGTAAGTTTTGCCTTTGATGTCTCAAACTTAGTGCTCCAAAATCAACTCATCTGAAACAGGCTGATTAATTGTGAAATTATAGAAGACACAAGTCTTGACTCCTTTTCCAGTAAGCTTAAGGAGGTGAGGATTTAGTCCTGCATCACTATCCTCTGGTCTCCACGCACTCAGAGCACCCTCAACTTGAAGCCACGTTTGGGCGTGACACAGCCTAGACAGTTATTTTAATAGTGCTTAGGTTATTAAGATTTTTATGTTTCACCACAAAAGCACTGGGAGTCTGGTTTCCAAGGAGTAGGTATCGTGCTGCAGTGCTAGTTATGAGGCATTAACTTGAGCATAAAACACAGGAGCCACCCCCAAGCAACCCATTCCTCCTCATTCATTCCTTCTCCCCTGTAAGGAAAGGCAATAGATCAGCAGCAAGATGCCTGATGTTTTCAAGAAAATCTCTGTCACATTCTGCTCTATGCTTTTTTATTTCTTTTTCTGTTTTATTTTATGGGACTTTTAATGAGGTTTCAACAACACCATCATTAAAAAAAAGGAAAGAGAAATAGGAAAAAGAAAAAGAATAATTAAATTTTTAAAGGTTCTTTCTGAAGGAAAATGGTCTTATATCATTTTAGATGTTTAAAATCTAGCTGACTCCAGCATTCCTGCTGATGACTTCAGCAACTCGCAAAGCAATTTAAAGAAATGAAGAGAGCTGGGAAATACAGTCTATAGTAAAACTACATAGATTATCCCATTTGAGGGAAGAAACAGCAGAACAGATGTTCTTGACTTCTGAGGAGACTTCCATAAATCACACATTTGTATGGGGCCTGACAACACCAACCCGCTGCCCGTGGGAACCAGCCACTGGAGGGAAGAGGAATGAGTCTTTCGCTGCAACAAATGCACCTGACACAGGTGCAGCACATACTGAAAAGCTGCATCTACTGCAAATACCAGAACTCAAAAGTGCTTCATTCTTAACTTAACCTGACCCACTTAATTGCATCCTTAGGCGTGCTGCTGACTCCTCAGCCTGTGCATGACCCAGCCAGGACAGAGAAAGGGGTGTCCTTAGTCTGTTTGTCACAGTACTAAATAACTTGTAATACATGCTTACGAGGACTGTAGGTTCTTAGTATCAGTCTCCTGATAGCATGAGAAGTACCAAACCCACACGAACTCAAGCCAGACCACCACGCTTCTTCCCATGAACTCGGTCACTTACTACCCACCTTTCTCACAAATTCCCAGGCTGAACGATGGCTGCTTCCCCCACCAAAGCCTAATCCTCTTCTCAGCAGAACTCAGGACCACCACTGAAATCAGTATCTTCAGAAAGGACAAGCAGAGACGGCTCTGACCTGACAACGTGTGGCGCACACACATATCAGCAATTACGGTGAGTTTTTTGTCACTGGCTGGTAAGATTGCAAAAGCTACGAGAGTTATGCGATTCTCACTCAGCACTTGAGACGGGCCATCACCGCATACTACCCAGCAAGGAGAAAGCTTGTTCTTAGCCTGACCGTGCCAACCTAAAACTCACCAGCCTATTCCTTGTACGCAAATGCGCTGAGTGCAGAAACAACACCACCACACCGATTTCACATGCTTTATACATACAGAGACTATGTTAAAAGCCAAGCAGTATCTACCACTAAGTATTCCGTCAAACAGCAGTCTGCTCAGCTGCTTTTATAAAGTCTCTGGCTACTGCCAGGGACGCACCACCATTCTCCGGTCCCGCCAGCACACACCACAACACAAACCAGACCGCGCAGCCCCGCGCTCGGGCGCAGCATTTAGGAAGAGGTGCACGCACGAATTCCAAGTCTCCAGCCAACAAGGAGCTTAGCACACCCCCGGGGAAGCCGCTCTGTGACTCCACAGCTCTCCCTGTTGGAAACCAACACCTTACTTCAAAGCACAAACGCCACTACCTCCACCTCCGAGCCACCAGTCCACCGCGCACCATCAGCTAAATCCGCGCCTCACCTGCGCCCTTGGCCCCGAGCCGCGTGATGTCCTCTCTTTGGGAGACGGGCGACATGTCCCGGTGTGCTCCGCTAGCAGCAGGGCCCAGCCCAGGGCACGGCAGCCCCCGCGCTGGCAGGGGCTCCAGCGGCGCCTCCTCACGGCGGGGTCTCCTCACGGGGGCAGCCCAGGCCTGGTGGGTCTGGCGGTGGCTGCCGCGGGGAGCTCGGCTTCAGGCCGCAGGCCTTCAGGGAAGAGCCGGATCATCCCACCGTCAGTTGGGCCAGTCAGGGTGCAGCAAGGACGGCGGATCCCTCACAGAAAGGCGCTGGAGGGACCGCCGGGGCCGGGACCGCCATCACCAGTTCGGCGCTGCAGCAGTGGGTCAGCCCAGAGCGCGAGGCGCTGCAGCCGCTGGATGGCGGCCACAGTCAGCACAGGGCGAGTCGGTACCAATGGGGCCCGGACAGGTTCAAGCCCTGAGCACCAGCCAGCACGTCCGGGCAGGATCCATCCCAGAGAAGGTAAAGGGCACCAGGCAGGGCCCCAGGGTGGCTGGGTGAGGCCGTGGTGAGCGCTGTGTTTGCTCCTTAGGTCCTTCTGGGTGTATTTAAGAGTCTTGTCCTCGCTCCTGCTTAACTGAAGTCACACAGGCTTGGACAGGAGCTACAGGAGACAGAAACGGTGCTGCCAAGCTTGTTTTAACAACAAAAAACAGTGGGCACGGTCACAAAACAAAAGTCTATGAATTGTTGACTTTTGAAAATTGTGTCTTCTATCAGCATAAACATTGCTGTGTGAGGAACGCTTCCAATCTTAATCGTTTTCCCCTCCATTGTTGAAGGATTTTCTGCAGAAAAACGCCTGCAAAGCAGCCTGAGCTAATAGCAACTTACAAATGTGATACACCCGGAATTGTGACAAAAATTGGAGAGTTTGCTTCAGAAGGAACTCTGAGAAGAGCTCTTAATGCTTGCTCATGCTGCGGCGTGCTCATTTGTTTTGTTTTTCTCTTACCGAAGGTCCTGGAGCTGAGGAGGCCCTGCGGCACTCCCGGGACTCCGTGAGGAAGGAGGAGGCCGGAGCCAGCTGCTTGTCACGTTAGCAGTGACGGAGAACTGCTGCGGGCACCGTGAGCTCACCAGGGCTTACTCTGCTCCCTTAGAAAGGAGCAACAAAGCCTTTTCTGCTCTAACTCTTTCAATTAGACCTGAGATGTGTTATCTGTAGATAGTGCTAATCCAGTTTTTGAACTCACCGCAGGAGGTATAAGGCAGCTCATAAAACCCAAATAACATGGAAGCTACAAGTAGGATCATGTGGGGAGAGATGAGATTGTATCTGTTTGGGTTTTTCCCCCCTGATTTTGTTTAAGGTTGCCCTGTTTGCTTTGATGCTGGCTTCAATAGGAGTCCTTTTCTCCTGATGTTCCCAGCCTGGTACTGGGACTCTGCTGCTGACATTTATTTCCATGAACCCGTCAGAACCGTTCTAGAACGTTCTGGCAAATTTTAACACAATAAAGCATTTTCCCCCTTTCTTCCTTCTGAGCTTTTAGGGCACTCAGCCACACTCTCTTTATGATTCTAAGGGCTAGAAAAGTAGAAACGTTGCCAGCTGCTGGTGATGAGAATGGAGATCTTCACATAGTCACAAGACGCTCAGGTGTTTGAAGCAAACATCAAACCAAAGTCAAGAGTCAGATGATAAAAGTTGAGTGTTGGCACCTGGGCAGCCCTGGTTTCACCTGCCAGAAGTGAGGGGAGGGGGAAGAGGGGCAGCTGGCTTAGAAGGAAAGCACTGGAAAAGAGAGCAGCGATTAAGTTGCACTTGGTTGAAGCTGTGAGTGAGAGCTGAAGCAATGTATTCAGCCTTGACACTATTTGGGCTCTGATGTTTTTAAATGAAGAAAGAAGGCTGGGCTGGGGGAGAGAGGAGGGAGGAGCAGAAAGAAGGAAAAATAAAAGAAATGTGGAAGCTAATCCCAAGCACTGTGAAAAGGTCATGTGCTTCGATATGAGTAATTAATTTTCTTAGAGCAATGTTGAAAAGGTTAACCTGATTTATGGAATGCAATTTAATTTAAAATGTGTTGTGTACCTTGTTAAAAGGGTCCAATTATAGCTGCTAATTCTGTGGACTGACACATGCGCTATGGTCTGATAATAACCGAGTGTGAGGGGGAATATGTGCCAGTCAATAATTAGACATGGCCTATTGAAATTTGAGGGGGAAGGAAGAGGGGTAGAACTGCTGAAAGAACAACATTTCTCTTTGTATCTGGATCCCATAGTGTCCTCTTTCAATTACCTGCTCTGTGAAGTACTCGGTGATTCATTTCGAGTCAGGTTTGCACTCCAGAGTGGTTTATCACAGCACTCTGAGACAGGAGTAAAAATGCCAGGTTTTTACAGGCCAGCCCACTTTGCTCCTTGACCTTCATTCTGTGAATTCTTCTGAGACACTGGCCCAGGTTGCCCAGAGAAGCTGTGGCAGCTCCATCCCTGGAGGTGTTCAAGGCCAGGTTGGACGGGGCTGGGAGCAACCTGGGCTGGTGGGAGGTGCCATGGCAGGGGGGATAGAAATGAGATGATCTTTAAGATCCCTTCCAACCCAAACCATTATATGATTCTAGTAAAAACTAAAATAAAACCCACCATCCTCACTCCATGAGTTGATAAACAGTGGGCAATGAGATGACAAAATCACACTAGTGGTGCTTAGATGCAGATCTTGGTAATAATCTAAATACCATAGGCTGTGTGGAGTGGGGATCCTCAGCTAGAAGGACTTGCGGTTTGCATTTCCAGTCCGGAAACTTTTGTCCTAATTCACTCCTCGTTCAACTGCTCATCCTTCCTGGACTCTGCAGTATCCCCGTTACTCCCAGCCCCTGGGGAGCATGTGCCTGGCATCCCCCAGGGACCCGCCGCTGTGCCTGCTGGAGCAGCCTTGCTACTCTGCTTCTCAGCAGCGGGTAGTGTCGAAACACCCCATGATGATGTAGCCCTGAAGCCACTTGCTACCCGAGTGGTGAAATACGTTTAGTTTCCTCTAGTACCTTCTTACTTTCTGTCAGTCTCTGCCATCAGCCAGTGTTACTCCCTTTGTATTTTGTAGCCGCTCCTTTAGTGAGCAATTAATGCAGTGCACATTAATGCAAAGTGACTAATAGCTGTGGGGGCATTCCTGCATGTGGTACGCAATGTTCCCCACAATGTTCTCCATTATTCCCTCCAACAATGAGCCTGTGCTCAGTTTGATACGCTTAAGATTTATGGAGGAACAATTGTAACTCAAAGAACTGGTTGACAGGATACATATTCCTACAAGGAGCAGAATAAATTAATTGATTAACGCAGCTCCAAGCTACCACTTGTTCCTAAAGTGTGTTGATAAACTGCTGCCAAAATTGTGTGGCTACAAATGGTAGCTTTGGAAGCGGTAGCCCTAGCTGTGTGGAACCAGCAACCATGTTGTCTTACTGGGAGGGCCGTGTCTGGCCCCAAGCGCAGCAGCGTCCTGGTGAGCGGGAGGGAAGAGGTCTGCAGCTGAAATGTGCTTGTGGTTGCAGTTTATCATGAAGCCAGAAAATACGCCCTCTATTCAAAATGGAGTTTGCCGTCAAAAACTGCAGGTGTTTCCAATGTCAAATATAGTTAGTGAGATGTGTGCAGATGGATTTCCAAATTATTGTAGACGGTAAGTACTGAGCAATTGCTACATGACAGGCACTGTATCTGCTTCCTTCCTGGTACCCTCTCATGCATCATTTGTCAACAGTGTTTGAGGAAAATAAGCTGAGATGTACTCAAGAAGGGTTATTTGCTGATGATGAGCACAGCATTCTTATTCCTTTGGTATTACATCCGCTGAGAAAAAGAACATGTGTGTGTCAGGCTTTCCTAAGGAACTTCATTGAAGTGCTGTGCTACTGGAGAAATGAAGCAAGCTTTTCTGTTCAACAGCACTGAGTGGTCAGAGACAAGAGCAGCCTATATTTATATTAACCTTTCAGATTCCTATTGCTGTGACATTGAGTATTGAAACTTTTTTGACATTTTTAGCAATCAAAGGATAAAAAATCTTGTCTGAAAGGGCAAGGACGGTGGAAGAAGCTACTACCTGTCTTGAATAACTCCAACTATCCTCAGGTTCGCTTCTGCAAACAAAGCTGTCTTCCCAACCTTTACCTAGAACTGCTTTATATTACGATCACCAAATTAGCTCAGCTTCATCTTGTGATAACTTCATTATGTTATATTGACTTCTCTGGGAGCTGAAAGGAATATAATGGCAATTTAACATAATGAATAACTGGATGGGGAAGCCAGGCCAGTGAAATAGCCATTCCCTCCTCTACCCTTACCCAGTCAAATCACTGTCATACATTTCATTTTCTGATGTGCATGTTCATCTCTTATCAAGCTCTTTTCACCCGAAGAAGATTCCTCCTCAGAGGAGCACACAATGATTAGCATCAGATGAAAAAAAAAAAAAACAACGCTGTTTGTATTATCAGAATATTAAAGGGGCAATTGTAATTTCTCAGCTGCAAGGAACACTTAAAGCAAATTACCTCGATTAAGAGAATAAGAATCAGGGAACTGCTTTAAATTTGATGTGTTGAAAAAACATTCAGATAGGATGCTTGGTGTCTGTTTGTCATTGGGGGCTTAATATTTACTTCTGTTGATGAGACTTCGTCATGCTCTATTACAATTCATAGACTTGTGTTCCCAAATTTTATGCACCAAAATGCTTTGATTTATAGGGTATAAGTTCTTTTTCTCTGTGAATTCCTTTTATATTGTCATAAACGTGGTCAGTGATGCTTATCTTATGATATTAATGTGCCTCATTTAATTATATTGTCTTGCTCAAGAAGTGCACTTAGTTTGAAGGAAACTACAAATTGTTAACTTTTGGTAAATGCACATTTCTCGGTAGAGAACTGTGATGGTTCCTTCTGCAGACTGCAGTAGGATAGACATCTGGGAAGGATCATGTATTACTCTTGGGTCAGTAGCAACTCGTGTCCTTTCATTCTTCGTGTGGGAGTCCCGGCTCCAGGTCTCACCAGCGGTTTCTGTGCTTGCTTTCTCATTCCCTGTTCTGTGCCTTCCCCTTCCCACCACAGGCATCCACTGACAGTACGTAAGGGCGCGCTCTGAGCAAACCCGAGCCGGCAGCCTTGCATGGTGCATGCACTGCTGCAGAGCGCTGGTGCTGCCCTGCCCAGGGAACCAGAGGTGTGCTCGTGCGTTTTTACTTCCCCCCTTTTTAGGGTCAGGGTGGTATGATTCCCTATTGATTACCTGATTTGTGTAATTACAATCAAAACTACAGGGATTTCAAGCCTGATTGACTGCAAATTAGAAATCTATTGGTTTGGCTGGACTCCTAATGACCAGGATTAGGAGAGAACATGGTTTGGGTCTGCTTTTTCTCTGCAGGCTTCATTTTAGGTAACTGAAGATTAGAGAGAAAGGGTTTGCGAAGGGAGGCACTCATCCCCTCCACAGAGCAGGCTGGTGGGGGTTTAGCTCCATCATCCCTGACCACAGCTGTACCCGTATCGATGTGCACAGCTGGCATCCCGGTTTTGTGGCCCCTCTGCAGTAGCATGGTGTCTATGGGAGTCAGAGGAACAGAGGCTGGGAGTAACTGCAGAGGAGCCAAGGAGCTGCACCACAGAGATACCTGGCCGAAAGCCTCTCTCCCAGCTCCTCGCTGGATCTGGGGGTCTTTGGCATCCATCCTCCTCACCGGGTGTCCCCTTAGCCACTGCCTGGCCCACGAGTAGGCAGCAGCGGCAGGTTTCCCTTCCCACCCTTGTGCCGGGCACAGCAGGACCTGCCAAGGCAGAGCCCCTGCCTTGCCTGAGGGAGTCAGACGTGCGGGATCAGGGAAGGGGGGAATGGAGCTCACCCATACTCCCTGCCCGGGGGGCCCAAGGGCCGACCAGCAGCAGGTGCTCACTCCCCAAAAAGAGTCAAGGGCCTGGAATTTGTCTGCCCCCTCGGAAGCTGAGTGAAGGAGCAGCAGCAGGCAGGGAAAGGACCTTTTTCTTTTTTTTTTTTTTTTTTTTTAATAGGTTTTCATTTAAAAGATGCCAGTGCCAGCAGATTAGTGTCTTGACTATATAGGTTTCCTAAAGATAAGGCAGAGAAATTGATTTCAATTACTAAAGTGGATAGACAGGCTGCTCTGCACTCTCCAGAGGATTGTTAACCCTCCAGAGGCAAGAAGTAAAAACCAGGAGGGGTTTTTTGAACCTCAAGCCATTTCCTTAGGAGCAGCTGTGCCTCTCACAGCGTAAATCCTCACAAAGGGAGAGAGGTAAAGAAGGGAGGTTTATTTAAGGATGTACAATGATCCTTGTGATACTTTGGGATTTCAGCAAGCTTTCAGATCCTTCAGCAAGGCTCAGGAGGCCAAGGGTTAAAGTGGCTGCAGGGATTAAAGGATTTGGTGCCTTTCAAGCACCAGGTTCACCTTTTCCTGGAGCAGCCTGGCTGCTGGGAAGTTTCCCCGGGAGGCTCCAGGGCTGGGGTAGCACACGGCTGAGGTGTGCTGGACCGCAGCTGGACTGGAAGCAGGTTCCCAAGGTGATGGTGGGCTCCTGCTGGCGTGGCCCTGGGCATGCCCCGCTGCTGGGACTCGCCATCACTTGGGGCACAGCCCCACGTTGCAGAGACTGCGGCTTGCTTGTAGCAAGAAGCTGGAGGCCATGTGGGTTGCATTCGCAGGCCCAGCTGATTCAGGCACTGTGTGGAAGGTGCTTCGTGTATGCAGCTGTGGGAAAGATCCGCTTTTTGTGTGAGGCTTAGCCTGGAATGAGCTAACCCAGCTGAGAAAACAGGGCCTGGTGCCTACAGTGAATGATCAGCTCCTTTGAAAATTCACACCCAGGACATGCAAGGGGCATTAGGCTTCGTTGCAGTTTGTACCATCCCTCACCTTCACCTGCAAAGGGTGAGGGCTGTGACATGGGCTGTGGGATATAAGGAGCGTTTCCACCTGTGAGACTGAGAACCAGAGGTGACCTGGGGGGCAGAGGCACAGCCATAGGAGAGGCTGTGCGGGGAGAGAAAAACAGCCATGGGGCACAAGGCAGCAGGAAACGGGGTGCTCCATCTGGGATGGAGAGAACAGCCTTTGCCAGCATAATCGGGGTACGGAGGGGACAGAGCTGCAGCGTGTGGACCGTGGCAAATGCAGGAGGGGCCGAGCAAGTGCTGATGGGACCGGGCAGCGTGGTGCCGGAGCAGGCTGCGGCAGAGGCGAGCAGCTGGGTGTTCCTTGGCACATCGGGGAGACCACTTCTACCCTTTCATCCTCAGACCTCTCCCATCTGCTGTTCCTGCCCTGACACACCCAGCAATTTCTGAAATGTCTCTGTAATTGTGTCCGCGGGGTGCCTGCTTCCCCTCCCTCCTCAAATTCAATTCTCTGGTTTTTGCAGCTTTGCTGCTGCTTGATAATGGGCACCTTGCAATAGAATTTTTCCACTGTTCACTTGCTGGGTCTCTTTTGTCCTACCACAGGGAAATTTGCCCCCGTAGGTCTCACAGTAGGCTTCTCAGCTGGATTTCGCATAGGCCTTTATTGCCAGCAGCATCTGCTCTCCTCTCCGATTACTCCAGCACACTTCTTTGATAATATGCTTTACTGGGCTCACCAGCAGCGTCTGCCTCTCGCTAAACTGCCACGCAGACTCTCCTCTGCCGCCTCTGGGTATTGTGGTGAGGGGTTTCACTGTGGTCAGAAATCTTGTATTGCACACTGTCATTTCTGAACAGAAGGAATTCAGTGGTGCTGTACTGTGAGAAGACCAATGTGATAAGAATATTTAAGCAATCATAGAAAAACACAGCATATAAATAAGACTTTGTTTCAGGCCATGGAATACATTTTGTTCCTGGAAGCAGCTCAGCAACTGCAGCTTTTGTGTCCTTTCAAACACAATTACATATTTCAGAGAAACATCCCATGATTTGTACTTTGCGTTAGTGATAATGTGGACAGGGCCTGTCCTCTGTGTGCACAGAATCCTTTTGTCTTCCCTTTTGCATTTCTCAGCACTCGGCATGCTCCCAGGACAGAGGATGCTCCTGCCATGCCTGTGTGGCACAGCCGCTTCCAGGTGTTCCTCTGGCACCATTCCTGGGGCAGGATCCCAGGGAGGCTGCCAAATAGCAAACAATATTTCTGGAGATGCTTGATTATTTTTTTTTCCCCCCTAGTGAAAAATGTTTTCTGACATACTGGAAATGTTAGCAAAAATACATCTAGATACAGAAATGTTTAGTTTTTATTGTGTCTCAAACTCAAAACAGCAATGTTTTCCATTCCCAGTAGCGTTTTCTGCAAGGAAAACCTAATCATTTCCTCCCCAGCAGCTCAGTTATTTTCCATTTTACTCTGTGGACAATTCCTGGCTTTTCAGATAAGGATCTCCTGCCTCAATGCTTAGGGAGGGGGTGTCAAAGATTGTATTAATGGCATATACCCTTATACTTGCCCAGCTTTATCCTCCTCTGCTCTCTGGTGAGAAACACGCTGGGACCTCGGTGATGTTGTAACGGGCTTTCTGGAAGTGCCAGAGGTAGATGTTACTGAGATAGAGATGCTTTGAGAGGGCTAATTGGGTAAAACTGGATTTCATTCATAACGCAGGATTGCCAGTGGACTTGCAGATTTTTTTCTCCCTTCCTCTTAGCGGCTGGCATCATTAATGCCTGGATTTAAGATGACAGAGCTTTAATTGTACAGGACAAAGGCGCCTGGTTCCCTGCTTCACTGATCAATTCCAGTTCATAAATTATAGCAGAAACAAAACTCTTTAGCAATGCTGACAATTAAGTAACATCCTGATAAACATCCCCTTTTGTTTTATTTAAATGAAAATGCCTTTATTTCCACAGACTCGTATCTTGTAACAATAAGATTCACTGTCCCTGAAGCTTGGTTAATTAAACACAGTATTTGCAATCTACCAAAACAAGCTGTTTTATGCAAGCTGATAACAGGGTTTCCATTTCATAATGTGAACAATTGGGTTATGCAAATGCCAGGATTTTAAGCCCCTGTGATCTGTTTTTGTTGCCTTATTATCTGTTTCTGTCTGCAAACTCCAAATATAGGCATCCCAATTAAAGCAGCTAAATGCCATTAAATCCAACTAAAGATGTTTTTATCAGTTAAAAACTTCCCCGATTTAATTAAAAATATGGTTTGAAATTGGCCTTTCTTGGCCCAAACTCTACTCCCACACTTCCATCTGTTTGATTTAATTCTTCCACTAGCTCCACCAGGGTTTTCATTCCTTGATGTAGCTTTTGAGCCCTTTAGAGATACCGTGAGAGACCATTACTGAGCCAAGATTATGCCCACCTGTTGGCACATGTTTTTACCCAGAAATTCTTCCTCCAGCTGATTCAGTGAGCTTCACTGAGTGATTTGGTAAAGGAACAGGGCTTGAATGTGACAAACAGCCTGCCCCGCTCTGAGAAGTGATGATACTCATGGGAATTCGTCCTGCGTGGCTGGTCTGACTTCCACCACAGCGCATGTCACGTATTTGCAGTGTCACACCGTGTGTGCAGCCCATCTCATGCCTGCAGAGTAGAAGCAAGAATAAAACGTTACCATGGAATAGAAGGGAATAAACACAGGTCTCTTCTCCAGAGGTGTCCTGATACAGACATTGGTCTCTGATGTGCCCCCGGATTTCTTGAGTACGCGCTCACTGAAGCTCCCACAGCTCAGCTCACCCTCCTGCCTGAATGCATCTGTAAGCTCACTGTGGACCTGTATTGTGGACACCAGGGCAAAATGTGGGAGACCTGTCATTCCTTCTTGGACCAGCTGTTGCTAAGAAAGATATCTTCCCCTCTGGTCATTGTCTGCTGTGCAGTCCCCACAGAAGGGACGGAAGATGCCCTCTCTTCTCTGCCTTGAGCCTTTGAGTTTCTTAGCACAGACGATGAGAAAAAACGCCGGTCCCTTTTAGCGACCTCACTTGGAGAGAGGTGTACGTAAGGCTTTCTGAGCACTCTTGTGATGAAATTGGTGGATGCCTCTCAACGCCCAGCTTTCCCCGGGAGGATGTAACACATCACCCCAGCTACATTCAAAGATTTGCAGTGCTTCTAAAGTGCAGTAATTCATATCAGCCATATTTGCAGCAGCTGTCAGTCACCACGACAACAATATTAACACTCCTGATATTTTTGTTGTGAGCAACAGAGAATGTAATATTCTTGAGGGAAGGAGCAGCAATTGCTTGAGCAGTTGCTTACAACCCAAGTGACTCTGTTGAACTGGGAGAGGCTCAAACTATATTTTAAACATACAAGAAAAGATTTGCTTTTAGAGTATAAAATGACTTGAATTAACTTTAGGCTGACAAGAGGAAGCAAAGGGAATCACTGGAATAAATGTGTGAGACAGGAAAATTAGGAGGACACATTCTGACATCTCACACAAATGCAAACTCACTCTTTTTCAAGGGACTGGTTCTGTAATGGCCAATTTACATTTCTTTAAACTTGGGAGGAGGAGAAAAAGGGTGATTAAAAGGGGGTTTGCTGGCTTTGTGGTTCTTGTTGTCTTAGTTAAATATAAACCGGTTTCTCAGACAATACTAAGGGTACTTCCTAGTCTATATTTTCTCTAAGAAGTAAAACAGGGGAAAAAAGCATCCTGGGTTTCAAACATTGGAGTTTGTCTCTGTCTCTTAATCTGTTTCCTTTTTTGGGGAAAAGCAAGCAAGCATTGTCTCTCTCACTCAATATTTAGTTTCTTTAATTGTTTGCAACCTCCTTCCTTCCCCTCCAGAGGTACCCCTACATTAAGATAAGGCATTGATTGTCTACACTGGGAGAATGCATCCTAGTTAATTAGTTCATTATTCCTTTTTTTGCACAAGATTGATGAGTTATTAAGCTATGGTTAATTACAGAGTTTATTACTTTGAAAATAAAATTGAACAAAAACTCCACAGCTTAAGCCGATTCTGCTCTTGGCTAATCTGAAATTTCTGGCGTTGCTACGTACCAGAGATCCGTACGCTTTTCTTTTGCATCCTCTTCTTTACTGAAACCCAGTTTGGGGTGTGCAGCTTTACACCTCTGTGGCCTAATTGAGAAGACGTGCTAGTGACCTTGCAGCTGCTGTTTTTTCATGCAAGTCCAGAGCTGGAGATCCCCCCAAACTTTCACAGTCTGCCTTAGAAGCCATTGTAGTTACAGGGCCTCGGTGAGTACTGAACTGGAGCATCACCTCAGGCCGGAGGCACAGGGGAGGCTCCACCAGGAGCCCCAGCCTGAGCTATTGGACAGAGGATAGGAGTGCGAGAGGGGAGACCACCAAGCACCAGCTAAGTGAGCGAAAGTATCTTGTGCATACATGATGTACACCCTACATATGGCTCCCTGCTCCCGAAAAGTAACCTGCCAGCACAGTGGATTGAGCACCTTGTGCTCTTTGGCAGCATACAGTGGAGATGAATAATGGAGACACAGGAATAGCTTGCAGGCTCATCCATCACCAGAGCTGATATTATCAGTGGCACAAATACCCTAGCCTTTGTCTAATAAGCCAGTCAGATCAGCACTGAGTGCAGGGCGGTGGTGGTGGCCACATTTCTGCAGCACCAGCCACACCTCCACCTTTGGGGAGGAGCTGTGAGACCAAAACCTGGAAGTGCAGCTGAATGCAATATGCTAGCGAGAGTGCTAATGCCTCCCTGCCAAGGGAGCCCACAGCAACAGTTGTTAACCATGTTATCAGCTGCGCTTTCAGCTCTAAAATAGAAGGTTTAGATGCTAAAATTAACACCAAGCAGGCTGAAATGAAAGAAAGTGCAATGTGGATCTTATAACTCGAAGTGTGAAAGAATAGAAAGCAAGTGGCTTTATGGCTGTTTTGCTTTCTGCTTGCACAGCTCCTGCAATTGCCTGTTCTGTGACATTTGCACTAGAGCAGTGCCAGTTTAGTGGAAAATTAAAAAATAATCAAACACTTGTAACCCAAACTGTTTGCATGGGAGAGTCTGCAAACCAGCGGGGCTGACTGTCGGCAGACCCGAGCGGAGAGAGGCAGCGGGAAAAGTCAGGATTCGGTGGCAGATTTCTGTCTGGCATTTCTGAAGCAGCGGTATTCTCTCTAGGTTGTGTGTAGGGCTGAGACAAAGGACAGGCTGTAAAGCCATCAGTTTTTAATCAATGCGTGAAATAAGCCGAGGGGCCAAAGTTGTAGTGGACCCATATTTTTCTCGTTGTGAGTGTTCCAGGTGGTGGAGAAGCTATGAAGGAGATGCTGCAGCCTATAAAGGTTTCCTTTGGATCGCCTGCTTTGTTTCACCATCAGGACCACAATTAGCTATGAATCCCACTTCTGCCTTATGAAAATGTCAGCTTCCCCAATATCCTAAGAGAAAATGTTTTCAAGAAAAACACAGATGTTAAATCAATTCTTCTATCTTTCCTCCCTTCCATTTTTTCAAGCTACTAACATTGTCCTTTTGGGAATGTACTTATGAGCCATAGACATCTGTCAGTTTGCTGCAAAAAATTCCCAACCTTTAGCTGAATGGCCTTCTCTCTATTTCTTTATTTTTTCCCAGCAGCCTTTCTGGTTGGACTGGGTGCAGTTTGAGACAACAGGCACCAGCGCAGGTGCCCACAGGCAAAAACTGACTGACATTTTGCCTTGATACATGAAAGAAGCGCTCATGGCTTGTTTCCCACCACCAGAGGCAGCAATTTAGAGAAAAAGAAATTAAAAGGCATTGGGATAGGAGCAGAAGGAGCTCCAACAGCAACTCATGAAAATTAATTACAAAACACAAAAGTTACAGAAATGTCAATGAGCATCATAGAAAAGTTTGAGTCTGTCCCCCTGTTGTGTCCTGCTCCAGCACAGAGGTTATTGTGGGGATTACAGGAGCCACAGGCTGTCTACGTTCCAGGGGGAGCTACGGTGCCTGTCGGGAGAGAAAACCCCACCTGAGAGCTGGGCCAGCCCCCAGCAGGGATGCAGACGTAGCTAGAAAGGGGATTGCTTTCCTTGTGTCCGCACAGGGTGAGTGCTTCCAAGGCAAGTCAGCACCTATGGCACTCAGCTAACCTCATTGGGCATATTGGAATGTCCCAGTGAGGTTCTGTCTTCATCTTAGGTAAATATAATTTGAAATTTCCATCCCCAGGCTCCAAAATCCATTTAATTTTTTTATCTTGGAGGGGCCGGGAACCACCTTTTCTGCCTATGCTACACCACGTGGTTCAGTGTGACCCAGCAGGGCTCTGTGTCCTGCAGCGGGAGGGAGCGGGGAACGATCTTCCACTGTCCCTTCTAGCTTGGAAATTCAAAGGAGCTTCGTGTTCAGGCAAAGGGTACCAGGTGCTGGTTCCCAGCTGTGAAGCCAGAAGCCCCTGGGGGCTTTTGGGTGCTTTCCAGCTGCCACCTGCTTTCCCTCCATTGAGTGTCATTTGTCCCTACTGAAAAATAGCCTGGCTGCGTGGCTTTTATTCTTAGTCTTACAAAGAGTATTGTTGCTGGTTTATTTTATTTTATTTTCCAGAAACATTCATATTCAGGGGTAAAGTGCCATTCGCACAGGAAGATTTAGTCCCTCTTCATAAAGTTATATATTACAAGTGAAAGGGGAACAAGCGTGGGCTGGCAGCAGCAAATTGAATTAGCTCAGCAGCACACAACACAAAATAAGATAAATATTGTACAGAAATATAATTGAAGCTGTATTATTTATCCTCCTTTTTTGGCTTATTTGTCAAAGTGAGCTGCAAGTTGCAAATTAAAATAGCTATTGATTCTAAAGTTGTTTTAAAGTATTTTCTACATTCAGTTCCTTTGAAACAATTATCTCAAAGTGGCACCAAACAGCCAAATACTTTTTTTTTATCAGGTTCAGGGAGATAATGCATTTCCAGTCTCTCTTCATGGTCTGTGGACATTCAAATGACACTTTTTAATAGAGATTTGTTCCTCTGGAAGCAACAGGAGTAAAGATGGGATCAGAAGGGCAATAGGTTTGTGCTGCTGTGTTGTTGACTTGAGCATCCCGGTTAGTGCAGGGAGCACTGTAAGTGGCGGTGGCACAGCCCGGCTGAGCCGGGGGCACCGGGCCCTGGGCCATGCGGCACGGCTGCTGTGGTGGGATGAGGAGATAGACGGGAGTCCGGCTCTCCCTGCAGCAGCACTGCACACTGCGCCCTCCCAGCAGGGATCTGCCCCTGGGAAGGAGCTGGGCTCGCCACTGAGTTATCTGTGCTGAAACAGAAGGGAAAGGAGCATCTTTGATCAAAATTCTCCCCATCACCCTTTGATTAGCATACACCTGCTGGATTATTGCTCTAATTTAAACCTGGGGTCAAGGCAGGAGAGCACTAAGTCACCATTAAACTTTAAGCAACGTGACGCTACCTGCAATTTACTTGCCTGCTCCCATTGATGAGGTTGAGCTGTGAATAGAAAATGCATCACGGGGTTTGAAATTAATTTTTAGAGTGCAGTACAGCGTTGGTGGGACAAGCCTTGCAGCCACATGCTATCAAGCTGAAAGGAATGGAGTTCAAACGGCAGTGTCGGGATGGAACTGGGAAAGAGCTACAGGCAGGTGGCAGAAAGAGCCCAGACCCTTCTGGACGGGGGCATTGCAGCCCATGCGGTATAGCGGCCATTGCTCTGATTTGACCTGTGCTATTGCTCAGAAGTTGTACTGATGTTTCAGTGTAGGTCTTATGTATTTTGTAGTGAAAAATTTCCCCTGCTTCTCTGGAAGTTACATGCTTACTGTCCCTTCAACAACAACAACAAAATTTAATTACATTGTCGTTTTATATAATTTTATAATAATCATATTTTCATATTTACTTTTAAATGCTGATTTAAAACCAGAACCTTCTTCCTGGACCAAACTTGCCAGCAGCCTTGGGAATATATTGCTGCATCACAGAGTTTAACTCCTCAGTAAAAGACCCTTTTTAGCTCTTCAAATTTATACTGTTAAGTTTCCTTCTCCCTAATGCAGACCTTTGAGGCCTGGTTCATCAAGCACGAGTGTTCACTCCATGGATAAAATCACAATCTTCAGCCAAACCCAGTGTACGTCCCTGGCCCAGGACCCCCGCCATCTCCACCCCTCAGTTCCATGCACATCCTCGAAGCCTTTCAAAATCATGTACTCTGTGATTAACCAGGATTCAATGGAGCATTCATCCAAGCCTTGATGAGCTAAGGACTAATGAACTAATTAAAGAGACTTCATTATCTCAACAAGGTAGATCAATACCTTATTATTGTTTTCACGAGAGAAACCACAGGAAGAAAGGTGAGGCCAGAAACTCTTTCTGAAGAACTGTTCTTTGAAACTGGAGGACATGGAGGCAGATCTGAAGTGCACCGACCTCAAAACAAAGTGATGGAGAGGAGAGGTGTGTTACGAACCCTGTCCCTCCTGTGCTCGTGGGAAGAGGCTGGGGACTTCGGCCATGACACTGGTACAAACTTGATAATTTTCTAATTGTTGTCAAGCCTTCCCTAAAGAGCAGAAGAGGCGAGGAGTGGGAGATGTGGGTGGAAGGAATTTACTAGAGCAGTAGGGACCACTGGCCCCAGTTTTCTGATTATTTTTTTCCTTGCAACAGTGACCAGATCCAAAGCAAGCATAAAACTCCTCCTGTGCTGAAACAACCAGGTGACACATTTCTCATTAGCGTGGAGGAGTAAAGTGATAATTTTATTTTGACTCCCACTGCTCAGCTTGATAACCTGTAATGCAAGTTGCCATCTGCCTGGCAGCCAACAGCAAACAGCATCCACATGCAGAGCACTATCTGGCTGGAAACGCAGCCCAGAGAGCGTCTGCTCCCTGCCACAGCACTGGCCAGCACGGCCCCCGGCAAGTCTCATCCCCTCTGTCACGCTTAGCCCTGTGCATCACAGCCCCCGTTCCCTGCTCCTCCCGGCAGTACCAGCACCATGCGGTGGCTGAGGAAGCCATCCCCGCCGCTTCTGCAGTCGTACAGGGTCTAATTCTGATCTCAGCCACACCAGTACACATCAAGTGTGTCATCAGTCCACGCACATCTTCAGGCCAGACTACCTGCAGTCTCAGCAGAGCAGCGCTGCTTTTCCAAGGGAAAGGCTTTCATCCCGGCATCGAGCATTTTTTCCACAGTGGAATTATACTTTTACATTCCTGCTAAACTTTTCTGCTGTAGCAAGCGGGCAAATATTCCATCAAATAACATTGACCATTCTTTTTACAAATCCCTGCTGAGGACAAATACCTGGAAAGGTCACACAGCTGTTTTCCCATGCAGTGTGCAGTCCATCCAAGTCTGGATGGGTTACAACGTGCTGGCACAACGTTCCTGCCTTGCCTGTGTTTGTGGCAGAGGAGACCTGGGGACAGCTGGGGGGGCTGCTTTTGTTTTGCAAAATAAACAGAAAACAGCCCTTGTGACTACAAAAGAAAAAACAAAATGCATAAAAAAATCCATCCGCTGCAGCATTTGAGCCATTCTCCATGGGTCCTCGGAGTCTCTTACTGTTTGAGTTAAGGCTCCTTATATAAAGTTTATGGGTCCCATCGGGGTGTTTTTAGTAGATTACATTCAAACCAACTCATGCAATGCGGGTATGAAGCAGTCAGTAAATCAGCTAGCTTAGCTCGTAAGCTTGTACTCGGCTTTCACAATGGGTCTCAGTGCTGGTATAATACCTCTTATTATTAGCTGACATCTGGTAAACAAAGATCCTGCTTTTGATACACATTGTCGGTGCTTTTATAGCCTCAGCATACGCACAGTGCTTGGGAAAATTGCCGCTTTAATAAGGAGCTGAAGATTTGTCCTCAAAATGGTAAAAGCATGCCAATGGCAGTGAAAACATGCTGTCTTTTCACTGGCCACTTGGATAACTTGACCCTGCTTCCCTCCCTCACAGAGGTCAAGCTTGGAGGGAGACAGCATTGGGATACCTCAGATCTACTGCATCTTTTGCAACCATATGACGGGTATCCTGGTTAGTGAAATTAATACTTCCAGATTATATGTTTTAAGATCTCCCCAGCTTTCCTAGCTCTGTAAATTGCACCAATCTAGATTCTTTGGTTCACGGGGAGACAGGCTTATGTAGAGTCCATAAACTCTGGACTGGGAGACCCGATGTGTGTCACACGCCCCTGAAGAGTATCTGGTTCTCCTGGCCAGAAATAAGACAGACACGTCGTTTTCTGGGATTTTATGATGGAGACATCTATCTCTGCCTGTCACGTGACAATAACATGTCTTCTTTTTTGAAAATAGTTGCCTCCAATCTGAATTGCACTCACATACATGTGTTTATTATTCTCGGCAATTCGCTTTGATTTGAGCACCAGGACTCCAAGCAACTTGTGTCTTACACATCACTCTTAACAATGCTTCTGTTACTGCCCAAGAGCAAGCAGGAATGGGAACCTGCCATCTGCATCAAACACATTTAATTTGAAGAAACAAGAATAATTTAACTGATATGCAGCAACAGTAGATATGCGATTTGCAAGGAAAGTCATCAGCAAATAGTCCTTCTAGTGGCAGTTTATTTAAATCAACTGCATACTGATTTATTTGCTGTGCTCTAATTACTGAGGGAAAAATGACTGGGAGTCTGGTATTAGCAAAATCCCTTGACTTATAATTACCGCCATTCGGGTGGTTTGTGTTTCACAGCGCACCACAACACAGTCTCTGCCACTACACATAAGAACTTCAGCATTTAATTAAGGGTAGATAAACTGGTGTCTTTGCCATTTTCCATTCCAGTTCTCACACAAAGCTGGCTTAGGAGAGGCGGGAGAGTCTGTATGCTCAATATCTCCTCTGAAAAGCTGAGAAGACCTAACACAAAGCCATTCACTTTTTTAATTCCCTCCCCCACTTTGTATGGGAAGAACTGTATTTCCTTGGTAAAAGCAGCATGTCAGATGAAGATGCCAGCACATCAGGGCAGGAGCGCTCTCAAACAAAGCATCAGCGGCGGTGTGCTGGTGGCAGCAGGAGGAGCTGGGACTGGCGTCCACCCAGTGTCCCCGGGTGGGGGGTCCCCCCAGGGTGAGGGGCCCTGCCGCCCCAGACCCCCAGGGCTTCCTTCCCTGCGGCACTCTGAGGAAAATGAAATATTCTTTCTTGTTCTAGAGCCTGAAACATCTTTCCTTTCTTAAGAAGTTAGTAATTTGAAAGCTGCAGCTTAGGCCTCTGGAAGAGAAAAAGCTGAATATTTCTACATTCAAAAATGGTTTTGAAGTTCTGAATTTTTAGAAGTAAACCCCTGGAATGTTCAGCAAAAAGCCTTTTCTGGGGGGAAAATCTGTCTGAATAGACAGTTCTGAGCAACCCTGTAATTGCCATGAAGTAAATAAACAGGTCTTGCTTATCAGTATCTGCAATAAATTTTGAGAAAAAATAACATTTTAGGATACAGAAGCATATCTCTTTTTTGAAAAACACCTCTACAAGTGGCACATTCCCCCTCCCTCGGGGTCTGTCCTTCCCTGCTCATTATGTTCTGTATTCATCATCAGAGAGTCGCATCTCCTCATAATTTAGATAGTGCAGCTGATAGTGTTATGTATGGCATAGTTGCAAATGGAAGTTCTGCTTTGATTTCCATTATGCATTACCTTGTCTGACTCCCTTTTATTGTGCAGTGGAGTAAATGACCTCCCAGATATTCAGGTTCAGATGTGGATGTGATGGTAAATTTAAGTCCTGAAATTTTCATCCAGTGATAAAATAGTATAATAAAAAATCACTTTCTTCTGCTAATATCTGAGCTCCCTTTGGCTGTCACATCAGCATTATGACTAGATTGTGTTTTGTAATATATAAGCATAGAATTCAAACGATGTATGCTGGTTTCTCTTGTTGCAAAATAATACAGCATAGGCAAGAAAAAAATCAGTATATGAGTTGTTCTGCTTTTATTACTATCAGTTTTACATGAACTTGACAGATGATTGTTGGTATCAAATTTGTTGAGTATAGCATTTAATTAAATATCCCTCCTCTTAGCAGTATTGAACATCACCTTGAATAAAATTACTTCCCTCGGATTCAGGCTGGGAAAGGTATTACCAGAAAGGAATGTGTCCTTAATTGTGTAGAGTCACATTGGTGTGAAGGCTGCTCCTGCTGCCTTATCTGAAGACTATTGATTTGCAGCCAGAGATGGCTGCTCTAAGCCCATGATTATTCTTATTGCTATGTAGTGCAGAACATTAACAGTCATGTTCATTAGAACACAAGTAAATGGACAAAACTCATCTCTCCCATCCTGGAGCCAAATGCCCAGAAGACCCATCAGAGCCTGTCTGAGTCCAGAGCACTTGTACTGGCACATGAGACCAGCAACAGCCACACATTGAGGGTTAATTAATTAATGGACCTGATGCCCGAGCTTTGTATTAATGTATAAACCACATACAGCCCTGAGGAGAAGGACTCGGGGGTGTTGGTTGATGAGAAGCTCAGCGTGAACCAGCAATGTGCACTCTCAGCCCAGAAAGCCACCCACATCCCGGGCTGCATCCCCAGCAGCGTGGCCAGCGGGGCGAGGGAGAGGATTCTGCCCCTCTGCTGCACTCTGGGGAGACCCCCCTGCAGTGCTGCCTCCTGGGGAGCCCCCAACAGCAGAAGGACATGGACCTGTTGGAGCAAGGCCAGAGGAGGCCATGGAGATGCTCCAAGGGCTGGAGCCCCTCTGCGGGGAGGACAGGCTGGGAGAGTTGGGGGTGTTCAGCCTGGAGAAGAGAAGGCTCCAGGAGACCTTGGAGACCCTTCCAGTCTCTAAAGGGGCTACAGGAGAGCTGGGGAGGGACTCTTGATTGGGGGGGGGGGAGCCATAGGACTCAGGGGAATGATTTTAAACGGAGAGAGGGGAGTTTTAGATTAGATATTTGCAAGAAATTCTTTACACTCAGGGTGGTGAGCTCCTGGTGCAGGTTGTCCCGAGAAGCTGTGGCTGCCCCATCCCTGGAGGTGTTCAAGGCCAGGTTGGACGGGGCTTGGAGCAACCTGGGCTGGGGGGAGGTGGCCCTGCCCAGGGCAGGGGGGTTGGAATAAAGTGATCTTTAAGGTCCCTTCAAACCTAAACCATTCTGTGATTCTATATAAGCCATTCTGTGGATGCTGCCTGAGAACCCCTGATGCTACATTAGAGCGCTCAGCATTTTGTTATTACATCTGATAAATGTTATCATGTTCATCTGTTGTAGAAATTTATCTGGTTTACACTGCAACTGAGAAACATTAGTTCTTTAAACTCAAGTAATCTTTCTTTAGAAAACAACTACCCAATTACTAACATTACTTATTGGATTGGTTGCTTTCTCTATTAAATGGGACACAGTGCCAATCAAATCAGATAATTCAGCCACAAAATCAATGGCACCACATTTACTCGATCAAATACATTGCTTAGTAAATTATATCCATATGAAATTAAATAGATGAATGTACTAGCCGCACAGTGGAATTGGGCTTCATAACTTTGGCACACGCAGGTTAAAAATAAGGAAATCGATGAGCAAGAGAGAATGTATTTGACATCAGTCACTACTTTTAATACATTAATTTCTTCACTAGATTAATCAACTATTGATCATCCTTCAGCTTTCCGAGAAGCCAAGCATGTGATCACTGTGTGCTGAGCTCTCCCCGTCAAAAACCTCTGGGCATAGGGATTAAACATCCTGCCCAGCCTCTAGCAGAAGGCACCCGGGGTTTGAATGCCATATGGACCAAAGATGTGACTCTGAAGTAGCGTAGCCTAATCCCAACGGCCCCATATCCTGGAGCTGTGCCCGGGTTAAGCCACGTTTATTTGACCAAATAGTTGCTTGGCCTCTTGGGTGGACCTGGCAGCCTGTGCAGAGCTCTCTGCAGCATGTAGGTGTGTGTTGAATGGCAAAGATACCAGTTTCCTTGTCCTGCTGGGTTTCCCATCCCTAGGCTTAGCTCAGCACCCACCTGGAGACTTTTGGTAGCCAACAAATAGACAGCGGGGCAGATTTGCTGCTTAAATCTGCTCTTTGCTTTTGTGATGGCATCACAGCAGGGGTTTTCCGTATGGTTTGCATGTACTGAGAACAGAATCAGGTTCAGTCCTTCCACAGTATGAATGGAGACTTGATCCTTGCCTTTTCCACTCCAAAGGGAAGTGTTCAGAAACCATTTGAATGGAAAATTAAAGTGCCTTGCACATAAGGGGAGGGCAAGAAATCATCGTTTATTTGTAGACAAGAGACAATTTCTAATCTCAGCTTTCTGAAGGATCTGATTTACACCAGAACTGCTTATCTTTGTGCCATTGCTAACCTCTAGCTTCCCTTTCTCAGCACTGTGCCAATAACACAGCTGTTGTTTGTCTCCGATAAAAGAAAAAAAAAAAGGGGAGAGGGAGGAAAAAAAAACATTATAAAAATACATTGTGAGATACCAAAATAGAAATCATCCAAGTGCTGTGTCCTACTTTAGAACACGCTGATGCAAGTAAGCAGAGAGCAAGTGCTTGAGATTTGTAACTGGAGTTGGCTTGTAAGAAGCGTATATCCCTCCTTTGCCCTGAAATCAATTCTACAAGGTTTAGGATTGCCTAGGTTTGAGCAGAAGATGACAAGGGTGATAAAATTAATTAGCAAAGCAAGAGACAATCCTCAAGCTGGTTTGACTGGCCCAGTATATCACACATCACCAATGGCTTTATCTGCCTGACAAAGAGGGACACGCTTCCTGCTGGAGGTTATCACAGGTGATGTGACAGGCACAATTGTTTCCATTTCGAGATTCTGCATGACGGAGCCAGACAGGTTATTGAAACAGCGATTCTCCCGCTAACACATGCCTGCCAGTCAAGTGAATTAGTAAATAGAGGGCTCTGGTCACATCCTGAACTTATATTAAAACCACAGATGAACTGGAGCAGTTTGCCGCAGCCACCTTGCTCTCTCCCCTCGCTCATCCGTCCGTGCTCCACACTGAGCCAAATTTTTGGGGCAAAAAATTTGTGTCCAAGATGTTACCCATCTCCAGCTCAGCCACACAGAACCAGTTTAAAACCAGCTCAGGGACGTTACCTGGCAAAGGAGACTGTCCCCGTGCATTTTGACAGACAGCACCACGAGTCACGTCATGACCAGAACGTGTCAGTAAGACTCATGCTGGCTTGTAGGATACCAGCAAGTGCTTGCAGACAAAGACTTTCACTCTCTGGCATTTTCCAGAGATTCAGGCTCGTGGGCCAACCAGCATGGCTCTCCAGGTCTGAGGTTAGTGAAATGATTCAATGGAGAATCTGCAGAAAGGAAGCAGGTGCAGGGGCCCTGCCTGTGATTCCCATTCATTAATCTCAGCACTCTGACACAGCCCCCTCACATCGATTTGCTATCACACTGTTCATCAATAATCTGGTCACAGTGGAGCCCATGTAAGAAGACCATTAAAATTAACACAGACAGATCTCTAATAATCACAGCTACTCTTGGAAGAAACAAAGCATCTTTCTTTCCAAACGCAGAGACAATAAACTAGAAGAATCAGTTTCTTTATTTCAATTTTCCTATAGATGTGTTTTGACTGTGAGAAAAGCGTTCCACACAGAGATACAGGACAGGTAGATTCTGGGTAAGTGAACTCAGCCCTTTTCTATGACCTAGAGGTGGGCTGTCAGGAGGTGAGATGACTTTAAACATATTTTTCATAATGAAAAGATAAGGTTGAAATTCCACACTGGAGACAATCTGAGATATACATGCAATGGGAACTTCTTAGCAAAATATAATCCTTTCTTACCTAGGTAAATCACCTTTTGCTTTCTCTGTGTGTGTAAGAATCACCAAAAATATGTGGATGGGATGTCAGAGCAGACCCTGTAGCAGCGGGGCCGAGGCTGACCCAGAGGTGTCCCAGTTTGCTGAGATGCTGCAGCTCGCCCCAGCAGTGGCAGCTCAGCCGCGTGCCCCGCACAGGGACCCATCCCAGTGCACATCACTGCAGTCAAGAAAACTGGTTTCGAAAACTGGTTTCAAAAACTGAAGCAGGCTCCTTCCCTCTTTTCCCTATGGCGGCTTTCTTTGGTGTATCTCCCTTTTCACTGACTAACTGTCCCCTTGTGTTAGGTATAAGCAGCCTCCTATACTTTACAGATCACATTTTATCTTCCAAGATTGTTTGCTCGTTTGTGCTTTATTGACATATAAATCATAAACTTTAATGGGCAAAGAGACTACATCTAAACCCAAAGACTACAGAGCCGAGCTGCAGATATCCAGCAGAGGAGGGCTGTGGAGCAGCCCTGGCTTTGTGCCGCGGTCAGCCCGAGCCGCGGGGCAGTGGTACCTGTGACCCAGCCACGCTGGCGTTCAGAAAATCCCCTGATGCCGAATGCTTCTGCTGCAGAGCGGCTGAAAGAGCAGCTTGTGAAGGCTGGGGGAAGGCTGGAGCCTGAGACACAAACCTTTGAAGATGAGAGGATTTATCCTTCATCTTACAAAGAGAAAGGCCCAAATGCGCAGCAGAAGAGTGCGCGGGAGGATGTGGGGAGCTCAGGAGAGGAGGGCAGGTACCTGTTCCCAAAGCACCTGCATCTCAGGAGGTGGCATCAGGAGCATATGAGTAATTAAACAGTGACTAAACTTGAGGCGAATGCTTCCAGTGTGGTTCTGGATCCCAGTTTCAGGCACAAAGCTTTGCATGGCATGCAGACATGTAGTCAGCCGGGACGTTGGGGGTGGCACCCCGTGGGGTAGCAGTGACAGTGACCGTTCAAGCACAAACTCTGGTGGGAATGATGGAGGTCACACAAAGATTTCTCTCCACAAGAAGGTCCCCTGGGTCAAGCCAGAGGTCTCCTCCACTTTAGAGGATCTCCTTTATCTCAGCCCCAAATTGCAGGAAGCTAAATGGGCCAGTAGCCTGAGGACAACGTGTGCTCTCCAAGGACTTCAGTGGGCTTTGAGTTAGGTCTTTGGGGTCCTGACGTGGTGGCAAAGTCGATCCTTTCATGAGTTGCAGATCCAGGGAGCAGATGTAATTAACGCTCAGGGCTGTGCCCTGCTCCTCTGAGCTCCATACCTGCCACCAGTTCGCTGTTACTCCATTCCTCCATAGTGTTCTTTCATTGTTCCAAGGAGGAACGCAGAAAGGCTTCCCCAGAGCACAGAGCACTTGGCAAAGCACAGAGCATTTGTGCACAGCAGTGCTGAGACTGAACCGGGCCATGCATGCAGGTGTGTGTGTACACAGGGATTAGTATGTACATCCTCACTTAAGCAATCTCATTTGTAAATCTGAATAGAGCTTAAGAAGCACAATTCTGCAGAGAGAACTTCTTAGCTAATTGCCACAGTTTTGTTCAATTGACTCTTTGGCAAAACGCCCTGTGTTTATCAAAACAATTAAAAGCCCAGATACCCTCTGTTGGTATGTAGATTTATTAGATGAAGGCCAAGTTGGATGGGGCTCTGAGCAACCTGGTCTGGTGGGAGGTGTCCCTGTCCATGGCAGGGGGGTTGGAACCAGATGAGCTTTAAGGTCCCTTCCAACCCGAACCATTCTATGAATGGGGGTAAAAACGTCAAGAGACAGCTCTGGTGGCTTTTGCTGAATGTTCCCTGGTGTGAAGCCTGAACTAGCAGTATAAGACAACCTGTAGAACAATTTTTAGCGTCACTGTTGGAAATTAAGAAAACCGGAACATGCTAATATGCAGTGGCCCTCAAGGGACAAAGACCTAGGTGTTCTGTTTGTTTTAACCATTCCTGTTGCCATGAGCAATCTGCAAGTTGTGGTTTGCTTAATACTATTCAAATTATTCTAGTTCAGTTATTTAAAATAAAATTTCTTTCTGCAAATTTAAGTGACTAAATAAAAGTGCCTTGTTTTCCAGACATGAGGATCACATCAGCTCCAATGAGAATTGCAGTTGCTCAAGTTACATCAGACAGTTACGCTAGGAGCCCGTCTCTGGATTTAAACACTGTCCTCAGGCAGAGCGGCTGCAAAATGTGAGCCACTATCTTTTGGTCAAACTTAACTACTCATTATAAATTGCAAGCGCCAGGGAAAGACAGAGGGGAAGAGTACCAGAACAGATCCAGGATTGCTTGAAGGAATAAGAGCTTCTTACACGCAGAACACTCAAAGATTGTTCTCTTAAAATGCATCTGTGGTCTCATGCTGATATTACGCTTGTATTACAAAGGATTGGGTAAAAAGTAACTTTTTTTTTTACTTTTGCTGCTTTCATTTGTGCTGCGTAAAGCGCATTGTTTCATTCTGCTGCCTCTAATTATCAAACTGTCATGCTTTTAAACAAAAAATGTCCACAGTGCTATAATCATTCTGGCCTTTGGGCTGGATGCTTCAGGACTGGAACAGGCTGCTTCAGAGCACTGGAACAGGCTGCCCAGGGAGGTTGTGGAGTCTCCTTCTCTGGAGACATTCAAAACTCACCTGGACGCCTTCCTGTGCAACCTCATCTAGGTGTTCCTGCTCCGACAGGGGGATTGGACTAGATGATCTTTTGAGGTCCCTTCCAATCCCTAGCATACTGTGATACTGTGATACTGTGATACTGTGATACTGTGTGACTGCAGAAGGGCTTTGCAGAGGCTGGTTGCCCACTGGTCGCAGCCCTGGCCCCTGCCTGGCTTCGGCAGCTCTCAGTGGCCGGGGCAGGCACAGCGGTGCCAGCCGAGGGGCACACATCCTGGTGGGAAAGGCCGGCTGGTGGTGACGTCCACCCCTCCGCTCTGCGCCTTGCGGCATTGCTGCTCACGAGTGGCGACACCGTTGCCATCGTCCCTCAGTGTGCAGGGCTCCGCAGCGCCAGTGCTGAGCCCCCCGGTCTCGTGGGAGCCTCCTGCTTTGCCTGTGCAGTAATCCAGCAGCACGAAGCAATAACTGGTGATGGATAACCTCCGAGGTGCTTCACCGGCAGCTTTTACAATGCTTAATGAGGTAAACTAATTGTAAATTGCGGCAAAATGGGAAACTTAATGACACTTCAGCTCTTGAAAGGAATTTAAATACTGAGGAATTTGCTAATATTTGTAGGTGTTGGGAAGTAGCAGGGAAGCCCCGGCATTCAGGCAGATGGGCTTCCAGGTCTCCCATGCGCCTCTGTGCTCCTACCACGTGTGCCTGATTGCCTCACACACGGACTCGGTCCCTGCTGGAAACCAGATGCAAAAGACATTTGGTTTTTATTTTGGCAACTCCAAAAGCTCTGGGGCTGTAGAACAGGACCGAGCAAACAGCAGCCTGTGACGGGGTCGGGACCCCCCTGCCCAGCCCCTTTAAACCCTCCTGCCTGGCTGGGCTGTAACCTCCCTTGTCCTGGCACACGGGCCCTGACACAGGACCAGAAGTGCACCAGTGTGAGAAGAACCTTGGCATCTGGCCGGCTCCGAGAAATAGGAGCCTTTTCTCACTTTATCTCTTATGTTGAAATTTAACTGGCTGCCTGTCAAATTTCTGAATGAGAATAAAATTACAGCTAAAAATCCTGAAATCCTGGAACAAATTCATGTCATATGTTCCCACTGAAACACTATTACCCTTCAGTTACACATCACCACGCTACCAAGTCTGTGAGACACGTGCAAACTTTTCATATTGTATAATATGAAATATTCATACTAGCTTTGCAGCAGATGTCAATGGCTGCACCAGCTCCTCTGCTCCAGGTTCCTTCCTCTGCTCCTGTGAAATTTCTTTCTCTTTCCACAAAATCCATGAAAGCTGCAGATGCTGTGATCCTGCAAACAAGCAACAACATTCCCTGGCATTTAGATTCAGAGCCAAGTTTGCTTTCCAGCTTTACTTTGCATGTCTGCGGTTTGGTAGAGGTAGTTCTGAGATGTCGCCTGGCCAGTACAAATGGTCAGCACTGGGAAAGGGCTTCCCAGCCTGGTCAGACAGGGACTGCTTCTCCCTTTCCACTGGGAATGTCAGACGGCTGCAGCAGCTCACATCAGCCCCCGATACGAACTTGCCCTCTTGAGCTACAGACCCTTACAAAAGAAAGAGGGATTGCAGGGATCTTGTGAACACGGAGGAAGGACTCTGTTTTCGCCTGTTCCTTTGAGCAGCTTGACAAGACTTGTGGGTGACAGCTGGGGACGCATATTTATGGAGCTGCATGTGTGCAGCTGACCAGAGCTGACATCAATGGAGCCATGTAGAGTTTTTCCAGCTGCTGTCCTACTTGAGTGGAAATTTAGGTTGACTTTTCAGTGAGCTGATGCAGAATCTCTCCCCATCCTATGACAGACTTTGTAAGTTTTGCACATTCAAATATTGACCTTTCATAAATCCTTCTCAGCCTCCCACTGAGGCTGCCACTGCTGGGAGTGAAAGCAAGAGTTGGCAGGACATGAGCAAGCTGAATATCATTCTCCTTAAACAGCTCTGAGATGTTCAGGGGCATAAAACCTTTAAGAGCTCCAAATGGCATTTTTCAACACGCTGCCTCCCTCTCGAAAGGTCAGATTGGAGTTAAACTGGAGGCTCCTCTTCTCTCCATCTTAATCAGCCCTTGCACACGCTTATCAAATTTCACTCCTGTCTCCCGACTCTGATGAAATTGATAACCTGATCTGAATTCTCCCAGAGCTTCACTGATGGAAGATCAACGTGAGACAGAGCAGGGCGATGCCAGGCAGGGGAGACGGCGTGGGAGAGCAGGTCCGACCAGTGCCAGCTCCCCAGCTGCCTCTGACCCTGCCTGGCGGAGCAGTCAGGGCTGAGCTGCAGTTCCTTTCTATTCTGAGAACAGCTCTGCTTTCCTGTCCTCTAAGCATCTCTGTGCCTCCCTCCCTTCCCTTCTGAGAACAGCTCAGCCTTGCGGCTTCTTCCCTTTGTGAGCCCTGGGGGACCAGTATGGTCAGTCTTTGAGGGCAGAGCAGCGGCGGGTTGTGCTGTGGGACAGAGGGAGCCACAGGGCTTAGAGGAACAGGGAAAGCAAGAGGGGAACAGGGATACATTGATGGAAATGGGGGAGGAGGCTGTGAATGCAGGAATTTGACACCAAAGAGAGAAAAGGAAGATTTTGGAGCTAGAGCGTGAAACCTGCTGAAGGAAGGGGAGATGTCCTGCCAGAAAGCAGCTGTGGGTCCACAGCATTGCTATGGCTCAGATTCCAGAGGACAAGAGGTGAATTCACACCCCATCCCTCTGCAAGAA
Organism: Vanellus vanellus; assembly: GCF_965231255.1. NCBI lineage: Eukaryota > Metazoa > Chordata > Aves > Charadriiformes > Charadriidae > Vanellus > Vanellus vanellus. Next base: position 7,722,118 of record NC_138927.1, on the reverse strand, counting down.
ATGCTGCTAACGCCTCCTTGCACAGGGAGGTCCTTTGTTCCAGAAGGCTGACACTTACAGCCTTGACATTCAACTCACAGCTCGCTTTCCACCCCAAACACAGCATCTCTCCCAGCATGTAAAATGAAAGCACCTAAAAGTAAAATAAAATTAAAAAAAAACGAATTAATAAAACCTGCAAGTTTTAATAAACGTCTGCAAGTTTTCCCCCCACGGTGCCCACAAACCTGCCCTTTCTCCCACCCCTGCCACCCAGGACAGCCCTGAGACTGTCCGAGGTGCCAACCGAGCCTGAAAACATCCCAAACCCAGATGACCCACCTACCAGCTGCACTTGTATCTGTCCATACGGCTGTGGATGCTGATGTCCAGCAAGCTTCAGGCAGAGCTGGGACAGGATTCTGGGAAACGTTGCCCTGTTTTTTAAAGGAATTTTAAAATTCCTTTAAAAACTACCACATTCAGGGTCCATATTTGGCAGACATAACTGGTTCACCAGCCGTAAGTATCCAGAACTCTGGAACTTGCTTTATAGCAGCAAGTATTTGCTGGAAAACTCTGTTAAACAAAACCCTAACCTTCCAGCGAAGTAGTCACAGACATCTTTTAGCCAGCCCAAACCCTGAGCCTCTGAGAAAGAACAGCAGGATGGAAGTCAGCAGGGGACGGGCAGGGGTGACCGTTCCCGGCCATATGTGCATAGTCATGAAGGATATGCAGAAAAGGACAGATTTGTCTGGTTAGCTGCATGTCCCTGCCCTTGCCAGGTGGGAAAAGCATTTGTTATGCCTCCTAAAGCTCCCACCTTTGCAGAAAAGTCTTTCCAAACCACGAGCGTGTTGGGCAGAGGGTGGAAGTCCTGTCTGTATTTCTGGGGCAGGATCTGTCATGCTGCTACCCCTGGTTGGTGCCAATCTGCTCAGCTCCTTGGATGCGGCTCCACTTGCTGAAAGCAGATGCCGTGCCCAGATTTCTTCTGCTGTTGAATCTCAGCTGTACTTTGGCAGTTCCACATTGATTTAGTGTTTTTCTCTCTCTCTCTGTCATGCCATCCCTCCTCTAAGGTGATCTGGCCACATTTTCCATCAGCTGTTAATTCACCCTGATGTTTGCATTCCTGTCTCCTTCCAAAGCACCACAAATCATGCTGCTTCTCCCTCCTGCAAATATTGGCCTCCCAAGGGGAGAGGAAAGGCTGCAGAAAAACATCCTGGGAAAGCAGTTTTAGTTCTCTGCCTGTTTCTGAAGGAAATAATTTTAAAATGGGAAAAACCTCTCATGATGTTAATCGGTTATTTAAATATTTGCTGTACTTGAAGCACTAACTTGCTTTTCAAATTCTAGAGAGCAGGAAATATCACAGAGATTTTGACTGAGGGAAATACATACACACACACACCCCCCACACACACACCCACATCCCCCAACTACCGAAACGTCCCTGCGCTGATGCAGGCAGTGCTCTGAGCACCCTGCACACCAGGGCTTGCAGCCTTCTGGAGGAATCCTTACCCTGGCAAATGACTGCAATATTTTAAAAGTCAGAGAGTTGCATTATGTGTCAGAAGTGGTCAAATTAAGTTAATTTGACCTTTAAACTCCATTTTTTAATCCCTTGCTTTGGCATCCAGTATGATTTGCATTCCGCTATACTGACACTCAGCCTAACAAATGACTTTCTTTCCAAACTGCCTTTGAAGTATCTGAACTTAATGGACTATAACATTTATGAACATCTGAGTTCTTCTCTCAGCAGCTGCACTAGGTTATTGATGATCTAATTGAAATGCTGGCAAATATATCCCAGCAGTATATGGGGAGCAACAGACTACTCGGCAAGACCCAAGAGTCTTGGAAGCGTATGTTTTTCATGCTATTCATTAGAAGCAGGCAGTATATTTTCAGCTATGTAAAAACAACAACAAAGAGCAGACCAAAGACACCAGAAGAAAAAAAAAAATCCACATGCAAGAAAAAGGCTAAGATTTGTTGATCGTCCGTGGATCCCTTGGCAGCTCATCCGCACAGGGGGATGGGGGCCAGCTTTTACAAATTGGATGCCTCTTGGAACCACTGATTTATTTACAGCAAGTAGCCAAGGGCAGTTCAGGTTTTTCAGGGTACATTCACCTCCCCGCCTGCACAGTGTAAAAATACATGGACAAGCTGAAAACAAGACAACTGGGTACCAAAAAGTGGCTTTTCTTGTTATTATGTCCAAAAATGATCACCCTCTCTTCTAAGCCCCATGGGGGGTTATCTAAGCTGGAAATGTCCTAATTGGACATGGGAGGCCATAAGCTGCCTCCATGGCTCCACAGCTGGCACACATTTCCACTGGGAGTTAAATAACTTGACGTTTGGAAATGCGCATTTACTTAGTAATGTCTGCAATTTCATTGCACTTAATATTTATCCAGCAACCAGCTGATAGCACTGCTTTGCTCTACACTGATTGGCACGTAATTAAGCAAAGGAAAGAAAGTCATAATGTTTAGCAGCAGCATCACTTGAGTATTCAACAATAACAGGGAAGATATGAAGAGTACACTGCTAAAAATAAATAGGGAATGTCTTATTAGGAGGTGTATTTAGTTCCCATGCAGTGAATAGCTTCAGGCAGTCCATTCCCTTCCATTTCATTTCATTTGATAGTATCCGATTTACACCAGGGATAAAAGAGGAAGAAAAAATGGCATTGAAAAAGAGGAGAAATTTTTTGACATGAAAATAAAGATGAGGGGAAATCAAATTTGTATCTTAGAGCAGATGGAGGCTGAGCCATTCCTGGCATCATCCACACAGCTGGATTCACTCTCCTGGTCCAGGCTGGCTAAAAGGCGCCGATAAAAATGAAAAATGCAAATGAATTCTCTACACCTTACTGGACATACAGAAATGGAGAGTGCCACTCAAAAGGCAATCTCTCCAAAACATTTAAAAACATTGTGCAATTTATATCTTGTGCTTGACAGAGCATCCAAAAGTAATTTCAACACTGTGTACCAGTGCCACAGCTCTCTGCCGAGGGTGCCAGTCACGGCGCTGCGACTGCGGCACTGCTGTATAATTTCCCTTTCCTCTCCAAGCTGCAGTGCTTTAAAATGTAATACGAGTTGGCTGCTGGCCTCTCATTTCTGCTGGAAAATCTGGCTGTGCCAGCATGTGTAAGGTCAACAGCACAAAGCCTGCTTATTAACTGGAAATTTGGGGGATCTGGTGCCAGAAAATAGCTTTCAGCCTTTGTGAAAATGAATAAAGAGGTTTCAGGGCAATGGTTTGCTGCAGAGGAAAATCAGGTTTGAGCATATTTTATTGACCGCCCACTGCATATATTTGCCCGTCTTCCAGAGTATCAGGAACTATGTCTCATCCTACCGGGGCGCTCCATTAGGCCTTTTTAATCTACGCATAAAGCTCTTCCAAATCGCGTTCCACTACCCACGACATTACTGTCACACGGACCACCTGGGGACGCTGTCCCACGTCCCCCCAGCCACACGGGGAGCTGGGGCGGTCCCCCCGCTGTGGTCTGACTCCTGGCTATCTTAACCCCAGATGTTTTGTTGTTTAGGGATCAGTACCTTTGGGGGCTGGGTCACACAGGAGAAACGCCTAGCTCCTTTCAGGAAAAGTTCTGGTTTTGGCTTGGCTAGCATGGACATCCAGTCTTTCCCACCAATGCTGCGTGATCCTGGTTTGCTGGGCAGAGATCTACTGTGAGAAGGAACAGTCTGAGCAGTGAGAAGCAGGAGGTTATTTCCCATTTCTTCCATTAAGTGGAAATTTACAGTGAGATTTTTGAGCATGAGACATCTTAGCAACTGGGCTGCAATCCAGTAAGGAATTTAGGTGCGTCCTAAACACAGGAACATACCCCACTGAATTTCATAATGATACTCACATGCTCAAGTTTATGCATGAGCCCTGGGTAGTTCACTTTTGGACCAGTGGAGTTAAAAGCAACAAGGTTTTTAATGTGAAAGCTGGGAGAAAATATTTCCACTCATTTACCATTTTAGCCTGAAACTCGGCTTCAGAAACAGGTAATCTGTGGCTGCTAACAAGCTGGTGTACTCTGACGCACCAAAAAAATCTCAGCTTGTTCATTACTAGATCTGGCATCGGTTTCAGGTTGAAGAGTCAGAGAGAGAGAGTCAAACCGCAGATTTCTCTGCGCTCGCGTACCGGACCCAGATGGGGGAGGCAGCAGGACAGAACAACCGGTTGTTTATCTTACACATACTGAACGAGCAGTTCATTACGGCTCAAAATGCCTCATGTTTTCACAACTTTTAGCCTTTTTGACCTTGAAGTCTCTCCCTGCTCTTGTTGCAGTGATGTTTTGGGAAAAGGACAATAGTTCACAAAATTAATTTCTCCAGTTCCCAGAAGAGGTGAAAAGATTTACACCTTTGATGCTAAGAAAAGGGCATTAAACCAACAGTATTCCACTAATTTTGCAAATAGATTTTGGATAGAAAGATTAACATTTCTACTGCTGGCTAATGTATCATGTAAATTCTAATGATAACTCAGCTCCCCTCTCTCTTGAGCTGTTAAATGATTTCCTGAGGCTCCTCGCAGAATACATGCTTCATTTAAATCCCCTCTCTTCTCTCCTGCAAATAATGAATACCAGATTCATTCCGTGGATTTGTCACTTAAAATTTCTATTAAGAAAGGGAGTTTTATGTTAAAAGCATAAGAGTTTTGGGCCAGTTAGCACGAGCTTTGACAGTGCTTCATCGGTTCTGTTGCCATACTAAACAGTTACTGAGACTTTCAACGTAATTAGCTTTCCTTTGTAAGAACAGAGAGAGACTGGAAACAATAGTACCCTCTGATCTGGGATTTGGATGCATTTGGGCTAGGAAATGAGCGCACTGAAGAGATAAGGCAGATTAATAATACAGAAGGGATTTCTGCAGACCATTCTGTCAGTCTCACTTTGCATGTTTTTGTGGACTGAAATTTTATTCGGATTTGAAGTTATGCAAAAAATGCATGGTATAAATCATGGTATAAATCAACCGATGGAGCTCTGTCTAGGTCAAAGCCAGGGGGAGCCTGGGAGCCTGGTTTCTTTCCAAACATATAAATCATCCTAAAGTGATTCCAAACTCACTGGAATGCTTCATGAAACTTGGGAATGTTTCCAGCAGACCTGGCATTAGTCCCAGTGTAGAATAAAAGTTCCTTAAAATTAGATAAATTTCACCTGAAATTTCACCTGCTTTCAAGGTTTTAGCTACAAACTTGTTGACCGCTTCTGAATGCGACACAGCATTCAAGGAGAAAAGGCAGAAATACCCAATCCAGATTTCAGGTTTCTGTTTAGGAAAAGGTGTACCGGCACAGGCATTTCATAGCAGGAAGTGATAGACCTCTATTCCAACAGGAACTCAGGGGAATGTTAAACAGCAATTATTAATGCTAAAAATAATGTTAAATTCTACAGCTTTGGATAGCTTACCATCCAAGAGCTGCAGAAGAGCTGGCCAAAGTGGTCTCTAGATCATTAATATTGATTTTTTTCATAAATCTTAAAACACTGGATAAAAGTTCAGATGCTTGGAATCAGGTGAATGCTGCATTTGTGTTGAAAAAGGGAAGCTGTGGTGATACAACAGTGGTGGATCTGTTAATGTAACACCCAACTCGTGCAAAAGAATGGAAAGGTCTTAATTAGTGAAAAGTTGAGGAGTGACTAACATGGTTTTGTGGAACCCAGGGGTGGGCTGGAGCAGCCTCTGCCCGCGGTTATCTGTTGCATTGACCACAGGCAGAGCCTCGCGGGGAGGTGTGTGTGCAGATGGTGTTTCTGGGGATGGGTCCCCGCAGGGAGACGTGCTCAGGGTTGGCCGTGCAGGCAGTGGCGGAGGCAGGATTGCACCCAGGGCACTGCGCTGCCGTTGGCCGGGGAAGTGCAGGGCATCCCTGCTGTCCTCGCGCCCTTCCTCCGCCAAGGGGCTCGGAGAACTTTGTGAAAGCAGAAGAACCTTTGGCAGCATCTCCAAACCAAATGCCAGCTACTTCTGAGGTTCCCCCATCGCTGCTGCGGGGGGTTACATTATAGTTTCATGTACTGGAATATCAGACAATTATTTTTTTTTACAACATTTTCTCGTTCCTAAGTGAACACAGCATGTTTTCTGATCTGCATTTCCCTACTTTGATCATCTGTTCTGCAGATCAGTTTTCATGTTTAGAGGTACAGCAGGATATGTAATGAATGCAAATGTAATGCGTTCAGAGATAAATGTCTAGACTTCAGAGGCTAATCCTCACAAATCTTACACCCCGATACAATGTTTTCATATTTAATACATTCTGAGGGATTTTACTTTTATAAATAATGAACTAATCTCATCTTCAAGGCATCACTTTGCAGTTTAGGTGTAAAAAAAAAAGCAATACTCTGTGCTCAGAAAAATCTATTTTAACCAATATTAACTGATACCTCCCCTCAGATAAAGGCTTTTGCGGGTTTGGCAGGTGATTCCTCTTTGAATAAAAGTGTACTGGAAAATTACATCGCAGAGGGCAGGACAGGAACGGGGATAAGGAGACAGTGAGGAAGGTGGGGAATACTTGATCTCTGCAGGCAGAGATCCCATCTCTCAGCCCTGGACTTCAGGCAAACCCCGTGGCTGAGGCTCTTCTGCTCTGCCTTCCCTGCGCCGGCAGCCACGGCGCCAGTAAACTCATAGGGAGAAAAGGGATGCGGGTAGGCAGGAACTGTGATTTGGTTATTTGTCCAAAGTGTCAGGTGCCTAGACAAGGTTATGATATTACCTTCATTACAGTGAATAGGTACAGTCGTGCTCTGGAAGCAATATTACACTGACACAAAGCACTCGGTCATACCCATGTGCTTGCACACTTCACGGAAAAGAATGGGAGAGAGTGCGTTGGTGTCCCGACAGTGAGGAAAGCAGAGGAATGCGCCGAGTCCCAAGCACATCCGTACCTCCACAGTCACTACGGCTGCACCCACTGCATGACCTGCCAGCTGAGCCGGCGGGGAGGAACTGTCCAGAATTATTACAAAATAATATGCTGCCTGCCATATTGCAATGGATAATAATTAGCAGCTCTAAACTTAAAGCTGGAATCACTGTGCAGGTTGCAAAAGAAATGAGGCAGAAAGTAGCCTTGATCGCTCAAGACCATATGGCTGCGCACAGAACGGCTTCACATAGCAAAACAGGGAGAAGGTGCAGAAAGCGGGATGGATGGAGTGGGAAACCACCTGCAACTCCCTCAGCCCCTGCGCAGCGAGACACGTGGGAAGCAACAGACTGTAACTGAAATGAGCACAGAAAGTGCACACGTGAGCTCTGCCCTGGACCTGCCTCATGTCCCCTGTGGAGCCGTTTATTTCCATTGGATAACAGGAAACGGATTTTCCTGCTATCTGTTGAAACCTGCAAGAGAAATAAAATGTTCTGGAAGGTGTACAGAGGTTCTTCCCTGAGATCTACCTGTGTTCTGCCTTTTTAAAAGAAAACCAAAAATGACCATTTAGAAGTGGAGTTCTGGTGTTTTCCCATGGTGGATGGAAACAGAGAGCTAAACCAGAGTGCTTTACAAAACTCCCCGTCACTTATCTTTCTCTCATTTGCTACAGCAGTGCCGGTGTCCTCTGTACCCATGTGAATGCTGCCTGTCCCTAAATGCCAGCGCCGCGGCCACAGGCTGTCCGGCAGCAGGGAGTTCCACCGCTTCTGCTCTTGTTAAAAAGACTTCCTTCCCCCCAGTCTCCACTTACCCATCCATGAATCCTCCCAGTTCTGCGGGCTGCCAGCCTGCTGCTGTCCGTCAGCACAGACATTCAAATTCCTCAAAAGTTAAAAATGAACTCATTTAAATGCTTTTTATTCAACAAGAACAGAACAACATTACTATTGTTTAGAAGACATCTTTGCATAACTAATATTTTAAATTTATGAATATCTTATAATTAGTTTTGCCAGGGAGCTTGAATTCCAGGGCTTGGGGTTTTGTTCCTAGTAAAAACAGGTAGAAGAGATAATTTGCTCTGAATACCATATTACCGTAATTCTGTTTCTCTGAATGCCAGCAGAGGTTTTTACAGTTCCTCCCAGCTTACTGGTGTTTCAGTGATTCAGAATAAATGGAAGGCATCGAGCCTGCATCACAATAAGCACGAAAACTCCCTGGAGTCGGGATGTCACCGCTCAGCGCTGGGCATGGGGCACGGCAGAACCCAGACGCAATCCAGAGAGCGGGGAGCGGGCTGGCCGGGAGGGCGCGCGGGATGCCGCACAGCTGACAGCCTGTAGCAAACAGAAGCAAAACGAAGAAAATGCGTCTTTTGGAACAAGAATGTCTCATTTAGTATTTGTCATCTAAGTGGCAGGAACACAAGCCTCCCTTTAAGACAGCAAGACCCAAAATCTACCTACAAGGGTGGAGAGCAGTGTGAATGTTTGTGGAAAAAACTGCTGACAGCAGAATTACTGCATTTCCATCCCTGCACATAGATCCCACCTAATGGCATCCCCAGAGAGGAGCAGGAGCCTGTCGCTCCCTGTTTCCCTGTGCAGATACAGACACGCGGCTCCCGCTCTTGCCAGTTCCTTGAGCACAGCACAGTCCATGGAGAGGATTTAAAATAATTGACCGTGGCAAGAGAATGCTTTTAAATTGGGAGCAGAAGCAAATCTGGATTGTTTCCAGGTCAGAGAGAAAAACAGGTTTCTCCCAAGCATGGATCTGACTCTCTTGCAAGTTTTTCTCCTGTTGCCTCACAAGGGGACGAGCTCCACCACCCTGTCCTCAGCCACATGGGGCAACGGGAACGGGGTTTGCATCTCCCTCCTGCCCACGGAGGACGGCGTCCCTCTGTGCCTGGCGCTCGCTGTTCTCCCATAGCAGATGTGAAGCGGCTCCTACCTGCCATCGCCGACCTGCGGAGCCTGGGAACGCCGCGCCACAGACACAGCTCCGGTGGCACCCGGCACCGGCGCCTCGCCTGGGAGCCTGCGCAAAGGCCTGGGGAATTTGTCTCTGCAAAATGCTGTCACAGGCTGTCTCCAGCCACCGTGGGTTGTTTTCTTCCCTGCAGAGAGTGGGTAATTTGCCAGTCTGATACCGTCTGATACCGTCCTGGTTATTCGGGGACTGCTCAGCTCCCGGTTTAGCGAAGGGCGAAGCGCGGCGCGGGGCAGCTCGGTGCTCCTGCAGTGCGGGACAGCCGTGAGCAGTCCCAGAGCCGCTGGGAGCCTGAGCGCTCCTGCCAGCAGGGGTAAAGCGGAACAAAGCAGCATAAGGCACAAATGTAGGCTCGGCTGACACCAAGGCACGGGGTATTGCTCCAGCAGTAGAGTACGGTGCTACCTGGTTTCCCATCTCGCCAGAAAAAGGCATCTCGTCCTGATCTTGCTCCCAAGCTCTTCAGCGGTGAGGCAACAGGAGAAACCAAACCCCTGAAAATGCGTGCCTCTTGCAGGGCTTTGTGTATCTCTTGGCAGCCGACCACCATCCCCTCGAGTGCAACCTCCCCAGCATCCACCCGTCCCCAGAAATCCCGGCAATCTCTTCTCTGGGCTCCAATATGCTCTTTAACAGCATTCAACAAATTGAGTTCAAAGGGACTGAGGCTGCTATTTAAGTGCTTTCTTTCCTGGGTGGAAGTGCGCTGACTCGCGCCTTACCCATGTGAGTAGCCCCCTGCACACTGCCGGGCTGCTCCCAGGAGTCACTGTTTGCACAGTTAAGCCATAATTACTTTCTCCTCTTTCTACAGCCGGCCTCCAAGCGCTTCTTTGCGAGGGGATTTGCTATTCCCTTGTCAGGAGATGGGATGCCGGTGTAATTGAGAGAAGCAGCAGCCTGTGTTTCTGACCGAGGCTCTCCCTCCCTCCCTCCCTCCCTCCCCGCCACTCGCTATTGTAGGGGAAGGAGAAGCCCTCAAGATATGCTGGACAGACTCTTGGAAATAACCTTTTTCATCTCAAAGATCCTGCTGAATTTTAGATTAAAAAGGAAGCTTTTCTTTCAATAATGTATTTCCCCCTTGGCTCCCTGGCTATCAAGTAACTTTCCCTGAACAGAAAGCTCAAAAGATGAAGCTTCCCCAAATTCAGATTCATGAACTGAATCTCTTACCTCCCAGAAGCGTGGCTGGAGAGAGCAAAGGCAATCAGGGCATGAATTTCATATTAAGAAGAATAAATAAAGCAGAACCTCTTTTATTTTATTCCTTCTGCCCGTGCAGGTGAGATGGGGTTATTAACCATCATTTTAAATTAGCACATGTGGAAGGAGAGGGTCACCCAGCCCCGGCTCTTCGCACACCCGGAGCTGCCGCAGCCCCCAGCTCACAGGACAGCTAAGCCCCCAGAGCCGAGCGTGTTTGGCCTTGGAGGGGAGCTTAAAGTACAGCATTGCACTGTGGGTCCAAAGAAGAGAAAATAATTTGTATAATCCTTCCCTTTGGCAGTGCCCTCTCCAGATCTTTGAAGAGCACTGGCTCGAGCGCGCGGGGCCGGCCAAGCGAGCCCACGCCAGATCGCACCAAGTGTTTTGATCCAAACATCTCTCCCGCAGCGCAGCGGCCGTTGCACAGACGCAGGAGAGCCACCGCACCGTCGAACAGGCAGAGGATTGAGCCCAAGCTGATCCCCAGAACCCGGGGCTCATCTTCAGGACATATGAAACTGTAGTTTTCAAAAAGCTGCTCTTCGCAGTCATCACTGTAGAGAAGAAACTGCAGGCTTTCCTGGGGAATCCCCGGCAGTGATCCCACTTGCATGAGCTGAGCTGAGATCCCAGGAAAGGCAGGAGTAAACCGGTCCTTTGGGTCACCTTGGCAACTGCAAAAACGCTGCCCAAAGCCCACGCCAGACCGTTCCTGAGACCTGCAGTTTTGCTCGTGATACTTCTCAGGTTGAGTGCAACCGCTCTTTTACTGAAGCTGTCTCTGGAAGTCTGTAGCCAAATAATATGTGCGGGTTTGTGTGTGTGTGTGTGTGTGTGTGTGTGTGTGTGTGTGCGCACGGGCATCTGGGCACACATCTCCCGTGGTGCAACTGCACCATGTGAAATGTATAATAAAATAGACAATAAATCTCCATAGAATAAATGAATTGCTCAAAGCTGCCTCTCAGAGAATGATTTAACATACTAAACGTAGCCCGGTTGTGTTACTTGACCCCCTCATGACTAAGTATATTCAGTGTGGGCTGAACTCAATTAGAATTGGAGCCTTTAATGAGCAAAGTACTACGCTTGTTGTGACAGGGACCTTTGCTGTGTAAACAGATTTATCCCAGCTAAAGTGTGCGGCTTCTCAGCAGGTACTAAAGGTATTTTTTTTATTAGGGCACATTACTTCTACAGGATTACATTTGTTTTTATAATTCTTTTTGAGTACTAAGCTGACTCTCTGCCCCTGCTCAGAGGGGGAACCCCCCCCGCAGCGCTCATCCCCCACGGACTGCCCACCCCAGAGGGGAGCCGGGGGAGCCGCTCCGGCCGGCTCTGTGCTCCCACCCGCATCCCCGCAGCCTCCGTCCTGAGCCGTGCTGTCCTCTCCAGTCACCTTCCACGCAACAGTCCTGCATCCCCGTGACAGCAGACAGACGACTGATTTCTGCCCCAGCCATACGCCCCCCTGCCATATACCCACGCTGCCGTGGCATAAAGCCGTCTGTGAGCCCACGGCAGAGCCCCCGCACCAGGGCAGTCCCCGGCTGTTCATCAGGAAACCTTCCTGAGCCCTTGGCCCCGAGGGAGCCCAGGGTGGGAGCCGAGGGCAGGACAGGACCCTGTGGCCCCCTCCAGCACAGCCCGTGTGTGAGCAGTATCTCATGCCCGCTGCAGAGAGCAACGCACATCCCGGGTGCTGGGGAAGCCCAGCCCCAACCCGGGACGTCGCCAGGCACCTTCTCCCTCCCAGCCGGCAGAAATCACCTCCTCAGGATCAGGTTCAGGCTTTGGGCTTTATTAATTGCTAAATCATAGAATCACAGAATAGTTTAGGTTGGAAGGGACGTTGAAGATCATCGCGTTTCAACCCCCTGCCCTGGGCAGGGACACCTCCCACCAGCCCAGGTAATGAAGAGGCAATGAAAGCACAGTAACGCCTTCAAGATGACCCATCAAAGCCTCTGGACAGTGCTCTGACAGCCTCCCCATTTCCCCCGACAGTTTAATGAGACATTTCTCTGCTCATGCCGACAGCTTCAGGGATCGCTCCAAACATCGCCCCACACTCTCCCAGGCAGAGTCCTGTGCCCCGACCAAACCCGCCAGGCGCTGTGCCCCCCAAACCGCAGCAGCAGCCCTCAGCGCGGGGAGCCCCTGAGAGGAGGTTCCCACCGTGCTTTCGCCTGGCTTTGTGCATCACATGCCCAGGACAGGTTTGCTGCTGAGGGAGGCGAATGTCGCACCGCACCGGGGCTTGCCTGGCATCTGCTGATGGTTTCGGTGCTCCTGGAAATCCCCTCCAGGCTACAGCCTCAGCTCAGGCTGCACAACAGTGAGCCTTATCGGGGCTAATGGTGTCAATACTTAGCTGAACTGATTCCCGCTGTAATTCCCCCAAGACCTATTGTTTTTCTATCATTATAGCTGTATAATGATTACCTGTGGACCACAAGTAACACTACAGCCTTTTATTTCCCCGTTAACAGCATATATGTAGCAGCAGCAGTATCACGCAGACATGGCAGCACTCTCTCTTTTTTGACTAAGAAATAATGGAAAGCTCCTCGGGTGGCGATCCAACCTGCAATAAGGAGCTCCAGCAGCATGTACACCCAGGGAGAATATTGATGGCTGGATCTCATTTCAAGGGCTGTATTCCTGCACGTGGACACAGGTAACAAAAAGGCCGTGATCGATAGAAGCTACGGGGGTTGGTTTTCAGGGCGCTAATAGAGTATTCACCGCATGACTTCAGACTACGTTAACATGCAAGCATGCTGATTGCTTTGTTTTTACAAGCAGAAAAAAAAAATAAACAGAGAAATTCCTTTTGCTTTTCGTGCTGCCTAACCCTAAACTGTCCGGACTTCATCTGCTGAGGGCAGACAACAATCATGTTTCATTCTTGGCACAGTGTATTTTTGACATAATGGCAGCAGCCGACAATTTGCAACTCCATAAACTGAATGCATGATTCTAATTTATGTATAGAGCTAATGGATCGTTGCTCCTGTAATAAACTGCTCAGAGCGGGTAGGATTTATCAGCAAGCGGGTTGCCCTTTACACATTTTTATTTAATTTTGCTTTTTTCCGTGAGGTGCCAAGTCAACAAATGATTAAATATGAGCAAATATTTCTCCACTGGAGTTTTATCAAGTTACCTAATCCAGTTAAGAGATGGAATGTAATTGCTTCTGGAAGCAAAGCTTGTTTTCCACCAGGGTTCTCAATTAAAATAAATAAATAAATAAAGGTTTTTCCCTTCTGAGTAAAACAGGAGGCTCCGAAGTGTGTTGTGTCTGGAAAATAAATGGGAAAGTTGTTGAGAGAATGGAGGCTTTGGATGGGATCTTACACATCTTTATTCTTCCAGTCAGTGTCCTGAGTGGGCGTTCTCTTCCCGTACCGGACACGGGAAGCGGCCCCTGCTCAACAGCCGTCCCCTGTGGGGCCGGGATCGCAGCCTGGTCCCCACATAGCATCGCCTCTGCCCCCTTCCTCCCCGCCGAAGCAGCGTGCGGAGCCGCGGACCCTCCGCTGGCCCTCCTGCACAGACCCCGCACCGGGACAGGGTCTGCTCTGGCACAGCCGTGGCTGGGGCACGTCCCGGCTCTGCGTCGCGCTGCCGTAACTGCAGAGAAGCACCGCTTAAGCAGCCCATTGCCTGCCCAGCTGCTCCTCTCTGTAGTTTTCCCCAGCAGAAGGGCAGCAATTACCAGAAAACATTGCAGAAGGCATGGGGAAAGGGGCAAGGGACTTCCACAGGAGGGACACAAAACATTAGAAAGTCTGTTGGCAGCATCAGGCGGTTCATTAAACTGCTCCCGGGGGCCTGGAGACTTGCTCTCTTTATGGCAGCGAGGGCAGAAGGCTAAAGTACTGCGCTTGGCAGACTTGTATGATTTAGGGCTTCAGGTTCATCCGGTTGAATCACAAACCGTGTTTGAGTTACCATCAGTCACTATAAATATTGGAGATGTGAGGGTTGGAAAAACCTATCGGCAAGAGCTCTCCATCCCCGTCTCGTCTCTCTGTGCCGCACTCCCAAACCAGCACCTCATCCTTGGCAGGAGGGCGGGCGATAAAACCTCCCTGAGGAGCAGAGCCCACACGGGAGCGCAACGGTGACCCAAACCTCAGGCTGGAGGAGCCGGAGGGTCCCAGGAGTCTGCCCTGGTGCAGTGGCTCTCAGCCGCTCCTGATGGAGAGCCCATCCCCGGAGGGCAGCGCTGCTCCCAGTGCTCTGAGATACAGCTACAGCGAGGGAAGAGTTTGCGCTTGGGATTACCTATATCATATTTCCTGTCGTATTTTGTATATTAATTACCTCCACAGGCCCGGCTGAGGAGCTGGGGCCTCTGGCTCGTCAATGCTGCCATCTATAGCGGGCTCTGCAGCAATACAAACCGCTCTCTGCTCTGGCCCAGAGCCGCGCAGCAGTGCCCATACACAGTGGCAAAGCGGAGATTTCTCCATCAAAGGGCAGAGGCACTTGTGGAGCCTCCAGAGAGGATCTCCCCGGGAGCACAGAGAAGGGACCACCCTGAGGCTTTGCTCCTTCTCCCCTTTCACACTGACCGCAGAGCTCACCCTTCCTCGCCCTGCTGGCCCAGCCTGCCCCATGCCAGCTCCTGAGACGCACACCAGACCTCTTGGATGAAGCCTTAGAAGTAAGAGCTCAGAGCCCCACAGAGAGCCTAAAGGATAGAACAGGAAAAATCCTGAGAAAGCAGTGGGCAGCTCTCAGGTCAGCAGATTTAAAGGGAAACGAGATAAGGAGGCGCAGGTGTGGGTGAGGAGCGTGGCTGCGCCGGGGCAGAAAAGGACCAGCTGCTTCTTGTGATTAATTCAGTGATGGAGGGAGAGCTGGGGAGGGCTGGCTGTGCTGCGGCCTCCTCTCTGCTCCGTCTCTGGCCACGCACCATGCTGGGCAGGCACCAGCACCCACGGAGGTCTCCAGGGAGGAAGGGTACTTGTGAGCTTCTCTGCTGGGGGCGAGGACTAAGCCTCAGCAGAGATGGCACCAGCCTAGAGGTGAGCGTCACGCAGGGGTGTTCGGCTGTTGTTTAGGTGCGGTGTGACCAGTGCAGGTTTGGCGCGGGGCTGGGGAACAGCCAGGCTGGGGATGCGCTGGCAGCACGGCGGGGCGGCACTGCTCCCGCAGCCAACCCTCTCTGTCTGTGATCTACACTGCCAAGGAGAAAGACAGAAACGGATTTTTGAAAAAAACTGCATAGTGGGCAAAGAGACCCTGTGAACCATTTTGTCCTTCACAAATGTGTCTGAGAAGCCCCACGCTCTGCCCCCCCCCAGCAGTGCCAGCTGAGGACTGATGCGCATGCAGCCAGAGCTGCTTATCAACATCCAGATCTAAATGAAATGATTGTGAATATTCAAGAGATGCTAATTCAGCCATCCTTGTACCAGCCTCAACCTCTGGCTGCTCCCCCTTTGAAGTCAAACTCTGTGTTCGCAGGTATGTTTCTGATTGTAGCTTTAGCTACCAGACATCGTGTGTTCCTCTCAGATTTCCAGCACATGCAGAGCAGCCCATAAATATTGTAGCTTTTTTTTATTTTAATTTGAAGCTGTCTTGCAAACTGAGCCGTCTAAGCCTTGCAACATCTGCTCAGAGCAGGCAGCAATCTCTTAAATGCCACTGTGCGCTTAAGAAGTTCTCCTCTTCTCTGTGGGAGCCCCTGGAAGAACTTAACTGATATAAGGCACCTCCCACAGCTCAAGCTAATGATCACAATACAAATGACATTTGCATGCTATGATATTCCCTTTGTGCAGAAGATGATCTGCACGCTAACATCTATTCATCCCCGACAGCTTGTTTTCCCTCCATCTGGAAATGATTTCCCAGCCCAGGTAATAACCAGCAGATGGTCACTCACAAACCCAGCGGGTGCTGCGCTCTCCCGCTGCCCCTCAGGTCTCTTCCTCTGGTAAAGGGGATGAGCGCCGCGGCCCCCTCTGCGCTTGGGGAGACTTGTGGGGGTTTAGGGACACCTTTAAAGGGGATGGCCCCGCGCCACGGCCACCGCAGCAGAGAGCAGGTGCTCTCCTGTGCCGCTTTCGTGCCGCGTCCTGCGGAGGGGCTGCCCGGCGCGGAGACGGGGTCTGTCCTGACCCCCACTGCCAGGGACGAGCCGCCGCCTGGCGCGGCTGAACCACCAGCACCGAAATCTGGGGAAGCGGAGAAGCACCAGCGCTGCTCTGCAGTTTCCTGCTGGGATCCAGCAAACCCCTTCAGCTTGTGTCTTTCGTCCTAATATTTTTCAACTCTTAATTTACTTTATTTTAATTGATTGGACTCTCCTGTGGTGTAACAGCTCATTGGAAAGGAAGGCAGTTCCAGATACAAAAGAAAAAAAACAGCTCATATTTACTCATTTGCCTTGCAGCTTTTCACAGCTCCTCTGCCCCAATCCTGGATGACAGAAACCAATAATGTTTAAGCTATTGAAGTCCAAGTGACTCAAAATCAATGGCATGATATTGGAATTCCGGAAGACTTTGTTAAATATTTTGTTTCTTATTGTTTGCTCGCTGAAAATCCAGACAGTCCCGCCAGAGCAAAAGCCAGTTAATGAATTGAAAGCTCCCAGCCGACAGCGGTTTGATAATAGCATTAACACTGTAAAATGCATCATTAGGTCAGTGTCTGTCAGCATTACAAGGCATTGGGGAGGCGAGCAGGAAGGCAGGCTGCTTATTAGAGCCAGATTTAGGGAAAAAAAAAGTTTCCTCCTTTTAAATGGCTGCATTTTGTCCCGTGGCTGCTGCGCTGGCGGGGCCGGTGCCGTGCCTCCCTCCCGCGCCGCTGGGCAGCCTGGCCCCCGCTCCAGAGCCCCCCCAGCCGGCATCGACTCCCAGGCAGGGACGCAGTGGGCTTCGCTTGCTCCGGAGAGCTGTGGCAGGAGCTCTGGAGAAAACCGATTCGAACAGGGTCGACACGAAAGACAGACCTGGGTTAGCAATCTCCGCGTCGATATCCCCGTGCGCTCCCCCCGCCCTCGCTGGCGGGTGCCTGCGGGCGCTGCCGAGCTGCGGGGTCCATTGCTGCCTCCAAACCCCACGCGTTCTCGTGGATTTCCTGAGCGAAGCGGAGCAAAGCCCCATTGCAGCAGTGGGAGCTCCAGCCCCGCCGCAGCTGGTGCTGGCGCAGCTTTAGGGACCCCGACAGCGCTGGACATGGCCGGGGGATGGCCGGGGCACGGGGGCCCTTAGTGCCCCCGCCCAGGAAAGCTATAATCGATGTTGTAAAGATAGATAGTCTGTGCCGAGGGGTGAGAAGTTGCGTTTTAAGTGGGTTCTGCGTTTGCTGGGCACGAGTGGGGCTCTGCGGCAGCCTGTGCCCTCCGGCCGCGCGTGCCGTGTCCTGTGGGCCCTGGCCGGGGGAGGGCTGCAGGGACACTGCGGAGCAGCGCTGAGAGGTGGCCGAGGCTGCGTGAAGGCTGTTCGGAGGTGGTTGGCCTCTTTTCGGTGTCCAGGGTCTCCTCTCTGGCGGTTTCAAACAGCTCAGGTGTCAATGGATGGGTCCCCTCCAGCTTCACCAGAGGTAGCGTTGCTGCAAAAGGGATTTGGGTTTTTTTCCTGGAAGAACAACTTCTGGTATTTCCTTTTGGAAAATAATTTACTCCTACAGAGATAAAAATTAGGAGATTCCCCGATCAGTTTGGGCTTGTACTCCACTGAGCAGTGGCTGGAAGAGCTGTGACATCCCCTGCACTCTTTTACCTGTTTCCTTTATCTTTATGGGCTGTGCTTTATCTGGATTTTAGAACACACAGAGTTTGGGGATGTTAATGCATGTAATGAGTAACTGTGTGTGGCAGGTGAGCTATGAAATGTTGTGCCACACCAGGTTGGCTGAGCCGGGCGATGCTTAGCTGGAGGTGAACCCACCTGTGCATCCATGAGAGGAGCGCGCACAGCCACCCCCGGCGGAGACCTGCTGCGTCCGTATGTCTGTCCCTGAGCCCCGCTGTCCTGGGGGCATGGGGGGCACCGCTTGCCTCCCCATCAGTGGCAGAGAGGACCGACAGGGAAATCCGGGCACAGCGTGGGAGTAGCAAGATGGGTCCCCGAGTCACACGTGCGTTCCCAATGCCTCTTTTATCTTTTCATGCAAATCTACATCTTGTTTTACAGAAGGGACATGAAGACTAAATAAAGTAATGGTCCTTTCATTTTGCAAACCTCTCTGACCTCAGAACCATCGCCAGAGCAGGAATCTTTCCTTCCCTCTTGTTTACTCAAAGAAATGCAAGAAAATACAACAGAAGTACTGTAGAAATAGCAATGGGTTAACTTGTTTTGAGTCAGAACAGACCTTGGGAAGAGAAATACCTGAAATACCTCTCCCCTGCCTGCCGTCGCCAGGTTCTTACAAAGCAGCCAACAAGACAGATTTTAATGGGACTTACAACTGGGAAGACAAAAAGAGGGGAAAAAAAAACGGAGAAACTGAATTAAAAATGCTTCCAGAGCTGAGACGCCAGACAAGATAAATAGGGATCATAATTTCTTCTCTAAGGGAGGGTGCCGCTGCAGTGCTGATCACCTGATGATGGCAGAGGTAAAATTAATGCCGTTTGCGGGCACATTAATGCCACTCATTCCCCATCCCATTTGTCTCCTGCAGCCCGGGCTCCAGGCTCAGCCCCGACACCTTCCCTGTGCCGCGGGCAGCTTCACAGCATGAGATTTGCTCTTCACCCCGTCTGGGTCTGTGCTGCTGAATCCGGGGGGGCGAATGCTGAGAGAGGTACAGCGAGTCCTGACCACCCCCAGTTGCCCCCCCGATGTGGGGCGGGAGCGGGGGGAAAGCCTCAGTCCCGGGTGTCCAAAGGCAGCACAGGAGGGGAGGGAAGAGCAGAGCAGTACCCGCGGGGTACGCGTCCATCCGGGCAGTAGCATCCCCCAGACGGTGAAGATGGATGGAGACCTGTGCCCCGAGGCAGTACTGGTGAGCGGCACCACGGCCCCGCTGGAGGTGGCGCAGGAGCTGAGCGCCTCCTGTGAGCCCCAGCCCGGGGTTCGGCTGCAGGACCACACTTCTCCCCTCCGGTGCTGGAGCTCGGGGCCGTCCCCGCTGCCAGAGCTCACCAAAGGCTGAGGGGTCGTTTCTATCCCTGTGTCCTTCTGCAGAGAGTCCTCCAAGTGACATTTCAGGAGAACTGGAAGCTGTGAAATTTAAGCAATTGGGAGCTCAATCCATTAGCATCCTGACAAGCTTCTCGGAGATTTACAATGGGTTTTACCACCTGCTGGAGGTGCAGCAACAAATTTCCATCTCAAACTCATTCTTGGACCAAGATTTACAGCTGCCGTCAGCCCCGTGCTGTCAGTCAGTCCCTTCCAACCAGGTGGGGAAAGGTCACTTTTTAGAAACATAAATGATAAGGCTGTGACCAAACCACCCGCTTACATCCCAGCCAGGCTCTTGGCCACCAGTCCCGCATTTAGCTCTGTCCCCAGAGGAGCAACCGTCACCAAAGGCTCCATCAGTGGGGAGAATTAACTTCCCCGGGACCTGTGAGACACCCTCAGAAACTCGGGGGGTTTGTGTGGCTGCTGACATCCTCCACGGGCTCCCTAAACCCGCGGAGGTTTGCAGCCAAGAGGAAAAGCGGCATTAACGAGCGGGGGCTCTGCACCCTCCCAGGGGGAACAAGCCCGTGTGCCACTGCCGGCGGGCACAGGAGGACCCTCTGAACGGGGATGTTTCCCGTCCCACGGAGCTGCCCCTCGTAACGCAGCAGGGCCTCTCAGCGCTGATATATGCACCTGATATTCATTGCCATCGCGCAACGCCCACGGGAGCGGGGCTGGGGGACCTGTGCGTGTCCCTCCGGAGCTGCAGGTTGCGCACGACCTGCGGGCATGTGGCCGTGGCACAGCCAGTCCTTCGGTGGCAAATGAAACCTCCTGCGACTCAGGGTCCAGAATACCCACCAGCTTCCCACAGCCTGCGATTTGTCAATTTTTCCCAAATATTATGACCCCGGCATAATAGCCCTTGTCTTTAGAAACTCTTCTGTGCCTAACGGCTCTCCCTCTTAGCACATTTCCCTGCTGCTTAGTGTAAATCCCATCTTTTAATTTCACTCCCCTCCTCCTTCAGATAAATCTCTTCCCCTCCTTCATGCCCACTCCTTGCCAGGATCTGCCAGGAGGTATTGTATCCCCCCTTTACACGCTGCTCATTTTTGGATGCTAAAGTGGAACAAGCTTACCAAAAAATAAACCTTTTCATGACTTACAAGAACAGCAATCGAACATGAGTAGGAGTTTATAAAAGGGAAGAAATAAAAGATGAATGTCCTCCTCCTTTTTTACACTGCTGCATTTAATATACGGCAGCGGTTATTCCTATTGCCTCCAGAGTATATAAGCAGTAGTAAACAACCCTTCCGTGTACGCGGTGTACCTCCCTTTCCATACAAGGGAGCCGGAGTGGCTTGTAAACTCAGGGGCCAGTGAAATTATCTCTAAACAAACATAAAATCACAGCCCTCGGGAATAGCAGGAGAGAAGCGAGACAAGCACAAACACCAAAGATTTTTCCTCTGCTTGCGCCAAACGGAGTTGCTGCAGGTGAACGGCAGCAGGAGCAATTTGGACATAAAAGTGCAGCCGAGTGCCGAGGCTGCAGGAGAATTACTGCCTCAGGCGGCTTCCCCTCCGAAAACCACGGCCTGGGATAGCCACGCTCGCTGCGCACGCGCGCGGACACGGTCACCCCCATTTCTGCCCGCAGAAGGGAATTGCCCATCGCGGCGTGCTGCTTTGCCCTTATTCCTACGTACGTTTAAGACAGGTTTTCAAAAGAAAGCGCGGAAGCTGCACAGTCGGATATCGAATGGGTACATTCATCTCTGCGCGAGGGGCAGCTGTTACGTGTAACGCGCAGCAATTCCCGGGTGCACGAAGCCAGAGGGACGGGGAGAGGAGGAGGCGGGAGCGGTGCTCTCTGCGGCTGGAAGCAGCCCTGCAGCAGAGCTGTCCTTGCCCGGGAGCTCTCTGCCCCATCGCCGCAGCTCCGGAGAAAAACCCCTGTGCGCGGCCGGGGAGCCGCCGCCTGTGCGGGCAGCCTGTGCGCTCCCAGCCGGGCTTCTGCGAGAGCCGCGAGGCCACGCCGCGTGGAGACACCGACTTCAGGGGACCTCCCAGGTCGCGGAGAGCCTCACCAGGAGGTTGGCAGCTCCTGGCCCGGCACGTGAGCCCCCATGGCATGGCTTTACTCTCTGACAGATTTCTCTACAATTTCAATTTTCATCTTCAAACCTCTGCTTGAAACCACGCGCCACATGTCAGCACAGTGCCCCCGACTCCGCAACTGTCAAAAGCTGTGACAGCTTCAGCCCACAGCTCTGCATGTTCCTGGACGTGGACAGTCACGATCTTGCCTCTTGCTTCCTCACTGACGTAGGTTCAGTGCAGCTGATGGAAAGTGCCTTTGGTGTTGGCTGGTTTGGCTCAGGCTCTGTCAGAAACCAGCCGGCGTCCTTAGAGCGTTCCTCTTGGAAACAGGTTTCTGCTGCTGAAGTACCCAGAAAAATGACCAGGATGGGTGGGAGTGGGGGGGACACGGCCTCGCTCATCTTCTTGGGAAAAGGACAGAGCTGCTGAGCTTCCACGGTCCCTTTGGTGCGCCTAAACCCAAGCGCCACTTGTGTTACACACAGCAGCCTGCGTGCCCATGCCCATGTCGCCGAAGGACAGACAGGTTTTATTCCAGTCTGGCAACCCCCTATCCTGCTCCGAGGGGACACTTTCCCCTCTACCTCCCCTGCCTCCAGCCCTCCTCTTCAGCAAACGGAGGCGGAGCGTCCCTCAGAGACCCACATCGCCCTCCATCAGCCATCAGCAGTGGGAGACAATGACACTGAGCACCTTCTCTATAGTGTATTCCCACCCCGAGAAACCGCTCGCAGGCAAACATCTGCGCGGTGGCCGGCGGGCCGGTGGCGAGCTGTGCAGGACCTGCTCGCTGCCAGTCCTGTGGGCAAGCGAAACACCTCAGCTGCCACCGGCAAGGCAGGTGGGAATGTGCCGAGGAGAACAGCGGCGCTGGCGGCAGAGGGGGACTGGCTGCTGGCGTCCAACGCCACCGGCCGCTCGCCCGTCCTGCCGGGGCAGCGCGGGAAACAGCACCGTGCAAACAGCCCGGGGGGAGCAGGGCAGGAGCGGAGCAGGGAGCGCGGCACCCCAACGGGAGATGAGGGCTGGGAGATGTCAGAGAAGCCTGAGGGAGTCGGGCACCGAATGCAGGTCAGGCACCCGGCGCTCCGACCTGCCGGTAAACACCCCCGACCAGTGCGGCCCCGACCACGTTTTGGCAGGCAAAGCCGTGACCCAGCGAGACACGGTGCACCGGGGGCTGGGTGTCGGGCTTGCTGCCTCGCGCCCTGCACGGGCGAGCAATAAATCATGCTCCTGTCCTGCAGCAATCCCGAGCCACAGCCCCTGGTGCCGTTAGGGAAAGGAGGCTGTTATTTCTAAATGAGGTAATTCGGAAAGAACCAGGTTTCCCATTCCCAGTTCAGCCCCGCGGACGGGATGATGCTCCTGCCGCGTCGCGGGGAGGCTCCGGGGCTGCGTGGCTGCGGAGGGGCAGGACGGGGGGAGAGGGCGAGGGCTGTGCCCACCGGGGCAGGATCCTGAACACTGGACCTGCCTAAACGCCCCCGTGCAGTGCAAAAAGCCCCAATCAGGAGCAGTGTCTGATATAGAGTAACTCCATTCACATCCTTCTGGAAAGGTCCCGCAGACGTAACAATGGTGAAATCAGTGGGCCTGAATAGAAACCTAAAAGCCTGTAGTAATCTCTCTTGAAACGGCGGAATTCAAGAGAGGATGACATCCCTTCTGTAAGGGGGGTATTTTTATCATTCAGTTGAATTCTCAGAATTGTCATTCTCTCACCAACTCCATAAGAGAGCAGGAAAAGGAGGTTTCTTCCCACTCAGCCTCTCGCTCTGCAACTCAGCTTGGAGCCAAGTTTTGAGTTCACAGCCCGGCTGGGAACCTCTGCACGCCGCCGCCGCCGCCGGGTGCGGGAGGAACCGCCACTGAGGGGGTGCGCGAGTTGTGTCACCCCGTGCCCGGGGAGAGCCCCGAGGCTGCAGCGGGACCGCGGGGGCACAGACAGGATTTAAAATCATCTAAAACTCCTCCCAGGGTGAGACTGTGGGTGCAGCTGACATCAGCTCCGGCTGCGATTTAAATAACCCTCGCCCTGGCGAGCCCCCCCGGGGCAGCCCGCATCACCTTTATTTCCAAATCGATTCCTTCACAGCAGAGCAGCCCTTTCGCTGGATCTTCCTCCCCGCCCTCCTCTCCCTTTATTTCTCATACTGCTCTGGGTTTTTTCCTGCTGCTCCTTTGCCAGATGCTTTGCACAACTGATTTGCCCCCGATTTGCTAACGGAGCTGCTCTTCTCCCCGTCCCCGCTGGCTCCCCGGGTGCCGTGAAGTGCCGCCGCAGCCCCGAGCGGGGGAAAGGGGGCAGGGGGTAGGGAAGGCACCGCAGCGCACGGGTACGCCGGCGGGGTTTGTGCCTGCTTGGTTTTCGTGTCACCCTCCCATGAGAGTTTGGGCTCCTTTCTCTCTAATCTCGACTGCTTCAGCGTTACCTGCAGCGGCGATAGGTGAGAAACGCTGGGGGAAGCGCGATTTGTTCGTTGACGTTGTCCTTAAAATGCACATGGGGAAATTAACTTAGAGCCTGGGTTATGAAGAGAGCTAATTAGTTAATCCATGTAAAGTGCTTTAAGACTCTCGGATGAGGGGAAAGAATAGCTAATGGGGAGCTCAGACAGGGCTCTCTTGATGCAAAGTGAATTCCAGACAAGAAATCCTTACTGTACAGAATGGAATTAAATTCAAGGGCTTGTCTAAAAGAAAAACCTCAGAATTGATCACATCCCAGTGAATAAAGACAGTCCATCAGTTCAAGGGCATCTGACACGTATATCCATGCCCACTAATTATTCTGCTTGAAACCAGCCTTCCTGGCAGATTCCCAGAGTCGATGCATCGAGGACCTCAGTGTCAACATTAGCTTTATAGCAGACGGATAATTGGTGGTAAGTACCCAGAGCTGGACTGTGCTGGACAACATAATGGCAAAAATTAAGTTCTTCCAACAAAATAGCTCTTTGCAAGCACGTTCAAGCAAAAACAGGCTCAGGAGAGAACTCCACTTGACAGGCAGAACAATTACAGTGCAATTAGAGGGGTGAACTTTACCAACTCACCTGCACAACACCTATTTTCTCCTCTACAGTCGTCTCTGTCAAAGCTTCAAACATCTCCTTTGTTCCCAACGACCGTCCCTGGCTAAATTGCCATCGGTGAGAACACCCTACAGCTGCACAGCCGGCGGAGAGCTGGGGCGCAGTGTCTCAAAGCATTTGCCGGATACCCCTGCGTGCTCGTTTCTGGCTCAGTCCCGCGCTCCTGGGGGCAGGCTGTCCAGGGGAAGGGATCTGCACCGCTCTGCGTTGGCCATTTTGACGCCCAGGCCGTACTCACGTCCCCATTCGGCTCCAGCGGGGACAGCGCCCGAAGGGGGGCTGCGTCTCGCCGAGGCGCGGGGCTGGATGTCCCCCGCCAGGAGCAGACCCCAGCCCCCATCCTCGCAGGCGCGACGGCGCCTTCGGGTGCATTAGTGCGTGTCAATGGGAACGGTAAATATTCTTTCCCCTCCATCGCTCTGCGCTGATCAGGGGCTCTGTAGACCTGAGATAAACTTTCTCCCTATTTATTTTAACACCTTCCTTCCCTCCTGTGGGCCGTCACGTGGGCGGACTTTGGATGGTGGTCACCAAGATGCCACCACCGCAGCTGCCCCGATGCCGTCCCCATCACCCCTCCTGCCGTGCGCCACGGCTGGGCTCACCCCCGGGGCGCGGGGACGTGGGGCACAGCCACCCTCTCTGTTCCAGGGCGCGCTCGCTGCCCGGCCGTGCGGAAGGGCTGTGCCGTGCCATGCCGTGCCGTGCCGTGCCGTGCCGTGCCGAGAGAGGCACACCGGCTCACGCTCGGCCTGAGTGGCACGCGCGGGAAGCAGAGGTGACAGTGATGCAGACGGCTTGAATTACTCCGGCTGCTCTGTCTGGCGAACGGCATAAATTGGATTATGTTGTGAAGTTTTCTGTGAGGGCAGCTTTGCCGTTTGAGTGGCATTTCCATATTCTGTCGAGCAACCCACATGCCCATAAAATCTGATAAGTTTTCTCGGTCATCACTTTGTGTATTTTTATGAGTCTATTAAAATGTGATTTACATTTTTTCAATTTCCCCCCCCTTTTCCCTTCAATATGCCCAAGGGACGGGTGAATTAGATTGGAGGGAGCCCAGGACCATATGGCCAATTGGATTAGGCTCTCCTAAGTGTTCAGCAGAAAGTAATAGGGGTTTTAAACCTGTATCCCAAATTCTGGATGCCTGTCTTGTCTGAATTGCCAAACAGCTCCATTTTTTAAGGCTTTTGCGGAGTGCTGAAGACGGCAGCGTGGTGACAAGGATGCCCAAGGTCTCTCCTGCCTCCGAGCATCAGGGGCCGGCGCTGGGGCGGCAGTCGGAGTGCGTGGCCTCGGCTCCGGGGCACTCAGCCACCTCCCCCCCTTCCTCCAACTCTGAAATCAATTACCAGCTAATCGGTGTTCAAACTGAATATTTTTAGTCAGAAATAGTGATTTCTTTTTGAGATGGCAGAAGCGTAAGTTATGCTTCCCGTATTTCTGCTTGCTCAGGGCAAACGCTGCAGCGTTCCGGGACGGGAGCACAAAGGAGCCGCGAGTGCTGCCGGGTGAAAATTTGCTTTCAAATTTGAGAGAATATTTGTAGAAATTCCTTTCTCTGCTATTTGCTCAGTTCTGCTAACAACGGGTTGCCAGCCAGGTTCAAGGACAGATGAGCAAGTGGGCCTCTGAGCAGCCTCTGTAATTCTCTTTTCTCTGAAGAGACAGAGGGAGATTAATAGAAAAAGCGGCAGCAGGAGGATTTGTCAAGAAAAATAATCATTTTCAGATCAAGGAGGCATGCTATCCTGATAGCGAGCAAATGGCAGGAGCGAAAGGGCTCCTGCGCCTGCCCCTCGTTACTGAAAGAAGCAAATTAAGGCAATTGCAGTTGAACGCAAAACTAACATTTGGCTTTCTTCCTCCCTCAGCCGCCCTCTTTCTCCCCGAGACCCTCACGCCCCCCCGCCCGGTGCCAGGAGCCATTTTGCAGCCCGTGTTCTGCATCCACAGGGCAATCGCAGCGTTCGCTCCGCTCGGAGTTCCAGTGAGCAGCGCTGGGGCACCGCGCGCCGTGCGCACCGCGGGCTGCTGCTGCCATCTACGGAGAGCGAGTCCGGCGGCCGGCGGGGCCGGCGGGGACCAGGCAGGGACGGTGGGGAGCAGCACGGCTGGAGGGGACAAATATCTGCGTGGGAGTTAACGTCCCGTGGGAACGAGCAATAGAATTAATTGTGTGCACCGTTGCTGGGAGCAGTGGGCGGACGCGAGCAGGAGGTGGTGATGCAGCCCCAAGCCCCGAATCTTGGCTGGAGCATCCCGCAGCCTCTGGGCATCGCCCGCCTGGGGCTGCAGGTGCGATGTGGCACGCCGGGCACAGGAGGATGTCCCGCACCAGCGCTGCAGCTGCCAGCTCTCAGCTCCCTGACAGCGTGTTCCCCTCGAGGAGCTGGTGGCAGATTTGTGCCTGCAAGTGCTGCAGCCGCGGCTCGCAATGGCCGGCAGGAGGGGACGGTGGCTGGCAGTGCATGAGCTGCACCATGCCCCTCGCGAGCAGGGAGAGCGTGCGGCTTGAAAGCCACTTTGTGCTCTGCTGTTGACCGCTGCCAAAACTCATGGCACACTCGAGGCCGTGGCGTTGAGAAACACGGTGCTGAACAAGTAGCCGCTGGGCGAGCAGTGGCCGGGGCCCACGGCACTGCACTGGGGCACAGCACCGGGGTGTGGGGCACAGCGGGGTGCGGGGCAGTGGGGTGCGGGGCAGTGGGGTGCGGGGCATAGCAGGACGGGGCACGAGCCCGACCCCCCGCAAAGGGTGGAAATGCACAGTGAAGGTTTTCCTGCTCTCGGGGGCTGGAGCTTTGTGCGCCACATTCCCCTTCTCTCCACGGACACGGGACCAATTCACACGGATTAACAGGCAAAAATAAACCGGGTTCACTTTCCGCCTCCGTTTGCATAACATGCGGCTGCAGTTTGTTTGTTTTCATTCTCCAGTAGCCTTTGTATCCCCTGACAGTTTTCTGCTTGTAAATAGTCGAGTATCACATTCCCTCTGTGGAAAACAGGGTCGACAAAAACCTGAAATCCAGAAATCCACCTTTTTTTTTTTTTTTCCCCTTTTTTTGCAGCTGTGCTGCGATTTCAATTAACATATGCCTTGTTTTGCCCCCAGGGAATGGTGGTGAGAAGATGAGGAATAGGGGAAGTGTGGCAGGTAATGAAAGACACCTACTCATTTCTGCTCCAGCAGATAGTGCAAGTGCCCATTAAATGCTAAAATTAATTGTTTAAATTGTTCTGAACGGCATTTACGAAAATCGCCTTGTCAGTGCAGCTGGGCATTTGGTTTCAAAAGCTTTCCCTGCGTTATCTGCATCTGAACGTTTTAGCGGCAAGCTTCTTCACGACAAACTAATTTGTTCTACACACATTTATTTTCTCCCTGCACAACACTTACAAAAATACGTGGCAAAAATGCAGATAATTTTTTTCCTCTTGTTTTCATGCTGTTCCAGAGACAAATTGCTCCAGCGCTCGGTGGCACCCCCGCAGGAAGGAGCGTCCCAAGGCGCCTGCCTCCCGCCGCTCCCCCCGCCGCCAGAGCAGCTGCATCTGAAAATGCCACCGAAAATCCCCCGGTGCGGCTTTCAGAGGGCTCGGTCAGCACCGGCGGGAGGGGGCGCAGGGTGCCCCCGACACCCAGGAGGATGAGCGAGGAGGGAAGCGTTCCCAGCGCCCCCAGCCCCCCCAGCGCCCCCAGCCCCCCGTGGCCCCGGTGCTGCCCGGCCGAGCTCCTCTCCCGCCCTGCTCAGGCTGCCGTGGGCTGGAAGGGAGACAAAAATCCATCGTCCATCCCATTTCAGAGGGCAACTGCTGTGGTGACTAGATAAAATTTGGCCTGTGTGATGGAAGATTAAATGGTTGCTGGCTGGCGACTGCCGCTCCCGGAGGCTGCTCCCGCAGGGACCCCCTCCCCCGGTGCTGGGGCCGGCGGGAGCGAAGCCCCCGGTAGCGGGGGACAGAGGCCAGAGTCTCCGCGGGCAGGATGAAGTCCTGGTCAGGGAGGGGGACAGCTTGAGGTCGAGCTCTGTAAATACCGAGGGAGGCAACAGCTGTCCAGTAACATAAAGCTCCAGCAGGCTGATAATTCGTATCGCTTTTCCAAAGACGCAGTGCCTGGGTGCCAGCAGCGGGGACAGGGGCCGTTACGGAGACCGGACTGGAGCGGACGCGCAGACGCACGGACACGGGGGCAGGATCCACTGCCGCAGGGGCGGTCCGGTCACCCCCATGGGTTTTCCCCCCTGTACTTTTTAATTAACTGCTGCAATCAGCGAACTCTACCCCAGACCATCCCATCAACTTTACCAACGCTGTCACCGTTACCAGTACTGGGTGCGCTGGTCTGTGCGCTGGGAGGCCCCCGGCTCCCCGTCCCTGCGGGGGTTTTGTAGGGGTCTCCGGTCCCCGGGGCCGTGCGCTGCTCGGCCCCTCGTGGGGCTCCCCCCGCCCACCCCGGGGCTCCCTGGTCCCCCCAGCACCGTCCGGCTCCTCCAGCTCCCGCAGGACCGCGGGGTTGGACCCCCCGTGGCGGGGGCTCGGGAAGGGGCAGGGACCCTCCGGCAGCGCCGCTGGACTGAGCACCACGTGCCGATCCCGTGCGGCTCTTCCTTCTTAACCTTGTCTTGAACGGGCTGACTTCGGGAATAAACCTCTGAACCAAAAAGAGCTTTGAAGGAATGATTTATCGCTCCAGGAAAAGCCTTTCGTGCCAGAAGAGGCCGCGAAGCTCTTCCCTGCTCCAGGTGTCTTACGCCGGAGCTATTTACCCACTGTGCCAACGCAGCCATCGCGGGGGTGAGACATGAAATCGCTTATGTGACTATGAATATTGTATGGCTGCTTAGAAATTAAAATGAATTTTGAGTCGTGTAGCGTTTATATGCACTCCTAATTTATATTTGAAGAGGAGAGGAACTATTTTCTGTCTCGAAATCCAAGCTTAATTTTTATCTTTCTTATCTTTAGAGCTTAGTGAATAATTAATTCTTTTTCTTGCAAGTTTTTGTTGGGTTTGAAGGAAAATTCATTCAACCAAGGCCCTGGCTTTGTTGTCGTTGACTTTGCAGGAGGCTGTGGAGGTCCCGCAGCAGCGGGGGGTCCTGCTGGGGCCACGAAACGGGGCAGGTTCAGGGACAGAGCGCCTCGTCCTCGAGCGGAGGAGCCCGGGGAGCGGGGCAGCGGCGCAGCGCGGGGCCGGGGGGCTCAGTGGGGTGGGGGTCCCACGCGCTCTGTGCCCATGGAGGGTCCGTCTCCTCCCGCTGCTGCATTATTTCAATGTGAAGGGTTTTCCTACCCTCCTCGAGCCGCTGGGCAGCAGTTTCCAGTCTAATTACGTACCGGGGCTTAAGCAGATGCTAATTCAGTCCTATTTTTCATGCTGATACATGCATAAAAAAATTTCTACCACTGCTCAGGCAGAAAGACTTTGAGGCCATTAATTGAAAATTAATCAGGAAAATTTGTGTGTGATACCCAGGCAGGCATGCAGGCCAAATGGCGGTGGACTCGATTAGAAAGAGAAATTGTGCTCATCTTTTTTATAGCATTAAGCGCATTCAGTGAAGGAGCGTAATCCCCAGCGAGGCGGCTTCCCGCCGGCGAGCCCTCGCGAGCACCGGAGGAGCTGTGCAGGTTCGCTGTGTCCGGCGGATGCCGTGGGTCCCGCACCGCAGCATCACCCCGCGGCTGCTCCCAGAGCCCCCCCGGCTCCGTGGGACCTGGCCAGGGACCGGGACGGGGACCGACAGGGATGGGGACCGGGACGGGGACACCGTGACAGCCTCGCGAGTGCGCGCTGGGCTGGGAGGAGCGGCTGTAAACACCAACGTCCCCGTTAGCGGCAGGGTGGGAGAAATGGTGCTGGATGTCCGGAGGGCAAATGGTTGTCGGGGGAGCAGTGGTTTCTTGGACTCGGCCTCCTCAAGGGCTGATACTTGTTTCTGATGAGATTTTTATTTTTTTTATTTTTTTGTGTCATTGCAAAAGTTTTATTTATCTTTAACTAGAGATGAAAAACATGTATAAGTTAACCTGTAGCAAATGAGGACGAAGAAAGCACCAATTCAGTTCGTAAACAGGCAAGGGGCAAACCCATGAATGTGACTTTGCAAATGAGGAAGGGAGAGGAAAAGCCTTTTCCCCGGGGAAGAAGAGTAGTTCCCCCGACGGGAGTGCGTGAGGGGGGCTGCAGGTCCTGCTGCATATGCACCTGTAGGATCCACAGAGAGAAAGGGAATATATGGGTGGGGAGAGGCAGTCTGATCAGATAAGGAGCTTGGTTTTGCGATGACGAGCGCGATAGGCACTGCCTGGTGGGGTGAGCGTGGAGCTCATCCCTCGCAGCGCAGCCGTCAGCTCCCGCCACGGAAACAAACGGGGGAAAAGGAGAAAGCTCTGCGGAGAGGACTGGCAGAGGGGCTCATAGCTCGGGGGGGGGGACGACGACCCAGCCCGGCCGTGCAGCGGAAGCGACCTTCTGCCGGCGGGAGCAGCCGGGGCAGCGCTCGCGGCCCCTCGGGCTCGGGCCCTGATTGCGGCAATAAATTATTTCCACAGCCAAAGTTCTCCTGAGCGAGTGCCGCCCGCCGGCCCCGCGGGCTTCGGAGGAACGGCAGCGGGGGCTTTGCCCGCCGCCCCCTGGCACAAAGCGCCCTGGGGAGCACCGGCAGCCTGTCTGCTCGTGGCACAGCCGAGTTTTCCAATTACAAGCTGCTTTTGTGAAAAATTTGCTGGCAGCTTTAAGGTGTGAATTCACAGAAATTAATTCCAAACTTTCTGAATATGCATTTTATTATTTTAGTGGGAGGAAGAACCTGTTATCTCGGCAGCACCCCTTTATACAAACAAATTAATAGACTCAAAATAAATATGCTGTTTCGATAAGCCATTTGCTGCCAGCGTAGCCAGCCAGAGATTCGTCGCTGTGGCTGGTTTATGTGAATGAACCGAACAGCTTCACATCCTGCATTTAATCAGTTCAGTGTCCTGCGCTAGCTTGGTACCAATTGTCTTCTAATAATTTGGCTGTTTCCAGGTGTTTTCCGGTGTTCCTTGTGCTCTCCAAGCTAGCTACATTTACCAGCTGCTATCAGCATCCAGGGCCTGACTCTGCCCCGGGCTCAGCTCTCCGGCAGCCGTGTCCCCAACCCGTGGCCCTGGCCGCGGGACCCGATGGGCACCGGTGATGCCCGGGGCCCCCGAGCGCCCGGCCAGGCTCCCGGACACAGTCCCGCCTCGCTGCACCTGTTTTGAGGGGCATTTGCAGCTAACGAAGGGGAACGGAGGGAGCACTCGCAGAGATTCGGCTGCCACAGACGTTCCTGCTGAAGGGTTTTCGTTCGCGCTGGCGGGAGCTGGGACCTGTTGCTGTTCGTGCTTCGTGAGATGACGGCCGCTCTGCTGTGATTGGCATCTTAATCAATCGAAATATTCTGCTGACTGCTCTCCCTCCTCCTGCAGTGGCGTATTTCACTCCAGCCTGGATGTATTTATGAAGCAAAGACCGTGTTTTGATAAGATTATTGTTTCTACCCGGCTGACGTATTTGCTCCTGTGAAGCGTGGGCCAAAATCCCGCCGCCAGCAGCGCCGTCTCTCGTGGGTTTGCTGCAAGTGTTGCGGGTTTTTATGTTTTATTTCACGTCTCAGAGCGCGGGTGGAAGGAGAACTCTGGGTTCTCCTGCAGTTAGGATGAGTTAGTCCGCAGACGCAGACAACCGCCGGGGAGAGGGCTCCGTGATTGGGGCACAGCACCTCAAACAGAGGGAAATTTCCAACAGTGTCGCACTGTGTGCTCGACCTCCCTGACCTGAAATAATTTCACCTTAAAAAAGTCTTAAAAGAGATACTTAAAGGGGGGAGCAAAGCTGGCTATATTTCAGCATTGATTTTCTGCCGGCACCCTGTGCTTTCTGTAACGTGAACTTCAGCCATCCCTCAGTGACCTCCCCCTCCCCGGGACGGGGTCCCTCGCTGCGGGGGGACAGACAGGGGGACAGACGGGACGGGATGGGATGGGACGGGTCGGGACAGGACAGGACAGGCAGAGCGTGTCTGACCCTCACCAGCCCCACGCGGCTCCGGAGGCGAGACCACCCAGCCCGGCCGGACCCTCCACCGCCTGCAGCCCACTGAGAGCTGGCGCAGAGGCTCGTGGTCCGGCGAGCACCGCGGCCGGTGCCGGGGGGTGTCTGGGGTGGGCTCAGATCCGACTCTGTGCATTTCTCCTCTTGAGCCATTCATAACACACACACGCCGCAGAGCTTGAGCACTGACACCAGGAGAAGAATTATGTTTAAACAGAAAGATTTTAAAAGTTTTTCTAAGAGCTTTGGAGTCTTTTTAAACAACTTTATCTCTTAATTCAAAAGTCTGTTTGAATAAGCCAAAATGAGATCAGCATGGAAGGACTGGAAGATCATCTCCTAACCAACAACAAAGAGCAGCGATTTCTTCCCGTTCCACTCAATTATCCCTGACTCAGTCCTGGGGAAACAGCCACGATTGCTTTTCTGCAGCTCTTGGCTGGCAAGTTAATAACACTGCATCCTGCGTTTGATGCACCGGAGGATTTTGCAATTACTCCTGAAGAATTTCCCTGGAAGGGGCTGGGGGGGGGTGCAGGGGACAGAGGTGCGTCGGGAGGTGAGATGCCTCGTGCGGTTTGATGTCACCCTGGCCCTTGCTCCCTCCTGTCGGGACTCTGTGGGAGGACCAGCAGCTGCAGGGGCCGGGGGGCTGCGCTGGCCCCGGGGCCGGGGGCTCTCTGGGTGGGTTAGATAAGGAGGAGCTGCGCTGGGCTGATCTCCTTTGCTCCGTCGCTAACAGAGCTTGTACGCTGGGATGAGCAATAGCACGTAGCACTCGTGCTCCCTGGCTGCCGCACTGAGCCCTGCGGCGCTGAGACCACGGGGAGGTTTTGTACGGCCCCTCACCAGCCCAGGGGTGAGCTGGAAGGGGCTGAGTCTGCTGCCGGAGCCGCTCCACTCCTGATTTGGGCGTTGCAGAGTGTGGAGCAGCCCAGGGGCAGCGTTGCCCACCGGTGCGGAGCTGGAGCTCACGGGGCACGGGCAGCTGAGGGTGAGCGCCCGATGGGCATCCCCAGGATGGAGGATGGAGGGAGGGCTCGTGCCGAGCTCCCCTGGGCAAGAGACAAGGTCTGATCGCCCACGGCTGCAGGAGCTCTGCATCGTGGTGGATGCGGTCAGGGGGGTCCCGCAGACCTCGGCTGGGTCTGGGCGCCCGGCAGTGCAAAGGCAGTGAGAGATAACGGCAGTGGGTGGGCGGAGGTGCCGATCCCTTCGCCAGGAGGCGATGCTCGAGGCTTGGCTGTCACCATCTGGCCGTCCCAGCCCTCCATCACATGCTGCCATGGCACCCGACACCGCGGCATCACTGGAGACAATGACGTTCCCTCCTTTATTTCCAATATCGGGCTGTGGCCAACCCAGCGGGACAGGCTGCACCGTCCCCTTCACCGGCACACGCCTGCCGTGCCGTGGCTCATTGGCCAGATCCACAGACATGGATCCCTTCCCAAAACCAGACCAGGACTGGGGTGACTTTGACTGAGAATCGGGTTTGTCAAAGCCATGTGCAGGAGGGAGGCGAAGCTTTGCTGAGAAGCAGTGCAGCCCCGCGGGGTCCCCAGGGAGAGGGGGCTGCTCGGGGCGGGGAGGGGACAGGGGACCACCAGCCACCCCTGGGCTGCCGGCCGGACAGGGCAGCTTTGCCAACAGCTCCTGCGAGGCTGTGCTGCGGCTTCTCCTGCCGGGAGGGCTCAGCAGGCAGTAACCTGGGGTTCCAGCAAGGACAGCTGAATAAATAAACAGATAAAATCAAATAAACAGAAAAATGTAAA
This sequence comes from Vanellus vanellus, assembly GCF_965231255.1. Classification (NCBI taxonomy): domain Eukaryota; kingdom Metazoa; phylum Chordata; class Aves; order Charadriiformes; family Charadriidae; genus Vanellus; species Vanellus vanellus. The sequence continues at coordinate 7,687,752 of NC_138927.1, read as the reverse complement.
TAAACAAATTAGACAATGTAAACAAACTCGACAATGTAAACAAACAATTGAACTAATGACTAAACTGTAAATTTCAGTTTGAAGAGCGTTCCTAGCCCTGCTGGCTGCCGGGGAAGGGGCAGCCCAAGCCGAGCGCCCCTCACAAGCTCCCAGTCCCCAAGGCAAGGCATGAGGAATTAGGGGGGTGTCACGGATTCTGTCAGTTCAGCTGCTAACCTGAACAATCTGGTGTTTGGGGGTGGTTTGAAATCCATTTTTCAAGCAATATTAATTTCAGATCAACCTGTGCATATTCCGCTGCCTTCAGGAGTGCTGCGAGCAGGACCCGGCTGGGAGGCGACGGAGGTGTTCGTGCTCCCCGGGCTGTGCCGGCTGCCCCTGGGACTCGCTGAGCCCCAGCCTAAGTGGAGGGGATGGGTGTCAAGCTTTAACTTCTCGCTATAGTTAATAAATGTCGTGTGCTTTTTACCTTTGCCTGGTCCGTTCTGATTCCTCCCTTTACACCTCCTAATACAGTCACCAGCTGCTCTGACAAAGGCATTTTACAAGATGGATAAGTCCTGTCTCCTGCTGTAAAAACCGGTGCGGCAGTGAAAATGATCGAGGGTGGCACACAGTGCCGGCAGTCAGACCCCGCACCGGCGGCACGGGGAACCCCCTCACCCCGAGAGCGTGGCTCCCCAGCCACAGCCGCGCCGCCGCACCACAGTGTCGGGAACCCATCGACAACCCGACCCTGTAATCCCTCCTTAAGCACCTCAGTAATGAGAGGATTAGCCAGAGCTCCTCCGCTCGCCAGACACGGTGGCGAAACCTGAAAAATCCCGTGCTGCCGGCGCGAATGCCGGTGCCCTCCCGCGTCTCCCTGCCCACCCTCCCCACCGAGGGGCTGTGCTCCTCCTCCTCTCCCATGCCGGGATGCTGCTCCGGTCCCTGCTGTGCTCCGGCCCCAGGACCTGCCAAGCCTGACCCTCTGTTAATTAGCAGCCCCACATTTCCCAGTCTCTTGTTAAGCCCTGCGGGGTGGTGATGGGGGGACAGCGTGGGACCATCCGTGGGCAGGGCACTGTCACTCAACGCTTCTGCATGATGTCTGCAAACACGTGGGGGCTCTCAAAAATCCAAAGGCACAGACTGTCTCCGAACTAACCCTTCCTGCTCTGAACCATCGGCCCTCCGGCCAAGCCCCCGGGCCCTGGTCCCCAGTGGGGCGTCCCTGGGACACGTCTCCAGCACCATCTCCGGCCGGTGACCGGGAGCTCCCTTGGGGGACCCACACACGGTCCTGCTGCCACCGGCGCCTCTCTTCCCCGTGGGCTGCGCAGCCCTCGCCGTCCCCTCCGCCCCGGCCCCCGCAGCAGGACGGCACCTTGCCGCATCCCCGGCTCTGCCTCCGGCTCTGCAGGCCTGGCACAGCTGCTATTTCTAACGCTGTGCGAATTGGCGTAGAACACGGCCGGGGACCCGGCGGGTGTCTCAGCCAGGGGCGGGAGCTGCCCGCCGGGCTGTTTAAGCAGAGGAGGGGAGCGAAGGCTGCAGCCTCGCCGGGCGCCTGCCAGACACGCCGGGAATTGGTTTCGGATTGTGTTTCTGTGCAGAAGGCGATATAACAATCAGATATATTTCACTTGTGGGTCTCAGTGCAGAGCTCTATTATTCACACTCTGGCTTTAAGTTATAGCCAGTTGTGTCAAATGTACCAATTCCAGCAGCTTTAATGGAGTTGGCCTCTGCACCCCTCTCCATGTGGCAGCTGATATTTTCTGCCCACATCGGTTGTATCTATGAGGGAAAAATATTGAGTGCTCCCTGCGGCTGCTGTTCCAGAGCGCGTTACGGGGAGGGGGGGTTTCCTGACCGCGCTGCCGGTGGGGTGACGCCGCGCGTGCCGCGTGTGCCTGCGTGCACATGGCCGGGCACGCGTGGTTACCGTTTCAGCCAAAACACAGCGTTCCCGCTGTGGTTGCACAGTCACCATCACCATCGCCATCACCGTGGGGCACCGCGGCCGCCCCGTGCCGCCATGGTCAAAGGGGCTTTGCTCCATCGGCCCCTGCGCTCCCACAGCTGTGCCTCAGAGCAGCAAAACCAGACTCCGTGTGGTCTGCAGCTTTCCTTGCCCTTTGCCCACCAGTTTGCGAACTGATGCCCGGTGCAACCCGCCACGTACGTGTCAGAGCATGACAGAAAAGGGGACTCTGCGGGGGATGCTGGGCGGGGAGCACCCTGCAGCAGGACGCTCGCTTCTAGTGAGCGCTCCCCCATCAACGGTTTTCACCTGTGCACAGTGCTGCAGCTGCCACCAGCGAAATGCCCAAATGGGTGGGAGGAAAAACCTTTAATATCTGCTGCTAATGAGTGCCAAGTTTTCCCTGAGCTGCCTGTTGCTGCAGCTGATTCCTCCTGCCCCAGCCGTGGGGCGGCTGCGGCGCTGGGTGAGCATTGTGCACCGGGCACGGAGGTGCGGGAGGAAAGGCTTCCCGGGGGTGACAACACCCGTCCTGGGACGCAGAGGCAGCAGGGCTGCCCCGGGACTCGTGGCCCTCGCCCGGGACGAGGGCAGGGAGGGAGGGCTGTGCCCGCGGTGCTGCAGCAGCAGCTCCGGCAGCGTGCGGGGTCAGGGCACGTTCCCACGTTCCCTGGAGGGGACAGGTCCCGTCTGTGCTCCGACGCTCCCGCTGCAGCTGGGACAGGGACCCCAGGGACATTTGGCCTTTCTCCCGCTGATGCTCAGAGCTCGGCCTTTGGTCCGTAATTGAATCAGATGGTTTAAACCAAGCTTGGATCCCTCGGAAAAGGAAATTCTCCTGGCTGCCCCCATCACCACAATGCCTGTAAACAATTGGCAATCCGCCCACCTCCTAATTTTTGTAACTAATTACCTCTCATTATCTTACATCAGGCCAGGAGCCAGCATGTCACTAAATGATTAATACAACACACACAGCAACACAAAACTGCATCCTTCATTCACCACCAGAATTATCCTATTTGCCCTCTTGTTATTTGCCTTAATAAAATGGTGAGAAAAGCAGGAAATGGAAGAAATCGGTGTCTGCTGTTGGGCAAGCAGCTGGGAAAGTGAGGAGGCAAAAGGACTGGGTCGGGATGTTTTGGGGGCAGGACAATTGTCTTTGAGGAATATATAATAAAGATTTAATAGACAGGAGCCTCTAATTGGCTTGTAAATTCCTCTGACCCTCTTTCTGCATGACCAGCGCAGTCTGTGGCCCACTGACACTCTGCAGAAGGGTTTTTTAAGCATAAAGGTCTTGACCCAAGATGAGACAATTTCCAGAAGATGGAGGGATTTTTCTTTATTTGCTTTCTACATTTTTTTTCCCTTCAACTTCTCCAATGCAACCAGGAGGGACGTGGCTGCGGGCAGTGATGGAGGTGTCCGGCCCCGGGAGACGCCAGCCCTCCCCAGGGGAGCCCTGCAGCACTCGGACCGAGGGGAGAAGGCTTCCTCTGGGGGTATGTCCCCACCACCCCCAAAAAGTGGATCAGAGGGAGCAGGGGGGCTGCTGAGCCCGGGCGCTGGTGCGACCTGTCACCCGTGTGGCTTGGAGAAGCACTGCCATCCCGGCTGGTGGCACCGTGGGACGCGGGCAGGTCTCACTACGTGACAGCAGCCTCTTGGTAAGCACACATGTGCCCTGACACCATTAGTGCCCTGACAGTGCTGCACTAATTGTGTTGTGTGGATGGCAACACAGGATTGGTGCTCTGCCACGCGGCAGCGCTGGAGCAGCAGCTCCGTCCCCGGCGAGAGCGCGCGGCTGAGACGGCCGCCACGTCCCATCGCTCAGCTCTCGGCTCCATGCACATGGCTTGTCATGGGCTGTGTGCGCTGAGCCAAGAAATTAAATTGTAGTGGCTTCATCAATATTAAGTTATATGATACTCAAAAGAGCCTGAGCAGAGGCACAGAGTTTGGCCTCAAAATAAAATTAAAAAAAAGGACCGGTTTGGTACCCCTGAATTTGTCCTGTTCCATCTGCTTCAGCCCTCAGCAGGAGCATCGCTGTCACCCTGGGAAGGTCCCAGCAGCCACACCGGTGTGCCGGAGCTGGGGAGGCGCTGGGCTCGCTTGGTGGGAGGAAACACTGTGCGAGTGGTCCGGGGCGAGCGGGGTTTGGGGGATTCGGGGCTCGGACCTGCCCGGAGCTCGCTCCTCACCTCCGCCCCTTCTCACCCCCCGACAGCCCCCGGCTCCTCCTGCTCGCCAGGGCAGGCAGGCACTTCGAATAATGAGGTATTCAGCGCTGACACCTTTTAATTCCCCAAATGATTAACTTTCAGCGGATTAGAGCTAGGATGGCTATTTAATTAACAGACACGTCAAGCTTGCTTATGAGTCATTAAAAAAACCCACCCTAGTGATTGACTTGTTAATACGGAAGAAATCAATTAGATTTTTTTTTTTTTTCCTCCTCTGAAATTTTTGGCTCCAGTGGAAAGGATGGAAGGAGAAAGGATGCTGGAGTTCAGCTGAGCTGTACTTTCCAGAGGAGCTGCAGGAACAGCTCGATGCGGCGATTTGCAGTGTCTCGGGGGAGGCAGACACCGAGCGCTGCCCCCGGGCGCAGCGGAGGACCGGAGCAGCCCCCCGACCCCCGGCTGCTCGCAGCGTGTAAAGGTGCCCTGTACCCCCGATCCCTCTGCTGTCTCCTCCAGGGCCAGATCCCAGGTGTCCCCCTGCTCCCACTGCCCCTTCCCAAAATTACCTGCCCTGAACTGCCCGGCCCCGACGGCGGCTGTCCCGGCCAGGCTGGGAGCGGGGCCGGGGGGGAAGGTGGGGGCAGCAAAAGCAGGGACTGCCCCGGGGCTGGAGCAGCTCCTCCTCAGCTCAAAAGCTGGGGGTGATTCTGGTGCTTTTGGGGGAGGCGGGGGGAATCCCGTGGTGGCAGCCTCGTTAGGAACGGATCCCGCAATTTGCGGAGTTAATGATTACATTGGGGAAAAAAAATACACGGCGTCTCCGAGGCAGCAAAGGCCAGACCTGAGGAGGAGTCTTCTGCTCAGGGAACCGCTGAGGAAGTTCAGGGGCAAAGAGGAATTAGGAGGAATTTGGGAGCTGAAGGCCGTGCAGGTGGCGGGAGCTGCAGTCCGCCGTGCCGCGGGAGCGCCGCGTTCCGCCGCGGGTGCCGGGCCTGGGGTAGCAGCGGCGGTGCCGGGGCTTGGGCGGGGGGGAGGGTGTGTGTGTGTGTGAGGATTTTCCGTGCACCACATCGGCATCAGGGCTGGGTGTCGGGCCCTTCTGCCCCCCGGGGAAAACCCACAAGGGGTTAAACGCCTTTCTTATACACAATTATAAATTGCTGTCTGCAGAGTCTGACTTTATGCACAGAAACTCTGATTGCTCAAATTGTAGATTGCCTCTTGACATTAATTACTATGTAAATCTGGCAGATTAACATTGTCAGATGATGAGTGGCAAGTTTCACTTGCAGCCAGTCCCCCAGGAGCTCCGCTGGTGCAGAAGTTGCCATAGCAATTTTTTCCTCTTGGAAAAAAAGATAATAAAATAAACCCAAAACAAAACAGCGCATCCCCGCGCTCCCACCCAAGCACTGGTTCTTCCCCTGCTCTCCCCCGGGTCCTCGTTCAGACCCTGTTAGTGCAGAAGATGAAGTTGCATTTTGACCGGTCAGTGGATTTAGTGCTCTTCAAGTGCTGGTCTGGCTCCTCTTAGCGCATGATGCCCGAATGACTGTGATGGGGAAATCATCACGGCTCCCGCACAGGGTGCAGGCTGGATCCCGCTCCCTCGGCTTTGGTCGCCGTGTGCCCCTCGTGCCGGCCGGGCACGGTGCGGCGGTGCCGCGGAGCCTGGTGGGCCATACGGCTGCCTTTGGGGGAGAAGAGCTGCAGCGGCCCCTCTGTGTCTGCTTGAGGGGGAGAGTTGATTTTGTTATCTCGGTCTCTGAAACCAAACATTGAAAAGAAAAGAAAAAAAACCCTCGTTTTTCACTTGAGATTAAAGATGCATGAGCAGAATTGAGCAGGGCTGCTCACCGCGGAGTCAAGAGGCTTTGAAGGTGAGCTGCAAAGCTCACTAAATAAATTGATAAACTGCCTCAGATCTCCGGTCGGGAGCAGAAGAGGCGGACAGCTTCAAAACTCTCTACATCTGGGGGTGCTTTGAGCTGCCCCCAGCCCAGTGCCCCGGCCCGCGTCGGCCCCCGGGGTGGGCAGGCAGGTCCTGGCACCCCGAGGCACTGCCGGGCACTGGGTCCGCTCTGGTCCAAACGTTCCTGCCAGGGCTCCCGTCGTGCCCTCCGCGGGCTGCCCCGCTCCCGGGGGCTGAAATGGGGTGTGAGAGGGGGGGCCTGGGCGCGAGGACCTCCAGACATGGAGCCTTGTCCCTGTGTCGTGGCTGAGGGGTGGTGGGACAAGCCCTGCATGGCTGTCCCCGCTGTCCCCCTCTGCTCGCAGGAGCGGCTGCGACAGCTCAGACTGTGTTTCACAGTCACGTTTATCCCCTGGGGTGTCACTCGGCAGCGCTGAGCGAGGACCTGTTTGTCCCTGTGCCTTTCCCACACTGTGCCCGTGGTGTGCCCCGACACCAGTGGCATCCCTTTCCCGGGGGACGGGCCCAGGGCCCCGCTCCTGGCACGCAGCGTCTACAGCGCGACGTCTCGTCCTTTATTAAGGTGTTGTCCTTTGGGAGCCTCGAGCACACGCTCCCCGCGAGCTGCTTGTCCTCACGCCGCCAGCCCCCCTCCCCCTGAGCTCTGACCCCACATCACACGCAGGTGAGGACATCTGCAGCGGTCCTGAGCGTGAGGGACTCGTGTCGTCGTGCGCCCCGTGCGCCCCCAGCACCCTCTCCTGGGCTCGGACAAGGACCCAGCTCCCGCGGCTGCGAACCGGCTCCCACCAGGCTGTCGAGATACCTTAATCTTATTAACACAAACCAATCCATTAACTCTAATTACTGCACTGGTTGAGGAGGGGCATTGCCATTAAAGGTGCCTGTTGTCCAGGGCTCGCCTGCACCCCTCGGCTCGGCGGTGCCAGGAGCACGCAGGGTCGGACCCACCGAGCAACACCTCTGGGGTAGCGATGCTCCAGCCTCAGCCCTGGCCCCAGGACCCCCCAGACCCCCCAAATACTGCTCCTCTCCCAGCACTGAGCTGTTCGGTCGGGGATCAGCCCCGCTCGCCCAGGGAAGAGCCGGGAACAGACCCAGCGCACCGTGTGGGGCTGGGGGGGGCTCCGCAGCACCCGTCACTCCCGTGTCCCCCGAGGGACCGTGCATGACAGAGGTTGTTCATTGCCTTTGAAAGGCAAGAATATGTTTCTCATCCATGTCATACTCCTAAAAATACCAGACGTGTTGTCCCGGCTTTCCTCTTGTGCGCTAATGACAGCTGAGGAGCGACATCTGTATCATAATAGATGAGAAACAAATTCCTCTTTACCCCCAGAGAAGGCTGATTATTTTACAGGCAAGCTACATTAAAAAATGTCTTGTGACACAAAGTAGCATTAATGTCAGGAAACGGCAGCGCAGCGCCTCCAGGGAGCCCCGCTCCTGTCACCCTGATTAAATTAGCGTGTGCCTCCCCCCCGCATCCAGCTGCCCCATCAATATTCATGCCGGAGCCGCTCCCGGGGTGTGCTGCCAGGCCAAGGCTGTGACTGCCCGATCACGGTGATAAAGCGCCGGTCGGAGATGAAGCAGCCTCAGCTACGGGATACAGGAGCCGGTCCAGGAGCAGTGGCACTGGAGATGGTGCGGGAGCATCCCTGGCTCCAGCCGCGGGGTGGGGATGCTGCCGGCGCTGCACCCGGGGCTGCCCCAGCGATGCTCCGCAGGGGAATCCTGCCCTGTCCACGAGGTCTTCCTGCAGCGAAAGGCAGATTTGCAGGGTGGAATGAAAACATGCGAAACCCCAGAGGTTTGACTCTGTGTTTCTTATTTCCAAAAGCCCCAACCCGGCGGGATTCACTGGGGCTCCCTGGCTGGAAACCCCCTGCCTGGAGCTGAAGCCACCACGCGCCTCCCCGGCCGATGGGAGCTGCGATTTGGGTCTTCCGCTTTATGCAAGAAGGTAATTGTGCTCTACCGGGATTTGCAAAATTCATAGTGATAAATCTCTCCCAGGGAAGAAGGTGCTGTAACTCATGAAGAGTCAAATGCCAAAACAGTGCTAAGGAAAGGCCGGAAAGAGCTTTAATGGCCCCAATGAATCAGTGTCATCCCAGGTTTCCAAAGACACCACCACTTCTCCGCCCCTGAACGCCAGCCCTGTTGGCAGCCCTGCCCGGGGTGGCCCCTCGCTGCCCGAGGGGTGTCCCCCCCCCTGCACCCCCACAGTGGGACACCGCTGTGCACCCCCAGGCACGGCGGGTGCAGGATGCGCCCCGTGCACGCCCCTCCTTGCCGCGGCTGCTCACAGGCTCCGCGTTCCCAAAGGGGTTTGTAAATCCGCGGTGCCGGCTCCCTCTCTCCTGGTCCCGGGGGCACAGTCCCGCGGTGCCTCTCCTGGCACAACCCTGGCTCGGCAGTTTGCCCCCATCACGTGTTGTTGAGGCTGTAACTTCTCCCAGACTTAAGAGCAGCATCTCCATATATCTCCATGAAAGGAAAAGCGCAGACTAAGTACGCCCCAGGGAGACGGCAGATATACTGCCGGCATTACCAGCTGCTGGGAGCGCTGCTAATGCGAGATAATTATTCCATAACTCTGCTGGCTGCTGCAGCTGGGCTGGTTAACGAGTGGGAACGGGCCCAGGGTGATTTAAGGAGCCGAGAAGGGGCTGTCCTTGTGTTGGGCTGCCCAAAAGGTGCTGACCTGCCTGGGGGAGGGAGCCCAGCCCTCGCGTCATGCTCATGGGAGGTGAAACCCACCCAAAGCATCGCCCGTGTCCCAGGTGATCCCAGCTCCATCCTTGGGTTAGATCTGACTTGCAAGAGGATGAAGGCAGACGGTAACATTTTATTTCCCTCCCTGCAGGCCAGTGCCCTGTTTCTGGTGGTTTATTTGGGCTCATAACGCGTGCACAGTGCAGCACATTGATTTCCAGGCACATGCAGGCGCAGCTCCTAACAGGGAGTCTCAACGAGCGCCCCATGGATTCGGGTGAGGGCATTGGCTTCACTCTGTATTCCCACTCTCCTCGGTGTAACACGGGTGATGGCAGCAGGATTCGCCCCCGGCAACGCTGAGAGATGGTGGTTTCAGTTGAGGTAAGCTCGTGGGGTAATTGCCCGGTCCCAGCACACGGCCCCGCGTGTGTCGCAGAGCGCCTGGCAGACATCGCGCCGTTTCCGTGCAGGTGGGGATTTTGCCAAGGGATCTGAGCGTGGCAGCAAGCACCAGCCCGGCACGTGCTCCCCGGCAAGAGCTGGCCTAGCTCCTAATTGCTTTAAGCCCCCTGCCGCAGCGTGCAGCAGTGCCGGCTCCCGCCAGCCCGGCGGTCAGTGTAGTTAACAACCTTTTTAAAAATTAACTCCCTGGGAACATGTTATTCCAGGATTCCAGCCAATAAGGGCTTGTTAATATTTATGAGATAATTAATAGATGCACCTACGTCCTTTAATAACTCATTTAAAACTGTGCTACGAAATGCAACCCGCTCGGAGGAGGTAACGGGCATTCTGCAATAGAGTAGCTTAGAGCATGGAGGGGCTGTTAATTATGAATTAAACACACATATATTTGACACAAAGTTATGAAAAAATAAAGGCATTTAATTTAAGAAATAATGAGGCAAATTCTGCTACTGGAGACCTCTTTTAAAGAGCTGACTGGCTTTGGAGTTCTGCTCCAAGGAAAAATCTTTACAGGGGGACCCAACCCACAGCGGTGGGGTTTTCCTTCCTGGGGGTGTGTTCTGTGCCCACCGAGGTGGGCGTCCGGAGGGGCCGGCAGGGCTCCCCGTGGGGCTCTGCCACGGCTGCCCAGAGCCGGCCGTGCACGCGCATGGAGCTTTTCAGGAGCTTTTTCTGTCACCAGCTCCTCTCCATAGGCACGAGATGCTCCGTTACTCCGGGACCCACGTGCAGCTGTCCCCACGCGTGGGCTGAGGCTCTCGGGAGCCGCGGTGCTCTCGGGCTGGAGGCACTGGCAGTGAGCACACACACATACTTCTACCCAAACAATGATCTATACTTTCAATTTTCCAAAAGATTATGTTTTCATCTTAAAAGATGTTGTCTCTTGCTTTTTGACCTGCATAAAGTGAAAGATAATAGAATCCAGATGAAATATATATCTATATTAATCTTACAGAGAGCGAGCTTTCTCTGAGCTTCCAGGTGCTGCAGCAGGAGTGGATCCGGTGTGCAATCAGATGGCCACCTTCAGCCGAGCGATTCCCACGCCGCTTTAACAGGATTAAGTGCTGCTGCGGGACGCAGCCACCCCCAGCACACCGCCGCTGGCGCGGGAGCCGGTCTGCCCGGCCGGGAACCGTGGTGCCAAAACTCGAGGGTGCACTTTCCCCAGCACACGGCCATGGCGGGGGGGGGGGTGACCTGCCGCCCCCGGCTGTCTGAAGGTGGCACTGGGGTTTGATGGCGGCTCTGCCTCCAGGCTGGGGCCCTGTGGCCCCCGCTGGCTGAGCGGGGTGATGCTGGGCTGAGCACTCGGATGGGGACCTTCAAAGTGGGGTTTTTGGCAGCAGAGAAAGCCATGGGGAGCTCGGCGGGGGCTGCCCCTTCCCCAGCTGCGTTAGACGTCAACTGCCTTCTCAGCCAGGAGAGAAGGTTCCCCTGGCTTTGTGACTTCTCGGGTTCCTCCTGCAATTTGCATTTCAAAGCATCTCCCGCCTGTCCTACCTGTGCAGAGTGTCCCCCAGACAGGCCCTCGTGCAGCTGAAGGCGCTCCAGTCCCCACTGCCGCTCGTGGCCGGGGCGAGGGGCGCCTCGCACCCGTGGCAGGCACGGTTCCGTGCCGGGGACAGCGCTGGCTCCCCGGGGCCGAGAGCAGAGCCAGCCATGGCGGCGGCTCCGGCCAACGGCGAGCTGCAGCCGCCTCCTTCACCGGCTGAGAGCGGGAGGAATTGGATTCAGAGGCAGCAAATGCAGTTCCCCAGAATGGATGTACATTTTCATTATACTTATACGCTGAGTAATTGGTGGTAATACAAGAGATATGGGCAGTATCATTATAGACCAGGCTGTGCTGGAGACGTATTATCATCATCTGTCATTATCTGGGCTTCCTCGTGGCTGCTAAAATTGTAGAACATGATTTTAATAACCCTGGAAGGCAAGAATCATTTTTCTTTTGTCACTTAACAACTTGGCCTCATTCACTGATACCTTTAAATAAGAAGGGGGGGATTAATTTCTAGTGGAATAAATGCAGACCTGGTTGTTTTCTTCTCTCTTCATTTGCAAAGGTGCCCCAGCGAAGCCTGACAGCTTTCCAGGAAATTGCAGATAATGGGGGGAGGACGTCAGCGCGGCGCAGGGTGCGCAGGATGATGCTGACGGCCATGGGGCCCTCGCCCCGAGCTCCCCGCTGACGAGCAAAGAAACGCAGCGGCAGTACCATCCCGGCTGCGCGGCCCTGGGCAGAGCGCTGGTGGCTGCTGGAAGGATTGTTCCCAGGGTCGGCCAAGGGCTGCGCAGGCTCCAGTTTGCAGCAGGACCATTGCAGGCGCCTGTAGCATCCCCAGCGCTGCCTCAGCTGCTGCACTCGGGGCAGCACGAGGACCGGCGGGACCCCCTCAGCACCACAGGGGTATCCCCGGAGAACTGCCCTGCCCGAGTGGGGGAGGCAGCTCCGTCCAGCAGCCCGGAGCGGGGATCGGTGGTGGAGACACCATCGTGCTGACTCCTGGGGACCAACACCCTCAGCTGAGTCCCCCCTGGGAAAACTGGTAGACGGAAGCAAACCAGGGGGAGAGGAACAGGGGCTGTGGGGAGGGCGGCTCGGCATCGCCTCCCACTCCCTCCGCTGCAGACCCACAGCAGAGTGGGCTGAAGGGGAAAGACCTTAATCCATCTTGTCAGAAAACCCAGTTAAATTAATTGGGATTTGTAGAAAACAAGCCAGCCCGGGCGTGTGACAACAGCAGTGGAGGTGACGTCCCTGGCATGCTGCTCCGGGGCTACGGCCTGCCCTGCCACAGGGATGGGGCGACCCCTGCCTGGTCTGTCGCTTTGGGATCTGCCCCTGTGCCCGGAGCTTTTGGCCCCGGTGACTCCGGCAGTGCGGGGCTCGGCACTGCACAGCCCCCCCGGCAGGCTGCACGGGGTGCCGTGGTGCCAGGGACTCACCGGCGGGGATGATCCGGGCACCCCGACCCCTCGGTCCCCTCTCGCAGGGCACAAACGCGGCCGCTTTTTGGGAGCAGGAGGAGCTGCGTCACTCCTGACCCGCGTGGACGCCGTCGGGGTTCACGAGTTTGAGGGTGTTTCATTTGTCGCTCCTCTTGGCTGTGGAAAAAGCCAGCAGCAGGAAAGGGACAAATCAAATTACAAGCCAGCTAATGAAAATAATGGGGAATAAAGTACTTTTGGAGGCTGCTTGGTTGGATTCCTATTTCCGTGTGTCACTGGATTTAAATTGGTGATGTTTATAGCCCTCGAGAAGCAGTCATTTAATTGCCCTTTGTGATTAGCTGCAACTCAATTGACCATGAATTTCTTGCTCTTGCAGACCTGAGCGTTTGGCTGATGAGAGGCGGCCGGCGGCGAGCCGGGCTCCAGCCCCCCCGGCTGCTCCCACCCCAGAGCCGGACCACCCAGAGCGTTTCAGGGGTCCGGCACCTTGCAGCGCATCCCAGCGTAAAACGGACGGGGGACGCTGAGGGCTCTCCTGCAGAGCGCAGCCGAGATGGTGCACCCACATAGCGGGAGATGTGTTGGGAGGGTTGTGCCCCGGTTCCATGCAATGGTGCGGCCGTTCCGCCAGGAGCGGCTGTCAGCGCCCGCCCGGGCTAACAGCCTCCGCCTGCAGTATTGACTCTGAGTAAATAATCTCCAGATATATCTTTCTCCCGATAAAAGCTGATTTTTTTCTATTATTGTCAGGGGTGTTTATTAGAGCAGAAAAATAATAGTGCTGTGCTTGCAGCCTGATTGCCGGGAAGTGTCAGAGGTCGGCCGCGCAGCCCTGGCAGCTGGGATCAAACGCGCTACTTGGCACCGCAGGCATGGGGGGGTGAGGGGGCAGGGGGGCCACGAAAATCCCCCTGCCCGGCTGGTTTGGTGAGGGGCAGCGTCGAAGGGAAATGTCTTTTCAGCAATGGCAGAGGGAGAAGATGCTCCGCACACCTGAGCTCTGGAGCGTCTGGGCGAAGAGGAGTGGGAATTTCCAGGGGTGTTGGGGGATGAGGGGCTGGCACGGGGCTCAGCGTCGGACACGGGGAGGTTCCTCTGCTGCAGACACCTGGGCAACTGAGCCAGAAATGTAGGGACGTGGGAATTTTATGTGGCCCCATGGAAGATCTCTCTCCCTGTAGCCCATCCGCCTGAAGGACAGTTCTCCTGTGCTGGAGCTGCAGCCCTTTGGCTCCTTTTTGGTGTCTTGCCGCTTAGGGATGAATAATGGCAGGCAGCAGAGGCAGCTCTCTGCCCGTCTCGCCCCGTCCTCCCCCTCCCCATGCCCTCCAGGGACTCCCTGGATCCCCGCAACACAAAAAATTAATCCTCCTGCCTCATTAATTACAGTAATGTGTCAGGAGCCTTGTTCAAGGTCAGCGTTTCAGACCCCTGTAATCAATTCTCTCCAATTAGCAGCCGCCGCGCTGGGGAGGAGCTGAGCGGCGGTGGCACGCGGTGGGGACGAGCACCATGGGCATCCCCGGTGCCCAGGGACTGGGTGGACACAGACGGGTCCCGGCCGGGCTCCCCTCCCCAGGGCGGCTCCATGCTGGCAGCCAGGGCTCCCCGTGTCCCCTCATGTCCCCCCGCGCTGCCGTTCCAAGTGGGTCTCCTCCCCACCACCTCCGCCTGCCTGCGGGGTGGCTCAGCCACGAGCCCTCTGCTCCCTCCCCATCGCCGACAGCTGACCAAGGTGGTTCATTTGAATTAATCATGTTGGGCGGCAATTAAGCAGCTCTCCTCGTCCATTAGGGACTGGAGCAGATTTTGCACTTAGATCTTGCATCTTACATGACTGGCAATATTTTAATGTTTTTTAGGGAATGCAAAGAAGAAAGGGACAATCTCTTCAGGGAGGCCGGTTCGTGCTGACAGCTGAGCTGATACAAGCTGGTAACGCACTTTACTCTGCTTAATAGCAATGATCCGCCCAGCAGGGATTAAATCAGAGGCACTCATAGCACACCCGAGAAATGGAGGCAGCTGACAACCCCCTGGCACTTAACATGGGGGGGGGGTGGCAGAGCGGTGCTGGCTGGGGGGGCTCCACCGGCCCTGCTGCCCTGGTCTCCAGGATGCCATGGTGGCAGCGGACAGCTCGGTCCAGCTGACCCCCCCCCTTGGACCCCGGTGGGACCTTCAGCGGCCACAGCGGGGAACGGGGCCACTTCACACCTCCCCTGTGGCGGGACCCGCTCTGCCCCGGGGTGGTGGCAGCAGAGCCAGCGGTGCCTCCAGGCGCAGGAGGCGCCATATCGGTCCCCATCTGTCGCCTCCAGTGCTACCTGCTGACTGGGGCGAGAGCTGCCCGGGGGGTCTGGCCATGCCGGCAGGCTGCTGCCCAGCGCCATCAGTCCCCGTCCCACACACTGCAACCCGGGAAAAGCCCCGTGGCTGCTTCCCCTTTCCGCCTTCCCACTCGCCGGCCAGCCCCGGGCGGGGGGGGCTCTTGCACCCCGGGCTGTGAGCCCACTGCCCCACCGCTCACCCCGAAACGTGCCATGTCTGGGCCGCGAGCACCCACCCTCCCTCCAGACTGCACTCCCCAGTCTGTCCCACACCATGGCCCTGTGTCACCACCTCCCTCTGCGCTGCCACAGCCTCATCCCACGGGACCCTCTGTCACCCAGCCAGCTCCCCCATCCCCTAACAGCCTCCACCCCACGCATCCTCCTGCCCCAGCCCCTCTGAGACCCCTCCGCCGGGCTGGCCGGGAGCTGGCTCCGGCTGCGGGTGCCTCGCAGGGATGGCACCCTGCCTCTTGTCCCCCTGTCCCATCCCAGGGACGGGATCTGTGGGCTTGTGAGAGTGACTCAGAGCCGAAGGGGAACTGAGAGCACTGTCATGGGGGCATGTCTGCTCCATCCCTGACCTCGGGGGAGGCTCGGAGCCTCCTTGGGGACAAACCCTTTCCCTGCGGAGCATGGGCAAGGTGAGCCCGGGGCAGGGGTGCGCTGGGGTGGGATGCACGGTGCCTCTGCACACCAGGATGCAGGTTCCCGCCGTGGCAGAGCCCATCGGTGGCAGTGGTGGGCGGGCGCGGGGAGGGGACCGCTTGTTTGTGTCCAGCTGGGTGTTAGCAGCTCTGCCTGCCCTCCGGTTCCCACGGAGATGCCCACGTCGCCATGGCTACCCGCGGATATTCCTGCTCCGGCTGGTAAACAGCCTGCAAGCCGTGAGCTTCCGTCCCCAAATACTGGGGGTTGCTACACCCCAGGGAAATGGTGCAAGGGCAGGTCCCCCACCCCAGGCCAGCGGCTGTGGGAATCGGCCCCGTGCCGCAGCCCAGGAGGTGTGCCCCCATATAGCCCCAGTGAGCAGCCCGGCCCGCTCCAGGCCCTGGGCAGGGAAGATTTGGGGGGAAAAAACCTTTGCTCAGACTGTTGGGGCTGCAAGGTGGCCAGCAGCACCCCTGAGCCATCTCCCTCCGGCCAGGAGCCCAGCTCCGCAGGAAGCAATGCTGGGAGTGTGTGTCCCCAAGGATGCTCTTCCACAGCCCCGGGCCGCCCTCCTCCTGGGGGCTGCCGGGGCGGGGGGGCTGCACTGGCCCCACAGTTGTTTGCAGCATTGGGTTGCGTGAGCACTGAGTAACGTGCCGCTGGAGGTGTAACGCGTGCTACAAATCCCGTAGTAAACAGCTCTTTGCACAACAGCCGCCTCCGTTGCGAAGGCTGCGAGCGCGTCGCTGGTTGGGCAATCCCCTGTTTACCCCCACGATCCAGTCGGGTCCCACGGGACACAGGGTTCCCCGGCCGGGGCGGCAATGCCAGCCTGGCACGGGTGGGCAGAGCTGCCCACGTCCCAGCGGTGAGACCCCCCCAGGGTGTGGGCTCTGGGCAAGGGGCTGCTGGAAAACCCGCGTCAATGGGCAGCACAGGGAGGTACCCGTGGGAAGGTCGGGTCCGGGGTTGCCCTTGGGGCATCTCACGGGTCCCCTCACTCTGAGGGAAGCTGGACTGTGCCGTGTGAGCACAGACAATCTGGGTCAAACGGGGCTTCGCAGGGCAGCTCTCCCCGGGGCTGGGCTTTAGGAGACAGCCCAGCAAGGGGCAGCGGTGCTGTCCCCAGGGTCCGGGGCGGTGAGGCTGGCAGGGAGGTCCCAGGGGAGGGCTGAAGCTCGGAGGGACGAGGATGCAGGGATGAGCCCAGTCCCCTGTGGTGAGTGCCCGGAGAGGACACCGGAGCAGGCGGAGGGATGCGAGCTGTGCCTAAGCGGCACCACACTGCGCTGGCAGCCATGGCTGGGTTTGCCTCCTGCCCTCTGCGTCCCACATCCCCCAGCCATATCCCCCTGCCGTGCCCCCCTGCCATGTCCCCCAGCCCAGCCCCATGGCCCCAGGGGAGTCCCAGAAAAGAGCCGACTGTGCCACGTCCTGGCTGCACCACATCCCTTGCCGGAGCAGGCAGGGCGGGCGCCTGGGTGCTGCTCCCCGCCGCTGGATGTGTGCGTGCCACTGGGCTTTCCTTCCTGCGGCGAGCGAGGCGGTCGCAGCCTTCAGGGAAGTGTTTTGCAATCACCTTCTTCAGAGAGTCACAGCAATTAACGGCACTGGTTTTGAGGAACTAACGGTGAAAGCAGCATGTTAGCAAACAGGCTGAGCACGGCGAGGCACCGGGAGCCGGAGGCTGCTGCTCGGAGCGGGCGGTGAGCAGCGGCCGGACACACCAGGCACGGAGGAGAGGTAGGGATGGAGGAGAGGTAGGGATTGGGGTGAGGTAGGGGTGGGTTGTGCGGTGCTCAGGTCTGGCTGAGCACCTTGTCTGTGGCTGTGTGGGCTGCTGTGCCCTGTCCCCTGCCTGGGACAGCCGCATGTGCCGGATGCTCGGGGGTGGCTGCTCCCCCGTTTCCTCGGCTCGAGTCTCTCGTCTGCCTCTGGACCTCAGCTCGTGGGGGAGAGGAGCTGTGGGCACCCAGAGCCGGGCGCAGTGTGGGCAGCCTCTCCTGGGACAAGTGCCCGGCACTGCCGCGGACACGGCCAGGACCAACCCAGGGCAGAGGATGAGCTGTCGGCCGGACAGGGCAGAGGCAGCCGCCGCTCCGGGGGCCATGGCCAGCAGCAGGCAGGGGGTGTGGGGGGGGGAGCAGCACAGGAGAGGGGGCACAGGCAGGACCCCCCGGCTCTGGCCAGCCCCGCTGCGCTGCCCTCATTCACTCATTGCCATCTTTCAGCTTATCAGCTCTCCCGCCCTGAGCCCCAGCGCAAACCCTCCCCGAAACCGCAAATCTCTGCCCAGCAGCGGCTGAAGGCACCTGAGAGAAAATCAGCCCGTGCCTGCGGCCAGGCGTGGGGCATTGCACCCCAGGATCGGGGTGTGTGGGGCTGAGAGCCAGTGGCAGACTGTGCCAGAGGGACCCCCGCCGGAGCCCCTCACCGCTGCGCTTTTCCACACCGGCACCTGCGGCAGCGTGGGAGGCCGAGATGGGGGCGGAGGTGTCAGCGCGGCAGAAGGGCTGCGGGGGAGAGGCTGACTCTGACAGCAAAAGGACATTTTGCTCCAGGAAGCATTGGTGACGGTGGCAGCACAGCTCCTCCAGCCCACCTCATCCCCAGCCCCTTCCACACCCGCCGCTTCGAGCTGCTCTCTCCATTCCAGGTGATGCCAAAGCCACGGAGGACACCATGGCCAGGCGCAGTGCTGGGACACCTTTCCTGCTGCGGCTCTCCCTTCTCCTGCTCCTCCGCCCGGGCGGTGAGTGGGGTCTGTCCTGTCCCACAGGCGTGTGCCCCCCATGCCCGCCCCGCCTGCCCGGACCGGCCGCGGCACACAGGGGCTGCTGCGGGCGGGTGGGAGCGGCGGTGGTGCGGCGGGCGCTGGCAGGATGGGGCCTGGCATGTGCCAGGCTTGCCCAACGCCTGGCTCTTCCTCTCCAGCGGCTGGGGGCCCGTCTAAGGGAAGAGGCGCGCGTCCCTCTGTCCTGCCTGGGCGCCGAGGACTGAGATGGCTTTGTCACTGCCGTGCCCTGGATGTGACACATTTTTCCTGCCTGCAGGGACCCTGGGCTGTGCCTCGGTGGCCGTGGGCTCACCCATTGTGCCCCTGGGCTCGGCCGTCATGGCATCCTGCACCATCCGGAGTGAGCTGTGCCGTGGCTTGGAGCAGGGGAAGGTCCGGATCACCTGGATGCTGGACAATGAGCCCATGGCTGGGAGCCAGCGCCGGGGCCCGGGTGGCACGGAAGTGTCCAACCTCACCCTGCCCCAGTTCAACCACACGCAGGCCAAGCTGTGGTGCTGGGTGGAATGGAACAGGACCAAGCAGCGCGTTGGCATGGCCGAGATCAGGGCGGGCTGTAAGTCTGCTGCCACCATGGGTCACCCACGTGTGCACACGTGGACTTCACGGAGGTGCAACATGGCACCGGGTTTGCACGTCTCCTCCCTGAGATGCGTGTCTGCCCCAGAAGAGCTGGGCAAAGCCGCTGGGGCAGGAGCAGCAGCCGGGGCTGATGGCTGATGGTGGCTGTTTCGGGGCTGTGCTCAGCCACATCCCGGCGCACCGGTGCCCTGCGGGCAGGCTGCGGGGCAGGGCAGGTTTGGGGAGCAGTGGTGGGCACGGAGGGGGCTGCAGCTCTCCTGCAGCCAGGATGGGCGCTTCGCTCAGGGTCTTCCCTGACCGCTCTCTCCCAGACCCACCTGCGAAGCCCTTCAACCTCAGCTGCGTCCTGAACCTCAGCGACTATGGGCTGACGTGCCAGTGGGAGCAGGGACCCGACAGCCACCTCCCCACCAGCGTCGCGCTGAAGTGTGCCGGGTAAGCCTTGGGCCACCTCTCCTGGCCCTGACCCACCACCAAACTACATGGCAAGCCTCCTCCTCCACCGGAGGACCCTCTGAGCCCACCCCTCTTGCTGCCACAGGAGCAGAGCCCAGGTGGTGACAGGCTGCACCCCACAAGGCGACCGCAGCCGCTGCACGGTGCCACGCCGGCTCCTCCAGCTCTACCGGCGAATGGAGATCTGGGTGTCCGCCACCAACGCGCTGGGCACGGCCGAGTCGGAGCATCTCTACATCGACCCCATGGACGTCGGTGAGTGACGGCCGGAGCCGCCTGCCTTGCACAGAGGTCAGGGCCCAGAGAAGCTCATCAGCAGTGAGAGAGGGGTATTAGAGCACCATTAAAGCACATCGGGCTTTTAGGTCATATTTTACGGGCAGGTTCCCATGATAAATGGCTTGCTGGGATGAATAGGTGCCAAAACTGCATTACAGACTGAGCAGTGTGTGCCGGCGGGTTATGAGCCGTCAGTTGACCTGCTGCACTCTACAACTCTCTCCAGCAATTGATTACCCATTTATTCAGGAGGTCTATTAATAATATATCCAGCTCCTATAAACTATTTATAGAAGGAACCTTCTCAGACGGCGCAACTCGTCCTCCCTGGTCTAGACCCGGGGAAGGGTTGCCCATGAACCAGCTGAGCCTCCCACGGCCGTGCAGGGCTCTCACCCCCAGGCAGACCCAAAAGCGTGGCTTTCCTGGCCGTGTACCAGACCCCGGGTCTGGGTACCACACAATCTGGTTTTCCTGCGTAGGCGTTAACCTTGCCTGGAGCCCAGGGTGCAGAGCTGTGCTGGTGCTGTGCTCCTGAGCATCACCCCATGTCCTGGACAGGGGCCCACGCTGGCTCCCATCCCCTGCCACGAGCCGTTCTCCTAAGTGGGGCGGTTTCTCCCTGTCCCTCGCCCCACACCTCGGGCAGGCCAGCACCCCGGCTGCAGCTCGTGGCATTAACAACAATGGCCGCATGCGAGGCCATAGCCCCATGCACCGCCTGCCGTGGCACCTCTCCAGCTCTCTCCCCTGCTTTTCCTCCAGCCAAGCTGGACCCCCCGGCTCTGCAGAGTATCCAGTCCATCCCATTCCAGACCGACTGCATTGCCCTGACCTGGGAGGTGGCACGGAGCAATGCACACATGGAGCTGCAGTGCGAGCTGCGCTACCGGGCATCCGAGGACCCTGCCTGGGCTCTGGTGAGTGCTGCTGGGGCAGCGGGACCAGGGTGGGTGAGTGAGCAGGAGCTGGGACCCTTCCCTCCGCTCCGAGCTCTGCCAGGTTTCCTGCCTGCCTTCTGCACCCTGGGCAGCTCCAGGTACAGGTCGGAGCCTCCAGCTTCCTCTCAGGCTTGGGCACCAGGGGAGGGATGCAGCAGCAGCATCTTTCCCACCGTGCCATTGCAGCAGCCTCTTGCCTGCAAAGAGCCCATCCCACTTGGTCTGTGTGCTGAGGCCGCCACATCTCATCACACCTGTATGACCCCCTTGCCCAGAGCTGCCCTGTGCAGGGGGGGAGCTCGCCCCAATCCTTGCTGCTCTGCTCACACTGGCCCCAGTCCTGTGCCAAGGTGGGACAGTGCTGCCTCCCCCAGGGCCAGGCTGCAGGGCCGGACCCTGGTCCTGAGCCCGGCCAGAGCAGGACCCGCTGTGTCCCTCATTGGAGGGGAAAGATGGCAATGGGAATGGCGGGGTGCCTGCATGGGAGGGGGACGGCAAAGTGTCCCCTCAAATGCCCTGTGCAGCACCCACACCGGGGCCGGCCCCTGCTTGAGGCAGGAGCCAGCACAGCCCTCCCTCCGGCTGCCACCAGGTCACCGACATCGTCGGCCAGGCCGGCACCACGCAGCATTGCGGCTTCCTCTTCGGCACACAGTACTACTTCCAGATGCGGTGCCGGCGGAGCTCAGCACGGGGCTACTGGAGTGAGTGGAGCCCGAGCAGGAACTACACCACCCACGAGAAAGGTGGGTGCGGAGACACCCGGGGGGTCCCAGCCAGGCGGCACAGTGGCGGTGGCACGGCCACACTCACGCTTCTGTTGCAGCCCCCACGGGGAAGCTGGACGCGTGGTGGAGCACTCGGCCGGCCGGGGCGGGCAGGCGGCTGGAGGTGCAGCTGCGCTGGAAGGTGAGTACAGGTGGGTGGTGAGGGCACGAGGGCTGTGGGGGCACAGGGGCTGCCAGGGCATCGCCCTGAGGACTGAGCATCCCCGTGGGCACCAAGCATCCCCACACCCCCTGCCTGCGCCCAGGCCCCACAGCGGCGGCAGGCGAACGGGAGAGTGCTGGGGTACCGCGTCACCCTGAGCCCCAGGAGGAGGAGCAGGGACCCCCCCACCGTCTGCAACACCACCCACACCCAGTGCAACTTCTCCGCACCAGCGGGGACCAGGAGGGTCTACCTCTCAGCCTACAATGCCGCCGGCGAGTCAGCAGCGACCGAGGTCATCCTCCTGGAGACGAAAGGTGAGGGCAGTGCAAACCTACCATGGCCCAAAACCTCCGCACACCCCCCTGGGGCTCTGCCCCCCCAGCAGCTCCACGAGCTCTCAAACTGGGTGCTGCTCCCTCGCCCCACCGTGGGGAAGGCACCCCCCTGGGTGTGCGGCCGGGGGGCTCCTGTGCAGGCTGCCCGTGGGGCGCACAGCCAGGGTGAGGAGCAGGGCAGGCTCTGTGCAGGGGCTGGAGGGCAGTGGGGGGCAATGTGGCAGGGATGCTCCGCTCTCCTGTCACCCCGTCTGGTTGTTCCCAAGCAGGTCAGCCCCTGGCCAGGCTCTGGGCCATGCCCGGGGGTGAGCGCAGCCTCTGGGTGCATTGGGAGGCCCCACCAGCCTCGGTGGCTGCCTACATCCTGGAGTGGCAGCGGGTGTCCTCAGAGCCTGGTGGCTGCAGTGCCTGCTGGCAGATGGAGCGTGATGGGGATGCCACCGCAGCCCTCATCCAGGGTAAGCCGGGGAGCTGCCGGGCATCCCTGCCCTCCTGGTCGGCTCTTCAGGGGGAGGGTACCAGGGGATGGGCACCCCTCCTGCGCCCACATCAGGGCTCACAGCCTGGCTGCCCCAGAACCAAGCCCTGCCCCGAGCCCGCTCCACACCCTCCCTGCTTGCTCTGGGTACAGCATGGGGCAGGAGGGCTGGTGCCGTGGGGCAGGTGCAGGGCAGCCAGGGGCTCTCGGCAACCAGAGCCCCGAACCCCAGGCCCCTTCTCTGCTTTCCGTTGCAGATGGCATTGAGCCCTTCCAGCGGTATAACATCTCAGTGTACCCCCTCTACAAGGATGCCATAGGGGTGCCTGTCCACACCGCAGCCTACTCCAAGCAGAAGGGTACGTGTGCTCCCAGTAGCCGCCCTTGGGGCCCCGGGGGGGCTCGCCCACACCACCAAGCCTTTGCCTTTCAAAAAGGAGAGCCAGCCTTCCCGCCGTGTACCCCTAATTCAGGGGCTGTGCAGAAGAGCTCAGGCCACTGGGCTGGATCTTGGCTCATCTCCGAAGGTGTTCTCAGCTGGACCAAGCCCCAGGGGGTCACAGCGTGACACCCATACCTTGGGAGTGGGGCTCACCGCTCAGTGCGTCCACCCTGCCGGTCCCCCACCCCAAAGCAGCGGTTCTGCACAGCACCCAGTCACTTGTCCTGCTCCGTTTCAGCACCGTCCTACGCCCCAAAGCTCCACCTGAAGAGCATCAGCAAGTCCGATGCCGAGCTGTGCTGGGACCCGGTGCCGGTTGAGATGCAGAATGGCTTTATCACCAGCTACACCATCTTCTGGGCCAACAGCACCGCAGAAGTGTCCAGTGAGTCCGGCCCTGCCCTCCATCCCACCTCAATGTGTTGGGTGGGAACAACAGCAGACTCTGTGCCCCCCTCAGAGAGGGTTGGGGGGGACCCAGCAGAGACCCAAGGGGCAGTGCAGGTGAGGGGCACCCACAAAGCAGCCCCCACCGCACCAACAGCCCCCACATTTCCCAGGCGCTGCTGTGAATCCCTCTCTCAGCTCCTTTGTCATCCGGGAGCTGAAGCCATCGACCCTGTACAAAGTGCACATCATGGCATCCACGGCTGCTGGTGGCACCAACGGCACCAGCCTGACCCTGGTGACCATGGTACTAGGTGAGGGGGGGACAGACGGGAGGGGACAGGTCCTGTCCTGGCCTCGTGGCACAGTGCTGCTGGAGGTGCCCCAACGCAGTTCCCCCTGTGACCCTCTCCCCTGCCCACTTTCCAGATGACATTGAAATCCAGTTCCTCTTCCTGACCCTGGGGCTGATCTTTGTCCTGCTCATACTTTTGCTTATCTGCTTCCAGAAGAATGGGCGGTGAGTACCAAGAGCTGCCGTGGGCAGCACCAACCCCGCACCGGGCCAGGCTGCCCTGGCAGTCCCTGTCCCCAGTGGCTACGGTGGCCCTGGCCACAGCCCAGCTGATGGAGGGATGGGGTGGATGTGGGAAACGGCAGCATCCCACTATGAGCTCTGTGGGAGCAAGGCCAGCCCCAAGGCCACCCGTTTCAGGCCCCCTCGCTGAGCTCCCTTGTCCTGTGGCCACCAGGATGAAGCAGCAGTTCTGGCCCAGCGTCCCCGACCCCGCCAACAGCAGCCTGGGCAAGTGGGTGCCGGTAGAGCTGCAGCAGGTGAGATCAGGACGGCTGTTCCCCCCGGCCCCCACTCCCCACCCAGGCACACGAGGCATGAGGCCACGCCGGGATGTGGAATGGGGGCGCAGGGATCTTCCCTTGTGTGCTGCCCCATGGGGGCCAGAGGGGCCGCACCCTGTGGACAGGCCGTGACCAAGAGCTGTTCCTCCAGGAGCATCTGCAGGTCCCCGGCACGAGGGAGCCTGGCCTGGCCACCATTTCTACCGTGACAGTGCTGGAAAGAGCTGCCTGGGGCAAGGAGCTGCCCACTGAACCTGCCAGCACCTTCCTCACCATGCCCCAGCCCTACGTGCGGCAGGAGGGACCGGGCTGTGGCTGGGCGGCAGCGGAGCCACACCGCGGCCCCAGAGGGAGCGGGGAGACCGTCCAGTACGCGCGGGTGGTGGGCGATGGGTACAAGGGCCAGCAGCACACCCTGCCGCGCCTCTACCTGCGCTCCAGCTCCAGCCAGCCCCTGCTCCCCGACCCCAGCCCCAGCCCCAAGTCCTACCAGAACCTGTGGTTCCACTGGGCCGCCCCTACCAGCTGCCCCGGGGACGGAGGCTGCCCCGAGGAGCCGCCCGCCACCTTCCCCCTGCTGCAGGGCCTCCGCATCAGCGGGGCCGAGGACCTCCACGACTGCCGGACGTTTTAGTGCCGGGGGCCGGGCAGCGCTAGCGGGCCCAGCCCCGGGCCTCCCCTGGGGCCTGAGGGCGGCCCGGGCCGGGCCTAAGCCAGGGGGGCCCGGCTCCCTCCGCCGGTGATGTGTGCGTCCCCTCCCGCCCCTCCTCTCCCTTCCAGCAATAAACGGGGACCCGCTGAGAACGGCCCGGGACGCCTCTGCGGCGGGACAACCCGGGAGCGGCCGGCGGGGCGCGGACCCTCCGCCGCAGCCGGGGCTCGGGCTGGCGACGGGGGGCGCCCGATCTGGGCCTCGCCCATCGACGCGCTCGGCCCTCGGCCCCTCCGCCCTGGCTCGGCGCTCGACTGTCGCGCCTGGGCAAGATGGCGGCGCCCGTGGCGGCGGGGCCGTGAGGGGCGGGAGATGCTGGCGCTGCGGACGGCGCTGGGCCGCTGCTTGGCGGGGCCGGTCTGCGGCGGAGCCGCCGTTCTGGGGAGTTCCCGCGGCGGCGGCGGGCCCGGTGAGGCGTGGGGGGAGCTCGGGCCGCACTAGAGAAGCCGTTGGGAGGGATGGTGGAAGGGGAAGCGAAGGAAGAGGAGGCCGGGGCGGGAGCCGAAGACGGGGGAGTCGAGGGTCGGGGTGGCCTGGGGCGGGGGGGAAGGAGCCTGAAGCGGCCCTGAGTGGGAACAGGGGGCTGGGTGACCCTGAGGGGACGTGGGGCCCTGCTGGGGGGGCAGGGCGCGGGCAGCACCCCGGGGTGTCCCTCAGGGCAGCGGGGCTGAGTCCCCAGGCCCGTGCTGGGGCAGCCGGGGTGCCTGGAACACGGGCCAGGGTGAGGGCTGGGCTGGGGGCTGCCTGCTGCGCCTGCCCCATGCTCGGCGGGGATCTGCTGGAGCAGCTCAGGCGGCGGCTCCGAGGCCGGAGGTGTCCAGCAAAGCTGCCGTGAGCTGGGCCGAGGCGTGGACGAGAGCCCTGGCGCGGCTTCTGCACATGCTGTTCCTGCAGCATAAGCATGGGAGGGTGTGCAGCACCCTGCGCTCACCGCCTGTGCCGGCAGCCCATACACAGCTCTGGTGCCTAACAGATCCAGAGCTGAGCTCACGTGCTTCGCAGCCAGTTTCGTTTGCAGGCAGGTACGTTTACTGGCAAAGTCTGTACTTGAAAACACATTTGAGGCACAGGTAAATAACCTGAAGCAGATATTGGTTCCAGTAGCAGGGGCCCTGAAAGAGCAGTTGGAAGAGTTTGTTCTTGAAAGGTCAAAGAACAGCTCAATTCAGGCTGCTGCTGAATGTTCTCATCTGTACAAAGCTGTGGTGGTCAAAGGTTGTGTCTAGGCCTCGCTGCCTCTGCGCTCTGCAGCTGGGGTAGTCCAGAGCAGCCCACATAGCTCACACACGAAATTACTTGAATTAGTTTAAACCCTTCAAATGAACACAGTTCAGTTGAGGAGCCCTCACACGTTCTGCTCAGTGTCTGTAATCTCTTCCTGCTGCTATGTTCTTCTCGTCATTTGTGTTCAGATCACCCTGAAGCAGCACAGCATTGCCCATTTGTTTCAGCACGTGTGTGAGAACCACACTGAACTGTTCCACACTCCTTTGGGACAAAAGACCTGGCTGGCCACTGATCACCTTGGAGTCTTAAGTACTCTTACCAGTTTTCTAGTACAGACCGGGCAATACTTAGTGTGTACATAGGTAAAAAAGTGGACACAAGTCTGATAAATCTTTGTTTTTTTCCATCAAGTTTGCAGTCCCTTTATTCAGACAGCCAGATGTTACGCCAGACCTGTGAGAAGAAAGAGGAAAGGTATGTCAGGATGAATGGGATGACGTGGCAAAATGTTTTACTGTTGATATTATCAGAATTGTACCCTAATGCCACAGGAAGAGAGGGTATTTGGAGAAATTAGTGGTTTTCACTTTCATGTGAGCTCTGCAACTTTAGAAGAGAGAGGAAATATGATCCCTGTTGCAGGATTCCTGCAACTTCTCGATGGGTAATTACAAGGGTGAGGGAGCCAGACTCTTGGTAGTGCCAAATGGTATAATGAGGGGCAGTGGTCCCAAATAGCAGCTTGGAGATGTTCTGGCTGGACACAAAAGGAAAAAGGATTCTCTGGGAAGGCAGTGCAGCTTCACAGAGAGGCTCTGGAATCTCCATCCTCAGAGGTTTTCAAGGCTTTGATAGACAAAGAAATGGTGACAGTCCCACTTTAAGGGGGAGATTTGACTAGAAACTTCATAAGGTCCCTTTGTAAAACTTTTTGTGGTTCTGTCCTTGGAAGCTCAAAAGTTGCTTAGAAAATTCAGCAGCTCATTAACGTGTGGGAAATTAGCAATTGTCTTCATCACTTTAGTCCACTGCTCTTAGTGGACTATACACCATGTTGTAAATCCAGAGAGCTGAAGGTGAGAGACTAGACTCAATTGTAGTCACTCAATTCCTGCCACTTCAGCTTGATCTCTGAAGTTCTTCCTTCTTATTTGGAGCATGCAGTCTGTTTTCTTTGCAGCTTGTTTCCTCTGATCTAATTTGCAAGCATGTTCTGAACTCTGACTTTGTACTGCTCTTCCTCAAAAGTTAATCTTCTCTTTGTAGACATCCCCAGCCATTTGGATGATCTTCCTCCCACAATGCTGAAGAAAGATTATGCCAATGTCCCAATAATAAATAGGTATGATACAGGGAAAGGGAATGACTGTTCTCTTCAGAGAAGAGATTTGTACCTTAGGTGCACACAACCACAATAAGTGGAAGCTGTCACCTGCTTGGTAATTAATGTTGTGGTCACTGCTATGCAGTTTAGCACAAAAATTGCAAAGTCCTTTTGAAAATCAAATTTGCAAAAGCAGCCACTGATTAGAGATATGTAAGTGTTTTGTTTACTGAATGTAAGATTAAGATTCAAGTGTTGGTTGCTTGCATCTTCTATGGACTTTGTAGTCCACAGAAAAAAGAAATAATCTTGAAATACTAGAAATAACCTTCAAAGAAACAATCTGTGCCTGTCTTGAACTCAGGTGCTAGAGACTGTGTAGTTAAACAACTCAAAATGAATGTCTGCTGCTGAAATTTGGACCTGGAGTTTATTGGTTTTATGCTCTGATTCCAGAACTGCTCATGTGTGGTGCATGGAGAACCCCCAGTGGTGTAATTGAGACTTTCACAGATCTTTGAAGGAGCCAGTCTTAAAATTAATTCTTTTGTCCTTGCACACTTAGTTGGGGGTTAATCTTCAGCACCCAGTTTGCATGTAATGTTTTTGGAATTGATAAGACTTGATCATCATTTGAAATAACTGTGCTTCCCACAGCGGCAAATCTACTCGATGCTTCTGTAATCTCAGCCATGATCTTCCTTAGGAATGCAAGAAACGGTTTATGGCTGACAGGTTTGGGAGGGGAGGAAAGTTGCTGTAAATTTGTAGAATAAAAGTTGAGAAAAGTTAGTACGTTCTGAAAACCTAACCTGATTTCTGTTGTTAAATATACTTCATTTCCAGTTTATAAACTAATCTGCAATCTCCTTGCAGTGTTGATGATGTAGTGAGAAGACTGTTGTCACTGGAAATGGCAAGCCAGGTTAGTTTCATTCTACTTGCATAAAAGACTAGAGGATTTAGTGAGCACATTTGTATAAGACATGTCTATATTGTTAAATACCCTTCACTTTATTTTTAAGTGTTGCTTGGTAACTGTAAATCTAGGACTATTAAATACATGAGAGTGATAAGTCTTGTATGCTCTTAAAATTTATCATGCAGTCATCTTTATGATAAAATTGCATACTAAAATGAGAGAATACTAGGCAATCATAGGGGAGGTGAGCTGTGTTATGTTACTGCTGATGGTTGGTCTGTGTTCCAGAAAATAGTACACTGGACAGCAGATGTTCTTCAAATTAATTTTACTTTTTGTATGCCCAGAAAATGAAGTAAGCAAATCATAAGGTCGCACAAAGATCTTGCCATTTCTTGCTGCTTACCACTTGAGCTTAAAAAGATGCGAAAAGTAAGAGCTGGTGCCATGTGAGATCAGCTTCAGTTCTCTCTTCTGTTCACGAAAGCAGCAGGGCCTCTTCAACACCCTTCTTCCCAGGATGACAGAAGAAGGGTGTGCCTGGACTCTCGGTTTGAACAGTGGCGATGCTCTGCTCTGCTGAGATCTTTTTGTGCTTCTTTGCTGCTGTACTCTGAGCACTGTCCTGCAAGCAGCAGGTCCTTTGTTGCAGCGCTTTTTACACATTTTACGATGGACATTGAGTAAAGCTATTAATCACAAAGCCTTTATCTGGGCATTTGGGAAGAAAGCTGGGGTGTCTCAGACCTTCAGTGTTCCTGAGAAAGTGACAAGCTCTTTTCTGTTATCCACAGAAGGAGAAGATGAAAATAAAGACACAGCAGCTGGTGGAGAAGGTCAGAAGGTCTCCCAACGACAATGGCTCCTTTGAGGTGCAAGGTAAGTTAAAAAAGTAGAAGGGCATTGTTGGCAGATGATACATCTCTGCTTTTATTCAGCTATTCCCACCCCAGCACTTCAAGTTTCCTGTATTGGTTAGGAGAAGCTCCTTCAGGAGAGCACCCGAGAGGCAGGTAGCCTGCAGTGCGCCCTGAAGGACCTGTTCAGGATTTGGGAATGCTGCAGAGGCAGTGCGTACACTTACTGGCAGATGTCTGCTAGGGTGCTTTCCAAATTCCTACTCCATATTCACCCTCCAAAGGCAGCATGTGCATTGTTCTGCTTGAAGTGCTTATATGACAGGAAGCATTCCACTGCATTCATTACCAGAATGAAGTAGATTTAGCCATGGAACCCAAATTTCCCTCTGCATCAGAGAGCTCTGGCTGAAGCACAGTGTAGGGACGGTGCAGGATGAAGGCCACGCTGCCATTGACCAAGATGCACTCCTTTATCATTAATAAAGGCCTTCAGTTTCTCAGCAGCTTTCTCCAAAGCCTGAAATCACAAAGAGCAGGCTGCTGCTCTTAGAAAAAAACTCTTAATTTTGTGTGTTCCTCCAAAGCTTAAACCAAGTGAAGTGAAATGAGTGGTGAAATGAATGTGAAGTCACCAGTAATTAAGTGAGTGCAAGAGGCATTTTACAGATAAATTCAGATGATCTGTTGTTACAATTTTAACCTCTAATTAAACAGCTTCATAACAGCAATAGTTTTGACTCGGGTTATGTAGGTTATATTTTGTGGTTTGTTTTGCACTCGTTCAGAGGGCCGTGCAGTAATATTTGCTGTGGTGCAGTGGGTACCCATAAGAACAGCAGTCCTCAACTGGCAATTTGACGGGAATGCAAATGATACCCTGGAAGGCTGCTGCTCTCACTCGGCTTCCTCTGTCTGTTCTTTATAGTTGCTGCGTTGACTGCCAAGATACGCACTTATGAGGAACATCTTCAGAGGCATCCCAAGGTAACTGTCAGTAATCAGAGCCCACATGTCTGAGACAGCAGCTGTTCGTGTTGTTTTCTCAGTTTAGAACAAAAGGATTTTAATTCTGGGGATTATGGCTTTCCTAAGAACGTTTATAAAATAGTTATAACTGTCCCCTGGTGCCAGTCTGGGAAACTGCTGGCTCAGTCACAGCTGTGTTCTCACCGACTGAAATATGGAGCGAGCGTGTTCTTTTTTGTTACAGGATTGGTGGAAATGGCTGAGCAGATACCTTTGAATGGAGGTTAACTAAATTTATCCTTGCTGCAGATGTGGCTTCACTGCTTAGTTTTCAATGTAATTACTGTTATCACTTCAGCAGCTGTATTCTCTCTTTGTTCTGCCGATGCAAATGCTTAGCAGACAGGACTGTGTTAATGTCATAATGATCACTTTCCTACCTAAAGCTACCTGACTTCAGCGCCCAAATTCGAAACATCACAATTATGAGTTTATGAACAAGATATATTAAAGACTCTTTATACAGTGCAAAAGGTGGGAAGTGGATTCATGAACTGCATTTGAAAAAAGTGCATAATTATTTGTTAATCATAAAAGTTTGAATGGTAAAACAGAATAGAATTCAGTTTTTATAAGAAGTCAGAAGTTGTACCAAATGTTTCAGCAGTAGAGACCTTTTGAAATTACTTGGGTGAAACCTGCTTTTTACACAAATTGCTTGTATAGGATAGGAAATTTCTCCCATGGGGGATTGCCCTGAATGGCATGGCTTGAGCTACGCTTATTCTCTTCCAAAGAACAACCCAAATGGTCAGATAGAGACAAGTGGCATTTATTTTCACATTTAATTTCTGGAAAAACAAAGGTAAATGCTTCTGTGTTATTTCTAGAATAATACATTTCAGGGGAAGCAGAGTTTTTAGCCAGTAGACCTTCCCTACAGCCTTTGCCTCCAAGCCATTGCAGCTTTTTCCACTGCCTGAAACTGCATACAAGTTGAAAACAGCCTTCAGGATTGGGGGAGGAAGGTGCAGACACAGAATGAAGAAAGCAATTTCAGTGAAAAGTAAATTAAGTCTTCTCGGATCTCCTTGTAGTGACCTAATGTGCTTGCTGTATCTGCCAAGAAAAATTGTTCTAAGATACTGTCCTTAACCTGATTGTTTCCTTTCAGCCATAATCTAGTCTATTCTAAGTAATTTATTGGAATGGAAGTATAAACTGCCTGCAATCTAGTGAATGTTAAGTCCTTTGCAGGATAAAAGTAACCGCCGTCGCATGCTGATGGATATAGATCGCCGGAAGAAACTACTGGCATATCTTCGCCGTGTCCGCTATGATACCTTTGAAAACACCTGCAAGCAGCTGAATATCCAGTACACCCTACCCCCTCCCTACTCCAGAAGGGTCACCAAGCGCTGGGTTGTGAAGAAGGCTTTCTGTCTCAAGGTATGGAGCAGTCTGGAGAGAGACACATAGCTGGAGTAGGAAAAAAATCTCTTTGTAGAAGGGCACAATTAAGACAGTCGGAAAGGACTGATAGTAAGTCCTTTTAATCCATGCTTTGAATCTGATGATTCAAGACAGTGATAATGGCTGTAGAGAAATGCACAAGCTCAGCAAAGAGCTTCATGAAAGACAGTTATGTAGCAGGCAGTGACACATGTGCTGCACTTGAGAACTTCAGATTGTGCTACTAGTTTGCTCAGAAAGGTATGATTCAAACCAGCTTTTTTTCAAAGCCTGGTATGGGAACTAATATGTGAGACAGTTATATTTGACGGTAGCTTTGGAACAGAAATGTAGATACACCCACTGTCTACTTTCATTTGCTTTAAATACATTGATGTGCAATACCTCTCGGTATAACTGAGCAGAATCAAAAAGCTGGATGTGACTTCAGTCTGTAAATACTAAACTTCGGTCCAGTGAAATTATAACCAAAAAACTGGGTAGCTAGAACGGAATACCTCCGAATCATACCCTGAAAGCAGGGCTGGCTGGCGTCCTGGAGGAGGCACACAGGAAGGAGATGGTCTTGCTGCACAGCGTGCCTCCTGGCCTCTGCTGCAGGAGCTCGGCTCCATGCTGCAGAAGGCAGCAGTGGTGGAGCGGCTCTGCTCAGCAGCAGGAAGCTTTGTCTCTCCCCTTCTCTCACCTCCTTATGCTCTTCCCACAGGTTTTTCAGGAGGCGCAGAAGCTGAAAGCCTCAGAGAGGCTGAAGCAGAGAACAGAGTGGCGAGCGAGAGTGAGAGCTGCCAAGGAGAAAGAGGCGCAGTGCGAGGGGACACCCGTGTAGTGGCACATTGAGGCTGACGCAGCCGCTTTCTAACAATAAATGACCACCTGAAGACATGTTGCCTCTTTGCTTCTGTGCATGCATGGTCTGCGTCACGGTGAGCACCCGGAAAAGTGCAACGGGCGTTTTAAGTGTTTTAGAAGTTTAATTTAAGGCTGGTGCGCTGGGCTGTGGTGTGAGCAATTCGATCTGTGTGAGAGGAGGACCTGGGGGGGCTGCAGCCCCTTGGGCAGGGATGTCTCCAAGTGAGAGCACCCCCGAGCAGTCAGCACCGTCCCTCTCCTGTCACCGCCTGCTGGTAGGACCGTGCTGTCAGATAGCATTGACCCGGCTGCTCGGCGGGAACGTGGGCTGCGGGATGACAAATGAGGAGAGAGAATGAGGCAAAATACTGCTTATTTGGAAAGAAAGCAGCCCTGACGGTAGCTCAAAGTGCCATTCCTTCTCACAGGAAAACGCGGGTCGATTCGGAGCTCTGCAGCTGTAGAATAATCAAGTCTGTAGTTTCCCAGCGGACTTACACATTTATATTTGTGCTCTGGCCATCATCCCTCTATCCCTCTCCAACTTGGCGACTTCGTGTGTTACACCGAAAACACCAACGGTGGTTTCTCAAGGAGAATCACCAGTACGACCACCCCGGCGCCTGCTGCCCGCCCTTCTGTGGCTTCCAGCAAAACCGCCCCAGTTCCCCTTGGCCGTGGTGTGTGCGGTTACCCCGGCAGCCCCCCGCCAGCGCTGAGCCCTTTGCTATTTATTAAAATTACTTCGGTTTAATCATTTCCCTACAAATCCTGCCGCTTTCCTCGCGCACCACACCCGCGGCCGCGCACGCTCCTCGGAGGCGCCGTGCACGCGCACCGGGCGGCGCAGGCGCAGGCGCAGGGGCGGGGCTTGCACGCGCGCCCCGGCCGGCCAAGACGGCGTCTCCCGATTGGCCCCGTGGTTGCCCGGCGACGGCGGCGGCGGCGGAGGGGTCGGCGGTCGCCATGTCGGCCCGGACGCTGCCGCTGCTCTTCCTTAACTTGGGCGGGGAGATGCTCTACATCCTGGACCAGCGCCTCCGCGCCCAGAGCATCCCCGGGGAGAAGGCCCGCAAAGGTGAGCGGCGGGCGGCCGGGGCCGGGCCTGCGCCGGGGGCTGCCCGCCGCGGGGTCCCGCGGCCTGTCCGTGCCGTGCGGGGCCTCTCCCTGCGGCCTGTCCCGGGCTGAGCGCCGGGACGTCGCTGGCGATGGTGGAGCGGCCCCGGGGGACGGGAGGAGCGGCACTGCCACAGCTGCGGTCCCGGTGCCCGTCCCACCGTGCCCGCCGCTCCTCCCGCTCTCCCTCGTCGGCTCTTTCCAAAGCCCGGTCGGTCTCGGTGCCCCGGCAAAGAGACGGGCCCCCACGCCTGTGGTGCTGGCTCTCCTAACCGAGTACAGGAATAAATGCGAATATACTTGCTGTGCTGTTACTGGAAAGATGCTTGAAAAGTAACAGAGCATCAGTGTCTGCCATCAAAAGGAGTCTTGGGCAAGTAGTTTCCCCGCCACAACAGCTCTGTCACAGTAATTAATCGTGTGTGTGTTTCTTGTCTTAAATTTCAAGTAAAGCCTACTGAGTTAATCAGCTCTCATGAAGTTTCTGTGGTAATAACTGCCTGAAAATATTACTGAAGCTAATTTGTGAAATGCATACAGATAAGGTAGAAATTGAAATACATTTCAGTGTTTCTCTACTTGTTTCAGAGGTTAGAGCTTCAGGAATACACTTTTGGAATCAAAGTAACTCAGAATTTGGGCATCTCAGTCCAGGTCCTGAGCTGTTTCAGGAAGACCAGATTGTTTTGCAATTGGAAGTAGTTTCCAGGAATGATTTTGTAAAGCCTGTGCAGAAGCAGCATACCCAATTAAGAAAAACTTCAAATAACATAAATATGGCTCCTGAAACCCGTGTCCAGCTTTTATAAAAAATTGTCAGTCTAGCATTTTGTCAAAATTATTGTAAAAGTAGAGTCCTGTGTGTTCACATGCGTGCACAAAAATTCCAGCTTACAGCTGAGCAACTCTGTTTACCACTTAGAAATTAAAACGGCTTTGCTTTTAAAAATTCTTGCAGCTTCCTGTCATGGGATGGGGAATGCGCTTTGGGAAGCGTTATTATTTTGTAATAAAAAATCAACTCAATATTAACTCAGTATTGAAGAGGTTGTTACGTTTTTTCCTTCTCCTGCCTATCCTATATGAAGAAGTGTTAAACAATAGCAAAGGGTTCACTACAGCAGTGTGATTTTTAATTATTCATGTCTGTCTTCAAAGAATGAGCTGACAAAAGGTTACTACTGTTCATGTAGGTCTAAATTTAGAGCTTAAACTAAATTAGCCATAGTTGGTGGAATATCTCAGCAGGAGAATTAGATCTGTACTAGTTTATCCACACATGTATTTTATCTTTCAAAAAGACAGAAATTAATTTTACTGAGATGTGGTTTCATCCAGATTGAGGTGTTTGTTAATGCTTAAAACTGTTCGTTCAAATATTGTTCACTTGTAAGTGCAGAAAAACAGCTGAACTTTCCAAGCTAACTGCAAAACATGCTAATATTCAATCAAGGGTAAAATTTTATCTCCATTGAAGCAAGAAGAATTTTTCCAAGGGGAGGGCATGGTTTCATCTTTTGTGCGCTCCTTGGAAGTGAAAGATGTCAAGTAACAGAAGAGTTCATTCTTGTTAAGCACTGAATGCTGATGAGAAAAACCAAAGTCCATTAGTTAGATTATTTTTTTTAGTTTATTTATTTTATTCTCCTTGAAACTATTGTTCTTACTTCTTGAACTGATGTTTTTGTTTTATATGCTTCGTGTAGATGAATGGACAGATGTGGACAGGAAACGAGGTACTGTAATCTTCTAGCTGCATGCAGTAGACGAACACCACTACATGCACACATGAGGCTCATCGTATGTGAACACACTGTATGCTGTTCCTGCAGCCTTCTAGTCATAGTGTCAAAGACAAATAATAATACTCACCTGTTCATTAAAATGCACTATAAGTATAGATCTTAGAAAAAACAGACAATGTCTCAAAATCATATGGCTTCAAAAATAAGTTGCTAATTTAACAAAGACTATAAATAGATAAAAACTTTTTATCATAGTGGTCTTTCTAGCCAAAATGATATTTGCATTTTACTGGCATCATATTAATGCAAGCATATAATTTTGTGAGCATTGTGAAGGTTGTTTTTCTGCTTAAATGCAGGAATACTACGTATACTGCATTTTTCTAAGTTTTTTCTAATTCATTGCTTAGGGTTTTGACAGTTGAACTCCAGGAAAGATTTAAGGCATTTCCATCCTAGCTGCTTATCTATCCCTGCTAGCGGTCACCACCCTTGCAGCAGAGTCATCATAAAGGAGCAGGTACCCACACTTCAGCCAAGCTCATCTTGACTGAAATTATCCCTGAAGGTGGGTTTGAGCTGAGACATCAGGTTCTTCAGTGGAGCAGCTGAGGTGTGAGTGTGCGTTTCCTTCTGGACTCTGCTTTGGAATGGCAGCCTCCAGCAAGGGTGTGGTAAGGAGCTGGATGAAGAAAGAAATCTCTTTAATTATCTCAGGTTTTTTGCTAAGTGAACACAAGTAGAACTTTCAGTATCTTTTTGAGCAGCCCTTTTTTAAGAGAGATCAGGGTTATGATTCATGTTTTCCAAAATAGGCATTGTTTGTAGGTTTTGAATGTTTACTGAAGGTAAATATTGGTATCCTGGAGTTTGCCCCGGCTTTTTTTTTGCTACCATTATGTGCTGTTTCCAAGAACTCTTTTTTCCAGCATTTAATATCTCAGAAGCCTGAAAGATTCCGTATTCCTCTTTTATCACATCCAAAATGATGACAAGCTGTACAAAAGCCCGCTTTATTGTATTTACATGGTAGCGGCACAGATGCAGATCCTGTGTTGACCAATCAGCTTCTCTTTTGAGAGAGAAAAGTTTGGCTATGAACACTGCTCTTGGGGCGGTCTCTGAAGAGCTACGATAGAGTAACCAGCCGAGTCTATTGCTGATGAAGCCATGACAAGGCGGCTTCACCTGCCTTTGACCTTGTTACGAACTATAAACCTATTGAAAGTAGAATGTGTGACTGTTTTGGACTCTTAACATTCCCTCTGCTGCCTTGAATGTCCTCAAGAAGCATGAGCATAATCCAGACATAAAGACGCCAGTCTCATGTCATGCATCTGAGCCATGTTACATGAAAGCGCACTAGACATTGGAACGTGTATGTCACCGGTGACATGGCACATGTAGGCAAAAGCCACCGTAAATCCTCAGCTTCTCTTCTGTCCATCGCATTGTCTATACTTGGTTTCCCTCTCCCCATCCCAGTTGATGAAACCCCTCTCTGCTAAATTGCTTTTATGCTATGTTGCTTGGCGTGCCATTTTCCCTGAGCTAACGCTCCTTTCTTTGTTATTTTCCATTGTTAGAGCAGTGTAAATATCTCCCTAGGGACTACCTGTGCTCTGAGATCTCTTTGCTGTGTCATTATCAAACATACCGTGTGAGATTTGCCCTTTACCGTTATTTTTTTATGTCTTTCTTGGTTCTTTTTATAGCCAATACAAGAGGGTTTTAATTTCAGAAGATAATTTATGTAAGGCTTGGTGTGTGGTTAACACAGATCTTCCAATTCCATTGTGAATATCTACCAGCCACAGTCAGCATACTGGGACATTGTCTGTCTCCTGACAGTTTGGGTTATTGGTGACTCTCCGAAGATGGAGGAGAAGCCTTTGTGTGGACAACATATGCAAGCAACTTAAAAATATATTTCTTGATAGCAGTATAAGGCAGAAGTTCTTGTTTTTGTCATAACTGATTACTTGTAAAATGAAATGTATACTAATACATACAATACTAAATTATTTCGTTTTCTCCACTGAAAAAAGTGAGGATTTTTGCCTCAGACTGCAAGTAGGGATTAGTTTATGGACAGTTTATTTGAAAGGAAGGGAGGAAGAGGAGGGAATTTTTATTCCCATTTGTAATTAGGTGTATTTGTAATCCATGCTGCTCAGAAACTGAGCTGAGACCTGTCTGTATTTTGGGTTAT
This sequence comes from Vanellus vanellus, assembly GCF_965231255.1. Lineage (NCBI taxonomy): Eukaryota > Metazoa > Chordata > Aves > Charadriiformes > Charadriidae > Vanellus > Vanellus vanellus. Next base: position 7,650,627 of record NC_138927.1, on the reverse strand, counting down.
TTAAAACAAGAACTAGTGAGCCCTGTTAGGTACAGTGCAATGGCTGCTGAAATGCGCGTGTCACCAGTGGCGTACACCAGTGCAGAAGAAAACCTGTAAAGATGAGGTTTAAGTAGGGAGAGAGCATCGCATCAGAAGGCACTTGCCCTCAGGAAAACAGCTGTCCGTGTCCAGGGTCTCAGCACCTACAGCATACCTGGCAATGTTCCCCAGAGAGTTAATCACCCAAGAAAAGATGAAGTGACCGGGACATTGACTTTCCTTGGGCTGTTTGTGTAGCTTCAGTACCATGGTTGTGAAAAGCCAGGTGTCTAACCCACCAGTGAAGAATTATAGCACTACTTCAAATAGCTGATCTCTGCCACTAGGTGTATGTTCACTTCCTGGTTTGGGGGATTTTTTATTACTTCTGCTGATATTTTTCTAATCCATAAGAATCAGCTGGCATTAGGAGCTTCAGTAACAGTCATCTGCTTAGGAAAATTCATGCTTGTAGAGTAATCTATGAATTGAATTTTTTATTTAACATTTTTTGATAGAGGAATAAATGCTTATTTATGATAACTCTGTAGAATCTATCAGGTGTATGATAAAAATATCAGATCCAGCACAAAAGCTAAGATACTGCATCTGCCTGAATCACTGCAAAATGGTTTCTGTCTTCTTTGCACTAAAAGCTTGATAACCAGAGTGTAGCCCTTATGCTCAGCACTCCTGATCTCTACATACTCTTGAGTAAGTCACATAACAATTCCATGTCTAAATTTACACATAAACAAATGAAGCATGCATAAGGAAGCTTAGAGTTCTGTGCTTTTGAACTGCTCTAGTGTCCACAGATGTTGCTGTGTAAGAGTCCTGGATGGCCTGACATAGATTCCAGTGTTATAAATGCTTCCTTAAATACTTGTCAAGTGTTAATCCGTTTAACACAAATACTACAAGGAGCCTTGAATCACTCAGGAGCTTCTGTTTAGAAGGAAAAATTGACTAATAGTGTCAAAGGCTAAGGAGAGAACAGGCAGAGTCAGCTAGCTATAGCTTGCAAAAATCTAGAGTCATGCAAAACAGTCTTCTTGGGCAGCAAAACTGTAGCTTTTATAGATAATAAATGCCAGAGCAGCCTATATATATATATATAAAATATTTAAAAGGGGGGAAGTGCTAACCACTACTGTAAAAACAAGGCAACAAAACCGGACGTATTCCCACTGGAAAACAGGGATTGTTGTCTGCAGCTCAGGTAGCATTTCTGCCCCTGGGGACAGTCAGCAGGAACCGTGCTGCTCACTTAGGCCAATGTGGGATTGAGAAAAATGTTGACATTAAGAAGTGATGTTCCTCCTCCTCTTTTCTTTTGTGGCTGTGTACCTAGTTTTCACAGGTAAGCATTCATGTCAATCCTTGCAGCTGTCAGTGTCCAAGTTCTCAGTGTGGAATGAATCAGACGAATGTGTTGTTTCTGAAGCAAAAAACGGAGACTCTTTGTCTTTGCAGTTATGAATGACATCATCACAACCATGTTCAATAAAAAATTTATGGAAGAGCTGTTTAAACCACAGGAACTCTATTCCAAGAAAGCCCTGCGAACAGTGTATGACCGGCTAGCTCATGCTTCAATCATGAGACTGAACCAGGCCAGCATGGACAAGGTAAAAATGACCACCTGCCCGGTCCTGACTGTGCTGTACTTCTGTGCTACCACTCACAAGTTTCTGATTGCGGTAATTAGTACGTGGCTTTACGTCACTGTAATTTTGAAGTGTATTGTAACAGCCCTCTGTCCATTTGCTGTCTTTGTAAAAACAGTTCTCAGCCAAGGAAGCTTTGGGGAAATCCATGGTAGTATCAGATACTTCAGAACTAAGTGTTTCTGCTTTAATAGCTAAATGCTTGATTTTAAGACATTCAGTAAGCATGCTTTATCATATTTCTTCACATATATTAAAATATATACATATGTGGGTGTGTATAAACATAGATATTTCTGTATTGATACTCACTGTTCTGCAGTTGCAGGTGCTAGAATTTTTGCCTGCAAACAGTATATCCAGCCGACAATTTTGAAAAAAACTGTAGGAACTGGATTACCTGCGAGACCTCTACCTGGGTGTCAGTGGTGTTAAAATTGGCAGTAGTTTTAAAGGCAGCAGGAGGGCAGACAATGTGATTGCAGAGGTCTTGTTTTCTTAGGAAACAAAGCTAAAATGTTTCTTCTTACCATAGGCAGGTGCTAGCCTAAGTGTCTAAATCCCTTTCTACATCAGCATGAAGTTACCTAAGCAGTGTTGCGCTCTCTGTTGTGATGGAACCAAAATTTCCCCGTGTTATTTTGCAGCTGTATGACCTTATGACTATGGCTTTCAAATACCAAGTGCTGCTGTGCCCTCGGCCCAAAGACATTCTGCTGGTCACATTCAATCACCTGGATGCAATCAAGGATTTCATACGCGATTCCCCTGGCATTCTGAACCAGGTGGACGAAACTTTCCGACAGCTGATTGAAGTAAGAATCCTTAGAAAAATGGTGGGATATGCTGTGGTTTGAAATATTTTTTTTTCTCTTTCAAGGTAATCTTAGAGACTAAATACTACCTCAGTAAGTGCCATATCAAGCATAGAGGTTGATATGTTTTCAACCTCAGAGAAGCATCCAAATAACCTTCCCCACTTTTTAACCTGCAAGAAACAAATTTGTCTCCCAGTTAGCAAATTTTGCTCTTGTAACTGCTGTAATTCTTTGGAAAAAAAATATGAGTGTCCCAGTAAAGGGACTGATTTCAGAAAAAGTCAAGTTCTGGGAAGTCATGAAATGTTTCCAAAGGGCTTCTGGAGAGGGAGATGTCTACGAGTCAAGTGTTATTTTTCTGCTGGCCCAGTTTAAATCAATACATTGCTTATTCAGCCCAATCAAAGTCTCCACTGACTTCAGCAGAAATTGAATCAGACTCTTAGTCACAGATAATAACGGCTGATAATGACCAGCAGCCCCCCTTATATCACTTCTCCCTCCCCTGACACACATGTACCCTTTGTGGCCAGCAGTATTCTGATGTACTGGTTTCCACCTTTACCTGGCTTGGACATGGGACACTTGCAAAGCCTTATGTGATGTTTTTTCTTTTCCAGACGTACAGCTGTCTCTCTGCTGGAGAATTTCAGCTCATCAGGCAAACACTCCTCCTTTTTTTTCAGGACATGCATATAAGGGTAAGAGCCCAATACAACTAGTCAGTAAGAATGAAAGGGAGTTTGTGGCTAGAATACGAAGGTATAGTGGGATAATTACACTGTAGGTTTGGTTTTGTTACTTATGCTTTTCAGTCATCCTGATGTGCTTGTAATTTCAGTCTTCAAAATTTCACAAATTGAGTACATCTACTGCAATAATACACAAAAATTCTAAAATGTTATGAAAAAAGGAATCTCTACAAGTACAGATTTGCTAGTTGGTAAATATGTTTTTCCTTTTAGCAGAAACTTGATACGAAACTCAGAACCTGAGGTTGAAGTCACGGGGCTTGATATTCTCTAAATAAATTGGTCATACTCAAGTGCATAAACAGTACTTTTTTTTTAATGTTAGATGAGTGTGCCCATCCTCTGGACCACAATTCTACATTACTGGCTTTGGCCTGTATCATATTCTCTATATATACATCAAAATCTCTAGGAAACTTGCCCAGTCTAGGCAGGAAGGCTGCAAGGTCAGACTTCAAAGAATTTGGATCAGAGGATACACAACTGATTTTCTCAAAGGTGGAATATTCTTTTGCAGGTCTCTATCTTTCTGAAGGATAAAGTGCAAAATTCTAATGGTCGCTTTGTGCTGCCAATATCAGGCCCTGTTCCTTGGGGTACAGAAGTTCCAGGACTCATCAGGTGGGTTCTGAACCGCTGCTTATACTGTTTGCAGTGCCTTGCATGTATGGCTGCGCACAGAGGAACAGTCTGTCCCAGAGGTCTAATAGGAATCGAACTTAGACTGTCGTTCATGTTGTGTGGATAGCTGAACCTCCAGTAAGTACTATTTAAAGGGCAGGATTTGGGATTAAGTCACCCAGCAATGAAATACTAAGCCATTTCTGGCATTCTCTATTCCAGTAAATTAGCTATTAGTAATTTATCCTATAAAATAGGCAATTACCAACATACAGAATAGGGTTTTATTCCCCTTTTTCTTGCGCAGTAAGCAGAGGAAGTCAGTGTTGAAAATCAGCAATAAAACTGCTAAATATGTTTCAATAATGACTTGTTTTTAAGGGTATTTAATCACAATGGAGATGAAGTTAAAAGAACTGAGTTCACCACTGATGGAAATTATGTTACTCCACAAAGGGAAGGATCTTTTGATCTTTATGGAGACAGAGTCCTCAAACTTGGAACAAATATGTAAGCAATTTTTGTCCTACATAGAAACATGAAGTAAATGTTGATGCTTATGGATTTATTCAGAAGCACATCTTCAGCCTTGTGTATTTTTGCCCTGTTTGCTATTCCCAGCTTGACTTTTTCACAAAGTGATGTCCTGAAACAGAACACATGTGGACAGATGTGCAGGACAGAGCTGTGGAAAAGAGCAAAAGTTTGATTTATGTCTACAGTAGAGCTGAGTAAAGTGTTCTCATCTGGTACTGCATATTATGTCAAAATGTAATTTAATTTTGACTGCATTCAAGAAATCTTTTCTCTACATTTATCTTACTGTAGTTTTTTCCATTCAAAGAATGAGAGCAGTGTTCTTTCTTACAGCTTTGTCACTCACACATTTTAATGCCTCAATACTCCATAAAACTGAACCATAATTTCTCATTTCAGTTATTTACAGTCTTCAGAAAAATATTCTAAAATCATAGATACTGTGCTGCTTCCTCCAGTTCCTGTGTCTCATACAAGTAACAGGTTGCTGTTCCTCTTGTGTTTTTCCCTCTAGGTACAGTGTCAGTCGGCCAGTAGAGACACACATGTCAGGATCATCCAAAAACTTGGCATCCCATGCAAAGGTCAGTGTTGCTCTGCTCCTGTCACTGGTTAACTGGCTAACTAGTCTGTGTTAGTGAGTCCTGCAGCCGGTCACACGTGGTGGGAGCGTTTCCTTTGAACAGTTTCACCACATCCACCAGATTTTATATTCTGCTTCCCTTGTCTCTTCATAGATGGGGTCACTGAGTGAAATGCCCACATCCGTCATCTCCAAATCACTTACTGTACAGTTGTACTGTCTTCCCCTTTGTTCATCCCCTTTCTCAGGGAAACAATACCCATCTCTTTAGTCTACAGTTGTGGATAACTTCAGGGAAACCTGTTCTGTTGTTCTCAGAGATGCATTCAATCCTCCGTAGTCCCTTTTGAGCTTGGGGAAGGGCACGTTTTCCTAAAGAATCTTACACACAAGCTTATGCAATGTGTACTCACTTTCTATTCTAATCTTTTCAGAAAACAGAAAGCTGGCTTTACAGATTTCTCAGCTGTTCAATTTAGCTGGAAAATTATCTTGTCCTGAGTCTATAAATTCAAGCAACCATTTTAAATATATAGCCGATAATTACTGGTTATCCACGCAATCTGTACCATTAACAATACAGAAATGTATTTATATCACTCTGAAGAACATTTATGTAATAACAGAAAACACAAAAATGATTACAGTCCTCATCTCCCTAGTAACCTGACCAGTGAACCCATCGCTGTTTTCTGCAGGAGAATATAGTCCCTAACCCTCTTGCTAAAGAAGAACTGAACTTTTTGGCCAGGCTGCTGGGAGGTCTGGAGGTCAAGAAACCTGGTGGCAGTGAGACAGGATTTCGACTGAATTTGTTCCCAACCGACGAGGAGGAAGAGTATGCTCGAGTCCTTCTTGGTTTGGGGTTTGTGATGTGGTGCCATGTGGACAGCCCTGGAGACTAAAGCTGGCCCTTAACAGCTTTAGGCACAGAATAGCAGGGGTTTTAGCATTTTATTATTATGGTCCAGATGGTCCCTACAGGAACAAAAGAGAAGCAGTTTCCCTGGCTTGACCTTTTAATTAAGGCCGGCGGCAAGGAGAGCTGTTTCCCTGACTGGTGTCTCCTGTGCTGGCCGGCCTTCTGCTCCCTCCAAGTGACGCTGGCAGTCAGCAGCAGGTGATGACCTGTGTGTAGTTCTGTCCCGTGGAACAGAGCCATCCCTTCAGCCCTTTTAGCTCTCTTCTCTCCCAAATACATCTACGTATTTCAGAGGTCAGAATATAACCAATGGGGTTGATGAGACTGACAGGCTTGAACACCATAGCCCACTCCTGGCAGGGAGCACAAGGGTAGAGGGTAGGGAGACTTTTTGTTACGTGATTTCTGCAGGATATTTTTACCTACTTTTAATCTCAGCTACAGAGATATTCCCGCTGTTCTACTTGTAGCATAAAGAATCTAAGACAGGGAAAAGTCCAAACTGGGTCAATACATTAATTTGCCTAGTAGGAATAGGGACGTTGTCCTGACTTCATGCCTACAGGAGACTCGTGAAATCGGATTTTTATAATTTACTTGTATGTCTTCATGAGATTAAGCACTCTTTTCATGTTTTTAATCAAGACATGCTGCATTGACTAGACCAGAGGAGTTATCTTACAAGGTTATCAACATAGAAGCCACACAGGTACGTACAGTATGTTTCAGATCTTTGCTTCTCATCATTCCTGCCTTGCTAAGCGCCGAGTTTCACCCAGAGTAGGAACTTAAAAAAATACATTTTTTCCCTACTTCAATTAAGCTCATAAATAAGCAATGGCACTATTTGCTGCCAAGCCTGTGGATTTGGTGACTAATTAATAAGAGAACCTGAAACCTGACAAATACTAGAGCAAGTTTTTAGCTGCAGAGGATGGAGACCTGGATCATTTGCCTGCTTGCGGTTACAGCCTGGCGCCAGCAGCCCTTTTTAAAGGGGCTCACGGGCATCATCGGGCAGTTGGGCACGTCCCAGTACAGCCCAGTGCCCGGGGCGGTGCCGGTCCCCGCTGCGGGCGGGCCGGCGGGCTGAGGCGGTGTCTCTCCCGCAGGAGCTGGGGCGGCGGGCGGAGCTCTCCCGCATCCTGGGGGAGATGGAGGTGGCGGAGCCGCGCCCGCCCAGCGCCGGGAAGGGCGAGGACCTGCTGGCGCTGATGGACGGGCTCTGAGCGACATTAAAGGCCTACGCACAGCCCGGCTGCCGACGGGGACGGGGACGGGGACGGGGACGGGGACGGGGACGGGGCGGGCGGGCGGCGGGGCCGGGGCGGGGCGGGCGGGCGCAGTGCGCAGGCGGGGCCGCCCCTTCCTGCCGCCGGGGAGCGCGGGTGAGTGTGCGAGGGGGGGGGAGGCGGCGGGTGAGCGTGCAAGGGGGGAGCGGCATCGGCGCACGGCCGTGCAAGGGGAGGGGGCGGCGGGGTGCGTGTGCGGGGGGGGGGAGGGAGAGCAAGGTGCGTGTGCAAGGGGAGGAGCGAAGCGGGAGAGTGCGATGCGAGGGGGGGTGAGCGTGCAAGGGGATGGTGGCAGCCTGTGAGTGTGCAAGGGGATGAGGCAGCTGCACAGAGGTGTGCAGAGCGGGAGGAGATGGCGAGGGGAGGCAGCGTGTGGGTGAGCGTGCAAGGGCAGGAGGACGGTTTGTATGTGCGTGCAAGGGGGGGCACATGGAGAACAGGAGAGAATGGTGGAAGGGGGCGGGGTGCAAGTGAGTGTGCGAGGGGAGCAGGGAGTGAGGGCCCCAGTGTGCAAGGGGGAGCACATGGTGAATGTGAGTGAGACTGGAGAGGGGCAGCGTGCAGATGAGTGTGCAAAGGGTGGTGCATATGCATACAAGTGTGCAAGGTGAGGAGGGTGGGTCTCCCCAGCGGTGAGGAGGCAGGCGCCAAGCTGGGGCGCAGCACGGTGTCTCCCTCTTCCCCGCCGCAGCTGCGCGATGGAGGTCAGTCACTCCGTCAAGGAGCGCACCATCGCCGAGAACAGTCTGGTCATCCTGCTGCAGGGCCTGCGTGGCCACGTCACCACCGTGGACCTCCGTGACGAGAGCACGGCCACGGGGCGCATCACCAATGTGGACGCCTTCATGAACGTGCGGCTGGCCGAGGTGACCTTCACGGACAGGCAGGGCACGGTGTCCCACCTGGATGAGCTCTTTGTGACCGGCAGGAACGTCCGCTACGTCCACATCCCCGACGAGGTGGACATCAGGGCCACCATTGAGCAGCAGCTGCAGGCCATCCACAGGGTCCGCTACTTTGGGGGCCGTGACAAGGGCAGGAAGGAGTTCCCTCGCACCAAGCACAAATGAGCCCCCAGCGCCGCCTGCCACAGGGCCAGGATGGACCTACCCCTTCCACCGGGCTGCCAGCTGCCTCCGCACCTCACCCCAGACTTCTTGCCCAGGGACTTGGGCTCTGCTGATCCCCTGGCTGGTGCCTGTGGGGGAGCAGGTTTATTTTTTTTGTAATGAATAACCCCGCTTAAAAGGGTCTGTGATCTCTCAGCTTATTTCCTGTTCCATTGGCAGCTACTCCTGTCCCTCCTCTGATGGCCAAACAAAGCCCTTGGGGTCAAAGTCGCAGCCAGCCTGCAGCTTTGCCTTCCCATGCTCACAGAGTCTGGGCCCCTGCTGCTGCTGCCATCGCCGCCCACAGGAGCCGGAGAGGCTGGTGCTGAGCTGGGGGGGGGCGCTGGTTGTGGTCTGTCCTCTCGGCTTCCTGCTAGACTGAAAGCAGGAAGAGGGTGAGACAAGTGTCCATCCAGAGCAGAGCTGAGCTGGGAGGGGAAGGGGCAGCGCTGTCTGCTTGGAAAGGCACGAAGATGCTTTGTCCAGGACACGGGGAACGCTGCTGCTAGCTCCTTCGCTTCCCCGCTCCTCCATCACCCCCAAAGCTCTGCAGCGCTTCCACAGCCCGCTGCGCCTCAGCCACGAGCACTGCACTGTCAACAGCTGACTTCATCCTCCCTCTGCTGGGATCCCTTTGTTACCCCGCGCCGTCCGGCCTCCTCCGAGACGGAGCTCGGTGGCTCTGCCCTGGTGTGTGCGATGTGCACAGCTCTGGGCCCGGTCCCCTCGCTGGAGCGATGTGCAGCCCTGAGCGCCGCTGGGGTGGAGGCGGGGGGGGATTTTTAAGAGCTCTATCCCACGCGTCCCTACAGCGGGCTGGTGGGGCCGTTTGCCTGGGCGCCAGGGAGGGGGCGGGGGCGGGGGCAGGAGGGTTCTGTGGGGAGGCTGCGGACGAGCCTGGGGACCAGCGTGCTGCAGGCCCCCCGGCCCTCGCATCCACCAGCCCGGGCTGGGCCTCAGCCTGGGCCTGGGCCTGGCTGGCGGGAGCGGGGCCCGTGGCGCAGCGGCCCATGGTGCCAGGCCTCAGTGGGCGGGGCCCGCCGGGAAAGCACCCTCCTTTCCGCCAATCACGGTGCGTTCGAATCTCCCGCGTGCCCACCAACCCCCTTGGCGTCCAGCGCCGGCCAGAGCGGGAGCCAATCAGCGGAGGGAGTGATTCCACCTCAGCCAATCAGCCCTCGCTTCTTGCATCCCTCTCGTCTCCGCGCCTCAACCAATCAAAGTCTGCCGCAATTATCCCCTTCCAGCCTCCGGGTTCTCCGCCAATCGCAGCCGGCGCTGGCTCAGCCAGCCAATCAGCGCCGCTTCTTCCCCGCCGCCATCTCTGCGGCGGCGCGGCTGCCGCCGGGAGGCGGGATGATGGCGACGGCGGGGGGCGGTGGCGTGTGCGTCACTTCCGCTGTCAGGTGGCCGCCGCCGCGGAGCGGAGCGGAGGCCGCGGCCGGGCGTGGGGCTGCGGTAGGCGCCGGCCGCCGCGCCGGCCCCGGGGCCATGGGTGAGCGGGGACGGGCAGGGGCGCGCTGGGGCCTGGGGCCGGTCACAGTCACGGTCCTGCTGTGTGAGGGGGTGGGCGGCCCGGGCACCGCGGGCGGGAGGCGGCGCCGCCGACAGCCCCGTCCGTGTGGGGCCGCGCCGGGCGCTGCGGGGAGTCTCTTCGTTCGTACTCATTCTGCGCCGGGCCCCGGCAGAGGCTTCGCCGCGTGGTCCCGGGTGCTCGGCCGCCCCGCGGGGCCTCTAGGGCAGCGCCCTCCTGGCTGGCGGCGCCGCGGCCGGGCCGGGCCGATGCAGCCCGCCCGCTGCCGGCACCTCGGAAGGGGCCCGGGAGAGACCGGGCGCTCCTGGACTCGCCCGTGGCGGCCGCCGCGCCGGTCCCCACGCGTGTGCCGCGGCCTCGGACCGCCGTGAGGGTCTCCGGGCCCCTCTGGGGAGCCTCCCCCCGGGGCGGCCCGGCGGGGCTGTGCTGCCGGTGCACCGGCCGCAGGCCGATCCCCGGTGGAGGGTGGGATCTGGTGCGGTGGGGCGGGTGTACGCGGCCGGATTTTAAAATGTCAGTTAGTGAAACTCCTTTGTCCTTTTCTTCCCTGCGGGAGCTGGGGGAGTTTGGGCTGTGTTGAGAGCGGAGCTGGTTTTGCAGTGCGCTGACACGCTCGGGGTTGCTGAGGGAGCAGACGGCTCCGGGCAGGAATGTCTTAACATAGGAGTTTTGGACCTCTGATCTGAGGAAGAGTCTCGTGTCTCGGCAGTGAGTAGTTGAAGGCTGTACCTCTAAGTGAGAATGAGTAAGACCATGAAGTATTACAGCTGGCGCTGGCTATGGAAACCTGTCCCGTCCTCCCTGTGCAAGCTCACCTGAAGAAGATAAGGAGGCACGCGGTGGGATTTCCTGCCTTCAGAACCTGTGTCTGTTACCTGTTGGCTGTGGCATTTAGGAGCTTCGCTGCCACAATATGTGGGAGTGTTAAAGGTCTCGCCTGCTGTGGGACGCAGCCCGTGGCACAGCACCTTTCCCCTGCTGCTCCTCTCCCTGTCACGGGGGTTTGGGGCTTGTCTTATTCCTGGCCAGCTGCTCCCTCCTCCCGCTGTGGCTGCAGATGTGCTGCACTGGTGTTGATGGTTCAGTTCTTTGCTAGTTTAGAGTCTTAATGTGTAGGCTTAGCATATACTGCTATGTGTAGGTGTGTGAGGCGTCTCGGGCTGTAATCCTGTGTCCTGAGGGAGGTAGAGAATCCGGAGCAGAGGCCGGTGCCCAGAGTGGTGGGGCTGAATTACCGTGGCTCTGCTGCCTGCCGCCGGCGGGACGACATGCTCCCTTCGGGTGGAAGGGACGCAAGTTGGGTGCAGGGGGAGGGTGATCAGGTTCGCAGGGTGCCTGCAGCCCAGGTGGGTGTAACTTGAGGGACGGGGCAGGGTGAGGCTTACCTGCTGGCAAACAGCCCCGGGCTGGTGGTGGTCGGGATGCAGGATCTCTTTCCCCGATGCTGGAGTGTTTGTGCTACATCCTTTTATTGTTTCTCTGTGGCATCCGTGCTGATGGTTTGGTCACATAATCACATTACTTAAAAGCACCCTCATGTTCAGCTGCTTTTTATCCTCAGGATATTACAGAATCATCTCCTCCTGAGGCCATGCAGAGGGAAGCCTTGTAGGTGCTCAGCTGGTGTTTGATTAAGGACAGCCCTATTCGTTTTGCCGGAACTGCCCACTGTGCTTAGCCTAAATAAGGGATGTGTCTGCAGAGACTGGGGGTTGCTCTGGACTTGTACAGTGTGTGCCTCACTCGTGCCTGGGAGATCTCCAGCTGGGAGCTCTTGCTGGACTGGAGGATGCTCCATGCCCCTTGTCATTTTCTATGTGAAACAGTCTTATTTTGTTAGTCGGGTACACATTTGTGAACTTACAGCATCTATCAGTGTGTGTTCACGCTACGAACAATAGTAACATTAGCATGGCAGTGCATGTAGGTAACTTAAATATACTTGTTTCCATCTAGTTAGGGCTAGATGAGTAGATTATCATTTAAAAACAGCAGCCACACCTCACTGTAAAGAAAGTGTCAGCACGTGTGTGAGTCATGCGATAACCTTTGTGCGCATGAGGAAAGTCCTGCTGCAGTGGATTTATGGAATATTAAGTGTACATAGTAACATAAGCTATAAAAGAGAAATAAAATCTTGTAATACAATACACATCTCACCTGATGGTGATTTTAAAGGTAATGACTGGCTGCCTTCACGGGAGCAGCCCAAGGTCGGGAACTCATGCACCGGGCTCTGTGCTGGGAGAGCGGTGCAGTCGCAGGTGCTGTCAGGGTGCTGCCGTTGGATTTCCAGGCTCTTTTCCTGCGCCGTGCCCCTGCCGTGAGGATGTTGGGCTGGAGAGGGGGTTTCCTGGTGGATGTGGCCGGAGCTTCAGTGTGAAAGGCTTAAGCTGAAGCTGGTGTTTATGTAACCAAACAGGGAACTCGCAGAGATGAGTCCTTGGCTATCTCATGTGTTGATGCATCAGAAGGGTTTAAAGAAAGCCCAGCTTGTTGCTTGCTTGCACTGTAATTGCGTTGCTGGAATCCTGTGCTTCAGAGTTTCCTGGGCTGCCTGGGGGGGCGCAGGAAAGAATTTGCTTTCCCTGATGTATGACTTGGCCTGTGGAAGCCTTTTTTTTTGTACCTGAGAAGTTGGAGACTGGCCACAGGTAGATGTGGGATGTGGGCAAGGTGTACTGGGGTCCCTTTTAGCACTGTGGCCTCTCAAGTGCTGGCTGTGCCTTGCTCACGTACCAGGGATTAAACTAATCAGCAGGTTGGGCTGAGCAAGGAGATTTTCTAGTGGGTCGCTTCAGCAGGGACTGCCAGAGGTGTTGGTGTCTCCCAGCTAGCGAAGCACAGCTCGCTCCATGAGTTCACGCTTTACCAGGTGCTTTCCGATGGCGCGGGGGTGCCCCAGCCCCTCGAGCTGTGCCTGCGCCTCAGGATTCTTCCTTCTCAGAGAAACTCTGCGTCTGGTTTTGAACGAGCTTGTCGCTAAGGGAAGAAGCTTGAATGAGTCTCTGCACGTTTCCAAGAAACCTCTGAGTCAGGGCTCCTCTGTTTCTGGAGAAGGCTTCCCTTCCCGGAAGGGCTCACGCAGCGGTACATGGGCTGCACTGGTGGCTCTGAGTCATCTGATGGGCTTTTTTTTTTATTATTACTTCTCTTACAGAACAGTTAAACTTCCGAAGCCTTTGGTAAAATTAATGTTCCTGTATAGTGAATCTTCGAGGGGGCTGCCCCTCCTTCCCGCACGCCTGCTTTGCTTGGGATCTGCCCGGCAAACGTTCCCTGTAATCCCCCAGCCAGCGACTCCTCCGCAGGCCCGGCTGATCTGAACTCCGCCTGTTCTCAGGGAAGCTTTTCCAATGGGAATCGAGCCTCTGTCCCTGGGAGCGCTGATGACTCGGTCTGAGCTGTCCCCGGCTGGGTTTGCCCGGGGAAGGTGTGTGGCAATGCTCTGGGATTGCTCCTTCTCGCAGCGATACCGACCTGCCTGTTCCCGTGCCGGGAAGCCAGACCATACTCGGAGTTTTACTCATTTAATGTTAGTGTTCATGTAGGTTTTTAGGTCATGTCCAACGTTGCTTCTTGTGAGCTGGAATTTGCCGTGAGCCAGGCTTAAATGTGAACTTTGATTAATCATCATTGATAAATACTGCCCAGTGTGTTATTTAGGTGGTAAAAGGTGCAGCCTGATATTGCTGAATTCTTTTAGCTTCATTTTTGCAAAAGCTGAGGCCTGTGCTGGCTGGGAGGAGAGCGGACAGGGTGAGCAGGACAAAAGCCCTTGGACCGGGTCTCCAGCTTCATCCCAAATGCTGCAGCACTGGCGCCCAGAAGAGAAAGCTGGGCAGAAATGCTGCTGCATTGGGTGGCAGGTCGTCTTCCCTCTGGGGCAGGAGACGGATAATTCACGAGTACAGAGCAATACCGTGCTTCCCTGGGCGGCGGAGCGCCTGGTGGGCCCGGCTGTGGTGCCGCCTCTCTGCCATGGAGGCTTCGGGCCCGGTGATGAAGCCCGCGGGGAGCAGTGATTCATTTGTCCTGTGCGCACGCCCGAGCCGGCAGCTGGCAGCCCTGCCTGCGACTCCCGCGCAGCCCTGTCTTGTTTCCACCTGCAGCATTTCCAGGTCAGGAGCAACAGGCGGGTGTTGGGTGCCGGGTGCTGGCGGTGCGGTGAGCGGGTGCAGCCGCAGCTCAGCTCCGTCGGCTGCCGGGGAGCTGCTCCGTCATCTGCTGCGCTCCCGGGGGCAGGTTTCCCTTCATGGCGTGAGCTCCTTGCTGAAGGAGCTCGTCCTCGATAGCCGGCAGACACTGGTGGGCTCCGTCATCTGTTGTGGGTTCCCAGCTCACCCCGTTGCCTTACTCGCAGAGATCAGCTCTCTTGTAGCAGCGGGGTAGGACACCCACGCGGCTGCCGGTCGTCGCACTAGAAAGTGTAAATACCAACTAACTTGTTTTGTCCCCTTGTTGCAAGATAAAACAACAGAGAACATCGCGGAGGTTGTATCAGCTGCTCCAGTGTCTTGACTAGTTTCTGTGCTGCTGAGTAATCCTGTTAACGCCCCAAAGGTGCTTTTTTTTTTTTTTTTTTTTTTTTTTTTTTTCTCCTGCTCCAGCTATTAGCTGTGGCTGCTGGACTGCGGGACCCGCTTGTTCTTTGAGATGAAAAGGGCAGTTTGGCAGTTTCCTCTTCTCTTGTTGTTCTTTGTTGTTATGCTGGGCACTGGAACATCATGCAGTAATTCAGGAATTAGACAATTTCCTCAAGCTACGTAATTAAAACGCGTTACATGTAGGTCTCCAAAATTATTTGATTAATAATTCTATTAATAATTCTAGCACAGTAAGAAGCTTTGGACACTTCTCCAGTAAGATGTTGATACATTGCATGGTCCACATTAAAATTAAGTAATGAATTTTTGTGCTAGACTTGTAACTTCATTGTCTGTGTGAGAGGGACCATTTGTGTTACAGATGGTGGGATGGGGAGCGGGGGTGTTTTGATTCAGTTTGTACAGTTTGGGTTTTGGGGGAGGGGGCGGTGAACCCACCACATCAGTATCTAACAGGCCTGTCCCTAGGATGGACTGTTTTAAAGGATAAATTTGTTTTTGTTCCGGTCCTTTGTAGAAATGTTGGATGCTCTCTCTTGAGACTGATCCTTCTGATGTTACAACTATTTTTTTTTTCTTTTTCAGTCTTAAGAATTGGAAAGTCCCGGCTGTCTGTGGGGCTGCCTTGTAGACAGAGGCACTGCTGCAGGGGTTGGGGGGATGCTCTTCACCCTTATGAGGCTTGCCGCCTCTCATGGAAATATTCTAAATTCTCAACTTTGGGCTATTTTAACTCTCAGCTGCGCTGCAGCGTAACCAGTTTGCGTGTGGGACTCCACTTACTGCTTATTTGCCCTCTGCTCCTTGTGTGAGAGGAGGCAATCCTTGTGCGATGCAGTAATCCCCTCTTGTGCGCCCTGAGCGAGCCTGGCCCGGGGAGGCTCGGCTGCTCCGGTGGCAACGGCTGCCACTGAGAAGAAACATGTTTGCTGTTGGGACGCGTTAGCTGGAGGAGCAGCGATGCTGCCGGCGTCCCTCCAGCTGAGCTGTGCGGGGCTGGCAGGGCTCCTGTGCCCAGCGCGTGGCCGGGGACGCAGCGAGGCCGGGGACGCTCGGGGGCCCACGGGTGGGATGGCAGATGGCTTCGGCGCACTGCTTGTGGGACGGGACCCCCACTCGCAATGGGCCCCACTCCGGGTCTGAGCACTAAGGGCTGCCGTGGCCTCGCGTTGCCACTTACAGCTGTGGAGTTGTTTTAAGCCGTCCGGTTTATTAATGGCTTTTGTCTAAAACTTATTTAAAGCTTGTTCTTCAGGACGTAGTTCAGCTGTTGGTTTCTGAGCAATACCAGCTTCGTGTTGCGAGTACTTTTAGCAGTGAAGCCCCTTGAAATCAGAGCTCTGTATCAGCCCAGCTCAAGCTCAGCTCAAATGAATTTGCAGGTGGAAAACACCGGCTGGCTCGGCAGGGATGGGGAGCCTCCTACATTGCTGGTTTTGTTTCCATAAACCTTGTCTCAAAATGCTGGTCTTAGCCATATGCCTAGTGGATAGCCACTTGTTCTGCGGGAGGCGGGCACAAGGAAGCCCATGCCCTTTTGACCATTTTTCTCGCTCTGATTGGGGTTACGCAATGTGCAGAAAAGGGAACAATCTTACTGCTTTTTCACAGCAGCTGCCCCCGGTTTTCTTCCCTTTGCTCTGGGACCTTTCTTCGATCCAACCGTCCTTCCTTCCAGTCTCTGAGGAATCCGAAGTGCTCATGTGTAAACCCTCTGGGTGCTGCTGAGAGCCCCTGAGGTTTTTGGTGGGCTCTACTACCCTTGTGATGCGGCACGAACTGAGCAGGGCGCGGGGAGATTGGGTAGACAGTGCCATGAGTGGCACAGGATTGTCCTTAATAGTTAAGTACCCATTTGTATTGGTGTTTTTCTCACTTGCTCTTACAAGTATTCTGTCACAGAGCTGTGATATTTAAGTTGGTGGATGTCCTTTAAGCACTGGTAGGGCTGGGGCACCTCCGCTCGCTCTCAGCGCCGAGACGACTCATACCGAAAGTGCTGGCTGGTGAGCGGGCTGCCTCCGCGCCGCCGGCACCGGTCTGCCTGACCGGCGCATCCTGCTGCCTAGAGCTGTGGCTCTCAACATCGTTCATCAAAGTATAAATAGCTGTGGTGCTTTAATTCAGAAAGGTCTTTAGCAGACTTCGCAGATCCCCCAGGACCAGGTGATAATACTGCATTGTGTTTTGAGTGGTGCTGGGAGCTTGGCTCCTGCATCCCAAACGTTCCTTGTGTATTTTTAAGTCGATCTAGCTGGATACTGGTAAAGTATTAAGAAATTGGATTAAGAAATGAGTAACACGTTAAACTTTAAGCACTTGGTAGAGGTGGTGTAGATTCAATTCTAGAGCGCCTAGATTTAAATCCTAAATTTCTCTTTTTAAATGGGACCAGATGAACTATTAAGCAGTAGTGAATTTGAGTTGAATTAGTTTGATTATTTTTTTTTAAGAGGCTGATTATAAATTGCGAAGAAGAATTAACTTGCAGTGGGGATTTGATAAGAGTAAAACTCAATGTATTCTTCTTTGTCATTTGCAGAAATCATTCTGTTCAAGTCCAAACTTTAGGCATTAACTCTTACTGTGATTTAAAAATTGCTTCCAGTGGTGAAGATTCTGTTGTGGCAGCATTGCTAATTTGGGTGTATTTAAGATACTGTTAAAAACAGGCAAGCTAGAGGTTGAAATGGAGAACATGTTTGTTTCTGCTCTGAAGGTCTGTCTCACATCACAAAATGCCTTTTGAGATCATTGACGCTTGTATTTGTCTTGCTGCACAGGGCCATGCGTCTGTGACTCTTTGGGGACTGAACTTCAAGAGCCCTTTTATTCTCTCACGTGATATCAGGAGCTTCAGGACTTTTCTAAGCCAAAATAAACACAGATGTTTCAAGCTGCAGAAGTTTTGGTGCATACCACGTTATCGTAATCAAGAATAATCCAGAACCACAGCATCAAGTGTATCTCGTTTCGCATTACAGAGTCCTCGACCTTTCGACCATCCAGCCTTCTCCAAGGTGATGACTCCTGTCTCCTGAGACGTTGGAAAACCTAGTTTGGAAGAAGAGTAAAGATACAGTTGATGCTGAACTACGTGAGTCCTCAGATTATTTTGTTTACGATAACGCCGTTCGCACCAGCGATTCCCATCCAGCCCGGATTGCACAACGGTCATTATCTCAGAGTTTCTGTGCAGTGGGGTTTCTCCAGTGGAAATCTTACTCATACGTTTCCAGCAGGGATGACGATGTTGCAAGGAGTGGAGAATTTTATGAGGCATAGTCAAATATTAGGTCAGGGATGCGGAATGAACAGAACAAGGAGCGTATGGGGCTCAGGACTCTGTTCTGTTCAGCTGGCCGGGCATGGTAACGCTTCAGTGTTGGAGATCTGAGTGGCTGGTGGAAGCCGGGAGCGCAGGGATGCGAAGGCTGCTGGAAGGCTTCTCGCCTTATCTCTCGTGCTATCTCCAATCTTGGTGACAGGTACTGCAAGATGAATTAATGCAATGAGATCACGCTTGTGTCCACAGAAAGGGTGGGACTGCCAGAGGGTAAACTTCATTCAAAGTATGGTGATTTATCATAAGTCTCTTACGTGGTGAAACGCTGGGACTTTTTTAAAACAAATAAGTACAACCCAAAAATATTTTCCCGGTCTGCTGTAGTAACCTCGTAGGGAAGGCTGGCAGGGCTTGGTTTTGACTTGCTCAAGAAAATGGATCTGTGCTTAGTTCCAACTCTCCCCCACCCCCTTAAAAAAAACCACTTTGAAATGTTAGAGTGTGAGCATTTAATGTTTAGATATTTGTGAAAGTCTTTGAAACTATTTTCCAAGAGCTGAGGGTGAATAGGAGGTGTATTGGGAACAAAACTTCAGTTTGCTGGAGCTGATTGATGCTTGCTGTGAGCACGCAGCAGGGGAAGGGTAGCTGGGCAGCAGTCACGGGAGGTTCTTTTCCTGCTAAACTGAAACAAGACTTTCCTTTGGGGAAGGAGTGTTTCAGTCACAGAGGCTTGAATTTATTTGGCCCTTTAGGTATTGGTTCTGCAACACCGCCTCAAATTCTCTTTAGATTTCTGAGCAGCAGAAAATGCATGTTGGAAATCGGATTTTCTGCAATACCTGAATAAGTAGGAGTTAGTTGGGCTTTTAGTTGTTTGTGCTGGATTGTAGTGGTGTGTGAACCCCGAATACTTGGACGCAAAGCATGAGACTCCTATTTAGTAGATGAAATTGTTCTTTGCATGGAGTGGTGGTGCAAAAGAGCACAGGTACTGGCACCACAGTGTTTCCTTGCATTGGAATATCCGTTAAAGGCAGGTAACAGCGTGTTAATTCCAAACAAAGCATCACTTCCTGCACGTGGAGACTCAAGTGACGGTTTTATATGTGGGACTCAAATTTCAGCTGCATCGGATGTAGATAGATGGAGATATAATAAAAAGGTTAGAGCCTAAAGAGGTAGAAAGAGAGAGGAAGGACTTATTTTAACCCTAAAAATACACTTTTGGAAAATCATTGTTAAACTAACTGACTCTCACAATAACTGGCATGCTTTAGTCTTCCGTGCCCTTGCTGGAAAAGGTGAAAGATACTGTTCATTTTTATGGTCGGTTTTGTGCATTCTTGGCTGTCTGAGGAGCAGACTCGAGCCTTCCGAGTTCCCCGGCGGGCTGGCTGCAGTGCCCGGTGGGAAGCCCTCCATGGGGGAATCCACAACAGTCCATAGGCTGAATCAGAAGTAGACACGCATCCAAAAGGATAACTTAGACATTTTCTTTCAGAGTTTTTTGGAATATGTTGATTTGCAAACTTGTTTTTGCTGTAAAACAAGCTTTAATTATTTTGACTTGTTCCCACTATGTCTCTCAAACAACCGTTCTAGGAAATGTTGCTTTGAATAATGAGGCTGATTTATACCTTCAAAAATGCATTAAGCCTCCAACCCACAACTGGTCTATCAGTAATGAGCCATAGATTTTTTTGTAGAAACACGAGTAGGCAGAGACACGAGTGCATCAGGAGGTGAAAGCCTTCCAGTATGAAATAAGGGATAGTATAAGAAATTAGCTCAGTTGCTCATCAGATGTGATCTTCTTTCTCTTTCAAGAGCCAAGGATGAAGCGGCGAGCATCAGACAGAGGAGCTGGGGAAACATCCACTAAGGCAAAAGCTCTCTGTACAGGGATTTCTGGAAATAATGCCAAGAGAGCGGGCCCTTTTATACTGGGTAAGCAGAGAGGGTTTTCTTTGTTGGTTTTCAAGGTAGCTACTGATTGCAAAACTGAAAAGAAAAGGCATTATGAAATGAGGCAAAGCAGGTGTGTAATTTAGCGTCTTACCTCAGAGTGCGATTCACTTGTAGCAGAGCAGCAGCCCTTGGAGGTTCTGCAGCTAGTCAAGCTAAGGAGGTTTGTAATGTTAATACAGCAAGGCAGGTGCGGCTTTTAAGATGAATATGAACCCTTGCTCTTCCCTTTTTTTTTTTAAACCACATTCTTAGACTTTGTTAAAGAGCAAATTCATTCGGGGGGGCTTTTTGGTTAGAGCACTGGGGAGGTGTTCAGCCCTGCTTGCTTTTGGAATATGCTGTCTAATTAGCATGAAGGCAACTTAATGCAGTAGTGGTCACTATAAGCAGTTTGTGCCAAGGCAAGACCGCTCTGCTACCTTTGAGAGCTGCTAGAATAGTTGTTAGTTCAGAACTAGTTCTATAAACTGTCAAAAACATGATGCGCTTCACAGTGGAAACCAATGGATAATTAACTGGAAGCCGATTGATTTAAACTGAAGAGTGGACACTGTATATTAACTTGAAACTTGGGCTAATCCACATACCTGAGCAGTCCCTGCAGAGGTGGCAGTTGGGTTCAGAGGTGTGGTAACAGCAGTTGTCATGGGTGTTGCTAGTAAATGTAGGAACCTTATGGTTCAGGCATGCAGAAATTTGAATTTCTGAAAACAGCTGTGCCATGTGTGGGCTTTTGTTAAATGTTTCTCCAGTGAACAAATGAAACGTTGTCCAGAAAGGTTTCAGAGTTCAATGGCCCCCTTTTTTTTTTCTTTATATCGTAATTTGTGGAAACGCATTTAGTCCCCTGAAAAAAGGGAACTTACTTTAAACTAATGTAAACTGCGTGACACTTGCATACTGATGTAACCCTGAATTAGTCATTGCTGCTTAAAGGAAAACAAGTCTGTTTTTGCTTTGTGCTGTTAGGTCCACGTTTAGGTAACTCCCCTGTGCCAAGTATTGTTCAGTGTTTGGCAAGAAAGGATGGGACAGATGACTTTTATCAGCTAAAGGTAAGCAAACTTCAGAGCTCTTTAACTTGAGCTCTGGCGACAGAAGCGCTTGCAGCAGTGTGTGGTGGAGGCTGTGAACCAGTGCCCCGTCGGAAGCGGCAGCTGGAACTTCCCCTCAGTGGGGCAGTTCTGCCAGGGATTGGTCTGGTGTCGAGATTAGCCGTGAGACGAGAGGCCTCTGTGGCTGCTGTGCAATGCTCTCTTGGAGCCCTCTGCTCTGCTGTGCCTGAAATGGGGATGGCTCTGGTGGGGAAAAAAATCACCTGGGATATTTGCAAAAAGCCACCTGAGCCGCTTTTCTGTGTTAATCAAGCTCATGCCATGCATTCTGCACAGGCGTTAGTTCAGATGGGTTTGTGGCAAGTACGCAAACATCAGAGTAATTACATCAGCTGTTAAACACATGTGAATACCTAAAATGTGAGAGGTTTGGGGGCATTTGTTTTTTTGTGGGAGCTGTAAAGGTCTTTTCCCTCTTCCTGAAGATTCTCACCTTAGAAGAAAGGGGTGATAAAGGAATAGAAACCCAGGAGGAACGACAGGGCAAAATGCTGCTACACACGGAGTATTCTCTCCTTTCCCTGCTCCACAACCAGGAAGGAGTGGTTCATCATCACGGGCTCTTTCAGGTACAGCTGGTCACCATCCGGGTTGGGGGAATGCCAGTAATTGCTATTGGCTTGAGCTGCTTTTGTTTGATGTACGGTTCGTGCTGACCCCGTTCCTGTGTGTAAAGAATTACCAGCACACCGCTGAGGTTAACTGCTGCCACTTCAAACAAACAGGTTTGTGGCAGGGGCTGTTGAGAGTTAAGTGGGATGTAACGGGGTTCGGGAATTGGAAATGTGAGCACATTCACAGATGGGACAGGTGCTCAGTAGTGTCCATTCAAGTAGGAGAACAACTGGCAAATTAGTTTGTGCCCATAGAGCATCCCTTAGAACTGCATTTGTGCTTTCCAGTCTCTGTACTGTTTTATGATGACTTAGAAGAGGGCACAAATTGCCAAGAAACTGTTTCAGCAAGTTAAACTACTCAGTGTGCTGATCAGTGTCTCGTGTGAGTGAATTGCGCTGCTGTTAACACCTTCAGAGCTGTTCATCGGTGTGACGGGCTGGTAGGAATTGCTGGTTTGGGTGTTGGCATTGCCTTGCTTGCTGGTTAAATTTTATCAACAGATTTTCATTTGAGGCCATCTGTACTATGTCTTAAATAAGCCAGATGTCCAGCTCAGCTGTGTCCTGTTTAATGTTATGGAAGAACTGCTAATTGTGTCTTAAGATTTCTGTTCTTCTCATTACTGATGTGTTGGATCCCTGGTCTGTACCACCGTAGAGTTTTTCTAGGTTTTATTTAAAGGGGGTGGGTGGGGGGGGGTGTATAAACAGTATCAGTGCTGACAAACAGCATAGACTTTCTCTGGCTTCATTAAGTAGAGATCATGTATCTTCTTTTTGAAATCCCGACTCGGGGCAAAGATCAAGCACTGTGATTGCATTTGCTTATTTTGAGATCACCGTGTAGTTATTTATTCTCTAGTACTCTGTAAGTACATATGCCCAGATAGCTTCCCTGAACTATTGCTCATTTGTTTGCCTCCCTGCAGGACCGAGCTTGTGAAATTATAGAAGATCTAGAAGCCAACAGAATGGTCAGAAAAATGAAGAAGCGCATTTGTCTTGTGTTAGACTGTCTCTGTGCTCATGATTTCAGTGACAAAACAGCAGATCTGATCAATCTGCAGCATTATGTCATTAAAGAGAAGAGACTCAGTGAGCGAGAGACGGTAGTGATATTTTATGATGTGGTACGAGTGGTAGAAGCATTACATAAGGTAAGATCTTTGTTATCCCTTGCAGTGCTGGAAGGCTTAGTTTTCCCACGTTAGTATAATAGATGTTTTAAAACAACATCCTTGTGCAGGCAGTGGCCGGGTTACAGAGGATGCATGTTTCAGCTGTTTCCCTGTAATAGCGTTCTGCGTAAGACCTCAAGCCATGAAAGAGCATTCCCTTCCCCTCCCCTCAAGTTTCTTGATGATAATGTAGCATTTATTGACTGTGGAGAGGGGCCAGCTGGACTAAATGCTGATCAGGTGAGCGACAGCATTAGTAACCTCAGAAAGGGGTGGCTGAAGAGGAGAGCAGAGGCTAATCAAACACAGGAAACACTTCAAGCTATTTCCGTTTGAAGCTAAATAAATCACAATGTAAGAATTGATTTCTGAGATCGGAACCTCAAGCTACGAGTTTGAGATCAATGAACTAGAAATTACGGTAACAAAAATAGATTCTGCCGATGATTGACTTCTTACCCTGTGACGAGGGACACCCATCCTTCCTCGGCAGGGCAATGAAGCATGTATCTTTTGAGGAAATGCTCATCATATTGGTCTTACTGAGCCTGGACACTTAACTAAAACTAAGAAGCCTGAAACTTAAGTCTGTCTGTGTGTTCAAAGTAGCGAATTTGCCTGTTCTGTCCTTCTGACCAGAATCAAAAATCAAGGGCACAAAGTACCCAGGATGCAACCTGACTTGAAACCTGGATCTAGGTTATTTCTGAGGATGAAGATGACGTGATTTCAAAAGATACTTAGTGCTTTTGTCAAATTTATACTTCTATAACAAATATGCCTTTGCTTATGTTATGTTATATATTTTACAGAAAAATATTGTGCACAGAGACTTGAAACTAGGAAACATGGTGCTAAACAAAAGGTAAGTCTGCTGGAGAGCTGCTCTTCTGGCAGTTGTCTTACATTTCTTCCCTGGAGCAGATTTCTCTTAGAAACACAACGGAAGGTAGCGCTTGAGAGTGCTGTCGTGTGAGAAGGGCGAGGGAAGTGGAAGCAGGCTGCGCAAAAATACAAATCCAGTTCAGTTATATGTGTTAATCTCCAAAAATGAATTGAGCCCAAACTACATAGTTCACTCTTCCACGAAGCTTAGTGACCAAGGTCAGCACTTCTTTTTGGATTCTAACTTCTGAAAACTAAATTTTATAGTAATTCAAAAACCTGCAAGAGAAATGCTTATATATATTAAAAAAAAAATTAAAACGTAGTAAGAAGTTCTGTTCATGTAATTCACTTTCCATTGTGCTGAAGGAATTCCCAACACTGCAGGCTGTACTACAATCGCAGCAGTGTTCAATCTTTGACTGTTACACTGCTGTGTTTTTGCTAGCAGTAAAATATTTACTTATCTAAACAAAAGTTCTTCTGTCTGGTCTGTATTTGTGTTTGAAATAGCTTCCTTGTTCCCATTAGCTGGTTTGATGCAAGCCTCAGTTTATAATGCACTGACGTCCAACACGTCTTGGATGCCGTGCAGACGCAGGAGGGACCAGTCCTCCCGGTGCAGAGCGACCAGTGTCAGCGGGGCATGGGTTCAGCGCGAGTGAGAGGCAGCTGGTGGTCGCGTGCGCTTGGCTTGGTGGCTCCTTGGAGTTTTTCAGTTGTCTTGGGTTGTGTAGTTACTTAGTCGGCCAGCTAGTTCCAGTTGAGATACTCTGCTGTGTCCTTCAGTATTACATTACTGGCTAAATATTTTGTGCTAATTTTTAAGAATGAGTGGAATTCATTGTCTTTTCACAGTGTCTGTCTTTCTGTGGAATCAATAAACTGGAAGGCTTTAGGTCTGGAGGCTTCCAGAGCCTACACAGCATGCAGGTTCACTGTGGTCACAGCTTGCTGCTTTCTCCTCCCCAACGCTGTTTGAAAGCACACAGATTTTACCTGCTGAGGTTGAACTCCTTGGCTCCCCCCCAGCACACAGCAGATAGTGCTTTTCAGGGCCACCTGTAAATGTTTTAAGTCATTTCTAGAGCTGCTTTAAGATAAATCTCTTATCTACTGCTTGCTGCTTTGATTCTCCTTGCTAGGAAGAGGCAGACAAAGGTTGCTGCTTTAAAGGATCCACCCAGCGCTTCCCTTCTTTTCTGGGCAAAGTGTGTGGTGGAGCATCCCACTGACAGAGCTGCACACAGGGGCCCCCGCCAGCAGGAAGGGGGAGATATTTGAAGCTTTGTGAACACACTTGCCAAAGTAATTCTTTGCATCGCTCGCTATGTTTTTGGTTTTTACTCGCAAGCCCGTCAACTTTGGTGAGGGAAAACTGTAGCCTCTACAGCAGTGAGTCATGTGAAAGGGTGGGTGAGGCGTAAGAATAGATCACCATGGAGAGGACCAGTCATTCGGGCTGATCAGAAATGTTTGTTCTGTTCCAGCCCTGCTCACACAAGAGCCAGGTCTTTTCTGTTGGCGGGGGCGTGAAGGTAGCTGCTTATCACCGCAGAGTCCTAACCGGGCATGTAGCACCCTGGGCTGATGAAGATCCCTCAGACATTGTCCCCTGCGAGATGCAGACGTTAAAGCTTTGCAGGTTTTCCAATTAGCCAGTGCAGTAGTTGGATGATTATAGATTAGATCAAATTTCAGTGACTAAATAAAACCAAGCAACCCTGAACGCTTTAGTGTCCTTTAGAACATTTAGTCTTTTAAGTCTTCAACAAATCCTGCAAATTGTTATTCAGCCAGGGAAGTCTCTTGACAGTTGAAGCTAACACTTCTTAAACATGAGTCTGCCTTTCTTAATAATCAGCTCTCCATTGCCAGCCCACACTTGGTTTTATTTCACTTGTCTGTTAGATTTGCGGGAAGTGTTTCTTGGTTATTTTGACTGACTTAATTCATGCTCTCAGGCTCTAGTTGTGTAATACTTTTCAAGGATATAGAAATCTTCTAGATAATGTTTTTCTGCTCAGTCCTTTAAGTTGTACGTTAAAATCCAAAGTACCTGAGTGACACGAAAGATTTAATGTGGTAGTAATTTTGTAATGAGCTCACTTTCCCTGGAAAAATTAATTAATTGGAGCTGGCAATACCGTAGGGAAGTAGGGGTATCTTAATAGAGAGGTAGCGTGTACCTGCAGTTCTCACCTTTTCTGAAGTACTCGAATGTAGGAGGCTTTTGGGATGTTGGTTAGACTCGGTCTGTTCCGTGTACCTGCACGTGAAGAACAGTCCTGCAGATCAGGTAAGACTGCCCCAGGACTCCTGCTGTGGGACTGGGGGGTAACGCAAACGTGGTTGTACTGAATCTGATCAAAGGTCCTGTAACTCATCTGCTGGTGATGCTTAAGCAAACAGTGCACGGGGCGCAGCCGTGGGCAGTCCTTCTGTAGGGTATTTTCCCTCAGCTTCCAGAAAATGTTGTGTGGAGAAGATGCCTTTAGAGATGGTAGTTGGGAAGTAGGGAAGAATGAGCTGTTAAAATAAACTTCTGCTTTCTTAACACTCACGCCCTACAGTGCTCAGCAAGCAGGAAAGTGCAGATCCCGGTGCTGCTGGTGCCCGCGGGGTGCTGTGCCGCTGGCCGAAAGGCAGCTGTGTGGCTACAGGGTGGGTGGGTTACATGAGCCCCTGTGCTTACAGCCACGCTTACACGTGCCACTCACCTTGAATGTAGGCGTTGTCCGTAGCTGTAAAATAGATTCTTACTCCCTCTGTAAGAGTCTTGCAAGCCACGCTGACCGGTGTGGCATCCCTCCCTGTTGGGATGGAGTTGATCCTACAGCTCCGCTTGTCTTTTCCTGGCACTTCAGGTGTCCCAAAAGGCCCCACAGACAAACACCTCTGTTTTGGCATTAACTTCCTCTGTGCTGTGTGGCTCGTGCAGGATGGCGTGTCTTCACTGATCTCTTCTGACTCTTCCCCAGGACTCATCGAATAACCATAACAAACTTCTGTCTCGGAAAGCACCTCGTGAGTGAAGATGACCTGCTGAAAGACCAGCGAGGGAGCCCTGCCTACATCAGCCCAGATGTGCTCAGTGGTAGGCAAATCCCCTTCAGCCCCCGCACTTGACACTTGTTTCATTTATTTGTGGCTCTTGACAATAAATGAAAATCACCCACTTCTGTTCCCGTATGTAACTTGCCTTCTGTGAGAGCCTCTGAATTCCGGTACAATTATGACGCTTGGTCTGCTTTTTCCACCTGGGAAAGCATGGAGGAAAAAAGCAAGTGTAACTTTTTTCTTAAGGCTAGTCTGAACTTCAAAGCTAATTAAAAGCTCCCTGCCTGTTCCTAAGTAAGTCTGACTGCAGACGAGATGTTCCATTTCCCACATGTGAATCTTGTTCCCGAGGCCTCTCTTAAGCTGCAGGTGAATCTGTGGGCCTAAGAGGCAATTGTCCAAATCCCACCGTAATGTCAGTTTATTCCAGGCTGCACACTAAGAGGAGCAGCTTTTGCAACTGCTGCTTGCTTCCAGAAGGGAACGGCTGACCCTCTGGGCGGCTTCTGGGCCGACTGAGAGGAGTTACTTAAAAATAAAGGAATGATCGCAGCAGGCCAGACCAGCGGTCTGTTCGGGCTGTGTCTGGTCTGCAGCAGCCTGGCCTATGCCTTGTCTCCAGCAGAGGACTTCAGCAGAAATCTGGCGAAGAACAGCTTTCCCTAATGTCCTCCCACCTTTTAACTATTTCCAGCACACAGGGCTTTCGGAAGCAGATGTGCTTTCTGTCTGGTTGCTTCAGGAGGTTTCTCCGAACTCTGCTGCTGTGGTAGCTTTTGTGCGGGCAATAGCTGAGCAGGCAGCGGTTGCCCTGTTTGTCAGGGCAGTCACCAAGGCGTCACTTTGGGGGTTTTGCTCTCATCCAGGTGAGCTTGACTAGAGTGCCGAAAGGTGTACTTACAGTTGGGACTGTGCATCTGAAGTGTCTCTCTATAAGTCTGTATAGACTCCAGTTACCGTGCGTTAGCTCATGTTATGGAGTACTCCTTGTGAGCACAGATAAAATTCCCTTTGGATGGAGCTGAGCTGCACATGCAGTCCAAGATCATTCCTAATGCATCCCACCTGCCAAGGGTTATCCGTCCGCAGGGCTGTGCTAGCGTTTAGATGATGGGAAACTCCCTAAAACTGTGGATGGGAGGTCATCAGTGCCAGCTTTCCTGGACAAGTTGGCAGTACGTTGGGCAGCACCAGTTGCTGGTGTGCACATAGCCGATGTGAAGGCCACAATCCTACTGGTCACCACGTTTGTCTATGTGAGGATAACATCTAGAATACAGAAGACACTTCTGCTGGAGATTAGAGTTATTCATTTATGGTATCCCAAGCTATTGTATTTCAGAAATACCCTCAGAGGGAGCTAGTCTTGATCTTTCCGGACCCAGTGGACTCCCCTCAGTAAGTTTGTTGTCAGGTTTACAGGCAGCAGCAGTAAATGGAGCTGACCTCTTCTGTCATGATCTGCCAGGCAGGTTTAAGGCTGCTTCCCTCTTGGGCAGGACGAAGCCAGGAAGGGAGCAGAGGCAGGCGGGGAGGTGCAACATGTGTTTTTTGCAGGCCTTTCCTGTTCTGCAGGATATCCTGAGGCCCCTGTAACCAGATGGATGATATGAGCCAAATGCTCTGCAGGAGCTTGGAGCAGTTGCAGCTCAAGTGCTGGTGTCCAGTAAAGGCTGCATGGAGCTGCCCCTTCCCGCTGGGATGGGGTCCCCTTCTGTCCCGAACTTCAGCCCGGCTGCCCTCCCCACCAGCACAGCTCAGCTGCAAGCACCCGTGTTTCTTCTGAGGGCTCTCTCGGTGGTGGATTGACCGGCCCGTCTATAGGGCACACAGCACAAAGCACCCAACAGGCCCTCTTTGACTTGTGATGGCAGAGGCTGATCGAGACCCTGCAAGGAGCCTTACAGGGCCGCATCCTGCTGCAGCACCACCGGGAATGACCTTTGGGTGCAATCGCACTGCGCTCCAGCTCTGATGGCTCCACGAACAGCCCTTCCCCGTGGGGTGTCTGTGCAGTTCGAGCCTGTGCTCTTGAAAATGCTGTTCCAAAATGGTTCAGTCTGCAGTTCCCCTCCAAGCATTGAGGGAAAAGTTACTTGAGGACATTCCAGGCTTCGCCACCACCTTCAGACTCTGAGCATCTCTCTGTCTGTATTGCTAATGCTCCTGTGCAAGAGGAAGCTAAAACGCCCGAAGAATTAATCATTGTTTTAGGTCTCCAGGAGAAGCTGTCTTTTGCTAAGAGATAGCTTGCGTTTTATGGCTGCTGAAATGTCACCACAGGAAAAGCTGGAGGAGGAGGGAGAGGTGCCTTTTTTTGAGCATATAAAGCAAAGAATAATTAGTACAAATAACAAATGCTGCAGCAGTGACTCACTGTGTGAGTCAGAGGAAGTCATTCCCTCAGTCCTATGCTGCGGTACAGCACTGGAGTTTAATTTTTTGACCCTCGTGCATGCTGCTGTTCGCTGATGTATTGTGTGATTGAAGGGGCTTTCAAGCAGCGTTTCCATCGAGCGGATCCCAGGGTGTGCTGCGGCTGCAGCAGCTTTCAGGAATGCCTCCATGACGGGGAGGCACTTTGCTACGCCCTCTGCGGATTCACGGCAGGCTCCAGCGGCTGCGTGCGGGATCCGTCCTGGAGGCAGAGTCCCATCTCTATGCGCTCCGTCTGAGCTGAGTGTGGAAAGCCTTAATCTGCACTTCCAGGCGAATCTCCAGTGCAGCCGAGGTGGTGAGGCTGGTGTTAATCTTGGGCCGCTCCTCACCTGTGGAACACTTACTCTTCTCAGGATTTCTTTCCTGCCTCCCTGTGCCTTGTGTTCATGAGCCCTTAACTTCTCTCCTTTGTCTCGGGCTCAGGGCAAGGTGCATCTGTGGAGCCTGTGAGGCTCAGGGGCTCCCGGCGGCGACAGCCTGCAGGGATGGCGAAGGGGAGTGAGGGGCGAACTCCAGCACAGTACGCAGTGGCTCTGATTACTTGATTCTCCTCAGATCACATCAAGGCCTTTCAGCAGGGATAGCCCTGCCCTGTAGGGAAAGGGAAGGCGCCTGTATGGAGATGAACGGTGTCCTTAATCACAAAAGATGCGTCTATGAAGGAGGTTCTTAGTGTCTTGCAATAGGAGGTCCTGAGTGGTTTTGATTAGTACTTAGAAAAAAGGATCACATGCAGAGGTTGCTTCAGTGCCTTTACTGCTGGTGGTGGGCTGCAGAGGGGCGCAGTGTTGTGACGCCTGTTGCTTTTGTCTCCTTGCTCCCTGCAGGACGGCCGTACCGTGGAAAACCCAGTGACATGTGGGCGTTGGGTGTGGTGCTCTTCACCATGCTCTATGGCCAGTTCCCCTTCTACGACAGCATACCTCAGGAGCTTTTCCGCAAAATCAAGGCTGCCGAGTACACCATCCCTGAGTGAGTACAGCCTGTCCCGGGGAGGCCCTTCTCTTAGTGCCTGTGCGGGCGGTGCTCTGTGCCTTACTGGGACAGCCGGTGCTGGAGGGGCTTCAATCAAAGCCCCTGAGGGTTGCAGCAGTAATGAGAACAAAGACTGTATGCAGTAGACACCAAGGAAGCGGTAGCGGAGCTGGGACATCTTGTGCAAAGGTGAGAAAGGCCCCGTTCTGGAGGGACAGGGAATGAACCTCCTGGGTAATTCTGGGGTCTCTTGGTCAGAGCAGTGGTGGCTTTGCTCGTCCCTGCCCTGTGCTCCCAGCACGTCTGTCCTGCCCCTGCCCGCCTCGTGCACTCGGGCTCACCATGCGCTCTCTCTCCCAGGGATGGACGGGTCTCAGAAAACACTGTGTGCTTGATCCGAAAACTGCTGGTCTTGGATCCGCAGCAGCGTCTGACGGCTTCTGAAGTGCTGGATTCTCTCAGCTCCATCATAGCATCATGGTATGTGCGAGAGGAGAGAGACAGGAACATGGCTTCTCTGGCCGCAGGCTGTGTTATTCCAGCTGCAGCCAGGAGAGACTGCTGCCAAACAGGACACCAGAGGAGGCTCTGTGAGAACGGCAAAAAAGTGTTTAAATCCTGTGTCTAAACCATTGGTGTCTGCTGATGGTACAGCTGGAGCGGCCTGTACCGGTGCTTGTCACTGTGACCAAGGTTGGAGCCTGGACAGCAGTAATGTTGCAGAACAGTACTGCGGCACAGGAGGGCCTTTGCTGCTGTGCCGCCCTCATCCTCTCCGGATTTTTAAAGAAAGTCTAATGGTCAGGAATATCTTACGTGTACAAACAGATGCAGCCGAATGCAGGCACTTCCTGCAAGCTGGTAATTAGTGCTGCATGATCCATTCAGTAAAAGCAGGCATGAGATCTCTGGGGGGAGAGAGCAGGAGATGCCGGTACAGGTGGGGACACTACACGTGCAGGGTGGGGATGCCTTTTGAGGGTAAATCTGACTCCAGGACTGGCATGAACCAACTGGGATGAGATTCCAGTAGCACGCTCCAGTGGAAATGGATCCTAGCGGTGTTTGCTCAGTGCAGCCCTCTCTTGTCAGCCCCGTGACCTTCTGTCTGTGTGGCACAGCATGCCTGGGCAAAGTCCTCCTGCTGCCTGTTGAGTCAGCAGTGAAGTCTGTGATTTTTGGAGCTGTGGTTGTTTTCTCTCCTATCTATGCAAGAGTTAGAGTTCCACATCCTGGTTGCAGGGGGAGGGGGGAGGAGGAGGGGAAGGCGAAGGCAGTTCTGGGGATTTTAACATGATTTCGTACCAGGGAAATTGAATTTGGGATAGCATCCTTCGGTAGCAGTAGCCGGGGTGGCATCCAGGCAGCACTGTGCCACACTCTGGTGTCCAGCTGTGGCCAGCCAGGCGGGGTGGCCCTGGCCGGGGCGTCGGGTGAGGGTGGGCGAGCGGGGCTGTGCTCCAGGTCGCTGACGCTGTGCTCTCCCCCAGGCAGTCTATGTCCTCGCTGAGTGGCCCTTTGCAAGTGGTGCCAGACATCGATGACCAAGTGGCTAACCCTGAAAACCCCCAGGAGGTAGGTTTTCCTACTTTCCTTTCCACGGAACTGCTTTTCTGTGCCCCCGCGCCAAGTCTGTATGTAATGGAAAGAGATGGCAGCCCCTTGTGACCCCCGAGCTGGTGAGGGGAGGGCGGTGAGGACCCGGCTGTGTCCATCGCAGTCTTGTGCAGCGGAAGGAAAGGCTCATGCTGCTGGGACCGGGAGTCACATCCGGCTGGCCATGCTGCCTGGAAGCGAGCTCACCAGCCCTGGAGCTGGCTGAGGGGCAGTTTGCTCCTCTCTGAGCAGCACTCACTCCCTTGCACGCAGCTGAGAGCTCGCAGGCACTGGGAGAGCTGGGAAGAGGTAGCGGTGTTGGCTCAGGCTCCCCATTGAGTTCTGTGATGGGAGCAAACATCCTGTTTTCTTGCCAGCGTATTTTGTGTTGGAAGTGGTGGCCAGTGACCTCACTGCCTGGGGACAGCCTTGTAGGAGCTTTTGCCTGCGGTGCCGCAGTCGGTGTTGCCATCAGAAATTTTTCCACTGGGCTCGGGGGGGATGTGGGAACTGGAGTCAGACGGCTGCAGCCCCCGACTATCTGGCAGGGTTGGGATGAGCTGCGTCAGGACAGAGCCACTGAGGCTTCTGTTCCTGGTGGCACTAGTGAGTCCTGCCTGTACTTCTGGCAGCAGGTCCAGTACTTGCGTTAGGACTCCAGTTATCCCGTGGTAGCTCAGGACCATCGGAGGGAAGCTGTGGGACTGTTGCATGTTGCTGTGGCTCTGACGGGGTGGTTCTCTCGCAGGTGAAGGTGACAGAGGAGTGCTCGCAGTACGAGTTTGAGAACTACATGAGGCAGCAGCTGCTCTTGGCTGAGGAGAAGAACACCTTGCATGAGGCCAAGAGCTTCCTACAGAAGCGGCAGTTTGGGAACATCCCCCCCGTGCGACGCCTGGGCCACGACGCCCAGCCCATGAACCCTTTGGACGCAGCCATCCTGGCCCAGAGGTACCTTCGGAAGTAGCTTCCCACACGTCTGAGAGCACAAGCACCATCCCGC
Organism: Vanellus vanellus; assembly: GCF_965231255.1. NCBI lineage: Eukaryota > Metazoa > Chordata > Aves > Charadriiformes > Charadriidae > Vanellus > Vanellus vanellus. The sequence continues at coordinate 7,618,036 of NC_138927.1, read as the reverse complement.
AGTCTGCCTTTCACATCCCCTACTACAGCTCAACAGCAATACCGGTGTCCCGTGATGGAGAATAATGTAGCAAATTCTTCTGAGCTCTGTTCAGGGACACACACTCACACTCGCTCTGGAGGGAGAAGACTTTTGAAAAAGCTAGTTTTGGAAGCAGCAACTTCTTGGCATCTTCTGGAATCTGTTTTTTAAATCGAAGCCTCGATGACTAATCTGCTTTTAATCATGACTGTAATCTACCTCTCTTGTCTTTTTAACCATGCTGTTCTCTGGATCGAGCAAAGACTGGGAAAGGAGAAGACTACCAAGGGTGAAGCTGGTTTGCTGGCGCAAGAGTCGCGGCTGTGCAGTATGGAGAGCCGGCTGATTGCATTTGCTCCATATGGTTTGAATAAGCTTAGATTTATCAGGGTTTCTCGAAAGGAGTAATTTCTTGAAACCTCCCCCTTCCCTTCGTCTGCATCAAATCTTTTCTGTCCTTAGCGTGCCACTGGGTTTGGCTGTGTTGTCTAACCCCTGGTGGCCGTGTGTGGGCTGCAGCGCGCCGAGGCCTTCGTGAGCCGGCACAAACAGCTGCCCGGGTAGCCGGTGTGACCGGGGGCTGCCTGGAGAGCCTGACCACTGCCTCGGGCAAGAGTCGTCCTCGCCGGTGATCGCTGCAAAGATCAGATCTTGTCCACAGGTCAAAGGTTTTGCAGGACTTGGCCCAGCGTGGCCTCTGACCTCTTTCCCACCTTTCACTGATTCTTTTAGTTTCATAAGGATATATGATTTAATCTTATTTTTCAGTAGCTTATCTAAGGTGCAGTTAAAATTGCATTAATTCTGATTTAGCATTTTCACACTTCAGTTGTGGTACAGATATAATATATGAGTTATAATGTGAAAAAGCTTCCCAAAATAATCTGCCTAGAATTAGGAAGGGGCTGGCTGAAGTCTCTACTGTATTTGTTCCCTCGCTTTTCTTGCCATCCCAGCCTCGCCATGCAATCCCGGGGCTGCCTCTGCTGTCTCCACGTGGCGCTGAGGTGGGAGAAGGATGTCCCGTTTTGTCACCTAATGCTGCTGGAAGAGCGTTTGCCTGTGCTGAGAACAGGAACGATTGTTTCTGAGCCTCATTTTGTGAACTGGATGCCTGTCTTGCCAGATGAACTGTTCTCGCACAGTGGTCCCAGGGCTCTCGGTGCCTGAGCCAGGGCTCCTGCTCGAGGCAGCTGCTCTCCAGCTGCCTCCTTCCCCTGCTCCTGGCTGCTCCCAGCACCGCGGTTGCTCCAGCGTCGCCCTTTCCTGCCACCCTCGGGCTGGGCACAAGGAAATGTGGAAGGAGGGATGGGAAAAGCTGCTGTTGGCGCTGGTCCTGCTTTTTGGGGTCAACTCTGCCACCCTGGGGGAGCGCGGGCAGGGAGCGAGTAGCAGATCTATTTGTAGCATGTTGCCTTCTCTTGCCCCGGGCTGGGGCAGTGGACTGCGTCTAGCCTGGGCCACCCTCCAGGTGTCTTTGTTGGGGACATAGGGATTGACCTTGGCAGCGTCGGGCATTATGTCCTGCCTGCGAACTCGCCAAAGCCCCTTGGCAGCAGGCAGGCAGGGATTTGTGAACACTAATACAGATTAGAACAGTTGCACCAACCCCAGCCAGCTGAGCCAGTAGCCTCAAGTCTTAGCCTTATTTATTTTGAAGATGGTAGCTCTGTCCTGGCACACCCCCCATGTGCCCATCGCCCCCCTGTGCCACCAGCAGCAGAGCAGGGACCCAAACAGCCCCTGAGCACCCCTGGGATCCGGACCCCCTGCTGGGACCCTGCGCTCTCCATCTGGTTTTCTCCTGTCTTGCTCCCACCTCTTTATTTTTTTGTTTTCCCAAAGTTAAAGCAATATTCTGGGGATTCTGCAAGGCTGTATCATACCCAGTATTCCTGTGCACCGGTCATCGCCAGTAAATCACACTTGTATTAAAGCAAACTGGAAGAGGGGGTGGTGCGGGGAGGGCAGGAGCGGCTGGGGGTGCGGGCGGAGGGGCCGCGCTGTGGGAAGGAGCCTGTTGTAAGAAAAAAGAGAGAAAAAAAAAAAAAAAAGGAAAAAAATTTGTATAAAGACATTATTTTTGTACTACATCGGAACTACTCCTGCATGTCTGCAATAAAACTTCATACCGAGAACCCGGCGCGCAGTGAGGCCGTGGGGACTGGGTGGAGGTGGGCAGGGATGGGGGGAGAGGGGACCAGGGGGCTCCGGGGGCTGCAGCAAGGTGTGCGGGAGGGACCCTTGGGGACAGCTGTGGGATGTGGAGTTGCGTATCCCAGATGTGTGGTCCTGGTGTGTCCAGGATGGGGTAGAGCCCCTTCCCGTGCCCTCGGCTCTGCCCCACACTGCTGCGGCTCCAGTGCAGCATGTGCTGTGGGTGGGCGGCAGTGGGGCTGGACCCCTGCCCCATGGCCTGAACTGCTGTCTCCCTGCACGGCCCCGCTGGGGCCAACAGGGCAGCCAGGACCCTGTGGGTCCTCGCGCCTTCCTGGGGCTGGGGGCTGCCCCAGGAGCCCCGGCACACACGTCCCTGCGGTGCAACGCGTGGGGCTTCGCCAGGCCGAGGCACGGCACCATGAGCCCGGGGTGATCGGCCACAGTGCGGCTCCGCCAGCTCAGCCTGCCTCTGGGGAGGGCCGGGCCTGTTCCTGCTCCTGCTCCTGCTCCTGCTCCGGGGCGGCTCCACGGCAGGGCCGAGCGCAGCATCCCAGGGGAGCGGGACGAACCCCGGCCCCGCGCCCCGCTCGGTGTCGGGACGGGGCTGCCATTGGCTCCGGCGGGGAGCGCTGACCGCCAGCCGCCTCCAAACTATTTCCTGTTGCTGCAGCGTTAATGCTAAACAGACCTTTCTCTCTCTTCCCTCTCTCCAGCCAAAGTGCAGCGGGCTCCTGCCACCGTTCGCCTTCCTGCCCCACTCCGGGGCCGCCCGCCACCCCGGTGAGTACCAGCCGTGCCAGGCACGGGGCACCAGCACGGGGCTCAGCACTGCAGGGGACCACGGGGCACCCCAAGGGGCCCAACACATCTACGTCCACCCAGCCCTGACGGCCGGGGTGGGGTGTCACGGATCTGCCCCGTCCTCTGCTTAAGGCGCTCTGGTATTGTGCTCGAGGACGTGGGGCTTGGAGATGCGGGGCTCGGTGCCTGGGGCCGCGGCGTTGGAGTGCGCAGGGCTCAGTGTGTGGCGATGCAGAGCTCAGGGCTTGCGGACGCAGCAGTTTGAGGGTGCAGGGCTGGGGGCTTGGGGACCCGGGGCTGGGGGCTTGGGGACGCAGGGCTTAGTGCTTGGGGATGCAGGGCTCGGGGACACAGGGTGCTGTGCTTGGGGACACAGGGCTGAGCATTCTGGGGCTGTGCCTGCAGGCGCACCCGTATCCCGGGGTGATCCTGCGTGGGTGCCCCCGGGGTCCAGCACAGCCCCGGCTCCATTGCGCGGCAGAGCCGGGCACCTGCCTGCCCAGCACGCAGCACCCGCTCCCTCCATCTGTTCCCGCCGTCCCCGGGCTCACCTACGCCCTTTGCCCGCTGCCGCCCGGGACCCCCACCCTGCCACGGCCCACGGCCGTGGGCACCCATCTGTGGGTCCCAAGCACCCCTGGGGGCAGCCCTGGGGTGCCCTCACCAGCAGCCCTGCCGCCGGCGGGGCTCTGGGGGTCCCTGGTGCCCCATGGTGGGGGTCTGCCCTCCAGCCCCACAGCGGGGCTGTGCACCTCCCAGCCGGCCCCATTGCAGGCTGGCGGTGGGGCTGCTCCGCGGGGAGGGCACCAGGACCCTCCTGGGGACACTGCTGGCTGTGTTTCGGAGTGTCCCACCGCGAGGGGCTGCCCAGCCCCGGGATGTGCAGTGGCCCCCAGCACTGGACTGTCCGGGGACGGTTCTGCTGATGTGTCACATTTTCTGCATTTCTTTCCTCATTCCTCCCTCGGTGGAGACGTTTCTGGGAAATGAGCTCGTCCCCTGCCAGGGCCGGGCGCTGCATCGCCTCCTGCCCTGCCCCATGCCCAGCCCCGTGCCTTGGGGGCCTCAGCACCCCACAGCTGGGGGGGACCCGGCCCCACACCAGCATTGCGGGGACGGGCTGCCGGCACTGGTGCTCAGATGCTTGGGGCCAGGCGGTCCCTGGGCAGGAGGAGGTGGGCGCTCACTCCTGCACCCCAGCGTGGGGCTCCGGCACCCCATCCCCATGGGGTGTCATGGAGGAGACCACACAGGGTGCCCACGTCCCCTCCCCAGCTCCCAGGGCAGGATCCCACAGGAACCGTGGCTGCCCCACTGTGAGGGCGCGGGTGGCTTTTCCTCTCGCAGCCGGGGCCAGTGCCTGCCCTGCGCCCTGTCCTGCCCCGGGGCTGCGGCGGGAGCTGGGGCGTGTGGAGTCAGCCCTGGCTCAGTGGTGTTCCCTACTGCTTGCCAACCCCATGGCCTTTGCACCATGGCCGGTCCTTGCCCCCATGGCAAACAGACAAGGCTGGAGCCAGCGCGATGAGGGGGGCACACACTGCCCCACCACTGGCCCCTGGCAGTCCTGGGGTGCACGGGGCAAGGGGAGACCCCGGCCGTGGTGGAGGCAGAGCACAGTGGTGGGTGCCCCAGAACCTGTAGGGGCTGCGTGGGATGTACACGTGTGTGCAGGCAGCACCAGCTCCTGCGTGCCCCGTGGCCCTGCTGGCGCAGGCAGCCTTGCAGCGGTGTGCTGGGACCCCTGCTCCTCTTGGCACCAAGCTCATGTCCCATCCCGGTGTCCCGTGCCCAGGACCCACGCCGGGGATGGAAAGCCTGGCCCCATGCCACAGAGCCGCTTGACGTGGTGTCCTGGAGCAGCCGTATCCGTCCTGGTCCCGCAGGAAGGACAGAGGGGCGGTGGGAGCAGAATGGCTCCTTTTGGCACCTGAGGGGCTCAGCCCTGGCTGGAGCAGCCCAGACAGGGCACGAGCCCCTGTCCCAGCCGGTGCTCAGCGGGGAGCCCTTGGGGCACAGTCGCAGCCAGGCATGGCCGCGGGGGGGCGGGGGGGGGGCGCAGCACCTCGTCCAGCCCTTGTGTCCCCCAGATGCTGAGCACGTGCCATCCCCAGAGACGCTGAGCGCAGCCGGGCACACGATGGAGAGCCGCAGGCGGGACATGGAGCTGCTGAGCAACAGCATGGCCGCGTACGCGCACATCCGAGGTGAGCCTGCCCGGATCCCGCGGGAACATGTCCTGGGAGGACTCTGGGGCCACTGCGGGGCCCCAGCGCGGTTTCAGGCCAGTCCGTCAGCCCCTCTGCTCTCCCCACAGCCAACCCCGAGAGCTTCGGGCTCTACTTCGTGCTGGGTGTCTGCTTCGGGCTGGTGCTGACCCTGTGCCTGCTGGTGCTGCGTCTCTCCTGCCGGACCCCAGCACGCCCCCCGCCCCGCCCGAGGGACCTCAGTGAGGAGGAGGAGGACGAGGACGAGGACGAGGAAGAGGAGGACACCATCGACCGCGCAGCGTCCGAGTCGCTGCTGCCAGTGACCGAGATCCCACTGGAGAGTCACAGCCCCGGGGACGGGGCATTGGCCGTCAACGTCTTTGCCTCGGCGGAGGAGCTGGAGAGGGCACAGCGGCTGGAGGAGCGCGAGCGCATCATCCGTGAGATCTGGCGCAACGGGCAGCCCGACATCCTGGGCACTGGCACCGGCACCCTGGGCCGTGTCCACTACTACTGAGCCCCGGCACAGGGGCAGCTGCCCCAGCACTGTGCCCAGCTCCCCCCGGTAGCTCTGCCGGCACCGTGCCACCCCTGGGAGCTGCCTGGGACCCGGTCTGGGGCCAGGAGGTGGGAGGACGGCAGGGGGCTGCTCACTGCCCCTGGGTTGGCAGACCTGCCCTGGAGCATCTTTTCACCGCTGCCAGCCGGACCCCGGTGCCATGGGCACCCCCAGGGCCAGACTCGCCCCTGCCGCTGCAGGACACGATGCACTTTGAGCCATTGGTACGACCGCTGGCACCAGCCGAGCGGCCCCGGGACCCTGCAGGGACAGGGATGAGGACAGGACGGACCTTGCCGGGCTCGGCCGTGGGTGCTGGCCCCATCGGCACAGCACTGGCACCACAAGGGAGGCCCATCCCAGTGGGTCGCGGTGGGGCTGTACATCCGTGTAAGCTGTGGGGTCCTGCCCCAGAAACATGGTGCTGTTATACACTACTGGTGCCCAGCGTGGGGGTCCCTGCATGCCGAGGGCGGCCCTCCATGCCGCAGTGGCCACGGCTGCAGCAGCCGGACAAGCGGTGCAGGGGTGGGACCCAGGCCAATTCCTCCCCCCCCAGCCCCACTAAAATTAGCTGGGGCCTTTCCGGCACCGCCCGGCGTTGACCCAGCGCCCTCCCGGTGGGGCCCGAGCGGATGTTTCCCTGCTGGGCTCTTGGGGCGGCCGGTGCTCCCCGGGGACGCGGGATGCTCCCTGCAGGGCTGGGCCACATCCTGCCCACGCCACTGGCCCCACGGGGCGCAGGGGGCCCCGCGGCCCCCTCCCCAGCCCCCATCCCCGGCAGCTTTATAAAAATAGCTCCTTCCCAGGCCGGTCCCCCTGCGCCGCCAGCGCCAGCAGGATCCAGATGTTTTCCAGATGTTCTCCGGTGGCTCGAGGCCAGCATGTTCCGGGGCTGGGCTGGGAAATGGTGCGGGGGCTGAAGGACGAGGAGGAGGAGGAGGAGGCATTGCCTCAGCCCTGCTGTGGCCCCGGCCCTGCATCCCAGCCTGGGACGGGGTGCAGGGGGTGGTGGTGGGAACTCGTCCCCACCCAGGACCAGCACTCCTGCCCGTGCCTGCTGGCATGTCCACTGCCAGCACCTGGGGCTGAGCACTGCAGGCTCCTGCTCTGGGCCGTGCAGTCAGCCAGCCCTGGTGGGACCCCAGTGCCATGGTGAGACCCCCAGTGCCATGGCGGGACCCCAGTGCCCAGCAGGACCAGCCCAACACCGCAGGGACGTGGCAGCTCTCAGCAGATTCCCAGGGCTCAGCCCTCTGCAGCGCCCACACAGCCCAGCAGCACTCCGTACCAAAAATAGTTTATTTTAACCAGTATCTATACATCCCGGGCCTGTCGCACGCCCCGGCGCCGCAGGGAGCAGAGCAGAGTGGGGTGGGCGCTCCTGCCCGATCGGTGCAGAACTGGGCTGGGGGCAGCAGGGCTGGGGGGGGCACATGGCACAGCACTGGCACAGAGCCTCAGCACCGTGTGCCACCCGCCAGCCCAGAGGGATGGGTACCGCAGCCCCCGCGTGTGCTAGCAGGGCAGCACCTTCCTCACCCGCTCGATCTCTGCCTGCGGGGAGAGGCTGTGAGTGTCGGGGGTGGCGGAGACCCCGGCACGGGGGCAGCCCCTCTCCAGGGACTCACTCACCTGCAGCGCCTGGCGCTTGGCCCGCTCCTGGCACATCTCCTGCCGCATGTCCTCCAGGTCCCGCCTGCAAAGCGCCGGGGACGGATCAGCCAGGGCCAGACCTGACGGCGAGAGGGGCTGGGAGCCGGCTGGGGACCCCCCACCCCCATCCCCACTCACAGGTGCTGGGCTCGCATCAGGTCCACGAGGATGTGCAGGGACCGGACCTCAGCCTTCAGGTCCTCCAGGGCCAGCCTCTCCCCCGGCTGCGGCGCCGCCAGCACCTCCGTGCTCCATGGTGCCTGCCCCGCGCCAGGGAGAGGGGCATAGATCCCCCGGGGCTGCTCCATCCCGCAGGGACCCCCCGCGCTCCCCAGGGCCAGGCTGGGCGGCCGCTGTCCCGGCACCCGGGGACGTGCGACGGTGGGGTGGCTCAGCTTGGCCGTGGTGACTGGCACCACGTTGAAGCCGTCAGCATCTGCCAAAACGAGAGCATCAGCGCCCGGTGCTGGCACAGGGCACGGCCCCACGATGGCTGCAGTGCCCGGTGTCAGCACCCAATGCCTACCTGTGTCGCCGGCTCTGCCCAGCTCCATGTCGGCTGCGGCACAGGGCTGGGGACCGCCGGGCCTGGGGGGGCAGCAGAGGTGGTCAAGCGGCAGAGCTGAGCCGTGCTCAGCCCTCCCGTGGGGGAGACGCCAGCCCGGGTCTGGGGACCAGGCATGGACATCAGCACGGCATCGCGGTGGCCCCAGATGCCCCGACACGGCCACATGTGTCTTACTTGCTGGCCAGCACAGTGGCTGGTTTGGCCTTGGCAGGGATCGGGGGAGCAGGAGCCATCCTCTTGCTGGGGGGGACCTTGGCTGGCTCCATCCTTACCGGTGCCGGGAGCTCTGGGGAGAGGAGGCAGGACTGGGTCTGGACCGGCGCAGCGAGCACCGCGCGGCACGGCTGAGCGAGAGCAGGGCAGGAAGCGCTTCCCGCAGGGGAACTCCGGCTGTGGCACCAGGGATCTGCCCCAGGCACGGGGGTCCCTGTCCCCATCCTTCCCACCTCCCCCGGCCCAGGACTCACCCGGGTGCTCCCCCTCCTCACCCGCGTCGTCCTTCGCTGTGTTACCAGCTGCCGCGGAGCAAAGGGGCTCATCGGGCGCGGGGGGGAAAGACCCTCGTTACAGCCCTTCTCCCAGGGACCCCTCGGCTGGGCAGGATAGCCACCCCCCTGCCCTGCTAGGACATGGTCTCCAGGGGCCATCCCTGGCTCCCCACATCCCCGCACCCTCCCAGGCTCAGGGCCATGTGTGGGGGATGGGGGTGCTGGCGAGGAGGTGCCCACAGGTGTATCCTTTGGGAGACAGAATCCCACGGTGCGTCTGGGCCCGTGGTTCCCACCAGCAGCGTCTCCCATGCCTGCCACGGCCATCAGCGATGCTCAGCAGCACCCAACCAGCCCCATGGCGGCTCTACTCCATGCACCATGTGCCCGGGGAGCTGTCTGCTGGTCATGGCAGCCCAACGTGCTGCCCTGCACCCAACCCTGCACCCGGCCCAGCACCCGGCCCCGCTGCGGTTGGCGCTTCCTCTGCATGCAGCAGAGCAGGCGGCTGCAAACCTCCCCCAGAGCGCCGGTACCACGGCACGGGCAGGATGCCGTCCCGCCACCGCCTACGGCGCAGCAGCATCCCTCTGCCACCGCACCCCGGGTTCTCACCAGGATGGTCCCCCCCCATCAGAGTGGGGTACGGGGCATCAGGCCACAGGCATGTGCCCACAGACCATCTTGTCCTCATGGTGGGCAACCCTGTCCCTGTGGTGGGCCATGCTGTCCCCGTGGCAGGCCACCCCATCCCCATGGTGGGCCAGAAACCCTGGTGCCGCCTGGTCCCTGCCGCCACCAGCACGGCCTTCGCCACAGTGACCTCACAGGCACCAAAAATGCCTGTGGGTTTTATCCACCCGCAGAGATGGCCACAGCCACGAGGGCCGCGGGGACGAGGGCACCCAGCCCCGATGGTGCGGGGAGCTGCTCCGCGGGCCCCGGGGCTCCATCGCTCCCAGCAGTGCGGGACTGGTGGTGCCCAGAGCTGCTCAGTGTCCCGCGGGCCCCTGCGCCTCCTCGGCAGCTCCCCCGGCTCCCGGAGCACCAGCACAGCCCGGGAGCACCACCGCCCCGCACAGGTGCTGCCACCAGGATGGTCCCAGGGCACAGGACCCCCCCCAAGCCACGGCCGCTCCATCCTACCTGCCGGCGTGGGGCTGCCCACGAGGCCGTGGGGCGTGATGCCGCACCAGGCTCCCACTGCTGCCACGGCCCCGCACCGCACACGTGACGCCAGAGGAAATGGGCTCCGCGCTGGGAAGGAAGTCGAAGCGGAGAGCAGCTCGGTGCGGGTTAATGCTGCATCCCTGCGCCCCACAGGGCTCCTCCGGAACCCCGACATGGCCGTGCCCCCGGCTGCCCCGACCCACCTCGGGGTGGCCCCGTCCCTGCACCTCCACACTCTGCTGAGGACCCGGACACCATCTCCCCACTGCAGCATGTGTCCCCCCCAGGCCATGACCAGTTGGGTTGCGATGGCTTCACCCAGCTTATGCTGGACTTTGGGAGATGCATATCAATAAAATATAGTGGTGTTCTCTCTTACGAGTGAAGTGCATCACTCCATCTGTGACAAATTGGCGTAGTTGGCAGGATGGGAAGTAGCATCACCAATTATTTACAGAGGTATGGAGTGAATCTGAGTCCCAGATTCTCAGAATAACAGGCTCGTGGCAGTTGGCATAATTGGGAAGTCGTTGAAGACAACTTAAAAGTAATTAGGGGCCACCCAAAGGATGGAAAAGGGAAAGGAGTTAGCTGAAAACGCTAGGAACTGGTTTAGAAGCTGTGTATCAAGAAAGGGAGACAAACGCTTCCTCCCCTAGGGAGGAATTACAGGACATGAAGTTGAAAAATGAGTGATGTGATGATGGGGCATGTATTTTGATTCCAGTCAGTCCTTGAGGACAATTGGTGAAGTCTAATAGATACGGGAGCACAGATTTCACTACAAAGAGGACAAGATGCCAAGAAGCTGGGCGCACAATTCGGATGGCAGAGAGTTAAGATTACCGGTGTGAATGGAGCAGCGTTGTGTGCCAACTGCCAAAGTCAATTCACAGCTCCTGGGCGAGAAGCGCATGGCGACTGCTCGCTTTGCAATTAAAGATTGTCATGAAAATATTGTAGGTGTCAGTGTTTCTAACAGGCGACCCTGGCGCCTGCCGGGCGTGCGGTCCCTCGGCTCCAGCCCCGGCGGAGATGGGGCGGCTGCAGTGCAGGGGCTCCGCGCAGCCCCGGGTTCAACAACCGCTTACGTCCCACAATACTCGATTTCTGTGGCGGCATGAAATGGAATTTCTGAAGCGGCAGCTGATTTGGAGAAATGTCAAATGCTCTCCAGGGCCCACTCCTCAGATAACTCGCCCGTCGGGCCGGTTCGGGAGCCAGAGGGGATGTGGCGTTGAACCGATGACGATCGGCACCTGAACGCGAACACAGCCCCGCTCACGGCGGCTGTACCGAACATTGCAAACTTCACAGCTACGCCGCAGGCAGCTGCACAGCCATGGGTGGCGGTGCTCCATGTACAAGGTATGTTCTTTACAGCTCCCTTGAAGGAGGAGGAGAAAGAGAAGTTTCCTTTCACTTGGGAGGGAATACAATGCACCTTGAACAGACTCCCACCGGGGTATAAACATTCACCCACAATCGCTCATGCTGCACTTGCTCAACTTTTACTGTCTCACTCCCCCGAGACACGAAACCGCACCGATATATAGATGATATTCGGGTCAGAGGAACTTCCCCTGAGACGGTGTGGGGAGCGGCAGCAGCGGTGTGGCAAGCACTAAATAAAGCAGAAGTTGAGATTCCACCTGGGAAATGTCAGGGACCAAGCAGAGAAGTAAAATTTTGAGGTACCCGGTGGATAGCAGGCAGTGCTGTGATTCCTCCAGATACCTTCAGAAAAAATGGAAGAGCTGCCGGTGCCTCAATCAAGGAGGGAGTTACAAAAATTAATGGGAACTTAAGGATATTGGAGGAAGCCCGTGCCTGGGTTTTCTATCATTTCCTGTCCATTATACTCACTCTTACAGAAAGGCAAATCCTGGGATTGGAAATTAGAACATAACGAGGCGGTGAAAACGCTAATTATGGAATTAAAAACATATCAGTCACTGGGACCAGCACACCCCCACGATGCCATTACAGCTGAATGGGGGTTTGCTGAATACACTACTTACTGTGACCTGCTCCAAACTGGCCCCCATTGGGAACCAACCAATGGCTCTCAGACTGCCTCAACGGGAAAGAATTAACGAAAGGGACCCCCGACTGAGTGCGGATGCACTTGGTGCAGCCCAAAGTAACATTTCTCTGGCTCTTAGCTGTACCCCAGCTCAGCTCTGGACACAATCTGTGGTAGCAGCAATCGTGAGAGAAGGTGAAGAGGGCACCGTACCCACTGCAGCACAAGGAGGGGACTCATGGCTCCGTCACCGCTCCCGTCTCGCTCGGACAGTCAGGGGGGTTCCTCGCTGTGAGGCGAGAGGAGGGGGGACCCTGCACCCCCACGGGGCCAGCAGTAGCCCCAGCCTCCCCTGCCCCACCGACAGCACCCAGAGGCAGCCTGCGGTGCAGCACGGCCGTGCCCGGCTCTGGGTACCACTCGCACGGCACATCCCTACCTGAGCTGCACACACAGGCAGCAGCCAAACACGGCCGACACGGGCACGGCTGCGGCACAGGCTGCGAACCCGGGGAGCGAAGCACTAAGGCCCCAGACAGCAGCTCAAAGCCACCCGGGCCTCGCTATGTGTCTGTCACCTTTGGTGTGGAGGGGGAAGTGAAACCTCAACCACAGAGCGGCCGAAACCCACAAACCACGAGCACACGGGGCTGGTGTGGCCGTGCCGCTGCTGTCCCTCCGCAGATCGCAGCGGCCAGAAGGGTCATTAGTGGCCCCAGGGCTCCCTGGCTGGTCCATGCTGACAGCATGAATATTCCTTCAGTCCAAAGGCACCGACTCGGCAATACTGACCCACGGAGCAGGGAGGGGGCAGCGGAGGCGAACACTGCGCACCCTTTGTTTCAAGTCGGCTCAGGTGCTCAAATATAAGTGGGAAGGGAAACACAAACTGTTAACCCACATCACTGTCTCAACTGCCATTAGCCAACAGCATTAACCAACAGCAGCCAGGAATGCCGCACACTGCCCGGTGGCATCCCCCCGGCATCCCCCATAGGCGCCAGAGAGCAGGGAGCAATCTTCCTTTCAGGTGGCAGCAACAAAAAAGCACTTAGCGCCCCGCACCAGCACCAGCAGTGGCCAGTTTCTCTGCTGCCCGGAGCTGGGATCTTCAGCAAATTCAGTTTTACAGCGTGGATGGAGCTGTTCTTCCTGTTCACGGGTGACACAGGACAGGGGAATGTGGCCTGTGGCTGTCACCCCCCCAACTGCCCCCCCCATGCAATTACTGCTAACACGACAGGGCTAAAAGGTCTATTCACTGCTTAAAAGAAAGCAGTTAGTTGACTTTAGTGACTAACTTGGAGGGCTAATGGTAAAACAAATACCCCCACCTGTCTGGTTCCCGCATCTGCAATAGCATAACTCAAGAGAACCCCACCTTTGCGGTGCCTGCCCCGACCGGCTCCTTGGGGGGAACTGCAGGACTCTGCTCCTGCTCCCCCTCGTGCTGCGGTGGCAGTTTATTTGCCAAGTGACACGTTCCCCACCTGAAGGGCCATATGAAATGGAAAGCAGGAGAGTAACTGCGGGCAATTGCTGCTTTGTAACAGTGGGGGCTAAGCTCCCTCTCTCAGGGCTGCTCTCTGGTCCAACCCCTCTTCCAGGACTATCATCTTTTAAAGCTTCCTTGCCCAGCAACTCCTCTGCCGCTCCGCACTGGGGCTGGCCACCGGCGTTCAGTCCTTTGGCCTCACCAATTAATTCAGAAGACAAGTGTCTGGTGACAGGAGCCCCCAACTCAGAACACAAAACAAAGCAGAGTTACACCTACTACTTATTTTATTGTATTTTATTGGCATAAACAAACTTCAGGGCTTTGCTAAACAGGAACTGTTCAAGTCAAAACAAACCAAACTCTAGTTGGTGTGTGCGGGGAAACAGCACAGCAATCCTGGGGGAGGGAAGGCAGAGATGGACAGGAGAGGGAGAGCGGTGTCTTGACAGCACGTGCACACTCAGCGTCGGTGCGTGGACATGCCTCTCCTGCTAAGGCGGCTCACGGACTTAGCAGAGAACTATTTGCAAACTTTTTGAGAATATTTTTAAGATAAAAAGAAATACATCATAATGGCCGTCCTCAACCAACACAGGAGGGATTTGCCTTTTGTTTTTATAAAAAGATTAATAAAAAATATTGAAAAATTCTCGTCTCCTTTTATATTTTTAACCTAGTAGAATTCTGAGGTTTCTTAGAAAACTATGTTACCTTGGAAAGAGCACTCAAGTTCACAACCAGCTGCAAAGAGGATACACAAAATGCCTACAAGCAGTTTGGGACTCCAGCACACACCAGGCCTAACACTGTACACAAACAGTGGTGAAAAGTAGGGTGTAATTTTTTTTTTTTTTAAACCATGCTAATTTTGTTAACTTTCAACATAAAAGGAAAACAATTGTTTTTAAAAGGCCCTAAACTCAACTGTTACATAAAAAAAAAGTTAAAAAACAAAATCATAGCAGTTTGGTCCCAACAAGTTAACATTTAGATGTTTATTCACATGCTTGATCTCTTTCTTATTTATAAGAACCAAAAACAGTTTCCAAAATCATCATTTAATTGATGTTACTACATACGTAAAGGCCTAAAATAAGTAGAGTATGAATTTAAAAAATTGAATACACAATAGGGGAGAAAAATTTGAATTGGCGAGTTAATCCCGACCTTTACTATTTCAAATTATAAAAGAGAAACAAAAATGTCAAGACTACTGGGTTAAGATGGGCACAAACCAAAATCCACATTGTCTTCAAAGCCTGTTACCAAAAAAAAAAAAAAAAATAACCGACCATTCAATAAGGTCACAGACGAGAGAAAATCTAGGATTCCACCCAGTACTTGACCTTATTCAGTCCAGAAGGTAAGTCTTTGGGAAGATATACTCCACGAGTGGATCCAAGAGTAAATGGTTTATCCGTTCTAGTTCACACTTAGGGAGGCTGAAATCTGGAATTGCAGGTAACTTCGGGATTGTTTCAGAGCTCCTCGCTGGGGAGCTCAGCACTTCAGCATCGCCCTGACAGCCTCCAACACCAGCGCTGCGCTGAACCCTTCCCTCCTGCCAGGGCTCTCGGAAACACGCAGACGCTGCGGCTATTCAGCCGTCGTCTGTAAGGTGTCCTTTTCCTCTCTGTTTTCTGTTCCGCTCTCATCATCTTCGATTTCTCCTTCTTCGCCACTGAATTTGTCATGAGCCCACTTGGGGCTGGTGCTTGACTTTCGGAACATGAAGCGACCTCTTCCTCGGGGGAAAGCACCCCGACCGCGGCCTCTGTTCACCCACTTGTCTGCACCTTCACCCTCCCGGTCATCGTGCTGCACAGGAGGAAGCCAACGACAGAAGTTGAAACAGAGTGACTACTCGCAGTGTAAGAGCAGGAAAACTCTGCCTTGTGATATGCAACCCTGCAGCCAGATTGCCACATTTATGCCACAGCGAATACTGCCATCTAAAGACATGGACCATGTCACCGGGCTTAAACTGATCCATTTCTGTACTTCAAGTGCAGTGTAGAGACTGGACACCCAAAAAACCTACAATTCTACCTTCAACAAAATCAGAGAAAAATACAGTAATAAAATCCAGGCTTTCTTGTTTGAAGTACAAGACTGAAATACTGCATTATTTAATGAAAAGATTAGGGGTCTCAAGTACCCCAAATCACAAAGAGAAAAAAGGAGTTAGCGACTGTTTAAAACTGCCCATTTTTCAAAGAACACAGTCAGACAGGATTCTCCTAGATTGATGTCTGTTAGTATGCCAGACTGCTATCACCAGAAACAGAAAGGAGCAGTACTAACCCTTCGAGGGAGCTGGACGCTTTATGGGGATAGAGGAAAGAAGAAATGTAGGCCATCTGCACCATAGTAACAGATTTAAGCTGCGTTTTCCACAATACTGTGAAACGTGCTCTTTAACTGGCCTTTAGAAGTTCACTTAATGACATGCCACTCAACAATGAACAGAAACAAGTCCTCTTTAGCCATGAGGCAGAAGCTTCTTGTGAAGAAGTATCACATGAAGCCTTAACCTGGTGGATTAGATTCAGGTAAAAGCGCCAGCTGTCATTAAACTAAAGCATTTAAGACCAGATAAACCTGAAGCGGATATTCACGTTTCAGTACTTCAGACACATACCAAGTAGTACTTCTTGCTCTTAGGTGTGTATTCGGGATCCCACTCCTCTTCTCTGGTTCGCTTCTGGAAGTCGTTGTTGCCACCGCTGTTGCTGTTATTGTTGCCTGAAAAGTTGCCTCTGCCCCATCCTCTCCCTCTTGCTCTGAACTGCTGCAACAGCAAAACGTGGAAGAAAAATAAAGTGGTTGTGGTGGCAGTGCCCTCCCACCCAGACAGCTTCCAGGGCTACCGAGAGATACATCATCACTTCTCCAACTGTCCAAGAACACCTTTAACCTATCACAAAAATAAGAGTACATTTTAGGGTTTTCTAGCTCATCTGATCATACAGTGCATCACAGTTTCTATAAAGCTGTAGAGGCGTTTCCAGAGCACCCAAGAGAAAGCATCTGACCAATACGATATGCACAAGACATCTATGTAGCTAAGGCATAAGAATTACAAACAGTAAGTGTGGTCACGACCAGATGAATCACTTTGGGAGCCTAACCCAAACTGAGCGATGCACTTCATGCTGCCCATCAGGGTTGCTCAGCAATTGCTAATACACAAAAGCTTCCAGGCTTGATTCTGCTCCACACATCTTGAGTTTAACCGCCCAGACTATTTTCTCATCACCCTGGTCTGTGCTCCAGACCTGGAACGATCATATTCTGAACCAGATAATGTCTTTGAGGTTCTTCCTTGATGATATGCTTTTACTGTGAAAGAGCAAAAGAGCAATACACAATGCCCACTTTTTGACCGCTTTGGGAATTGATACTTGGGGCAGGGCAGGTGGAGAACACTTACAAAGGTCCCTCTAGCTCTTCCTCTCTCATTTGGACCAGTGAATTCTTTAGTCCCAAGTCGGGACTTGTCAAAGCCTGTGGTGCTTTCCTCCCTCTCCTCAGTCTCCTCAGGATA
The DNA here is from genome assembly GCF_965231255.1 of Vanellus vanellus. NCBI lineage: Eukaryota > Metazoa > Chordata > Aves > Charadriiformes > Charadriidae > Vanellus > Vanellus vanellus. Next base: position 7,601,335 of record NC_138927.1, on the reverse strand, counting down.
CTCCTCTGCTTTGACTGAATGAGAGGACCGCGAAGATGACGAACTGGATCTGGATCTCTCACGCACCCTTCGGTGTTTCCTGTTCCAGTGACAGGAAACAGAGGTGAGAGGGACACCAACATGGTTAATAACACAGTTGTAACTTGTTTACTACAGAATCGTTTCTTTATCACTCCCCTATCAATGCAATGCTCTCCTTTTCCTACTAGGAAACGGAAAAGCCATAGTTAGAGCTCAGGATTGGGGGTACAACACACAGATCTAACACAGGTCCCACATCTTTGCCAGAAAGAACTTGTTGCTTCTTTCTATGAGATAAGCATGCATCTACAGAGTTTTATTCAAATAGTAAATTAATCTAATAGAAAAGGATTTTAAATTGACATTAAAGCAAAGTCATTTAAACATGGGTCTTCTCTAGAACACAACAGGAACAAGAAGGAAAAGTGACTCACCCATTCTGACACATGGAGCCTTCTCATTTACCTTTAACAATTATTTATTGTTTCAGATAAATATAATGATATCAAGAAGACACGCAGAGGAATAATTTATGCCACTGGAGTTTATGTCAAAAGGTGTACAACTGTGTGTACACGACGTTCTCTCCAACCTTAATAGCAGAAACATGAAAGGCAGAAGGAAATGGGTATTAGGTCTCCTACATACTTTTTCTTTGAGCCTTTGTGACTTTTCTCTGTTTTCTCAGTTGATCTTTCCCTTGAGTGACTTGAATCTCTTGAGTCCACCGATTCTCTGGATTTATCGCGTTTAAGATCTCTTTCCTTATGTTTTTTACGGCGTTCAATATCAAGGCGCAGGTCAACAGGGTCGTCCTTATATTTCCCTTCAGCCTACAAATGCAGGGAAGGGGGGAGAGTTTATCACAAAGGTTTAGGGTGCACTAGTTCAGCACCATTACTTTGCTATTGACTGCACAGACTTCTGGAGAACAGGATTTTATCTGAATACTAATCAATAATCCATTTACAGATGTAAAATAATCCACTATTAAAATATGGTTTTATTTGTCAGAATTAAATTTTCCTACTGCTTTTTTACTTTTATTCTCCTCTTTTAAACAGCATTAGAATAAATAGCCTGGTAATAGGGGAGGGAGTAACACAGAAGCTGACACTTATTGTACACCACAGCCAGTGAGAGATGAGAACTTGGAAATCCAATCCAACTGCTTATGTATCAGAACTACAGCATGTCAAAAATGTCTAACAGCCCGTGGACGTTTGTTACTGAACAGCAGCATGCTCGCTATCCTGCTGACAGACATCATCTAGCAGGGTGGAAGGAATTTTAATCACCAGGTCTGGAAACAGTACTTAAGGAGAAGCAAAAGTTGTTTGTTGCTTGGAGATACCCAAGACAGTGGTCACTGATCAAAGCAGTAAGAGATGGAGGCCACTGAAATGCAGCAACCAAGCACACGTGGGAGAATGCCAACATCCCACTGATGCGGAGCCTTTAATACGGCTGCCAAGAAGAGTTACTCCGTGGCAGACAGCACCTCTAGCTCTCCTTCCTCCTCTCAACTGGAAGGCACCATGTGAAAGATGCCAAGGAGTCACCGCAGACGGAAGTACGCGTTTCTCCACACAATCCTAGCAAGTCTACTAATGCAAACTGACTCTGGTGTTTCACAAAGCAAACCCCAACCAGCTGTACGAAAAACACTCAGCAACTAGCTTTTATTTTTTCTTACATTGTTAATTTAAAAAAAATCTGGTACTGCTTGCTTTGAGTTCTATTTAAATTTCTACTTAAATAATGGATTAAGATAATTTCTTTGGAAAATGAGAAGTTGTGTTACCTGCACATACTTTAAGACCAGTGGTATCTGGATAAGATTCTGCTGACTGCACATACAGGAGCAGCAAATTGACAGTGGCTGTGGTTCTGACAAACATGTAACTGCGTAGCAGTACGTCTGCGGGAAGGCTCTACACCATGCTGCTAGCAACAACATACAGCCTCCACGGCTGTGCTCAGCAATTCCTACTTTATTTACACAATACTAATCTTGGGACTGATATGCAACATACATCATATTAATTGTCTTGAATTAAATAAATACAAAAGGATTAGTAATTCTCTAGCTATTAAATTTTTTACTTACATGAGTTTCTAAACACTTTTTTGTTTAAATAAATATGTCAAATAACGCAGGAGTAAGAGCAGGCGTTTTGTTTTGGTATTTTGCTCTTCTACTTTCCCCAGGCAAAGAGCTTTAATTTCTACTCTGAGAATAAAACTGCTCCCAACACGATGGATGACAGATAAGTGACAAAATCAGCAGCAGCTCCCTTATGTGGTACAGCAAACACCTATTTGGGTTTGTGAGGGCACGTCTGTTTCACGGAAGGCTGGCGAGCTGTTTGGAAACCACGTTTATAACACACTCTGCCAAGCTGATGCTCAGAGTTCAGGCCCATCATATCCATCTCACCATCGTCCATGTCAAGCCACAAGTGTGTTTGGAAAAAATCGAAAACAAATATGAAACAAGTAAGGTTTCAGCAGGACTGTTTAAAATCTCTTCAACGTTCAACGTAAATATGTATGAAGGTGAATAAACAAAGGTTAAAATTCCAAACATTTTAAGTTAAGCCATTTTTACGATTGTTTACAGCGACTGCAATGGCTTAACATTCATCTACTCAGAAAGGCTAATACACTAAATTCCAAATGGTCTGGATCTACTAAAACAAGTGCTGAATGTTAAAGTAACAGCAATCTACAGAAATGGTACAGTAAGTTGTTAGAACAAAATTTATAATCTGCTTAATAGTGTATTTGGTTTAGATAAGTATTTAGTTTTACTTTCCTCTTTTTGACATGCATGTCTTTTTGAAAACATGGTTGGAAATATCGCATGTATACAATTGATTTAATAATACTTACAAGCAGAAAAATATCACAAAAAGTCTCTTCTCTCATCATGGGCACTTGTTCCAAAAATCCTCTCTTTTTTCTCAAGCTCACCTCAATTGACTTTGGGGTCATTTACCATAGTCTAACCACTTCACAAAGGTTGTTGATACATTTTTAATAAAAATTAACCCTTTGTAGTTCATTTTTAGAATTATGCCCATCCTTAAAAGAAAAACACAAACTTAAGTAGAGAGTAATTTAAACAAAAACATCACTGTTAAGTTCATGCCCAATGCACTCATTTTGTTGAATTAAACTAATCAGAGTAACAGTTCACCTTGAAGCCAGGATCTCTGGAACTTTTCGTTTCCTCTTGAGAGAATCCATGTTTTCTAAAAGTACTGGGAGATATATCTATCCTCCTAAAAGTAAAGAAAGTACACAGATATAACCTTGCTTATAAGAAGAATCTGAAGTTTTTAGATCAAATGTCATTTGAAGCAGACCTATATTTACAAAGGTACTTAAAACTCTCCATATTATTCTGGGTTTTTTTGCTGAAGCTAGGTATATACTTGAATTACTCTGGAATGATTCCAGAGTTTAAGAGAAGAAAACCTGAAATACCCCTGAAACATTAAGACAGCGTCTAATGGCACCAACCTGTGGATTTCAGGGCTCTTTTTGTTTTTAGCTGCATCTTGCTCCATTCCTTTCTTTAGATATTTGGTAAAGCGTTCATTCAGTGTCATTCCTGAAGACCCAAAGTGATGCTCTGTTGGGGTTTGAGTAAACAATGCCAAAATATTAATACCATTTTTGTAAAAAGACAAAGCACACCAGTCCTACAGCTTCATCAAATTCAGATGCAGGACATGTGAAGCACACTGGTGACGAGCTCTAACTAATGCTGCTGACAAATTTCAATTTCAATCTTGAAATTAACAATTTGTTCAAGCAAGTCACAAATTCACTAGAATACACAAACTCTAAGCCACAGCCTCTCTGAACATTGCTCAGGTGAAAACAAGAATGCCTTTTCTGCCTTTCCAGAAGAAAAGTTATGTAAATAAGTAAAGACGACTCATGATCAGGCTGCTATTCTCATCTATGGCACATCTGTTGGAAAACAACTCTTCCAGCGTTAACTAGAGTGCATGAAACCCACTTATTTGGGCAAGGGAGGAGTGAACCTTCATCTGAGGATACACGGACTTCTGACCCACCTCTTACATGATGGACTATAGTCACTATATGTTGAGCAAACAGTTCAGAAGGACTTCGCTGAGACTGAGCAGACTGAATATGATGGAAAATTGAACGAAATTCTTGCTCTTTTTTGTTGCTGTGCACAAGGTCACGACACAGCTTGCGTTCCTGAGCCAATATGCCACTTGGACTAGAAAAAGAAGAGACCACATGAAATAGAAGAACACGGTAAAGGGAAGCAGTTTAAAATGATTGTTTCAGAAGCTGGAAGCTGACTGATTTTTTTTTTTTAATGCAGTATTATGAAGACACCTAAGAACATTCAATAGCATGAGCAGGACACTTATTTAAGCATACCTTAAACACCCTGGTCTAGGTTACTGTAATAACTCCGGTCACTTGTTATTCTGTATTTGGAGGGCTGTGCAGGTATTAAACCCTGAAACTCTGTGAAACACAAGCCCGTTCTTACAGCACTAGCTGGCTGTGATCTTTTGCTACTGTTCCTAAATTCTAGATTAACCTCTAACATCCCACAGAGCGTATTAATACTTACTGGCTCTACAAATATATTTTCTGGAATAACTTTTTACTGTCTTAAGATTTCTTGAAGCAATGCTGAAGAGGCTCTCAGAGCTTCCTGGAGTTTCAGTAATGCTATGTTGAGAATAAGAGTAGTTAAACACACTCCAGAGAATCAGATGTCATTTAAGCAGCACTGTACCTGTACCGTCCCACTAAGCTTCTATCAGCAAGAAGACATTGAGTACCTAACTCTTTCCAGACCTTGGTGTAGTGTGGAACCTGATGCAGAAGCATTTACATTCTGAACTAATCTTACATCTAGTCATAGAAAAGATTAGGAAAAGTTAAAATGCTATAATTTCACCATCTTCAAACTGGAAACCACTCTAACCTCCCACCACAAAAAAAAAGGTCACACAAGTACTGTAATGCCAGGAAAAATGTAATCCCTATCTCCAAAAAATGCAAATTGTGATGCAATATTATTTCGCCTTCCTCACACTTGGCAAGCATATGAGGATCTCCAGAAGAGAAACAGGCAAAAAATCATTATTTAGACTTCTGAAAAAATAGCAAAGACTTACCGTGCAAGATCTTCATCAAAGGAATCCATTCGTATATTGACCTGGGCCTCACGAGTAATGGAAAAGGAGGATTTGCCAGGAGCTAGCCCCTCTCCTTTGGTGCCTGGTTTCTCCTTTACCTCAGAAGTCTTCCTTGGTGGGGGCGAAGAACTTTTTTCCTGGCTTGATTTGTAAGTGGTCACTCTAAAATTCTTTTCAGGAACAAAGCCCCTGTGACCTGGTTCAGCTCTCTTGGACGCTGGTCTCTCTTCTTTTTTTGATCTTTCAGAATAGCTTTCCTCCTCCATTTCATCAGGTTTCCTTTGTTTCTCTTTTCCAGGTGGCAAGAACACCACACCTTCCCATTTTCCTGACCTATCCTCTTCTTGACTTTTACTTGAAGTTGCTACGACTTTAGACATAAATTTAGGCTCATCATCGAATTCCGAATCTTTTCGGCCCTTTGCCTTGTCTTTCTTTTCCTGCTCATCTGTCTCCTCTTTTCCATAATGACTTTCCTTGTGGAACTCCGGGACCTTTAGCTTGTCAAAGTCATCCCGGAACTTGTAGCGCTTGGGTGACTGGCTGCCGCGGTATCCCTTCTCAGAGTCAGCTTTGGATGCATAGGAGTCAGATTTTGCCTTTCCATCTGTTGATCCCAACTCAGAGAAATTCCCTTTTTCTTTATTTTTTTCTTTTTCAACATTTGTTACTTTCTGTTCTTTGTCCTTCCCATTCTCAGTCTTCTGCTCTTCCAGATACCTGTTCATAAAACAGACATTACAGTAGTTCTCTTATTAAAAAGCAGAGGTCAATACTTTAGTTGAAAATAGTCAAATTTTAGAGAACACCAAGCTATGCATGTACAGAAAGTTGTCTCTAGGCCCTAAAATAGTTAAAATGTAAAGCAGACTCCTCAGCTGGATTTACACTTTTAGTTCTTGATAGATTCAGCAAATGTAGAAGAACATGGATATGCAGAACTGATGAAACGCGGCTTAAGAACAAATAAAAAACAACTTACCCACAGATTCATTTTGAGGAAAATAGTAATATCTTACCCAATCGCTTTATTTACTTACAAACCTGGTTCAGGAGAACAACACATCAAAACTTTCAAACTGGGCTGTTCTGCTTTAAACAACACACTGGAAATAAAAGCCTCAAAAGCTACTTCAAATTTGGGGTGCAAGTTTCATAGGTAAGCTAAATATTTCATGACAGACTGTAAATACAAATAAAAGCAAAAAGGTTAACAGAGGAGAATATTTATTTTGCTGGGAGAAGCAAAAACACTTCTAGTGAGAACAACAATTTATCATAAGCTAGTTTAAAGCATCAGAACTATGTTTTAAAGCATTCATTAAGCAAATCCCTAGCTTTGAGGAAAGAGCAGTAAAGCCCAAGGACATTAGTTCAGTGCTTTGAAAAGCCCAAGAGTTACAGCTTTCTTTTCCCCCCTTTTTTAAATTTCAGACATCCTTGATATAGAATCAGCCCAAAATAACTTTAAAAATCATGAGGAGAATTACAAGTGCTTGTGAATGCTACCTTATCTCTTAAGACAAAGTGTCACCTTCAGGCACGAACCTGCAGTGGACTAACCAAGCAAACAGAAACAAAGGAAGTTGATGCCTTCTGTACAGAAGGATGTCTTCGTTCTAGTGATAATCTTGGTTTCTCACGCTACCCCCATACACAGGCACAAGCACTGCCACTACATCTGCCTTAGGCTGCTGGCAGCAGGAAATGCAGTCAGAATTAAGTTTTGCTAATTTATAGTATCGAATGCAATTCAAGAATGCAATACTAAAAAAAAAGTCTTTAACTGAAAAGCAAATAACTTAGAAATGCAAGTTTCCAGCATGCACTGTTAGGTTGCTAGGAAATCTCACCAGGCACATCTTCACTTCAAGCGTTCACATTCTTTTTTGCAGGGAACCTACACAATCTTTAGAATTATCCAAGTCAGAAAATTAACTCCAACTTCCTACAACACAGGGCCAGGTCTGTATTTTGTTCTACAATTTAGACAGCACCAGGTCCAAACAGCTGGCAGCCTGCTAGCATGGCACACTGCGCACACTGGGGCCTCTTTCCAGCTGGAGCCTGCACACACACCAAGAACCCTCTCAGCGCTCATGGAGGGCACCTACACATGCAAGCTAGCTCGTCAAAAAATACTGCAGCACAGCGAAATGCATCACTTGCCTTTTTGAGAAGGCTCCTCCTCCAGGAGCTGTGCTTTCCTCCTTCTGAGATGTACTGTAAATTGAACCGATTGGTGTTGGACTTTTGCACACAGGGCTCTTCCTTGTTGGGCTCAAACTTGCCGAGCCATGGTCAAATGGACTCTGATGAGCACCTGCCTGAAAGGAGGTGCTGCTGCTTTGTAAAGCAGAGCTCATCTGTGATGGGCTGGACAGTGGAGGGCTCGACTTCTGCAGTGGACTTGGCCGAGGAGAACGACGCCTCACCACAACTGACTGCAGAGGGCTTTTTAATGCAGGACTGCGTTCCCTTGGGCTAAGTTCAGACACGGAAGTTCTTGACGTTGAACTTGTACCATAGGTTGACACATCTTGCCATGGTTTTGATCCCTCCGACGCCTTGACGTCTTGAGCCACTGCTCCTGAAAATGGCTGCTCCTTAGACTCATCACCTTGATTATCTCCTGCAGCCTGAGATGCCCGGGCATCCTTGGAAGATGACTTTTTCTCCTTTCCAGATTTACGCTTGGAAGACTCAACTCGGCTATGATTTGAGGAAGACCGGGAAGAGGAAGACCTCCTTGACCGATCAGAAGATGACTTATCAGAATTTCTAGAATGACTTCTAGACCTTGGTGAAGGAGATCTTCTCTTGGGTGAACGAGAGCGTGACCTCCCTCTACGAGGGCTATACGCTTGGCGATAATTTTGCCAGTTTGACCTGTAATTCCCATATCCTCCTCGGTTATACTGGCCCCATGGATAAAACCCCCTATTTCGGCCACGAAAATAATACGGTCTCCTGTATCCTCTATTATGACCTCTGAAATCCCGGTTCTGATAGACTCTCGGATGGTTCCTTTCTCTGTTATGAGATGGAGAATATGATCTCGAACGGGACCTAGAACTGATAAAAGAAAAAAATTACACAAATGTTTTAAAAATTATGCTTCTGTCACAACTTTTTATTCAAAGGCTTATAGAAAAGAATTTGAAAATTCATTTCTAAGCTTTTAAAAGTAATTTTTCTGGTTACCCCTCATCCAATTGAGGTATTACACTTTGCCCTCAATAAATTGCAATGGAAATAACTTGTATCTGTGATATTGCCAAACAAATATTTGACTTCACAATCACCGCAGAGACCAAGAGGAGTATGCGTTGCTCTTCATTCTTATAGGATGAATGTGGCTGCTACTCAGCTTCAGAAAAAGTGACATATCTCAAGCTTCCAGCCCTTTACAACTCAAGGTCAAGGTTATACATCATCTTAGATCTCCTCCACGAAGTATTTCTTTATGCATGTCACCCTACCATTACTGGAACAGATCCAAAATCTTCCTGTTGTGTCCCTCAGTTATCTCATGTGCTTCTGAAAGTCTGATAATCAAGATGAAAACCCACTTCTCTGCCAGGTGACTTAAATAAATTGCTACATCTCAACATGAGAGGGGCTGTACTGGAGCAAACGGCACACTGCTATATAGTTTTAAGTTTCAAAAGGTGTCCCCCTTGCCACAATTCAGAAGCTGGAGCTCCGTCAAACAGGCAGGAGCAGAGGGATGCGCTCACTCTCCAGCCTGACGCCACGAGATGGCACTGTTCAGTGTCCCTCTGCTGGTCTCCACGCCATGCAAGAACATCCATAAAGGACAGAACTGAACCCGAGACAAACAGATTTAAGTGGCAAAACATTAAGGGCTAATTGTTCCAGTAGACTCTTCCACTAAATTTTTGCAGCTGCAGTTTTGTAACCGTTTAAAAGCCCCACTGTAGCTCAGGGTTAAATGCCAGCTTTACAGTAAGTATTTCACAGCTGTTAGAAAAACACAAACTTCTGCTGGAAGTCTGAGATTTTAGCAACTTGGCATTAGTAAAACAGAGAAAGCGTCCAATGAGTAAGTTTAAATAGAAAAGAGATTTTTCCAAAAGGAATTTTAGTAAATAATGTTCACTGAAACCATTTCCACAGTCTCTTCTTACATTAAGAGAGATCCATCTCTAAAACACTCACTGGTCATACACCAATAGACATGTACTACTACAGACTGGCAATACACAACTTGCTGCTGCCCCCTCTCCGCTCACACCCCAAACCCCTAAATGTAAGGGAATACAAAGCTGTCATTAGAATTCCTACAAGATTAGCATACATGCATGCAGTCAGAGACGAATTTTAGTTCTGTTTTTATTTTTACTGCCTACCAAATACATTACAGTTCAACAGGAAGCTGTTTATTCATACTGTAGTCATTGCTAGCAAACAGTTCAATGATAGTTTTAACATATGCTTCATACTTCACTTCAAACAACGAAAAAAACCTACGCAACTTATCTGAGAGACTTCCTCATTCGAATAACAACGACGAGAAGGAAAAGCAGACGCAGAGAGCAAGAACCAGCTACAGTGAGCCCTAGTTAAAAGCATTAGGAACACATATGCTCCCATTTTCAGACAACCGCTGCATTTGTAATCAATTACCAGCAAGGGACCTGTTGCACACTGCTTCCAAAATCTGCTCTATCATTTTAGAGAGCCTTGCAGCAGGAAAATTTCACTCCAAAAGTCGCAGAGATTATTTACAAGAAATCTTTTTAGAAAAATATAGTAAATATTATGTAAAAGAAACACAAGTAATAATTCTCACAACTCTGCCAGCCCCTGTAGCTAGCCAGTTAACACACACTGCTCCAGTTCTAAAGCACCTACCATTTTACAACAGGTAAAAATTAAAAATGAAGTCAAAAAGAAAGCAAGAAAGCAATATTAGGCAGACTCCAACATGGCAATACAAGACAGAACAAACAGTAAATCTTTTAAGTGAAGAATAAACAAATTTTTGTGCTGTATGCTGAAGTACACAATAATGGATTTTTATACCAAGATACCACAAGACCTACCTCAGAGAATATCCTAACGCCATACAAGATGACTTGTCTGTACTAACCCCATCCATTTTGATTTTTTTTTTTTAAAGGAGTTATTTACAAAGCACAAGTAGATTCAGCAGCAGTGCAGAGGAAACGATCATGTTTGCACAGGATGCCTTTGTTTTCAACTGTCAAAGTTCCTTCATAGCCAGGCAGATATTCCCAAATGACCACGTATCTTCCAGCATTCCAGCTTCGTTCTGCAAAGAACTCTGCTTGACTCAAGTCTCCGCCTCTAATTTAGTTTTGTCATGTCCTTCTCTCTCCAGCTGTACATTTATTAGAGCCTCTGCATTTTAAAAATCTCTTTAATTGTTAACAGTTGTATGTGTTTACAGTCTAATGATTTTTCAGAATATGTGTTATTAATTTAAGATTAGTGAAAAAGCAGCTGAACATCATTACACCAGTCCAACTGGAATGCCTTTGCCAGATACAAAATGCTCAGCCAAAAGAAAAGAAAAACACAGATATCCTGATATCCAGGGAAGAGAGAAGCCTTTAACTGGCCCGATCAGAATCAATTTAGGGAGGTAAGAACAACTGTTATGTACATTAATGACTTCTCAAAATTAACTGCAGTGAAATTAACTTTATCTACTTTATCCATCCAGAACTATCATTTCTGTTAACTGACTCCTGCATGTTTAGGGGAGGGGCAGGGAAGCAACAAAAACTGCCTCCACCTTTCATAGCAGTATCTTAAACTGACATTAAAACTAATTTGAATTAATTTTTAGAAAGAGGGGGAATGCACGCAACATCTGCAGAGGCCCCTCCAGTCTGGGATCAATTACATTAGAAGCTTAAAAAAAGTCAAAGATGTTTAACAAAACAAAGGAGCATGTTTTGCTATGGACCTTCCCAACTGTTCTTCCCCACTCTGGAGAACACACACTTAAACTCTCTCACAGCAGTAAAGCAAATGTCTGATCAAAAGCAAAATCTCAAAATAGTCTCAGTTCAGGATAAAGAGCTATGATTCTTTTGCACTTTATCCTGCTTTAGCAATTTCAAACATCATCATTAACTATGAATACCTTTAATGTAGGAAACTAGATTTCAGAAATTGTGAGTAGGTAGCATTAGGAAAAGCACAATAGGCTATCCCATTACACACAGCAGCAATTAAGAACTGCAGAAGAACATGGGGAAAAAAAACCCAAACACACATGCATTTTGACAGAGGCTTCTATTAATACCTTTGAGGAAAAACAAAGTACAGAGGTCTTCTCTAAGGGCCCGGTCTAAAAAGGCTGTAACAACCTCACTGTGGACTGTATCCCTGACAAAACGAGCTATACAAACAAACCACCTTCTGATTTAACTGTACATTAGAGTATCTGTTAGTATTCATATTAGGGGAAAAAGACCTGCACAGAAAAGTAAAATTATTGTTCACAAAAAAACATGCTACATAGACCAGATTAAGGGCTCAAAAGAAGTTTCCTGACAATGCTGAGAAAGTTACAATTCGAAACAGCACCGGTTGGCAGGAAACAGCCCAAGACACAGGACACTATCTGTCCTAGAATCTAATCAAAGTCTTTCCCTGGAAAAGAATTAAGTGACAAACCATCTGAACAGAACAGAGAGGAAAAACACAGTTACACCCTTTGGCTTCAGAGCTGCACATACTTACCTAAGTCTGCGTTTTCTTGACCGTGAGACAGAACGAGAACGGGAGCGAGATTTGGAGAAGGAACGTGAGCGTGATCTTGATCCAGACCTCGAACGGGAAGAACGGGATCCAGATTTTGATTTGTTAGTTTTAGACATCTTTGCAAGCACCTGTGAGTTGTACCTGAAGGAAACAGGTTAATGAAAGTATTTGAAAAATGAAGTCATGTGGCAGATTTGAGAGAACAGGCAACACCTGGCAGCCTGACAAACTACAGAGTGACATAAAGCTTGATAAGACTGGAAATAAGAATGTTTGAAGTGGCTGCCTAATAACAGATGAATGGTGTTGGGCTCAGAATAGAAAGTTTATTTCAGTCTAAGGAGGAAATCTGCAAAAAGAATAAAAGACTTTCAACCCAGAGTAATTATAAATTTGAGTGCTACAGTTGAAAGCAGCAAGTTAATGCAAAACCCAGGAACAGGCAGAGGCCATGCTGCTAGCTTAAGCAAGAATATCTTTAAAGAGACAAAGCATTTCATTCCAGTCACATCACTATCAACACAGCCAGCTGTCACTGGTTGAAAGAACAACGAAGAAATAGAAAGGTTTACCATCAAAAAATCACACCCCCCCAATCTTTTCTACATTTTCAGAAGGAATCACAAACAAAAATCCCAATCGAAGACACATGAATATTACTCTATTTGCACAGATCTGCCTCACTATGAACGCTCAGGTTAAATCCCGGACATGTGTCCCGCCTGCTTGTGCAGTTTACGCAGTTGCTATGATCAGTTACAAGTGTGTATCATCCAGCAAGGAGTTCTGTTGCAGTCAAAATAATTCAGATGTCCTTCCAAATATTCAGCGTCATTCAAATGCTAAAGACAGAAGAGACTACACTGTAGCATTAAATGACTCAAAATAGATATAATTACAAATTACCTGGACTATCTTCAGCAATGTATCCAGGTAGAGTGTCCCTTAAAAGATGTTTCAGGGAATAAAGTCTGACCACATAACTGTTTCGGTTACACCCTGCCTGATGCGTTCTCTTGTAAGCATCAGCTTTGTATCAACAAGCAAGATTTTCTAAAGAATTTTCATCACCTCTTACCTCCAGGGAAAGAAAAATATCCAGGATTATTAAGAGGGGGGAATGTCATATTGTTTACATTTGAAGGGTAGTACAAATGTTGACAAAATTCAAGACGCTGTTATTCTTTCAGCTGGTCAGGTTTTCCTGTCGATATCCAACAGAGTCAAATGCATACCACAGTTTTGCAGCTTCCCACAGCCACCTTCACAGACTTTCCTCGTCAGGCTACCAACAACACCCTTTTGTGACCCCCCTTCCACAAAGGGCTGCGGAAGCAAACTCAGCATACCACAGACGGGTCAGAGGAGCTCGAGTGCCTTTTCTGTCCTTTACAGTCCTCCTCAACTGTAGTAACAGTTGACCTATTTAATCACTGTATCCAGCCATAAACAAAATTCCTTACAATTTAAAATTTGATGATGCTGCAAAATATGCTCCAGCTTTTGAGTCCTGTTGGTTCCAGTAGAGCTCTTCAGCTTAAATGGAAAATGCTTTGGCCCCTGACTTGGCGAGGAGGAAGGAGACTCCACTCTTGGTCCTCAGATTAAATTCCCGGTCTCCTTTATTTCCATTCCTAGAAACTGAAGGTTTCAGTAGTGGGCTGGAAAAGGGACTAAGTGCTAGTTTGAGTTAAGCATTTGGAGTGTTGAGTATTCCGCATTAGCAGGTGGCATCAAGATTTGGACTCTGCAATTCCACAGGTAGCTGACGAAACTGAGTAAAAAACCTTCTCTCTTTAAACAACACTTGAATTTCATTCACAACATCAGAAGCAATTTGTTTAGCATTTAACAGAATTCTTTAGGAATTTCTACAAGAAATTACATTTTGTCCCCTCAGAGTTAGTAAAATATTTTCTCTCTCAGCCATTACTTACAGAAGCTCAAAATACACAAGAGCCATAGTAAAAATCTAATCAATGTTTTTAACTTATATAGCAGTCCACAACTGCCTGTGGCTTTGAGACTCCTTAACAATCTGCTCTATTTAAGTAAGCATAAGTCCTTGGCCTCCGCTGCCCTAGGAGAGAATAAAACAAACACTGGGCAAGTACATGACATGATGGAGCCCCCAAGAAAACTGAGCATCAATAACTGTTGTGATGGTCCAGAGATGACATGCTGCAAGTTAATTATTTATTTCAATGGCTAAAAAGCATCTCAAACCATGAAATGAACAAGGAGGCATTTTGACAACAAATCGCCAAAACCTGAGCATCTGTGAAACACACGCTCTGCAGTGTTCATTGCCTACGTTCTAGAAGAGAGGAAAAAACTACAATTGCTCTGGGAATTAGAAAAAGGATTGTAAAGACAAAATTTGCATCAACTGATTACTGCATAAAAATTATCAATAAACTCTTCCACAAAAGCGACTAATGAATTAGAGCCAGAAAAAGAATTATATTAGTAAAAGTTTACCCTTTTTTTCACCTACCAATTAAAAATAAAGACATTTAGGTATATAAACACAACTGATCAAGTACTTCTGCTGCTGTATCCATTTTAAGCAAATTCCAATGGACTGACTTGCAATGTCTTCACTTTCAGCCACACTCCAAAGCCAAATTACATATATGGTTACCAAACACTCCAGCTACTGCCAGGGCACTTTCAGGAACAGCACAACACCCGTCACAGGAGCAACTGCTGAGAAAGTGGGTCATTCATCATGGGAGCTCGTACTTTCCAGAAATTGGAAGTTGGCTTTTATTACAAAAATCATGTTACATGTTTCCGTTCTTCCCTTTCACTATACTAAAAATGCCATATCAATTCAACTGAAGTATTGGAAGTTATTCCACACTAGAAAGTATGCAGGAAAAAAAATTAATGTTTCCTGCTTTGCTAGGAAAAAAAAAAAATCACACCTGAGATGAAAAATAAAAAAGCACTACCACTGAAGCAGCAAAGTTCATTCTTATGCATGACCATTTTTCAGGGAAAAAAAAAAATGTGTGAAAGGACCTTATATAAATATTTCCTTTTAATTTGCTAAATACATACATTGAAACAGCAACATTTCCTAGTCTGTTGGCCAAAACGATCAAAAGTTTAGCACAGTAAACCAAAACATGGAAGAGAAACAGAAAAAACAAATGGTAATAGGAACCACTAGGAGATATAGAAAGATTATCTCTATTGCCTCTCAGAATCAGAGAGCTGTTCCCAACTGAATCCTGAAGGGCTTTGATACAATAAGCTATGTTCTGTAAGAAGATTATAAACATATCCCATAAATTGTGCAATTTCAGGAAAGGTCCGTATGAAATGGGAACCCTGTAGTTCAAGAATGAACTACACTTCAATATATTATCATCTGTAAGTTACCTTTATTCACACTGAACTCTGTACTGCTTGATATATTTAATAGACTAATATCATTAAAACAGCTTTCACCACAGCTCTTCTCTGTTGCGGCTCTTCTAAAATAAATCATTTTCCAAGAAAAAGCATATGGTTAGACTGACTGAGCAGAGTAAAAGTGGCAGTAAGTTTCAGTAAGTCCTAAGAAGGCCCCAAAATAGATTTTTTTTTAAACTATCTCTTGCCTTGAGCTGCTTAAGAGTCTGTATCTTACTTTGATCCACAGCACTTACTAGCCAAACATTGGTTTGGTATGTGCGATGTGTGCCAAAAGCTCTCTTGTCTTTGCAGGTTTTTTTATCTTTGTCAATATTTTTGAAGTTGATTCATTCCTAACATGTGAGGTAACTCCTACAAGAATAGAAACCGAGTTGCTATGCTCTATCAGCACCCAGAAGGTTAAACAAACTAAATATTGGAGACATTTCAGCTCCCCTGTGTTAACACTGCAGTTGTAAACTTATTGCGATACACATTTAGTTGTTCTAAGAATTAATGACTGACACAGATAAAATGTGTTCAGCTGGTAAGCAAAAAAGCTGTTCCGGAAGAATCTATTCTTATAAAACAACCTATGGATTACTCTGCTTTTAAAGAAAGAGATGCCAGTAAATGAAGTAAAGGCAAACTGTGAAAGCAGCGGTGGATGCTCACTTACCTTACCATTTAAGATTTTTCCACTGAACACGATGCTGTACCCCCAAAGCACACGCATGCACACCGCCTCACATAGCTCACAGGGGGGTGCCACTTTTTTTTACTGGAAGGTAGAACATGTATGGTCCTGAGTAGGGACTGCAGTAGAAGCATTTACACAGTGCTATGGAGACTTGTCTTTAGCAAGCTGCTCCGCCAGCGGTTGCATTTCCTTCCTGCTTACAACTACACAACTGCCTTCCTATGACACTGGCTCCACCTCTACCTTGAATGAGACGCAGGTGATCCCTGCTGCCTCATAGGGGTCTCACCTCCCAGCAGAGACGAGCGTGACTGCACACATCTGGTGGAGATGCGCTCCTGGAAACATTGCCAGGAATTTTCAAAATTGTTCTTTTTTTGGGTTGTCTTTTCTGAAAACCCAGTTACAAGCTGTCCAGCAGATCTTCCCAAGTAGTATAGTCCCATATCCAAAAACATCACCACTGATCCTGACTGTGCTGAGTTTAAAAGTTCTAGTAAGGTATTACCCTTTTGGGAAATAGACACTTGACATCTTGTTTATCTGCTGTATAACTACACCATATAACATAACTCATAATTCAACACACACCAAGTCTGAAGAAACCATTTGCATTCCAAATCAGCTTGCTAAATTCACTCATATGTTTACTGCAAGCCAGATCTGAAGTCACTGAAGTTGGTCACTGAAAGAAATCTAACAGCTAGCTGTTTAGTCTGCTGCAAGTACGCTGCCAAAGCAAATTATTAAGCATTATAATTTTTTTTATTCTTATTGTAAGAAGCGTGGACATTTCATCAGAAAACATGAAAATCTGCGGATTGCCACATGCTGTGAGTACCACCAACTCAAAAGTGTAAAGTTCAGACTCGTTTGAAAATGAGCAACAGCCAACGCTTCATTGAACAGTAAGACAAACTAGCAAACATCTCTTACTGGAATAAACCATTTTGAATCCTTCTTCCACAGTTTATGGAAAGTAAAGGCAGAAGGTTTGCTTGAGGTGTGAAAATCTGACAACAATCAGCAACTCAAGTGAATGTGTTCTCTCACAAAAGAACATTGCCACATTACTTATATTCCCTTCTTGGCATCAAAGATTTCCCACCCCGATCCTAAAGGCATATACCTGGAACTCTTCAAACCTGTTTCTTGTGAAGGAAGGCAATACAAGCTGATCAATTCTGCATGTAGTTGCAGTAATATTTATACGAGCTACTTCATTCTGAAAAGTTCTTGCGCTGCTTTAAGATAACTTTTTTTTTTCCGCACTACAAACAGTGCAATTCAGAAAGGGAAGACTCTTACAAAGGCGGCTAACACAGTAGAGAATGAGTTCTAGTCAAGAACTACAAGACTTTTGTCTTTATAAAACTGTTGCGTATCTTTAACATCTACAAAGAAAAAGCAATAAAAACCTGGTTTCTAAGGTTCTTATGCAAATAGAACCCACACTGTGAATTGTAGGCAACTCAAGTCATCTACCACATGAAGACAAAGGCCAAAGTCAACCGTCTTTGATGTTTAAAAGTAACTTTTGTGGATGGCTTTCTGCAGAGATCCACTTCTACTTCTTAAAGAACTAGAACAAAAATTAACATAGATGTCTCTTGGGATATTTCTGTTGATGTGCAGTTTGACTAATTACTACCTTAGCAACAAAGCCCATGTAGAAATTTCCGATCCCGCCAGTACAATGAACTGTTCATCTACATTCTAAACTTAATCCATGTCATGACAGAGGTTACAAATGTTTTGTTTTAAAAGAATACCTTTAATCCAGACCGATTCTGTGACCCCATTCACACAAGCCCTACTGACAAATAAGGGGATGTTGAGATGGAGAACCGACAGCCTGGAAGCCCCTCACTCTCAAAATAAATGTTTCCTAAAATTTGTAGGCTATCTCAAGAAATAAAGTTTGGCTTCTCCATTTCTAAATCCACACAGCAATCTGTCATAGCACTCAAAGGGGTGAAAAGAATGCTCCTACAAAGCCACCGCAATGGACTTTGCCCAGAAGACAAACTTTTGTCATGACACAGTGACAGCAAAGTTAATCTTTTACCTGTTCTCCTGACAGAAGTCAAAAGAACAGCTCAACTCTGCTTCACAGCAGTGAGAAAAAGTCACTGTCAAGAGCCTCTTACTGCTGTGCACTTCCACGAGCTTCAGCTTCAGAATTTAATTATTCAGAATAGTTCAGGAGAACTTTTATGGCCATTAACTGCAACTAGTGCAACGCTTCAGCAAAAGAACAAATTGGGAGTTGCGGAGGTTGGAAATACGGGAGTTTAACAATTTAGATCAGTACAACATTTAATAATCTGGCCAATTAACGTATATAGAAGGAAGCACTCCTTCTGTCCCGAAATTCATCACGGTGTAAATAATAATAATTTTAAAAAGCGTAAAAAAAAAAAGAAAAAGGTACTACTTCTTCCAAGACAATGTCACAAAATTGTTATATTTTACCCTTGTATTTACCAGCTATTTGGAAAGACAAGCCAAAACATTCCAAGATGTAAGGCAGAGTTTTTTCTTGAAATCCTGTATAGTTCTTTTTGCAGAGCAACAGTAACAATGAAAAAAGAATTCAACTGCTACAGTTTAACTTGCAGTATGACCAGCATAGAGGGGATACAAGAAGGTATATTCCAAATCCCGAGGCAGGCACTTTTACCACTTTTGAAGATTTTCTTTTCTATTGTGTGCCTACCTGCTTGAGTAGGTTCACACCTTGCACCCTTCAACAGTCAGGTTTCACCGTCTCAAGCTTTGTCAATTATGAAATCAGGAAGCAAACCTGAAATGAGAAGAAAATGCATTGAAGCATCTTTGTACATACATTGTTGTAGCTACTGCCACCAATGATCAACAGGAGCCTTAAACTATCATCCAGTGCTGGACCCAAAACCTTCATCATGTCTTTAGTATTTCAACAGAGCACACACTTTGCAAAAGTTCATCACCCACTTCACCATGAATTTTCATGTACTTTTATGAAGAACATAGTTTCTAGAACAGTTATTCAGGCTTTCCAAATTTTAAGTCTACTTATTCCTTCCTTCCCCACCTCCCCTGCACCCCATCCCAGCTCCTCTTACATACATACTAATCGCTGTCATTACATCGGTACAGCCGTATTGAAGTAATTTGTCTCAGATCATTTGTATGGTCTTACTGGATTCAGGTCTAAGTATTTTCCCATATTGTTAAAGAGAATCCACAAGCCAAAAGAAACAATTGTTTTCCTGACAAATTCATCCATCAGCATATCGCCGTCTTCAAAGGGTGCCACCAGTCCATTGTGAGCTGTTTTGACAGGTCTACAATTACATTTCAGTATCCTTCCATGCACTGCTGGAGGGGTGCAAGTTTTAAAAAAGAAAACAACAGTAAACACAACCTCATAAATGACTCCATGTTATTAAACCCCTGATCTAACAGCAGGAATGTCACTTACTCTGTTCAACCATAAAATAAACTTGTTTAAAGCTATTAATTTCTTCTGTTTACTTCATTGAAAAAAGGTTTCAAGTCTACTTGAAGATTGCACTTTCTCTGAAATGGCAATTAAGTCCTATTCTCACCCAAAAGGGAAGGCTGCATTGCAAGGTTGTTTTCTAAATTATGCTTACCAATCTTTGAAAAAAGCCAAATAAAGAACACTACACCACAGACCCTTTTTTATTTATTTTTACTGTTGTCATGTCCGTCTAAACATCCATGAAAGAGAGAAATCTTGCCTTTTACCTTACAAAGACCTCTGACATTCAGCCTCTCACAGCAGCTACCAGAAAAAAAAAAAATTAATTGCCATACCTATTTTTTCTTGCTTTATGATAAAACACTTGGGTTTTGTTTGGTTTTTCACCTACTCCCCAAACATCAACATTACCACAAATTTTTGGTACAATCCACTGTACGCAGGTGTCATCCAGATACCAAGCTGGCTGAATTATCTTTTGTAGAATACTGTTTTCATATTTAGAGCACTACTACAAAAAAATCAACCAAGACAACAGACAATAAACAAAAACAGCTAACCTTTCTTCCAGATATGGAAAGGAAAGTAGGAAACGTGCTCAACATTCTCTGCTGAAGCAGAAATCATAGTCCAGGAGTTTCATATTCCAGACCACTGTAAAGAACATTTCTATATGCCAAGACATAGGTCAAATGAAGAACATTTCTAGTTTTCACAATGCCTTTTTCCAGGAATTTGTTCCCTATTTCCAACTGGCATATATGACTTTAATGACTGTCTCTTTCCATCCTCCACTCCTTTTTTTTTTTTTTTTTTGCAGTATTTCAAGCAGTACTCATCATTATTTCAGACCTTTCACAGATGTTAAAGCAGAACAAAACCACCATGGCTCTGTCCAGAAAAGTCATCTAACAAGATGTTACAGCTGAAATCACTCCATCTCAAGCACGTCATCAAGGATGATGTGGTGCTACCACGTAGCACCACAATTTGCCAGCTCAGACAGAAAAACACAGCAGATACATCCCGACCAAAAGCAGCAATTTGTCTTCATATCTATAATACACTGAGTATAAACACAGAGTACATTTGGAAACAAGAAATGGCTTGCGTACATACCTTAAAAGTGTGCACAGTGCTGCAAAACTCATTACATTAGTTTCAGTTTATTACATTGTGTTTATAAAACATTAACTTGCAAATATTAAATATTTTTGTAAAAGCATTTCTAGAAAGCTCTATATAATTGTGGCAGGAAAACAAAAACTTACTTGTTCCTTTCTGGCCAGCATTTAATACAGCTACAGTTTATTTTGCTCTAAGACCCAAAGCAAACGAGATAGCACCTCATTAAAGAAAACACTCCTGCCTGGGTGTCCTGTCATCTATTTTGTGTTCACTAGCACAAACTTTCTGTTTGGGAAGAAACAGCTGAACTGCTGCTTTATTTGCTCACAACAGCCTTCATTATCAGAGAACAAAAAAATTAATTCTCCTTCAGCCAACTCTACAATTCATAATCCTGAGCTCCAAAACCCAAACAAGATTAGTTAATTCTTAAAAAAATCCTACAAAATCCTTCTGTAGTGTACTTTGTATAACAAGGCACGAGCAATCACTACAGAAATAAACTTATAAAAACGTCACAGAACTACACAGAAAAAAATCAGTTTCATTTCCCACAAAACAAGCTTTTTTAACATTTGGATAAGACACCTGAAAGGCTTACATCAATTTAAACTGTGGCAGCCTTTGTCCTAGCCAAGAAACATTTCTTTACAAATTTAAAACCCCAGAAGATAAAATATTTATTGCTGATTGACCCTATATCCCAACTAGTACTCTACAAAGATATCAAAGATATTAGAAAATGCTGACACTAACAGAAGTGTCAGCATTGTGCTTTTTTATTTATAAGTGTTGAAAATAAGAAAGTAGCTACTTATAAACTTAAACTATATTAATCACCTAAACCTGGGCCTAACAGAGGCAGAAAAATCTGATCAAGCGATTAAAAATCCAGTCCTATGAATGATCTTGTCATTCACAACCCTGTAAAAATCACCACTTCCGTGCATTTTAATCCGTCTGACTCCCAGAGAAGCAGAGGAGGTAAGCGGCACCTGGAGATGCATCGGAAGACTCAGGTAAGAATACCACTGTTAAGAACTGCCAAGTATTAGTTAAGATACAATAACAAACTATAGGAAATAAAAAGCATCAAATAAAACACAACAGTAACCAACAATTGTCAGCATCTTTCAAAATTAATTTCAGTATGACCTTGTTTCAATCTAACTATCCACCTACTGAATAAGAGTTGCACCGTGTCCAGTATTGCTACTTGAATGTCGCCTAACACAGATAGGAACAAATCGGTTAAATAAGCAAACATGAGCTACAGGGCTAATGTTAAAACACATGTAGAACTGTAAGAACTGTAAAGTGTCCTTAGTACTTCCTCTTGCACTCGGGCTCAGGACACTTAGTAAAAGCAGCCTGACACCAGTGTCAAATCAGAGCAATCTTTGTTTCTAGACATGTACCTGGCAAAGAATAGAAGAGCTATTCCTTTTCTTTTCTGCAGCAAGTGCCCCAAAAGGATATTTTTCATGCCGTGTGTTAATTCCCTGGGAAGATCTGCAGTCCAAGCAGCACTCTGCACTTGCACCTGTTGAGGCTGCCGCGGGGATTGCGGCACACTGGCAGCTCGCACAGAGGGACACAGCCAGAGAACACCCCGAAACTCGCCTCCCTTCAACCCAGCCATGGTTAGCACGAACACACATGGCACCTGCTCTTCCCTTGCACCTCCAGACCTATATTTTATCAAAGAGTAAATCAAAATAACAACCATAGCAGTTTGACTATCACAAATTAAAACTTTTTCTTACATTAAAAGTTGAAAATAATAGTCCTAAAGCAGTTAAGTTTGACAACCATCAATACACTGACACAAACTAAAGCTCCTGTTCTAAAAGAGCAGTCCAGACACATGGCAGATTAACCTTGCTATGCACAACAGCTGTGTACTTCTCGGCAAGTTGCACGAGACTTTGCTGTGAACTTACCTAAAGTGCAAAACAAGTTGCAGCTATCTAGATGTCAGAGCACAATGGCAGTACCAGCAGTAACGTACAGAGTACAGAAAGCATAGACTGGCATTGCTAGTTCAGAAATCAAAGTCTAATAATCTCACTTTCTACTTGATTCTTCCTTTTCAAGCTAAGGTTTAGTCTTGCACCAAAAATGAAACATGCTCTTAATATCCAAAGAACACTTAAGGGGAATAAAAAAGAGCTACCTGCATAGCTCCCACTGCCAGCCTGGTGGACTGCAAATTAAAATGCTATTTCTAATCATCCAGTTCAAATTTCATTAGGGTAACAAAAAGGAGAACAATTCCTCTTTCTACATCAAGTATCCAGTATATGTTTTCAGGACATTAATGACACAAGTTAAACTAAAGCCTATAACTACACCTACCAACCTCCTCAACAAAACTTCTCCTGAACAATGCTAAAACCAAAAACAACAACAACAACAACAAAAAAACCCAAACCAAAATAGTGCATTCTACTTTAATACAAGACACACTTTGGGGGAGAAAAAAAAAAAGTTCAGATTATTCTGCCATGGCAAGAGAAGCATTAGTTTGTCAATAGCAGCTCCAATTTCTCTCTAGCCTATACACTTTCAAAATTAAGCTTTTCCTTCAAGCACATTTGGGTTTTTACACAATTAAACTAATCCATAAAGAAGTTTAATATTGAGCTCCAGCCCTGGTTTCAGATAATTAGAAGCAGGTTCTATAGAATGGCTGGAAGACTACAGGTTCTTCCAAAAAGGACTGATTCTGCAGATTGCAGTGCTGAACATAAACGCCAGTTGGTCACTTTAATTCTGGCACTTGGCTAAAAGCTATTTTATATATCTTTGAGCTTAAAAAGTCTTATGTTGTTATTCAGACAGTTTAGTGACAGGGAGCTCAAAGAAAAAAAAAAATCCAAGAAAAAACTGATTAGAAATCTGGATGTTTTCATTACAAAAGTCAGGCAGCTGAATTTTCTGTTAAACATGGAACAAAAACATCCTTAATTAAAAAAAAAAAAAAAAGAGAAAAAAAAAAAAGGGGGGAAACCTATTTCATCAGCATTTTGCTTCCAAACCTACACGACCTGGGAACAGACAAGCAGAAAAATCAGATCTTTCTCAAAACAAGCGTCTTCCTCACTGTGCAGCCCTACTATTTTGAGTCATTTTCGGATGTGAACTGAACCCTTGTCAAAACCATTGGGGGGTCTGTGAATCCTTGTGCCTGTAGTTTCAGAATGCCCAAGAGAAGCAAGAAATGGTCCAATTTACTTTACATAAGAAAACTATTCACAAATCAGTTAACCAAAAGAATTCAAACTTGCACACAATTGACGTTATTGTGCTACTCCCCCTGCAGCAATGGAAGAATAAACTGTGACCTCCAGTGAAGTTTTCAACCCTCTCCGGTCACCACAGTCTGGAAACCCGCAGACTCTGCACACCAGTATTTCCTTCGTTAGAAGTGTCCAAAGTGCATTTACAAAAACATGGAAGATATGCTTCCAAAGAAACAGCAAGTAATGTAAAAAACAATTGAATCTGGGACTCTTCGGAATATCTTCTGAAATACACAGTACGGTTACAGTCAAAACTTAATCTGTCCTAAAGGATTACTACTCTTCACGCATTTAACCTATGAAAATACAAGCTCCAGTAACTTTCATTTATAAGCTGCAAAAAGTAAAACCACTCAGATATTTATTCTCAAGCCAGCACTTGATTTATCTCTACCTTAACTTGAATCTCGTTAGCTCAGGGGAAAACAAGGAAAAGGATTTCCATGACTTAGTATAACATTAAGAGTTCTTTAAAAAAAAAAAAAAAAAATCAGGTAGTTATATTGTAAGCACAAGCCATCAGAACAGGCTATCCCTATGCTCTGCTAGGCTACAAAACAGGTAAATGCTTGTCCACAGAAACCTTGTATGTATGGAATAAGCTTATTTGAACAGATAGTTTTCAGTACTGTGTTTACATACCTTGTATAAGTCTCCCATCAATTATGTTTCCGAATACTGCTTTATTAGAAGTGACTGAGCTCTCACCTAAGTAAAAAAGGGAAAATGAAATTTAACAATCAAGATACTGGCAAATCCTCACATTCTATAAGCACAGGAAAGGATTCTGATTTTAGCCATTCATCCCAGTACCATTTCCCAGTAAAAAAAGGCTGCCAAAATTACTTAATCTAATCAGACCGTGCATACGCAGTTCCTTAACTGAGGAAACCAATCTCATCCACAGCCCTATAGAAGCAATTAAGTAATAATTTACACAGATACACAGAGCCTGAAATAATCAGGTACGCAACCCCCACAAGATATCATGTGTACAGCCCTCTGTGAAGGCACAAGATAACATCATTAATACTGAGACTAATTCCCTTGAGAACAGAATTTCAGCTTAACACCCCTGACGCCCCCCACGCCATCATCTTTTGTGCTCACAGAGCAGACAAATCTATGAGGTTACTTGCCAAGCTTTGCTTTCTTCCTTTCACTCAAAGGTAAAAGTGAAATGCAGGCAGCAGTGGGGAGGACATGCACTGGCTAGCTGCGCAAGCTACAGCACCCCTCACATTACAGCAGGGGCTTTTTTGGGTTTTGTACAGCTACCTTACACTGTAAATCACGACAGGCTATAAATGGCTGGATGACAAATTTGGAGCTGAAATTATGGGCAGTCCATTTGCTCTTGTATCAAAGGAGTAGTAGCCATGAGCAGGGCTTTGCAAAGAGGCCTTGCGCATACAAGCGCAACAGGGGAGAAACGTACAGGGTATTTTCGTAAGTGATAGGAAGAAAGGGCACTGACAGAAAACTCTTCCTTGGGTAGGAAACCACACCCCCCGCCAGGACCGGCGCTCCAGTGTTCCCACAGCAAGGCTGGGTGTCATCTCCGTGTGCCTTTTTTTTTTTTTTAATGGACGCAACAGCTTCCGGTTACCATGGAGTGAAACAGCGCAAACACAATTCTCAGCTGGCGTGAAATATAATCCCGAGATTTTACTATTCATAGCTCTGACATGATAAAGCTAAATTAAGCAGGAACTCTTAACTTTCTCAAACCTAACAGCAGTGACAACCTCCATCATTTAGCCTCTGCTAATGCTCTGTTTCACTGTGAAGAGGGGAATATTTTACTTTATGGCAAGAGACTCCAGACCTACAAACCCAGCCTGGCATGCAGAAACAAAATGGCACCTACTTGTTCCCAGGCATTGCTTTGGCATGACTCCAGCAGGAACAGAGGAGACAAGATGAGCTCTTGTGCTAAATCTAACACCTTCTCCTCATCATGGCACCCATTACAGAAACCCACAAAGCCATTTTAAGCCACACTCCCAGGCTTGCCCAGCAGTGAGGGTTTGCTGAACAGCCTACCCATACCGGAGCAGGGGTCAGTTCAAAGCACAAAGACGAGATGTGCTAAGCACAAGGTAAACCAGCACAACCTCAGCACCCACCCGTAGCTGTTTACACAGCCTTGCAGGATTACCTTGCACAAGCTCCCATGGGAGCCAGAGCAGCTTTTGCAATGAACACTATTCCTCTCTCTTTCAATGCCCGTTGCCTAAACTATATGGCTAAACATACAGCAGGAATCCTGCCACACAGAGGAACTCTCTGTACCATCGTAATTCAGAGGAAACCATACAACCCCAAATCCACGTTATTCTACTGGCACACACAGCCATTAAACACAGCTCAGTGTATTGTAAACTTTTCCAGTTATGGAAAAAAGTTGAAGGGCTATGTAGCTGCTTAAACAATTAACAAGTTCCAACATGGCAAACTGTCATTTTGCAAAGACAAAGCGAAGTGAACTAAACTAAAAATTAAATAATCAAGTTTCTGGCAAAACTGCACTATTCTTTTAGGGAGCTAGTGATACAGCTACAAAGGGAACACCACAGTTTTACAATGAAAAGCATCCTCAGGCTTAACCTGTCCAGTTCAGTACTTCCAAGGCCTCTCAAAGCAAGACTTCCTTTACAGTAGAGAAAGTGGAAGCAGGTAAAAAAAATAATTAAATCTGCTGACTTGCGTGGATTGCCACCTGCTTTATATCCTGGTATTTTACATACCTAATGGTTTTGTTTTCTAATAGCACCAACCATGTTAGAAGGTGCTCACCAGCTTTTCTGCAGCATGCTAATCTCCAACACCTCACCTGTGAACCCACAAGGCACAGGCCTAGCTTGACCCAAATGACTATTTTCTTAAATAGCTTACAAAGCTTCCTGGCTTAAATAAGATGGAGAAACCAGCAGACAGCTAAATTATATTCTCATAGCAGAATGCCCATTTAATTTACAATACACATGACAAAACTTTACTTTCGTCAAAGCAGAATTAGGAGTTAGGAAATTAAGGTCAGGGGCACACAGCTGCTCTGAAATCCCAGCATACAGGGAAGCCCTTTCCAGACAGCACTTACTGAAGCACTGAGAGCAGAACCATGTTTTCCAGAGATACAGAGCTCACAGAGAGACATGGAATTAACAAGGAAGGAAAAAAGCAGGAAGACACCAGAGCACGACTCAGCAGAGACAGAGGCACGACTTCTGCAGACAAAGGACTACACACAGAACACGGGCACGGATTCATCCAACACACACCTGCCACACACAATCTGTATGGACACACTGCAGGGCAACGAGATCTGCCGCTCCTCTACTGCATTTACAGTGAGCACCTCAAAATGATACCAGGTGGACTGTGTTATGTGTTATAGATGCCTCCTTACTGTGGGCAGGTTGTTTCTTTACAGTAAACTGGCAGGTAGAAGACTTCACCTTTTGATCCCTGGGTAAAAATGATATAAGAATGCAGGCATTCGAGTTAGCAGGCAGCAAGGCCTCCCGCACCCTTGCTGGCAACAGCACGCTGCCCCGTGCGTTCCTCCTTCCCACAGACAGGAGCCCCAGCTGCAGGGGAAGGGTGCAATGCTGCAGTGATCCATTCAGTCTCTAAAATTCTGGAGACTCCCTGTGCTGAGACCCCATCGTTTACAGATCACACACTCTCATGTGTAATGAGCACCAGTTTTGAAAAGACATCTCAGGACACTAAGGGCTATCTGCTGGAGCTCTGCCTCCGGAGCAGCATTTTTAACCAGCAATGTCAGCTTCTTAAGCATTTCAGAGATAACTCTTAAAACCACGTTCTCATATGTGCCCCTCTCTGTTCCTGCTAAAACAGGAACAACTAATTCACAGTAAGAAGGATGAGAAACAAAAATACATAGCAGGATCCAAAGAAAATTTAGACATAATCACAAGGCCCTAGAGTCTACAGAGGATCCTATGTCACAAGAATGTGCATTTTAGACAGCTCACTACAATAACTGCCTTATTTTACCCTCTTACCTGCTGTTAGATTGTATAACTAATAATGCAGTTCACAGTCAGCCATTTCCTCACTCTGTGCTGCGCACCTCTATGTGCCAGAGGAAGTATACAGACAAACTACTAAACGCTTCAGGAGAAGGCACTGTTGTGTCTAAATACTCATTATTTTTTTTTGTCTCTACAATATAGCCCCTTAAAGGCAATCTGAGAGGCTAAGCTTCAAAACATATCTTTTTAAAGGAATGGAAATCAGGTTACGAAATACAAACACAAAGAACAGCTCTCCTCTTCAGCCACAGCACTTGAGGGCAGCATCCACACAAAAGGCACATTAAAACACCTAAAACATCCCATCAGCCTTACCATAAACATTGACATAACTACTTGCCTTCGCTACTAGCGGGAAAGAATACTGCAAGAGACCTTTGCAGAGAGTAACTGGATGATTTAATTGTCTGTACCCTTAGGAAAGAGCATCCTGAAAATGTACATTGGCTGATGTGACCCTCCAGCCTCTTACACGGGTGCTCTGTGCTGACACTGCCGCAGCAGCAGCAGATAAAGGCTCTTCTCATTCCATCCATCAACTATAAGAAAACCTGTAACTTTTTACACACTGTTTATTTCAATGAACAAATCTGTTCTTATGCCACAACATCCAACACATCACTGTATACGTAAAAAAAAACGACTACCCCACCTCTGACAAGTCCTGAGGAACTACTGTTGCATACACACTACCACCCACTCCATGTCTACAGAGTCCCCGCACACACTAAACAGAAGTGAACCTGCGCCTTCCAAGGCTGCTACAGAGTATTGCTTATCCCAAACTTATCGCGTCACCTTCTGGCACATAAAGGCACTCAGAAAGCCATTCAGGAGGCAATTACAGTGACAATTACCTTGTGGAGACTTTGAAATGTATTTACAGAAACCTCAAACACATTAGTCTCCCCAAAACAAGAGTTAGGGAAACAAGCCCTCGTCAGCCTGGTGACAATGAAGATTCAGGGCTCACTGCATCACCTGAGGTTCTACTAAACTTCACTTTTAAACAAGAAGATGCAGAAAGAGAAAACCGAGTGAACAAATCCATCCTGCTGCACCGAGAAGCACACGGTGCTGAGTGCCGGTGCGTGAACCCTGTGAGAGCTACACACCACCGCGGATCCAATCCCAGCTCACCGGGTCACAGCTGCAGCCCGGACAAGCTGCTACCTCTGAGAGCTGCCGCTCCCCGCAGCCCCGCGGGCCCAGCGGCCCCGGCCGCCTCCCCCGGGAATGCAGGCAGCGCCTCCCGTGCCGCAGCGAGCATACGGGGGACCCGGACACAGCCCGTGACCCCGGCGAAGGGAGGAAACCTTCGGGGACAGGCCGAAACAGGGGAAGGAATCGCCTGGGATGGGCTGGGCCGGGACAGGGGGATGAATCGACGGGGACGGGGACGAGCCCGGACCGGAACGGGACCAGGGCAGCCTCCGGGGACGGGCCTGGGCCGGCCCCAACAGGCCGCAGGGACGCGAGGCGGAGGCGGGAGGCCCGACCCAGCCCAGACACGAGGCTCCGCTCGGACCGGGCCCCGGGAGCGCCCGCGCATCGCATCCGAGCCCCGCCCGAGGGGGCCGCGCCGGCACGTGGCGGCCGGCGGGGGAGGGGGCAGGGGGGCAGCGCGGCGCTAAGGCCCGGGGACGGGCGAGGGGGGACAAAGCCCGGGCGGGGAGGGCGGCGCGGCCGCGGAGGGCCCTCGGTACTGGGCGGGAGAAGGAAAGGGAAGGGAAGGGGAAGAGAAGAGACGAGCCCGGTGGCGGAGGACAGGGCCGGGCCTACCTGCACTCACCGGACACCGCTCCGCCTGCGGCCTCCTCAGCAGCCAGGCGCCTCCACCTCCTCCTCACGCACTTCCGCTTGGCGCCCGCCCGCTGCCCGCCCGCGGGGGCTGCCGGGAGCCGCAGTCCGGCTCCCTACAGCGCTCATTGGCTGGCAACGCCCGACAGACTACAACTCCCGGCGGGCCCCGCGCGGAGTTTTACATCATTTCCGCCTCCTCCCTGCCCGCCCCTGGCGCCACGAAGAGGGCGAGGCTTCCGACGGGGAGGGGCGGGGCGTCGGGTAGCCCCGGCTGGGAAATGGCGGCGGCGGGGGAGGTGATGGGGGTGGTGTAGGTTGCCCTCTCTCGCCGGCGTGGGCCGAGCCTCCTCCCGCACCGCCCGGCTCCCCGGTGCCTCTGGAGCGAGGGCGCAGAGCAGCTGGTCGCTCGCTCCCCCGGCGGCAGCCTGGGGCCGTGTGTGGGCGGCCGCCCCTTCCCGCCCGGGCCCAGGCGGCACAGGCCGCGGCCCTCAGGAAACGTAGGCCCCGGGCTGCCTGGTTTTCCCCTCCTCCCGAGGGCTCAGCTGCCGGCCCACGGCTCGGAGGCTGGGCCGGGAAGAGTGTAGCTCTTCGGCAGGGGCCTGCCGCCATGTGAGGGCAGCCAGGGTGAGCCCGCCGCCTCCCCGAGAGGGAGCCGACAGAGCAGACGGTGCTGGGGGAATTCAGGAGCGAGCCCTGACACGGCGGTAAATCTGCCCAGCTGCTGCCAGGGGGGCAGGAGTGCTGCCAACCCCACTGAGCGCTGCAGCGCGGCCACTTGCCCACAGGCAGCACAGTTCCCAGCCCCCGGGGGATGCAGCCAGGCGAGGAGAGGGCAGTTGTCCACTTTTATTGTTCGCAAAGGATGTCTGGATGCATAACACTGTCACAACGGCACAGAGAGCAGCGTGGCGCCAGCCAGGCCCCAAGTGTGTGCTCCGGGAGCACCCAGTGCACACGCAGACATGCGTGGGGACAGGGAGCAACCTCCCCCTGGCCAGGCTGCGAGCCCTGGGCAGCCCCGAATCCTCCTGCCCCACGCAGGGCCGGGCCAGGCGAGTGTCCCCAATGTCTGGCCGAGCTCTATTTACAGTATTCACATACATTGTACCCAGCAAGTTAAATAACTACATTATTACACCACACGTCTGGGGCGGCTCTGGCAGGCTGCTAGGGTGGGGGTGT
Organism: Vanellus vanellus; assembly: GCF_965231255.1. Taxonomy (NCBI): domain Eukaryota; kingdom Metazoa; phylum Chordata; class Aves; order Charadriiformes; family Charadriidae; genus Vanellus; species Vanellus vanellus. Next base: position 7,570,271 of record NC_138927.1, on the reverse strand, counting down.
CAGTCTGATAAGGTGCATATTTAAAAAAAAAAAAAAAAAACAAAACGAAATAAAAACAAGAATGAAGAGAGAAACCAGGTGTCCCCGCAGGGGGCCAGCAGCCGCCTCGCCGGAGTCCCACACCACCTGGGGCCCCCTGCGGCAGGGCCAGGTGTGCATGGCGGGCAGGGGGGAGCAGCGAGGTTTTTCTTCTGACAACAGCTACGGTTCTGCGTGGCCGTCCAGAGTCAGGACGTGTGCGGTGGCCCCGCGGGGACGTCTGCCAGGGCCTGGCCCTCACAGCACCTCTGCAGGCAGAGGGAGGGTGTAGTGGTGAGACCGGGGCAGCCATGGCATGGCCCTCGCCCCTTGCGCACCCCCTGTCTCTCACCTGTCACCTGGGGGGGTTTCACCACGGCCTGCTTGAGGAAGGGCTCCTTGTCACCGAAAGGCATGATGCTGCCAGGGCTGCTGCCATGGTGGGAGAGCTCCAGCAGCTCCTGTGACCCCTCCGTGCCTGAGAAGCCGTTCTCGTGCTTGCTGGGCTGCACGCCATTCACCAGGGATGCTGGGGACACCACCTCCTTGGCCGGGGAGCTGTGGGGCAGGAGGGCTGGGGTCAGCCAGGGCCCTGCTGCCCCCCTGGCCCCCCTGGCCGCCCCCGCGCTCACCTTGGCTGCAGCCCCTCGCCTGCCAGGCCCTTAGGCCCCCCCAGAGTTCCAACGCTCGGCGTCTCCGTCTCAGGGAGTTCCTCCTCCTTTGGCATTGGCCCCACACGCTTCTCATGGCCTGAGGACGTCGGCAGAGCCCCCGCTTAGCCATGGCCCCGAGCAGGAGCATGGCCAGGACAGGATCACGGCTCTGCAGACCCCAGGCACCCCAGAGGTGCAGCAGGTTGTGGGAAGAAGCCTCATACCTGGGACCTCCTCCTGCTCGGCTGCTTTCCCATTCACCACCTTCTTGTCCTCCTTCTTCTGCAGGAAGAGGAGAGCTGTGAGGGGCAGTGGCAGCTCCGGGCAGGTGTGGGAGGGCTCTGCAGAGTCCCCCATGTCCCCAGGCAGTGGGGCACAGGGGACAGGCACCCACCTTGGCATCTGCTGCGTCTGACTTGCGTGTCCTCTTCATGATCTCCTCCAGGCGCTGTGGGGAAGAGAGGGACTCGTGCATAGCTCTCGCCAGCAGGACCTGCCCTGGGTGCTGGGCAGGACCCTTTGCAGCTCCCCCCACACTCTGCCACAGGCCCAGGGGTGCCCCCAGCCCTCACCTTCTTCCTCTCCAGCCGCTCCTGCTCCTCACGCTGGAAATGCTTCTCCCGCTCCAGGCGCTGCCGCTCAGCCTCTTCACGCGCCCTCGCCTCAGCCTCTTCCTTCTGTGGCACAGCAGGGACAGATGGGACAGGGCAGGGACAGTGGGGACAGCCTGGGTGGCTCAGCACAGCCCTGCCCCACGTCCCCTCCTGCCACCCTGGGCATTGAGGGGCAGGGCTGGTCCTCACCCCTGCATCCCACTGGGGTGGGGACCACAGAAGAGCATCCCTGCCTTTCCCCTCCAGCCCTGCCTTCATCCCCCATCCCACTTTTTCCTCCCCCTGTCCCCTCCATCCCACCACCCCTGCAGCCCCTTGCCCCGGCACCCCACCACCCCAGACCTGTCTCTGCAGCCACTCCGTCTCCTCCCGCTCAGCCCGTGCCTTCTCCTGGGCCTCGCGCTCCTCCTGCAGCCGTCGTTCCTCCTCCTGCTGACGCGCCATGGCCTCCCTGCGGGTCTGCTCCTCCGCCGCCTGCTGCGCCCGCTCCTCCTGCAGCCGCCTGCGGGGAGGGGGCCCTCAGCAAGGTGGGGGGCTGGGGACAGGGGCTGGGGGTGCAGCACCCACCTCTCCCGCTCCTCCTGCTCCCGGCGCTCCCGCTCCTCACGCTCCCGCTGCTCGCGGGCCTGGCGCCGTTTCTCCGCCAGCAGCCGGGCAGCCTCCTCCCGGTCCGTGGTGCCGGCTGAGGGTCTGCCTGGGGGGGTGGCCGGTGCGGGGCCAGGGGCTGCAGGGGCTGGTGAAGCTGTGGGGTGCACGCAGCATCAGTACTGCTCCCGCTCCCCCCAGCCCCGCTGCCCCCCCCAACCACCCTGTACCCACCTGATGTTGGCTCTGCGGGCACCTTGGGGGGCTCAGGGAGGGCTGGGGGGGCTGGGCCCCGCTCCTCCTCCTTCCTCTCACGTGTCTTCGCCTGGCCCTCCTGCTCCCCCCGCTCCTCCCGGGCCCTGGCCCGCACCTTGGGAGAGGAGTGGGCGCTGCGGGGCAGGGGCGGCTTGTGGGGGGAGCCGAGGGCTGGGCTGGGGGATGCTGGACGGGCTTTGGGGGCAGCAGGGGATGAAGGACGGTTCTTGAGGCCGGGGCTGCAAACGGAGCGAGAGATGGTGTTAGGAGGGCTGGGGCAGCCCCCGTGGCGGCAGGGCTGGGGGCCAGGCACCCCCCGCGGCGGTGGGTCCCTACCTGCTGTCTGCTGCAGGCAGGAGCCGGGGCTGTGCCGCTGGCAGCGACTGCCGCTTCTTGAGGCTGCGCTCGCGGGACAGGGCGCTGCGCTCCTTGGCATTCTCCCGCTCCTTCTCCTTCTTCTCCTTCTTCTTCTGCTCCAGCCGGGGAGAGACAGAGACAGTGTCAGCGCCAGGTGCTCGGCTCGTCCAGGAGCCGCGCTGTGTCCTGCAGCCGCCCTGGCACCGAGAGGTCCCCACAGGAGGTGGCACTCACGGGTGAGGACTCGGTCCTGCGGCGTGGCGTCACATCGGGGCTGCCGGCGGTCCCCTTCCGCCTCTCCCAGCAGCGGTGCTGCAGGCGGTGGTTGTGGCAGGGGCTGAGGGGGCTGGCGGAGGCCGAGCGGGGGCACACGGGCACTGAGGGCAGGAGGGATCACACCATCAGGCACCAGCTCGCCGCAGGCTTCAGGCTCCCTCATCCCAGTCCCCTGCCCGTGCCAGGACCCGTGTGGCCCTGTGACCCCCCGGGTGCTCACCCTGCTCCTTGCCGTTCCCAGCCAGTGTCACGGCGCTCCGGCTGCGTGCGAGGAAGGACAGAGTGGGCGTCATCAGGCGGTCCACAATGCTGCTCTCCCACGGGCTGAGCTGCAAGCTCCGGTCTGGGGAGGGAGAGGGGCCCTTAGTACATCCCTGAGCCCCCAGGCACCAGCCCCGGCCCCCAGCCCCGCGGCCGCCCGCTGGGAGGGAGCAGCTGTGCGGTTGCAGCGAGGCCGGGGCACGTGTGTGGCTCCGGGAGTGCCCGAAGCTCGGCCGCGGTGGGGAGGGCTCCCCGCTGCCCTGCATGGCCGGCCAAGTCAGGACAAAGGGTTGTGTGGGTGCAGGCAGGGGAGGGCAGCAGGGTGCCCAGAGGACAGCACCGCGGCACGATGACAACACTGTCCCCGTGCCCTACAGACACCTCAGCTGCGGTGCACCCACAGCGAGCGGCACTGACGACACCAGGGTGCAGTCCTGCTGACAGCAGCCCCGTCCATCCCGGCCCCCTCCTCATGTCCAGTGCTGGCGTGCACCCCCACTGTGCCTCAGTCCTGGGGTGGACACCGCAGCATGCCCTCACCCTGAGGGAGCAGTGCCGAAGTTGCTGGGCATGCTACAGGAGCCAGGCCAGGCTCATGGCACCCCAGTCCCCGGCCACACTGCCAGCTCAGCTGGGCACGGGGATGCTACTGGCTGGGGGATGCCACTGGCTGCCCTCCAGCACACATCGCCGGCACCGAAGACCCTACAGGTGCACAGGAAGCACCCGCAGAGACAGGGCCCCCCAGCCCCTCTCCTCTGGGGCCCCCGGTCAGGCCCGGAGCAGCACTCGCTGCCAGGAGGGGAGAAAACAGAGCCATGGGAGCAGCAGGGGGGACAGGGCGCTGCGTCCGGCACCAGCCCAGGGAGATGCTGCACCCGGGCAGTGCCGGGAGCCCCTGGGTGTTTCTCCCCATGCTGAGCCCCCATTGCAGGGCCGGTGGGAGCCGCCTGCGTCACCATCGCCTGCAGCCGCCCATGTCAGCTGCTCCAGCTATTTATACCCGGCCGGGAAGGCGCACACCCATCGCCAGGCAACCCCGAAACACAACAGCAGCCCCGGCACTGGACGCATCCCTCCGGCGCGGCCAGCAGCCTCGGGCAGCTCGCCCAGGGCCAGAACGACCTCGCAGCACCCGACGCACCCATAGCACTCCATGGCACCCAGCCCCGGGTGCCTGCAGGGACAGGCGTCACAGCGGCGGGCACCGGCACCGTGCCCAGCCCCAAGGAGGGTCTGGTGACGGCAGCCCCGCTCTGCGGGTGCATCTGCACCCACCGGAGCTGCCCTGGGGCAGGGAACCAGGGCTCCCGGTCCCAGTCCTGGCACACCATGGGGCTGCCACCACCCAGCCTCTCCTCCTCCTCCTCCTCTTCCTCCTCCTCCTCCTCCTCCCAGCCTGCATGCAGCCTCAAGGAGCCGCCAGCCGGCTCCAGCCTCCTCCTGCAAACAGCAAACGGCTTCTCCTCTCTCCGCGGGCACCATGCTGCAAGGCAGGGCCTGGGGACGGGGGACCCTGGCCTCGGGGGTCCCCAGCGCTGGGCGGGCGCCGGGCTGTGCCCCCTGCGCTGGGGCAAATGCAAAGGGCTCTTACTTCTACTGGGAGAGTTCCAGAGGGTGGCAGAGGATTTGGAGAGCCGCTTGTTGATTATAGAGTCGACGTGTTTGGGGAGGTTTACGGCGGACACCGAGCACCGGCTCGCACCTGGAGGAGGGAAAAGACACAAGGACATTAAGGTCCCGGCACCAGGGCCGGGCCCCCCACATGCAGCATGCACAGCCGCGCCGGGGCACTGGGCAGGAGGATGAGACAGAGAGTGGGGCCAGGAGATGCTGGTGTCTGGGGACATGACACACAGCGCTGGCATCCGGCACGGCACGGTGCCCAAGCTCCAGGGGGTCATGCTGGGATCATGCAGGGATTTCATCCTCAGGGAGCCAAGGTGGCCCCCAGGCCCTCCCATGCTGGTCTCCCCCAAAACACATCCTGGGAACTGGGAACCGGGTGGCCAGGGACCTCAGCAGCACCAGGCGAGCAGCCAGCCTGGGGGAGCAGGTTGGGGACAGCATATCCAGACACAGGACAACGCTCACACTGGTATCGGGTCCCTATGGCAGTGCGAGGAGGGTGCTGGTGGCCGGCAGCACCTCCACAGGGTGCCGGGACCCCTCTGCCCTGGTCAGGCTCCTCTGGAGAGAATGACATGGGGAGATGGCTGCCGGCAGAGGTGGCAGCCAGGAGACTGGCGAGCGAGACTGCCAGCGGCAGCTCCAGCAGCACGTCGCACGTGGGAAGTTGCAGGGGAAGGTTTCCCCTTACTGGACCCTGCTGGGTGCTGCACCGCAGACACACGGATCTGTCCCTGAATGTGCCACAAGCCACAGCCGGGCACACGGTGCCCGTACACACAGCCTGTCTGGGCAGAGCTGGCCGCACAACACCAGTACGCACAGCCCGGGCGGACACATGGTGCCTGTACACGCATGGTGCCAGGCACCACCAGGCACACAACACCGGTACGCACAGCCCCAACAGGTACATGGTGCCGGCACACACAGCCCAGCCAGGCACGGCCAGGGCTGCCACAGCCACCCCACGGCACAAGCAGGGCAGACAGGCCCTGGGGGCACCGCACTCCCCTCTATGCCATTGGCCTGCGATCGCACACACCGGGGAGTGCCAGCGCCTGCTGGTGCAGCCCGGTCCCCTCGGCGGACAGGGGAGACCTCCACACATCCAACCCCGCTGCCAAACCCCACGGGGTGTCCCCAGGGAGCCCCCGAGGAGAGGGGCCAGCTGGGCTCAGTGCTCCTGCTGTGGGGCGATGGGCACGGCTGAGCCTTCAGAGCCACTGCAGGGCCACGGCAGCACACGGCACGGCGAGGCACGGCACGGCCATACACACCCAGGAGCACACACAGCCACGATCACCCCCGGGTTGGGGCTGGAGGGGCCAAGTGCTGCCCCCACCCAGCTGGGGGACAAGGGGACACGCCGCAGCAGACTCCAACCAGAAACAGCAACAGCCTTGCACGGCTCCACAACCCGTGCCCAGCTGCACGAGACCTGGGCACTGCAGCCATGGCGACCCCACGGGCAGCCAGGGCCGTCCCCAAGCATGTCCCTGTGCAGAACAGTGACCGTGGCGCACAGCCTCCAGCTTACGCCTGGCCCGAGGGACACCATGCCACAAGAGTGGGTAAAAGCCAAGGGACCCCATCGGGCCCTGGCACAGCCCGGAGTGACGGCAGCATGACCCCACAGCAGAGCGGGGACGAGCTGGGTTTGGGGGGGTCTCGCCCTCCTCGCACAGAGCACCGCAGAGCCGTGCCCAGCCGCCCCCACCACCGGCAGAGCCGCGGGGCTCCGGGTGCCCTCACCCAGCCCGGCACTCACCGTCCTTGTGCGCAGGGGAGCCGTGGTGCAGCGCCCCAGCCCAGGACCACCGCTGCTGCCGGATCTCTGCCCACGTCTTCTTGGCCGACCGCTGGATCGCCGCCTCGTAGCGCTCCTGCCCAAGGGAGAGGGACGGGGTGAGGGCCAGCGGCAGGGGGAACAGGGCTGGGACCAGGCGGAGCTGCCCGGCATGAGGATACCACAGCAACGGGGATACTTGGAGGGAGACAAGCCAGTGATGCCCACCCTGGCCAGGACATGTGCCCGAGCAGCTGGGCACCACGGAGGCTCTGCACCATGAAGGATGGGCACCGCAGAGGATGGGCATGGTGGGCAGCTCCCCAAGAGCCACAGGAAGCACATCCCGGGTGTGCTGCCCCATCCCCTGCCCACTGCACCCGCGATCCCCCATCCCCACCTTGTTCTTCTCCAGTTTCTGCCTCTGCCGCTCCTCCAGGACAGCGCGGCGCTTCTCTGCCTTCAGCCGCTGCTCCTCCAGGCGCTTGCGGCGCTCCTCCAGCTGCTTCTCCCGCAGCAGCCTGGCCTTCTCCTCCTTCTCCAGCCACAGCACCCGCTTGGCGGCTGTAGGGGGGAGCCGGGGCAGCGGGGTCACACCCGAGGCACAGCCCCGGTCCCGGCGAGCCCTGCCGTCAGGACGTGTGCCCGTGCCAGCGGTGTGCGGCCGAGGGCTGGCTCCGGCCAGGGCATGCAGCTGGGCTCCCCGGGTGCGCGGGGCAAGCAGCATTGCGGCCGGCCGGCAAGGGAGGGGTTTGGGCGAGGACAAAAGGGAGGCCGGGAGCCCGCCGAGCTGCGCCGCGCCGGCAAACAATGGGGGAATGAGGGTGGAAAGAGCGCGGGGACAAGGAGGCCCCATGCGCAGCGCAGGGGCCCCACTTGCCCTCCGCCCTGAGCCACTGCGGGGCTGCCTGCAGCTGCCTGCTGCTGCCTGCACGCGGGAGAGATCTGGGCATGGGGCTGGCAGCAGCCACACAGACCGGAGGGCACCCGTGCACGCGGGGGGGCACCCAGACTGCATGGGGCAGCCTGGGGGAGCACGGCAGTGGGGGCAGCGGTGTGCTGGGGGGGCAGAGCCGCTGGCACAGCAGCTCCTGCCCAGGCTCAGCTCATCGCAGCTAATGGGATTGCCTGTGACCTGGTAAAGCTCCTTAGCTCCTGCCTCCCCCCCCTCCGCCATCCACTTTCCCTCCCGGCGTGCTCCCGGGGGCTCACCAGCCCCTTGTCCCACCCTGCTCCCCCTTTCCCATACCCAGGTACTTGGCCCGCTCCTCGCGCCGCTCCTTTGCCTGCTTGTGCCTCGCCTGGGCTTTCTGCGCATCTGCAGCGGGGAGACACCGTCAGAGCAGCGCCCGACCCCCCCAGCCCCAGTGCTGGGCTGGCACCAGCCGGGCATGGAGGCATTGAGCAGCGCCCGCAGGGTGCCAGCGTCCCCAGAGCACCCCGACCCCCCGGGAACCCACCTTGCTTGGGCCTGGGGCCGGCGGCAGGGGCCGGTGAGGCTGCAGCTGCGGCCGGGCGGTCGCTCCGGGGCAGTACCTCCTTTGAGGGCCCGGCTGTGCCACCCGGGGGGCTTTTGGCATCGGAGGCGGCCCCTTCGCCAGCAGCCGGGGCCGGGGGGTCACTCCCACGGGGCAGCGTCTCTGCCGGGCGAGGGGTGGCAGCAGCGGGGATGGGCTGGCCAGAGGCGTGGGGCGATGCCTCTTCTTTGGGCTGCTCCGTTGCAGGGTGCCGGGGGGGTCCAGGGGGTGACCGGTCACACCATGGGGGGACGCTCTCTGCTGAGGGGGCCACGGCTGCAGGGATGGGGGAGACGGGCTGTCCTGACGGCATTGCGGCTGGAGGGACGGGTTGGTCACGCTGCGGGGTGCTGCTCTCGGGGGGGGGCATCACGGCTGGGGGGCAGATGGGCTGCCTGGAGGGGGTCATGGCTGCAGGGACGGGCGAGACGGTCTTTTCGGAGGGGGTGACAGCTGGAGGGATGTGCGAGACGGGCTGTCCGGAGGGGATGACGGCTGGAGGGACAGGTCGGTCGCGCTGCGGCGGGGTGCGCTCTCCCTGCAGGGCATCCCCAGGTGAGGCGGATGGCGAGGTAGGGGGCACAACGCTGTCGCCCATCAGGGACGGTGGCTTCCCTGCAACACAGGCAGAGCAGAGCAAATGATCACTCGGCGGGAGCAGCCCCATCCCCCCAAACACAGCCCTCGGGAGCAAGGCTGTCTCTAGCCGCAGGGTCCCCCCGGTAAAGGCAGCGGGACCCCCACCCAAGTCCTCCTGCTGTCCCCGTCTCAGGGGGTGCCCACGCCGCCCCACGCTGGGTGCCAGGCGCCGGGTGCACAATGCACAGTGGGACCGGCCGGGGCTCTGCCAGGCACTGCCACCACAAAGCCGTCCTTCTTCCCCCGACAGCTGCCGCTCCGGCCCCGCCGCAGGGGGACGCGGGGACGGAGACCCCACGCAGGCATGGGGACCCACGCGCTTCCCTGTCGCTCTCCCCAGAGGATGCGGGGCCGCTTCCGCCGGCGCTGTCGGCAGAGCCGGAGGCAGGATGGGCGCGGGCCCTGCGGCCTGACGTCACCGCTCCGGCCCATGTCCCCCAGCTCCGCGCCATGCCACGGCTGGGCCCGCGCGCAGCCATGAACTCATGGCCCAGGAATGCACACGAGGCCGCTGCCGCCGCCGGCAAACAGCCCCCTCCTCGCGTGGGGCCCGGCCACTCGCTGCCCCGCCGTGGGGCAGGCAAAGGGACATGCTGCCTGCTGTGTGCACCCCAAATGGAACAGCCTGGGGAATCGCCCCCCATCCCAGCCAGCCCCAGGGGGGCTGGGGACCCCGGGGGTGCCCGCTGCATGCCCCGGTGCTGGGGATGGAGAGACGGTGCCAGCCACCCTGCGAAGCCACAGGGTATGCCCTCTGCAAAAGTGGTTGTGCTGGGACTGCCCACAGTGACCAGCAGCGGTCCCCCCGGCCCAGCCCCGGTTAACCAGCCCTTTGCCAATGCACCTTTGGGCGCATGCTGCGATCACAGCCCCGACGCCCACGCAGCCGGCAGCACTGTCACTCCTGCCTGGGAATGATGCCCAACCTGCCCAGGGGCCGTGGGCTCCCGGCTACAGCACCGCTGGCACCGCTGCAGCATGTGGCCCCAGCTCCAGCAGCGTGGCACGGCGGGGACACCAGCGACCGGCACCCACCGGCCCCAGCAAGCGGCTCTTGCCGCGGGTGATGTCATGCGCCGGGCTCGGCCGTGTTTGCAGAGCTCTCCACAATCTTCTGCGAGGGGCAAAGTGTGGGCTCTGCAAACACGGGCCGGCACCGCTCCTCCACCCCATGCCGGAGCCTGCCGAGCCTGGGGGCAGCCCCAGGCTGCCAGGGAAGGCACCGCCAGCCCCCCCTGCACTGCAGGCATGGGTGCACCCCAAGTCCCACGGTCCCCCAACACCCACATCAGGGTGCAGCACCCACAGCAGCGCCTGCCGGTCCAGGGAGGGGCTGGGGGTCCTGCGGCAGCCCCCGCAGCGGGCCAGGGTTTGTGCCAGCAGGGTCCACCCCTCCCGGGCTCCGCGGGGGACACAGCCAGCCCCGGCCCCCCCCGCAGACCCATGCAGCCTTCCGGGTATTTTCTGCCGCAGGAAGCCAGCCCATCCCCTGGCCCCGATCCTGCACATCCCACATCCCCATCACTGCACCCTGCAAGGCGGCCATGAGCCTGCTGCACAGCCGGGAAGGTGCCAGGGCTGCAGCCGGGGGCATCCCCCACCCTGTCCCCCCAGGACTGCCCCAGATCGGTACCCAGAGGCGGGAGGGGCTCAGCAGCCCCGCAGGCACCAGCTCTGAGCACAATACCCACAGTGGCACCGTGCATGTCCCAGTTGGGAGAGGTGACCCCCTGGCAGAACTGCGGTGGCACAGCCGGGCACTGCCCACGGGGCTGCCAGCCAAGTAGAAGCTTCAAGGCCAGGCTGACACCCCTGAGCAGACGGGAATACCTCCCGGAGCCGCAGACATGTGGGGAGCGGTGCGGGGAGATGGCAGGTGCCTCCTTGCCACCCCATGCTGCCGGGCACAGAGCCTCGGGCACAGCCCTGAGCCGGATCCGTCCCACCCCACCGGCCGGAGGGACGGCAGCACCCACAGCCAGGGTAGGGCTGCCGGGCATGGCCAAAACCCCCGCGTGTGGCTGGGGCCAGCCCTGCCGCCATCTGTCCCTGTCGCTGCTCCAGCACGGCAGCTGCCCTGAAACCCAACGCTGCCTGCGCCCAGGCGGCGCGGGCGTCCCCTCTCCCCTGGCCAGGGCATTCCGCAGGGGATTAGTTCCCAGGCCCCCCAGACATGTAGGCATGGCCCCCCTGCAGCCCCCAGCCCGGGTGAGCCTGCACCACTCCAGCCCCACTGCTGGCCCTGGGACGGTGCTGTGCCCAGACACAGGCCATGGGGCGAGGTGCTGCCCCTCGACGCCGTGTCACCCAGCCCATCCCAGCTCCTCCTGTGGCTCCATGTGGCACCAGCGCTTGTGCCACCGAGCACCACCAGCACCTCCAGCGCAGCACGGCCCGGTGCGGCACTGCTCTGTGGCCAGCACATGGCTGGGGATGCTCAGCCAGGCAGAGGCAAATTCCCCGGTGCTGTGAAGCGAGAGCACATCGAGGCCCCGCGGGGTGCTCCGGTCGGAAGGCGAGCAGCCCTCGTTAACCGTCCACGGCGCATCCCCGTAGGGCACTTCCCACGAGGGCGGGGGGGCACCCACCACGCTTTAACCTCAGCTCCCCCCGTCTGCCGTATCCTCATGTTCCCGCTCTGCAGCACGGCCGGGGCCCACCACGCGCTGCTCCGCGTGCGGTACCTGCCCGGGGCCAGGAACATCCCCTACTGCGGGAGGAGAGGAGAGCAGGGCTGGCGGGTGCAGCGGGGGCCTGTCGGTGGCTGCTGCAAAGCCACCTGAAGGATCTGGTGTCACAGCACCCGGCCGGCAGACCCCGGCCACCTTGGCCACGGCACAAGTTCCTGCGATGCCCAGGGATGAGGTCGCAAGGGGAACCGCAGCCCCAAGAGCCACCACTGGCTCTGCAGGGCTGCTCCCCGCAGCCCGGGGGGACACCCGCACACCCAGAGCGCCCTCGGGCCCTTCCCGGTGCGGCGCTTTCCAGCTGCCTCCCCCCGCCTCGACGGCAGTGCCAGATGAGGGGGAAGGATGGGTCCCCAGGGCCTCTCCTCGTCGCCAACACGGTGCTGAGCGGGGAAGCAGCTGCGGCCCCGAGGCCGGGATTGCTCTGCGGGCAGGGAGAGCAGCTGCCCGAGGCCACCAGCGTGCTGTGGGGTGCACGGGAGTGCTCAAAGCCCTGGGGGTGCTCGGAGCCCCGGCGCTGCCCCCACTCCCATCCCACCTCGCCACATCCCAGATGTGCTTCAGAGCTGAGCCCTGCCCAGTCCCACCCAGCTCCTGGGATTCCCCCACATTGCAGCACCCCGGACACCTGGATGACGGGGACAGTGAGCAAGCGTCCCCAGCGCAGCCCCAGCACGTCCCGGCCGTGGGTGCAGCACTGACGCACACCCGCATCCCCGGCTCACACGCACAGGCAGGGAGACGCAGGCAATACACAAAGCAAGCGCCAGCAGCCCCGCACCATGGGGGTGGCCAGTGCCACTCTGGCAGCCACCGACGGCAATGACACCCCGTCCCCTGTGGGGGGGTCCTGTGGTGCTGTTACCCACAGCCACCCGCACCCTGGCCCGAGGCAGCGTGGGTGCTGTAGCCTGGGGCTGCGTCCTCTCCCTACCGGCTCAGAGCCAGCAAAATGCAGCCGGCAGCGCCAGGGCAGGTCAGGCATCGTCCCATGGCGCCCCACGCGCTGCCTGCAGCCCCGCTTTGGGGACAGCCTCCAGGGCCGGGCAGGAGGGGCGCAGGCAGCAGCGCAGCCAAGGGCACAGCCAGATTCCCGCGGCGGGTGCCGGGTAGGAGGAAGGAGCACGGCAGGGCATTGCCCACCCAGCTGGGGCCATGCTGCCTTTGCTCTGGCTCCTGGCAGGGCTGCTTTAGGAGGGGGCTGCACCCGCTGTCCAGCCCCCCCCAGCATGGAGGAGGACCAGCCCCCCTTCCTGGGGTCCATACCCCCCCCCTCGAGGTACTGGGACAGGGAGGGGGGGGAGGGCAGCTATGGGGGAACCGCGCTGGCCCCCGGCAGAGGCTGCCGAGCTCCTGAGGCTCAGCACCCAGCCGGCGGTGACGTGCCAAGCCTGAGAGCAACAAGGGGAACTTGGGAGATGGGATCTCGTGGCCAGAGCGGGGCCAGAGCCGGGGGGTTTCCAGGGTTTAAAATACACGCGGAGAAAAGAGCCTGAGCTGCTGCACCACCCCGGCACCCCCACAGCAAACTTTCCATTTGGCTGCGGTCACGGCACAGCCCCAAGCAGACCGAGGGCAGGGGCAGGCAGCACCTGCCTGCCATCCATCTGGGCAGCGCGGGCAGTGGCGACAGGAGGTGCCCTCGTCCTTGGGGCGACCCGTGCGGAGCCGCCAGCGCTGAGGGCAGCCAGCCCAGCCACGCTCCCGAAAACCTGCCTGCTAGCATCACGCTGGAAAACAGAAACCTGGCTCGAAGGCAGGGCACGGGGCTCCGCACCTGCCGGGATCCGGCCTCTCAGGGAGCAGCTGCTCAGCACCTCCAAAAAACGGGTCCTGAGCCTCGCAACGCGGATGTGGGCACCTACCAGGGCTGGGGCCGTGCAGGATCCAGCTCCGCTCCCGGCCTGTGCTGCCGCCCGTCCCTGCTCAGAGCCCTCCAACCAGCAAGAGCTGCGCTAACTATTTTGGACATGGCACCACGGGACTGTCACATCACCACTCCGCACGTCGCGTCACGTTGCTCTGACGGTTTCGCAGCAGCGGCTCTGCTGGCATCCCTGCGCTGGGAGAGCTCCCGAGCTGCCTGCTCCCAAACACAGGCGCTGGCTGGCAACCAGCTCGCCCTGCACCCTCCCTCTCCGCCGTGCAGCAGGGAGAAGGGCTGGAGAAGCCGGGGGAAACCTGGATAAGAATGAACCCCTGCCTGCTCCCCGCCTTGGTCCTCATCCCTCTGCCCACCTGCGGGACAGCATCTCACCCAGGTGGTTTTGTGGGGATAAACCATGCCCCGACTACCCTCTGTGGGTTCCTGTCCCCCCAGCGCCACCGGCTGCCCCATACCATGGTGGGTCCTGGTTCCTGCAGGAAAATTCTGGCCCTGCTGGGGGCCAGGACACGGCACACCGGGGGGGGCGGGGGCTCCCTCCCATGCTGGGCAGCGAGGCAGGGAGCAGCCCGCACCGCCCGGCCATGTGGGTCCCCAAATGAGAAGGATCGGGGACGCTCCCCGGAGCGGGACGTGCTGCAGAGCCACCCGCGCTCCCCCGCCGCCATCCTCCGCTCGCCGTAGAGCGGCAAACGCCTCCCCGCACCGGGGAACCGAACGGCCGCGGGGGGGGGGCGCGGGGGGCCCGGCCGGCCGCGGGGGAGGCCAGCGTGGCCGGGAGCGGCCAGACCCCCTCCCCGGGCACCGGGAGGGAAGGAGAGGCCGAGCCGGGCGGGAAGGCGGCGGAGGCGGCCGGGGGACACACACACAGACAATATGTCCGCAGCGCCGCCCGTTTGCTCGAGAGCCGCCGGTAAAGGACGAGCGGCACCGCCGGGACCCGGCGGCGATCCCCCCCCGCCACACCGCCTGCGAGGGCCCGGGCGGGCGCGGGCGGTGAATCACGGCGGGCACCGGGGGCCGAGGGGGAGGGGAGCCGCCTCTCCTCTTCCTCCATCGGTGGGAAGCGGCTCCGCCGCCGAACGCTGCTTAGTCACAGCCCCGCGCCGAGAGCGGGCGGCCCCGGAGGGGGGGGGGGCCCACGGAGCGCTTTGGCCGGAGCCCCGCGGGGAAGAGCCAAAACAAACCGGCGGCTCGGCCCGGCCCCGCCGCCCGCCCCGGTGTGCCGAGCCGAGGGCCGGCGGCAGAGTTCATCCCGGGGCAGCGCCGGCACCGGTCCGGCTGGGCCCCCCCCGTCCCCCGGGGACCCGCCGGCAGCCACCTCTGCTCGCCCCTGGCCAGGGCGGCGGGCCGGGCCGTGGCCGTGACCCCGGCACAAGGGCGCGGACCCAGGGCCACCCACACCCCACGGCACGAGTGGGGCAGGCAGACACCCCCCCGCCGCGCCGGGGCAGGGCGTGGGGACACGGCACCACCCGCGGTGGCGGGGCCCTGCCCGCCGGGACCCCCCGCGGCGCCACTTCGGGGGGGAGGGGGAGAGCTCGGGGCCAGGCCGGCATCGCCCACCGGCTGGCGGGGAAGAGCCAGGGCAGGGGCAGGCGCCGCCGCCCCGCACCCCCCCGCCGTGGCGGGGCCGCCCCCGGGAGGGCTCCCCAAGGGCAGCTCCCCCCGCGGCCCCGGGCGGCGGCGGGGCCGGGGGCTGCGCGGCTCCATCCCACCCCAAGATGGAGGGGCCACGCCGGGGCTTTGTCCCTCCCGTGTAGACAGCCCCCCCCTCCCTCCGGCTCCTCCACCGCCTCCCCGGGCCCCCGCCCCGCTCTGCCGCCCGAGCGTCTCCGCGGGCGGCCCCGCCGCATCCCCCGGGCCCGGCCGCCGCGGCATCCCCGCCGGCACCCCCCGCCGCCGGGTCCCGCACCCCCGCCGCCGGGTCCCGCATCCCCCCCGCGGCCGGCTCCCGCTCCCCCCGAGGCCGCATCCTGCACCCCGACTCCGGCGCGGCCCCGCCGTGCGGGAAGGGGCCTGGGCGCCCGCCGGTGCCGGAGCCGGTCCCCGCCGCGGAGCCTTACCCTGGGCCGGCTGGGGCTGGGGCTGGGGCTGGGGCTGCGGCTCCCGCCCGGCGCGGCTCCTCTCCATGGCGTGGCGGGGAGGCGCAGAGGGCTGGCCGAGCCGTGCCGAGCCGTGCCGTGCCGAGCCGCGCCGCCCCGCTCCCCCCGGCCCGGCGGGGGAGGACGCACGGCGCTCCCCGCCCCGGCCCCGGCCGCGCATCCCGCCCGGCCCCGCGGCCCCGGGCTGGGGGGGAGCGGGGCGGGCAGGGGATGCTCTGCCTCTCCCCCGCCCCAAACGCGGCCCCGCAGCCACGGTCCGGCCCCGCGGCGTCGTGGCCGCCCTCCGCAGCCAGGGCCGGGACCCCACGTCCATCGCTCCGGCCTCAGGCCTGCCCTGCGGCTTGCCCCCGCGCTGCCCAGCATCCCCCAGCTTTGCTCGGGCACTCGCCCATCTCCAGCCCTTCCTCTCCCACATTTTGGGTTTTGCACCCACCCTTCCCGCTCCCCACATTTTACGATGCTCCGGTCACCTGCACAGCGCTGGCCCTGCAGCAGACGCCCCCTGACACCCCTGCGGGGGGAGCCACGGCCAGCACCTCTCGGATCAGCTGCCCGATTTCCAGGCACCCCAAAGAGACAGCGATTTCCCGTCCCGGAGCCCCACCTTGGCTGCTCATGAGGCCTCGAAGCTGCTTCCCCCACCACCCACCCGTCCGTCGCACGTGAGCCTTAGTCACCACCAGCAGCCACCCCCCGCTCCCAGGGGCGAGGGCTTCGCTGCCACACATCCCACCCTGCCCTGATAACAGGCAGATAACGAGAGGCCTCCCCCGCTCCCCGGACAGGAGCGGGGGCCTCGGCTCAGCCCCGCTCAGGGGTGAAACTCCTCTTGGCCTTGCAAGAAGGTGGGCCAGGAGCGCGGCCCCAGTCCGTGCCCCACGCAGCAGCGCGGGTGCCTGCCCACCCTGGCAGCACGTCCAAGGGCAGGGGACATGCGGGCGGCAGCAGCAGCAGCTCGGGGGAAGCACTGCTCAGGGCTTTGCAGGGCCAGCAGGAGCCAGGGACGTGTCCCCGCTCACTGCGCAGCCAGCCTGGCCCAAGGACCCCCCAAAGCGCCTGTCTCTGGGTTCACGGGGACGTGCTGATGAATAGATACAGTTTTCTGCGGGCAGCGCCCATCAGAGATGCCTATTTTGGGGATGACATCACCGCAGGGCCAGGAGATGCCCTGCCACCCGTCCTCCCTCATCTACCAGGCAAACAGGTTTCCTGAAATCCCAGCCCTCTCCTCCGGAAGCGCGCTCCTCTGACTCAGGGGACGAGGAGCGGGCAGGAGGGCTCCCCAGCAGACGGGGTGGCCCCGCTCTGTGCCACTGCAGGCGTGGCCGTATGCCCCAAACCACCCCAAATGCCCCAGAGCCCCACGCTGCAGCCGAGCCACCACCTTCCTGCAGCCCCCGGCCCCACCGCCCACCGGCTGCTCACCCGGCTCTGCCAGCGCAGAGGCTTCCCCGAAACTCCTGGCAGCCTCACCCGCCGGCTGACTCCCTGCCGGGGAATGCTGCATGGCCGAGCCGCGGCTCCAGGAGCTGCGCAGCCCCAGGGGGATGGCGGGGGACAGGAGTGCAAGTGGCGCAGGAGCGTGTCCCAGTGAACCCACAAACACAGGGGACACCCCGGGACAGGGCAGGGGAACAGCCCTGCTCGCACGCCTGCATGGCCCAGACTCTGAGGGGGCTGCGGCAGCCCCACGGCCCCTCAGTTCCGTGGCACACAAGGGACCTGGCAGAGCAGGGCTGGGGCCACCCCGTGACCTGCTCCGAGGGTGCTGGCGAGTGGCTTCCAAAGCCCCTTTGCCTGGCGGGGCCATGGCCCTGTGGGTACTGGTGGGGTGAGCACACACATCGCCCACAGCAGACAAGCATCCCAGGGCTCCGGGACAGCCCAGCACCGGGTCCCGCCGTACGCAGGGTCCTTCTCCCCACCACAGGGCCGGCCTGGAGTAGGGGGCACAGTGCAGAAGGGGCAACCGCGGGTGTACAGGGCCTGTGGTCATGCTCTGGCAACGCTCCCAGTGCGGGCAACGATGCAGAGGGCTCCTGGCTGTCATGCCAGCCTGAGTCGATGGGCTTATACAACAAGCAGAGCATCGATCGATCGCTCCGCTGCAGGCAGAGCCCCGCTGTATCGGGGTTGCTGGGTTCAGCCCCCCCGTTCCCACGGTGCTGGGAACAGCCGTACTCCCCGCGCTGATGGAAAATCCGATGAGCTCATGACGAGCATGCTGCTCGGCGCCAGCAGCTGCATGCCCCAGAGCTCCCCGTGCTCCTCAGCCCATCGGCGCAGGGTGCAACGCTGCCACAGCTCCCTCGGGCCAGCCTGGGGAGGGGACTGCATCCAGTGGGGCTGGGGCTCGGCCACGGCTCTAGCCCCCGCAGCGTGCCCAGCACCTCGCCACTGCCTGCAGGGAGCCAACGGGGTGCCGAGCACCCCAAAACCGAAGGACAATTACAGCTGCGGCTCGGCCGCTGCCCTGCCAGCGCAAGCTGAAGCTGCGGGAGGCTGGGTGCAAAGAGGGATGGGGACGGCAAACAAACCCCACTGACATCTCTGGGCAAAGTACCATGGGGGACACCCCATCCCACCCACTCCCCACCCCTCTGCCCCACACGTCCCTCCTCTGGCCTCAGGCCTTTGCCCCCATCCCAGGCTGCTCCCACGCTGCTGCTCTGTGCAGGGCAGTTTCGGAGCCCATGCAGGGCAGCGGTACCATGGCCATGAGGGCTGATATGAACCCCTGAGCCCAAAACGCTCCAGCTGACCCCCACTAGCTATGGGACAGGGGCCCAGCAGGAACCTGAGGGCGAGGTTCTGTCCCCACATCCTGTCCCGGACCGATGGGTGCAGCACCAGCCCATCCCCAGCAGTGTGCCGGGGCAGCCACCAGCCCCCGAGCATCTTGCCACGGGGCTGGCATCGCGGCTGGCCGCAAAGCCCCAGTGCTGCAAGACAATCCCCCGTGGCTGCAGGTGACAAATGGGCCAGTGATGGGCTGAGCCCTGCCCTGGCTTGCCGCAGCCCTCACTTGCTCTGTAATTATCCCAGGGCACATCTGTAATTAGTGCCCTGATGTCATGGTGTCAGGCCTGGGCAGCCCCACGCACTCCCCACCAGCCCCACCTTGGCCTCTGGCCCCGGGGCTGAAGGAGATACCGGCCCTCCAACGCCGTCCCGAGGAGCCTGGCTCCGGCTCCCCACGCTCCCCGCCAGCATCGCTGCTGGACCCCCATCCCATCCCTGGCCCGCAGCACCCGAGCTGCTGGAGGGCTGGATCTGGCCCTCTGGCTGGCGCAGGGCTCGGCGGCTCCCACTGTGGCATCCTGCTGGCTCCTCGCCGCGCTGGCCCAGCTGGCAACCTGCACGGCTGCCACCCTCCTGGGGGTGGATCCTGCCTGGGCAGGAGAGGGGCCAGTCCCCTCTGTCACGAGCCCTCCGGGCTGCGGACAAAGGCAGCGCTGCTGGTCTCCCCACCCTCTCGGCACGGGAATGTGCTAGATCGGCCCCAGCAGCTATAAATAGAGCGGGAGGCGCAGGCGTGCGCCGGTGGGGGCAAGCGTGGGTCCGGGCGGCCACTGCCCCTCGGCTGGTGTGGGGTTCGGGCAGGGTGCGGGGCTGTAGCGGCACCCTGGGGGGGGACGGGGATGGAGAGGAGGGTGAAAGCCCCGGGCAGGCAGGGGCACTGCTGTCCTGCTGCGGAGACGCCCCCAGCCCTGTGGGGGGGGGACGGGAGGGGAGGCCCCACACAGCCGCTGTGGAGCAGCACCCAGCACTTTATTGAGAGTGGGACAATCACGCTCCCTACGGCACACGGGACCCCCCAGCACCCCGGGCTGCCCAGCCCCGCGGTCACCCCCACCTCTAGCACCCACGCAGGGGCCGGGTTGCGCCGGTGACGGTGAACCGCGTGCTCAGCACCTCCGAGGGCACCCGCGTCTGCTGGCCTGGCTGCTGCCCACCAGCGAAGAGGGTGAAGGTGCCGGGCTCGAGGCGCCAGTCCTGTGCCCAGACGGCACGCTGCTCGGCCGCCACCTGGAAGGACAGCTTGGTCTCCCGGCCGGCTGGCACGGCCACACGGCGGAAAGCCACCAGCTGCCAGCGGGGCACTGGCACAGACGACTGCTCCCACCGCAGGTACAGCTGCACCACCTACCCAGAGGGACAGAAGTCAGCACCGGCAGGACTCCCCAGCTGCCCCCCCCCGGCAGGGGGGACCCTGGTTGTATCCACACCCTCTACAGCCACATCACTGCGGAGCGGCCATGCTCACCTCCTCGCCGTCCCGCTGCCCCACGTTCCCCAGCACCACGGACACGGAGAGGTTGGCACAGACGGGCAGCACTGTGGGGCTCAGCACCAGGTCCCGGTACTGGAAGGTGGTGTAGGACAGCCCGTAGCCGAAGGGGTAGAGGGGGGCCTCCTGCCCATAGTACCGGTACGTCCGCCCCTCCATGGTGTAGTTCTCCATCGGTGGCACCTGCGGGATGTGGGGCTGGTGGAGCAGGGCAGGGCTGGGCAGGCACGGTCAAGCATCAGCCCCGCATCCCGCAGCTCCCCCGGCCACCGAGGCAGGGAATGGCTACGGGTGCCGCCTGCTGCCCCAGCCTTACCTGGTGCATGCCTGCGGGCCACGTGGCCGGTAGTCTGCCGGCCGGGTTGGCCCCTGCCTCGCCCAGCAGGACCCTGGCGACGGCGAGGCCGGTGGCCTGGGCAGGGAAGAAGCACGCCAGGATGGCCCCCACGCCCTCATGCGCCTGCGCCCAGCTCACGTCCAGGGGCCCCGCGTTGAAGAGCAGCAGGATGACGGGGCGCCCGGCGGCTGCAGGGAGACAGTTGTCACCAAGAGCCCTGCGCCAGCGCTGCTTGGACAGCTCTGGGGTGGCCCATGGATGGGGAACGCCCCGGGGCGGCTGTGGTTCCCCTCCCTGTGCCGCAGCCCATCACCACCCCCTCTGGGCTGGCCCTGACCCACGGCACTCCAGCCAGCCCCCAGGTGACCACGTGCTGCCCCGGCCAGGAGCCGAGCCCCCCCGAGCCCCTACCCGCCTGCACGGCATCCTGCAGCAGCTCCAGCTGGTGGCCTGGCAGGGACAGGTCCCTCCGGTCCTTCGCCTCCGTCTCCACATCTGTCCCTGCATGGGGACAGGCAAGGGACAGCCCCTTACACCCCACCCGGGGCACTGCAGACGGATGCGATAGAGGGGCACCGACCACCTCAGGGGGCCGATGGGGACCCACTCCTCTCCCGGAGCTGCCCAGGCTCTGGGGCGCTCCTCCTCCCCAGGCCATGCCCACCCAGTGCCCTATCTGTCCCGCCTACCTGTCCCCAGGCAGACCACCACCACGTCGGCTGCCCCCGCCGCACCCACCACCTCTGCCCGCGAGTACTGCTGGCACCGCGGCTCCCGGCAGCCCGCCGCGAAGCTGACGTTGGCCGGCAGCATCTCCAGCCCTCTCCTGTGCCAGGGAAGAGCAGAGGGCACAGGAGCTGCTGTGCCTCAGAGTCGGGGCATCTTGGGGATGCCCCCTCTTGCCACGGCCCCCAGCAAAGGGTCGAGCGGCTGCAGCAGCAGCCCCGGGCAGTGCCCAGGACTGGGGATGGATGGCAGCACTGTGCCGTCTCACCGGGGAGTGTAGATGTACTGCGGCTCCGGCACGGGCGCATAGTCCCCGAACAGCACCCGGGAGTTGTCGGCAAAGGGACCCACCACCTGCGGAGGGCAGAGGGGTGAGGGTGGGCACTGGCAGCCCTGTGCCACGCAGCCCGCGGCTCCCTCAAGGAGGGGACACCTGCGTGCCCAGGGTACGGAGCCAGCAGCCCCCGGGTCACCGTGTCCCCCTGCCCACCTCCGTGCGCAGTGCTCACCGCGAGGCGTTTGCCAGACAGGTCCTGGGCCCGGAGGGGCAGCGTCCCCCGCACGTTCTTCAGCAGCACGAAGCTCTTGACAGCAGCTTCCAGCGAGAGGTTGCGGTGCTCGGGGCTCTGCACGGCGCTCAGGTCCAGGGCGCTGTAGGGGTTCATGGCCGGGGGGTCGAACTCCCCCAGCCGCATTCGTGTGTAGAAGAGAGGCCGGACCCGGTCACGCAGCATCTGCAAAGACACAAAAACCTCAGTGGCGCTTGGTGGGGGCAGCCCTGGCTCCCAGCCCGCGCCCCCGGCCCCGCTGCCCCCACTCACCTGCAGCGTGATGTTGCCCATGGCCAGCGCCTGGGGGATGTGCATGAAGACGTTGTTCCTCATTCCGTAGGAGAGCTCCAGGTTGCAGCCGGCATTCATCGAGGCTGCCGTGCCGGAGAGAAGGGAAACCACCCATCACGGCTGTGTGGTGGCCGGGGACCCCGCACCCGTCCCGTGAACTCACCAACCGCCGTCTCCACGAAGGTGCGCGTGTAGTGGTGCCCCAGCATGATGAGCTCTAGGGCACCCTCGTCGCTCACCACGTAGCCCTCAAACCCCCACTCACGGCGCAGGATGTCCGTCAGCAGCTTCTTGTTGGCGCAGGCGGGAACGCCATTGATCCTGTCGGAGAGGGGATGGGGCAGCCTGTCCAGCCGGGCACCGGCCACCCTGCAGGCAGCGCAGCCCCCGCAGCCCCCGCTGTGCTCGGTACCTGTTGTAGCTGCACATGAAGCTGTAGGAGCCGGCACGCACGCACGCCTGGAACTGGGGCAGGAAGGTGGTGCGCAGGTCCCGCTCCAGCACCTGCAAGCATGGCGGCAGAGAGGGTTCAGTGCCTGGGAGACCACCGGCCGTGCCACGGCCCTGCCGCACTCACCTTGGCGTCAAAGCTGAGCCGGGAGACGGGGATATTCTCGGGCCCCCCGTGCACGCTGAAGTGCTTGCAGCCGGCGCTGGCCTTGATGTACCGGGGGTGCTGGCCCTGCAGCCCCTGCACGAAGCTGCGGGCCAGCTCCCCGCTCAGGAACGGGTCCTCCCCGTAGGTCTCCTGGCCGAGGCGCAGGCAGGTCACCGCTGGGACCCCCAGCCCTGCACCCCTGCAGTCAGCGCCCCGGGGAGCTGCTGCCACCCTCCGGCTGGTCACCCATGGTCCTGCGGGAGCCCCCCCGTGCTGGCACCTGATTCCTGCCCCACAGAGGGTGCCTCATGATGTTCAGGACGGGGCTGAAGCAGCTAAGCCCTGTGTGGTCACCGTAGCGGCCGGTGGCGGCGAAGACGTTGTGCTTGGCTCTCACCTCGGTGGCGGTGGCATTCGCCACCCGGTAAATGAGCTCAGGGCTGCGGGGGGAGCACGCGGGTGTCAGGGGATGAGGAGGGGTCCGTCCCACGGGGCCACGTCCCGCATCCTCGGGTGCCCCGTCCCGTGGGGGCCCATCCCGCTACCTGAAGGCGGCGGCGAGCCCCAGCGCCTGGGGAAAAGCCGTGGCCCAGCCGGGCGCCTCCGCGTCGCCCCGCAAGCACTCGGTGTTCCAGTTGTAGGGCGCGATGCCCAGCCGCGGGACCGGGGGCGCGGGGCCGTTCCCCATCGCGCCCCCCCTCGCCACCTGCGGGCCAGCGGCGCTGAGCGGGGGCATCCCGGGGGGGTCCCGGGGGGGTCCCGGGGCCGCCCCCGCCGCCCCCTCACCTGCAGCACCAGCTCGGCGGGGCTCAGCCGGCCCAGCAGGTCGTCGAGGCGGCGGTGCCAGGGCAGCGCCGGGTCCTGGAAGGGGAAGGGGAAGGAGAAGGGCTGCGCCCGCCCCGGCCCGGCGCCCAGCGCCGCGCACAGCAGCACGGCGACGGCCGTCCGGAGCCCCGCCAGCCCCGGCACGGCCGCTCCCGGGGCCGCCGCGCTCCGCCGGGCGGGCGGGGGGACGGCTCGGCGCGGCATGGCACGGCTCGGCACGGCTCGGCTCCTGGGATCGGCCCGGCCCGGCCCGCAGCTCCGAGGCCACGGACGATGGACGCAACGGGGCGGAGCGGGACGCGCTGCAGGTCGGTCCTGCGCCCGCCGGACGGGGCGGGGCGGGGCGGGGCGGGACGGGACGGGACGGGACATCCCGGGACGGAGGTTGCCGGTGTGGAGGGTCTCGAGGCGGGGGATGCTGATGCGGAGGGTCCCGGGGCGGGGGATGCCGGTGCCGGGGGTCCCGGGGTGGGGGACCGCTCCCCGCCACCCCGGGAAGACATCAGAAAGCGGCGGCACCGGGGGAGCCCCAGTCGCTTCCCACGAACGAAGCAACCAGGCCCAGCGCGGGGACCCTGCGTCGGGGTCTGTGGGAGGCGGCGAGTCCCGGCCGGCGGCACCGGAGCGCCGTGGCTCCCGTCCCCCGGCTCTGCCATGGTGGCAGGTCACCGCGTGTCGGTTCCCACCTCCCTGAACACCTCCCGGTACGGGCACGTCTGCGAGCAGGAACCGGCAGAGCTGCCCGGTGAAGCCAAACCGGCTCCCGGGGACACCCAGGCTGCAGCGGGGCTGCCCGTGGGGCTGGCAGGGCACGGCCCCTGCTTGGGGCTGGGGGGCAGAAGTTGCCCCACCGCCTTTCCTGTCCCAGACCTGGGACCTGGGGCAACAAGGGAAAAGGCCTTCATTAGCATGCTATGCCTTAATGAGAGCCACAGAGAGCAGGTCTGTTATGGTTTGAGAGACCCATAACAATTTGTTGTCATTTAGACAATCATTCTATCACCTGATGACCCCTCCACACCCGGGAAAGGGAAATCGGGAAAAACAGGGAAACCCGGGAGCTGAAGTATAAACAGATTTAATAGAATAAGATTAGATAATTAACATTAACAGCACTAAAGAACCGATACTGATCCCGACACCAATACAGAATATGCAAAGATTATACTCAGCCAATTCTATCAGTAGGAAGCTGTGCACTCCCAGCAGTGGACAGCAAATGTGGGACACTGCGAGCGCTACAGCTTCAGGAGGAAGGGAATGCCTCAGGGCTCCGGCACCAGGGCACAAAGTTCTCAGGATGGCAGCCATCAAGGGAGAGAGAGAACTTCGCAGCAAACTTTCTAATTTATAATGAGTGTGACATTGATGGTATGAAATAACTCTGTTGGCAGCTTGGGTCAAGTGCCCGGGTCTCGTTCCTCCTCATCCCTGCACCTGGCAAGTTCGAAAACACTGAGACCTTGAGACCCATACGCCATAGCTGGCTGTAAAGTAAATATTTTCACAAATTCAGACACTGGAGTCTTCTAAAAGTGCAGTTTTCACAAGTATTAGACGAGAAATTAGTCCTGTGTCTCTCAAACCAGGACAAGGTCACATGCAGTGACTGGGGACACGGTACCTCTGGTGGGCACGGGAGCAGCCGTGCTGGCTGTGGTCACACTCGTGGTACCTGGGGGCCAAGGCTGCCAGTCCTCCTGGCCGTGCTGCCCAAGTCCCACACGTGCAGCCTGGGGACACGGCGTGGGGCTGGTTGGTGGCTCTGGTGTAAACATGCCGGTGGGGCTGTGGCCAGACCTGGCAAATGTTGGCCAGGTGAC
Organism: Vanellus vanellus; assembly: GCF_965231255.1. NCBI lineage: Eukaryota > Metazoa > Chordata > Aves > Charadriiformes > Charadriidae > Vanellus > Vanellus vanellus. The sequence goes on along the minus strand of NC_138927.1, from coordinate 7,545,562 downwards.
TCCCCAGCCAGCAAGGACCGGCACTGTGTGACCCAGAGCAGCATGGGTGGCTCGGGCAGCCCCCGGGCACGCGGCAATATTTGCTCTGTGGCTTTCTCACACGGCCGCTCCCAGAAGACAAATGGCGCAGTGACAGCCGGGGTTTGGCTTGGCACCAGGCAGCCCGGGCCCATGGAGACTTGCGTCTCCAAGTGGGTGAGTTTGGTGGCCGCCTGGCTCAGGGGACTCGGGCCCAATCCAGCATCATGGCCGTGAGGTTGTGCACTGCGTGCTGTGAGGTCTCTGCTGCCCCCACCTTTGTGCTCCCCTGGGTATAGCTCTCCAGCTGAGGTGAGAGGAAAGCACAAAATGACTCGGCAATGGGCGCTTAAAGCCCAGAGGGCAACTGTATCCTGCGCAAAAGCAGGTTGTATCAAACGCAGTGTGGCCAGCAGGGCAAGGGAGGGGATTCTGCCCCTCTGCTCCACTCTGGGGAGACCCCTCTGCAGTGCTGCCACCAGCTCTGGAGCCACCAACAGCAGAAGGATATGGACCTGTTGGAGCGGAGCCAGAGGAGGCCATGAAGATGCTGCGAGAATTGGAGCCCCTCTGCGGGGAGGACAGGCTGAGAGTTGGGGTTGTTCAGCCTGGAGAAGAGAAGGCTCTGGGAGACCTTAGAGCCCCTTCCAGTGCCTAAAGGGGCTCCAGGAGAGCTGGGGAGGGACTCTTGATCAGGGGGTGGAGTGATAGGATGAGGGAAGGGGGTTTTATATTGAAAGAAGGGAGATTTAGATTAGATATTCGGAAGAAATTCTTTACTCTGAGGGTGGTGAGCCCCTGGCGCAGGGTGCCCCGAGAAGCTGTGGCTGCCCCATCCCTGGAGGTGTTCAAGGCCGGGTTGGATGGGGCTGGGAGCAACCTGGGCTGGGGGGAGGTGTCCCTGCCCAGGGCAGGGGGGTGGGACTAGATGGTCTTCAAGGTGCCTTCCAACCCAAAGCATTCTATGATGCTATAGCCATTTGCTGGGATGGGGCTGGGAGCAGGAGGGGAGCTGGCACCCACAGGCTGCTCCCCTGCGCTTTAGGGCTGGGAGTTGGGGGAGCACAGACATCTCAGCCTCTCACTGGCACCGTGTCCAGCTTCTGCCAGGGATGGTGGCGATGCTGGCAGTTCCCCAGCCTGGATCGACCACGCCAAGAGCTGGTATCAGTCCTAGAGGCTCACAGCCCGCCAGCAGCTGAGCGAGCACAGGCTGCGCTGTCCTGGGGACTTGCCATGTAAGGCAATGCCAGCAGGTCGGCTGCAGCCGGCGAGAGCCCGGCCAGCCCCCGTGCTCCCAGCACTGCTGCTCGGCGGTGACAGCGAGCCATCACCCAGCTGCTGGATTGCTGAGCAGGGGGTGGAGGGGGTCCCACTAATGGCTCCCTCTGCGCCCAGAGCACATCCTCCATCGCACTGCCCTGGCTGGAGCCACACTTGAGTGCGGGTCAGCAATCAGCACTCACTCAGTGACATGTCTAGGATAGAGACATCCCCAAATAAATAAATAACTGCCAGGCAGCATCCATCTGGGAGCAGAGGTCAGTGCTCGGGCAGCCGTGCTGGCTGGGGAGGGTCAGGGGGGCTCAGTTGCTCCAGTAAATATTTACAGCAGTTGGATGGAGCCCTGAGCCGGGCTGATTTCTGCGACACCCCTGTCCTCTGCTGTATTTCCCCATGGCCATGTTTGTTTCTCACGCATGTGAGGCATGGAAACCCTGCACCGAGTGGCTCCCATTCCCACACCGAGCTGCAGCCCGAGTCTCCAAGCTGGCCCTGCCCTGCCAGCCCGCGGCTCGCTCTGTCCTCCCCGGGGGACACCGGCTGCCCTTGTACCAGGAGCCAGTTTCTGCCAAGACACCGGGGCCAGCAGCTGGGCAGGGAAGGGACAGCGGGACCAAAGCAAGAGCAGGACCCACCAGGAAGGGGACCTTTCCCCCAGACAGGCCCTTGCTTTGGCAACAGCCCTTTCTGTGAGAACTACAGGCTGGTCAGTCTCAGCTCTGCCCGGCAGGGTCATGGAGCAAATCCTCCTGGAAACTCGGCTAAGGCACGTGGAAAATAAGGAGGTGATTGGTGACAGCCAACACAGCTTCACAAAAGGCAAATCGTCTCTGACAGATTTGGTGGCCTTCTGTGTTGCGGTTACAGTGTTGGTGGATAAGGGAAGAGCAACTGACGCCATCTACCCGGACTTGTGCAAAGTGTTTGACGCTGTCGCACACAACATCCTGGTCTGTAAATTGGAGACATGGATGGACCACACGGTGGATAAGGAACAGGCTGGAGGGTCGCACTCAAAGGGTTGCGGACAACAGCTCCATGTCCCAGCGGGGAGCAGTGAGGAGCGGTGCTCCTGTGGGGTTAGAACTGGCACTGGGGCCGTTTGACACCTTTGTCAGCGTCATGGGCAGTGGGTGTCGAGGGCACCCTTGGGGGAGCTGGAACTGAATGAACTTTAAGGTCACTTCCAACCCTAAACCCCTCTATGATCCCATCAGTTATTCACCCATCAAACCCCCCCCCTGCCATCCGCGGGGCTGGGCCCCCCCGCAGGCCCTGCTGGGGGCCGGGCAGCGAGAGGCCGCCACGCGGCCTTCACCGGGGACCGGTCACGGGGAGCAGTACCGCAGTCGCCGCCCCGCGCAAGGCCACCCGCTTCCGGCAGACACCCGGGGCAGCGGGGCCGCGGGGGAGCGCCCGCGGCGGCCCCAAGGGCGGCGGGGTGGGCCCGGCCCTGGCGCAGAGACCGGCCCGGCCCGGCGGGCGGAAGCGCCCCCTGGCGGCACAGCGCGCGCCTCAGCCCCGCCCACCCCTACAGTCAGATGACCCGACCCGCACGCCGGGATTTGTAGGCGCCTCTCCGTCACGTGAGACAGGGTAGACCCCACCCTGCCACCGTGAAAATTGCGCATGCGCATTGGGATGTCGCATTGCATTCTGGGGCTTGTAGTTCGACGGCTCATGCGTGGCGGGGCCGGCGGTGCGACGCGGACTGCGAGTCCCGGCGTGCTCCGCGGCGCGGCGCTGTGCGGGAGGCGGCGGGGCCGGGCCGGGCCGGAGACGGAGCGGGCCGGGCAGGATGTCGCGCCAGGCCGGCCGCGGCACCGAGAGCAAGAAAATGGTAACGGTGGGGCCGCGGCGCCTGAGGCACCGGGCGGGCCCCGGGCGGGGGGTGCGAAGGAGGCGGAGGCCCGGCCCGGCGCTCAGGTGGAGGTCCGTGGCAGGGCCCGACACTGCCCGCCCGCCGCTGGGCCGCGCTGCCCGCCTCGGTTGGCGAGACGGGGGGGGCTCGGTGGGACCTGCCCCTCCACCTTCCCCGCCCGCCCAGGGGCCCGAGGCGCTGGTGCGGAGCGGGGGGCGCTGAGCGACGCGCATGGCGGGAGCTGCGGGCCCCCCCACGGCCCGGTAACGGGCTGGGCCTAAAGCGTCCGGTACCCGCAGCTGTTTCTAAGGGGAGCTGCCGTCATCCGCACCGCGGGGCAGGACAGCCGAGTACCGTGTGCCGGGGTCAGAGATCAGACAGGAACGGGACGCTTCGCTCCTGGAGACGCGACAGAACGCACACGCTTTTCTTGCCTCTCTTTTCTCCTCTCTGAGCGATTCCGCGTTATCAGTCCGGCCACCTGCGAAACGAGAGAGGGAAAACGCGACTACAGAGCTGAGGTCTAACTCTGGGTCAAAACAGATCGAATTAATTCATTTCTGAGGCAATGTCAGTATTTGAAAGCAAGTAATAAAAACCAAAATCTTTTCTTTCTCCGTCTATGGCCATGTTGACGGGTTGGTTCTGGCTCAGCGGAGACCAGGCAGCTGCCTGCTCCTGCCCCCTCTGCAGCATGAGGGATGCTCTAATAAGGATTCAACTCCTTAAATACAATTATTTTTATTTAAGGACTGGTGTTACTTCATTAGGATTCTGACATTTTTGTAGCCACAGAACGGTTATACAATGTTTGAGACTATATGCTAGTCTGCAATATGAAAAAAAAAAGGAAAAGTATTGGGCACTCTAATTCCATTAGATTGACTGAAAATGAATTTAGAAGTTTGCATTGTTTAAAGTGACCTGAATAGCAGTCACAGGCAATAACTATGACCAACACTGGGTTTGCAGACTTTGGGGCTGATAACAGTAGGTGATGGCTTCACGGCTTTACACAGTAAACGACAAGCCCTTGGACTGGTAACAGCTGGATTTCCTCCATCCATGTACCCCTACTCTCTCCAGCTGCTGAGCCCTGTCTTTACTAAAATTACTGAAATCCTTAAAAATAGCTTAACCTTTTTTGCATGTCCGTTAAATTCTCTGCCAAATGTCTGACTCTGCCAGCTGAGCTACAGGAGACTTCCGCCTTGTTCGCTCTTGAGTGATGTGAACTTGCACAACCTTGATCTTTCCAGGATGAAAGCAGAATTGTAAGTAAAAAACCCCAAAGAATGTATCAATTGTTTAGATCTAAAATTGAGCAAAAGTACCAAGAAGCCTGACTGGTTCTTTTCACGTGCTTACAACGACAAGGTGGAATTCCCTGTGTCTTCTAACAAACCCAATTTCTATTTGTTGAGTGTTGCCGTTTGAGAGCAATTCCTCCGTGTGTTTGTCTTGGCTTTGTGGAATCTTGTTCAGAATGAAGTGCTATCAGTGTTGTCACTTAACTCTGATGTTGTCTCTTTTCCCTTCCTTTCTGCCTGCCTGCTGCTTTCATTCTGTAGTATTGGTATTTGCCATTCATTTCACCTTCTGCATCTATGCATCTCATGGTAGGTGATAGGCTTTTAATCTGAGATTAGACTCTCTGTAATGTTTCTGAATGCTATAACTGAAAGCAGAAATAATGATGGTTTATTTGTTCCTGAAAACACTTCCTTCGGATTCTGTGAAAAGCTAAAGCCTATTGTAACATTTTGTTTGCAGCCTTTAATGACCGTGTAATCACTGGTCCAGCTTAATGGCTCCCAAGAAAATGCACTTTGACATCATTGCTTCAGGTTGAGGATGGGTGACAGTGGTGGCTGGGAGAGGAGACCTCTTTCCTTGGTGTTTTCTGCAAATCTGGCAACTGGGCAAAGAAAGCCCAAGTAACTTTGATGCTAGCCAGGCACAGAAAGTGGATGTGCACAACAGAGATCTGCTGACCTGACCTGCAATCGTCCTTGCAGTTCCTCTTCCGGGTCTGAGGAGCTGATTTTAATGTATGAAGCAAATTATGTGTCTAGATAACTTTCTAGGGACCAGATGAGTTTTATTTTTTCTTGGTAGCAGAAATGTAATAAATCTGTAAATGGACGAGCATTTTTTTGTCCTGTTGAAAGGGCCAGAAATGGAGCCTAATGAGCGTTGTCCATTTGCAGTGTGTTCATGGAACACAGATAAGAGCAGTTTGAGCCAGTTTGCATTTCTAGGACAGTAGTTGAAACAAATTCAGGTTCCTGGCAACTGTATGTTTATCCATCCAGGTGATCAGTAGCACACAAAATGACCTGGGGGTGTCATTGCAGTTATCTGGGGATGTGCTTGTTAAAGCAGAAAGATGCTAATTGGCAGCTGACAAGAGTTCCTAACAATGGAGCAGCCTCCTGGCTTGCCTCTTCAGGTCAGATTCGGGATGTGTTAATGGGAAGTCCTGTTTGCGTGGAGAGGGAGAGAAAGCGAGCGCTCAGTCGTTCCTAGTCAAAGAGGATTTCTCTTTTCAAGGAGGCTGAAGTTGCCTTGCCAAAATACGAACAGGGATCCCTCCTTATTAAGCAGCAAATTCCTTTGAGACAGCAGGTTTCTGTTCCCCCTCTCTGGGCCAACGGAAGCAGCGCTGGACACAGATGCAGCAGTGCTCAGTCAGTTTTCTCTTTGCCTTGTGCTAAATCCTTTTTGCCCCTGTCTAGAACTCGGAGCTCTTCACACTGACGTACGGTGCTTTGGTAACCCAGCTGTGCAAGGACTACGAGAATGACGAGGACGTCAACAAGCAGCTTGACAAAATGTAAGTGGATCTGCTGCCGCGAAGCCTTGTAGGAGCTTGGGTTTGCAGTGTGGCACGTCTGTGTGTTGCATTAAGAGTAAAAGCCTGGCAGACCGAATTTTATTTAATACTGATATTCCTCAGATTTAATTTTTTTTCCTCCACTGTCTTCTTTTATAAACGTTGGCTGTCTTTCTAAAGCTACGCTCTTCCCACTCTGTAGCTGTTGCTCTTTGGTACATTCACAGGGGTTACAACATCGGCGTTCGGCTAATAGAAGACTTTCTGGCCCGGTCCAATGTTGGAAGGTGCCATGATTTCCGTGAAACTGCAGATGTTATTGCAAAGGTAATTGTCAAAGCACAGTTTTGTCAGGTTTTGCATGTGAGGATAGAGTCTCTGCTACTCACAGGACTGCTCTGAGAGTTTGACTGAGGTTTCGGGGAGGAAAAAGAGAGAATTAGATCCCCAACTACTGCTGACTGGTGGAAAATGGGAGGAAGGAGTGGTGTTTTCAAAACCCTGTAGTATTTTGATAAAGATCAAAGCTGTGCTGTTACTTCATGAGATGTGTTTTTGTTCATACTCTCTTTGACATAACAGATAGCATTTAAAATGTACCTGGGCATCACTCCGAGCATCACCAACTGGAGCCCTGGAGGTGATGAGTTCTCCCTGATCTTGGAAAATAACCCCTTGGTGGACTTTGTTGAGCTCCCTGACAACCACTCATCTCTCATCTATTCCAACCTGTTGTGTGGAGTGCTGCGAGGTGCCCTGGAAATGGTGAGCCAACGTCTCTCTTCCAGTGAGACAGAAATAGGAATAACCAAGGTATCAGCAGATACTTTAATGTCTAGTCCGCGTTCGTGACTTGTGTGTCTGCTTTGAACATGAAATCCATTCCCAGAAGAGCAGAGCTAGAGGAGCGCTCAGCTGGTTTTGGGGCTGGCAGCTGTGAGTCCCAGAGGTGCTGACCAAGCGCCTTCATCTTATAGCCCAAGTACCAGCAGGAGTATCTCCTTGAATTTTTATGAAGCTTCAAAATCCTCACTTTATAACTGCTGTGAGCCCTGGTTGGGAATTTGCTGGAACAGAACAGCTCTGTCTCAGATTTAGGAGTCTGTATTTAGGCTTGATTATTTTGCTTAGCTGAAGTTTTTGAGGAACATATATGAAGCAGCAGGACGTGTAGCCCGGAGCAAACTGGGCTCTGATCTCTGCAGGGAGTCCCAGTTACGCTGTACGAGGTACATTTGCTGAGGTAAGGTGCCCCCTGTCCACAACAATGCACAAGGAGGGTGTGATCTTGAAAAATAATGAGTGCTTCTGTAGAGCTCTGCATTGCGTGTCATGCCCTCAGAATCCTTAAGCTGGTGCGTCGCCATCAGACAGTTCCTAGAGAAGCTGCTATTTTAAGGGAGATAACAGTTCTTCTTTCCTCTTCCTAGGTTCAGATGGCCGTAGATGTAAAATTTGTCCAGGACACACTGAAGGGTGATAGCGTCACAGAAATAAGAATGAAGTTCATCAGGCGGATTGAAGACAATCTTCCGGCTGGTGAAGAGTGAATCACAACCCAGTCTCCCTTTGGGACTGGAGGGGACCAGCTGGTTTTGGCCGTTAGCTTTCATCACAGATCTGTAGGGATATAGCGCTTTCATCACAGATCTGTAGGGATCTCGTGCCCCTGTACATTCAGACTGACTCACTGACTGTTTAAGATGTAATTATATTCTTCTACTGTTACTTTCATCTTCTGTAGAAGACAGTTGTCTGGTTGCTGTTTATTTCACAGATTCATTCTGAAGCTTTTTCATAAGGTGATGTCTTTTTCGTATTACCCTGGGCACTCTTTCTACGCTCTGTTTCTAATTGTGATGTTTAGTTGTGCGAGAGCTACTGCTCAGACTCTGGAAGAGCTCCAGTCTGTGCAGATCTGAATCCATGATTTATTACCAGAATTGGAGACCAAGTTGTGAGAGCCCACTGATTTACTGTTAAATGCTGTCCTTAAGAAAGAGGGGTTTAAAATTCATTCGGAGATAAGTGCATAGTATTTCTGCAGACCAAACTGGCTTCCTGCATTTGATGCTGAAGTTACTAGTAAAATGCAAGCTTGATACAGAAGGGTGACTTGGGAGATCGGTTTGAGTGCTGGCACCCGCTCGGGGAGGTTCCTTTTGCCGAGGAGCAGTGGCATCACCAGCACCGGCAGATTCAGGAGGTCCATGTGGCCGGGGCCTTTCTGCAGTTTCTCTTCCCCCAGCGGTCTCGTGACTCCCCTCTTGGAAGAGGAGAACCATTAAATTGCAGTGCAGCAGCAGTAAATAATTCAAATGGAGAAAAGGAAAGAGAGGCTAAAATGCCATCGGTGGTCAGCAGCGTGTACAGCCCAGGGGCCGCTAGGCAAGTCCACGGAACGAAAAACAAAACTGAGACTAACGACTGGGAGGTATTAAATGCATTTCCGCGAGTAGAGTCTGTTCCCCCATTACGGTGTATAAACACAGCGCAGTGTGGAGGTGGTGCTGGGGTATGTTCTCACAGATGTTTAGGGTACAACAGAATTTCCCGTGTTCCTTGAATTGGCGTGCTTTGGTGGTGGGTAGCAGCTGCTGTTCGTTAAAATAAATATACAAGTAGCATTATATCTCAAAAAGCAAGATGTTGGAAAATCGACTTTCTCTGCCATCCTATTCAGCCAGAAAATGCAGTCAGCGTTCAGTTCTCAAATCACTTTACATAGCATGAAGGCACAGATCCACAGAGATAATTGGGAGCTTAAAGTCGATGGCTCTTACTCTGCTTCCACAGGCGCTGGCGGCTCCGGTACCTTTGTAGGTTTATGCCTGAGTGTGAGGTGAGAGAGCTGCCATTCATTTAGGTTCTCTGGATGAATGTTGGGTTATCTGGACACTGGCCGTCTCACCCCGTCCTGGTTTTTGCCCAAATGAGTCCCTTTGGGAGGGTTTGGGTGCCCAGCATGATGTGTGTCCTGTGAAGCGGTGTGACTTGCTGTGAAAGCAGTCAGAGAATGACATTGAGGAACAGGAGTGGCTGATGGGTTTTGGAGGCAGAGGTGCTGCGTGGTCATGTTGCGGAGATGAAAAAGATCCATCGTTTCTCATCATTAACCCTTATAGTTAATTTTAAGTCTGCATTTTAAAAGCAATTGCATTAAAAGAATCCCAGTGTCAAATCTTCATTTTCCTCTTGGGTTTTTTCCTTGGTGACACGGGTGCCGGCGGTGAGCAGCGGCAGGGCGGTGCGCGCTCGGGGCTGGCAGGGTGACGGCAGCGCCGCACCAAGAATGTCTGACTGTCGGTGCGCGTGTGAAAGCTGCTGCCGGGAGGAAAGCTGCCCAATATTCAGCACACAGAGGGATTGTGGCTGGGGGTGGGACTTGGGGGGCTGATGTGCAGCGCTGGGAAACCAGACAGTCAATGTTTGCTTGTTTGAGGACTGGCCTTTTTCTGCCCCGTGAATACCCATGCGTGTACATTAGCAGGGACTCTCTACTGCCAGCCCAAGGCATTCCGCTGTGGAGGGAGCTAGGACTTGCTATTTCTGGTCCTTCATAGTGGCAAAAAGTCACCTCGAGAGGCTTCTGTGCCCCCCCCCCCATGCCAGCCTGGCGAGGGGGCTGCGCCACGGCTGCCGTTGGCCATGCAGCGCTGCGGCCAGGAACATGCCGGCGAGGAATGGCAACTGCTGGCTCTTGCAGGAATTCTCATCCTCTGTCGTTGTATAAATGGTGTAAATGCTTCCCAGGAGCCTGCAACGTGAGGGAGCCGCCCCGCAGCGTGCCGGTGGGCATCTCCCCAGCGCCAGGGGGGCACCGCGCAGCCTCACTCAGCCCTGGGCACTGAGCACCCATCGCTGCACCTCGGCCACTGCCAGCCCCGAGGACGGGGAAGCGGCAGCTTTTGCAGTAAAGTGGCTTTTCTGTTTGGCTGGGGCTGGCGAGCATCACGTGGCGCCTGCCTGGCGGGTGACAAAGGCCGGGCTTTGCCAGCCAGAGTGGCCCCAAACAGCCCCGACACGCACCCAACTCCCGAGACAGCCCTGGGCAGCGGCTGCCCCCAGGGACCATCCCGGGAGGAGGGAGGCCCCGTGTCCTCCTTGCTGACGTTACAGCTAAAAGGGGGTTATTTTGCAATAGTGAGCTCACACCAGGTCCTTTCCCTCCTTCGGCCCCAGCGGCAAGTGGGTCCCGGGCTGCCGCTGCCCCGGGAACTATGGAGCTGTGCAGTAATTTGCTGGGGCAACTAGGTCAAAACCAGCACAGACCCTCTGGAAGAACAAAAAGCAAAAATTGCATTAAGTAAATTAAAACTGTCTACTACCGAGTAGCTCATTGTAGACCAGGGAGAATATGCAAAAAGCTCTGTTTGAAACCTACTAAATATTACCATGTGCTGTTTATAGGAAACAAATGGGGAAAGGCATGCTGCATCAATAAAACCCTGAACATGGTTGGAGTTGGACTAAAGCCTTTCCACGGCTCTAGGTTATTGAATACCCTTCACTTTCATGTAGTGCCAGGCCTGACCCCTGGACACATACCGCGAAGGGGAAAGTTGACTTGTGGGAATAATAGACATTCCTGGTGAACGATTTAACCTGGCAGGAAAAGAGGCGACTTTCAGCCTTTCATATCTCTGCATGATATTAGGGATGACAATAGCAACAAGTTGAGTGGGGGATGTGGGACACAGGGTGGGAGCAGTGCCGCCAGACAGCGGTGTACGGGGTGAGCCCCCCGCACCGCACATGGCCCCTGCTTGCCTACGCTGGCCGCTCGGTCGGCTTGGCCACCCCGTGATGGCAGCAGGCAGACTCTGCATCGCCCAGACGCCGGCTCCCAGCCACAGTGCTGCCTCCCAACCCCATCCCGGGCTGGAGCGTGTCCCGAGTGCACACTGGCGGGAGCTGAACTCCCATCCCATGCCGGACTTCCCAGGGTTTAGCTCGAGGGTTTAAACCCATTCATGGCCCCAGGTGCTCCCACTCCCAGCTCGCCCGGGGTTTGTCACCTGCCTTGCTGCAGGCAGCCGGCAAGGGCAGCTTGCTGCCACCCTGCTCTGACTGCACAGTACGGGGCTGCGGGGTATTTTGGCTGCAGCAGAGCTGACGGTGAGCGCAGCCACGCTCCACACCACCAGCCTGAGCCAACAGCACCCTTCTCTCACCCTCGCACCAGCCTGGAGCCGGGCTGTCTGTTCTTCTCCCCTCGCTGGTGGGAAGCAGAGCTCCCAGCCCCACTCCTGCCACCTAAACCAGGGGCAGGCAGCAGCCCTGGGCACCGTCCCTCTGCAGACCCCACAGCCCAGCGCCCGCTGACGGGGCAGGGATGGTGCCAGGAGAGGAGCCCCGATGGGGACGGGGGAATCTCTCCGGGAGGGAAGCATTTCCGGACTGGTGTCCTCATTGCCAGGGCAGCTCCCACAGCTTTCAGCCAGATGTGCATGGCCGGGGTGCCGGGTGCTCGCTGGAGCCATGTGAAGGATATTTCAACTCGTGAGGGTTTGTGTGCCAAGGACGGCAGCTCCATGGCAGGGCTGGCACAGTGCCGGCAGCCCCGAGCAGCCGAGGTGTGGGCAGTGACGGGCTGCCACCATCCACTCTCCAGCTCAACAACAGCCCCCTCGAGCCCCGCACGCCCAGGATGCTCAGCCCCAGCCCCTCAGGGTGCTCCAGCCGTGCACTGAAAAACCCTTGTCCGCTGGCAGCACGATGGCCAGGCGAGAGGATGCTCAGGGTGCAGGTTCCAGCCAGGCACAGATCCGTCCCTGTCCCAGGACTCCCAGCTCTGGCCAACCCGACCAAGCATCTCCCCACGCTTGGCACCACTCGGGTACCACACAAACGTGTTCTCTGCCTGATAACAGACTGTCAAGTTTGGGTTTGGGGATGCTCTTATATACCTTCCCAGGCAGCTGGGCTGGGCACGAAGTACGTTCAGCTGACCCAGGGAGCCTGGGCAGCTGCAAAACCCTTCCCCAAGGCACAGCCATGCCGCAAATCCACTGCCCTGCCCCAAACACAGTTTCCAAAGCCAGGAATGCCCACCGGCAGCAGTGTCGGGTCAGGGCAGCCCTTTGGCGCTGCTCCTTGGCGCCCGCCCTCCTGCAGCATCCCTTGCCAGGGCCGAGGAGGAGCCGGGCTGGGGCGAGAGCTGCCCCAGCAGTGCTGCTCGGAGCTCTGCCACAGTTTGGTGGCGTTTGGTATTTCGGGTGAGGGGAAGGAGGCTCCATTGTTCCTCTTTTATTGTTCTGTGTTTCCTAAGAGGAACAGGCCCCCTCCTCCCACGCTCTGCCCGGCTGCGGAGCCGGTCCAGCCCTTTGAAAGCCCCACTGCAGCGAAGGCGTCTGTTGAAGCACTGGAAACGCAGAGAGAGACATCCCCGCTCCCAGGCACAGACCAGCACCAGCAGCACGTGCAGGGACGAGGGGTGTCCAGGGCAGGGACACATTTTGTATCAATGTCCCCTTTCCCCCCGTACCCAGTCGGGTCTGTGCTCCAGCGTCACCGCACGATGCTTTGTTTCCATACGTGGCAGTTTGGACAGCCCCTGCCAAGCTGTGATGGGAAGGGACGGCCCTGGGCGACAGCACGACAGCCACAAGAGGCTGACATCAGCTGAGCCGCACCATCGTTCCTGCCCCGGTGCTGTGACCCAGCGAGGACGCCCGGTGCTCTCCCGGCTGTGGGACAGTACAGCCACCCCCACCAACGCCTCCCATCAGGCAGTCGGCCAAAGACCATCCTTTCCGCCTTTCTCCCTGCGGTTTCACTGCTCTCGGTTTCTCGTTCCGCTCCACACAACTAAACCCCAATAATTAAAACCACAGCCGCTATTGTCCTGCCAGCAGCAGCACCGTTCCCCTCCGGAAGCCGTCCTCCGCTGCCTGGCGGCGCAGGATGCGGCAGGGGGACACAGCGCCGGGCTCCGTGTGAGACGGTGCAGGAGCGCCCGCAGGACGGGGTACGGCCCGTGCAGCCGCTCTGCACAACAAACACTGAAGCCGTAAGCTCGCTGCCTTCCCAGAAACGAATACCCTGGGGAGAGCAAGGGAGCACCAGCCCGGCCTCTCTGGCTTTCTACGGAAGATGTAAAATTTCCAGGGGCCGATTACCAAACGCAGCCAGAACGCCGCGCGCCCGTCTCGGGCGGGTTTGCCCGGGGGCAGCTTGAGGAGCTGCCGGCATCGGCCCGCGGGAAGACCTTCAGCTGCGGCCTGGGAACCAACAGGCATTTTGATGAGAAGTGTTTGTTTTCTTTTAAAATAGTTTTAATTGTGGCTTCCAAGGAAGGGAGCTGCCGAAGCCGCCTGTGTTTCTCCGGGCTGCAGCAAGGCGGGTTTTTGAAGGGCAACTAACCCAGCCCAGGGCAGGAGCTGCTCTCAGCCCGTCCCCGCTGCGCTTGGGCTGACCCGAGCTCCCGAACCCGCTGGCGGAACCCCAGGCAGCCCGGCCCCTGCTCAGCTGCCCCCAAAAGCAGCTACTGTCTAAATTAAATATTTCCTGCAGCCATTCAAACCTGTGGTGTCCCAGCCTGCAGCAGTGCCCGGGAAGAGTGGCGCGGTTGCCAATTCCTCCTTTCCCAGTTGCCAATCCCCACACCAGCCCTGCAGCAACACAAATAACACCGACTGGGCGCCACGCAGGAGCCCCCCGAGGACACAGCCCACCCCCAGCCCCATCCCGTCCCCACTGTGGCGAGCGGCTCACCACGGGCAGGACCGAACTGGATGCCTGGATGGCAGGGAACCGGCTGCGGTCAAGTCATCCAAGCGGTTAAGTTAATAGAGAGAGGAGCGAAGTGATTTGAAAATTTAAAGCCAATCCCCTCCGCGAACGAAGCAAAGCCCCAGACTTTCATCTCAGCCCCAGGATCCCGTTGGCTTCTCCCTGCCCGTCACGTGCGGGCAGCTGAGACATGGGAGCTCACCCAGAGGAAAGTGCTCGCCAGAACAGCATCTCTTTTTCTCCCAGCAGAAAAATATTGATTTTGTTTTAATTAGTGCTAGCGCTGACATCCAAGAGCTCCGAGAGAAGTTGCCAGGCATGGGGCCGGCTCTGCCCCAGGCTGTGGCTCAACATCCCCGTCCCACTGCTGGGCAGGGAGCTCCCCACAGCCACCCCCGTGCCCCGGCTGGAGCCGGCGTCTGCCCCGGGGCCAGTGCTGGCATCCCGGCCTCTTGCCCAAGCTCCCCAGCCGGGGCCGTTACCGCTCCCCCAGGCCCCGCAGTGGCGAGCCATTGCTGGGAAGGTGCTTGAGCAAGATGCCACCAAGGAGCCGGAGGGGAGAAAACCAGCAGCTTCCTCGAGCACAGAAGCAACTCAGTGGGACCTCTGCTTGCCCGGCGTGGAGGATCCTGGAGGGACCAAAGAGACAATGGGCTGCCCAGGGCTCCTGCATCCCCCCAGGCTCCAGCATCCCCTTACCCCGGGCTCCAGCATCCCCCTGCTCTGCCCTCCCGCATCCCCTGTGCTGCAGCATCCCGGCCAGGCAGGGTGCGGGGAGCCGTGCCACGGGTGCCGGCTGGCCAGGAGCCGGGGAGCAGAGCGTTAACCGGGGCAGCCGGGCCGGGGAGCGGAGCCCGAGGAATGAGGAAGCTGAGGAGTGGGTACCCATAGTGGAAACGGCTTGGCACGGGCTGTGGAAAATGGAGGCCTAGAGAAATGTGACAGCAGGCTGGACTGGCTGGGAGTACCACACAGGCGTATTTAAGCCTTCAAGCCTGCCATTGTTCTCCCCTAATTATTCCCACTCCCTGAGTATTACACCCCATAATTCAGGAAAGCTGAGTAATGGAAGAAACAACAGCAATTTTAATCTCTCAGTACCGGTGGTCTCCACCAAAAAAATGCTTTCAAGAGCTCTGCGGTTGCGACTTCCTCAGTTTGGTGGGCAGCAGAGGGGAGGGAGAGAAGGGCCACTGGCCCATGGGTGCTCAGCTGAGACCGGAGGCAAGCGGGGACAGGACCGGGACCTTCCTCCCGGTGATGGGAAAGGAGCAGGAGGAACACGGCGGGGATGTTCCCAGCACCCGACAGGTACCATGTGAGCCCCATGCCAGCAGCCAGGGTGGCTTCGGGGTGATGCTGGCTGGTGGGTGGGGGCAGCCCCTCACCCCCCTGTACTGGGGAACACTGGTTGTCACAGCTGCCACTGGGGAGGACCAGAGCTGGGCAAAGCACCCGCCTCACACCACCGGCACTTTATCTTCTGCTCTCAGCTAGACCAGAGAGAAGAGAATCAGGCAGCAGTTTTTGGTCAAAACATGTTTTTCTAAACGGGAACTGGCTTTTGGAAAAGGAAATTCTGATCTCCCTAGAAATGCTCTTGCTTTTCAACGAAAGCCACCGCAGGTTTGTTCCCTGAGGAGCAAGCTTTTGGTAAACACATTCCTGCTTCTGGGAGGAACCAGACACGGAGTCAGAACTGGCAGCACCCGGGTGCTCTAGAGGAGCCCACGCGGGCAGGAGGGACCCCCAGCCCTGCCCTTGCCCCTCTGCCCGCTCCGGCACCCCCCGCTGGATCCAGGCACCTGCACCGTCCCACCAGCCCTGCTCCCACCGTGGCTCTGAGCATGAGCAAAGCGAGTGGTGGGTTAAACTGAGCCTCCCAGCTAATTTAGGATCACTTGCCCATCAGTTCTTGGGAGTGGCGAAAGGAGGATGGGCAGCAGCGCCCGCACCAGGGCCAGGGCACCCGCACTGAGCATGGCTCTGCTGTGCTGCACCACACCGGGTGAGAAATGAAGCACCGTGTGCAGGGACTGGGCATCCCTTGAGAGCACCCCAAAGCCAGGACATCCGCCAGCCTCCCAGGCACATGCTGCTGGGCAGCAGCCATCGCCTCCATCCACCCATCCCTCCCTTCTCAGCTCCGACATGCAGTGAAAAGCGCCAGAACAAGCCCAGGTCCGCCCTGCCCCGGCTTTCTGCAGACACAGCAGCTAACCTGTAATAAATTACACCAACCATTTTCCCTCCCATTTGAAGTTTCAGCAATAGCAAAGCTCAGGCCAAATAAACAGCAAATTAGCTCACGGAGCCAGGCAGCGACTTGCCATACTGAGGAACCCATCGCAGCCTGTGGCAGGGATCGCACCGGGAGCCGAGAGGACGGACCCAGTGGTTTGGAGGCACAGTTTAGCATCACTTCTCAGCAGCTGATCTATAGTTTCGGCTACACAATGCTCAGCGCCCCCTTTGTTTAGCAAAGCTTCGCTGGAGGTCGCATCCTTGCCTGAGGTACAAGCCAGGGCGATGGCTCTGCTGCAGCATCCCTCGGAGCCACATGACAAGCCACCAGCCCCGGGGTCACCCTGCAGCCCCCCATTAGGGTTAAACTTAATGACAGACAGCTCAACCTGCTGCATCCTCGAGCGCTGCCCCTTGACATATCCCGAAGGTCCACAAGGTCCCCAAGCACCGCAGCTGAGGTGGGACAGGGGTGGCCCAAAGGTGGCTGTGCTGGCGGCAGCGGGGCGCGCTGCCTCTGTGTGGTCCGCAGCCATCTGGATGTACTTACAGCAATACTGCAGCAATTGCTAAAAGATCAAAAATCTTCAGGCCAACCTTGATTCCCATTGCATTTTTTGCATTTTTGAGGACTCGAGTCTAAAACCTGACAGCGGGGAGGGGTGTCGCCTGCACAGCGCTACTAGACTCCAAGAGCAATGGCCGGGCTGCCCCGGCATCACTGTGAGGCCCCACGGGATCCTGAGGAAACGCTCTGCTGGGCCCTTTGTCTGTACCCAGCACATGGAGCCGGCACCGTTTCTGCTGGGGGGGTGTCAAGATCCCTGAGCAGGGCCCTGCTGCACCCCCGGGGCTCCTGCTTGCACCAACAGGAGGGGGCACATCAGGTCTCCCCATCCCCGAGGCCAGGGAAGACGCCAAGAAGCCATCACCACACACGCCAGCCCCCAGCAATGCCCCCGCTCCCGGCCATCCGCACCTCCCCTGCGGAGCTGCTGACCCCCTCTGAAGCTCAGCCAGGGGGAATGCGTCCCAGTGCCCACGCAGCCCTGCGCAACCAGGAGGAGGTCATTCTGGTGCAGAGGTGAAGTGATACTGATCTACTGGCCATGGGCCACCTTCATCTGCACTGGTGAGGGGCGAGGTTTGGACATCTGGGCTTCAGATGCTCCACAGTACTGCTGGATCCCGCAGCCAGCCCCACGAGCCACCCGTTTACCCCTCCCTGTGTCCCAGGTGGTTCTGATGCACTGTGACCCAAAATTTCCAGCTGCTCCAGATCCCCCAGCCCCTCCCAGCAAAGGGAGGATGAAGCCAATGTGCCCGGGAGCCACCGTCAGCACCCACCTGTGCCCATGGGGAACATCCAGCCCTGGGGCCGAGCGCCGCAGCAGCCATGTCCCTGTATTTGCTCTGGGTAGAGGAAAGGACACATGTCAGGGTGCTGGTTTCTGAAGGATATATCAGCAGAAAGTCATTACCAACTCACATTAATTGAGCAAGGCTCCGGCAGGCGCATTGCGCAGCCGGTGCTGGGCACGGGCAGCGGCACACAGCTGAGCCCCAGCCGGCACGGGTGCGCTGCTTGGGGCAGCCTACGGCCAAGCGCGCCAGGAGGCTCTCGGCTTTGTTATTGTAAGAGCAGATCAAGGAAAGGTCCCTTCTCCACCCCACGGTTCCCCCACCCGGCCCAAAGCGTCTGCCGAAGTCTCCATGTTGATTTTGGGCTGGGATAAAAGTCAAGCTACGCTGGTTGTTGAGCTGCCCTGCTCGGGGCTGGCGCAAGGGAAGGTCACCACAGGGCACCCCAGTTCGGGAACTGGATGGTGGGAGCTGCGGGGCCAGGACTGGGATACCCAGGGGCAGGCAGGGCTGGGCTTTACCCCAATTCAGGCACAGCTCCCTGCGAGGGAGGGTCCTCAGCTCCCGCCATGAGCCATGCTTCAGAGGGACTCCCGCACCCACGACCCCCCCTCTCGTCCTTCTCAGCAGCCTGCTGCCCGGCTGGGGACTTCACCTCACCGCTTCCCAGCACAGCGCCTGTCCCAGCTCCTCCTGGCTGCTCCCCAGTGCCCGGCCGCCCAGCACGCTGCTCCCCACCCCAGCACTGGCCGGCTGTGCCACCTCCCACCCGACGAGCAGAGCCAAAGGGGGGCTGCGGCAGGGCAGGCAGCCACGAGCATCGCTCCCGCTGATACATGAGTTATGGCCTCGTACCCCTGCAGGGAGATGGGCTCCTGAGGGTTTTCCAGCAGTGGCTCCCAGGCCACCGGCAGGGCCAGCCACTGCCGCAGCAGCCACCCAGCCCAGGCTCAGCCCTGCCCGGGAAAGCCCAGGGGCTGCTCCTGCCCGAGCAGGGCTAGAAGGCAGCGTCATGAAAGCCCTGTGCAGAAAGAGGCCAAGAAGCCCCCACCAGCCCAAGGAGAGACCCCAGGAGACACTCCCCCACCTTACCCAGAGGGAAGAGCCCGAGCCAGCAGCCCCAGCCACACCATCAGCTCTGGGTTGGGCTTTTGGCCCCTTATATAGGGTATGTGCAGGCAGCCCCCACCTGGGGGGGTCCATCAGCCCCAGGTGTGCCGGTCCTGCTGCCTGGCCCCGGCTAGCCCTGCCCGACCCTGCCCTGGCCATCACCGCGCCACAGGAGCCTTCCTTCCCGCCTCACCCGGCACAGGGCCCCGCTGCCCACCCCGCACCCACCCCCACACCACGCACCGAACATAGCGGGGGCAGGTTTTATGCCCGGGCACGGAAAGGGTCAAACCTCCTCCTCTTCCTCTCTGGCGGGGCGCCCAGCGCTCACCCCCGGGACTGCATCCCCAGTCTGACCTAGTGGTGGTGTTCATTCCCAGTCTGACCTCCCAGCAGCAGCCAGTCCTGCACCATGGCACCCCGGCACTGCCGCAGCACCATGGTGCCGGGCTGTGGGCCTGGTCGCTCTCACAGCGGGCAAGCCAGACACGCTGTGGGCTGCCAGAGCAGCCCGCCATGCCGGCGTGTGCTGAGCCGCACGGGACCCCTCAGCACGCCAGGCACGGCAAAGGCGCCAGCCCCAGCACCCGGACACGCTGGCACTGCCCTCCGCACACACGCAGGGCCCCGGCACGCACGCCCTGCACAAAAGCTGCTCAGAGAGGCGGCAGCCCCAGTAATTAATGGTTACCTCGGTCCTCATGGCTGGGGCGGTGGAGGGGGTAAGGGGGAGGCGGGCGCCCGCTCCTCTGCCAGTCCCTGCCCGGGCTGACTGAATGGTTCAGTCATTAACAGGAGTGGGGCTCGTTTGGCTTTTCCCTTGCGCCGCCTGGAAAGGGGCCACTTACTGTTTTACAACTAAAATAACAAATTATTTCATAGAGGGCTGGAGCTGCCGGGAGCTCTCGGGCCGGCCGCGGTGCGGCGCCGGGGCAGGCGGCACAGCCTCCCGCACCACATCCCCGGCGCTGGCACCAGCCGTGGCCCAGGGCGGCCCCAGCTGTGCCCACAGGGAGCACACGGTTCCCACCGGCACAGGCGAAGGGGGCACAAGGAGCAGTGATGGAGAAGGAGGAAGAGGAAGGCAAGCGCTGACACGTCCCCATGGCTGCCTGTCCCCATCGATGCTCACCCCGCCATCGGGACCCCGTCCCCTGGTGATGCCCAGAGACCCCCAGCCCCACAGCCGACTCTCCGGGGGGAGGATGGGCTCCATGCAGTGGATGTTGGCATCTGCATCCTGCAACCCTTCCCCGTGACTCTGGGCGCCAGCGATGCCATGTCCCAAGTGCTCGGCTGCCTCTGGGAACGGGAGGCTGTGCCACGGCTTCCTCTGCCGGAGGACGCAGTGGGAACCAACCCAGGTCCCCGGTCCCCTGCCCTGCCCTCCGGAGCTGCTCACGCACCGTCTGGCCTCGCAGCCGGCTCTCCGGGCGCCGCAGGATGCAGCCCCACACTGGCACTCATTGAGCGGGGCCCCCGCGCCGCCTCCCCAAGGCGACCTGCTGACAGCCCCAACAATAGTGCGGCTGATAAAAATCGTAAAGCAACAAGTGCACTTCCCTGGGCAGTGCCCTGCTGTGGCCGCCCACCCCTGAGCGCCCAGCCTGGTGTCATGGGCTGGGGGGGCCGGGGGGAGCCGAGCCGGGGGTGCCACAGCCCTCCAGGACCCAGGCTTTGTGCCTCTGCTCCACCGGCCGGACCTCCTCGGAGAATGACCCTCATAAAATGAAGCAGCAGCTGTTTGGTGGATAATAAAACATTATATTTTTTTTTTTTCTCTTTTACAACTAGTTTACTGCATAAATGTTTCAGCAGCACAGCGGAGCACCGGGAGCAGCAAACCTCCTCTCGTGCTGCTGTGTGCTCCAGGCACCCCCAGGGCCTGCCCCTGGATGGGCTGCAGGACCCTGCCCTCATCCCACGGGATGGGTCCCCAGCACCCACGGGAGCAGCATGCAGATGGCAGCACCCACCCGGGTCACTGGTGCAGGGACGGTGCGGGGAGGAGGGATGTAAACCAGGAGGGTGACATCAGCCGGGCTGATGGCTCCTCTCCTGAGCCACCCCCCTCCAGGGACGGCTGGGTGCTGCGGGGTCACCCCGGCCCTGGGAGGGAGCAGCCCCCGGGACCCAGGGACACTTCACCCACCGGCTCCGGAGGCAGATTTACTAGCTCGTAGCCAGGGGTGTTTATGGTGGGCTGGAATGTGTGCCCCCAGCACGTGATGAATTTACAACGTGCCAACGAGTGGATTTATTCCTACCCCACTGTCAGTGAATTAATCACAGCAGCCACGGCAAGGCTGGAGGTGTGGTGTGGGGAGAGGAGCCCGGGGAGGAGGGCGGCGGGGGGCACGTCGGGCACAGGGCATCGTGGGGGCAGTGCCTGGCGCCGGTTGTGCCAGCCCTGTCACCTCGAGCTGTGGCAAGCCCCGGGGCTGCCACATCTCCTCCAGTGCTCCTGCCGAGCTGCTGTCTCGGGGAGCTGGTTTGGGTTGGGTGAAGCTGGGGGAGCTGGGAGGGGAGCACATTTTCCAGCTGATTTCATGCTCGCAAATGCTGCCCTTCCCCAGGGAACCTCATTTGCCTCCTCCCCACCTGCCCCGACGGCACACGGAGCCCAATGTGTAAGGGCATCCATCAGCAGGGCTGCTCTTGTTGCAGCTCCCGGCTGCCCTCGGGGGAACCCAGCCACGGGCGAGGAGCGCAGTGCTGCAACGCCTGCCCCGGAAGGCAGCTGAAAATTGGTGTGTGCAGGAAAAACACAGCCCTGGGGGTTATTCACTGGAATCTCCCAGGTTTGCCGCCCCAGCACCGCTGGCAGGGCTGTGTGTGCCATGGCAAGGGGCTGCGGGCACGCTTCCCCGTCACCCTCAGCTGCCGTCGCGGTGGGCGAGGGATGAGAGCGGCCAGCGCAGGAGCAGATGCCGCTGCTGTTCGTGTGAACACCGCAGCCCTGGGCCCGCGCTGAGCTATTTCAAGCAATGCCCTGCGGCAGCATTTCTGCGTCTGTTTTCCATTTGCTGTTTAACGGCGACGTGGGTCACTTCACCCCTCGCTCCCATCCCAACACCTCGGCAAGCAAGGCGCTGCCCGCGCCGCCTGCCCGCGTGGGGCAGGGCACGGCCGAGCCCTCGGGGACGTCCTGCTGCTGGCACTGGCGCCACCTCGCTCCTGTCCCTGAGACCCTCGTGGCAGAACAGGGCTGGAGACATCACTTGCTCTTCCGCCAGTGGTGCCCAGCAGCCCTCCTCCTCCTCCTCCTCCTCTTCCTCCTCCTAACCCCCTCAACCGCAGAAGTGTTTCCTCCAGCGCTCTGTTCAAGGCTTGGCCACAACTGCCTGCTGGCTCCGGGCAAGTACTTGCCCTGGATGGGCCAGCAGCCTCCAGGGCCGCCGAGGGAAGAGGTTTAAGCTTCGGCTCCTCTGGGGCTTTCAACTCAACGTGCCATTTCCAAACAGAGGTCTCGGGCCACCAGCTCCCACCTGGGCTGGCCCTCTGCAGAAAAGGGAGCCGTGGAAACGTTAGGTGAGTGCAGTTTTTCCATGCATATGTATATAGGAGTGGAGTCAGCTGCCAAAGTAAATACAACCCTTCCCTTTCCAAAAATGTCCTCCAGGAATTGTAAAGGATCCTGGAGCAAGAATTCTGTCTCAGATCCTTTATGCTTTCTATCGGGGGAAGCATATAAACCCGCTTCTTTTTAGCTCTAGCAAAGTCAACGTGCTGAGAGTGTTTTTTTTATGACATGCACCAAAGGCGCTGGGAGCTGGAGCCGTGGCCATGCGTACCCCGGGCAGGGCTTACGCAGAAAAACAATCCCAGTAAAGAGCTTTATAGCCACCGAGGAATGTGGAACCTCTACCAGCCTGGCCGAAGCTTGCAAAGCTAATTGCTTTGGGATTTACTCTTTGGGGGGGTCGAGTCTCCGTGGTTGCTGCCTCAGAGGGTCCCAGCTGCCCTTGCGGTTCATTAGGATGCTGAACGGGGAACTAGAGATGCTTTTAGGAGGCTGCAGCGGTTGTGGGGTAAGGGAAGGAGCCATGCGGTTCCCAGCTGCAGCCCTGCCTTCTCCCGTTACAGCCGGGGACCCTTCCTGCCCCGGTGGGGTCTGCGCTCGGAGCCGGCAGTGGCAGCGGTGGCCACGGCGTCCCCACGGCCGCTGCGGGTGCAGAGCCAGGCGCTGTCCCCGAGCCTGGCAGAGCCGTCCCCTGCAGGCTGACCTGCTGCGACCTGTTCCCAGCCCGGGCTGAACCCCCAGTGTGGAAACGCAGGGGATGCTTTTGGGGCCCAATGCATCCTCATGTCTCCCAGGGCGAAGGCTGCGGTGGCCGATTGCTGCCGCTGCTGGAACCGGCACCTCGCGACACGCAGGCGGAGCGGCCGCTCCGGGGTGTTGTGCCCGCAGCCGCCGCAGCCGCTCCCTGCCAGGCCCCGGCTGGCCGGCGTGTTTTCTTTACTGATCTTTTCTTGCTCATTTAAGTGACTTTGGAAAATGGGATTTTGGCTCTTAAATCGTTCAGGGGCTTTTGAAAATTTGACTCTAAATACTTTCCGAAGTGCATTTGTATGAAGTAATTCTCTCCAACCTCCCACAGTGGTAGTCAGATTGCATTTAATCCATCACTGAATGTTCCCGAAGGCTGGGATCTGGCACCACGCTCCACACGGAGCCGTGGCTCGCCCCACGTTGTGCCGGCACCGCTGCTCACTGCCCGGCATCCTCGCGTCCAGGGGCACCTCTCACCTGCTTATCACTGCCTGCAAAGCCGGCGCGATGCACCCCGGTCCTGCCCGCGGCGCAGCCCGGCGCAGCAAGCTGGGCGAGCCCGGCAGTGCAGCCCGGCAGTGCAGCCCGGCACGCGTGGCCGGCGTGGCTCTGCCTGCCCTGCCATGGGGACACCGTGGTGCACGGCCGCCGGCACGACGGGGCTCTGCTCAGCAGGCCCCCGGCCGCCAGCCCAGCCCAGCCCAGCCCAGCCCCTGGCCCCCTCCCACCCCCACGGCAGATTTTCCTGCCGAGCACCAAGGGCTGCTTTTCAGAGCACAATTATCCGTCTTGTGGAAACATGGAAACTATATTCCAATGCACGGGGCTGATTCGATTACGTCCGTGACCCACTGAAATTAAGTTAAGGCATTTTTCAGCCCTAGATTGAATTATTTCTCCTCCCTCTCTTTCGTTCCTCCTGTGCGGAGCAGCAGGGTGCTTGGGATGGGGCTTTTGGGAGGGAGCAAACCCAGGACCCCGCGAGCAGCCCATGGGTGCAGCAGTGCCAGCGCACCCAGGCCTCGGCGCTGCTGCGGCACGGCGGCCCTCGCCAGCTCGCTCACAGCCGCTGGCACGGAGAGCTCGATGCCGGTCTTCGAGGCGGCGTCTCTCGCCCCCCTGGGAGTCTGGGGCCACCACAGAGCCCTGGCACGGCAGGCGGGCGCGGAGCTGCCAGAGGTTAGAGGCAGCAGAGCCGCTAAATCCCGCGCTAAGCCCGGCTTCCCTCTCCCGCCGGGAAGCAGAGCCTTCGGCGGTGGCTCGGCACAGCCAGCGCCCGGCCCCGCACTGCTGCGCCCGCGCTGAGCCGTGTCCCAGGACGAGCCGTGTCTGGGGATGAGCCACGCCGGGGGCAGCAGTGCCTCCAGTAGCCGTGGCTGTGTGCGCCCTCGCGGGCACGCTCATCCCTGCTGCCCCACGCGCACCGTTTGGGTTGGCACTGTGGGGACACCGCTAAGCGCGGAGCGAGTGTTCCTGGTGCTCCGGGCATAGGGAAGGAGCCGGTACGTAGCCAGGTGGGGCAGGGTAGCCAGGGCAGGGTGGCCAGGGTGGCCCGGCTGCTGCCCAGGCTCCGTCCCGGCCAAGGGGCAGGCGCGGGGGCCGCAGAGGAGCGAGCCGGCACGGGGGCGATGACAGGGGGAGAGGCCGGCACTGAGCGAGGCTGCAGCCGATGGTTTGCTCTGTGGGACAGAGGAATGTCTGTGCTGGCTAATGAGTCTGCGTGCAGAGGAAATGCTTTGCCAGTGAGCGCTCCGGTTAAACAAGGCCGGTCCGCTTCTGCGGGAGCCGCTGTGCCGGCAGAGGCCCCCCCGTGCTCTGCCTTGCACCCGGGCGCCCCAATACCGGGGGTTGCAGGTGGGACGAGGGCAATGGCAGGAGTGCCGGCACTGCCGTGGGATGGCAGCCATGGGGCCATGGCAGTGGTGGAGCGATTTCCACCAGCAGCCGTCCCGCTGGGACCGCAGTCCCTGAGCAGCAGGTGACGGTGCGCCGCGGTTCGGCGGGGCACAGCCGTGGCCAGGAGCAGTCTCGGGGCTGCTCTAAGCTACTCGCTGTGGCCTGTGGTGGGGACCAGCTGCGGCGGACCCCCAGCCCTGCCTGCTCAGGGTAGGAGGGGACCCCCACCCCAGCCCACCCGCCCGTGCAGGGCAGAGCACATCAGCATTCCTGGGAGCAGGGTCCGGCCCCGCGGCGGCCGCTCGCCGAGGGAAGGCATTGAGGGGGGATTAGCCGTCTGATGCCCCCCCCTTGCTCAGGCGCTTAATACAGAAAACAAACACCCTTGTGCGCCCCGGCGGCCTCGATCCAGACGGGCTTTCTCCGTGCCCGTTGCCTGAGCAACCCTAATCTGCCTCTCGGGGCACACCGGGGACCTGCACCCCCCGGGCCCGTGCACCCCAGCAGCGCTGGCAGTGCCGGCAGTGTCCCGGCTGTGCCTGGCACGCGGCTGCCAGCGGGACGCCACGACTCCTCTGCCTCGGGAAGGGGCAGCACACGGTGGCTGGGAAAGGCTGGATGTGGGGGCTGTAGGCACCCTGCTCCCGCGGGATCCGGGCACCTCTGTCCCGGTGCATGATTTGAAACTGTGCCGAACCAAGAGGCAGCAACACCTGGCTGCACCGGCACCACATTTCCCTACTTTTCTGCTCAGGGTAGCAGGATTTTTGGGGTGGTGAAGCCTCCCCCCCCCCAGCAAAGAGGGGGAGCATCTCCTGCTTGGACTGGCTGCAAAGAGAATGGGCAGTGGGTTTGGAGGAGTGCGGGAACAAGCTGCTCCATCCCTGGGCTGCCAGACGGGCCAAGAAGGGGCAAGAGGGTTGAACCCCACTCTGCCTCACCCCAGGGCGGTGTCGGAGGCAGGCAGCACCCAGCCCAGGGGCAGGCAGGGTCCCCGGGTGCTTTGCAGACGAAGGGGGCTCTTTTCCCACCATCAGCATCCCCAGGGCAATACCGGGCACAGTGGTGGGAAAAGAGCGGGTCCCGGGACGTGTGCCGTGCCCACGGGCCCCATGCCCACCCCCCGGGCTGGTGAGGAAGGGGAGAGAGCCCCTCTGCCTCCACCCCGCCGGGGGCCGGGGGTGGGGGGGGACACACACGCACTTTTATTGATTTACTTTGCGCGCAGTCTCCCTCCTGCGACAGAGGAGCAGAGGAGCGCCGCGGGGCTGCGACGTCCGGGGAGGGGGGGAAAGGAAAAAAAAAAAAAGAAAAAAGAAAAAAGAAAAAAGAAAAAAGAAAAAAGAAAAAAGAAAAAAGAAAAAAGACAGAAAAGGGGGAAAAAAAGAGGGAAAAGGAAGAAATCGCAGCAGCCAGCCTGGCCCGGCCCAGCCCGGCCCCGCACCGCCCGCCCCCGCCGCTCCGCTCCGCTCCGCATCTGCCCGCACCTCCCGGCTCCGCACCGCCCCGCCGCGCTCCGCTCCGCCCCGCACCGGCCCCGCTCCGCCCCGCCGCGGGGGTGCCCGGCCCGGCCCGGCCCGGCCCGGCCCCTCTCGCCCGCACCCCGCCAGCCCCTGCCCGCCTGAGCCGCGCTCCGCCGAGGTAAGCGCTCCGCTGCCCCCCGCGCCCCCCGCTCACCTGCGCCTCCCCCGCCGGGCTCGGACCGGAGGGAAAGAACCGCCTGAACTTCTCAGTCACGAGTCCCCGTGATTCTGATTACTTTTCCCCATGCGGAGAGGAATATTGCAAGGGCGCTTCCAGGCGCCTCTTTCCAGGCGAGCTCCTAGCCTGCATGCTTTGCTTTATTTCTTTTTCCCTTTTCTCACCCCTTCTTTTTCCCCTGACCCACTTTAACCGTGTGCTGTTCCCCGTGAATCGTACCCCGAGGCTTTGCCGTGTGCGGGAACCAGACGGACCGAGCCGTATCCCAACGTTCGGACCTTTCTTTCTGCTCTTACGAAATACGTTTGTGAGAACAAAAGTGTTTTGGGGAAAGTGCTGTGACCTTTGGGGTGGCCACTACTGGCACGTTGGTGTGGCTCGATGCCCCGTCCCATCGGGAGGTTGTCCCCCCCTATGGCTGCAAACATCTGCACCCAGCAGTTCCCGGGTACTGGCAGGATCGGGGCAGGTCGCCGTGGCTCCTTCCACAAACACCTTGGGAAATACAAGGTGCTTATTTTATTTGGGTTTTTTTTAAGAGCGTGGCTGTTAATTGGTTCCTGATCTACCAGGTTCTCCGTCTTTGAACGTTCCCAATAAGCCAGGGAAGATCCCCCCTGTACGGTAGCCCCAGGCGAGGCAATAACCTACCGGAGATATTTTCTCATCTATGGGCAGCTTTGCTATAAGGAACATGTTTAATAAATCATAAGGCCGGTGAATTCCTGGGATTTTTATTGCTTCTGTAAAAATGCAGTTTTGATCCGTCTGAGAGGGACACTGGGAAACAAAGCTGCTCCTTTCAGAGCCGGATCCTATGAATTTAGGACACGGAGCTGGCGGTGGGGCTGGTAGCCGTGAGCCCCCCCGGGCAGGGGCAGCACCGTGGTGGGCGGTGGGGGACGGGGGCTCCTGGGGCTGTCCCCGGCCGCGCTTGGCATTTCTGCCTCTGCCTCTGCTCTTTGAGGGACCGAATGTAAACTGGGTGCCTGGTGCCCCGTCTTGGCTTCCCTCGCGCTGCCGGGGCTGCGGACGCGACCGCATGCACCGAGCTGAGGCGGCGATGCCAGGGGAAACATCGCAGCTGGAAATGCGGCCAGGCTGCGCCAGGCTTCCAGTTACATTTTTCCTCCTCGCCCTATTGCCCAAGGGGAAAAGAAGCAGCAAAACCCAAACTGCTAAAAGATGGGAGGGATTCTTGCAGGAAGAATCACCCGGTTTCCATCAGCCAGGCTGACCCGATCCCCGCCGAGAGCGGAGCAGCGGATCGCCCCGGCGTGTTTGGGCAGAGGAATGGAAATAAAGCGATTTTCTTTATTTGCTTGTTCCAATCTGAAAACGGGGGCTTAGGGGTGGGAGCTGAGCTGAAACGCGAAAGGCACACAGAGACGTGAACCCGGGAGCTGTCAGGAGCTCATCGGGATTTTGGGAAACACAAGTGCCGTGGCCGGGGCCGTTGGTTATGGGTTGAAGGGGGTGGCGGAGGGCGCTGGGCTCTGCCCCAGCCGCCTGGCTCCAACCCAAAGCCCGGTCTGCCCTTGGCCGCCGAGCTGCCCTGCAGAAGCAGCGGTTTGGTGATGGGGATTTGTCCCCGTCTCCTGCCATGCCTTTGTTTTAGGCTGCGCGGAGCCCGGCCGCAATAGCAGAGGCGGGGAGGGAGCTTTTCTTTGTACAGGGAAGCATTTAAATTCTTTACAGTGATTCATATATTCCATTCATATGAAACACAGTCCTGCGGAGTGTGAATGGGGACTGCTGGGGGATTTTTTTAAGGCAATAAGCCCTAGAAGTGTCAAAAGTTATTCACACCTTGGTGAAATCAAGGATATTTCTGTCCGTGGCTCTTGGCAGGGGCTCAGCACAGCTCGCCTTGTGTCGGGTTTTTGGTTTCCCACTTGGATACGGTGCGGGGGGAGCGTGGGGGCAGCCCTCTCGCTCCCACTGCCCAGCGCTGTAAGCGTTTCTCAGTGCTTTCTCGGCCCCCGGGAAGGGCCCGGCACGGGCTGTGCTGGGGGGTCGCGGGGCAGCCCCCAGCGCTCGGCCCCACAGGGGTTCGGACCCCCGTGGGTCACGCGCCCAGAAAGCCCCCGGGGCTGGAGAGCAGCCGCGTCTCGGTGAGCCTGTGGCTGGGTGGGATGCTGCCCCTCGCGCTTCACCGCTCGTGGGGCGCTCACCAGGGCTGTGACCAAAGCTACAGGCTGTCCCCGCCGCGGCACAGCCCGGCCCCGTCTGCCCCCCATCGCGGGGGACGTGAGCCAGCCCGGCGAGGGGACGGGCCGCGCGAGCATCCCAGCCCCGCAGAGCCGCAGGAAGGCTTCGCACGCCCGGCGCAAGCGGGTGCCCCTCCGTCGGCTGCTCTGCGGCAGCTGCGCCCGTTGCAGCGCCAAGAAACCCCTTCCCCTTTTGGGGGGTGCTGCCCCTCGGCGAGAGGCTCGGGGGGTCAGGGACGGCCCTGGGGGCACTGATCTGCTCTGGGGGGGCTGCCAAGCCCCCATGGGGGAGTGTTAATATGGGGGCAAATCAAAGGGAGTGGCTGGGGGCCGAGAGGCACGGGGGCATCGCCCCACTGCCAGGATGCGCCTCAGGTGTGGGGCCGGCACCCACGGGGGGCTCTGGTCTCCGCCAGCCGCTCCGGGATGCTTTGAGCCACTGTAAATCCTCTCCGAAGGAACTGGGAAGACAGTTTTATGGCTGCTGGGGAGGAAGATTAGCAGGGTGTTGTTTTCGGAGCTGATCCATCACGGGACGCGGGAGCTGCGTGGTGCATCTGAGCGCTTGGCTGCTGGCGGGCGGCGCAGCCGTTCCCGTGAAGGTTGAGATAAAACCGCCCGGTTTTAACGTTCTGTCTGCTCTGGGGATCTGTGATGTGAGGGACAAAGCCGCCTCGGCGGGCGCCGGGCCCCACGGCCGTGCAGCAGCCGGGCTCCTTGCGAGGCAGATCGAGGGGATTTGGGCAACGGCACCTGCAAAAGGCATTAACCCCGGTGGAGAGGGCGCGCGGGGCCGGTCCCTTCCCGTCCTCACACACTCCCTCTGTCATTCTCTCCTATTTCAGCTTGTCCGCAGCCCGGCAAGGAGCAGAGTTTCCATTCCCCTGCGCTAAAGAAAATGTCTGTGACAATAAAACCTAATAGTTCAGGAGGGGGCAGGGATAAAAAGACATCGAATTGCATTTGTCTTCCCCCAGTGTCTCCCTCCCAGCCCCTTCCCTGCGGGAGGGGGTGCAGACCCCCGGCTCTGTTGGGCACACGCGGGGCTCTGAGTATCCCCACTCCCCCATCCGCTCAGTCACTGGCTAATAAGAGAGGCTAATTAACAAAGTTGGAGTGGGGGGCATTGACTTATGCCTGCTCTCTCCTTTGCGCCCAGGGGTTCCCTGGATTTTGGGGAGAGGGGCTGGGTGCTGCTGGGAGCCGGGCTGTGTCCTGCAGCAACCCCGCGGGAGCGGAGCCCCCGGGGGCGGCGGGCGAAGCCAGCGGTGATGCCCCACGCCACTGCCTCCCCCGCGCTCTCCCCTCCTGGTCGGGGCTGAGCCGCACGTCGCTTCCCCTGCGTGGGGACTTGGACACTGGTACAGACATAATAAACCGCTTTTCCTTTTCCCCTTGTCGCCGGAGCCGTTCCTGAGTCACATCCCTGGCCTCTTCCCCAGGGCTGTCTGCCCCTGCGCTGCCTCTGCGTAACCCGGCGCATCAGCTGCAAACTTCAAAGCGCTGAGGTCCGATGCGGCCGAGAATCCATCCCGGCTGGATGGATGGCAGTGCACCGGGGAAACATCTGCGCGGGGTCGGGGGGGGCACAGGGCTGGCGTGGCTGGTGGGATGCTCTGCTCGGCTCTGCTCTGCTAGTGACAAGTGATAGGACGAGAAGAAATGGGTTCAAGCTATGCCAGGTGAGGTTTAGATTGGATATTAGGAAAAATTTTTTCACTGAAAGGGTTATCAAACATTGGAATAGGCTGCCCAGGGAGGGGGGGATTCACCATCCCTGGAGGTGTTTAAAAAAGGGTAGATGTGGTGCTTGGGGACATGGTTTAGAAGTGGACTAGACGATCTCCAGAGGTCCCTTCCAACCCTGACCATTCTGTGAAGTGGTTTTTGTCAGGGCAGGTTAATGGTTGGACTTGATGATCTTAAAGAGCCCTTCCAACCTCAACAATTCTACGCTCGGCTCGGCTCGGCTCTGCAGAGCCCGGTTCACCCGCGGGCATCGCTCAGCTGCTCCCAAGGAGCTGCAGGAGCCGGACCCTTCACCAGGGCCACCTTCTGCCCTGTACCCCCGGGTCCTTGCAGGAGCACCCCACCAGGGACCCCACCAGGGCTCCCGCTGGCTGCTGCCTCCCTGCAGAGCTGCCGAGCTTGGCCGGGGTGCTGCAGGTGGGACATGGGTGCTATCAAAAAGGAGGTGGAAGAAAAATGGAGCCGAAGGCAGCTACGTGAGGGTTTGTGCTGTACCCCCGCCCCGTTAGCTGCGGAGCGCTCCTATGGCCCCCGGCCCCGGTGTCAGCTGAGTTCACGGAGCAAAGCTGCAGATCACAGGCAGAAACCGCAGCCAAAATCTGCAGAGCAGCCGAGTCTCGTCTCCGCGACCTTCCCTGGGGCCGAGCCCGTCCCTCTGGCCCATCTGGAGATGTTTGTCCTCAGAGGCTCTTCCAGGCGCCTCTGTCCAGGACGGGGCTTGGCAAGAAGCAGCCGGGGAGGAAGGCAACGGCCTCGGTGTCCACCTGCTGTGGATGCAGAGAGGCGGAGGCGAGGGCTTCCCCAGATTGGGTATTTTGCACCAAAAAAATGGGTCCCTATTTCTTGCATCGAAGTGCAGCGCTCCCAGCACAAGCTCTGCCTTCCCCGAGCAGGATGCGGCCCCAGGACCCCCCCAAACCAGCGATGCCGGACCCCGGGGACCTCGCAGCGCTGCCTGTGCCTGCCCTGCGGATCCCTCTGGCTGTCGCCGAGAGCCTCTTTATTGTTCTTGCGGAGGGTTTTGTTTCACTGCTGCCTTCCAAGTTCCCAGGGATCTAAATTCCAAAGCAGGGTCTTGTAAAGAGCCCCGTCCAGATGGATGGGGTGATATTGCTGGTATCAGATGAGATCTATCCCCTGTCTTTATCTGCAGACAATGCCGCAGTGGGAGCAAACAAGGATACAGCCTTTCTTCGCAGGCACATTAGCCAAATGAGAGCCTTCGCTTTGTCTTGTACCAAAACCCAAGACCCCGCGGCCAGACCACCTCGCGTAGCCGCCCCGATCCCCGCAGCCAGGCGAGGATTTACCCCTGTCGCTGCAAAATCCCCCGTGCCCAAGTCGCAGGCAGAGCGGGGCAGCCGGGTCCTGCCCGGTGCCTTGGGAGGGTCTTTCCTCTCCGGCTCCCGCTGTCGGGGGGTATCGGTGCCCCCGGGGCCGCGCAGGTCTCCGTGCTGCTGCGGGGATGGAGCAGTGCTCAGGGGCTCTTCTGGCCTCGGGCAGAGACGTGAACCTGACACCTGCAGCAGGTGGAATTTGCTTTGGTAGTGCCCCATCTTTAAGGGAGAGCTGAGCCCGTTTAGCCGAGGATCGGGCCGGTCCAGAGCAGCCGAGTCCGCTCTGTGCACAGCGCTGCAGTGATGCTTAAAGCCTGCGGCCAATTCACCTGCTTTCAGATTTCATTACAAGTCCTAAAATTCAGCCCAGGTTTGTTTTAAGAAGTTACCGGAGGCTGAGAGAGCCTGGGACTGATTTATGGCTTCCCATCAAAATCATGTGGTTTTACCACGAAACTTGGAAGCTCTGGCTGCATTTTTCCTTTGGAGATGTTTGGCTTTGCTCCAGGCTCGGCTCCGAGGGGCGAGAGTGTGAATCCAGGGTGTGCATCGGGGCTGGAGCGCTCGGGTGCTGCGAGTGAAATGGAGGAGATACGGATCGCTGCAAAGAGAATATTTAATGTCAGGCCAACACAGCCATCTTTTTCAGGGAAGCACCGATAAGGCAGCGGGAGGCTTGGCACGGCGGGCAGCCGCAACAGGTCCTTTGCTTTCAGCGTAGCTTTAATTTCAACACTTCCCGCTTATCGCCCTCGCATCCTGCTCGCTGTTCAGCAGCTCAGTGTCAGCAGCCGAGAGCAGCGTCCCCACCGCGCCTGCGTGCCCCGGGGGGCTGCGAAGCCCCTCTGCCCTCCCCGGTGCCCTGCTCCCGGACCCGCGCTGCTGGTGCCCACCGGGGTTAAATATGTGGGCTCTTGCCAGACAAGCATATTTTCAGCCTCAAACATGCATTGTCAATGACTGCAGAAAGGTATTTCTCAGCGGCTCCAGCGTCCCGTAGGCAGCCAGCCGGCGGAGAGAAACAAGCCTACTTTTATTGCTATTTCTTCATATTTCCTGATATTGCCAGTCTGGCGCTCACAACCCACAGGCAGATCCCCGAAGGTCCTGGGTTTGGATTACAGCGGTGATACTTTTGTCTTTTCTTTGCCTTTAATTTCAGATCCCCTTGGGCCCCGAAGGGCTCAGGCTGATAAACCCACCGGCTGCAGCCGGGGTGAGCAGCCCGGGCGTCGAGAGCAGACCACAAGCCAGGCGATGCGGGGCCGTGCCCGGGCACCTCGGGTGCTCCTGGGGCTGGAGCGTCCCCCTGACCGCGGTGGCACGAGGGTCCCGGAGCCCAGTGACCGCTCCTCTGTGTGCCCATGGACCTCTGAGGGTCACGTTGGGAGTCTTGGCTGCCGGCTCGTGGACAATGCTGGAACAGATGAAAATAATGTTTTGAGTTACGTAAAGAACAAGGTCAGGGCGGCTGCGAGCTGCTCTGGCCACAAGCGAGTGCCGCGTCCTGCCGAGCATCCCCGGCGCGGGGCCCGGCGGGACAGCAGAGAGTCGCTTCAGGGCTTGGGTGGCTTTGTGGTTTTAATTTAGTGGCTTTTTAAAGTAAAGATGAAAGGGAGAGCTGGGCAGCGTCGCATCAGTTCCCCTGTCTGCCTCCGAAGGAAGCTGGCGGGGCCGTGCCGAGCACCAGCGGCTCCGTGCCTGCTTCCTGAAGCTCCGCTCCCTCCTTCCCACCGCCGTCACGGAAACGTCTGCGTCGCAACCAGACCTTCTCCGTGCCAAATGCCACACCGTACTGTGCCACACCAGCTCTCACGGCACAGCCCCGGTGTGAGATGCTCAGGTGTCCGGCACCGCTCCTCCGGCCGGGACACGTTCGATGCTGCTCGGCACGTCTGCCCGTGCTTTTTTCCATTACACATTCTCTCGTAGCTGTTTCTTAAAGACCATGTGTGATGTTATTGCCAAATGTAAAGTACGAGCTAGGACGAGACCCCAGAGCTCCTCCGAGCAGTTATAAGCAGAGCTATACAATGAGTTTGTAATTATTTTATACCAAGCCCGGTATTTTCCTCCCCCCAGGGGAAGGCCAATAGAGCGAACAAGAGCGGGCCCGTGCCAAACCGTGCCCAGGCAGCGCTTTTATGAAATCTTGGGTTTGTAAGAATTAATTTCATTTAAAACATTCTTTTCGTTTTTCATAAAGCACAGCAAATCCGCGGTACTTAGGGCAGGAATGCAGCGAGAGCGCTGCCGGGCAGGCAGCAAATTACCCGCGGCAGATGAGCCGTGACGGCGGGGTCGCCCGTGGTCCGGAGCTGCGTTGGCCTCGGCTTACGGCAGGTATCCGGCTGGGAAGAAGGGAGATGCTGGAGCGACTGTCTCGGATGCAGCCGGGTACGGGG
The DNA here is from genome assembly GCF_965231255.1 of Vanellus vanellus. Taxonomy (NCBI): domain Eukaryota; kingdom Metazoa; phylum Chordata; class Aves; order Charadriiformes; family Charadriidae; genus Vanellus; species Vanellus vanellus. The sequence continues at coordinate 7,511,542 of NC_138927.1, read as the reverse complement.
CTCCGGCAGCCCCCTCCCATCCTGCGCTCCCAGGGAACGTGGGAGTTCAGGCGTGTTTCTCCCCGAGGGTCAGGCGAATGCATCGTTGAAGGAACAGCCCCAAATCCTGCTATTTTGGAGGGCAGCCCTGCTGGGAAGGGGTTTGACTCTCCTCCCAGCAGCCGTTTCCCCGTCTTGCAGCCTCCCAGGACAGGGCCGGGATGGGCACCACCTGTGATGTGTCCTCTGAGGATGCAAACGGGCGCTTGTGACCTTGGGTGCGCTTCCCCCCTGACCTCGGGGGTCCGGCCGCGCGCGCAGGCATGGGATGTGCCCACGGGATTTAGAAGCGTGAGGCGGCCGATGGGTCTGTTTGGCTGGTCCTGCCGCGGGCTGGGATCGCTCCCTGCCGCGCTCACCGCTGCTCCCAGTGAGGCTCCCTGGATGGAAGCCTCTGCCTCCCGCCGGGCTGGTGGGCTCCAAGGCTGCTGGAGAGCGGACAGCGATGAACAAGGGGAGGATTAGGGGGTTTAGCAGGTGTCGAGCCCCATCTTTCATCCCGCTGCCGGGAAGTCCATGGCTCGCTCTTCCCTGCTCCTGCGCAAGCCCTGCCGGAGCCACGGCCGCCCTTTCCCTCTGCGTGGTCGCTGCTGAGCCGGAGGGAGCTGAGATGGGGTTTAGCAACAGTGCAGGGCGAGCTGGTGGCCTCCCGGGCCGTGGAGGGGGTCTGCAGTGTGCCCGGAGCACTCCGGGCACCGTCCGGCTTTGAGCGGTACATTTGTGCCGGATATTCTATGTTCATTCTATAGATGAAGCGCCTGAGAAGGAGAGGTCAGCAGCTCTGCGGCACTGAGCGGCACAGCCGAAGAGCCGGGGCCGGCAGGGATGCCCCGGGCGTGCGGCGAGCTGGGCGATCGAGTTTGCCAGCTGCGGTATCGGGTTGAGCCGCGTCGCTCCGCGGTTTGCTGGGGAGAGCCTGAGAGCACAGGGCTGGGCGCGCTGTTTATTTTGGTTAAATTGAGTTTTCTCCGGGAGATTGGGGGGCGCGGGGGGCCTCCAGACAAGGGGCTTTTGTGAGCCGGGCTGCAAGCCGATCCCCTTTTGTGGTTTCGCTTTTTTGGATGATAAAATTTGTTATTCCAAGAACTACCCAGCAAATGGACCCCATTAGCCGAGTCCCCGAAGCGGCTGGAGCTGGCGCTCGCGGCACCTTTGTCTGCGCCCACCTTGGGCCCGATGGGAGCCGCTGGGGCCACGTTACCGCAGCACCTTTGCCCCTGGATGGTGCCTGGGGGAGATGGCGGGGCTGGGGGGGCCGGGAGCCGCCGTCCGTCCTTGCAGGCTGCGGGGCCGTGGCTGTGCTGACGGGGCATCTTATGGGATTAGCCTGGGCTGGAAAAGCCAGTGGGACAGGCGATGGGTTTGTTGAATTCCCCATCACACTCGTGTCCCTGGTGGCACGCTGACAATAACCCAATTGTTGCCATGCTGCTGGGGGCCGGAGCCAGTGCCAGGGGGGACCCCATCTGTGGGGCAGCCCTTTTGCCCCCTCGGATGGGGCTGTACCCTCACCATCACCTCTGGCCACCCCAGCTCAGCAGCTCAGTGTGAGCTGCGGGAGTTTGCATCCCTCTCTGCCCTTGGGCACGAGGGCTCTGGCCCCAGCCCCAGCCGGAGTTTAAGGTACTTCCCCCCCAGCATCCCTCGCTGACCGCGAGCGGGGCCGACTGTCCCAGTGAAGTGCCTGGGGAGCGAGGGTGGGAAGCGGGGGGCAGCCACAGCATCGGGGGTCTCGCGGCTCTGCAGACCCCAAGTGAGCTCGGGCACATCTGTGCTGCGCACGCACGTCCCCAGCACGAAGCAGCAGGACCTGCACTGGGAGCAGCACTTAGGGTCCTGCTGGTAGCCCCCCACCTGCTCCACGGCAGCCCCGGCACACGTGGGTCTGCCCAGGGTGGCTGCGCGGTCGGAGCTGCTGTTGAAGCCCAGCGCCGGGGCCGCGGTGCCAAGGCATGTCCATCCCGCCGGGCAGCCCGGGGCCGGGCGGTTCAGCCGGAGCATCCTTGGCCCGCGCGGCGCTACCTCCTACCGTGCGGGGATGCTGCTGGCTCTGTTTGTCTTGGCTCCGTTGGGCTTTTTCCTCCATGCGAGCCGGCTGGAGCTGGGCCGGAGCCAGTGGGTTTATAAATAAAAGCATCGGACACCTCTCTGGGTGGTGCTGAAAGCTCCCAAAATAGCCCTGCCGCCCCGCCAAGGCGCGCGTGGCCGGGGTGTTCGCAGCGGCGGCCCCGGGGCTGGATGTGGGAGTGGGGCTCCCCCCGCTCCCCCACTCCCACCTCCCATCCCGCCTGCCCTCACACAACAGCCCCCGGGTCCCCCTCCCCAGCCGGGCGGGCACCCTCCGTTCCGGCAGCACCGGGGTGGGCTGCCCTGGCCAGCCGGGATGTGTCCCTGCTCCCGCCAGCCTCCCGATGGGACGCGTCCCCCGGAGCTGACTGTCCCCCGGCGAGGAGGGATGCCCCAGGAGCTGGCAGCGGGCACCAGCCGTGCCCGGGGCTGGGTTTGCCGCAGGGACTGGGTGCCTGTGGAAACCTCCCCGGCAGTGCAGGCACACGGTGCTGTGGAAAAGGGGGTTCAGCGCTGGCGGGGACCCGATGCTGTGTTCCCACGAGGGGAGCAGAGCATCCCCGGGGCACGGTGCATGCCGGGCACCGCACGGAGGGGACATCGGCTGTGGCGAAACGGCCCCTCGGTCAGCTCTGGTTGATGGAGAAGAGGCGGGAGGAAAGGGCTGGCTTTGTGGCTTCACCTCCCGTGCCCGGCGCTGCCTGGCCACATGCCGTATTTTCACCGTGCCGCTGGCCTGGCCCGGGCAGGGATGGTCAGAGGCCGTGGGACAGTGGCCTTGTGCGGCGTTTGCTTTCTGCTGGCGGAGGGAGCCCGGCTGGCCCGGCCGTGGTCTGGCCCTGCCAGCGCCCAGCGGGGGCCGTGGGAGGGGGCAGCCGGCACATCCCGACAAAAGGAGCCCGGTGCCGGGAGCCAAGCGCGGGGGCAGGACCCCGTCCAGGGCTCTTTGCGCCAACCGCCTCCGCTCGACGCTGCCTGCCTTGCCTGCAGCGTGCTGGCAGGGACGGAGCCGGCGGTGGTCCCGCAGACCCCGGTGCCTCCCCTGGGGGCCGGCTGCAGTGTGCCAAGGGCCAGCGTGGCCAGGGGGTTCCCGGCACCCAGCCGCAGGCAGAGCCATCCCCCCACCAAGCCCCCGCCAAATTCCACCGAGGGCCTGGCATTTCAATGTGCCGTCCCTTTGGAAAAGAGCATTCTAATGCTCTTGCTGTAAATGAGGTGGAAAATGTCCGTGGGCTTGTGGAGGAAGGCTCCCGGGAGCCCGGCGGCGCCGTAGGCTGAGCCCCAGCCAGACAGCTGGGGATGGGGTGGGATCTTCCGGAGCCCCCTGTCTCTCCGGGACTTTCCTGCTTCAGCTCTGCTTATTCCCGTTATTTCCATGGCAGCAGCGAGGCTGGCGCTGCCCGTCCCCGGGGTGGGTCCCGCCAGCCCCTCGGTGCGAGATGTGGGGCGCACCCGGACCTTCCCGCGGTGAGGCTGCGGGGGGCTGTCACCCCTCCCCGGGCAGGGATCGGGGGGCATTGCCCGCTGCCATCCCTGTGCCGCCCCCAGCCCAGCCAGCGCCTCCAAGAGCCTTTCCCTCCTTCGTTCCTGCACAATAGCTCCCGAGTTGAAGGCTGAAGGGTTTCTTGGGTTTCTTTTCCCTTTTTGTTGTTTTTTTCTTTTCTTTTTTTTTTTTATAATTGTCCTCTAGAAAAATGGGATGAGTAGGTCGATTTAATTTTTTCCCCATGTTTCATTGCCACATGTGAAGGCTCATAAGTGCCAGGCGAGCCTGGCAGCGCGGCACCCGCAGCAGACGGGGCTGCCGCGCACTCGCCGTTTCCTAGAAGGCAGCAACGTGCTGCCCCGGGCCAGGTCCTGTCCCCCCAGGTCGGGTCTGCATTGGGGCGCGGGGGGACAACGGGGATCGGCGTCAGGGTCCCTGGGGTGCGGGAGAGGGTGCCAGTCCCCTCCCGAGCACCACGGCAGAATCCCGGTGCCCGTGCTTAAACAAGGGGGTGCCCCCACGCAGAGGCGGGGGTCCTCGCCGGGCTCAGCGCCATGCCGCTGCCGGCCCCCTCTTTGGGCAGCGGGTGCCGAGCGGGGACAGAGGGAGGTTCCCACACGACAGAGCCCGGAGGAAAACTCTGCCTGGAAAAGAGGGGATGGATGTTTTTCCAGCTTGAAGCCTAAACAAAAGATTTTGTAATCAGCGCGTCCCCTGGCCTCGGCTCGGCACCCGGCTCGGCCAGCCGCGGTGGCCGGCACAGCCCTCCCCGTCCCCCCGAGTCCTTCCCAGACTTGGCACTCTGGTGCTCCCGGGACGGAGCCGCTGGGCATGGCCCTGCGCCATCGCCGCTGCCGGCTCGGTCCCGTCCTCCAGCAAAACGTGCCCCTGGGAGGCTGCAGGGACACGGGGACGTGGGGACGGCCCCAAGCGCCGCTGGCTGCCTGTCCGTCCGAGGGCCGGCATCTCTAACAGAGCAAATACGTTCCACTAAGAAAATATTCTGTGTATTCTGCACTGATTTCCACTGGTGCTTCAACTCCAGGTCCCCAGTTTTGCTTGGCAAGGGACGATGGCAACAGAGACACCCCGGGCCAATGCTCTGCGCCCCGCGGGGACGCAGGGCTGGCCCCGGTGCTCCCCGGCCCTGGACCCTGCAAAGGTCACCGACTCCTCGGTGCCTTTCCCGGCCGGCTCGCTCCCGGTGCTGTCCCAGCTGCTCCTACCACTCCTTTCTCTGACCTGGGTCCAGAAGCAGTTTTTCCCCTGGGATGGTCTGGGGCACATGAAATCCATCCCATTTTCCTCTTGGGATGCCCCGATGTGGTCCGGGTTTGGCGGTCCGTCACGGTCTGACCCCGCGCAGGGCAGCTCTGCCGGACAGTGCCGCGTCAGGAGAAGCAGAAGGAGATGAACGCGGTTTGTGGGTGCGGGGTCCAGCCAGGCGCGGGCGAGGGGGATCTGGAACCCCTTAAAGCAAATTAAATGAGATACTCAATTGCAGTGGAAATTAGGAGCCTGGTAATAAGATTGTGGCTTCGGGTAGCGGCACATGGGCACGACTTGAGGTTGGAAGCTCTTTGTTTATGACAAATAGAGGTGGTGCACGTGGGAACGGCGAGCGGCTCCCCGTGTCCCCTGGGACACCAACGGCACCCGGCTGGCCGAGACCCGGGAACCCCGGGGGAGGGGGGGAACGGAGCTGCCCCATGGGAATAGCTGCCGCCCCTGCCACGGGGCTCAGGGGGAATGGGGGTTTTGGCATAATCCTCAGGAAAGCGGGACCGCTGGAATTCCCTGTGAGGCTTTCGGCTCTGAGACAAAGGAAATGTGGAAACTAAGGAAAAAAAAAATATATAAAAATTTCAAATTGAAAAATCAAAGCAGCTGATTCAGCGATGTTGAAACATCTTGTGACAGCGTCGAGCAAATTTTTTCCCAACAAAATTCTGGGAAAAAATCAGCCTGCTTTTACACAACTCGCGTCCGTTCCGGCAGAAAGGCACGTGCTGGGGGGTGGCGTGGGGGCTGCCCACCGCCGGGGCGGCACTGGGATCGGTACCCCGAGCCCCGCGGTGCTGCGGAGCCCTGGGAGCACAGCCATGCACAGGCTCCGCACCCGCCGCAGCGCCGGCCCCGCCAAAACGGTCATTAACAGAGCATGGAGGAAAATCTGAAATCCAAGCCGGCAGCGCGGGGCCAGCGCCGGCCGGGCGGTGGGAGCGCGGTTTATGGTAGCGTCTTGTCAGAGTTTCCACTGAACACCTCAGGCTTGCTGGGATCTCGCATCAGCTCACATAAATTAAATTAAATTAAATAAGATAAACTAAAACACTGCCTGAAAAGCGTGCGCTCCGGCCCCTCGCTGGGGTGTGAATATGTGTAAGCAGCTTCGCTGCTGCTGCCGTGCCAGAAAAACTCCTTTATCGTGCACAGCCCCGGGGGCACCAGCGGATGGGGATAGGGATGGGGATGGGATGGGAACAGGATGAGGATGGGGATGGAATGGGATAAGGATGGGTCCAGGATGGGGTGCTCAGGGCAGCGGGATGGGGAGGGTTCAAGCTGGGGCACTGGGGGACGAGCGTCCTGCCAGGAGTTCCTGCTGCCCGGAGACAAGATGTTGCTCATTTTCTTTCCTGGGTTAATTAATACGCAAGTGAAGTGATGTGCTCCTCCGCCCCTTTGCACCTGTGCCCAGCAGGTCCCGGTCCGCAGCAGGATGCTGTGCCGGGGAAACCCGGGGACGGGACCCAGGCAGGGGTGGGTGATGGCAGGGGGGGTTAGTGACCACCCTGGGGTGGGATTTGCTGAGGAGGAGGGCCACTGTGCCCACGCTGCCCGGAGGGGTGCCGGTGGGAAGAACTGGGGACCGGGACCCCTCTGTCGCCCCGCTGTGCCCGGGAGCAGCATCTCGCCCCGGCGAGCCCCCACGGCACGGGCAGGGAGCAGCCGGTGCCGGGCCACGTGCCGCCGAGGCGAGGGCAGTGCTCGGAGCGGGCAGAGCCGCGGCATCGCCCCCGCGGGTCACCCTGTCCCCCCACACCGCCCGCCCGCCCGCCGGGGAGGGACGCAGCCGAGCCTCCCGCTCCTGAAATTTATTTTAATGTAAACCTAGCTCTAAGGCAGCTTTTTCTCATTTTTAAACTATTTCATATCAATCCTTGGCCTGACATTTGTTTTCTTTGAGTGCGGTGGGGAGCGTGGTCGGCATTGCTGAGGATATCTCCTCAGGAATCTTGGCAGAGGCGGCTCCCTATCTTTGAAGAAACGGCAAATGCAAAACAGAAGGCAGATATTAGAGAAGCACAAACAATATTTTCCCCCTCCTAACCCCAGAAGCGGCACAGCGGCCGGCTTGGGGACATGGCGGTGGGGGGACCCCGTGCCCAGACCCCGCCGGCGGCACAGCACCTGCCCGGGTTGACCCCCGGGGCAGGCAGACAGCAGACCCCGGCACCGCTCCAGGACAGGTCCCCGTCACCTGCGGCCGTGCCGCGCATGGCCAACCCCGTCCCCAAGGGCTGTGACCGACCCTCCGGCACCGGGAGCGGTGGCAGCCGAGGAGTGGTGATGCTGGGAGGGTTTGCAGCGGATGGGGGAGGCGGGTGCAGCCGGGGTGCCCCCACCGGGGTCTTGTCCTGTTGGAGGCTGGGAGCCGGGCTCTGGGGTCACCCCCGAAATGCTGAAACCCCAAGAAAATGCTGCTCCGAGGGTGAAGGCGGTTTCACCAGCGTGTTATGGCAGAGGGGTTTTGTGGGAGACATGCACGGCGCGGGCAGCGGCGCGGGCAGCAGCGTGGGCACCAGCCCGGTGCGTGCAGGCTCACCTGGGGGGTTGCTAAAAAGCTGGAAGAGAAAAGGAAAAGGAGATCAAAGGACCCAGCAAAACCAGGGAGACAGGATTTCAACCCCTGACATTAAAATAAAATGACTGTTAGGATAAACACCGCAAGGCAGTTTCCCATCCCGGGCAGGCAGGCTCGCTGGCGGGGGCGGAGGCCGGGGTTATGTTCCTTGGCGTTTCGCACACGGGAAGAAGTTTTCGCAGCAGCTCACAAATTTGCCGTCGTATCTGGGCAGCCGGCAGAGCGGCGGAGGGCGGCGCTGGTGAGGAGCAGCGGTGCTCAGCCCGGGAAAACAATGGCGCGGGGGACGCCGCGGCAGTACTGCTGTGCCAGGGAGCGAGCTGCCGAGCAGCGGCACCGGCTCTCCTGGTGGCACCCGGAGCTGGCCTGGGAGCTGCTGTCCCCATGTGCTCCCGCTGCTCCGGAGCCTGTTTCAGCCGTGGCGCGAGGCCATGATGCATGGAGGCACTCCGTCCTGCGGGAGGGCAGGTGCCGCTGTTTTGAGGCTCCTTGTTGCAACTGGAGCGGCCGTGGGGGCTCTTGCCAGTGGCGAGAGGAGAGACGGGACTTGGGGCTGGTGAACGGAGGGGATGGGACAGCAGCGCTGGGGTCTGGGGCGGGAGGAGCTCCTGGACATGGTCACATCGACAGGTCCTGCAGAGCAGCCGTTCGCTGCTCGAAACATAATCCACTGAGGAATGAGCATCCGTGGGTTCAGACCTGGCTTCTGCCCCTATTCGCTCTCGGCACCTCGGGCATTTCTGGCCTCCTCCATCCCCAACCCCAGATTTCACGCCAGTGATGGACCGTTAGTTGCTGAATAAGTGGCTGAAAATGCCGCTGCACTTGCCATGGGTGCCTCGGAAGGAAGGGAGGAGATGCCCAGTTTAGGGCAAGGTCCTCCCGAGTGAGCTTTGAAGCCACCGCGGGGCTACTGGACTCGCCAGCGGCTCCCCATGGCAGCAGCTCCCCTAGTGCTGTTGTGGGCTCTCACTGCTCCTCAATCGCCCGCATCCCCCTTCACGGGGGTTCCCTCCCCACGGGGTGGGTGGACAGGGACTGGAGCAGCCGCAGTGTCGCTGCACTCACTCAGGGGCAGAAACCGCGTCCCCCCCGGTGCTGCTGGTGCAGGTACAATGGGCTCCAGCAGCACCAGGCTGCTCTGTGCCACACCACCGCTCTGGCTCTCAGCGGGGACAGCACGGATGGGGACCCCAGAGGTCTCCAGGGCATCCCTGCCCCACACATCCCGGTCCGCAGCATGGGCAGCAGCCCCCCCAAGCGAGCTGCCCTGGCCCCTCTGAACACCCTTACCCCAGAAAGCTCTGGCCTGGACCACAGCTCGTTATAATTAAGCTGGTGACCCCAGCACGAGGCTGGAAGTTTAAATGTCTGCGGTTGATGGCCACTTGCCCGCAAATTCCCCGAGATGGGAATCGCTCTCTGCGGGTCCCTCCAGGCTTAGCAGATTTCTTTGCAAAATACCTGTTGCGTTAGAAAACGCTGTTTCTGCGCAGGAGCTGTGGAGGGCAAAGCGGCGTCTGACCCACGGACCCCGGGTAAACACCGTCCACTTCCCACCAGAGCTTATGTGTCCCCGGAGCAGGGCTGCTTTGGCTGACGGAGCTGGCACGCGTCCCTCGGGGAGCGATGGGAGCCCTGGAGCTCCTGCAGCTCGCAGGGGCTCACAGCCCGCGTCCCTCCCCGGCGTGTCTGGGCAGATGCTCCACATCCCGCACCGGGTTTTGGGCGTGAGAGGCTGTGCTCAGGTCAGGGCATGGGCTGGGGCTCACGCGGCGATTCGGACCCTGCGCAGCCTGGCCCCCACCGCTGCGCCTGCATGGAGACCCCAGGACGGGGGGGGCTCCAGGCCCTGCCCAGCGGCTGCGGGGGCAGCAAAGGGGATGGGACGCTTTGACACCACCGTCCTCACTGTACGCCGCAGCCCTCAGAGCTCACTCTGCTCCATCTTTTGGCTCTCAGAGGCAGCGTTGCTGCTGTCCCCCAGGCAGGCCACCATCCTGCCGGGAGAAGGAGGAGGAGGAGGAGGAGGAGAGGGGAAGAAGAGGGGAAGAAAAAAATGAATCCCCACAAAAATGTCTTCATAACAGGAAATGTCTCATAAAATACCTGTGGTTTGGCATGTGTGATCTGACTGGTCAAACTATGCACCTGGCAGGCAACCCTGCTATTAATGCTGCGCGCAGTCTGGTATTTCGGTGGAGCTGAGGCTGGCGGAGGGGGGGGGCAGGGGGGGAGGAAAGGACCAGGGAGCTCGGGGTGCAGAAACCCTCCATCAGAGTTGGGGTGAAGGGGGGAACGTGTCCCTTGGGTCTCACTCGCCTCCGTATGTGCCCAGGGGGGACATCCCACCCGTATTCCGGTGAGGGGAGCACGGCGCCCCGGGGATGCGGTGAGCCAGGCTGAGCCTCGCACCCCGGGCACAAACCTGGTGCTTCTGCAGCTTCGGGACAGGGTTTGCCACCCAGACCCGGGTCCGAGCCAGTGCAGACGCAGACATCTCTGGCCAGGTCACCAAACGCCGCGGTGGCCGCCATGCCCCAGGGATGACTTCACCCCCTGCCCACCCTCGGCTCCGTCCACGGCTGGGTGCGTCGCAGCGATCAGACGGGGCTCTCCCGCACTCAGCGGAGGAGTTTTGACAGCTGGAGGTGAGGGATTAAGCCCTGAGCTGTGACCTGCGGCAGGCTCACGCCTTGCTGCGCTCCCGGCACACACATGCAGAGGGTCATTAATCCGCCTTAGCTGATCCCTGACCCGGCGGCTGTGGGATCAAGCGGCAGCACCGACCCTGTTGTCAGCACCGCCGTTGGACTCCGGGCTCCTTGGGTGCACCACGGACACCAGGCACCACGGGCAGCGTGCACCGTGGGCACCATGCCCCGCAGGCAGTGCGCACCATGGGCAGCGCGCGCTGCAGGTAGCACGCAGCATGGGCAGCGTGCACCACACAGGCCCCCACCATGGCCACGTGCCGGCACCTCGCCCAGCCCTGCGGTGGGGCAGGGTGCAGTCCCCACGCGCTGCCCGCGCTCTACACATGGCAGATGTGTAGGCCGCGGGTGCCCTGTGCTTCACACGTTGCCGCTGCCCTGTGGCTACCGAGAGCAGCTCGACCCGTGGCCTTTCCTTCAGCCCCTCCACCCCCGGCTGCCTCCGCAGTAGTAGCTAAAGCAGCAGGAATTAATTAGCACGGAGTCCTCAGCCTCGGAGTTAATTTGGCTGCGACCCCTGCCTGGACCGGAGCAACACAGATGGACACAGCCAGCGCCCGCAGCAGGCCGGGCTGGAGGCACCGCCGGGCTGTGCCGCAGGGCGATGCACCATGCCGTGCTGTGCCATGCTGTGCCATGCCATGCCGTGCCGTGCCATGCCGTGCTGTGCCGTGCCGTGCTTTGCCGTGCCATGCCGTGCTGTGCCGTGCCGTGCTATGCCGTGCCATGCCGTGCTGTGCCGTGCCGTGCCGTGCCGTGCCGTGCCCAGCCGGCTCTGTGCAGGGGCCAGGCGTGGGCGCTGCAGGGGTGGCGGGAGGCTGCCTGCACATGGGGTGGAGTGTTTTTCTTTCGTCAAGGAAAATGTTTTCTTGTTCCCTGGGCTGACGGGCGGGCGAGGCTCCGGGTCCGTGCGGCGCGTACAGCAGCTTTTGGATCAGATCAGGTGTCATGCATTTAAGGACCGGCTCGTGCCAAGACTCTCCCCGTGTGCTCCAGCGCTGCTCGGCCGAGCTGCTGCCTGATGCCTTTGGCTTTCGCAGCCCGGCCTACGGAAACAACGTGCTCACTCTGTTTCAATAGCTCACTTTTCGTTTTTGACTCGTTTTATTATTATTTTTAAAGCATGTGTAGCGCAAACCAAATCATCTACCTCCCGCTGGAGTCACTCCAGCCCCGTGTTGGGCTTGGAAAACTTCCCTGCTTTATTTTTCATTGTAAATGACCGGAGGATGGAGCGGCTCGATGGGACACGGCGGCGTCCAAACCCGCGCTGCTCCAGCCCACCCACACACGCCGGCTGTTTTCTCTGTGCTTTCTCTTTGCAGCGTCCACCCGAGCCGGGCGAGCACGCGAGGTGCTCACCGCTGCGCACCGCAACCCGGGGTGAGCTTCTGCTGCGGTTTGCAGAGGTGGTGCCCACATCCCGTGCTCCCGGTGCGCGGCATGGGAACAGGGACGGGGATGGGGATGGGGCCATGCCGGTGAGCCTGGGTTGAAGCGCATCGAAGGCCCCATCGTGGCTCATCGCTGCGCCCCAGCAAACCTCCGTGGGGGCTGGCGGTGTGGCCCCAGGTCTGATGCGGGGATGGAGCGAGCGAGCGGCACGCCGCACCCCGCACAGATTGTGCATTTATGGCTGGGTTTAAACAAGTTCTCCATTTTACTGACCTTCAACCGCAATCGTAGATCCCCTGTGGATCACATATATTGACTTAAAAAATAATTAGCAGGCGCGGTGCCTGCCTGCCAGGCCCGTAATTAATATATAAATAACAGGGGCCATAAATCAGCTGCAGCTCAGCGAACAAGCCCCCGGTTGTGTGCGCGGGGGAAGCGCGCGGCTGCGTTGCTCGCAGGAAGGTCGCCCAGTCTGCGGGCAGCGCCGTGCGCGGGAGCATTGACGCGGATGCTGCGGGGAGCGGGGGACGGTGCGGGGCGGGGCGGCAGCAGCCCCTTTCCGCTGGGAATGGCCGAGAGCCGTGTGCCGGGAGCTGTGCGCCGGGAGCGCGCCGGGAGCGCGCCAGGCCGACGAGCACAAGCCACAGCCTGTATCTGGAGGGACCGGCTCCAGCTGCCCGAGCCCCCACGCTCCTGCGAGAACAAGGTGACATTTCTTGTCTCCTTTCTCATGCTTTAAGTGTGAGATTTTTTTCCCTTTTCCCGGAGCTTTCATTGCGTGCCAGGGGTTTTTAACACGTCTGCTCACCGACTGCCAGGGGAGCAGACACTTGCACAGTTAGCGCGGCGGCAGCGCGCTCTGAAGCCGTGCCAGGGCTCGCCGTGCCGTGCCGCGCCGTGCCGCCACACCAGCTGCACCCGGCTCAGGCCCCCGCTGTCCCTGGAGCCCCATCCCCGCTCCAGCACCTTGGGGGAACAGCACTGCATGCCTGGACCCCTCGAAGGACCCCCCGATGTGAAGTCTCCTGGCCCAGCTGCTCCTGCTGGGCTTGGCTTTTCTGCAAGGAGCAGCCGTGGTCACACTCCGGACCGTGCCGGGGGGTCTGGAGCTGCCCCCGAAGGACAGCAGCCCGGGTGGCCGCGGTGCCCGGACGGCAGAGCGGGGTGAGCCCCGTCCCGCAGCCCTGGGGCAGGAGGGGCTGCGCTTGGGAGTCCCCAAAGCATCTCCCCTGCTCCAGGTGGGGAAAAAGTGACTCCTTGTGGGATTTCAATTGGCCGTACCGGAGCGGCTTCCGGCCCCGCAGGAGGATGGGCAGGTGGCACTCGGCCGTAGCCATCACAGGCACAACGGCCCCGTCTGCCCCATGAACCGGCCGACGTCTGCAACCTGCCCTGGGAGATGAGAGCTTTACACGGCTGCTCGTTGTGATTAATTATCATTTCATAACGCAGGAGATTTCAGGCATGAAAGAGCCTCTTCGCAGACACGTTGTGCACACTTTATCCATCATATGAGACTCCAGATGTTTCCATTTTATTCTTATTAAATCACCGCCTGGAGAGTCCGGGTAACGTGAGGCCTCCTGCCCCGGTGCCGGGCACCGCCGCGGGGAACGGCAAAGCACCAGAGACCCCATTTCTTTGCGGGATGGAGACATGTGCCCTGGGGGTCTCAGGCCAGACTCCCCCCATTGCCCCCCGCAGCCCCTCGGGAGAGCAGGGGCAGGTGGAATGACCCTTACGGACCAAGAGAGAATGTGCAGGAGCAAATCCCCTGTCTGGAGACGCCGGGTTACAGACGGCCACCTCGGCGCGGAACAGCGGGACTCAGTGTTGCATCCGGCACACCGCGAAACCGCAGCCGGAGCCAAAGCAGACAGATCGCCTTGCCCGCCCTCTCCCTTCCCTCTGGCTATGGTTTCCCCCCCAGCCCCGTGTCTCTCCAAGGGCTGAGGGCTCGCAGAAGGACAGGGGGACGCAGCGAGGGGCTGAGGCACCTCAGGGTGCTGCTCCCGTTGCGTGGGCTCGTTGGAGCAATGAACAATATCCTGTGAAAACAGCAGTGGAGGGGAGGAGCAGGGGTGAATAAAGCCCAGGTGGGAGAAAAGAGAGCTGGGAAGGGAGGGAGTTAGAGATGGAGGCACAGGGGTCATACCAGGTAAGGAAAACAAATAAATAGCTGATTCAGGGGTTTGTTCTCCTCTTTTATTTAGCAGGAACTGTATTTTTACAGCTGCAATCCCTTAAAATGGGATTCTTTTTCCCTTAAACAAATCCTTGTAAAATAATGCTTCATAAAAATAAGCGTTCCTCTTCTCGACCCCGAAGACAGAAAAACAATAACGCCGGCAAGGCCCTCTCCGTGCCGCCGAGGAGCTGATGGTGGCTGTCATGCGTGTCCCTGGCCATGCCTGCCCCAGCCGCAGCACGGCAGGAGCCCAGCCGTGGCCTCCCCTCCGGCTGCGGCGGTGGGGACGGCACAGCACCAGCACCACCGGCACCATGGGGAGAGCAGAGCTCCTCTCCCAGCATCTGCTGTGGCCGCCTGTGTCCTCCCAGGGTCCGGGCTCCATCATGCCACCAGTGACAGAGCCGTCCCCGTCCCCTCCAGCCCTGAGCGCAGCGCAGGGAGCACAAGGAGTCCGGCTCCGCGGGCACTTACTGCGCAGCAGAGCAGCGGTCGGGGCTGTTTCTTTACTGGAGACCTCCGACAACCTGCCAAGCACTTGTAGCATCAGGAACAATCCCACACCAGGGCTCCCCCCTCCCTTTACTTAATTTGCTTTAATTTTGTTTTAATTTGGGGGCTTTTGGGGGTTGTTTTTTCTCCAGGCTGCCGCTTTTTTTTTCCTCACTGCTGCTTCAGCAAAAGCGATTCAGGAAATTCCGATCAAATCCCAGCGCGCAGCAGCCCTGCCCCTGCTCCCCGGCGGGAGAGGCAGTGAGCTTAATTCTCATTAATAACCACCACGGGTCAATTATTGCAAGAAGGAGGAAAACCAGCAAAGCTCTTTGGCATCACATGTTATTTAAGCTTCCGAAAATAAATGTTCTTTGCAAATCAATCTGTTTGCAGCTCCGCGCGTGGACCTGGCACAGAAAAAGTCGCTAGAGGAAAGGTATATTTATAGAGGGTATTTATTTTAAATAAACAGGCACTTAAGGCAGAGGCCACCGCTCCCAAGCGCCGCAGCCCTCCCCTGGGCTTTCCTGGCTGAGGGCTCCCGTCTCTCACCCTCTGAGCGAGTTCCCATCACTGCCCGCAAAGTGCCACAGCTGAGCCACAAATGCAGCGCATCCAATGTCGTGGGTTTGGGCCAGCACTCACCAGGAGATGCAGCACCCGTTTGGGAGGCACAGCACCTTCCCAGGGCAGGCAGGGCTCAGTGCTGTCAGCCCGAGCCACCCGTGGGAGCCACGGCTGGAGCGGACACGGCTTTTGTTAGAGGAGACGCTGCTCGCTTGAGAGATGTGACAGCAACGCTGGGCTCAGCGCACTGGGGTTTTCATCCTGCCTTTTTTCCCCTCTTCTTGTTATATGTGTTCAAAATATACAAGGGGAGCCTGACACGGGCATAGCCCCAGACAAACAGGTACTGGGGCAGCCCCTGAAAGGCTCTACTGGGTGCCCGTGGGTAGTTATTGCTCATAAACTGCGTATTTATTGTGCATCTCCCAGCCGGTGTGTGTCGGGAAGGGTAATGTGTTCAGGGCACTTGTGGTCCAGAAAAAGGACAATTTGGGAGAGTCATGCTTTTGCCAGGATCCTTCCCGGGTTCCCGGCTGATCCTCGTGGGACAGAGGGTGCAGATGGGGGTCGCGGGTGCCCACTCTCACTGTTGCTTTGTCCGCAGGAGCAGTGGGGAGCAGGATGCTGCCGGGTGCCATGGCGCTGCTGCTGGTGGTGATGGTGGTCAGCCTTCGCTCGGCGGCAGGAGGAGGTGCAGCGGGCTACGCCCAAGTGAAGTACATGCAGCCCATGGTGAAGGGACCCCTGGGACCCCCCTTCCGCGAAGGCAAAGGGCAGTACCTGGGTAAGGGATGCGCTCTGCGGGGGTGTGGGAGGACACGGGGCCGCAGCTGCCTGGGAGACCTGCTGGTGTGACGGGAAGGGCCGTAGCATCCCGCAGCCACCAAGCACTCGTCATCCCCTCACCCTCGGGGTCGGTGCGTGGCCGAGGGTGCTGCTGTCCAAAGCATCCCTGGCCAAGCGTGGAGGGGCTGTTTAGGTCTCCTTAACCCAGTGCAAAAGGACAAGGATGGGCACAGGGAGAGGCTCAGCAGAGAAGTAGAGCCCTTTGCTCCGTCTGGGTGGGCACCCTTGGGTCCCTTGTTCTGAGAGCCGGAGCACGAAGGGGACCCGTGAGCCTTTTGCTCCCATCCTCCTGCACCCTTGCTGGTAGCTTTGAGGCTCGGCCCAGGCACAGGAGCCCCGGCGGTCGCTATCTCTCCCTGTCACTGCTGTTAAACCTGAGCCGTCCCAGCAAGGCTTTTTCCACTCCTCCATCTATTCCATTTTCCCTGTCTGCATTTTGCACCAGCTGGGAAAGGAAAGAGGGCCAAGGCCGGAGCCGAGACCCAGCCTAGCGAGGGGAGAGCAGGAGAGAGACATTTACCCCCTCAGAGAGCAGCCACCAGAAACTCCACATGTGTTAAATCACTCTCCACCTGGTGACATGTGCCATGCAGAGGGGCAGAGGCACTGAGCCCATTGCTCCCCACAGCCAGGCCTCCTGCACCGCGTCCAGCCCAGCCCCAGCCTTTCATAACCCCCTGCCCCGAGCTGGCCTGCCTTCGCCCCGTCCCCTGCCTGCGCACCATGCCCTGCCTGCGCTCCATCCCCTGCCTGCACACTGTCCCCTGCCTTCGCCCCGTCCCCTGCCTGCGCACCGTCCCCTGCCCTTGCTATAGTCCCACCTGCCTGCCCAGGACTCCTTCTCTGCCCAGCTCTTGCCAGAGGTGCTGGAGGTTCTTGGCTCACCAGGGCGTCCCTCTGCCGAGCGAGCCCCCAGCACCTCCCCAGGCTGCACACAGCCCTCGCTGCACCCAGGGCTGCAGCAGCAGTGCAGTGTCTTCTACGTCAAGAGGGGATGGAGGGGAGGCTCTGAGCCCTTTCCTTGGTACCAAACACAGCGGTCCCCAAGGTCCCAGAGCTGCGGGATGGGGCAGTGCTGGGGCTCAGCTGCCCGGACCCGCTAGGTTGGAGTTTGGCCCTTGGGAAGAGGGAAGAGCCACCGGAGCCCTCCCCGTGGGTTCGCACAGACCCGGACCCTCCGGGGAGCCAAAGTCTTGGCTCTGGGAGGAGAAACTGGAGAAGGCTTGGCTGCCGGTGGCTGATTTACTGCTGGGCTGAATGGCTTATCAGGAGTTCAGCTCAGCACATATGTCAGAAAACACACAGCAAAACCTGGAGCCGAAGCGTGCTACGAGCCGCCCCTCCCTGCCCCCTTCCCAGCTGTTGTAAAGCTGGTCCCTGAATCCCAGCCAGAGACAAAACCTTCCAGCATAGCGCAGGAACGTTTCAGCTGCTGGTGGGACTGGATTCAAATATCTCCCTGCTGTTTTTCCTTCTTTTTTCCCCTTCTTCCTATGCATTGGAGCGCCTTGCGCTGCCTGTGAGCAGTGCTGCCTGCTGACCGTGACGGAGAGAGGAGTGTGCCGGGCTCTTTGCAAGGTGCGGTTTGGGTGAGAGCTTTGCCAGGTCAGAGCGGGCACAGGTTAGAGGAGACTGAGGCAGAGCAGAGCATGGGAGTCCCCTGGACATCACTCTCCTAAAACCCCTGGGAAAGAGAGGACGGGCAGGGGGATGCAGGCAGGGGGATGCAGGCACCAAGCTCCCATCCTTGCTTAACCTCTAATTTGGCAAGGAAAATCCCTGCTGGCCTTCTGCCCTGCTCAGGTTGCTCAGCTGACTCTCCGCGACGGCGCAGGGCCGTGCCGTGCCCCTGCGGGTTACCCCCGAGCCGGCAGGGAGCTGTGCAGGGTTGTAAACCCCCCCGGGCTGCCCCAGCCTGGCCCCGGGGCCGGGAACCCCACCTGGGGGGCCAGGACAGGCCCTGGGGCTGCGGGGGCTCCCACCAGCCTGTGGGTGCCATCTAGTGAGAGACAAGGCTGTTTTCCTCGGGGTGCCAGACACCTCTTCTGACCCAAAAATGGACTCCCCAGGAGCACGGAGGCAGCTCTGGGCAGGAGATGCTGCTAAACACTAAAATGCTAACAGCGTTGAAGCAGATATTTGCATAGTTGGGTTTTATTTGGGTCTGGTTAAAACCATGTTGGTGCAGCTGGCAGCCAGGTAAAACCACCACTGGCGGGGTTCGGGAAGCCCAGCATTTCCCCAGGGAGCCAAGCCAGTGGCACCCCAGCTCAAGGCACCGGTAAGGCACTGGCGATGCCCGGAGCGGGGGTTTGTGCCAGGCAAGCGGTGGAGCTCCCCTGCAGCGACAGGGTTCACCCCAGGGCAGCAGCAGGGTAAAGGAGCGCTTTTCACCTTCCTGGGCTTGGGCAAGCTCAGCGGAGAGACGAGGCCCAATCTCTGCCTTCAGGGCTGCCCAGGGCGTGCGCAGTGCTGGGGCTGCCACTGGCCAGTGTCCCCACAGCAGGTGGCCCACAAGTCCTGCTGCTTCTGAAGAGGCTTGGTCCTGTCATCCCTGCGGAGCTGCTGCATGTGGCCAAGAGGCCTCCAGGTCCCTTAGCTCCTGCTAATGGGGAAGCATTGTCTGCCACTTCCATGCTTCTTCTGCAGTCTGCTTCCACCTCACTGCCGTCCCCTCGCACGGCCGCTCCAACTGTGAGGGCTGTGGCTGGGTCCTGCGCTGAGCATCCCTGCGCAGCTCAGGGCACCTACTGTGACGGGAGATGGGATGAGAGACGCAGTAATACTGGTCCCATGCAACGTCCCTATGAGCCTGTGAAAGTCGCTCTCACGAAACGGGGCTTGGCAGCAGCGCTGGAACGGGCTCGGCCGGGCTCTGCCATGGAGCAGCCAACCTCTCCTTCCTGCACTGTCATCCGGCCGCGCTGGCCAGACCCGCTGCTGACTGCTTGTGGCTGGGAACCACTTCTCATCTTGCTGGATTATTCCTCTGCCAGCCCTTCCACACTGCCGGGTCCCTCCTCCAGGCGTGCGGGGGTCCTTACCAGGACGAACACAGCTCCAGAGGGGCTGCAGGATCCTCCCGGACATGTCCATGCCCCTCAGGAGGTGAAAAGCTCTGGGGTGCCCAGGCGAGAGCAGGCAGGGGCTGTGCCTGCTCCTTCCCCTTCCCGCTGCCCCAGCCGGCTCTTTGCATTAGCATTCATGGCAGCTTTGTTCATGCTTCGAGGGGAACACATAACCCCATGCTGCTGCTGTGAAACGCAGAGCTCTGAGACATGCGTCTGTGGTAAGACATGGTCTTTTGAAATTGGATACCACTGGGGCTGCAATGTCCCAGTTTCTCTCCGCTAACGTCCCCGGTTTGGTTTTCCCGTCTGCTTTTTTGGCCGCCTGCAAGTTGGCAGCTCTCACCTGGCGTTTCTCTTCGCTGCCTTATGTGAGAGTTGTGTGTGTGTGCGTGCGCTTTTTCCTTCCTTTGTGGGCTCAGCTGTAGATCCTTGTTCTGATTCCATGCAAAATGACCTAGAAAACTAATTCTTTTTAAACTATTGCAAGAAGGAAAAGAAAAAAAGGGGGGGTGAAGGGGGTAGAAAACACATTGAAATGATTTTCTGGAGAAAAATTTTTCCAGAATTCAAACCCCAGAAATCTGCTTCAGTGCAAGGTTTCCCATGTCCCTTGCCTTCTTTCCCACACCGTTTTCTGGGGTGAGGAGCAGGAGGTTTGCAGAAATCCAGTGGCAATGTCATGACAGACAAGTATTTCCCTAATTTCCACAGCCAAGTGACCTCTTTTACAGCCTAGGATGTGGGCCAGGCTTTGAGATGTAGATAAGCTCTGAAAATGTTTCCATTACCAAAAGAAAAACAAGCAGGCACTGAGCTTGGAAAGGGCCAGAGCTAATTGCTGTGCTTAGGAAAGGTAAAGCTGCCCCGATGCACCGGAACGGTGCCTGCTGCTGCCGCAGTTATTCTTTTCACGTGGCTCAAATCTCCCCTAATCTTTTCCCGTTGACTGAGAAAATCTGTGTGCCAGCGGACCCTGGCGCTACGGGGTGTCCGTGCTCCCAAGGCCCGGCTCAGCCAGGGGACGGGCTGGCAGACCTCGGGGACCCCCCGCCACCTCCTCCTCTCTGCCATGCCAGGGCACGCGGCCTCGTGCAATTGGCCCATTCTGCTCCCACCCCAGACGGGATCCATTCCCATCCTGGGAACTTGCCCATACAGATCTGTTCCTGACTGGAATATTCAACTTTGGGCAGACTTGGTTAAAATTTGTCCAAGGTGTCAAGGCCCTTTCCTCTGCCCTTTGCGTTTCTCATCGTAGTCCCATGTACGTGGAACTGTCAAGTATTGCCTTCATTTCAAGCTTCCCAAAAAAAAAGTTTGTCAGATTTATTCTTTCTCACCCGTTCCTGGTGTCACGTGGGAAGCGACACCCTGCCTGGGCTGGCCTCAAGGAGTTATTTATGCTCACGTCTGCGCTTTAAGTACCGAGCTGCGGTGGGCATGTAATCTGGCTCTCCTCAGCTTTGTAATCTCTCAGCCCATTAGTTTCTTTCTTATATCCGTTTGCAAAAGACCTCTATAAATTCTTTAAATGTCAAGTGGTTACGGCCTATTCCCAGCTGGGCTGACTCATTTGGATGTAACTGAGGTTGTGTTTCCCTTGCAGCTATTGGCTTTTCCTCCATCCTCAGCACTTTTTTTTTTGGGGGGTGAGTTTTTCTCTGCCTTGCTGGACACGGGAGCTGAGCCAGTGAGCACCATAGGCATGTCTTAACCCATACATGAATCACCTCTTCAGTCTCTCAAGTACATGTCCAAGAGTTTTCTTTTTAATCCAAAAGGATTAAAGGTCTCCTGAGGCCCTGGACCAGAGGGACAGGGTAGAGGGATTATCCTCGGTCTTGGCTCACTCCGTCACCATCCTCTTGGCTGAGCCCAGGCAGGAGTGACTGAATCCCACGGTGCTTTCGGGGCCGCTGGGAAGCGAGGCAGTGGGAGGTTTGAATCCAGCTCCTAAAATAAACCCACAGTAGGTCATCACAAAACACCACTGCCAGAGCTGACAGCAATTGCTGGTCTTGTTGACACCCTCTGTGGAGGGATGGATGGAGTAAGGCTTGAATTAGTACCCTGGGCTCTGGCCAAGGTCTTGCCTCAAGACAGTCCTGCTGATGTGGTGGCCCAGGAAGCTACTGTGGCCACGTTTAAATAAAACCATTTCTAGAGAAGGGCACTCTTGCAAGTACAGACCCAGGCAGCCCTGAAGCCGCCGGCTTTAACACCCTGAGAGCATCACACACCAGGCACGCTCCTCCAGCCCCCGATGGCCCCAATAAAGCTCCGTGTCTCCTCTCTCCACAGACATGCCACCGCTGCTGCCGATGGACCTCAAAGGGGAGCCAGGACCACCAGGGAAGCCCGGCCCACGCGGACCTCCCGGGCCCCCCGGCTACCCGGGAAAGCCGGGCACGGGGAAGCCAGGAATGCATGGCCAGCCCGGTCCCGCTGGGCCCCCCGGCTTCTCGGGCATTGGGAAACCCGGCATCCCAGGACTCCCTGGAAAGGCGGGTATGAAAGGGATGCCCGGAGCCAAGGGGGAGCCCGGCATACGAGGAGAACAAGGGCCAAGAGGACTGCCCGGCCCCCCGGGGCTGCCAGGGCCGGCCGGCATCTCAGTCAACGGGAAGCCGGGACCTCAGGGTGGCCCCGGTCTGCCTGGGTTTCGGGGCGAGCCTGGCCCGAAAGGAGAGCCAGGTCCCCGCGGAGAGCGAGGGATGAAGGGTGAAAATGGCGTGGGGAAGCCAGGGCTACCGGGGCCACGGGGGAACGGGGGTCCTCCCGGCCCTGCAGGGCCCCCAGGGCCCGTCGGCGTTGGAAAACCCGGCCTTGACGGCCTGCCAGGTGCACCGGGGGAGAAGGGCGACATGGGCCCTCCGGGCGGGCCTGGTGTCAACGGGGAGCCTGGCCCCATGGGGCCCCGGGGCCCCCCCGGCATCGATGGGATCGGTGTCCCGGGCGCTGCGGGGGTGCCAGGGATACAGGGCCCCATGGGACCCAAGGGAGAGCCCGGCATCCGTGGCCTCCCTGGTTTGCCAGGCCCAACGGGCTACGGGAAGCCGGGCTTGCCTGGCCTAAAAGGAGACCGTGGGCAGCCTGGGGTGCCGGGAGCCATCGGCGATAAGGGGGAACCTGGTGTTGACGGGGAGCCAGGTGAACCAGGCCCTGCCGGAATCATCGGGCCACCGGGCCCGCCGGGGTCCATGGGCCTGCCAGGCAAGCACGGGCTGCCTGGCTCCAAAGGGGATGTAGGGCCGAGCGGGCCCCCGGGAATGCCGGGGATGCGTGGCGACCAGGGCCTGAACGGCTTCGCAGGGAAGCCAGGGGTGCCAGGAGAAAGGGGCCTGCCTGGGTCACAGGGACCCCCCGGCCCAACGGGCCCGAAAGGAGAACCGGGGTTCATCGGCCTCCCGGGGGTGCCAGGATTAACGGGCGGCCCTGGGCCAAAGGGAGACGGTGGGATCCCAGGACAGCCGGGTCTGAGGGGCCCCTCCGGCATCCCGGGCTTGCAAGGACCTGCAGGTCCCATGGGGCCTCAGGGGTTACCAGGGCTGAAAGGGGAGCCCGGGCTCCCTGGGGTTCCCGGTGAGGGGAAGACTGGTGAGCCCGGCATGGCTGGACCCATTGGCCCCCCGGGAATGCCGGGCACACCAGGGCTGAACGGGCCGCCAGGCCCACCGGGGCCACCTGGGCCACCAGGAGCGCCTGGGGTGTTTGACGAGACGGGCATCGCGGGGCTGCACCTGCCGGACGGAGGCGTGGAGGGGGCCGTGCTGGGGAACGGCAAGCCGGGGAAGCCGCAGTACGGCCGAGGAGAGCTCTCCGCCCGGATCGCGCCAGCCTTCACCGCCATCCTCACCTCCCCCTTCCCAGCGTCGGGCATGCCGGTCAAGTTCGACCGGACTTTGTATAATGGCCACAACGGCTACAACCCAGTCACCGGGATATTCACCTGCCCCATATCCGGCATCTACTACTTTGCCTACCACGTGCATGTCAAAGGGACTAACGTTTGGGTGGCTCTTTATAAGAACAACGTGCCCGCCACCTACACCTACGACGAGTACAAAAAGGGCTACCTGGACCAGGCCTCAGGCAGTGCCGTGCTTGAACTCAAGGAGAACGACCAAGTCTGGGTACAAATGCCCTCAGACCAGGCCAACGGGCTGTACTCCACGGAATATATCCACTCCTCCTTCTCCGGGTTCCTTCTTTGCCCCACATAACGGCTGTTGGGCGCATTTCCTTTTCACCCACTTTAGCCATAAACTGTCTTTTTTTTTTTTGATAAAAAAGTTTTTTAAAATTAATACAAAAAAGAAAAATCACTGGGAAGAATGCGCAAGCCATTGTCGTGGGACCTTGCTTCACGCTGTTTGATCCATGAGTCAAGAGGGTAATCAGAAAGGAGACTTCTATCTATATCTATCTTTCTTTTTTGGGGGAGGGAGAAGGCAGGGAGGGGAGTGACTTCCTCAGCAAAGCATATTTGGAATAAATTTTACCCTAGTGACTGTACATCAAACACAGGAACACGCTTGGGATGGCAAGGATCTGGCTCTGCAGTGAACTACTCTCTGATCCAGAGAGAGTCGTTTGGAGGATCAGACTCTTTCTGGTCCATGATCAAGTGCCCTTGTTTCCCATTTTGAGCACGAGTTAAATAAATACAGCTATTGTAACAGATGGTGTATTTGCTAACCTGCCCAGGGGTCCCAGGCACTTAACACAAACCTATACAGCAGCAGAGATCCACGATGGATTGAGAAATTTCCCTCCCGAACCATCAGACGCCCAAGTTCCAGTCTCACTGATGCCTGTTTTTTCGGATTGTGCTTTGAGGTGGTCTCTCTGATTCACTCCGGATTCAGTGTGGTTGGATTTATAATCATAAAAAGTGGAACACTTTGCATAAGCACCTTCTTACTAAGAAGTAAATATTATTTTTAACCCTACCCCCCCAACACCTTTAGGAATAAAAACATCCAGGCGTTGGTGTCTGGGAGGATGACAGACGACCTGTTCCAAAGCCGCTGAGGGAAGCTGGGACCCCTGTGATGAACAACGATCCTCTCTCGGGTTAACTCATCTACTGGCAAGTCCAAGGGCTAGTTCTGTCCTGCTTCTTTGCAGCCCAGACACGTGCTGGGCCTCCTGAGCATCTTCTTTGACAACACAAGGACGGCACCACAGGCCCAGCGTACAGTGCTTCTGGCCTGGCTTGATGGAAGGTTTAGTTATGCTTTCTTGAAAGTGCCACTTACGGACAACTTGCTTGTACTGTCTCACTATTTCGGGATGTGTAAACTTTTGCATTGGTATCCCCCCTTTCTCTGGGGACCTTTTAATTAAGAAAAAATAATGTTCACTAACTTTCCATTCAGTCATTTTACAACGGTGCTATTATCTACTTAACAATGTTATTTACAAGTCTAGTGCAATATGTACCTGTAAAAGTGCACCATTCCAGGTGCCAATCTGTGACTTAGGTTAAAAGAAAAAAAAAAAAAAATCACATTTGTCTGTTGTTACCACTTTGTCTCACTAATGCTTGAAATGTTATCGACCTGAATATGAGCTACAAGGTTCTGGGAAAGGTCTGCACAGATACTGACCACCTGCCTGCTCTGTCCTTCCCTAAAGGGAGCAACTGAACCCTGTTGCTTTGCAGATTTTCTGGCGGTAGAATAGTCATTGCCACTTGCACTGACAGGAAAGCGATTCCTCTCATCCCAGGCGAGCAGCGCGCTGCCAAAGTTCACCCACGTGCGTTACGCTGCACGTCCCTCCGCAAAGGCACATCCCTGAGAAAACAACAACAATTTGGTCACCAGCTGAGCAACTATTACCCTTAATTTCTTCTAAAGCCGGTTCTATGGCCAAAGAAATGTAGCAAGAATGGGACTTGGGATTGTTCTCCAGATGGACTGTACAAGATATTTAAACAACTTTTCTTTTTCTATTTCTGTTTTGTTTGGGGTTTTTTTTCTTTTTCTCCTTAAGCCTGTCCCCTGTTTCTGCCTCTTGCCATCCAGGGCTTCCTTTTAAAAACACACCTATCCCTGAAACGAAGAAACATAAAAGGAAATGTACAGGCGGAAGGCCAGTGCTTCAGCTGCGCCCACTGGGGCTGGCTCATCTCCCTCCCGGGGGTTTTCTCCACAGAAAACTGCGAGTTTCATGAAAAGATGAAACCTTCTCAAGCTGAAAGGCTGCCCCAGTGTCTGATCCCACTGGACATTTTTAACTCCTGAAGGCAGGGGGTGTCAGGGCCATTCGGGCTTTGATTGTACTGGGTTATGTCCCAGCGGGAACAGGAGTCATACAGAGTCCCTAAACTGAAAAGCGGAAGCTCAGATGTTTTCTTCAAGCCCAGGCTCAGGAGGAGGGTGCCAGGACGGGGCCTGCGTCTCCTTTATTGAAGCGCCTTTCCTGCGGAGAACAGCCACGAACTCGAGCTGGTGCCGCGCAAGGCCCCGGCGCCCACCGCGGCACTGCCGGCAGCGCATCCACACTACCTGCAGCAGGGCCAGGAGCTTCTCGTGCCCCAGCCGCACGCCGGGGCGGGAGCTCCATCCTGTTACTCAGCAAAGCAACTTATTTATACTGTGTTCTAACCTACATTCCATCTCTTTTTGTTCTGTTTTGTTTTATTCAAAACTTCTTGTTCTAGCTGGCAAAAAGCGGTGACAAAAATACTCACTATAACCACACCGAGACATTAACTCATTCAGTGCTGTAGATATTGTTTTGCAACTTCACTTTCCCTTCATGTGCAGAGCATAAACTGTAATCAACCTTCCGCAGCTATATAACCTGTTACATTTACACAGTAATTGAAAGGCAAAGATATTACACGCACATAGAGTTAGGCTATAAAAAACGATGCACAGGATGAGGGAGGCCGTTCACTAAACCGGACACTGTCCGGAAGAATTTTTCTTCTGGAGTACTGAGTACGTGATATTCGCCAGCAGAAAGGGTTGTTTTCTGTCGTGTGTGTGAGCGCATGGGGTTTTGGTTTCAATCACAATAATAAAGAAGGTTGGGTTGGATGAAGTATGTCTATTTTTAATTATGAAAACTGCATTACAATGTGCATTTTTATATACAAATTCTTACTATTTTTTTTAAATTTGCCTCTAGTATCTTCATTTCTAACCTAGTATATAGAGGTTTTTAGTTTTGTAAATACTTATTACATGCACTGTCTGTCATAGTAAAAGTTGGTTTAAAATGCACTCTTTTTGTGATCAGAAACTGGCCTTCTCTTCAGAACTAAAACTACAGTACTTGATTGTATTGACAAAACATCAATAAAACTTATTGTATAAAAGGTGGGCTCAGCTGTGCCTTTGTCCTGTTACTAACGGGCTTGCTCAGCCCTGCCAGCAAGACCATTCGCAGAGACCTCTTGCACTCTATTTCCTTCTCAAATCCCGCTCACTTGTTCCCAGCGGTCCAGCAGATTTGCTTGCTAATTAATAGTCTTATGTAAGAAGGTACTGCATGTTTCTTGTGATTAAGGAAAAGATTCCTCTCCCCAGAAGTCCATTTTTAAAACATGATGAAATCCAGACCCTTCCAGACTGGCAATTATTAATTTGAGGAATTTAAGTCAAAGTGTTGGGGATTCCCTTTCCCTTTCGATGTTTTTTTCATTACACTTTTTTATTGCTGCGTTACACAACCCTGTCTACAGCCAACCTCCGCATCCCCGGCGGCACAAGCAGTCAGTCCAGCAACACGCAGAAGAAATGGCGAATCACCTGTGAGCAAATCACTTTCAGAGACTAAAAGTAAAAAGAATAAAGAGAGGAAAATATGTTTTCCCAGCTGATCTCTTACCTGGAAGAGGAGACGTTACCTGTTAGAGGTGAAACCCTCCTGCCGTGGGGGCAGACTCCTTCAAAAGCTGAGTGTGAAGAGCAAGCGATTCTCCTGCTGCGAGTCATGAGGGGACCCAGCACACTCCCCGCTCTCTGCAGGATCATCGCACGTGGGACTCCGGCAGCTGAACTCCGTCCTTCGAACCTGCTTTGGCAGGGGTTGGACTGGATGATCTCCGAAGGTCCCTTCCAGCCCCCACCACTCTGTGATTCCACGCACTGCTCCTCGCTGCAAACACAGCCAGCAAAGGACAAGGGCCTCTCCAGCAAACCTCCCCGCAACGCGCGATCGATGCTTCTGGCTCGCCCTGCTGTTCACAAGAGCCACTGCTCCTGGGCTTTGGCAAACTTCAGCTACCCTGTACAGTCACAGCACGAGTGGCCACCTGAACGTCGTTTTTACGGCAGGTTTCCAGTGCTAAAACTCACCCCAAACAAAGCACAAGTCTCGGCTACACCCAAGATGTCTCTAACCAGCACCGAACAACTTCCATTCTGCTTCCTACAGGAAGATTTCAAGAAGCCGTAACAAAGTAGTTTCAGGTTGAGTCTCAAAGTGAAGTATGGGGTGGGGAGAAATAGCCCCGAGGTTTTCATACAACTCCTCTTGTCATTTAGGATGGAAGCACAACCTCATGACTTGAATTAAAAGACAAGGAGCAGTGGCTCATTAACAAAGATAACTAAGTGATTTTATTTCTTTCCAAGGAAGTCAGAGCTAAATGTTTTAGTACACATTTAAATTCTGCTTGAAAATGTTCTATATTTTGTAAACAGCAGCACTTCTGCTCTTCATGAGTTCCAAACATTTAAAATTATAAAGCTGCTTTAAAAGGAAAACATCTTCTTTTAAATAATTCCGTGAATATGTTCACACCTCTGGCAGAAAAACCTGACATTTTACATCTCAGATCTGCAGCACAATACATAAATATACAATAGACCAAAATTCCACATGTTCTCAGGACAAGATACTCATTAATACAAAGAAAACCCATTAAAGCATCGCACAGAAGACTGGCACTTGAAGGATGGAGAGTACAGGAAAAACTGGAACGACATATTGCAGCCCAGTTTTCCCTGTGTGCGTGCAGCCCACACACACAACCACCACGTCCTGGCGCCAACGGGGAGTGAGCTCTGAGCAGAACCGTCACCTTCTGGTGTCACAAGAAATACGGGAGAGATTATAGAGAATTACATTGTCACAGTCAAATTTACAAGCATTCCCATATGATGACTGCTTGCCTCTTTCTTTCTTTTTGTTTTCAATTATTAAAAAGCTTTTAACCCTTTATAGACATGCTGTACCCAAGCTGCTACTCCCATTTTGACCAGCTCCACTGGGCAAAGGTTTTAAACGTGAAACTGTGGAACAACACAGCTTTGCTAGAATGTTCTTGGCCACCAGCAGCAGCTTCAAATGCACAAATTCTTTTAAACTCTCATATATCTTCCCCCAATTAGCCTACCTCTCCCTTTATTTTCAGCTGATTCTTACCAAGGACAGTTTTAAACCTGTGAGAAGTAACTCCTGATTCTTGCTGAAGTCATTTTTGCCACTGACTGCAGCAGAACCAAGAATTCAATCCTTGTGTAACACCAGCTTTCACAACTATCCCCACCCACAGATTTAAACAGCAATCTTACTTGGTGCTCTGGACATACCTAGGTCAGCATTAAAAACGCAGGATACACAGATTAGGAACAAAGGAGTAGCTAGAGTAGCTGCAGCAATGTGAAAGCCGGGTACATAAGGGAACACAAAATGCAATAGGTCACGACAGTGCCAGATGGATCACACAGCAAAGGACACCAAAGGAGCAGTAATTAGTTACACCTTCTTCCAACCGTAACAACGAGCCAACTGGGATTCTGTCTGCATGCAAAGAAGGCATTTCTCACAATGCCACTAGCAACGCAAAGAAATCCCTTCTCCAATCTCGGGCACTTTTCATTGCGCCTTCAAGGAAGCGAACCTCCCTGGGAGGTGGACACTCCAGCACCTTCGCTCCATGGCACAGGCGGTAACCCCTGCTGCCATGCAGGGGTCCCCCGGGCTCTCCCATCTACATCCTTCAGCTGGTCAGCTGAGTGTGAACTGGGGCTTTGGGAGGGGTGTGGAGCCTATCAAAGCCACCGCAGGACAGGCCACTAACAACTGAAACAAAGGCCACGGCACACAGGAGTAGAGGAAAACAGCAAGGAAGTCAGTGGATTCAGACACCCACCAAGCAACTGTAATGACAAAATGACACAATGGCATAAGGGTGGGACAAAGGAAGAAGCAAAAACCATATGAAGAACTCCATGCTCCTGTACACTTCAGAGGAGATGCACCCACTGTCCAAGGCGCCACATGCAGCCACTTCCCAGTTGAACCCTAACTGAAGAGTACGTCCCCTCTCCTCCAAACCAGCTCGTGCTTCCAGCTCCCAACTCACAGCAGCAGGCGTCTGTCTCGGGTGGAGGCTCACTGGCATCTGCAGATGGTGCGGATCCACCACCAGATTTCTCACCAGAAAAGCAGAGCTGACCACCTGCTTTGCCTTCAGAAAACACGCCGTCCTTGGAGCTCAGAGCCTCTGGCAGTAGAGTTCATACAAGCTGTTTGCCAGCTTCTGTGTCTCTTGAAACGCTTCACAGCTCTGCTCCCAACTTGGAGGTATCTGTTCCTCCCCATAATAAGCCCCTGCAATGGCTCCTGCCATGGTAGCAATGGTGTCTGTGTCTCCACCCAGAGAGATACAGTAGATGATGGTCCTCTGCAGGTTGTTGTAGTGATCAGGAATATCTGGGTCAGCTTCCATACAGCGCAAGAAGGAGTAAATCGCAGTAGGGACAGACCGCAAAGCAGCAATGCCGTTGCCTGTTAACAAAACCAATCGCCTTCAGTGCTGCAGGACACTGGCTTCTTGCTTCCCACAGAAGTACTTTTTCCCTTCTGACTGCAACTTCCCATTGTCAGTTACTTTCAATACCATTATCACTGATTTTATCATGACAAGGTGCAAAAGTTTGCATCCTAGAAAAGAAATCGCCCCGTAGTTCCCCAGTACTACTCACATCCTGGAGACCAACTCCCAGCTACACCAGTCCAGTTTGGCAATACACATCTACCCGTTCCCATCCAACGTGAAGATCCAATAGCCATTAAGACAAGGGATCTTAGAATATTGTTAAGTTTTTCTTAGCAAGATATTTTTTCCCCACTAATACAGAGGGTCAAGGCCAGATCAATACTCGAGAGAGTTACTGATGGGTGAGCACAGTCAGCCTTTCCAGCACGTTCTGTGCCTGACGGGCAGCAGACATCGATGTGGCAATGTAGGGGAGGACACATCAGCCAGGCTTGCTGAGTTAGTCCTGCTTCCAGCTCCTTCCTCATACTTGTAGTAAGAAAGGTACTTACCTAATTCAAACAATACATCTGCTTTGGGAACACTGCTGAGCTCCAAAAACTCCTTTATTTTCTTTAGACGCCTTGAAAATGGTAAATCCTCAAATCCCAGCCTGGAAACAAGAGTACAATGAAGAAGAGAGAATGTGAAGAGCCAAATAAACTGTACAGAGCAGATTTAGTGCTCCTCACAGCTACTTACGCTCGGGCATCAGTAAGAGACTTATCATCTGCCTCTACATCTTCCATGTGGCTAATGAGCTGCTCCAGGAAGGTCTCCTTGCTGAGCTCTCCCTGCAACGCCAGATGCACGGCCAGGGCCTGCAGGATGGCCCCGTTGTAGCCCAGGGAGTTGGCATGGGTTAACTCGGCACTCAGCTTCGCAAACTGCAAATGGAAATACATCGTTAGCAAACCTGCCTGAGAGATTGTGGTGAAACTCGCCTCACAGCAGGGACTCCCAGAGCCCACGTGCCCAAAGCAGCCAAGAACGGTACCTTCTTAACATCCTGGACATCAGAATACATGAGTGAGATGCCTGCCACCCTCATGGCACCGCCATTGCCATAGGAGCCTTTCCCGTTAAACTGGGCTCTTGCTGGTTCAAACACATCATTGCATTTGGGGCTCAGGAGCTTCTTGAAGACGTTGACAACAGCCATCCCATAGCCCCGGTTGGGTTCCTTCTTGTACTCCTCAGCAAACCTGATGTGGACAAGAGAGCGGCAGTTGCGCAGGTGAGAAAAAAACGCACGGGATATTTGGTCTGTTACTGAAGTTTGTCAAGAGGCTGTACACAGCTACTTGGTGAAGTCAATTAATAACACATGGATCATTCAGTGACAGTCAGGGTTCAAGTGATCCAGTTCTGTAGGGAAAGAATCTAATTCCTGAAAACTGCTGTGAAAGGAGGAAAGGGTGTATAAACATCACCTTTCTCAACCCACTTGTTTCCCTCTCAACTTTGCCTTGAAATAGAAGCAAACTGGAAACATTTCTGTGGGTCACAACCACAATGAAAGTCTTTTGTTCAAGTTCAGTGGAAGAGTTTTCTAAACAAATAAATGTTCTCCCTTAAGTGGAACCAAATGCTACCAGGGCTGTGGATTCAAAAGGGAAATGGACCATAAACCAACTGAAGCTGACCTCACTAACATTTGCTAACTAAATTAAGGGAAGTACAAACATAAATACCAACAAATAAACATGAAAGGAAATGCTCCTGAAATTTACGCCTTATCTTCCACAAAGGTGAATACACATACACAGCTGCAATACCGCATGTCCCATCCTGCTTCATTCCACAGCAGACTCTGAACCCCCACTAAAGCGAACGCTGCTGCACGTTCCAGGACAGTGCCAAGCGCACAGTAAGTTACAGGATTAGCCACCACTTCTCTAATTTTTTTCCCTCCACAAATTAACAACGACCTTGCCTTAGCCCCTGTCCCCTTTCACAGAAAATTACAGCAGTTGCTGAATCTTACAGAAGTTTTGCCTTCACCAGTAAACGTCAACACGCTGTCCTCTGAAGCTGGCTGCAGTCCTTACCTCTTGGCCATATCAACTTCATCAAACTCTCGCTTGGCTAGCAGGGACTGCACCACCGACCTGCTCATGGCCGTGTCGTCTGTGTACGAAAGCGTTTCTAAAACAGAAGGTCAAAACATAACGTGACCATCCAGGGACAAACTCTCCTCCTGTCCTTCTCCACTGTCAGCACCTCCCTACTCTCCAAGGCCTAATTACATGTAGAGCTGGAGCCAAAACATTACCAGGAGTTCCCCAGCACTTTGAGCTCATCACAAGCCACGGTCAGAGTAAGAAGGTGCAGAGCAAGAGAGATGCATTCACAGCGAGAATGAGACAAGACACATTTCAAGATTAACAAGAGCCAAGAGAAAACGTTTGCTATCCAGAGGCACATATGGACAAGTGAGAGACAAACCTCCTTCTCCAGGAGTTTACAGTGTACGCTGACAAGCTGAGAGGAGAAAGTGCAGTTACGTTTCTGGACGAGACCACAACAGAAATCAAATGCTTTTAAGATCTGACCGGAAGGGTTTACAGGGCTTGCTGCACAGCTCAGACCCCCAACATGGATCCATCATCACTTGCTGAGGGTTAAATAACCATTCTCGTGCTTCTCTTCCTCTACTCCTTATCTACACCGTTCCTTGCTGACACCCCTGCACTGCGATCCGCCGGTGCCCAGCACGCTCGCTCGAGCCCAGGCAGCGCTGGCTGAGCCCGGCAAACCCCACATCGCTCCGCTCCGGCCCTGCGCATGAGGAGCCGGGCACTGCTTCAGGCTGGTCACCCTCACCCCGGGGGGCGCCCAAACCCCACAGCAGGGCTGGGGGTGTCCCAGGGGAGGGGCCCCCCGCTGAGGCGAGGGGCAGGACCGGGGGCACCCGCGCTCCGGAGGGGCAGCGGGCCCGGGGCTGTGAGGACGGGGCGCGGGGGGGTACACGCACCCCAAAGGCCGATCGTGGGGGTGTCGGAGGCCGGGCCCGACCCGGCGGGTACGGGGAAGGGGAGATGTGCTGCGGGCCCGAGGCCCGACCCCCGCCCCGCTCCCGGGGTTTCCCCCCACCTCTGCGGGCGCTGCCGGCCGGTTCCCCCGCCTCGGGCGGCGCGGACGCCGGTTCCAGGCCTCGGAGGAAGCGCAGGAGTTCGGGCAGCTTCACGACGCTCCTGCCTTCGAAGACGGCGCCCAGGCAGTCGCCCAACAAAGCCCCGGCCAAGCAGCCCCGGAACCGGGAGGGTCCCGGCCGAGGCCGCGCCGCCGCCCGCCCGGTGACCGAGCCCGAACCCGCCGCCGCCATCTTCTCCCGCGCCGCCGCCGCTCTCCTCCGGGCCGCCAGGGGGCGGTGTCCGCGGCCGCGGACACCGCCCCCTGGCGGCCCGGAGGAGAGCGGCGGCGGCGCCTGTTGCCTCATTTCCCCATTTACAGCAAAGGAAAGCGTTGATTTTGGTTTTTTTTTTTTTTTCGTCAATTTCTCATTATAAAAATATAGTCCGAGAGCCAGGAGCCAAATCCAAGCTGCCTTCCACCGGGGCGGTTACCGAGCACCGTCTCCCCTCCCGGGGAACGAAGAGCAAGCCACCGTCCGGTCCCCGTCGCGTGGGCAACACCGCGGCTCGCGAGGACGCCGTCTCCCACGGACCGCGGGATCGCGCCTGGAAGAGAAACCATCAACTCACGGCAGAAGGGCAAGCGCTGCAATTCAATTTTAACAAGCCCGCGGCCACAAGAGCCGGAGCAGACTCCCCCGTTTTGCTTCCGTAGCTGCGTTAGCTGCGCAGGGCTAGCGGGCAAGGGGAAATCCCAACCCAAACTTGACTTTAATCGTTAAAGCGAGTGGATTTGAGGCGGTACACCCGCAGAGCAGATCTGGCCGGCTGCCACCATTACACAGCCCCTTTTCCAGTGCGCTTGGCCTTGCACTTTAAAGGACTTAAAAAAAAACAAAAAAAAACAAAAAAAAACACACATGAAAGAGCCCAGATGGATTCAATCACCGCGAAATGCTTCCAACACTGTCGGAATGACAACTGCTCTTGGGGACAGACTCTTTATTGTTTATAACGCTCCTCCGAGTGCAAGAGGCTATAAACATCATATAAGGGGACAGACAGTTATATAACAAACTAGGAGGAGGGAGGAGAATTACATTATCCTAACGTGACACACATGTCCACTTTCCTCGCTACGGAACTGAGTCACCGGTAGCTTTCTCCCCAGCGCACTGAGCCAACTCCAGCTGCCCGGTCTTCAGCGGGGAGAGAGCACGGTTCGTGGTCCGGTTGAAAGTGTCGAGCTCTGGCATGAATTTCTCAGCGGGGACCACAAGCTTTCTCCGGCTGTCCAAGCACTTGTTGTCCAGCAGCAGGGAATTGGCTTTGTAGCCAATATCTGTCTGAATGCGGTGAAGCTGTCTGTAAAGAGCGTCCAAGGCATCCCTGGGAACAAGCAGAGGTGAGCAGAGTTGGGTTCAAGCACTGCATTCACTTCCCAAGTTGGACAGGAAACACCCAACTTCCCACTTTCTGGCAGCAGAAATATCTGTGCAGCATTTGCCTTTGTATGAAGAACGAATGCATCGGGTATTTCTCGGCATGGAGCAGCAGCATTGTTTGGGTCTGTGAATAGCGAGCCCACACGCTGCTCCTGGAGTGCAGCGCGGAGATGTGCACCCTGGGAGCCCACGCCAGCCCAGAGCAGCACTTCTGCTTCTTCCTTTATATTTCACCCTTTTTTTTTTTCCCTTTCCCTTTTAGAACTCTCTGTGCCTGGTTGAAGTCAGAGTCAAGCAGGGACCGTGGGAAACCCATTCACCCTCCCACCACACAGACCTCTCGTGCCTCGTCTGGGCCCTGCTGCCCAGTCCAGCTCCCCACCAAGCCCAGAGATTATTTCCACTCCTGATCTGAGCAGACACGAGCTCCAAAATGCAGCTTCTGGAAGTGTGCCCGGTCCAGGGCTGCACATAGCCACGTCCCTCCTGTGGGCAATGCTGGGCCACCGCTCTGCCCCAGAGAGCTGGAGACTCACTGTGCCTCTGCCAGCTTCTGTTTGAGCGCACGGATCATTCCCTCCAGCTGGTGGACCTCATCTGTCAGCCCATACTGGACCTGCAAGGTGGGGAGGGAGAGGGGCACAGCAGTTAACGGGGCTGAAGTGTTGTTTTACAAAGGCTACGCTTCTCTCATTCCCCTTCCAGCCCAGCTATGACGTTTATTTCCTTGCTGTGCTCGGTGACTGTAGGATCCATTGCTCAGCCCCTCTGTAGTTTTCTCCAAAGTGTGCCCAGATTTTCGAGACCCACGCGAGCCCCCATCCTGGTCAGTTCCCGCCCGGCCCTCCTGGCAGGGAGCGTGCCAGGCAAGGCTGGTACCTGATCCCGACACAGCTCCATATTGGGCCGATACGTGCGGGTCTCCAGGCGGGTGTGTGCCACTTTCAGATCTTGCATTTTCCTTCGAAGATCTTCCTCCAAGCGTCGGATGTCCTCCTCCATCTCAGGAATTTCCTCCAGGGTCTACAGATAAAAGACACATATCATGAGGGACTGCCGGGGATACACACTGGAAAACAGACCCCAGGCATACTGGGATTTTACTGTGCTGGGAATGGATTTTAAACAAGTGCTGGTGGGCTTCTGAGTACTGAACCCCTCTGTTCATAGATTGGGCTTTTTACACGGACCAGGCACGGTGCTGCTGGTGATTTATGGCCACAGTGGTTGAGCCCGGGTGTGAAAAACAACAACAAATAAAGCCCAAACCTAGCACTGCTGCTGGGAAATGCCAGAGCAGCAACTGCGATGGCAGAAGGGGGTAGGATGTTGCAGGAATCATACACATGGCACTTAACAGCTCTCATGTGGAAACCATGCTCCGGCCGAGAAGCTTTCCACATAAGAAATAGCCTTTTGGGTTCAGTTCCCACCCAAGGTTGTGTTTGATAACAAGGAAGCAACATTTACATTCTGCTCTTGCCATTTCAGCTCATCATAGGCTCTTTCCAGGTCTCTAATCCTCTTGCGCAAGGCAAACTCTGTAGCTACGCGCTGAGCCTCCAGCTCGTTGTTTGTCTGAGGAGAGAACAGGCTCCAGTCACACACATCTAGAAGGTGTCTCCCTCCCAGCTCTTGCCTGTGAGGTTGGGACAAGCCTATGAGCAAACCCAGCTGGGTTCCGGCTGCTGCCGTGCATGTGCAGGTCATGCACCCCCTGAAGCCAGAAGGCGGGGAATGATGGACAGGTAGGTGTCTTCCAGGTTGCTGAGACTGCTGCAAGCTCTGCAGCATAACCAAGCGCCTCTTTCAATCCAGAAGGGCAGCTACTCTCACAGAAGCCCATGGGCCAATGCTGTCTTTTCGAAGACACCCTTCCCCTGGCTGCAGCACATGCCGGCCCATTCTCCCACTCTCGATCCAGAACTTCTGCACCACCGCTTCACAGCTGAGGGACTGATTTACCTGTGCAATGGCAAGCAGTGTTGCTTCTCGGAGTGCAGTCGAGGCTCTCATTTCTGCCTCAGCATGCTCCTTGTTACATTGGCTATTCTGTTCCCACTCATCAGGTGCAGTTGATCTGTGAACAAATCAGCAGTTATGAAAGTAAGTTGAGTGTTTGCAAGACAGTTCAAAATGAACCACCTGCTGCAGGCCGAGAAGGCTTTGTGCTGTACAAAATGATCCAGAAATTCTGGAGGTCACATCCTGTCTGATCTCATTGCACCAGCTAGAGATTGCTACCCCATGGCTCCTGCACCAAGCCCAACATCTGCTCAAACTGGGGACACATCCGAACCAGGCTATGAAATGCCAAGCAAGTGAAAACCTGCAGCAGCTCCCCCATAAGCTGTGCCAAAGGCTGATACCACACTACTTACTGAAAGTCACCTACAGCCAAGCACGGGGAGGCAGGGCAGCTAGTGCCTCTGGTTTTGTGGTGTCAATTTAGGTAACTCCCAAAGGTCTGTGGTTTCACAATTCAAGAGCCACAACAAATCCCAGCAGCCAACTCCTGTTCTGAGCTCTTTCCAAAACTGCACCATCAAGCCAGGACATAGCATGGAAAGAAAAAGCAGTCCAGGGCTCTTTCAAGCACCAGCATGGATTTGGAAACACAAGGGCAGGCTCTTTCCTTACCTGTCTGGGACCCGGGTTGGGTTGACCTTGAAGGAGATGTTGGGAGAGTTCACATTGAGGGATAAGCACACGCGATCTATTTCCAATGCTTCCATCTTGCACCGGTGATCAAAACTCAGCTGCTGGCGAGCTTCCTGTAAGAGGCTGTAGAAAGCAGTGCTGGAGTAAGCAGGGAGCACACAGAGGGGAGAGGCAGCTCACAGTTTCCAAAGCGTTTATCACCACCTCTGTCATCTTTTTAAAATGAGTGACGAGCTCCTGCCGTCCCTGATGGCAGTGAACTTGGCCCAACTTGATCTTCCAGCACACCTGCTTTACTGCCTGCCTGGCTCCCCCGTGCTCTGCGCTGGCAGTGCAACTGGTGCACTGAGCTGCCTGCCCTCCTGCAGCGGTTCAGTGACCCACGAGGTATTAGGGCTTGGGAGCTTTAACACCTCCAGGTCACTGGGCATGAACCAAGGCAGGTGGCACAAGATATCTGTGCAGGCCAAAATCTTCCAAGGAGGCTTATGAAGTCTCCCTTGACATGCCCTCCTCTACAAACCCCCAAACTCCATAGACCTTGACAATAATCACCAGAGGCTCCTCTGAGCGGCTCACTGCCCCAGGGTAACCATGCTTGCCCTGCTTGCCCATCTCAGTGTGGCACTAGAGGCACGTTCAACTGCTGTGTCCAAGCAAGGAGGGCAGAGTCTGGTCAAAAGCTGTGTCATTTGCCTCACCAGAGCTGTTCGAAGGCTTCGTTCACTCTCTGCTGCAGTTCTCTCTTGGCTTTGTCTATCACCTTCACCTCCTTGTGCAGCTCCTCCCCCACAGGGTCCCTCACCAGATCGATGGCACGGCGGCTCTCGCGGAGGGTCAGGCACTCAATGGAAACGTCCAGAGGCAAGTTCTTTGCCTGGAGGGCACGTTCTGCTGCTTCCTTCACCTGGAAGAATAAGCCAGATGGGTGTGGGGGGGTCTCCTTCAGGGATCAGAGGAAGAAAGGAGGGGAAATCCACCGAGATACTTGTTAAGAGGGCCTCACACTGCCTGTCTTTGCAGTTCTGAAACCTTTTAGCAAGTCTGGAATGAAAATTGAGAGAGCCAAACACATTCGTCCTCTACATCTGCTATTTGCATGGGGAGTCACACCTTTCTGGGGGCTAATGACTCCAGGAACAGCAGCCTCTGGGTTTAGAAATAGAAGAATCAGAGAGATGTCCCACTGCTGTTCTCTAAAAATCAAACATTTTTGAATGATGGTATTAACATATTTCTAATTATCCTTCAGAGCTTTAAAAAAAACCCCAAACAAGCTAAACCCAAACCAATAAAAAAAAAACACCCAAAACCCCAAACATGAGCATGTAATGCATAGCTCTGTAACATGACTTGGTTTAGCCAAGAACACAGTGACTTGCTTTCCAGGAAGTAATTTCATCAGGCGTGGTCATTTCATCAGGCATCGACCTCAGTATACCTCTGACAAGCCCCCCTTAAACTCCATCTGGGCTTGCCCATTGCAGAAGACAAGCCTCAATTATTTAACATCCCATGTTGAGAGTGTAACTTGATTTGCAGCCATCTGTCTTCCCAACATACTTTGGCTAAGGCATCAATTTCCACATCTATGTCTGCGAGGCATTTGTCCAGGGTCTCTTTCCATCTGTTCACGCTGCTGATACGTTCTGCCAGGCGGGTTTGGTTGTCGTGCTCATCCCATTTCGCCTGAAATTAGAGGAGAAACACCATTACTCTTTTTTAAATTGCACTTATGAATCTTGCTGAAGCCTTTCCCTGTTTTCAGGATCGACTGACCCCTCAAAGGAGCGTAACGTGCTGCCATTTGGCCTAATTGTCATCTACGCAAGTGGAGAGCACAGAAAACACCACAAGTTGCAATGGACACAAGAATCACACCCAGGGATTTCATGACAGTAAACATGCATCATTGCACATGGGTTTACAGGAAGTAAATGTACATTTTTAGCAGGCTCTGTAGAGGTAAAGCCTTCTATTCCTTCATCCATACATCCAGATCCGGATGCTCTCCCACACTCCTCAGCCTGCTATTCTGACAAACCTGGGAGCAGCCACCCTGCCAGAAGGCCCCCACCTGGTTGTTGGTTTCACTGCGGAGAGCTCGGGCTTCCTGCTGGACTTGGTGGGCAGCAGAACGCTGGCGTTCAGCATCAGCTGAGATGAGATGGGAGTTGGTGTGCCAGTCCGGCATGGTGAACCGCTGTCCCGGCTTTGCACTCAGCGTGGCCATCTTGCTAAACAGGTGACTAAAAGGGAGCGGAAGAATTTCATGGTTATTCCTGGAAATACACCAGGAATGGAGCTGCATCCACAAACTGGAAAACTCTTCAAGAGAAAAGCAGCAGCAAGCTCTAACCTGGCATCTCACCTAATACAGACACACACGTCCACACAACCAGGGAAGCGCCAGGGTGGGCGACCAGAGCCACCCTCTGCCCCGGGGCAGGAGGGGAGTCCTGTTCTCCTGCAGAGAGACAAGGAGCCACTCGCAGTGTCGTCTCCCACATGCTATTTATTGAGCTCGGACAAAATGGCTGATTATATTACCGATTCTGCTTTTGTTACAGCTGCCTGGGCTCAGCCCAGAGTTGCTGTCCCAGGGGACTCAAAAGCTTCACAGGAATAGTATAGTTTTCAGCCATGTTCCTTGCTGCCCAGCACATCCCTGCCAAACGGGCAGAAATTGCAGAGACCACTCAACAGGATAAGAGCAGCTCCCGAGGACACTGCTGGTCCCAAAACACCCGCGGTGAGGTGGAGTTCTGGAGCAGACGGTTTCCCCGGCTGTGGTATACCCTGTGCCTGTACCCCAGTCCTCTCGGGCACAGGCAGCTGGGACAGAGCTCCTTCCCCACAGCCATCTCACCAAGGGCCGCCGGGGAGCTCCCGAAGGGCAAGAAGTGCTGCGGGCCGGACCCGGGGCCCCAGAGCCAGAGGGAGGGCAGACGGGGCTGCAGGGCGCAGGGGCCCGAGCCCCGAGGGGGACGGGGGGAACGGGGAAGGGGCTCAGCCCCCAGCTCGGAGCACCCTCACCCCGGCTGGGAGCCCGCAGCCCTGAGTAGAGTGCCCCGGCTCCGCCATGCCGGGCCCCGCTGCTCCCTCGGGGCTCGTCCCGAGCCCGGCGCCTCTCCCTCCCTGTCAGCGTCGGACCCGCTCCCCTCACGGCCCGCTCCCGCTCCCCTCACCGCCTCAGGGCCGGCCCCGCTCCCGCTCCTCCCGCCGCTGCCGCCGCCTCAGGGCCGGTTACAGGGCACGCGCGGGCCCGTTGCCAGGCGGCGGCGCGCGGTAACGGCGATGGGGGGGTGCTCCTGCCCCGGGGGTGGCGGGGGGGGGCGGCAGCGCAGCTGGTCTCCATTGCGGTTACACTGCCAGCTGAAGCAAAGCAACACCAAGCCCAGATATTATTTATTATTTTTAGGAAAAACCCAACCAAATCGCCAACGAAGCCAAGCGGGGGGGGGGGGGGGGGGCACCCTCCCGGCGGGGGCGGTGGTGTCTGGGTTCCTGCACCCCCCACTGCTCCCGACACGGCCCCTCGGCAGCCACAGGTCTGGAGCCCTCACGCCACCGACCTGAGTGATTTTTTTTTTTTAATAAATAAATATTTAAATGGCATTACATCAAATCAAACAGAAAAGGCCGAAAATGAAATAATTTCTGGCAAAGGTGTGGCAGCCCCTCCCCTCCCGGCTGCCACCCAGCTCAGAGCATCACCGCCACCTCCACCACCATCACCATCACCCACAGGAAGGAACTAAAATGCTGCCAAGCATAAAAAGAAATAAGAGTACCACAACTGCATTTCAAAAAAAAATTTATTTTTTCAAATGAATACGGTTCGTTTACAATACACCCAACTGGATGGCATCTAAAGCCAGCAGAGATCCGATGACTGTTGTGTGTACTATACAGAGTCGTACAGAGGTTACAGATGCCTACGAGAGGGAAGGAACAGTGAAAGAAATTGACATTTTACTGTGCTGGAAAGAAAGCAACTCTTGCAACAGGTAGAAAATTTTGGCAAGAACAATTTCTCTGGAAAGGGAGAAGGGGCAGAGGACACCGCTTCTGCTTAGCGAGTACATCTCAACGCACACCGACACACGGTTTCCCTCCCACCCGCAGCCCACGTCCGCGATACAAATAGGCACACATGGTCAAGATGGTTAAGTAAAAATAAAGGCCTTTACCAGTTTGTTTGCCATCCGTCTACAATCTATTTGTGCAATGTCTCAAGTCACAGCTCTACTTTATTCTTGAAACAATTCCCTTTTGCTTTGAAAACCCCCAGTACCTGCATGGTGGGAACGCGTTCCAGTTCCTGCTTAAGCCACGGTAACACCGAAACGAGAGGGAAGCAGTTACCAGCATATGAGAAAGAGCAAGACATACACATAGAGGGAATCTCAGTCCACCGGACTGGTTTATTAGATTGTTTTTAATTCTGAAAAGGAATCCCAAACAGCACAATATTTTTTTTTTCCCCAATTTAAACATATGGTATTAAATACGCAAAATTCATATGCACAACATTGCTTCCAGCAGTCTCCTAAACAAATACGGCTTGATTGCTAGCAATGTTTATGGCACACAGTACGCCACCTGAGCCACCTTCTCCTGAAGATACTTTAATACCCATATTGGCTCATAACCGAATGCTACCAATTACCGTGAAAGCTTTAAAGTAATACCTGCTGATAGGCAATGTTCTTATCTAGGATCACATGCCTCCAGGCCACGTAAACAGCCTAGTTTTTCCCCGTGACAAGCAACAATGCTGTTAATCCACCAACAGGCTACCTGGGGAAGCTGAACTGCTTACACCAAGGGAAGAAACAAGAACGTAACAGCCAGGAGACCCTGTACCCTGCGAGCCCAAAGCGCGTCACCTAACCTGGGAAACGCAGATCTGTACACCAGTGTCGCTGGTCATGGCAGTAGGGGCTGGGCAACGAGCCTGTAAAATCAACATTTCAGACCAAAAACGCGTTCTGCCAACTCTATTGCTGTGCTGAGGTCAGCTTTTAGAAACCGCCTGCAAAACAGACACAAAATGCAGCTTTCTAGAAGCAGGTTTTTCTACAGGAAAACAACTTTAAGGTGTCTCAAGGCTAGATTCAACACTAAAAACTGCAGAAATGAGAACATTTCACTGAAGAATAGAAATCAAGTCCAAAGAAAACTAAAAAACTATAGCCAAAGGAGGAAAGTGATGTACAAAACCGAGTACCCAGAAGAAGCCATTCTTCACTACAAAGTTGCCAGAATTCAGAAGACAAACTTCATCTCTAGCAGTCTTCCTCTCACCGAGTTTTTTGGCAATCAGTTTTCCTCAGCAGTCAAAGAGCACTACTCAAGTTTCCACTTTGCTGGCACACCATCAGGTTCAAAAACTTCAAAAGGTTCTTTAAATTTAGCATTGCTCCAGTGGGTATTACTTTGCTATTATGTCTGAGTGAACACTAACCGGCAAGACACGGATTTTCTATCAAAGAAACTGGTTGTGAATATATTTAAGAGATTTGCAAGTGTAAGCATAATGAAAGTTTATTAGTAACTATTTTAATAGCTAATTTTTGCACACCTGTACTTAAATGGGTTGTAGACCTATGATTTATGGGCTAGCATAGCCCTAAACTCAACATACAGTCATATTTTGCTGTGTTGCTAGATAGCATTACAGTAGGTATTAATTTTCCAACTGCCAAATGCGTTTAAAGACCTATGTAATTCTCAGCAATGGAAAAGAAAACCCCAACTTTCATGTAAGTGAACTTGCCCTCTGACAGTCTGTTTTGCAACACGTGGATTACCTTAAAAGAAAGCAACAGGTAAACACCACAGGACCAATCCCAATGGCGTTCCCTGGGCAGAGCTGCGACGAGATGCGAGGCAGGAGCACAGCTCCCGGCAGAGACAGGCTCCAGACAGCGCTGTATGGACTGAAGATGCACGCCTGCAAGAAGGTGCACAGGTTTGTGTCAAGAGCTTAGCACTTCCATAGCGTGATTCATCCTCAGAACACCTAATAGCTCTCGTAAGGCGAAGTGAATCTTCATAAACATTTTCTAGATAGGGTGAAAAACCGAGGCAGAATCATTCACGCAAGGCCAGAGAGGGAGCCCATTTCAGAGCCAGCCTGGCCACCAGAGCTCCTGGCTGGGTAACTCCTCAATATCTCAATACTGCATAAAATATAACCTATTTGAAAAGCTCTTCCGTTTCGGTCTGAAAATCCACCTTTTTTAGCAGCTTTAAGCCCAAACTAGCATCTAAGACACAGGCGTCTACTTTTGTGCAGCACGCAGTCTACAACAAGCCTTCCCTCAACGAGTACCTCAGTATCAGAGCAGAGGGGATCTTTTCTCCCCTCGTACCACTTTGCTAACTCTTTCCATACCCAGGAGACCACACGATTTTGTACGCAGACATCACCACCCTCGGCTGCTGGCAAACTGGTTCTTGAAGAATTATCTGTGATGTTTAATCCTCACCTCCACATTCCCACTTAATCAGACCTCTGCACTGCTCCCCAACATTCACTGGACAACATTCTTCATGTCCTTACAGCCACTAAATGGGGCAAGGGGGAAGAAGCGACGGAGTGTATGGAAAGCTGCAGGAGCGCAGTAAAGAGTGAAGACATTACTGGACAGGCAACATTCAAATAAAGGCAGAATTAATGATCCTCATTAGATAGAGAAACATATCAAGGTTAGATTTTATTTAAAAAAAATTGCAAGTCTACCAGGAAGTATGTTTATTTGATGACATTATTCTCCAGAAACCACTCATTTTAAAAGCTTCTCCTCTCTGGGTAGTTCTAATTCACAAATAATTCAGGGCTCACATTGATTAAGTAATTCAACACAAAACCAACTCCATTCTGACCAAGGACTTCAAGCTTTAAAAACAGTTCAAGAAAAACACTAAGCATTCTACCAATGCAAATGCAAGTTTTTCCAGCTTCTGTTCTTGATCAGAAAAAGGCACATGCTTGCTCTCGATGAGTTCAAGTCCAACACAGACAGTTCAGGACACGTAAGCTAACGTTTGACGTTCCCATCGAATCCCCTGAAGGGCTGGAGCTGACCACAGCTCACCCGACATCGCCCAGCTCCTACCCAA
Organism: Vanellus vanellus; assembly: GCF_965231255.1. Taxonomy (NCBI): domain Eukaryota; kingdom Metazoa; phylum Chordata; class Aves; order Charadriiformes; family Charadriidae; genus Vanellus; species Vanellus vanellus. Next base: position 7,467,703 of record NC_138927.1, on the reverse strand, counting down.
GTCCCTCATTTCTTCAGGCAGCTGCTTTCACCACCATTGCTCTACCACCACCCCTCGCATCCAGAGCCGGTTCGCCTTCCACCCAGCTACAGCATCTTCAGCAGGGCTCATTCCACGCAGGCAGCGGAGGGAGAGCGAGCCTGCCCGAGGGAACAGGGAGGTAGGTGAGACCTGAGCCACAGCAGAGCAACTGTAGCGCTACAGCAAAATTAACTCTACAACTGCCTGCTGCTGTTTGCCTGGGTAGCCAGGCACGCTGGAGCACCAACTGCGTGAAAACTGCCACCAGAAATCTGTCAGAGCATCTGCGTTTTATGGAGGGGTCAGATATTGCTCACAAAACCCCCTGGCTCCATTGCTTCAAATAGCACCGATCTACTGGAACTTGTATGTGTTTTGAACGGAGTAAGGTAGCTTCGAGGTTTAGACACAAAACACAGTTTGATTTAACTATACAGCTGTTACAGGCACTGCCACCTGCTTGTCAGCACGGCGCTTTTAGGAGGTGAACAGGCACTCTTAAAAAAAAAAAAAAATGGGAAAATGCTTTTCCCCCTCACATATTAGTTTTTAAAGTAGTCACAGGGGGTCTTTTTGGGTAAACTGTGGATGCAAAGATGCAGGTTCACAAGGCTCTAGCAGCATGAGTTTTTTTTTCAGTATATTCAGCTTTTTCAATACAAAGACAAGTTTCTTCCTTGCATTTTTTAGAGCTTTCTACTATTAGTTTAATAGTAGAGTCACCACCACTCCTCCTCTTCATAAAACATACAGCTGAGTCAGTTCAGCTTTAGGATTAATCCCAGCACAATTTACTACAAGTAGCATCAATTACAGCAAATCCTCAGTCTCAAACTTGGTCAGGAAGGAGGATTAATTAAAACCGTCCACATACACTAGGTTGCTGGGGTTTTTTTGGTTGGTTAATTTTGGGGTTTTTTTAAATTTGAAGTATTTTAATAGAGTGTCTACGTGTTCAGTGGTTTATTAGCTTGTGTTTAAATTGGATACTTTAAAACATCATGCACACTCCAGTGAACACAGAGACACGCAGAACATTCTACTGCAATTAAACCCAGGTGCGCTACGGTTCACCACCACCAGGCAAGACTCCGAGCAAGAGATCTGTGCCCAACAGAAACTGGCATTTCACTTCTTTTGACAGAAAGAGGAGGCAGCAACTTCCTTCTAAATCTCAACAGCTTCAGTATTAGCTAAATGTAGATAGAAAACAGACTGGCTGATAGGCAAGGGAAGAGATGGAGAGTATTGCTGCAAACAAGCTGATGGTGCAAGATTTTTGGCCCTTTTTAGTCTAAAAGATAAAAACGCCTACTACTAAAAGGGACAGAAGACACAGTTTTGGCTCAGAATTTAGACTGAAAAAACGCTTTCTAAATCCTAGCCTGATAACATTAAGAAATTGGGAATACAAAAGAATTTAACATCATTGCAAGCTTAAATACCAACAAAGTGGCATTGGGCACTGCAGTAAGACAAGAAAGTTGGTAACAAACTACAAGAAACATCAGTTCATTTCTCTAACTTGAATCAGAAGAAATCTACACAGCAAAAAGATACTCGATTCATAGTCTCTGTGGGTAGCATGAGCGGGAGTGCCATATTGCAAATTAATCCCACAGCGTCCCTTTCAACACAGAGGTGTGGGCAACTCCAGACGGGGTCACTGCCCTACTCTGGGACTGTATACCCGAAGTATTTCATTGCTCGCGTCCAAATTAATAGATGTCAAAAAGCTCTGCTTACTCCTGGAAAAAGGCTGGACACGAACATATTCCTGCAATGACACCACTTGCAATTCAAGTGGGAGTTTTGCGCTTAAACTCCTGATATTCGAAAATATCCTGACTGACGTCAAGTTATTCTACATCTGAAATGCCCAATACTGTATGAACAGTAATAAATGAACACAAACTCATTTTAGATTTAAACTTAAAGAAACAAGGTACCAATTAAAGTAGTCTGTCTATCAAGGTGTTTTATTCAGTCTCCTCTCAAACACGACTAGTTAAGCTGACTTTGGAGATGAAAACCAAAACATTCAGAAATTTCTCCCACCTAAAAATAAGTGTTAAAAGCAACATACAGACCAGACACACAGACCTATGAGCTGCACACGGATTACCAATAAATATACAGAAACACCACAATAAAGGACATGGTTCATCGTAAAAGAAAAGAGTCTGATAACTGCTATTAAGACCATTACAAAAATGAAAGTGTGTATTTTTTGCAGGCATGTGCGAGCACATTACAGTGTAATCAAAGCAGAACTTTGCTATTATTATTACTTTATGCAGCATTACAAGGTTACTGAGGTGCAGTGTTTAATAGTCTAGTCTACAGCTTTTCCTGACCGGAGGAATGCTCACCAAACTCACTATGGACCCAGAGCCCCTTCAGCTGCCGGAGCGCGGCAGCATCCCCCACCCACCAAGCGGTTCCCATCCAGAGCATCCCCCCTCCCAGCGAGGGATCCCAACTTTCACGGATACATGCACATCGCTCCTGTCAGCACCTAAACCACGCGAGGCCTGCTCACAGCAGGACTGACCGTCTCGTAAGTCCTCAGACAGCTTTCAGTTTGTCTACTTCATCTTTGGGAGCTTGCTACATCGAAGAGACAACTTCCTTCAACAGCTACGGATTCCCTGCAGCACTAACTCTATCGCCCCAAGAGTCCCGTGCTGCTGCTTCTCCTGCACCCCCCGCACCCCCTCACTGGGAAGAGGTAAATTGCACCGACTAAATCAAAACTGATTCTAGCCTACCAGCGGAGTTTGGTGATCGCTCCTCAATGCCTCTCCCTCCAAATGGAAACACCTTCCCGGTTATTCTTGGTCCTGACTCAGAGAAGCTGATGCTTGAAAGTACCTGAAAGATACCATCAAACGCTTGGCATTTTCAATATTTATCGTAATTTTTCAGCCACGTACAACTGGAAAATAAAAATCTACAGCACCATCTTCTAAAAAAGGCACTTTCTGAGGACTGTCTTGCTTAAAAAAAAAAATAAAAATCACTCCGAGTTTTCAACAGTGGAACTGCTTTGTTTTCAAAGGATGCTATGGTAACTACCCGTGTTAGGCGAGGGGGTACCTCGGACAGGATTCCAAAGGCCGGGGCAGCTGGCATGGAAAGTGGATGGGGTCTCTCCATCAACACCCTTGTTTCTGTAAAACCGATGCTTCGGTATTTTCCTTCGCAAGCCTCTTCCTTGCACCTCCTTCCCCTCTGTATGCACCTTTGCCTACTCAGGGACAACAATTTGGTTTTGGTTTAGTGTTATAAAGATCAGGATTCTCGAGACCCTGCTAGGGAGGTAAAATGTAGGATCCTGTACCCATCTCGTTCATACTTCAACTGCTCAAAGTACAAAATCTTCTACTAGCAGAAAGCATCAATTACCTCAAGCTCTAACCGCTATTTTTTCAGGTTTACAAAAACCAATGAGTGAACTGGCTAAGTGAAGTTTTATTTAAACATGTGCCAAAACAAAAATGATATCCTAATACCCCGTATCCATCTAAAGTACCATCTTTGGGTAGAAGAGAAAGACAGGGATCTTTCCCTCTGACATCCCTACGGAATTTTTCACCTGATCCAATCAACCCACCAGTAGCGGCCACAAACCTCCACAGCACTGAAAGGGACAAGTATCTGCCCGGCGTGACCAGAGACTGAGATGGCCATTTAGAAAGAACGATCTCTGAAAACAGAATTTATAGTTGCAATGTACATAACAATTTGAGCTTTTGATTCCTTGGTTATAAAAGTGCTTTGAGTAAGGGTCTAAACCCTCAGTTCACAAAACTGGGAAAATATCAAAAGAGGACAAGATATGAAGAAAGTGTAAAAAAAAAAAAAAAGGCCTCGAGCTTTTTTAAGTGTAGGCTGAGCTTGGAATTTCACCGGAGTGAACTTCAAGACTAGTAGAAAACCAGTGTTCGTAGCTGGGACTTGTACAGAAGATGACTATCTGGTACCTTATAGAACAGAAACGAAGACGTGAAAATAGTTTAGGACCAATAGCATCTTGAAATAATTTGATTGACAGCTTCCGGAAACCCACTTCACTCCCGAACACCATTTCTATGGCCAAACAAACTTCCAAAAGGATGCCAGAATGAACCCTATAAAAATAACTTTTGGACGCGTTTCACCAGATTACGCACTGAACAGCAATACAGCGATCCTGAGTAAACCGGCCACGGCTGAAGTGCCCTACAAAGAAAGAAAAGCTACTTACAGTGGAGTCAGTCATTCCGTTAGCTGATGTTGCGAGTTTAACGCCTCAACTAGAAAAACCACTCTTACTTCTCTCCCATCGGGGTCTACCAGTCGCCACATGGCAGGTGTGGGCAAGGCTTTCTGCCGCCAGCCCGGGAGCGAGCCGTGCCTCCGCGCTGGCGTCCGCGGGGCGATACCCCACGGCTGCGCCTTGTGCGTGCTCCCGCCACGGAAGCGATTAGTGGCACTTGTTAAGTACAAGTGAGGTCTCGGTGCAGTGGCTTAGGAGATGGGAACCGCTTTTCTAGAGAGGCGTAAAGCCGCGGCCAGTCTGTCTGCAAAGGAAGGAGAACCGTCAGCCTTCGCCCGCCTCCCTCTCTGGGCCACACACAGCCAGCTCCCAGCGAGAGAGGGGACTGGGACCACCACTCCAGATTTCCCCAAACAGCACATAAAATATGAGATTATTTTTTTTTTCTTTTTAAAGGAGAGCAGGTACAAAAATAAAAGAAATCCATATACTCTGAAAATATACTGGAAACTGCCACCACAGATGAGGTACCATTTATCCCGACCCCCCCGCCCCCAAACTGCAAACATCAAAATATATATGTTTTTAAACAAAGGAAGAATATCTGGCTATTTAATCTCAGTTAAAATGACAGCACCCTTTGTTACACTTGATATTTCACACCATTAATTCTCATTTGAAAAAAAAACCCCAAGATATCTAACTAACCTTGATTCCTTGCTTATCTCCTCATTCCTTAGTGCAGTAATTGTCCATCTCCATTTAAATAAATATAGCAGCTACAGCATCATAAATGTGTGGCCCTCACAACGCCAGTAACTTGATATCGTAATACAAATAAGTATCGGCACTTTACGTAGATATTTGCAAAACCAAGAATAGAGATTAAAACTTCCAAATACTCTTCACATGAAAACCAGGTAAAACGCTAGCTCGACACGTAATTTAAGTCACTTTCCCAATGAAGTTTCTTTCATTTATTTTTTGGTGAAAGTAGCAAGCAAGAAAGCTTCTCAAGTCATAGTCGCTGAGCTGGGCAGGGCGAGAAGCACGCGGTGTCTTTGAAAGGAGCGTTAGAAGACTTTTCAAAAAGCAATTCTCATCCAAACGCCAGAAATCCACAAGAAGTCTTTGTAAAATAGTTTCTTTAAAAAAATTCTCCATTTTAAAACAATTTTCTGTAAAAAGCCTAACCCAAGCCTTTTATAAACAGAACTACCGGCTAGAGCGCTTCTGAGAGAAAACCGACAGGTCACAGACCGAGAGAAACATTTGCGACTGCCGCGGGAAGGAACCCTCTCGCCCAAAGCCTGCGGCTCCGCCAGGCTCCCAGCCACGGGAGGACCCACGGGGCGGCAGGGCCCGCGCACCCACACCTCCCGGCGCTGCGGGTGCGCCCCGACACCCTCCGACAGCCCGGGGCTGCCGCGTCCCCCTGCGGCACCCTCCCACCTCCTCCCGGGGCCCCCCAGCCACCAGCCCCCTCTCACGGCTCTTCCCAGCGCAACGCGAACCTCGCAACGGGAGTCCTCTCGCATTACCTGCCTGATAGCGGGAGAGAAAGTCTGCATATACGCTAACTGGTTAGTAAAGCTCTTTGAGACAGTGTTGTGAACGGCACTACGTACATTTCAATGCAATATACAAACGCACAAAATACAGTACTTTGTTTTCTGGCAGAAGAAGTCGGGGAGATTCACGCCTCTTGAAGCAAAACGGGCTCAGATTTTAGGCTCAAAATACAGTATATTGGCAAACAGCGGATTTCATGAGAATGACAGGAGATAAGCTACTTATACCAACCCACTGGTTTTCATGTGGAGAGCAGGCGGAGTTCAGAAGGGCTGGGATAACAGCAATGCCCATACAAACGATCTGCAGTATATATACTATGAACCAGTGCAAATAAAAACAGTCAAAAATGCAGTTCACGAGTTTACAAAGTGCAAAACTCCCCAGTCCCCTCACTGAATAAATGCTCGTCTCTGACATCTTAAATATTGTTTTACCTTTAAAGTGGAATGAAAGAGTCCCGTTAATTTGTTTCACATTTCAGTGATTTAACATGTTAGAACTATCCCAGCCCTCTTTATTTGCAAAGTGAAATGAAGTTACCAAGAACTTAATTTTAAAAGGAAAGTCATTATCAAAGAGGAAAAAAGCCTAAAAACTTTTATTAATTCCACACATTTTACTGATGTCAAATAGATTTAACTAAGCATGTAAAAACTTAGATCTTAATAAAAAACTCTTTCCATTTAATTCAAATATCCTCCGCATTTCAAAGCCAAAAATACGGCCGGTTCCTTTGTTAAATCAAAATACTGCAGTGACAAGTAAAGCTTGCAGAATTCTAGAAGCATTTTTGTTATTTTTTGATTTAAAAAAGGAAAATTCAAGATTCCTTCTGACTATAAAACTTTCCTTTCAAAATTAAGGCTTTTACTTTGTCCTTTTAAAATCATGGAGGTGTCCATTCTTCCACAGTTAGTGGTACAAACACTGCTTTAGTACAGCTCAATGGACACAGTTTTTCCTCTAGAACGCTTATTGCACTAAAAGATAGCAAAACAAGTTGTCAGTTTTTTAAAAATAAACACGGTTACATTTCTAAAAAATAAAAGTTGATGTTGACCATATGTTCTGTAATAATTAAATTAAAGCATTATTATTACTCTAATAAATATAAAAGAAACAAAAGGAAGCTAAACTTCTAAAACACATACATATGAAATCACATTAAGGTGTGAGAGGCAGCAAGTAAACTAGCATTTTTCTTTTTTCCAAAAAGACCTTAGCTCTAAAGTTTCAGTTGTGGTGGTTGCTATGTGTAATCCCATAAAACTTGGGACATCTGATCTCACGTGAAGCTTCAGCGTATTTGACTTGCCAGATAGAAAAATAATTGAAACTTCTGGACTAGGTAAAACAGCAGCTTTAGTAAATTCACCAGGGAGCGAGAAGTTTGGATCACTACTGCCTGCACGGAATACCACCGCCTTCTTGGTTTGCTTTGTCAAAGGGAACTATTGGAGCTGAGAACTCCAAAGCTGTGAAGAAAGACACAAAGGCAGCAGTTGGCTAAATTACGTTCAAATTATTGGATTAGTGTGCAAAACATCTTCCCCCCCTCAATTTTTTCTAGCTAGTGCTGTACATTCAAATGTACTCGGATATGTTCACATTTGAATGCTTGATGGCAATATTGAGAGAAAGACTCTTCAATGCAGTGGGGTATAAAGTTGTTTTTTTTTTTTTTGCACACTTCTGTCCCCCAAACAATCACTGTGATTGTTCCTAGAAAGGTGGTTTGCTTTTTTTTTTTAATTACACCATTGATTTTTTTATTATTATTATTTTTTTTTGCAAAGATAGTTGTGCTGCCGAGCAACTTGAGGTAAAGGCATAAGAGGGTTAAACTACGAGAAATAAAAAAAAAAAAAATAAAAAATGATGGCGGTGCTTCCTACAGGAGACCGCGCCAAAAAAGCAGTTGGCTGGTTTCATATTGCATAATAGTGCTGTGTTCCTCGATGAAGTAAACAATCTTCCTTGTGTCAATTTAAGGGTTAGCCTCTCTCCCCTGCACAGGGTCGCCTTCAGCATGATCGGAGGCACACCCCATAAACCAACCCCACTGGAAACATACATTGTATGTGGCTTAATTTTTCAGTTCTTCCTTTCAGTGAGTATGCTCCCGTTTTATTGACTTAAGCGAAGTACATCGTGCGTAAGGTGTCTTGGTGAATTTGTACAGCCTTCGCGAGGGCCTGTGGATCTCTCCCATTGCTTTGTCCTGAAACATGGCTTCCTTCAGCACTGCGAGAAATCAAGAAAGAGACGAGCAGGGCTGAGAATCATATGAATTCGGATCAAAAAGCCGCCTTTGCCGCTCTTCAACGTTTAGGAGAGCAACACAACACTAGTAATAGAACTGGATACCGAGAAAAACCTACTCGTCTATTCACCCAGCAACCTCAAGGCTTTTGACAAATCCCTTTGCCTTAGCTGCTCAGTTTGCTCATCTAAAAATACGCCCGTTACAAATACACTGATGGCCTGGAGGCTATAAAATACTTCCGACATACAAAGCAGAGTTAGGTAAGTGGAAGGCACTTAACATTTGCTTCATTCACGACTACTCTAAGAAAAATACTAAATGCGTGGCTTGATTCCCTCAGACCACGACAAAGTAAGAACAGAACACTTTATTAAACTGAACTTAATTCTTTTAATCTGAGTGCTATTCAGTAGCATCCACCAACCCACTTTTGTCTGATACTGAGCAGCAGCTGTCAGGAATGATCATCTTAAGACTAGTCCCAGAGGTAACAAAAATTAACTGCAAAAGGAGCAGTAATTATCTATCAGCAGGTGGCTCTACGCCTGACAGTGGAGCAGAGCACAATGAGGACAACAACTTAAGCACACGTTTTCATTTACCTGTCATGTTCTTTGTCCACAAGATGGTATCGTGCTCTGAATGCTACCAGGTGAGCATAATACGCTGGTGCGGGTATAGAAACCGATCGTGTACAGCGCACATACGTGTGGCAGAGCTGGTAAGTCAGCAGCTGAAGTTCATCTGCAGTAAAACAGTTATCATCCCACAAAACATGATAGTGTGAGGGACGGCTGGTACCCTAAGAAGAAGGGAACATCAATTCACTTCGTTGGCTTTTCCATACAATCAAGTCACATTGTTAAGTTCAGAAAGGGCCAGACTATCTAGTCTGAACTCCTACGTAACAGCAGCCAAAGAAAATTCAGCCTTATGTCAGCCCTAAATGTATTTAAAGCTGAATAAGAAGCCCAACATTTACATGATTATATTACTCTAATTATTCTTGCTTGGAAAAAAATCCACATGCCTTCTAGATAATGCTCAACGATCAAAACCTGCTCCCAATATGACTAAACCATGATTACACCACCTCTTAACTAACTTCAATTAAAACCATTTCTCACCAAGACACATTTCCCAGAGAAACAACTGCTGCTTTTAACTCTTCCCAATTCCTTCGCACCCTAACAAAGTATGAACACTAGAACGGCTCCAGTGTTTTGAAGTCACCTATAGAGTTCTACACAAAACCACACACTTCCTTACTTCCACATAACGTCGTCTTTCCTACAGGTTGAAGACCTGCACTGCTCTTTGGCACGATGCTCAATCAGATTTTCACACGTCGCTCGTGCCAAGGTTCCCCCCAGACACACGCTTTCACCATCAGGACTTTAACATGTCCTTAGAGACCATTAGCAAGTACTGAACACAGTTCTCAGGAACTCTTACAAGTTCTCAACGAAATGACTGACTTGCACTTACTGCGAAAGACACTATTTTGGAGCGAACACTCCTCTTCCCTCCTGCTTCCCTCCCTCCTCCCCCTCCCAAAGGTGCAATACACTGGGGTTCTTATAGTGTAACTGAATTAGGTCAATAGTTGTGTTTTAGCCAGGCTAGAAGTCTCTCTTTTTTTAAAAAAAATAAAATATATATACAGCATATCAATTTAGTTGAGACTTTTGTGGCTTGCTATATTGAAACCAAGGAGCTACAACTACATCTGGCATTTCCACTTCAGCTTATACCGATAGGATTTTTTTTTCCAAGGGGCCAAAAACCAGCTTGCCCAGACCCAGCACAAAGATAAACATGCACGTGGAGAAATGCAGCAGCAGTTTTGAACTCCTGAATAAAAAACATTGCAATGATTCAAAACTGGAAATGAGAACATGCCCACTCAACCGACACAAAACCAACGACGTGGTCAGACTCACATGATAAAAATTTAAAAAGTTAAGTTTTTTTCCATTTTTTAAGCAATATCCTGATACAATTTTTGTCACTAATTTGACTGTCCGCTGTATTGCTGGCAATACCACCACATTGTTGGATTTAATTTCCACAGCCTGTCTAAACGCACTAGTCTGCATTTAGTCAGCAAATAATCAAACATCACCTTCAATCTTTCAAACTGTTTACATTTGAAAACTTGATTCAATTTAAATTTCATTGTGGCTATAAGTCATAAAAGTAGCAAGTTTGATTTTCAGAAATAATAAAGGTACCTCTTTAAAATAAACTTTAAAAAGCACCACTTACCACCAGTGCAAGTTTTAAAGGTGTAGCAGACACCACCTCTTAAGCAAATAATACTGTTAGTCCCACAGTAATGTCATTTAGCTCAGTTTTATCTGAGATATGACATTTCCCCACTAAACAACTGTTTGCAAACACAAGTGTCACAAAAGGGAGAAAAACAACATGTTCTAAATTCACATTTACTTACAAAGAAACAATTGTACCTGTATTCCAGCATGGCTACAGAGGTAAAAATCGAACTCATACGGGTGTGTAATGTCTGTATCTACAGTTGTTCCAGCTGGAATATTGCCACTTCGTCCAACCTAGAGAAAAGTTTTTGTTAAGAAGTGCAGGTAACAACTGTTTCTATATCTCAACTGTAATTAAAAATACAAGTTTCTATTCAACACATGCAAGGGTTCAGCTAACAAACTGCCTCAGAACTGTTAGGAAGGTGTCGATGGCACAGCCTGGGACGTTTGGCATGGACGCTGTATGGCGCTCTACCATCTCAACACAGAACACTGCACCTACAGCACGTTAGAACTTTCAATCTCAAAAAGACAGAAGAGCTGCACATACATTGTCATTTAGAATTGTCAGCTTGAGTTTGGGTCGACTCACTCTGAAGAACCGAAAAGTTAAGGGTTCCATCATTTTGTATTTTCTTCTATTACAACTGCTGTAGACTCGGTCCTAGTTAGTTACGTGAATATTAGCGACAGTTCACTGACAAAGACTAGTCAAAGACTGATGGGGATACTATTTTTTTTTTTTAAACATAATTCAGGATAATGATTTTTTTCAATTTAGGGCCACATTTTGTGCTTATCAATTCAACATCATCCCTGAATGCAAAGACAATCAGATTGACAGAGAATTCCCATGCTAATATTTTCTCCAGCAGTGTAAGTGCTTGACATCACGCTTTTCACATAAAGCTACTATGCGAGAGGGCAACAATTACCCTTTCTGTTCTGTCAGCACAGAACAATCGTGTATGATGTCGCTTCTGCACCACAATATAGGTTATTCCAGGCTGGTAATCTTTCTCCAAACTGATGCAGGCTTCTCTAATGGCTAGCAGTTCATAATACAAAACCTACAAGCACAAGAACAGAATAGTTTAGGTTTTCCTTCCATTGTATTCTACACGACACCTAATAAATGGTTTGTAGTTAACACTAAGTGCAACTTTGCCACTCAATTAGTAATCTTAGGAAGTACTTTGAAATATATTGTTTCCCAAGTTCTAAAACCTCTCCTTCCCAGACAGGAAAGAAGTTGCAACTTTTCTTACGCAACATGCTTAAGAAATTCTCTCCTTTAAAGTCTCAATTATTTTGTGGTATCTTGGTGTAAATGTAAGCAACTCCAACAGTACAGCTATTCAAATACAGGAACTGGAGTTGTTCTTTAGTAACACAGTCCTTCAAGAAACCCACAAACGAACCAACCTGTCGAAACTGTCCTTCAGAGACCCCGTCCCTATAGAAGATGATACGTGTGGGCTTGAACCGCGTTGACTTGTAGAACTGGATGAGCAGCTCTCTCACCATGGAGGCTAGATCTTGTATGATCTCCTGCCGGGGTCGCTGAACTCTCACCGTGGCACAGTACCGGCTTGGATGAGCATCCATACTACCTACAACCTTCAGGGGAAAATTACATCAGCAAAGGCTTCAAGATCAAATCTATACAAAAAAGCCTAAAAGAGAAAAAAAAGCCAAGAAGAGCAATTTTCCAAGTAAAAGATGCTTACATTAAAACAACCACCACAGTAACATTTTTAACTGGAATTTGTAGTAGGTACAGGTTTAACACCTTTGAAAAGAGGTGTAAAACTTGCCCTCCAAACACTCTGAAACGCATCTGCAGAATTGGGAGCCTTTCCCTCTGCTGACAGTACACTAATGTATATTCTTATAATCCAGACACAGACTTTTTCTCTCACCTTTTACACGGAGAAACACTTCCGTTTACCTTAGTTACTTTAAACAAGAACGCAGTTTCTGTAACTGCAATCAATGACTAGTAAAATACCAAGGGGACAAAACAGAAGGGACTGATGAAGCACCCAACCACCACCTTGATCTCCTGGACTGTACCAACACAAAAGGTAAGAAGGATCAAAAACATTCCTGCCAAACCAGGCCTTTAATTACCTTTTTCTCCTTTAAAACTACAAAAATTTTATTAACTAACATCACAAAGCTGCATTATTTCCTTTGGAATATTTTTGCAGAAATATATTATTTAATATGACTACCATTTTACCTTGATTTAAAAATTAAAAAACTAAAAAAAACAGTCTGAAGTATCAAGCAGTGTTTTTCTTTTAAAGGCACGATTTTACCAACACTGGATATGGGTACAAAGAACTAGCAGAAGCCCTGAAAGATATTTGACATAGACATAGTCCACGAGTTGCATTTACTATTCTAACATTTCCCTAAGATGAAAAGACAATGCTGATTTAATAAAACTTACAGCAGCGATGGAGGGCTTCTTTCCATCTCCAGCAGGAGGGTGAGTGACATCAGCTCCCAAAAAGATCACTGGCTGCTGGAACACAGAAGGTCTTCAAAAAGAAAAAAGTGCTAAGTCACACTTGTAGATGAACAGTTGGCCCAAGGTCATTGCTCAATATAGGGGTTTGTTTCTATTTCAGCTGAGCTGCACAGAGCAGCTTTCTTATCAGGTACTCTGGCCAAAACCAGACAATGCACTCTTTGTGCACAAGATGTGAAATCGAAATCACCATAGCAGTTGTTCCAAAACACACAGCCGTTAAACTGTGGCATAGTTCTAGTGGAGAAAAAGCACAGAGCTACACCTGAAGGGTACAGACAGTTTCTTACAAGAACTATCACTCCACAGGCTGATTACACTCGTGCTTGGAGGTCACCTAAGCACCGCTTTGGTACTGCACCAGCCACGCAACAAATGGCCGGGTGCTGTACCGCACAGGTCATTCTGGCTTACAGGATTTAAGCAGCAGGATGGTCTCCCAGTGCCTTCAAATATTCTTCCACGCACCATTGTTTCACTTTTAAACTTTGATTCCAAGCTCTCAGGAAGACTCAGGAAAGACTTCCTAAGCTTTGCACTCCAAAAGTTTTCCTGGCCTTCTACCTTGCATTATGCGTATTTCCAACTGAAAGAACAGACACACTCTAGTAAAGGTTACAGTGAACCAGAATTTGACTCAGAATTTCGGTCTTTCATGACCGAAAGACTTGTGCTTCTCCAGAAAGATGGGAGCGCACGTGGGCTGGACTTGTCAAACCTTCTCAGTGAAGGCATCAAAGCAATTGGAACACACGCACAAACAGAGCATAGAGACCAGCCAACAAAGAACAAGCGTGAGCTGAATTACCCAGCCCATGAAAGTGAGAGAAGTATGATGCCTCCGGTATTCCTCTACCCGTATTAACAGCACATTGATAGGTTAACCAAGAATGACATTCTTCTGTGATGCGTGCTCCTAAACCTGCAGAAAAATTCTGATTATATTAATATTTCAAAATCTCTAGGTCTGTACTTTCTCTTCAAATTTCTGATACTGATGAAACATTTGGAAAGAACCTTGGCTCAAGACCTAACTCACAGGCCAACTACCACTCAGAGCCAACGCTAGAAGAAATTTAATTCTACCTCAAATATCATGTACTATTACCAGAAGAATATTTCAACTTAAAACTTGGCCGCATTTAAATTTTGGGTGCTGAGTATCACACCTAACCACATCTGTTAAAACAAAACCCAAATCAGTCTCCACAAAGATTCTTACCGTTGATGAGGTACAAGGATGTTGTTGATTCCTCCTAGTTTAACATTAATCTTCAGGCACAGGTTTGATAGGGTCTGTGGAGATGTTTTAATGACATTCTTGACTTGAACACACTGCGTGGCCATTCCCAACAGCGTATCTCCCACACGCTTCACCTCCGCTGAGAAGCAAATATTAGGATACAACATTTGAAATTATTAGTATATTTTGATCTTAGCTTAAGTCACAATAATTTAAATGTACATACTCTGTAAAATAACTTCCAACTTATCTGCATTCTCAGATCTACTTCCAATTCATTTTAACTTCAGGCAAAACATTGGTTTCTAATATCTAAAAATGGTCCTGAAGAATTTTTTAATATATGCTGGGCAGCAAATTTCTCAGAACAATACTTGACCAAACAGGTAAAGACAGCGGCATTCCCTCACCATACACCGGTGTTTTCCCTGGCAGGATGACAATGATGAGCTGAAGCCCTGAATAGGTGTTCTTGAGGTGCCGAAACATGGGCTCCACACTGTCTGCACCCTGGGCGTATTTACAGAAACAGGGCTGGCCTTGGATCGGCATCCCTGCATCTTTGGAGATCTTGCGCAGCTGATCTGTAAAACCCCTAAAAATGAGAAGGTTTTTTGAATTTTCACAGTAGCAACAGTACACAGCAACCAAAGCAGGGGGGGACTGAAGAACTGTTACTCAAATGAAGATGATTCCAAATAGCTTTTAAAGCAGCATTTAAAAAATGTTCACAATGTGGAGGCTGTACAGCTTTGAAACACATAGGCCAAAATGGAAATAAAACCCAACAAACAAGTTTAGACACCTTTCGTACTTCATTCAAAGTGCTGGAAGCAACTATACGCAAAGCAGCAATGTCACAGGACCAAAACCCCGGAGCGTACCTAGGTATAGTGCTCTGACTGTAGCTTCAGCAAGGAAGGAAAACAGCTTGGATTCCCTCCCTAACATCTTAGATAATTAAAACCAGGTCAAACACTCATTAGAAGTCCTATGTTCGTGTTTTCACTAAGACGGTATGATTAAGAGAACAGCCCAAAGCCTGAACCATGACATGCCTTACTTCAGTATTTCTTCTCTGCATTGTCTCTGTGTTGCAAAGCAAGCTATCGCCCACATTTTGATCTCAACACCAGTGTGAAACTGCTTCCCTCGCATGTCCCATACTCCATGGCTCGGCGTTGCCACTGTTCGATTCTGTGAAAACAAAACCACCACAGATATTCAAGCAAAAGCAAAAGCCTATGCTATTTACAGTTTCAAGACATCTAAACAAAGTTTACCATTCAAACTCTGATCCCTGTATTGCACAATGCAACCGAACTGACTGCAACAGTCAACATGCGTAAAAAAAATCACTCTTCAAAAGAGAAACAAAAGAAAAAGCAAAAACCTCACCCGTCCTCCATACTGCAACATTGGAGCGGGGAGCACACGCCCCGTCACATGCGCCATCTCATCCCGGACTTTGAATTGGAACTCTTGAACAAATGGATCTGCATCATAATTTGCACTTCTCACCTGGATGAAGAGTTTTTCATATTACAGAAGTATCTAATCATAAGTCATATAACAAACAAAAGACCATCAGGAATGCTGCAGAAGCGTTCTACAACAATTGCCTTTGTCATTGAAAAAGGCTCAGATTTAACTGCTCAACACTATCAACCTATCCCCAGTGAAAACAATTAATACCATGAGATATATTGACCGAGACTTCTTTGTTCCCTTATTACTCATATGTAGTATGCTTATTTAAAAGCATTTTATTTACTCACAGGATAGATCAAAAAGCATTCTCCTTTAGAGACAAGCACACGCAAGATTAAACAAATGAATTCTTTTTATCACTGCACATGTCTTCTGTATTTTCCAGATCAGCCTTATTTTAATTTAAATTTTTTTGCTAAATTGTCAGCTCAAAACCCAGACAATTTCAAATAAGAGCTATATGTTTATAAAAGTATGCAACTAAAAATATTCAAGTTTTACAATATTTCAAGTCAGAAAAAACACTGATGTTTAGAGAGTCTGGATTCAGCAGCAAGAAAAGATATTGGAGTTATGGGGTGAAAACATTTAGTGTGTACTAAGGAAAGCAGTCAAACATCTCAAGTACAAGACTGAGGTCCAGGAGACCTAGAATCACTCTTCTACCCCGTTATAGATTCCTTGCATGATTCTGGACAAATCAAGTTGTTCCAGTTTGTTTTCAGTGTCTATTAAAATTAACTAGTGTTAGAGTGATGCTACCATCTTCAAACTGCTAACAGAACAAAATGGGAAATTTTCAAGACCCAAGTCTTCAGAGTCTAGTTCAGGATTTTAAACGTATTCAGCACTGCTACAAATATAAGCATCCTATAATAACCAAGAAAAGCATGGTGTTCAAATATCAACAGGAATCAAGGAAGAGTACCTAGAACAACATCTTATTTTCATACGTTTGGGTATTAAAACCCAAGTCCATTTCACAAATTTGTTTAAAAACTCCGAGGGCCCCACGCAGCAAAACCCTGAGCTATCAGTCCTGAGTAGTTCCAACACCTACTTGGAAGTAATTGTAAAGATTAGAACACAAGAGCCGATACTGCTGAGAGCTGGACTCATGCTATTATTGCAAGCTACTTTAAATACATCCTACTAAAAAAGTAGTTAAAAACTATTACATTAAGGGGCTAGAAGGAAGGAATGAAAAGGATAGGTTGGTCGTATGAGAAGTTTTTGCATTAATGTCATCTAGTCCCGTGTCATTTAGTGAGTAGTATCACACCGAACAGAAATTAAAGAACTAACCAATCTGCTTATTTCCTCCTGCCGATCTGGAGCAGATCTCGCTGTGGCCTTTATCATGGTCGACGTCTGATTGTCTGTTAGCTTCTTGATACACCGCTGGCCAGCTACAATATTACACACCTGAGAGGAAAATCAGATGTGTCAATACACAATAGCAGCACTTAGAAACAGATCCCAACATACACGCACACACAACACTACGCCTTCGCTACAAAACACACCCCCAATGGGTTTAAGCAACTGCATACTTTCTCACAGTTCTAAACTTTAAGGCTCTTTTTTAAATTTGGATAGCCTTTAGTGAAATAAAAGAATAACGAACGTGTAAAGACAAACATGCTTGTCCTGCAAAGCGCACTACTTAATGTTTTGCAAAATGCTACAGTCTACCAATAAGAAGCTGATTTATCATCAGAACAAGTTCATTACTTCTAAAGGCAGGTAGGTGTGTTTCTGTTCTTGTCCCACTTGTAGGCAAGGAAGATGAGGGTATTTCAGCTGGAGGTTGTATTTCTCTCTGAAATACTGTGCTACTGTTCTCTCTACGGTCTGGCCATTTTCTAACTGCAAAGGAAAGCTGAAAAGACATACATTTCAAGAAAATGTACAGAAATATTGGCTGGCAAGTATCAACATCCCCCAAATTGATAAAATGGTAGGCCCCGTTACACATTCAGTGTTAAGCTATCGTGCACTTTACACTGTGACAAAAAGCATCTTACGTTTGATGACTTGCCGGCCTTCTTGTTACATTACAAACACGGTATTTCCTTCTCATCGTTCCACAGTGAGTCACTTCTACCTTTAGACCTGCACAAAACCACCAAAAAACCTGATGTCATAACTACACAAGAGTTTGCATGGGAGACACGAGGTTTCATAGAATAGAACATGTTCTAATCCAACAGTTTTGATGGTGAATGGCAAACAGCACAGCATAAGAAATTATCATGAAAGCAAAATGTTTAGAGAATAATAATTTGATTTCTGACTAATTAGGTATTATCCTCAAAACCAAATCACAATGTGTAATATTTAATGTTCAATGTCATCTAAATTTCTTGTAGCAGTTTCATTTAACAGGCACGTGACTAATCTCAGACAGACGGCTCTCTTCTCCATATTCTTTTGTTCTCATTCTCACTGCTGTATTCTTCTTAAAACCAGCAGTTCCAATATAATTGAAATTAAAAAGAAAAACCAAATTTCTACCTTATTGTTCATTTCCCCTCCCCAGCTTTGTGTCCACATTCAGCCTGTAGTTTTCTTCAATTTCACTGACCAAATTTAACTTTAGATTTTGAGCAGCTGAAGACCTCGCCTAAGCACCCAGCCTACACACCAGAGGCTCACCAGCCTTGACTCTCTACCCACAATAATGACGACAACAACAATAACAGCTTCAAGAGGCTTTCAGAGGCTATTTCTATTAACTGCCTGCACTGTCTGTACACAGAGAGTAGACTCAACATCTGCTGGAAGTACTCAGCTTATTATACAAGTGCTGCATAGCTCCGGCACACTGTTTTGTCTTTCCCCAGCCCCACAGAAGAAAAAGCAGCTGAAAACAGAGCCTCACTACCCAAAGGATTCAAGTAAAGGCTTGAGTAACGGATTCAAGTAAAGCCTATGAGTAAAGGCTTTTGTGAAAGCAGTTGGATGACTTGTCCTGTTGAGGCTCGTGTGGATTGAGGATCACAGATTGAATACCCCACATCAAATCAGGTCCTGAAGTACCAGATAGCGTGTCTAGTTTACCAGGGACACAGACATCCCAAAGAAACATCAACTGTACTTCACTGATTCCTGACACCACCAATTGCAACATTTACATCAGTATTATGTAGAGGATGGCATAATCAAAAATAAACCACCACTGACCTGATATAGCATTAAGAGAAAATGCAAAAAAGAAACCACGAAGCGCTGTGGCTGAGCAGAAAAGGTTGTGAATACAGAGATACCTGGAACCCATTCACTGCTTTGTCATTAATCTGCTGTGACACCACAGAAGGCACTACCCTCCCACAGGGCTGCTCACAGACTGTCAATTCTTCAGCACAAGGTTTGTTTCACTATATGTGATCACATCTTGGCTGCAGTTCCCAGATACTACAGTAGTAAAACCAAATATTGACAGCAAAGGTAACCTTTCAGTATTTTCTGACGATGGTAACGCTGTCTGCAGCACCCAAGACCAGCAGCTTCTCACCCTCCAGTTACCCATCCTCCAGAATCAAGACGGATAGGTAGATGTAAAAGGGAGGCATGTTAATACTATTACAAACTAATTCCTTTTTGTTCACTAATGACTACTCTATGAACACATCAGTTTATGAGTATAGTTCAAATGTAATTTTTTGCTGCCCAGTATTTCAATAGAGCCTAATCTTGTGTCAAGTAACATTAACGTTTAAGAGCAGAGCTTTGAAGAGCCGAGCTCATTCAAGGCTTCTCCCTCTGCACATTACACTGGAATGAAAGGATATGGGACAATGCAAAGCAAAGCAGCATATATGGAGTGAAACTACCCAAACCAGCAGCTTATGCAATTCCTTTGGAATGGAATTTGGCCTTCAGCTGCAAGTTAGCAAGTGGTACTTGTTTTTCCATAAGGCAATCAGTTATTAGAAGTCACTGCAACAGCATACTTTCAAAGAATCAATGGTGTTAGCTTTGAAATCAATTTTCACTTTGCCTCAGCATCTAAACAGCAGGAGACCTACAGCACAGTGCCACTATAGCCCCAGTGACCCCTGCTTATGAAAGGTTAGCCATCCAGCAAGGCAACCTCTATCCAGGCAACAAACCACACCTTTTTCCCCTCTTTAAGCCACTGGGAACCCACCTCATTTTTCATCTTTCATTTCTGTAGATCTGCACGATCTCCTTCGGGACTAGAACTACAAACAGGGCATACTGCAATTCTCTCAGCAGCTCCAGGGCCCTTCCAACACATGCTAACCAGGAGGTTTCCAGTTAAAATGAGTCCCTTAGAATTAGCTTGATTGTCTTACAAGGGACAGAACAGACACATTTCTACTCACCCTTTATCTCTTTGGTGAATTTTACCCGATGAGAATCAGTCAGAGGTCTTGGTTGTTCATCAATATTATGAATGTCAAGAACTTCACACATAAATTGAATTACAGGTTGTGCTTTGTAGAAGGCAGTGGCAGAAACTGAAAAGAGCAAAGTGTAAAAAAAAAAAAAAACAACCTCAAGTCAGAATGTTGTGAAGCAGTACATAAATGAACAGTTTTTAAAATTCCACGTAACCCTCAACCAAGTGCAGTGCAGCACACATTTTAAAAACAGATTAGCAAGCCTTGCAACAACTAAGTATACAAAAGCAGTGTAGGGCCCACAGTGACACATCAGTCTCCAGCACAGTCATCCTGCAACTACTTTGCATTTCAGGGTTTTGAAAAGGTTTTTCCCCAGAGAACACTTATTTCTAGAGAGCTGCAACATCCCAGAGAGACATTTTCTTTTGACTCTGTATGGAGCTGCAAGCAGAGACAGTATTAATATCTCCCTACTGAAGAGTTTTTAACATGAAAAACTAAGATCATTCAAAATGCAATATAATTTTGTTAATGATATGATCTGCTCAATTACTGAAACACTATTTGGTAGAAATACGAGCACTATTTTGACTATACACAAATTATGTTAGTGTAGTGGTGAGTGCAACCCTCGATCTACTCAAATCTCTCACTCGCCCTGCATGCTAATGACACAATCACATTAAGTGACAATATACTGTTTTTAAACAGGACAGTTGACTCACTCCATGGAAGGAAAACCACAAACAGTCTGCTTGACAAAGTTATAAGCAATTTAAATGTACCTTTTGTTAAGAAGGCACTAGATGTACCTCAAACAAGCAAACTACTCCATACATTTAAAACTTTAATAGCAACAACAGAAAAGAAATATTTGACAAGCGTTTTATTAGCTTTCCAGACTTCACATACCAAACCCACCACATCTCTGTGCTAATACAATTAAACATTCTTCAGACATGCGTCACTTTAGCAGGCTGCCAACTTCACATGACGCACTCGGGCCAACACCTCCGGATGCCGATGACTGAATGAACGCAGAGAGCTGACACCCCCCGCCACCGGCAGCGCGGTTTGTCTCCCACAGCAACACAAGCGACAGCGAGAAACAGACTTTGCAGAGAACCTCGTACAAGTTAAACAACTAAACCAAAATCGAGCCATGGGATTTGAATGTAATCTTCCCAGCCTCAAACCACAACATAAAGTGATTGTCCCGTAAACTGTAGCTTACAAAGTTCTTCAGTTTCTCGCTCACAGAAAGGACCGAAACATTTCTACTGCAAGAGTCACCACTATGCTTTCTAATGCTGATAAGAAAAACGTGCTTCTCCGAAAGTAATCGTGCAGTACATCAAACTGGTGTAAATTAACACTCTTGTCCTACCTGAATTGTAGTTATCTCAGTACCTAGCACATAAATACCAGTATTGGTTATTTCTCAGACTGGTAAGATTTTTACATCTGTTTTTCAAACCATAGCTACACCACAGCCACTGTTTGAAAGACAATTTTACAAGAACAAACCCATCTGAAGTCACATAAGCAGCATCCACAATTTAGGTAAACCAGAACATGCAGACTTGCAAATTTTCACCATGAAAGCTCAGTATCACCCACAACATTTACTATGCTCCTCAACGCATGCTAAGCACAACCTGACTGGGAGCGCTTAACCTAGTGCAAAAGAGACAGACTATTTACCTTGGTTTTATAAAGCATTTCAAACAGACATTGAGAACAGAATGTGAATTAGAAAAACTTTAGGCAGCACCTGCATCTCAAACACCACATTTTTCAATAGGGGTTTAACAACTAAATAGACTCCGAGCGCTTATGGCACCAAGGAGTCTGACACATGCACCAGTTGATCTCAGACGCATTCAGCTGGGACTTCATAAAGTGGTGCAAAGCAGATCTGACTTTGCATAAGAAAGGCCATCTCAATTAGCCCTATTCACAAAAGTGTTTGTGATATATTTTACAGAGTTTTCTGGGAGTACTGAACAACACCTACTGTGGACAGCTGCACGGAGACACATCTGAAGCAATTTGCTTGGATTACTGTGGATGTACCAATACAGAAAGTTAGGTAGGAAAACAAGCTATGCTAGGCTTTTCCTTCCTCTACAGGAACTTTTTTTTTCCCCCAATATGGCAGATAAATTTCAGCCATTTCTAGGTAGCTTTTGCTGTATAGGTCTGGTCTGAACTGGCTGAACAGGAAGCCAATGTATGTATATGTACACTTCATTGTTCCAATCTCCCTCTACCGTTATCATTACAGCTTCTGCAGTAGGCTGACTTGACAGGAAACGTTGTGTTTCACAAGGATGTTACAAGAGACAACTACGAAATCTTCAAACTGAGCAACGAGACAGGTGTTTTTCAGGTGAAAACCCCTTGTCTATAAAGCAGTTAAACTTTGAAAGTTTTCTTATTCTGACATAAATCCTAGCAAAATACCCCGAGCTACTTTAACTCTTTATTATTTACAATATAAATTAAGAAATCAGCGTACAAGATGGCTTCTGTTTACTAATCACTCTGCACAGAGGGGACCAAAAGTTACCACCACACAGAAATGTGGTACCACCAACTCAAGCATGTGACAGTAAAATGACCAAAAGGCAAGGTCATTGTTATTCTCAGAGGCATCTTTGTTATCAGCTCTATTCTTAACCCTGAATCCAAACATCCCAACTCACCATCAATATTGAGCATCATCTTCCACATGGCAGGCCGAACAGACTGATGGAATCCAAACCAGACCTCCCTACCCCCCCCCAGGGGGTGATCGTAGCCTTCTGGAGCTGAGAAAAAGGAGCGGCCCACGGGGGTGTACCTAGTGAAAAGGACGACCACACAGTTATGCTGTTGCTTTCCAAATAAAAAAACTCTGTAATGAAAGATTATAACACGCAGCATTTTTTTTTTTTTTTTAATTTTGTGCACCAGGAATCTTTGCCTAGAACCAAGTTTAAACTCTTGGAATCCTGCCATTCCCATTGCAGTGTTTTTAAACGTAGACAAAAGATTTACTAGTTTTAGCAATGCACAACCACTTTCAATTTTTACAACAAATCAAGAACTAAGTTAACTTACCCTTCCTGATATTCCACTTCAAGAAAATATAACCTCCACCACAGCAGATTCTGTGCAATAGCACTGTATATACTGGGCTGACCCTCAATTATCACTTGGCATGTTTTACTAGGGAACATTTGAATACAACATACACCGAGAGAAGTAATAACTATGGTGGAAACAAAGAACTAGAGAAACTAATGTGTGTCTCAGGTAGGAAACAGCTGCTCACGAACCTCCACGCCTCCTCCCATCTGTGATGGACAGACATTACTACAGAGGTTAACATCTTTCATGTTTCCCTGGGAACCAGGGTCACTCGGGAGCACTGGCTTCCATAAAACCACAAGTTATTTTTTTTTTTTTAAGAGTAATGAAAAACATCAGTGCAAAGCCATACGACTGTCTAAAGCCAGCAATCAGACTTTAAAAGTAACTTTCAATGACCAAATAAAGCAAAATTAATTGAGCCTTCTCTAATGCTTCAGGGTTCTGAATAAACAACAACAGACTTTGATAGGACAGGTATCTGGTCTCCACTGTGTATTTAAAACACGAGAAGCATGCACCAGTGATGGGTTGGTATATCAATGAATTAAAAAGACTCGTGCTTTTAGACAGTCACCGCCATCAAGCACACGACACTTGGCTCAACTTGAGCAGAAAACATGAAAGCAGTGCTACAGCATCCTATAATCTCTCAGTATTTCAATTAAGGTCTATTATAAGTGTCTCCTGTTTCTTGATCTTTTCAAACAAATACATCACCTGCTCCAGAGTTTAAATGCCTACAGAAATACACACTTCCACAAAATTAGCACCAATGTCCCCAGCTCAGCTAACCAGCTGTGCTGCACAAGGGGAACAATCAGTTTTTCTTTTCACCTGGGAAGAAACAGGGGTGAAGGTCTCCCAGTGGGGACATTTCGGGGAAAGAGAGACTGCAGGAAGACAGTGAACCTACTTCATGGAGGGTAGGTGTCGTAGCACCACATCGACAGCATGAACAGGGTTAGTGCTGATAGGTTTGTCTAGCTCCAGAGGCTCAGGCAAGGTTCTTCCTGTCAAAACTTCATGCAGCAAGTGCCAGCTCACCCGAGAAACAAACTTTATTGACACTTTGAAGGGACGATCTTTTCCACCTTCTCCCGGTAATGTCACATCCAAATCCACCTGGGTGGGGGAGGAAAAAAAAAATAAAATTAAAAAGCTGCTGTTTAATCTCAAGTCTGGCAGCCTTGAGTTTCCACTCCTTCCCATAACTGGGCCAGAGACTGAAAACCTCAGATATTTAGGACACAGCACATTTGATAAAAGTACATTATCAAATGCACAAAATAAACAGAAATGGGTCCTCACCAAGCAGAAGAGGATCATGTAACTTTGCCATCTTGAATCAGAAAACTTTTCATTCCAGAGAAACTGTGGTTTATTTTTTTAATAGTACTTCATCATAACATAATGTATTACAGTCTGTAAAACCAAGTATTTAATCGATTTTGCTGTAGAAAGAGGCTACTAAATTCTAGGGGAGGTTCTGAATGCAACCATTACGTGCATATTTACATACATTGGAATTTGCAGAAAACACATTAGAAGAACTCAATTTCAATACAGATAATAAGATACTTCCACTTTTTCTGAATGCAGCAATATTAAAAGTTGGGCTTGTTTCTTTTTCTTTCCTAAGAAGCTGTTACAAGTATTTTTTTTCCAGTTGTCTTACCCCAGTAGTGGCCACAGGAAGCGGATTGGCTGTATAGAGGCTTCTTTTCCCATCATAAACCGGTCTACGGTCCCCAAATATTGTCACTTTAAAATGCTGCACCATTGAGTCCACCACCTCCCTAGAAAAATTAATAATTACATTGCAGATGTTTTCAGAGAAGTATCAGACTGGAACTGGCTCCCACACACCCTGTGTTTTGCTGAAGCAGTTTCAACAAACATATTACTCAAGTGAGTTATAGAACACCCACTGATACTCCGAAAAGGTGCTTCAACTAAAATAACAGATAAACACTAAAGAATAAAATCATGATCAACGCAAATGCTCAAATACCGGAAAATAATGTTACTGAAATAATTTCAGAAAGTCCTAGAAACGACTGAGGACTTTGTATAACCTTTATTATAGAAAACAAGGACACACTTAGCTTGGAAGAAACCCACAAGCTAGCATTATGAAAAACTAGTACAAACGCACACCTGAAAGCTGTGCCAGTTCGTGGAAGCAGTAGTTAATTACACTGTCTACCCAGAAATGTTCAGCTGCTCTTCAATTAACAGAGAGATTTGAATTCTGCTACATTGTATATAAAAATGAGGTACCCTAACAAAAGTCTTAGCTTTAAGGCCTTAATAATCTGAGATTTTTAAAACAAAATCAAGTAAAATCCTGATCAAATTCGTACACAATGACAGAGTCTCCTAACTTGCTTTATTATGAGTTGATGGCAATAAGGAAAATAGTAACCTGATACGAGCACTGAAATTACACTTGAAAAGTTTTCATCTCATATAAAAAAAGGCTTCTTGATACAAGCAGTAGATATATCAGGTCCAAAGAGACTTTTGCAATACCTCTAACTGAAATGTGCCTTCAGGATTTGAATTCTTTGGGGATCCTGTGTTTCAGTGGCACAACTACTGTATCTTACTCGATACAACATAACTCCCTTATTCTACAGAAATTAAATGCTTTTCTTAAGCATATGCAAACAGGCATTCTTGCAAAGCAGAAACTTACCAGGAGAGCATTTCCCGACCAGGCAATATTAACCCCAAGTGCTGCAGGAAGACGATAAACACTGACTTCCCCTTCAAGCAAAAGTAGCAGCAGCACTTTCACCTTTCAGTACTGTGAAATTCTCCATTTCATAGTTCTTTATCTTACTAAACTCTCAGAATCCAAATTCTTTCACTGGCTAAAAGCACACGAATATACTTCAGCAACTTCTAAATAATCTACTTTGTACTCAATCACGCTCCTGCCCGAGTGCACCCTACCTGACCCTCCCTGCCCCACGCTCTGCACAGGAATAAGTGGGCAAAAGAAACTACTTCCACAAGTGCCAGCTTGTCGTCACATAACCTGTGCCAAAAGCAGAGGGGGGAAAGCTCATGAAGAAGAGTAGGAGCAGGAGGGAGGAAGCAAGAGGCTCTGAAAAGACGCTTGCCAGAGCAGCACGCTCCGTGGCAGCACTGGGGCTCGTCTCCCACCCAGCCCGCTGCACCTTCTGCTTCCCAGGAAACACCGCAGCCAGAGCAGCGGTAAAGACATCGCTATAAAGGAAAGTGAAAAGGAAAGAGCAGACACTAGATTTTAAAGCCTCCTACAGCTAAAAGCTAATAAAGGTGCAGGTGAATTAAAAAAAACCAAAACAGCATCTATTCAGGACCTAAACCCCCTATTTATTCCAAAGACACGCACGCAGACAGGGTGTCAGTCAGAAACTATTTCAGAATAGCTGAATCTATGTAAATCTTAGCAAAAATTGCCACAGCACGCAAGAGAAAGGGAAAAAAATATTTCTAAGGAAAGTTCTT
This sequence comes from Vanellus vanellus, assembly GCF_965231255.1. NCBI lineage: Eukaryota > Metazoa > Chordata > Aves > Charadriiformes > Charadriidae > Vanellus > Vanellus vanellus. The sequence continues at coordinate 7,441,016 of NC_138927.1, read as the reverse complement.
CCAAGCAGGTATTTCAGTCTACCGATTTCAATTTAGACTAACGAAAGCCATTCTTCTCTGCGCAATCCACAGCACACTAGCCAGTTATTTATTCAGCAGATATTACGTCCTTTTATTGGCTCATTTATACAAGCACTTGCAGTTTTTAACTAAGATCTGCCACATTTTCACACACATGAAAGTTGGTACAGTAGTAGTATTTTTAAATGACCAAATTCACAGTTCCCTACTTAGGAAAAAAAACAACAATACGCATGCAAGCTTCACCCTCAGCTTTCAGATTTTAAACTACAGTTATTAGGATTCATAATTTACATACTGTATTTGCCACCAAATTTGAAAACAAATTTAGTCTTTCATTTGAAAATATTTGACTATTAAAGCAAATCGTTAGGTTTGCTGCCTGCGTTCAATCAGTTTACCTTGACAAAAGCCAGAGAGCTGCTTCAGCAGCGGGTGACACGGCTAAGGAAAAGCGAGAGAGTCCGCACCAGTGGAATAGAAAGTTGATGAGCTTCTGGACAAAGTTACACGTGCATCTGAATTACACCTACACTACAACAACTGAACTTATGAATGAGAAACCTCAAAAAGCACTTAAAACTAACTGCCGTCTATAAATAGCACTTCTGGGAAACAACTAACCCTCACACAACCTAACAAGAGTCAAGAGCAACGGGTGCATACTCAATCTGAGACTTGCAAAAGGTATGAGAAGTTGTCTCAGCTGCAAACACGCTCTTTAGGAAATGATTATTATTTAGGTAAGCAAAACCACTAATCATTTCACACAGCGTTACTTTACAAACTCAAACCGAATGCTTTTGCCTCTCCACACGAGCTGAAAACTTCAGAAGACACAGCATATGTCTAAGGCATTACCAACTAAACCAAGCTGTGACAAACTGCAATTTTGGTCTCGGAAGCAGGCTTGAAATTACCCTACAAACAGGACCATGAAAGGGATTTTTTTTCTTTTAAATTTTATATAAAATTTAGTTGCTATTTTGAAACAACTTACTTCAAATTCCCTATTTTCAAACATCTCCAGTTTTGCCCCACTGTTATGGCAACAACTAACTACACAGAGAATCACAGACTGCAATTGCCGAAGCGACCAGAGTTCTTACAGCTTTGTCTCCCTCACTCTATTTTGATCCAGTATTTCCATACAATAGAGAAAAAAAGAGTTTTTAGTCAACAGATTTTAAGTGAAATAGCATTTTTCTTCATGACAAGATCACACTAGAAAAGCATCAGAGATACAAAACAGCAAGTCAGTTTAGAGTTTATATTCTCTTTATATCCCTATGAGCATAACAGCAAGATTATATTAAATATTAATTCACACGGGACTATTATATCCCAATTTAGCAATTAGTTTCCTTTTAGCTAATACTTAACGTGGATATTTATATAGCCTTCATAACTGCACTATGTAACTAGCAGCAGAAAAAATCACCAGTCAGAATCAGGTCCTAGCAATACCTTATTGATAAAATGCAAAAAAACAGAGTTGCAGATGAAAGAAGAAAAAATTGCTCTTCAGCTACCCTGAACTTTAACTGATGAAACAGATTTCACAAGAGACTAACATGTAACTCTTCCTAAAAAAAATTAAAAATATTCAATGTAGAAAAGAAATAAAGGAAATATGAAATGTTGTAATCTTTAAAAAGCAAGAATGATTACAGCTCTAATGTCAGGTTTTCAATTAACTACGCTTTCTGGGGAGGCCTCTCTGGCTCTCAAAGTTCATGAGGTTTAGGACAAAATACACGAAGACCATACATAACAAGCTGCACTAGCAATCTGTTAAGGCTGAAGAATCCAGCACCCAGCATGTACAGCTTGCCGGATCGCCAAATGAACAGGGATACAGAATGTGAAAATATTCTTTCCATTTAACCAGCAACCTAGAAACAAAGTAGCCTAGGAAGGGATTTATCTGGCCCTAATACATAGCAGACATGAAAATAAGGCGAGATAAAATGCTCTATACAAAATGCCAAACCAGCAGGGAAAGGACACAGGTGGAGCTCAAACCAAGCCTGACCATTTCAAATATACAAAGCTGATTGCACGAAATCACCTATTAACAAGGGGAAAACTAGTTTGTTTGCAGTGCTTTCGTAGCACTACTCCTAATGGAAGCTCTCCAGCTGAAGGCTGTCTCCTCCTGCACCTACAGCCACGGCTTTTAGTCACCAGCTTCTGATCACACTACCCCAGTGAATTAAGTTGGGGAACCTTTCAGATTAACCCATGCTGCAACAGACCTCAGTATCCACTGAGGATAAACACACCCATAGGAGCAGATTCCTCGTAACTCAAATGATTCAACAGCCAGTATGGCAACCAGAAAAGGTAACTGCCTACAGCTATACCATATTTATGCTGCCCTGAAGAACAGGGGTTGCTGCCAAACAGCTCACAAAGTACTGTGACCTTTAAGGGCTGACCCACTTCACAGCACCTGGTCACAACCGAAGCGAAGAGAACGTGGAAAAGGCTCTGCACCCGTCTCACAGATGTTTGTGAGAACTTGCACACGGGTCTCTGTAGCATAATGCTCAGGCTTTAAGCTACATAGAGACTATATTTACTTCAGTAGGTTCCTCCACTGCTTGTAAATTATGCTGATATTGGAATTTTTAAGACAACTTTCACCTTCTTACCTGTTCACTCTCCGAGGACACTTATCTGGTTTGATATCCACCTCATAGAGGTAGACATCAATCTTTGGGATTTCAACTTGGAAGCAGTTGGCCAGCAGTTTAATGGGTTTGCCCATGGTGCCATAGCCAGGACGTCTGGGCACCATGAGTAGGGGCTGTGCCCCGACGGGTCCTGTGAAAGAAACAAAGATCACCAATTAGAAGATAAGCACAACAGACAGGCTGCATTGCAAAGGTACTAGTTGCTTACATTTCGGCAGTTTAAAAATCCACGCGGGTCCTTGCATTTGCAGGTACAGTACTTGTCTCCCATTGAGACTCAGTAACGTACTCCCTTTTTCAGTCTCAGGCACGTCCCTGAGCCCACTGCCAGGACGAGCAGGCACCAGAGCCGCACACTGGGAGACGGGAAAATGAGCTGCATCAAACAGCACGCAGCATGCCAACCCGCTCGGCTCCAAACACACACCTGCCCATTTTTCCTCCATGAGCCTCCAACCACACCTAGACTGTCTTCGTACTGATGAGTTTCAGCTTCTGTGATTAGCATGAATAAAATCAGGAGATTTCTGAAACAAACAAAAAAGTGTGCTTTTCCTTGTAACGCTGTACTATTGTGGAAAGTCTGTCTGCCATTAAAACACTAAAAGTTTTGCAAGTCTTTTCTGAATGCCCTAGTAATAACAAAGTTGCCGCAGAATACAAAACCATGAAAGCAGTCCAGGACTGATGTATATTGTTTGCAATAAACTCTTAATTTCATTGCCATGATTAGCTTAGCCTTGGAAGACAGATTATTCTTGAACTTTGCTGGCTTAAAATGGATGAAGAGTAAAACCATTACCTCCCGCCTAACTGCACCGATAAAGCCGATAGACCAGAAGAGGAAAGACTCAGATTAAGACACAGGATTGTAAAACTCTCAATTACATTAGAGAATACCCATGGCTGCTCGGAGAAACCATCAGAGTCTGCAATAAGAGATGGGTATTTTGAAAGCCAGTTAAAAACACCTGTCTAGTAATATACGTTACGTTCTCATGTGGTTATCCATTTAATTTACTTTGCATCATTTAGATGAGAATCCTCAGCTCAAGACCTGGGTTACTCATGCCTTACAAAACCAAAAACAGTAGTAAACATAACCCACTTTCAAGAATTTCTACTGGTATTTCCACTTAAAAATACCTCTTTCCAGTCAAGAAGCAACAACAAAACCAATATGCTTTGTAGCCCGGGTTTTAAAAAATTACTCATCATACAAATGTCATGATTTACAGAGCATTTGATTAAGTTAGTTAAAAGTTCTCCCCTCTACTCCTACTCAGTGACGCAGATAGCAATTCCAGCCCACTCATTTTCATAGAAGAGGTAAAATGTCAAGTGCTGGTAAAAGTGTCTTATTTGCCTTTTGATTAATCTTCACCATTCCTGGAAAAAAAATCACATTATCTTGAAGAAAACCATGTACTGAGACTAGGTGAACATCAAAGCTAAATTCCACTGTAACATTTGTCTGGCTCTACCCAGAAACCTACCAAAAATTCTGAGTGGGCTTGGCTTCCAGCCACCAGATAAAACAAAAACATAAACCAAGACGCATCATTTAAAACACCCTCACAGACTATGCTTATGCAAACCTTGTTCCAAGCATCTGTTCTCTTCAACTTTTTCTTCATTTTAATATGGTCACACGAGTAAAAGCAGCTCTACAATTTACTCCAGATATATTTTCAGAATGTAAGCACACGCAAAAGTTACTACTAAACACCTGAGCGACGTAAATGACTCAATAGATTTTAATATTATGAAGACATACATGTCATAGTTCATATTTAGTTCATATCTGTAGGAAATGCTAACAAAACTGCTAAAATAAGGATAACATTAAAAAGCTTGCTATGGCCTGCTCCGCCCTGTCCCTCCCGCCCCATTTGTTAAAATCATGTAAAACATAAAACCGGCTGCTAAAATCCACAAGAACAGCCAGCGTGAAGACTATCTCCACGAAGGTTAGGTGAAGGAGTTGAAGCGCATGGATGAGGGAAATACGGCACGGCTGAAATCTTTGTCACCCTCTCCTCTGGAAGTCGCCCTAAGCTGAAGTTTTTAAGTGAGCACTCAACTGCTGGCGAAGAAACAAACCCCCTCACGGGAACACCATCCCCTTAGGCGGCCCTCGCTCAGATTAACGGAATCCTGATGCCGCAACCAGTACAAGAAACTCCCGGCTCTTAGACAAAGGTTTTCCTTTGCCTCACCCACTTCTTCAGCCGTACCACACACGGCTCCTCAGGAAAGAGCTCACCCTGGGAGAAATGACAATGCAGATTCTGGCAAAGAGGAATTAAGTGACCAATAAGTGAATAAGAAGTGCAGGTCCTATACACTATTCAGGAATAATTTTTAAGAATTCAGCTGATTTTGCTATTGTTTTGTGCGATAAACATGCTCCCTTGGCCAAATTAACTTAAAAACATGAGTATGTTGTAACTCAATTCTGCTAACACTGTCCAAGCCCACCAGCACCCACTCGGAATATCCTGCTTTCAAAATACACCAAGTTGCCAGATTGCATGTTGTGAAAGTCTGTGTCACCGGCTTCAAACCTGTGACTCAAAACCCAATAAAACATAAATAACAAGCGACGCTCTCCGAGGACAGCTACTGCTCCGTATCATATCAGTGACTCACTCAGCCTCATGCCTAAGTCCTGTGTCAACCTCATGGAAATAAACACACACACCAAAAGTACTAAAAGTAGTATTGTTCTAGACAGCACAGAATGACTGTGAGCGCCAGGCCGATTCCTTCATGTTATTTAACCATTGCAAAAACAAAGTGATAGTTTTAAAAACCCTCGCAGAAGCCTTCCTGCAGCACAGCCTGGCCCCGGCTCTGTCTCCCAGTGCCCCCAGAAGAGCGGCTCTGCACTGCCCAGTCACCCACAGGAGAACTTCTAGAGGAGAAACTTGCGTTTATGAAACTACTGCTGCTCTGCCATTAGGGCATCAGGTATGTACATATGCCTAGTATGCTCTTCCAAAGCCAAGATAAAACATAAACCGAGTCTGTTTAGCACGCCAGAACAGTCCCAATTCATGACACCAGTTAAGGGAAGTCCCAACGTTGCCAGTCAACTGATTTATAGCACAAAGCAATGAATACACAGATAGGAACTAAAACTGAGACTTCAGACAAGATTCTTGGAAGGCTTTTATACAGCAAGGGAATATGTTTCAAGAAGACACAGGATCTGCCACTAAATGACTTGAACCTCCAGAATGTATGGTTACTCATTAGAAAACATACAGGAAAAATATGCAGAGGAAATATGTAACTAACCATTTAAATCAGTAATAACAGAAGCTAGGGAAAAAAGTACTCTCTTCAGGACCTAAAGGTATATCTGTTTATAAATTACTATTCACAACCTTGCTGAAGTCATTACTTATGAACATCCTTCAGCAATGTGGGAAGACTTTTTTCTCCCCGGTGAACGCTCAGTAGACAAGTAGGAGCAAAACCCCCTCGCAACATACCTGCAAAACAGTCTAACACTGAGCCAGCAAAGTTCCACCTACTCCATTCACCACCAGCGCCCACGGGCGTGCTGCGCCCAGCTGCGCACCAGGACCTTGCTTTGCTCCCTACCACCTGTGCCACCATCAGAAGCGGGTATCTCGCATCCCGCTGCAGCTCACAGGGGATTTACACCGGTATTTCCCATATGGGACGTTCCTGTTCCAGCCCAGAGTGCACGGGAACGCGAGCTGGTTATCTGCGCTCGGCTGAGGAACCAGCAACCTACGTCCCAGAGCCACATACCTCGCTGACGAGAGACGGCCGATATTTTGAAGAGCTTTGCTGATATTTAATCCAGTATTTCAACAAAACCCAAAAGGGGATGGAAAAGGAATTGTCACTTTTAGAGGGCCTAATGAGGAAACTCGTATTTCAAAACTTTAAAAAAAAAAGCTAAAATTGATAAGTGTATTGTTTATGAAATACATCCTGAAGAATAAACTCATACCAATACTACTTTTTCAAAGAGTCAAAGTTTGGAGTAACATTAAGAATAGGTGGACAAGGAAATTAATTTCAAGCCGCCATCAGAACCAATCACCACACAACTTGCAAACAGGCGCAATTTGCAGTTGTCATTATTCAGATCCACAATTTGAAAATTCCCGTTAAAGTCAGATCATATTCCAGACCAACATGGAAGCCCCTCTAATGGTTTAAATGAGCTCTGAATCAGAATCTTTTCTTCTGTGGAATTATGGATGTTATAATAAAGATTAAACACAACAAAACCTGGCTGTAATTTCTATGGCAATACAGCCAGCAGTATAGAACACATCTGGCACGCATCCAAAACACAGGCTCGAATCTACCTAGCAACCAAACGAAGCCCTAATCGGAATAAAGCCTGAGCAGAAAAAGCAGAAGCACAGAAACCTGCAAGTACTTTCAACAAACCATTTTATGGAAAACTGAAGCTTTTGGCATGCAAGACAGTTTTACAGCATGAAGCAAAATACTGATTTCTAGCAAGATGCTAATAGGAAATACAGATTTCCTTACGTGATCCTTTTCTTACAGAAAGAAACATCAGTACCAAAAGCCTCCTGCAAAAAATTATCCTCTTTCCTACTGTGGACTTCAGCACTATAAAACCAAAAAATATTAACAGATGATCACTCAGTAGTTTTATTTTTGTTTATAAAACAGTTCTAAATCTCTCATTGAATGGGTGACTGAACAGCCTTAAAAACATGATAGAGGACTTAACGGGGAAAATATTATTTGAGCCCTGGCTCAGTAACACAAGGCAGATTTGTCTAACAGATCCTATCTCAGGCTGGAGCCTGCGCAGGGGAGCGAGCTCTCCATGGAGCGGGGAGAGGATGGAGGAGGGGGGTGTGCAATATTCCCTTTCAGAGGGCCCCCGGCCTCTGCTTGGACTCAGAGGCCCAGCCTGTGGAGCTCAAAGAAAATCCTATCACTGCTGAAAAATAAGTTAATTCTAGATTAAAAAAATAGATAGGGAAGATTATATTTAAATGTTGGTTTCAATAATCGAGCTCCTTACTTATGCCAGAAATCATGAATCGCCTTATTTCTGTAGCTGCAGCCTCACTGGGTGGCATTACATTATTTATGAGTAACGCAATCCACGTTTTCTAAACATTCCTACTCTTAATTTAGGCTTTTTTTTCTTAAGGTTTCAGATAGTAAGTCATGTTAGAACTCATCAAGAGCCAAGATTTTGATGCCATGCTCAGTGACAGCCAACTGCACAAGTAAATACTAGTGTGCTAACTTGTTCTATCCTAACGAAGTTACCAAACATACGAAGTGTTTTGGAAGCATTTACAAGATAATAAATGCTTCTGAACCATTACAAAAATCTAATCATAACAAACTTTAAGCTCAAAACAGGAGCTTGCGTGCACATAGTAAAGTTACTACCTAACTGCTCTAGGAGAGGAGAACACGAGAACCCACACTAACGCAGCAACAGCCTTCCCTTGGAGGTACTGCCCAGGCCGGGGTCGGGAAGGTAAACTGACACAATCCGGACTGCTGTGTGTAGATATACCACATTGTGCCACCAAAAGAAACCTTTCCCAACATGTACTTGCATTTACACTAAAAAACCCACTTTATAAGGAAATACACAATTCTTAATGCACACATTTTTATTTTCTTGGTTTCATATGTACTGTTTTGAAAACAACACAATTCCCCCTCCTTACTCACTAACTTTGAATTGCTGTTATGGAGAGAGTGAAACGTGCTGGCCACCTACCTGCTATCGAGGTTTCAAATTTAAGATGCAAGCAGTTCCCCTTTTTCCAATTTACTGTCTGAAAAATATCTAAGAGCAGAACAGTAAGATCTGAGACACACGGTCATATTACTCAATTTAGAACCACCCTACCAGAAAGCCCCTCACAGAATAAAATACAGTTTTGACAGTTACTAACAAAAGTTTTTTAAACATAATACTAAAATGTAGCATCCTAACAAATTTTACATGTGAACAAAATTGAAAGAAGCAATAAATTCTTAATGAATGTCACCATTTTCAGAAAACTGCCCTAGAGCATAAAGAAATGAGAAACTATGACTACAGAACATTAAGAACAAAACTGACTTGTATCTAACTACAACCTTTTCCTTAATTAAAAGGTAAATGCTTTGTATGACAGTTTGGTTATACAGTCTAGTCTAACGAGAGAGAAAAATTACTGCAGTTATCAAAGTATCTCCTATCACTTGGCAAGTCCCCCTGCTTGCTGCTACTTCTCACTCCAAATTTAATACAAGTCTTGGGACTGCATCAGCTGCATTTTCAGACCATCCAGCAAGACTGCAAAGCACCGAGTGCAGGCTGACTCAGTTCTCTGCTGGAGGAATTGGCTGGAGCTAGATACAGCAGGAGACTGCGGTTCAATTATTGTTTAAATGCATACCAGATGTGTCAAAAGGCACATAAGCCAGATATTCCTGTCATTTCTTTAAATTTCTACTGGAACTTAGCTCAAGAAGTATCCCGACACCTTTACCATTAAGGAAGCAAAGCTGTGAGGATGAAAGAATTTGTAAAGTTCATATTGCGAGTCAAACAGCTTCCACTGCAACTCTGGAGAGAACTGCCACTGTAACTCCATCACACATGTTCTGGAATAGAGCAACTTTTGAAAGCACTTATGATTCATTCCCCTTCCCTCCTCAACCCCACCCACAAAAACGCAACTTTTAATGGTCCTCCCAAATCACTGCTCTTCACACAGAAGAGAGAAGCAAATTCTCAGAATCTTATCTGCCCAAAGTTTGTATAGAAAAGCGAAGAGAAGATTGAAGATGTATGTAAAGCTTCACTAAAAACATACCATACTAGAGTCAAGAAACTCCAATTCGACACTTAACACAAAAAGCTGTGAAGTCAGAAGGAACAATTTATGACATACACATGAAGACACACACAGCACTCTGATTTGACTCAATTATACCACAGAGCATCCTCAGTTCCTTGGCAGCACTGTTTTAATATACCTGCCCTTCGGGAGTTTACTTAACACTCTCCTGGTGCGATGCACGACACTGAATTCCATCTTTTACCAAGAGATGCTTTTACTGCTTCACCTTTTTACAGTGAGCATTTTATTGCTATTCCTCAGTTTACTCGATTTTGCCGTAACCTGCACCCTGAACAGCCAGCTTCACATCCTCCTTCTGCTTTAAACTATGTTCACATCATTTGGACCAGATTTCACAGGCCAAGCACTCTTCACCTAAAACGTCCCAGCACGGACTTCCGTCCTTTACCCCAGGTACACTCACAATCCTGTCTTTGTTTCCCCACTTTATGGTGGAGACTCTGCTTATTCTATCCCATATTTTCCCTTCACACACAGAAAAGGAAGCAATGTCCTCCTCCTTTTATGACAGAACTTTAACCTTGACTTGCTGCACCAAGGATGCTTTGTGTCCTCCCGTACCAGTACTGGTGTCTGACAGCCAGAAGGTTCCCTGAAACATGGAACATCAACATCACACTAAACGCTCCACTAATTACCCAGCGGACATGGAAGAAAACGTTTATTTATCATGGAACAAACAGAGTTGTACCAGGTTATAATTTTTTATAAGTTTAACACACACAGTTTATGATCATATAATCTTAATTCCATCAGATTGCTACAATCCAGCTGCTTCCTAAAACAGCTGCAATGCCATCATGTACCTCATTAAGCAAGGCCATAGCTCAGATGGCAAGTTTTTCTGGCCAAATCCATCATTATCTTAAATCCCCATATAAGTTACAAAGGTATCTACACAAGAAGAGACGAAAACGCATGTTTTACACTGACACCTTCAGCCTCACATTTCCACTAGCTGTGGCACCTCCTGAAGGGACAGAAATGGAATTCCAAGTGGCTTTTGACATCCCCTTTGCCATCCAGTTACATCCCGAACTGCCAACTGCACACTGCCCAAATCTCAACTCTCCTTCCACTTTTCTGTCAGACTTGAAATTAAATTACTTCGATAAACTGAAGCCGAAGTTCCTTCTCCAACTCTTAAACTACACTTTAAGCGCACCGTTTATAAACACTAGGCATGTGCTTCCCCCGGGAGAGGATGAAACGACCGAAGGCTGCTGTGCAGCAGTATTCCCGAAGGCACGTGCAATTACCCTTAAAATTCTAGCGCCCAGCGACAGCCGCACAAGGGGCGAAGGGCTCACATTTGCCCGGTGGAAGATGCTGAAGGGAGCGGGTACCGGTAACCGCCCGCGCCGCCGGTGAGGGTTCATTTCCCGAAGCAGCATCTCGGAGACATCACCACAGCTACAAGATTATGCAAGCCGGCCTACGGCCGCTGCCTGGGAAACACTCGTTATGAAATACAAAAAATTAATTCTCTACCATCTATGCCACAGGAAACCGGGCAGCAGGGCAGGACGCGGCGCCCAGCTTTCCCCGGTACCGGAACCGTACCGCAAGGGTTTCCCCGGCCCGGCCGGCCGGGCAGAACTTCTCCCACCCGCTTCACCCACGAGGCGAACCCGCACGGCTTCCCCGCCGCTCCCCTCAGCGCCGGCCGCTCCGCCGGGGGCTGAACCGGGTGAAGCCCTACTACGGCCGAGCGGTGGGGGCGCGGGGAAGGGCCGGCGCCCGCTCCCCCCACCCGGCAGCAGGGCCCGGCCCCGCCGGGCCGCCCCGCCACCGCCTCCCGCGCTTACCTGCGCTGCCGATTTCCATTCATGGAGCTGGGCGCAGCCGCTCGGGGCTGCGGGCTCCGCCGCTCGGCCGGGCCCGGCGGCCGGCTCGGGGCTGCGCTGCGCTGGGCGGCGGCCCACCCCGCTCCGCTCCCCCGCAGGCCGCGGCCCGGCGCGTCGCCTCGGCCGCCCGCAGCTCCCGGCCCAGCCCGGCCCGGCCCCTCAGGCAGCGGCGGCGCGCGGCGACGGGAGCCCCTCCGGGCGGAAGTTGCGTGGCCGCCCGCAGCCCCAGCTCGCGCTGTGCTCTGGCCCCGCCGCAAGCGCGCCCCAACCGCCGGAAGTCCCGCCCCCGCACGCCGGGCGGCACGCTCTTTCCGGAGGCGGTGCTTCCGGGCGGGCGCGCGCGCCTGGGGCGGGGAAGGGAGGCGGGACCGGAAGTGGCCGGCGCGGTCGCTCGGCAACGGGGCGGGAATGGCGGCGGGGGGCATCTGAAGGCCGGGCCGGCGAGCGGGGCGAGCCCGTCCGTCAGTGACGGCTCCCGCGGAGCGTGTCCGTGCGGGAAGAACGGGGCTGGCCGTGCCCCAGCCCCGCGGCCGGGCACCGGACCCGCACCCGCCGTCTCCACCGGAGGGGCCGAATGTGGACGCCCGCGGGGGTCACGCCTGGAAGCGCAGGGCTGGGGTTCCCCGTTACCTCAAAGGGGAGGATTTTCAGCTGCTCCCCAGCCCGTAACGGCCGCGGTCTGGATCCCTCCCAGGCTGCCAAAAGTGCGGCTGCAGTCGCATACAACGGCTCGTAGGACTCGGAGCCCAGGCCCAAATCAATCACCTTTCTGCTTTTTCAATCCTCACCAAATCTACCAGAAGAAAACACACCTCGGCCCCGGTCATGCTTGAGACCGTAGTGCTCTGCAAGTATTTATGTCTCTATTTATAGGAAGCAGCGACTCACTGGACAGGAGCTCTGGCAGCTGCGGGCACGTTCCGCAGGCGCTGCCAGGAATGCGGACTGCACACGCAGACTTGTTCCTCTGCACTGAAAAATCTGGTACTATGCACCTGGTGTATGACTGGAGGGGACCCTGCGAAACGGCACTGGGAGAACGGGGGAGAGCACTGCAGACTGGGCCGACAGGAAGGCAAGGCACAAAGTGAGGCAACTGTAGGGAAAGCTAAAATATTAAACGCTGCTGCAGATAATGAGGGTGCCCGTGTGAATGTGCAGCCTTCCTCCTGCGTGGTTTAAAACAGCCCTCTCGGGGAGGAAGATGTAAAGACATCTGACAAGCGTACACTCAACTGACTAAAAAACCTGATAAATGCACACTATGCTTCAATATTCCCATAACAACTGAAGGATTGACATCAGGCTGGTGTTTGTTTTTCCAATTTGCAGAGGAGCTATGAGACTCTAGGTACCTATGGTTCATAAGAAGAATAAAGACTATGATTCACTAGACAGCATAAATTCAGAGCATGTTTCTGCCCTTTTCTCAGATTTTGGCAGTGCTTTTAACAATGTTTACTGCCACTTTGTTAATAGATTTGGTGCACAAATTGTCACCAAACAAGCAGAGGGTGAAATGACCAAAGGAGCCATGTGCACATGGGGAAGCAATACAGATGTACCAGGCTCAGCACTGGGTCAGGCAGTGGCACCTTTATTTTCTATTCCCCCAAAAGATCTTTTTTTTTTTTTTTTTTTTGTAAAAACAGTATATTGAGCCTTGTCCAAGCAGGTTTGAGTCTGTTAGTTGTTACGAAGAAATGATGTCACCTTTCCTGGTGGCGAGAGGGGCACTTCCCCAGCCAAACAGCTGGGGAGGTACTGAAGAACTGGAACTTTGGGCCAGCAGAAGAGATTCTTAATCCAGATTTCAGAATCATTATTAAGAATAACCATCCTGGAGACTGCCAGCTAAATTAGTCTTAAAGTGTAAATTTAGTTATGAGGCAAGCTACTCAGCAAGGATTCTAAAACCGTGCAAATTAAAAGTAAACTACCAGAATATTTCCTTTAACTGAAATCCTGAGGGAAGGGGAAACGTGATCACCGAGATCAAGCAGATATGGCGGAGGGAAACATCTCTGCAAGATGCGCACACTTTAGAGGCATGCAAGCACTTCTGTCTCTGCAGCTTCGGACACTGTAACCAGAACCGAGGGCCAGGGCTCAAATGCCAATCTAACATTTGAAACCCACGAGCCCAACCTGTTTTCCAGGATTTCAGACTCAGCTGCACAAGGCCCAATTTTCTATTATACCTCTGTCCCAGAAACAGCCCCCTTGAAACTGCAAAATATTCCTGTTATATAGTAGAATTTAAAGAAAATGTGATATAACATTAAAACCAGCAGGAGGATGTGTGCAGAATCTGTACAGGTGCTCAGTTGAGCACAACACATTCTCCGTGCTACAGTTCAAGTAAATTAGCTAGCAAGTACGTGCATGCCATTAGCAAGTATTTCCTTAAAATTGCTCAGCATTATTTAAAACCCCACAGTTACAGTTCAACTGCTAAATAATTCATTGTCTAAAGGTGTGTCAATACACGTTTGCAAGGTAAAGCACAAGCAGACCCAAAGAATTCAGAGGATGGCAAACAAGGTCCAGTGCTGGGCCCTGAGACACAACCATAAGCTGTAGGATGTTTGCAAGGAATTCCAAAGCTGGGAAACGTAAAACATGACACTGTACAGAAGCCCAGAGGATCAAGTTTAACCCCAACCCAAAAGAAGTCCAAAATCTGTCCTTAAAGCACCTTGGCACCAATGGCCTTCTATAGCCCCTGAAGCACAGGAGGTAGCTGGAGAAGCAGCATAGTTTGATGTACACTTCTGACATCTAATAACCCAAGGAGCTCAAATGAAGTCAATTCTCAGATAGATGACACTGTAATAAAAAGTGGAATTGGCTACCATATTCCAAGAAGTTTTAAGCATGGATTTGTTCACTTAAGCGTTTCATTAAATTGAAATCTGGAAAGCGAGGGGGTTTGGATCCTTCACAGTATCTGATGCGATTCAGCTCCAGTCAGTGTTTCACCATTTGTCCCCAAGCCCTTCTCGAGTGAGCGTCCAGGACTGCGCACGTACGTTCCCCACGCAATCTGACTCAGGAGTGTCACCCCAACATATTCACATTGCTTTTATTTAGGTCTTCTGCCAACAGTTACAGGGTAACAGACACTTGGGACTGCAAAGTCAAAGTTGCAAGCAAAATTCAGGACCAAGGCAAAAAAAAAAAAAAAAATCCACAAAGGCAATCAAGTCAAATCAAATATAAATACAATGTTCTGGAGCTCTTTCATCATACCATTTTCTTTAATAAAGAGGTGGTTATGATCTTACAGTATTTTCTTTTGGCCTAATCCAAGGATTTTGTTACTCTTTACCAGTCTTAATTCCACGCATAAAAAAAAAAATGATATTCAACCTTTAAAATATAAGCCATATTTTCTTAATAAAATAAGTTTTGTGCTGCTGCTTGTTTAGTAAGTACTGTACATCAACTGTTCACGTCTATTTAACAAATGGACCATACAGAGTTCAAGCTAAAGCAAAAAAAAACCAAACAAAACCCCACAAGAAAAATAACAACCTAAACAGAGTGTCTTGTAAACACCCTATGTACAGTTCAACACTTGCTCTTATAAAGGAGGTACGAAAGGGGCTAGAAATTGAACACAAAAGCACTGGAGTCCCGTAAATTTTCTTTCACAACTATTGAAGTGCAAATCACTCAGGCAAGATATGAATTTCACTTGTTTATTGCTCTCCTGCTGTCAGGCTTTCCTTCCTGAAAGAATCACATTCTTTTATTTCACACTAATTTTCCAAGAAGAAAACCTTCCGCGAGGCAACGTTGAATGCTTGGGCTTTTTGACACTAGACATCAGGTCGTGCGCTTGCGAGTACCAGAACACCCCGGCCACCCCTGGAAGCTCTGGGGAGAGGGCCGCTCTGCCCCCTCGCCCCCCATTATGTTCAGATATGAGACAAGAGAAACAAACAGCATTCAACAACTGACAGGTAAATGGAAGTTACTCCTCTTCCCACAAAACTGCATGCACCTGGCGATGTTTCCAGTTGCAGAAGGAACACGTGCGCACGGAGAAGGCAGAGACTCGGGAGCCATTCGGGATGTCCGTGTGGGGTCTGCAGCTAACTACAAGTCCTGATATGTATCGGGGTAAACACCTATCCGCTATGGGTAGCAAAATGCACAGCACCTCAACATGCAGTTATTTGTTTGCATCTCAGACAAGAAAAGGGTAGAAATGCTGAATGCTGGAGCCGCGTAGAAGGTACAGTGCATAGTCCATTATAGAAAACATGCGGGTAACTCAAACCCCTTCTAAATTTCTTCAAAATGGAAATAGGGCTTAAAGGGCACAGCAGCTACTGAGTTTGGCTTTATTTGTTCAAAACCGTGAAAACCCAAAGCAGAGGGTGAAATAAGGGCAGAACACGATCTGCAAGTCAACAGCTGAGAGTTTCAGAAGCTGTGAAGCTTTTGTGTAGTTAAAATTGCTGTTAAAAGTAGGTGCTACATCAGCAAGTCTTCATTCATAGTTTTCTATGAACAGCCACCTTACAAATGAGTGCAAATCTTAAAGGTCCATTTTACATTTCAAGTCTCAAGGTTAAAAAAAATTGTTACAGAGCAACAAGCTGTTTCTGTAAATGCCCACACTATCTCTTTTCAAATGGTTAAAAATGGCACGCGCTATGCCACAGCTACTAAAAGACATTTCAGAATTCTAGACCCAACTAAAACACTAAAATAAAAACTAGGAACTAAAATATCTTCGCCCCTCGCTGCAGAACAGCGGCCAGGTGCTTTCCGTTGTAATGCTGGTGAACAAACTGATTTGCAGAGAGAACCTTGACCCTAACCCCGATTTTATTCTTAGCGAGGGGCTTTCTAACACAAGGTGAGCAGGTGCAGCCCCTCTGAGATCGTTTTGCTTTCAATGAACACAAGCCAGAGTTCTGAGGATGAGATGGAGAGGTGCTGAATTTGTGTCACTATGCAGGCACTTGTGTATAGGAATGTAGGCTTCTCATGTTGACACTTAGTGTTGATGCATTCCCTACTCTCTAAAAGCCTTCCTAAGAGTTCACTACCCTACTGACCATGAATAGCTCCTGGTCTCCTCCCTGTCACCTTGCAGATATACAGCAGTGGAGGTTGACACAAGGTGCAAAGGAGAATATGAACCAAATACTGTAGTCTTGAGGAAAAATAGGACTGTGCTAAACGTAGGATCTTCACAAAACGTGACATCAGTGGGCTCAGCACTTAGTTTGCATAGCATATCGATGTCTTCATTTTTCACAAACACATTGCCCAAAAAGAAAACAGGTAGAGTGAATTCCCGGTGTCAGGACAGATCAATGGGCCAACATGACCCTTCATGGTTTTCATGAAGGCAAGGCAAGTTTAAACATCAGAAAGTACAAAACAAAAAAGTGTGCTTCTATCCACGCGTACTGACAAGGGGCAGTGCTCGTGGTGGATCTGCCTTGGAAACGCGTTGACGTTTGGCAGTAAAACGATAACAGAGCTCTTCCCTTTAAGAGCTTGGTAGGAGTGCGTGCATCATTTTTTCTCTTGAAGGAAGCGCTGTGCACACTTTCATTTAAAAAAATCCCAGATAATCTGCCCACATGATATTGGTAATGAGTTGCTACTACTGCCCCACTGTGCGTAACGGTCACTGTGCAGCAAAATGAGTCTGAAAAGCAGTCACTATGTTACTGTTGGGAAAAAGGCTTTTTCCTGTTACAAACACAAATCAGTAGGAGTTTCCCCCATGACAATAACAAGGATTTCATCATTCTGTCTACGGAACAAATCTGGTGTGCTTTCAGAATAAAAAACCCTGTGCATGAGATCAGTGATATCATGACACAAAGAGCAGCAAAACCTAGCAGCAGAGAGGGTGACAGTTTGGAGGTGCTGGAGTTGGGGTTCGCGGTACTTCAGAAAGCAGCCGACCCGGGCAGACACGGGCTGAATGCACACGGGAGACGGGCGCTGAGGAGTACCCGGCGCTGCACGGACTGCAGTTGGTAACACTCATCGGACAGGAAACGTTAGAAATCTCTGGCGTGAGCGCACAGCCTCAGGAAGTGCGGTGATGTAAACTCTGAGCATGTTAATGACTTGTGTATTTTGGCAACAGACTCAGTATCGTATAAAAATAATGTTTAGTAAAAAAATCACGGTGTCCATCATAAAAATTCAGAAAAAAAAAAAAAGAAAAAAATTGATAGCAATTTCTGTCCTCATGGGATGAAGATGCCCCCATTTGTCAGAAACAGTTTTAAATAACAAGTAGTACATTGGAAACAAAAATGGGTCAGCAGCTATTAAACGTGTCCTATATGAAAGTGCACATCTTTCAATGGAGTTCAACCACCATGAGGTCGTGATCTAACACAAACTGCAACTTAGGACCATAGAAATTAACTCCTTCCGATGGAAATATGGACCACCATCAAGACAAGATTACTATTTTCCTTACAAGATTAAAAACATTGAAATTTTGCAGCATCATAGTAAGGCACTCACCCATGGAAAAGTCTGTGACTGTTGCTTCAAATGGCAGCAGCTAACTAGCTTTTAACACAAGGAAGACAGTTTTCAGTTCTGAGCTAAGTGCTACGGTGCCTTACATTATATGGGGGGAATTATTTGGGGGCGGGGAACTGTTAGTGTTAGAATTCTCCTATAAACTAGTTGTTTTTCCCCTTAACCCGTTAAAGCATCTCGTATTCTAAAATATTAGTTTTATAAATCTAGTCTTCTGTTTTAAGGCTCTAAAAATCCCCTCCCCCCAACCCCCACAAAAAATACCTACCAGCGCCTGGTGGGCAACGGAGGACCAAATCCGCCATTTCACAGTCAGGAGTCTATAGTATTGCATCTTAAAAATGAAAACCTGCTTCCGCCTCCTGGGAGTTTTATCCCTTCCTTGAATGCCTTCATGTGTTTGGTCAGGTCAAAATTTTGCAAAGCCAGAAAAAATTAAAAAAAATAATCATCAGTCTCTTCCAATCCTACAAAGGTGTTGGATCTTTCTGTCCCGTGGTGCTGGTCTCCCGCCTCGAATCGACGCTGCCTGCCCTGCAGTGATTTCTCATTGGAAAAAAACCAAGGTGTCCCAATGCTTCCTTTTTTGTATGGCTCCTACAAATCTGAAAGCTTTCTTGAGTGAGGTAACAAAAGTTAGGCTTTCAAGCAAAGTACATGGTACGTAAAGTGTCCTGATGAACCTGCACAGCCTTTGCCAAGGCCTGGGGGTCTCTGCCGTTGCTCTGTCCAGATATATGGCTGCCCTCGCCACTGAAAATCAAGGAAATCACTGCATAATTATTTCATATTTCTCCCTCAGGAACACTGAGAAACCCCCTTGGAGATCAGGGTCCATGAACGCTGGCAGCACAGGAAGATATCTCACCACAGCGTACAGGGATGCTGCACGTGCTGGTGACCGTGCCTGGCATGGTAGAGACTCCGGCACCTCGAGGTGGCTGGTAATGCTCAAACACCCCAGGGATGCTCCTCCAGGCCCGGGATGAGCTCAGGATGGGATTTAACCCTCCTTTACCCCCAGTTCCCCCTCGGTTGGGACCTAAGAGTATGCAGCTACGCATGGGTCTCCCCCCAAGAAAGGGTCTGCTGCAGCGCTGCTCTGACACAGGCACTTTCAAAAACCAAGGGAGGGTGCTCGTGTCCCCTGCCCATCCCTGGGGTCTGCCCTCCCGGGGCTGCAGGCAGAGCCCCCTCACCTGTCGTGCTCCTTGTCCACGAGATGGTATCGCGCTCGGAACGCCACCAGTCGGGCGTAGTACGCCGGGGCTGGGATGGAGACTGAGCGGGTGCAGCGCACATAGGTATGGCACAGCTGGTATGTGAGGATCTGCAGCTCATCCGCGGTGAACCGGTTGTCATCCCAGAGCACGTAGTAATGGGATGGCCGGCTCGTACCCTGGGAGGAAGAGGGGGCAGTGTGAGAAGTGCTGCCTGCACCCAGATGCAGGCAGCTACCTGGCATCCTCATCACTCCCTCCCTGATCAAAACGACCCAGCAGACAGCCGGGGCAGGAGAGATGCCTGTGCTTCCCTAATTTGAGAACCCCACAAGTGCACAGGCGCTGAGGCAGGAAAGCCCTTAGCACTGACGTGCAAACCAGCATTAATGCAGCTGCCCCGTGCCCAGGCACTGCCAGTGCTTCTGCACTGCCACCCCAGCTCCTGACACCGCACAGCCCACTGCATCACGGCTCCCCACCGAACCGGCCCAGCTCCCTGCTGCCCTTGCAGGAGGAGAGGAAGCCAGAAAGCCTCCCTTGCGGAAGCAGCTGTAGATTAAATGAGTGCAATTTTTTCAGTATGGTTTCTGACTCATCTTGGCTGCCTGAAGAAAGGCAGCTGCAAAGCAAGCCGCCCGCTCCAGGGACGGCTGGCCCCAGCTCTCCCGCCCACAGCCAGACAACAGGTCCCTGCTGACGACCAGGCGCCCCAGCGAGCCCAGCACGCTCAGACACCAGCTGACAAGCTGCTGAATTGGCCGCTCTGAAGGAAGAAAATCTCAGAGGAGAGATCCTTGGCTCCAGGAGAGAAAACAAGTACATGCACATAATGCACCAGCAGTGCCATCCCAGCACCTGCTCGCCAAACCACCACAACGGCAGCTTGGACCGAACTGCCGATGTCTCTGGTGCCAGAGGGAGGCTAAGACAGGGGCAGGTCAGAGCGCAGTCTGCAACAACAGCCGAAGAAAACCGCAGCAGCACAACAGCCAGCTCTGCAGCGCAGTACCTGAATGCCTGCATGACTGCACAGGTAGAAGTCGAACTCAAAGGGGTGGGTGATATTTGTATCCACTGTTGTTCCTGCTGGGATGTTCCCGCTCTTCCCAATCTACAGAGAATAGAAAGAGAGACCCAAGCACTGCACAGTTTGGTTATCTCCAGCTGCCCAGAGCACCGGCTGTGACACACCAGCCCTGCACCAGGGCCACCGTGCAGGGTGCCCATCTCAGGGTCTCAGTTTAAGAGCACCCTGCAGAGTTGCTCCCCAAGTGCCCATTAAGGGGGGACAGGAGCAGCTCATCGCGCTCTGCTCCCTGCCCAACCAAGCTTGCCAGCATTTTCTGCCAGCATCAACACCAGGCATGACACAGAGACATAGCAAAGGGCATCAGAAGAAAAGCAGGCAGGGTGAGAGCTGGGCACTGACCCACCCTACTGCAGAAACGAGGACTGAGTGAGCAAAACTCCAGGGATCTCTGCAGAGTGTACGCTAGAGTCTCTGCCTCGAGGTACTGGGGCTTTTGCACCCTGATCAAAAACTATCCTCAGTTCCTAAGATTAAATCGTCCTGCTCAGGTAGAGCCAGAGTCTGGTTAGACTAGATCTAACCGCTGAATTTAGATCAAATCTAGGAAAAGCTACAGCAGTCAATGTTACTGCACAGCACACATGAACAAGCTGTGAGCAAGGGGTTATTCATCCTGTCACGTCAGCGGCTACAGCTATCACCAAAACAACAGATGTTTTCAAGCTGACAGAGGCTATTTCAAGAGAGTCACCAGGATCATCAGCACCCAGTAACTCATAATAACAGCAAACAGCTGTCTGGGTTTCTAGAAGCAGCCTAATCCACATGGACGCGGGAGGCAACCGAGCAGCACGTTTCATTCAAGAAAGAGCTCTCTGCCTGCCAGTGGTGAGCTTTCCCCTCGGCAAAGTCAAAGCTGGCTCTTCCTAAAGGCCGGGGATGAATCAACCTCCTCTGGCCCTGGCACCCCACAGCACTTACCCTCTCGTTCTTGTCTGCACAGAAGAGACGGGTGTGATGCCTTTTCTGGACGACAATGTAGGTGATGCCAGGCTGGTAATCCTTTTCCAGTTTGATGCAGGCGTCTCGGATTGCTAGGAGCTCATAGTGAAGGATCTGGAGAGACAAGTACAGGCAGAGTGAGGGGACATGCCAGCACCCAGACAACTCCATGCCCCTTAGGGAACCCCATGGAGCCCTGCTGGCTGATGGCCATCTGCAGGGTCCTCACCTGTGGGAGCTGCCCCTCGGGAACGCCATCGCGGTAGAAGATGATCCTGGTGGGTTTGAAGCGGGTGGATTTGTAGAACTGGATGAGGAGCTCCCTCACCATGTAGGACAAGTCCTCGATGATTTCCTGGCGAGGACGCTGCACACGCACCGTGGCACAGTACCGGCTGGGGTGGGCGTCCATGCTGCCCACAACCTAGAGAGACAGGCCAGGCCCACGTGTTACAACAGGAAGGATGGAGGGGACATGGGACATTCCCAGTCTCCACCTGCTTCCAACACCCACAGTCGGCAGAGCCCGAGCTCACAGATCAAGAGATGGGACAGCAAACACTGTACAGGCAACTAGTGCCCATAAAGGACATCCCTGGTCATGGCCACGCTCTGGTTTCATACTCTGCCTTGCCCTTTGTGGTGTTTATGGGAATTTCCAGTGCGACAACTTAGCTGGTGCCAGTGAGCGATGTGGCTGTGGGGGCTGTTGCTGCTCTGCCCCAGCTTCACCCCTCCTGCCCAAAAGCACAGGGGAGAGGGGGTAGCAGGGCTGCCCTTTCCACCTGCCTAAGCCCTTCTCCCTCCATCCCTCACTCCAGAGGCTTCCATGAAGGACTGTGTGACCCCAAACTCTGCTCTGTTGTTTCGCCAGGGCAACGACACCCCCAGGGTACAAAACCCTACCTGCAGTTGCAGTGCTGCTGCTGTAACAGCTACTGCTGAGCTCTGTATCACAGCAACACCAGGGAGCTCTGCTATCGGCTGGTCCTTACCCCTCCAACTGCGGCACAGCTGCCCTGCCCACCCCGAGCTGCCCAGAGACCCTCTGCCCAAAAGGTGACTGAACCAGGTCAACATTTGCACAGAGTATCTGCCGGCATCGCGTCCCTGCCCTCGCTCAGCCACAGGCAGCAGAGCTGCCCCAGACAGCCACAGTCTGCCCTGCCGGCGCTGCCACCTCCCGAGGACACGGCAGGGTTGAGTCACGACGCAGCAGCCATTGAGCAGGGAGTTCCCACCGCAGCCGGACACTCTGGAGGGGAGACCTCAAAGACGTCAGGGCAGAGGCTGAGAGCAGCCAGGCTCGGCCGTGACGCAGGGCTGGGGGCGCAGCGTGAGTCACGGGTGTCAAAGCAGGTGCTGGCCCGTGCTGGGAGACTAATGCTTCGCTGCATTGCACGGTCCACGTCCCCTTGAGCAGAGGGAAAGTGCTGCAGACCCCACGTCCTCAACGGTGTCTAGCCTGCTACTCCTGCCCTCAGCAATGGTTTCACTTTTGCTTCACAAACGGAGTGCTAGGGTCTGGGTGGCACCAGCAGAGCCAATGTGCTCAACAGAAATGTTTCCTTTGCCCTCAGCCACGGACCCCTTTCTATTGTCTGATTAACAACACACCAAGGACAAGATCAAGGCCATCTGAAGACTCTACCCTTCTCCTCCCCTGCAGTTTCAAAAAAGCTTTCATAAAAATTAAGAAAAAAACCTTACAGTGGTCCTGCACAGAAAAACCACAGAAGATGTTTTCAGAGGGGAAGCGCTGCCGCCAGGAAACAGACTGTTCTGTCCCACCCACACCTACAGCAAACAGCCAAAAGCATTTCCCAACCCCTTCTAATTAAGAAAAAAACACTCCTGCAAAGACGCATTTGCATGCCAAGGAAAACCTGAGCTATGAGTCCTGGAAAGTTAAGAACTTAATAGGAAAATGCTGACGTGCTTAATTAAAACAGATGCTATGAGAACCTGACACTTTCCTTCACTTCCATGAGCACAAGGACACATCTTAGAGCCCCACAAAGGGCCCGAGCTGCCACCCAGCCTCACCAGCATGCAATCGGCACTTCATTTGGTGTATGCTCATTGTTCATTTGGGGTGAAGGGATATTCTCCTCCCTAAAAGGCTCTGAAGCAGCCCTGTCACCCCAGTTCTCCCCATCTCTCCCACCTGGGGAAGGTCCCTCCCAGGGATGCACTGCAGGACTGGGATGCCCAGGGATGACTCCCGTGACCGCACCGAGCTCCCTGCACACCCTGTCCAACAGCGCTTGTGGGGGCTGGCACATCACGAGCCCCATCTGCTGGCAGCTGCCAGCTCTCCCAGCGGCTCCCCAAAACCGCAGCTCCTCTGCGGGGAGGCAGGAGGGGATCAGGGACCCACCACCCTGTGAGTGGGACTGAAAAACCTAACAGAGCATGGGGCCACGCTCAGATGTGGCCCCATATAGGTGCAGTAACGGCACAGCCCCTTTACAAACACACAAGTGTCGCTCCAGCTCATCCCTGCAGGGCTCTCAGGCACCGAGCCTGGCCCCGGACAGGGAACTTACAGCCGTTATGGAGGGTTTCTTCCCATCTCCTGCCGGCGGGTGAGTGACATCGGCCCCGAGGAAGATCACCGGCTGCTGAAAGACGGCAGAGCTGGTGGGAGAGAAGAGAAAGCGACAGTCAGCCTTTCAGAGCGATCTCAGGGTGATGCACAGCCCAATGGAGGTGAGCAGATCACACAGAGGACATCTCCCAACCGCTGGGCTCTGGCCTGGGCACATCAACAGCTCATTACAAGGCCAGACAGGCTGCAAATCTATGCTTCAAAGAGCTACTTTACAAAGCCGCCCACAGGCCCCCTCTTCCCCAGGTAAAGCCAGGCAGGCAGCAAAGCCAGGAATTGGGAAACAAGGCCCAAAGCTGCGAGAAGCAGCAGCTGTACGAACCGCTGGTGAGGCACAAGGATGTTGTTGATCCCGCCAAGCTTGACGTTGATCTTGAGGCAGAGGTTGGAAAGGGTCTGTGGGGAGGTTTTCACTACGTTCTTGACCTGGACACACTGCGTGGCCATTCCCAGGAGGGTGTCCCCAACACGCTTCACCTCAGCTGCAGGCAGAGGAAGCAGATGAACACACAGGCAATCAGCAACACACCGCTTCCAGCAGCATCCTCGGAAACGGGGAGAGAAAACACCGCAGGAGGAGCAGAGCCAGCCCTGCGGAGCCAGGGCAAAGCCCCTCTCCTCTCCCTGCTCGCCCCTGCCCCAGACGCACCGTACACTGGTGTTTTCCCTGGCAAGATGACAATGATGAGCTGAAGCCCCGAATATGTGTTCTTGAGGTGTCGAAACATGGGCTCCACACTGTCTGCACCCTGGGCGTATTTACAGAAACAGGGCTGGCCTTGGATCGGCATCCCTGCATCTTTGGAGATCTTGCGCAGCTGGTCCGTAAAGTTCCTGTGCCCGGGAGGAGAAGCATTCAGCCCTGAGCCCTTCCACACGGCTGCTCTGCCTCACGCCCCGGCCACCGAGTGAGAAGGGACCCATGGCTGGAGTGCTGCAGCACAGGACAGAGACACCACATCATCACGTCTGTGGTTTTACAGCATCCAACAAGCACACAGCATGGGAAATGCAAGACCAACATGTTAGAGCTGAACCGTCCCCTCTTGGTACTCTCTTACCCAGGTACTGACTCCTCCTGAAGAGTGATGGAGCTGTGAGCTGTTCTCCATCAGAAAGCTGGAGAAGTGGGGAGCAGACCTGCTGTTGGGGACAGTCGATTTCCAGATG
The DNA here is from genome assembly GCF_965231255.1 of Vanellus vanellus. NCBI lineage: Eukaryota > Metazoa > Chordata > Aves > Charadriiformes > Charadriidae > Vanellus > Vanellus vanellus. The sequence goes on along the minus strand of NC_138927.1, from coordinate 7,415,968 downwards.
ATTTGCAAAGATGATGCAAGCCTTCACTCACCAAACTAGACAAAGTGCTCAGCCACACTCTGGGTTTTTGGATTGCCAAGCATAAATTTGATGCAGGGAGAGCCAGAGGGAGCACGGGGCTCCCAGCTCTGCCCTAGAGGGGTCACACAGGAGTGTGGTGTCACTCCCATCTCCACCCAGTTACTGCAGATGTAGAGACTTTGAGCTGCTCCAAACCATCCCAAACGTTAACCGGGCCAAACACCGAGAAGAGGCACACAAAATGCTTGCCTCGATGCATCCACTCTCAGTCTGGAGAAACCTGAGTCCCCAGCAGAATCCAAAACTATGGTGACCACTCCCCTACATCAAAAAAACTGTCCCCGCTCTGTGTCACTTTGCTACCGAAGCAGAGAATCTCTAAACTACCAAAGCCTTTCAGAAAGTCTAAGACTTCTCTGTAATAAAAACCTGTGGCAAGTTAGGATGCTTCCTACATGAATTACATTAATTCAGATAGGGCATTGGGGAAACTTTTCATTAAATATGCCTCACAACCCCAACTCTCTGAGGAGATTCAGCTGCAAAGAGTTCAACACAGCCTCAGGGATGGCGGTATCGGATCACGATACTGCAGCTACCTGATGCAAAGGAGAGCCTGACTGTCAGCTCACACGTGTTGGAGTGCCGATGTGCTCACTCCAACCTGGCAGGCTTTACAATGGCTCAGAGACTGTCTGCAGCCAGGATAAACAGTCAGGCACTCTGGATAAACTAACAGAAACAAAACCAAACACCCAGCCCAAACCTGGATCAAATTTGTACAATGAGCAATTCAGATCCAGTGTCGACGATGAAAGACATGCAGCCCCAGGCTGGGAGCAACAGGGTGGCCACACCACGAGCCACAGCTCCCCCACATCATCCCACCCATTCGGGCTGCCCCTTTCCTTACTTCAGCACCTCCTCTCGACACTGCTTCTGCGGGGCAAAGCAAGCAATCGCCCAGACTTTGATCTCAATGCCGTTGTAGAACTGCTTCCCTCGCATGTCCCACACGCCTTGGTTGGGAGTTGCAATGGCCCGGTTCTGCAAGGCAAACAGACGGTCAGAGCGCTGCCGCGTCCTGCCCGGCCCCGCGCCAGCAGCCCCTGGGGAGCACCCGCACGTGCCGTGCTTGTGCTCCCCATCACAAAGCTGTATGCCCTCGCCAGAGCCAACTCCCTGCACTGCCAGGGTCTGCCATGGCGCATGGCAATGGGCAACTCACAATCTCAGCTCCTCAAAGGTGACAGAAAATTCACCCGAGCTGCCTTACCCTGAGCATCTCTCTTTTTTGTCACCAAATGACTCTTGGCTACGCCTTCAGTACAGTTATATTGCAAAAATATCAAAAAACCCAAACCCAAGGTGCTCTGATAAAAAATTCCAGCTCTAACCTACAAACCTGAAGGTAGCACAAGTTTTGTTCAGAAACAGCATTTTCTGGTGTGAAAGCATCTCTCTGCACAAGGCAGCCTAACACCCGGGCAGCGTAGCCCTGCTTACCCTGCCTCCGTACTGCAGAATGGGCGCTGGCAGGACCCTCCCCGTCACCTCCGTCATGTCATCTTTCACCTTGATCCCAAACTCCTGAATGTACGGATCCAGGTTGTAGCTGGCATTCTTCATCTGCAGAGGGAAGGAAGGGCCATGGGAGGGAGCGAGACCAACTGCTGCATCCCATGCAGCTTCAGCTGGCCAGAATATATGGGCACCTAAAGTCATGTTCTCTACAGAGCTGAAGTCCTCTCCACAAGGGGAAGGAAAGTGGTTTAACACAAAGAGCCAAACTCTGCCCTTCAAACTGACCCATAGGGACCTGATTTTTGAACACACTGACCAATACAACCGAGAGCACAGCCCGCTCCCGAGATTTAAGGCTTCAGTGGGAAGGTTCAGTCTGGCAAGAGACTGTTATCAAGAGTACCAGAAGGCATATCAAATGTCCCCAGCTTTGAAAGCCCAGAGACATCAGTTTGGGTAACAACAGCACCATTAACCAGCTCCCGCCAGGCCGCTGTCAAGAGATCGGTTCCCCTGGCTCGCCCCAGGCTGACCTGCAGCCCCACAACGCACAGTCCCCACGTACACCCAGAGCCGGAGTAATTTCTCTAACTCCATCAGCACGAAGACTTGAATTTGATGTACATGAGTTTCCACAGTCCCTTTTAGCTGGGGTCCTCTACACAAGTGTCCATGACATGCACGCAGGCATCTCTGGCCAGGGATTCAGTGAGAAGAGGGCAATAAAACCAAGCCATTAACACCACCAGCATCTTCTGAGCAGGTTGCAGCTCTCCAGTGCAGGACCACAACAAGGTTCATCACAGATACGACACTGTAACAGCCATCAGAGTTGCAGCCCCAATGTGGTCCCTCCCATCTCCCCCAGGGACTCATGCCACGTACCAGGCGACTGATTTCCTCCTGCCTGTCTGGGGCAGACCTGGCTGTTGCTTTTATCATGGTTGACGTTTGATTGTCTGTGAGCTTCTTGATGCACCGCTGGCCTGCCACGATGTTACACACCTGCATGGCAGGGGAGAGAGAACAGCCACTCATCAGGGACAGATGAGACATGGGGGAGCCCTGCTGAGCTGCCCCACGGGTATGGCACTCCGGCCCTGCAGCCAGCCCCCAGCTGGAGGTGCCGAGCCTTCAGCTGCAGGAAAATGGCATTTTTACAGCATGGTCTCCTCCCTCACTTACTACAATTGGCTCTTGCCAGGTCAACATCAAGGCAATTACTGCCCACAACACATCAGCTGCAGAACATTGTCATGCATCTGGCAGCAAAAGCCTTTGCTTTGCACAGTGCCCAAAAGCAAGAGCACCCAACAGTGCAGAGCCAACACTCACCTCCAAGGGCAGGTACGTGTGCTTCTGCTCCTGGCCAACCTGGAGACAGGGTAGGTGGGGGTATTTCAGCTGCAGGTTGTATTTCTGCTTAAAGTACTGAGCCACTGTGCACTCCACTGTCTGACCACTCTCCAGCTGCAGGGGAAACCTGGCAGAGGCAGGACATGAAGGATGCACCTACTCAAAACAGGCACTTCCAAACCTCAAACACTACTTACTCTGACTGGGAAGAGAGGGAACCAGCAGGCTCCCACTCCAAGCTACCATAAAAGAAAATAAAAAGCACAACAGTGGTATTTTCAGAAACTGAGTCAGGAATACTCTGATCCCAGTGTGGGACTCAGGTCCCTAAATAAAGCTCGCTCTCATTAATCCAGGGAGGATGCCTTCCCTGGGAGCCGAGCTGAGCTCCAGGCAAAAGTTAACCAGCCTCTCCCAGTATGGGGCAGCAGCTCCAGGGTGGGCAGAGCGCAGGGGGCAGTAGGGGTGCACCTCCCTTCAAAACCACAGGAAAAAAATAATCAAACTTCCTGGTGGCAGGGCTGAGGGGTGCCACGCCATCCATAGCTGGAGCATGTGATACCCAGCCTCACCCAGCACCAGCTGTTCCCAGCTCCTTAACAAGCTCCATGAAAATCAAGAATTGACCCGATAGTCTTTATGGAGCCAAAATTAGACAGGAGAGCCAGCCCGCACACCCTGGCGAGGTGTCGTGTTCCTCCTGCGCTCGGCAGGCCCCAGGGCTGGGATCCAAGGATGCTGGAGCATGGGGTGAGTGGGGTGTACACAGCAACAGGCACATAAACCCCAACGAGATACACCTGGAGATGGGGTTGTGCGACGAGGAAGCATGGCTGTGGCAAGGGAGATGCGCCCCCTTCAGTGGGGGCTCTGAAACCTGACAGCACTGGCCTGCGCAGGCACTGATGTTTGGTATCAGGCAAGAACTGAGAGGAAAGGTTTTCTGCCAGCACTTGGGTTTGTACAGCACGAGCCAGAATTTCTTGGTTTTTTTTTTTTTTTTTTTTTTTTTAAACTGTTGGCAAAATTTCCAGCAACATTGCCAAGAACCTGGGGGGCAAACAACCTGAAAAACATCACCCCCCCCTCCCCTCCAGCTCCACTGCTGCCTGCACAGGGAGGTCTGGAGGGCCCGCCTGCTCTCCCTCCAAGCCTCTGCCTCAAACCCCATTTTGCTTACAAGCTTTCCTGGGGTCAATTCCCAGGGCAAACCCCAGTGATAAGCCCTGGAAACACCTGTGGGCTGTGGCACCCAATAGCTCGGTGCTGAGGACACCACCTCCACGGTGCTGCTGTCCCTGTCCGCGGGGGGCTGCAGGGAAGCCCCCCGACACAGAGGGGTGCCCAGGCCCAGCCTGCTCCCAGACACATGCAATTAATTTCAAGGCAGGGAATCGCTTCATTCCCTGACAAAGCTTCTGCTTCAGCAGTGTCTATTTTAAGAAAGAAGAAAACCAAACTTGGAGGTAAAAACTAGGACAATTTCTGGCATGTTAGCTCCCGCCCGCTGCAGTGCGCCGCCTGCCAGACAAAGCATCCTCTGCACTCCCACCCGCCCCTGCATCCCGCTTGCCTTCACCACGCATGGCATGGAGCTGAGTGAGCTGCTGCGCCCACAGCAGCTGCAGAGGGCCAAACACATCTCCTTTTGCCATCACAGGCTGGAGTTTCCCTTCCAGCTCTCCCTAACGACACCATCAGCTGCTAAAAAGGAGAACAGCTCAGATTTTTCCAACAAGGGCATCTTCCCACCCGCCTTACGTCTGGTGGCTGGCTGGCCGCCTGGTAACGTTACACACGCGGTATTTCCTCTTCATCTGCCCGCAGTGGGTAACCTCGACTTTCAGACCTGATGCAAGACAGGGAGACACAGCAGAGTCACTGGTAAAGGTGGGAGCGATTCCCCTTTGCCCAATTTCCCTGGGACACCACCAACACCTTCCTCAAATAATTACCCATTTGCAGAGCAGACGTGCTTTCAGATGCCCTGAGAAGTGGACAAGGGAAGACATGGTGCCCCAGGAGATATTTTAAATGTGCAACCTCTGTACCCCCCACCTTGCTGCAGGGGCTGAGTGGGAGACAAGCCATGGCTGGTGTCTGGGGCAGTGCCCGGCTGGAGACAGGTCCCCAGCACTCCCCGGGGGCTCTACCTTTGATCTCCTTGGTGAAACGCACTCTCTGCGAGTCTGTCAGGGGCTTCGGCTGTTCGTCGATGTTCCGGATGTCCAGCACCTCGCACATGAACTCGATTACAGGCTGGGCTTTGTAGAAGGCGGTGGCCGACACTGTGGGATAGATACCACGATGTGTCTCTGCTCTCTCCCAGCAGATGGAGCTGGCCCTAGAGCCAGCCGGATCCAGCCTCCCCATACACGCCCAGCCCCACCGCTGCAGTTCCCCAGTGTGAAAAATACGTCACCATCAATATTGAGCATCATCTTCCACATGGCAGGCCTGACTGACTGGTGGAAACCGAACCAGACCTCTCTGCCGCCTCCTAGGGGGTGGTAGTAACCTTCAGGGGGGGAAAAGAAGGAGCGGCCGACAGGAGTGTACCTGAAAAAAATAAGAAAATTAATACTGTGATCATTCTGTAAACCAGGGCAAACTGCATCAGTCAGCACACACCAGTCCCACCAGCTGCAACCATGAAATGCCCCCAGCCCCTCCGAGCCATCACTCACTCCGCTGGCTGCATCATCATGTTTATTTCTATTGCAGAAGCATCCACAGCGATGGCACCGAGCAGTGCAGCAGGCACAGCTGCCTCCCTACAAAGACCTCCAAGACCAGACCCAGCCACAACAGCCTGCCAAAGGCAGCGGGTCCCCTCCCCAGCACGCTCAGTGCTTGCAGCGTGGCCCCTGTCGAGCTGCCCCTTGGCGCAGGTACCTCATGGAAGCCAGGTGCCTCATGGCAACATCCAGTGCCTGGACGGACTCCAGAGGGACAGGGATCTGCCCGCTGACCAGGGCCTCATGCAGCATGCGCCAGCTCACGATAGCCATCCATTTGATGGAGACCTTAAATATCCTGTCCTTGCCTTCCCCTGGGATCGTCACCTCAAAGTCAACCTGGATGCAGAAGGGAGGGAAGCAATCATGGCATCCCCGCAGGTGCAAGGGGAGGAGGTAATTTTCAGCTGGTCTTTCCCAGGCACAAAGCACATTATGTTTGCCTGGCACGGGGCTTGCCATCCCCTCTTACCCGCTCGTTTCCAATGGGTAAGGCCGTGACAGTGTAGATGTTCTTCTTCCCATCATAGACTGGCTTTCGGTCACCGAAGATCTGAGGTTTGAAGTGCTGTACCATGTACTCCACGACTTCCCTACACAGGCAAGCGGGACAAGAAAGAGGGGCAGGGGGAGAGAAGGGTGAGGTTTGTTTTGCCAATTTCTTTACAGCCTGACACCTACTATGACCTGTCTGGTCCCGAGCCTCCCTGCCCGGGGCACTTCTGAGCCACAGGGCACCAGACAGCAGAGCCGTGTCTCCCTGGGGCAGAAAGGTCTCCAAACAAGCAGCCATGTGCCTTGCCCTGCAGCTCAGTACATTGGCTTCAGCAGAAGGAGTTTACATGGCATGCAGGAACGTGCACCCGCCGGAGCTGGCTGCAAAGCCACATGTGTGCTGGGAGGGCAAGAAGTGAGGGAATGGCAACTCGCTGCCCACAGCTGCCAGGAGCATCTGCTCACCAGCCTTTGAGGCACAGAGCTACCCAGGAGGCTGCCAGGGCAGGAGGGGACGGGCAGTGAGTAGGATGCCAAAAAGAAAAACACAGAAAAGTACGCGATGGCCCGAGGTCTGGGGCTTGCTATTTTTAAACACAGGATTGTTGCCAAAATAGCACAGCTGCTTTGAAGCAGCAGGGGACTGTGCTGAGGTTCAGGACCTCCAAGGCTGTCAGGGGCAGGAACCAGCACTGCTGTACAAACACGGCTGGTGGGGTCCAGTCACCCACGGGTGCTGGGCAGCACCGTGACCCCTGCCACAATGTCACCCTGATGGCTTCCACCAGTGAAGATGGAGAACAGGCACTTATAGAGCCTCCACAAGGAAACTGGAAGCAGGGAATGAGTGCCAAAACCTTTAATACTTGCCTTACCTGTTGACTCTGCGTGGACATTTGTCGGGCTTGATATCTACTTCATAATGATACACATCAATCTTGGGAATGTCCACTTCAAAGTAGTTGGCCAAGAGCTTGATGGGCTTCCCAACAGTTCCTATCCCGGGACGACGCGGCGCTTGAAATACCTGCTGCAAGGGTGGCAGGTATGCGCCTGCAGCTGCGGGGAGAAAAAAGGTCAGGAGGGTTGGGAGAAACCCTGTGCCCAGACAGACAACGCAGAGTCACAGCGCCCTCCATCACTGCATCCTGAACCAGGAGTCTCCCACTCACACTCCTGGCAGGAGGTGGTGGTGGCAGAATTCGGACCAGCACAGCTGGGAGCAGCTTCCCTGGGCACCATCCAGCAAGCACCAGCGCTAGCTGAGCCATGAAAGGGCAGCACCAAGCCCTCTGCTCTGCTGTGCCACCACCAGCTGTGCAGATGTCAAACCACCACCAGCAGATAAATAATCACTGCTTTGCCTTAGGGAAGGTAACTCATCCGGGACCATGTGTGGCAGTGGTACAGAACTTCAGAGGACAAGGGACTCCCAACACCTGTCTCAACCATGGGTGCACCCATGTCCTAGCATATGCCGTGATACCCATAACTCAATTCCCTGACCAGATGTGGGGACAGAAGGCCACGTTTGGTTCTCCTGACACTGAAGGACAGGTTGTACCTTATTTCCACGTTAAAATAGCTTTGAAAGTGCCTGCTACACTGCCGCAAAGCTGCACTTCAACTTCTGTTTCGCACAAGAAATGTCACAATATATAAACAACCAGAACAGCAGCAAGAAAGTCCCCAGCCCGTGGTTGAAAAATTAAGTAGAGCCTCGTAACTGCACCGAGAGCTCACCACAGGCCTGCAGCAGCAGCAACAACCTTCACCTGAAGCGTGTGAGAGACATTGGCACACTGAATTAGTGAAGATACACTTGGGACGGCTGGCCTTGGTCTAAGGCTGTGGTGTGTTTTTATTGCCCATCCCTTCCCCAGCTCCTGCAGAAGGAATCCCTCTGGCAGCATCTCTCTGGGCATCCCATCCCACAGGATGGCATTTGCTGACCAACAAGCACAGCAAGGGCCAAGTATCACCTGCCCCACTGCACGGCAGCAATGGCGACATCAAAGCTGACCCACGCTGGGCTCCGGCACGCAAAACACTTTGTTGTAAGGGCAGCTCCAAAAATAGCCCAGGTCTGACAGCTCCCCAGTGCCGAGCAGGAGGCGGCATGGGACTTGCTGGGTCACAGGGTGAGGAGAAATGCGATGCTGCTGCAAACCCCAAAGGAGAAACTACCCATGTAACACTGCCAAAGGGCTTTGCCACAAACAGAGCGGTCTCACCCAGTTCCACACTTTATGTCTGCCAGTTGTGGCTGGTGGATACACTCTACCCCCTCCTCCACACATTTTCCTCTAAACACATCACTCCAGCTCCTGGAACAGCCAGGGTTGGTTTCAGCAGAGAAGGGGTTTGCAGGCACCCTCAGCGTCAGGGCTGGGGTGGTCCTGCCATGGGAAGCTCAGCCAGGACACCCCAGCAGCACAGCCAGCCTTTGTCCCACAGCCAGCCCAGCCCCTGTCCCACTGATTTACAAGCCAGCGCCAGCACAATGGGGAGGCTCTGCCCGGCGGGAGGGGGTGAGGGACCACATCTGCTCTGGAGAGAGAAATATGGCCCTGCCAAGATGCCTGGGACTTCTACAAGAGGCAAAGCGAGGGAATGAGGAGCCACCATCAGCCCCACTGCCTCCCTCCCTGCCAGCTTGTGTGGCACAGGCTACAGCATCTGCCACCTCCGATGGGAGAGCAGCACTGGCTCCACTGGCATGGAGCTGCAGGTCTGCTCCCCTCCAAGAGGATGCAGAAACATGCGTTTTCCCCTCCATCCTCCACCAGACTCGCTGCTGGAGGGAGGATGCCACAAGAAACAGGAAACACATTATTGCATCTGCACTACGCGATTATTTAACTGCTAGATTTTGCAGGATAACAGCTCGCTTTGTTTTATACTCGTGATTAATGATGGCGTTTTGAGCTCCAGGTCGCAGGATAACCCAAGTCTCAGTACCTGAACTCTCCTTTTATCCTTAACCCTTCCCCAACATAATTCTCAACTGCTGTGCAGCAAAAACAAGAAGTCACATCAATAAGGAAGGCTAACTCCAGGCAAGCTGCTGATATAACTAGAGAAAATTAAAAACAGTTTGATGAAAACCTCCCATGGTTTATGGGAGGTAGCAGTAAAAAACAAACAAACAAACAAACAAAAACATCTCCAAACCTCCACTTCAAGCAGTGTGGGCCCCAAACCTGTAGAGAGAAGTACCAGTTTTTCCACAGAGTCCATTATACAGACCTACTAATGAAGTTCTGGAGAGGGACAGACAGGTACCCGTGCACAGTCACAGGACTGAACTGCATTTCTAAACTGACAGCACCCTTGGACTCAAAGGTATCTTAAAATGTTGCCAAAGAAACATTCAACCCCACTGCTCTCCAAGGTGAGATCTGCCCTTCCTGCTCCACTCCCACTTTGCCTGTCTCCACCTATCCCAGTTTGCATCTTCTATCTGTACCTCAAACTCTGCAAGGTCTCGGCCAGCTGGGCTGGGTGCGGGGAGCACAGCATGGGGATATTTGGAGTGCTCCATCTGGGTGGCCAACTGTCCAAGTCAGCCCCCAAACAGCGTCCCGGCTCCAATTTCAGCTCCTGAACACATGGTGCTCTTAGCACCCCTTGCTCCCATCCACATTCTTTTAAAATCCAAATTTCAATTCCAGGCTAAAAATATCAGAAGCGAAAAAACAGAAAGGCAGCAACTTGAGCTTCAAATTTGCTTGTTACTTTTGCACCCTGTCTCTGCAAGGCTTTTCCTGCCAATGGAAGGCCAATGTGCCACAGGACATCAGGGGGACAGGATGGCCCTTGCGAGCATCCAGGGGCTGAACTGCGGCATTAACTTCTGCAAAGCCAACCTCTGCTTTTGCTTCTGCCCTGCAGCAGGAGCCCGGGAGCTTCAAAATATGCCGGGAGCTCCGAGCCTGGGACTAACCCGGCCCCAGCACCTCCTCGACAAGGCAGTGTGGGATGTAGAGCAGTCTGAGAGCAGGACAGGGATTTCCGAAGCCGACGCAGGCACTTGCAGCTGCTCTGGGACAGGGCGGCCGCCAGCACCCCTGAGACAAACGGCTGCGCTGTGCTCCAGGGGCAGCTCGTTTTAAGAAACTGATTTTGAGATGAGCTACTCACGGTGTAATTCATGTCTCCACATGACAAACATTTCTTGGCAATCACCAGCTCCCTGGCTGCAAGCTGATGCATTTTTAAATCATGGTTTGCAATCAAAGAGGTATTTGCCAGCGCTGCTGGAGCCTCCGGTCCCTACTCTGCCTTTTGAGTGAGACACTGCGCAGCCCACTTGTAAGACCTGCCGGAGGACAGCAGCTCTCTGCTGCCTTCCCTGCAACCACATCAAAGCCAGCACCTGCAGTTTCTCCTCTTCTGGACCTTCTCACCTCCGAGACAATCCCAGCAGCTGTGCAGGACAGCATCTCCACGTGCCCACGGCATCCCTGCAGATGCAGGGCAGCAGCCACAGCTCAGCAGCCAACCGGCGGCACCTCGGTGCTGGAGAGGAGCTGAAGCAGGTTTGGGGCTGGCAGGAGCTGTGCTGCAGAGTGGAGATGGAATGGTCCTGCACCCATTCCGCTACCCTGGTACTGCACAGGTCAGTCCGAAAAGAATGCTTTACCGTACAAACCCTCTCGTCAGAGGATCGCCACATGCTTTATGAACATAAAGCCTCGCAATTAGGGTCATGAATCACAGATGAAGGTGTCAGCCTCCAGCAACGCAAAAGCTGGCTCAGAAGTTTGATGTGAGCCATGAGATACTGCAAACACAAGGTAATATAAATGGGCATCCTGGCTGGAGGGAGCAGCACCGCGACTGCAAGGAGATGCTCTGCAAAGACCAGGGCAGGACACAAGACCAGCATCAGGGATGGGAAAGTTCACCCCTGAGCTGACTCAGAGGGTTTTATTTTGGCAACCACAGACACATGGTCCTCAAACACTACAAGCCAGAGCAGCCACCCCTGCAGCCCAGCCCCAAGCTCGCTGCAGGGGTTGCACTGCCTGCCCAGAGCTCACCCAGCAAAGTGGAGAGCGATAACGACTTTTCCTTTCTAAATTACTTTGAAGTCCGAAGATTTTTAAAAAGCCATTATCTCCCAGTGCCTGCGCATGGTGCAGCAGTGCCTACCCAGGACATGGCTATTTATAAGGACAGTGACAAGGTGGCAGTCAGGAGGAGGACCAGGAATGATGCTCAGTGCCCGACAGGAGTTGCAGCATCCAGAACCTCCAGTGTGCGAGACGGACTCTTACCTGGCTTTGGCTGCTTTGGCCCAGGTGGGAGAGAGCCCAAAGCCTTTTGGTGAACACGCAGGCTGGGCTCACCCCTTCCCATGCCATGTCCCTGCCCTGGGGCACTCAGGGTCCCCCCACGATTTGCCTCGCTGCAAATCCTGCTGAAAGCCACCCTCCGCCTGGCTTGGAGGATGCTGTGCTGGGGATCCCCAGGCAGTGCTGCGACATGGCATCCCTGGGTACCTTGTGCCCACAGCCCCCAGCTGCAGCTCAGAGCAGCAGAAAAGGGGCCAGCAGAGAAACCCCTTCAGCAGAAGTCTGTTAAAAAGCGACCCAAACCGCCCGGAGCCAGGGGGGCTTCTGCATACCTCGACTCTCCATGGCGAAGCTGCACAGGCTCCCACTTTGTCATGTAAATGCAGGCGCCCGGGGCCGGGGGCTGCAGGGCTGGAGTGTTGTTCCTGCAGCACAATGCGGCCAGTGAGCGGGATGAAATCCGCCTGCCATTATAAATTCAGCAGCCCGGGAGAAATCACAGACTTTCACACACAAAAGACGTGCCCTGGGGACGCCGCCGGCGGGAGCATCATCACTGCCACCGCTGCCCTTTCGTCGGGTGCGTGTGAAGCACCAGTGGGCAGAGACGGCAGCAAGGGCAGCACCGCCAAGGTGAAAGTCCATTTAGGGTAATTAGCACTGGAATATGCTTTGTTTCTATTATTTATTGTAACAGCTGGGGAACGCGACCTGCTGCCCAACAGCTGCCTGCACCCGGGCAAAGCTGCCAGTGGGACGGCATGAAATTACCATGTCATTTAAATCCTCTCCAACGCTGCATTCAGCCGAGGGGCCGCGGGAACAGGGCCGAGACAAAAGGGAGTTTTATTGCAGCGGCAGCGGGTCCGACAGCCCCCTCCCCACACACCCAGCCCCACCAAAACACAGCCAGGAACTGGAGAGAAGCAAGCGGGGCTGTGGCATGCCAAATGCCACCGGACACATGGCATGGTCCATCCTCACCCTGAGCCATCTTCCACTCTAAACCAGCCCCAGAAAAAACCCAGATAAGTGAATGCCCCCCAGTCGGGAGGCAAAGCTAGTGGCAGCACCAGCAGGAAAGGAAACTGCTGGCAGGGAGAGCAAAATTGGCTTTCCCAATCTCCAGGTTTAACATCTTTGAAACCACTGGCTCTAAGCAGTGACTGATGCTACCCCACAAAGCCCAGACCTCAAAAAGCACTGTCTCATCTCTGCCAGCCCAGACATCACACCCATGCCTGCTCCTTCCCAAGGCATCGTGAGCACAACCAGGTTCAGGCAGCTGCAGGTGCTTTTCAGTTCGATGCTAAACTGAGTTTAAGTAGATCACACACCCACGTGGGACAGAGGGCTCCGGCTGCAGCCATCGACACACAGCATTAAACCCATCCTGTGCACCAGAGCCCATCTTCTGAGGGAAAGTCTGAGCTGCCCAAGCGCTGTTCCTGCCCCGCATTGTGGTGGCTGCATCCAAGAAATGTGCCAAAACGGGTTCTAATCTGTTTTACTGTGGTATTTACTTCTGAGACCAGTTTAGTTCTTTGTATCCTTGACACTGAGCACCAAACGCTGCAAAGGGCATCATTGTGCCATGTCAAATCTCATCTTTCCGCTTGGAAATCACAGGTAATCAACTCCAAAGTGTCAAGTGAAAAACCTGCCCCATCGCAGCCGACTGCATCCCTGTGTGTGCAGTCTTGCAGTCTGGGCCGGGCCAGAGACTGAACCTGCGGATGCACAACAAACAGCAGCAAAAGCACCGCCACCCTCATCGCACCCGTTCACAGGGATTGCAAACCAGCTTTGGCTCCAGGGAGAGCGGCACAGTGATGCCAGTGGCACGGACAGGGCTTGACCCACGATGGCATAAGCCAACTCGCGAGGGTCTCGCTGAGCCAGCCCTGGCTGCCCAGAGGCGCTGTGTCCTCCTTTTCGGTCCCTCTCATGGGGTGTGAGAAGTAACATCGCCTGTACCGAACACACTGGGCACCTCATCCGGACTGTGTAACCCCACACTGTGAGCCCGGGGTCCCCGCTAATGGCACCTGGACCAGCCAAAGGCTGCCGCCCCTCCTGCAGGGTCTCACGCCGCTCTCGCAGACCGTCCAGGCAGCAGCCAGGGCCATGCAGAGCCAGAGCAGCAGACAAAGACAGCCCCAGCGCTGGAGGGGACAGGACAAAGGCGACGCTGGCTCCTCTCTGTGTCACACCGCAGCCCTGCACCATGGGCAGCCCGCAGAGCTGCCAGCCAGGGGCTCCTGGTGAGGAGGTTAAAACCTGCACACAGCTCCGCCACAGATCACCCTGCCGAAAAAGCAGCAATTTTCTGCCTGATTTGGCTTCCTTTTAACGTCTGCCATCTTAATAGCTCGTCCATGTTTTGTTCTTCCCTGGGTTTAGAGAGAGGCTGCAGAAAGTGTTTAGAGATAAATCATACGTGCCATGTCTCCAGGCAAGGTGCTTCTCCCAGCTTTGTTTCTTGATATAATCCCGTCCCAGAAACAGGCACGTGCGATTTCATGTTTCCTGAAGATAAAGAGATCCAACAGACGGAACAGCTTTGGGGTTTTTGCACGGTTTAGCACAGGAAGACAACGGTTAAGATTAACAGCATTTAGGAAGTTTGTGAGGGATAAAGAAAACTAAAAGTTGGTGGGAAACTGACTTTAGTTTTTAAAACCAGAGTGCAAGTGCCTCCCGGTGCAGTGCCAGTGGGTCAGAAGATGTCCCAGGTTCCCGCACTGCCTTTCCAGGCACCTCCGTGTTGGGCACATCCAGGCACACGCTGGGTTTCTGCTTTATTATCCTGACAAGTTGCAGCCCGGCATCGTCAGAGCTTGCACGTGAGGCTCAGCCCCATACCTGGGGTCCGCTGGCAGGCAAAGGGATGCTACAGCAGGGCAGGATCCGCAGAGACTCCTGCAACACGTGGTAAACATCTCCCTTGCACGCAGGGTGACCCGAGTGGGAGTAGACATCCCCTAGCCAGATTTGGGGAGGAAAGGGGAAACTCCCAAGAGCCTGGCATCAGAGCCCTGTTCCCAGCAAAGCCCCCACTGCCCCATCAGTGGGACTAAAACCTAAACCCATCCCTTCCGAGCATGGCCACGTCCCACCTGAGAGATTGCTTTAAAGCACCTTAACAGAATTAGTTAAGGCTGGCGGTAGGAGAGTGCCAGCAGCATTATCTGCGCCGCCCCAAGGTGCTGGCAAAGCCCACAATACCCTCATGCAGCCGCCAAATCACAGCTTCCAGAGGCCAATAAATCAACCCCAAACACAAAGTGCCAGCAGCCAAAAGGTACTGCAGACATGAAGAGACTTCTGAGCCACACTTAAAATTAAATACCGTAAGGAAGGACCAAAGTTTGACTGCAGACATGCAGCAGTTTGATGTCAAAATCTCACCACACCACTGCACTACAGCAAGCAGCAAACTTGCCAGCGCAAGACCTGCGAAAGGCCAGCGGTCCCCATTGGTCCCGTCTCCTCCTCCGCCTTATTTTTCACCAAAATTGTGCAAACTAGAGCAGCACAAGTTTGTGATGCTCATGAGCGAGCATCTGCCGACGTGACAGCCAGGCGGGCGAGTTTTGGGGACCGTCTCTCCAAACCCCTGTGGAGCATCCCGGGGCGAAGGGGCCGGGACCAAAAGCACCGTAAGCTGCGTGAGGAGGTAGGGCTGGGGGGTACTCTGGGGGGGACCATGGAGCTCAGCCCCCGCGGCCCATCTGCCGTGCGCAGCCCCTGCGCCGCGCATGTCCCCGGTGTGGGGAGAGGAGCCACTTCGTGCTGTCACGGCGCGCAGCATCACCAGTCCCGCTCTCAGAAACACCGCACCGGGGGGACACGGGGAGCCGGGGGGCTATGGGGAGCCGAGAGGGGGGCACATCGGGAGCTGGGGGGGAGAGGGGGCGGGGGGGCGGTCGGGGAGCTGCTGCTGCTGCTCCCCTGTGCAGAGCAGGCCCTTGGCGCAGGGCTGGCACCGCGCTGCGGGGACACCCCGCTCTCCCGGCCCTGCACCCCGAACCCGCGGGGGCTCGGCCCCGCACCGGCTCCTCCGTCGCCCCCCACCCTCCCATCGCCGCTACTCCCCGGGGGGGGAGGGGGGGGGGGGGGGGGGGCGAACCCGCCGTCCCCGCTCTGCCCCCCCCCCCCCCCCCGCAGCCCCCTCCAGCCTCCCCCAGTCCCCCCCGGGCGGCCGCAGGCCCAGACCGGCGCCGTCCCCGCACCGCCCCACTGCAGACATACCCCCCCCCCCCCGCTCTGCCCCTCGCCCCCCCACATAGAGCCCCCCATCTCACATCCCTCACCCCCCCGCACTCCCCGGGCCCCCCACCTCGCCGCTCCCCGCTACAGACCCCCTCAGCGGGCCCCCGTTGTGCAGCACCCCCCCGGGCTGCGCGCTCATCACCCGCCGCAACCTCCCCGCTCGCACGCTCCTCAGCCCCCCGGTGCGCACCGGGACGCCCCGGCCCGCCGCCACCGCTACCTGCTCCCGAGGGTCCCGCTTCCATCCCATCCACGCGGGCGCCGCTCCGAGCCGGGGGCGGCGGGCGGGGGCCGGGGCCGGGCAGGGCCGGGCAGGGCCGGAGCCGGTGCTGCACCGCCGCCCGCCGCAGCCGCCTCTGGCCGCGCCTCAGCGCGCACGCGCCGCCGCCACCGCCCGGCCCCGCGCCCAACAAAGGCGGCGCCCGACGCCATCTTGGGCCCCAGCGAGGCGGCGCGGGCGGGGGTGGCCGCGGTCGGGCCTGACCTCTGCCCCACGGCCGGAGACGTTTTTTAGGGTTTCGTTTGGTTTGGTTTGTTTTTTTTTGACCCATTTTGTGGTGCCAGACCCAGGAGAAAGGAAGGTGCTGGGGAATTCGTTTTAGTGTTGGCAGCCTCTGGTTTATTTCTCAGGTGCTCAAGGCCCTGCTCCACTGAAACACAGCAAAACTGGGCACAAATGCCGCATTTTTCACCATATTTGTTAGACTTGGCCTCCCCAGTGAGCACTCAGGAGTGAAACACTGACCCTGTGGCACCACTTTGATAATAAAGTCAGAAACCCCAGGAGCATTGCTTCAAGGCAGCGCTAAGCGAGAGTGGGTTTGTAATCCAAGTCTGGATTGTGTCAGGTAGTGGGTGAAAACCATAGAAATTCAGAATATTGAAGCATTTTTGCTTCTCACCACAGCGCCTGGGGGCATCCCCACACAGAAGTGCGCGCAGAGGCCTTGTGCAGCTCCAGCGCAGGTTCCCGGGGTGCCCTCCAACCCCTCTTCTCCTCCTTGGGAAGGCGCTACGATAACACTACCCTCTGCTGAACAGCGCCGGGGTCCCAAACCCGCAGGATCTCCACTGCAAAAAGAATTAAAACCCAGAGCAGGGGGTTGCTGAAAACACGGGTTATTTCACACCATCATGTGCCCCGAGTTCATTTAGAGCTGTCGTGTTTTGGCCTCGTCCAAAAGCTTTTTCTGCCCTTACTCTAGTAGTTTTAGTGAAGTACAGTTGTCTGAGGACACAACAAACCCTCACCTGAAATAGGACAAATAAGCAAACAGCTCTTTCATTTATTAATTTGCAACTCTCTTACTGTAGAAACGCTTCTCCAGGAGGACACAGAGCCCTTTGACACTGTATTTTCTCTGGACATTGCATGATAATTTCCAAGGACGTTAAAAAAATACTCCGGTTCTGAACACCTGCCCCAGTGGCTAGCGCAGGCCCTGAAAAGAGGTAGTTTAAGCCCTCCTGTTAGTATCATTGAAGACGTTACCCATGTGTATTTCCATCACTTTCTAAATCTAGCCCGCCAGAAATAAAGATGTTGTGGCAATGAGGTCCACAGGTTACACGTTGTGTACAACTTTTAATTAAAAGTTAAATAATTTAAGACATTTGTTTACAGGCAACAGTAGCGGTTGCTCACTCTGTACATTGCATTTATTAGACATCAACAAGGAAAAACAGAACATTTGGCACAAGAATGCCAATTTTTTTTTTTTTATTATTTTTGGACACATGAACACAAAATATCCCTGCAGGCTAAAAAAAAAAAAAAATACATTGCAAGTTGTACACGACCAGCATCTTACCGCAACATGGGGCTGCTAACCCACCCATAACAGCTTAGAAAGAGTACCTCGTATTGCTATAGACATACATCCAGTCCAAAGTTAATAAAATACAATTTTAAACATTACAAGTCTAACAATATAGAAACAAAAATTACATCGTAAGTCAAAATGAACAAATGCAAACATTTTACATTGAAGTTTCAGCCTCTAGACATAGAAATATGAAAATGTCAATAGCAAGGTATAAGAAAATCTGTAAGTGATATTACAAGATCTTTCCTCCAGTGCACAAGGAAAAAACCTTGTAGTTGAGACAGTATTGATACAATGCCCTCCAAACCCTGCCTTCCGAAAATGAAAGCAGAGTTACTCCCTTGCTATTGAGCAAGAAAAATCCTACAGCACATCCACAAAGGTAGTCTGGGGGTGGGTTCTGTTAAACACCAGATCAGAACAGAGGGGCCCTTCCCCGTGGGATGGGCGAAGCTGAGGTTCGGTCACTCTGACGCTTGCGTTGGGACGCGGGACGTGCTGCGCGAGGCGTGTTTTGCCTGCGCAGTGCCACCTCTTGCGCCCTTTGGATGCAGCTACAGGCACAACACTGAACTGTGGTACTCACAACAAGAATACGTAAGCCAGGCTGTTCAAATGTTTGAGACAGGCTAACGAGTGATGGCCAGAGCTTGTTCAGAATTCAGCTGTTCACAAAGCAAGCAGAACTGGTTTGAAAATGGGATTTCTGCCTTCTTCTCTTTTTAAATGTCAACCACCCCCTTCCCCAACTCTTTTAAACTTTGCTACATTTAAAATCTTTCACACCACATAGCTAAACAGTGGCCAACAGGCTTTATTTATAAAAAAAAAAAAAAAAAAACCAAAAGAAAAAACAAAAACAAACCCAAAACACCCTAAGAACTACATCTACAGAATGCACATCTTCCCATTGATTGACACATGCATAACGATTGGGTCAGTCCCAAGGGGTTAATCCAGACCTCCAGCCTTGGCCGCAGACCTGGGTAAGACAGCACTGCCCAGACCTTGATCTTACCCTTTCTGCCACGCAACGGTCCCGAGCGTCAGCGCTCTGCTCCCAGAGCCACAGCACTGCACCCTCACCCACGTTTCTCTACAGGGCTGCTCAGCAGGAGATGGGAGTCGAGGTTCTCGCCCGCGTCCCGGGGCCAGCCGAGGTCTCACAATCCACATAGTCTGAGGTTAAATATTCAGTCCAGTCACAGGCAAACAAAGGAGCGGCTCTCACTTCACTCAATCTGAACTAGGAGTGCTTGGCACTGGACAACTACCTACCTGGTGATAAAATTAAGTATTTCTTACGCACCCTCGATTAAACCAGTCACATTCTTGCCTAGTGCACAAACTCAAAATAGCGATCTTTGATCCTATAACCTAAAAAAGGGTGCCGAGTTTCTTTTCAAGGTGCCAAAGTTCTCCACGTGTGTTGGGTCAGTCAGAGTTCATTCTAAAAAGGAGGTTTTTGTATTCTCCCTGAACGAGTACTGAGAAAAGCAGCCATCTAGCTGAAGCAGCGGTCAGTCTCCCACCCACATGTCCTGATTTTATTACACAAGTGAGGTATTCTTTAAAAAAAATTCAAAAAAAAATAAAAAGAACCTTTTTTTTTGTCCTTCAATCTAAACCTGCCCACAGTACGTGCCAGGAGCAGAGTTCGCTTCAGTCTCATTTTCAACAGAAAAGAAAAACGTTTAAACTTAATTTAATGAGACATACTACTTGAAAGAAGGTAATAAAACTGTTTGAAGACTGAGTTCAGTGTACTCTGGTACAACTGAAAAAAACAGCATTTAGAAATGTAAACTTTAATTTATTTACAAGCTTAAAGACTGAAGGAAACAGCATTTCATATTGCTGAAATTTTGAGGGGGCTGGTTCCTAAGCTTTGGAACAGCAGAGAACTTAGCAGCAAACCCCACACGAGTATCAGAGACCACAGTGCAATCGTTGGACTTCTCAAACTTCTGTTATCAAAGTAGCGGTGTTGGCTCTACTCAGTTTAGGAATAAGCTTTTAATCTGCGCTAACTCACGTTAACACTAAGAGGAATCTAGTCTTAACCTACTATGTTCATGGATTCCAAGAGTACACAGGGAAACCAAGCCCCTCTGCTTTCTTACACATTGCAGCTGAAAAAAGCCAAGCAGATTGAAAAAACCCTAATTTCTAGGCTGGGACAGAATCAGACGATGAGTCTTACATTGGTTAAACATGCTGTTGAATGCAGCTGTGTGCGCAACCTAGATTCCCAGGGAAAAAAATGTTTAAAATGCTGGTACAAGTCCTTAGGTTGCCTGTCACACAGTACATTTAGACTGTACAGATTGGCAAGCCTTTCCTACACGTAACACCCAGTTTCCAAGCTTATAAAAAATGTTGTAGACAGGACACCAACAGTGAATATAAAACAGTTAAAAATAATTCTTAAAAAAAGCATGGAAGTGCGTCTTTTCTAATTAGTTTCAGAAACTGCCAAATTGTGTGTTCAGAAAACGACACGAGAATGTTGGTTAAACTCATGCACAATCCTCAGCTAGAAAATTACACTGTTAGGGGGGCTTAAAAAACAAATATTTATTGCCAAAGTTAAACCTTCTATGAGAAAAAAGTTTTAAAATCACTTAGATTTATCAAACCACACAGCAGCATAAAGTGGGCACTTTTGTAAAAGTTTGCAAAATACCTAAAAGCTAATTTTTTTTGTTGTTTTTATCATTTTTAGAGGGGGAAATGATGGTTCAGTACTTGTTACGATACCATGGCAGTATTATTTGTAACCATTATAATTAAAATCTACTGACAGGCATCACTATCTGGTTATATTACACATTCACAGAACAAGAACCACCTATTTGAACTCGCAGTATAGTGCAATTGCTTTGCAGCCGAAGTCTGCAGAGATTAAAAAGATAATCAGTAAAACTGACAAAAAACTGCAATACCTGTGAAAGTTATGTTTGTTAAAAGGCATTTACAGTAGTGAAGTCTAAAATCTCCATTAAAAAATCTATGGCCCCACACAATAGAACAATTACATTTAACTGGAGTAAAACATTTTGCCATAATATGCATACTCACTAAGCAGTGCACGAAGACAGGGAATCAGTCGTCATGATAAACTAACGGGATGAGAAGATAACTTAAAAACGATAGCTAGCAAAATATTCAATAGAAACCTTTCGTGCCAAGTCCTTTAAAAATTTCAGGATGATCGGCCTTTTGCGCTTTGAGGTAAAAATTCAGTCCAATGCATCAGAAAAGACAGTCTATGAATTTCTAGTACATAAAATAAGGAAACAAATGGCTCAATTGTGTCGGTGCATCAGACATTGCTGTGAAGTACAGATTCAGTGCGACTGTCCGGAGCTGCTGGTAGCGGGCAGTCTGAAATCAGCTGGGCCCTAGCTATCGCAGTCGGCATTCAAAACGTTTCAGGACTGCACGGGTTGTAGGGTTTGCCTCATCTTCCCAAGTGCTCTCAAGCAAAATACATCGTATGCTGAGTATCGTGGTGGATCTGCACTGCCTTTGCCAGAGCCTGAGGATCGCGGCCGTTGCTCTGTCCTGACACGTGGCTGCCTTCAGCACTGTAAAGACGCAGACACATCAGAGAACCATGAACAATTGGGCCAAGCAGCATATAATTCGAGTCCGTTACCTGGCTACCAAGCCGAGGAGGCACAGCTCCTTACCTGTCGTGATCCTTGTCCACAAGATGGTACCTGGCCCTAAACGCTACCAGCCTGGCATAGTACGCAGGAGCCGGAATAGAGACTGATCGCGTACACCGGACATACGTGTGACACAGCTGATACGTCAACAGCTGTAGCTCGTCTGCAGTAAAACAGTTGTCATCCCACAAGACCTGGTAGTGGGAGGGCCGGCTGGTTCCCTGCGGAGAACAGAGGAGCATCAACAAAAACAGAGGTGGTACCTGCAGGCTGTACCTTCCATCAGTGCACTGAAGAGTAAGTGCCAAACAGCCACTGAACTGATGCGACTGTAAGTCTGCCAAGCTATAAATAACAGCAACATTACTCATCAGGACAACCGCAGGGGTTTAGTCCCACAGCCTGAGCACAGCAGAGCTCAAACATTACCTGAATCCCCGCATGGCTACAGAGGTAAAAGTCAAATTCAGAAGGATGTGTGATCGTGCTGTCCACAGTAGTGCCCGCTGGTACGTTGCCACTCTTACCCACCTATTGAGGAAAGTTTATTATTAGCCCATGTTTTTTTTGGAAGTGACCCAAAAATACCTCCTAAGGTAGGCTCTACTCAAAGCTGTTTAAGAATTTACTGCTCAAAAAGGTGGAAAAATATTAAGGTCATTTACATAGGAGGAATGAAAATGTTCTCTGAGAGTCCATTTTTAGAAACTGCACCAAATCCAATTGGTGTGTCGTCAGAGAAAAATAAAATACTTGCCAGTACCATTAAAATTGCCGAGTGGGATAAAGCCTACACAAGTGATTCAGGATCTGAAAACGCAGGCTTTCTGGAATAAATTTGTTTCATACCCTTGTTTGCACTCACACCCCAGAGATCTGTATTTTTTAAGCAAACCTGAGATCAAGAACTTTCCTAAAGAAGGTTCTTTAGTTGGCTTGTGGATTTGTGCCATAGGCAAATCTTACAGATGCATCTGGAGACAGCACAGGCAACAAACTGAACAGCTCGTTCAGTTTACAGTCAGGAATCCCAGACTATAAAAACCCAGGCTACAGCTCCAGATACACAAATACAGGGATACAGAGTACGCCTACTCCAAAAGGGGCTGGGAACAAGCTGTTCCATCTGACCGCTTGGTCTAGAGCAATAAAAAAGGGGAGGAACCGGTTATTTTAGTAGAGAAAAGATGTTACTGCACAGAGCTGCTACTGCTCCTAGAGGTTAATGCCGTTCTAGTGGGCGAGATAGATTCCACCCCACTTAACCAAACAATCTTACTTTCCTGTTGCCATCACCTCCTTCTTATGTAGTCAACATTACTTGCCCTTTCTGTTTTGTCAGCACAGAATAGTCTGGTGTGATGCCTTTTCTGCACAACAATGTAGGTTATTCCTGGTCTATAATCTTCTTCCAAACTAATACAGGCCTTCCGGATTGCTATCAGTTCTGGCCAAGCTACCTAGAAGTAGAAGATTTCACTATTAGGTGCTGAATTCAGTAGATATATTACTACTTTCATTTTTTTTCCATGTACAAATGCCACTTTCTAAGAAACATGATCAGGGAGGATAACTGTACGTTGTGCTTGCCCAGGAAAACTCCATCAATCTGTTAATTGTCCCCTTAGCAAATGCAATCCACATAAATACATATATCTTCAAGGCCAATCCCTTTTCAGAAGCAACATGAAATCATTAGACAATACCTGCTTCATCTGCCCTTCTGATACTCCCCCTCTGTAGTAAATGATCCTTGTGGGCTTGAAACGAGTGGATTTGTAAAACTGGATCAATAGTTCTCGCACCATATTAGTCAGGTCCTGTATCACCTCCTGACTGTACAGCAGCTCCTGGGAGGTCTCCTGACGGGAGGTCTGCACGCGCACTGTCGCGCAGTAGCGGCTCGGATGGCCATCCATGCTGCCCACCACCGCAGCGATGGAGGGCTTCTTTCCATCCCCGGCAGGAGGGTGAGTGACATCTGCTCCCAAAAAGATCACTGGCTGCTGGAACACCGAGGGCCTGTTTAATATGATTAAGGTTTATTAAACAATAAATAATAACAATAATAATACAAAGAAGGGGGGTAAGGAAGGAAAAAAAACCCCTACAACTAAGGAAAGTATATCCTAACCATTCAACAGAACTAAAACCCTGTCAGAATATTTAAGGATGAAGTTCTCTGCCTCAAGCTCTTGCAGTCCAGAGAGAACAGAAAGTGAAAAGGAAAGGGCCAAAGCCAAAGTTACAAGCGTTTATCACAAGTCACTCTTCCTTACTCCTTTTCTTTCAATTTGGAAGGAAACACAGTATGCTTAAGGAGGTGGCAAGAGGAAAAGGTAGACTGAGTAAACCTAAAGGCAGGAAAAAGGAGATATGGGGGGGGGGGGGGGGGGGGGAAGCTTTTGTGAGCTTGTTTTCACACACACTGGTGGACGGCTCTGCCACTAGAGATGAGCCTCAGCCCAAGGCTTACAAAGCAGATTCTGAATGCAGAAGCATCCTTCTTTGTCCACTTCAGACTGTGGGTATTTCTAAAGCACGTAATAGCACGAAAGGTTATCATTTTAGCAAACAAAACAAAATGACAGCCTTTTGCTTGACAATCCAGACGTCAAGGAGAGCTTTAGATTTTATCTCACCTTTGATGAGGTACAAGCACGTTGTTGATTCCTCCAAGCTTTGCATTTATCTTCAGACACAGGTTGGACAGCGTTTGTGGTGAGGTTTTTACCACATTCTTTACCTGAACGCACTGAGTGGCCATTCCTAGAAGAGTGTCACCAACCCGCTTTACTTCAGCTGTGACAGAAAAATAAGTTAGTGGTTCCAATTACCTCAACAGTCAGTAGTTCCATCTGCTTTCTCTCTCTCCCCTCCCCCCCCACTCTTCTCCATACCGTACACGGGTGTCTTTCCAGGCAGAATCACCACGATCAGCTGCAGACCAACGTA
Organism: Vanellus vanellus; assembly: GCF_965231255.1. Lineage (NCBI taxonomy): Eukaryota > Metazoa > Chordata > Aves > Charadriiformes > Charadriidae > Vanellus > Vanellus vanellus. The sequence continues at coordinate 7,391,804 of NC_138927.1, read as the reverse complement.
AGTCAGTTTTAAGTGTTTAAACATGGGCTCCACACTGTCTGCACCCTGGGCATACTTGCAGAAACAGGGCTGGCCTTGGATCGGCATCCCTGCATCCTTCGAGATCTTGCGCAGCTGGTCAGTAAAACTCCTGTGAATGAAATACAAATGGATTTGTCCTGGCTTTTTTGCTATGTTTCACTTTGCCGTTAATTTTATCAAGATCTAAGCTATTTCAGCTATTGCACAGCACTTCCAATTTGACACTACAGTAACTATTTTTTAGCAATTTTATCACTATAAGAAATGCACTGTCAGGATTCTAATTCTGTTTGAGAAGGTTTCATAAGCCCCTGTTTCTGTAATTTTAGAAGTCTTCAGGAAACAAACATACATTTGAGCTGAACACTGAGGCAGATTCCCAAACTAATACTGATGCTCTGGTAGATTTTTTACTCCTCCACCAAACTTATCTGAGCATTACTGCAGCCATGATTTTTGCCAAACATTTCAGTGGTTCACACAACCTCTGTCTTTAGGATTCTGTAGAGTAATTTGAAGGACAGGGAAAAGAACGTGGTGTATGTTGCGTGGGTGGCAGTAAAGGTTAAGAAAAAACAGTAGTTCCTGTTTTAGAATGAACGACCATCATCAGTTATTTGTAAAAACAACAGAATACAAGCGGAATGCAGTCTCCAGAGCAGGAAACACAGCCGCAGTGGTAAGGGAATTAATGCTTTTCCTAGCTGGCCAATTAGGTTATGAACTTTGCCATAGTCTCCTCCCAAATTGTAAATATTTGGGACACTGCAGAACTGTAATTTCCTCTTTTTACTATTAGATGCATTAAAGTCAACTTATATTGCATATCGCCTTCCAGAAATATGAGGAAAATAAACCTTGAAATAAGTTTCCTGAATAAATAGGAAAATACTTACTTTAGTAAGTCTTCCCTGCATTGTTTTTGAGGAGCAAAACAGGCAACAGCCCAAACTTTAATCTCAATGCCAGCATAGAACTGTTTCCCTCTCATGTCCCACACACCTTGGTTTGGTGTGGCCACAGTCTTGTTCTAGGTAAAAATCCAAAGGCAAAGTAAAAATAAAATGCTGCTTTGTTTTGACTACAGCCAAACACAGTGCTTGTACAAAGGAAGCCTTATGAGAAGATACAGAGAGCACTTAATGAATTTAAATAACCTCAGGGCAAAGTATTTTACAAGACATGGAAAACTCACCCTGCCTCCATATTGCAGCATTGGTGCTGGCAAAACTCTGCCTGTCAACTCCGTCATTTCATTATGGACAACAATACCAAACTCCTTCAGGTATGGATCAGGTCCACCAACCATACTGTTACTTTTCACCTGGTGAAAAGAAATGTATTTAAGTAACTACACCGAATGCTTTGGGTGGCTCTGTCCTCTTTGCCATGAACAGGCTATCTATTTAAAAGGATTTGTTTTAAAGAAGTCAGATTTTTTTTTTTTTTTAACTTCTGCAGTTCTTGGTCATTCTGCTTATCATTACATGTGCTACAGTGCTTCTCGAAAAGCTGTAAGTGACAAACGCAGACTGTTTAGCTGAAAAAAGCACTTACTAGTCTGCTGATTTCTTCCTGTCGATCAGGCGCAGATCTTGCAGTTGCTTTTATCATAGTTGACGTCTGATTGTCGGTTAGCTTCTTGATACATCTCTGGCCTGCCACTATGTTACACACCTACACAGGAACAGTGAGAGGTGGCCTGAAACCGTGTAACAGAGGATACACCGCAACGCAAGAGAAACTGAGATTCTTACCTCAAGTGGTAAGTATGTGTGTTTCTGTTCCTGTCCTACTTGGAGACAGGGAAGGTGAGGATATTTTAGCTGCAGACTGTACTTCTGCTTAAAATACTGAGCTACTGTACACTCCATAGCCTGCCCATTTTCCAGCTGCAGAGGAAACCTATAAAGGACATTTGTTCTGGTTAGACTTTTCAAGAGGTGTGCTTTTTTTTTTTTTAAAGGAAAAAATGGTATGGAAAAGTCTATTCCAGACTAGAAATGCTGGAAACATTTATTTTCCTTAGCTACTGGATCTCTTCTTTACGAAAAGATTTTACTGACTATATACTGAATTTTTCATAGCTATTTTTAAAATTACAGCCTTTGATAACTATATGTAAAAGCCAGGATACAGCTGCAATTTTCCTGTGTTGAAGGAAATAAAGCAATTGTCTAAACCCACACTACTCCTCTACGACTAAACATTCTCGTAAAGCCACACAGCTGCTTCACCTCCAGAATCAACTGTTCTTCATAAACAATATATATAGTACATATAATAGGCTCAAGATTTTAAAAATGGTCAGAAAGTGCTCGTATACATACGTCTGATGACTGGCTGGTCGCCGAGTAACGTTGCAAACTCGGTATTTTCTCTTCATCTGGCCACAATGGGTAACCTCTACTTTTAGACCTGAAAACCCAACACAAAAGTCATCTAAATAAATTCCAGCGCAGGAGTCACCTTTGAGAAGGATGAGGGCAGAAAGGAAGATGCCAACTTCCCAAGCACCTTGCAAATTTTCGTTACAATGTAATATGAGCAGGTTTCTAGTATTTTGTTGCAGCACCTTGAGAACAAGCCTTTACCTCTGATTTCTTTGGTAAATTTGACGCGCTGGGAGTCTGTAAGAGGCTTGGTTTGTTCATTGATGTTCTGAATGTCCAAGACCTCACACATGAACTCAATGATAGGCTGGGCCCGATAGAAAGCAGTCGCTGACACTATGATAAAAAAAGAAGACATTTAATTTAGAAGCAGCAAGAACTCCGTTACATTAGTGAGACAGAATTTCCTACATACCGTCAATGTTGAGCATCATGTTCCACATGGCAGGCCTGACCGACTGGTGGAAACCGAACCAGACCTCTCTGCCACCTCCCAGGGGGTGGTAGTAACCTTCAGGGGGGGAGAAGAAGGAGCGGCCGACAGGAGTGTACCTGAAAAAAATAAGAAAATTAATACTGTGATCATTCTTTTCTGATACTCCTTTTTACATTCACGCTTATAGCATTTGAAAGTACAGTAAATTTCTACAGCACGTTAGAACTGTTAGAGCTAACTTATGGCAAGCATACAAAGCCTTTACCGACAGCACGGTTGGAAAGGCTTCAGCAAATTCCTGTTAGAAACATGACCAGCAGACACAAGTCCTGAGTTCAGATCAGATTTCCCTATTCTAGTGTAAATTTGTAAGGCAGGCGTCTAATTACACAACTGCATCCCTCATCCCTTCTACCACAGGGAAGAGTAATAGCAGTAGAATAGCAGCAAGTAGTAACTAACACAAATGTTAAGACACATCTAAGACTAAGCCAGTCAGGAAGGCACCCGAAGTACCCACCTCATGGAGGGAAGGTGCCGTGTGATTACATCAAGCGCCTGTACAGAATCTTCAGGGACTTCATTCAAGTGCCCCGCCAGAGCTTCCAGCAGCAGCTGAAGGCTGACGACTGACACCCACTGAATGGATACTTTAAAGGTCTGGTCCTTCCCCTCTCCTGGAAGTGTCACCTCCATATCCACCTGACAGAGCCAGAACAGGATTAAGCATGAGCTTTTGTTACGGATTGCAGACTATCGCAACACTAAGCAACCTTATGTTTTTCTCCTAGGTAACCTCTGAATCTATATTTTTGACGATTAGTTTGTGCAATTCTCTTAAAATATCACAATCGGCTGCCTTAGGATTTTGAAAGCTTGTAATTTATTCATCTAAGAAACTGCAGTAAGGTATCTTTAAGTGCAAATTTTAAGTAGTAATTAGTATGGTGACATCAAAGCTCTGGAGAACTGTCTTTTTTTTTTTTTTTTTTAAGTCAGCCAATTAATAGCAAGATGTCTTGTGAACCAAAAGGAAGGCATAAAAAATCCTTTTCGTCAAATAGAAGGTTCACTGGGAAACACAAATCTCAGAGTTCCAGCACAGTACGTGAGGTCATTGAAGGGGGACTAAACTAGATGGCCTTTAAAGGTCCGTTCCAACCCTAACTATTTTATGATTCTATGATTATTCTCACGCACCACCAGCCCCAAGCACAAATGTGAACTCATTTTACGTATTCCTTGTGGCACTGTACCAGCAATACCCAGATCCCTGGGGAGAAGGGCAGGCGGGTTACGCCGTCTATCAGCAGTGGTTAGTACAGACTGCAATCTGTTAGAGCCAGGGCGCTGGCAGCTCGGCCCAGAACACGAAGGGCCAGTGCAGCTCATCTCACTGTTGACAGTACTTGTGCCACGCGTTCTTACGGAACAGGAGGGTGTATCTCAACAGTGCAGCCAAACCAAAACAGTGTATTTTGCCATCTACAACTACTTTATCATTTAGCAACAGATCAAGAGTTAGAACAGAGAAAAAGGAAGTTTCTATCAGGGTGAAATAAAAAAAAATAAAATCTACTTGCAGCAAAAGAGCACAACATACTAATTCACACTATCACTGGCAAATTCTCTAACTAAAGAGCTGGGAACCAGAAACCCAAAGATGACAAAATTCAGTAAAACACCAATAAGTCCCTAGAGATCCCCAACTGGCACTGCCTGTTGTTTCCAAGACTATACTAATACATGTGGCAGCATTTTGGGTTTATGTCAATAAAAGAATACTTTTCAGACAATACTGTAACAGTTTCCCCACAAAAAAAAAAAAAAAACCAACCTAAAACTGCTTATAGTAACACTTACTCTATCCCGGCCAATAGGTAATGGGTGTGCAGTATACATGTTCCGTTTCCCATCATATCCAGGCTGCCGATCACCAAATATCTGCATCTTGAAGTGCCTCACCATAGTATCCACCACCTCTCTATAGAGGGATTTACCAAGTTAGGTTGAAGAACACAAAATCCAGCAATGGTCTTATACAGTTAAAATTCCATTTTCACTTTTTCTTAAATGAGCAAGGAAGGAGAAACAGCAATGCACTAGAGTATACTCAGTTCAACACCAGGAATTTTAAAAGTCACCTCCAGATTAAGATACCTAAATTTCAACATACAGGTGTCTACAGGCAAGGCAGGTAGCTGTACTGCCAGCAGAGATACAGGCAGTACAGGCAGAAGAATCTGGAGAGCTGTACAAACACAGGAGCAAATACCCACCTTGTGGTGAGTAGGAGTGCTCTGTGTGTTGATTCTGCCGACAAAGCAACCATATGTGGACACTAAAATGTTGCCGTCAACCTGCAAGCTGAACTCCCTCCCCTCTGCTGCTAACACACGTTTGCATAATAGACTGTGGAACAATTATCAGGGATATTCACTTATAGCTGGAAAATAAAACCACCTGTAGTTCAACGCTTAGTACATTTCCTAGAGCCTCCCACATTAAAGGCCAATTGCAAAACATCTTAATAAAAATAAGGAGAATATTATATTACAGTTCACTGGAGAGCAACTGCTAACCATGGTACAAACATAAACTGGCCTTTAGCAGATGAAAAATTTCTAGGTCATACGGTTTTCTTAAATTGAGGCATAGACACTTTAAAAATTTTTTTATTAAACAATTCATACCTGTTCACTCTTCGGGGGCGTTTTTCTGGTTTGATATCTACATCATAGTGATAAACATCAATCTTGGGGATCTGAACCTGAAAATGGTTGGCTAGGAGGCGGATGGGTTTCCCAACAGTTCCCAGGCCTGGGCGACGGGGCGGCTGGAAAAGGCTTGCCGGGGGCCCTAGGGAAGTCAAATAAATATGCATGAGATGTAATTGATCGTTCAGTGCAGTATCATTTCAGGTGTATTTTAGCCGAAACATCTTTCTGACAGGGCAGAAAGAAATCTTAAGTCGCTTTCTGAGGTTGCAAATGGAGGTGTTCCAAGCACCACACAGCCTTCCAGCTGCTCGGAACTTCCAGGTAAAAAACCATATTCCCTAAAGCATATATAGATTAGTGCCATAATTCATCCTTAAAGTTTTAGTGACATTTATTAATGGCTGTGGTTATGACAGAGTCCCGAATGGAATACAACCATTTACATATTAAGTATTTTTATATAATGTAAAGTTAAATATATTCCTACCACCATTTCTAGAACTAGCCAGTAGTCACACAAGCCACATTTTTTCATCTTTTTTCACTGTAATCTTACAGTTCAGATGTTAATAATTGTCACTCCTGGCATACTTAATACATACATCCCAACTTTTATCTGAAAATTGATATTATGTGGAAATAGGTAAGCGATATTTTTATTCTAAACAAAATTAAAAATGTATTTCCATATTGGATCTAAGCTAAAACAGTTTTGTTGTTTCCTTTACATCACAAACAGATCATTTTTGTTAATAGTGAAATACTTTTCCCCTAGAGCACAATTTCAGCCAATTTAAAACTCCAACACAAAGAAAGCAGTGAGGAAAGGTTTAAGCTTTCTTCTAAAAAGACGAGGAAGGGAGAAAGCATAAAGACAGGTACAGACTCCTAACAGATGTGGAGAAGATAATTTATTTGGGCAAAAGTAAGAGCTTCAGGAACAGTTCTAAGGAGGAAATTATTAGAGGCTTCAATAAGTACTCACACACAACTAGTCACTAGTTAAGTCTTTAGTTAACTTCCTCAAAGCGTTAAGATCTGAAATACCACGTTAACAAGATTAAACAGACTTTTTTTTAAATCTATCACAGCCTGAGTTCACACTGCACATAAAGCAAATTCAATTGGTGTATTTTCATGGGTTTTGTCTATATCTGCCAGTGCTTAGTGTGATCAAAACTTCTTTCCTCTGTTGTAGAGTAGGAAAGGCAAGGGGGGGGGGGGGGGGGGAGGAGGAAGTATTACAATACAAGAATGCAGCAATAAACCAATCATAAAACTTAGGGCAAATTTAGTATCGTAAGACTGTGTCAACCTGCCAGTATCCGTTTAAGTCAAAGACTCACAGTTTATACCAGGAGGGAAAATAAGTAGATAAGCTGTCGGAGGATGAAACTCATATTTGGGTACACTTCAGGGTGCAGCAATAAACTTTAACACAATCCTAAACTAAACCCAGGACCAAATCCAAGGAGCCTTCTACACAGAGTTTATAAGCCATCCAATGCCTACTATGTGACCACTTAAAATTACTGATCTGAGGACAGCAACCCTGGAGTATTTTTAAGCAGAAGTAACCCTTAGAGCATGTAAGCAGCTGTAGCCCACTCGACACGTCAGCTCCCCAAAGCTGCAGCAGCAGAGTGGCTGCTGGGGCTACAGCCATCCCACGCGACACATCACTGGCTCTGCACACCCCTGACTAACATTGCGACCTGTCCAGGAGGAGTGCGCAGTGCCGCAGTGAAACCAGTTTTGGGGTACAGTTAGTACTTTAAAAAACTACAGCTGTCTTGACAAGCGTGAATCATCAAGGGCAATCAAAGTTTGCTGTGCTTATTTGGATACAGAGAGATGATCCATTAATCCTGTGCTAATTAGTCTGAAGTAACTGCAGGCACTGACCTCCTGCAAGAGATTAAATGACAACTATATTTACCCATTTTCCTCCTTCGGTATTGACAAGTTCTGTAAACAGGCATGGCAACGCTGACCTCAGTCAGTTTTGATCAAAGGAGATAAAACTTACACCTTCTCCTTTCTAAAGCTATTTCTCAAAGGACTCCAGAGAATCAGAACTGTTCTCCCATTTGAAGCCAGGCCGCCCTGCAAATCACACTGATTTTATCAGGATTTTTACCTGATCGGGCCTGACTAGAGTTATATGGGCTGTTACTCTTAATTTCTTCCACTCTGTGTCAATCACGTATTAAGCACCCTCGAGCACGTCACTTCAGACAGGAAGCAGTTTTACAACACGAAAAGAGGATCTACTTCTGCAGCTGGAAGCCAGCGAGGACATGCTACAGCATACGTACATACAGCAGACTACCCAGGTCAGCCCTCCGCTAGCTTAAAATCGTGATTCTTCTGGAATTGCACCTTTGTGTCAATAAACAGTTCCTATCACACCAAAATTAACACTATTTCGAATATACCAATAGTTTGATCAGGAACTTGATGGATATGATGCGCAGACTACTTAGGTCAAGCAATACACCTTGCAGACATTTGACAGAAGAATAATCGTGGAATAAGACACGAGCAGGAAAATGCCACGTGCAAAACACCACCAATATTTAACCAAAGTTTGTTAAAAAAATAAATAACGACTGTATTTTCAGAAAGCATCACCTTAAACTCCTAGTAATGGCTCAATGTCAAAAATACAACTCGTTACTCTCAGCTCGCCGGGCTCCCGTGCGGGGAGCACAGCACTGCGCGCCCCTGTAACCCCCGCGGGTCCCCCCAGGGCACAGCGCGGCCGTCCCCGCGGCCCCTTCGCCGCCGGAGGGTCCCTCAGGCCGCAGCTCCGGCACAACCCCCCGCGGCGGCTCGCCGCCCGCCCGGACGGGCTGGAAGGGCGCCGGCAAACCCGCTCCCGAAGTTTACCGACCTGCTGCGGCTTCTGCCTAAGGGAAACCGCCCGGCGGCTGCCAACACGCCTCCGAGCCCGCTCGCGTGTCAGTCCGCCGCCGGAGGCCTGCTGCCGGCTCACCGGCCCCGGGGCCCGCCGGGCCCGGCCGGCCGCACGGACCGGGCCGCCCGCCCCAGGCCGCGGCTGCTGCCGGCCCGGCCGCGAACGCCCGAGGATGGCGGGGGCAGCCTCCGCCGGGCCCGGGCCGGCGGCCTCGTCCCCCCCTCCCACCGACACGGCCCGCCGGGCCCGCAGCCTGACAGGGCCGCCGCTGACCGCCACTCGCCAGGCCGCGGCCGGCCGGGCCCCCGCGCCGCCCCCTCCGCGCCCTCGCGGCTCTCACCGGGTCCCAGCGCTTCCATGGCGGCGGCGGTGGCGGCCTCGCTGCGGTCACCCCCGGCCCCGCCGCCGGCCCCGGGCCCCGCCGCCGGCCCCGCCGCCGCCGCGTAGCGCTTGATCTCGGGAATGTTGGCTGCGGGGTGGGGGCCCGGCGCGGGAACTGGGGGGGGGGCGGCGGCGGGGCGCGGGATGGAAGTGGAGGTGGTGGTGGTGGTGGTGGAGGAGGAAGAGGATGGGGGGGGCGCTCCCCGCTTCCCCGAGCGGCGGCGGCGCAAACAATCCCCCCGCTGCGCTGCCGAGCACCGCGCGCGCCCCCGCCGCCAGCACGCGCCACCTCCCCCCGCGCGCGCGCTCCCGGGCGAGGAAGAAGAGGAGGAGGAGGAGGAGGAAGAGGCCCCTCCACGCTGCCCGGCGCCGCCGGCTCGCGCACGCGCGCCGCCCCCTGCCGGCGGGGGCGCGCACGCCGCCCGCACCCTTTCGACGCCGGCGCGGCCCCGCGGCGGCAACAGGTGACGGCGGCGTCGGCTTCCCGCGCGCGGCCCCGCCCCCCCTTCCCCCCACCTCGCCTGAGGGAACCACCTGAGGGGGCGGCGGGAGGCGCCGCGCGGTGTCCGTGCCCCCGGCAGCGTCCCTCCCGTTTCATCCCCCTCTCCGACCCCGACATCTGTTCACCGGTTTAATAATTAACCGCCCGGTGACCGAAAACACTCCGTGACAGCAGCTCCACAGGCGACTGCCACCCCGCTCTGGCTTCCACCGGTCCTCAGCTGCACCCGAAACGGGGAACTTGCCCAGTTTTACACCCTGACTAAAACAGCAGAACAGACCTAAAGAGGCTTAAAACACCCCGTGTGTAAAAGCTGGGTGAGCCCCCGGGCACTGGACACCCCAGGGCCATCCCCTGCCCCATCCTGCGGGTACAAGATGGTCAGCCCAGTGCTTGGCTCGTGAGGGCTAACGATGGCCATGGCCACCCAGCCGACAGCATGGAGATCAATCGCAACGATGGGCACTCGATGGGCGCTCACCCGGCACAGCCCCGGCAGCAGGGAACCGGCCCAGCCACACTGGCGGGGACATTGGGCCCCGGGGTGCACGACGCCATGGCCCCCGCTTCAGCCCTCTTGTCAGAGAGCATCCCCCAGCTGGTCTCGGCAGTGCCAGCAAGGGAGAGGGCTCACAGGCAATAAATCTGCCTTTTTAAAAGCCAACATTTCAGGCCAAGTGCCCTTAAATACGGGGGTTACGGACTTTTCACCCTTTTGAGCAGCTCGTGCTGTTTCCACGAGCTGCTCCCTTGCACACCCCTCAGGTTCTGTTTAGCCAACAATTCTCAGCTGACTCACAGGAAGGTTAGAAGTCAAAACATTTTATAAATAATAAATGCCAAGTCCATTTTATTTGCCTTTTTTAACCTGCAGGGTTGATATTCTCCAAGTTGAAACATCAAAACCCCATTTTAAAATGAAATGGAATCCGAGATCCTCACACAATCGCCTGACACCAGTTGGCACTTAAGGGAAACACCAGTTTCACAAGACCAGTAACAAACCCCCAGGATGTCCGGCAACATTCCCATGCCATTATTCAGCATAGCTATGTATAAAACCCACACATGTAGGGCTACATACTTTAAAAAAAACAAAGATACAATCTCTGCCTCAAGAAATCCGCACTACAAAGGCTTGGTCTTGTAAGATGCTGAGTATGACAACTCAAGCCTACACTTAATGCATTATAAATGCAAAAAAAAAAAATCAGCAAAGCAATTAATTTGATAAATACTATATACACATTGAGGCATCCTGACTGCCAAAGCGGCCAGAACCTTATTTCTATATGTTAAGCCTCCCTTACATTAGAATCAGCTACTCAGTTCCAGCGGTGAGACCTAATTCGATTGCAACAGACAGTGATGATGGAAGATGGAATTCTGAGGATTTGCTTCTGACTGTATCATGCGCGAGAAGTTGTGGAAGGAGTATGTTATTCAGTAAAAAATAGATTAATAAACTAGCTTTTAAAAAAATAATGTTTTAATATGGCACTTTACTAAGTGCTACAAAAAAAAGTTTTAATTTAGTTTAGAATCTCCTTAATGGCAAATGTTTACCAAGAGTTCCCAATTCCATGAGACTGGCTCTGTGCACCAGCCACAAGGAACAGATCTCAGGATCAGAAATAACCCGATACGGCAGGTAGCTAATCTTTTTGCCACATTTTTCTTGCCAGCTGACTCTCAAAACTGTTCCTAACATAGCAATAGGATTACAGCCTTGAATAAGTACAATAAACATTTTTTTTTTTTTTATCTTTTGGGGGAAAGATCCTCAAATTCCAGGAATTTAATGTAATACCACCACCCTTTTTGCATTACCAGTTAGAGAACAGTATCAGGAAGCAAATGTCTGCACAGTTAAGTGTTTCTGCAGCAAAGAATAGAGCATTATGCAGAAAAAGGACAGACAGTCTTAAATACTGGCTGAATATGTTTTGTTTACATTTGCAAAACAGTTTAAAAACTCCAAGGTTTTATTTATTCACAAAAGTGAATACCTTTTTTAAAAGCAGGCAATTTCATTTGTTACTAAAATTGAGGACTGTTTTTTCTCTTCTGACTCTGTCTAGCAGGTTAGAGGCAATCTCTTAATTATGTGGATTAACAGTGTTTTTGTGGAGCCAGCATCTGTCCCCCCATTACTAAATATTAATTCTTAAATTACTGCAGTTCCTGTAGCAGCTACAGGAAACCAGAGTTGTATTGTGATGTTTGCAGTGGGTTTCATGGACATTTGCTTTTCTGATGAGGTTGCTCAGAGCCCCATCCAACCTGACCTGGAATGTTTCCAGGGATGGTGCATCTACCATCACCCTTATTATTAAAAAGGTCTTCCTTATATCTAGTCTAAATGTTCCCTCTTTGAGTTTAAAGCTGTTATCCCTTGTCTTATCTCAACAGGCCCCGATAACGATTCCCTGCCCATCTTTCCTGTAGCCCCTTTAGGTACTGGAAGGAACTGTAAGGTCTCCCTGGAGCCTTCTCTTCTCCAGGCTGAAGAACCCCAACTTTCCCAGCCTGTCCTCCCAGCAGAGGGGCTCCAGCCCTTGCAGCATCTTTGTGGCCTCCTCTGGACCTGCTCCATCAGGTCTTTCCTGTGAGAGGGCTCCTGAGCTGGATGCAGTACCACAGGGAGGATCTCACTCTACTCAGACTGGTCTGTACTCACCTGTCCCGATTGCAGGGGGAAGGCTTTTGCACTCCCATTAGCAAAAGCCTGCTAGATGCCCAGGAGCAGATCTGCGGCCTCCAGAGGTGAGGCAGCACTGGCATTAGCTCACACTTGCTCTGAAGGCAGGGCCAGGCTGCCCTCACGACACAGGCCCCTTCTGGGACACGGCCTGGCCTGAACTCTGAGGAGCCAGCGTACCTCAGGGAGCCGAGCCGGGCCGGGCCCACAGACCCCCGAGGCGCCCACGCAGCCTAATGCCGCACCGGGAGGGCTGTGCTCACTCCCAGCAGGCCTCGGGCACGCAGCCACAGTCAGGCCGAGCGCCCCGAGCCACCACCGGCCAGATCCGCAGGACCGCTGCCGCGGACACCTCACCTCAGCCAGAGGGCGGAATTATAAGGCATGCGGGTGGTCTCGAAGCGCGAGCAATGATTGGACCAGGCAGAGAGGGCGGTGCTACGCGGAAAAAATCTCCCAATCGAGAGGTGGCGGGCGGGGCTTCCGGGGCAGCCGTTGGCTGTCTCCGGGGTTGGGCGGGGCTGAGGCAGCGCGCGAAGACTCGAAGCGGTTTCCGACGCGGCGGGAGCGGTAGCGGGCCGGGACTATGGCGGAGGCCCCTGCTGAGGTGAGTCCTGACGTTCTGCACAACCGGCTGAGCTGGCGGCAGCTGCCGCTATAGTCTGTGGCTGTAGTCCGCGGCCTGCCAGCGGCCTCGGAGCTCCTCTGGCTGCGGCGCCGCGAGGGGCCGGGAGGGGCAGTGAGTGAGGCGGTGGCGGTTGTGGTAGTACTGGCAGTGGCAGTAGTGGCGGCGCCGCCACCGCCACTTCCTGGGCCGCCCTTGCGCCTGGGCGGCACTGCGCCGCCACCGGGCTCACTCCTCTCTTCGCAGACTACGCTTCCCAGCGTACCCGGCACCACGCCCTTCCGCCTTGCCGGTGCGGTGCGTGCCGGGAAGGCTGCGCTCGGCCCGACCCCGCGGGCCGCGGGGCATGCTGGGGGGTGCGGGAGCGGGCGCGGGGCATGCCGGGAAGGCGGCGGTGCCCGGCCCGGGCGGGCGCGGGGCATGCCGGGAAGGGTGGTCTGGGCGGGCCGTACCGCCTCTTGTGATTTAATTAATTCAGGTGAAATGCGGATGTGGGAGAATGAAGTTATCCTTTTCATTCCAATGATTTTAAATGATAATCGGTAACGGTCAGCCAGTGTGTCGATTCTCTTGTGTGTGTGTGCGTGCAAGCTCACCTTCGACATACCTAAATACTAATAAAAGTTGAGGTAGCGTAGTCTCCCTTCATGAAAATACCCATTAATTCTTAAAATATAATGGCAATGTACGTGTATATAATGGTGTGTCAGGGGTTAGCCAAGGTTCTGGAATGAAGTTTGACTCCAGGAGTTGTTACCGCATAAACAGTGTTTCTCACAGTAAGGGTGTTTTATTTTCCTTTGTAGTTTCCGTTGGAAGATTTGAATTCAGACTTGCCGAAGACCCTCGATAGTGACTCTGACAGCGGGCAGGGCAGCTGTGAGACGGCCTCTCCGGGTCACTTCAGCAAGGGGACGGTGCCCCTGGATGGCGGAGGTCAGTCACGTTCCCCTGAGCCGTGCCTGGCGGTCACTGCCTTCAGCGGTGCATTTTTCATTTCTGCTGTAAATACCGCTTTAGGAAGTTGGAAGTTGTCATTACTTGACCTGTATGAATCCAAACTGCCTTTTTTTTTTCTGCTCAGAATGTGGGCAGACATCTGTAAATCTCTGAAAAGCATTTTTTGAGGTACAGAAAGGGAAATAGTAAATGGGATGTGAGTGTCTTAATTGCATACTTCCTTTCTTGTTATGGTTCGTTTAACCTATGTCCTTATTTAGTTAGTTATCATGGGTTTTATTATTATTTTCAAGGCAAGTCACTAATTATCAGTGAAAGATTTTCAGCTTTGCCTTTTTTTAGAGCTTAAGAACCTCAACTTGGGTCAATTACATACTGCACTACAGGGAGAAGTGGATTTTGGAAACTTGAGTTCAAGCCGATTTGCTATAGATGTTGACATCTGTAAAACTTAACAGACATAACTTTATGTTTAACTGATTGTTTGTTAATTAACTTGTGGTTTTTTTCCTCGCCTTTCCATCATGTCTTTTCTCTTAATATATTTTGTCAGATTCAGAGGAAGAGATCTTTGTACGTAAAAAATCAAAAAGCAAGAAGGTGCTTCAGGACAGTGAGAGTGAAGATGGAGAGGATGTCCAGAACGATACTCTGGGTGGAGGCAAGGAAAACGGAGAGGAAAAAGAGAACATTACTGCCCAGAGGAACAAGAAATCTCATCAAATTCGCCAAGGTCTGCTAGATAGTGGTGACAGTGACACTGGTGACCATTTGCAGATTGAAAACCTTGAAACAAGTGGAAAGTCTGGCTTGCCTGAGAATGAGTTGGAAGAGGAGAGACCCCTAAAATCAGGGAAAAAGTACAGAAAACATAAACAGGACTTCGAAGAAGAGACAGCAAAAAAAGCTGTAGGAAAATCAAGAAGAAGAAAGGAGAGAGAGAGAAGAATTGAGTCCATTAAACAGCTGAAAAAAGAAAAGAAGCCTAAAGCAGAGGTATATATTTTGGCAGAAATTCTTTGAGTTTTTGGGGGTTTGTTACGTGCATAAACTGCTTTGATTGGTATTTCAGGTTTTCTCTACATTGCTGTGTTTGTTGCTGGAGGAATTTTTGGGGTCCTTTTAAATTGGAAATCCAGTCTAAATAAATGGCTGCTTGAGAGTTTGCGTATTATTGCTATTTATAAAAGGCATATTTCAAGCATTAATTTATTCTCTATGAGCCATTTTGGTCTTCAGTAATTACTGAAATTCCCTACTTATCATAGACGTAGGGAACACTGCTCCATGAATTACCTTATCAACTTTGCAGTGCTGTGAAGTGAATATGACTGGCTTACAGGACACAAAAGATGCTAGACTGAAGATGGCACGTACTTTTTATAAGTTTTTTCATCAAGACCTTTTGACAATAGTCTTAAATTAATGTCAAAGAACTGAAGGGGACCTTCTGAAATGAATTACACAAATACTTTATTCTTATGGCAAGCAGGTGGATGGTGCTGAGGGGTATCCTTTTAATGACAGTGGATGTCTTCTTGATGACAAAGAACTTTTTGATAATGGCTTAGAAGAGGAAAATGATTGCCCTCCAGAGGATGAAGAGTCAATAGAATCAATACGAGCGGCAGTGAAAAACAAAATAAAAAAATATAAGGTAACATTTGATAGGGATACAAGATTATTCGTTATCAGTGGGAAGTATTGTACTTGAGCATGTATGACACTTTTTGGCAATGGTGCACTTCTACTGCTGTGGCAGAGGAGAGAACAGTCCTCTGCTTTTTGTTCTTAACAATGGAGGGATGTTGTCCTGGAAATTTATAAAGATAATGCTATGACAGAAGCTTTGGAAATCTACTATAAGTATTATTCAGCATTTGTGTTGGTTTATGAGAACACTTGCTGGTTTTGATGACCACTGATGATTCTGTACAATTATTTTTTACTTGTTTGCCGTTGGTAGTGCCTGTGTATCTAGACAAATAAGTGAATCTCTTTTTATGCACTGTAGAACAAAGAACGATTTTCTGAGGGTGAAGGCTACAAACATGTCTTTGATGATGAGAACGAGGAAGCTGTATTAAAAGAACCAAAAAGGAAGGTGAAGTATTCTTTTTAAAGCTCTCCATTATTTGTTGTGTTGACTCAAGTGTCTTTTTGTATGCACACTGTCCAATGTTTTCATTGATTCGCTATTTTTAATCTTTTTTAACTGGCTGCTTTATTCTGACTTCTTTCTGTTTGAAAGAGAAAAATAAGCTATTTAGAAAGTATTGATAGAATCCCATATTTTGTTTTCTGACTTCAGAAGCCTTTCTTTTCTTTCCTTTCCTTAAGGAGCGGAAAGCAGCAAGGTTAAGTAAAGAAGCCATTAAACAACTACATAGTGAGACCCAACGACTTATTAGAGGTAAAACTTAAATTCTTTGTATGTAGAGGGCTGTAAACTGTTAAGAAATTCAGGGGAGAAATTGATGATAGGCACATAGCAGAATTGAAAGTGATCCTGCCATTCTGGTATTAACATCACAGTTCGTTTCCTAATGAATCCATGGACGTGTTGCAAATTTGGTCTTCAAGACTGTTGCTGTTGGAACTCTTTCCCAAACAGCAGTTTGCTGTATTCAAGTTTAAACTGTGCTGTTTGTGCCTAGTCACCTTTCTTTGCTGCAAAATACTTGTGTCAAGCTTCTTTGCATTTCAGAGATATCAAATAAATGCCTCGGATGACCTTTTAAGTTTTCTTTCACCTCCTTTCTCTGGTAGAATCGTCTGTGTCTCTCCCATATCATGTGCCTGAGACCAAAAGCATTCACGACTTCTTCAAGCGTAGACCTCGACCAGTATGTCAAGGAAATGCCATGGCATTGCTGAAGTAAGGACTTAAACCTTCCTCATATATTTTCATAAATGTTGAGGATATCCCAGCTTTGCTTTTGAGGATAACCAGACTTTTGCATGCTATAGGCGTTGTATGACGTACACACCTGTTCTGTGTGCAGTCACGGCTTTTTTTCTGGTTTAATTTTAGCTGTTGATTTGGCTGGAACATTTTATTAAGAAACTTCTTAGACTTTTTTAATTCTTTGAACACCTGGAAATTAGGAGCGTGGCAGTGTTAACATAAGGCAATGCTGCACTCTTAGCACAGTCGTACTGCTGAAGTAATCAGGGCCTAGTAGTAACCCCAGATGAAGTAACATGCTTATGCAAAGGTACTTTAATGTGGTTTAGACTGGACTACAACATTTCACTTAGACTATTTCTTCTTTTGAGTAATGTGTAGTACGATACTTAAGCTACTGTATTCACAAACTCTCTCAGGCATTTGTTACTGTGATAATGTAACTAACGAGTACAAACTCTTTACACTACTCTACACTTCCTTATTTCCTCAAAATGAAGTTTTCCAGACTTCTGTCCTTCACGTCTTCCTACCCATTTATGACAATAATTAGGAAAGGATTTGTTTCTCTCTGAGTTTATTCTCAAGCTCTTTTCCCCTTTCACAATAGCCATGGGTGAGATAGTTCTTTCTGCTATTGTTAGGTCCACTAAATACCAGCTATCCCTGAATGAAGAATCTGCAGACACTAAGAACTTGAGCGTGGATTGCAAAGATAGGCAAATCGAAGGGGATCAATCAGCAGCTAATGAACCAGAAACAAGCCTTGGCAGAGATGTTGATACTACTGTGAACAAGCCTCTTGCTGATGTAGGGAAGAACTTGACAGAAGACTGTGCTGAAAAGCCCGGGCAGGGCAGTGATGATCCTCATACAACTGGGATTGTGACAACTGATGACAGCACAGGAGAACAGCAGCGCTCTAATTGCCTAAGCACTGATTGTAGTGAACAAAAAGAGAATGAAATTCCTGTAGCAGTTGGAGGAGATGCCCTTCAGCAAAGAAATGAAACAGCACCAGACTTAGAATTTGAAAAAAGCAATCAACAAGGGGGGTCTGGATTGGGGGCACAGCCTGAAAAAGTGAAGAAGTCCAAGTTGGATAAACTTCGTGAACTGGGAATAGATCTGTCCATCAAGCCAAGAATCTGCTCAGGCAACGAATCCTTTATAAATCTGGATGAATCTGATTCGAATAAAGGTATCACTTTTACTGTTGCAATCCTGCCCTATCTGTCCAAGTAAGCAGAGTTAATCTGACTTTAACTGGCAAATCTCTGAGAAACATTTAGATGATAGAACAGTCAGGCACAATCATGTAACAGTACAGATGCTTTCCTTGACGTTGGTATCCCTTTTCTTTCAGCTGATGCTTAAAAGGGAAGTTCTGAGTTCTTGATATTTGAAAGCTTGAAGGAGTGCTCAGTGATAACTATTTAATGATGAATGATTTATTTCCATTTTGCTGTTATGAATTATGTTGGTACTTAAAGCACATGGGAGTGCTTTCCTCAAGCTGATTCAAAATGAGGCATGCAGTAATTATCTGGAAACGAAACTGGCCTGTGTTCCAGAGTGTTCACCATGGATTTTGTTAAAAGGCAAGGCTGGGTAGCAAGCAAAAATTTACTTTTGTAGCAAGAATGTTTTGAATGTCTTTAGGTACTGGAATTTGAACATCTGTTAATCAATATTTAATAGCTGACCTTGTTTCAGGGAAAGATTGAAAATGGTTAGGCAATTCTATAATTCCATTAAATTTGTTATGTATTAGAAGATATTAAGATGTCTGGTTTGGATGCTACTTCTGTGCATGCAGGAAACTGACCTCTGCCATGAAACAGTGCTTTCGTCAGCCATCAGTCTGGTTTTAGATATCTGTGTTAGCAGAAATTTGGTGGCTGGAAGGCTAGACTGGGAGTGAACTGAGGTCATAGTTAATGGTAAGGTAATTTAATATTAGCTAGTATCAATTAAGTACAAGTTAGAGCAACACATGCTGTAATGTTTTATTGTTTTGTTAGTCAAATAGAATGGTTTTGCAAACATTAAAATATTAAAGGGTTATTGTTTTTAACTGACTTCTGTGAAAAAAAATCTTAATTCCTACTCTTGATACAACTTCAACACTCAATGCTTTTAAGTGCTATCAAATTAATTTAATTAGCAGTTTGAAATTTAATTAATCTGTATTTAAAGAATTAGAAGCCTTGAAAGCCCGTTTCTTGAAGCACACTCTTAAAACGTCAAATTCCAAAGTTGAACGGACCATAAACATGAACATTATTCGCAAGGAGACTACATCTGAAGGAAAAGAGGAACTGAAAGCAGACGTGGTACCAGCAGTATTAGCTGCAGAGAGCATGGATGAAACAGTCCACATGAAGCCAGGTCGGTTTGGGAGGAGAAGTGATGATGTTTTTTTTTGTCTCTTATTCCCCCTTTCCCAGTGCTGCGATATGAAATACAGATGAAGGGATCTTCATCTGTAGAACCAGTACGTATGTTCCCTCTAATCCATAGCCCTGTTTCAAAAAAGAATCTTGAAAGACCGCTTAAATAGCACTGGACAGGGTAGGACAGCCTCAGTCAGATCTTTGCGGCTGGTTCTCTGGATTTCTCCCCATCTGTACCAAAATCTATATAAACGTATATTCGCACTGTTGTTTTCCATCAGCACTCTGAATATAACTCTCAGACTTGTTGTGAACTGTTACCATTAAGGAAGCATCTCTCGTGCTTCCTTATTTCTACACTGCAGTTTCTAATAGAATTTTATGTATTTGCAAACAAAAATACGTGTGGAATGCGACTTTCCCATAATGTCCATTACCAAAAGTAGATTGTTTGGCTGGTTCTATGGGCACACGTTATTTTTAGCTGCTCTTAATTATTTCACGTGCTATAGCACATCTGCCCGTGGCAATTGGATGCTCTTGTTCCCAAAAGACGCATTGGTGAGACAGACCTGATTCTTATTCAGAGTGCTGCACCGGTGGCGTTTATGGATAATGAGGAATCTTGGTAATTCATGAGATTGTGTGGTCTCTCTAAATTGAGCTCATTGAAAATCACTGCTCTAGCTCTTATAGCTGGCAGATCAATTCATAAAAACATTTAAAAACAAGTAATTTTTTAATTCCCCTTTTATGTGTGTAGTTACATTAGATTGGGTGCTTGAAGGCAATAAACTTAAGGATTTACTGTGGTACATCTAATATATTAATTTATTCCTTTCTATCCAGGTGAAAAGCTACAGGTGCTGAAGGCTAAACTCCAGGAGGCCATGAAACTCCGCAGGACTGAGGAACGCCAAAAGCGGCAAGCATTGTTTAAACTGGATAATGAGGACATGTTGGAGGAAGAAGAGGAGGAGGAGGAAGAAATGACGGATGAGTCGGAGGAAGAGGAAGAAGGCAATCATGAGGTCTGTATGCAACGTTTTTACACCACCTAGTCAGCTTCTCAATTCTGCTGCCTCTCCCCAATGAAATGAGACTTTTGTACACTATTAATATTGGGGAAATTGCCAAGAATTCTTTCTAGAAGCTAAAAAATTGCTACAGTTGGCATATTCAGGGTTTGGATTGTCTAAACCTGAATGTATTAGGATTTTCTTTATTTGTCTAAACAATATTAAAACAAATGTAAGTGTATAAATGATTCTGGTGCCACTTTCTCTTTTTATATATCCTTGACTCATGGCTAGTAGGGGACAGACTGAGGTCAGCTGCCCAATCTGGGGTAGGGTTTGCCATGGCCTTTCCTTTTTAAAAAGGAGCAGCATAGCTCGGCTGTTTCGAGCACCTCTGTGTCAGTTGTCTCAGAGGAATAGGTGTATGTAAGAACTGCGAATGTCACGCAGCTTCATCCTCTGTATGTTAAAACATTTTCTTGAGAAGTAGGTGAGGAAGTTGATGGATCAAAGCAATGATCACCATATCTCTGCTGTGTTTGGGGATGTGTTTTAGAATGTGGAATTTCTGCTGGATGAAGCAGAGGAAGATAATGAAGATATAGAAGAGAAACACATTGAAGATGGTGATAAAGAAACTGACAAAGAATCAGTTGATGGAGAAAAGCTGGAGAAATCTGTGCACTGTGATTCTGTTCCCAAACCACCTTCAACAGAGTCTACATTGATGCTTTTTAAGGACAGCTCCTCCAAAATGGGGTAAATGAACCAAGCTTTAAAAATGGTGCCTGAGCAATTTAAAATTTTATCAATAAACGTAGGTGTTTTGATTTAAAGTGTTTTTTTTTTTAAGTTTTTTAAAGAAAATATATATGAGTTCACATATAACTACTAGAACACGACAGAAAAAATACTCTTAATGACTATAATTGTTTTTTAGTGGAATAATCTGTTTCTTAAAGTCTACTAGATATATTTTTGTGTGTTGCCTTTTTTTTTTTTGCAACTAGGCTCAACAGACAATAGTAATTAATCTTGTATATATTAGTAAATACATTTTATTTAATGAATTGCAGATATTCTCTTCCTGATGAGAAACTTGAAATGGAAGAAGCTGCAGAGAAAGGACCTACTAAGTTAGGTAAAGTAGAACTATTATTGTAGCTAGCATATTTTTTCACATGGCACATGTAGAAGTTTTATTTGGGATTGGTATTCAATATTTTTATTATTTCATGAGCTGTGTAGTTATACAGTGTGATTACAAAAGTTTAGGCTGATGAAAGAAATGGGAGAGCTTGAAAAAACTAGAGGAAAATAAAGTTCAAAATTATACTAGAAAAAATGTTAAAACAGTCAGAAATCTAGATGAAATTCAGTAAAAAACGTGCAATATGCAAAGAAAGAAATCCAACATGAGCACAGAATAATGAATTTTTAGCAAGGTGTTGGTGTTGCAAAATAGTATCTTGAGGTTTTACTGGATCACCAAAAGAAAAAAGTTGTTAAGCACTGTACTTAAATATTTGTTTTCTTTTCAGAGGATGATGATTCATTTTCTCTGCCAACACTAGCAAAAGAGAATAGCCATAACAGCAGCTTTGAGTTGATTGGCTCCATGATTCCATCGTATCAGCCCTGTAACAAACAGGTGTCACGTGGAGGAAACTTTTTGTCTGCAGCAGGAGGTTTCAGGTCACCTTCCCCAGGTTTTTTCAAAACAAGCTTTATCAGCTCTGCTTCCAAGGTAGGGTTCTCAGTCCTGTTCCCATCGTATATTAACACAAAAGGTAGTAAATAAATGTATTTTATTCTGACTGTCATATCTATGAAAAAAGTAATACCAGAAGAAGGCATCTGGTGAAATGCTTTTATGAGTGTAAGATTTCAGAAAAGCAAACTGTCCCTGGAGTTGAAAATGTGTCCACATTGGAATGGATAAAAATTACATTATAAAAACTTACAGTCTAAAACATCTAAAATATGTACCTCATTTTTTTTTAAGCATACTTATATGAGCTACACAACATCTGATGTTGGTGAACTCCAGTGATTTATCAGAGCAGCGTGGACATACTTGACTCCTGCATGGTGTTAATCCTTTAAAATAACTTAAATGTTTGATCCCATTCTTGCTTTTGACTTCTAGGATTGCAAAACAAATAACTTGTATATTTTACATTCCTTTTACTAGAGCTCAGGAAAGACGTCTGAGCCATCTCTTCCCATAGAAGATTCCCAGGATCTGTATAATGCCTCTCCTGAGCCTAAGAGTTTATTTCCAGGGGCTGGGGAGTCACAATTTCAATTTTCCCTGGAAGATGACACTCAGAGCCAGCTGCTTGATGCAGATGGGTAAGTGATAGGTGTAAAGGATGATGTTTTGTGCTGTTTAACAGAAATAGGACATACAGACCAGCAAGATTTTTCTAACTACAGACCTTCTTTCAGGTTCTTGAATGTTGGACAACATAGAAATAAATACCAGTCCTCAAAGCATCAGCTGACTCTGGCTAGTATGGATGAGAACGCAATGGATGCCAATATGGATGAATTACTGGACTTGTGTTCTGGACAATTTAGCAGTCAAGCTGAACACGTGCCAAATACCAGCAGCAACAAAAAGCAGAACATGGAAGAATTGCTCAATCTTTGCTCAGGAAAATTCATGTCTCAGAGTATGTCCTGAATTCTGTTTTCAGCTTTGCTGGTTACTTGATTTATAAACTTTACACTAAGGTTCCCTTTAATTCTGGGCACTAATGCAGAATGTGGAACTTCCGAGACTTCTGAGAGCTCTTTGTGGGAGCATGCTAACTGTAATTTCTAGGATGCTCTCTGACATTTTAAGAATAGAACTATATGTGTCTAATAAGGTGCCATCTTACTACTTTTTATAGCAGGTTCTCCAACATGGGCATCTTCGGTATCTTCCAAGGCAGAAAAAGACAGCGACATAGAAGATCCAATGGCAGAAGCTCTAGCACTTTGTTCAGGCTCCTTTCCCACAGACAGGTTAGCATTTTTCTTCCTAAAATTTACAAAAGCTTACAGTGGTGGCTGTCTTGTTTCACTCTTGATGTGGCTTCTTACTTGATGCCAATTCAAAATCCTGTAAACAAAGTGTGGTCTGTTTTGGAGATAAAGCAATCACTCTAAATCAGCAACATGCATTGTTTCCCATAGCTACTGGAAGGGAAATTCTTCTTTGTCTTTCACTGATAGTGAAAGAAGTGTTGAAGAACTTTCATCAAACTGAGAAAAGATTGTTAGAATGTAGGACTTTGGGGTTCTGTTCTGGGCTGTTGCCAAACTACAAGAACCATAACCCAATGTAAGTTGGATAATTGCATTTTTTCCATTGATTAAACTAGAAAGGTGTATGGCTGCCTGACAAAAGGATAATGAGGCTTAACAAATGGGAAAGGTAGAGGGATCCAAGAAGAATTTTGGAGGGAAACAAACTCGGAAATTAGTACTTGTCCCATGGTTTCTGCAAGTGAGGGTCTTAAAACATCAATGCTTATGGGGATTTGGGACATTTGGAGCTAAATGCTCTTGAGAGACTGTAGCGCTCTGAGCACTCACAGGTAATTGCCTGAGACCAGCTGATGTGGGGGTTGAAATTTTGCCTTGAATTATTGCGAAGCCATCATTGGAGGTGAAATGAAAACGTGTATTTCTTTCATTTACTTTTCTCCTAGGGAAGAGGAAGATGAGGAGGAGCAAGAAGAACTTGGTGATTTTCAGCTTTTAACAGACGACAATGCCTTTGATAGTGAAGAGGTACGAACTGGTGGAGCAAGGCAACTGCTACAGCATTCTGCCTGAGAGGATTCCATTTATCTACTTAGGTTTTTTTTAATATAACCATCAATGCAAAATATTGCAATTTCCATAACAAGCTACTGAAACATTTTTAAGAGCAATGTTTGGATCATTTAAAATGTCTCCTAAATATTATGATATACTGGGTAAAGCACCTTAGCATAGCAAATCCTCTGAAAAATCTCTGGTGTTTTAGCCTGTGTTTATTGATTGAAGAATGGAAGAAGCTGTCATTACAAAGCAATCCACTTTCAGAAACTCCTTAATTTCTGAAAACTTTCTCTTTGATAGGATGAAAAAAGTGGAGATAGTGATGCCGAAGAAGCAGAAATGAGCGATGAAGAAGAAGAACTGCTGAGACATAGACAGGGCTTGAAGAAAAAACTGTAAGTACATCTTTTTGTATCTGAATTGCCAGGCAGAATAGAATATTAATAGCACTAGAAATATAGTGTATACTTCTTCCCTCCCCAGCATTAGTAGCTTTATATGGTGTTGGCTCTGGCTGGTTTTTTTTTGCTTTGGTGCTGTCACATGAGTTTAACTATATTGCTGGTGGGTTATAGAGGATTTTGGTTATAATTTTCATTATAGATGGAAATCGGGAGGCCACGATGAAAGCGATGCAACATTTTTTGACCAAAAAAAGGGGTGCAAGAGTATTGCTGTCATTCTGCATGTCTTAAGATCTTAATTTGTTCTTGTAAGTAAAACATCTAGTTGGCAGTTATTGTTGCCATCACAGTTGGTAGGCAACTGGCAAGGAATCTGGTGGACGACGATAATTTGGGGTGTTGCATGTTGGCAAGCTGTGTATGTAAACGTGCAAGAACTCAGGTCTTAGTCTTTTCAAAAATTAAAGATGAATCATAGTTTCTCATTTAGGATATGTGTTAATTTCATGTCAGAAAATAAATCTTGCTTTCAGAAGATTTGTGTGTTTATTATTGGTTTACCAAACTGAACTCACTTAATCTTCTTTTATAGAAAACTGCAGGATTTCATGGAAGATGAGGCAGAGCTGTCAGGGAGTGATGTGGGAAGCGAGGATGAATATGATGGTGAAGACCTGAATGAATATGAAGAAGAGATTATTGATGAGGAACTCCCTAATGAAGTGGAATTAGAAAATCAAATACAGAAATTACACATGTCAGTGACAGTATTAGTATATTTTTGTGTGCGTGAAGTCACGGCTCTGGGATATAACCTGGTCTAACTCCTCCCTTTCTACTGCGTTGATAGGAAGGCAATGCTGGATGATGACAAGCGCCAGTTACGCTTGTACCAGGAGAGATACCTCATTGATGGTGACCTGCATAGTGATGGCCCTGGCAGAATGAGGAGATTCAGATGGAAAAACATAGGTGCCTTTCTGATCCAGAGTTAATAGAGGGGGTGAAAGACTGGAAAGAGAGCGTGTGTGCGTGTGAAATAGCACTCAGTAGTCCTTCAGAAATAAATAGTCTTTCAGAACTAAATTGGGTTGGGGGGTTCTGGGTTTTGTTTTGGTTTGTGGAGTTTTTTTGTTTGTTTTTGTTTTGGTGGGGTTTTTTTTGTTTGATTTGGGTTTGGTTTTTTTACTAGTCCAAATATTTTATGCTTCTTTTGAAATTGATAGCTATTTTTTTCCCTTTGTCTAGATTATGCTTCACAGGTTGACTTATTTCAGAGAGATTCAGATAATGATGATGAAAATGAACAGTTTGATGAGACAGAAGCAAAATGGAGGAAAGAGCGATTTGAACGAGAACAGTGGCTTCGTGAGCAGGTATTAGCTTCAAGAAAGGCATCTTGCTCAGTCTTTTTTCTACATGTGAAATTGTTATTTCTTCAAGTTTAACTCTGGAAAAAATACCATTCATAAATGTATCTTTGTTTTTCATCATGAATTTTGCTCTTTCTCTCTACAAGTATTGTACAGAGAATTCGGAAGGGAGAGGCAAAACAATGTTCTGAAATAGTCAGCTTCAAAGCTGGAGCAAGTCTCTTATGCTGGGAGCATAACTTCAAGTTTTAGAAGTTTCCATATTAGGTCAGATTTGTCAGCTGAATGTGATGTTACATGTTTGCCATTCATTAATAGAATGAGGATGATAAAGTATCTAAGAAAGGGCAATAAACTTTTACAGTAGAAAGTAAATAAAAATGAATATATTAATTTACATAATGAAAAGACTTGGTCTACTTAAAATACTGAAGGAAACGTTCATTCTTAGTATGAACTTCTTCAGTTTTACAAAGTGTCTTCTCTCTGCTACAGAAAGAAAAAAATAAAGAGCAGGAGGAAGAGGAGGAAGAAATTGGTGAAGACAGCCAATTCATGAAGCTAGCAAAAAAAGTAACTGCTAAGTCCCTACAGAAGAAAGGTAAGCTTACGTTTTATTGAATTGGCAATCAAATAAGAGAAAGTTTAACTTCCATCACTCGTGGTCTCCAGTGCAGCATGCCACGGATGAGAAAACTCTAGTGTCTAGTTTTCGTAGACCAGTCTGAGCTCATGTCTTCCAGAACTTGAAAAGCTAAAGGTATAAAAACATTGAAAACGTGCAACTGCAAGGCTGATGATAATTGTGTGTATTTACCTAATAAAATAGGATGCTGCTACTTGAAAAAAAATTTGTAGAGTGGAAATAAATTCCTCTACATCTTTGTTTAGTCTTTTATTCTTCATTTGCTTGCCTTTGAGTCACAGAGTAGACTGTAAGTGACATTCAGCCTAGCAGGTTTCTCGAAATATCTGTGACTTATGGAAAAACTATGTAATGGAGTGAAAATAAATTTGTTTTCCTTGGTTGTGGCAAACACATGACTCCAAGTGTGCAGAGCTGTTTCAAAACTAAATTTTCCCTTCTAACTGATAGAACTAATTGCCAGTCATCTATCAGTTGTGTGGCTCATAGTATAATTCGATGCAAATTTTTTTTTTCCCCCCTACAGTTTTTACTATCTATTATCAATTCTAAGTTCTTCAGTTGATATAAAATTACTCTTTCAAATGAAGTTCAGAAACTGATGTTTTCCTCTGTGTCTCTGCTAGCAAGCCCAGCAGTAGTGGTACAAGACACGACACTGTTACCCCGGAACCCCTTTGAAACGTTCAGACCTGCCAGTGATCCCCAGGTTGGTAATGGTCCTGAACAATGGTGTTTCCACACTGCCTCTGTAGAACGCAGCAAATTCAGCTGAGCCTGGATTCCGGCCACCTCGGGCTTCTGTGGTAGGGAGTAACCTGCTAAAAGAGCTGTCTTCTATGTGTGAGTGGTTTAATGCAGCGTTTCTTTGTTCTTCAGATAAAAAATGGGTCTCTCTTGAACAGACCTAAAGCTGTCCTTCAGAAACTGGCAGCAATGTCAGATCTTAATCCAAACGCACCTCGAAATTCAAGGAATTTTGTCTTTCATACCCTTTCCCCAGAGAAGAGTGAAGAGTCAAAGGAGAAATCAAAACTTCAGGTAAAGATTGGTGTGGAATGTGCTGCCAGTTGTGTAGGTTATTTAAACGTACAGGCACTAAGCACTGCCAAGCAGTTTAGAGCATTGCTGTTTAAATATTCTGTGATTTCCTAGTATGTGCTCTCACACCAAATAGCTCTCTGATAATTTAGAACTTAAACTTTTTGGAGATTTTGTATATTCTAATGTGTCTTCCTCCCCTGTAGGTGAAGAAAAGAGGTCCTACTGCAGTAATAACGTCTCTGGCCAAACGGCCCAGGGTGGAGAGCACAGAGGACTCAAGTCAAAGCCGAAGCATATTCCAGTACTTGGAGAGCTGAATGTTTCTGTTCAGGGTCAGAAGATGTATCTCCTCTCTTTGCCATTGTGTTTTGGTTTGCAAATCTGCCAGCAATCATCAGGAAGGTAAACAAATTGCTGTACGCTCTCCTGCTGCCATTTAATTCACAAGTTACAGTAATTTCCAGGCAATGGTCTTGTTTATTCCCCTTTGTTTGTCCTCAGTGCTCTGTGGCAAATGAGAGCACAAAACCCGTGCTTGGTTTGGATTGAAATGCTGACTTGGTCTTACACAAGCATTAAGGAAACTTACACTACTGTACACTGTCCTCACAGAATCTCACGTGTTCAGTGGCATCAGTTCCATCTGAAAATACTGTTCATGTGACAGGTGTGACGCAGAAATGCTGCAGTTAGCTTAAAGCACAGATGAAGGATGTATTTCTGCAGTTTTGGGTAAGAAGAAAGCAGTGTTAACTGCGGCAGGACATATGTTGTTTACACATGCAGTAGGAAGGTAGCTGTGGCTTCCTCCAATGTCTTATTTTCTCTAATGTTAAGCATTTATTAGCTTGACATTTTAAGAAGCTCTAATTTATATTTCAAATGTACACTTGTAAGAAAGGTCCCAGTCTTTTATGAGGCAGGATGGTGAGGGTTTCTTTCCAAGTTTTTATTACTGTTTATATTCTTACACATGCATATGAATGTGTGTGTGGAGAGGAAAGAATGTGAATAACAGATGTGGGAGAGGAAGAGGAGGTGTGTCAGGGTTGTTTTTTTTTTTCTTTTTTTGTGGGGGAGGAGTTGTTTGGTTTGTTTTGCCCAACTGAAGACTAAGTCATCCTGTTGTTTCCAACGAGCTGCCCTCATCCAAGAGAAATCATCCATTTCTGAGCAGTTATTAATGAAGGGCCTTCTCTAGAACAAGGAAATTAGATAATAAGGAACCATCATTTACAGCTATTCTAAGTAGCGTGAAAGAAACTTGAGACAGAATATACAGCGTTTCTGACATGCTGATGACACGTGGAATGTGTTAGAGACCAGTTAATGGTAACACAGTGCCCTGCTCCGTACGGCTAAGCATCTTCCCTAGGACTTGATGTCACATACTTAGATTGCCGACTCAGTCGGAGAAGTATTCTGAACTGTAAATTTTGTAACATCATAAGCATACACCTGGTGTGCTATATGTAAAATATTTTACTGTATATTATGTTTATAAAGAATTATGGTACTAATTGGAGTGCAACTTTACAATAAAACGTGTTTTTAATTTTGGAGGCCGTTGGACTTCACTTACAGGATTTCACTTGGTTGTGTGTATGTGGGTTGTTTTTTTTTTTTTTCCAAAATGTTTGTCTGTCTGTTTTTTTTTTGTTTTGTTTTCATTGCTGCTTTTCTTTTGTAGCCACAA
Organism: Vanellus vanellus; assembly: GCF_965231255.1. Classification (NCBI taxonomy): domain Eukaryota; kingdom Metazoa; phylum Chordata; class Aves; order Charadriiformes; family Charadriidae; genus Vanellus; species Vanellus vanellus. The sequence goes on along the minus strand of NC_138927.1, from coordinate 7,362,840 downwards.
CTAAGCCTTTCACTAAGAACAGCTGCAATAATATGGGAATACAACAAAAACAACCCCCCTGTGTTTATTGGAGTGTAAATTCTCAAGTCCTCAAGTCTTCCACTTAGGTTTGCATAAAATTCTTGTCCCTAGGAATATGTTTCTTTCTACTGCTTCAGTGGTTTTAGTTTTGTTAGTTCTTAGACAAAACTTCCGTTGTCGTTGGCTTCGGGTGTGCCTATGTCAGTTCATTCTAGCGATTCTAATAATTAGTATAACTTGATTTGGGATGGGAGCTTGAGGGAAGAGAATGAAGGAAGAAAGGTCATTTATCACACGTTTCTTGAAGAACAACATAACTGACAGAAGATTTCTGAATATCCAATTAATTCTCTATGAGGGTGTTTGCACTGATGTGTAAACTGTACTAATTCAGCACAGCTTTACTGGGCGAAACCATTTGAAGCTGCAGAATTCAGCATCTTCTCTTAATTTTGCCAATGATGCCTGCCACTAGAGAGCAGCAAGAGAATACTCTTCCTTGAGCAAAAGGGGAAGGAAGAATGATTAAAGCCTAAACTATACTCTTGACTCAAGGGGAAATTCTTATTTTTCCACGATCTATGGCATTGCAAAGGGTTAAATTTATATGGACCTATAATTGCTACATTTTTGCATTAGAAAGTAGTAGCTTGAAGAGCACCTTTAGAGGGTTGGCTTTGTCCTAGTGGTCTTACTGGCCTTTCCTCAGCGTATGCCTGCCGCAACGATGGCATTTGTTTCGCTTTCCCTTCAGAATTTTACCTTCAAAACATGTTTTGCTTGTTCCAGCGCCGAGAGTAGAAAAAGTATTGTTGGGCCTGAAGATCTTCTAAATTGAAATATGTAGAATGGGAAGATTTCTGGCTACTGTTGTTCCGGGTTCAATGTCTCCCCCGCAATGACCTTTTAGGGGTTCAGGGTTTGCTGACCACTGCGGGTGAGCGCTACATCGTGCCCCGGGAATCCCTCGCAGGGCAGTGTAGCCCCCGCTGTGCTCTCGGGCGGCAGGAGGCGAGGGGTGAGTCCTGGAGGAGCTGAAATCTCAATAGCAGGAGGGGTTGAAGCTGCTGAGAAGCTGCTGCGGGTTTGGGCCTGACGCTCCCCCGTGCTCCCACCCCTCGTCCATCTCATCCCTCCGGCCGCCTCTTCCAGGGCTGACCCCCCCCACCTCCCGTCTGGCACATTACCTCAGCTTTGGCTTCTCATTTTCAGGTATCGATTCAGCTCGCCCCTCCTGGCACTGAGATGATGCCGCTGTGCTAACGGGGAGAAAAATCCCCCCCTGTTGCTGCTGGAAGGGCCAAGGGCGGTGTGGGGCTGGGGAGGAGAGGCTGCCGAAGGGCTGAGGCGGAGAGGGGTGACGGGGTGGGAAAGAGGGTCCTGCGCAGAGCCCTGGGGCGGTGGTGCATCCCCGCCTGCGCAGGAACGGTCTCTGCGGGGCCCTCCTGGCCTGAAGGAAGAGCTCCTTCCACTTCTCTCCCTGCTTGTCCCCTCTCGTCACACCTTGGGCTAACTCCGGGCAGTTACAGCTCCGGGTCGGGGTTGGTGGCGTTTGATTTTGGATTTGGATGAGATGCAAAAGTGGCTGCACCTTGGTAGGACGCCAGGGTTCTCATCTGTTAGGCAGCTATAAAAACTACATGTCTTTGTGCCTCAGTTTCCCTCACATGCACGAGGGGTGGGAGGACTAAAGCCTTTGGGATCGAATCGGATCGGATCCTCGAGTGCACTGCGGGAGCCTCGATGAGCGGAGCGCTGCTAACTATGCAATATTACCTGCCCAGTTTGCAGAGGGAATGAGCTCTTAGGAACCTAAATGGTAGTGAAGAAATTAAAAAAGAACTTGTAAGCAGAGGAAGGAAGGGCCCTCGCTCTGTGTTAAAGGTTAACATTGCAGACACGTTTATAATCATAGCTTTCACCACCGCACACCTCCTCGGGGGCTCAAGGCAGTCACTGAATTATGTTTTCTTTTCCCCCTTTTTTTTTCCCTTTTTGCCAAGAGACTGAAAGAGGGAGAGAAAAAAAACTATTTGTTTGTCTTGTCTAATTTAATTTATGTTATTTATCAAATAGACAGGTTATTTGGGAAACCAGATGGACCCAGGCTAAAATCATCTGTATTTCCAACATGTGAAAAATTGTCCGAGTGGACACATGAAAAGACGCGTGCTTTATGTTTTGTGTGTGCTTATCACGTGAGCTGCTGCACCTCATCTGTCCTGGACCTTTAATCAGTTGTCCCAGACCCAATATGAGGGTTAAAGGACAAAAAGACCCCCAGGCATCCACGCACGTGCGGATGGGGAGGGTGTCTCCTAGAGCAGCCCTGTCACTATTATTTACCCTCTCTGGCTCTCAGCCGATGCTTCGCTGGTGCATCCTTGCTCCAGGAGTGATGAATGGGGCACATTTTTGGGCCCGTGAAAACGTCTCCAGCACACACTTGGCTTTGGAGCGGAGCAGGTGATGCTTTCAGCATCTTGTTTCTTGTTTCCTTTGGGTTCTCCGTTACTAGGAAAGGAAACAGGAGGGCGCAGCGGCAGTAGGCAGGAGTGGCTGTAGTCTAACGGAAACAGAGTAGATAATTCAAGAAATAACAGAAATACTATATAAAAATATAGCAAATCGAGAGCCCTCTGTTCCTAATGCACTCCTTCCCTCCCTGGGCCTCTCCGGGCAGCTTCGAGGGGCCGTGCGTGGCTGGGACGCCCCGATTGCTGCTTTATTACCAAGAGCTGAGCCTGAAGCAGCCCCCGGTCACTGCGCTGCCTGCGCCCGGCCCCCGCTGCCCCGGGGCAGGAGCGGGAGCGGAGGTGGGGGGGCTCCTGGAGGCGCTGAGCCCGGCTGAGCTCATGACATGGAAAATAGCTCCGAGACTTGCAGTGGGGGTGGGTTTATGATGTGACCTGTAAAGCAAAAGTTTCATTCTATATTAACTATTAGTCATTAATATTAATTATAATGTTGCATGTGCTCCGTGTGGACAGCTGTTCAGTCCTTGGGGGTTATTATTTTCTCTTGTATCATCCAGAAGCCCAATTTATGGCTAACTCCAGCTCCGCTTCTCCAGGCAGCAGCGATCTGAACCAGCTGTAATTAAAGAAAACGACATAAAAGATTGCAGCGCAGGGGGGAGGGGTGAGAAGCAAATCTTACAGCTTTGCAAGAGATTAATTTTATTTTTAGCTAATATTTTTTTCTCTGCTCCTCAAGGCTGTTTTCATGCAACGTGCTCTGTGCTGCTTCCCTTACAGTGCCCCGTTGATTTTCAGTATTTGGTGGTGTTTGTGCACGTGGTGCTGGAGGATCGGTGTCCGAGAGGTGTGTTCCCTTTGGAGGGTGAGATGTGCACGTGTTTCACGTCTGTCCTCGCACCCACCCGGCACCCCAAAAGCCGCCTGCAGCATCCTGGCCCTCCCCTCTGCCGTGGGGAGATGCAGCGCAGCACCCAGGTGTCCCGCTGCACCCCGGCATGGCTGGTTGTGGCCGCTGTGCCATGCCGTGCCGTGCTTAGCGTCGAGGTCCTGGCGGGAGGGCAGCATGGGCCACCACGGCAGCATCTTTCTGCGCTGCCTAATTTCCAGCTGCCACAGTTCAGGGAGACTCGAAGCATAATTAACCACCGAGGTGCTAACGCCACCTCCCCGGCTGCTCAGGATGTGCAGAGGTGGTATTTCCACATTCCCGTTTTACACGAAGCCTGAAGGAGGGCTTTGAAAACCCCCAACCTTTCGCAATCAAACACCACATTGGAGAGAAAAAATAAAAAAAAAAAACGGCTTTTCCTTCATCCTCCTGCTCCCCAGCCCAGCGAGCCTGGATGGGGCATTTGGGAGCTGCTGCTTTGGGTGGCTTTTTCCCGGTCACAGCTCCCGGCTGGTGCGGTGGCGGGTGTGGGACGGTGCCACAACTCAATTCTTCTGCGGGGTGCCTCGGCGAGCCGCCCCGCAGCACCAGCCCAGTTGAGGACCCAGTTAGATATCTTTTTTTTTTGGCATCCAGGATATTTCCCATCCCGTCCCAGCTTCTGTGGCAGTGGAGTCGGGACCGCAGCCAACATCTCCCGCAGGATGTGCATCCTGGCTCCGCCAGCCATGGCTGTGGACACTTCAACCGAAGGCGATGCAAAACCACCCAGCGCACTGATGTAAAGAAGATAATTAAAGCAACAGGCAATTATACCTGCCATGTGTTGCTGATTTTGCATGACGTGAGGGTGATGCTCTCAGTACAAAGCTCTGAGTGTGGCGTCCGGCGGGATGAGCTCACAGGCAGAGCTGGCTGTATTTTGGTGGCCTTTGCTCCACCTGTGGGTTTGCTGAGCTTGGGTGATGTTCGGAGAAGGGATGACATGAGCCCCCGAGTATGATAACAGCTCCCGAGGTGCTGCTGCGGGGCTAAAAACAGCCCCCGGCCCGACCCGCCGCCCCCTCCCCTTCTGCTGGAAAGGGGAGAGAAAGGAAGGAAGGAAAGATTAGATGGGGTCAACGCAGTTGGCAAAGACCCCCGAACATCTGCAGGGGGCAAAGTGGGGCTGGAGGAGCCGGATCCGATACTCGTCAGCCAGCACCGAGGCTCCAAACCCTCGTGAAGCCTGGCGGCGTTGGGCTTCGTCCGTGTGCCGGCTGTGTCGTCTCTGCGGCTCCTGCTGAAAGCCCGTGAGTGCCGCTGCCGGCGTCTGCAGCTTGAAGGGAAACTGGAGATGCCAAAACAAACCGCGGTGCTGGTGATGACCCCGGTCCAGCAAGACCTCGGGAAACCGTCAGGCATCAAAGAAGGGCACAGCAGGGATGTGCCGGGGTTGGCACGGCCGAGGCTGGTGCCCGTGGGTGAGCCGGGGTGAGCCGGGCACCGGGTCTGCTCCATCAAGGAGCAGCCTCGTCCCTCGAGCTGTGCTGCGTTGGCCGTGGGGTATTTTTAATTCAAAGTGCGGGAACTCGACAGTAAGATCCACAGCCAAACTTTGCCAGCCGTGCTGGCATTCCCCTGGCAGGGGCTCGGCTGCGGTGTCAGCAGAGTTCCCGGTGCCCGCAGCTGCCAGACACGGGCGAGGACAGTGACTGGAGGGGGGGACGTGTCCCCACACCCCCCCTTGGGGCACCCCCTGAGCCCGGCACCAAACTGCCTCCCTAACGAGGGCACGGGGCCGGTGCAGCACCACCGCCCCGTGGTGTCGGCGTATACCCCGGCCATGGGGGACGAGCAGGAGGGGACATGGCTCCCCACTCTGCCCCAGTTCCCCCACAGCCCCCTGGGCTCTGGGGGTCGGGGGTGGCAGAGCCGGTGTCGCCGGGAGCCACACACGCATCCTGTGAGGGGAAGAGCAGTGCTCCCAACATCTGCTCGGCGTTTGTTTGTCTTTCATTCCCATTCCTGCCCTGCCTCCCCCCTCCTCTTTCATCCTTCCATCTGCACCCGCCTAAAAATAGGGCCGTGGCCTGACTTGATCTGCTCCTCGTCAGCCCTTTGTGACTTCAGTGAGACCCCGTCGGTGGCCTGGCGAGGGGGAGACGGGACCCGCTGGTGTCCCTCCAGTGTCGCTTTCCTGCCGTAGAGCGGCGACGCCGAGCGGCCGTGCCGGGGTCCCCTCACCCCCTGATTTTTGCTCCACGGGAGTGAACAGACGGGCACTGTTCCCCGCTGCCAGCCCCGGCCCATGCCGCTGCCGTGGGGATGCCCGCATCCCGCCGGGATGGACCCCGCCTGGTGCCGGGGCCGACCGCTCTCCCTCCGCACACCCGACCATGTGCTGCCGCCTTTTCTTTCTCCCGTTCCCACGCCGAGCCCCGGCTTTGTCCGGCCGACTCTCCTCGTCTCGGGCCGTTCATTTCAGATCCGCTTTGAGTTTCCTCCCCGCCGGCCCCCGCTCCGTGAAGGCTTCTCTTGTTCGAAGACACCCAGCCCCATGTCAGCCCCTGCATCCGTGCCTGCGCACGGCCCCGCTGCTGCGCCCAGGGCGGGGGGCACCGGCTGCCACCCGGCTTTGCAGAGGTGCCCACATGGCAGGGGAAGAGCAGAGGGGGTGTCCCCCAGCCCCGGGCTCCTGCGCCCCCCCCGAGGTGCCCGGGGCTGAGAGAGCAGAGCCACAGGGAGCCCCTCGCCGCCGGGCTGGGGCTGCAGCGGGACCCGGCTCTGCCCCATGGGCTGCTCCGGGGGTCCCCATGGGCTGCTCCGGGGGTCCCCGTGCCTCCCGCTCCCCCGTTGGGCTCGGCCCCCGAGCCCCTCCCGGGCACGGAGTTGGGTGAGCATCGCTTTGGCACTTCCCCGTGTCCCCCCGCCCCTTCCCCAAGTCACTATGAATAAATCATTGTTTTATTAAAGAGAAGCAGCTGCTTTTTTCCTTCTTCTTCTTCTTTTTTTTTTTTTTTTCTGACACTCCATCCGTACCCACGCGAGCCCTTTGGCACATGCTCGAACGCCGAAAGCCCCATTGAGGGCCCCCGAAGCATAGCAATTGATACACAGAGATCCCCAAATCCTATTCAGGGCCCGCTTTTCTGCACGAGCAGCCTCTAAACAGCTAATTCACTGCTCTTTTTGTCGCCGGGGTTAAGTGGTTAAGTGTGTGCGGATCCCATAAAAGGCCTTTACTCCATGAAAAGCTATATTTACATTGTAATCACCAAAGAACTGTTTAGGCAGTCAATAGCGGGGATAGAAAGGGGCAGCGCTGGTGGGGGCTCGGCGGCGTGCCCCTCACCTCTCCTGCTGATCCCCCCGGAGAAGGACTTTTGTGGGATTACGTCCCCCCGCGCCAGCTGCCGGGGGGCCGCGGGAGCCGACGCTCTTTGTCTGGGCGCGGAGCTGGGGACAGCCCGGGCACCCGACCCGCCGCGCGTCCCAGCCGCGGCACCCAGCGTCCTGCATCCCGGTGGCCCCGGCCCCCCCGGCAGGGATGGCACCCTGGGGTCCTGCCGGTCCTGGGCCCGATCCTGCACATCGGGGCCAGGGCCAGCAGCAGGACCCCCTCTCCCACCACCGTCCCTCCCGCATGAAGGGTCCGAGCCCCCGTTACGCCGTCATTATCTAACCTCCCGTCGTTATCAGCCAGGGTCTCCCCGGTACCCCTATGTGTGAAGTACGAGCTAAAATTATATCACTTTAACAAGATTAATTGAGCACAGCGAAGAATGGCACAAGCTAAATTAATTCACCGAGAGCGAGGCGAGGGCTTCCCTTTCCACCAGGAGCAATTTCCACATAATCAATTAGATGATGTTCCAACTGATATCCCCGTCGGGGAACGCGCCTGCTCTCCCCACGCGGGTGTGAATATTCATAACGGCCACACTTTAAGAGTAAATACAGTAGAAATCCCCCCGTCTCCCCCTGCAAGCCCCCGTGGGGTTTGCCCAGGAGGGACCAGCACCGATGTGGGCTGTGGGAATGGGATGCTGCATCCCACCAGGCACAGGGATGGGAATGGGGATGGGATGGGATGGGATGGGGATGGGGATGGGGATGGGGATGGGGATGCTGCTGCCACCAGCCACATGCTAAGATCCCTGTTGAGAAGCAACTGCAACCCATGCTGGTCCCACTGCAAACCGCGGGGACAGAGGTGGCCACAGCCCATTGGACATTGCCGCCAGCCCCTGGGTGCCAGAGTGGTGGTGTGTGGGGGGTGTGTGTGTGCCATCAGTGGGTGCTCCCTTCCCCCTGCTGCGTTTGTCTTGTCTGCTCCTGAAAAACGGAAATTAAAATGTTAAAATGTTTTTATAGTTATCAATTACACACACTGACTTTTTCTGGTGCCTAGTGTGAGCTTTGTGATAGAACAAGTTTAAAAGTGTTTTACTGCACCCTCCAGCCCTATGGAAATTGCAATTACGAGGCTGAACAGGCTGCTTAAGCAGAGGAGGCGAATTTCCCCAGTGGGCAAGAGACACCCACACCCCCCGCCATGGCCGGGGCTCTCGGCTCCAGGGCAGCCCGGACCATAACCTTCCCTCCAAAGGATCTGGGACACGGCTGTCTGGAGCTCCACGTCTCCCTGTGCCTGGCAGCACCACGGCTCTTTCCAGTGTCACCCTTTGCCCGGGCGGCATGGCCAGAGCCTGCGGCTCCGGCACCGGCACCGGCACTGCCCCATGGTCCTGCATCGCCGAGCCCGTCACATCATTGCGGGGCTTTGTTTTCCTTCTGCTTTGGCTCCCGCTTGGATTTTTCAAAGGCTCCGGAGCAGCGCGCGCCCTTCCTCCCCCGGCCAGCGCACATTGTTCAAATTAGTGCCTAAATGAAAGGATATTGTTGGTTCCTGTTGGGAGATAATAACCGCGGTAGCAGAGGGAATTTCACCCATGCAGAGAGAATTTGCCGGGCTGTTCCTGCCAGGAGAGCCCCTCGCCGGGGTCCGTCTCGCCGGGACCCAAACACGCTGATGGGAACGGACCCGCCAGGAAGCGGGGGTTTAGTTTATTTTGGCATGCCGCTCTAATTGCTGAAAACTCTGCTTTCTGACCTTAAAAACGTGCCACCGCTTCCCGTCCGGCACAGGGGCACCTGCAGCACGGTAGCGCCCGGCCGCGGCCGGGATTAGCACTGAACAGCAGCGGCTGCCGGCCGCCCGCTCACACCAGCCCTGCGGAAAAGCGCTCCTGTTCCCAAGTGCCCACGGGCTTATGGTTTTCCCTCTTGCTTTCCATCCCTCTTGCACGGCTTGGGGAAATCTGAACCCCTCACCCTGCCGTGGAAAAGGAAGAAAGAAGGGAAACGAGCCCAGCCCTGGAATTCCAGTGTTTCTATTTTTGTTAAAAAGCAAAGGATGTCAAGCAGAAGGAAAACGGCCTTTTTGGTTCAAAAGGCGCCTTCTGCTGCAAAGGCCTTTTCTGCTGGGGGGGACCTGGCCAGCACCAGCGCACACCCAGCGTCTCCCAGTGCCACACCGGGGCTGGCACCTCCGATGCGCCATCAGCATCGTCCCCGGCGATGGCATCCCCGGCAGGTGCCAGTGGGACCGTGCAGCTCACAGCAATGCAGGGACGAGCGTGGCAGCACCCAGTGCTGGTGCCGGTGCCGGTGCCGGTGCCAGTGCCGGGGGACGGGGCGGTGGGAAGCCCCCGCGGGACCCCGCTCCCCGCAGCCTGTGCTGGCCACATCGACACCCGGTGTGCAGAGCCCGTGTGCCGCCGTCCCACCTGGCTGCAACGTGGACGGACATTTAATTGTACACTCTGAATTTTAATTTTTTCAGCCAGTTTTGCTCCAATTGAATTTTAACAGATGTTTTGACTTGTTATAGGTGAAGAGGAAGCTGAGAAAAAAAAAACCCAACCCAAAGTGTTGTTTGATTAGAGCGTGTTCAAAGTTCTGCAGTGGAGCAGTTCCCACATCAGAAAATTCTGACTATGCGCAATCAAACATTTAATTTCCACGAACGCAATATAAGACGATTCCTTCAGGTTAGAATCTGTTACAGTTATTAATCAAAGCAGGGCAGCTGAAACCAAACCTTTTATCAAATATTGTGACAAAGGGATAAATTAAAGCATTTATGGAATGTATCAGATTTGTGTCCAAGACTGAAATTTCAAAATCCTGAAGTTTTCCGCGTTATGAAGTCCAAATGTGGAGCCTTTGTGTTTCAGGACAAGTGTGCAGCAGTTGGGGGGGTGCAGGGGGCCGCGCTGCTGGGACCCTTCCATCTGCAGGGCGGGAGGGGATGGTCCCAGCGCTGCGAGAGGGCTGCGCTGCGGGACGGGGTGCTCGGGGAGAGCGATGGACAGCGGTCAAAGAAAAAAAACCTACGCTGGAATGTACACCGTGATTTTCATCCCCGAATCCTCGCAGGCAGACAAATCCATCCGATGGTGAACTTGGGTTGTAGCCGGACTCGGAGAGCCGCTGGTCTGGGCTCGGGACGCGGCCCATGGCTGGAGCAGATGCGGGGACCCCCAGGCGGGGACCCGTCCCGCGGCGCAGGGAGGTGACACCGAGGGGCAAAGCCACCCAGAGCCACCGGCCGAGGTGGCGACCGCCTGCCCCTCCCCCTTCCGCTCCATTTCCCAAACAATTTCCTAATCAGACCTTTCTGTCTGGAGTTTATTAGTGATTCACAGGCCAAGAGGAAATGGTGATTTTTGGGTCCTGGTCTGATGGAAGGGGTGGAGTTGGCGTCAATATTCCCCTTTTGTAGCTCAGCAGCGGATAAAGCCCGGAGGAAACGTCTGCGGGACGCCAGCTTCGCTCTCTTGGCAGAGCACACCTCCCACACCAAGAGAAACCCTTTTTTGGGAGTCAGGAATGCCAAGAGGAAGGGGGCTTCTCCCCGGGCGCGAGCGGTTTGGCGAGGGGGGTCTCTCCCACCGCCGGGTGACGGGGCTGCGCGTCCCGGGGACAGAGCTGGGTCCCCATCACCGATGGCGTGTCCCTCTGGAGGGAGGTGCACACCTCCGCCGGGGTCCCCGGCCCCGCAGCCCCTTCCTCCGCCGCCTCCTCCTCCTGCCAGTGTCCCACCACATCCCAAGGGCTGATCCTCGGGGCTGGGAGCTGCTGGGGGGGGCGGGCTCTGACCTCCAGTCCCGTGGAAACCGTCTGGCCTCCGTGGGATTGCCGACTCCTCTGAAATCCAATCTGGCTGTGGATTCCTGGCATTTTTCACCAAATACAGCGCATCTGTCACTGCCTTTGATTCTGATTGAAATATAATTTGTTTTACAGGTAGATGGCGGGAGCGGGGACCAGCCCGGGCGCCGGCACTGGGGCTGCGGGGCAGGGGTGTGGGGGTCGCCCAGATCCAGCCCCCTCTGCCCCCTTCCCCTGTCTTTGAGTGGTGTTTTCCCTAAAGAGAAAACCCCATGGGAAATGCAGACGATGGGATGCCGCACACGAGGGCACCGCAGGGATGGGATGGGGCCAGGGATGGGGATGGGCACAGGGATGAGGATGGAGCAGGCCCAGGGCCGGGGCCGGGCTGGCAGCGATGCTCAGCTCCCGCTTCCCCCCTCGATGCCGGTGGCTTTGCCGGTCCCCCCCCGGAGAGCAGCGCCTGTGCTCGCACCGCCCGGGGTTGCTTTGCTTTGCCTCAGCCTACAAAAATGACCAGGATCGATGAAAATAAGAGCATTGTTTTTAAATTTCATGAGGCCAAGAGGACAAGCCCTTTAGAGCACCCTCCTCCTCCTCCTCCCTCCATCGGCAGCACCCGCCAGCGCGCCTGACGTGAGGTTTTCCAGCCCCAACCCCGCAGTCACGGGGCAGCGTGACGGTGTCGGTGGCTCCTGGCCCCACCGGCAACGTCGGCCGTGAAGCCTCAGCCGCGCAAAGCCCCCCGCAGCCAGGGACGGGGCACGGCCACGCAGCCCGAAGCCATCGGTCCACGGTGTCCCCCACGGCCACGTCTGTGCCCGGCTGACCCAACGCTCGGCCCCAGTTCCTGCCGGGTGCTGGGAGAGTGGCTCCCGCCCGGCCACCGGCTCCCCCGGGACCCCTCACCGCCCCCCCCCCCCGTCGTATTTACCCGAATGTGTTTACAATTACACCGCACGCCGAGCCGCCGGTGCCGCCGCAGCCGGGCCGAGTCAGCGGCGGGGCAGCGCGGGGTCGGAGGGCAGCACGCTGTTTACTTTAATTTCTCTGAGAGCTTTTTGGGAGATTTCCCTCCTCCGTTATTAAACTCAGATGAGCCGCTGGGGAGGTTAGGTCGCATGTGGTTCAGGGCGCTTTTTTCTTCTGAAATTTTTGCAACGTCTCACCCTTAACTCTTTCGGGGCGGGTTCCCCCGTCTCAGCACCGGGGGCCCGGGCTGGTGGGTAGGTGGCTCCTGGGTGCTTGGGTGTTTTCGGCCACCGGCCGAGCCCGTCCCAGCATCGCTGCGTGGCCAAGCACGGCCCCACCATGGCCATTGCCCCCGGTGTGCGCAGCCGGGCCGGTGCCCCATGCGGGACAGGGCGGGAGATGGGAACGGGTGGGAGCCCAGGGAGGGGAAGAATGTGGAAATCTCCCGAAAAAACATGTTTCATTTCCTTCTTGCGCCGCAGCCTCCTGCCCACTCACCTGCCCCCGCGCGCAGCCTCCCCACGCACCAGCGCTCGCTCGCTCTCCCAGCCCGAGCGCTGGCGTGCGCGCAGTGCACACACGTGGGCGTGCAGCGTGTGCGCGTGGGCACGCATTGCTGCGCGCAGTGGGCAGAGGGGCCGCAGGCAGGACCTGGGGAGGCGGCCGCGGGGTCCCTGCCCTCGCGCAGGAGGAGGCAGCCCCTGCCTGATGCCGAAGGCCCTTCCCCTCCCTCCGCCATCCTGGTCCCCCTAACCCATCCATACCCATCCCCGGAGTCTTCTTCCCAGCGGAGAGGTCGGGCACGGGGCCGACACCATGCGGGCACGGGGCCGAGCATGAGGGCTTCTTCTGGGACCAATTTTGTTCAAAGCCCGTGGCACGTTGCTTCGCTTAGTGGGACGCACGGCAGATGAGAAGCAGCCTGCCCCGCGCACACTGGGTTTGAAGGATGATTTCCACCACGGGCAGTGCCGGGCTCCCGTCTGCGGCGTTTCCCTGTGGCAGTGCCGGGTCTCTGCTGGGGCAAGGTCCCTGCGGCCATGGAAGTCCCGGGGTGCAAGGGGGGTCCTGCGGCCAGGCCACCCGCTGAGCCCAGGGGAAGGGTGCTGCATGCAGGGTCCCAGGGACCTGCTTTGCTGGGGGAATCTGGTGTCAGTGCCCTCTGGGGCGGCTCCGGGGGGTCACCCCAGCACCCTTCCCTGCTCTGAGCCCCGAGGTGCACTGCGCTTATCTCCCGCAGGACGCCCGGCTCCGAAATCCCAGCGCATCAGGTCCTGCGCTCAGTCTTCCTAAATGATTTTTAATTTCCTGGAGGGAGAGTTTTTAATTTATTTCTGGAACAAAGTGGGGGAAGGGGAGGGGAAGACAATTCCAAACCCCATCATTAAGCCTCCTCCACCTCCAAACCTTCTTTTTCCCCCTGCCCAAAAGGGATCAGCCTCCCCGTGCCCCTGTGTCCCCTCTCTCCTGCGCCCCGAGCTGGGGTTCCCCGCGGCCATCCCCGCTGGCAGCGCCCTCGGGGAGTGGGACCGCTGGGGCTGAGGGGACGGCTGGTTCGCGGGGGAACGGAGCTGTTTTCACTGCAAGCAGCAAATCCCTCCGGTCTCCATCAGACACAGACAACCCTGGGGGTGCTGGGCTGAACCTGAGCTGCACCAGTGCAAGACCAGCGCCAGCGAGACAGACCCCTGCAACCGCTGCTCCCGGCCCCTTCTGCCAACCCGGCACTGACACGGCTCATGCCATGGCCGGTATTTGGGGGATGAACCCCCCCAAACCGCAGGGTGTGTGGGGGGTGTTCCCGCCAGCGCCAGTGAAGCCGGGGCCGAGGCGCAGGAGGTTTGCAGCAGGCTCTGGCACGTCCGCACCCACCGGCCCCGCGGGAACTCCCGGCGTGGGGATGAGTAACGCCGAGAGAGGAGCAAACCCCGCTCCTGCCCCGTGAGCCAAACTTCGGCTGGACTTGCAGCTTCCCTCTGCTTGTTGAAATCTAAACCCGTGAAGAAAAAGGCCCATTTCAGCTGTGCCTCCTCTCAGCAAACCAGAGGAGAAGGTCCCCGAATGGATGAAGCCTTCCTCCTTGCTCTGGGTGATGGATATTTAGCTTTGCTTTGAGTTCAGGCCCCTGATGAGAGCGCCACACAAACCGGCACAAACACAAACCCTCAGCTCAAGGCAAAGCAGAGCAAAGCAGAGCTGAGCCCATTGTTTGCCCAAAGTCTTTTTTTCTTTCCTGCCCATTCACAGACGCTTCTGAGTCAGTTTCTGTCTTTCCTGTGCGACGGGAAGGTTTTGTTTCGGGCTTTCCCAGGAGGAGCGCCGCAGCCCGAGCGCCCCAGTTACAGCTCTCGGTCCCACCCCGATTCCCGGTGGATGGAGGTGCGGAGGCCTTTGGGGCTGGAGGAGCCCAGAGCAGGGGGGGCTGCTGAGGGGCCTCTCAGACGGATGGGAAGTTAAAAGAACTTATTTATCACTTGTGTTACTCCACTGCTCCAAACCATTGCAGTGTCACGGAGGACTATCTGCTCTTGGCATTTCTCCTCCACATCCCACCTCCCGTAGTCCAGAGCTCTGGAGAGGATCTTCATCCACCCTGAAAGCCCCTTCATCCCCTCCTTCCTCCTGGGGGGGCAGGAGGTGCCGAGCCCCCGGCGAGACTCACTGTGGACGGGGTGGGCTTGGGCTGCGGAGCCCGTGGGGTGACGGCGCTGTGCTCATGCCATCTCCACCCCAGAGATACCACGGGACGCTGGTGACGGCCACGGTGGGTGGACCCAGCAGGAGATGAGACCATCCCTGCTCGGGGCAGCTCTGCGGGTAACGGGGGTCTGCGGCACCCCGGCTGCCCCCACCGCGGCTCCCAGCCCCCGGGGCACCGGCCTCCTCACCGCGCGGTGCATCTCCCCCCATGGCCCCACAAAGCCTCTTTCTCTCCCAAAACACTCGTGGTGCTTCATGTGACGCCGGTGCCAGCCCGGCGCCCGTGGGAGCCGTTTGATGTTCCTGAGCCTTTTCCTTTCCCAGCGCGGCCGCCCCGGCTGTGGGCGAGGGGAATAAAGGCCCCATTGAGAGCGGTGGGTCCCACCGTCCCCCTCGTCCCCGCGGGGACCGGCTGAGGCTCACGGGACGGCCGGGGCCGGGGCTGGGAAGGAGTCGGTGTGTCCCACACCCCCGGGACGCACCCGCACGCACCCACCCGCGCCGGGGCTGTGGGTGGCGTGGGGTGGTGGTGTCTCCATCCCACGACCCCCTGTCCCCTCCGAGCCCCTCCTGCCCCTCCCCCGCCCGGGCTGACACGGGTGGGAATCCTCCCCTCCCCCCTCCCCCCCCCCCGTGGCGTGGGAGGGCTCTCCCGTGGGATGCGGCGGGCGGGGGTGGCCGGGGCTCTCCCCGCAGCATCGCAGCCCCGCGGGGGCGGCGGGCGCGCGCGGAAGTGCGGCCGTGACGCCTCCCCACGCGCGGCCGCTTCCGCTCCCACCCGCGGCGGCGGCGGCGGCGCAGCGAGCGCGGGGCGGCGGTGAGTGCTCGGGCCGGGCCGGGCCGGGGCGGGGGGCGGCGGCGGACGGGGACAGGGTGGGGACTCGGGGGGGGGGGGGAGGAGGGGGTGGCGCACCTCCTTCCACCCCCCCCCCCCCCCCCCCCCCGCGGGTTCCCGGCGCAGTGCGGCTGCGGGTGGGGGGTCTCTCCCCGGGGGTGCGCATCCTCCCGCGGGGCGCGCAGCCCGCCCCACGCTGCCGCGGGGGGGAGCGGCTCTACGGCGCAAACGGGCGGGGGCGGGGGTGGTGTGATGGAGGGTGGAGGGGGGGGATGCCAGGCCTGTGGCCCCCCTCCCTCTGGTGCCATCCTCGCCACTGCAAACGGCCCCTCTGGGTCTGCGCCCTCCTGCCGTGGGCGTCGGGGGGGGCTGCGGGTACCCCACCGGCTGTGGGGGACGCGGCCGAGGGGATGGGACCCGGGGGGGACATCTTCACGGCTCTGGTGGGGACCCCCCCTTACGGCTGCAGCCCGTGTCCCACCCCCCGAGCTGGGCACGCTGCGCCCTGGACCCCTCCAGCCTCTGCGCAGCTTTCCAGGGGTGAAACTGGGCCCCTCGATGGGTTTTCCCTCGTGTGACTCTTGTGAGCGTGTCCTCGCTGGGAGAGAGCTCGGGGATCGGCCCCCGCTGCCAACGACCCGGCACGAAACGTGGTGTTGACCGTCCCTTTTCTGGACCTGTCTGCGCCCGGTCCCACAGAGCAGGAAGCAGCCCGGTGGGGTTACTGGTTTGGGCACTGGTGGAGACCAGACCCGACCCACAGCCCGACGCAGAGGACGCGGCGGAGTTTGTGCAGAGCAGCCCGCGACGTCTCACCCGCTTAAATACATTTTATTGCTGTTGGAAAAGCATCTTCTACCAAGCTGCTCCTCTACCAGCGCTGGATGAGTTGCATCCACTGCCCGCAGAAGCGCTGCTGGAGCAGAGCGTGCCGCCTGCGCGCCTGCCCCTGCGCTGCCCTGCGACAGGCACCAAAGGAGAGCCGTGGAAGCGCGGGTTTGGGCTGGAGCGCACGAGGATAAGGGCTGGGTTGGGGGGTGCCTGTCCCGAGCTGCCGCACCAGGTGAGAAGTTGTCCCTGGGTGATGTCACGTGGGGACGTGCTGAGAGCAGCGGCCAAACGCCGGGAAAGGATGAGCCCATGACTCAGGTGCAGTTAAAGAGAGGCAAATAAAATAAGAGAATATTTTATTTCACTGCAGCTGATCAGAGTTGTGGTTGTGCCATCCCGCGTACGCCGCAGGCGCGTTGCAGCTCTGCCCCTCTCTCTCTCTCGCAGGCAGGAGACCGGCGAGATGTTTGCCATCTGCCCACTGGGTGCTCCAGCAGCAAACGGCCCATTCCGGCAGGGCCGGGGGGAGCCGACGCTGGGCACGGCCATGCCGGGGGCCGGCTGCGGGCAGGACTCCAACTCCAACTTCGTGGGAGAGGTGTGTGACAGCAACGAGAACTGGAGCCGGCCAGCGCCGGGGTCCCCGCCGCAGGAGGGCTCCAGCCAGAGCGAAAACACGACAAATCCGTCTGATAATCTGCTGTTATTAATGCAGAGACAGATGGTCCAGGGCCGGCTTAGGGATGCTGCCCCGAGCCTGGGCGCCGCGCGGCCGCGTCTCCCCGAGCCGGGGGTGCGCAGCCCCCCCGAGGGAGCGGAGGTTGGCGGGGTGGGGGGCCAAAATGCCGCCGCCGAGGAGCCGGCCGAGGGATGCGGCAAGTCCCCGAGCTCCCCCGTGGAGGACAACGGCTACGCCAGCAGCTCCCTCAGCATCGACAGCCCCGACAGCGCCTGCGGGAGCACCTGGGACCCTCCTGCCGCTGCCCCCCGCCCCGGCAGCCCACCCCAGCCGGGGGCGGCCGAGCCTGAGCCGGGGACTCTCTTCCCAGCGCTGGCGGAGGCTGTGCAGCACCTGCAGGACAAGGAACGCTTCAAGGAGCGGGAGAAGGAGAAGCACCACATCCAGCTGGTGATGTACCGGCGCCTGGCCCTGCTGCGCTGGATCCACGGCCTCCAGCAGAAAGTCGTGGACCAGCAGAACCGGCTGCAGGAGAGTTTCGACACCATCCTGGATAACCGCAAGGAGCTCATCCGCTGCATGCAGCACGGCCCGGCGTGCCCCGCCGGCACGGCCGCCCCCAGCCCCTGAGGTGCCGCCGGCGCTGCCCGGTCCCAGCCCTCGCCCTCCCGGCTGGCGCGGGGCTGGCGGCGTCTTGGTGCGGCACACCGGTGCAGAGCACTCGCCAGGCACCTGGGTGCCCACCCTGTCCTTCCCATCTCTCTCCAACGTAGCTGAGAGTCCCCGAAGCACTCATCTCAGTTTCCCCTCTGCACGGGAACTCGCGTCCCTGCACCGTGTCCCGCCGGTCTGGGCACCGTGGCGTGTCGGGCTGGGCAGACCTCGGGACCTTATGGTTTGCTGAGCCTGGGGTGACGAGGCTCAGCTTTTAAATCTAGTTTACAGTTCTTTGCATGAGCCCGGCTGAGCCGCGCGTGTGCCGGGGTGGGCGCTGCGGTGAGCTCCCGGGGCCGGAGCCGCCTGGCAGCGGGGGCCTCGGCACAGCGAAGCTGTTGAATGTCCCTGGGCAGAGCAGTTCGGCACGTGCTCGGGCACCAGCACAAGCCCACTTCATCCTCTGCATCGCGCCCGCACCGGTGCGCCCGTACGGAAACAGCTCAGCCGCCGTTAAACACTGCTCCCGCTTTCGGTGTGAGCAAAGTGTCCTGAGCTGTCCCGCGGGACTCGCCCCGGTGCACCGCCTATCGAAGCGCTGGTAAAAGCTTTGCAGATAAGATCTAAACTCATGCAGCGAGATGGAGAGAGAGGAAGAAAAAAAAAAAGTCATTCTGAAAAGCGACCTCAGAATGCTTAAAAATATTGGATTTGAATCAGTTGACACAAATTTATATTTTTTTTAGATTCAGTATTAGAGAAGAGTTAATTTAGATTTTACCTTACAGCCAGTGTGTATATGTGCACATCTGTCTGTCGCGGGAGATGCTTTATTTAACACGGTGCATGATCAGAAAGCTGCTTGCAAACTTGTGCTGCTGGTGTTTATATTAATTTATCATTTGAAAGCAAAGAGACTTGTTTTTTTCTAATCTACATTTTATCCAGTGAGGACTGCACACAGCATACAAAAGAACAGTCATCTTAAATAGAGATTAAAAAGGAGATGCTGTGTTTGTTTGCTGTATTTTGCTAAGTGTTAATATGATGTGTGTTCTGTTGAAGTCGCTGATGTGGCAGGAGCAGCAGCGGGGCGGTTTGGCTGCGGGGCGAGGGCTGAGCCTGCTCTGGGTGACTGTGCAACGCCCGGCGCTGATTCCATGTCTCCTCTGCGAAAGGGGGGTGAGGAGAGATTTCAGAGGTGCCGTATCCCCCGGCCAAACTTCTTCCCGCCATCTGTCAGAGGAGCGGAGCTGAGAGGTGGCCGTGACTCCGTCGGGACCCCACTCTGGTGCCGGGGAGCAGTGTCCAGCCGGCGGGATGGCACGGCACGGCACGGCATGGCACGGCACGGCACGGCACTGCCGGCAGCCTGGGCAGACCCCGGCCTGCCCCACCGCTGGATGCTTCCGCACTCCGAATCAATCACCGCGGCCGAGCGCGGCAGCGGGACCAGGGGCTGCGCTGAGCCTCCTCCCGTCCCACGCTGACCACGGCCGGGCTCTGCTCCCGCCCGCGGCTGCTGCCGCCGATGGGTATAACATGGATCTCTGTAAAACTCTGCTTCTGAAAAGGATATTTGGTGGCAAAGGGGAGACGCGGCTCAGAGCGACCTGTGCCGGCGTCTGCGCCCCGCGCTGGGGCCGGCAGCGTCCCTGCGAGGCGCGCGCTGCCTCGCCGCTCTCCCGCTCGCTCGTGTCCAGTGCCTGCTGCCTGTGTCGTATCCCCGAGCTGTGATCGTGGGCATGTCGCACACCTTAATAAAAGCCTCGGAGGTGCAAGAGCTGAGCCCCGCGTGGATTTGTTCCCGTACTGCCCTTGACAAACCTGCCGGGCGCGCAGCGGGTACGTGGGCGAGCGCAGGTTGAGGGCACAGGTCCTGGCACCCTCCTCCCGGCCCCGCATCCCCCGGGCGGCGCACGGTGCCAACACCAGCCCTTAATCCGTGCTCAATTTCAACCCCTTTTTGCTTTTCAAAACTCGAGTGTGACGCTCCTGCCGGCGCTCCCCGTGGCCGTGGGGCGGCAGGGAGGCAGCGCCGGGGGTGCAGCACGGGCGCAGGATTTACCCTCCGCCCTGGGAGAGCCCGGCTTCAACCGGGGGGACCGGATTCCCGGGGGAAGGCGCCCACCGTGCCCCACGGCCCCACTGGTCGGGGGGGGGGGCAGGGAGCAGCTGGGGCAGATGGGGATGGCAGATAAAAACACCTGAGTATTGACCCAAAGGTGACTTTGCCTCAGGCCTCGCAGAGATTAACTAGAGATGAAAAACCGAAGCTGTAGCAGCCCTTTGAACCTTCCTTCACCTTCTTCCCCCCCCGCCCCTCCCTCTCCTTTACAGCCTCTGAGTCTGTGGGAATTCAGGGATGCAATAGCCCCTTTTACAGACCAGGGGCAGGGTCAGCCATTCACCCAGGGCTGATGGGCTGCATTTTTCTGTCCTTATACGTGCCCTGCAGCCGGGGCTACGAGGGGGTTCGTCCCCAGCCCTCGGTGGCTTCGTTGGGACGTGCGTGTGCTCGGCTTTAAGGCCCATCTTCCACCCGGGCTGCTGCCCGGGGGCACCCGCTCGGGCTGGTCTAGGGGAACGCGAGACCTCCCGTCCCCGTGGAGAGAGCAAGCGATTCTCTTGTTTATCTTGGTCGAATGCTTTACACAAATAATTATTTCCAAGGTAAATATTGTGAAAATCCGGATTATTTGCTCAAGAAATGAAAGAATAACTGCGGGAGCACATCAAAGTGGCGGATCCGCTCCGCCAGCAAGAGGCTTCCCCCTCGGTTACTGGGCGCCCCGGTGCTCGTGCCCCCGGAGCTGCTTCGAGATGGACAGTGCTGATTTGCAAAATCAACTTCAGACAGAATTATTTTCCACCCCCCCCTCCCAGCTCCGGTGCCCAAATGAGATTTGGGAATTAATTAAAAACCCGACCAACTGCGGGGGGGAAAAAACAATAAAGACGCAAAAAAACTGGGAGGCTGAGCCCGGGCCAGCTTGGGGGGAGCCGGGACCCCGCTCTGCCCCCGAGAACCCACAGGAGACTGTAACGCTGTGAACCCCCCCTGCGCCCAGCGCTCAGCTCCCTCTGCGCACGCGGACCCGGCCCCGCGCAGGATGGGTGCAACGGGCAGGCACGGGGTCGGGGCTGGGGACAGGGATGCGCCCGAGGACCGCGCCGGGGACGTCTCCATCCTCGGGGATTGGGATTCCCAAGCCTCGGTGAATAGGGGGCTGCCTGCTCAGCTCGCAGATGGGTTACGCAGCTTTTGGGGGCTCGGGGGAGATGCTCCGGCCCCAAAACCTCCCCAGATTGGTGGGAGGACTGAGCGTCGCCAGCGGGGTCGGGACCAGGCCATCGCGCGGGGCTGGGCAGAAGCGGGGAGCCACGTCGGGGCTGGGGCTGGCACGTGACGGCTGCCCCGGCGCGGGGGGAGACGCGCTGCGGACCCCGGGGCTTGAATTTCCATGCAGGGCAGACAGGGCCTTTTGTTTTTAAGGTCTCCTCTGAACGTTTATTGTTATTATTGTATGAAATCCCTCTAACACTGGACTGGTTTTACTGCACAAAGCAAGATTTGGCAAACGTTGCCTTTCTTTGAAAGTTAAAATAATAGCATTAAAAAAAAAAAATCACGTATTTATGAAGCTTTGGAGGGAAATATTTTACCTTGTAATTTGAATCCATCCTAACTCTTTCCAGTATTTCGTGGGCTTAAAAAAGTCTTTAAAAATAAAATCGAATGATGTGATAACTGATGCCATGAAAGTACAAAAGAAAATTAATCATCTCGGGCCATTAACATCCAGAGATCCAGACTGGGACACACTTAAAGCATCCTGGGATCCCCTGTTTATTGTGTCTCGGAGACTTCCAGATCTCACATATTTGTTGTACAGCGGGAAAAGAGCTTTCCTTTGCTCTCGGCTGCAGGGGCACCCCAGCCGGGGCTGCTCCCCTGGCCCCAAACACCGCACCCGGGCAGCACCCAGCGCGGCGAGGGGCTCCGCACCCCCGGGCAGCCCCGGGGTCCCACCGCCACCGTCCCTCCTGCCGCTCCCCGGTGCTCGGAGGAGCGAGGCTGCCTGCAGGGATGATCCCAGCCCTTATAGGATCCATATGTGCCACCGTGCTGGGAGCACCTGCTGCTGCCTGGGAGGTCCGGGAGGGTGTGGGGGGGCAGTGGGGCTCTGTCCTCGCTGTGCTCCGGGCAGCGCTCGGCCATGGCCGCCCGTGGGCATCTGAGCCAGGCGGCTGAGAGCCTTTTCCACACAGCCCCTTCTCTGGCAGGGAGCAGCACGGATCCCGCAGCCCCCTCGAGACAAGCGGGAAGCGTGGATGGGGGAGGCAATGGGGCAAAGGGAGGGGGTCGGGGGGGACCTGCCCTGCCCGGTGAGCATCACCCATGGGATGCCCAGACGGGCGGCCTGGAGAGGGCTCTGAGCGCGGGATGCCTTTGCTGCTCCTGCCTCTTAAGCGGAGAGATGCTCCTTGCCCCGCCAGGCGTCGTTTTCCTGCAGCTCTGGGTTGGTGTCACCGAGCAGTGGGCACCCGCGGGCCAGAGCCATGTCCCTGGAGATTCACAGGGGGCCCCAAGCCTCAGTGCACCCTCTTCTTCCAGCATCTGCTGGGACTGGCCCCCCCCCGGCCACCAAACCTGTCCCTGCAGCCTTTGGGGACTGTCCCAAAGCACCGCTGAAGCTGTCCCGCAGCCCTGCGCCAGCGCTGCCCGGGAGCTGGTGTCTGTCCTCCCTCAGCCGGGGCCGGCGCTGGGGCCGCATCCTGCACCGCGCTGGTTGCGGTGCTCCTGCGCCCCGCGAGCCTCTGCGCAGCCGCTGCGCGGTGACATCTGCGAAAGCTAAATATAAACCCAGCGGCACGCTGAGCTACTCCGTGCCGGCCAAGGCAGAGCGCTGCTGACGTTTCAGCTTATTGGGGCAGCAAGGACCGTGTTCGGGATTCAACCAAAACCGCTCGGCCCTTTCCCTACCCCAGGTGCTCCGGGGCGTGACCAAGATTCACATTTTCAGGCTATTCTCATTTTCTATATAATTTTAAACGCGTTACATTGGTGGCATAGAGTCACCTCTGCCTCCTGCTTGAAACAGAACAAAGCAGCGCCGACGCTGAGAGCTCAGGGTGGGAGGGGACCGCGGGCAGGTTGGGGAGGTATCGGGGTCTTCCCCACGTCAGGATGCAGCGCAAAACCCCGCAGCCCTTCCGGGGCATTTCTAAACACTCAGTATGCGTTAAAACCCGGGCATTGTCCCAGCTCGATCGCGCATGTCACGCTGCAGCCGCGCACCCGCACATGTGCACCCGGAGCATCCGCGGCCCCGTGCGCTGCCCGTCCGCAGCCGGAGCCGAACCGCGCCGGGACATGACCCTCCCCGGCCCGGCAGGCGGCCGCACGCTCCGGCACAGCCCCGGCTCGGCGTGCAGGTCCTCCTCGCCCCGGCTTGGGCGTTTCTTTTTTCCAAAGCTGTTTCCCGCTCGTCCTTTCCATCAGCGGCGGGATGGGCAAGACCCCGAGTGCGCGGCTCTGCCGCGGTATCTGATGAAAACGCAGTTTGAGCCTGCCTTCTTTAATGATTCCCTTTGAAATGTTGTTGCTTCCGCACGTCCCCCTTCGGGGTAGAATATTAAGCAAGAGCAACTCGGCTGGAAATTCAGATTGTTTTCGTGTCTGTTTTCATTTACATTTTAATGATAGAGAAATCTTAGAAATCAGGCTATTTGCAGCACGACTCCTCAAAAGAAAAGGGAAAAAAAATCACCCGCAACCATCTAACCTTTGCCCTCTGCAAACAGCGCCGGGAGCTGGGGATCGCCAACAACTTTCTGCGTGAAAATGCTCTTTGCCCCCTTCTCCCGCCCGGGCGGGAGGGATTGCAGTGGGGGGAAATGGGCTCTCGGGCACCGCTGCCGTGGCAGGGCTTTGCCCCGCTGCAGCGCCGAGGCGCGGGCACGCCGGGTGGTTTGGGTGCTGGTGAAGGGGATGGGGTGCGAAGGGGTGAGCAGCTGGGCGTGCTCTGTTGGGTACGGTTGGGTGCTGGGGCCGAGGGTGCTGGGTGATGCTCCGGGAGTTCGCCGCACCGGCAGGAGGAGGGGGGAAGGGGTCCAAGCCGTGCCCGCGCCTCAGCGCCTGCCTTGGGCAGAGGTCGGGGGCATTTTCCCGCAGGGATTCACCCTGCGACGGCAGAGCCCCATCCCGGGAAGAGGCCGTGCTCAGCACCTCGCCAGCAGCCCATGGCTCTTCACACGAGGTACC
Organism: Vanellus vanellus; assembly: GCF_965231255.1. NCBI lineage: Eukaryota > Metazoa > Chordata > Aves > Charadriiformes > Charadriidae > Vanellus > Vanellus vanellus. Next base: position 7,339,353 of record NC_138927.1, on the reverse strand, counting down.
GGGATCCAGGCCTCCCCGAGAAAACAGCTGGGAGTAAAGATCACTAGAAGAGAAGCAATAAACTCTCGGTTATTCCTCTGCCATTGAGGCCAATCAAGCTGCAAAGAGTGCCTCAAGGCCAGTTGTACATCATTATTTCATAGCGCGTTCCCCGTATGATGTAGTGGCTGTCTTGCTGGAGGGAATGCCTTCCTGGTTTTAAGCATCAGCACTGAAATATCTAGAGCCCTGGAACCATCGGTTTGAATCCCAGAAGCCTCAATGCTGCACTTTATTCCTCCAAGGGGATAATAATCCGAGTGCCACGCAAGCCGGCTGTCTATGAGCATTTAATTGAGGGCTTAAAAACAAAGGTTCTGCCTGGACGGCCAAGAAACACCTACCCAGCCCCAAACCGGGCTCGCTGCAAAGGTCTGCCGGCTCCTTTTGGCCGGGACGGGGGAGACGACCCCCCGGGGCTGCTGCACGTTAGGACGGGGCAGGGAACTGCCCAGGACGGGTCCAGCTCAGCCGTGACACGTGTGGGACGGTGGCGCGGCCCCTGCCACCCTCTGCCGACAAGAACGGCCAGGCTGAGCCCGGCTGGCAGCAGCAGCCCCCCGGGAGGGAGGGGCTCCCCGCGGGCCTGGGGATGCTGCGCGCCGGGGATGCTGCGCGCCGGGGACACTGTGTGCCGGGGATGCGGAGGAAGGCTCAGGTCGGGGCGGGTGGAGGAGTCTCCCAGCGTGTCCGTGTTTAGATTCAAACCGAAACGCTGGTGCTTGGCTGCATTCACGGGCTCTATATCTCTGTTTTCCATCTTGGACTCTCCATTTTTCTCTATCCTGCCTTTATTTCTCTGCTCTCTGGACATGGCCGGGGGGAGGAGGCAGCTTCCAGTTCCCAGTCATGGATGGAGACTGCATTTTGCAGCAGAGCAAAACAACAGATAAATGCATTTGTTTTTTTTTTTTTAAGTCCGTTGAGGGCGCAGATAATTTTGGTTTGCCTTCCAAAAGCCTCTTCCCACCCCACAGCTCCAGCCCTGCAAGTGGCACCATCTGTATTTTTACGTTTGAGTGATGCTGGTGGGAGCGGCGGCTGCTGCCAGCGCGAGGGAGAGCACCGTGCCACCGGGCTGTGCCAGCACCGGGGCGGCACGCATCTGATAACCGCGTGGGCCCTTTCATCTGCCGAGCTGCGGGAGATTTTATTTCTCAAGCCATCCGAAAACTTTCCAGGGTGGGGAGAGCCAAGCTTGATTTTCCGTCTCCTTTGTTTTCTGCGGGAGGGGGATGCAGAGCCTGCGCGGGCGCGGGGGCACGCGCGCCCCGGCAAACCCACCAAAACCCGGCGGATAAGACGGAGGCGCGGAGAGGAATGGAAACTTTTTAAAAATTCATGAAAAACGAGGAATACAAAGACGAATTAAGAGAAGCCAGTAGCGTCGGGCTGAGTCTGTTTGGTGTTGATACTGTGCAGAATTAAGCCACACTGGTCTTTCTTGTGGCCAGAGGGTAGGAAAAGGGCTCCCAGTGGAGAGGACCCAGCCCGGCGCTGGCGATGCTGAGCGGGGATTGATAACCCGGTGCGGGGGGGGCGGCGCGGCTCTGCCGGATGCTGCTCCGGGCCGAAAAGCCTGCATTTATCCCAGCGATAGCAGCCAAGCCAGCGCTGCAGGCCTTGGGGGTAAAAAAGGCTTAAAACCCCATCCTTCATTCATCAGGCAGCTGAGACGGAGAGAGGGAGGAGGGGAAGGCAAAAATAATGGAGAACGAGTTAAGAGTTGGGAGAAATGTAGGGGGGGTGCTGCCGTGCCCCAGACGAGGGGCTCGGCACTGCCCGGACCCTCACCCCCAAAACCTGCAGCGGGCAGAGCCCGGGTGGGGAGATGCCCACCCCACGCCGTCCCCAGGAGGGGATCAGGACAGGCCTTTAAAACCGAGCTGAGATGGCGCTTCCCAGTCCCCACACAATACCCGTCCCCGACCCCCGAGCCACCCGTGCCGCCCCCGCGGGTGCTGGCGGGCAGGGGGGCAGCGATGGGCGCTGCGGTCCGGGGTCCCCTCGCCTGCCGTCCCCCTCCCGCTCCCCCGGCGAGGCCGGGCGGCCACCGGGAATTTTGCAGGCAGGGGAAGGAGCGGCAGGGGCAGAGGTTCACCAGTCGCTTCTCGTCGAGCAAATAACGCAATGTGACAGCGAGAGGCTGCTGAGCGCGGCTGAGAGGGGCTGCACGACTCTCCCGCACAGAAAGAAACCCGCCATGCGGAGACAATGCTGCCTGACAGCGCGGGCAGCGGGCAGGCAGGGACCCGCCGCCGCGGCGGGCTGGGGTGGGCAGCGGGGAGGGGAGCGGGGGCTCTCGGGGCTGGACAGGCTCATCGCTGGGACGTGCCGACCTGCTGGGAAGCAGCCGGCCCCCCAAAACGCCCTGCCCGCCGGCGGGAGGTTTCGGCTGCCCACGTGGGCTCTGCCCCCAGCCCCCAGCTCTCTGGGACACACTTGTGTCGGGGTGGTTTGCCACGGAGAACTTTCAAAAGGACTCACTTTGGTTGCACGCTGGACGAAACCCAAATTTTAAAACCTTGAACATTTGATGAAACAGTCCTTGTTCCCCGGCCAACCCCGCTTCTGAGCCCGTCGACTGCAGGGCCAGAAGGGACCGTGACGAGAATCAGATCTGACGTCTTACCCGGCACGGGCCAAAGAAACTCACTCAGTACCTTCTCCACCAGCCCCACGATTTCTGACGGCAGCGTTGCTTTTGGGAAAGCATCCATCGTCTCTGCAGCTACAAACAAGGCCTTGGGCGCGTCAATGAACTTTGCACACCCTCCCAAGCTCAAAATGGGAACGACCGTGGCAGGTCTAAGATCAGATGTAGAAATCCCCCTCCCTATTCCTCCTTATGGGATCAGACATTGGACCCCAGGGAAGACCCTCTCTGGGTGCTGGGAAGGAGCTGTTAGTGCCCCGTGGTGGTTACCCGATGGCCACGCTGGTCACCTGCCTGAGGAGCAGAAGTGCCACCACCTAACTTCTCCCCGTTGACAACGGAGTCTCCTGCCAAGTTGCTCAGTAGGGTCCAAAGCGCTGGGATTGCGCTGTGGAAATAATTCAAATTAGGCATGCGTGTAATTACAGATATTTTATCCAAACAGGAGGAGCTGGAACATCACTGGGTATCGAGGGAATCATCGTGCTGGATGCAAAGTGGGAAGCCATGTGGTGGAAGGGGGACATGCTCACCTCCCCCGGCAGCACGACACCAACCATGCCCGGGGCTGCCCGGTGCGACAGTGTGACAATAAGTGTCCTGAGTCTGTGTCACTGGCCTGAGCGACCCAGCCAAGCCAACTCCGGCGTCCAACGTCCCGAAGACAGAGCCTTTGTCCCTCTCCTCCTCTGCTGTCCCTCCCACAGACATTGTAGGTCATGGTGGGACAACTGTCCAGGCAGCGGGTGTTCACCCAGGGCATCTTGCATCCTAAATGCTTGGAGATGGCACGCTCGTGTCCCATCCTGCTCATTTGCCACCTCTTTTCAAGCCCTGCCGGAGGAGACCTTTCTCTTCCGTGTCCTCTCCGCCACTCAAGTTTTCCTCTCTCCCTCTAATGCTATCAGGTACTTCTCTCTCTTACTCGAGGGTGGGACATTCAGGGGACGGGGTTGGCTGAAGAGATGCAGTGAGAAATAAAGGCGTGCTGTCGTGCCCGAGGCTCTTGCAGGGCAGACGGGGACCCCGAAGGCCTGTTTGTCCAGACCGTGGTGAGCTGGTGTGTGATGGTGCCGCACCCCTGCCTGCGCCGCCGCATCCCTGCCTGCACCACTGCATCCCTGCCTGCACCACTGCATCCCTGCCTGCGCCGCCGCATCCCTGCCTGCACTGCCGCATCCCTGCCTGCACCGCCGCATCCCTGCCTGCACCGCCGCATCCCTGCCTGCACCACTGCATCCCTGCCTGCGCCGCCGCATCCCTGCCTGCACTGCCGCATCCCTGCCTGCGCCGCCACATCCCTGCCTGCACCACTGCCTCCCTGCCTGCACTGCCAGGCTGGAGCGTGCACCCCCTCGGCAGCTCGTGCACGGAGGACGAGGCCGCGGCACCTCCTGGCCGTGGGACCCGGCAGCCGGAGGGGTCAGGTCCGGACACCTCCTGGGACCGTGGCAGGAGCCCCCGGGAGAGGTGTTGCTCGAAGCCGGCTGTGCTCCCCCGGGCCAGCTCTGCTCCGGTTCAGCTCCGAGCAGGTTTTGCATGCCCTGGATTGTGGTTGTGGTGTTGGGGTTTTTTTGTGCTTGGAACCAGCCCAATCCACCAAGTTTTGCATGATTTTCTGCCTCCGGCTCCAGGCTCTCCAGAAACTCAGCCTCTCAGCTCGTGCCAGGCGCCTGCCGCCGGCTCCCGGTGCTGCCAAAACTGCCTCGGAGGCTACTGGGGAGTCGCCGGCCCGAAGCCTGGGCGCGAGCTTTGCCCCGTGCTCGGCAGCCCCGCGGCTGCGGGGCCGAGGTGGGATGGAGCCCGGGGCACGGGCTCAGCCCCGGTGCTTGGGCGGCCGCGGCCGTGCCGGCACGGAGCGTGTCGGAGCAGGTTCCTGCAATAAAGGTGAAACTTGCAGGGAGCTTCTCTCAAATGAAAGGCAGCCCCTGGAGCAACCTTTCCTCGGGAATTACCCTGCTGATTCATCTCTCCTGAAGTGACTGGTGATAAATGAAGCGATTAAGGGGCTGACCTGCCAGTGGGGTTGGATTTTTTTGGAGGGGGTGGGCAGGGAGGGATGCTCTGCTCTCCCCCCACCACCTTTTGGGCTGTTTGCAGACCCGGCACCTCCCAAATCCGTACGGCCGAACCAGCCCTTGCCTGGCTCCTGCAGCTCGGACTGCGCTGGGAGAAGGTTGTCCACGGCCACCCGCCATGCGGGGTCTGTCCCGGCTCGGGGAGCACCGAGGGGATTTGGGGAGAAGGTGCCGGAGCCCAGCGAGCCCGGAGCAGACCCCGTGCAGACGGAGGGGAGGAGGGCCCGGGGGGTGCCGCTGCTCTCAGCTGCATTTGGTGGTCCCTGCATGTACTGGGGGCTAATGCGTGTGAAAAGCAGATTTATTTTTGCCTACGTTTCATATTCTTCACGCTCCACGGCGGGAGACAAAGGATCAGCTCTTCAATGGAGTCCTAAGAATAAACCTTAAACCTCATCAAATCCAATCCGGCAATAAAAATTGCCCAAACAAAAGGCCGGGGACTAAGGGTGGTGGCGGGGGCCTTTTCGCCACGATAACAAGTTTTCACAAGACTGTTTATCCGCACAATTTGGAACGACACTTAAAATCTCTAATCCCAATAGGCATGAAAGTGCTTGTCCTGAGCAAGCAGGTGGATTGTCCCGGAGCGGCCGAGTTGCCAATGATGCTCGGTGGCCGCCGCGGTGCCCGTGGGGGTCACGGGGAATGTGCTGAGACGGGGCAGCTGCAGCCTGAATGCTTCTCTTCAGCCTCAAAGCCTGGGCTCCTCTCCCCCCCGCACCCCTCTCCATCCCACCCCCTATTCAACCCGCTTTTAAAAGGCAGCAAAATGGTTACAAGGTTTAAAGCAGAGGCGAGCAAAATGCTCCACAAAAGGGAGGACAAAGGAGTGCTGCGGGGCCGGTCCCTAATCCAGCGCCCATGGCAATGACGCCCGGACCCCGGGGCTGTGCGGATTAATCCCGCTGCCAAGGGGAGGGTTTAGCGGCAGAGCTGGAGGGGTCGCGGAGGGGTGTCCCCCCCTCCCCCCGGAGCCCACCAGAAGGGAAGGGGCTTTCTGCAGCCAGAGCCCTCCAGGATGGTCATCCCCTCCTGGGGGTCTTGATGCGGGAGGTGGGGTGGAAGCAGGGAGGCAAAGCGGGGCAACCGCTGGTCCCCTTTGCCGGGGGGAGCAGCGCCCATCCCAGTGCGGACCCCGTGGAGGCTGGAGGTGGGATGCTGGGAGCCAACGGGGGATGCAAAGCTACTGATGCCGTTGGGCTCAGCGAAGATGCTGAGGGTGGAGCAAGAGCCACCGTGTCCCCAGCGGCCTCTCCGGCCCCAGGGAATAATTGCAGCAGCCTGGGGAACCGCAGAGCAGGATCCGACCCCGGCTGCATCCCACAGCCGAGACCTCACTCCGGCGGTTCTCCCGCACCATCCGAGGCTGCTGCTGCTGCTTGTTACTGCCCGTCTGTGGGCACCCACGGAGAGTCCGTTGATGCCACACGTGGGGAAGACAAAGCACACAGATGTGAACCGATCTGAAAAGAAATTGCACAGAGCTGCACCAACGGGGGGAAACACGGGTGAGGACCGGCAGACAGCGTGGCCACGGGGCTGAGTTGTCACGTCCTGGAGAGTTCTTTTAGCACCGCAGGACGGGCAGTGGGTGGCTTTTGGACAGGACTGACATATCTGACACAGTTTAATAAATGCCCGTCGCTGGTCGGAGCGGGTCACCCAGCCAGCCTGGTTCCTTGCCCTTGAATTACTTGTCCCAAAGAAATCCTTTATTCCTCCTGTTTTTGCACAAAATCCTACAAAGTGTTAAAAGCAAATGGCAGCTGCTAAGTTGCCTCACTCGGGGCCTTCCACGGCTGTGCCATGAGCCACCGGACCGGATGGTTTTCCTTTATGGCTGTTACCACCGAGCTCCTGACTCGGTGCTGTGCCGGCAGCCGGTGCCGACCCCCCAACACGGGGCTATGGGGAGGGGGAATCTCCCCTCCGGGGCAGGGACGGGGTGAGCCCCAATCCCCCCGAGACCAGCAGCCCTGTGCTCGCCGGGACCGGTGACTCGGATGCTCACAGACCTTTGCCCCACGCGCCCCGAGACCCGCAGCATCCGGCACAGCCTCGGCTCCTGCTGCACGCTGCCCACCCTCCTTTGAAGAAAAACTCCTTTCTCTGGGCCCGACGTTCACCCCATCGCCTGGGAAAGGAGACGCCTCTCCCAGTAGCATCAGGCTTTCTCCTCTGCCTGAAGCTGGTCTTGAAATTAAGGTAATTATTTTTGCAGTCTCCACTTCTGCGCTGCTGCTCCCGCGTTCTCTGCCGGAGCGAGGCGTTGTGCCCCCCCCGCGCTCAGCAGACGGCCAGGGCTGCTAATCCCTTTAGCACCCCATAACTATCACCGAAACAGCAACGGGGCTCCGGATAAAACCAAGCTGACATCCCTTTCGCACGTGGAAGCGAGGAGAGAAGCGTCGGAGGGTCCTCGATGGGAAGCAGGGGGGGTTGGACCCTGCTTGGGCACTGCAGGGTGTCGGGGGACGCGTCACGGCGGCAGCGACACGTCCCACCGGCTCCTCGGCAGCGCTCAGGGCCGATGAACATTAGCACAACGCCACCGAGCCGTGTCTGCGGGTGACAACTGTGGCACCACTAATTGGCACTGCAGCCCGAGCGCTGCGCCCCGCGCCCGCTGCGGTCAGGGCACGGCGTATCCGCGATGGAAACCACCGCTGGGCTCGCGGCCACCAGATCCCCTGGGTGTGCCCGGGTGGTGGGGACATCCCGGGGGAAGGGCATCAGAGGAGGGGTGAGGGATGTGTTGCATCCCACTCCCCAGGGCTCGGCTGCGCCGCCGGCTCCGGCCCGGGATGCTCTGAGGCTCCGCTCGCTGCAAAGAGGCATTTAATGACCGTCAGCGCCCAAGTCCCGCAGCGCGCGTACTGCTCCCTCCTCTCCCCAAAGACGGGCTGGGGCAGGTCAGGGATTTTTGGGCCGTTTTCAGACACAGATTTGCGATCCAAAGGGAAGGACGGAGACGCTGGGAGCACGCCGTGATCGCCGGCGTCAGAGCAGCGTGGCTCGGCTTTACCCGGCAGGTAGCGGAGGGCGCGGGCAGCGACTCAACCCCTGCACAAAGCTGCCCAAGGTGTTCCTGGTGAGGAAAAACCTCCGAGTGAAAGTCTCTTCCATGCACAGTTGTGGACATTGTGTTTTGACACAGTTCAGCCAGGCCACCCTCTCCTTCCCTAAAACAATCCATGTTTAAAACAACCTCTACAGAACCAAAGCAAAAGCAATACCGTATTTGGCCAAGTTGTATATTTTTTCCTTCCCGAGTTCGAGGAAAAATGAAAGCACTTGACTAAAGTTGAAAAAAAACAAACAAACCCCAAACAGACAGTGAGGTTGTGCTTTAAATTAGCATTAATTTACAAAGCCCAGACAGACCCGCTAAGCAAATTGTGCCCATTAATATATTAACAACAGATTTTCCCCTACTGCTCCTTTGGGTCCAGAGCATAAACAGGGACCGGCGATTAAAGATTTTTTTTTTTTTTTTCTCTTCTAAGAGCCTCAATGACCAGGCTGGACCCAGCGCAGCGTGCCCGCGGCCGCCTGCTTTTGGGAGGGTGTCAGGGTGACCTCAATAAAGTAGGTGACCACGGCACCTCTAATCCCCTTTTTTTAATTGATTACTCTCACCCAGCCCCCGAGGCCATGAGAACGGGGGACCCACCCTCTATAGATTAGCACCCTTTAGTTTACAGATCAGCCACTTTTTCAGTCCTCTGCCCTGCAGCAATGCATGAAAATAACACTAATCTCATTAAGGACAGAAGGGAGCCCTTCAAAGTTTATTAATAATGGGAGCAGACAGGGAGAGAGCCAGGCTCTGGGTCAGATTTCAAAGCCGGGGAAGTGGCAGGAGCTTTCCAAGAGCCCGGTTTTGCCAGGGAAGAGGATTTTTGCCATGTTTCCAGCCGGGTCTGGAGGTGGGCAGTGAGGGGCCGGGGATGTCTGCGGGAACACTGGGCACCTCCGATGGGGCTGAGCAGGGAAGGGCAGTGCTCAGCGCGGCGACAGGCTGCTCAGCACGCTCTGAGCCGTTTTCTCGCATCCCGCAGGGCTGTCTTCCTCGCAGCCCCCTTCAGCCCCCAGCAGAAGAATTCCTTAGATGACTGCAAGACCTCATCACCTGGAAAAACCTGACAAATGAGACCTGAAGCTTTAAATGCCAGACTGAAGAGGCCCACAGTGAAGAGGAGATTAAGGTTTTCAAGACCAAGGCAGCATCATGGCCCTGGTTTTGGTGCTTTCATCCCTTTTAGGTAGGGCCGGAGTTCCTCCCAGAGCCACCTTTGCTGCTGGGGTCAGCTCAGCTTCTGGCTGTAGCCCCCAGCGCGCAGCCCCCAGCGCGGCATCCCTGACCCGAGAGGGGGCTGCACGCTCGGCACGTGGCAGCCGGGCAGGAAAGCAAAGCTTTGCTCATCTCTGAGCGGGACAGACCTCCGGGCTCCCCCCTCCCTTTACCTTTCCACAGGCAGGAATGGCAGAAGCCCCCTGTGAAAGGATGCTCCATAGGAGCTGCACCATTAACCCACTCCCCATCCAGCCAGAGCAGAGCAGAGCGCAGGGGAGCTGCCTACCTTGCAGACACCCCCAGAAGACTTGTGGGGGCAGCTGCCGAGCCTTCCCCCAAGCAAAAAGCCTCCAGCTCAGTGCAGAAGCCCCTGCCCCTGCTGTGCCTCCTATTTATGCTCCTTCCCCTCCCGCTGCCCAATTATCACCCTGTTAAACCGCACAGCTGCGGGGACTTTCATCTTCAGACTTCTGCACTGCAGGTTTTAGCCCAACCTCACACCACTGGTGTTAATGGGAGCTGTAAGATCAGTCACCCTCCGGAGGCTCAGCTCCTGCTCTGCTGAGGGGTGGGCTCCTGGAGGGGCACCTCCATCTGCCTGGGCTTTTGCTACAGCGAGGTATTAATTAGTGGGGAAGAACCCGAAGGATGGTCTGAAGCCCCAAGGACGGGAGCAGCGTGGTCCCCACAAGCCGATGCTGTGCCGCCCCGCGGGGCTGTGCCGGGGGGTGAAATCCTGGAGCGGGGCAAAGGCTGCCCGGGGCTGCAGCCCGAGGGGGAAACCGCTCCCGGGGGCTTCGAGGGGCCGCTGGTACCCGGCCCCGGGCTTCCGACGGGAGTCTGGCATGACCTTCCCCTTCCCTCGCCGCGGGGTGGGCAACAAAACACCTTTGTCAAGTGCTTTCAGGTCCGGGGGTTGGAAGCTCTGTAAAGGCGATGAGCGGGCTGTAAGCGCTCCGGCGGAAGCAGTTTATGAGAGATCGCCCAATTTCTTCCACGCTGTCTGAGTTCCCCCACAACGAAGGCCGTGCATTTTTAAAGCATATTCCACATGCTGCCTTCCCGGGCTGAGGTGCACGTTAAGGGATGAGCACTGATTTACCACCTGACTTCAAACGGGAGACGATGGTGCAAACGCTCCCGTGCCGGCTGAGCCCGATTTTGCAGAAGAGGGACTGCGGTGCCGCCAGACCCGAACTGCGCGGCCGGGATTTCCCAAGCAGCCCGCGGGATCGGGGCGCTGGGACCCCAACCGCCCCCGCGGGGATGCTGTAAATCCCGGGGGATTCGCAGAGCCGCGGAGAGGCACCTCGTCCGTGGGATGGCTGAACGCAGAGGGAGGATTTCCTCCAGTTATGGACACGTGTGGGGCTGGAGCATCCCGTGCCTCGCTGCCGGCGCTCGGAGCTGCATGGACCACGCGGCGGGAGCTGCCCCAAATCCATGGGGCGAAATCCAGCGATGCACTAACCCCCGCAACGGGGCTGGGTGTTAGGGTGCCACCCCGGGGGTTTGCGGGGGGCTCGGAGGGAGGATGAGCCAGAGCGAGAGAGGAGGGAGGGTCCCAGGCTGCGATCCCTCCAGGCCTAACCTAATCACCATCGCTCTGCATTATTACCCTGCCTAACGCGGCATGCTTTTAAATAAAATATGCAAAGATTTCTCAAATTATTTCCCCGGGGCAAGCGCGTTTTCTATCTTCGCTCGTGCATGTTAATCTGAAAAATGCAAATTCCGCACACACCCCCATCTGTTGGGGCTCGGCCATTTATTAACTTTTTTTTTTTTGAATGCAAAAATGTTTCTTTCTTTTATATATATATGAAAAAGCAATGAGTTTTGTTATCTCTGCCCCTATTTTATTTCATTTAGAGAAAACAGGTTTTAATGGATAAAAAAATAATAATAATAATAAAATGGCCCTGAGGTGGCAAGGATTACGACTCACTCAACACCGGAGTTTTAAGCAGAGATTGGCGTTGGGGAGGATTAGGGCTACGAGAAGGCTGGGCCTGTTTTAAGAAGAAATGCTAATGTTCAGGGGACAAGATTTACTTATTTATTTATCTGGGCTGACTTTGATGCTGTGGGCTGAGCCGCCAGCACACGCCGAGAGGCCGCCAGCCTCCCTGTGCTGCTGCCTGGTCTCCGGTGGCGCATCCCCGGGGGCGCAGGGCTGTCCCTGCCCCTGTCCCCATCGCCTGCCCGGGGATGACGGGCGCTCAGGGGGTGACAGTCCCCGGGGCCAGCGGTGCTGCCGGGGGCCAGAGCAGCACGTGGGGACCCGCGAGCAGCGCCGGCCCTACGCGCTCGTCTCCATCGTTAGGGCTCCTTTGCACAATCATTAAACACATGAAGAAAAAAGCAACCGCAGACAAAAAAAAGGGGAAGAAGGACCCCGGCGCAGTGTGTTCCTTGACAAGAACCCGATCTGACAGAGCTGTGTAATTGGCAGCCTCTGCCCGGGAGAGGCACACAGACAAACTTGCTCCCAGACGAAATGATGCCCCGTCCCCATCCCCGTGCCTGCGGGTCACGCGGGGCGAGATGGGGACCGCAGCTCCAGCACGGCCGCCGTGGGGAACGTCAGCCTTCACCTGAGTAATGAGACAAAAACCAGGGAAAACACACATGAAAAGGAAGGGAAAGAGAAACTCTTAGGAAATAAGATCAAAGTCCTGCCTTCAAAAATGTTGTCCTGCAGCTACGAAGAAACCCAGATAGCCCTAATTGCAGCAGCCGCGCACAGCGCTCGGCGCAGCACGGGAGCGAGCGCCGGCCATGCAGTGGGGGACGGGCTCGGGGGGACGCCGAGGTCCCAGCACCCAGCCGGGGGGGAGAGGAACACCAGGGCTATGCTGAGTTTGATTTTTTTTTTTATTTTGGAGTACTCCTGACCCCATTCCCACAGGGCCATGGAGCTCAGGAGCGATGTGCAAATGAGAAGAAACGCGGTGCTGGTCCTCGTGCGAAGGGTGGGAGAGGGTGAGCGGGGTCTGCACCGGCCGCCTTTAAAGCGGCTTCTTCCAACAGCGCCTGTGTGCGTGACTGCAGGGGAAAATAAGCCCTAAATCTCCTGTCACTTAGTGTGCAAGCTGGGGCGAGATGCTCAGTCATCAGAGCCAGTTGGGCAGTTTTTAGTGCAGCCGCGTTGAAACCTCTGCGTTAAACCATCCCCTTTCTTGCTCACAGATGCAATATCCAGATTTTATCGCATCCTGCAGAAGAGCCCCGGCAGGGACTCACGGCACCGAGCCCAGCGTGGAGCAAGGCGGCTCTCCGCGGCAGCGACCCCACCACTGCCCGCCGTGCCCCGGGCCAGGCGGCATTCCCGGCTTGACCACCGGCACGGTGGTTCTGCCTGGGCTGGTTCTGGCTCCCGAGACGGGCAGGGGCTGCGGTGCGGGCAGGGGCTGCCTGCCTCCAGCACCCGAAATGCTGCCCGGCTCCTGCCTGGCGCCAGCCTCACTCCCCGCTCTGCCGTGGCTAATGGGTGCCCAGCAGCCGGGCTGGCCCACAGCAGGCCAGAGCTTCTTATCAATCAGTTTGGCACAGCTCAGCCCTCGCTGGATGAAGGAGCAGAGGGAAGCTGCTGGCTTGGGACATGCTACATGTTGTATTTAATACCATTGTATTAAATAAAATTTCATTAAAATAGTTCCCTCTAGACATTTGAAAAAGTAACATTGGATAGAAGTCATGGCCAACCGCTTGGACGTGGCACTGTTCAGAGCAAGTTTATCATAGAATCATAGAATCATGGAATGGTTTGGGTTGGAAGGGACCTTGGAGATCATCGAGTTCCAACCCCCTGCCCTGGGCAGGGACACCTCCCACTAGAGAGAGGTGTGGGAAATGGGAATTATGCATGGGAAACGGTTACAAAGGAGAACAAAAAAGGAGCTGCCCAGAGCTGCTGCGGAAAAAAAGTCTCTCTTTTGGCAAACTGCAAAGGAACTCCAGAGCTGAAGCTCTCCCAGGCCTTCCCGTGCATCTTCCCGAGGCAGGACCAAGTGATGGAGCCGGGGGAGCCCAGCCCCAGCGTGGGGCGGGGGGGGATGGCGATGGCCCAGGGGGGTCTGCCCGGGCTCCTGCGGTGCCTGCGGTGCGTCGGAGCGGCTCTGGACAGCGTGGAGAGCCACCGACCCGAGCTGGCTATTGCAAACCCCCTCTGTTTATTAACATGTTCAGCGCACAGATTTATTCTGCGGGCAGATGCTTATTGCTTGCCTTCAACCCGGCTCTGGCGCGCAGTGATGGATGAGCCGACAGGTTTGCCTCCCCTCGCCGCCGTTCCCGCAGGTCGCCTCTCCAGCCCTTCCTCTGCCCCCGGCCCCGCAGCACCCCGCTCCTCCAGCGCACGAGCAGCAGCCGGTCCCCAAGGGCAGCAGGGGGCCTGGGAGCCTCAGCACCAATCCAGCCCGACCCCGCGGCAGGTGTCAGGGTGCCCGGGTCCCCGCTGCAGCGGAGGGAAGCAGCTGGCTGGCCCTTTAAAGCCTTTTTTTTTTTTTTTTCCCCCTCTCTTGTTAAAAGATGTCTGGGAGGGGAACTGCCAATCTGAAAAATGATCCTTTCTTTTTTCCATTTTCTTCCTTCTTTCCTTCTAGCTTGTGCTCATCTGTTCAGGTGAACCGCAGGCGCATTCATTAAATCTCTGTCTTTGACACCTCAGCTGCTTTGGAGCCCTGGGCTGCTCTTTCTCTTTCCTTTCTGTGGTTTTTTTTTCCCTTTCCCCATCTCCAAGCCCGCCTGCTCAGCACACTAAAGCAGCGAGAGCGAGCCGCAGAATAGTTAACTAAGCATAACTTTAACAGCGAGTTGCTGAGTGGTCGGTTTTGCGGAGGGCGCTGGGTGCAGCCGCCGACCCTGGGCAGCATCGGGGCACCGCGAGGTGCCACCGCCGGCACCGGGGCGGCAAGGAGGGGAGGATGGCACAGCCTGAACCCAGCCAGCGCCCCGGAGCCGCGGCCGCCAGCCGAGGGCTTGGCTCGCTCCACTTCCCTCGGTCCCACTAAATCCTGTTACTCCCTGCAGGAGCTCCTTCTCGGCTCCTCTGCTCCCCCCGGGCTCCCCAAATCCACCCGGGGCTCGCCGGAGCCCCCTCTGCCCACCGCCCTTCCCCTCATGCTCCCACCCCTTGCGTAAATCCCATCCCGCCGGGGAGGCACCGAAACGGCTCATCCGGCCCCAGATTTGCCGCTCGGCCAAGGGGGACGCAGCTCATCTCCAGCAGCGCGGCTGCGGCTGCCGCTGGATCGGCTTCTGATGGCCTCTGCGGCTGAGCGGGGCTGGAGCGGGGAGATAACCCACCCGCCCGGCTGCCGCCAGGAACGATTTGGCCTCGGCTGCGCTGGCCACGGGCCGCGGTCCCCGCCGGCGGCTCGCAGCCCTGGAAAGCCCCGGCGTCGCGCAGCGGAGGCGGCAGTGGGGGCGGTGAGACGCTCTGGCCACGGCCGGGTGGGACGAGGGGTGGCGGTGGGCTCAGCACAGGGGGGCAGGAGCAGAAAGCATCCCCTTCGGAGAGGAGGAGGAGGGTTGGGGCCGGACCCGGACACCTCGGGAAAGCGCGTGTCCAAATCCCAGCTCTCCCTGGGACGCAGCGCCTCGCACCCAGGACACGGCGGGTCCGAGGAGGAGTCGCGTGTCCCGGCGGGCAGGGGACAGCCCGGTGCGGAGGACGGGGCCGAGCAGCGAGCGTGGCTCCGGGAGCTCAGCGGGGCTGGGCCCCGTAAAGCTGTGAATTCCTGCAGAGTTTTGTTAGCGGGATCGGCGCGCAGCCTGGTGCCCTGCTCCGAATTAATTATCCGCTGACACGATTTCGCTTCTTTCCCTTTGTGTTATTTTAATTAACAGAGATCTCCTCCAAGCAAGCCAGCTGTCATGTAAATTGTAAAACTGTCAGCATGTACAGGAACTTAACAGGGATTTTAAGAAAGCCTCGCACAAAGGGATGTGCTACTTTCCCTTTTTGTTTTTTCTTTCTTTTTTTTTTTTTTTTTTCCTTAATCTGGCACATTTATAAAGTTGGAAAAAAGCGTGAAGACCGGGGTGGGGCTACAGATGGAGAAAGCCCAGCTTTTACTTTAGGCCCATTTCTTGCGGCGGAGGCGAGGGGCGGAGGTACTGCCCAAATACTTCTGATCAGGACCGTTTTCTTGCGGCCGTGGGGCCGTGGCGAGCCCGGCAGCGCGGCCGTTCCTCCGGCTCCCTTCCCCTCCGCCTGGCAAGGATGAGACCTACTGTAGGACGAGCTCAGCATCAAGTCAGGCAAAAGGAAACCTCAAAGGCTTTGCTACAGTGAATCTGTTCTGTGCCCGTTGCGGGTTCAACCCCATCCCCACTCGTCCCGAGCTCGATGCCACCGTGTGTGCCGATGGCCGCCTGCCGGGCTGGCACCGGCTCTCCCGTCTCTGCTTCTCCACTCAGTCCTATCTAGGCTTGAGATTTTTAACTATGAGCTGAAATCAGCCAGTTCTCCCTAAGACCGAGCTCTGGGAACAAGCAAAGACGTTTTAATGGGCCCCATATGTCTTTGGTTAAAAGCCGCTTCAGCAGCAAGAGCAGCAGATGCAGAACCGACCGTAGACGGAGGTACGGGGGGAGTTCATGCGAGGATACTCCGCGGACATCTCGTCTCCCCCGAACGCGCACAGAAGCCTGTGGTAACCCCGCAGCCATCAATTAATAAATGTTTGGGCGAAGTCAATGAAGGTTAGCGAGGCCCCGGCTCAACGGGAGGCCCGGAGAGGACAGCAAAGAGCAGAGATGCTGCGGAGCAGCGGAGGGCTCCGGTAGATGCGGGGGACACGGGGGCCAAAGGGGAGACGTGCCGGGCAGCCGGGGGTCTCCGCACGTGGGTGGGCTCTCACGAGGACGTGGGGCAGCAGGGACGCTCACAAGACCCGCTCCCCACGGAGGAGCCCCTCAGGCACCCCCAGGCGATAAGAAAGTCTGCGGTTTTCTCCCTGCCCGATTTTAGGTGCAGACCAACAGCTCTGGGAAGGGCCCGGCTTTTCTGCAGTGTGGTTTTCTGTGCACGTCTCGTCCCTACGGGCAACGGACCTGGGTTAAGTTTGGATGAGGATTGAGCTACTTAATTCTATTTCCTCCCTTCCTCATCAGAAATTATTTTCATTGTCCTTGCAGAACAAAGCAAAAAGATTTCAAACCACATTTCGGTGAAGAAGGAGGGATTTTCTTCCCCAGCAGCAGCCAGGGATAGAAAGCCTCGAGACAGCTGAGAAAGCCGCAGCATTAAAGCCCAAACGCCGAGCTTATCCGGCGAGCCCAGCCGGGCTGCGAGGGGTCCAGCGTGACGCTGACGGTCTCCCATCGAGGCCAGTTTCCCCAGGGCTTGGCCGTGCCCAGCACATACGGAGGTTCCCTCCTCAGCCCTGTTTGCCACGCCAGGCATGCTGCCTTGTCCACTGAAACAAACGACCTTGAGCGGAGCTGCGGGTCAATAAAATAATTTGCTAACTGATCCATCTTCTGTGGCAAACAGATGAATCAACTTCGGCTCCCTGGGCTGCTTTATGTACGGATGGGAGAGCCGCGAAGTTAAAATAACGTGTGCGTACACATCCACCTCCGTGCAATAAAAGGATGGCTCCAAGTGAATAAATTTGTGTATTTCAAGACGGAAAAAAAAAAAAAAAAAAAAAAGCATCTCTGCATCTTCTGGCACTGGACTTCCTGAGGTGGGTGCTCTTCCTCGGGACAACGTGGCCGGGGCCGCCCTCCCCCTCGGTGGTGCACCGCGGCCCCTCGTCCCCGCTTTCTGCCCGTCTCTCCCCGCAGCTCTGCTTCCCCGGCCCGTCGCCGCTGGCCCTTCCCGGGGCTCCAGCCTCCGCGCAGCCCTCGGCCGCCCTGCCCTTGCCGCCGCCTCGGCGGGACGGACCCACGGCTGCGGTCCCCGGGGCTGGGCTAAAGCTTCACCCCCTGGAAGGTGACTTGCAGCCGGGAGCCGGAGCGACGTGGGAGGCAGGCTCTGCTTTTACTGGTTTCCCGTGCAGCAGAGCACTAAAAGCAATTAAGAAATGGCCATTTCCACCGCGGTGACCCATCATCCCGCAGCAACTGGCAGGGGGTGGGAAGGAGCTGGAGCCAACGGGGGGAATGCGAACCAGCCAGCGCTCCCCGGACCCAGGGCTCGCGCGCACGGCTGGACTGCGTCTGTCTGAGAGCACGGCAAACTGGGGCACTGGGAGGTACGGGAGCAGAAAGGCCCTGAGGCAGCTTGCGCTCAGTGAGCCCCTAATCACGGTGAGGTGATTAATGCCCTTCTGCTCCCGTGCGCCGCTGCTCCGTTCCCGCGCTCCCCTCGCTCAGCCCTGCTGCCTCGGCAGGTCCCGCGCCGGTGGGCACCAGGCAATCGCCTTCGCGGGGGACGGCGCTCGGTTTTCCCGGTGCCGAGAGCCGGGATGGAGCTGGCAGCGCAGGGAAAGGGCAGCGCAGAGCCAGGGCTCTGACCCAAGGACGCGTCCTTGGCCATGAAATGGTGGGAGAGGGGGTTTTTGTCCCCCTCCTTCCCGGAGGATCCCAGCACTGAGTGGGTGATCCCAGGGCTGAGGCTCAGAGCCGGCTCCTGCCATACGCACATTGCTCAGACAGGCTGGAGCTGCCCCGTATCGACCGGTTTGCAGATCACTCTGATGAGTACATTGCCTTTGGGTTTAGGCTGGCGCAAAGGAAGCGGTGGCTGGGAGCAGGGGACAGCCCAAACTTAAGTTCAGGAGCTCCCCGGGGAGCTGCACCCCACGTTCCAGTGCTGAGGCCGACGTTGCTGGGGATAAACCCCCCCGATGCCCCGCTGCTCCGCCCGTCTGCTTTCCAAATCCTTTATTACAATTGCCGGTACGGACACAATTTTGTAGGAGGCCCCTGCAGCCCCCGCCAGCCGTGAGCTCGCTGATCCTGGCGCCGCGTCCGGCTGCAGGACGGAGCCCTTCCCGGGGGATGCCGGCGGGCTGAGCTACCTGGCCCTGCTCCCCCGGCTCTCCCCGGCAGGTTAACAAGGTTAGGCACAGCTCGGTGGCAGCAAATAAGAAGTTAGTGAGCGGGAGCGAGCGGCCATGCTTATTACGGGGAGGTGAGAGGTCGTGGTTTGCACGTCCTGGAGGTTAACAAACCCTGCGCAGCCACCCCGAGGGCACGGGGGCGGCTTCAGCTGGACACCAGGGATGACACAAAGCTGCTCAGAGGGCTCAGAAAAATGGGGTCCCTTCCACAGGGCCACGGGAAACGCCACGTGCCCCGGCAGCTTCACGCCGCACTGCTCCTCTTCCTCCTCCTCCTCCTCCTCCTCCTCCTCCTCCTCCTCCTCCTCCCCGGCCGGCAGCCCGGGGGCCGTGCATGGCGCGGAGCTGCACCGGGCAAAGCTCGCTCCGCACCGGGATCGCTGCAGGGCACTTCCTGCGAGCCATTAGAGCAAGTTGGGTAATTAATACCTTCCACGCATGAGGAAAAATGAAAGGCAGGTGGGAGGAGGAGGGGAGGGGAGCGGGGAGGAGGCAGCTGCATTTTGAGGGCAGCCGGGGCGGTTTTCCCTTGGCGGGTTGTTACCGATTCGGAGCTTCCCCTACGCCGCAGCCTTCGCACCTCTCCGGCACGTTACGAACAGGCAGGTCCCACGCGGCACCGCGATGCCGCGGGACCGTGCGTCTCGCTGCTGCCTGGGCACCCCCCAAAGCCGTGCAGGATCCGTGCTGCCCTGCCAGAGCTGCTCTCCCCCCTCCTCTTCCCCCGGGTACCGCGGGGGGACGGGCTGGGGCTGCCCCCCGCACCGCACTCAGCACCCAGCCGGGTCCCCCACATCCCCTCCGAAGCCGCCTGGCTGCTGCAGAGGGCTACGGGAAAAGCCCCTCAGTGCTCAAGAAAGCTCCGTTTCAGCACCTTAAATACAGTTTCTTAACAAACAAAATGTTTGTTTTCTAAACAATAATAAAAAAAGGGTCCCAGCCTCGGGGCAGTTAGCGAAACGGCTGCAAGCTCACTGGAGCGTGTGTCCATTACCGCCCCCCCGCCGCACCCCCGGCCCTTTATTCCAGGAGAGTGACTGACAGAGCCCGATCGATGCTGATTTTGGTCTTAAATAAACACATTGGCCCTGGTTCGTCGGGAAGAGCGAGGCGTCGGCATGTGGCCGACAGGCAGAGAGAGGGCAAACTTGGCCAAACGGGCATTTCTTTGCAATTTATTTTATCTTCTCTCAGCGTCGTGGCACGGGAGCCGGGCAAAGGCTGGGATGTGGCAGTTAGGGAGGATTTGGGACATGGGTTATTTTGCATTTTTCTCTTTAACTAATGCTTTCTGTGGACGGAAAAATAACTGAGATGGAGCTCAAGTATTCAAATGGTATTGCCCTGCTGAAATCCGTCAGACATCTGACTGTTGACTGATCAGCTCACCTAGCAGGGGAAGTGCTTTACTGTCGGCAGTCGCTGTCAAGAGAAAAGCCCTTTGATAATTTGCTGAGCTCTCGCAGTTCATGGCCAGAGCCGCAGAGCTCCAAGA
Source organism: Vanellus vanellus (assembly GCF_965231255.1). Taxonomy (NCBI): domain Eukaryota; kingdom Metazoa; phylum Chordata; class Aves; order Charadriiformes; family Charadriidae; genus Vanellus; species Vanellus vanellus. Next base: position 7,319,765 of record NC_138927.1, on the reverse strand, counting down.
AACCCTGAGATTCCTGGAAATGAGAAATGGGAAACTCCTCTCTGGCTCTTGCACCAGCACCGTGTACTTCTTAAAATTATTAGAAGCGGCACTTGAGAGATGAGTGACCTCAGGTCGCTGCAGGTTTGCAAAATACCACTCAGGTCATTTTTTCCCCCCTTTGAGTACCGTTTCGTCCAGCCCATCACTTCGATACATCTCCAACGCCCGTTCCTTGCTTTTCCGCGGTGTCGGGCACCAATATCAGCCCCGCAGCAGATAGAGTTTGTTGCTGCCGCAGCTCTGGCCATCCTCTCCGCACGAGGCGCGAGCCGACCGCCCCCCGCGCTGCCGCGCACCCACGTTCTGGGGGCTCATTCGCGAGGGGACATCGTTATCTCTGCATCGCTGAGCCCTGCGTGCCGGGCAGCCTCCAGCCCGGGCAGCACCGAAGGTGCTCTGGCTCGAAGGTCACAAGTTACTGAGCCGAACTGGGAAAGAAATTCCAGGCGAGCAGATTGGGATTGTTTTAATTAAAGGAGAGGGGCAGGGGAAGGGGGGGGCAAAGAAACACTTCAGCAATCAAACGACGTTTTCCCCTCGCGAAGGCGAACGGTTTGAGGTAGGATTAAGAAGGCTGAAATTGTCTTTTTAAAGGAATGCAAAAATGTGGATGTTTGAATGATTGACAAATAAAGGGCACTCTCCTTTAATTTAAATATGCTCCTAGTTTGTGCAGAATATGTTAATTTATACATTGCCTAAATAGCCGGTAGCTATTGTCTGTAAAACCCCATCAGATCAGGGCAGCAGGGCAGTTAATGTACTGGCTGGATGTTACGGCTGGTCAGTGAAGCGATCCGAGCTTCCTTCCACTGGCTCCCGGACCCTAAATGGAATAGCTGAGCTGTAAAAAACCGCCAGGGGCATAAACTGAAGTTCATTCTGTCAGCCTTCAATAGGACGAGGCTCTCCTTCCCACAGGGGCCCGGACGCACCCTTAGACCCGGCCCCGCACCCCGCTCACCCCGGAGCTCTTCCCCTTCTGCCGGGAGCGAGCGGAGGGTCCCCCGGAGCCCTGCGAGCCCCCTGCCCCCCGCAGGGCTCATCTCGGCCTCGTGGGGTACCCGCGGCACGGCTCAGGAGCTGGGGGGTGCAGAGGCTGTTCTCAGCCCTGCACTGCCTTCCTCTGTCCCCTGTGCTCCCCTCTGCCTCAGTCTCCCCATCTGCCGGCTCGCCCGGCCCCTCCTGCCCAGCTCTCGTGGGGCCTTGGTCACGTCTTCTCTCTCTCGGGGTCCCCACAGCAGCTCCTGGCCTCTCCGAAAAGTCCTCTTCCCCTCCTGCCATGCCGTGCCCCGCTGCGGGGGTCCTCCACTTGGCTTCCAGAGGAGCCTTAGTGGTCCACCTGCATTTTTAACACCGACATCTGAGAGCCTCTGCCCCAAAAAAGACCTGGGTGTGATCCATCCCCGGCCTGCACGTACCTTCGCCTTCATGTGCAGCCACGATTTGCTCTGGTCACTAGAGCAATTTTTAATGCAGAGAGGCTTCTAATTAACAGGATTCTGAAGTTAATTAAGACAATCTTTCTCATCTCATTTAGATCTCCCCACGAGCGCTCGCCGGGGCAATGCGGCTTCCCTGGGCGCCTCCGCTCGCCTCGCAGCGCACGTCCCAGGGGCTGTCGTGTCTCGGGGCAAGGGTCCGGGCTGCCGCCTTAAGGGCTGACAAGTCCTGGAACACACGTTTGCCCGAAGGACCAAATGATCAGCACCGAACCTCAGACCCCAGAGGCTGCGGGACTGCGCTTCAGCCCTCCCGGTCCCCTCCATTCATTCCTTGTACAAACCTACCGGCTTCAACGGGTGACTCCTAAGGGGAAACTGGCCTCTTGCCTCCCATGCCAGCCCGGTAAACTGGCAATGTTACGGACTCATCTTACTCAAAAAAGGTCCACCTTCTGCATTCCCGATGTCTTCCCATAGATCAGTCTCGATTAAGTTTAGCGTGATATGATAAGTAGTAATAATACTGCTGCCTTGCCCCTAATTATTTTCAATATAATTACGTACCCTCAAGAAACCTTTTAAATAGCACACTCTCATCAGCGCTCTGGTCCAAGGGATTCATTTGTTTCTGGAAAGAAATATTCTTGGGGCTGAATCCTTCATTAGCCCTTACTGGAGAGACTCCTCCTGAAGTCCGTAGGGTGCGTGTGCCCCACTCGAAGACGTGGGGCTCTGCCCGTGGGGGCAGCCGGCCAGCAAAGGGAGATGTTCGCAAGCGCCTCAGAATTTGGTTTGTTGGCAGCATAAAGCGTTTGGCAAGGAAAAAAAAAGCCTGGAAGTCTGCTGGAAAGTATCAGCGAAAGACTCCGAGTTTCACTGTCTTTTATCAGCTTATCGCGCTTTCTCTTCTCGTGTTTTAATCCCACAGAAGTGCTGCGGCTCTGATGTGTGAAAGGAAAAGGGAGATTAGATCCCTCGGCTGCTTCGCCGGGAGCGTGAGGCCGTGTGCCCGGTGTCTGCCTGCGCACGGGGAGCTCCTCAGTTGCCATTTCATCTCCCGGTCCCCTCCCAACCAGTCCCGGCTGCCCGGCGGACGTGCGCCTGTGCCGGGACGCCCGCGGGTGGGCTGCGGCACACAGACCTGGGCAGATTTGGGCGCTCGCTGTCGGGATTAAATCGCAGGTCGGAGTGAGTGTGAAGGTGGTCAAGGGAAGCTTCCCAAGGCGCGCTCCCTCTTCGGGGCAGCGGTGCTTTGCCTGTGCGACCGCAGACTGGCTGCGGAGCGCGCAAACCGAACGCACGTGCCGACACGTTACCGGGGCACGCTGCCCTGCCCTGCGATCAAAATTGGGAAGGAACAGCAAGGGCCAGTGTGTTTGGAAGGGAAGGATTAAGTGCATACATTGCATTTATGCAATACTTTTTAGCATCTTAAGGGGGTCCGTTGTTTTGCTGAGCAAATTGGCTCTTCATTCGGGTGCCCTCAGGCGGGGCCCTGACTGTGGCGACCCTGTGGAATTTCCCGTAAAAGCAAGATGTCCTCGGCTGAATTTTCCGCTGTCCCCGTTACCCGCTGCCCTCCCTGGGGCCGGGATTCCCATGCGTGCCCACAGCCCAAACCTGTCCCGATGCGCTCCTGCCTTCCCCGCTCAAAGCTGTGGGATGCTCAAAGCAGAATTCAGTTTGTGGGGTTTAAGCAATTCCTGATCTTTTAAAGTTGAAAAAAATCTGTCCAAGTGGACGTTTTCCCATGATCTTTGGTTTTATTTACTTGCTGGCACCACGGTTGAGAGTCCACCCTGGAGTTTGATCCTGCAGAGACTCTCCTGTGCCTGACGGGGTGTCCTGAGCGCTCCCCGGGAGTCAGGGGGTTACTCCCGGTGAGGGAACCATCTGCGTGAATCAACGCCCGCTCGAGCCCCTCGACCAGGGAACAGGTACAGCCGCATCACCCAGTCCGGATCCCTGAAATCCTTTTGGGAAAGGGAGGACTCTTGCCGGGAGGCGAAAGCCCAGCCCGGCCCTCTCCGCGCATCCCCACACAACCTTCGTTCCCGACTGTCCCTTCTCTGCGCCGGGGTCTGAAACCCACGGGTGAGCTTCCGAGGAAGTGACTCACTGAAACAGTTAATGAGAAATTATACCATCCCCCACCTCGCTCCCCCCAGCTCACCACCCCTCTGAAAAAAAAATCAGAATAATAATTAAAAGATGCCTAGAAACGCTCTTGGAAGAGCATAAATTCTGAAGATGAAAGTAAATGATTAAAATAATTAAATACTTCAAGTTGACAAGCAGAAGCAGAATCTTGCCAACGGACATTTGTCGGTAATTAGTTAATTAATCCTAACACAAATTATAAGCCATAACAAACCAGTCAGGCTGAACGCAGCCGGCTGTTCAGAATTAAACTTAGAAAAAGAGGGAGTGAGAGAAAGAAGAAAGAAAAGTTTCAAGATTCTTGCAGATCTGAGGGCAGATGCTGTGCCGAAGCCGGTGTCCCTGCGGGAGGAGCGGTCGGGGATAGGGGCCGGGGCAGGAGAGCGTTCCCCTTCCCTCCTCCGCTCTCGGGGTGCTCCCAGCTCCGCTGCCTGCTCGGGCCCCCACTTTCCCCGCTCAGCCCCTGCCCAGTCTGCCCCCAGCCCCGGTTTCACACTGTGAGACCTTCAGGCACTCCTTGGTCCCCTCCGCAGCTCCCGTCCAGCATCTCCGGGGTCCACGCAGCCTCCCGGTGCCACCGGCACCCCGAGCCCGGGAGGAGCGCCCGTGTCCTGCCTGCACCCCCACGTCTCTGCGCCGCTGTGCATAACGGCAGCGGTGCCAGAGAGCCATCACAGAAACCAGCACACCCACTGGGAGAGGGGACTGGCAGGCACTGGTGTCCCAGAGAGCTCCTGCAAGGCTTTGGGAGGTGACGGACAGAGCAAGGATGGGGAGACGAGAGCCGGGCTGGGCTGCGCTCCCCCCGGCAAGAGTGCGGTGGGAGGGGGCGGTCGGAGCGGGCAGTGCAGAGCAGGACTCGCCATTTCCACCCTTTTTCTGTGAGTAAACGCGCGACAAAGGCTTCCCGGCTCTGTTTCCAGCTCTGGCACCGATGCCAGTGCGCGACCTGACGCCCGTCACTTAGCCAGCCCAGGGAACAAGCCGGTCTGTGCAGTCAGGGTCCCCTCAGGTCCCCGGGCAGGCGGTGACATTAATCCATCACTTTCTGGAAGACGAGTGTGGGACAGCACCTCAGAAGGGCTCTGTCCTGGGGCGTTGGGAGGGGAGCTGCAAACCAGCTTGCCCATTAACGCCCCGGTTTAGAAAGCGTGTCCGAGATGGGCTGCGAAAGCCGGGTCGGGGCTCGGGAGCTGGGTCCCGCCAGGGAAACTCGGTGCAAATGACACCGGACCACGCGGTGACCGCATGGTGTCAGCAGGGACCTGGCGCGAGCCTGGCGCCCGCCAAATCGCTGGGAAGAGGGGAGAAGATGGAGCCGCTGCTTCACCTGGTGCAACGGGGGGAGGTTAATGAGCCGCGGGCTGGTTTCCCACCTCCGCTCACCCTGGCTCAGGTCCAATTTTCAGCCCCAGATTAAGCGAGTGCAGCGATCCACAGGCAAGACGTGGTGAATGACAGCTCATATGCGGCCGCGTACCTCCGTATTAACACGTCGAGCCGGGGCTGCGGATGCACCCAAGGGCCGGGCTTCGCCCTTCCTCCGGCACAAAAAGGCTCTTGAAGAGACAGGAGTTGGTGCTCCTGCGGAGGGGACCCGCGCATCCCCAGCACAGGGACGCTTCTGCGTGGCACACTGGGCCAGATGACAGCTGGCGACGCAGTTTAAGTGATAAGTGGGACATACCAGTTGCAAATGGGCTTTTATCAGTAAGGAAAAGAAGCCAGGAAATATTTTGAAAGAATAAACAGATGCCAGGGAAGTGTGACTTTCCCGCAGATTCCAGATCGTCGGGGGAATTGCCGGCGACTGATGTGCCACGTCTGCCTATGTGTCTTGTGAGTGGAAGCACGAACATGTGAGCACACGTGGCCGTCTACTGATGCCTCTTACACGCAGGGGAGAAAGCGATTGCTCACAGGACAATAAGAACTTAAAATTTCAGAAACGTGAGGCTCATGTCTCTGGGCCAGAATTCCCTGAGACGCGTGCGAAGCGGGTTCCTGTTTGCCATAAAATCCATCCAGAGCTCCGCCGAAGAGAAAGTTTTATTCCGCATGTGTGTGAGCATGTGTACGCGCGTGTTCTAAGTGTTTTGCATTATGTGAGCTCTGACCTTCAGAGGGGAACAGAAGGAATATTCTCCCCCCTGAGGCTAGAGTTGTCAGTGAAATGTCTGTCTTTCTTAATAATTTCAATCCGGGTGACAGGGGACAGGGCATTTTGCTCTGAACGAACGTACTGTAAAAACTGTCAGATAGAATTTGTCTCAAGAAGCAACATTTCTATCTATTCAGGGTCATAATTACAGGCATCTTATGACCTGTGGAGCAGCGCATTTTTCTCAGCTGAAAAAAGGAGTCCTAAAATAGGTGGTTTGGTCTTCGGCAGAGCTTTGGATTAAACCTAAAGGGATGCTGCCAAGCAATGGTGATCTCCAGCAGAACGCTGTCTTCGTTTGTTTGTTGGTTTGTTGGTTGTTGTTTTTTTTTAAATCCAGAACAAACTGTGCACAGAAGTGACATAGCAGAAAAGAAGGGATATAAATTGCCATTCACTGGGCCGGAGTAATGGCCTATTCCGTCCTATATCCTGCCTCCTAACTGCCTGCCGCTCTGAATTTCCTCAAATCTGACAGTGGCCAGCGTCTTTTTAATGAACTGAATAAGTAACTAAATGGGTAATTAACCAAATGAGCATGACGATGATTTGATTGTGCTTTCTCCACTTTTAAAGCACAGGAAATAGTAAGAAAAGTAATAATTCAGTGACCAGCAGGAATTCAAACAGAAGGATGGAGCGAGAGGAGCTGGGGGGAGCTTTGACTGGATGTTGCTGTCTATAAATCTCCCACAATACTGCAGAAATCTCTGTTTGTTTTGTTAAACATTCTGATTTCTTGATTTGTGCCTCCTCAGTGGGGAACAAGACGATCCAATGACTTGAAGCCGCGTTTCTTTTTATGGTTTAATTTTACAGTTTGCAACGGTTATGAAATAGATCACCCCACTGGGCCCCACGGAGCTGTACAGCTATGGGTCACGCACCACTCACAGCTCGACAGCGTCTTGGGGTCACCACCCTGGGTTTGCATTGTGGAGCTTTTGCAATATTAGCCTGCGGTGCCTGTTGCTTCCCCGCCTCACCGCACATCAAACTGGGAGAGGGAACCAAAAGGTAACGCAGCGGGAAGCCGCCGTGGTGCTCTGCGCTGCTGGGGAGACTCCAGAAATGGGAAAACTGGGAGATAACACTCCCTGTCCCCGGCCATCCCAGCTGCTTGCGGTGAATATCCTCTCGCCCACCGCAAGGAGACAACGATGACCACTGCAGAACCGCTCGGGAAGGAGCATCCCACCGAGGAGCAGGGCCCCAGCTGGTCTCTGAAACGTTCTCACCTGCGAGATCAATTCTGCCAGAGACACATACAAGCGCTAATCAGCTCTGTTGACACGGCAGACGGCAGGTTACAATCCATTTTCACCTGCACACTCCAATGGATGCCCCGTTCTTGTCATCCCAGGCGGAGGGTAAACACTCTGCAACAGAGCTGGGACCAGGGGAGCAGAGCCGCCCGCTCCCCCCGCCGGCAGTGGGGCTGCTGTGGGGTGCCCGCAGGACCGACGCCACCGGGCATTGACATTGCCTGACAGGTCTGGCAAGAAGAGGGACCCTTAGGAAGGAGTTTTGCTGGCGGTGGGGGAGGAGGACACACTCCCTCCACACTGACCTCCGCCTGCAGGAGAGCTGAGCAAAACAAACGCGGGAATGAAAGAGTCCACAACTTTTGCCAGCTGAAACTTCATCGAGCGCCGCTCTCCCTGGTGACCCGGAGGCATCTTGGAGGGAGGACAGAGCCAGAAGCAGGCTGGCGCCAGGGACTGCCCACCAGCCTGGGCACAGGAGGAGCAACGCAAGGTTTGTCTTTGGCCATCCCTAAGGAGAATCTGTTTAAATCGACCACGTTTAGGCCCACAGAAAGTCAGCTTGAGGAGCTCTGTGGAGCCCAGACGGAGAGATTAAGAGCAAAGCTCCGTGTAAGCCTCGCAGAGTTCATTCCGGGGTTGTGCGATCCGAATGGTGCGCTTCAGCAGCTGGAGGGGAGCTCAGTGAATCAAGACATTTCTGTTCCTACCCAGGCTGCTAACCCGCCCTGTGATCTCCACTAAATCACTTCTCCTCTCTGCGCCTTCATTTCCTGCACCTGAAACAGCAGGAACACGAAGATCCTTTTCTTCTCTGGAAAGCAGCGAGCTCCTAGCGGGAAACCTTGTCCAGGCGTTACAGTAACCGTAACACCATCTTTACTCATACCATATTGAGACAGATGACAGCAGAGGGCAAAAGCCAGTGCAAGCACCAGTCAGACAATCCCCAGGACGAAAAATACCTCCCATACCGCAGCCGTGCATCACCCCACAGCCCCGCGCCTGCTGGGCCGCCTTGTGAGCCGTGGCCGGAGCGGAAAGCTTTGGCTTCGCACAGGGCAGCGGCAGCGCACGCAGGAGGGCTCCGCGTCGCTCCTCCGGAGGGGGAAGGGGAACTTGGGCTCACCAGATCGGAGACAGAGGTCGAACCTGCAGGGCTTTCCCTTTCCTCTGCCCCACTTAGGGCACTGTGTCCCCTCTAAAACATGCTCTGCTGTTATAACAGGTGGAAGAGGGAGGGATGCCAGCCGCCGGGCAATTAGCCACTGGCCTAAGTGTTCAGCAAGCAGAGTGCTTGTTCCTGGCCAAGTGACCACAAATGCGTCACAACGTCCCTGTGCGGCAGATCCTGTCTATGGCAGAGCTGGATCTGTACCGCGTGCGAATTCGCACGGTCGCCGTGCCCCCGGGTGTACGCAGACCTGGGGCGGACCCTGCGGGGAGCCTCCGTACAGGGCATTGCTGTTTACAAATGTCAGGAGTGCGGCGAGCCTGCTGAGCACTGACAGGAGACCCGCACGCCGTCGCAGAGCAACAGCACTCGGGGTAGCCGGCAGCGGGCGCCTGGCTGGCCCGGCAGCGCGCAGGCTCATCGGGTAAAGGTTTGCTGTGCCAAGGTAAGAGCAACAGCTCCAACATCTCATGGACAAAGTGTGAAGGGGTAAAAAAAGGGCGGGGAAGAAAAAGAAATGCGGAAAAGTTTGCAAAGCCAGCGTATGTCTTCACAGACACTGGTTTTCCAAGTGTTGACACAACGACTTGTCTGAATATTCTGCTCAGCTCTGGGCTCTCTGCCGGAGCAATCAGCATCTTGTAAAGAGAATGTGACGTTTTCCTCAGTAAATATAAGCTTAAATTGGGAAGAACTGGTCAGCCCACGTCGCTGGAGATGAGCTGGTGTCAGCCCCAGCAGCTCCAGTGGCTGTACCAGGGCTCGGCGGATTTCTGTTCGGCGCAGAGCTGACTCCCTGGGCTGCACTGAGGACTCTCTTTACTGTTATCGTTTTATCACTTTTCCCACATGACTAACTACCTGTCTGCCTCTGTGTAGAAAACACGACAGCTATTCATCCTTGACAGCTTTTCCATCTACTTCTCAGCCCTCCCATTTTTCCCTTTCTCAGCCAGTCTGTCCTTGCCAAGTTCCTGTCGTTGCAGGTATCTTTACACCCGTTTGTTGGTGTAGATCAGTCCAGGGAGTTACGGCAAGTTACACAATAGCTGCTTCCTCCTTTGTGGGTGATCTCTTTTTTCCTTTTTTTTTTCTCGATTTCAGGGTTCCTTACAGGATCAACCTTCCTTCTTAAGAAGATACCGCGTTTCCAGCTAAAGCTAGCAGCTGTGATGGGAGGATGGGAGGGTGAGCTCCCCTCTGCCACAGCCTCTCCCTCTCTGTGCTCCCGTTCCTGCTTTGTACGGGGATGCTTCAGCTCCGTAACTTGCCTGAACCTACTGAGAAAAGACACTCTGAAGACCACAGTCTTTGAATGTCCCCATATGTTAGGTACAGGATCCCAGTATCAGAGACTGTAGATTGTATATCAGGTATCTCAGTACACACGAGAGTTTTACGCAGGCTGCTTAGCACCCCTGTGCTATTCACAGCTTTTGCTCTTGGAATAACCCCCACCACGGTTGAGTAGCGCACACACGTATAAATATGCGTAACTGCAACATTTGTCTTGAAAATAAAAAAAAAGCAAAGGCACATTCAATTTTAAGACACACTGCAGCCTTTAATGGAAAATATTCCCCAATTTCTGCTAGGCAGAGATGTCCTGCTGTCCTTCTTACACCGATATAACAATGTCAGAAGAGCCTTCACCCCAGAAGAGAGGTAGGTGTGTACTGGATGCACGCGTGCTTCCTAAACAGGGAAATTCAATCTGTCAAGAAAACTCAATAACAACCTTAACATTTAATTGTACCCTAGGGCCCAATAAAAATCAACAAGGATGGCAGTTGTTGATTTTTCATTAACCTTCTCTTAAAAAGGTCTCAAAAAATAACTGCTAAGGTAGGCTGTCTGGCTGTGCGCACACGTGCAATACCTATGGAGACCTATAGGGAAAAATATGTTTAAAACTTCAGATTGGATCCACATAGAAAATACTTAAGCACTGGCACAGAGCTTGGCCATTGTTAGGTAAAAGAAAACATCCTGTTTTGATTTATGCACGCAGCACTCAATTTAACAAGTGTAGCTACAGGCAATTGGAAAACAGTCAAAATGGTGAATTTGCTGCTTACACTCATTTATACTGTTTCCTGAAGACAATTTGCTGTTGGTTTTTGGCATGTTTAGTACTTTTTAAACCACACAAAGGTTATGCCCAGTTCTCATAATTACACAGTGACTCTCTTGGTATAGGTACAGCTGGGTGCTTGCCATGTGCTGGAGCATCCAGAGTTTTGCTGCCCGGGGCTCTCTCCTTTACAGTGACTGCCGGGGGGTTTAATGCTTCGGTGGCCCCTTTCATTAGCGGGGGGCTGGGTCTTTGTGGAGCCGCACTGAGTGCGCGTGTTAGATGGGGCTCAGGCAGGGGCAGAGTCTAATCAATAAACCAAATGCCAGTTGGAGTTACTCTGCTCGTCAGGACGGCGCCTGCAGTTAGACAACGTCCAGGCAATTAGAGTATTTGTTTTGTTTCTCTTGTTATTAATTATCTACATTACAGCCACACCTGGAAGCTTCCGGGTGCTGCACAGCCACCTAAAAGAAGACATTTTTTGCCCTGGGAAATTTAAGTAGACTGGGGGGAGGGGGGGAAGAAGGGAATAGCAGAGACCAGCATTTGCCGATCAGCGGCTGTCAGAACCCATGTCGAGCCAAGAGAGGAAACACAGATACCACCCAAGCGCTCTACCTGAGCTCATGGAGGAGCTCTGAAGCCACCAATTGATAGAAAAATCCACAGACACATCTGGGGCTCAGGAGTTTTCCCTTGGTGGCTGGCATGGAGAAAAAAGAAAATCCTTTATTGGCTCAATAGGTGAGTCAAGCTAAGGCTCGCCCCTTCGACTGTGCAGGACTCTGCTTGGGGTGGTGTTCGGGGCGGCAGGAGGGACTCCGGACCGGACAGGCTGAGCGTGCATTCGTAGTCACTGGCTGCGGACCGGCATCCTGTCGCCACAGACCGTGGCAGGAGCCACAGGGAGCCCCGCACAGCGGCTCGGGGCTCGGCTCCACACACAGCTGGCACTGCTGGCGATTTCTGACACACAAAGATGGGCAGCAAATAAATCACTCCATCGCTCCTGGAAGGATTTCACTGTCTCTTCACAGTTCAGTTCCCTTTGACTACACAGATCAGAGGCTGAAGGAGCGCCAGTCATGTATTTCCACAAGAATTTGTGCCTACAGAACAGCTGCCATACAAGCAGGGTTTGAGGGCTTTTCTTTCCTCTCGGAGCTCCGCAGACCGCTGGCAGCAAGCAGCCAGCCGTTCGCCTTGAGACTGCCAGGCCGGTTCAGTTTTATTCCAGAGTGTGGGGCAAAACCAAGACGCGCCATTACCACGACTGCATTCTCCACGTTGAGACTCCGCCGTGGAACTGCGCTCTTCAGTAGCATATACTGTGCGTTTGCGCTGGGAATGGCGCCAGAGACGCAGACTGACGGGATTTTTGTCCCAAATCAAAACCCCACGACACCTGCCCGGCAGGAACCCCGGGTGTGCGGGAATCCCCCATCACCTGGAGTGTATGAGCCCCCCCTGACCTCCACCCAGCGTGCGGCTGTGCCGGCCGAGGGCAGAGCGCTGCGGGAGCGCCCCCGCCGCTCACCCCCCACCCCTTCCCCCGAGCTCCGTTCCCGACGGACCGATGCCCGCGGCCTGGGGCTCCGCGAGGGGCCGGCGGGACACCGACAGACGAGCCAGCGCCTCAGGCCACCCCCGCGCCCCTTCCCGGTGCCGCCCGCGGGCTCGTTAGTGCCAGCGCCGTAACTGGGGAAGGGGAAGGGGGCGGGTATAACCCGGGGGCACTGCGCCCGCCCGTTCGCCGCCATCGCCTCAGGCCGCCGCCCCACGTGACCCCACCCCGGGGCGGGCGGCTCTCGCGAGCCGTGGCGTCATCGCTGCGCGCCGGCGCCTGCGCGCGACCGGGCGGGGAGGGGGCGGCGGCGGCGGCGCTTCGCTGTGTCACGGCGCGGCCTGCGGGGACGGCGGCGCGCGGGCGGCCATGGAATACCTCATCGGCATTCAGGGTCCCGACTACATCCTGGTGGCGGCCGACACGGTGGCGGCCTCCAGCATCGTCCAGATGAAGCACGGTGAGAGGCCAGGCCCGCGCGGAGCGAGCAGCCCCGCCGCTGCTCCGGGAGCGGGGACGGGGGGAGGGGGTGGGGGGTGGTTAGCTCTGCCCTCCCCGGGACAGGCCCGGCGGGGAGCTCCGGCCGAGCAGGGCCGGCCCTGGGCGGGCAGGGGGCCCCCGGGCTCCGGTCATGAGCAGGCGACCGGGGGTGAGCTCGCTGTGCGTGGTCAGGCGGGTCGGAGGCTCTGGCGCTGCCTGCGGCCGAGGAAGGGCTGTTAGAATAGGCTGCTGGGGGTGGCGGTGAAGGCTGCCGAGTCTTTCGGTTTAAGTTTTATTCATGGATCTAATGGATGGGGAGTAGCCCTGAGGAGAAGGACTTGGGGATGTTGGTTGACGAGAAGTTCAACATGACCCGGCAATATGTGCTCGCAGCCCAGAAGGCCAAACGCATCCCGGGCTGCCTCAGAGGAGCCGCAGCCAGCGGGGCGGGGGAGGGGATTCTCCCCCTCTACACCGCTCTGGTGAGACCCCAACTGGAGTACTGCGTCCAGCTCTGGAGTCTTCAGCACAAGAAGGACATGGACGTGTTGGAGGAGGTCCAGAGGAGGCCCCGGAGCTGCTGGGAGGGCTGGAGCCCCTCTGCTGGGAGGACAGGCTGGGAGAGGTGGGGGGGTCAGCCTGGAGAGGAGAAGGCTCCGGGGAGACCTCAGAGCCCCTTCCAGTGCCTAAAGGGGCTCCAGGAGAGCTGGGGAGGGACTTTTTCCAAGGGCATGGAGTGATAGGATGAGGGAGAATGGCTTCAGACTGGAAGAGGGCAGATTTAGATGAGATATTAGGAGGAAATTTTTACCTGTGGGGGCGGTGAGCCCCTGGCACAGGGTGCCCCGAGAAGCTGTGGCTGCCCCGTCCCTGGAGGGGTTCAAGGCCGGGTTGGATGGGGCTGGGAGCGACCTGGGCTGGGGGGAGGTGGCCCTGCCCGGGGCAGGGGGAGTGGAACTAGATGATCTTCAAGGTCTTTTCTAACCCAAACCATTCTGTGATTCATTTTAGGGGCTGCTGGCTGGTCTCTGTCACTCAGAGTGAGCCTAGGCCTTAAAGGCCACTTGATTAAAGCTTCCAAGCCTGAGCCAGTATGACTGCACTGTGTTGGGCTGTCATGTTAACTTACTGGCTCAGGTAACCCTTCACTTGTTAACCCAAACCTTGCTCTGTACTGTACTATAGATGTGTTAAAAAACAGCACAGGGATAACAATGGGTGAGGATAAATGCTTGGTTATGTCTAATTCACTGATAAACGTAATTAATGGAAAAAAGGGAATATTGGAAGTAAAAACATCAGTGAAATTCATTTCACAGGCCATATGAGCCAAACTGTAATATGTGTCAGTTTCCTCATGTGATAAAACATCTGGGGGATTGTCAAGCCTTTGAAATTTTTTGAAATGAATTTTTCTGCCTACTGTCGCAATAAGCTAGACTGAAGCTTGTTCGCTAGGTGTAGCGATCTTTTTAGTCAAAATAGTTTGGTTCAGAAGCTCTTTTCAAAAGAAAGTTATAGATTGCAGTATTGACAAACATCCCATAAAATTATGAATGTTATAACTAGCAGTACTTTTACTTAAAATATTTCACTTCAGGTCTGTAAAAGTCAGTTGGAGTAGTGTTAGAAAGGTGGCTGTGACAGGTGCTGGAGATACAAAACGCAAATATTATAACTTTAAACAATGTTTTGTAAGTTAATGTTGTTTCCAAATAGGTTTATTGATAAACTTTAAGGAAAATATACTTAGGACATAGGATTGGTTTGACTTTGGGGGGGATCAAATTTCAGGTATTTGTTTAGAATATTGGCATTTGCTAATACTTGCTTTAATTTGTAAATCGATTGCAAGGGCTGATCGGTGTCTGTGGCCTTTCCTCGGCTCTCAAGACTTGCAGCTTCTGGGGAGCTGTTGGGTATTTTTAATAACTCTTGAAATCATATTAGGGGATTGTGACACCTCATACCTATCTTGCAGCAGAGATTGTTCAGCAGCATTTAGTAAACTGAAAGTGAAGTTCAGAGGTGGAGATTTAGTGTTGTTCCGTACATCTACCTTCAGTGTAGAGAAGTGGTGTTCCTTTCACACCAACAGCTACTTGAATTTTTCTGTCTCTGGTATCGGCGTGCCAGCCTGCTCCCATTAGCTGAGACTGCAGTGTTAGGCTGAACACAGAATTGTCTTCAGTGTTGTCATCATGACAACTTGGGTTCCCTGAAATATACACAGACAAGTTTTTAGAAATAAAAGTGTAGCTTACTGTTCCTTACTTCCTGTGTATATCAGTGGGCTGCTTTATAATTTATAATCAATACGTAAATGTTCACTTTTTTTACAAAAAAAAAAAAAAAAAGGCAAAAACCTGTTTCTGAAAAAATCTCACTTGCTTAAATTGATGATTTTTGAGACAGCCGTGGATATCAGGAAGCGGGGGTTCGGTTGACGTGGAATTTGGTTCTGGATTTCCTAGGATTGCTTTTGCTCGATGTGTTGGTATTTCAGCTTTATACTAAAGGATGTGCTTCTGATGTACTATATTTAGATAAAGTAGAATGGTCACTGAGTAAAATTCTTATTCCTGAACCAAGGAGGCACCACACATAATGTGTTTGTCTGAAGACAATATTCTGTGTGAATTTTTCATCTCTATGTCAGAAAGACCATGTATTTCTGAAAGGTCTCCCTTCCTGAAGGAAGCACTTTGTGAATTTCAGCTTTGTTTCTCTTGGTGATGTGTTTAACAAGTCTTGTGTATTGTGCCACCAACTGTGAGGAGCTGAATGTTAGGGTTTGCTGGTGAAGACTTTTTTGGTAGTGCTCCAGGTCATAATGTAGTTATCCAAGTCTTTTACTTTCTCGCTTCTGAAAGAAATCATGATGTGTTATGACACTGGCAAAACGACTTATTCTCTCTCATGACCATGGCTCTTAATGTTATTTTTCTTTGCCTAGACCACGACAAAATGTTTAAGATGAGTGAAAAGATCTTACTCCTGTGTGTTGGGGAGGCTGGAGACACTGTACAGTTTGCAGAATACATCCAGAAAAATGTTCAGCTCTACAAAATGAGGAATGGTGAGTGGAGGAGAACAATTACTCACTGAGGGTTTGGAAGCAGTTAATGAAAGGTATAGTTAACAGTTGAATGTTGGTGGAAAGTTCTCAAAGCTTCTCTAGCTTTAAGGGTTTCTGCATTTTTGGTGTCAAGCAAAGATAGTGGTGAGAGCAGGATGAAGAAATGGGGATTGGATTACATAGCATAAACCAAGAGATTTAGCCAAAGCCCAGCTAACCTATTTGTAATATAAATGACATAATAATAGATTTGTTAGTAAAATATTTCCCTTAACAGTTGTCGTGCATGGACATACTATTAGTTTTCCGGATATATTGGACTGAAAAATTCAAGCCATATGCCCATAGTATTGTAATTTATCAAAGCTATGTATTTTAATGGTCTATATGGATATGAGCTACCCTGATTTTGAGGGCCCTTTTTATGCTTGTAGCTTTCAGAATAAACTGGAATTAGACAAAGGACACTTTGTCATGAAAGAATATCTTGTTATTTCAAAATAGGAATGGAAAGTCAGGAAGTGAAATGTGAATGTGGATTTGCACTGTTATCAAATACACACATATTTTCTCCAGGTTATGAATTGTCTCCTACTGCAGCTGCAAACTTTACACGACGAAACCTAGCTGACTATCTTCGGAGTCGAGTGAGTAATAGCTGAAAGATTTTGGCAAATGCTTACAGGGGGAGATTTCCATTTTCAAGTAATGAAGTCTGATGAAAAAGGTGGTGACTTCTCTCTTTGGTGATGAATTCACTTTGCTGAAAGGATGTTTTATTAAAATATAACTTGATTTGCTTATTAAAAAACTTACCACATCGCTTATCAATAACTGATACAACTGTAGGCTTAAAATTCCAGCCTTGGGCCCAATAGACATTTTGTCACAAACACTGCAGACAGCTAAGTGAATTAAGCCTCTTTAACATCGAGATAAGGTTGTCAGTTTTCATGCAAATGCACTGAATCCGTTTAATCTTCTTGGAAAATGATTTAATAGAGCGAAGCTGTTTGATGTACTTAGCAAAACAAGTCCCCTTTGTAAACAGCAACATGAGGCTTTCAGTAAATATCAAATCCAAGTTGGAGCTGTATTTTCAAGTTGCTAAACTGCAATTACTGATTTAACTCATGGTAATTTTTTCAAAGTATGAAAAGATGTCATGAAGGGACAAACAGACTTTTAAAGATCCAAGGTTAGGAAGCATTTCATTAGCCGCCTTCTCAATGTGCTGTGTGAAAGAAAACAAGAAGAAATAGGATGCTGAGAATGAAATTGAACAACTCTATCAGGGATAGGGCATGGGATAAATTATGTTGCTATTCTAACAATATGCTGCACAGGCCTGAAATGATGTTTTACAGTAGCAAATAAAGGCCAGTGTTAACGTTAGAGCTGTATTGTTGAGAATTATACGCGTGTGGAGTGAGGCCCAGACCTTTATTCAAAAACTCATTCACAGGAACAACCTAAGATCGCTGTTCTCATGTCTGATGTGGATGATGGCTGAAGGTAGCAAGTTTTCAAGTGACCAAAGTTAAAGCAAGTCAGTAGAGCTCAGTGCAGGGTCCTGCCTCAGTCTTATGCACAAAATGCTACTCTTGTGGTTTAAATGACTTCACCCAAGTACATGGATTAAGCATGGTTGGCGGATGATGGTTGGCAGTGGTGCTGCTTGCTTTAGCTTTTGCTCAGATGTGATTTGGAATGTCTGTGTGTGTTTTGTGGAACCGTGTGCCGTTTTTGAGGTTGGTGTGAAGGACTAATGCTGCTTGGTGCCCAGCCCAGGTGACTGGGCTGCCTGGTGCTGGTGCCTTCTCTCAAGGGTGTCTGACCCGCACAGATGGTGTAGGTGAGGCTGACACCGAACGCCCTGCCCACTAAAGCAGAAGGAGCCGTTTCTTGCATACTATTTAAAGTGTCACTAACAGGTGTAGTTTAACAGGCTTTTTGGTAAACTTGGCCAGCAGGATGTGGCATTGATGTGGCACTGGCTTCCTCTATGCCATGTCCCCTGAGGCCTGATCCTCCCTGTGTCTCCCCTCCTTCCTGCGCCCACGCCTGTCTTCCAGCTCACCTGCTCCAGATGGGCAGCACAGTGGGGAGGACACTGGCAAAGGCAGATGTGTTTATTTACCGGAGACAAAGCGTTGTGCTGTTGCAGATGGCAATGCCCTGGAGCCAGCGGCGCACTCTGACACTGCTGTCACACTACAGCGATCTCTATACTGCAGGGAGAACTCTTTTTCTTTAAACATAGCAGTTAATGATTTGTTTGTGGGATTTGGAACTTGACAATACAAACCTTGCCATCAGATTATTTTTTTTTTTCCTGTGAATTTTGTTACATTTTCATCACAATTTGCGGGATACCAGAAGGGTTAATACTAGTTCTCTGTATCTATTTAAATTGCTTACAGGATTCCTGGCGGCTACTAATTTAATTATGTGGATGATAAAAAATGAAAAGGTAAAACACGCCACCACCTCCTGTTAGGAGCAGGCAAATAGTTTAGAAGTAGAAAGTTTGCTGGGAGAAGGTGGTTTTTAGCTGTATTGCCATTTACCATGTGATGGCATTTCTGTTACGGAGGGCTAAAGGGCATGTGAAGGGGAGTGGCAGACAGTGAAACAGTAGTTTTTCAGGCATTATACTGTTGTCGTGGCCCAGCCCAAAACAGAGCTTGTTCTGCATTGTTAATCACCATCTGGATTCCTCCCTATGTTATCTAGTTTGATTTAGTTTATGAACCTTGTGGCTCGTGTAGGCCCAGTTCCTGATATTTTAGGGACAACCTTTGTAAGGCAGTGCCTTGGAGTTGTTCTTTTGGTGGAAAGCATCGAGTGTAATGACATTGGGCTTGGAACTTGAGGCCATTTCATTTCTCTTTTTAAAACATGGGTTTTAAAAAGAATCTTTGTTGATTTCCATTTCTATGTTGCAATTGAGGCAAACCTAGAAACCGCTTTGGAGCCACTGGGCTTTCACATAGGTGAGTGGTGCTGTGGTTCCTCTTCCACCGTTACCTACTGCAGCATCTCACTTGATTCACCTGCTGGATCAGTGATGGGTTTTGTACGTTTAACGTACTGCTGAGGTTTCCTGGGGGGGGAGGAGGGGGCGTAGGAAAAATAACCCCCTGCCCCTCCAAACCCAGCAAAGTTCAGTTTCTTGTTGTGATGCTATGTTTAATTATAGGTGACGGGGTCTGGCCCGAGTCCAAAGGCAGGCTGTCAGTTCCTCTCCCCTTGTCCACGCTTGGCAGGATGCTTCCTCACGCCCACCTTTCCCCCCTTGCTGTGACTGTGGCTTCCGCCAGATGTCACACCGCTGCTTGTCACCGCCCGGCCTCCCGCTGCTGATCTTGTTGGTTTAGTGTATTTATCACAACTGTTCTCTTCAGCTGTAAAGTCTGAAGAATTTCACACATCTCTTAATTGCTGTAGTTATTTTAAATCAAACAGCATAAAGTGCAAAGCTACTTGGGATGAGAAATATTGCCTCTAATAGCAAGGTTAAGTTTGGGGGGGGAATTAATCTGTCCTGGTGTGTTAGTTGTCCGCTCGTTTGGTAGCCCTTTAATTACACCAGTCTTCTAAAGAGTTTAGAACTGTTGGCATGGATTTGGTAACAAACGCCAAGGCTGCCTTTGGAATGCACAGAAGGACTGAGATGTGCAAGGAATGCCAGTCACAGCATAGCAGTGTTGGTCCCACCAAGACAGCACTAAGAGGTGCTGGCTGCAAATTTCACTTGTAATCACGATGGTAATAAATAGATGATGTATACTTTCTAATGTTTAAATCCTGCCTTTATTGAATAATAGGAAGGCATGGGGGACGTTTTTTTACGTTTGAGTTTTAAGAAGTTGTCTTGTACACCATTAGCGGGAGAACTTACAACTGAAAGACAGCTTACAGATTTGTTTAAGTCTGTATAACACCATTTATTTATGGTTGACTATCTCGCATATGCCAATGTTGGTAATTCAAAGTCACACAATAATTTGAGTGATCTTGTGTCATGGCTCTTAAATATCAACTTGTGTGATGTTTCAGAATAAATAAATGATGAAATACAGACTAATTAAACGAATACAGCTGCATGGTAACTTGGTTCCAAATATTCTTGAATGCTTTGAAGATTAAATCACACAATGTACAGTGATGTTTGATATATAACTGTGGCCTGCTTTATTCTTTCTAACTCTTTGGTGGAAGTCAAAATATAGTATCCTGTGATATTTTTTTGAGTGCAAATTCACTGTGCTTATTATCAAAATGAAGTTTTTCCTCTGATAAAGTTAATGTTTTGGCTTTAGGGCAAAATTGTGTTTGCTTGTTCTAACCTATTGTTAGTTGCATCATTTTTTTTTTCTCATTTTGTTGCTTTGATCTAGACTTCTCAGCATTTTAAGAGGTATCGTCTTAGTATGATTAATAAGAAATATTATATAAATGTGAAAATACTGTAAGGCTATAAAAGCAATTTTAAAAACTATATTAAATTCTCACATTTTCTTCTGAGCCCATATTTAAAAATAATACAGTGAATGCATGTTTCGTGGTCTTATAAAATACACATCTTCAAAGATGATGTATAGGGACATCTGCTTTATTCATTATGGTGGAACACACTAAGCCTAAAACATGAAGGAAATGGCTAAGGAATTGCGAATCTTGCAAGTACAGCACAGTAAAAAGGCATGGGTACATCAATGCACTTGCATGGTCTTTCTGGATAAGATGTAGATATTTCTCAGTCTGATTTTATAGGCTCTTGCTGAAGTCATAAACAAGAACCGGAGAAGACAGCACCTAAAGCAGACTAAATTTCTAGTTTAATAAAACTATTTCCAACAAAAAAAAAAGCTGCAGATGTTGCAGTATCTTAGTTTTGGATAGAAATAAACCAATTCCTTAGATCTTCTTCATTCACTTAGTCAAATTAGCCTAATATTAAAGATTAAACTTGGTACATGCAATAAAAATCTAACAATTAACTGTCTGCAAGCTTTCATATGTGCTAAAATGGTCTATGGTTAGCAGTAGTGTGGCTGAGAAAAGAGCACGCTAAATTAACAAAGAAGTCCTTATAAAACTGCAAAATGTTCATATTGTGCTCACATGTTGACAGTAAAGATCCACAATATGTTGAGATGAAAGAATCTGGTGCAAAAACGTAATTAAAGTTTTTTTAAGTTTGAATGTGCCATGAAAGCTTAAAAAAAAAAAAAAACCAAACCAAAAACACCAAAACAAAAACCCACTAATTCTCAGGAGAATCAGAGTTTCATGGTTTTATTTGCTTCTGCATTCCATATTAGCAACAGACCTAGTCTTTTTTAGGTCAAGATGCATAATCTCCCACAGACAGTATTGATGTATTTGCTAGTAGCATTTCACGGCAAAGAATTGTGAAACCAATTGTGTTGCTATTCTGTAGGTGGCACGGGGAATTAAGATTCAAAGATTTGGGTGTGGCAGCTTTAATGAAAACGTGGTTTCTGTTTGTAGACCCCTTACCATGTGAACCTCCTCCTGGCTGGCTATGACGACCATGAAGGTCCTGCCCTTTATTACATGGATTACCTTGCAGCTCTGGCTAAAGCTCCTTTTGCAGCACATGGATATGGTGCATTCCTTACCCTCAGCATCCTTGACCGCTACTACAAGCCAAGTAAGTGGAGTCTACGGAGAAGAAAATTCTCCTGTTACTGATTAATAAATTAAAGGCTTAAACTGAGAGATTGACATTTGCTGAGTCAGATGGTCCAGCGCAATTGCTGTGATGCTACAGATTTGAATTTTTGTTAGAATAAATGTAGCTTTAAAGATTGCCTTCTGTTTTTGCTGAAATGGTAATGTGAAACTAGTCAACTCCTTGAAGTGTTTTCCTGTTTGAAGCATAACAGATTGTAAGTGAAGGAAGTTTCAATTTATTCCAAAACATGACTAGACTTTCCTGGACCATTAGCTGCTAGTAGTCTGTTTTTAATAAATAACATTTTGATAACTTTATCTTCTACTTGCTTGCTTGTTGGCTATGGCATGTACATTGTACATGTACAGAGTATCAATCTTCAGAAGGCAGTCCCAGGTCCTGTTGCTCTGTGTCTTGGATTGGCTTTTTGTGTGGTATATGGAAAACACACAAGTGAAAAGGTATTCCGAGCAAGATTATCTTCAGTACTCTGAAGTAGTGGTGATGAAGATTGGTTGGTGTGGTTTACAGTTTTATGCACATGGTAGCTCTTGATCGTAATTCTTGTACATGTCTGTACCTGTCTAAAGTTTTAATTTCAGAATCATAATCCCGTTCTTGCACTGCCAAGGAATAAACATGGCCCCATCCCTGCTTCACAGATGAGGATATGAACAAAGCTTGGAATATTGTTAATCTGACGTCTTTGGCTTTAGCTACAAAACTACTCCTGTTGTGAAGCTGAGTTTAATCTCATAGCAGAGATGTTTGCTTAGTAATCCTGTCACCTGTCTCCTGGAAGAAACGTAGCTATAAACTGACAATTTTATTCTAATGGGACTTCTGCCTGAACGGTGGATGTAGGTCTGGAGCAAACTCTAGAAACAAGTTTTGTGTGATCCACAGAGCTTTGTTGTTTTCTAGTCATGTCTCTTGAAAATGATACCGCTCCATTTTCACCATTCCTTGTGAAAAGAGGAAAATGGTGAGCTACAATACGTTGTCACGGCTTGCCATCCCTACAGAGTGCTGGATTTTATCTTAATGTATGAGAATAGCAGGGGCATGGCACACGTGCCTTTCCCATTATTAAAACTAATGCCCAGCAGGGAACGTAGCACTAAAACCAATCTCCGCCTACTGTTGCTGACTTGCAGCCGGCTGTGGACAGATGGAGCTGATTTAAAACTGTAATAAACTCGAGGAGAGAGAGACGGCTGGACTTCTCCAAAGCCCAGTCCCTGGCCATGGGAGGCAGAATTCCGTCATGCTTCCCATTCAGTGTAACAAATCGATTCTCAATGGCTTGTTGCAGCGTGAGCGCTTTGGTGCAGGACGTCCTCAGTACATCTGGAAAGTGTTTTCTGTGAGCTGGGAAGGAGAGTTTTTGGTGCTCAGCTGAAAAGTTGTTTAAATTTAATAAAGTTTCTGTTAAGAGAGATGGCCTCTAATTCAGTCAATCTGTGGATGTTTTCTCTTTCAGGTATCACACGTGAGGAAGCTGTGGAGCTCCTAAAAAAATGTCTAGAGGAGGTGAGTAGTTGCCAAAATAGGCCCTTATGATCTTGAGAAAGGAATGTTTGTTTGCATTCATTTACTGATATTTTCCTGTTCCTCTCATTGCTTTTTTTTTTTTTTTGCTGCCTTTGCCAGAAGGGGTAATAAATGTGCATTGACCAGATGTGAAATAGCTACTGAGGAAAAGGATTTGTGGGCACTTGCATTGTCTTAGCATGGTTCGTGTCCTCCAGAACGTAAACTTGAAGCTTAATTGCTTTTCTTTACTTCTGCTTCTTCCTTGCTTAGCATAATATCGATACAGCCTTTGACTTTTTCCTTTTATGTTTCTTCTGAACATAATGCAAGCATCCTCTGTTACTTGTATTACACTTAACTAGTGTGTACTTCTAAGTGTACTTCTCTTCCAGCTTGTGAAGCGATATCTGACTGAGGTAAAGATTTGACCTTAAAGTTCATGATCAATTTTAGTGTAAACATAACCTTTCAGACTCCAAGGCTTTTATTGTCGGAAAATATTCTTTACCCTTGTCTCTAAGAGGTTGAATTGAATGTAACTGGGGAAGAACATCTGGGGAAACATCAGGAAGAAGTACTCTAAAGAGGTTTTGTTTGAAGTATCTTTTTGATACATAAGCTTTGTGCCCTAAGTTGCAGCCCACTCTAGTTGTCTTCCTCCTTGAATGTCTTCCTCGTTAACAGGCTTGCGTATTTTGCATCTCTAGTCTTGTCTAACATGGATAGTCTTAAAACAGAGAACAAACTCATGCTAATTGATTCCTGGGTAGTAAAAAAACACTCTAGTTCCTATCACTAGAACCAGAATGGAAATTTTGATGTGCAATCACATATCCCTTAAATTATGCTCTCCTCTTTTATCTAAGCTTTGAATGAATCTCATCTCTTTTGTCTTTTTGTCTTTTGTTGAACAGCTTCAGAAGCGCTTCATCCTAAATCTGACTTCTTTCAATGCCCGGTTCATTGACAAAGACGGCATCCATGAAGTCGACAATATCCCCCTTCCAAAAGCGATGTCCTAACCCCTGAGGTCTTTCTTCAGCAGTCGTCTTTTTTTTTTGTTCACTTTTGGTTTTTTTCTATTCATTTGAAGCACACAAGTCATGTACTGCACTGGGAGATCAAATAAAGATTGACATTTATATAGCCAGTTTTATCTTTTTATTCCATTGATCCTTCCTGAGAGTGTCTAAGTAAATCGTTCCACAGTGAAGGTGAAATGTGATTTACTGTTAACGGGTGCACATTCAGGTTACTTCTGAGATTTTTACTTCCTCTTCCCCATGTTTTCTTATGTGTGGGAAAACTGATACTATATTTTCTAGATGAAAATGTGCTGTCATCCGTTCACATAATTAAAGCTCAACAAACACTGGGTAAGTGTTTCATGCTAAACATACAGCATCTACTTTATTTTTCCAAAGATGTTACCACTGTTTGCTTTATAAAACAATAATAATTGGGTTTTCAAAGACCTGATTTGCTTTTGTTATACTCTGTTTCAGTTTAATCCAAGTGAAAGGTGAAAGAACAGATTTTCAAGGAGAATGGATTTTGAAATGCTAGTGCCATTTTTAACTCACCTGGCCACGGTTCTGTTCCTGGGAAGGAATATTCTGCTAGCGCAGTAGGCTTGTAACTACGTTAAGTATTTTAAATACAAACTGATGTATCAATTGTGTGATTTTTCTAATTGATGTCCCTGTATATTTAGGACAACATGAAGTTCAATGACAAGTAAAACTGCAGCACTTTTCATAAATCTTTGAAATGCTCTCAGCTAGCTAGAGCTTTGTTTCCGTGAGGATGATCACTGGTCTGTCTAGGCTGCTGCTGCTGCCTCCGTATAAAAACTCCATTCACAGAACAGCCTCAGATAATTATCATGTGGCTGATACTTGCATTCTGCCCAGACGTGATTCTTGGGAGAATAATTTTCATTGAGACCGCTTCCCTACTTGAATTTGCATTGAACGAGTTAACCATTTACAATGCTTTCTTTGGGTGCTTATTTTATGTTTGAATAAGCTTGGGAACAGAATCTTGGGAAGAGAAGGAGGGATGTGTACAAGACTGTGTGCCGACTGTATTACGTGTGCGATGTAACACCGAAGTTCTCGGTTGGGAAAGGTAAGTGACAGACCTAACTGACTGTCTTTATTTGTCGAAGCTTTTTTGGTCTTCCCTCAGTAGTGTGTTTGAGAGTGTTAGTCTCTTCCCCAAAAAGTTGTGAGTATTAAAGACCCAAGTTTTCCCATCTTATTGAACGTGTGGGAACTGGATTAGAGACTGAGACTTGCTTAATGTCACAGAAGAAATTTGCAGCTCCGGTGCCTCTTAACACTGCTCTTACTTAAATCTATTTTTTCAACTGAAGTCCCATCAGGCTTTGTAGTTTAATATTTTCCAGAATGAGCTTAGTTATCAGCTGGTTTTGCTGTAATCACGGCTGCAGTGGCTTTTATTTAAGGCCAATGGCATATAACTCTCTGAAACATTTTGCTAAGATTTACTTTTTCTTTTAAAAACCTTTTCAAACTTTTTTACACTGTAAGAAAGGAAGCTCCAGACAGGTTATTTTCTCTTGGCAGGTCACATTTAATGTGAGTAGAGCGTGAGTGTTGTAGTTCTGCGACTGAAATCGCACCCCTTCATGTTGCATTAATGTATTTGTTTAGCTTAATATGCAGCATCTCTAATTTACTTTACCACTGATGTTGAATGTTTTTGCAGGTTTCTTGTCTCTCTTTTCAAAGTCGTCATTGCAGAGTGGCTGAGCTGATGTGATATTTTTGCCACTGCATATCAAAGTAGTAATGGCTCCTTGTTGTAGGAATTCGTTATTTCAGATCCCAAAACTGGGGTGTGGTGCTATTGGATCATGTGAGTCTGGCAGAGAATGTGCCTGGAGTTTTTATTGGCGCCTATTTGCATGCAGGTGATTAATAAACATAAAACAATTATTCCCTTGCAAACACCCTGGTTGGATTCGGGTTGGAGTGGAACATATGTTTTGCCCGAGGGCAGGGACGGGGTCTGAATCCCCCATTGAGTGAGAGATACACGGGGTTGCATCAGGAGCCAACAGAGCAGCAACCTCTAGGAATGAATAAACACAGACCTTTAGTGCAAAGCAGAAGAACAAAAGAATTGGCCTACGATGAGATTGGGCTCTGGTCTCTAATGAAGTAGATTCTTTTGAGGACTTTCCAAGAATTTACACTTTTTAAGGAAAGGTGTAATACTTTTGCTGTGTAACTTTGGCTTGTTTTAAAAGGTCTACAGTGCTGATCTGTAAATTTGGAAACATTCAAATTTTAATTTTTGACGGTAATATATGGAATCAGTTTAAAAAAAAATCTGTATTTAAAGTTTCCCATTTGCATTACTTAAGGAGGAAAAAAAACTTCTGACTTGCTTCAAGTTTAGCCCTTAAGCTTTTGAAAACCATATTTTGCCTAGAATCCAGGACTCCCTTTTGGAAAGAATTCACCTTTCCATTTGAAAAGCATCTGTATTTATCATGACAGGCCTCGCTGTCATAAGCAATCTCTGAAAGAATTGAGCACTGCAAGAAAGTACTGCTTTCTGCTAATAAGTTTTGGGGTTTTTTTTGTTCTTCGTATCATAAAAAAATGAATGTTGTAAACCAAGGCAGTGTGTTCCTAGGGCGCTGCAGCCACAGTGAGCAGTTCGGCTTTGCTTTGCCTGATAATTCTGACCATATGTTTTACCACCAAAGCCTCAGGGCCTAAAGAGTTAACAAGGCACTTTTTCTGGTGCTAGGTTTCCTGTTTGAAGACGGTCTCTTCCTGAGCCCTGTGCCTGTAACAGATCACTGCACCAGCTCATCTCTTCGAGCGCTTGGCGTGCGCCCGAAGATTGGTTTACACGGGAGCAGAGCCTCTGCCTGCGGCCACGTTGCGTGGGGAGCGCTGTGCTGAAAGTATGCAAGTGTAGGCGCAGTGCTTGTAGGTCTTGGTGTTTAATTACACCTTTTCACGGAAGAAAATCCGCATCTGTAGACCTTCATGCGTACCAGAAACATTGGCACAGGGGGATCGTCAGTGCTGGGGCAGCTGGCTGGCCTGAGTGTACTTACCACAAGTTCGCAACGTCACCAGGACAGTTCTGCTGCCTTAAAAGTGACTACAGGGCTTGGAGTCATCTGGAGTGATGAAGATTCTCCCTGCGTGCGATGGCGAGCGACAGCCAAGCACAGACATGCAATTAAAAATTGAAATGGATGAAAGGTAGAAACTACTCCCCACCCCCCCACCCCCACCCTGCTGGTGGGGAGAGTGCCCCAAGCTGCTTCACTGACGCCTTTCCCCAAGATTTCTCCAGTCCGTGGAATCCACGAAGCCAGGAGGGGCTGCAGCCCCGGGCAGTGCCGTGGGCAGGGGCGGCTTTTGCTGCCTGAAGCTGAGGGCCCTCAGCAGGTGCGGTTGGAGAAGTCAGTGAGCCAATGCAGAGAGAGCACAGCGACAGAATAACCAAAGATACAGAAATAAAGCATGTTTGGAGCAACCTTATGCGGTTTTCCTGGCAGTCTTTGAGTTCAGGGTGAAATGATGAAACAGTCAGTGGCAGAAATGGCGACAAACTGGAGCTGTCGCTTTTCAGAGTAAAGATGTAGGAGCAGAGGGGAAGGGTCAGGCTAAGCTCTCCCACGGAGGCGTTTTCCTCTGCTCGTGTCTCTGGTTTTGACAGTAGGTTCCTACGAGAAGTATTAGCCGATGCCGGGGCTGACATCATGGATTACGTTCATAGTGCTTAAGATTTGGTTGATTCCATTTTCCAGTCTGAAGCAGGGACAGAATATTCCTTTTGCATAACATAGCCTGGGGTCTAAGGGAGGGAAACCCTCTAACCGCGCTACCTGTGAAGCACTGTGCTCACTGTGTCTGTAAAGAAAAATAAATTTATCCTACTCATAAGGAGCTCATCCTTCAAGCCATTTTTAATTCCTTTTCTTTAAAGGTTTAACCTTATACAGAGTTCCCATGTGCTGTTATCAGTCTGCCATCAACGGTAATTAAGGGCAGGAAATTTTCATTCGAGCGCTGATCAAACTAAACAGACAAGTTGTTTTAACAGATTTTAAAAAGCAAAATGGAAATGGTGGAATTAAAGCATGCAGCTTCTCTTTTTTCTGTGTTCTTGACTGTGTTGGTCTGAGCCTCTGTGCACTCCTGACTTGCTGAGGACTATGTTAAAAATAAGTTAGTTGTCTTGAAAATGTAAAGTGACAGTTTAAGCGTTTTGTTTCTGTGCTAATGTGCAATTAGGTAGTTATCCAATAAGCTTATTCATGTAGTCTAACTCAAGACAGCTGTGGAAGGAATAGAGAAGACCCTTTGCTGTTGCAGAATGGTGAGAGGGGAAAGGATGTTTTGAAGGATGCGTTTCGGAACTGCCAGTATGTTCTTCTTCCCCCTGTAATATAGTAAAGCATTAAAGGTCAGCAAGATTTGTGAAAAATTAAATTCTGCTATAGAGAGGCGAAACTAAAATGTGGATAGATCTGAATGGCAGCAAATGCAGTATAAATTTTGGTCTATAAATTAACTCTAAGGCAACTGCACAAACTGGTGCCGACCTAATAACCCACTTGTCTGAGATGGTGACTTGGCGAAGTGTATTTTGATTTGGGCAAAGTACCTTTTGCTTAGTAGTGGCTTCCTCGATGTCATCAAATATTTCTAGTGTTTATGCACAAACATAAAAATAGTGCATCTCCTTGAATTTAAGATGGCAGAGCAGTCTCCATCATATTTTGTGTCAATATTTTTAGGATTGTTGACTGTCCTGCGATAGTACCACCACAATGGCTGTGGGCTTAAGTGCTGCTTGATCTCCTCATGCTAAACGTTGCAGTTGAAATGCAAGAGATGCCATCGCCCTGCGACCGCGGCTTTGGGTCTGTGGGGAAACCCTGTGCATCTCACGAGCCTCTTGCGTTCAGCAGAGGGCAGTGATCTTGCGTGCACACCGCTGCCGCCTTACAAACTCGTTTGGCCTCTTCATCTCTGTGCAGATGGTCTGATGGTCACAAACTCGGTCTGATGGAGAGCACATTAGTGCCTCGTCCAGCAGCGACAGGTAGGACGTACGAGATTGTTTCTTCCCTTGGCAGAGGCACACTTTATTTGTCACAAGTGTCAGACAGTTGTCCCGTGAAACAGGTAATCATCCCTGTTTTCACAAGTGAAGGCAAAGATAGCTAGTGACTTGCCAAAGCGATCAAAGCATAGCTGGAATCCATCCTCTACTAGTTAGTCCAAGCATTAATGGGCAGAGGAGGTAAAGCTAAAGTACATTTTTTTAATTTTTTTAAGATAATACCATTCTCCCTTGCAAAATTGTTCTTGACATTTACTACTATGTCCTTGAGGTGAGGATGCTCACAGTATTTTATCAGCAACAGAGCAGGAAAAGCTACAGCACCCTGTGATGGTATTTTCGAAGATCTTTCTGTGACCCCACAGCACAAAAAAATTTGCTTAAGAAAAAAAAAAAAATCAGGAAAAGTCTGAAATGGCTGTTTTGGAATGTGGAACACTGTAACACACTCGTTTGCTTATACCCAACAAACATGTAGTGTGCTGAGGCCATGGCTGAAAGATGTCATTATGGTCCCGGGTTGAGCAGAAAATGCACTTGTCTGTATGATACGATGTCTACAGTTGGAGTATGTGGGAATCGAAACTTTAAAGTACATAACCGGAGTCTGACATCTGGGAATTGGTAAGACATTTCCTAAGCTGCCGGATCATTTTGTGGTTTTCTTTTTTGGAACAGCAGTTTTTTGAGTCTCTGAAACTTCTTTTACTGGGCAAGGCCAAGTACAGGATAGAAAAGGATCTCCAGGGTTTACTTACTTCTTATTTTCTCTCATTTAAATTGATAACGCTCAAGCCTGTTTCTCTTTTCATTTTTTGTAATCATCCTTAAAATCCCGTAGCTCTGAGTGGGCACCTTCAAGAGGAAAACAATTAAAACTGGGTTCTAATTTCATTTCTCTTACAGTATTCACTCGATGCACATGCGAAACCTGTCCAAGTCGTCACACTCGGGGCTTCAGTCCGGTACATCTGATATTCCTGGGGCTGTGTTTTAGTGTTTACCTTAGTGTTTATTGCCCGTGCTTTGATGAAACGTCAGGAAGGCCGGTTGTGCGAACACTGCCAGAGGTCAGCTTGCCTTCATCTCAGATGTTTACGTACGGTGGTTAAAGATTTGAGGTTAACCTCTGCTGATGTTTTTAGGAGCTGTAAAGCCATACGGTTTTGGTTTTGGTTTCCGCGTTGGCTCCGAAATTTGTGGAGAACTAAACCAAAAGGTTCTTTATGTTCAAAAGCTGTGAAAAAGCTTATTAACACATGGCATTAATAGAAAAGAAAAAAAAAAATCTTTGCCCCAAACTGAACAGAGCTATTCTTCCTCTGAACATTTTTCTGGTTGAATTACACCTTAGCTCAGCAGATTCAAAGGCGCTATGAATTTATTTTTTTTTTAAGAATACTTTAAAACAGGAAAGTTCCTTTATTTTTATCTGTTCATCACAGTCTTTGGACTTCACCAGATAGACCCGTAGTGTAGATTCTCTAATCTGTCCATCTTTCTTCCAAATGCTGTGGAGGATGCTCCATAGGGCGGACGGGATTCCTGCCTCTTTCCCCTTCCTCGTTTTCTTGGCGACAGCTGAACGCTTCTCAATTTGCCTGAAACCCGCTTTTTTCCCCGGGTGCACGCGTGGCCGCGCCACGGCAGGTGGCGATGCGCTCCCCGTCCCGCGCAGGGCTGTGGACGCGCTCTCTCCTGTCTTGGCTCCAGAGACGCGTGCCAAACCCTGTCTTCCTCCGAGAGATCCTGAACGGGGCAGAGTCAGAGTTATCTGCGCTAGAAGACCACTCTGATTTAGCATGGTAATTACTGGCTTCTCCTGGAGGCTCCCAAATTAGCAGGAAACTCTAAAAGGTATAATGTGCTCCTGACACATGACAGGGCTGGGGGAGAGGAAATGAAATGGAAATGGGTCAGGAGTGGGAGGCCCGGGCTGAAGCAATTCCCTGTGGTGCCAGGGTCCATTTAAGAGTCAAAGCAGCAGCACATTACAAAGAGGGTGTAGAAAGGCTGTTTTCATTGTCCGCACTGAGCAAACTGGCCTTTCCACTCGTCTCCTCCTCAGCAGCACCTGCAGCACCATTTGACGTATCGCCTTCCTCCTCTGAACGCGTCTCTGCCTTCGTTTTTGCAATGAGCCAACAGGCAGCAAAGGAGAACAGGGGTTCTTAAAGGAGATAATTTCTTATCATTGGAAATAAAATAAGAAACTTATAGTCTATATCTTTGTCTGAAGCAGCATGTTGAAAATAATTTGGGGGTTTTGCACTTACGGTGCCAGGCTTGAATTATCTGGGCTTGGATCCCAACTTTTCCTCAAAATCCGTATGTCTCCCTCTGCAAACCGCTTTCACTCTCTGTGCGGCATCTGTTTTCCGTAAGATGTAGGTAACTATTTGCTTTGTAATCTTGTCTGCTGAAATAGGAACGTTGGGGTAAGATGCCTTTGCAAAGGGCCCAGTACAAAGCTTTGGTGTCTGAGCGCACAAAGCGGTACGACTAGAAGGCGAAGGTAACCTGCCCGAGACAGATACGCCGATTGCGTTGCGTTGGATGAAATGCTTTCATGGGAAATGCTCCTTTTTTGAAAATATTTGCCGCACGTTGAGAAATAAACCTGTTGGAAAAGAAACGCCCCTGGATGACACAATCTACGTAGGAAACACAGGTAAGTCCTCTGTTTAGCAATTCCACATAGTTGTCAGAAACAATAAGGTCTCCAAGGTGTGATGAAGCTCTCATGACCTCCAGAATAAAAGCGGGCAGTATTTCAGCCACCGATGTTCTGAAGCTCGAGTGGAAACCTCCGTGGATCCACTTTGATCAGGTCTGTAACACCGTGTAAGTTTGACTGTGGAAGACCTGGAGCGGCCTATGGAAAGAACGTGATTTACTACTTAAAGTGTGCACTTGAGAATAAATACATCCCAGATGCCATCGCAGAATTAGCTGAAACTTATCCGTTCTGTGAGAAAATAAATGGAAATTTAGAGGACATGAAATTTTGGGTGTGGACAGAGGAGGATGGTGGACTGATTATCATGTTTTGCTGAGTGCAGGTCATTCAGTCACAGCAAGAAAACGCTGCCTCTTGGGGATTATTTAGCCAGTTTAAGGCTCTGTACAGTGGAAGAACTCGAGGGGAACCTGAGGCGCTTCTGCACAGACAGAGCCGTCGTCAGGTGAGAAGTCTGCAGCATCCAGACCCATCCTGCCCTGCTGCAGAACTTCTTGACTTGGAGCAATGGCTCGGTCTCTGAACTCATTTCACACCCCAAAAAAGCCGGGTTGTCTCCATTTAACAAATCTTCTTTGTCTATAACCTTTGCTACTAAAATGAAACTATCCTTATGGGAAATACTTCTGAATTTCAGCGTATAATTTCAGCCTTTTCTCGCCTAAAAAGTGTCAAATGAGAAGCAGCTGAAGGTGTCAGGATAAAAACGTACAAAGGAGCCGTCCAGAATAACCCTGGCATCATTTTGGCTGGCTGCCTGCCTCGGAGGTTACTGGGATGCTTCAGCACTGCGATTACGGGGTCAAAGCTTGGGTGTATGTTCAATGTCCGGAACTATTATTGCTATTTATGGTATCCTGTTGCAAATGCAGCGATGCTCAGGTGGCCGCAGTGGGAATTCTTTGCAATATGAAGGAGGTCAGGCAGGAAGACCAAAATGATACCTTCTGGCTCAGCCTGTTCAGATTCGGTGTAATGACTGCGTTCACGCTGTCGCTCCCAAAGTCTGTCGGGGAAGTCGGGCTACAGCCCCGTGCCCGCGTGAGGCTGTGCCCTCTGTCTGAGCTGCTAAATCCATACCCTCTGAAACAAGCCGGTTGCCACCCTTGCAAGTAACATTTGTTTTACTGCCTGATTTGAAAATGTTTTTGGTTTTGGTTTTTGCATTCAGTTGCACTAACAGGAAAAACTTCCTTTGCTCACCAATGGTGTGGCTCCTCAGAGTCTCTATGTAAAGTTTGGAATTTAATGAACTCTCTCATATATGAAAGAATGCATTAACTACAGGTCAGCAAAGTCTGTTTATTGCGTTGTTTTAGTAGGGAGAGCTGTTATTACCCTGTTGCTTTAAGGTAGCCTGCTTAAAGGTAATTATTTAGTCTATCCAAAGCCACGCAGAATGCCAACGCCACCTCTGCTGCTTTGCCTTAAAGATACAGTAGAGAGTCACCGTCAGTGTTAACCCCGGGTTACCCTTGGCGTAGGCGGCTGTTAGGGGATGAAGGGGGTTTGTTAATGTCCTTTTTTCTTTCTCACTTGTCAAGGATTGTCGTGTGCTTTCCCTGGACTTGTCATTCATTCAAAATTAATTCAAAAAAGATTTTATTTTTTTTTTTCCAATTCCCCTTTAGGATTGAAATTCCAGAGTGTTCTATAACAGGCGTAGAAACCATGAGTCTGAATCTATTTTTACTCTTTGACACAATCCCGCGTATTTTCCCACGATAATATTTGTAATCATTGTGGGAATTTATACCAGGGTTGAGCCGTGAATTGTGTAAAATGCCTTTTTCTTTCTCCTTAGGATGGAAAAGCAAAGAACGCGTCAGGGGATGGCGTTGTTTGACAGAGGGCCGGGAGGGGAACTCCAGCGCTAACTCATTGGAGGCGGTGATTGGCCTGGTACAGCCTCCGAAAGCCGTGCCCTTCGCGGGCGCCTCTGCGGGCCTGCAGAAATGAAGGTGCCCAAAATTTTGGGAAGTCTCAATGCTTTTAGAAAGTTGATCCTACATGACACGTCCATTGTCGGTCTTGAGCATCTGTGGCCTCCGGGTCTTTCAGGCACCAGACTGTTCCTCATAAAACATTCACAGGCTCGCGGTCACCCAAGGAGGAAGATGAGGAGGGAGGTACTTTTCCACCCGACGGACGTGGCATGTAATTACTGTAGGCATATCCTGATTCTTCGTATTGCTCATCGCTGCTACGTCTAAGAATCCCTTGATATTCAAAGAGTGCCCTAACCAACGCAGGTTTTCATAATATGATTACAGTATGAAATGATATTTCACATCTCTATATTACAGTGTGCACACGTAGACCGTCGTCATCTGTCCGAGTGTAGTTTGCTCTTCTCTGATACCGCGCACCAGAGGATGTCTACAAATCGAGGTATTTCAGGATAGTTACCCTAAATAACTCCATGTAGGGTCCATGTAGGGAAACCTGTACTGTAGCACAAAAGCATCTTATTCTCCTTTATCATAATCTATTTTAAACATGGATTACGCTGATGCAGAACAGGGCACTCCTATTTTGGAACAACTTTAAATAGGAATAGTTTTTGTGCTTTCGGCTCACACCCTGCATTATCCAAAATAGCTTTGAAGTGTAAACAAGCCTCTAATGTGTCTGTAGTATTTCCATTCCGCTCCCTGACTCCTCCTTCTTCCCTGGCTCTTCCTTTGGGAAGGTCCAGAGCAAAACCAGACCTGCACAGCCCGTCATTTAGGTCTTTGCTTTCACAAACTTCATACCAAGGGACGTTTCCAATCCAATTCCTAATTTAAATGCATCCCTGAGATTTTGAAGGGAGTATTTAGATGCAAGTTTCTGACTCTGGGCCATCCCCACAAATGATATTTGTGCATAAAATATTTTCTTTCGTTCTTTTCTAAAAGGGAGCTCCCTCTGGAAGCCTGTGCTGCTTTTCGGGACTGTTTCATTATTTCTCTATTATCATCAGCCTATTCTGCAGCCTCCAGGGAAAACCGATGGGTACAACCCTGAGAAAGGTTCAATATAACGAGTGCTGTAATGACCCAGACCCACATCCCTCTGCCCAGTCTCGAGCTGTGACGAGCAACGGGTGTGTGGGGAAGACTGCAAACGTGCCGTCCGAAATCACCCCTCTCCCACTGCCATTTACACATCTGCTTCCATGACACGCCACGGCTTTTCACTTGTCTGCTCTCCATTCATTTAAACTCGCTTCCTGACTCTTTCGTTCGGCGTCCTGCCTCTACTTTTAGCGTCATCGGTCCCTGTTTGTATTCTTTTATACCGTTGTTTTCCACGCCTCTGTCATATACTGCTCGTGTCCTTATGAGCGGTGCAGCTCGAACCCCTTCATCCCTCCGCGCACAGAAGTCCGTTCCCACCTGCGGTCTCCCTGGCGGCTTCTCTCCACGGCGTTGCCCGTTCGAGGTAGAGCAATACCCTGCAAGCACATGTGTGTCATGCGGTATAATCTGCCTTCTGGTTTGTTAATCCTTTTCTAAGAGTTCTCATCATCTTGTTTGTGTTTCCAACCTCCTGTGAGTACGAGGTGGCTGTTTTCCGAGTCCTATCCCTCACGCCACAAACACAGCAGCTAATTTAGAGCGCTTCGCTGCATATAGATTAGGAGGGTTATCTTATCTGCTAATTTATCGCTCGTTGTCTTGATACCATGAAGTCCTTCTGCAGCTCTTCACAGACAGGTTTAGATGTGGCTGTCCTGAGTAGTTCCGAGCCACCCGCAAACACATCGTCGCGCTGTTCCGCGCCGGCATTAGCGGAGGCGCCGGCCGGGCTGCGACACCTCACGAGGTCGGGGCACCGACGCCAGCGCCCCTCCTCCCGTGAGCGCCCGGTCTGGGACGGCGCAGAGCAGTCGGACGTCAGCCGTGGAACTGGAGGATGTTGTTTCTTAAATCTATATAATATTTCAAGATACAACCGCAGAGGCGGAAGGATCTTTGCTCACAAAGACGATGGAGGTGCTTTCTTCAAATAAAAAGAGGTTTATTAAGATAATGAGAATGACATCGTGGTGTGGGTGTTGTACATCTATTGCAGCATTAAGAGAAACAACAGCAAGTACAAAATCCTGCAGAACTTCTATAGTCATTATCATCACAGCCTATCTTGTCCATGCTACAGTTTTGTGTATCCAAAACTTCATTCCCATTTCTAATGGCAGAAAATCCAAAGACTTTCATCTTCAAAAAAAAAACCAAAACCAAAACAAACGAACAAAAGGCAAAACAAAACAAAACCAAAACAAAACAAAAAACTCAATTTGATATAAATAACTTGCACTGGACATTTTAAAACTTTCAGATTTTAATTACACATAAATAAATATATACAGATTTAGAACAGTTCAGTTTGGCCTGGTTCAAGTTCTGCTCCTTGTGCTTTATTAATCAATATTAATTTTAGAAACTTGTGTGCTGTTATCTGTAGTTTGTGGAGTTTTAATTAGTCCTGGGTTTAACTTAACCTGCTTTAACCCCAGCTGTGAGCGTGGCAGTGGGGACGGCTCCTCGGTGGGTTCCTGCCCGGGAACCGTGGGCTGTGCGGTCGGTTCCTCCCCGGGGTACGGCTCCGGGCTCCTCAGCCCCGCCGAAAACCCTCCCCCAGGCTCAGTCTGAAAACTGTAAACGAAGTCTGAAACCGCTTTAAACCCAAAGCAGTTCTGCTGGCAATTTTCTCTTGGCCTGGCGTTAGGACTGGGCTGCAGGTGGGGAAACGGGAAGGTTTCCCGGGTGTTTGCCTGTCAAAACCAGCTGATAAATCCAGGCGGAGGCAGCGATCCAACGCCCTGCCCTCTGCTGCGCGTGCCTCCGGTTCCTGCCTTGAGGAGGCTTTTGTTCTTTCTTCTCAGTTTTTCCGTTGGAACGAATTCCTGGAGCATGTCAGGATTTCACTCTGGGTTTTTAAAAAAACAAAATAAAATTGCACATGACTTGGCTTCCTGCATCCACGATTTAAAAAAAAAAAAAGAAAATAAAAGTAAAACCCAAAAGCCATTAACCTGGCTTATCTTCTCAATTTCACCACGTCCATTAGAGTTGTTTTCTTCTTAAATTCTTTAAGTCTTCTTTTTTGTCTTTTCTCTGTTCGCTTCACGAGTTTCATCCCAAATTCAAACGTAGCAGTTCCAAAAACAGTGCACTGGATCATCTTTCTGCCCCGGTGCCATCTATCGTGGCCGGGGCAAGCTCCCCCCGGGGAGAAGGAGGGAGACGGCACGGTTATTTCCGATGCTTCACTTCTTTTTCTGACGCTTTGGAGTCTCCGGCCGTGTGCCCGTTCCCTGTGCTGTTCATGAACATTTTATCCAGCCCCTTGAGGGACTCCACCAGGTAGTTCTGGAAGGCTGTGAGCGCCGCGCAGATGGCCGGGCCCCCGAAGCCGTGGGTTATCAAGCTGAAATGAGTCAAACAGCTCTGGACGCCGGGCTCTAGGATGAGTGAGGGGCGGCTGTTCCCCAGCGGCGAGCGATCCTGGGCTATCAAGTCTGCAAACTCTTTGCAAATTTGCCTGAAAGAGAGAGGTTTGCGTTACCGCGAGCGCTGGTGCAAAGCCGCAGGGCCATAGGTGTGTTGGGGGGCCCTTTTCCCCCTCCCTGCCCAAGCAGCTCTCTCCCCTCCGGGAGCTCTCGGCTCCAGCCCCGGGAAAGCCCACGAGTGCGGAGTTGGAGCCGGTGCGGCTGCTGCTGCTTCGAAGGGGCACGTGTGGCCGAGCCGAAATGCTCCCTGGGGTTGGGGTACCCTCTCCCACCGCGGGGCAAGCCCGTCCGTCCGCGCTGACCATTGCCCTTGCTGCACACCTTTCAGATCCGCCTGCAGTGCGCGAGGCCATCTCTCCCCCGCAGAAGAGGATGCTTTCGGGGCTGCAGGTACCTAACGCAGCGGCGGCTGGTTGCCATCTGTACTCACTTGGTAGCCAGCAGCATGTTTTTCCTGGTGTGGAGCTCCGTGGGGTCGGAGTGCTGTCGGCACAGGTACTCTGCCGCCGCCTTGGCTGGGAACTCTGTCTCACACACGTACCCAAAATCCCGAGCCAGGTGAACGGCTTCGCCTACGAGCAGGACAGATTAACAAACTGTCAACACCCACATGAATCATAGAATCACAGAATGGTTTGGGTTGGAAGGGACCTTGAAGACCATCCAGTGCCACCCCCCTGCCCTGGGCAGGGCCACCTCCCCCCAGCCCAGGGTGCTCCCAGCCCCGTCCAACCCGGCCTTGAACCCCTCCAGGGATGGGGCAGCCACAGCTCCTCGGGGCACCCTGCGCCAGGGGCTCACCGCCCCCACAGGAGAGAATTTCTTCCTCATATCTCCCCTCTTTCAGTGTAACACCGCTCCCCCTGGTCCCACGGCTCCCCTCCCTGATCCAGAGTCCCTCCCCCGCTCTCCTGGAGCCCCTTTAGGCACTGGAAGGGGCTCTGAGGTCTCCCTGGAGCCTCCTCTTCTCCAGGCTGACCCCCCCCACCTCTCCCAGCCTGTCCTCCCAGCAGAGGGGCTCCAGCCCTCCCAGCATCTCCGGGGCCTCCTCTGGCCCCGCTCCAGCAGGTGAAAGAGGAGCGCCTTCTGTAGCAGCTTCAGCATCTCCCTGAGGTGCCTTATTTCTGCTGGGACTGGAGCACTGCACTTTCTCAGTCGCCACCCAGGAGCTCTCTCCACCTCTGGCTCTTGGTGCAGAGACACCACTGTGAGTTTCTTGTGCTCATCTGTAAGACGATTAGTCCATGTGGGTCCAAATGAACCATTGTCAACTCTAAAGAGAAGCTGGTTCCCTCCTTTGCTGGCTTTTAAAAACCCATCAAGATGGTGCTGGAGTCAGAGTGGGACGAGGCGCCACTCTCCGGGCTGCTCCTCCAAGAACAGCAGAGGCGTTTCTCACTTGGGAGCTCCCCTTGCTGCATCTTTCTCTCCCCGCTTCCAAAGTTTCCCGCTTGATGTCTCCAAATTGAGCAGAGGTTTAAACAGGGGCTGGAGGGTGAAAGAGCGACCTTAACCCCGCGACCGCAGGGCAAAAGGGGGATGTGAGAAACGGGCAGAAGGAAGGGGGTTGCATCCTCCCGCGGTGAGCAGGGGCCCTCGGGCTGGATGTGCAGGCAGCGTATCCATCACCCCGTGGAAATGCCCACCCATTGGTGGAATTGATCCATCTCCAGGCGTCCCCGCGGAAATAATCAGAGCTGATGGCAATTGATCATGCCCAACACCCGAAATCCCGGCCGGGCGGGCAGAGCTAATGTGACTTGCCCCCCTGCTGCTCATACGTATTAGCCCATCCATCCTAATAGCGTTAACCTAGATCCCACCACAGCCTCCCCAGCTCCCGCAGCTCAGGCTGGGAAGGCACATTATGGGGAAAGTGCCCGTGCTTCCCCTGTAACGACAGTTCTTTCCGCTTTATCTCCTCCTCCAAAGAAGGAGCACAAAAGGTAAACCTAGAGCATGGGAATTGCAGTTGTCTGCACGTTAAAAAACAAGCAAGAAAGTAATAGCTGCTGAAAAACAGTTATTGTGGCAACAAAAAAGGGCTGTGCGACCTCACGGCGAGAGCCCGGGCTGGAGCCGGGATTTCTGTCCTCCACGAGCGTGCGCGAGCGGCCTCGCAGCCGAGTGCTTTAAGGGCGATTTGGATGCTGCCTCGGAGAGGCTCCGGCAGAGGGGAGAAGGTGTCCGGCTGTTGCGAGCGGTGTCGGAGCCGGGGGGAGGAGAGGCCGGAGCAGAGCGTGGGACAGGAGGCCGCGGCAGGCGGAGGGGCCACAGGAGCCCGTCTGGACGCTCAGCTCCTTCTGAGAGCTCAGGGGTGTTCCTGAAGTTGAAGGAAAGCCCTGCTGCCCCCCGGGGTCCATGCTGGAGCTACTCCCCCGGAGCGGGCGAGTGCTCGCTGCTCGTGGCCAGGGCGCCCAAAGGAAGCTGCGTTTCTACCTGCAGCCCTCGCAGTGCTCCTCGGGTCCCCCCGCACCCATCCTCCCCCACCCCTATGGACGGCTGTGGGTCAGTGTAAGAAAAAGTCTATCATTAGCACTCAAAAACCACTCAGTTGGGTTTTTTTTTTTGACGTGGACAGACATTGCGAAGGCAGAGGGGAGAAAACAAATTAAGCCAAGACAGCAAATGTCCGAGAAAGAGGGTGCCCGGGGCATAGGGGCCCGAGATGGTTTCTGGGTGCTGAGTAACGACAATGCAAAAGCATCTTCCTCTGGGTGAAACCTCTCCCGGTACCATAACACTTACGTGCAGGAGGAAATGATATCCATCAAGCACCCACGGCACCACTCTTTTATTTACTATGAGCCGGTAAGCAGGAACCAAAACATCAGCAGCCACCTGAAATCAAAATGTACTTTTCTTCCTTCCTTTCTTTCTTTCTTCCATTCTTTTCTTTCTTTTCTTTTAATGGAAATCAGCCTTTCATTCAGCACGAACCAACTGCCCTCAGTAACAACCTCCGCCTAATGAAGCGGGTCATTTAATTTGCTGGCAACAATGGAGATGATTTTCTATTCAGAAACTGCAGGCAGCTGCCTCCAACACGCCGGGCGCTAACACAATGGATTCCAAAGCTGGAAGGGAGTCGGAGCTGTCATTGCGTTTGTTTGCGTCCCGTGCCCTTTTCTCCCAAGATGCAGCGGCGACATCATCATTTCCATCGCGCAAAAAGTAGGAGGGGAGCAAACAAACCAGCGGCTTTCCGCAGGGGCAGCTCACACGCGGGGCGGTCGCACGCCGCCTGCCGAGGCTGCGCTGCCCGCGGCACGTTGCCCGTACTCCGCCCTTACCGCCACGCTCCGAGGGATGCTACCGCACACTGCGCCTCCACCTGCAGCACCTCAGAGCTGTGCGGCGTCTCCTCCATGTCTCGCTTCTCCCCTGCCGTCCCAGCGGAGGAGGGCAGATATGGGCATCTCCTTCTTACCGGAGACAAGACACGGACCGGCCCGTGGTGCTGGAGCCTCCGTGGAAGAGGTCGGCAGCACCCGGGTCGTGTCCTAAGTGGACGCACAGTGCTACAGAGCAGCTGCTAAATTCTTGGCAGCGTTATTCAAGCTTTTGTGTGTGTGTGTGTGTGTTTGGCTTCTGTGCACCTGACTGAGCGTTATTAGAACGGGTTCACAGCGCGAACGGTACATTTAGATACAGCCGAAAGGAAACTGGCAGCCCCGCTCAGCTGTGGATGCCGCTGCCCCGCGGGCTGTGACTGGCCCGACAGAAACGCCTGAGTTTCGGAAGACAGAGGTGCTCGGATCAGCATGGAGACCTACGTGGGGATATTCCCAGTCCCAGTCGGTGGTGACCGCTGCGTACTTTGTTCTAAGTGTTCTCGTTTGTGGAAAGCTGCAAATGAAGGGT
This sequence comes from Vanellus vanellus, assembly GCF_965231255.1. Taxonomy (NCBI): domain Eukaryota; kingdom Metazoa; phylum Chordata; class Aves; order Charadriiformes; family Charadriidae; genus Vanellus; species Vanellus vanellus. The sequence goes on along the minus strand of NC_138927.1, from coordinate 7,278,848 downwards.
AGTTGAAGTTTCGGCTCTCCCACCCTCTGCGGGAGCGGAGAGGGACTCTTACCTTCCACCAGGGACGTCAGCAGGGTGACGTTGGCAGCTTTGCGCCTTCCTGCAGGTAGATTTAGGCCGATTTTCTCTAACCTTTCCCTTAAACACCGACCCCCGTTTTTTGATTTTGCTCTGAGGAGAGGAAACAAGGAGGGGGAAAAAATCATAATGTAATTAATGTTAAAATAACTATAACCAACCCAAGTTTAAGCTTTTAGGTCTGAAGGGATAGAAGAAAAAGCAACAAAAATGCTGTTCCCCAACGCCCACGCACCAGAACTTCTCGTCTCCATTAATCTGCGGGGTAAGAGCCGGTGCGGAACACACAGCTTGCTTTGGCGTTTCCCCCTGTACCCCAGCGCGCAGCCCAGCCCTGCCTCCCCGCGCTGTCCCAGGGCCCTCCGGAGCAGCCCACCTGCGGAGGACTCCTCCGAGGAGAGAGGCGTTGAGACACTCGGGGGGCGAGAGCCTTCTCTGCACCTCCCCGACGGTCACCTTGTACTTGGAGGTGGAGCTGAGAAGAGAGAGGCGGCCAGGCACGGAGCAGAAGACCTCGTTGGGATTCGTCACCCCTCCGATCAGGCCGTCTTTGTTCATTGACAGGGTGGAAATGGTGGTGCCGTTGGCCTTGGAGGGGATGGGCACTGGGAGACAAGGAAGGGAGAGAGAAGAGGAGACTGTGGCTGAGAGAGCCCAGGGCCGGGGACGCTGAGCGGTGACTGCTGGCAGCTCTCTGGTCCCCAGCGCCCGCGCACTGCCCTCCGCAGGCGTCAGCGCGGCTGGCTGGGATATCGCAGGTAGTTTCACATTTTCCTCAATAAAAGAAGAGAGGTGAGGTGATGAAACTACACTAAAGAAAGAAAGAAAAAAAAAAAAAAAGGAAGAAGCCTGGGCTCCGCTCTCGCCCGCTCTCCCACGCCTGCCCGCTCCGCTGTAATTAAACCCAAGGTTCTGGGCTGCTCTCCCGGAAGGTTAAGGACCGGCCACAGCATCGCTGCCTGGACCTGTGGCCAGCCTCGCCTGGGGGTGGGCTGGCCCGGCGGAGCGCTGGCTGCCGGCCCTCTCCCGGCTTCGGGACGGGACCGCGGCTGCAGCGCGGCTCTGCCCGGGCACGGGGCTGCGTCCCACCGCGCGGGAGCGACGGGGTGGGCCACCACCTCCACACCCGGCGTAAACCCCGGGCAATGCCGGGCTGGCCCAGAGCTGTGTTTGCCGGTACGGGCCCACAGGAACCCGGGGAAAGGGTTTCTTTGACTTTGGGATTAGCCCCACGACAAGCTGCAGCCCTGAACTTTCATCGTCCCCGGCTTAAAGGAAGCTTGAGAAGATCAAACCCAATTAATCCAGCACAGACTTCCTTTGACTTAATGGGAAAAAGTCAGTTAACACAAGAGGTTAGGCAGGCAGTGGTGAGCGCAGCATCGCACCGGGCCCGTGGCATCGCACCCGGGGGGAGGTGGGCACAGTTTTCCCATACGTCATTCCTAAGAAACGTTCTGAGACGCAATAAAGGTTTATAGGTTAAAACTGTGGCTGAAACCTCTGCCAAATCTCTTTGGCTTTTATGTTCTGAAATTAATAACCAATTTAACTCTGGGGAAAAAAACAAAAAACAAAAAACCAAAAACCACCAGGTTTTGAAAGAATCCAAAGAGGACTGCAAATGCCATCGCTCCAGATCATTCCGGCCCTGGCATTCCTTGCGGCTCCTCGGTAACGGCTGTTCCACAATGCACATTCAGGTGGTTCCTGCAAGTAACGCAGCAGCAAATACCAGGGCGAGATGCAGGTTTTATAAAGGAAATACACATGCCCAAAATGAAAAAGAAAACCCGAAAATTAATTGGGGAGCGTACGTAGACTGGACCTATTAGGGGGTGCTTACAATCAGCATATTGTAAATACAGCTCAACAACGTGTTAGTGTGGCAATAAAAAAGTAGCACATGTTACATAAAAATGGCGAATGTTTTAAGAGTAAAGGATGAATGGAAAGGAGCGAAGGTCTATTAAGTTTCCTCTCAGCATGAAACTTGGACAAAGGGGGGACTGAAGGGCAACATGCACCGGTGCCCTGCTGGGGTCAGCCCCGGCGCTGTTGGCGTTTGCCACGGCTGAAGCAGGTTGAGGATGCTCAGGGAAGAACGTACACGGGAACATCACTGTGCGGCGTAGGAAACCAGAGCTGCTTCCAGGAAGCGGCAACTTCAAAGCTTTCTTCCACGCTCCCAGAACAGGTTATATTTGTCTCTAGGGGACACCCTTAAAATAAAAAGTCAGAGCGTGTTTTACAAATATCCATGCATTGCTGCTGCCGGGGTGTGTGTCACCGCAGGTCGGGGTACCCCGCGGACGTGGGTTCTGCTGCAGCGAGGGCACCCCCGAGCCCCTGGAGAGACGGTGTTGCTTGTAGTGTCGCACACTCTGTCTGTCCACAAAGAGCTCTGCAGAATTCATACACTTCTATGTATTTGTGCGTGCCTGCAACCATGCGGTGGCGTGCATTCGAGCCGCATGCGTGGCTGGGGACCTGCAGACGCACGAGGGACTGAACGGCCATGCAGGAGCGAGGGGGGGCGCGCCTCACCGCCCGCGTCCGTGAAACATGGCATCTGGGGAGGAGGCAAACCCCGCCGGCACCGGCGTGAGTTAGCACCGGAGCCGACGGAAAACCGGGCGGGAGATGGGTCTGACAGAGCCCCCGGCAGCGCGCGGGGAGGGGACGGGCAGGACAGGGCGGTGGGAGGGCGCGGGTGGATGGCGATGCACAGCGGGGTGATGACATGGAGACACCACGACACTTTCGAAACACGTACTGGCGTTTTTGGGAATGATCCTACTGTCGGAAACAAATCCGCTGAAGAGCTGTAACCCAGAGCCCACCGCTGAGGCGGCTAATGCCCAGAGCAGGCGAGTCAGCCCCGCTCCGTGCCACGAGCAAACCGTGCAGGCACCGGCGCCCGGCACCCGGCACAGGACATGGATATTGGCATCGCTCCGCCGGGGCCAGAGCTCCGCCGCGTTTGGCACGTGCAGGCAGGGGCCGGGGCCGGCCGTGTCGCGGAGAGCTGCCCCCCCGGCCGCGGGGCAGAGGGAATGCGAGGGGAGAAACAGGACCGGTGGGTGGCCCTGCGTCAGGCAGGGGGGAGCGGCAGCGCTGGGAACTGAGCCGGTCTCTTGAGTCCTGTAACAGTGCTTCATCCGTTAGACAGCGTTGCCTCGACACAACAAGAATAAACACAGCCACAATCGCCATTAATTATTAATTATTGGTATTTGGCCTCACCTGCTGCTGTTTGCCTGGTCTGATCTGCAGCTTGTTTGCCCATAAACATGCTGCAGGAGGGAGACAAGCTACCATTAAAGCCTGACAGCTTTGTTTCCTTGGCTTTTGGGGAACCAAAATTGTCTCTTGTCATCTGAGTAAACCAAAAGTCCCCCTCGATCTTCAGTTGCTGCTTTCCCGTTCCCGCAAGCAGCAGGTGATCGGAGCACCTGAGCCAGCCTGCAGACAAGAAGGAAGCATGAGACCGTTGCGGGCCGGCACGGCGCGCAGCCGACAGCCCAACGCCCCGGCGCACCGGCACGCCGACCCCCTGCGCCCGCTGCCGCCGGCGGGAACCGCGGGACCCTTCCAAACCAAGACGGGTGCATGCAGGCGCCCGGCCCCGCCGGGAAACGCTACGCGCTGCTTCGCGCAGCCTCGTGCCGAGGGGTCACCCGAGCCACGGGGCGCAGAAATAAACCGCCGCAGCAGAGACGGCGTTTTCACCACGAGGCGCTGAATAGCCACGAGGCGAGTGGGAGGCACTCGGTGCACTGCCCCAGCAGAGGAGCGGCCGAGCACGGCGCGGACCTGAGCCCCCCGCGGAGCTTTGCAACTGGGAATAGAAATGTCACATCGGCGTCACTGCGCGGGTCGCCCCTTCTGAGGTTTCCTGCGTTCGGCCACAGGAGATACGTGTCCTCGGCACCGGGGCAGGGCAGCGCCTTTCCCTCGATGAGCCGACACTCGCCCGGCTCACCCCCACGGCAGTGGCTCGGGCAGGCTCAGCTCCCGCTCCTGACCGCGGAGAACGGGATTTTCAGCAGAAACACCCCCCAGAGATGCTCGTTGGTACAGTGATGGACCGACCCATCACGCAGGCTGCTGAGGAAAGGGTTAGCTGCCGGAGCCCAAACCGCCAGGGCGCCCAGGTGCTTGGCCCCCTCCCTCCGCCCCCCCCAATGAGTGGGACAGGGCTCAGCTGCGTCCCCCCACCCCACCCCAGGAAGCTATAAAGGGCAGGACACAAGCTGGATTTCCCTCTGCAGGGCTGTGCTTGGGTTGATTCAGCCAAAGAAAGGAGAAGAAGGGGATATTTGAGCAACTGCTCACAAAACTCCTGGGGAGCGCCAGGTCTCTTTCCCTTATGCCCATCTTTGCTATCTGTTATTATTATTAATTCCTCATTATTTCCTAATTGTGCCTATGTGAGCTCTGCAAGCCGCGTGATAGACGGGGGAATGGGGGGTGAGCTGGGGAGCCTGCGGCAGCGCTGGGGAAAGGCTGCTCCCGAAAGCTGCAGCCGGAGCCACCGGTGCTGGTGGCTTCTGATCAGCGTCCTCATGGCCAAGACACCGCTGAGTCGGGGGAACGAGAGGGTGAAGAGCGGTGCTGTGCTGCTGGCTGGCTTGTTTAAGCAAGAAATGCTGTAAGCGTGGGGGGCTTTGAGAAAATGAGCTGCCACGTGGGTTAGTGTCTCCTGGGGAGCTGGGGATGGTGGGAGAGGGACCGAAGCCCCGGGCACGGTCCTGGACAGGCGAGTTACTGGAGAGAATGTAGATGTGTCTACATTGGGGAAAGCTAAAGCTAAAACAAAACCATCTTAGTCTGCTCCCTGAAACGCCTCGGTCATTGAGGCTTGGTTGCTTTGCTTTGTCCCCCTAAAGTTTTTTTGCTCTTTCCTTTAGCTGCCAGGCGCTCCTGAGAGGTGTTTTCCCCACGGGAGGATTGCTTAGTTCAGATTAATCCCGCTGCTTCCAATTCGGCGAATCCAGAAGGGCCGGACTGCTGTAGCCGACTCTCAGCTCCTCATGCAGAGGTGAGCTCGGCTGCGGATCTCACACCCCGAAACCCCAGCGAGGCCTTTTGCCCTGGAGAGCCTCCGGTCCTGCGGCTGCTGCCGGACTAGGGACCAGTGGGGCTGGAGCGTTGGAGGGATCTGATTTGAAAGGGAAAACTGATTTCGAAATAAGGTTCTGCTGATAGACCTCAAAGAGCTTCGCAGGTTGCTAATCCCCCGCCCAGGGCTGGTACAGCACCGGCCGCTTCGGTCATTAACTCTCTCCCAGCGCCTGTGTGAGCTGGATCATTGTGGCAGCAGGGGAAAACTGAGGCACAGAACAAGTTAAATGATTTACCAAAGATCAGGCGGATGGGCACGACCTGAACGCGGGCACTTGGGTCTGTGGGAATGCTTTTATAAGCGATCGGGGCTTCACAGCACTTCCTGACACTCGGGCAATAGCTGTAGAAAGCTGATTAAATACGGCCTCTGCGTTTGTAACGCCAGACTTTCTTTTTAATGCTGTGCAAGAGTTGTCACTGCACCACCTCGTCTCACGATGCCGTTGTATTTTGACGTCAGCTGCGGAGAATGGCCGCGTGTCAGTAATAGGTGTACGATGTCTCACTGAAGGAGGGGAGGGAAACTGTCCTCATTTCACCTCTGTAATGTCACGGGCAGCGTTTCCACGAGGCTCAGCCTTTCATGTCGCAGGGCAGGTACCGTGAGCAGTGCGTTACACATTTCACGAGGGCGCTGAGCAGCAACGCGGAGTGACACAAACTCCATGCGAGTCGCCTGTCCTGGTGCTCCGCAGCAGTTACCCACAGCTTCGTCTTCCCTTTGAACCCGCGAGACCGGTGATGTCCCATCAGAGGCGCCTTTTTTTGTGCCAAGACAGATCTAGTTTGTCTTTTAAACATACCGTGGGTGTAACTGTCAGATGATGAAACTCGCACAACTCCGTTTGCTGTGGCACAAAACCCCCCGATTCAGAAAGAGAGAGTGATTTCGAAACAGGTGCTGGTCTCCAAGAACACCGAAAGCTTTGTCCCTCGATCTTCCTGAGCCGGAGAGCGCCCTGCCTGCCTGCAGTATCCCCCCACCGCACGGGGGTAGCGGGCAGCCCCTGGGCCGGGACGGCTGCAGCCGGCTCCCTGCTCTGCCGGGGAACTGTTTTATGACAGCGGGCACGTCATCTCCCCGGTTTGGGCTTGACCGTCTCCATCAACAAAACGGAGATGATAATATCTACCTGGGAGGGACGCTGCGATCCCCGATTAAAACTTGCCAAGTGATCCCTGGATGAAAGATTTCTCCAGGTGAGAAGCCCCTGGGCGGTGAATGTAGCCAGAGGGAGTTGGTCCAGCACCCAGTCCCGGGATGTGGTGATGCTCCTTGGAGAGGCAGGCAGGCGCGGGACGGCGATGCCCATGAACACGAGGTCCCGATCCCTCCAGCCGTGCCGCAGTGTGATGGGACACCACAGCCCTGTTTCCATGAGGGCTTTTCAGGAGACATCGGGCATCGGGAGAGAGAGAAGAAACACCCCTGAACTGATGACGAGTGGATGGAGAGATGAACTGGTGCTCAGTTGCGAATCGAGCTGATGGAGTTAAGGAGCTGAGTGCCTTCAAAGTGTCCCGAGACAAAGCCTGAAGTTTCTGACACTTTTGTTCTGGTTTGCAGAGGTGGGTCCCTTGTTTTTTTAAGATCCAGGTACAAAGAAGAAGGAGGAGGAAAAGAAACCCATTCTTCAAAGGCTTTTACCCAGGAGCTAGAAAGCCTCGGAGAATTTCCTGCTTTTCCCTGACGAGTTTCGGCACAGACCGATGCGCAGCCCTGTGCCTCTGTCGTCATCCGGGCTGACGGTGCTCCGTCCCCTCGCGCTGCCATCTCGCTCCCTCTCCCCTTCCCCATCCGCGCTCCCGAACATTTATTTGCGTGTGAAAATACCGCTCTGATTCCTGGAAACAGCCACTTCCACATGCAACTATTCAGTGCAAGAGGCGCAGCTGCAGCCCGGGCTCGGGCTCCGCGCGTGGGAGCTGTGGGATCGCGGCGCCCGTGCTCGGGGGCTGACTGCGCGCCGTCCGCTTTTGGGGGGTTTGAAGGGAAAAAAAAGAGATTTTTGCCTGCAAAAAGAAAAAAAGATGAAGTACTGACTCGTTTCCGTCTGAGAAACGTGCTACCTGCTTGCAAAATGATCTGTAAGCAGGAAAATCTGTGGTACTTGGAAACTGAATTGCTTATCGTGGTGTTATTTGTTCAGTTCCCGTTCCAGCTGGAGCCCGGGGTGCTGCGAGGGGAAAAACAAGTCCGGAGGGAACATGCAAATCGCCGCCCGCCTTACAAGTCTGTTTTCTTCTCTCCTCAGATACATTACAGGTAAATCCTCCTCCCCAGCAGCACCGAATCCCTGGATATTGGAGCTGTTGTTGCAACATCTCTTTCAAAAGTGGGAGTGTACTACGGCGTCGATTGCATTTTAAAGAGGTATCAGTTAATCCTTTTAGGAGACTACCTGGGACAAAGCAACCTCTCATCTTCAGGCAGGGTGCTGTCTCCAGCCGCCCCAAAAGCGTCTCCTCCCCCCTTCGGTCCCTCTCCGGGGCCACGCGGCGGTCAGCTCGGCCGCGGCGGGCAGCGCTGCGGATCCAGGGCAGCCCCCAAAACGCCGGCAGGAGGCCCGTGGCGTGCTGCCCTGCAAAGGGGACGCCCGCACCACGCAAAACTATTCGGGCCGCTCCTCCCGGCAGCGGCTGGGCTGGGCTTCCACGACACTGCAGGTTCGGTGCCGACAGCCCCGAGCCCCCCCCGGGCTCTGTTCCCCCCGCAGAAGCTCTGCCTGGTGGGCGCTTGTGCGCAGCCCCTGATGAAAGGTGCTCCGGGAAGGCGAGGGATCACTGCTGTCTTTCAGGAAGAGCTTTCAGTGAACTTATCTAACCTTCGTTTGAATGTCTCTGATGTAAATTATAAGCCGAGATACATACATAAAGAAGTATCTGCATGTGGGTGTGAGCCAGAGGCGACTGCTCCACCATCGCTTTAAAAGCCCTTTTCCACCGAGGAGGTGCTGCAGAGTTCAGCTGCTTCAATTTCCTGGTGGTTCAGCGGAGAGGTATTTATTGATGGTCCGGGGAAGGAGGTCAGTGCCATCAGCTATATTTCAAACCCGCAGTCTGTAATTATCCTTTCTTCCTAGAGGGGATTATACAGGTATTTTCTTTATCTTGAGCGCACAACCTGAACCAAGTCCCCGTGTCAAAGAGCCTCTCTAGGAAACGCCGTAATCGGCTCGAAGGCCTTTTCAAATGGAAGGATGGAAAGAATCTTGTTTTTTATCTCTGGCCTTTCCAGATGGCGGAGTCCCGATAGGGGAGTGGATCTCGGACCCTCGGAAGAAGAGAGGGAGCAGAGATACAACCCGGCAGCCTCCAACCGTTCCCATGAGAAAGCTGATCGGGAGAGGTCCCATGCCTATGCAAAGCTCCCGTACTTAACATTTTGTTTCCCATGCAAATCGATACATTAGGTTACGAACTAAATATTAAGGTGCCGTGTGACATTAATTGCATTTTTCTTTCTGTGCCTCTATTTTACCCAGCGAAGTACCTGTGTGTCACCGCAGGTGTCTCCTGGGGAGCTCTGGGACGGATCGATGGGGCAGGAAGGTTCAGCCCCCCCGAGACCCGCAGACACGTCTCGGTTGCGGACAGTACCCGCTTAGTACATCGTGTTTTGATAGGAATGGCCAACCGGGGTAACAACAAAATTTACTCAGACCTCTGCAAAAGCACCCCGTGCCCCTTCAGGACTGGGAAGGGAATTAGTAAGCGGTTTGCAGTTAATAATTCCAGCTAATGCATTTCCCTGCTTTACCGTTTAGGAGTGACTCGGCCTCAATTGTGCTGCTTGCTCTGAATATTTTGTGAATTTTTCAGAAACTGCTCACAAACAATTTGTTGTGAGTTCACACGCGTTTCCCTGCTGCGCTTCATTTTAGGGCTTGGGCTGCGCTCCGGGGAGCCTCTGGTGCAGCAGCCTGAGCAGCAACCTCGGGAATACCCCACTGGAAAGCAGAAAACACTCATGATTAAAACATCCTCCTAACGAGCAAAACCCTCGTGTTCAAACCTTTGCAGGAAACGAATGAAAAGGGATTTGGATTCTGCTTTTGGATGTCAAAGCGTATTTGTTGCCTGTGGGTGTTGCTGCTCACTGGGAGAGCCGCTCCGGTGCAGCAGTGCCCCGTGTCCCCCCCGAACACTGCGCTTCTCACTCCCCCCTCTGTGACTTCATCCAAAAAGTCAGTTTAGTGCAGTCACTCAGATTATTTCATTCCCCCTGATTCAAAATTATTTTTTTTCTGAATCTGCAGCAAAGCCCTTTCACATATCTGCGTTAGAGAAATGGCAACGACTTAAAATTGAGTGGAGTCCCGCGCTGCCCTGGCTGGCCCCGCGCAGCTCTGCCTCTGCCGGTACGCAACTCCTGCGTGTCGCAGCACAAAGCGCGCAGGTGGCGGGGAGGCAGGAACCCAGACGGGAGGCTGCAGAGCCCCGGGATTTCAGCCAAAGGAACGGGAAACCCGCGCTGCTCCGTGCTGAGGCCGAGAAAAGCTGCTCATCCGCTGTCACCCCCAGCCCGGTGCGGCAGTGCCGCGCGGCAGCGAGCGCTCCCGGACCCGCACACCCTCCGCCGCTCTGCCCTGTAGCATCAGCCATCACAGGTTTATTCATTTAGAGCAGCACAAACTCCCATTACGTTTTGGCAACCAGTCTACGGGATCTTTATGTGTTTAAACAGTATAATCCATTTTACAGTAACATGCTTGAGAGGTTTACCCTGTATTCCCTATAGAAGCGCCTGAATTTGTGTGGCTTGCATCTACATAATCTAAAGAGGGAGAACAAAGATGCGGTGTCTTTTGCGAACGGCGGCGGATCCTGCGTAAGCCACGGTAACGTTGCTCTCCATTTGTTAAAATGTACTTAGGTTATTGAAGGGCAAAAGACCCTTCAGCAAAGATTAGACTTGAAAAATAATAGAAAAATACTCTTCATATAGAACTCGCTGCCAATCCGCAGAGCACGCAGGAGGGTTTCGCTCTGAGCCTCAGACGACAGCGATGGAGATCTGCCGGTTCACCTGCCCTGCCGGCGCCGCCGGCTCGCCCGGGGACGGCTCTGGGCAGAGGCACCGCTCACCCACTGACACAGCCAAAACGCTTTTACTTTTCCTTGCTCGGAAGGTGCCCTGGGCTTCTAATGCCGGCACACAGGCGGGATGTCCGGCAAAGCAGATCTGTTGCCGCCCGGTCAGCGCCGTGCTGCAGCCCGGATGCGTGTCCCGGCCCCGGCTGCCACGGCCACACCAGGAAACCCTCTGGAGCGGCCGGGATGCACCAGGGTACAGGGAGCTCCTTCCTTGGGGAAGGAGCAACATCCGCGTCTTTCTACGGGGAAAACCCCGACCAGCCACAGAAACAGCGTGGGGAGGAGGCGGCCGGCTGTGCAGGAGAGTGGGGGCGACAGTGGGGCGGCTCTTGTGCCATCTACAAACCCTCTGCTGATGGTTCTCCAGTGACTGCCCCCGTCTCTTGCTAATCCGGACCTTGTGCTTGAAGCAACCCCGAATACCCTTGGCCAGACCCTCTGCGCGCACCGCGCCAGCCCCAGTGCTGCAGCCCCGCTTTCCCCGCCGCGCGGGGCCATCTCGGGGCTCCCGGGGAGCCCTGGGGACACGCCATCCCCACGCCGCCACCTCCCTGGGGACACCACTTGCTCCCTGGGACCTGTCCGACCAGTCCGGAGGGAATGGGGCCTGACCCCATCCCTTGCTCCCTGGCGCCTCGGCACTCGGGTGACTGATGCCAGATAAATGCCTGAGAGAGGGTGGGGAGCCTCGGCCGGGCTGGAATCCCAAGCACGCACCGCAGGCGCTGCAGAAGCTGCGATGGCTTTTTTGGGCTGCGAAGGTGAACCTGCTCGCAGGTTCCCCTCGTCCCACTCCAGAGCCCCCCCGAGCTGCGGGCGGACCGTATTCTGGGACGTTTCATTGCAGTGGGTAGTTTGGCCTCATTTATAGCAATTCTTTCCTCACTCCCTTGTGCTTCTCTGCTCTTTTCCACCAAACCCCAACACTTAAGCTCTCTCTGGACCAAAGGCGATACCCAGACACAACAGAGCTCGTTATGGGATGGAGCATGAAGATGAGAGCTGAGCATGCAGCAGCTCCTACCATTATATCCGCATTTGCTAATTAGTTCCTCCATTAAGAATTAAAATAAACAAACAAGTGGAAGGACAGCAAGACTGAGTAATTCCCTAGGATCACACAGGAAAGGGTGGGATGGTTTGGTGGTTAGGGTGCTAGTCTAGGACTTCAGAGAACCTCGTTTAGGCTCTTCAAATAATTAAGACAGATTGCAAACATTTTTTTTTCTGAGATCACCTATCTTGAAATGTTACTAAACAGGGAGGAATGGTCTACGTTCGCCTCTGCTGTGGGGTTGGTGTGACTCTGGGCTGGAGGCACATGAGCACATGCCCGAGGGTCTGCCTGTGGGTGGGTGCCCCGCGGGACCCCCGCGAGGCACGTGCCTGCTGCATGGCACCGTCTGCAAAGCGAAGAGCTCAGTGCCACCTCCTTCATGGGGACAAGCACGCAGGGTGTTTGTCACCCAGCCGGGGCTGCTCCTGGTGGCCCCACTGTTGACCCACCGGTGGACAGCGCAGCCCCCGTGGGAGCCGGGGCTGTGGTGTGGCACAGCAGCGACTCACTGCCCAGGAGGGTGGGAGCAGTTCTGTGCTCTTCCCCAAAAGCTTTCATGCCTTTACACAGTTCTTCAAATTACGAGGGAGCACGCGGGGTGGCCGGGGACAGCCCTGCTGACCCTTTCGCCCACAAGCACGCGTGGCTGCAGCCCTGCCTGCCCAACGACAGGGTCTGCGGCAGCCGAACGCTGCCCAAACCACCAAGCTGCAAAAATGGAAATCAGGAAATGGAGGCAGAGCTGCCCGGAGCCATCCAGCGCGCCCACGGTGCCCCGCTCGGCGCCGGCCCCTGGAGGAGCCTCACCTGGGGTCCCCCTCCCGAGGACAAGCGCTGTTGGTTTGGCTCACAAGCCACATGCTAAAAAGCAACCCAAGCTGGCTTTTCTGAACCTGCTCTTTAAGAACTGCTCTTCTAACAAAGAAAAAAATTCATTTAAAAACATCTAATTAAACAGTAAGTCATGACAAGGTACATGAAACTTGGAGATAACGCGTGCCTGGGGGCAGCGGGGAGGTTGAGACAAAGCCCAGCGCCGTCACCGGTACCCGCGTGTGTTATCTCACACGAACACACACCTGGTTTTATCCTGGTGCAATTATAGGACATTAAAAATATAATTTTAATGGAGGAATGGTGATCTGGATGCAGTTCAGAGTAAAAACTTTCTTTTAAGTTTCTCTGTTTGATTAGTAGGTGTTCCTGCCGCGCGCGCCTGTGTGTGCGAGGGAGAAGCGCCCGGATCGGGAGGTGTGACTGTGTTTTGATGAACGCTCTATCTCGCGGTGTGTGCGAGGGCTTGTCTGAACTTTAAAGCCTTTGTGAGCAGCGCTAAGGCAGCAAAGCCGCCAGTCAAGACCCAGCTTGTCCCAGGTGAGCCCCTTTTCCCACTCGGGCGAACTCCCGCACAGATAAAGCTGCAGAGGGCCGGGAGGGCTGTGCCAGCAGAGCTCAGCACTGCCCGACTGGAGCCCGAGCACCTCCGCCCACCTCCCTGGACAGTCTTATAAAAGATGCGTCTTCGCAGCCCCGGGTGCTTTAGAGGATGACCTCATTTATTACCTTGCTCGTCACAGGAAATGATGTTTATCTATCTAATCTACCATTCTTTCAAGATTTTTTTTTTCCTGCCACATGTGGCTTCACGCGGCATTTCTTACAGCTCAATTCCTCTCTGTGCTGAGACGAAGGAGAAATGGCACCGCTGCCGCCACGCCAGCACCCCGGTCCCGCCGGCAGCCCTGCACGCGAAGCCCACGGGGAAATTTTCCAGCAAAACCTGGAGCTCGCGTGCAGTGGCGAGTGGATCTCAGGATCTCAGTCTTAATCTCCCTCCTCTGCTGCATTCTTTAGTCGTGACAGCTACTTCTTGCAATATTTCTAAATGTGGGCTCAGAGCACTCCGAGGCACAGCTTTCCGTCCGTCTGTCCAGCATCCAGCCAAACAGGTCCACATTCCTGAGCAGAAACGCTAGCGCTGTCACTCCAGAGCAGCTGAAAAGCCTCGAATGGAAATTTAAACAAGTCACAAACGCGAGAGAGGGTGCAGCGGCCAAATCCTGCTGCCTCAACACGAAGCCAGGGGAGCCCCGTCCCTACCAGCCACGCAGTGCCCGTGAGCCATACACGCCTGGGTGCCAGCGCGAGCCCACGCTGGCTACACCCTGCTCCGTCTGTACTCCGGGTTGTAAAATGCTGCAGCCAAAACACTTGCCCGCGAGCAGGGGCACAGGCCCCCGTGGCTCTCCCGCAGGGCCCCGTCTCGCCCCGGCCCATCGCCAGCAGGACCCCGTGCTGGTCCTGCACCCCAGCGTGCCCCCAGGCTCCGGGGGCCAGGGAAAGAGATTTCTATTTTTCTTTGTAATAAAAAGGCTCTATCAGAAGCTTTTGGCTGATCCTGAAGGGATGTCAAAGCAATAAAACCCCTCCTTATTTTACAACCAAGCTGCAGGATTTTTTGCTACCAAGTGCGATGGCGTAACGCTCGATTTCATAAGCAGAAAATCACCCTCTCCTCACCCAGACCCGCACCAGGAGCAGCCGCTGCTCAGGGCCCGCTGGGTCTCCAGCCGTTTGTCCGGGGGGGTCCACGGCAGGACATGAGTAGCTGTCCCGGGGAACCTAACCACCAGGGCAGCAGGTGAACAGAGCAGAAAATGCCCGTAGCTGCCGTAGCCTAAAGCAGCCAGAGCCCTGGACTAAACTTTTTCAGAGTAAATTTTACTGTTTTCAAGTCAAGTATCTTCCTGGTGTTATATAAATGCTCGGAAGTGGAAAAAAAACAAAACCAAAACCCACCAAAAAAAAATATTCCCAAACAAATACAACAGCAATAAAAATCAGTCAGAAAATAATTTCTGAAATACTTTTGAAAAGGAGGAAGAACAAACAAACGTGTATACAAAAAATATTTCTAAAGGCTCTTCTGCCCTATTCGGGATTTTATGCGTTTAACTGTCAAGCTAAAACATATCCCCTGTTTGTCACACCACTACGGGGGCAGCTCATTCCCCGGTCTCCAGTGCTATTCACGGCTCTCCCTCCGCCCGCACACAGCCTCCCCGAGCCGGGCCGGTCCCCCCCGCACCGGGGCTCCCCGGGGACCCCCGCAGCACCCGCGGCTGCGCCGGGGGGGGGGGGGGGGGCGTCCACAGGAACAACGAACCGGAGCCAGTCCCGACAGCGAGCGTGGAAATTCAGTTTTGAACGCGTGTTTTCAGCCCGGAGCTGCCCCCGCCGCTGCGGGACCCGCGCGGCCGCCGCCGGGGCTGCGGGACGGGGCCCCCGGGCCCCCCCCGAGCCCTTACCGAGGCGATATCCCCCCTCTCCTCTCCCGAGGCGATATCCCCCCGCCGTTTGCTAAATTCGGGGCCACCTGCAGCAAAAGGGGCCGGAGCGCTGCGGGCCGGGGAAAACCCGCCCGGGGTGTATGTGGGCGCTGCACCCCTCAGATGTCCTCCCCCCTCTCCCCCCCCCTACAACCGTTGCAGTTTATTTAAAAGGAAAAGGGGGAAAAGCAGACAGGCGGCCAGGGATGCTCTGGCACCGGCGCTGCGGGGCTCCCGGCGGTGCTTTCCCCCGGCGCCCGTCCGTGCGGGGGGGACACCCGCAAGCCCAGTCCCCCCCCGCCATGGGGACGGGGCGCGGGAGGTGCCAGGCGGGGCCGGGGGCTGCGGGCGCTCCCCCGCGGTGCCGCGCTGGTGAACCGCGCCCCGAGCCCGGGGGTTAACAGGCGGCTTCGGGGCTTCGGGGCTTCGGGGCAGGTGATTAATATTTTTGTTGAACCGGGACAACAGTATCTCGGCAACTAATTAAGGAGAGATTTATCTGTTTTCACATGCACAGATTTATATCAGGTTTCTGTCCGAGGGCCATACCTGCAGGAATTCGAGGATTAATCAGCCCCGGTGCGGTATTTGGGATCTCGGCGCGATTTATGACAAAACTCTGCTTTTTAACGTTTACCCTCACTCCCCGCGGAGAGCGGCGCACCGAGACACCCCGCTGTCCGCCCGCGCACCCCCTCACCCTCGCTGCCTGCCTGGACACCCTCCGGATTTGTCTCTGGTATTTTTATTTTGGTTTTGCTTTTTTTCCGAGGGTGTAATTCATTCCGGCCGCGGGGTGCGGGGCTTCGCCTCGGGCTCACCCCTGGCTCCCGTTGTGGCTCCGGGAGTCAGCTCAAAGCAGACAGAGCCAGCGAAGTGAGAATGACCCCGGATTATATATTAAAAAAAAAAAAAAAAAAAAATTAAACAAAGCAGACTGCAAAGGAATTAATTCGCCCGGTTCGAGCGGAGGGCAGCGGCATTTGCCGCTCCCGCCCGGCAGCTCCTGCCCGCAGCGCTCCCCCCGGCTCGGAGCAGCCCCCCCCGGTTATTTTGGGGACCCGCACACCCCCAGCCGCCTGTCCCCGTCCCCGGGGGGTGACCGGCCTCCCGGGCTGCGGCGGGATCGGGCCCTCGCCCCGCGGCTGCAGCTTCCACAACTGCCCGGCTTGCTTTTGAGCTCAAATCGCCCGTTTTGGGGCATCGCTTCCAGGGCCGCCCCGCAGAGAAGGAGGAGCGCGGCCACGGAAATACGGGCGAACGGGGACCGGGGCGCCGCCGGAGCCCGGCCCGAGCCCCGGGCAGCGGTGCAGGATGCGGTCCCGCGGCCCCCGGTGCCGCCGCCGGTCCCGGACTCCGACTCCGCTACAAGAAACCCCCCGCCGCCCCCGTCCCGCGGCTCCCGGGGTCGCTGGGGCCGCCCGCGTCCCGTCCCCCCGCAACGCGCTGTGCCGCGGATCTATCGATTTCTCGGGCTGCTCCGGCAAACGCGGGGCTTCGAGCTCCCGAGCAGCGGCGGGGACCGCCCGGCAGCGCATCGCCCCAAGGCTGCCGCCGCAGTCCCATTAGTCTCCAAAATAGACTTTGAGTCTTTATTGCTAATACAGCGAGGAGAAAAGAAGAGAGCCGGAGTGGGAAGAGCGAGAGTCCGCAGGCACAGGGGCTGCAGGGAACTGCACCCACAGCCCCGCTTTTCAGCCAGGGTTATTGGGGTAATTTCTTTTCTTTTTCTTTTTTTTTTTTTTGTTTGGGGGTTTTTGTTTTGAGTTTTTTTTTGTGTTTATTTTGTTTTGTTTTGTTTTGTGTTTTTTTTTTTGTTGGTTCTTTTTTTTTTCCCCCGAAAGGAAGACCAGAGGATCTGGCAGCACAAATCTGGCACTAAACAACAACAAATCCTCCCGACGGGAGACGAAAATTTCTCAGTAATGGCGCGTTTTGGAAAAAAAAAAAAAAAAAAAAAAAAAAAAAGAGGGGGGGGAGGTGGAAACCAAACCAAACCAAAACAACCCACTGTAACTTCAACCGAACTTCCAGACAAATATCCTCGTTACAGAACATTTTCTGAAGGTACCCGGAGTGGGGCCGGGGCACACGGGACAGCGCTGCCCCCACCGAGAGCGCACCCGAGGCTTGTCCCGACCGTTCCTCACGCAAGGATATTTAATGAAATGCCTCTCGTGTTCTAATTAAAGCTAAAATAATTACGGTCATTAATGCTCCACTGAAATGCCGCGTGTAATGAAGCTGTGTTCTTACAATAACGATATTCATGGAAAGGGGGCTGTAAGGCACCGGGAGCGCTGCTCCCCCGGGTACCGGCCGCCACCGCCGATGTTGGCGGGGGAAGACCCGCACGATGGGGGTATTTTTTCCGGATTGCCGGGACCGGGCAGTTGCCGGGGGTTCGCCTGCGGCCGGGCCATGGAAAACGTGCCCCGAGCCGCGGCGGGACGGAACCGGGACCGGGACCGGAGCTCGCTGCAGCCCCGAACGCTGCTACCGACCTAAACCCTCCCGGTATCAGCGGCGTTTTGCCCGGGCCGCGGCCAGCCCGCTCCGACACCCGAAGCTCCTGGCGCTTCCCGCAGCAGTCCCGCACGCCGCCGGGCTACGGGCACCGGGCCCGCCCGCCTTAACCCGCGCCGAACCCGCACGGGCGGTGGGGTTTCGTTTGCCCGCCGGTGCTGGGGACCGGAGCGCCGAGCAGCCGTTAAGCGCGTCCTTCCCAGCTCCATATTTTTGTAAAAAATCGCGGGGAGAAGCCAAGAGCAGCGCTTGAATATTTGATAGGAGTTATCGCCCCGAGCGGCCGCATAAATCCCTCCCGCCCCCCCGCTCCCAGCGATGCCCCGGTGAAGTTTTTATTAGGAAAATATTTTACGGGGTTGAGCTGTTTTCCCCCGGGGCCGTGTGTGGAAGCAGAGGGGCTGTTGAGCAGTTCGGGGAGAATCGGCAGTAAATTAGGAGAGGCGTCGGGAGACACCGGGCGCCGTGCGGGGCTCTGCCCGCAGCCCCGCTCCCCCGCTCCGGCCCCGGGAGGCAGCGGCTGGGCTCCCCGCCGGTCCCCGGGACGAAGCCCCGTTTCTGGGGCCGCAGACGGACAGTCCCCGCAAACCCGGGGTTGCCGCTGAGGCGGGGGGAGAGCCGCGGCGGCGGGATGGGGGCGGCCGCTCCGGGGTCTGCGGGACACTTCCTCGCCGCGGGGACCGGCAGCACCGGATCCTCCGGCCACGCCACCTCCTCGCCCCCGTTAAACGCGTCCTTCCCCCCGGTACCAGCCCCGCCGAACGGGCCCGCTCCGCCGTGGCCCAGCGCCTCCCACGCCGCCGGGCGCAGGGCTCCGGCCCGGGTCGGCGGGACCGGGAGCACCGGGAGGTGCCGCCGAGCCCCGCCGGGGCATCCCCGGGGCTTCCCACGCAAACCGTCCGCGGCCGCCGGCGGGGCGGGCCCCGGGGGCTCTCCGATAGCCGGCCCCGTCCATGCGGGCCCCTCGGTCCCCGGTACCGGGAAGGTGCGGCGGCCTCGTACCCGCCGCTTTCGTTTCAGCCCCGCCGGGGACAGCAGCGAGCCCTTCCCGACGGGAGGGGAACGGCCCCGCGGGACGGCTGTCGCGGGGGGAAACCCGACGCGGGGGGAGCCCCGAGGGCGGGAGTGGGGCGCGAGCCCGGCCCGGTGCCGCGTCCCGCGGTGCCGCCGCGCTCTTACCTTTCTTGATCACGGACTGATCGAGCAGGTTCATCCCGCCGTCGTCCACGGCCTGAAAGAACCGAAGCAAGAGCCGTCAGCCGGCGGCTCCCGGTGCCGACGGGCCCCAAGCTGTCGGTGCCCGGTCCACCCGCTGCCCCCCGGCCAGGAGGAATCGTTCGGGCACGGACGAACCCCGGTAACGGGGCTCCCGTCCCGGCGGGTACACACGCCGTGGGGCCCGACACGGCCCGGCCGGGATCCCCCCCCCTCCCCTGCCTCGGGGCGCACAGACGGCGGCGGGATCGGTCCCCGCCGTTCCGTCGTCGCCCCCCCCCCCCCCCGGGGCCACCCCCCGTCCTCCCTCCGTCCTCCCGGTACCTGGATGTCGTCGATGCCGTGGTGGCCGAGGCCGTGGAGGCCCAGCGGGCCGTCGGCGAGGCCGTGTCCGCCGTCGGGCAGCCCGTGCAGCAGGCGGGGCACGGCGGGGTATTCGCGGCGGGGGTCGAGCCCCAGAGCGCGGTGGGTCTGCGAGAGCAGCCCCGCGTCCTCCTGCCGGCCGCGCTGCGGGGGCCAGGCGGGCTGCTGGTGCTGGTGCAGGGGGCTGAGCGCCGCGTAGGGGTCCCCCAAGTGCGGGTAGGCGGGCTCCTGGCCCTGCGGGTAGGGCAGCGGCGGCTGCGGGTACGGCGGGGGGAAGTAGGGCGGCTGGAAGTCGGCGGCGGGCGTGTGGCAGAGCGGCGGCGCCGAGCCGTAGGGCGCCTGGTTGAGCGCGGGCAGCTGCGGCAGGCGGGCACCGGCCGGCGCCCCGGGCAGCCCCTCGGCGCGGTCCTGCGGCGGCGGAGACAGCGGCGGTGAGGCGGGAGCGGACCCCGGCCCCGACCCCCCCGATCCCATCCCATCCCATCCCGGCCCCGGCCCGCCCCGCCCGCGCCCCGGCCCGCACTCACCATGCCCGGGTAGCTGTGCACTAGCATCGGTGCGGGCCCGCGGCGAGCCCCGGGCGGGCCGGGCCCCGGGGGTGCCCCCGTCTCCGCCCCTCTATCCCGCCGGAGCGGCGTCTCCCATCGCCCGCCCGCTCCTCTGCGCCGGCCCCGACTCCATGCACGCCAGTTATAGCGGCGGGGGCGCGCCCGCCGCGCCGGGAGCGCGCGTCAGAGCGCGGGGACGGGGACGCGCCTCCCGCTCCCGCGGGGCCCCGACGGCTCCCGACAGCTCCTGACGGTGGTCGGGGCGAGGGGCGCCCGCCGCTCCCGGCAGCGCGGCCCTTGCCGCTCCCGGCGCCGTCGGACGGCCCCGCTCTCCCGCCGTTCCCAGCACCACTCCCGTGTCGCACGGGGCCGCACCACCCCCCCACCCTCCCGGTGCCACCCCGGGCTCCCCCCGCCCCGGGCCGCGCCGCCTGAGAGCCCTGTCGGGGATCGCCCCGGGCCGGAGCGGGGGCCGAGCCCCGAGGGCCGGGAGGGCGCGGGGGTGCGGGGAAGCGGCGGGACCGCGACGGTGCTCTACGATTTGACTTTATTAGCCCGAGCGGGGAGCGGGGAACCGGCCGTGAGCGCAGCGGGGGCCCCGGCGGCAGCTGTAACCTCCGCCCGACGGCGGCCGCAGCGGGGCCCGGGGCCGGTCCTGCCGGGAGAGCCCGGGGGTACCCCTGGGGCGCTTCCCCTTCCTCCCCGACGGGGAGCGGAGAGCCCCAACCGGGCCCCGGGCAGAGAGAGAAGTGTCTGGGGGTGCTCCGGGCCCGGCTCCCTGCCCGAGGGGACGGGCGGGAGGGCGGACGCCGGGCGAGAGAGAGCGAGGGGAAACCGGGGAGCGACGACAGGGCAGCATGCCTGCCTCCCCGCCCGCCCCTCCCTCCTCCCGCCCTTCCTCCCTCCTCCTCTCCCTCCCTCCCTCCGCCTCTCCATCCCTCCTCCTCTCCATCTCTCCCTCTGTTTGGGCCCTCCCTCCGGGGCAGGACGAAGCGGGCCCGTAGCACCGGGTCCTTGAGCAGGGCACCGGGCACCGGGCGCCGGGCACGGGCGGCAGAGCGATCCCCATCGCCCCCCCCCCTCCCCCGGTGAGACGCCCCCGCCGGCGGCTGCCCCGGCCGGTGCGGGGGTGCGGCCGCACGGCGATGCGCGGGCACGCAACGGCAGCGCGCGCACCCGCGCCCCGCGACACACGCTCCCGGCACCCGGACGCCCCCGGACACGCGCGCACACTCGCACACGGCCCACGGGCGCCGTGTCCCCGCGGGGTCCCCGCCGCCTCCCCGTGCCGCCGCCGGGAGCGCGCTGCCCGTGGCTGTGCGGGGCGCTCCGTCGGCGGCAGCGCGTGGTTCGTGTGCGAGCAGAGAAGGAGCCCGTTCCCCCCAGCTGTAACACGCCGTGATGTGTGATAGACATTAACAAACACAATCCCACATTGCATTTAATTTAATTCCACTCTTCCTGCCCCGAGCTACAGCTCCCTTCATTTTCATTTTTCCTCTGAATTCCCACAACTCAGACCTCTTTGATTTCCAGGTTTAATTAACAATGCTCATTAAATGAATTTTTATTCATTTCTTTTAATATTACCCTGCCACCTGTCTTTAGGAGGCAAGGGCTGATCATTTATTCTAATTTATTTCTATTAAAGATGGCATTTAAGGGAGGGAGGAGGGATGTGTAGAGGTGTAAAGGGCTGATCTATTCAAATCTCTTCATCTCCCCTCAAATGCTGTTGAATGCTGCCGCTCCTGAAAGTTCCGTATTTATTTTCCACCAGATCTGTTTCATTTGCTAGGAAAAATTGGATTGGACATGCTGTATTTTGCAGTTATGTTCCAGTTCATTCTTAACGTCCCTTGCTCGTCTAGCCCGTGTAATGTCGAGTCTTTATTCATCGGAAAAAGGTGAAACTGTGCAAAATCCGGGTGGGAAGGGCCACGAGCCGGCCTGCGCGTGGGCCCGCGGGGCAGCAGGGGGACGCTCCCCTGCGGCAGCTCAGAGGGAAGCCGTGTTTCCACCCAAAAATGAGACAGAGCAGAGGAAACCCGCAACACTGGCAGACAAAGGGAAGCAAAACAAAAGGCAAAGCTGCCCCGCTGCCACTGAACACGCCGGGTGGCAACGCGGTGGGCTGGGGCAGGGGGCTGGGGCAGCCCGAGCCTGGTGGGGCCATGGGGCTGCCAGGGGTCGGGGCTTCTCCCCCCCCCCAGCCCAGCGGTGCCCAGGAAGGGGACGAGGGACCTCGCAGCAGACAAGAGCGAGTGGCTGTGGCTGCTGCTGGGGGCTGCGTGTGCCCGTGCCAAGGGCGAGCTCTGACCGTTCCTCTCCCCCAGGCTGGGTGGACTGTCACACCGGGTGCTGCACACACGCTGTCCCAGCAACTGCCTGCTTCTGTTACTGGTTCAGCGTGGGCAGAGCAATTGCTGGGGGTCATCTGAACACAGGGCGCCCAAACTCAGCTCTCCACTACCTGCTCTTTAGCCTCCCGGTTTAAGGACCACATGCACATCCAGCTACGCTCGCCTTTTGCTCTGCCAAATATCCTTCATGTTTGCTACCAGAATGACGTGATCATGCCGAGGTCCTCAACACGGGACCTGTCCCCTCACCCCTCAGCCACGGGGAGAGTTCCCTGTCTGTCTGGGCCACGTCTCCACCCCAGGGACCACTTGTTGCGTTTGCACCCAAGCCAGAAATCTCTGAAAAACTGGTTTTGTAACAAAGGTCCCAGTGCTCCTTCCCAGGGAGATCGATGTGTATGTCGGCTCTTCCAGGAGCAGGTGAGGGGCTTGAGGCACCAATCTCTGCTTTCGGGGGTCAGCAGCAAGAGCCTGAGATGGACTGGTTCTTTCCCAGATGCTCGGCTCCCATCAGAGAAATGCAGGCTGCTCCAACCATTTCCCACATGCCTTTCCCAGGAATGCAGGTGGGGAAGGAAGCTCTTTGCCATGGGGCTGGAGAGCCAGGTGGAGCTTTGGGGAGAAGGACGGGGGCCCCATGGAGGGGCGGGCAGGGAACGGGGCAGCCTCACTGCTCAGGCCTCCCACCCCCCCCGATGTCTTGCGGCAGGTTTGTGGGAGGGGGCTGTGCCTGGTTCCTGCACCACAGCAGCCAAATAACAACCTTATGAAAAATTTAATTTTATTGCCAGTGCTTGTGGGGTGATAAGAATAAACACTGTAAGATATGTATGCCGTGGTTGGACTTACAATGGCGTTATGACATTTAAGCTGTCAAAGCGAAACAGAAAGTGCATCTGCTCCTCTGGGGCCTTATCCGTCTTGTCCAAGCCATGGTGAGTGACCATCCTGTGTCTGGAGAGCTCGCCCTGGTGTTGAAAATGCAGAGCAGGGTTTGCTCTGGGCATTGCTGGCTGCAATTCCACTCTGTGCTGGGATCCCAAAGCTCTGTGGCAGACGGGGGACATTCAGTGATGCCATCATCCACCTTTCTGGCACTAGAGGATTGATGCCCGCAGATGCCAGCTGCCAGTGGCAGAACTGCGTTGGGCTCACAAAGCTCAGGGTGGCCGAGGAGGGACCCCACAGCCTTTGAAGCCTCGGCCGTGCTGCTGGGGCACCATCTCCCTTGCGCTGGGCTGAGCCGGCCTGGGCACGCCGGGACCTGCAGACTGACACAAGCAGAGCCAACGGAGACACCCACACGGCAGGAGGCCTCCACCAGCTCCAGTGCTCTCCCCTCCTGAACGTGCTGTTATTGGGGCCCAGGGAATGGAAACCAGGCTTTTAGGGGTGCTCTATCCAAGAATGTGTTTGGAAAGTAGTGTCCTGGGACAAGAGAGCAGGGATATTGCTCCAGGAGCCCTGGCATGTACACAACACATCTCCTCTGGTGTTCAGCTCAGGAACATCCCAGGGCAAGACCGGTGTCTCACCCTGTCCTCTGTCAACTCCCGGGCAGCCAAGAGGAGTGTGTTCCGTGTTATGCAAAGAAACAAGTATATGGTGAGCCAGCGGGGTCTCAGGGAGCATCCAGCTCTGGCAAGGCATGGACGGTCCTTCCCACACCTGATGGGACTTCCCATTGAAGAGCGTGAGAATGAGGGACAGGTGTTCCTCTCCAGGCACCTGCTGGTGGCCAAACCCACTGCCCTGGGATGTGGTGAAGGATGAGCTGGAGGACCGCCCTGGGCTCTTGCTTTGCTCCCAGGTAGCCTGCCTGGGAATTAAAGACCAGCAGCCAAAGGCCTCTGGGTCTAGGACTGCTTGGGTCTAGGACGGGGTCTTGCAGGCTCAGCCTGGATCTCCGGTCAGGTGTCGTGGAAGCTCCTACCGTTGCCCATGAGGATGAGGGACGGCTGAGCCAGCACTGCTAACCACAGCGAGCCCCATGCAGCGCTGGGGGAGAGAGGAGAGCACCCTCCTGCTGATACAGGCACGTATCTCTCATTAGTGCTAATGATAGCCTTTCATTAATGGGAAGCCCACACCCTTTGACCAGAGGCAGAAGAGTGTACGGGACTGGGAATAGTTGAAAGTAAAGCATTTGAGGGTTTGGATGCTTTTTCTGACAATCTGAAATGCGTTTCTGCCTCCTCCAACGCACTGATGTTCCCCCGCAGTGCAGGGCTGCGGCGCTCTTGGCAGGACGGGCAGAGTCTCCCAGCCCACGCTCAGGCAGAGTTGTGCTCTTTTCCGGGGCCAGGAGGCTCATTTGCTTGTTTGGCTCATGTCGCTTTTTTCTGGTAGCACCTGCCTTTGTTCCAACTTGCATTAACTTTGCAGGGCTGAGCTGGAAAGATCAGAAAGATACTTTTCCTGAGCACCAGCAGACCCCTCCTCTCTGGTTGTGTCAGGCATTTGCCTTTGTAAAACGGTGAGCTAAAAAATATGTATAAAGCAGGAATACACCCAGACTCAGCCCTCTTTTTGAGACAGCTCCTCTCTTGATTTTTCTCCCAGTCAGACGATTCCCCGGCACCCCCAGCACGGGTTTCGAGGGCAGCCAGGACCGGTGCCCGGCTCTGCGCGGGGAGCGGGTCCCGGCGTGGCCGCTGCTCCCAAAGAGCTCCTCGGCTGACACCTGGTGGAAAAGCCTCCCCGGAGCCGCTGCAGCCATCCTCCCTCAAAGCTCCCAAATCCCACCCCGGCCCGGCTGCTCTCTCTGGGGGTTTTTACGCTCAGGCTCACAGGGTACCCGAGAGCGGACAGCCCTGGTGCAGCGCCAGTGGTTCAAGTGATTTACTGCCCCAACGTACATGTGGCCTTCTCTTCCCTAAGGCAAACTACCCCTCGGTCCGCCGGGAGTCAGCGAGGTGCAATTCACTCATTTCTGCCTTCACAATCTGCACCTGACGGCTCTCCAGAGAGCCCAGGCTGCTGCAGGTCGAACCCCTCGCCTTGCAAGAGTGAAAAACTCCCCCTGTACGTCCCATCCCTGCAGGGAGAGGGAGCCTGAGCAAGTACGGCCGTGCCTTGTGCAGGGGTTTTACAGGGCAAAACAGGCAACAGCACATGGTACCGTGGTTTTCTGGGCATGAATTTGGGATGATGGTACCAGCTGTGGATATGAGCCAGGGGGGTCGTCCCACAGCACGGCAAAAGAGCCTTTGTATATCTTCACCCCAGAAGGGGACAGGTCTGTGCCAAGTCACAGCTATTCTCACTCCTACCGGTAAATTTTAAAGCTTTTCCTGTTCCCGCCTTTTGCACCCCTCTCCGTGTAAAGCCAAGTTACTTTACTAACATGTGCAGGCCTCTGACATAAGGTGACATCCTGAAGGGTTTACTGTGACAAACTTGGGAGATCGTGTTAAAGGAGAAGCAGGCAACCACCTTGGGCAGAAAGAAATCCCAACACTGCAGGAGTTTGAAAAACAAAACAACAGAAAACATCTTTAATAATAAATCAGGCTGTTTTTAAAAAGAAATACTGACAGAAGGTCAGGCAGGTGCATGTTGAAATGTTCTGAGGCAGCAACGGTTCTGCACATCAGGCTGTGGACAGTGCAAATCCCGCTGAGCTCTGCGGCATCACTCCAGTTTTACAAAGTTTGTTCATTTCAATGTTTTTTGTCCCCATCCAGCACCAAAGGGCGCATGAGAAACGTTGAACAGATCTTGTGCAGGTGTCTGACCTCGTTTCCCACACCGGCGTACTGCTGGCTCCTCATTGCTCAGATAGACACTGTTCCAAAGCTGCCATACCGTAAAGGTTGGCCCACTCCCCGCCGTGGTGTGACAGGATCACGTCCCTGCACACCTCGCTGGCTCTGGCCAGCTCTACCAACACGCCCTGGAAAGCAGCAACGAGTTCAAAATCCACCGAGGCTGGAGCGACACGGGTCAGTAACTCCGAGAGGCTTTCCAGCCACCGCGCCTGGAGGACAGCTTGCGGCAGCCAGGGGAAAAGAGGCACGCAGCCGGCCAGGGCCTGCATCCCCAGGAACCAGAGCTCACGGACGTCAGCCCAGGCAGTCGCGTAGGCAGGTGACACAGCTGCGGCCAAGCTGTCGCTACCAGGGTCTGCTTGGGTGGTGTGGGCCTGCGATAGGAAGCGAATGGCAGCTCCGAAAAACTCCTGGGCAGACCGAGTCCCCTGAAGAACTGGAAGAAAACAGAAATGAATGACTCGATACAGAGCTTGCCCAGCTAAAGGAGGGACCCTTTGGTGGGTCTGTCTGCAGCAGGGCTTTCGGAGAGAACAGAATACCGTCCTCCTGCCCTACAAACCTCTTCATGTCAGCCCATCAGCCTACTGAATTTTTCTGCGTATTCCTTGCTCCTCCAGGCTTTTGGTTTTGTCACTTTTCCAATGACTGAAACTGGACGTTTTTCCCTTGTATTTGCTTTCTCCAACCCAACCACCCAGACTTGGTCTCTGGCCATGCAGAGCAATGTGCAACTTTGCCAGTGGGAACTCTTCTTACCTGCTGAACTTGCAAGGATCCTGGCCATCATCAGGCCCAGAGTGGCAATGTTGGCTGCTAGAACCAGGTGATCTTTCTGGGGCAGCAGTAGCGGAAGAGACTTCAGCAACATCTCCATCAAGGAGGAAAAGGTTTTGTCTCGCCTAGAGAGAAAGCAAACCCTGAGACACATTTCCTGAGCAGAGCCAGAAGCCCATGAAAATACCAAGGTTAAATGCAGCACCAAAAAAAGTAACGTAATTCGTGTTGAAAAAGAGACATCTCTGTTTCAACATAGTGTCTTAAAAAATCGTGCAAGCTTATTTCACAAGGCACCCTCTTTCTTCCCACTGGCAATCTTAAAGCAAGCTCCTGCAGCTCTGCTACCTGATGAGGTCCGGTGTAGTCACGACCAGGTTAAGGAAAATCCCACACGCAGTCTGTAGACTCATTTCAGTGCTTGTCAGTGGCGTTGGGGACCCAGGCTCGGTGATCAGCACCTCCCACTGGTGCAGGAAGTACTCACACAGCAGTGCTGGTGCCCCTTCTGAGATGAGGATGTCCCGGGGCCTGTCCTCTGCTGTTAAATGGCAAAAGCCAGGTAGCAGAAATCTGGAACGGGAAGTGATTGCAAACATGAGGTTGAATGGGTCTAAACCCTCCATTTGCATCCAACTGGGGGGAAAAAAAGAGCCCAGGAATTGGCAGTGTAGGGAGAATGGAAATTAGAAAAAGATTTGAGCAGGTTTGTGCTAAAATGCATCAACTCTGTGCTTATAATACGCACCTCAAAGCATCCTGGGGGAAGCCAGAGCCCTCAGTGCTGACCAGCTCTGGCTGGGGAAGACGCGCAGCTGGGCTGCCCTCTTTGAAAAGCTTCTTGGCATAATGGACAAGGAAAGGCAAGAGCTCACAGATTTCCTGCTTGAGGGAGGATGTCTCTTCTGCCATCCAGGCTCCAAGGATTCGAACAGAAGCAAATATGAAAGGATCTTGTAACTCCTCCTCTTTAACCTGCATGAAGAAGAAAGTAGACAGAAAATGACATTAGGGCTGCTGTCCTATCCAGCTGCTGCAGGTATGAAAACCACAGTGGGCAAAGATGCACATTTTGCTCTACACAGCTATGGCCGTGAACTGCTGAGCACCCATTAAGCATCCCAGTGAACACCCTATCAAAGCCGCCCAGAAAAAGCCACATAAGCATGCTCCTTCGTTGAAAGCCTTGCATTACCTGTCTCAAGTAGAATATTACAGCTCCAAATGCCTCCTCCATGATCCTCATGAGCTGTATTTTCTGTACCTCTTCTAGCAGTGGCTTCTCTTCTCTCAGGCACTCCTGGATCCCCATCTCAATAAGAACATAGCACGCTGTTACCACTTCTTTCTTCCCCTCCACCTCCAAAGGATTTGGCTCCTCTAGGGTCAGGCGGACCTCCACACATGCCAAGTTCACCAGCAAGGCCAGGAACTTGCTTCCAGCACTCCCTGCTGGGATCCACTCTGACCCACAGGCCTGCACGAGGCAGGCAGCAAGCTTCAGAGCAGGGTCTCGCTGCGACTGGCTGAGTTTGCTGCCCAAGATGTTAGCTAGCCCTTTGTAAAGTCTATGAAGGCACTCACAGCCCTGCGAGTCCTGTGTGATGGGTGGCGACAGGGGGATGAAGTGTGGCAGAATCTCACACAACTCGAATTTAGTTATGTCTTCAGTCTTGAGAAAATCATCAGAGAGCTTGCTCAGCACAGCCAGGAGGTGTGGAGCGTCTCTCTGCCAGCACTTGGCTTCTGCTATGGCCAACAGCCCCAAGAGCAGCGTCAAGGCACGGTCAGAGCCATAACTGCGACTCACATAGGCCTGGCACAGGGCAGACACCGTCCCTTTGGTCACCAACTCTCTGGGGCCCCTGGTAGTGGCCATGACAGCACTCAGGCACTGGTATACATCATCGATCATGGATGTGCTGTCCGGATTGCAGGGGGAAACCAGGATGTCATTGAAGGTTGGGATCTTGTTCAGGACCTGGGAGTGACCAGCTAACTCCGGATCGGTGCAGAAACACGCCAACAGAGTAAGGCCCAGTGCCTGGAAGGTGTGCTCGGGGCAGCCGTCTGGGGGCTGCCTGGAGGTGAGCAGGCGATTCGGAAACGTGAATCCAATTGCATCAAAGATCTGGCGACGGGTCTTAGCATCTAATTCTCCAGCTTTGACCGCTTTGGTCACCTGTAAGGCAAACCAGGGGTGAGCGTGCAGCACAGTAAGAGGCTATGCTAAATTTACAGGATTGAATGGGGACGATAAGAAGCCAAAACAACTTTCATTAGTATGGAAAAGTGAATCCTTAACCACCGATCTGGGCACTTGGTCTAAGCGCTAATCCAGAATTTTACCAGAGTGCTTCAAGAGCTGCAAATGGCGCTGACTAACCCCGGCACGCCCAAGCCAAGGCCGGGCTCCCCCCACCGTGCTGATGGGGACACTGAGGCACTGGAGCACCTCGCCCCGGAGTCCCCAACGCCACCAAGCACCGCTGCGGACGCCGCTGGGCCTCTCCCGTTTCCAGCGGCGGGTTTCGCCTTCCCCCTTGCCCCTTCCTGAGGCGATGGCGCCCGGGGTGCCGCCCCACAGCGGTCCCTCACCAGCAGCAGGGCTGCGAACTGCTCGCTGTCGTTCCTCGCATCTCTGAGCACGCCGAGGCACCGCTTCAGCGTCAAGTCTCGGTCTCCGCAGTCCGACGCCATGGCCAGGTAGGTCTGTTGGCACCCGGCCTCTCTCAGCCCCTTCCTTCACCACTGTTCCGCCCGTGTCGCCTCTCAGCCAATCCGCGCGCCGCCGCCGCGCCGCCGCCCAACCGCCTGCCGCCTTGTTGCGCAGTCCCCGAAGCCAGATCCTCCGCGCGGCCTGTGTGGGCAAACCACCTGTGGCTGCGCGGCCTCCTCACCCGCTGGCTGCGAGAGGGCGGCCCCGCCCCGCCCCGCCCCGAGCGCGCACAGCTGGCCCCGGAGCTCCGGCACCCACCGGACGGCGCCTGCAGAGCCCGTCCCGGTCCCGGTCCCGGTCCCAGTCCCAGTCCCAGTCCCGTTCCGGGAGGCGGCGGTTCAACTTCCGGGTGAAGGGTGAGCGGGCGCCCGCCGCCGCCGCCATGGCCGCGGGGCAGGAGGCCGCGCTGCCCCCCGGCCCGCCGCGCTGGAGGCCCGGCCCGGCCCCACCGCCCGCCTGAGGCCGCCGAGGAGCCGCCGGGCTCGCCTCGCCATGCGCCCCTGGTACGTACCCGCCGGTGCGCTCCCTCCTCCCGCCCCCGGGGGCACTGACAGGCGGCGGGGGCGGGGGTGGGTGGAGGGACGGCCCGGCCCGGCCCCGGGTCCCCGTGGACGGTCCCCGCGGGAGCCAGGGGCCGGCGGAGCGGAGACCCGGGGGGTGTGGAAGTTTCCTGAAGGACCTGTTGTTGGGTGAGGAGCCGCGGGTTCACGTCAGCTCTGTGAAGTTTCCCTCCCGGGGCTGTCCGGTCCGTGCTCCCGCGGCTGCCGCTCTTCGGTGCCGGCGGTTGGGTGGGATTCCCTGGAGGTTTGACGAAGGATGAGGGTTTGAGCCGTGCCCCGGTACATCCCTGACAATATTCCGGTTTGATTCTTCAGAAATGGCAGGTTTAACTCCTCGTGCCCAACGGCGCATCGATACTCTTTAAAAACAGGTAATAATTATTACTTGTGAAATAATTAATGGTTTCATATCACATCACCTAGAGCTAATTTAGATTTCAGTAACGTGACGCTGTAAAAGCGCCTTTGGCATTAGAAAGGCTGATGAGGAGCATCAGTGCTTTCGTGATTTGTGCCCTGCGGAGCAAAATACAAGGCCAAGCAGGTCTTTAGCTCCCTGTTTTTCAGTGTTGCTGTCTTCTTGTCTCTCTCTGTTTGTGGCTGGTACCGGCCAGCACCAACGTGCGAGCGATGACATTGCCAGGCAGCTGTGCCGGCTTTATCAGTGCCCGTGTTGTGCTCGTGGCGCTGGCTGGGTGTCCGCTGCCTGTGGAATATTTGAAACTGAAATTTCCCAAACGCGCCTTTGGAATCCGGTAGACTGTAACATGAGATATTTTGCCACTGAAAGTGGTGGAGGAGGAAATCACAAGGGTAATGGGAAAGGCCATCGTGGTGGCCCACTGTGGTTCAACACTGGGAACTTTGCTACTACAGGTTTTGCTTTAGTATTGTATCTTGATGGTTACTTAGCAGCAGCTGGACTAAGTCACAGCAGATAAGATAAGACATTCCTTTTCCTCCACAAATGCCCCATGATCTTCATAATGGCAACTGAATCTGTGCAAGAACATACCAATTGCCAGTGGATGTTTTGTGTTTCATATCTTGTATGTTTCCAGAACCCCGCTGCAGCCCACAAAGGCCATGGAGAAGAGGTTGGAAGCCAAGTTCAGCATCAGCGCCCCATTTCTGTCACGGTACTGCCTGGGAAAACCTGCAAGGGAGCGGAGAAGTCTGCGGCTGTTCTACCTGTGCACTTGCCTGTGTGCCTTGTGCTCCTCAGCAGGTGATTCTTCTCTTCTCTCTGGGACTGTGTCTGTATTTTTTTATGATATTTATCCCTCTCGCTTGTTGTAAAATATTCTGAGAGGAAGGTGAAATTGTAGCTAGACATTGTAGCTGGTGTAAAAAACAAATAAACCCCCACCCTTAATAGTTACTAAATGAGCTGTGTAGGAGAGATGTGGAGCACGAGGGGGTCACTTCTCGTAACATTGTATAGCTCTGGTAACCAACTGCTATTTTGAGTAACCGGGTGGTCAGCAGCAGGGTGTCTGTCTGTCCCACAGCTACTGTTGTGCATCTTCACACACACTGCTGGCTTTCAGGCACTTGCCTGTATCTCGTAGAGACCTTTCTCTGAGCTGAGAATCCTTTCTCTGCAAAAATGACCAAATGATACTCTGGAAAATAATTTCAGCTAAGGAATACTGGAAGCAAGCTGGGAAGGCAAGAACATTATTTTAGCCCTCATGTATAAGACTCTCCCCAAATGCAGTATGTCAATAGTCTATATTTGCCTACAGGCAATTGTTATGTTTGGGTTTTTATTTCCTGTTCAAACTTGAGTAACCAACCTCCTGCTCAAGTAAATAACCAAGTTAGTGGCTTGTGTGGAAGTTTTAATGTAATGGATTGTGTGGTGTTTTTTTTTTTTTTTTTTTATTTAAAAAGTTCAGATTCTGGCTTTTCAGAGACGTGTGTTAAGCTCCTGTGTTTTGAGGCCACATCTTCACCAAAAGGCGGTATTTTTCCGATGCGTGCATGTAGCATTCACCAGATCCTAGTTGAGGAAGTTTGTTCTGTGCAGTTTTTTTCCTCTGTGTTCAAGTTGCAGTGAATTATATGTTCAAGGTAGCGGTGACTTCAGTATGTGTCAACCCGTGTGACAGCAGCCAGCTGCTTTCTTTTTGCTGCAAGTTTGCTATGTCTTAATGGTAGCAAGGTTTGAAAAGGGGGTTGTTTTGCTTTGTTTCCCAGTTTTGTGGCCGTGTTCTCTAGGCTGCTGCAGTGTCTCTGTTGTTCCATCGGGCCTTTCTGGACACTCACCCAGTGACAAATTTGATTAAGCTAATGAACTGTGTGATCAGCTAATTTAGAACCTGGAAAGACATTTGTATTCCTGGTCCTAGCAAAGGTCTCTCAGCACTGTGTGTTTGGATGGTGTGTCAGGTGGATCGCGTGTCTCCTTGTAGACTGGGCTTCCTGCGTGGTGTTTCCTGTCTTTAGTAATATCTTGGAAGTCTAGAGCTAGTGCTGCGAATCCTGTTGCTCTTAGGGGTTGTTCCGCACAGTGCTGCAGTGTTTGAGGGCTGATCTGCTTGGGAGAGTTAAAACCCTGAAGGCTGACGCACGTGCAGAAATAAATGTAATTATATGTAACATAGTTATCTTGATGTGGACACTTTTTCCACTGTAGAGTTCTTGGCCGCCTTTGTGTCACTGAGGCTGCAGAGTTTGTTAAACTGAAGAGGAATTATGGCTGCCTAGAAATTAGTGTGATCATGCAGAGTTACGCAAGAGGAACTGTGTTGTCATAATTGGTTACACGTGACAGATTAAAAAAGCCCATAGAGTCAAGTCTTTAATCATTAATCTGATATCAGGAGGGATTAACTGCCTGAGCAGGTCCACGAACCTGAGCTTATTAATAGAAACTGTTCTTGTCGCTTCCATTCCCCTGCTGTTCAGCAAAGCTGTGAGCTGCGTCACCGGGACAGGAACTCCCGACTTCCTGAGGAGAGTAGTGGTCTCTGTACCAATGTACTAGAGAAGAAAAAAAATGACAAAAACAATATTAAGAAGTGACTAAGCACACCCACTGTGCAGGCATCTTGTGATTTGTGTTGTGCTAGGCTGGGGGGGCCGCTGGGGCTTAGGAGGGAACTCGTCCTCAGGGACGTTCCTCCTGACGGGTTTCTCATGCTTTTCTCTGAAGCTGCTGGCATTGGCATTGATGCTGTCAGTGACCAGATTTACTGCTGGTCTGACCCACCCTACGAGTTCCTGTATGTGCGTGTGGCTGCCTAGGGTCCAGCACAAGGAACTGGAAGGGACTGAACAGGCTGCTCTCCCAGTAAGCTGGTGCTCACAGCTGGTAGTCACTTCATCTTTCCAGAGATGAAGTGCAAGTGTAGACTGAGGTGCTCTGCTTTCTGCCATGGCACTTCAGTAAAGTTGCGCGAATGTGTGATGCCCACCAAAGACGATGGGATTTGCTTAGATGAAAATCAGTATGGTTCTGTGGAAAACGTACACCTAGAATGCTGGGCTGGCACGTTGCGAGTTGCCTGGTCACTTCTGTTGTTCCTGAGAGCTAACTGAGTTTTAAACTATCCATGTACAGCAATTCAGAAACCATATGAACATGTCTCAGGTGGGCATTAGCAGAGTTCTGGAAATGAAATCTGGCCAATGTCCACAGTGGTGTCAGGGTGACTGTCAGTCCGAGCACTTTGGGGTGTAACGAGGTCGGTTGTTGCCCTGGGCAGACAGGCTGCCCGTCTGCTTGCTCACGAAGGAAGGGCCGTGTGTTGATGAAGTGTGACAAGGACGGTACTGATTTAAAGGCGCTGTTATCAACTTCTCTCTCTGCTGAACATATGCAAAGTTTCGTTTACATGTTGCAGTTGGACATTGCTCGGGTGAAGAGCTTCCCCTCCTTCTGTGCAGTTGTCGGTTCAGACACCCACAGGGAGCTCTGCTCCCCCGTGACTCGGTCACAGATCTCGATTGCGTTCTGTTGCAGCTGATGCTAGCTTTCCTGAGCCTTGTCTTCAAACTGCCTTTGCTGAGCTGGCTTCCCAATAAGCTATAAATAACACTTTTGCTTTCTGATGTCTCGAAACCCAACTTCTCCTGATGGTGGTGTGAGTTCCCTTTTTGGGTTGAAATTCTTGGTATAGGAGATTCCACGCAAAAGGTACATGAATATGCCCATTTTCCTTTATTTTAAATAAGAGGCTAATCCATTCTGGGTGAGAAAATCACTGTGTGTGGATACGTTTAATGATCAGGAGTAGAAAACTGTTACACCTACTGTGGTGTTTGGGACAACTGAATTACAACAAAATATGTCCTCAGTCTTCCCCACTTGCTTTCTTTGGTCATACAAGGTTATCCTGGTCATACAAAGTTATAAAAGTGCTATGACTTTCCCCTTCCTCCTGCACCTGGGGGTGGTATTAGCTGTGATTCAGAGGGCCAGAGTTCCGTGCCATCTCAGTAGCGTGTGGTAAGTGTCTTTGTGGCTGGAGTTTAAAGTCCTGAAGTCAAATGCTTCAGGTAGCCTAAACCAGCCAGAGTGGAAGACGCCTGTGTCCGTCTGTACTGTTCTTGTCTCACAGAGAGTTTTCCAGGATTGATGCTTCAGGAGGTTGAGGTTGACCACTGCTTGTGAGCTCCAGACTTGATCAGAAAAACCCTCCCCCTCTGCACTTCTGTCTGTGTCGTGGTTGGCGCTTGGAAAGTTTCCCGCTGTGCGAGCCTGCCGTGGCTCAGCAGGGCTGCCCGGAGTTGTGCCAGGCAGTGGGAACCTAGCGCGATTTCTTCCAAGAATCATAAAACGCACTGCAGTGCCATCACCAAATTACTTTTATTTGGTGGATGATGACATTGAGATTTTTTTGTGGCCTTTCTCCCGTGCTTCAACATATTCCATCTTTAATGTGTTTGTAATTTGGAAGTGACAGGAGAAGTCGGGTGAGAATTCTTTTCAAGGGAGACAGACAGATCAGGCTCTGCATCCATGCCTGCTAATTTGTTCAGTTCCCACTGTAGTGAGTGTGGGTATAATGCAACATGAACTCTGTATTCATTCAGAGTTACTGGAATAGTAACTTGTTACCGAGTTACTTTTCTTTGTATGCTGTCAAGAAATACAGACTAGGGTATTATAATTTCAGTTCAGACTTCTTTATTTTAATGGAGAAAAAAGTTTCCCATTTGTGTTGTGTTCAAGAACTCCATTCTTGACAGGCAGGGAGCCAGATCTGGAGCGTAGTCTCCAGCTGCACCACTTAGAGTCCAGCAACATAGTTTGTAAAGTAATCTTCCAGTGACCTATTATCCTGTGGATGCTGAACACAGCACAGTGTAACAGTCCCATAGGTCATTAGTCTATTTTTAGGGAGTCCTTAATCTGCAGAGCTCTGAATTTTGGAAGCCTTTAATCCATTGATCCCTGCAAGCACTCAAATTTTTCATGCAAAGAAAAAAAGTAAATCCATATGCAAAGCAGTTGCTGCTTTACTGCTGGTCTGAGATCTGAATTAACTTGACTCTTAAAAATCATGTTTGACAGATAATTTTTATTCTAGAAAGCACTACAGTGGAGCAGGTGGTGAGGATGGGCCTTGCCTATCTCTGTTCTGGAAGATGTAGCGACTTCTCAAATGGAGCAGTTTCACTCAAGTGACTTGACTTCAGACATCAGCATGGAAGAGGAAAACGTGCCTTTATACTATGAACCGAGCCAGTGTCGCTGTTTCCTGAGTTCTCCTTTAAGGCAAACTATGGACAGAGAGGAAGTGCTGTTTGCTGGTTAGAATAAGAAACTGTACTCAGGATACCCGAGTTCAATTTCTGCCTTTTAACTTGCTGTGTAACCTCAGCCTCACTGTTCCATCTGTGCCTTACAGCCTTCTCTGAAACAGGGATGTTTCTGGGTTTGCTTCTTTTGTTGTAGATGGATTTAGCTCCATTGCTATCAAAAATGGTCATGGTCCTGTTGACAGGAGATGATTGCTTAAAAACTTGTGCAAGTACTAGATACTGAGGGCAGGTATAGATTCCGAAAAGCCCCCGTTTTACTGTCTTGTACCCTCTCTCCCGCATTACTCCCGTGCCCTAAATTCATCTTGACAATAGTGATGAGGATCTATTGTCCACTGCTTTAAAGGATTGAGAATTGTCTCTATTTGTCTTCCTTCTGCTTTCCCAGATGCAAACTGGAACAGACCTAAATGTGAGCCGGGGAAGATCCTGTTTGGTGGCCGTTTGAGATCGTGGGAAGATCACCATTTACAGCTTCTGGAAGGATTTCATACTGTACGGTCCTGTCAGACTGCTTGCTGCCAGAGCCCCACCTGTGATGCCTTTTGGTTCTTGGAAAATATGTGCATCCAGGTGAACTGCAGTATGCCTGGTATGTGTCAGGCAAACCGGACTGGCTTTTCTGACTCAGTTTTGGTGTTTTTAAAGAAATCACAAAGCACAGAGCACTTAAAGTTTCAAACGGAGGGTGATGTGAAGACCTGGTTTCACAAGTGGTTGGACTGGGGCATCCCTGTCCAGGGGAAAAAAAGACTGCGGAGGTCATCCCAGAAGTGGAGCTTGGCAGGTAACAGGGTGGAACTCCTGAAAAGGGAGATAGCAGCGAGCCCCAGCAGTGAGGCTGCCGCCAGAACATCAGACAGCAAATCTAGAAGCAGCCAAAGTGAAGCAGAGCGCTTGAAGGATCAAGTACTGAGGCACTTAGTGGCAGACAGGCGTGTTCCTGAAGGCCATCCAAGTCAAAAGGAAGACTCGCTGACAAATGGACAGAATCCGAGAGAGCAGAAAACCAAAAGCCTGTTCCCCTCTAAAAGCAATAACATGAATAGATCAAGTGACGCAGATGGCGTTGGCTTGCCACAGGTAAGTGTGATTGCTGGGGCTGAAATGGGGCTTTCTCGGACAGCTGTCACCCTCTTGCTCAATCTTACTTTACGGAGACTTTGACTTAAAACTGCTGAAGTGATGGGGTACGTTTCTGGATGCCTGTTTTCAGCCTCCTGTCAACGCAGCAAGACCAAGGGTTGTTTTTTTTTATTTGTTGTTTCTGGGAGGTAGGATTTTTCCCTCCCTCTTTCTAGCTGGGGTAACCTGTGTTTGGGAAGGTGAGGGGAGATGGAGGTCATGAGGATGCTTGTCCTTTGTATAATCATACAGCGTACTTGCCAGATGAGGAGGAAAGGTGAGATGTGATGTCAGTGGGAAGTGCCTGGGAGTTGAAAACTGTTACCAGTAAAAGTACCTTTTTATATCCACAAAAAATTTGTTTTCCTTCGATTGTTGAATTGAGGCAGTTAAATATGTTATTTTATAGACTCATGCATAGAGTTTCCAGTGTACTTTCATGTCAGCCTGCTTGCTTGAGTCGGCATTTTAGTGCCGATTTTTTGTTCTGTTTTTAAGACTGCTTCAGTTTGTCAAATCCATAAAAGCTTACATTGGCATTGGTTGAATGAAACCAGCTTAGTCTCTACTCCAAACATGTACAATGTTAATTTAGTAAATCTACATGTTAGTCTTAAGGAGAAAATGGCACATTTCAATTGTTAAATAATTTTTGTATTTTTAAATCTGCAAATAGTTTTTCAAGCCTTATCATACAAAAAAGCCCATCCACTTGTGGTGGTGAAATAGAAATAATTTTACTTTCTGAAACTGTTCTTTAAATACCCTTTGCCCTTTTTCTAGGATTTGGCACTGTTGAAGCCTGATGCATTTTCCTGTAGTTACAGTCTTGTTCTGGAAACCTGACTGAATTTGTTTCTCTCCCTTGTATTTAAATCTTGGTTCCAGGTAGGGCTGTGACTGTTGTGAGCCACCACCCTGCAGAGCAGGATGTGGAGAGCAGCCAAGGGACACCGCCGAGAGCTCCAGGGCAGGCCGGGAGGCGTGTGAAATCATGCACTGAAACTTTACAAATGTTTGATTTTCCAGAACCCCACGGCATTTAGAGCTGACTCAAGATCTCAGCTTTCTCTCTCCCTTGCAGTATTGCAGCATTTCCACCCTGCCTGTTCTTTCCTCTGCCTAATATCTGAGGCTTCTGCAGTGACCCCATTCTCTCAGTTGTTATGCGTGCGTCTGGGGAGCCTTCTTCGCAGCCAGTCTTAAATGTCTTCTGTTGTTCTTGGGTGATAGTGGTTAGATCTCCGTGCTTGTCCAGTTTGAAGTGTTGCATTCTGAGTTGTATTATTACTGTTCAGTGCCTTTCCAGTAAACTGGTTGCAAATATTAAACTACATGGATTATTCAGCTTCTGAATATTGCTGAGTATCCAGGATTTCCCATCTTTAGGAAGCACTCTCCATTATCATTAAGGTGCACTGTTGGGTGTACGCTG
Organism: Vanellus vanellus; assembly: GCF_965231255.1. Taxonomy (NCBI): domain Eukaryota; kingdom Metazoa; phylum Chordata; class Aves; order Charadriiformes; family Charadriidae; genus Vanellus; species Vanellus vanellus. The sequence continues at coordinate 7,240,981 of NC_138927.1, read as the reverse complement.
GGGAAAGGTTTTTCTTCTTGTTACTGATTTTTGCTAGTGAGAAAGTCCAGATCTGTTGACAAAATGCAGGTTCATCAAAATAAAAACTTCTTCCTAAAATATATTGGCTGTGATGGAATTCCTGGCAGTCACGTTTTTGAGGTTTAGGATAGAGTTTGTGGGGAGGAGAAAGAATTAAAAAATCCACCTTAACAGGAGTATTGAGTTGAAGCTGGTTCTACACAGCCCTGGGCTAATTCCTTGATTATTGAACCATCCAAATTTCACTGGCAAAATATAAGGGAAGCTATGCAGCTGTCCTTGCATTTCTGATCTGAGAGCAGTTTAATTTAGGCCAAGGATATAACATTCAAGGCTGTGTACTTGGGACGTGGCCAGCCTTTGCAGGAGGGAGATGCTAAAGCAGGGAGTTTTCGAAGCTGGGTTGGTTTTGGGCCAGAATAAGTAAAGTTACACACGTGATGAAATCAGTAAAACTTCACCTGAGCTAGATTTAGTCCAGTACGTGGAGCTCGTGGCTTCAGCAGGTGAATGCTGAGCATTTAATACTGTATTCCTAAAGAAGGTTTGGCAGGTGGGCTGGAAGGTGGGGAAAATACTGGATCATCACTGCATGCAAAGCAGTTCTTACCTGGGAACATCTGAAGTGGGAAAGGACATCCAGGTCAAAGTGGCTCTGAACTCCTTTCTAAAAGGGGCAAAAGAAATTAATGTGCATATTCTCATCTTCTGTTGATGAGCGTCGAAAGCGTGGCAAGGCAAATCTTTTCCTAGAGACTCAGGGAAAAGTCAAGTGACTGTTTTAGAAAAACATTGCGTTTAAATTTTCTTCTTGCAGTTCTCATGGCTCTGTAGCCATCTGTAATGTCCTGTAATGTGCAGCCAGCATTAATTTGTGGTTTTACTGTATCCATGCTCTGGAACCAGAGATGGATGAAGGAGAGTGTACCAGGGTAAACCGCAGCGCATGCTGCTCATCAGCTCTTATATAAGGAAGGAAATTTGTGTTTTTCCATGAGTGAATGGCATTTTCCAGGCACCATTTTTTTTTCCTGCCTCACTGTAGAAATACTTGTCAATTTTAAAATATAGCAATGCATTTAACAGCCAGTCAGGACAAGCACTTAAGCGCAGCACTGCTGATGAGAAGGGCTGCTGCAGCACTGCCGCAGTTCTGCAGGCAAACCGTGGAAAAAGCTGCAGCCTTTAAAATGGGGTTGTTACAACAGAGCCGGAGAGCTCGTTCCTGCACTCACAGCACTGGCCATGGTTGGCTGCTGTTGGCCATAGCAAGCTCTGCGTTCAGCTCTTGCTGTCCTGTTTCGTGCTAGTGCTGGTGCTATTTACACTACGAGGAAAGAGGAAGGATCTCTCTTAACAGCCAGCACTAATGCTGTAATGGTTTGTGACATTACCCACATTTTTGTGTCTTGTCTCTTCACAGCCATGGCACCTAGTGAAAACAACTAAGGGCACACTCTAAGCTGAAAAGAGCCTATGTTTTAAATTCAGACTGGGCTTGGCAAAGTCAAGCCCATTTAAATTTAAAAAAAAAAATAAATTCCAGAACACAGGTGTTTTACTTTCAAGTAACTTAGGTTCGGTGTGGGTTCTGATGCACATAGCTGCTCTAGATCCATCTTGCAGACATGGGACTCTCAGACAGGGAGAGCGGGTCACTTGTCCCAGGCCAAAGGCAGTTAAGGGTCGGAATCGAAAGCATCTGGCACTCCTGCGTTCACTCAGGCCAATGTGCCACTTCTCTCTATTTTTCTAAGCTAATAAGATAGGACAGCTGGCAAACTTCTAGTCTCCTCCTCGTTTATCCTCAAGAATGAAGTCTTCTGTTCTTTGCTTTAAAGAATTCGGGGTTATGGAGTAAAGATAAGAAATGTCTCAACTTGCAAGCATTAGGGGCATTTTTGACTGTTATGTTGCCCCAGGCAAAGCTTATCTAACTCAAGCTCTCCACAGACATTTGGCTGTCAATACTGTTATTCTTCCTCCCAGAAGTCTTCAGGATGAAAAGTTTTTTTTATTTTAGGCATTAAAAAGTGAGCCAAGGAAGTGTCCAGCTCACTGAAAATATTGCCGAGCAAAGTGGAGACTCAGTGCAGACCCTGGTGTCCCGTGTGCTGTTTGTGACAGCAGGTCTTGCCACCCGTCTGGGTTGATTGTTGCTCAGCAAAAAGTGGTTCTCTGTAGTGGTTTGAAGTCATGGAGACCTTCTGCTCCTGTGCCCTTCCTAAAGAGTCTGTCTCAAGCATCCAAATTCCTGCCCTGCTGTTCCCCTCTTGTTGTGCCAGTGTTTCTGGCTTTATTTGCTTACTTGGCAAGAGGGACTCAGTGTCTTGAGTTGACCAGAGTCATGGATGGGTGTAAGACGGTACTGCTTGGGACAGCCAACTGTCCTGAGGCCACCAGTGAAGAGCAGCACAGAGCAGTATGCCAGATCTTGCCTGCATCTTTGTTCCAAAGAGTCCGTAGTTTTGTTAAAGATAAAGGAAGCCCATCAACAAGCAAGCAAATGGAGAAAACCAGCTTATGTTCATAACGCTAACAAATAGCGTTTGGTTCTTTGGTCCATAAAGCTCAGACATTAATCAAACATACAAATTAATTGAGATGTTTTACATTCTGTGACTGAGGGAAAGTTAGCTGAGATACAGGGGGAGGAAATGATTTGCCCGAGACTGCAAAAAATCCTTCTTGCGGAGAAGCCTTCAGTGCCTTCCTTGCTATTCCTGGCCTGGCTGGCCGTTGCAGTATGCGCAGGATGGCTTTGTTTTTACAACTGGCATTTAGTGTTTTCTGAGGCCCAGCCCATTTACTGATGAGGATGTTGCCCACCATGGTCTAGAGCAGTTTTACAGTTCCTGTTTCCTGGACTGAATGCCAGCAGCATGGTATAAAAGCTTAGAATATTTCCTCCAATATGAGCTTTTGATCAGCTCCTCTAATGGGGAGTACTAGTGGGCAATTCAGCTCCAAAACACTTCCCAAGTCGAAGATGGTAAATTGCTCCATTTTAAATATTTAGCAGATGTTCTCAAAATAAAGTTAGCTCAACAAAATGTGCTACACACATGCACTTCATGGTGGAAGGTGAATTGTCAAGAGTATTGCCTGCCAGGCTAAGAACTGGAATGGGGCTAGGTACTGTAAAAGGAATTTTCTGATGAAAGAAAGGAAATTGTTACTGCCACTTTGATTATTTTCAATAAAGCGGCTCATCCTGTAAGGATGCGAGCAAACTTTCTGCCGCAAGCTCGGCTCCCTGCCCCAGCAGCATCTCCCGTGGCATGCACGCAGGGAACTGTTTGTGTCAGGTCACCTTGCTTTGAAGAATGATTCTGAAGTAAATTTCCTCTTGCTGCAATGATTTGATTATTACATAAAAATGCCATTGCAATCCTCCTGCTTTGGGCTTGCCAACTGCACAGCTTTAGAAAAAGGAATATATGGCCAAAACAAATGGCCCAAGCGAACCCTGTTTCCTGGTCCCTGGTTTTTGCTTCTGTCTTATCCCACCTCTCCCTTCTTTTAGCTCCGCTCGCTGCAATTTTGAACCTAGATCTTCTCTCAGGTTTGCCACATCAACAGCAGTGATACTTAAGGCGGTGTAGTTAAACCTAAGGTCCTAGCCAGTGTTCAACTGAGCTGGAAACAGCCTGTCTGCTGTGGAGGAAGAACATGGAGAAACATTTTAGAAGAGAGAAGGGGAAGCAGTAAAACATCCTGCTTCTGGGAAAAACAAACCAGGGACTTTTCACCCTCCCTAACTGAAGGAGGTGACGTGCAACAACACTAAACCAAAACTGACATTCAGCATTCAATCAAACTAAGACAACTTTTTTCGTTACAGATTCACATGGGAACATCTGCACCAGAACCCTCAGTGTTGGCTACATTCTCCAGTCCTGCAGCACAGGGCTTGACAGCCACCGGAAAGGCGGAGAAGCCTGGGCAGCCAGATGATGCTTTGGTCCATCCTTACTCCTCAGATGTGTTGCCCACAGTCAGCCCCATGCCACGGAAAAGCACAACGAAGATGCAGACAGCTACTTCTGTGCCAAGTGGAGTTCCCACAAATGGCAGTGTTTCTACAATCCAGACCAACACTGCTGTGTCACCAAGTACTACTGCCACCACACCAGGTGAGGACCTACAGTGCTCCAGCAAATGTTATTTATTCAGGTTTTGTTGACAAGCCATTGCAGCATTGAAAAATACAAGATAATTTCAGAAATTATGGTACCTTTGAAAAGGTGCCGAGATACACGCTTCAGCGCGCGTGCCAGTTGGACCCCATTAACTCATGAGGTCTGAGAATGGGACTTTGGCATCATAAATCTGCTCGGGACCATTGGATCTATTTCCAAGAGCAGCTTGAAAGTAATGGTGATGTCCTAATTCCCAAAGTGAAAGTTGAGATGTGGCACAAGGCATAGTCCTGCAAAGCATTCTTTTGGTGGTCTTGACACACTCCTGTCTCTCAAGTTGAGCGGAAGTCTTAAAGTCTTAGGGTGTAACTACTTCTTTTCTCTTCTGTCCCTGAACCATCAATGCACAGTTCAGCCATGGAGAACAGTGTACTTGGCCATTAGCTCATGCTTTACTTTGCAGCAAAATGATATTTCTCTTCACACCGGTGTTCCTTAAAGCAAACTATCGAAAATGTATAAAAGCCAAAACACGCTTTGGACAGCTCTGTTAACTCACCCAGGCTGTTAGCTCACCCTGTAAGGAAGCGGGCTTAGAGTGAATGGTGCATACTGGTCGTGTGGTATCTCAGAATCCAGTTAATCCTGTTTGCTGAAGTATTCACAGCTGAATTTCTTTCAAATTTAGGGGTCCTTTCTCTTACAAGGGAACAAATAGAAAATGTAAAAGGACCGCTGCATCCAAAGACATCTTTGGCAGGGAGCTGATTGGATGCTTGTGCTAATAAATTAGTATTCTTTTAAGGGCCTGTCCCTGCTAAAACTGGAAAATATATTTTAGACGTCTTCAGTGGCTTGTGTTGGAAAAGGAATGTAGCCAGGGCCTCCTTGTTTTGCTAGATAATACAAAGATGATGTGAAGGGTACTTTATCCAAGCAGGGGGTTGTTTTTTTGTCTATTGGTTGTTTTGTTGTTTTTTTTTTCCTACTGAGATCAGATTTCTTTTTTGCCTTGCAACTCTGCAGCTGAAAGACTGATGGAGTTTTAATATCCCAGGATCTGGAGCAATTGAGAGATGAAAAAAGAATTTGATGAATTTGTTTTCTTTTAGTTAACTGATTAATTCCAGTAGCTAATAAACAGATGGAAGAAAGGCTAAATGTTCAATGACATTTTCCCCATCTTTTTTAACTTGAATTCTTTGTGCATATCTCTGAAACGTTGTCTTTGACAGGGTCAAACTAGGGTAAAGCAACTTTAATTCTTGTTTTCTATGCGTAATTCCTAGGCCTGATAATAAAAAGGCAAAAATAAAGCACATGGGAAGGGAAGAGGAGGATGAGGAGGCTGAGAGGTACTCTTAAGAAATGCGGTCAACTTTCTGGTTACCTTAACGCTAATAACAAGCAGGAAAAAACGTCACTGGCCATAGTTTTCAAGCCTTTACCCTGCAGTCTTTAAAAACAAGCTACCTGTCCACTTATTTGAAATAGAATGGCAAGAAAATTCATAAGCAGGGGTTGAAAAGAAAATATAAATAAAAGGAACAGGTTTGTGTTTTGAGTTCCCATACTCAGTGTGGTAGCTATGCAGTTTTTAAAAAATCTCTTAGTCTGAAGCAGTGTTTCGAAAAAGAAGTACCGTGGATTCTTCATATATTTGTGAAGATCTGAAATTGCAGTTTGGTAAACAGCAGTGTTTGTCTTGCTGTGCCGTGAGACTGCAGCCGGGTTCTATGCTGAAAACCTGTCAGGTAAAAAAACCCCTTCCCATCCTGCTGGACCTGGGTGAATAGGTTCCCCTGCACAGGGCCGCAGGGTCACGTTTCAGCTCTTTAGAAAAGGAGCAGGAGCTGCACAGTATCTGCAGGGAGAGAGATGACTGAGTAATTCTGGGCTTGTCTTAAAATTGTAAAACCCCATTAGTGCTTTTGCATTAACAATGAGAGCGAAACCTGAACCGGGAGCTATATTGAGTGATGGGATGTTTACAAAATACAGCCGTTTGTAGCTGGTGTTTATTCCACAGACTCTGAAGCTGAGGTGGTTCTTATGTATGTATCTAATTTTTTTTTTCCTGTTCCTCTTTCAATTCTGTGCTTTTCCCTCAGTTATGAAGGAGCTGGTGGTTTCTGCTGGAGATAGCGTCGAAGTGACCCTGCCAAAGAATGAAGTGCAGCTGAATGCGTTTGTGCTTCCTGAACCACCACCTCGTAAGGCTTCCCTGGGAATTCCGCTAAGGGCTTATGATGGTGAAATGGCAAATAGGCATTATATACAGCATTACATAAGGACAATCTTGAAAATGTCTTTTGTCAGAGAACGCTTTCTTGTAGAAATCTTTTATCCTGTGCTATTACCTCATGCTGCCTCTCACAGCAAATAGGAAGACACAAAAAACATTGAAAGTGCTACAAAGTCATTAGATTTGGGAGATGGCATGTTCTCAAAGTGATATGTGAGGAAGCAGTGGATCTTCAGCCTCTATTCATGACATTTACTGATGGGTGACAGGCTGTCTTAGCAAGCGGTCTTTCATTTGGTGGATTGAAATCTGATTTGGGGGGTTGACATGCTGAGGAACGCATTTCTATACGTTTCTCATTTCATTGTGCAAAGTGTTCACAGGTATTTGTAAAGCTCTTGTCTGTAGCTCTGTCCACAGTGGCAGTGGGAGACGGCAGGGGAGAGGCAAGCATCTTGCCTGTTGTACAGAACAGGGCTAGATGAGATGCGTTCACAGAATCACAGAATGGTCAGGGTTGGAAGGGACCTCTGGAGATCATCTAGTCCAACCCCCATTCCTCTTCAAAAACTGGCATTATGTTGCGTCTGCAGGATTTGAGAGCACAATTTTTCTCTCTTATTATCCTGGAGCTGTGGTTGTTCTAAAGCTCTTTAATGCTTTAGAGGCTGAAAGATGGGGTTTGGCTCCAGAGTAGATGTGTTTAGAAGCACAGATTGTCTCTTTTCCTGGGTACATTCCCAAAAAGCTGCAGTCCAAATTCCAAGCTGTCTCATTTCTCCATAGTGCAGCAGAATGTGCCTTGTAAATGTTTAATACCTTTGCCTTTATTTAGCATGGCAGAAAGGCAGTCTTTTAAAAAATAACATCTGGACTTTTTTTTTTTTTTTTTTAAGGAACCACTTATTCCTATGAGTGGGAACTGATTACTCATCCAAAAGACTACAGTGGAGAAATGGAAGGGAAGCACTCCCAGACCCTTAAGTTATCTAAGGTAAAGCTTTGCTGCTTAGTATCCCGTTGTGTGAAATGCCAAGTGGAGAAGATGGGAACCCTGGCGGCCAGGAGAGACATGTGTGTGATTTCAGGATGAATAGGAAATTGCATGATGGGCAGGCAGCCAACATTTGACTGCAAGCCCTCTTCTAAGTCTCTTATAAAAAGGAGATTGATCTGGCATGAGGGAAAGTAGAAATTGATTTCAGGATCTAAAAGCTGCCTACAAGCAGTGTGTCAAGCCATACAAGTGGCACAATTTAATGTTAACAAAGGGTTGTGAATGTTTCTGCTACTGAAACATTCTGGTGGTGTGTTTAGGTCTGAAGCCTTGTACTACCCACTGAAAAAGGGACTTGCTGATTCCGTTAACGAGAGCTGTGGACTACCTCGTAGCACATTCCTGGCTGCTGCTTTTAGACAAGTTCTAACAGTGAAAGGATTGCCAGTTGCTGCACATGGGGATTCTTAACAAAAGAATTGCTTTAAATATTGTGTGAATATCCAGTTCTGTATTTATGAGACAGTCCTTTGAGCATCTTGGATTCTGCTGCACTCGGAAAAAATCCACAGGCTCTAATCACGATACCATGCAGAGAAAAGCCCTTCGAAAGGAGCGTGTCTGTCCCTGTCAGGGTTTCAGCCTTTTGGATACCATGATTTTTGTCCAACACCTAGTCCTTCGCCCTCTCATCTTGATTCAAGAGTGAGTGATGAAGGGGTGACTGCCTGACTCATGTCACCTAGAAGGAAGAGAAGAAATACTTTCCTTTGAGAAAACACACAAGAAGAGATTTTCTTCTCTTACATACAGCCTTTCTCATCTCAAATGCAATCTGTTCGTACAGATTCCTGTGGCCAGACAACCTGAACTAATCTCTCTTATCTTTCTTCTGTTTGCCCATTGTTGCTAGAAAATAAAGCTTGACTGACAATCCTGTGGCACCTGTGGTAGAAAGAAATATTAGTCTCTGGTTTCTGCATAGCCATTGTAAACTAAAAGATACGTAATACCATTTTGGCATGGAAACCATCCTTTGCTGTGTGTGCATAGGTTGAAGCATAATTGCCTGTTTTATGCTGCTAATGTACTTCTGTGCCAAAGCAAGGTAACTTGACCTTCTAATAGCTCCTGACAAGGTGCTACCGTCCTGAAGGTAAATGATCTTTTGTATTTACTTCCAGCTTACTGTTGGTCTGTACGAATTCAAAGTCGTCGTTGATGGGGAAAACGCACGTGGAGAGGGTTACGTGAATGTAACAGTGAATCCAAGTGAGTTGGTGGAATTGTATGTTTCCTTACCTTCATCTGTCTCTGATACCAGTATCACGGTGTTTTGATTATTTGACTGGACCCTGGTTTAATGTAGTGAAAATTCCCTGTGCTGTGAACTCAGTATATGTGTGTTAAATCATTTCCTGAGATCTGAAAGTATTGCTAATACACATAGCTATTTCTGCTATACTGCATACAGGCCAACCACTCAATAAAAGAGCTGGAATACCGACACAAAAGTGCTTAGCAAATGCCTCACCCTGGAAGCCACTGCTTCAATAAAAACTAGTTGTAACCAGGTAGAAAGCCTATAGCAGCAGGAGCAAAAAATGAAGGAAAGACAGAGCTTTGAAGCTCCTTTGGAGGTTCTTTTCTTCCCTGTCCAGTAAAGAATAGCATTCCCAGCCACAGGCAGGTTAAGTCAAATCTCATTCCTTACTGTAAGACATGGTTTGCAGATGAGCTGGTGTGGATACGGTAGCTCGTGCTGACTGTCTCACCAGGTCTCACTCTTTAGATGGCCTGTGTAAAGAGGGAACCACAAGTTCTTTTATGAGAAGTCCTTTTATGAAAAAAAAACAAACCCAAACCCACCTTTATTTTGCACACTTCAGCAAGACTTTTTCTACAACCTTTGTGGGCAAAGAAGTGCTTTTGCACTCCCTAAATTAGCAAAAGTGCGTGGCTGGCCTTTTGGATGCTGTTGCTGATCATTTCCTTATAAGCAGTGAATCTGCAGCTGGCAGCATGCATCAAAATCATTCATTTTTCAGAGCAACAGCCGAACTTTGGCAAGAAGCTCTAGGTGCTGCTCTGTTAGAATGGTCTGTGCTTGAATGCTTGACCCAGTATGGGAGAACTGATGCAGTGTGGCCATTTCCAGAGCACTAGTGTTGCAGTTCACTACCTTGCTTTTTAAAATCCCTTTTTTTAGCACTGTTGCCCCCAATTGCTGTATAACTTTGTGAAAACACAAATCACTGTTGCTGATTGTGCAGTTCTCTGCAGTCATTCTGATCAGCAGCTGTTTTGGAACCATGTAGCACAGCAATTCCACGCTTCGGTCTCCTCTCCTGGACTCGCTGCCTGCAGGACAGAGGAGGTGGATAGGGCTGGGGAGAGGGAAGAGGACGTGCCATATGCATTCTGCATGCTACTGCTGGTGCGCAAAGGCAGAGTAGTTTTGCAGAATTCCTTGGCCAGGGCTTTGTATCGTGATCCGCCTGTAGATGTCATCGTAACAGCTCGGTTGTTGTTGCAGAGCCTCGGGTGAATCAGCCCCCTGTTGCCATCGTGTCCCCACAGTTCCAGGAGATTTCACTGCCGACCATTTCAACTGTTATCGATGGCAGCCGTGAGTACCTGCTGTTTTAAATGCAGTAGTCTAGCAAGCCTGGCTTCTGTGTGTTTGCTTCTGGTCTGGCCCTTTGGGTTAAGTTTAAGAGGAACTGGCTGTGATGTTATCAAACGCACTTTAGTGAAAAGATTCGGCTTCTCTTGCCAGGAGAGAGGAATACACACACGACAGCACCTCTCCATGTTTCCTTTTGAAGGGCACTGGTCTAAGTCAATCTCCTAAAAAAGGAAAAGCTCTGGACATTGCTGCTTAGAATAAAAAAAAATTGCTGTCAGTCAAAATTACTGTCCTCTTGCGTTAAGCTTCAAACATGTTAGTTAACTAACGCACCACCTTTACTGATCCTGGCCCGCACTGGAGCTCTTCAGGGAGTTCTTTAAGTATGTTCAGGTTGTCTTACCCCCAACTAGTATTACTTTGTTAGTGTTTTGGTTTTGGGGTTTTTTTGCCTTCCCCCAGCACACTTATAATCCCAGGATTAAGGGTGTTCAAGTCTACCTGTGAAACAGGGTAGAGGAGAGCATACAGTTTGGGTATCTGAGCAGAATAGAGACCTCTGGGCTTGAACCAAAAATGCCTTTGCTCACAAGGGCCGGTACTGAAGTAGGGGACTGAACATCTGGGGTTTGTGAAGCAGCATTTTCCAATTCCTTGTATGTGTATTTTCTTCCGTAATTGAAACAGAAAGCACTGATGATGATAAAATTGTCAGCTATCACTGGGAAGAACTGAAGGGTCCTTTGCGGGAGGAAAAGGTTTCTAGCGATACTGCCATATTGACGCTGACCAACCTGGTACCCGGGAATTACACGTTCAGGTAGGTTATACCTGGAAGAGTTGATCAGTTCTTATCCTTTAAGAGTAAAATTTACAAGATTCCTGAAGTGTTAGTGTGGTTTAAAAAAAAAAAACAAACAACCAAACAAACAAAGCACAAAAAAAATCCCCAAACAACCCAGCGAGAGAACTCTTATTTTGTGGTGTACTCTCTCCATTTCTGCGATTTCAGGGGGTTTCATAGCTTTTCATTTCAGGATAGATAAGCTATCCAGCTACTTTTTATTCTTAAGTTGTAGCACTGGTTTAAGATGATGGCAGAAGGGAACGTACGGTCTGCTAGAGCTACAAAATGTCTCTTGAAATGTCAAATCTAAACTGTTTGGGTAAAGGCTTAGGAAGAAGTGCAGTCTTACATCCAGTTTTTAAATGTGATGTGTTTGTCCCAGATAAGTGAACGAGGCGTAATGGTTTTCTGCACATACCTGACTAATAGAAAGTACCTGATTTTACTTTAATATTTGTTCTGTTTTTCCTTTGGTCTGCATTTTGGTGTGATGTCCATGCACTGCATCAGCAGATCTATTTAAAATAAAATAAACCTGAGTACATATAACTGAACACTGTTTTCTTCTTAAGCAGTTGGTATATAAACTAATCAGATCGACGTTCAGATCTAGATTTAGCAAAAAGCAGTTCTGTTTTGTGGTACTAGCCTACCTGAGGAGGCATACTGTGTTCGGGCCACTTGTGGTTTAGTAATGAACTTGTATGTCCATGTTAATGAGCGTCTCCTGTTGGGAGGCAGTGTCATACTCAGGGAGGTCGTTTCCGTCACAACTGTGTATGTGAAAGCTGATGATCTTTCACTAGCATGGTTTTATCTTGGTAGTTGGTAGATTTCAAGTGAGGGATGGATGTGACTGTTGAATTTCTTGCATCACTTTGAGGCTGATAATTGGGCATTTGGGGGAAGTTTCTATTCAGAAAAAGCACAGTTACTTCAAACCATAGTTTTTTTCACTCCTGAAAAAAACCTTACTATCCTGTCCTTAAGTGTTTTAAGTTTCTAACTTTTCTTTTGCATTTCAATTAACTCCAGTCAGTGATAATCATGACTCTCTACTGCTTTCACTTTTTTGGTTTTTTTCTCCCCTCTTCAGTCTAACAGTGGTGGACTCGGATGGTGCCAGCAACTCCACCACTGCAAACTTGACTGTGAACAAAGCAGTGGATTATCCTCCAGTGGCAAATGCGGGCCCAAACCAAGTGATCACCCTGCCTCAGAACTCCATCACCCTCTACGGGAATCAGAGCACCGACGATCACAGCATTGTCAGCTATGAGTGGCTACTGAGCCCGAACAGCAAAGGGAAGGTGATGGAGATGCAGGTCAGTGCGGGTCTCCTGTACTCATCCTGGATTACTCACTAGCTGGCTTTTTTTCTATAATCAAATCATTTTTGACTGTTAGCAAATGTTTCTTATAATCCTACAGAGCAAGCATGTGGTGATTAAATATATACTTAAAACTAAATCCGCGTGAAGCTGGTATTGGCTTAGGGGCTGAGCTGGTGTACCAGTCTAGCCAAAGGTTTTCACTGGCATCCCGTTTCCTTTTTTGAGCAATGCAGTTTTAAATAGTGCTCAAGAATGGAGGATTGGGAGAGATGGGAACTTGATGGCTTTGGATTCTGATGCCCCATACAGCAGGTCTCACCTCAACTTGATCGCACCCCCGTATCTCACTATAACCTGTGTGGCTGCTAGGGAAGTGTGTTCTTCCCATGTTCAGTTGCTGACTTCTCAGAACATCAGTGATAGCTATATCAAACAGGGATGCTTAAGTGCTGTCAGCAGTTGTGGAGCCAGACTGTGTGACCTTTTAGGTAACTGTCAATCAGGATGGCATTGTGCCAGGTCATGCATTCCTTAGCTGGGCAAACACAGTGGCAAACAGTCAACTCTTTTGAGTTGCACCAGAGTCTAAACTTTGCTGATACTGGCCAGACACTGGCTAGACACCCCTCAGTCCTAAACAGTTAAAGCTGGAACTTGTTTCCATGTCGTCATTTGTCTTTTAAAGATTATTACTACTGTCAACTTTATGGAATAAGAAAGTCCACGAATCAGGTTCTCAATGTGTGTGATTTGTACAGGGCTCCCCAGAGGTTTTGCCCAAGTTGCTATCTATTGAATCTGAAAAGGTCTGAACATCTATATGGTACTAGTCTTGTTACATTCCACAACAGTGTCCTTGTTGCTGTGCATAATTTTACCTGTAAGTGGTTTGTACAGACTTCTGGCCCCATAGCAGGAGTTAACAATAAGCCCCTAGAATCTGCTGATAATAATTGTTTTAGAAACAGAGTCTTCTGGTCTATCATCATCTGTCTAAGGATTCTTCTTAATACACGAATATGTTTTCTCAAAGGGGGTGAGGACGCCAGTCTTACAGCTCTCTGCAATGCAAGAAGGTGACTACACTTACCAGCTAATAGTGACGGATTCTGCTGGGCACCAGTCCACTGCAGAGGTCACTGTGATAGTCCAGCCAGGTAAGCTGCCTTCAGCTGCTTTTGCCACTTCCATTCCAGGGGTTAGGGGTGAGCATCAATCTGTCAACATATTCCAGATGTTATGGTAGCTTTGTGTTGCTTTCAGAAAAGCTGCTCTAATTTAGGACCATTCTGGGCTGGTATATTGCTGATAAACCAACAAAAGAAATTTTCTAGAAATATTGCCTTTCTAGGCTATTCTCTTATTTCACACAGTGTGGTTTAATTGACATTATCCCACCATAATGGCAGGATTTTATTTCCAAGCAGCTGTCTCTGCCCACAGGGCTTGGTCCTGGGACAGGAGCAGGAATAGTGAAGTAATGCTTAGAGAACGAGAGCAAAAATCACAACTCCTAGGTTCTTTCTTATTTTATTGCAGATGTGTGAATGAAACACTGACCTGAACTCTTAACTGCTCTTAACCTCACTTTCTCTGAGTACAAGGTTGAGATAATGGGCAGGAAATATACTAGGGATCACGGAGAAACTTCTTAATGCTGGGGTTTTAAGCTCTGCCTTTTATGGCACGTGTACAAAAAATATTGCAATCCTTTTTCAGAGAACAATAAGCCCCCAAAGGCAGATGCTGGTCCAGATAAAGAATTAACTCTTCCTGTGGACAGCACCACTCTAGATGGCAGCAAGAGCTCAGATGACCAGAAGATAGTCTCCTTTCTCTGGGAAAAAACACGGTGTGTATCATCTTCCAGACTGTTCTTAAGCAAGTATCTACATCTTTCATTTAGAACAAGACACACACCCACATAGTTCCCTTGTGTTGCATCCTGGTAACATCAGGCCTGACAAGCTTTACCAGTGACTAGAATGAGACAAGGATTTATGTTTAATTGGAGAGAGGTGGAGTTTTGTTTGAGCATTAGAAATACCTTTGCCTTCATCTCAAGGTCTGATTCCCATTCTGAGGGTGGTTGTGGCACGTAAAGGAGACGGGCCTTGTTCGAATCACAGCAGTGTAATGGGGTCTTGGCCGTATGAAGAGACTGACTCTTGTAATCAAATAGCAGCAGGGCCTTCTAACTCGGTCATTTTGCAGCGTGTCTGAATGAGGCAGTGCTTTCTCGTTGTCGTGCTTCTCTTCAGACTATAAATTCCCTGAAGTGCTTTAGGGAATTCGGGGGAAAAGCCTGTGAGCAACTTGCAGTAGCTTTTTCTGTTTGCTAATGCAAAGTCTGTGCAAAGCTCTTATAAACAAAGGAACTATTTTTGCTGTCTACCTTTTCTTAAAAAAAATGGCTTATTGTGCAGTTCACAAGCCAATTTTGGTGAAAGTACCACTTTTTGTAAACCCTACTTAAATGCTGGTATCAGTGCTCCCCTCGTTTAAAAATAACCAAAACACTAAACCACCGGAAATTATGCTTTTTATTCTGAATGCTGCACTTACTCTTTTGATTATCTTACTGTAACTGGAGAAAATAATTTTACTTTTTGTCATGGACTCTCTGTTTTTAGACAACTGTCTGTTTGCATCCCCATAAGCTCTGCTTGAGCTTCAGCCTCCTGTTTGGTGTGAGGCTGGTTCCTGTGGTCTGTGCAAAGTTTAACTCATCCTCTTGCGCTTTGCTTAGGGGCCCAGATGGTGTCAAGCTGGAGAATGCCAACAGCAGCATTGCCACTGTAACAGGCCTTCAAGTTGGGACATACGAGTTTACTCTGACAGTTAAAGATGAGAGGAACTTGCAGAGCCAAAGTTCGGTCAATGTCATTGTCAAAGAAGGTATGTCCAGCCATGAGAAGAGCTGCCCAAGACACAGGTTATCTCTGAGCAGTTCAGCAAAACCTGTGTTCAGAGGCACAATAAGAGTAAGGAATGGGGGAAAAATAATGTGGAGAGCACTGAAATGGCCTTCTCTAAATCAGGGGTTTACCCCTTTGTGGAGGAACAGTATCTTCAGCTGAATCCCACAGTGTGTGATTTCCCTTTTCTTCCCCCAGAGTTAGATAGGGATTTCTGGGTTACAATGGAGATCTAATGCCGTAGGTTTTGATTGAGTGTTACCAGATTTTTCTCCAACTGCTTTCTCTCTGTTTGCTTAGAGATAAACAAGCCGCCAGTTGCAAAGATTACCGGTAATGTTGTCATCACCTTGCCCACAAATACAGCCGAGTTGGATGGATCGAAGTCCTCTGATGATAAGGGAATTGTCAGCTACTTGTGGACCCGGGATGAGGGGAGCCCTGCAGCTGGGGTGAGGTTTCTTTTTTAAATAGCAGTCTGCAGCATGACAGAAGTCAGTGGGAGGTAGCGTTGGCAGCTCCTGAGGGAGTATAAAGCTGATTGTTCCACCTGTTACCTTTTGGTTATATCTTTTAAGTATGATGCTATATCATGCCAGTTTGATCCTTTGTTTCCTGATGTTTATTTTGCTCTGCCTTTCAGGAAGTCTTAAATAATTCAGACCATCATCCTGTCCTTCTCCTGTCCAATCTGGTAGAAGGGACCTACACATTCCACCTCAGAGTAACAGATGCCAAAGGAGAGAGTGACGTGGAAAGGACCACAGTGGAAGTCAAACCTGGTGAGTCTGGGCTTTGTGCTGTGCCACGTTTGCCTGCAGTGCTCTAGCAAGCCCTCTGTTTGTCTGGATATAGTGTACTGAGATTAAAACATGTAGTCTCGTCCAGCTCAGAACTGTAGAAGGTCAAAAGTTTGGGGGGATGTGATTGTATTTTCATGTGGTTCTTGGGGGCTCACTCTTTCTGTTGCTGTTACTTGCAAAAGTCATAGACTTGTATCGCTTTCTGCATTCTATAATTTTGTGTTCAAAGATTCTGGAAAGGTAATAGAAACCTGACTTGTACCCGGGCTGTTAAATAGAAGTTCTAAGGTCTGTATTATCTACGTTCTCACTAGATCCTAGGAAAAATAACCTTGTGGAGATGATTCTGGACGTTAATGTCAGCCAGCTGACTGAGAGGCAGAAGGGTATGTTCATCCGACAAATAGGTGTTCTGCTGGGAGTCCTCGACTCTGACATTACTGTGCAGAAGATCCAGCCGTACACTGAACAAAGGTAGGGTTTGTCCGTGAGTGCACATGGAGGGGGATTGCTTGAGGGTTTAGTAAACGAAGAGGTATTTTCTCTTGGGAAGCAGATTGGACAATCAGAACATGTGGAGACTTTGCTTAAAATTGGTATTCCTGCTTGCTTGGGTCAGAGAAGGTGTGTTGCCAAGCAGGTCTTGGGTATCTTTCCCCTCTGCGCATAGTGCATTGTCCTCAAAAGCTGTTTGCTGCTGCTAATGTCTTTGCCCCCAAATCTGTACAATAAGAACTAATCTGGTTTGGTTTTGAAAATTGTGAAGACTATTTGAAGGATGTTCTACAGCTGTGACTTATAACTGGACAAATAGTGGGGCTCTGTACAGGAGCAGTTTGGTGGAACACTGACACCACACCAGAGGTGGTGGTGTAGCCATCCCCTGAGCAGCAGCCCCGCACGCCAGCTTCGTAGTATTACATTAGCTTTACTGCCTACACAACTGCTTCCATTTCATGTAAAATAAAATGTTGAAAACCAATGTAATTTTTGTTTGAAGAGATAGGGAGAACTTGGGTTTGATTGCTATTTAGCTTACAATAAACTACAGCCGGTCTCTTCTAAACAAGTGGAAGTTTGCTTATAGGCAGGGCTGTAGGCCAGGGCTGTGCTGCCTGGACAGTGTTGCTCAGCTCCAAGTACAGCAGCCAGCAAGTCATACAAGGGATGGTTTAGCCCAGCTGGATCCTGCCCGTGCTGCTTTGGCATGAAAGTACCCGATCGAGTTTAGCTTTCCGCCTCTGTACAAATGGCTGGTCTGGGAAATTCACTGTTCTGCTGAAAACTTCAGCGACTGGCGCTGTAGCGTTGTCACAGCAACAGCTGCGTGTCTCCATACTAACAGCAGTCCATCGTTCCTGTAGGTGTGTTTGAGGATGCCTGAACATGCGTGTGAGTGGCATGGCAACAAGCTTGTCAAGGGCGGAGTGGTAATCTGCTGAAATAAGTGCAATATTGCACTTAATTTTTACTAAAAATGGAGTAGTTCTAAGGTAGATAAAGCACTGAAAAAGATTTAAGGGACATGCTTAAAGTCATGCAGCAAGTCAGCAATAAATCTGCAGTTATACTTTAGACTTTCCTGAGTTCAGTAATGTATCGATTCCTTCGTGTCCATGTTGCCTGCTGTAGCAGTAAAATCAGAATTCATAGTCCGTGCAAAACTAAAGAGCTCAGCCAGCACTTTCTGTTGTAATATTACCTTTCTGTCTCTGCCATGACCAGGCCAGTTGCCATTGTTCTTCACTGAGTAAGGCAAGTAAGGGATTCTTGTAATTAATGCTTCATCTGTTTATATGTTTATTAAGTAGACAGAAGAGTGGGAAGTGTTGTAAAAGAGCAGAGATTATTTTCTGACAGATGGCTTTAAGATGCCATTTTTGCCTCAGCTATCAAAGTAACTTGTACAGTTTAAAAAAGGTCTTTTTCCCCCAGCTGCTGGTTTGTTTTGGGTTTGGTTTTTTGTTTTTTTTTTCACATACTCTGAAGGCTTCACTGATATCCTTTTGACTCATAGGCTCACTGGTAATAATAAATCTGAAACATCCATGCATCCATTTGTGAATCTGAAGGATACACAGGGCTCTGCAAGGCTAGCAAGCCTCGGGGAGCAAGTTCTTCTGCCATAAAGTTAATGCAATAAAAGATGCAGAATACAGTATCCGCTACAGCTGTGCTTTTTTCTGGCTATAACACTTTGCACATTCAAACTAACCTTTGCAAAAGAGTGTAAACCTTCACTGTCTTCTCTGATGCTGGAGCTCTGTGCTGGGCAGTGAGATAAGCCCCCAAGTTCCGTGTGTAGTAAGAACTAAGGGTCCCACAGGGAGGGAGGGAGGAGATTATGAAAATGGCAAGACCTTAAAGTTTGGGGATTTTTATACCTAGGATGAACATGCAAAGGTGTATTTGGTGGTGTTTGGAACTAGACTTGACAAAACCATGAACAAACTCAAGAACAGTCCAGCCCTAGCTTTGAAAAGATGGATGGATCAGATGTCCCAAAGGGTTTCCTACTGTGTGACCAGGTCTAATGTTACTGCTTCCAGGATGGAGACGGAAGTCTGGTCTTCAAATAACTTTGGGATTCTGAATAAGCCTGTCTAATGACAGACTGGGGAGAATGGCGCTCTGCCTGATGTTTGGAGAAGCAGCAGATAATAATTTTTGTTTGACTTCCAGCACGAAGATGGTGTTTTTTGTACAGAACCAGCCTCCCCATCAGATATTCAAAGGACGAGAAGTAGCCTGGACACTAAAAAACGAACTAAGGAAACAACAGTCAGACTTCCTCATCTTCCGGGCATTAGAAATTAACACAGTCAGTAAGTAAGAGTCACTGTGGTACAAGCTAACATCTTTTCCCTTCTCAGATGCCTGCAAGAACAATGACCTTCATGTGGGCTAAAAACACCTGCGTGCGCACACACATACACTCACTCCAGTAGCCTTCATATGTTAGGAAATGGGAAGCAGAAAAATAAGTTGGTTAGACTATACTTATCAGTTATTTACCAATTGATTCTGGCTGTTCACTGTTGAACTTCATGTACATAGTAACTTGTAATGTTGCTGGGAAGATAAGAATTGGCAAAATCAAAAGCAGATTGATACTTATGAAACTAAAATATAGTGTTAATGGAATACAGCCAATGAAATGAGTGTCATAATGAAAACAATAAAACAGCAGATCTTGGTAGCTGTGAACATACTAATTTCCTCTCCAGCACATACATCAGTCTGAAGGAAATGTTTCCCTTCTATCAGTTTTTTACAAGTTTACATGAGTGCTGTTTTTCTTTTATGAGCTCCATCCTGTGAGGACCATGTGTTGATCAGTTAGATATTTTAAACTAGAATTATGTAAAGTAATTATTTTCATGACTTCCTGATCTTATGATTTTGTGGCCTCCAAAAGCCACTCTTCAGTTCTGTTTGGTCCCTTTAAAGGATCTATTTGTTTCTTGTCTGTCTCGCAGGCTGAGTTTGAATTTGAAAATCAAAACCTTATTTAAAAACATTTACTTAACAAATGTACAAATTCCGTAACTTATAACAAAATCATGATTTATTAGGCAAAATCTTCTTAGCATGTTATGTGTGTCACATTGTTAGGGAAGCAGCACTTTTTGATTTGACATGAGACCTAGGTTCTTACGTTTGCACTTCTTACAGCTATAATGAACTACAGAGCAACGAGATTCAAGTTAGAGCCTATGGGGGTTGGCCGTATTGAACGATACTGTCCCATTTTTGCTTCATGTGCAAGTCATTTAGTTCACCTTGCTTGTTTTGGTCCCTAGCGTGTCAGCTGAACTGCTCTGAGCATGGGCGCTGTGACTCCTTCACCAAGCGGTGTGTCTGTGACCCCTTCTGGATGGAGAACTTCATCAGGGTGCAGATGGGGGATGGCGAAAGCAACTGTGGTACGTGCAACCTCCCCGGGATTGTTCATTTTCGGAAAGCAAACAGTGTTTGAAACCCAGGGTAGGCAGAGTAACGGGTACCTGCTTTGTCTCAGTATCTCTGACATGATGCTCGCACGAGGAGATAGTCCCTGCCCTGCTCTCACTACACGTCACCTTCTAGGCAGGCGATACTTGATAGGGAGGTAACTCCTCTTCAGATGCTCTCGGTGAACACTCACTAAGAGTTGAGTCTGTTCTTAGTGTATAAATCACACCTCTCTTCTGTCGTGCCCCTCCAGAGGCTTTCCTGCCACAGGAAAGCAAATTTTATAAATCGACACACATTGAAAAATGCCCCTGAGCAGCGAGTCCACACACTGGATCTCAAGCCTCTGGCTTCCGTAGGTGAGTTAGTGGTGCTGTCAGTGATGGATGCTAGCCTCTACCTCTAAGTCTGCAAAGGGTCGGGCCTTTCTTTTTCTTTCCCAGGAATAGTCATCTAAAGCACACACTGTCAACTGTATGAGGTGCCAAAACGTCTTTATCTCTGGGGTGTTTTGCTTTCAGAGTGGAGTGTGCTGTATGTGATCATTGCATCTTTCGTCATTGTGGTTGCCTTTGGAATCTTATCCTGGATGGTGATCTGCTGTTGCAAGAGGTGGGACTGAGGCCATAACCCCCACTGTATCAGTGCGTCAGAGCCAAGTAGCTGCACTAGGAGGTGAAAGATTCAAACCCATCGCCCCAGCAGGTCATCTGCTTTGCCCTGGGATGTCAGTTTTTGCCACTCAGTGTTTCATGTGAAACAGTGAAGTCCTAGAACTCTGGGTTCAATTAAGAAGAAAGATTTGGATTAGCCTATAAATGTGCAACTAAAGCAAAGTTTTTAATGTTTTGCTTTGTGACATGAACATAATCTGAAATAAGCAAGTGACATGAACATAATCAAAATAAGCTTTGAAGGTCAGAGTTGTTTTTTCTTCTGGCTTTTTCAGAAATGGCCTGCCTCTTAATTCCTTTTCTTCACTTTTAGACGAAAAGGAAAATCCAAAAGAAAAAGCAAATACAAGATTTTGGATGCAACGGATCAAGAAAGTCTGGAGTTAAAACCAAATCCCAAAGCAGGTAAAACATGAGAGGGAAGAGCTCGGTGTTTCCAGAATGCTGACTAAGAACGCTCTTCCTCAGCGGACTTAAAATCACAGAGTGAAACAAACATGACACTGACAGACGAGTCTCAGAAGATGTAAGAGCTTGTTTCAGATCTGTAGACAGGGCATTTAGTCAAGTTATCTAACTCTTTGGTTTAGAAATTGGGGCTGAAACTGGCCTGGTCCTGATGTCTCCACTTCCTGTGACAGAAGTAGTACGTGGACGCATGTAAGCTGTGCAGAGACCGGCCTGATCCGGGAAGGCCAACGCTGGGTCTTCACTATAACTTCTCTTGCTCTAAAGTTTTCCACTCTGTTCCGGTAGTTTGCTTCTTGCCAATATGCAATTCCTTCGCCTTGCTCTACAGCAAAGCGTGAGTTCGGTGTCACTAAGCGTTTCACTAAACCGATGGACTTTGGCTGGTAAGCAAAGGGACACCGAGCAACCTGAAAATACACACGGCCTGGAGAGAGCGATGTTTATCTCTGCCCCCATATTCCCCCACCCCAAATGACTTGTTCATAAATTCATTCACTCTTGTCCTTGTGAGCATCAGGCTCTGCAAGTTTCACATTTTAGCTCATCCTCTAATTTTTCCAGGAAGCAGATGCTTCTCTTAGGGGGGAGACCCGTGAAGTCCTCAGTGCTCCGGGTGGCTACAGGCCCATTGGCCCATTCCAGAAAGGCAGTCATTTGTCTTCAGTGTTCTTACCCAGCATTTTCCTGTCCGCATTGCTGTCCTCAAGAGTGCTTGTCAGGTGCTTTGCAAAGATCATTGAGTTATTTCAGGCTGGAGCGTTTTTGCTGCGATTGTATCTGATACCTGAACCGAGCTGTGGTCACCTGCTGACCGACCGGGAAAGGAGGGAGGCGAGGGAAAGTGTGTGCAAAGCGTGGCCCTGCCAAATGCTGGGCAGCACTTAACTGCTGAAATACGTGTTTCAAATAAGGGTGTGCATCCTGGTTTTGTCTCAAGGAGGGGTTATTTTAACTGTGCACGGGAAATAGTCCTTGATCCTTGTTTGCTGGTGGAAAAATAACTGCTCATCCTCGTATTATCCCATTTAATGGGATTCCAGCAAAGTGAACAGTGCCTAACGACAGCGTTGGAGGGCATTGCAGTGACAGAGCTGATCAGACAATTCCTCTGAGAACCCGGCTATCCCAACTGCACAAGTACGGATACCTTTGAAGGAAACCCGGGTGCTTTTTCCTCCCTCAGCACCCAACTCTGCTTTAATCTGACCATCTGCCACCTCGCACAGAAGACCCCCACTGTTAAATGAAGGGCTCATTGTTCTGCAGTCTGTAGCAAATGTGCATCAACCGTTTGCTCTCTGGTAACCAAACTCGTCTTGCTTCTTCTGAGGCTTGCTGCTGACTAAAGTCTTTTTCCCCGCTAGATATGTCCAGGGAGCATTCTGCTAACAGAGGAAATGTTGCACTTCTCCATTAAGGAAAAGCTAAATTTAAATATTTCCTCTGCTGACAATATCAGTAAATGTCTCTCTCCTGTCCTTGTGCATTAATCTAAATTCAGCCTGCTAATTTATCTCTCTTCCCTTTGCAGGCAAGAGGAGCAGAGATGAGAGTAGAGAGGGTAGTAAGAACGCAGCGATCTTCCCTCACACACCTGCGTATTCCCTTTACTACAGCCGTTAGCCCTCAGAGAGCTTTCTAGGCAATGCCCCGAGCAAGGTCAGGGAGGCAAAGCTCCCATGTATCCTCACAGCCCCTTCTGGTAATGTAATTCACTTTTTTACCTGTTTGTTGCACTTTGCAGTGTCTCAAAGTGTCTGTGTGACCTCTGTCATGCCAAAGTATCTGGAGGAGGATTGCTTTGGCTTCAGCGTTTGAAGAAATAAGTGACAGACATGGAAAAGTCTGATTAGGCTGTCCCTTTGACATGACAGGAAAAGGAGATTTAAAGAGGGAATGGAATAAGGTGAGGTTGTTGGCCAGTACTAAAAGTAGTTTTTAACCTGGGAATCTCTCTCCTTCAAAGGTGGCAGACAGAAAGCCCAGGTCCTCAACACCAGCCTGATGCACTCCGAGTCTGAACTGGACAGCGATGAAGCCATCTTCACATGGCCCGACCGTGAAAAAGGGAAACTGCTCCGTAGCCAGAATGGCTCCTTGCGCAATGGACAAGTGATGCTCAAACCCAAGAACCAGAGGGAGGAGATCCTATAGCTCCCCTCAGGTGGCCTTTTGCTGGAGCTCAGTGGGAAAGGCCACTCCCGTCCCTATCCTACAAGGGCCCTTGGAGGCCAGTTTGATTAGGAACAACGCTGCTAACTCCTTTCACAGAAAATAATTTTGGTTTTGTGGGTTTCTTTTCATTCAGTTAAAACTGGTTGTACTTGAATTTGAACTTCAAGGGAAATCAAAGGGAGGAGAAAGCAACTGTGAACCCCAGGCAAAGCGTCAGGAAAGGACAGAGCTGGCATCTGGAGAGCGGCAGGACAGAACCACTTGGAGCAACTGTGAATGTGCAGGACCCTCCTAGCCCACCTCAGACTGCAGCGGAGGAAATGCCCACGGACTTCCAGCTCACTTCCCTTGAGAGCTCCTGGGAGAAGGAAGGTCAAGGCTGTGCTTTGAGCTGTGCTCTGAGCTCCCTTCAGGCGCCAGTAGCCTTCCACGGGCTACTTGTGCTGTCGAACAGCTTGCTTCTCTTTTACTCCCACCTTCCCTAATGGTTTTAGCACTATTTTAATTTAGACTTGTCCTTTCACATGCACTTGGCTGCTTTTGGAGTGTAGAGGAGGGAGAATCTAAACGCTATGGTCACCCTTCATCAGCTTGCAGGTAGGAGAGGGTTTTGTAGCTGTTCTAAATTACCGTCAGGCTTTTCTCACTGGAAGTGTTGGTGACACGGTGCCTGTTCAGATGTCACAACTGACCTGTCTGTGGTAATTGGCTGGGCTAGCAGACCCCCCCCTGCAGCAAGCTCTCCTGCGGGGTACCACAGCCAGGAGGGGACACCCACCTTTGCTGCCTGTGTCTGACGGCTGACTTCGTTCCAAAGCTGTGAGATATTTTTCAGTGGCCCCAGCACTTTCTGTTGGTCACCAAGCCGTCCACGAGTCTGGACATTAACCATATCTCAGTTATGAAACGTTATACATTATGGGTTTGGGTTTTTTTCCTTAAAATTTGCACAAGCCAGGCAAACAGGGGTTGATACCTTCAGTTCCCAGCAGCTCCCTCTGGCTGGCAGCTTAGTGGCCTCGTGGTGGTGCAGCTGAAGAGCCCTGTGCACTCCTAACGCGGAGCGAAGGACACAAGTGGTGTCCTTTAATCGGTGGAAAAGGGAGCTCTCAGTGCTCGGGGGCATCGCATGGTGAGCACCAGCAGCGAGTGGCCGTGTGTCCCCGCTGCCTGGGCGCGGGGAGGCAGGTCTGTGGCCGTCCTTCCCCGTACCCGCTCCTTTATCTCACTCTGCTGCTTTCATGAGTCGCACCCCTGTCCTCGGGCAGAAATCAGCCTCTTGCTGGCATGAAGGATGCCACTGCTCCTCTGTGGATGGGTGGGCAGTTTATTGCCTTTCTTTGTGTTTAATTTAAAAACTGGAAACTTGTTTCATTGGCTTTTTTTTGAGCTATGAAAGCCAAAAGGCTTTAACTTCCTCGGTTGTATTTATATTGCTGCACTACTGATTTGTGTTGAGCCTAGATGAAGATTAAACACTATTGAATGCGAGGGAATGTTCCCTCACTGAATGTAGTCATGGCTGCTGCTGAGTTTGTTGTTCTGGGCAATCAGCTGTCTTCCCCAGGCACCAGCGCTGGAGCCTGCTGCTCCCCGGAGCACCGAGGCATTAGCCTCCTTGCCCTCCCGGCTCCGCCAGGCACGGGGCTTGCCTCTCGCTTGCCTGCGTCACGGCCTGGGCCACCCTCCGGCTTGTCTGTCTCACACGCAGCTGGTGCTCCGAGCCAGGCTTCCCCTTCCCGGGCTGCTCCTGCACCCGCTCTCCCAATGGCTCCTTCCATCCCAGCCCGCCTGGGACCACACACAGGGACGGCTGACACCGGGATGCTCCCCGCGGCGTGCCTCAGTGCTGGCTGCGGCCGCTGTTGCGAGTTGTACGATGGCCGGACGCTTAACTCTTGGGTGGCACTACCCTCCGGTGCGTTGCCCTTCATTTGGATTTAAGATGAACAGACTACAAGAGAATGAGGTTCCGAAGCTGCAGGGGTGGGTCAGATGCGGTCCTGGGACTGTGCCTGAGAGTGGGTTGTGCTGTTGGGGGGAGCCGTGGGACTCTCGTGATTCTGGTCCCTGGGGCATGTGCTTTCTGAGCCTCTTGCTCCAGCCCAGCGTGGGGCAGTCCCCCTGCGGTAGGTCGGGGCTGGGTGCGGTGGTTCCGCCATGGGGCGTTCCTTCCCGCAGAGATCTGTACTCCTCACGCGAGAGGCAGAGTGCGCTTTCAAGCGAGCCTGGCTTCTTACAGAAGAGGGAAGAATTGAAATCTGTGCAGCTGTTGCCGCCGTCACCTTTGTTTAGCTGGGGTTATTTTCTTTGTCCTTACGTTTCATGGTGGGGCACCCAACGCTTGGGTTGGGGTGCTTTAGTCGGCTGGCAGCACCGCCTGCGAAAGCTGGATTTTGCAGTGGGCTGTGGCGTTCCCTCCGTGCCGAGCGGCTCACTTAGGACAGCTTCCTCGCTCGTTAGTCATTTGTCACCGCTGAGTGCCAGTTTGTGACAGAGCATAGCGCAAGCTCCCGTTAGACTTCTGGCTCCCATTAGTATTCCTGGGCGTGCAGCCCTCTTCCTCGCTCCACGTGTTAACCCTCGGTGCCGCTGAGCCCTCGCCTTAGCAGGGCTGCACGGAACGGGGACACGCAGCAACCGCAGCGCGGCCTCACGGGCGCACGAGGGCCCGGGAAGCTGACGGAGGCGAGGAGACTCCCTTGGGCTGAAAGTGGTAACTTTTGGCCCAGCGTAGGACCCCCTGACCCCAGGGACAGGGCGGACTGTCTGCCTTAGCGCACCATTAATGCAGACCTCTCCCCGGGTGTGTGCATGTACAGCAAACGTGTTAAGTCTGAAATCCCCTGGCACCCTCTCCTCCTCCCCTGTGGCGTCACTAGCACCGCTGCTGGTTTGGTACCCGCGCACCACGAGCAGGGCTGACCTTGCTCGGGAAGGTTTCTGCATTGCTATGCATTATGATTTCACAATTAGAGGCACTGGCTACAAGTTACCCGCCTGTGGAAGTTAAAAGCTGAGACATCTGTTAGATGGACCATCAGCTTCACTTGATTTTGTTTTCTTCTTTAAGATATTCAAACGCTGGTTAAGACGTTTCACGCAAATGTTGCGTTCTAGTTTTAAAACAGTTTGCTCTTAAATCTTTTCTTCATTCTTCTGTGTAGCAGGGGATGCCCAACCTGTCTGAACTTTGGTTTAACAATGTTTGTTGATTGCAGTGTTACTTGGTTCAAGACTAAAAGTAATTTTTAAAAAAAAAAAAGTTTCTTGCAAATAAACAGGGAAGATGTTTTGCTGCTGCTCAGCTTGCTTCTTTCTCCAGTTTCAGCTGCGGGATGGTTTCTAATGACACCACTGTACTCCGTGTGCAAGAATTGGAAGTCCTCCCTTGTCCTCTCACCCGGTCTCAGGGCGCTCGGCAGGCGCTGCTGGCCGAGGGGCTGCCTTTGCTCCAGCGGCTGTGGTGCGCGGTGGGGCTCCATTGCCAGCGCAGCTAACGGGGCTGCCAGGAGCTCACGTGACAGATGGCCAAGTCCGCTCCTTGTCCAGCGACCAGTGCAGCAACTTCTGTGTATTGATCGCTGTGCTTTGCGTAGGGAGCAGGAGATGCCGAGCCTCATGCTCCGCGCCCTGTGTTGTGTGTTGACCCCTGGTTTGTTTATCTGCCCCTGCTTTAGCGCAGCCATCGTTAACTTCTGCTACTTGAAGTCAACTTTCAGCCTAAGCCCGCAAAGCTCTTGCCCCTGGTCACCTGCTGACCAGGTACGGAGTCCCCTGTCCTGCCCAGGGCTGTTCCCTGACAGCCGAGGCAGGGGCCGACTGTGAATTTTGCTGGAAAGCAAAATAGCAGCAGCACCGGGGCTCAAGCTGCATCCCCACCTGGGATAACCGTTCCTCCTAATGGAGCAGAGGAACATTTATTAATTAGTGGAGTCCTTGAAGGAGATTAAGGCGGCTGCCCAGCTGTCACTGTGGCTGGCTGCTGTAGGGAACACACTTTAGCACCACAGCCGCCAGAAGGGACCTGACGGCACCACGGGACATGGATTTGTCAGAGAGCAGAGGAGACTCACCTTCAGAGCTGCCCTTCTGCGTCCGTGTGCATCTCACGTGGTCCAGGGGTTGTGCTGGAGCCCTTCGAGTTCACGCTGCTCAATGTCACCTAAGGACATGAGAAGCCAAATCTGCTGGGCTCCCCAGCCCACTGCCTCCAAAACAGAGCCCCTTACCTTCCCCGGGCATCAGACAGCCCCCCGTGCTGCCGCACGCCTCTGCCTGGCCTCAGGGCAGGGGTAGCCCCACTGTCCCCCAGCGGGGACCTGCCTGGGAGCAGCCCCTCTCCGGAGATCGGAGGCAGCAGAAGGCTCCTGCCTGTCCCCCCCTCCGCCACCGCTGCTCAGCTGGTCCCTTCCCCTTGCGTTTGTGCTGTCTGCTTTCTGTCATCCAGCCCTGCTATTTTATTCCTTCTCCTGCTCGCTCCCTGTCCCTGCGGGAAGCTCTCCGAAGGGCTGCCCTTTCCCGGCTGCGCCCCGCCGGCTCCCTTTGCTGCCTGCTCAGCATCGCTTCACGTTTGCTGCCTCCTTGCAGAGGTGCGGGAGGAAACCCAGCAAGTGCTCGCTCAGGGCGAGGGGACGGGGGTTGGTGGCCGCGGGCGAGGGAGCCCCACGTCCCCCAGTTGTGGGCTCTCGGGGATCGGCTTCTGGGGGGGAGAAGCTTGCACCAGCCCCGGGGCAACGTGGGGAGCGAGACAGGATTCCTCCCTGCCCCCAGGGCGAAGAGCTGCTCCTGCCTGCGGCTGCATCCCCTCCCCGGGGGGGATCTGGATCGGGTCTGGAGCCTCCGAGCAACCCCGGGCTCATTATTTGAGAGAAGTCTCAAGAGAAATAGGTTTTGTTGCAGGGCTTTCACAGCTCAAGAAACTGAGGCAGCGGTGAGTGCGGCCAAAGCAGCAGCTCAAGGACTTGCGCACTGCTGCCACAGCTGTCCCGGCGTTTCGGTGGCAGAGCAGCCTGGGGAAGCCCCGGAGCCCCCCGGGGAAAGGGGGAGTGTGGATGCGGCCACTGGCACTGCAATGCCGCAGGCGGCTGAGGCCAAGACCAGGGTGACTGTCACACTGCGACCGAGCCGGGGAGCTCAGTGTAGCTGCAAATGCAACCCCGAGCTCCGCGTGTCCCTCCCTAAGCAGCGCCCGGGGCGAGGAGGAGTTAAAAAAGAAAAAAAACGTCTTGCTGGAGCATGGGGGGAAAGCACGGTTCTTCTCTCTCCATGCACATTCTCAGCCCTCTGCTCGCGCTGTCCTTGCTCCGGCCGCGTGGATTTGGCGCTGCTCCCCAGCGCCTTCCTGTCGTTAGGATTCCCCGAATCGCTGCTGCTTCACCTCTTCCAGCCGGGCTCTCCCCAGCCCCGGCGGCCGCGCTGGCAGGAGCTCCCACCCCTCGCCCGAGGTCCCCGCAGCCACCGGGGTGACACGGTACGGTAACGACCTGCTCGTTAAGCTCTGAGGCAGCATGGCTGTGATGGTGGGCTTGGGCAGCCCCTGCGAAGGGCACTGCGGGGATGCTGGTGGCTCCTGGGGAGCTGGGGACACGGTGGCACCGCTGGCACCCCTGACCGCAGGGTCTGTCCCCAGGGCTGTGTCAGGGTGGCAAAGCGGGGATGGGGGCGTTTGGTCGCTGCCCCGGGAGAGGCCGAGCTTTGCAGGGGGCTCAGCTGGAGGAGGGACCCTGTGCTGGCTGTGTCCCAGTGGGAACTGGTCACCCCGCTGCAGGGGTGTCCAGTCGCCACCACCAGCAACCCGCACGTCCCTCCTGGCCAGGCACAGCCCCAGCGTTTGTCCCTGGGTCACTGCTGGCCCAGTGGGTGAGTCACAGGCATTTTGGGGAGAGAGCGTGGCTGGCTCGGGCTGGGGGCTTCGCACGGCATCCCTGCTGCAGGCGCCTCTTCCGCTCCCGCTGCTCCTCCTGCTGAAGCAGAGCCCCGAGGGGCATCGGGGTGCGCTGCGGGTGCTGCCACGAAGGCCCACGGGCACCATCACCCTCCATCCATCCCTCCATCCGTCTGTCCGTCCGTGCGGGGCCCCGTGCGCCAAGTGAGTCCGTCTTTCCATTGTTCAAACAATCTCTTTTCCACACTCGGTGCCAAAGCCTCCCCGCTTGCTCCCGCACGCGCCAGTATATTTAGCTGCCTCTAAGCCTCTACCTTTCCTTATATAGGAGAGGCCAAACGAATTTCGCACTCTCATTATTAATAGCCTGAGAGGAGCTCTTAGGACGCTGCCAAAAATAGCAGGCAAACAGAGCGCACCCGGGGTGGGGAGGGCGTCGTGGCAGGCAGGGAGCCGCCGGGACCGCCGCGGGAGGGACACCGCGCTGCTTTTTCTGGCTTTTCCCTCTGGGAACCACGGTAAGGTGTCTCCCGGCATCCTGCCCCCGCCGCAGCCCCGAGCTGGGGGTCCCCCTCGCCCCGCCAGCCCTCCGCAGGCAGAGGTAGGACTGATGCGAGTCCGGGGGCGGCGGGTCCCGGGGTGGGCAGAGCAGCCCTGTACCCCCGGGCTGTGCCGCTCAGGGAGCGGGAACAGCCACCCCGAGGGTGTTGGGGACACCCAGAGCAGGTGACCTGGGGCAGCCTGGAGATCCCCATCACTGTGGGGTCCCCCGCAGCCCAGGGGAGCCCCTGTGGCTACAGTGGTGACAAGTTTTGCCCTCCTGAGTGCCCCACAGGCTCCACTTCGCCCTCCGAGCTGCCCCGGGCTGCTGCTGGGCCCGGTAATGCTTTCCAGCTCTCCCCATGGCATTGCTCCGGGACCCCCACCCGGGGGACACAGGGCAGGGGGCAGAGGTGCCTGGCTGTGTGCCGCTGGCCGCCCTGGCTGCCTCATCCAGGAGGGAGAGGGTTTCTCAGCAGAGATCACCCAGGCATTGTCCCCGGAGCCTGGGCACGCCACGAGCCACGTGCCGGGGCACCGAGCCGGAGCTGGGGCACGCGAGGAGGGGGCTGCGGGGTGCCCAGCGAGTGGAGGGTCTTCACCTGCACCCGGAGGCATCTGCATCCCAGGCAGGGTCTGCCTTAAATCCCTCCCTCCCTCCCTCCCTGCCGAGCAACTTCTCCCGCTGAACTGGAGGATGCTGCAAGCTCCTGCGGACGAGCCGGAGGAGTCCTGTGGCAAAGTCAAGGCGAGCGGGGAAGCGGTGTGCTTGAGCCGGGTGTCACCGCAGCCCACTGCCGCCAGCCGAGCCCGCAGCCAGCCGGTGTCACCTCCAGGACCGTAAGTGGCCGTGCGGGGCGGGAGGTGCGGGGTCTGCGGGAGGCAGCGGGGCTTTCCCCGCCGCCGGCGTTTAACCTTCAGCGAGCCCGGCCGGTGCCGAGCCCCGCTGGGGCTGGGGATGCTGCTGCCGCCGCTCGCAGCCCCGCGCTCGGCTCCTGGCATGGGCAGGGATGGGGCAGCAACGGGGCTGGGGGTCACGGTGGCCCCCCACCGCTCGCGCTAGCCAGGGCGGAGGAGAGGGGACAGCAGCAAAGTCTCTGTGGGGTTGAGGGGGGCAGTGGGGGGCACTCCGGGCAGGTGCAGGGGGTGGGGGGTGCTCGGCTCGGCGCGCAGCGCAGCGGGCCCGGGGGTGCTCCTCTTCAGCGGGGCTGGGCGCCCCTTCCCCAGGGAGACGGGGTCCCCTCAGCCACGCAAAGCGGGGACCCCCCTGTGCCGGTGGGATGGGGTGGGAAGGGATGCTCAACTCCGGGGCACCTCGGCATCGTATTTTGGACATGCACAGGGGAAAGCGCTGGCCACCGCCACCGGGTGCACCAGGGCTGCATGGGCCACGCACCCAAAACGGGCAGTGCCCGCAGGCGAAGGGGACTGGGGTGCTGCCCCAGGCACCCCCCGCCAGCGCTCCCCTTGCACCCACCTCCCTCTTGGTATTTTTCTTAAGGCGCTCAGCGGCCGGCGTGGCTGCTGCAGTGGTTTTGCTGGGGATGGATGAGCTGGGGGAGGGGGGGGGGAGAAGGGAGGGGGGAAGCAGAGCTGGATAGTAAAACTTGGAAAGGCCCCTGCGAGGCAGCGGCTGCAGAGCACGGCCGGGCACGCGGCGCTGGGGGGAGCGGGGAAAAAAGATGCTTCCTTTTATAGACAGGCTGGGGCCGTTGGGTGCTGTGCAAGCGTGTGGGTGCCACCACGGCCCACCCGGCAGCCCCCCCTGGCTCCTCTGCCTCCCCCCTGCAAAGCCATTTGCCCCCGGTGCCCACAAGCCGCCCTGCCCGGGGCAGGGAGCTGCTCTCAGGGCAGATGTGGGACCCGGGGGCTGCCCTGGTTGGGGGGTCCGAGCCCGCGTGGGGGCACGGAAGAGCCGTGGGAGAGGGGCAGAGCTCCCAGGGGGGTCCGGCTTGGGGATGCATCTGCAGCCGTGAAGGGCAGCACTGGGGCTGAAGAGGTCTTGGGGCTGCCTGCGGCGGTGGGGGCACCTCCAGGGCTGCGGAGGGGCTTGCACTGGTGACATTTGGGCACAGGGAGGGCCGTGGGGGCAGAGGTGGGCTGTGGGGCAGGGCAGCGGCGAGGAAGGGTGTTGGGAGTGTGCAGGGGTTGCCCGGGCTGGGATCAGGCGAGACGAGGTGCCCCGGATGCGGTGAGCATCCCGCATGGCTGCGTGCAGCCCCGCCAAGGTCAAGGGGAGAGCCCGGCCGAGCGCTGCGGGGACCGTGCCGTGGGATGGGGCTGCGTGGGCCCCCCGGGCTGGGGTAGCTGTAGCACCGCAGTCCCTGGAGGCTGCCCAAGGTCAGCCGAGGTGGCTAGAGCCGGGATGCGAGCGCCCTGACCCTGCTCCCTGGCTCCGAGGGGTCGGGGTGGGCACGGCCGCTGGCTCTTGGCTCCCGCTGTGCCCCAACAGTCCCACCGGCCCCTGGCATCCCCTGCACCCCTACAGCAAAACTGTGTGGCAGCGTCCCGCTGCGCTGCGGGGCCAGAGGAGCCCAAAGGGTTAAGCAGGCGCATCTCTGCAGCCCCCGGCCTTGGGACAGCTGCTGAATCCGCTTTTTTGGGGGAGGACAGGGGTGCTGGTCCAGCCAAACACGCTCTGCCCCACTGCTGCTGCCAGAATGGGCACTTGGGTCCTGGGAGCTGTGTCTCTGGGGTCTCCAGCGCTGGGTCCCTGGGGACCGGCCATGCAGGAGGCCCCGGGGTGCTGGTGGAACCTCCCGGGGGGACCGTGGCAGTGCTGGCAGCAGCCCTGAGCCCCGTGGTGACGACTGGTGGCTCCGGGGTTCACCAAGCAGCATCTCCGCTGCCAGTGGGTGCCGCGAGCGGGGCCAGTGCGGTGAGCCTGTACTTGGCACCCACCGGCTCCTTGCAGAGAGCTGCGGCGCGTGTGGCCACGGCTCCCGGCGCTGAGTCACGGCCATACCAGACCTGGCCAGCCCCCGTCCCTCCTACCCACATCCAGACCCCCCTCCCCCCCCCCGCCCTCGCTCCCTCATCCTGGGAGGGGGCAGGGCCGGGACCACCAGGACAGGTCCCTGCACCCACCATTGCACCTCTGCACTCGTAGATTTAGGGTTAGGAAGGTCACTGGGGTCAAGGCATGGCTGAGCTGTGGTGACACTCACCCCCTCTGTTGCCGTGCCCTGGCCACGCTGTGCCGGGGCTGTGGAGTCCCCCCTCACCCCCTTTATGGTCTCCAGCCCTTGAGATCTCAGCTGAACCCCCCTCCCCTGGGCAAAGGCATCTCTGCCCCCCCCCTGCCCAGAGCTGGGGGGTGGGGAGGGGGTGGGGAGAGCCCAGACCCCCGGGTCCTTCTCCGCACCTTGCCCACGGGCCGGGCAGGGGGGGCGGGGGGGCGGGGGGACAGGAGGTTGGTGCCCCCCAGGACTGCAACTGCTGCTCTGGCACAGGGGCTGCAGCAGGCAGGGGGATGGGGCAGTGTGGGGTGCAGGGGGTCCCGGGAGGGTGCCGGGGTGCTGCAGGGTGCTGGGGCAGTGCGGGGTGCCAGGAGGGTGCAGCGGGTGCATCCTGATTCGATGGGGGTCCCCCTCATATGTAAGCGGCTCCAAGTGCAAGCATACACCTCCGCCGTCCATGCTGCCCCACGGGGGCTCACGGGATACAGTACTTGGCCGTGGCCCCGTCTCCTCGGAGGTGCAGCATCCCCCCGGTGCCCCATGGCCCAAACTGCTGAGCCTCACCATGTCCTGGGGTGTCCCACCACCCATGAAGGGCAGCCATCGGCCAAAATACCAGGTGGCGGGGGCATGGCCAGCCCGAGCACCCTGCGGCCGGGCAGAGGCTCTGTGTCCCAGGCACAACGCTGATCACAGCACCATCTCGTCCTTTAAACACATGTCCCCTTGCTCTGGCGCGGTCACAGGCACTGCGGGACCGTACAGGCAGTGCCAAGACGGGGATGTACCTGTGGCCGGGCACAGGCAGCGGCTGGATCCGGGAGTGGGTGAGAGATGCTGCCCACACCCCCTGCCCAGCCTTGGGCATCACACAGCCGCCGGCTCCTTCCAGCGTCCCACCGCCCGGAGCCAGCGGGCACTGCTGGAGCGGTGGGTGGCCCCATGCCCCGCGTAACCAGCCCCACGCCGCCCACCTCTCCCTCCCAACCCTACATACTTCTTCATATGCCCATATGGAGTCGGCCGGCGTTATGGAATGTTAAGAAGTATGTATTTTTGGGCTGGGACCCCCACACCGGGAATCCCCACCCCCGACCACCACTGGCCCAGGGGGCGCCTCCGGAGAGATGGTGCGTCCCTGGGGCTGGTAAAAAGGAACCAGATCAACTTGCAACTGGATTTGGTCCCCTTCAACCAGCTGCAGCGGCACATTCACTACGGCACCCGATGCGCCCTCGCCGATCTGAGCCCCGGGGACGGGTGAGCCACGGCCCCGCTGCCACAACCGCCTCCTGCGCCAGCAGAGCTGGGCACACCAGGGGTAAACAAGGGGAATCCAGTTGAAAAATGTGAGAAAATGAAACTGCCCAGAGCTGTTTCTTGGAAATTTGCTGACCTGATGTCACCAGAGGCCCCTCCTACCACCAGCAGCAGCAGCTGCCGCCGCACTGACTTGTCGGTGGGTGACAGGCGGAGAGGTTGGTGGCACTGGGTGCTGGGGTGCCACAGTGGGTGCTTGGGGACAGCAGCCCTTTTCCGAGGGGGGGTGGGTACAGAAGCGGGGGGCTGCTGAGCGCGCTGGGCTGGCGGAGCAGGCGGGGAGCCCCGGGGCTGGGGGGAACCACGGGGTCTGGGGGGTGTCTGCTTTTGTGGGGGAGTCGGGGACTCGTTGGGGGCAGGACAGGTGGTCGGGGGTGGCTGCGTTGGTCGGCAGCGCCGGCCGGAGCCAGAAAGGGGCAGCAGGAAGGGGCTGGCCGTGCCCGGGGAGCAGCGCCCGCGCCCAGGTCCTCGGCTCCCTCTGCCCGGTGCTCGGTCCCTCAGCAGGCAGCATCGATGCTCCGGGGCATCACACCTCTTGCTGTCTTTGCAGGAGCTGCAGGTTTGTCTCTTGCTGCCAAAATTGGGCTGACATCTGTACTGGGGCCACTCGGTGCAGCAGTCATATCCAGGCTGTTCTAGGAGGAGGCAGCGGCAGGTGATGAACCCGCGAGCAGCCAAGAAGATGCGCCTGAAGGTGATGCAGCCTGAGCCTGAGTGCTCTGCCTGGCGACACCCAAATTCCCCACAGACCCCCCAGTCGCTCTGCTGCCTCTTAAAAGCTGTAGATCCGCTTGTGCAATGAGTACGCAAAAGCAATAAAGGTGGTTGGCCGGAGGGGTGCCGTGGTGGTTGGTGTGCGGTCGGCGCCCAGGTACCCGCCAAGCGCCTCGGGATTTGCAGTGCTCCAGGAACAGACCCAAAGTGGCCGCTTTTCACTCCTGTGCTCTCTGCCCCGGAGAGCTGAGACCCCGGCAGGGCTGCAGAGGGCTTTGCTATGGGCTGTCTTTGATTCCCATGGTGTGTTGTTCCCACCGCAGCCCCGGGTACCCGTCCCCACATCCCCGTGAGGGGCTCGGGGGGCAGAGGAGTCCCCGCGGGAGCAGCTCCGGGGGCTGAGCCCCGGCGATGGGCGACGCACGGCCCCGCTGCAGCCACCGCCTCCTGCGCCGGCAGAGCCGGGCACACCAGGGGTAAACAAGGGGAATCCAGTCCAAAAACTGGGGAAAACGAAACTGCCCAGAGCCGTTTCTTGGAAATTTGCTGACCTGACGTCACCGGAGGCCCCTCCTACCACCAGCAGCAGCTGCCACCGCACTGACTTGTCGGTGGGTGACAGGCGGAGAGGTTGGTGGCACTGGGTGCTGGGGTGCCACGGTGGTGCTCGGGGACAGCAGCCCTTTTCCGAGGGGGGGTGGGTACAGAAGCGGGGGGCTGCTGAGCGCGCTGGGCTGGCGGAGCAGGCGGGGAGCCCCGGGGCTGGGGGGAACCACGGGGTGCGGGGGGTGTCTGCTTTTGTGGGGGAGTCGGGGACTCGTTGGGGGCAGGACGGGTGGTCGGGGGTGGCTGTGGGTGGCCGTGCGGGAGCCCCGCTCGCCGCCCTGGGCAGCAACTCTTGCTCTTGCTCCCCGAAGGCCCAGATCGCCCGGAGCCCGCACGCCTCTCTCTCCAGCGCTGCCCCCCAGACCAGCCCGCCATGGGTAAGCGG
Source organism: Vanellus vanellus (assembly GCF_965231255.1). Taxonomy (NCBI): domain Eukaryota; kingdom Metazoa; phylum Chordata; class Aves; order Charadriiformes; family Charadriidae; genus Vanellus; species Vanellus vanellus. The sequence continues at coordinate 7,205,140 of NC_138927.1, read as the reverse complement.
GGTGGGGGGCACGGGGCACCGGGCCGGGGTGCGCAGCCACCCGCCCTCGGCTTTGGGGCGCGGGCAGGGGGGGCTCGGGGCCGGGGGGGCTGTCGGGGCCGGGTGCGGGCAGCGGGGCTGTGCGGAGAGCGCTCGCTGCCCCCCCCGCTTTGGGGAGGGGGCGGGCGCTGCCCCGGCGGGGTGAGGCGCGGGGATGCTCCCGGGAAGGGGCAGCGGCTGCTGCAGCGGGCGGGGGCGTAGGCAGGGGATGGAGGAGCCCCTCGCGGTGCCCACTCACCGCCATCTCTCCGTTGTTACAGATTTTCTGGGCACCGCCATCGGGGCGACCGTAGGGCTCGGTAAGGCGCTGGGGGGCGCGCGGGGGGGGGGGGGGGGGGGGGGGGCTGCTGCCACACGGAATGAAATCGCAGAGTTTCACGCCGCTGCTCTGCACATCCAGAGCCCTCTCCGGGAGTGCCGCCCCCTCCCCGAGCGCTGCCCCTCCGCCCCTCCCGTTAAGCCCCTGTGCACGACCCCCCTGACCCCCCGGCGGGGGAGGTTTGGCCCCGGGACCCCCGCTCTGCTCGGGGCTGTCCCGGGCCACACGGAGCTCTGCCTCCCCCCCCCCCCCCCCGCCCCGGGTCGGGGCTGGGGGACGCGTGTGCGGAGAGACCGGGGCTGAGGGTTTGGCAGTCTGGGGACACGGCTGTGCATGGGGAGCGACCCCCCGGACCCCCGCATCTCTCCCGTGCCCGCTCACCGCCCCCCTCCCCTTGTACCTGACCCCCCAGTAAAGCCCCCCCAAACGCAGCCTCCGCCTCCTCCTCCGGTCGGGCTGCGCCGAGCGGGGCCGGTCCCGGGGCGGGACAAGGGGACGGTCCAGTGGAGCACCGTGGTCTGGTGGGGGGTGTCCCTGCCCGGGGCAGGGGGGTGGACCCAGATGAGCTTTAAGGTCCCTTCCAACCCAAACCGTTCTGGCATTCGACGATGAGCAGCACTCGGGTTCGCTGCCCGGTGCCATCCCCGGGCCGGGGGCTGCGAGTGCCGGGGAGACTTGGGGTGCTGCTGCGGGGGAGGGGCAGCGCTGGGCTGAGCCTGGAAATGTGATGGCGACCTCTCCTCTCCTCTCCTCTCCTCTCCTCTCCTCTCCTCTCCTCTCCTCTCCTCTCCTCTCCTCTCCTCTCCTCTCCTCTCCTCTCCTCTCCTCTCCTCTCCTCTCCTCTCCTCTCCTCTCCTCTCCGAGGATGGGGTGTCCCCATCCCACACCACACAGCCCTCACTCCTCACTCTGATGCCTCCGTCCTTTCTGGGTGTGCTGGTGGCAGGGGATACGCGGGTCGCAGAGACCACCCTAACGCTGTGGTGTCCTGTCTGCAGGAGTGGCAGTTGTTGGTGTCCCAGTGGCCATCGGTGCCCTGGGGTTTACCGCAGCCGGCATCACCGCTGGGTCTGTGGCTGCCAAGATGATGTCGGCAGCTGCCATAGCCAACGGTGGAGGAGTGGCTGCCGGCAGCGTTGTGGCCGTGCTGCAGTCGGTCGGTGAGTGGGGAGTAGAGGGAGTGATCACGATGTCTCACAGCCTTGCTCTCAGCCAGTCCAGCCCGAAGCCATTTCACCCCAGGCAATGGGGCACAGTGGGGACCCTTGTCGGGGCTGGGGCTGGCCTGGGGGGCTGAGGCTGATTTCTCTTCCTCTTCCTCAGGGGCAGCAGGAGTCCCCACAGCCGTGCAGGCTGCCCTTACAGGCATCGGAGCTGCCACAGGGGCTGCCATCAGTTCTGACTAGCTGTGATCCCGCGGATCCCCACCAGGACTCTCATTGACCTCTGCTGTGACACCCCAACCCCGGACCCCCACTGGGACCCCCTGGACCCTGGCTGGGACCCCCTGCATCTCACCCATGCTGTTGTGGAGGCTTATAGGAAAATTAAGTTAGGCAGGTGATAAACGCAAAGGAAACTTGATTCTAAGCAAACACCTTAATGCTAATTGAAACTGATGCCAAGCGCCTCGGGATTTGCAGTGCTCCAGGAACAGACCCAAAGTGGCCGCTTTTTCACTCCTGCGCTCTCTGCCCCGGAAAGCTGAGACCCCGGCAGGGCTGCAGAGGGCTTTGCTATGGGCTGTCTTTGATTCCCATGGTGCGTGGGAGGGATGGAGGACAGGCTGAACCCATGTGTGGCTTGTGCCCCACACTGTGTCCCAAGCACGGGCAACCAGGGCTCTCCCTGGCAATCGTCAGCTGTCTTTCACTTGTGATACTCTCTCGAATCAATTACTAAATAAATAAATGCATTAGGCAATGGCGTTAGTCAACAAGCGGACACAGTGTTTCTCTGTGGCTTCTGCAGTTCACACACCATCGTTCTTAATGCTGTTTCCAGCTTTCCCTGTCTCCTGCAGCGAACACCCGCTACGCCTGTGCGAACCCAGCTCCCCTCAACCGGCGGTAGGAAAGCAACAGCAGCGCAATAATAACACCAATAATGCTACATTAAGTCTCCATCTAAACAGACACTCTCCACACAATGCCGGGTGGCGGGTGCGTCGCCAGCCTGAGCACCCTGCGAGGGGTGCAGAGGCTCTGTGTCCCAGCACCATCTCGCCCTTTAAACACGCGTGTCCCCTTGCTCTGGCACGGTCAGGGCACTATGGGACGGTATGGGCAGCGCCTCAGGCCGGAATGCGACTGGATTTGGTCCCCTTCAACCAGCTGCAGCGGCGCATTCGCTACGGCCCCCGCTGCGCCCTCGCCGCCCCGGCCCGCGGGGGCTGCCGCCGGTGGGTGGGCTACGTCCCGCCCCAAGAGGGCTCGGGGTGAGGAGTGGGCGCAGGGAGCGGGGCAAAGGGGGTTTGCAGAACGGGGCTTTGGCTGTTTTTTGAGGCTGCCCAGTGGAGGGGAGGCAGCCGGAGCGGCCGCAGCTCCACCGTTGGCCGGTGGAATCCTCTGCGCTGCCCAGACCACCCGCGCTGCCCGTTGGCCTCATCAGAAACCGCGGAGCTTCCCTGGTCATGACGCATTGGGAAATGGCCCTCAAAGCCCCAGAGACGATGGCACAGGCTTGAGGAGCCTCCGGACGCCCAGCGTGGGGTCCCCACCGCAGACCCGGGTACCCGTCCCCACATCCCCGTGAGGGGCTCGGGGGGCAGAGGAGTCCCCGCGGGAGCAGCTCCGGGGGCTGAGCCCCGGCGATGGGCGACGCACGGCCCCGCTGCAGCCACCGCCTCCTGCGCCGGCAGAGCCGGGCACACCAGGGGTAAACAAGGGGAATCCAGTCCAAAAATTGGGGAAAACGAAACTGCCCAGAGCCGTTTCTTGGAAATTTGCTGACCTGACGTCACCGGAGGCCCCTCCTACCACCAGCAGCAGCAGCTGCCGCCGCACTGACTTGTCGGTGGGTGACAGGCGGAGAGGTTGGTGGCACTGGGTGCTGGGGTGCCACGGTGGTGCTCGGGGACAGCAGCCCTTTTCCGAGGGGGGGTGGGTACAGAAGCGGGGGGCTGCTGAGCGCGCTGGGCTGGCGGAGCAGGCGGGGAGCCCCGGGGCTGGGGGGAACCACGGGGTGCGGGGGGTGTCTGCTTTTGTGGGGGAGTCGGGGACTCGTTGGGGGCAGGACGGGTGGTCGGGGGTGGCTGTGGGTGGCCGTGCGGGAGCCCCGCTCGCCGCCCTGGGCAGCAACTCTTGCTCTTGCTCCCCGAAGGCCCAGATCGCCCGGAGCCCGCACGCCTCTCTCTCCAGCGCTGCCCCCCAGACCAGCCCGCCATGGGTAAGCGGGGTGGGGGGCACGGGGCACCGGGCCGGGGTGCGCAGCCACCCGCCCTCGGCTTTGGGGCGCGGGCAGGGGGGGCTCGGGGGTGTGGGCGGGGGGTGGAGGAGCCCCTCGCAGCGCTCTGCCTCTGTCCCCCCGCCTCGGGGCTGGGGGACGCGTGTGGCTGCGGAGCGACCGGGGTGCGGGTTTGCCGTCGGGGGACACGGCCGTGCACGGGGAGCGCCCTCCGGACCCCCGCACCTCTCCCGTGCCCCCCGCTCTACCTGCCCTCCCCGGCCCCCCCGTTGCAGTCTCCCCCTTCCGCCCCGGCCGTGCTGCGCCGAGCGGGTCCGGCCCCGGGCCGGGACGGGCGGGACGGGACGGCCGCAGCTCCGGCCCCGATCCGAGGGACGGGGGGAGCTGTGCCCTGCCCGGCACCGGGAGGAGCTGTGCTGCCCGCGCCCTGCCTGACTCCTGCCTCCAACTTTCCTTCCTAGCGATGCCAACTATCATGGCAAGAGCCGCCGTCGGAGCCGCCGTGGGAGCAGGTGAGGGTCTGGCATTGGGGCAGCAGCACTCGGGTTCGCTGCCCGGTGCCATCCCCGGGCCGGGGGCTGCGAGTGCCGGGGAGACTTGGGGTGCTGCTGCGGGGGAGGGGCAGCGCTGGGCTGAGCCTGGAAATGTGATGGCGACCTCTCCTCTCCTCTCCTCTCCTCTCCTCTCCTCTCCTCTCCTCTCCTCTCCTCTCCTCTCCTCTCCTCTCCTCTCCTCTCCTCTCCTCTCCTCTCCTCTCCTCTCCTCTCCTCTCCTCTCCTCTCCTCTCCTCTCCTCCCCTCTCCGAGGATGGGGTGTCCCCATCCCACACCACACAGCCCTCACTCCTCACTCTGATGCCTCCGTCCTTTCTGGGTGTGCTGGTGGCAGGGGATACGCGGGTCGCAGAGACCACCCTAACGCTGTGGTGTCCTGTCTGCAGGAGTGGCACTTGTCGGTGTCCCAGCGGCCATCGGTGCCCTGGGGTTTACTGCAGATGGCATTGCTGCTGGGTCTGTGGCTGCCAAGATGATGTCGGCAGCTGCCATAGCCAACGGTGGAGGAGTGCCTGCCGGCAGCGTTGTGGCCGTGCTGCAGTCTCTCGGTGAGTGGGGAGGGGAGGGGCTGGGTTCACCTGGGAGGGTGGCACACGGCTACTCGCTCGGCTTGCCGTAGAGCCCAAACTGCCCTTTAAGGCACTGTTGCTCTGAATCCCCCAAAGCGTTGGGAAGGGCTGAATCCACGATGCGGTAGGAAGCGTCAGGCCTTGCTGGGGGAGGGCACCAAGGCCGAGGTCATGGGGGCTGTGCCGGGAGGCGTCTGCACTTCTGCCAAGAACAAGGCCTGCGTTGGTCAGCAGCGCCGGCCGGAGCCAGAAAGGGGCAGCAGGAAGGGGCTGGCCGTGCCCGGGGAGCAGCGCCCGCGCCCAGGTCCTCGGCTCCCTCTGCCCGGTGCTTGGTCCCTCAGCAGGCAGCATCGATGCTCCGGGGAATCACACCTCTTGCTGTCTTTGCAGGAGCTGCAGGTTTGTCTCTTGCTGCCAAAATTGGGCTGACATCTGTACTGGGGCCACTCGGTGCAGCAGTCATATCCAGGCTGTTCTAGGAGGAGGCAGCGGCAGGTGATGAACCCGCGAGCAGCCAAGAAGATGCGCCTGAAGGTGATGCAGCCTGAGCCTGAGTGCTCTGCCTGGCGACACCCAAATTCCCCACAGACCCCCCAGTCGCTCTGCTGCCTCTTAAAAGCTGTAGATCCGCTTGTGCAATGAGTACGCAAAAGCAATAAAGGTGGTTGGCCGGAGGGGTGCCGTGGTGGTTGGTGTGCGGTCGGCGCCCAGGTACCCGCCAAGCGCCTCGGGATTTGCAGTGCTCCAGGAACAGACCCAAAGTGGCCGCTTTTCACTCCTGCGCTCTCTGCCCCGGAGAGCTGAGACCCCGGCAGGGCTGCAGAGGGCTTTGCTATGGGCTGTCTTTGATTCCCATGGTGCGTGGGAGGGATGGAGGACAGGCTGGACCCATGTGTGGCTTGTGCCCCACACTGTGTCCCAAGCACGGGCAACCAGGGCTCTCCCTGGCAATCGTCAGCTGTCTTTCACTTGTGATACTCTCTCGAATCAATTACTAAATAAATAAATGCATTAGGCAATGGCGTTAGTCAACAAGTGGACACAGTGTTTCTCTGTGGCTTCTGCAGTTCACACACCATCGTTCTTAATGCTGTTTCCAGCTTTCCCTCTCTCCTGCAGCGAACACCCGCTACGCCTGTGCGAACCCAGCTCCCCTCAACCGGCGGTAGGAAAGTGTCAGCAGCGCAACAGTAATAATGATATATTAAGCCTCCATTAAAACAAATACTCTCCCTTGCACCCCCAGACCCTCCTATGATGCCTCTCGGTGATCGTGGCTGCACCAAGGTGCACTTAATTTTGGATGCTCTTTCTCCGGGCTGCCGGAAACATTTAATCAGCACTCGTGTAATTTTGTTGCTCGTGATTCCCGTATCTGCTTTGCTCAGCTGCCTCTGTCATCCCAACAGCCCCTCTCCGCTCGCTGAGGCTGCTCTGGCTGCACAGGCGCTCGCCCGGCTGCGGCGGCACCCCCACGGTTCACACTAAGGGTAAACCAGCTGCACCACCGGGGCCTTCAAACCTGTGCTGAGTAAAGCCCAGTGGCTCCTGACGCAGAGGAGCCGCGGGGACCTCACTCGGGAGCGCAGAAGACTCTTCCCTTTAAGCCACATTCAGCGCTGAGTAACGAGGGTCTGTGCTGAGCGATGGCGTTTCCGCGTTACTGTGGCTCTCGGGCAATTCCGGCCCTTCAGGGCGCTGGAGCGAAGGCGATGTTCGGTCCTGAGGACTCTCCTGCTCGCCGACAGCGTCGGGCACCGCTCGAGCAGCCGCCGGTTCTCCTGCCTTCCATCCGGGGGAACGCCCGCAACAAATTATGCCCGGAGGCTTCAAAGGGCATCCAAACTCGCTGAGAGCAGCTCAGCAGCCACCTGGGGAAGACCGTGCCTTGCGGCGGGGATGTTAAGCTGCTATTCAAATGGTGCCTTAGAAACAACCAGCCCCTCCCGACCCTTAAAATCCGTGAGATACTGCTTTCAAACTTAGATTCCAACATATACAGGAAATGAGGATGTACTCTTTTATTAAGGTTAAAGTTTTTTAATCACTTTTCCAGAATACAGATACGATTCAAACAAAAACTATTTTTGGGGTCTCAGTAATTCACTTATTAATACCATACATTGAACTCTATAAATTCTCATATAAGAAAAAGTCTTTTTAATATAGGTTATGATGCACTGGTGACCTATTTAAATCTTTTGAAGTAACACTTTGCAGTTATATAGCACCTTTCATCGCGGGGCTGCAAAGCATCCTACAGAATTTAGCCTGATAATGCCCAAACGAGGTAGGAAAGTCTGGCCAATTTACGGATGGGTACAACCGAGGTACAGATCGGCAAGGGACGAAACATGAGGCTTCACCTCTACAACAGCAGTGACACGACATGTGTGCTGGACCCTGGGCTGTATAATGAGTCAGTGGCTTCACTGGGGAGAAAGTCAAGAGTTGTCACCCACACCCTACTCTCGAAGGAAGAAGCCTGGCTCAAATTGGTCTGGCTTTTTGTGTTATAAATAAGTTCAAAAGTCCAAGGCTCGCAGACCTGAGACCCTAGGTATGCCGTTCGTTGGCATATCTAACAGGCAACTGTGAACCCCAGCCCACACCGAGCCCCAGCCCACACCGAGCCCCAGCCCACACCGAGCCCCAGCCCACGGGCTATCGCAGTCTGCGTCCCCGAGGCTGAACTCCGGGAGGTTGGAGCAGATTTGCGGTACTTGTGCCCTTGGGACCCATCTGGAGCTCTGGTGTTGGATGCTTTGTTTAGCTTGAGTGTTTAACGGTAATAAATTCCCTCTTTCCCCTCATGCAGGTGATAATCTAAGATAGTTCAGGTTTTGTTGCCTTAATAAGAGCCGTATCTCTGGTGAAAAACCATTAGCTTAGCGAGTGCTATGTCCAATGGAAATGTAAGTAGTGTGGCGAGAAGGCTCCAAGACGCCTGAGTTCCTTCAAGCCTTTACAACTCTTAAAACCGTTCTACAACCTTGCAGCGCTCCCTGGACCCGAGCTAGCACGGGTACCATCGAATGAGCGCTAACAACCTCCATGGCAGCCGCATCTACTGATGACAACTGAAAAATAAAAAAGCTGTTGCAGGTTTTGCGATTTGCCTCGGAACAGAAGAGGCAGCCCGCGGGACCTGAACCGTTTCTGCGTCCGGGTTCTCTCTAGCTTTGTCCCATCCATGACCCATGCTCACATCCACTAGTTTTTCTTAATAGCATCCAATTGAGATGCTTTGAATACAAGATGATGAAACCTAGACACTTAAATATTCGTATTAGGCTCTTGCCGCGTACAATCGCCCACCTGCCCAGGCCAGCCCAGACGCGGTAGGAGCATCCCACCGCCCAGACCCTTCCCACGCCCTCCAGCGGCTCCTCTGCCACCGCTCACGCCGTTGGTGCTCGCTCTCCCTGGCACATCCAAACCAGCTTCCTCATAAAGCACAACACAATGGAAAAGTTATCAAATGCTTCTTGGAAATGGCGGGAGGAGGAAACTGAAGATGGAAAAGCGAGATCTTACGGCTCAGCCAGGTGCTAGGGCTTGACAAGGGAGCCACGGGATGAAGTCGGAGGGGATCTGTTCATGCCAGGGGCCAGACTGGAGTAATTTCCCTTCTTAGTTCAAAAAATCCACCTTCTAAAAGAAGGGCTGGAGTCAACTTCTGAACAAATGCAGCAATATTGTGCAAAGCCACTCTCCCCCCCGTTGCCATGCCAACCGTCTCCTCCCAGGGAAGAATCACAGAATCGCTGAGGTTGGAGGGGACCTTTAAGCTCATCAAGTCCAACCATTACCCTCCCCTGACAAAACCACTTCTAAACCATGTCCCCGAGTACCACATCTACCCTTTTTTTAAACACCTCCAGGGACGGCGGATCCCCCCCTCCCTGGGCAGCCTATTCCAATGTTTGATAACCCTTTCGGTGAAAAATTTTTTCCTAATATCCAATCTAAACCTCGTCGAACATAAGACGAGGTTTTCTGTTCCTAAACGACGCGTTCTGTTCCTGGTCGCCTGGAAGACAGACAAGCAGAGGTAGTCCGACCCGCCCGCCGCTGTCGCGCTGGGACAGAGACTCCTCTCAAGCGGCCGACCGCAGTGAGACAAGCGGGGAGGTGATCCAGCGGGGACCACTCTCGCCATTTCACCTGCCAAGGCTGAGGAGACGGAACACGGTGGCTCACGCCTGCTCCCGCACAGCACCCTCAGCCAGGCCAGCCCGGGTTTCTGGCCGGCAGCACAGCACGCTCCCATCCGGCTTCATCGCTCCCGAAACTCCTTCTAGACTTTCTCCGCTATGATTTTTACACATTTTTGGTGCTCATAATTGGTTACAAAACACCATCCTCAAAACTGGGTAGTTTCTCTTGCAAAAGAAAGGAACGAGGACTGCTCAGTAGCTCAACCGCTCAAAACTTGTTACTTCTTTAATTCCCGGAGAGCTGATGGTGCTGCAGGGGACGCGCTGCAGACGAGCAGCTACGGAATAGCAGAGAGCAAATCTTAATTTTGCCTCTGCTCTGTCAGGCGTGGTTAAAATGGACGACACGTGAAAGGAAAAGAGGGGGAAACCTGTTGTGCGGATGGGAGCAAAGCTCCAGCCTGGATGGCGAGCACGGTGCCGGTGGTTTAAGAAGAGCACTGTAAGGATTTTATACACCGGCATTCGTTCTGTCGGGCTGTTTTTTTTAAGGCAAACTGAAACTACTGCTCAGAGGACTGAGAAGAGTTACTGAGATCATTACCAAAACGCTTTATTGCACTTTCAGAGTCCCTCCTGTGACCCTGGCACTAAAATGGCATCAGTGGAGCCGTGCCTTTGTGGGAGCACGCCCTGGGAAAACATGAAATTAATGACTTCACTGCTGTCTCATTTAAGTCTCTGAGGAGCCGTGACTTGGCTGAAGACCACTGCCAGAGAAATCCAGGGGTTTCTTTTAGACCAGTAGTGGGTAGAATAATTCGTAAGATATTTTAACTTCTTTTTGCACCTAATTCTGTGGCATTCAACGTGCCCCCAGTTTCCTTCTTTGCTCAACCAAAGCCAGGAGGGAGCAGCAGGTTCACACCGAGCACCTCTCGCAGAGGTAATAGCCAGACTCCAGAAGCATTCTAACCAAGAACCTCTGCAAAACCCAAAGGCTTGCGTTAGCAGCCAGCACTGTGAATACACTGGGTAAGGAGCAACACCGCACGCTCACTTCCACGCTCCGCAACCGCTCTGCGCAGCGATGCCGCCATCCCTCGCGCAGGAAGTGGAGTTACACGCGTGTCTAGCAGCAGGGAGGCACGGCGATAGAGACCCCGTCAGCAGGAAGCACCATCTTCTATTTTTCTTTCTCACACTCATCTTTGTTGTTTCTCTGTCCACACTGAGACTACAGCATGATTTTTCTCCTTAAAAGAATATTTAAAATAATAAACATTGCTGTGTGGTCAGCAAATGATTCAGGTATGTTCACCACAAGCAACTTTGTCTAAGTGTTCAGAACTGTGACCTATAGATATATTGTAATCCTCCAGTATCATCCACCTTGCAAGTCAGCGTGAGCTCCAGCTGGGCTGACTAGGAATCACTGGAGGGGCAAAGATCGCCCGGGCACCCCCCAGGCCACGCACAGGGTGGCCAAAGGGCCTCCGGGCAGAAGGTGTCTGACCCGAGAAACCGAAACGAGGTGTTCTGTTCCTTGTCTCAGCGAACTGCACCGAACCCTCTCTCACCGCAGCGCCGCCGAGCAAAAGGAGCGAGCACAATGTTTCACAACTTTGCTCTCAGCCAGTCCAGCCCCAAGCCATTTAACTTTCCTTGCTGCAAGAATACAAAGCGCAAACATCTTTCATTCCAAACACCCAGAAATAATTAACGTATGTGCAAGTGTTCGCAGTCAAGAAAGAGTGAGGGTCTTCAGAGAAAGAAAAATTAGTATGTCACTTGTAAGATACAAATATACTACTTCATAGGAACATTTCTGTTAATGTCTATTAAGGTAAAACTCAGACGTGGTATTATTTTTTGGACAACCCCCGCCCGTGGGGTGCCTGCCCTCCCAACAGCCTGCCCTAACTGCTGCCTCGCTTATTCCCTGGGGGCGGCCGGGGAAGGAGGGAGTGGGCAAAGGCAAAGGCCGAGGGCGGCTGATTCTTGCAGGGGACGCCCAGGAAATGCCGAAATTCCTGGATCCTTCCTGGCTCCTGCTGCCGTCGAGGTTCTGGGCACACCTCTGTGCTACAGACAGAGTTCAGGCTTCTTTTATCCCCTACAGACCTCTACACTAATTTTGCCAGAATGATTTTATTTACCCCAAAACGTTCTATCAACCATCCCGATGCAAAACACCGCACCTGCTATTGCACTAGTTCATATAACTACGGGGAGGGACAGGTTAGTGTGGACAGAACAAGAGACGGCCCCGCAGGAGCAACCCTCAGCCTCCCGGTGCCCGGGCAGCTTGCTGGCAGGGTACGTACGGCCCGAGGATCTCCCCCGGGAGCGCCAGGCCGGGACGTGGAGAAAGTGGTTATCTTTGATCAGAAATGACAGACACAGATGGGCTTCGATCAGACAGAATCAGGGGCAGGTTTACTTTTCACATAGTTTTCTGTATTAAAAAATACATCAGTGAAATCTGTTACAGGCAGGGACAGGACTACCGAGTACACAACGTCAATAGACTACTTTCTGATTTTATTTTTGTTAAATTACTTTTGTTACTGCTAAAAAAATAATTAAAAACCAAAAACAAACAAACAAAAAAAAAGGAAATATAAATCAAGGCTGTTGATTTTCATCTCTTGAAATTTTAGTGACAAGATCAAATATCAGACCCCTGTTACAGAAGATGGATAACTGACCAGAGCTAGATAAAAACCATACAATTCTCTTCTTTAAAAATAGTTTGGGTTTCCAATGAATTTGTGACCACCGGTCATCAGAAACACACATCTATAGCTTGAGAAAACGGAGATACAGACAGTATCTGATAATGTCCTGTCCTCTAAACACAACGTGGGAGCTTTTCTCTTCAAAAAGACGCAGTAACAGCCAAGCCTTAAAATAATCTCTTTCGATTTCCAACACTATGACTAAATCTCTTTGGGTGGGATGGGAAAAAAACACACATGGTAATTTTCTACCACAGTTCTGTTGTCAAAAGTAATACTGCATCCTTTGTACAACACTGCGCGCGTTGCAAAGGTGGAAAGAGAAAGAGTGCATGGATCTTTCACTTGAAATGACAAGGCCCTCCAGATTTGCCTTATAAAATAACCAAAAACATAGGAGTGGGGAAAGAGGAGAAAGGAAAGCTGCCTTAAGGGGAAAAAAAATTTCCGCGCACCACAGTATTTGCTAGATTATATCGACAGTCTGCAGAGCTACTGGGCTAGGTAAGGGATTTTCTGCACATACCCCAGGACAGTCACTCTCCTGTACATACCCCAGAAATGTTCATCCCGTAACATGATTGCTCTGAAGTTTGACCTACAGCACCTCTTCCACGACGAAGACGGAACAGAGCTAGAGTTGGTATTAGCCCGGACCGAGAGCTAGATTCTGGCACCGTGCGACCATTGAACAGCAGCCAGACCGTTTAGATAGCTTCCCCGGCAGACACACCAGCGGCTTCTGCCTTCCTAACATTTGATCCCAGTTTCAAAAAAATTATAAAAGCATATATGTACGTGTATTCATAACGGAAGGTGTCTGTCTAAATACCACCACTTTTTCTCCTGTCCTCGTGAAGAGCTCTAGGATCTCCACGCGTTCTTTGGCAGCAAGGACTGCCAGCCATCAGGCTGAGAAGCCACGTGAGCCACAGTCTAGCTCTCCATGCCCAACATTGTTATGGTAGATTTTACACAACCATTTTCCTTAAAAATATCTCACAACTTTTTAAAATCCTAAACCGATAAAGGATTTATGCACCACTCAAACAGGTTAGTTCGTCTTGAATTTGTTCAGAGGATTTATCGGTGCCACAGGACGTTGTTTCTTGAAGCTTACACAGCTTGCTTCCTTCCAGTTCCAGTTTGTACATCCACTGTGGTTCAAAATATGCCTGTAGGTGACATTATCTTGGCTTATTTGATACACATTTTCCAAAGGCTGGACATATTCACAGTTTGGTGCTTCTGATGTGTATTCAAAGGAAAATACCCCACTTCAATTAGTCTGATAACTCAATATCAGAGTCCTCTGATTTGACTTTGGCAAGTTCTTCGTGTACCTCCCTCACCATAAGAATACGCGTTAACATGATGTCCAACGTTCCGGGGTCTATTGGCAATGTGGAATACCACATGGGGCTATTGGGTACACAGGAGCGCTCGGGTTGAAGGTAAAATACATCACTTCTCTGCTTCACGCTTTCAGAACTGTCAACGTAAGGAGAGGAAGAGCACATTATTGTAAGGCAGCATTAATGGTCCTACTCACAAAAACGTAAAGAAGAAACGGCAAAGAAAAGGGAAGTTACTTTGAGATGACATCACGGTAATTTAAACAGTGTAATTCAAATCTTTTTGTTAGTGACTTGGTTTGCCCCCATCAACTTAAGGAACAGTTGTTTCCGGGTCACTTAGCATTAGTTGCTTACGAAGAAACAAAGAAAATGAGTAATTTCTTTACAAATGTGGTTCTTCATTCACAGTATCATCCAATTAATGGTATTATCATCTTGATACAATTGTAGATGCATTTGACATTAAATCCCTGAATTAAACTGGTTTATTGCTGTGTCCTTTGGCACAGGGAACGTTCAAGAGCTAGCAAAACTCCATCCTAGCTTGCCTGCTCACGGTGGAGAATGGTAAGCCCATTTGCTTGAAAGACTGAACGTCTGACCCTGAGGCAGCTTTCAGGCTCTGGCAGGAAGACACGAAGTCCTCTAGAGCAGGGACCCCTCCTGCCTGGCTTTGGAATATTCACATTAAAACAGCAAAGTGAGCTTTTACTGCTACTTGCACCACTGCAGGGGCTCAGCTCTGATATATGATGAGAAGCACGAAAACGTTTCCCCAGCCCAAGGACAGTTAAAAGCTTCTAACAGTACGTAAGTGAAGGCAAGGAAGGTAAGAAGAGGAAGAGAGAGTCAGGACGGATGCTAGGCACCCCTGTGCCAAAGCAACGGGACTATTTGTAGTAAGCTCAGTAGCTGCATTTTGGAGGGTGATGTGTTTGAGCCTGAGCTGATGCTAATGAGATGCTGTTTTATTTTGCATGTGTATTTTCTTTGAAAAGAGAAGAACATAATATTCCACCTGCTCAATGATCTAACTAAAGTTTATATAGAAACCGGAGAAAAAAATTATTGATATCTATGTCCTTGCTATATAGTGTCCTTTCTAACTCCTAAATAAAAGTTAATCTCACATTTCAGCAGGCAAAAGCTATCAGCAAGTTTACCTAATTCACAATTTTCCTAGCCTCTTTCACAAGGAACATGATGTCAGGGTATCAGTTATGAGCTTCTCAAAAGAAGGATCCTGTATAGGAACTAAAGCAGATGAGAATGCCATGGTCACTGCAGTAATGCCCCCGTTTATGTTTACACCCTCTAGATGTGTAGACAGACATTTAAAGAATACATCTCTCTCTAACTCTACTCTTCACTCAATACCAGTAAGAAATACTACCTGAGTCTGGCAGCATCACTGATGCTGGAAGTCCTGTCAGCATGGTTCCATTCCCACTGGGGGACTAGGAATTGGAGAGAGGAGCCCACAGCACAGGCACAAAAGGTCTGAGTGGGATCCTTGCCCAACTGCCTGCTCTAGTCTACATACAGATCAAAAATCAAGTTCTGTCACTTACCATTTTGATAAGTAAAATTCGTAAAGTCGGACTGGACATCGCAGGGGATTATCCGTATTTTCAGCCATTTCCACTGCTGTTGCAATCTCCTCATCTTCACTGCGTTTCCTTTTGCCTACAGATAATTTATCTGGATACACAAAAATGGCAACAGAGAAGTTCAGTGAACAGCAGTGCTTTCAAGAAGAAGCCCTGGTCACTTAGCCAAGCATCACTCTGACGGGACTTTGCAGCACACAGAAACACACTACCGGAACTGATTATCTGTCACTTCCCAAGTCAACTGGTTTGATCTGCTGGATGGGCAAAAGATTGCATGTGCTACAGGCTGTTCACAGCCCATTCCTCTTCTAGAAAATCAGCTAGAACTAGTATCTAGCAGAAAAAATACAGAGGACATATTTTTTCTTAATAAAGCAGAATTCACGTAACACACCGGAACTATTAACTGAAGAAGCCAAGAGGGTCAAAGACTTCCCTTTTCCAAATACCAAAAAATACCCACAAACAACAATCTCTATTTCTTTGCCTCTGAGGTCAAGAGGGCAGTCCCTACTCAAGTGCAAAATGAAAAAAAATTTGAAAACATACAGGATAACAGCAGAAGTTAAAGTATTCATAGCTCTGCTTACTGCATAACTTATTTTTCTCCCCAGTCCTTTTTAAAACAAGGAGCAGACAATACAAATATGATTGCCAAAATTCAGCTGATCAGAAAGTGTTCACTTACCTGATTCTACCTCTTGTTTTTGAAAAGGTGGGAAAAAACGTAAATATGTCATCTTAGTATTATACTTCAGAGTTCGGGTGCGTCTCATAACACGGGCAAAGGACAGTTTCAGGTGCTCACTGACATTCTTCAGTTGGAAGTATTTGGTGTTGAAGAATAGAAGTGTGTTCAATAAAACGATAGGGGAATATGCACCCAGCTGTTTACATTCCCACAAGTGTTCCTCTTCAATTCTCGAGAACATATAACCTAGAGACAACGGGCAAAGAAAAAAGAAGAGGGTTACTTATGCAATTTTAGGGCTGTCCCTGCATTCAGTTACAAACGAACAGCTCTTACAGACTGTGTCTAATCTAGCAGATTTTCAGAATTTTCCAAAAGCAACGAAAGCATTGTATATGAGCAGGGTGGGAAGGCAGATATGAGTAACATTAAGTAGGCAGATTTTTCCAGAGATGCATGTAAGTCCTCTTTCAACTAACCTTCTGCATTAATGAACTGCATATCAGGTCAAATTCAGACCTATCATGAGCAACTGTAATTCCGATAAAACCAACAACACGGGGTGCACGAACATAAGAGGGAGCATGGAAAACCAAGCTGCGGAACAGCATGATCTTCCAATACCTGAAGAATGGAGAGGACATAGAGGAAGACCACAGCCACCAGCGGAAGCTCACTGAATTCTAATCTGACTGTGTTGAACCACAGTCAGCCACCTGCAAAAATGTATAATTCCTAAGACATGGAGCATGAGTTAAAATGTACCGTCTTTATATAGACACGGCCCATTGTGATTACCGTAAGGCAATTAGGAAAAGGAGATATGGGGCTTATAAGAGATTTGTTGTGGAAAAAAAAAAATCACTGTATGCAGCAGTCTAAAAGTAATTGGATTACTTCTGTATTAAATAAAAAGTTCATTTTCTAAATGAAAAGCCCGTCGTGGATCCACCTATGGAGTTGCCAACATCATTCAAGTTTCACTGATACTCTGAAAAAGATCTTATGTACTAATACGGCTGGTGTCCAGCTTGACAAACGGCATGATCCTACTTGAAGACCAATTAAAAGTACCTCCAGAATTTGGGAACGCTTAAATTGGAAGTGACTGAGGTGAGAAGAACTTGGAATTGAGGATTCAAGACAAGAGTCCAATGATTCGCTAATGTGACCCTTGGATTTATCAGGAGTATTTCCAGTACCAATAGGGAAATACCAGTGCAACTGTACACAGTATTTGCAGTAACGCATCTCCAATACTGTATGCAATTCTGACTACCTGTATTCAACAAAGACTAGCTAAAACTTGATGGAAGAGACGAACTAGCACATTGACTACAGGAATGGGAAACCTCTCTTTCAAAGGAGTTGAGAGATCGATCAGAGGCAAAGGTATATTTATCTGTAACTGGTAGAGACAGACATAAAAACCATGATGCTAGTCTACCACAAACAATTACATGGTGGAGAAAGAGACGACTAAGGTGAATGCCTCAGATCACATTCTTCTTCATGGCACTGAGAAATATATTAATTTATGATACGGCTTTGTCATGCAGCTACACAAAACAAAATAATTGTCCTACCATTTGGAAGAATTGTAGGTTCCCAGATTTTCAAAAGTTTTGTAAGTTCAATCATAAACCTGGAATAGGGCTCGGTAAAAATGTTATCTATTCTACCATTCTCAAACAGGTACTACAAGAGAAAAAAAGGAAGACATACAGTTTGTGATTATATAACATTGCAGAGAAGATACAGGACATCAGATTCTTTTCCTTTCTGAAGTCCCAGTGTCTTATGGTCCAAAACACTTTGCTGAATTCTTCAGTAAGATATCAAATCAATTTTCTGCAGGGACTGGGACGTGCCCAATATGAAATGAGAGATCTAGGCAAGAATTATTTTTAATATTCCAAACTCTAGAGCCGTTTTCTGAAAAAACATCATCCTCTATGTGTCAAATATTCTTGAAAAAAGGCTGCCTAACTAGAAGAGTTATTGAGTACCCTTCTGTTGAAAAGAACTCCATGTGCTTATGCCTCCTGACAACAGACACAGGCCCAGCACTAGGCTGCTGAAATAGCTCGACTTACAGCATCAATGTGAAAGTCCCTCAAATTCCTGTCAAGCAGCAATTAAAAAAAGAGTTTTCTACAAGCCAGGAGCGTGTATCAATAAATTAGTCAAAACTGGAACACACAAAAAATGCTGATACTCCTGGACCTCATCAATGCCACTTTGCATTTCACCTCTCTACATTTTTTTCAAGCATAGCCAGGAAAAAAAAAAGTTAAGATAATTCCATGCCTAGTCAAATTATAGGTTTTATATTAGCAGTAGCTTTTGATTCTTTATCTCCACGTGACTGTTTAAGGAAAGGAACAAACAGGCTACTCTAAAAAAATTTCACTAACAGAAATATACTGAACTGAGACACTGAGTTTTCAACAGAACTTAATGTTATTCTAGATTTGTACTGCGACTGTTTCAAACTGCTGTATACAGGCAGATAGCAAGGACTCATTACATTACCCTTAGCATTCACTAATTACAATGCTACTATTCCCATTGTATTTTTCTGGAAGTGTTGCCAACACAACAGGTTTCTGTCTGGCCACTGAAGGAACTCAGCCTTTGCTGGGTAACCTTTTCCATGTAACCTTGTAAATTAGAAGAGCACCGTGTAACTATTTTAGATCTAAAACATTCCACCATAAAGCATTTCTGAGAAGACTCAGGTTTCTGCAAATCTTTTCTATGCATGAAAAGAACAGAAAAGGTGCCAAGATCTGCCCAGGCAGAAACACCTTGCCCTCCAGGCCACGTTCCTCCCAACAGAAGCAGCTCATTCACCCTAATCGTAAAAAGGTCCAGACAAATTAGTCAAATATGGGATTAAGACAGACTAAGAATAAAACACAAAAAAGGTACTTTCTTGCCTCCTCTACAAAACCCAAGCAGCTATGTGATACTATGGATATCAAGCATAAATAACCAGAGCAAGTTTCTCAGCGATACCCTAATTCTCTGAGTTACCTGCTGAATTCCAAGGCACAAGTATAAGATGCTGTCAGGATCATACTTTTCTCCATTTGGTCTCCGCACCTCTTGAATAAACTGGCACAAGCCAAAACTCAGCTCAGCAAAAGTGCATGAGAGAATGTCCTCCTTGAGCTTCACAGGACGAACTGTGGCGAAGAAAAGTATTAGAAAAACTAACTTAATTCAACAGATTAAATCTTCACACCTTCCTTGTTATTTCATGCGGCAGAACTGTTAAATCTATCTCATGCCTGAAGTATCCTGTATGAGTAAACTTGGGAACTATTTCCTATCAGTTGGCTAACAATTAAATGAGGATTTAGCCAATAAAACCCAAACCATCAGCATGTCCAGCCAGTAGAAACGCCACAACTGAGTAATAAGGCTGCAGGTACGTAAAGCTGAGACACTTAAATGTTAGGTACTTTGCTGAACCCAAAGATGTGGCACGGGAATGGCTGTGTGTACTCGAGGCTGGCAGGGTAGGGCTGAGAAATAGGTTTCACCTCCACGGCTGCACTCGGGGGAACCTGAGCACGAGACACATCTCGAGCGTTTCCTAATAGTTCTGGACGTGAGTTGAGAGCAGCATACTCCTTAAAGGGAGAAGGAATAAAGAATTTAAAGGGCCATGCATGGGATTTGGAAAGGGAAACAGAGCTAGGAGAGAATCAATCGATCAAAGAATGCCCAGCGAAATTACCAGGCTCACTGCTCCACACGGTACAGAAGTGCCTGCTTGGGACTAAGCCGGGAACCTTTCTGGGAGAGGCAGGGGGGGACACGGTTTCCTGGAACCGACTGTAATGTTTGCTTCCTTAGCCACGAGAAGAAAACACAGTAACTCATGGGATGACTCTTCTTCTGGGAAACAAAACCCAGCTGTTCTCACGTAATGACAAGAAAAATTCCAAATGCGAGGAAAAAGCAGATCTCGTTCTAACTAGAATTTTTCCCTTTGGGATCTTTCTTATATAAGTGCTGCCATGCTTAGTTCTTAACATTACAAAAGTATTTAATATGGTTTGCTCTCTTCCCCGCCATCCCCAAAAAGCTCAATTATATTCCTAACTTAAATGCTCTGCCTGATTCTGAAAATTTGCCCACAAAATTCTCAGTGCAAGCATGCAAGACAGATTTGAGACTGGGGAAAAGGGGAGTTAGACACTGCCAAATCCCAGGACTGCTGAGCTTTTGTAAAAAAATAAAATAATCCCTAATTAGAAAAACAAACAAAAGTGACATTTATCTTGTCATTATTATCTGTCACCCTAGTGAGATATAATGAATAATTCACGTCTTTTAAAGTTAATGACAGGCAGGGTGCCGATTGGAACGGGTACACTTTTGGAAAGTTTCTTTCCAGCTGTGAAGCCCAGAAATAAGGTGTTAAGATTTTAGTGTTGTAGCACATGACTCTTTACAGCAAACAGTTATGCTGACAAACAAATACTTTGTGAATGCGTTAGCTACAGATGAAAAAGATGGGGCCAAGTTACTACTGTCAACGTAGAATTACGGCCTGATAATAGGATCAGTAAATCTCTGCAGCTGCATAAAGCATCTCTTCTACAAATGAAGAATTACTACATGCAAATGAATGCAAAGTGGAAGCTAACAGACTAATATTTCTGATGTTGAAAAGAAATCTGGTATTTTAGAGCCTGTCTTAATAGGTAACAGATCAATTAAGAATGTAATAGCTATGAAAGACAGAAGAGAGTATTCCAGAAAATCCTTTCTCCACTCATGGATATTTTAAAACTCAGTAGTATCTACTCCTAATTTTTTTTTGAACAACGTATCGTGCCAAATGCTCTTCAACTAAAAGTACTTCTGTTTCCACTGAGAGAGAAAAATTCACCTGAAAACTTCAGGTCCCCTTGTTCCTCCTGTGCATTTTTCCATTGGACCCAGTTTTTCCAGGCATTTACCCCGTACATATACTTTAGGGTCATGCCAGAGACAGAGCAGCCTGGGTAGGAGCCCTGCATCAGATTCCGGGGCTCTACGGAAACTACAGACTTCTTCCGTCCCTATGGGCAAACAAACAAATCAAAACAAATACACATTTAATAAGCTCTTCATCTATGGATGCTTAACTTGATCTCACATAAAAAGGCCATTATGCTGACATGACAACAAAATCCTATTCTCATGGCAGACTCTGAATGGATATATATGTATATATGTTTAATATGTGGACAAATATTAACCACATTTTATAGAAAAGGTGCAATAAAATACAGTAATTCACACTGTGATAAATACGCACAGAAATATATTCCTCTCCAGCTACACAAGAAAAAATTGCTTCTTTCCTGTAGATTATGACACTACTTACAAGACATCTCTTTTGCAGTTTTTTGAAACGATACAGATTTAATAAATGTTCTGCACTAAGAAGAGCATTCATTCTACCTAGTTGCAGAGGGGAAGGAAAGAAAATCTTATCTCATATAGCAGAACGGGAAAAAATATACAGCATAGTTAAATCAAATTCTAATTTTCAGCCTGGAGCGGTGTTTTTTTACTTCTCAGAATCAGCATACACATAATGTTATTGCTTCAAATGGAAGGAATACGTGTTCCAGAAGTACATCCTTACCCGTCTCTTTGGCTGTGGGAAGCCATCTCTATGTCTCCGTCTTGCTCGTGAACGTGAATGCAAACCCAGTCCTTTACTGAGAGGGTCAAATGAGTCTGAAGTCAAATCAACACCATTAAGAGTTTAATTATATGATTTAAGAGCCCAGGTAGAAGTGTCACTTAGATACTATGAAATACCTTATAGTTGGCAATCACACCTGTATATTCAAATAATGCTTTACCTTTGAATCACCAGGCAATATATGTACCTTCTGTATAAAGAAAGTATATTCTCAGAAGAGGAAAAAAGCCCCCCCCAAACAGTGGGTGCATTTATTCAGGCAAACTTACATCCTTCTGCACCACTCACATGGATTATATCTAGGGACACAGAAGTGATCATTCAAAGGAGTCAAGCAAGGTTACCTGCTACTCCTGTCGGGGGCTCTGTAGAATGCTGCCTTTAAAGATAGCAATAGCATTTTTTAAATAGTAATCTACTAATTATAGCAGAGCCGATATATTACTGCAGCTTTAAATGCCCTTCAAAAGCAGACTGCTGGTACAACGCTTACTCAGAAAATTGTGTGCACTTTTATACAACAACGCATTTTTCTTCACATTATACAGACCCGATGGAAAATCTGCCTCCAGGTCCTGCTCCACATCGCCTTTGGAGAACTGCTTCAGTTCTGGGTCTGGTTCTGGCAGGGCATTTGATCGTAAGGCATAGTGATTTAACTCATCCTCCCAGCTGTGTGGAGTGGACACTGCTTCGGATTCCAGATCTCCACTGTAAGTGCTACCTTGGTCTGTAATGAGAGTGATCAGATACACCATGTGCCACAGAAAAGGGCAGACAAAAAGAGGAGCTTCCAAGAAAAAATACAGCAGGGTCAAAATCCATTTGCAAATAAATAAAATAAATCCAACTGACCTTTCTCAAATATCTTGGGGTCCAGGAAGAGCTCATGCTCAGATGTTTGAGATCCTTTAGAAAAAGAAGGAAATCTGTATCTACAAATGACTGACAGCTTACATAACTAATACAAAATACTTTGAACACCAAAAAACTATTTATTAGGTCATAATACTAACACACGATGCCTCTTCTTCTCCACTAGAGTTCTCCTAACAGCTTTCTACCTTGGTCACGCTGTTACGGGAGAAAAAGAAATGCAGAACTAACCCATGTTTGCTTTTCCAAATGTTTCCATCCCTCTGCGTTTGTTATTTGAGTCATCTGTAGACAAGTAAGATATTTTGTTCATTTCTTTTCAGCTTGTTCCACTTTTATTACATGGGATGATCATTATCCAACACATTCTAACCTCCATCACCCTCCAAGAATCCACCATAGAAAGCCTGACAGGAAAATACTCTTGTAAAACAGCTGCTCTGTCTTCTTGATTTCAACTCCTTCTGCTAATGCATGAGGTACTGACCTGGAGATCACTACCTCTAGCAATCTGCTACTGTCAACAAAAGTCAAATCAGCACCTAGGATCGGGGAAAGGGAATGCAAAGACAGAACCACTGTCAGTGCGCAGTATCTAACACGGGTTCTACGCTAAGCATAGCTCTGGTGAATAGTGACTGCTAAACCTCTGTGAAATTACAAAGGCTTCAGAAAGGTGCGAGTATAACCAGCACCCGAGGTGGGAACTAGGGAGGAAGAGTAAATTAATCTCAAAAGAAAACATGTTTTCAAAACAAAGAACAGAATGTTGTACACAGAGACAAAAGTATCTCCAAATACACAGTTCAGCTGAATTCCCAGAAGGCCGCCTCATTTTAAAAGAATAAGTCACAAAAATTGCTGAGACATGACATAAGCATTACAGTCCTGTCTAGGTTGGCACTTCACCTGCACGAACACTTTAATTGTGGAAAATAAACATTGGTAAGTCGACAGGACCATTTAACTTGGCATGCATACTGGGGAAGCAGCCAAGATAGACCCTACATCTATTTCTCTACCTATTTTCCGTGGTGAGAAATTCCCCAAGTCACTGCATTTAGTTTCCTTTTTAAAAACATCACATACCACCATGAGAGTGTGTTTTTTCTTTCTCCTCATCTTCTGCAATCATTTCTGCCATCTGAAGGAGATCAGCTTCGAATGGATTTGTGGGAATCTTTTCCTTGATATCCTGAATAGTTTCAATGATCTTATCAGCACTATCCAGGGTCGTTGGGAAGAGCATGGGAACTGGTACCTATGGAACACGTGGAAAATACTAGAGCATGTTTGGGAGTGAAGGGAAACAGCAAATACACAAAGGAGATTCCTCTCATTTAATCTTACATATATTTCAGGACTACTAAATTTAATTTTAAAATAGCTCCACAATTTATTCCATTTCTGCAATAACACCACAAATTGGTAGTTTTGTGTGATGACGTTTAATGAAACATGATGTGATAAGCATAGAAATGGCTTCAAGGACTGCAAATACCACTTGCATGACTAGTCACAAAACCCAATGACACTACTTTGTGTCCTGTTCAGAACCAAGACTGTACACCACTTCTGTAGTGAACTGAAGTATAACTTACAGGTACTGGCATCCCAAGTGGAACTGGTGTGTACTGAGTGTAGAGGTGAAGGGGCACTGGCACAAACACTGGTACAGGAACAGGTACCACAATGATCTGGGGTTGAACTTCTTCTTCTTCTGTTACACCAAAAATAGAACAAACCAAAAATTGTTTAACCATATGACTATCCAGTACACTCCAGAGCGTCCATGATAATTGTTTCGACTTCTGCTTGTAACTCATTGTGCACAGTACCGCATCTTGGTTCATAGTCACCCTTCACTTTAGCATTGTCGTAACAAGTATTAATACTGGAGTTTGGAAATAAACAGCACTGAGACCATATACATGAATACTGGAAGGGAAGAGTGGAATTAAGTATTAAACACACCGAGGTAAATGGTGTGTTATTGCAATTATCTCACAAGGAACTACAAGACAGTAAGAAGGTACCATTAAAAAACTAACTACAATCTTCCCACTTAACTTCGTCTTCCTCATTAAGAGGTTTACATCAACACTAGATGATACTCTCCTCCTACAGTAACAATGATGAAAAAAACACTCCTCGATGACAGACTGGACTACGTAATAGCCTTTGAAGGTGTTTCTCTTTCCTCCTGTCCAGAGGGGGAGCTTAGAGAAATATGTATCTAATGAAATTATCTTAGGAATAGGGACTTAATTTTCAGAGGTTCTTGGTATCTGTATCTAATAATCAAAGGAAAGAGAGCGTTGAAACAATCTTTGAGAAATCACGCGCTTTACTAAAATGAGTGCTCTCGTGGCTTGTGCTGTCAGAGCTAAGGACTCACAAATTCTGGGCTGAGGAAAACAAGTTCCCTCTGTAGCCTTCTGCATGTCACTTAACTATTGCTCTTCATTTTCCACAGTTAAGATGATCGCATAAAGATGAGTTAAAGCAGATCTCAAGATTCATCACACACGAAGCTTTAAGGATTTCAAAGAATGGCAAATAGTTTACATCTGTAAGGCAAACTGCTCTTTGGAACATACCATAAGACAATCTGAAAACTATTTAAGGTTTTAAAATACATTACAAAATATTCTCTGTTATATAAATCATGCATTACTCTCTCAACTGCAATACAGACTTCTATAAAATGGGTAGGAGATTAGATACATACCTGTCTGGCATTCTTTGTTTTGTGTGTGAGGTTTGCATGAGGTGGCCTTAGTCTGTGTGATTGGCTTGCACAACAATGCTTTGTTTTTTAGAAGCCTAGGTGGCTGGGACGGAGGCAGCTTTAGGGCATCTGTCTGAGTACTAGCCTGTTTGGAAAAACACAAATGAAGGCAGAGTCAGTATTGGTTTGAAGGATCTCATAAGATTAGTATTGGTTCTCTACTACGGCAGGTTGAACAATTTAAAACTCCTTACTGACAAAAATGATAATTTAAAAACTACTGCAAAAATATCTTGCTAATGTATTTGGCACTTTCTGGTCTTCACCGCAATTTATTTTAATCAAACAATAGGCTTTTTTTTTCTGTTAGCAGTGCAGTGAACAAATCTGCAAGTATGTTTGGTTTCTGTAGTCAAATCAACTCTGTAAACTTTTGACGTTGGAATCTTACTGATGGCAAGGACTTAACGAGGACTTATGTTAAGATACTTTTGATGAATAAAATTTTGGCTGCTACAGATAACCGAAAAACTTAGTAAACTGATGTGAAACTACTGGAAAGAAATTAAAGTAAAAAATGAACACAAAGGCTAGCAGTATCAGTATCACTTCCTGATTGCACACAGACTGACTACTCCTGCTTGTACTAACGTCATGTCCTGCTAACTGTAATTTTCAGTCATGCATTCAAAGAACAGGATCTGTTTCATTAGGGAAAATTCATACTCTAATCCATAAATGACACTTCAGCTAAAAGCAAGGGGATCAGTCTTCCAGAACCTAAGAGCTACATAATAAAGGCTTCATTTTTTAAGAGAGTTGCAAGGTGTATACCACATACCTCAAATTGCTCTAGAATAGGAACTCTAGGAGTTATTCACAGATAAGCGGTGACAATGGTTCCCTACAGCTCCGTTACCACACTACTAGGGAGCGGGGAAGGAAAGCTAAGCTGCAAGAGCTCGGTCAGGTCAGCCACAGCAGCCCACGTTGGTCCCCTTCCTCCGACGCTAGTCCTTTTGACATCACATCCCACTTCTGGGCACAAAAGGTAGCCTCAGGTACACACAAGAAGCCACACAAGAATTGCTTGAGAACTACAGCCATCCCAAGAGCTACAATTTGACAAGCTTTGCCTTAAAACATCTAATCAATCTGTCAGCGGACACAAAAAGACTTTATACCATACAAGCTCTATCCATTTTAAGAAAAGCATCTGCAAGCTGGATGATTTTTAAATCCCCATCACAACTAGGAAAAGCAGTTACAAAATGACGGTGCAAAATTATTGGATACTTTACTTGTTATTGATACAATCTGGGTGAAAGTGAGAAAGAGTCTCTCGTAAAACTTACATCTCCTATTATTTTTGCTGTCACAGTAGGGACTGCACCTGTGAAGAAAAAACATACAATAGCCTGTGTACTTATCATCAAGGACCATAACCCACACTCTGCCGAGGTCAAGAAAAAGGATTCCCATTAAACCTCATTCCCTGGTCTATGTACATAAATTTAAGTCATTATTTATCCCTAGGTAAAGTAAGGACAAGACTGTAACCATCCGCACAGATGTGAGGCATAATGAAGAAGTGGCTGTTGTCCTCAGCGGAAAAGATCCCCGAACAAATATAAATGTTCAGGAATAGAGATTTAAAAATGCGGGCACAGTATTCGGCAGTCTTACCCTGTAAAACATTGTTGGAGTTAACCGTAGGCTGGGCAGCAGGGGTGCTTGCAAGGGACACCACATTTGCTATGACAGGGGTTGAGTCCTTTCTCAAAGAAGGAGGGCCTGATGAGGAAGCTGGTGCCATAGAAAGGTTTGCTGGACAGAGCGAACAGAAGAAAATGAAAATAAGCATAAGATAATTTATAAAATGGCATTTCTGAAGCAACACCCACCCTCCAGATTTATCTCCAAATGAAAAAGCCTGCTGCTGCATGAGAAGGGAATGTAGGTGTCAAACTGCAGCTGTTTCAGTTTAATTAGGGGCACAAGCGAACCTAAGCTGTTTTCCAGTCACTGAAACATTTCAAAAGTTCGTCATAGCATCAAAGCAGCTTTCTCTTTGCAGTAGCAGTGCGTTGCAGCAGCACTCAGGAGACAAGGAGGACCGATGCCTCGCTGTGCTGTGCGTGGTACCGAACACCCGCAGTACAGGAGGCAGCCGAGATCCGGACAAATAATGAACGAGGCGAATTTTATGAGGCTCTCACAGTTAGAGGAATTCTTAGGTTCTTTCCATTTGAAAGCACCATTTGTCACCCCATCACCCTGAATGACCGCACTTCATCAAAACCTATTGTTCCGAGGCACTGCGTTACCCTGGCGGCCCCCAGTTCAGAGAGACGCCTGGAGGGCAGTCCCGTAAAGGCACTGCACTCTTGCCTCAGCTGAAGTTGCAGGCACGCTTCTGGAGAAGCAGGCCCACCATGGCTCTGGCTGCCCTCACCAACAGCCAAATGTACTGACAAGACCAGGAATGTCACATGGTATAGGTATGGCCCGAAAGTATAAAGTTACTTGCATATTAGTCTTAATCAGGGAAAACAGCTCCCACCAATGCAAGCAGCAGATGTGCATGAAGTTGAAGAGCAGAACGTGGCCTGGTGCCTACCACAAACTTCCAGTTAATATTCTTTATTGCTGGTTGGGTACCTTACTGTTGCAGTCACCGTCACTCAGTGGGAGATAATGCCCCTCTTTAGGATCAGTGCTATTTCTGCCCTTTGTTTCCCCTCCTCTTCCTGTCTTTGTGGGCTTTTCTTCCTTTCTTGCCTTTGCATTTCATTCCCTACAGAATCCCACATTTCCTGCTCCTGTGGGCTTCATTCCCACCCTCCTTCCTACTCCATCTGCCAAAACAATGAGCAAGGACAGAGCTACAGCGCACATTAACCTTGGCATTGATACTTCAAGAATCAACACAATGACATAGAAATGGTAACTCTCGATGTACCTCCAGACTACACAGAACTGGCTATTTTAAGTTCATATATGGAAGGTTGTATCTACAACCATTAAGGCCACTAATTTCACCATTTGATTTTTTTTTGTAAAGTGGACGTTAACATTCTACTGTATCTGGCTATGTCCTATCAAGTACAGGAGACAAGCTGAGTATTTAACATGTCTTCAGTAGGTATCAGTTCATTTTACCCCAGTAAAATGGGTGTTTCTTTTATGAAAGTGATTGAAAATTTAAGTGCTTTTGTTTCATCTTCCTTAAAATCACAATGTGGATTTGATAGATGAAGCAATCTCATCTCGTACCTACAGAAGTTTGAAATTGTTTGAAGTAGGAGACAGATCTAAACCAGCCCATTCAATGGCGACGGGGGAGCCCCCCAGGAGAGGGTGGATCTCAAAAAGTTCACTGAATCGAGTTTCCAAACAAACGTTCACATCACGATCACGCACACCAAAAGGCAATAGTATTCCCAGCCTGGTTTACCTGTGTTGTTTGGGGGCGGAGGGTCAGAAACACTTTGCTGATTACAGAACAACAGAATACAAAGCAGGTTGCAAAAATGCTTGATCTCGCCTTGCCATTTCATGGACTCACTGAGTTTACCTTGTCTCTTACAACCGTCACACTTCGCCATCTAGGAAAACAGAGTGAGGGAGAAATTAAACACACTCATAGACAGCAACAAAGAGCACGTGTATAAAAACCTCCTTGCACTTTGCTCAGCAAATACAGCGTAAAGCAGTCTGTAAGACTGCATCATTTTTGCAGTGTAACACAAAACAGCAGAACATTCAGTGTGTGTCTTCCCACGACCCTTATTACGTTTTCTCTATATAGAAAACTGGTACTCAAAAGTGAAGGATTTGCTCATCTCTCACATATACACGATATATTCCGTGGACACAGAAGTCAACTACAGGCAGTTCACACAGCTCCTAATTTACAAAGGTTCTTTTGCTAACACGTTTATATTCTAGAGAACGCTATGGGAGAATATTGCTTACCTGGTAAAACAAAACTGTGAACTTAGACATGCACTCCTCTGAGCAAAATTCCTCCATTTTCCCCCCAAAGTGATTCTGGACCAGTTTGGGGGAAGTCTGTAAACAGTAACTGCACATTTTACAGTGGTTTCCCCAGCGCTTAGCCAAGTCATGTTTATAGAGCAGTTTACAACCTAAAAGAAGAGAAAATAGCAAGAAAACAAAAGCATCCTTCAGTATCGAAATGACATTTTCTCAGCACTTCTAGTTCTTATATTTAGTTATATCTGTAATAATTTGTTGAAACACACCATTAAACTGTGACGTGTGAACAAAGTTCTGTGTTTCTAAACCTAAAAACCAGTTTTCTAACCTAAAAAGATTAGGTTTGTCTTAGTGTCACTAATAACATCAAGGCAAAACACTTCCGACTTGATTCATCTGAGACACAGTCTTGCCCTTTCTTACCTTCACTACAGAATGTTTTATCTATGCCTGAGAATCGCACTGTCTCCTTGATAATTTTCTCAATTCTGCAGTATTCACACAATGCCATTACACTGCTCCTCTTCTTATATTCATCACAGCAGGTCTTCCCACAAAACTGGAACATTTTACCCTGCAACACAGCCAGAGTGTTTGGGTTTCAATGCTTCACATCCCAGATAATACATTTTAATAGTTAATATAAACTCAGAAGCGTATTTCTGCCCTTGGAAATCATCAACAGAAAGCGCTAGCAAGTAAAGTCTCCCCATTTAGCTTTAAAACAAAGACAACACAATTTTCTGCGGAAAGCCCTCACCAATGTGTTTTGTCTTGGAATTAAAAGGATCATCTCTGGGACCAAGAATCGGGAACGTGCTCACCTAGCCAGGCAATCCCAGGGTTTGGGTTTTTTTGGAGTTGTTTTTTTTTTTTTTTTTCTGTTTTTAAAATCAAAGGGCTAGTATCAGTATTAATTTTGATAACGGTTAAATGATACCAAAATCAGTTCTAAATTCCTCCATAGCAGGTCATAGTAAGCAACAGAGCAGTACTGACAGACCATTACACATGAGCTACAATTTCCTGGGCTTCTGTTGAGAAACACGAGCTCAAAAAGCCCTGATCTTTATTACCTTGTAGTCAAGCAGTTCGGGTTTGGTTGCAAACAATCTGTTACAGTGCTGACACCTGAGTTTTACAACAGGGCGGGCAAAAGTGACTTGCTGGGACTGGGCAGCCAGCCTCTGTAGACCCGCTGCAGCTGAACTGCTCATGGAGCTGGGGGACACAGTCGAGGTGGTGCCACCGGCCGATACCGTTGCCCCCGAGGGAATGCTTACAATGACTTGACCTTGCGACAGAGGTACCACTGAGGAGTTCATTCCTGCAGGCTTGTTGAACAAATTCTGCAGGAAAGCAAATTGAGGAATGGACTTTATTTTACAGTATTACATGTTTTATCCCACATCCCAGATATTTACACCATCAATTTATTACTCTGTTCATTAAGCTAAGAAGAAATCCTAGGTGTCACACCTGAAAAGCTACTACACAACTGTAGCTGCAAAAATTGCGTATGCTCCCGTCTGACATAGCCAAGTGATACTGAGGGTTTGCTGAAGTTTTGCAGCTGTTGCACTGAACTTGAACACCTGAGGGTGAAACAGAGAAGAAAAAGTGGTTTATGCAACAAATTGCACTGCAGATAATTCTGCACTGTGCATACAAAAACAGAGAATCTGAATGACAAGCCAAGGTACGCACAGAAGCCCAAGACAAAGTTTCTACAGATTCAGATGCAGACACTGCAGCTGCGGTGCCTGTTGCTTGCCAGATCCTTTAATTAATCTCCCAGTATCCCTAGGATGTCAGTAAGCATTTTTCTATTTTACAAGAAAAATAGCTGTGAATACGTTTGCCTAACTCAATGCAACATTAGGCAGAGGTAACTAAGCTAATCGCCCTGGAGAGCAGGGGCAGAAGAGTCACAGCGGTGGTATGGCATACATCCACAGAAGTGGTTTTGTCTCGCTGAGAAACCCACCAGCTGCACTTGCAAGAGCAGAAAATAGATTAAGGTTTATTATCATGTTTAAACTCTCATAAAACAAAGCTGAAATGGCTGTACTGCCACTGTTAGGTTTATCTATGGTAGAAAGTCCTTATTTTCCCATCTCAGCACCTCTGTTTTAAAAAAAACAAACGCCACTTCCCATCCCCCCAAAAAAGGATATCAGCCTTAACTTTCAAGACAAATTGTTTGGATATGAGCTACGTGAAATTATGCTTCTAAAGAAGTAAAAGGATAAACTTACCTGCAGAAGTAACCATTTTTACTCTATACGCTGACAAACAGTTAACGGAGCAAAACAGCTCAGTTTTTCCCAAGTTATTTGTGCTCTCTATCATCTCGGCTGAAGATCGCAAAGATTTACACAGTGTGCAAGGTGTAATTTTAGCTGACTTCTGTGGAAACATGGAAATCTGTCATTCATTTGAACCTTAATATTTTTATTAACACGGAAATTAATCACTAGCATGTAAAATATGTACAGAAGTGACTGCCAGTGCACTTGAAACAGCACGTATTTTACAGCTGTATTATTTATGATGCAGATATACTTACTGGAGGTCTCCAGTAGGCTTGCTACATTCACACTTTGACCACCTGAGACCTGGGCTGTCTCTCATTCAGGGTAAGCGCTACCTTTGCAGACCAGTGTGGGCAGTACCCAGGCTGTCAGGGCAATGGCCTCCAAGTGCAAACACCACTACGTGCTGTACTAGCACGTACCAAGCACCTTGTACCAGATGACTTCGACATTTTTGCTGAGAAGCAACATTTTGCTTCTGATTTTTAACACATGCAAGCAATATGCCCATTTAACAGATGAGAAAAGAAACAGAGAGAAGGAGGTTCCTCTCTCACCCACAAAACCCCAGAAACTATCAGAATGTATCTGACAACTGAGTTGGATGCTTTTAAAAAAAAAATCAATAAAAAATAGATAAGACTTACAAGCTTTGCACATACTGTATTTTTAGGAAGACTAACATATATAAGCTTTTGATGTGAGATGCAAAAGCAGCATGAAATCCCTCTCCTTTCCAGATATTTAATTTCCAGATTTGTTTCAGAGGACAACTGATGTTGTAGGTAATTTTCTGGATGAAGTACTTTTACCATTTTTTTAATCCATTAGGCTGCTCTTGGTCTAAGTGGCCTGAATAATGGGGCAGCAGTGTCAAGCCACAAAATGAAGTTACACTATCTTATCGGAGGGCAATTTTTCCTAAAGTAATTGCATTAAAATAAGTCAGTCAAAAATAATTGAGCTATTATAATAAATTAAGATTCTCTCAACTGCTCAGCTCTTTGAGATGCTCCATTATAATCAGAATTAAAACATTAAACATTTAAAAATTATAATCAAAATTATCAACTAATTATTACTTTTCCTCTCCACTTAATTCAAATGCTAAAATTTAGTAGAGAAAACTCAAACAGGGAGAGCATCTCAAAGGCTGAAAAAAGTCAGTCTTCTGCTGCTGAGTGGCCCCTCTGTGTCTTCCCTCACACTGGGATAATCTGGTGGCCAATTCAGTAAAGGAAACAAAGCAACATATCTGGGCAAAGATTAAGCAGCAAATGGCAAAAGGAGTTCTCTTAGACCAAGACAGTAACTGAAATAATCAACTAATAAATTGAGTGTTTCTTAAAACACCCAAAATGTAATCAAGGACATATCTTTAATATTCGGTCAAAGTATACCTGCTTGTACGCTGTCACACATGTTGAACTGCAGAACTTTTTTGACTGTCCCTCTATTTGAAGCATGTGACACTGGCCAGAGCCGCTATAGCAGTACCCTCCGCAATTCTCACAGCAGTTCATGGTCAAGTTGTTAGCCGAGCGGAACTTGGAGAAGCAGGCATCGCTGCAGAGCTTGTGGACAACGTTCTGGTAATTCACTTCGTGTCTAATCTGGAAGAAAAGAAAGAATATATAATAAGAATAGAAAGAATATATATGCTCATCTCTGAGATAGCAAGTTGTCCCGATCTAAAGGAAATTCAAAAGAAAAAGAAGTTTGCAATTACCACTGCGTTCTTCTGGCACATGCTGCACTTGGTTGAAATGCTGTTAGTATGAATAGTAACAACAGGTTTCCTTTTCAGTTCATACGTAGAAAGACAAGACTGGCTGCAGAAATCCTTACTGGAGTTTGTATTGTCAAACTGGGCAGTGATTACATCCTTTGGATTTAGAATGTCTCTATGGAAAAAAGAAAAACAAACAAAGAGAGGAAGAATTAATGTTGGTGTCATGTCAACTTGCTGTCCTTTCCTTTTCTGCAGACTAAACATTCTCTAGAAGAGGGTGGCTTAATTTAATTTAAAGCTTTTCTTTTTGCTGATCTAAGAACCTGACTTAATTTTCTTTTCCTATTAGGAAAATAGTTAAGTACAATTCTCAAGTAGATATTTTGTGAAATATTTTGTACCCGGACTTAGGAGTGGCCTATAAAAGCATGAAGCTATATCATTAAATCTTTTCAAAAGGAACTGGGAAAAGTCTTTACTAAAAAAAAAAAAAAAATTAGAAAGCAGGATATGTGGAATAATTCCCTTTAACAATGAAAATACCTATCATAATGGGGTAGAGAAAAAATAAGGGGAAACGAAAGGTCACCATTTCTAATCACCACGTCCAAAATGGTCTGACTAGTATTGTAACTTTCCATCTCTTACCTCCCATCTACAGTTATGTTTATTTGTTGCTGGATTTAACAAACAACTTTCTCCTTATCTCTCCTCTCTTTTGAAACAGTCATTCACAGAAAAGTTTCAAAGCTCCTAGGTCAAAAAACTAGGAGGAAATATTTATATGACTTTGTTGGTTGGAAGGATGCCTCCTTCTCACCTGTCCTGTCAGAGACAAACCATTTTTCAGCAGAAGAAAAACAAATTACAGCCAAGACTGCCAAAGCTTATTACAAGGTCTTTTCACACTGAGACAGCAAGTGAAAAGAATAATTTAAGTCTCAAGTTTAAGTTCAGCTGACCTTGTAAAACTGAAAGTAATAAATCTGTTGTTGAAGAAATGATGAACAAAGCAGCATTCCTTTTGCAAAGTAACTTTCATAACTAAAAATAATACATATGAATAATTCTGCTCTATAAACAGACTGTAGCACAATCAGTCTGCAAAGTTATTTATTTGCCTCAAGTTAATGGTATAGTAATATGACATCTTAAAGCGTAAGCCACAAGGTCTCCTTTTGCTGATTTCGAGATAATAATACAAATGAACACAAAATTTTAACAATTAAAATGTTTTCAGAGCTGAAGGTTCAGGCCTGTGTTTCCAACAGGACCGTGGAAAATGTATATCATCTTTCTAAAGAAATTTTCCCAAGTAGGCTCACAAAAGCAAACCTCGCCTTTCCTCTCTAGGTCTAGGTAGAAACCAACTGATTTCGGTACTGAAACCTCTACTACCTGAAAAACTCAAGTCTTAATAAACTTAACCTCTCTGCATCTTACGGAAGTTTTGCCATCATTAAATAACAGCAGCAGTGACATATTTTGAAGAGCTAAAACCTAGGCTTAAAGAGAGTTAAAATTTTTTTCGAATCTAAGGAAATATCCTGCCTCAAATATATTAATTTCCCCATGTTTTTATTTAATTTTGGGGATTTGGTAAACCTATTTTCATCTAGAAGAAATAATACATAAAATATTTTTTAAATGTACTTTTGTTTGTGGTTTTGATAGCGCAGTGACATTTTAAAATGGCTGGAAAGCGTAGTACCCTTTCAAGTGCAGCTCATTTAAATTAAAAAAAGACAAGATGCACACTTCACAACAGAGGCTTTTAAACCTATGTGTATGTAAAATCTAATTAACAAATTGGAACTGAAAGCAGACAGACCGACTAACAAATAAGAGTATCGGCTACGATTTTTTGAAGGGAAGCTTGACAGAAGTGGGCATTACAGAAACAGCGTGTTGTGTAAAAAGAGAATTGAAGCCTTCATTATCTGTTTGAATATCAATTATTACTCAAACAAATTAAAACAGTGTCCTACTTTGAGCAGCTTGAGCAGGTTTTCTTGGTAGAAGCTGGTGGGCGAGGAGCTGGAACGGTGTATCCAGTGAGGCACAGTGTGGAGCAGAAGAGCTGGGTCGAGCCTTTCCTCTGGTATGCAGTTTGCCCCTTCTGCAGGATTTTTTTACAGCCAGAACAGGAAACCCGAACAGCTGTGGTTGGAACTGAAGGAAGCATTTTACTCATGCCAGAGGATGCCACAGCAGGCTGGAAACCTGATGACAGCTGTGGAGCTAAAAAAAAAAAGACAAAACGACAGAGAAAACATAGAGTAACTGTCATATATGTATTACACATAATTCACTTGTGTGCAGGGGGCAAGCACAAAGCTTATGACTTCATTTCGGTTGTCAGGGTCTAAGGGAGAATTAAATAGCAGATGAACTCTCCATTAATACATGTCCTGTGCTGGTTTTCTGCACAGCAGATTGTTTCAACTACTCTTAAGACTGAGAATGCACTTTTAGCATCCCTTTCACATTCAATTTTCCTATGCCTCAAAAATACAATTATTTTCCAATCTCTGAATTTAATTGTCTCTAAATCAAACTAGTTCTTTTTTCCTGCTGGGGTCAGACATAGCAAACAAAATGCAGAATAACCCACAAGACTGTTTGCAAAGGTGACATATTTTACAGGTTTAAATAAAGTTAGTCTTGCCTATTTCTTACCAAGAGGACTGCCACTGACTGAAAATACAGCACTGATTTTCAGCTCCCCTTCCTGAGATTTTGCCTGTTGGCCGTACTCCTAAAACAAAGGGAAAGGAAAAGGAGAACAAATACACACATGTAATAACAGGTTACATGATTTCCATTCTTTCATAACACCGTATTGAATCTTAAGGTCCAGCAAGGCAGAGTGACTCTCCTAAGCCTGCTCCAAAGATCAGGTTTACAGATGCTGCTGCGGGAGCACCACACACGGAACCTGCTCAGAGGTTCACAGCAAACTACAACCGAGGGTGTCACGTAGAAAGGGAAAAGCGCAGCCGCCTGGTGCGTTCCCTTTTCCAGCTGTGCTCCAAGACACCTCAGAATTCAGCCAGACAAAGCTTAAGAGAAATCTCTGCTTTCCACTCATGCAAATGTTCCATCTAGAAGTGCTTTGCAGTCCTTGCCCCTACTCTGTGTAACAAGCTTTATCTTCACATTCATAGATGATAATAACGAAATAGAGACTGGGACCTGGACGATGAGAAGCATTCTGTACTTCACCCTGAGTTAAGCACCTTGGGGGAGCGCAAGGTGAAGCTTCACAGCAGATCAAAGCTGGCATCACTAGAGCCAGACCATCACCGTCCCCGCTCAGACTGGCTTCAGCAAGAAGGGAATAACCTCACATTTTCTACAGGATGAGAAAATCCCTACAGACAGTCGCTTGTGGAATAGCTGACATACTGTAAATCATTAGCTTACTCCACAGCAGCTATTCATACTTTGACACCATGCTTCCTGCCCATGCTCTCCCTGGAAATCTGAACCATAAAGCAGATTGTAACACTCTCCATGTAAATCTTAATAGGCTGAAAAGCATAATCTCTTGGAACTACAGAGACGATAAGATTTAACCTACTTACACTTATTTGAGAGTAGCAAGGGCACAGTGTCATGTTATGACTGAGCTAAATTCACAGTTGCTGTCTGGCTGCAAGGTAAGCCAACTCACAGTCACTAGGCAAAATGAAGCGCTCGCTTCTCAGCGGCAGTGAACTGCTCCCTCAACTTAAGCCATCTCCTAAAATCACACACTAACGTCCACGTAAGACATGCTTAAACTTAACATTTCTCTTACTCCTGTGGGAAAATTAAAACTTTCTCTATTAAGACAACCAAACTAGTTCTCAACAGGTTTCCCAGGAGAACAGGTGATGGCATTCGTTCAGCATGTGAACCATCACACTGGAACATTCAAATCTCCAGTAAAAGCAGCTTTTCAGCTCTGCACGGGCATGTCGTGATGACGGGTTTTAAAGCACCGTATTTTTTTTTTTTAATATTACAATTTAAAGACTAGTTATTTGCAGAAATACAGGTTTTTTTACGCATTTTAACTGCAGTTTTATCCTTAGTCAATACTCGTAAGAGAAATGGAGGCAAATCCTGTCATCAACTGTGCATGATCAAGCATAGTTTCACAGCAGTGTAACAGCGCCAAAAGCCAAGAACCTTCAGCCCCAACTATTGGTTACAGCAAGAAACGCTCTTATCTTTCAGGATGCATGAAAAAACAAAAAAAAACCCCACGTTAATTCCAATCTAAAGCAAAACAGAACCTCCATCAGTTCTCATATTTGTCCAGTATCAGGCAGAGTTGATAATTACAGGATTTTACTCCAGGAATTAATATTTTGAAGAATATATTTGATATTTAAATTTTTCATGTCTTCACTTTTACTTATTAATACGAATTTTGATAACCACAGACATCTTGCACTGCATTGCACACAAATCCACACAGCAAACGTCATCTTGGGAGGACAAAATAGACACATTTAACTATTTTACACATCGTTTGACATTATATATGCTTAAGGAAAAACAAAAACATACAATCTCATGGACACTGAACAAATCAGAAGGGCAGTGATGTCTGAATAGTTTCAAATACTTGGCTTACTTCTTTATTTTAGGAAGCCAAGAGTATCACAGGACAGGAAGAAAAACTGTTGGGAAGACAGGCCCAGAGAGGAGAGGAGGTACAGCAGAAGTACACAGAATGATGCTAGAAAAACTAAGGCCTGCACAAGAACACCAGCGCTCTAGTGTCGATGCAAGTGGGATGAATCACCTTGGGAAGCTCTGCACCGCTTTAACTGCATGTTAAGTTTGGCATGTAACCCAAATATTAACAGTGAGGAGACAGGAATTGCAACACAGATCATTTCCCTGGTGTCACACGGCAAACCAGCAGCAAAGGGACTGGTTAGAGCTCAGCAATCCTCGTCCCAGCACCACTCAATCCATAGGGCAGACTTTTTCCATTTTGCAATTACTGAACTTTTACCTGTATTGTCATAAAAAATGTCAGTCTCAAGTGAGAAAGTCACTTAAACACATGATTAAATTGACTTCACTGATGTGTACGTATTTGAATGTTTTGCTAAAGTAAGACCTCTGAGTGTTAATTTAAAACAAGAACAAACAACAAACCACTGTGCTCGCAAAGGTAACCTTTAAGAGGGAAGTAGCAGGAATTGCACTGTTTCAACTACGTGTCTCTAACTGGGACTATTCACAAAGTATTCAGTAAAACATGATTTACATTTTCGTTCCTAGTGAGACCGAGTTGAGATAAAGTGTCCATGTTGCTACAGATTTAATAATGGAAGTTTTACAGCACTTTGCTTTGTCTCTAACTGAAAAGCAAAACATTTTCAGCGACATGGTAACATGACATCAAAAAGCTGGGGGTTTGGGTTTTATGGTAGTATAAAAGGGAAAAATCCTTCTACTAATCTATGTTCTTCAAGTTAAATTTCGGTCAACAAACCAAATAAATTGCTGAATTTACATCCAGCTTATGCGGTCAGTTGTCAGACCAAAATGAGAAATGCAATGGGAAACTTACCTCGGAATTATCAGGTTCATCTTTAATTTTGTCTAATAGTCCCTGCTGTGGGGCCATAGCTTTATCATATTCGTCATCCAAAGGCTCCTCCTTAATTCTAATATTTGGTGCAAAGGAATTCCCCAGCTCTTGTCCAATAGATTCCTTACTAGAAAATAGGTAGCTAGACTCCTGAAACAATAATATGAAAAAGAATTCACCCTCCTGCATCTGCCATTAGGAGTTGGGCTGCTGCCGAGGGGAGCTTCTGCTGCAGACCAAGAGAAATGGGTCCTGCCACTGGAAGGTGGGAGAAATGACGGGCAGCAGCTGCTGCCTCTGTCTCCCTGCAGCACCCTCTGTCATCCCACCCCCAATCCTTTTCACTCCTTGGACAAAGCAGAAGCCACCCAGCTCTCTTAAGGTGGTTGTCAGTAGGGGCACTCGGCTGTTTGGGCAGTGTCTCCTGTTGATACAGCTGTTCCCTGTCTCAGCTGGAAAAAAGGCAGCAGGTCAGATGGACGCATCCGGGTCTAGATTCGGCTCACCAGTCAGTCAGACCATGCTGAACATGAGAGTGGCTATCAAAAGAATCCTCAATCCAAAGAGAGGGTCAGCAAAATTTTACAAAATTAAATGCACTGTTTAAGTAGCAAAGACGTCTAGGAGTCAGAAGATCAGTTTTCTTGACACTCAAATTTACACTCAAATACAAAATACGTATTTTGAATTATTCCAGTATATTGCTGCACTTGCAAAAGTGTTTGAAAGATCTATAGCTTACCCTGAAGTTAGTTTCTGGAGTTTGTGGCGCTAACTGCGTCCGTAATGTTTCTTCTACTTGATTATGAACTGAGGAAAACATATACATTAAATAGAAATGAATACAGATTCCAACGCATTTCCTTTAAAACTATCTAGAGTCTCTGATCCCCAACCCCATCGTCTGACAGCACCTCAGAAGTATTAAACTACTGCCTTTCTCCTCCCTACAAATAAGATGGCAATCTTTAAAGAGCATTGACATTTTTGTTATTATTCTATTGGGTCATTATTTTCCCATTCCAACAAAATGGTTGTAAAATTCTGATGCTAATTGTTCATTCAGAACTTTCTACACCCCAGTGGGTTCTGAACTCTCCTGTGTTTTGACATTTAAATCAGAAAATATTTTTCAGAGCAACAACTTTCGTCCTTTTCTTTGCTGTTCTGGTCTTTTGCCTTTCCCTCCCCCTTCTTAGGAAACAGTAGCTTATGCTTTTTTAGCATGTATCTTTTAAAAATTCTGGACTTGCCTAAATACTAGATGCTGCCTATGAGCATTTACTATTGCTGTTTCAATTGCTGACTACTCTACCTGAGGCTGCACAGCTTTCAGACACACTTATAACTGCAGGTATTTACAATTTTCTGAAATACGTTTTTTGCACAGAAATATTCTTCACTTGCTTTCTACCTGAAGGTAGAAGTAGAGAGACATCTTTAACAATTCTTTATTTTAAAAAACATCTGTAATGCTTCCCTATCATTTGTGCAACCTTGAAGCACTGATTTTAACACTGTCACTAAACACACAAAGTTTAAAGATCAGAACTGTAAGCTGTGAATCTGAACAAGTAGCCAGGAGGCTCTCACTTGTGGGCCAACTCTCTCTCCATACAGTTTTCTGAATAAAATTAAACTGCATGTTCCAGCCTGGTTATTCTTAACTCCTTCGTTCACTGTTCTACTGTAACTTTTGGAGCTTGGGAAGTCAAAAGCAAGTGTGTGGGCAGCAAGACTACTGGTGACTGTCAGGCTCCCTCAAATGAGAAATGGATTACAGGCATCTTTGGCACTCTCCATGTTGGCTCGACAAAGTCCAAGACACAAGTATCTGAGGAAGAAGGAGAGCAGTCTCCCAGGAAAAGCAGATCTCAAGTTACTCTCTGGCTTACTTCCTGCAGACACTAATAGCAAGCTTTTCCGTGATGCTACTATCAAATGCATACTGCTTTTAATACGCGTACATTCATGAAGAACTTTGCTCAAAAAAATCTTTCCTGGCCATTAACCTAGCCTAAGCTTTATCATGTTTTCTTTTAAGGAGTTCCAAAGTCTATTAAAAAAGTGAGAAAAAAACAAAAGGAAGAGTGAATTGTCACCCAGCTTGGTTTGATAAACCCCAACAACAAAGGATGTGTTGAAGCTTCGAAACAAGCTGTGGAGGATGAGACCCCCCCCGGTGCTGCCAGGCCCTTTTGCAAATCCTAGTCCTAATACAGAGTTCATTGTATTTCAAGGTTCTTTATAAAATGCTTTCCTACATACAGTTACGCATATTCTCTTCGACAAGATGATGGTTTTAATAACTAGCCCTATTGCTAATTTCTGTCTAGTTCGTTCTTCCTCTTTGCTGGGTAGCCAGGTCTACGATGTCAACAGTTACCTGCTTTGTCAAGAAAACTGCTTTTCAATCTAGAATCCATATCTTTAGGGATTTTTTCCAACCGTTTTTCACGTTCTTGAAAATGTCCTTCTCTATTCTTGTCCTTTGCTGAAAAAGTCTCTTTGCCATTATCTCTTGTTATGCTAAAATCCTTTCGAATTGATTTAAATACAGGGCCCTGCTCAAATGGTGAAGTGAGATCCTTTTGGATTGCATTCTGAATCTGAATTTCTTTTTCACTGTCCAGTTCATGTTCTGTAACTCTCTTGCCCTCTTCCAGATGGTCTTCATCATGAATCGCTGAAGAAAGAGTGTCTTTTGGAGTGAAATTTTGATCATCTTCATTGTCACTCCCAACAACAGGTATGCCTGCAAGATCCCCAGAGTTCAGAAAATAATCATCATCATCATCATCATCCAGCAGCGAGTTTTCAGACCCTGTTCGATTCTGTATTCCGTAAGAGATGCTGTCAAGGGCAGGCGTTAAGTTGTGGTCAGTGTCCTCAGACATTTCTGCATCCAGAATTTCACCACCTAAGGAGAAAAAAACCACCATAAACAGTCAGAAAATTCACCAACTTTATGTATAACAAAGCATGAGCATTAAGTGTCATTTGCTAATATGACTGTTGCTGCAATTCCTTCAATACTCTAAGCCTCCTTGGGCCAACAGTACTGATAAAACCTTGCTGCCATAAGAAACGGTTCTGTCCCATTCACCACACAGTGAAGAAGCTGAACTGAGCAAAACTAACCAAAGAAAGAAAAACCATTAACTTCAATTCATCTCATTTGTAACACTTGTGGAGAAGGCAAGGCAGGGAGGGAATGAGTAGCAAGGGGTAAGAGAAGGGCAAGACAGTCTTTTTCAGCAGCAATGACACTTCTAAGAAATGTTTTGTGTAACTATGGCCTTATATAAATAAATAAAAATACTTACATTTTTCTGTAATATCAAATACCGCATCAGATTTATCTTCAAACTGTAAAAAGGAAAGCACTATATCATTATCTCGGTCAGCTGCCATGTACTTTTCTAAAAAGTATGCGATCAAAACCAAAACCAACGAGAAAGATTGCAATTCCTCTTCCTTCCTTTCTTGCTCCAAGCAAAGTTCTACAAACTAAGACTGTTTCGTTACTGGGAAGTCACATTTACCCTAACAAGTTCAGAAGTCCACAGAAAAAGCACATCATGAAAATTCAGAATTAGCGTTTTTTCCCAGAGAAGGTGGAGGAGAGAGGGGAGGGGAAGGGAATGTCAAAATTTTCACTTCTACATGAGAAACTTCTACAAGGTCAAGATCACAGATTCTGCCTTCTTTGACACTCTACACGCCTTCGCTTCCTCTGAATGTTATAAATGGAAAAACAGAATCACACACAGCTTCCGCTGACACAGGTTGCACAGATCCAAAGGTTTCATCTCCCTAACAGGGAATGTTCCCTTTCCAGGAACAGTGAAATGCTTAACTTCCTAACAGTAACGAGACAACGAGCACCAGTATGAGCGTAACCAAAGAAGCACCAGATGATGACTCTGAGTGCTGTACAAAACATCTGTTTACATTAAACATTCTCTGACAGACGTTAAAGTTGACAGCATGCTTAAATGCTGTCTTGGAGAAGTATGAGCACTCAGTGTAATTAAAGGGGTTTTTTTAGAATGTCCAACTCATTAGTATCCTCCTTTCTGCCTAAAAGATAACAGCAATTCATTTAAGTCAGCTCTCCTTTCTCTACATCTCCAGCTCTACACTTTCTTTTCTGGTAGATCCTGCTCACGCTTCAATTCTTAAGCCATCTTAAGGAAAGTAATGGGATTTGATAGCAAAGGGATGATCTCTAATTTCATTTAACTCAAGTAATTTAGTTGATAAATCGGATATTCCACAAGACCGTGATGGGGAACTATCAGTTTGGTAGCAGCCCACTCCGGGAAAGGATGACAACATACTGTCACAGGATTCATCCGATGGCAAAGAGTCCATCAGTCTCTTTCCAATATCACTACAAAGACAAGCCAGCTCCTGCAGCTTAAGTACACACACACGGAATAGTGCGGACCTGCCAAGCATTGTGAATATCAAGACAATTTGATACTGCACCAAAACTTTCCAGGTTCCCTGAGCAGACAGTTGAGGCTGGAAAAATGAAATACATAACCAAGAAGAAAAAAAAAAGTTACACTCTTCCACAAGGCTGATGCAAGTCTATTCATTGCAATTATCTAGAGGAAAAAACAGCAAGGAAACACATTCCAGGAAGGTTTGCAAGGCCTGAGTTCTGTTACTGCTATAATGATCCTAGGAGCGTCTTCAGAGATGCAAGTTTAATGTTGATCTAGAAGTCCACTTGTAGCCAACTAGGTTTACACTAGTGTAAAATTAATCCCCATAAATACTGGATATACTTAGTGCCAATATCAGATGCTGAGGACAAGTAGAGTGGTGGTGCGCTGTTTTTACGGAAGAAGAGAAAAATGAATTTATTGCCATTTGATAATAATATCAGAGTACGAAGCCTTGGGAGGCAAAACTGATAGCCTAGGTCCTTTTCTCTATGCTGACCTTCCTTGATCCCCTTCTT
Source organism: Vanellus vanellus (assembly GCF_965231255.1). Taxonomy (NCBI): domain Eukaryota; kingdom Metazoa; phylum Chordata; class Aves; order Charadriiformes; family Charadriidae; genus Vanellus; species Vanellus vanellus. Next base: position 7,161,745 of record NC_138927.1, on the reverse strand, counting down.
GCTTCTTGTCAGTAATGCGCTTTCTTCTCCAAAAAAGTCTCGGACAATTTGCTGGTAGGGCGATAGAAGTTTTCAGTTGAGATGAAGCATCGGATCATCCTTTCCTCAAAGCAGCTTTGTATCAAAGTAGTTCTTTGACTCTTTTGAGATCCAGAGTATCTGTGGGAAAGTATTCTAGGTTCTACTACACTCCTGGTTACCTTATACATCCAGACCCTAGGTATTCCTCCTCCTCTGGTGATAACAAAATTTTAATAATAGGGGATAAAATCGGAAATACTGTTATTAGGTAAAAAAGACATTTCACAGTCTGGACCTCTCTGTTTCATTCAAAATGACAACATGCAAGTCAGCACAAGGGGCCACCTGCAAGAGCGCGTTAGAGACTACCATAAATATTTTGGACAAGTTGGAAAACATTTACAATCTACCTGGAAGGAAAACAAGACACTTCCCAAAACCAAGGTCATCCTAGGAAAAACAAACTCTACTTTGTTTCTTTTCTCTTTCTTCTGTGAGGCTATCAAAAAAAGAGATAATCTTGATTATTTTCTGCCTTTAAAAGCCTTTAGGATACAAAGGAAGATCTGTGCCCTATGGTCTTCCACTGGAAACATTTATAGAACAGGAACTTCAGCATCTGATAATAGTAGCAGTCTTATCTAAGCCACCATCTAGTCTCTGATGGTGAACAGCATCAGAACTCCCGCGTGGTGTAAATCCAAAGAGAGGAAACTAGAGGAAATGTTTGTATGCTTGTATGTGTGGACATATATGTATCTACACACACATAAATGTATATCTCTCTCTCTCCCCAATAAATCAGCCATTCCACAACAGTCTATAACCTGACTCAGTCCTGAAATGAGGGCTCGTATACTATTTTTCTGAATTAGTGTGGGGTATTCTCTCAATTATATACACCTCTATTCCCTTCCTGAATCCTATTACAATCTTGTTTAATGCCATCTCAGAAGGAAATTCTGTATAGCACTAGTTACATAAAAATATATCACCTTAATCAGTCGTATAAGTTGGCTTTCACTGGATTATGGTCTTGTATTACACAGAAATGTAAGTAATAATGCCCAACTTGCTATTTCTGTATTATTGTATTATAGTTTTGCAAGGCAATTCCCTCTCACCAGTGCACATACTTCCTCCTTTGATTAGTCATCATCACTCTTAATTCCCTTTATTTCTTCTGCTCAGATTTTTTAAAATCTGGTGATTAAAACAGAAAAAAGTACTCTAGAGGCAAACATGAAACTGATTCATTGGACGGCATTTCCTGTGGGTCATTTTTGACAGATCTCAGAAGAGGCACCTCAATATCACAGATTAAGTCCCAGATAACTACAGAACGGAAAGTATCAGGAACGGAAAGTTTTCTGTTAAAATACTCTAGGCTTCAACTCCTCAACACAGTCCTCAAAACGCACTTGCTGTTGCAAAACCAAACTCAAGAATATCATATTTTAAAACACCTTCACGCAATCACTTCGGCTAATATTTTGCCAGAATAACGTAACGATACTTAGTGCTTTTAAGTAGTGAGCATTCCCTAAGAGTTTAAGACAGAACAGTTTAAGTGTGATACTAGCAAAATTACATGGGTTTGGATGTTTCTTTCTTAGTGACTGTCTCATCAGCTAGCGTCGTACACAAAGCAATCCGCTGCCTACTCAGGTTGTAATAAATAAATAAATGAAACAAGAATGCAGAAATGGTGACAAAACAATTAGGTATTCCTGGAAGCAATGTGTTTTGCTTTAAATTAACTACACTTTACATAAAGACAGTACTGTTTTTATTAAAAAAAAAAAATACTCCACTAGGTATGTCAACTTTTTTTTTTATAATTGTATATCAGATTCTAGGGAAACACTGTTACATCCTCAGCACTACCCCATCCTTACTTGGAACAGGTGACGGAAGGACACTGTTTACACTTTAATACAATGTGCTAACTTGAAATAAATAAAAACCTCTTCAATAGTTTAACGGTGTTCAAAGTTGCCATAGATTTCATAAATCAAACAATTAACAAATTATTTTTGTGCAATATAAAGAGAAAAAGCTGTCTATGACTACAACCTTGCTTTGGACGCAAAATAGATAATTTCTTTTGAAAAATAAACAAATCAATGTAACAACTTTACATACACAGGCACATATCTTTCTAGCAAGCTTCTGAATTTTTATCCTAGGTTTTACTGCATCCATAAGCAAACTGTGGAAAGGGAGCAGATGTTAAGATAACTGCAATTAAAAATAGTCAGAGATGATTCTCAGTTTCTCGTCTGTACAGTTTCCTCGTCCCTACACACACAGCATAACCCCCCACTTCAGAATTCATTACTGATAAGGAAGACACCTTTTTTTTTTTAAAAAAAAAAAAAAAGAAGTCATTTAAATTATAATTGCTATTCTTGAACCAGGTGCGTGAGCTCAGGAAGCATCCCCTGACCTTTTACACATGACATCCCCGGCAGGGATGCCAGGCAGGCAGCCGGCCGCCGCCGCACCTCCGCTACGGCAAAACTCCACCGCGCCAGCGGAATTAAGCAGCGAGTCTCTGCCGGAGAGCCGCTTTCCACCCAAACACCGACAGACCCAGCGATTCCTACCTTCGGAGCACCTGGGGAGGGAAGAGCAGAGGGTAACAAAGAGCCAGGCTGCTGCAGGTACCTGCTACAGGAAAGGAACGGCTGCGGCAGGAAGAGAATCCGGTGGGGTCAAGCAAGCCATAGAGCTCGGCGCATGGTGCCGGGCCTGCAGAGCCCCCTAGCCGCCCCGGCTACCCGCCGGACGGACAACCACACCGGACGGCCGCCCAGGCCAGGAGCCCCTGGGGCTCGCTGGCAGGGAGCCGTGCGTTGGCGTTCGTCGGTGAGAACGGGTTGGGAGCGTGGGGAGAGGGAAAGCCCGGGCCAGGCTGCGAGGTGTGTGTCCTTGAGGGCAGCTAAGCCATGCTCCAGACTTCAAAAGATTCTTTTTAATCACTACTCGAGTCTAAGGGTAATTAAATGGATACTACGATGGCTATTTTTAAAGGCAAATCCCAAACAATCATCTATTAAAGACATCTGTAAAAAGACAAAGACAGGCATATTTCAATTTATGTGGCTCCTCACCTTCCTGTTCAAGAAATGTGGTTTCACCTTGCATCTCACCTGCTGATGCTTCTTCGATTTTTAAGTTTCAGGAAAGAAGATTTAGGCACGTGCCGCTGCCATTTCATTTGTGCATTTTTAGAATTCTGAATGATTCACCAGAAATCATGGGGAGCAGTTCAGCGCGGAAGCGCATCGCCCCTTTCTATCCCTGGGTTTTTCTGACATTCCTGAATTTTCTGAATAGTCACAGGCCAATTCCAAACAAAGCCCCTGTCATCATTATGGTTTCCACATCCACCAAACACACACACACACAAGCTGCAAGCTGTTACCAACCTATAAGGGGCAAAGTAGATGAGTCTGTCAAACACACAGAAAGTTACAGTGTGCCTTACTTTTTCTGAACGATGGGTGGTTTTACTCTATAACTACAAAAACCAGAGGGGTATCCCCATCGACCCACAAACATGGATTTGAGAAGGACACAGCTCCACACAGGAAGGCTTCACCTCGCACTGCATTTTGCAAAGACACCAGGGTCTGATGTGCCGACCTGAAGTCTGCTAGCTGTGCGGGCTTTGCAAATTCCAAAACACACACAGACACAAACCACATATCAAGCAAACAAACCAAGACATCCACAATAAAGGGTTTCTTTTAGAAACTAATAACTTCTCCCCTCAAAACCTCTCCCCTGGCTACGCACTGAACTTTCCTGCTGCTGGTTAAGGCACTACAAACGACCGTAGACACTGGGATTTTGGTCACACCAAATCTTTAAGTGAGCTGAAATAAAGATAATTCCTATTTTTCACAGTATAAGTCAGAAAAACTAAACTGAAGCTACATGGAGGTAAAAATCACCAAAATCAGAGCAGGGTCCATATCATAACAATGTATGTTTCTGCTGTGACACTCTGCGAGTAATCACTCCAAATATTTCAGTTCAGTTACATATTTTAGCATCCCACAAGAAAGACAACATTTCCCAGATTACAAACGTGTACTTTTGGCCAAAGCTTTCAAAAGTGTAGCTATTTAAAAGATTACATTCTGCAAAGCACACAATCCCCTTAATTCCATGTAACTCAGAAGCTGAGTAGCTCATTAAGAGAGAGCCATCACCATGTCTTTTAAGAGAAAGCCGGTCCATACAACACAACTAAGCAGAGATGAGGGTACCAATCTGGGGTGGAGGACCAACACTATAACCTCAGAAGGATGCCTCAATGTCTCCCCCAAGAGGGTAATTCACCACGTTAGTAACTGCTTGCTACTAGTTATGTTACTAATAGGAGGAAAAAAATGCAACCCTCTGTAAATTAATCTTTAAAGAAAGCGAAACATGTATAAAACCTAAGTTGTCTGCTTTTCACTATCATTTGTCCCCAAATCAGAAGCCTACAAGATGGCTCTGCATGCAAATCAGGAAAATTTACAAATGTAGCACCTTCTGCTTGTTGATAAACACAGCAGGGATTATCAGCCCTCCTTCACAGAATGGTTTATATGTTAATAGGCCCACACTGGTGAATCATCTCATCTACCATTAGGTACTGCAAGTCTTTTCCCTTCTCCTAAGAGTTCAGTGCCAACAACAACAATTGGTGGTGAAAACTGGAGAGCCTGTATGTATAGTATTTCTGTCTTTAAGGACAGAAAAGCAAGCATGTGTTCTACTTTATTCTTCAAAGTACTTTCCTAACTCAAGCTTCCTTTTTGCCCGTTCCACTTCTCATCCATGTTCCTGTACAGTTCTACAATTTTCTGCTTTTCCTGTTCTTATAAAAACTGGTACTTCTCTCTTTCAGGTGGCTACAATTCCAGTCCCATTTGTAGCTGTCGCCCTGGTTGGCTTCTACTTTTTCTTTTCCTATGAAGAACTGGTTCTTACAATAGGCAGCTGAGTTGGATGTTCCACCTTCTTTGCAGATATTATTACAAGTATCCAAGGCTCTTCAGAACGAAATGCCTGAACACCTGTAAAAACAGGCAGAAAAAACACTAGTACTGTGTGCTCAGAGCTCTCAGCAAAGCTCCTGTGATTGCTTCATGGAGCGCTCGAGAACTGCCCTGTTGCATGAACAAACAAGACCGTCTGCACACAACGCCTTCAAGGACACGAGCAACCATCACAGCAAGACAGTACAAAACACTGACCCGCGTCGGAGTGATTCTTCTGCCTGCAAATAAGTGATGGTGGCAAAGCCTGCCTTATATAGGCATCCTCCCCACAGTGAAACTTTCTTTAAAGGTATTTAACCAATCAATTTGGTAAGTTTCAAGATAGCAGAAATTTTGCTAAAACCCACAAAAAAGAGTATTTTTTTTTCCTCCTATAGTATAGGAGCACTATAACAACTCCTACCAGGCAATATGAAACATAATAAAGACCTGTTAATAGTCTGCATTAACTAAACTGAATTTCATAAAGCTTTCTTCAGCAAATAGCACCATTTAATAAAGATTAAATCTTTCCACTGACTTTTTAGACTGTTTTAACAAATATCAAGATTCAAAAAACTACACAAATAAGTTATTAAAAAATAATAAAAGAAAGCAAGTAGTCAAAAGTTTCTCCTGTAGGAATAACTCTGTACAGTTGTGCTAATTCTGTCTCAGGTTCCTCTCATGTAAATTTAGACAATTAAACATTAGTTTATTAGGGTAGTGATTCAGGTTTCCTCTCTTTCCAATGGAAACGAAGAGATTCCTGCAGCAGCAATTCATCCTTTACAAAATATGCCTTTACGAAAAGGACAGACCATATCATGCAATTTTTGCATCAGTACCAGTTCAGTAAAGCAAAGTTATGGTCTTTTAAACTTTTCATTTAACTTGAAATTTCTGAGTAGCACTTCCAGAGTGTCAGAGTTAAAGGAAGAGAGGATGGCAACACAGGTCACCTACACCAGGTCATGAGGGTGGCACCAAGCTGTAGCCTGCTCGACACTTAAATTGGTCTCCCTTTTCCTGATACAGTTCAAGAAAAGCTTGTGATAGCAGATTTCACTCTCTTTCAAACTCAGCTGGCTTTTGCTTCAGCCTGGCACCAGCTTCTAGAAATAAAGTAACTGCTCCTGGGATCAGCAACATGCAAGGATGAGCGTATCACAGCCTCACAGCTACAGCATTCATGAAACACTCTGCTGGACCTTTCCAATAACAGAATTCATTCTATCCTCAAGTTATTTTCCCAGACTGGCTCTTACTCACTCTCTTTGTTATGTTTCAACTGGACAGCTAATTAAAAAAACCCAACCTTGCAGGTGTACTCTACCCATCTCCCCGTTTTGCCCCTGCGGACACACCATTTTTTTCTATTGAAGAATGTACGGCAGAACACAGGCTAAGATGATAGACACGGAGAGCACACACAGTTCTGCTAACATGCCCATGATGAAATATTCTCTGCCAGAGAAGCCTTATTTTGAAGAGTTTAGATGATCGCAGAGCGTAAGTGTTACAAGCAAAAGCAGGAGCGAGGTGCAAGAGCACTGCTTTTATTCTATTATGACACTTATAAAACAGATGATGGAAATCATCTGAACAGTCAGTCATTAACAGAAAACCTTGAAGAAAATTCTGTAGATAAAACTTGCTACAAGACTTGTTTAGGGAAAGGACAATGTTAATTGGAACGTTTGGAAGGAATGATGGGATCCAACAGTCATTAAATGAGAGAAAAGCTAAGATAACCCCTTCGAGAACATTTGGAGTGATTTCAGAATTAATTTCCACTATCCTAATCATGCAGCGGGCCTTGAACTGGCTATAAAGAGCTTACTTAATTTTTCTGTATTTTATACAAAGTGAAAAGTCCTAATGCAAAAGACTGAGATCCATTATGCTTATTTTCAGAAGGTGAATTCAAAGATTATGACATCAAAGCACCCTTTGAGAGGTGCACAAGCCTTTGCAGAGAAATGTTTTCATCGTTGTTGTACCATTCAAAAGTAGTTTAGTAACAAAACTTTCTAAGTGAGATTAACTCCTTCAATTTTTAATTAAAGCCATGCAAAATTAAAAATCTTTTGCAAACAGCTGTTTCACTAATGCAGACACCCAAGTGTTCACCTACTCACACCAAATTCACATCCAAGAGCCCAAGTGTCAAATTTCAGTAGTTAGCACTGTACACTCCAAATTGTCCTGTCTAGTTCAATGACAGAGTACTGTCATAAATAAATGATCATTCTATTCAAAATATAAACTGTTCAAGACAGTGATATTATAGACAAATTAAAGTTGAAGTGCCACAAATATTTTGATAAAAATAACCGACATACAAGCAGGCAATTTCAAGTTCATCTTGATATAATTTAGTAAGTAGCAAAAGTAAAACATGTTGATGTATTTTCTTTAGAAAATACAATGGCTTTGATTTGGGGCAGAAATTAACCTTCTCTAAAATAACAATTTTGCCATAGGAACTTTCCAAATACTATTAAAAAACAAAATCAGACAAACTTCTATGTCAGTCTTACACTGGCAAAATCTTTTTTAGTTTGTTGCTCATTATCGCGGACTGAGCTAAAAGATGGCAACTGCTTATCAATGGGTTTTGCAAAATGCCAGTTTCAGCGTATGTGCTTCTGGAATAATATTTGCAAAAGATTTTAATATTGAAAAGAGCAATTCTGAATGCATCAGCACTTGCTAAGTTCCTCTTTGAAGAAATTATTAAATCAGCCTGCTACAGTTTAACCCCAGCCAGCAACCAAGCACCACGCAGCCGAATCAGAAGGGTAAATGTGAGAATACTCACGGGTTGAAATAAAGACAGTTTAATAAGTAGAGCAAAAGCCACGCACACAATCAGTCAAACAAGGAATTCACTCACTACTTCCCATCGCAGGCGGGTGTTCAGACACCCCCAGGAAAGCGGGGCTCCAGCACGCGTTACGGTGACTTGGGAAGACAAACGTCATAACTCCAAACGTCCCCCCCTTCCTCCTTCTTCCCCCAGCTTCCTATGCCGGGCATGACATCATATGGTCTGGGACACCCCTTTGGGCAGCCGGGGTCAGCCCTCCCAGCTGTGTCCCCTCCCGGCTCCTTGTGCCCCCCAGCCCATTGCTGGCGGGGCCGGGTGAGAAGCAAAAAAGGCCTTGACTCTGTGTAAGTGCTGCTGGGCAGTAACTAAAACATCCCTGTATTATCAACACTGTTTTCAGCACAAATCCAAAACATAGCCCCATATTAGCTACTATGAAACAAATGAACTCTATCCCAGCCAAAACCAGCACAAACGGGAACTGGACCACTACGGGGAAGAGAAATGCAATATGCAGGTTTTCCAAGACCTCATTAATTCTGGCTTTAATGGAAGATATACAAGTGTGCCATATTTACGGTATGCTAATCGCATTCTTCACAGGTTCCATCAGTCATCCAAGCAGCCAGGAAGGATTTACTTCTCCCCACGTTCCTCAAGAGCATCTTGATGCATGAACTGGTTTGGGGATGGGGAAAGGAGTTGAGGAAATTCAGCTCTCAAGACTTCAAAGATTACAGACTGATACAATGCAATACACTGGTGCTACTATTTATTTTAAAATCTCACAGGAGCCTTTCTGGCACAGTTAAGATTAACCTCACTGGCAGACTTGGGACCAGGAAGGCATTTTCCTTCAAGCTAGATTGGCAAGTTGCTTCCTCTTTCCTTACTAACTCGCCTGGGGCAACTGCCACTTTCCTGGATCATCCTTAAATTTTACTAAACAAGTTCTCTGCTGCTTGTGCAGGAACGGAGAATGTTGTCAATGCCAAGAGCACAAGAGGCTTTCCATGATGTACAGGGACATGTGGAGCAATAACTGATGGAGACTTCTGGGCTTACCACCTAGTGGATGATTAGCCAACCAACAGAGAAATTATTTTTCCTGAAACAAATGAAGATGATACTAAGTTGACAACACTTTTTTATTATTCCTTAGCAGGTAATTGCCACGCTTAAGAAGAAAAAAGGCAATCATGTCTCTTTTTTTTGTTGATAATAACAGGTAACTTCACAGATAAATTGAACATACAAAGGCAACGAGCATGAAGAGACGACTGGTCACAACCGCTCTGAGCAACCTTGCAATGCTTGACCATCCTCATGGTGTAAAAGTATTTCCTTATGTCCACTAACAGTTCAACTACTAGGAATGAATTTTAATTTAAAATTTCTTAAGTTATTGTCTTACATGTAGCCACTTCCCTTTAGATTTCTTGCAGATAGCCAAGATCTCGATCCCCCAAACACTTACAGATTTATTTAATATTTGCCAGCAATTCCACAAAATTCTTTGAGTTTGCTCGTAAATAAGCTCAAGTGTCTGAAAGACATGGGTCTAAGACAATGTTCATTTCTGTAACTGCAGAGTAGACAAACAACGTCTGTGCAACTCCTCCAATTAGACCCTGAAGGTCAACTTTTCTGTTTATCAAGAATTACTTTCACCGCAATCACAAGTTTCATGTTCCCTGAAATAAATTCAGCAAATTAAACTTCTTTCATATACAAGAATGGAAAACTTGAGCTTGTGTTTTTGTCTTTCTCAAGGCTGGAGAACAGGAAAACTTCTTCATCTTTGGGAAAAGGGAACTGGACAGCTCAGAGTCTTGTAGTAGACTATGGACCCTTCCACACAACTTCAAATGTGACTTAAATTTGTTCCTATCAGAAAGCTTTTAATCAAGAGTTACAGGCATGCAGGAAAGAGGACAGGAGTCGTTGCAAGATTATTCTGAGCACTGCTTATAAAGTTATTCTCCCTCAGTTACTTCACAGGCTACAAGTTGTGGGCCACAAAGAACCTTCCATTTGTTTAAAAGATTAAGTATTTCTTCAAGTAGATGAGTGTGCCCAGTGTACTTAGAGACGGGGGTCTCAGGATTGGCACAGCTAGTGGTATACACTCAATGGCTGCAGCCTGAGTACCCAAGAACTGGATGAAACTGCCATCTTGACTCACTATGGTTTGACATGGACAACTGAAATAGATTTCAGAAGAGCACCAAGAACATCGTGTTTGAAACAAGGAGACAGACAGTGACGATGGATCCTACTTAGCTGCAAGTTTATTATTTAAGTGATGCCAAGATGCTTATGAAAATGATTCCTGGACACTCTCCTTAAGGAAAACTAAGGGAAAACTAAGGAAACCTTGAGCGGCAGCGTGGCTCAAAGGCCAGCGGGGACAGCACTGCTCGTCGGCCTGCAGCGAGCAGGCAGCCGCCACCGCACGGGCCGGGGTCGCCTGTCCCCGGGCTGGAGGGGGATCCGCAGGCCGGGCTCCGGCCGCTCGGCGCCTGGGGCGGTTGTTGCCCCCCCGGCCCGCCCGTCAGGGCCCTGGACAGCGGCGGGACCGCCGCGCCTCGCACGCTGCATCCCGGCGGCGCTCAGCGATGCCCGGCCGCCCCGGCCCCGGCCCCCTCCCGCCCTGACCCCGCCCCCTGACCCCTCCCCTTTGACCTCCCCTCGCGCCCCCCACTCACCCTGCCGCGGGGGCCGGGCCCCTCCTCCTTGGCCTCCGCCATGTTGCGCCCCCCCCTCAGCTATCCCAGCCCGGGGCGAGGGGCCGGGGGTCACTCCCCCTCAGCCTTCCCCCCCCCACACTTCGGGGGGCGCCGGAGGGAGGCTCCGCGGGGCGCCCGGGCCGGCCCCGCGCCCTGCTACGGCCAGGAGGGGGCTGGCGGGGGGGTGGGAGGCCCGGCGGCTCCCTCAGGGCGGGGGGGGGGGGGAGGTCGGACCCGCCAGGCCGCGAGCCCTCTTAAAGCTGCAACAAGCCCAGCGCGGGGCCTCAGCGCGCATGCGCCGCGCGCCTGCGCACGCCTGCGCGTCCCCGCCTCCCGCCCCCCCCTTCCCCCCGCGCAGGCGCAGTGAGGCCTCCTCAGGGCCAGGCTGGGTGCCTGCCCCAGGGCGCCGGGGGCCGGGGGGGATCGGGGGGGACCGAGGGGGGCCCAGCATGGGCATCCCTAGGCGGGCTTGGGGCGGAAGGTGTGAGGCTCGTCCCAGGGCACATCAGGCCCTGGCAGGCCTCGAGTGGCCCCATGGCGGCCACAGGGCCTGTGACCTCATGGCATGGCTGCCAGGCCCAGCCTGTGGCGGTGAGCGGTGGTGGTGACCTGCTGCAGTACCGTGGGCCGCACCTCGCCTCACACTCCGTCAGGCCGAGGCTCTCTGTGACATGGTGCTCCCACCTCAGCGCCGCCAGGTTACAGCACCCACCTGGTGGTGTGAGCCCTCCATGGCGCCGTGCTCGCACCACTCTCCCTGGCACACCCGGCCTCGTACCCAACACCGGTGGCAGGGCAGCCCATGGGATGGATCCAGTGGTGCGGGGTAGACCAGGATTGTTGTGACTTCCCTTAAGGAACGCTCCAGAAGTTGACACGTTGGACTCGCGGCCTCCCTGTTGGAGAGGGTATGTATTTGTTTATTCGACAGGATGCTCAACACGGTACAAACCATAATTTAACAAACTAGTGTTCCAAACCAAAAACAATGAGAGGTTTTAATGTACCTTTCAGCCCACATCTGTTTACTTTTACTTTTAATTTTTTACTGCCATGGAGTCTAGAAGTGCTTCCTTCCTGTGCTGGTTCTACTGCACAGTGGTTTTGAAGACAGCATGGAGTATCTGCAAGACACTTGGTCTGTTCCCTTTATTGGAATCAGCCTGAGAATATAGACAGATCTGGTTTTTGTTTGTTGTGCCTCTGCTGGATCAGTCATGAATGAACCATTATGTAATTTTTTAGTTAATTTAACATTTGTTGGTACAACTGTAAAACAGCCATGTTTTTAATGTTGGAATGGATGGTTTATATTTGACCACATTTTTCCTCATCTGGTGTTGATCAAAAGTTCATATAAGGGTTGTTTCTACAGACTCTGAGGACTTAGTCCTATGAAGATTTGCATATCTGTTTAACCTGAAATACCTGAGAGGTCGCATTTCAGTTGCTAAAATCAGTGTAACCTTTCAAGGTTAAAACCCAAATATTTAAAGCCTTGTAATATTGCCTGTCATTTTCATGCTTTCCAATAATTAAGACACTCAAAACGTTAGCAAGGCATAGGCCTATTAAGAAAAAATCTGAAACTATGCCTAAGATACAGATTGTTGCCTTTTTTATTATGCACAATGTCAAACATTACCAGCACCCACAAGCAGTTGATAAGAACAATGTGTTCCCTTCTCACTACTTAAATAATCAAACTTCTAATTAAAACTTTGTCATAAAGAGAAATCTCCGCTTCCTTACTTTATCTGATTTGCACAATTAAAGGGTGGTATTAAGCAGCAGCTGCATTTCAATGGTGAATGAAGTGATCCTTATATAAACACTGTCCTTCATCTGGCCTAAAATGCTAGATACATAATATTGGGATTCATTTAGGAAATCCTGTCAATTCTCTCTTTAGAAATGACTGCATTCCAATGACAGTGAAATAATTAATGTAACAATTTAATAAGTTATGAATAATGCTTTTCATTTACACATTAATCCGCATCCTCAAGTAAATAAAATAATTATAGTTGATGAGTTATTTTGTGAAATTTCTTGAGGAATTTGGGATTTTTTTGTGACAAAAGATGTTATATGTAGACTGTGAGCTTGATGTGAAATTTAATAATTATTCAAAAAGTACTTTTATCCTTAAATAGCTACAGATTATAAGAATGAATATTTTAATATTTTTAATGGACACAAAATATAGTAACAATAAAAGATGTTCTATGACTTAATATTTATATTGGTATTGTTTTTTGAATAGTTAGAAATTCTAGTATAGTCTAAATATAGGGCCGCCACATGTCAAGGTTCCCCCGAACACGTCCACTAGTGCCCTGAGCAGATGGCAGGACATGTGGGTGTTGTGCATAAAAGGCCACTGTGCACGCACAGATTTCCCAAAAGCATGTGTGTAACTGCACAGATGTGCTGTACATGTGCAGATCATCCGAACACTGAAAATGCACATATTTCTGAATGGGATTTTCTAGGAAGGCAGAAAATACAGAGGCAGAGCAAAAAGAGGCAATAACCCTCTTACAGTATAAATATTTATAAATTACCTAAACAATTAGTAACAATGTTGAGAAATCCAAGTATTCAGAAGTCAGGAGGAAGACCTTAAAAGATGAGATTGGTTTATGAATTTAGATCTTAAGGGTAACAAACTTGCTTTCTCTTTTTGACCTCTGGTTTCTGAGGCATTATAGTGCACTGCCTTCATGTTTGTAAGCTTAGAAAGTGTATGTGTGTGTGTGGAGTTGTTTGTTTGCTTTAATTAAACCTATATTTTCATGTAATCACAACTCCAAATGCTCAGGCATTTAGAATAACCTCAAATACCATGAGGCTTCCAGTAACATCACAGGACTTGACAAAACTGTTACAACTTCTTGGGGCTACATTGTAAATTTCAATGTTGTTTTATAAAATGAAAATTTTACATAACTTGTTCAAGCATGCTAACGGGAACGAACATCTTTATTTCATTGCATGGTTCTCATAAGTAAATTAGGGAGTTGATGGAAACATTTGAACTTTCAACGTGCAACTGAAAATGCTTTCAGACCACAAAACAAAATATTTTGTTAGAAATAGATCCTGTCATTAAAATAGATCATAATGCAACCATATGCTGTTGAAATCAATGCCTGATGGAAGGTTTGCTTAAGCTGATACTATGGACAGATGAGAGGGTGACTGTCAGTGTGGACCATTTAAAACTAGATCAACCCTGGTATGTTCTCTAGGCATCTCTCAGCCCGTTCTCTGAATTTGAACTAGAGCAGCTTGTTCAGACCTGACTTACTTTTGACTCTAAATGAGCTGTATATGTACTAATGTGGCTAAAAAAGACACAGTATAATATGTAGATAATGTAGTGATGACTAGTGCAGAACAGACCTAGATAAATGCTTGGATAAGGCAGGGAAAAGATAAGATTGTTCCACAGTATTGTTTTTGAATTGCTTTTTAATTTACCCCTGGAGTGCCCATATTATAATCTGCTGCACAATTCTGCGTGAGACTATTCCTCTTTAAAACAGTGACATTTAAAAAAGAAACCATGAAACTCCTTTCACATGCAGGCTGCAGTTCAATGAACTGGATGAATGATCTTTCCACATACCCACGGGCATGCACAGCTGAATATAGATCGCACAGAAAGCCTGCCAGCCATACACAGAGATCGAGGCGCTCCTTCCTCTGTTCCAGCTCAGGTTCTCTTCAGAGAATTGCAGTTGCAGGTGCTTACACTACTGCTGCATGTCTCGGGCCAAACACAAATTAATAACAACGAATAATCTTGTTTACTTTCCAGCGAACTCAGTGAGCATGCAAATAGGACAGGCTTTGCAAGGTGGGCTGAGAAACACGGCTGTGGCATATGTTGTACCCACATCTGGGGCCCAAGGAGAGCCGCAGAAGGACAGTGTAGGATGTACTGTATAAAAACACGGGACTTTGGAGTTAGCAAAGTGTTACCACTCCTGACTTCCAAGATACTGCATTAGGAAAGGTTGAACCAGCGTAGATGAGACCGGTGTAGCGATACTGGCGGGTCACTCCTATAGAAACATGCTTTGTGCTAGTAACAATGTGCTGTTGCCAACGGAGTTTCCTGAGCAAAATCCAAAGATTCTTTCAAGTTGTCCTCGATCCCTCTGCAAATTCCACCTTTTGCTAGGACGGTGTTTGGCGTCCAGTGGACACCATGACATGAGGACAAGCATCTAGTCTAGACAACAGCCACAAGAGTTGTTAAGAGCAGTGTACCAGTTCACTTGGCTTTGACACCAAGGATGGAACCAGCACAGCGCCGTGTGGTTGTGGGATAAGATGGCCTGAGAGCAGGGACAGAGAAAACTGAGAAAACAGAACTTGGAGATTTGAGGGAGCATGAGAGTTGAAGGAAAGGAAGGCTTGGCGTTGAAATGTGGTGCTTTGGGCACTTCTTGGGACAAAGAAGTTGTAGGGGACTGAGACTGGATGTGATGAGAGGCCAATTCTACATCGAGTGTGGAGAGATGCACTAGGCAGTGCTAATGGTAGTTGGAGCTACAGCCTCCTTAAATCCCAATCCTCAGCACATCTGGCCTGGGTGCACAGAGAAGGCTGTGTTTAGAGCTCAGAGGAGGCTCTGCTGGGGAACGAGGTTGAGTCTCGTCTAGGCGAGACAAGCTGGAGCTTTATTTCTGACTCTCCCTACTGGTCCCTTGAACCTAGAGGCACCTCCCCAGCAGAGCAATAGTGACGACTCTGGAGGAGATGAGCATCCAGCAGCCTTTTCTGTCCAGAGATGGGCAGAACTGCTGAAACCTCTTGGTTTTAGGTGGCCTCATACTTCAGATGATTCCAAGGCAGGGCTATAAAGACATAAGCAAAACCAGTGAATATTTCAGTGGAAAAACAATTGCTAGCGGAGTCTCCTCTCAGGGCCTGAGCAGACTTGGGGGAGAGGCAATCCCAGGGCCAGGAGCGAGGTGGGTTTGTCTCCCAGCTCTGGAGCTGCTCTGGCTTTGTCCCCCCAGCACATGGCGGGATTTGCATTTCCCTGGCACTGGCGATGGCAGGGGCCTGCCTCTGCGAGGTCCCCCGGGGCTGCAAGGACAAAGGGGAGTAGGAGGCTTGGAAACAACAAAGATCAAGGAAAGAGAAAAGCCAAGTTTTAAAAAGCGATGCATTCAGTGTGCTTAGTCATAGATACACAAACGCAGGAGGGCTGGCAGAGGCCTATTTTCATCCTGAAACTCCCCCTCGCGTCCCAGACGTGCTGGGCTGTGTTTGCTGTTGAGATAATATCCCCTTCCCCCACCACCCACAGATTACTGAAGGAGCAGCCGTTGCAAAATGGAAAAAAAAAAAAAAAAAAAAAGGCAGTTGCCTTGCTCTGCCTGCAGGAGAAATGTCAGGAAGTGTCTGGTGGTGGGTGGGATGAAAGGAGGAAGCTGAACTCTAAAGAGAATATTCTAGCTCTGCTCGTGCAAACAAATGCCCCTCTGTATTTTGCTTGATAAGAACATCCAGGAGCGGGTCTTCCTGCGTGCAGGCAGGACGAGAGCGGAGTAGTCACACATCTCTGAGGGTTTGTGCATGCTGCATTATCCACAGCAGTCCGTGAACGGGAGGGTGAAAAGATGCAAACAGCTGGGAAGAAATACAAGCGTCATCAATAATTAATAGTGTCTTTTTGTAGTGGGAATGATCCAGTATTAATTATGAAGTTAATTTCTATTTGGATGGATTTGTGGGTGTATATGAAATTTGGACCAGGATTTAAGTTCAGTGCAATCATGCTTTTATTCTAATTACAATAATTATAAATCTATTCTGCATCTTCTTTTAAAGTCTAAATAACACAGGCTTTTGTTTCCAAACATGCCAGACATCAGTTTTTGCGCACCAAATATGGCAGTTCTCAGATCCCCAAAGTGAATCTGGTTATAGATACAAAGGAAATTGTTTTCATTCATTGTCATTGTGCAACCCTGTGGAAATGCAAAAATAAGCCCAGAACATAGATGATGATAAGTACATTGGATTTCTAAAAACACAGCGTCAACAGTGATGAAGGAACTTAATTGCATCCTTCATGAAATATTTAAACAGATAGTGACCAGCATGTGCTAATGTGGCACCTAGACTTTTACATCTAATTCTGTATTATAAACAGCTGATACCACTCCGTGTCAGTGACTCTCAATCTTTTTTACTCCATAGCCTTAAAAATTGTCTGTACTTTTGAAGCTTATTTTTTGTACTGGGTGATCTATTGTGAAAAAGGCTATGGCAGAAGCACAGAATTCAGAGGGAGAAGGGAACTGCAGGAGTGCCCACTTACAAACTCTGGTTCCTGCTTTATAACATCATCCTGAATGTCATGCTGTGACTTTCCAAATGCACTTTTTCCAAATGCAGAATAAAACTGTTTATTTGAATACTTCTACCATTTTCATGTTACGGAAAAAAAGTTTTTCTAATTTTCTTATGGTTATCTCCTGTATGTTTCCAGTGTTCCCCCTTTTGTGTGTGTCCTGGTTTGAGTGACACAGAACTAATTTCTCTTCTAATACTTGAGAAGACTGCACTGTCGTGGTTCAGGCCAGATTGGCTACTGGGGACCTGGGGGACCCCAGATGGGACCGACAGATGCTCCCCTCTACCCCTCTTCAAAGAGAGAGGCAGAGGAGGAAAAAAGAGACTTATGAGTTTAGAAGGAACTAAGCTACTTTAATGAAACATTAATAATAAAATAAAAAAGAAATAATGAAAAATATATACAAAACCTTATCAAGCTCCTGAGATGACAGTCACGACACCGGCTGGCACTGGGGCAGTCCCAGGCTGGACTCAGTGATGGACAGGAACTGGATTCCAGATCTGGATTCAGGATTGGGATCGCAGGCAAACGAATAGAGTCCTCCTCAGACGTCGGCCATTGAAGGAAGAGCGCTGACCCTTTGATCCCTCAGCTTTTATACTGAGCATGAGGCAGATGGGATGGAATACCCCGTTGGGCAGTTTGGGGTCACCTGTCCTGTCCGCTCCTCCCCGCAGGTGGGACCCCACTATGCTTTTCCGCTTCTGACGCTCCAACGGGGCAAATAACAAAGTTGTTTGGCCGTGGGGGTTATAGCAATGAGTATAAGCAGAGCCTCTCTGCATCCCACGCCCGGGCATCAGCTGTAACCATTGGTCTGATCTCTCTGAGAGAGTGAACACTGACTGCACAGTACGCTGTTAATTTCAGTAGTTAGAGAGGCCCCGCTAAGAAGCGAAGTTACTGAACAAACTTGGTTCTTTTTTACCTCAAACCAGGACATGCACTTTTAGGAGATTCTAGTGTCTGAATTTATGAAAATACTTACTTTATAGCCAGCTATGGTGCGTGGGTTTCAAGGTCTCAGTGTTTTCGGATGCGCCAGGTGCAGGGATGAGGAGGAGCAAGACCCCGGGCACTTGACCCAAGCTGCCAACAGGGTTATTTCATACCATGAACGTCACATTCAATATAAATTGGAAAGTTTGCTGCAAAGTGCTCTCTCTCCTATGATGGCTGCCATCCTGAGAACTTCTTGCCCCGGTGCCAGACCTTTGAGCCCTTCTCTTCTTCCCAAAGCTGCAGCGCTCGCAGAGTCCGACATTTGCTGTCCACTGCTGGGAGTGCACAGCTTCCTACAGGTAGAATGGGCTGAGTATAATCTTTGCATATTCGGTATTGGCATCAGGATCAATACTGGTTCTTTTGTGCTATTAATCTTAATTATCAAATCTTATTCTATTAAATCGGTTTATATTTCAACCCCCGGATTTCCTTGTTTTTTCCCCAGTTCCCCTTCCCGAGTTGGGAGGGGTCATCATGTGATAGAGTGATTGTCTAAACGACAATAAATTGTTACGGGTTTCTCAAACCATAACAATATGGCTTTATGTTTCGGAAGTAACAGTGGATTAAAAATAATACATAGAGAAGACATTGCTGGTCTTCAAATTTTTAAGAAATTCATGGCACTCTGATGAAATTCAGCATTGTGAGTCTACTCACTTTTTCTGCCCCACTTACATTCTTCACATAGCCAAACATTAACCAGACATGCAGTTCAGAACTGCTGGTCTTTTTGCAGAGCTGAGGTATCCATTTTCTGTTGAGCACTTGTCTCGTCTATAAGAATGAAGAACAGGATTCTCCTTAACAGCTGCCTCCCATTCTTGTCACATATTTATTGCCAGTGACATAATTTTAAATTCTCTTAATAGAAGAAGTGGAAGCTGTTAACTGTAGGGCAGCAGGATAAGTTTTAGTTATGCATATCTTGTTTCTCTCAGCAGCCCAAGGAAATGTATAGATTGATGGCTTTGTCGTTCAACTGTGCTGAGCGCTTCGGCAAGCCAGTAAGCATCCTTAGCTCCAATTGACTTCATTGGAAGCGATGGGCTCTTGGAGCCTCTTGGAAGGCAGACTTGGCATGCTCAACTGTGCCTGCAGCAGACACGCACAGTGTGTACGAGCATCACTGCCCACTGGCGGAACACAGCTACTGCTGAGAGAGGAGAAAACAGGCAGCCAGGGGAGGGAAAGAAAGACCAGTTGTTCCAGTGCTCAAGACACCAGATTCCTCTTCTCACCTCTCTATGGATTCTGTGATCTTGGACATGTCACAGGACTTCCCGATCTTGGAGCTGTCTATTTTTAAGCCAGGGTATGAAGTTAAACATGTTAAAGGGGATTAAATGGTCAGATACAATGGCAGTGGGAACTGCATGAGTATGAAAGATAAGTAGTTGCACTTCTTGGGTTATAAGAGCGGTGTATAACATTTCCTTCTTGGTTTCAACAATTCCAACAATTCTTTTTTCAGGCCCAGTGCTTGTTTTGCTCATCCAGTCTCACCAACCAAGCTCTCCCTCACAAACACAAGAACACAAAGCAGTGTCAGAAAAGACACTGAGGAGTAAAGCAATGTTCTTGGATCTGCTAAGCAGTGCAAAGTAATTGTGAACAGGCTAGAGATCCCCCTTGTGACCTTGTTGCCCATCATGGGAAGGGTAGGGAGAAAAGGGAAAGGGAAAAGAGAAGGGGACATGACTGGGGAGGTTTCCTGTTGCACCTCCTTAACTGGTCTGCTGAACCTTTCTTTCACAGAAGACCTTGTTTTGCTCTTACGTGACTTTGATACTAGTTTGGATTTTGATAGAGGACTCAAAACTACTGCTACTCAAGACATTTCAGTAACTTAATTTAGTTCAGAGAAATTAGAAATGGAAAATCCCAAACTTCAACCCTCTCAGATTGAGAGAACGCGGTTTCCAGCAGAACTGTGAACTTTTGGTGTCAGTTGTGTTCAGATAGCAGACTTCCCTGCAGATCCAATATTACCTTTTTAGTAGACTCTTGAGCCTGATTTGGATCTCTCTTATTCCACTAGGAATCAAGATTATATCCACTGAATTCAATAATATTACTGTGCAAAGACAATCAACCGCTCCGTCCTTTCTTTCAGTCTCTGCATTTGACTATGACTGTAATCTATCTGACCCTGCATTACTTTCACTCATATGAGTTAAAAAATGGCCTACAGGCATATTTGTCATGGTATACAGGAAAAACTTCTTGGAGAGCAGATTTAATCAGTACTTGAGGAGGGAATGAAAACAGTGCAGGAGGGAGAGGAGAACTCTCATCAAGTGCCATAGGAAAGTTGCCGAGAGCTCTGCTGTGCGGCTGAATAACCGTTGCAGCAGCTATTAGCCACTCCTTTCATCCTGCCTCTCAGCTTTTTGTACCAGATGTTGCTGTAGGCATTTTACTTCCTCCTTTATTCTATAAAAGGTGACGCTGTTACTCATTGAGCCCTGGAATCATGAAGCCGTTCTGCCGAAATCCCTGCTGTTCCAGCCAGGTTTATCCCAGGGCACCGCAGACCGGACTAGCAGAGCCTGCAGCAGGGTAAGGACACTAGCCGGCACCTTTGGCATGCCTCGCTGCTCTCAGCTCCCTGTCCACTCCTCTTTTTCTTGCCTGATTTTTAAAATTCCTGAGCATCTCTGGTTCAATGACATACTTGAATTTGTGCAAACAGCCATTAAACTGTTTCCCTCTAGGTCAAAAATGCCCCGGGAATGCCCCGGGAATGCAGATACAGCAGCTCCTCAGAACGTTTAATTGCTTCATTAGCAGTGGTACACATTACTGTGACTCCAGCAATTTTACTGTTTGTACATGGGACACTTACAGAACCTCATGGGGTAATTATTCTTAATTAGCAGGTTGGACACATGCAGCTCTTTCCTCCTGCGATCTGCAATTAATGCTATAGAGATAATGCAGATTTCTTCTTGTCAGTCTTTTGTTTATATTTATAGGAGAAGGAAACAGTTTAGGGAAAAATGATCTAAATCAACCACCTGGTGTGATCCATGCCTTTCTTACCTGAAGATTACCCTGCGCTCCACGGCAGCTGAGACATTCGTAACTTCAGACACCTCAGTGTCAGCCCGATTCCCTCTTTCAAATACTCCTCTAAGGCCTGCTACAGGTCTTTTTCTCTCCAGTCATGGACTGCTTCTTACCATGGCTCCATTCACTTTTGTAGTTTGGTTGTATAGTATGAAAAATCTTCAGAAGTCATAACACCAGTGTTGTCTTTTAAGTAGGTATTAGTATTTAGGGGCAGGGAAGGGTCTTGAGTTCTCTCTCCTTTTTTGCTTCTCCCAACAGCCCCCATTAAACTAAACTAACATTATGGAGGCATTGACCATCCCAATAACCAGATCAATATGAAGTATGAAGAGCTGCTTCAAGAGTTATCGCAGTTGTCATGAGGCGTTTCCAGCCTCAGACACAACGTTGGTGTGCAGTGGGACATACGGGGAGAACATCTGGAGGGTTCTTCCTCGGTGTTTGTTTTTGTATGAGAACAGCAGCTGCCTAGTGTGAATATTTACAAAATAGGTGGTTGTTACCAGACATCATCTTTATTTCAAGTCCTCATAGCCACATTGATGTTTCTTTGACTTCAAGCCCAGGATAAATACTCATATTGCAGTTACAAATGGTGTAATTGTATCCTGGCCTCCGCTAGATACATGGAAATTCCAAAGTACTTCCTGGGCTTCAGTTAAGTTGTTCAGATTTATGCAGGACTGGGAGCAGAATTATACTTTCTATTTCTTTCAAAGGATGCTAAGAATTAATACAGTTCAGTTATACTTAGGACCCAGCAAAGGCGAAAACAACCCTTTTACACTCATTATTTTTTGTGTTTCCCGAACAGCCATCCCCAGGTGTGACACCCAGGTGAGGCCAGTGGGTTGTGTGCCGTAAGACCCAGTCCCAAATTTCCTCTTCCAGCGCTTTAACCTCTGAGACACCTCGTGGTGGAAACATTTACTGCTCGCAGAGAGGGACTGGCGTCTCTGGGAGAATCCATTTTACAACAACTTGGGGCTTCCATTCTGCTGCGCTTGGAAGTGGTCGAGGTCGTACAGCCAGCGCAGTGCTGATTTGGGGAAAAGATCGATCTATAGCAATTTTTTATTTCAAAAGATCTAGAGCCACGGGGAAATTAATTTAATTAAGAATGAAGTCCGCCTTTTCCCATGGCTCCACAGATACTTGTGAGATCGAGTGATAATATTTTATCGCAACAGTTACAGTTTCCGTGCAAATGAAGCAAAAGTGGCTCTCGCTTGGGTTTCACGTGGGGTTTGGTTCTTCAGACCCGAAACTGAATGTGAAACATCAGTGGGAGCTCAGGAGCGCGATGGATGGAAACCCTCCCGAGGGGAGGGCAGAGAGAGGTGCTGTCCTTCTCACATGAGCACGTCTCCACACAACGCCGCTGAAACCAGTGATTTCAATAGACGGGAAGTACTTTCAGCTTGGTTTCTGTTTTAGAATGTGGAATACGGTGGCTGTAACCACTATGAATTTTTACAGCAGCTTAATTTTTCTACTGTTTTACATTTTGGGGAATTCACCTCCATTTTCTGGCCAACGAAGCAGAAGGAGCACACAGCTGTATCCTGTGCTTACCCGGAGCTTGGGCATTGTGGATTGTTGTTCTCAGCTCAGAGTTCACTTTTGGTGCTTCCCTGAAATGAATAAATAGGATTGGTTTTATATGAAATTTGCTTTCAAAGTAGCAGTGAAGGCTTTCAGGCCGGGCTGAAAGTAGCCAACTATATTTACTTGAAAATATATTTATTTGACAGAGGAAACGCCATGAAGGCCCCGCGGCCCTGCTCCCTCCGCGGGCCAGCGGCCTCCCGAAGCCGCCGGTCGGCAAGCGCCGCCGGGCCGGACCGCGGCCTAGCGCAAAGCTGAGCTGCCCCGGGCCGGCGGGCTCCAGCCCGATTGACTCCCCAGACAGCCAATCGCAAGCCGCGTTTCTTTCGTGGCTTCGCCTCCCGCCGATCAAACTGCCCAATCAACACACAGGAGGTTAACGGATCATCCTGTGCGAAAGTCGGCGGTCAAACGAGCCAATCGACGGAGGGCAGGTTGCTTACCAATGAGATCAAAGAGTTAGCGGAATAGGGGCATGCTATTGGTGACTCCATCTATCGGTCGCTGCCGCCGATGCCGGTGGTTGGCTAGTGGGGAGGAGGGGGAGGCTTCCGGGGGCGGGGAAACTATATTAGGGGCGGACAAAGGCGGCGGCGAGGCCTTTCAGCTCGCCGCCATTTTGAGCAGCGGGCTCTGAGGAGCAGCAGTCGCGGCCGGAGCACCTCTCCTCCTCTCTCCACCACCACCACCACCATGTCGCGGGATCGGTTCCGTAGCCGTGGCGGCGGCGGAGGTGGCTTTCACCGGCGCGGCGGCGGCGGTGGCCGCGGCGGCCCCAACCACGATTTCCGCTCTCCGCCGCCCGGCATGGGCATGGGCCAGAATCGCGGCCCCATGGGGGGCGGCCCGCAGGGCCCGGGCGGTCCGCCGGGTGGAGGCCCGAAGCCCGAGCCTCCGAAGCCACCCGCCTCAACCTCTGCTCCGCCTTCTTCCTCCTCTTCGGCCGCCTCCACCACGGCGGGGCCTGCCGGCAGCCAGGCCGGCCCGGGAGCGCCTCCGCCGTCCGCGCTGCCCGCGGGGCAGCCGCCGCAGCAGCCGCCCCCGGTGTCGGCGCCTTCTTCGGCTCCCTCCGGCCCGGGAGGGCAGCCGCAGCCCAAGCCGAGCCCCAGCCCCACTCCGGCCGGTGGCCCTAAGAAAGGACAAGGACAGTCGCCCGGCGGCGGGCCCAAGGGACCGGGCGGCCCCCAGCAGGGGCCCGGCGGGCCGCACAAAGGCGGGCCGGGGCACCGCGGCGGGCCGGGCGGAGAGCCGAGGGGTCGCGGGCAGCAGCACCAGGCACAGCAGAGCCTCTCCTCGCAGCAGGGCTCGGCCGGCGGCGGCGGTGAGAAGCTCTCGGACGAGGTGAGTCACGGCCCCCTCCCCCTCCCAGAGCCACAAGATGGCGGCGGCCGGGCACGGAGGCTCCGCGCGCCCGCGCCGCCATCTTGAGGGGAGGAGCGCGGGGGCGGGGGGGCGGCCGGGGCGAGGGCGAACCGAGAGGGACGGCGGAGGCGGGCTGCGGGCACCCTAAGCATGATGTGCGTGTTCCCATGGCGTCTAGGCCGCTCCCGGGTGCAGCTTTGAGGGGGTCTGTGGCAGCGTGGGGTTGTATTCGGTTGCGGTGCCCTGGAGGCGCTCGGGGCTTCTTGGCGGGAGAAGGCCAAAGCGTGGTGTGTGTGTGTGCAGGCGGCGATGGCTCGAACTGGTCTGCTTTTTTGTAGGGATTTAAAGCAAACCTCTCTCTTCTGAGGCGACCCGGGGAGAAGACCTATACTCAGCGTTGCCGCTTGTTTGTTGGGAATTTGCCTGCTGATATAACAGACGAAGACTTTAAAAGACTGTTTGCCAAATATGGGGAGCCAGGAGAGGTTTTTATCAACAAGGGGAAAGGCTTTGGATTCATTAAATTGGTAGGCTTTCATATTGTACATCCATCCATTTAACTCTTACGAAATGGTAATTTACAACTTGGTTTTCTAAAACTGGATCTTAAACTTTCCTCAGGAATCCAGAGCTCTTGCAGAAATTGCGAAGGCAGAACTGGATGATACCCCCATGAGGGGTCGACAGCTTCGTGTTCGGTTTGCCACACATGCTGCTGCTCTTTCAGTGCGTAATCTTTCACCCTATGTGTCCAACGAGTTGCTGGAGGAAGCTTTTTCCCAGTTCGGTCCAGTGGAAAGGGCTGTTGTGATTGTAGATGATAGAGGTAGATCAACAGGAAAAGGCATTGTTGAATTTGCATCGAAGCCAGCTGCAAGAAAAGCATTTGAACGGTGTACTGAAGGAGTGTTTTTGTTGACAACGTAAGTTTTGCTGCTTACGATTTCTAGTTTTAAGCTGAATAAAATTGTCAGCTTATAGTTCTTTGGAATGGAGATTCTCATGGAAGACTAAAATGGGTATTTTTTTTTTTGTTCAGTACCCCTAGGCCAGTTATTGTGGAACCGTTGGAACAACTGGATGATGAAGATGGTCTTCCAGAAAAGCTTGCTCAGAAGAATCCGATGTATCAAAAGTAGGCACTATCTTTTGGTATAAGGAGTATCTTGATATGATGTATGTTGTGTTGTCCCAGACTCTGAAGGAGGTGGAGTAATGTTTCAGAAACAGGCTTTGAATTTTTATTAGTACATTCAGTTCTTGGGGTTTTTTTTTGGCAGTAGTTTGTCTTTAGAAGATGTAACATACTGATTTGTTCAGTATATTCACTAAGCATTACACAAGCAATTTATATCTTAAGGAAACAGTAATGCCTAAATAGCAGCCCAATAACGGATATTTTTGGTATATGTAGAAACTCTTGAAAATCAGACTTCAACTGCTTGCTCATCTTGTTGTTGAGACTTGTCATCTCACTTCAGGTGTGTTTCATGTTGATGATCCCATAAGAAATTTACAAACGGATATGGTATGAAATGCAAAATTAAGTAAAACTTTAACTCATTCCATGATTAATAAAAACTAATTGCCTATGGATTTACCTTATGAAGCTGACCACTAGGCATAAAAGGGTAGATAAGAGCCTGTAGGAGTCTTTTCCTAAGTAGCAGTTTTAAGTTAGGATCTGTATATTAAATCTGCTTGTAGAAATGTTGTATTTTGCCAGATCACGAAAGGAAATACAGGGGTAGATCCAGTCAGTCTTGTTTGTGTGAGAAAGTGTTCAAAACTACTTGCTTTGATCAAAAACTATAAATTTTAGAGGCAGTGTCTTTGAAAACAGCATAGATTAGTATAGTGTTACTAAAATGTTGAAATACTTTACATTGTTAATGTATGAAAAGCTTTTGAACTTTTCTAGTTTTGTTCCATTAATTACTGACTCAGACTCCAGTTGCTTTATATGACAAAAACTGTGTTGGCCCTCGGGCATTTTGAAAACTAAGTTAAAGTGAAAGATTATTACTTGCCTTGGATAGGTTGGCACTGAAAAAGTCCATCTCTCCATACACTGTTGTTTTGAGCAGCTGTACCTACTTGGGCAAAGGCCTGTCTTGTTTGAGGATTTTGCACCTGGCAGTTGCCAGTGGAATGTCTAAAGAAGAAGTTAAGAACAAGATAAACGTGCAGTAGAACTGTAAGTGGGAAGATTTGCTTGGATGTGATGGTACAGGAGTCTCCATATTTGCTATGGTAGTCATAGAATTTATTTATATTAAATGCTGCTCTTTAAGTGTGTAAAATGCTGTACTGTTATCAGCATTTTGTTACAGCAAGTTTTCTATCGCATAGTTGTGAGGTAGTTATTTTCAGGGCTTCTTTGATGTTCCCTGGTAATTCTTCTATTCTGCTTGTGATCTTTTATTGACCTTCAGTTTCCAGGTTTACCCTGTCTGAATGAGCATCTTCCTTTCTGCAGGGAAAGAGAGACTCCTCCCCGTTTTGCTCAGCCTGGCAGTTTTGAATTTGAATATTCCCAGAGGTGGAAGTCTTTAGATGAGATGGAAAAACAGCAGAGAGAGCAAGTGGCAAAAAACATGAAAGATGCCAAGGACAAACTTGAAAGTGAGATGGAAGATGCTTATCATGAGCATCAGGCAAACCTCTTGCGTCAAGGTAATTGGCTCTGAATTCCTTATCGTTTTGCTTTAAATGCTAGCTTAAATATATGGCTGTTTAATGATTTAGTGAATAAATTCATGCTTCCTGCTGCTAACTTGAGAATTTCAGGCTTAAAGAGCAACTGGTAGTTTTTTTATTTAAATGAAGTATTGTTAAGAATAGTGACCCTCAGAAGGTAGCTGTCTGCCATAGTGCACATAAGGTTGATCTAATTCAAATCTGACATGATTAAACCTGGCATGAGTTTGTGAAATAGCTGCTGACAGGCTTTGTTTCTGCAGACCTTATGAGGCGCCAGGAAGAACTGAGACGTATGGAAGAACTCCATAATCAAGAAATGCAGAAACGCAAGGAAATTCAACTGAGGTTGGTTTGGTTTTCATGGGATTTTTACAGTGTTATATTTGGTGTTTTTTTCAAAATGACTCATATATGAAAGTTTTTATTTTTCAAGAAACACCATTGCCGCTTCAGTTTGTGCATGAGAAATTGAACTGCAGTGTAAGTTTTTCCTGTAGTATTTGAGCATCATAGAGTTTTTTTTTTTTTGCTTAAATGTATTCATTTGGTGCCTTTTAAATTGTTCATGCAAGTGATGTTCATAAGAAGTGTTGTACATGTTAGTGCTGAGGTTTAACAGTCTGCTTTGGGATGATCAGGCAGGAGGAGGAGCGTCGCAGACGGGAAGAGGAAATGATGATACGTCAGCGGGAGATGGAAGAACAAATGAGAAGACAGAGGGAAGAGAATTATAGTAGAATGGGTTACATGGATCCCGTAAGTGAAATAACAATGTTTGTGGATACATTACCATGTTCAGGACTTGTTTTTTTTTGATGTATTTTCGAGATTGATGCATTTTGCTTCCTTTAGGTTAGATAATGCAATGTCTTTGTGTAGGTGCAATAGTAGTAGTTGGCGGTACATGTGCTTTATCTCCTGAAAGGTACGGATTTCAGTAGTTGATTATCTGTGCTAAAAGTTGTTTCTTCTATGCAGCGGGAGAGAGACATGAGAATGGGTGGTGCCACCACAATGAACATGGGAGGTAAAGAATTTTTAAATAATTACTTTATGCAGTTAAATTAGAAATTGTCAGAATATGATTATATATTTCTCTTTCTTAGATCCTTATGCTTCTGCAGCCCAGAAATTTCCACCTCTTGGAGGTGGTGGCGGCATAGGTTATGAAGCTAATCCAGGAGTTGGCCAAGCAGCCATGAGTGGTTCTATGATGGGAAGTGACATGGTAATGTATCCTGTGGTGGCTTTAGTTTAGCACGAGAGGGAAATGCTGTGGTTGGGAATTGAGTTCTCTACCAGTGTTCGGATGGTTGTGTAAATTTCATTGTTAATTGCTGACTTTCTTGTCAGGTATTTAACATGAAGACTAGTGTGGCAGTATGTAGTACTAGATTAGTTCTCAACTGTTATGGTAGCTTACACAGTCGGAAGTTCTTTGTAAGTAAATTCAAATGTGCTGTTAAGCATATTTGCAATTAACTCTGACTTTAGTGGACTTGGGAAATTGTGCGTCACTGTTAGGCTTGGAAGGATTTTTTTTATAAATTCTAGAGAATCTGACAAATTTCATAATGGAAATACGTGTGTAGTAGCTTTTCGGTAATTTGACATTCTGTATTTATGGACAAGAGAGACTTGTTCTCCTTTCCAGTGTGGAACGTTGCATTTATTTTGGCCCTTCCAAGCCTAGTTAGGATTGATGCATGTTGGTATGGGTATGCTGTTAATTCAAAAATCTGCGCTTATGTCTATTCAAGCAGCAGATTAGTTTAAATAATCAATGGTAAACAGCATATCACTTACTCTGTATGCTGATGTTTGCCATAAAGAGCAGAAATGCTGTTTTTTAGCTTAACCATATTCCAGTGATCCTTGACTGTAGCCATTTTGTGATTCCTATCTCAAATAGGAATAACAGCCTGTTCTTGTTTTCCCGTGTTGGGCATGACTATGTAGGTAGAGTTTGTTAAAGCTATGGCATATCTCATGTTCCGAGGTATGTTTCCAAACTGTACTATTTTTGGCACACTATATGTGTGAATGGGCATTGAGCCTGCTTGGTGTTACCACACTGAAGCAATACGGATGTAGATTAAACAAATGCTTAATGGGTAGGATGGAAATCTATGTTGGCTTAGGTGGCAATATTAGTGTGCTTTCACCCTCCTGAAGGGGTGTACACTCTGTATCATAAGCTGAAGTAAATGATTTTTGGGTGGGTTCAGGCCTCTGGCTTAATGTGGTGAGCTACCATAGTAGCTTGTCAGGTATCTTCTGGTTTTTTTTTTGGGGGGGGGGGGGGGGGAACCATATCTCTGGAGTGATAACTTTGCAGAGCATCATTGATTCAGTAGACAGTGCCGTTGGCCTTAATGTATATATATAATCTGCTGATACTTAAGCAGTTCCTAAGTTTCCTGTGAGCAGTTAGGCAGTCTGTGGTGAATGCTGTTTACATTTTTCTCCTGAAAATCATGGTACAGGTGCATGCTGAACTTGTGTTATACTTGAAAATGTGACATGGTCAAAAGGTGTGACAGTAAGATGGTTTAACTGTCTTGAGTTTCTTAGGATAGGAATCTCTGCCACACAGTGCTGTCACAGTTACTGGGCTTATATCTTTTAAACAGAATTGGAGATAAGCTTAAGCTGCCATGAATTAGGTGGAAAGAACCTAGGTAATCTTTCTGAAATTCCCTTCTCGGAAGGATTGAAACTAACTTTCAGAAGTCAAGAACTTGAAGTGTGAATTTTCTGTTGCAGATACCTTTTTGTAACAAACAACCTACCATTGTTCTGTTACTCGGTAGTGGAAAACTTGCTTGAAATGAAAGTTTAAACTATCTTTGACTTTATAATTTGTCAGTTCTCCAGATTGAATGCTGATCACACCTACTGGTACAGTAACTGAATGAAATACATGCAGCTAGTGGTACTAGTAAAAATACCTGAAGTCTCTGCTTTATTGCAGGGTAATCTAGCTTTTACATCTTGGTGTGAAACCTTTCAACGCTGTGAAGTTGTGAATTTTCCAAGAGCTTGTGGTGAAGGTGGGGTGGGAAGGGAGATATTGACCCTTTGTGCATAGTTCTAACTGGAAACACTGAATTAATTGTAGTTCTTTGAACACGTTTTGCATATTATACAGCAGCAGTTCTCGAATACGTGGGAATTTTAACAAATGCAAGTCTTTTGATCGAGCAATTGCGTTGGTTAGGTAAATCACTGGTCATTAGCTTTTTTCACATTTTTTTTTTTCTTCTTGCAATCCAGTAGTGCTCACAATCAGTTTTGGTTACTGCCTAAGGCCTCTGCAGTTTAGTCAGCAGACCGTAGTCTTAACCCCATCTTGAAAAGCACATGGTCTCTATTGCAGCACATGCCATTAACTGGTGAGTAGGCATTCTGTTTACAATGACATTTTAGGAATGTCAGCTCATACTTAGTGAACTGAAGATTTATTCTCTGGCTAGGCTTATTTGGAAATGACAGTGATGTGATCTAAGCTTTTACTGCGCTAAAGGTGAGAAGTTTGCAAGCTATTTGCATTAACTTGGTTGAAAATTGCTAGAGCTCATTTGGAAAAGTTGTTAATTCACATCTGCACTAATGCTTACATTTCTAGCACTGCAGGGAGGATCTGTTCTTTGTAACAGATGTATGAGAATGCATCAAGTGGGAACATACCTCAAGGCATGTATTACAATAAACTAATTTTTAAATTACCCTTTTTTCCTTTCTATGTTCCCGGTACCTGTGGATCGGCTCAATGGTGATTGTATCGACGAACCTTGACTGCGGAACCTTCTAAAAATATATACTTAACACACATGGACATCAACTACATATAATGAACTGTTAATTCTCTTCCAATAGCGTCCTGAACGCTTTGGGCAGGGAGGTGCGGGGCCTGTGGGTGGCCAGGGCCCTAGAGGAATGGGGCCTGGAACACCAACAGGATATGGTAGAGGGAGAGAAGAATATGAAGGCCCAAACAAAAAGCCCCGATTTTAGATGTGACCTGTAGTTTCATTCCAGTTTGTTTTTGTCTGTCTTGTTTAGACACCAACTTTTTAATTCTTGCATTTTAGTAAGAAAGCTACGTTTTTATGGATGTTAGAAACTTACTGACCTAATATTTGTAAGTGGTCTGTTTGGGCGAATACAATTTAATTATGTAATGCAGTGTTTCAAAACAAATTTAGCTGTTTTTTTTGATGTATAACGTCCCTAACTTGATGGCAGTGTACCTTGTGCCACTGAATTCCCAAAGTGTACCAACTTTTTTTTACTGTGCTTCAAATAAATAGAAAACTAAATGTAGTAACTCTTCTTGCCATTCGTGGTTAAACGTACGAGGCTAAATACCACACCTTCTGCAGTAAACCAAGAGTCTTGAGTAGAGGTCAAACTAGACCAGGGTGTGGAACTGCAGTGAAGAGTGAAATCTCTTCCTGTAATGCCTCTAGCTAAAGATTGGGTCAAATAGTAGCCTAACTTTCCAGTAGGTGCAGTTTTTTTGAGCATTAATTGTGCTGCAGTAAGAAAGCAAATGGAAATCTTGTAAGTGCTGTAAAATACAGTAATTAAAGCTACACTGCAAGCAGTGCAGTATGTAACAAATTTCATATTTTAGCTACAGATAATGGGTGGTGGGATGGTAGCACTTACCACCTTGGCGGTTACTGCTTGGAATCTTTTAAAGGCTTTAAGCAGAAGAGTAGCAATGGTTATTTTAAAATAAATTCAGCGAATTACTTGTATTGGCTGACTTCCTAACTAAAGGATTGTTAATGTGATATTTATATGCTCTTAAGCTGTCTGAGATTACAGGATCTGGCCTTGCTCCGTATTGTATACTTACCTGAAATTGCTTGGCAAAAAGACCAGAAGTGTTACTTGAGTGATTAAGGGTAACTTGTTTATGTCCTCATGCTAATTGAGTGGACTGATCTGCATAGTTCAGAATACAATTATTTGTATAATGGGGACTGCAGGAACTATTCTTCAGTCGTGTAGCTGGTGGGCAAATCCTAAAAACCTGTATGTAAAATACAGAAATTGGCTTGCTTGCATGATGGTTATCGCTCTTTTATTATTGATGTTTGGAGATAATGCATCAAAAGTAGTATCTGAATCTGGAGTTTAATAGTTAATACTACATAGTACAAATAAACTGCCTTTAAGGTTCTTTTGTAGAAGACTTGATGAATTCGTTAGCTTGCTGCTCATTTTATTAAGCCCCAGAAGAATCTCAAAGCATTCTGGACTCATTGATAAGGTAGTTGCTTTGCTTATTTTTACATTGTACCAGATAAGCTGGGAACATGACTTCCCAGTGCAAAATACCTTGGTGTTACTGCAGGATACATCAACCTGCTTGGCACAAAGTAGGTGAGCTTAGTTTGGCTGTACTTCACAGGATTCCCCAACCACCGAGCATTCTGTGAGGAGCTTTAATCTTCCAAAGATCTTTCCATTCGTTGTGCTGAGCATTGGCTAATTCTAAATTCTATGCTAAATTTTCTCTGTGGTTAAAACTTTAGTGTCAGATTGCAGTATTTTAGAGTGCAGATGATCCCTCTTGAAGTGGTCTAAGTGCTGTTACACCTTAAATGAAAAAAATAGCATGTTGTGAAATGCTGATACCAGGTATCAAAGTAACACCGACTTTGAATATTAAGCGCACTAAATAGCGACTCAGCTTGTTTAGTGAATGCTTCTTATT
Source organism: Vanellus vanellus (assembly GCF_965231255.1). NCBI lineage: Eukaryota > Metazoa > Chordata > Aves > Charadriiformes > Charadriidae > Vanellus > Vanellus vanellus. The sequence continues at coordinate 7,129,251 of NC_138927.1, read as the reverse complement.
TTCCCAGAAAAGTTTGGGGGTTGATAATATGCTACAACAATGAATTGCTCTTCAGGAAATTCCGAATTGGCAGTTCCTAAACTGCAGGCCAAGTATGTGGGAGTACTTGTATTGGACACTTAGTTTAAAAATCAGCAGTACCGATGTAATTGCCTTGTTGAAGTAGTATTAAATAATGCATATGTTTTCTGGAGGGTGTTCATGGGACACCCGCAAAAGCTGAAGGTGTCTGAGATGGGGAATTCTGAACGTAAACATTAAATTAATTTTTTCAGTTTATTTTTCAGATGACATGTCATTCTTTATTAAAGAGATGCTGGTGCATATCCTAAAGTATGTTCTTTTGTAGTTCTGTAACTTGGAAGAGTGAAGGATGCTGATGTCCTTGTACCTTACAGAGGTGGTCTTTTGGTACCCCTGTTTTGTACGTAAGCTACTGTTGCTAGGTATTAAAAATAGCTGAGTTGCAAAACCATGATTTAGTAAATAAATTGAAAGATTTGGCAGTTTTCAAAACACATGAAAGTTTTTGGTTAAATCTAGCTTTGTTGTAGCTGCATAAGCAGAATTTGTAAAATAAGTTCTGCTTTGAGTTGCATGTATTAAACAGGCATACAATTAACTAGCCAACTTCTTTTCAAGACTTTTTAAAGGTGGTGTCTTAAAAGCTGGCAAACATGTCAACTTCAAAATCTGATAAAGTTGATAAATGTGGGAGGTGAGAAAGTTACGTTCCTTTGATCTGTTCCTATGAGGTTTTGGACTTTTTTTCATAAAATCAGATTTATATATATTTGAATCTTTAAAACCACTTAGAAAAGTGCTTTGTTGGTCAGACCTGGTTTTGGATGGTCTGGATCACAGAACACATTTTTGTACTGGACTTGCAGGACATTGGCTGTTGCAATTTAGCTTGCTTTATCAAAATTGAGCCCATTTTGACACTTAGATTTCTAAAAACTGTAGGATGTAGAAACTGGTATCGCTATACATATATCTTCACGCTTTCTCAGAAATGAATACAGAATAATCTTATCTTCTGGTGTAGACACATTACACTAATCATTTATACAGCTGATGAGAAACTGCAACTGCTTTTGAGATTTTGTGGTATTTTTGTGGTAGAAAAATTCTTGGCTTCTCCTTGGCAACCATTTACTGTGGCAGCAAGTTTTTGCTGGAGTTTGAGACTGCAATTTACACTTAAACTAGTGGCCTGCTACATAACTGCACTTAGCCAGCATTTCTGCAGTTCATAACTGTGAGGAACGTAGTACCACAAATGGCAATGGACATTAGGACCCGGATGTAGTATTCCTGCTTGCTCCAAGATTCTCATTGCCGACTGCGTACAGGTAGGTAACAAGCAATATAATATAACTTGGTGACTTTCTATGTAATCTTATACTGTGGGTATTCTGACATCACACTTCTGACTGTGGAATTACAGTGCAGCACTCTTCATACCTGTATGTTAAGCTTGCATCAAAGCTGCGTGGTTTTCGGTTTTAAGCTTTGTCTTGTTCAGAGTCAATAAGCAACTTGCTGTGATTCTTAGATAAGTATTTTCAGACCCGATTCCTTTGTACTTACGACTCGGCTTGTGTGGATTTTTCTTAGTTCCAATGTAATGAAGATACTCTTAGATGAGCTCTGTGGGGAAGAGGGAATGCGATCTCAAACTCACTTAACCTAGTCAACTAGGTGCCGTGAGTGCCTAGAAAAGGACTACTGCTTAAACTTTCTGTAGGGACCAAATGGCCCATCTGCAGCGCATCCCTTTGTAGAGTCTTGGCTCAGTAGGAAATGCGTTAGTAATCGCTGCTCTAGCCTTGTGTGCACTCCGTGATAGTCACTTGCTAATGCAGTCAGCTTTGAGACTGAATTGGAATATTTTTGAGGACGTACAAATGAGTGCTTTAATGAGTATCCCCGTGAGTAGTTTCACAGAGCTTATTGGACATTTCAGTTGTCTTTATTTTAACCTTTGATTGACAAGCATAATACATTCCTCTGCCTTTAATTGACAGTGATGAGATTCTGTATTTCTGCCTCGTAGACTCATCTTGGTAGTGTGATGCTCAACTTCATTTTTCATCAGTCTTGGGGATGTAATTCTAAACTCTTCATCACTGGAAATACTGAATGTAGTGTTTCAGGACTAACGTGCTTACGTTTCCAGACATGCAGACATGCTGATCTCCAGCTCTTTTGCATTGGCTCTTGAACCTGAATTTCAAGGTCCCTTGTTTCAAGCACATGATCTAGCTCTTGTCTGATGTTCAGTTTATTTCAGAGGTGTTGTAATGTGTTTTCCTGCTTGTTCTGCAAAGTTCTGCTTTGCATACTTGTTTCTGGTATTATTGTCACATTTGAACCCTTCTGTGTTACTTTCCAGGCAAGACTCTTGCTGGTGAACAGGGGACCTGCTGGACAGCCTTGCCCTCTGCTGTAGCTATCTTTTCATGTTCTTGTTGAAACCTTGAAGTAGCAGTTGCACTTTATTATCATAATAACAGGTCTTTGGTTACACCACAGTGAGTGTAACCGAACTCTAGCTAGTCAAGCAGTGACACCACTTGTCACCGTCAGTTTGGCTTTTCGTGATGGCTTACTCTTACCTGTGACTAGAATTTAGTAGCAAAACTGATGGCAGTATGCATACTGTCATGTAGCAAAACCGAATTGTTAATCTTTAAACCAGTGCTGAGATCTGACTAGTTTCTCCGGTGTGCTCTGGATGCTTGACTTGACCAGCAGGAATGCCATGGAGGGGTTATCGGCACATCTGCCTTGTTCTACATACTTGAACTAGCAGGTTTTTGACACTCTTGGAGCAAGCAATTCGTGACTGAACCATGGGTCTCATACCAGCTCTGACTGTGCAGTAATGAAACTTGGTGTGGTAGCTAACTGATAAGCAAATAGTCATGTTTGCTCTAAGTCAGCCTGTAACAAGTGGGTACAAGAAATGGCATTAAAGTGCTTGCATTGTGTTTCATCTTGGTTTTATCTGTGTGTGAAATACACTTTTTCTCAAAAGCTTATCTGAAGCTCAGAAGTGTGGTGTCAGAATACATATGCGTACCTGCTAGGCCCTCAGATCCACGTACTGGTGCTGTCAGGAGAGAGCACAGCATAGCGTGTATGGGGGCTTTACTGTAACATAAGCATACAAAGTGTTGATTTGCTTGCAGTTTTCCCCATAGCTAAACACTGAGGCCTGTGAGTAGTTTTAGGACTTGAGCAGTAATGGGGTTGCATGTCTCTGTTAATCATTGCCAGCTGCAGTGACATGATCAGGAAGGCCAGTGTTCTGTTCCATTATGTTAAATAAGGCTAAGCATGTTGGAAAGGATGCATAAAAAGTATGCTGTTCTGGGTAATTACTTGGCTTCTTCCACTATTAGTAAGTTTGGAATCAGCTAATTAGCTTCAGATTTTTTTCTCTCCATACCAGCTAGTGGGGCTGTTAAATAGTTGCTTACTGGAAAAGGAAAAAAAGGGAGGATTGGCCTTCTCCCACCTCTGTCATTGCTGCTAGATAATGATTGACACGTTAGGACTTGGCTGTGCAATCCCGCAGTGGTCTGTGAATACCCCATCTCTATAAATGTTGCTTCTGAACACCAGTACTGAAGACCTAACTGGGGAGGGTTGGGAGGAGTGTGGCTATAAGTGAATCTGGAGTTGTTAAATGGATGCACAAAGATATAGTATCCCTTATGCATGGTGTTTGTTGCTATGACATAGAAAACAAAACGTGCATACTATACTTCTGTTCCTGAGGGCCATGATAAAACCCAGGTGGTGGGTTTGAGACTAAACTTGAACTTCGCCCTGCCTGGTCAGATCACATTGTGACCATGGTGTGATTTGTCTCCCAACTAGAGGTGTGCACAGAAACCTCGTACATCCCTAGCTGCTGACCATCGCAGTTTGCCCTCAACTTAGCTATAGTAAAAGGGTGGGTCTTCAGAAGGGGAGAATCTGTTGCTGAGCATAAAAGCAGTTGACTGACAATGTTAACCTCTGGTGTCTTCCTTTGGCTTCTGAAGCACTTCTAGGACTATTGAACCTGAGGGCTGCTAGGAGTCCGGGGACACGGCACTGCTTCATGAAGGGGAAGAAAGAGGGCATTATTACAGGAGACAGACTAGGATAAAATAGTTGAAGTAGCTTGACAAAACTGTTAATGCCTTCACATAAGGGATAGTATACCTCTGGCTGCAATCAAACTTCATTGTACTCAGACTGGTGATTTACGGTTTGTGCTCAGACGAGGTGCAGTTCTTCAGTCAACTACCTGCATATTCCTTCATCTCTTTACAAGCATTTAGGCTAGCCTATTTCTGCCCCTTATTCTTCCACATAATATTTTGGAATAATTTGTAAATTTCCCCTCATAACTAATCAGTCCGTGTATCTTAAAACCTTATTTTTAAGTTAGTTTTGAAATGGTCAGAATTTTCTGTGTGTTACTCTAATAACTTCAGTTGTTATCCTTTAGGTGAAGATGAAAGCTGAGTGAAGCCGGAGTGCTCATCCATGGGAAGTAAGCATGACTTCTGGTCTTGTTCTGAATGGGTGAAATAATAAAGGCTTCTGGACACTCAATGTTCAGTCATTGAGTACCTTTGACTTAGTGAACATCGAGAAATCGGTGTACCTGAAATGCGCAAAGGGTAAAACGTAGTAACTGCTGACAAGCAGTGGGGTTAAGCACCCAGACACCGTCTGGGCTTGATATCTTGGCAGCAGTGATTATAAATAGCTTTGTAGATGTGGGTCTGTAAAAAAGATGTCAAAATCATTGTGAGTATAACTTCTGAATATTGTTTTTTCCAGTTCAGGAGCTGAGCATGAGCACGTCCAGCACGATGCCGGGTGATATGTGGAGGGACCAAGATAACAAGTGAGCAAGTGAGTCGTTGGTGTCCTTATATTGCTGTAAGAGCTCAGCAGCCTGTTGCCCTGTGATGTATTGTGTAGTTCCTGCCTGAAACTTGCCCTTGATTCATCTCAATTTGATATAAAATTTCTGAATCTTTCTTTTCTAGAGCCAAGATATAACCATTGTTTGAGGCTTTTCAGCCCCACGGCATCAAATAAACTCTGTCCTTTGAATGCTATAGGTGGTCAAACAAGAAATAACCACTTCTACATTCGGGCTCCAGTGAATGGGGTGGGTGATTGTCAGCGAGGAGAAAGGAGAACAATAGAGCAGTTGCTTCTCAAAAGTTCATCTAACTAAAAGCTGTTAAGAAGCTACTTTTCTGAAATACTTTAATGAGTATTGAACTTTCAAAATAACCTGGAAGATGAATTGGCAAATACAAGAGCACAAGCAGATAGTGATTTAGGGAAATAAACTGACTTGCAGAGCTGGAATTAATGACATTTTCCCTCTAATTTACCACTAAAACTGCAAGGGGGAACTTCAGATATTTAAAATCTTGTGTGAGGAGCAACATGCAAAGTACCTTAACTCACGTGTGATGGGTAAGTAACAGCTTAGATATGCCACAACTGAACTTGTAAGATGTGGAGCCGGTGAGATCCAGTTGGTGAATCCCTGTTGAATCGTGTGATTTGTGACCTCTGCTGCTGTTTCTGGGGTAGTAAAGCACAAAGCCATTCAGATCCTTGAAATTTATGAAGTAGGTGAAAGTGTGAATGCTGTTCATTTAATCTTGTCTGACATGAGAATTCAGCATCCCAGAGAGCATTGGACAGGTGTGTGGCCTGTTGGGATGCGCTGGTTCCCTTTCCGTGTCATTCTGTGTGATTTCTGCTGGTGTTTTTAATAATGTTGCTAACTGCCTGCTTTGCACTTGCAGAAGAAGATGAAGTCTGAATGCAGTGAAGAGGAGCCAGGAACGTACAGTTCTGAAAAATAAAATATTTAATTTTTTTATAAATGACTTCTTGTTTTATTCCAGGGTCTATTTGATGGGTAAGCAATCTGTTTGGTGGAGTGTGCTAGGGATGAATTCCAGAAGCACTGCCCATGTTGGGGTTGTAGGAGGGGACACAGACCGCGCTGCAGTGAGATGGGTCATTGGGTCCTGCTCTGTGCCGGACCAGCATGTGAAAGAAAACCACTCGTAACCAATACACTCACAAATACCTAATACAGTGTATCTCCCTGCTGGGACTGTGCCATGGGCTTCCCCTTGAGGTCCCAAAGCTGCAGTTCTCAGGCTGTGTCCCTCACCAGTGGGCAGCCGTTGGCGCGTTTGTGAAGTGACTGGCTTACGGCTGTTTTTTATAAATTCCACTTGCATCTAAGGCACCTTAAGTATTTCTGGAAGCATCACCCATTCCTTCCCCCATCTGGAGTCCTGTGTCCTGCTGTATTTTTAGATCATAGAATTCTAAATGTTTACGTTGCATGGGGTTTTTTTTTAGTAGTTTTCCTGGTGATGACTGTAGTAATTAAACCTGAGATGCCAAAGTTTTAAGTTCTTTAGGAGCCAAAGAAGTGCTGGGTTTAGTTCTTATAGCACAAATGACAGTGGTTCATATGGCTTTATTTGATTCTTTGGACAGCTGTACTGTGCTGCACATATGTAGTTCCTGCTGTCATTTATTAAATATAATCCTTTGTTTAAACTACTGGGTATTTAATGTGTTAAAATACACCAGTGGTAGGCTCTGTTCATACAGCTGTGTTGGAACAAGGTTTTTGCCTACAGCAGTGTGAAGTCATGAACAATTGTCTGGGAACTGCCCTGCCTGACTAGAAAGATGAAAATAAGTTAGATTTAATGTAGAAAGTTGTATGAAATCCTTGAGATGCATCCAGTGGTGCAGGGTCAGTGCTGGGCTGCAACATAACTCACCTGTGCTTTACATCCCAGCCAGGAATAGCTTTGTCTTAAATGCTCTTTGTTTACTTCCTTAACAAAACAGAGGGATGTTGGTCAGAACCGCTGTAGCCACATGGTGGGTGTTGACCATTGTTTATAGCAGTAAGCTCAGATGAGCAGCCCCGATGGTCCCCAGCGTGGTGGGGGTGGTTGGACAGGGCTGTGCCTGCCCCGTCCCTGGCAGCCTGGGGAGGAAGTTGCTGCCGCATTAAAAGCGTCTGAGTGCTGCTTTTCAGTCTTTGCAATCAAGTGATGGGTACAGGATAATCTGAGGTACTTCACTCTGATTTGAATTCTTGAGGTTATTGTCCAGATCCTGAGAAGGCTTCAGCGAGAAGAGGTTTTGTGGTTCCCCAGCAGCCGCACTGCGAGGGGCTGGGTTGCGGTGTCTGTCTACACAGTTACTGCAGGCTCACGTGGCCTTTTTTATTTTCCAGTTATTTTCCAGTAACTTGTCCTAATTTCTTTTCCACTGTTGAGGCATTAGCTGCTTCCTGTGTGAAACTGTTCCAGCCTGAACACGATTCCAGCATTCAAAGTGCTGAACTGCCCCTCCTGCAACTCCCTCTGTAACAACCCGGGGTTTGCTGCCTGTGTTGGAAGGGAGGATGGCAAAAAGCCCCCCCATTTCTGCGTCGCTGGTGGCTGTTCTCTCCTGGTGGGTGGCATGGAGGTTGAGCACCAGCAGCTTGTTGTCCTCTGGATGGTAAAGGTGATCACCTGCTTCTGCCAAATGTTTTGTTACTCTAAGTAGCTCCTGTAATTAAAAAAAAAAAAAATAAAAAATAATCAGAGGCTGTGAGCGGGTATAAGGTACCACATGGATGATGTTAGAGCTCGGTCCCAGCCAGGTGGCAGATGTTTATCTGCCATCGTGTCCTTTTGCCATGGGGGGCTTTGGGCCGTGGTGCTGTGCTGGGACTCTGGCATGGTGTGGGTGGTGTGACCCGTGGGCAGGACAGTGACCTGGTGTCTGTCGGTGGTGCTGGGGTTGGTGCTGGCCACCTGGGTGAAACGGTTTTGCAATGTTTGCACAAAAAAAAAAACAACCAACCTCTGTCCTGGCGGTGAGCAGGCTCTGCCTGGCGGTGGGGGCCAAGCCCCGCTACTGCAGGAAGGAGCCACTGCTTTTTGAGGCAAAAGAAGAGAGTTTCTGGGGGTGGGTGTCCCCCTGGCCTGCAGCAGCGGTGACAAGTGCTTCCTGTGGTGATGCGGGCACAGGGAAACCACAACCCCGCGCCGCAGGCGTGAGGGTGCTGAGCTGCTGCAATCCGCTGGTCAGGACAGGTTTGCCCTTTTTTTTTGTTTGTGTTTTTTTTTGGGGGGGGTTTTGGTTTGTTTTATTTTTTTTTAATCCTTTTTTCCCCCCAAGAGCTTTTCTGGGACAGGGAACGCTGGAGCTGGCCCCGGCCTGTTGCTGTTTCTCATCCCATGAGCTGGAGCAGGGAGAAGCTCCAAATCACGGCGAGCAGCTCCTGAGCTGCGCTGGCAGCGGCTCTCCGCGCAGCGCCGGGGAGTGACGCGCTGCCGGGAGTAAAAATAGTGCCGCCACTGCTGCCAGCCCCCCCGTAAAGCTGAGCAACCACCGCAGCCCTGGCAAAGCGGCAGCGCGGGGCCACGGCTGCGCTGGGGTCAGTGCTGGTCCGGGGTCGTGGTGGCCCCCGCCCCGGTGCCTAGAGCAACGGTTCGTGCTATTTCATGATTTATTTGCATTAAAAAAAAAAATAAAAAAAAATCCACTTGAATTACAAAAACGTCAGTGCCTTGTGGCTCCCCTGGGCCCTGACTCTCGCCAATCCAGGGCTGCCTTTCCCGGGAGCCTCGGCGCGGGCCGCGCAGTGAGCGGTGCTGGCGCAGGCGATGACGCAGGCCCCGGGGAGGGTGGCAGCCCCCTCCCGCACCCCAACCCAGGCTGGGGCTCCCTGGTCTCGGGGGGGAAAGCCCTCGCTGCGGCTGCCTCGTTTGCCAGTGCGCTGCTTGACGCTGCAGCACTGCCCGTGCCGCTGCCAGCCCCATGGTCACCGCAGCCCCATGGTCGCTACGGCCCCATGGCCACCCACAGCCACCGGCCCTTCGTGGGTGCTGGCACCGACCTCGACCCACTTATGGCACCCACAACTGTGGCATTTTGGGGTTTCTCCCACCTTTTTTTTTTTTTTTTTCACCCAGCTCTGGTTTCGTGGGAGGATGGTGTTGCCCGGGGGGGGGATCACAGCCCTTTGGGGGGGGGGGGGGAGCTGCGGATCTCAGCACCCCTTGTCCCGGCAGCACCCCACGGCTAGGGGGGGGCCCTGCCCCTGCCTGCCGCTGCCTGCCGCTGCCTGCCCCGGCCAGGACGGGGCTACGGGGCCCGGAGCGGACCCGATCCGCGCTGGGCTGAGCCGACCCGTCCCCCCCCGCCCGCTCCCGCCCCCGTCCCCGTCCCCGCCCGTCCCCGCCATGGCGGCGGCGTTCACCGCCCTCCGCGTCCTGCTCGGGCTCTTCTTCCTGCTCACGGGCGCCGCGAAGCTCTCGGAGCAGCTCTCGGCCGACCTGCACCGGCACATGGTGAGCGGGGCTGCGGGGCGCGGGGGGGCGGCGGGCGCTGCGCCGCTTCGGGGGGGCAGGACCGAGCCCCGGCGGTGCGGGGCTGAGCCCCTGGGGGGGATGAGCACGTTGGGGTGCGGGGCTGAGACCTCGAGAGAGGGGGATGAGCGGGTTGGGGTGCTGAGCTGAGTACTTTGGGGTGCGGGGCTGAGCCCTTGGGGGGGGGATTAGCATTTGGGGTGCTGGGCTGAGCTCTTGGGGGTGAGGGGCAGAGCCTTTTGGGGGAAAAGGCTGAACCCGTCAGGATGCTGGGGTGCAGAGCTGAGCCTCTGGAGGGGGGAAGAGTAGGTTGGGGTGCAGGGGCGATGGGCTGAGTAATTTGGGGTGCAGGGCTGAGCTTTTCGGGGGGGTTGAACAGATTGGGGTGTGGAGCAGAGCCTTTCTGGGGAAGAGGCTGAACCCATCGGGTGCTGGGGTGCAGGGCTGATCCTTCGGGGGGATGAGCAGGTTGGGGTGCGGGGCTGAGCCCTTGAGAGAGGGGGATGGAGCGGGTTGGGGTGCTGGGGTGCAGGGCTGAGCCCTTCGGGGTGAGCCAGGCTGAGCCCCATGGGATGCAGGGCAGAGCCTCTCCGGGGAAGGGGCTGAGCCCGTCGGGGCGCAGGGCTGAGCGGAGCAGACCCCACCGGAGGGGCTGTGCCCCCCAGCTCTGGGCTCAGGGCAGCTCCGCTCCCCTCCCGCCTTTCCCAGAAGTTGCAGTTCGTGCGCTTTGCCGAGGTCTTTCCCCTGAAGGATTTTGGGTTCGTGCCGGAGCCGGGCTGGTACCTGGAGGTGGTGGGCTGGATGGAGGTGGTGGCCGGGCTGCTGCTGGCGTTCGGGCCACAGCTCCTGCAGAAGATCAGCAACTTCGTCCTCAGTGTCATCATGATCGGTGAGAGCGAGCGGGCGCCCACCACCCTGTGTGGGGTCTCGGGGGACCCTGGGGCCAGGATCCCCATTCCCACGCTCTGCTCCTCACCCAGGCGCCATCTACACGCTGCTGGTGCTGCGGGAGCCGCTGGCCATGTGCGCCCCCGCCACCCTCTGCCTCGGCCTCCTCCTGCTGCTCAACATCCGCGGGTACGCGTCCCCCCCCAAGCCCAAGTTCGAGTGACCGGAGGCAGCAGGACAGATGGCTCAGCCAGTGGGAAGCAACACCCTATGATATTTTCGGGGACGGCACCGCATCCTGCGAGATAACTTGCTGCTGGTGCACGGTATGTCCTCTCCTGCCGCTGCTGTGGACGCTGGTGCTGGTTGTCCCCACGCTGGGGGACCCGGGCTGGTGCTGTGGGACGGTGGCCGTAGCCCCACCGTGGCGCTGCCACCACTCCGGCAGCTTCGTTGTTAAACTGGCACAAGGTGGCCGGCTCTTCCCGCCGTTCGGCCACGCCGGGCTGGGGTTGGCTCTGCTCTGCTGGAGGCTCTCGTATTTTGGAATAAAGCCTCTTGTTTTTCACATTTTGCCTCCCCTGTTTATTTCTGTGCCCTCCCCCCCGCTGAGCTGTGGGGGCTGAGGGCATGTCCTGGGGCTGGAGGCCCTGGTCCCCTGGAGCAGCGCCTGGGGACAAGGACGGGGGACAGGCGGGAGCTGGCGGCAGCTGGCGCGGAGGCAGACAGCCGGCAGGGAGAGCGCGCACGGGGCCGGGAGCCACCCGGCCACCCGGAGCCACCCAGCAATGTGTCAGGCCACTTGCTGCACATCCAGGGGGTGACAGCGGCAGCAGGACCCCCCCAAACCCTGTGCGTGGGCAGGCACATGCTTTTTGGGGATCTTGCTCCAGTGGGGTCCCGCACCCACAGGGACCCCTCTGCCACCCCAGTTGGGCATGGCCAACCCCATGGATGAACCCCCAGCTCAATTTTGAACCCGGTGCTTCTCCAGCAAGGTGGCTGGGATGGCTGTGGGGGGAGACTGGCCATCTCGGGATGAGCAGGGGGGGTACAACACCCCCGTACCCCCAGCGGGACATGAACCACCTTGGGGTGGCACCTTTGATGTCCCAAAGGAGCATCCACAAATTGCAGGACCACACACAGCAGCGAGTCGAACGCTCACAGAGCTTGGGGGTGGGGGGACGGGGGACACCCGGGGTGCTGCTCCCCCTAAATCCAGCTTTGAAGTGAACAAAACCGCTAAGAGCCAGGACGACGCAGATTCCAGCTTTGATCCCTTTCGGGGCATCCCCCTTTTCCCCCAGCTGCCGGCTGCGGAAACTTGACCCTCCACTGCTTTCATCCCGGCGTGGGTGGGAAAAGGGCCCTGGGAAATGGTCCTGGATGGGGCTGGGGGCACACAGGGGGGCCGGCCACGCCAGCAGCAGCACAGCCGGCCACCCCCGCGTGTCCCCAGCCCCGTCAGCCGGCGTAGGGGGTCTTAGCGTGGCTCCAGCGGGAATCCCCCGTTACATACACACACAGGTGCTCTCCCCGCTCCAGCTGCCGTCCCGCAGGCACTAACCCCCGCGGGGGCTTGGGATGGCGGGGGGCGGTTTCAGGCAGCCCCTGCCTCCCCCCAGCGCTTAAAGCCTTCCCCAGCGGGGCTGGAGCAGACAGCGGGGAGCAGCCGGAGGGGACGCAGCCGGTCCGGCCCGCTGGGGTAAGTAAGCGGCTCGGTGTGGGTGAGATGGAGCATCCCCTGTGCAAACAGGGGTGGGGAAGGAAAGGGGGACCACTGAGGGAGATGGGGGTTCCTTGGGGGTCTGCACTGGCTCTGCAGAACAGCTGAAACCCACTGGGATGAGCCCTGAACCCCCCCCCCCGGGCTCAGCAGCTCGTGCCCTCTGTGCCTCGGCGCGGTGCTGGGTGCTGCGCGTGCCGAATACAACCGTGCTGTGCTGGAAAACACCCACTGGTGAGCCAGTGCCACCGGCAAGGTGTGGGCAGGCGGTGATGGGAGGTGAAATAGCTGAAGCCCTGCGATACAGCTACTGCGGCACAGCGGGGGTTTCCATGGCCGGGACCGGCACACAGCAGGGTGGCAAACCCGCCTTGCGCAGGGCTGGGGAGCATGGGGGGCTGCTGGCCCTGTGCTCGTACCCCCTCCCTGCGCCAGCGCCTTTCCACTCCGGTGCACGCTGAGCCACTGGGTGACTTCCCCACGGGTGGACGTGGCCGGGCTTGGGCTGGGGGGGGTCCCCACAGCCCCTCGTCTCCCGCGAGGAGCCGTTGAAGGCTGAGCCTCTCCGGCAGAGGATGGCATCCCCGCGGGGGGGCTCTGCCCCCAGTGCCCAGCAGCTGCCGCAGGTGCCAGCCGGAGAGAGGTCCTGTCGTGGTCATTGTCCCTCCCCTGTCCCCTGAGGGCTGTCTTTGGGGCTGTGCCGCTGACTGTCCACCCATCTTTGCAGGAGCTCGGGATGAACAGCTCGGTGCCGGGGCCGCTGCCGGCGGGGCGCCCCGGTGAGTGCGTGCCCAGTGACCCGGTGCAGTTCGTGCTGGTGCCCGCCATCTACTGCCTGGTGCTGTGCGTGGGGCTGCCGGGCAACCTGGTGGCCTTGCTGGTCTTCCTGCAGAGTGGCAAGGTGAGGAAGGCCATCCGCATCTACCTCATCAACCTCACGCTGGCCGACATCCTCTTCAACCTCACCCTGCCCCTCTGGATCCCCTACTACCTGGCCGGGGGGGACTGGCTGCTCTCGGAGGCCGCTTGCCGCCTGGCTGGGGCCGCCTACTACCTGGCAACCTACAGTGCCATCACCTTCATGGCACTCATCAGCTTCAACCGGTACTGCGCGGTGCGGGCGGCGCGGCGGGAGCTGCCGCTGACGGGGCGCCGGGGGGCCGCGCTGGCCTGCGCCCTGGCCTGGCTGCTGGGGCTGGGCTGCGCCGTGCCCACCCTGGCCACCCGGCAGACCTTCCCTGCCCGTGCTGGGGCCACCACCTGCTTCGAGCAGCACGGCCGGCAGCGGGCGTACGCCTACGCCATGGTGGGCTTCTTCGCCGTCGCCTTCCTGGTGGTGTTGGGCACCTACGCCTCCATTGCCCGGGCGCTCTCGGTGCCCACGGCCGCCTCGCCGGGCTCCCACAGGCAGCAGGCACGCGCCATGGTGCTGGGGATGCTGCTGGTCTTCATGGTCTGCGTGGCCCCTTACCACCTCACTCTGGCCCCCTGGGTGGGCAGCCGGCCCCCCATGCCGCTCTGCGGGCCCCCCGCCACCCTGGACGTGCTGCACACGCTGAGCGTGGCGCTGCTCAGCCTCAACAGCTGCCTCGACCCCCTCGTCTACTGCTTCTCCATCCGGCGCTTCCGCGCCGACCTGGGACAGACCCTGCGCAAGATCGGCCGGTGCCTCCTGCTCTCGCCGCCGGCCCCCGCCGGGCCTGTGCCCAGCGTCTGCGTGTCCTCCTTTGCCTCCTCATAGCGGGGTGGGCACAGGGGTCCTGCCCCCCGGCTGCTCCGCTGCCCTGGTCCTGGTGGGATGGGGTCCCTGGAGCCGGGATAGTGATGGGGAGCAGCATGGGGGGGGCTCTGGCTTTGTGCACCCCCCTCCCATCTCTGTGCACCCCCACGCGCTCACGGGCCCGTGGGTTGCATTCGCGCAGGGCTCCTGCCCTCGGCGTGGGCAGGCACTGGGGGGGCGGCTCGCCTGGCGGGGGGGCTGAGCTGTGGTGGGCTGTGGTGAGACAGGACCGGGAGGGATGCCCAGGGGTTGCTGTCCCCTCCTGGGGGTCTCCATCCCGCAGGGACATACGTGATCAAAGACATCCGTGGCACGAGCCGGGCTGCCCGGGGGGGGGCTGTTTGGGGTCCCGTGGCCGGTCCCGTCTTGCAGCGTGCTCGAATCCCGCCTGCTCTCGGCCAGGATTAAAAATGAACGAGCCAAAGGCTTCCCCAGTCTCTTTGCCGGCACGTGCCTGTGCCGCACACCCAGCAGCGCCAGCCGCTCCTGCGCCATGGGGCAGCCCCCCCCCGGCCCCCCAGCCCCGGAGCCTGCACCGCTGGGGGGCTGCTGGGCCCCGCTCCCCCCTGCCCCATCGCTTGCCCACGGGTGGGTGGCCGTGGTGGGCGCAGTGCAGCGCAGCAGCCCCCAGCCCCACGCCTGCCGCCCACCTTCCCGGCGAGTCCCGGTGCGCGGCGGGGGTGGCGGAGCCGGCGCAGGGCCGTGGGCGGCTGCGTGGGTGGAAGATGGTGTTTTCCCAGCCCTGGCTGGTTCCTGCCGCCACCGCAGCCCCTCTCCCGGCGCTGCACGGATGCGACCGGTGGGCACTGCACAGCTCTGGGGCACGCAGGGGCAGGGTGGGCTGGTGGTGGGGGACAGAGGGTCCAGGGTGCATCAGCTGCCCCCCAACCAGGGGGTCTCACCCTCCAGCACAGGGCTGCTCTCCAGTACGCTCCAACCCACCCGGTGCCTGGGAAGGAAGCCGGAGGCTTTGGGCAGGAGGAGGGGGGCAGCCTGGGCGACCACCGGCACGGCTCGGGCAGGGTGGCAGCCGGGCAGCGGGGCGGGTGGGTGATGCTGTGCCTGTTGGCCATGGGTCACTAAAGCAGGCAGGTGAAGCTGCGGGGCGAGGGGAGGCCCTGGGGGTCTCCATGCACCTTCGTGACTCAGGGAGACCCCGGCACAGTTACCGCAGCATGGGCTCACGGGACGCTGGGGTGCCCGCGGTGCCCGCGTGCTTTGCTCTGGCTCCATGCAGCCGTGCCCACGGGCTGGGCTGGACGGAGCTGGTGTCTGCGTGCCAACGGTGCCGCATCTTGGCACAACCGGGGCATGGCCAAGGGTGTCTCTGCTCCGCACCCGGCCCCGGCCCTGCCGTCCTTGACCACCCACTTGTTCCCCTTTTGAAGTTCATATTAAATCTTAATCCTTTTATGTAACTGCTCAGGGAGGTGGGCAGAGCTCCGCTCCCCGCGTGCAGCAGCAGCAGCAGCCACGCTGGTTGCAATGAGGGCGCTGCGGGGCTGGGCGAGGGCTGGGGCCGGGCATCGCTCCCCCGGGGGCAGCAGGACTTTTGGGGGGGGGTCTCTGCATGCCATGGGTGGGGGCAGCCCCAACCCCCGCCCCAGCTCTGGCCTGGCAGGGTGTCTGGGGGAGGGGACTGTTTGGTGGGGGGGACAGTGATGGGGGCCATGGGGGCTGGTGAGCAGAGCGTCCCGAGATGGGGGTGGCTTTGCAGAGCCGCAGCGCTGGGAGCAGGGCCTGAATCCGGCCTCGCTGGCCCCACAGCGTGCTGCTGTGCCACTGCCCTGTGCCGACTCGGGGAAACACTCATGTCCTCCAGTCCCGGCTGTCCCACTGGGTGACTGATGGGGTGACCGCTGGGGACAGCCAGCCTGGCTAAGGACCACAGCGCTGGGATGGGGACACAAAACGCCAGGACGTGGCTGCTTCAAAACCCACTCCGGGCACCTGCCCGGGCTGTGTCCCCCCATGCGTGGGGCAGGGGCCCCTGCGCAGCATGGTGGGCGGCTTCGGGGCCGGCGGGGTGCCAGGGCCCGGCACGTGCCGCGGTGTGGCTCCCGCCGCCGCGCGCAGTGAGGCGTTAACCAGGTTATTGTTCCGCTGCACTTCTAACCCGCCAATGCCGTAATTATTATTATTAGTGAATTACACAGCCCGGTGCGAGGGGCTCGGCGGGGGGGCGGCAGCTGGTTGCCCCCGGTCTACCGCAGGGGTGGGAGGCTGGGCCCCCGGGGGCTGCGTCCATCTGGGGGCTGCATCCATCCCGGGGCTGTCCCGGTACCCCGACACCTCCCAGGTAGGAGCGTGGGCACGGGAAGGGGTGGGTGACGGGTCCCAGGGTGTCCCCACCACCCCGGGGTGCCCCGTCGCGGGGTGCCCCCGGGATGCCCCCGGAGGATGCCCACGGGTGGGTACCACCCGGCCCGGTGCCCGCCCAGCACTGCGGGGCAGAGCCCACGCCGCCTGTCCCGCCGGCGGCAGCTCCGCGGCCCCACGCGTGGCACCCCCCGCTTCCCCCCGTAGCCCCCCCCCCGCCGCGCTGGGGACCGGGGGTCCCGGGGCGCCGGGAGGCGGCGGCAGAGCCGCATCGGAGCCATCTTGCGCCGCCGCCGCCCGTTCTGACTCCCGGGGAAAATCCACCGCCGTGTCTTGCCTGCACCGCGGCGGCGGCGGCGGCGGCGGCCCCGCCCCGCTCCGCTCCGCACCGCTCCGCTCCGCTCCGCACCGCACCGCACCGCACCGCTCCGCGCCCATCCGCGCTGCACTGCGGGGCCGCCGCCACTCGCATGCTGCCGCCCGCCGCGCTCCCACGCGCGGGCCGCGCCGGCACCGACCGAGCCGGGATCAACCGAACCCAACCGAACCGCGCCGGTACCAACCGGGCCGGGAGCAGCCGGGCCGCGCCGTCGGGGAACCGCCCGGCAGCGGCCGGAGGATGTAGGCGGCGGGAGCGGGGTAAGAGCGGCGGGGGGCGGCGGGGACGGTGCCGTAGGGGCATCGCCGGGCGGGGGGGGGGGGAGAGGCCTCGGTCCCGCGGGATCGCCGGGGGGGGTGGGTGGGGTGCGGGGAGGGGATGCCCCCGACGGGGCGTCGGGGCCGTGCGGGACAGGCCCCGGGGGGACGGGATGTGTCACCCATCCATCGCCGCCGAGCGGGTGTTGGGGGGGAGCCGGCAAAATGGCTGGGGGCATCTCAGCGGCAGCGCGGTGCTGAGCTCAGGCAGCGCGGCATGCCGGCATCCCCCGGCGGGTGCGGGAGAAGGGGCGCGGGCATCCCCCATCTGCTGGTGCGTGAGGCGCTGGGGAGGGGGCTCGCAGCCCCGGAAGGCGATGCCACCCACCCGGGGCGCTCTCCTGCTGCGGAGGGCTCGGGCCAGCGTTGGGCAGACCCAGGACCCCTCCCCAGCCCGGTGGTCTCTCCTCTCGCCCGCCTGCGAGGCTGTGGGGCAGGGAGGGTTGGTGCGGGAGCTGCGTCCCAGCCGGGCCGGTGCGGGGCCGGGGCTGCCAGCGGGTGCTGGGAGCTGGCACAGAGCACAAGCCGAGCGGTGGCTGTCACCGCGCATCCAGGCTGCGTGGTACAACCCAGCCTGGCAGGCAAGGAGAGCTTTCCGGGGGCCTGGGTCTGGGTGTCTCTCTCCTCTCATCGCCTTCCTTCTCCCGGACGGTTGGGTTTTGGTGGAGGAGCCAGTCTGGTCCCTCCAGCCTGTGCCAAACCTGCAGAGCAAGTTGGCGCTGAGACTGCTCCTCTCTCTCCATCCCGTGACATCCAACCCTGCACGTCACCTCCCTCGTGGGGCGCAGGGCAGCACTGCCCGCAGCGGGTCCCAGCCAGCTCCCCGGGCCAGGCACGAATCCCCGAGCGGGCAGGAGCGGACAGAGAAGGGTTGTTGGGTGCCAGTTGTCCCCACAGGAGTCTGGGCTGGGAGCAGGCGGCCTCCCTCGGTGTAAATTGAGTCAGGATCAGCCAGCAGTGCAGATTCTCCTTTAGGAAATGGATGTCGTTTCCCGTCTATCTCAGTTCCTCATCTCCGTGCTCCCAGTGTCCTCCCGCACGCATCCGTGGCTCCCGGCCCTTGAGGACCCCGTCTGCTGGGAGATGGAGCGGGCAGGCGGCCACTGGGAGATGGGCATGGCCATGCTCGGGAGGCTGGAAGGAGGCACATCAGCCCTTTCAAAGCATTTGTTCAAGTGCTGGCAGGGCCGAGAGGGAAAAAATAGCCATCAAAGTGACTGTGGAGCATCTGAGCTGGAGGGGCCCCTCCTGCCTGCGGGGGCGGCGAGAGCATCGGCGCGGGGATGGCGCAGGTGGGAGCCGTGTTTGGGGCTGCCTTGGGCACTGTTACCCCACCGAGCCTGGGCACCGGGACCGGCTCCGGGCATCCCTGCTGCGGGGAGCGGGGTGACACAACCGTGGTGTCCCCATCCAGCCTGGGCTAGTTGGTGCTGAGCCCTCGGTGCCCAAATCTCCCTCCTGAGTGCCAGGGCTTGTGCTGCGTGGGCTGGAGGAGCATCACCCAGCCCTCCTGCCGGGCCTGGCCCCCAGCAGCCTGGGCAAGGTGCGGGGAGGGAGCGGAGGGCGGTGGGGAGCCCAGGCTGGGGGGCCCTGGGGGGCGCTTCCTTCAGCCTCCCCATCGTGAGCTCAGGGCAGAGCCGTGCTGGGACCTGTGGGACGCAGTGTCTGTGCAGGAGAGCACGAAGTGGGTGCCCACAACTGGTGCGTAGGTCTCCATGGGTCTGCCCACCCGTGGGGGCACAATCCGGCCCCGCGCTGGGGTCTCGTGCCCCGGCGGTGCTGCTGCTGCTGGGGCCGGGGCTCCAGATCCAGGTTTTGCAGACGCTTGTGTCTCTCTGACAAGCTGATCCGAAACCCTGGATCCCACCCAGCCAGAAATTTGGATCTGGAGCCAAAGGTGACTCTTGGCCCTTATTGCCATCACGGGCGAAGCTAAAATCTGGATCTGAGAAGTGACATGAGGAGCCTGGATCCGGCTCAGGAGCTGGATGTGTGGCTTGTGCTCCTTCTGCCCATCAAATTGGATTTCCCGAAATAGCCTGTTGAAGACCAGGTCCCGGCAGGGACCAAATGACAGGTCACCAGGGGTGTGGAAGCCCCACCACGATCCTGGCTGCCTGTTTCAAGACGTTGGCAGCCAGCAATAATAGTAATATACGGTGCCATTGCCGGGAGAGCGCAGCGCCAGAGAGCTAAGAATAGCAGGCGAGATGTGCCGGCAGCCGGGGGGGACTCGCGGGGAGGGCTGGTGGCCGGGGGGCACGCGGTTGGATGTGTCCTGGGGGACATCCTGGTGATGGGGTGGTTGGAGGTGGCTGCCTGCCTTCGTCCCGGGGGGAGGACATCCCCGTGGTGCAGGTGGCACGGGGCACGGCGGGTGCCAGCGGAAGGCAAGGGGACGGGGAGGTGCAGGGCAGTGCCCAGTGCCGCCAGCCCTGTGTAGTGCCCTTCATCGTGGCCTCGGGGCTCTGCCGTCCCCAAGAGCTGGGGGTGAAACCTGCGCTGCTGAAGTGCTCCATGGCCTTGGGATTGTGGCCATCTTGATGGCCCCGTGAAAACTGGTTCCTCAGCGAGCGGCAGCACAGGGGGGGGCACCCCGGGATGAGGGAGGGGGCCAGATTCCCGGCGCAGCACCCTGTGCTTGCCTCCCCTCCGCCGGGCAGGATGGAGCCCCTTCTCCCCCTGCTGCTCTGCCCAGCGCCCTGGGGCCATACCGCGCCGGCCGCGGGGGGACAGAAGGGGCACGGCCGCCATGGGCACGCAAGCGGAGCTGTGGGCAGGCCGGGCTGCTCTCTGCCAGCCACGGCAGCGGCACGTGGCATCAGAGCAAGTGCCCATCAGATTAAGGAGAATTAATTTGTACTCCCCCGTTTCCACGGGGCTGGGGGTGCTGCGGGCACCCGGTGTCCCCCTCCCTCGAGCAGCTGTGCTCCTGCAGCTCCCGTGCCAGCGCCTCCACAACCTGCCCTCAATCCTAATTAGATTTCCCACGTCCCCCTCCCCAGCTCACTCCTCCCCAAATGCTGGAGCGGGAAGGAGCCATGACATGGTTTCTAATCAGCTCCCGAATTCAGATTTCTCTTGGCTGTCGTTGGAGGAGGCTTCTCGCAGCCTTTGTCTGGTGCTGCCCGAGCAGGGTGCTGCTCTGTGGTTCCTGCTGATGCCGCGGTGGCCGGCAATGCCGGTGCCCCGGGGAGCGAGTGGCTCAGTGCCACATGTGGAGGCAGCCGGGAGACCCTACAAGAAACACAGCGCTGTTTGGAGCTGGGCACTTGCACGAGCATCACCAGCACCCACAGACCCTGCCACGCGCTTGCCGGGTGGGAGCCAAAGCCAGGGCCGGCAGGAGCTGGGGCTGCCGCGTGGCGCGGCGGTGCTGTGCCGGCAGGGCCGGCTGCTCCTGGCACGCACGGAGCGCCTCTGCTGCTGTTTTCCTGGGGCTCATTCTGCGTAGCTCCTGCGGGGCCGGGTGGCTGGTGCGGGAGCTGGGCACCGTGCCCCACGTGCCCATCCTGACACAGCTCCGCTGCGGCCGGTGCATCGCTGGGTTTGGCTCCTTCCCCGGCACCCGGACCTCGTCGGCAGCGAGTTGTGGCTCTGAGCGAAGCCAGGGGATGCAAACACTTCCCAGCGCTGCCAAGCCCCAATTAATAGCCTGTGAATCATGATGCCGTTGGAAGAGCAGATGTTTGCGGCGTGGTTGCCAGCGCTCGGTGTTTCGCTGAGGGTCTGTTTGGCCCTAAACCGGCAGCTTCGGGCGGCAGGCGGTGGTAGGAGCCTCGCTGCCTGCCTGGCCCTCTTCCCCGGCGGGGCCGGGAGCCGTTTGGGCTGGGAATTAGCTGAAGTTTTTGGTGGGCAGAGCAGAGCGGGAGAACAGCCTGTCCGTGGGCGTGTGGGGGTGCCGCTTCGGAGCGAGAGGACTGCGAAAGCTGAAGGTACCGAATCCCGACGCGGTGCCCGGTGGGGGACCCGCCAGTGTCCCATCCCCAGCGCTGCGGCCTCAGCCCGGGGCAGCCCCCGTCTCCTCAAGGGACTGGAGGTGCTGTGGTGGGACTGGGGGTCCCAGGCCCCTCGTTTTGGGGATGGTGAACTGGTCAGTACTGGGGGATGCACTGTGTGTCTTGGATGTGGCTGTCCCTGTTGTGGTGGTGCAGCTCCGCCGGGTCGGTGTCCCCAGCCGGCGGGTCGGGGGGAGACCCCATGGCGGTTGATGCACACTGGGTTGGTGCCGTCTGTGCCATCGGTGCTGCTGAGCCAAGGGACAGTCTCAGCGTTTCATGTCACGACATGAGTCTGCTCCGGGCCCCCCCGGGCCCTCTCTGGGTGGGTGGAATGGGGACAACCCTGCGGTGGGTGCCAGTGGGTGTCGGGGGTGTGGGTGTGCGGGGGGCTGGTGGGGGCGAGGGCTGTGCACAGGTGCCTGCGGGGTGCCGAGGAGTGGGTGGGCGGGCGGGGGGGGCGGTGGGATGCCGTGGGGTGGGAGCAGTGGGGGTTGTGGGGTGCACAGCACTGCAGCGGTGCGGGAGAAGCCGGGTGCGCGGGGCCGTCCAGGTGCACGGGGATGCAGTGGTGCGGAGCGGCCATGTGTCCATCCAGGCGTGTGGGGCTGTGTGTCTGTCTGGGTGTATGGGGCTGTCTGTCCGTCTGTCCGTGCGGGGCTGCGTTTCTGTCTGTCCGCGCACAGCGATGCAGCGGGGCGGTGCGTGCGGTGCAGCGCGTGGGCTGCTGGCGTGGGCAGCCCCTTCCCGGGGGTGCGTGGCTGTGCGCGGGGGTGGCTGAACGCGCCGGGGAGCGCGCGTGGGTGTGTCTCAAGCGCACGGGGGCGCCGGCTCCGCCACCGCCTCTCACCGACTGGAAGGTGCCGGTGGTGTTGGCCTGGGCAGCGGGAGCGTGGCCGCCACCGCCGCGGGTAGCTGTGGGTGGCCGTGACCCCCCCGGGGGACGCTCGCTGCGCGTGGCCTGGCCGCGGCATGGGCAGCCCGCAGGGATTTGGCAGGAAGAGAGCGAATCCAGCCGCCACGCCGCTTCCGTCATCCCGAGTCCAGACGGGCAACTTCATGGCTTAGCGGCAGCGGGAGGGTGAGTGGGGTGATGGGGGGGGGTCCGGAGAAGGGGCTGCCGGGTGGGAGGGGAGTGGGTCTGGCTCTGTGGGGGGGGGTCCACACCTTGCAGACCCCCTCTCCTGGGTGAGCCCCGTGTCGTGCCCAGCGGTGCCAGTGCAGCGGATGCGCTTGAGAGGGGGCAGCTGAGTCCCCCCAAGCCCGGGCGGAGCGGGAGCCCCCCAGGCAGCCCACACCCCCGCGGAGCCGCTCCTAACCCTTTCCTGGCCGAGTCCTCCTCCCTGGCAGCCACCTCCTTGTCTCGGTGTGCAGCGTATGGCTCCCGGCCAGCCCTCGCCCAGACAAGCTTCAGCACAGCCTTGAAGCTCTCCCGGCCGGGATGGGGAGCTCCCAGCCCCGAGGTCTCCCCTCCCTGTCCCTGCAGCCCCCTGCACTGGGCTGGGGCCGGGCGCTGCGTCTGCTGGGGCCGGGGGCTGCATGCATCGGGGCAGCGTGGGCTGGAGGCTGTGCCTGTGCTGAGCTCACCCCTGGGGACACGGTACGCTCAGCCCTGGGGACACGGTGGTCCCAGCGCGGGGTCGGGATGAGGGAAGTGAGACGCCGTTGCTCTTGGCTCATGGGCAGCCATGCTGAGGGTGTCCCAGCAGCGCGGGGAGTGGGGCAGGGCTGCACCTCCGTGTGTGCCAGCCTTCCCCTGTGCAGTGTTGGTGTGTTGGCCCATGGGTGGAGGTGGGGAGCCCCGGCTCTGCCTGACTGCCAGACGGCCCTGCTACCAGTGAGCGGCACAGCCTGTGCCAACATCTGTGCTTCGCGCCCTGCCTGTCTTTGGTTCGCTCCTTGGCACAGTCATGGTGGCAGTCGGGTCCCTCCGTACCTCTCCATGGTTTTCCCCCACCACCTTGCCTCTCCACAAGGCGAACCTCTATTCTCCAGTGTGTTTTCTTGGAGGGGAAACTGAGGCAGGAGGGCGGGAAGTAGCAGAGCCCTCACCTGATCCCCGCCATCCTCAGGCTCAGTCCCACGCCTCACCTCGGGTTGTTTTTTCCTGCCAAGTGATGCCAAGAGCCGGGGGGGGAAGCGAGGGCATCCTGGGACACGGCCCATGGCTGTGTCTGCCCGGGGCCCTGGAACCGCCCGGCTCCTCCTGCCGTCTCCTGGCGCGTCCCTGGTCTGGGGCTGCGGGGCGGCTGTCTGCGGCGGGTGCTGCTGGGTGGCGTGGTGGCGCTGGTGGCCGTGGTGGCCACAGTGGCAGTGGTGGCCATAGTGTCCATGGTGGTGGCCGTGGCGGTGGCCGTGGTGGCCCTGGTGGCGGCAGGCGGGCGCTGTCCGCGGTGCTGATCCCCCTCCTCCACGTGGCCGAACGGGACAACGGGCAGCGTGTCCCGACCCCTCGGTCACCCCTGGGGTGCGATGGGCGCACTGGGGCTCGGGGTCCCCCCACTCCCCTGGGGACATCCCGGCCTGCCCCTGGCCTTTGATGTGCGGCAGCTCCAGACAGGGCTGGCGGGACGGGCAACCAATCCGCGGCTGTGGCCACCACACACCCTGCCTCCTGGGCTGGGCACGGCCTGCCTGCCGCCAGGCACTGCTGATTGCCCCGCTGCACAGGTTGGACGGGGACTGGGCACCGTGAGTTGGGCTGGAGAGCAGGGCAGGGCAGAGCAGGCCACCTGGGGACACGGGCTACCAAGTCTCCATCACGCCCTGCCGGGTTTGGGGCAGAATGGAAAGGTGCTGCCGGCTCTGCTCGGTGCACCCGGGTGGGCACAGGGTGGCCAATGCGGCGTGCCTGGGGTAGCACTGCTGGCTGGGGACACTGCGCCTGCCTCTGCCCCTGGAGCTGTGTCCCCAACCACGGTGCCAGTGTCAGTGCTCCCAGCACAAAATGTCAAACCATGCAAATGAGGCTGCAGGAGCGGCTGATTGAAGGGCCCTGCCCCGCCTTGGAGTTGCAATCAAATATGCAAATGGCTCCCGAGGAGGCTAGTGAAGGCTATTAATAGCGGGGGATGAGGCTGTGAGAAAGCACGGTGTTCCTTGAGAGGATGAGGCTGGGGGCTGAGCGCGCTCTGCTTTGTCCCTCTGCCCCGTGTGTGCCACCCAGGCAGGCACCCGCCGCTCTGTGGATGCCCTGGATGGGGCAGCGGGTGGTCCCGGCAGGGACCCCACAGACACCAGATATCACTTTGGCCACTGTGACCCTTTGCAGGGCGGGTGCTGCCCATGTGCCTGCTCTCCTGCCCAGTGTCCTGCACTAACGGTGCGTGTCTCCATGCCGAGCTGCCGGGAAACCCCGTGGGGAAGGCACATTTGCTGAAAATGCCGGGCTGAGATTTTCCCCTTGGGGAGTCTAACCTCAAATGAGGAGGAATTAGGTACCTGGGGGGGACCTGGGTGCTGCTGGGGGGGTTGCTGTGGCTCGGCCTGGCAGGGGGAGCTCGGCCTGATGCTGGTGTCACCGTTTTGGTGTAGGGAGGGAGGAGGGGGCTGAGGAGGGCTCCTCCCAGCCCCCCATCCTTCACGTTCCGCTTTCATCTCCCCTCCTCTCTCCTGGTTTCCTTCTGTTGCCATCGAGGCAGAGGATGTTCCTCTCCTGCCAGCTCCAGTGTGAGCATGAGGTGGGTTCCCACTGTGGTGCTGGTGGGGACCGCGCTGTCCCCAGTGTCCCCAGCTGGCGTGGGGGGCTCCATGCACTTGGGTCCCCACCGCAGCCCCTCTGCCCTGTCTCGCAGGTTTCAGGAGCTGGGAACCACCTGACCTTTTTAGAAAACTGTGGAAGTAAGGCTGGAGACAACAGTAACTAATTATTTAAAATCTGAAACTGGAATAATTAGCCCAATTAACAGTCTCAGGTGACATCTTATTCCATCTGATAATGGCCTGAGGAAGAGAGAAATTAATTAACCTGTCAGCCTGACGTTTGTAGGTCACCGCTGGCTCCTCGTGCCCATCCGGGCGGAAGCAGGGATGGTTCGGGGGTGCCCATCCCGCTTGGTGCGAGGGCTCTGCTTTTTTGGGGGTTTCTCGGTGTGGGGAGGGGGTGGGGGGCTGTGGGTGAGCCCAGGCACCACCTGGAGGAGATGGGTTGGGGGGAGAGGGTGCCTTGGTCTGAGGCCGGGGTGATGGACAGGGGGACGGGGCTTGGTGTCCCTCGGGAACTCCATCAGCGCAGGTTCGTTAGCGAGGCGGCAGCTGTAGGCCTTTAAGGTTGCTGTGGAAACGGTGGTGCTCATTACTGGGAGGAGCATCCTGCTTCCCAAGAAGGGCCCCCCCCATCGATGCGGGAGGGGTACCCCTGCCCCGGACACCCGGGACATGCAGACCCCCGTGTCTGGGGAGGGACATGGCAATGCTACGGCCGTGCACGCGCAGGCGGGTGGCGATGGCTGTGCAGCTCCCTCTGGCACAGACCCCCCCGGCCCCCAGCTTGTCCTTGGCCGGTGGTGCCAGGCAGGGCTGCACACGTGCGGGCGACACGCATGGGCATGCATGCACACGCGTGTATCCCTGCACAGCACGGGGTGCCAGCATGCACACCTCCCCCGGCAGCGCAGCCGTGCCCCGCACCCCCTCGGGACCCTGTCCTCGCACCTCCGCTGGCACACGGCCACGCGTGCTGCCGGCACGGGAGCGTGTGCCCAGGAACCTGCCCGCACCCCCGCCTGGCACCGGGGCCGCGGTGCCGTGCTGCCTGCCCTCCCCGGCACAGCGCGGCACGGGGGACCGCGGGGTGCAGAGTGTGCCGAGGCGGAGCCCCCGGCTGCAGCCCCGCGGGCAGCTCGGTGAGGCCTCGGTGCTGCTCTCAGCTCGTGGAGTTTTAATGAGGTAAATTGTATAAAAAGCTCCGTTTGCCCTAAATGCCCATCCCTGCGTGAAGCTGCTGCGGCGCAGCTCGGGCCCACCCCGGGAGCGGGGCAGGGGGCTGCAGGGCTGGGGACGGGCTCCCGGGGTGGGCACGTGGCAGCGGCAGGAGGATGAGGAGGAGGACGAAGGCGTTTTAGCACATTTGCAATCATTTCCCCCCCTCCCCAAGTTTACAGCTTACCTCAGCGGCTTATCAGCCTCCAATCTCATTAAATCAGGCAAATTGTAGCATCTGATATTTTATGGAGATTAAGGTGTGCGCCCAGACTCTATAATTATCAGCAAAGATGTATTTACAATACCTTGTTGCTAGTAAACAAAAAATAACTTCAGATCAAAGTGCTTTTACAGGGAAATAAATCTGCCGATAGAGCCCCGCTGCGGCGCGCGGCGCGGAGATGTCGGTGCTGCCTGGGGCGGGTGGGCATTGCCGGGGGACGCGCGGGGGGCGGTTTGGGGATGTCCCTGGTCCCATGTGGCTGCTGTGCATCCTGTGTGCTGGGGCTGTCCCCAGGCCGGTGCCCTGTACCGGGGTCTCTCTCGCTGGCATCTCCCATGGGTGCGCGGTGGCACCCACCCCTCCGGCTGCAGCTCCGCCGGGGTGGGGGATTTCCACTCCGGAGACCTCCCTGCGCTTCTGCTGACACAGGACTGGGATTTATCGGCACAAGCCTGTGAGCGGCGGCGGTAGTACCTTGCCCCTCGATTTTTCACCGCGGTGGGAGCGCTGCGGATTACCGATGCGGTGATGCTGGTTTATTGCTGCCTGAAGGGGATTTATCGGCATGGTGGGGCCCGGGCTCACCGCCGGTGTAAATCACTGCAGCGCGGCTGGCACGAGCACGGTGGCTGC
The DNA here is from genome assembly GCF_965231255.1 of Vanellus vanellus. NCBI lineage: Eukaryota > Metazoa > Chordata > Aves > Charadriiformes > Charadriidae > Vanellus > Vanellus vanellus. The sequence continues at coordinate 7,102,625 of NC_138927.1, read as the reverse complement.
CTCCCACTTGGCCAGGGCGTTCCAGCCTCCCCGGGGGTTTTCGGGGCCGGGTTTCCCGCGGGGCCGTACGGTGCACACCCCGGCTCGGCCGCAGGCACGGCCGTCCCTTCCCCGTCTCACTCTCCTGCCCACTGAAATGAGAATAAAATGGTGATAATGCTGCAGTCGTCCTCTGGAAAGGGCTCTGAGGCAGATGAAAAGCCCTACTTAAGAGTGAGGCCATTATTATTAATAACTCGGAGCGAGGCTGTAAATTCAGCCGACACAGCTATTACGGGAAACGAACCTGCTCCCGTGCAGGGTCCAAGGCTGCCCGGGTGCGGGATGGGGACAGGAGAGCGGGGCTGGACGGCCGCGCAGCTGCGGGCTGGGTTGTGTCCACAGCCTTTGGGGCAGCATGGCCGGTGGGGGCAAAACCTCTTGGCAGACACCACCTCCATCTGGGCTCACCGAGACGATTTCTTGGCTTTTCTGGGAAGGTTGGAGGTGTATGGGAGGGGATCTGGAGCACAGGTCTTCCTCCAGCGGGACAGGAGGTGGCTGAGGTTTGCAACAAGGCTGAGGCCTGGCTGAAGCTCAGGACAGGGGTGATGCAGGCTGCGAGGAGCATGGCAGGGACTGACACCAGGGCTGGATGCGGGGACAGGGGACACGGTGCTGTGGCTGGCACAGGGCTGGGCTGAGCAGGACCCACTGTGACCGTCCTGGTGCAGGCTGGCTGTGCCCATCCGGGGAGCATCCGTGGGAATATTACACCTTGGCAAAGGTTACAATAAAATAAAAATAACCTGATGCCATTCATCGCCCGGTGCAGCCAGGTCAGCAAAAGGCAAAGAGCTGCTGCGACTCCCGCTCCATCGGGATATGTTCACCTCCGGCACTGCCGCCCCACGAGCGGTGCAGCCGGGGCAGCCCTGGGGCCGGCGGGATGCGGGTACCCGGGATGGGCAGAGCGGGGTGTGGGGCCGGGCACGGGGTCCTGTGGGGACATGGGGTGCCGTGGCCGTGGCCATGGGCTCGTGGTGCTGCCTGCGCCCGGCTCGGGAGCTTCTGCAGGGGAACGAGCTTTGATATAAATATCTTTTTGCTCAGCACACGACCTACTTTCCAGACAATGCCATTAGCCTCCCGACTCCCTCATTCATCTTCCGCTGTCCTCCCCCAGCCCGCCCCACAGCAGCACCCGCGCCGGCGCTGCGCGGCGACTCAGGATGGGCACTCGCCTCGGTGGCACCATGGGGACCCCCGTGCTGGGGCTCGGGGCCAGCTGGCAGCCCTGTCACTGGTGGGGGGGCTCTCGCTGCTTGGCCCCTACCCCTGCTATGGCCTTGCAGGAGGTGGCTGGGTTCCCTTTGGGGTTTCTCCACCCCGTCCCGGAGGGTGCTCAGCTCTGCCGTCCCTTCCCACTGCCCCCAGCGCTGTTCCCTGGCATGGTCCATGCCCTGGCTGGCAAACAGCCTCGTCCAGGGACAGCCCTGTTGTGGACACCCTCCTCTGGTCGGGGGGGAGCATGGTGAAGCGGGCAGCAGCCAAGCGCTGGCTCCGGTCTGGCCCATGGGCAGTGTGTGGGGACCAGGCCCCCCCCACCCCCCCCCGGAGCATCCCTGGCGCTGGGACCACGCACGTGGTTCATCCAGGGATGGTCCCGCGGGAGCTCCCATGTGGCAGCAGAGGCTGTGCCGCGCAGTTGGCAGCCGGCGAGCGGCTGGTGGGATTAGGGGCAGGTTGGGCAGAGAGTGCCCAGTCGCACCAGCATGGTGCTGCCAGGACCCCTGGCCCCCGGTGACAGCCCTGCCATCGGTTTTGCCCTGAGAGCTGGAGCTGCCTCCCCGGGCGGCCCCTGGGCCCACCGCCCGCACACCTCCACGTGCCCCCGGGGCCGAGCCCCGCTCCTCCCCTGCAGCTAAAATTAAATATTCAATTTGTATTGCTGGTAAATCCTGTAAATCTCTTTTATCTCTAAGCTCTTGTAGCAGGAATATCGGTGTTGTAATCTCCGCGGGGGCCCGTCCCGCCACCCTTTGCAGCTCCCCAGCTCGGACCGTGCTCCCCTTTCCCCACGTCTCTCCATGGGATGCTTCGGAGGGTGGTGGCAGAGCGGGATTCTGGTGCCCACGGCAGAGCACCCACCCCACGGCACCCGTCCTGCCTGCGCTGCCTGCTGCGGGGGCGAGGGTGTGCGCCACCCCCACGCTGTGTGTCATGGGGATGCCAGTGCCCGGGTGACCGACGTGGTCCCACCAGAGCGCTCCCCATCCCCTCCCTGCCCCCAGCTCACTAGCCACCGATCCCCCCCCCCCGCTCTGCCCTCGCTAAGAGCATTGTGCAGAATTATGTATTTAAATATTTAGGTTTTCATCAGCTTTGCAAATTAAGCCCATCCATTAAAGCGGCAGTTTGGGTTCTCCACTGGCGAGCTGGGCTGCGCCGTGCCCCGGGCTCACTGTGCCTATCCCAGCCCTGGCCCCGAGGGACCCCGGGGGCGGGATGCAGCCCAGGAACAGGGCACGGTGCCCTGGAGCATCCCTGCTGGCGCGGGGACCAAGGGCTCTGCTTCCTCACCGTTTCCAGGTCCTGCTCGCTGGAAACGCTGGCCCCTGCGGCGCCGCTGCGGGAAGAGCCATGGGACGGGACGGTGTTGCGAGGGCAACTGGTTGGGGTGGGTGTTCTTTGGGGTTGGAGCGGAGGGTGCTGTGTGCCGGGGAAAGCAGGGTGCGGAGGAACGCCAATGGCAGGTGAGAGCCCTGGCATGGCCAAGCGCCCGGCGGGAGCGGAGCTGGGGATGGAAGGGCCACCCCCCTCTGGGGGCTCGGTGGGGACGGACAGGGCATGGCCAGAGATCGCGGTTGCTGCCGCGCTCAGTGCTAACGCCGTGCTGCCCCGAGCTCGCCAAAGCAGCTTTGGAGTGATCCCCGGCTTAAGTCATTACACCGGGTGGCCGGGGAGATAAGTGGCTTTTTAAGCCCCGGCAGCACGGCCCGTCCTGCCAGCGGAGCGGGTGGGGAGGGTGAAATGGGGCTGTGGGGGAAAACAGGGTTCACCCGGCACTGCTGCCAGGCGGGGGCCCTGGCACAGCCGGCAGTGCCGGAAGGGCTGCCATGGCCCCCAGACGCCTGGAAAGGGTCCTCCGATGGGGGTAGGTCTGACTCTTGGGGGATCCCCGGAGCCCACCGCCCGCCTGGGGCTCTGCTGTGCGCCGGAGGAAGGTGCCTGGTGGGGACGTGGGCAGAGCCCCCAGGGTGAGCGCGGCGTGGGGGGCTGCCCCTGCTCATCCCTTCCCTTTGCTGCGGGTGAACATTGGGCGCATTGCTCTCGTGTCAGCTCTCCATCCCGCCGGGCTCCCCGGGGTCACCTGCACGTTCCCCCTTTCCACCAAGCGCTGGAGTGGCACCGGGGAGCGTGCCGGCTGCTGCCGGCCCCAGGCACTGCGGGCAGATGTCGAGTGCGTCCGTGGGAGGGAAGCTGTCCGTGGGCATAACCAGTGATGGGTGCTCATCCGTGCGGCGCAGCGCCCATGAACCCCGCACCAGCTGGCATGGGCTGGGGTCCCTGGAGCCCTGCCTGGCCTGGGGGGTCCCTCCAGGGTGGTCTCCTCACTCAGTCGGCGCTGCTCCTGCCGCTCTGGCCATGGGGTCCCACCTGCGGTACTCGGCTCTCCGTGTGCCGTGTCCCGGCTCCCGTGGGCAGGACGGGCATCGCTGTGGGGCTGAGGGGGGCGGAGGCGCCTGTGCCTTGGGGCCGCTCACCCCTGCCAGCCCTGCCGCTGCCGCTGCTGGCGCGGTCCCTTCCCTCTGCCACCTCTTTGCTCCTCAGCCAACCTCTGGGGGGGCGCTGGCTGCCGGCCCCGGCCGCTCCCCACTTGTAGAGGGCTTTTGAAGAAGTGGCTCTTCCGCCAAGATCCGGGTTGGGGCTTTGCAGGGATGGAGCACCAGGCTCCCTTCTCCGCTGGCTTTGCCCTGGCAGCTCCGGGATGCTCCGGCTCCCTCGCACGCCCCGGCACAGGACCGTGGCTCTTGCCCTGGGGAAATAAGCTCTCGGGGACCAGGGTGTCCGGGCAGGTGATGCTGAGCTGTGTGCGCTGTGCGGGGCGGGGGGTCCCGCTCCCCCTGCGGCAGCGGCGGCGGTAGTCACCTGCGTTGCGGCGGGGAGACCCGGTGCTGGCGGCGGTGCCGGGATCCCTGGCAGCTGGGGCACGTCGTGGCCGTGTTTCCTCGCTCTGCTCCAGGAGTAATTGCTCAGATGGGGACTTGGGGCAACTCCCATCCCTCTCCCGGCATGGTAATGAGTCAAGAAGACTCAAAGACAAATGGCTCATTAAGAAGCAGTGCTGCATTGCAGGATTTTTCATCCCACCAACCGCTGCATCAGCAGAGGCAGCACCTCTCGCGCTCGCTCTCCCCACAGCCCTGGAGAAGGAGCTGTCAGGCAGCCGGGGCCGGTGCCAAAATTAATCATGTGCTTAATAGCCTGCCCCTCCCGTCGAATGGCCTTTCCTCAGCCTCCCCCCGTGTGGAGTGGGGTGGCAGCACTGGGCTCGAGCCCTGGGTTTGGTGCCCGGGAAGTGCCCGTGTTTGGCGAGGAGGGACGTGCCGGGGCAGGGCTGAGCCAGGGGAGCCGCCCCCCGGCATCGGGGTGCCAGTGCCCCCCAGCCCAGCCCAGCTCCGGCAGGGTGCCGGCCGGCCGTGCCGGGCAGCATGATGCTGCCGGCCGCTCTCGGCGGCCTCGGTAAACACTCCGCTCACATTTGCAATTCTTCAGCTGGTATTTGTCCTTCATGACTTTTTAAAAATCTCACCTCATCCCTTATTTACAGTGGCGGCCGGTTGGTTCTGCCCCTCGCTGCCCAGCGCCCGCCCGCTGCCCGCTCGGCTTTCTTGCGTTACCAGATTTGATTTCCTGATTGCATTGAGCATGTTTGCTGCGATCTTTGCATCCTGCGCGCTCCCCTTCCCCTTCCCCTTTCCCTTCCCCTTCCCCTTCCCCTTCCCCTTCCCCTTCCCCTTCCCCTTCCCCTTCCCCTTCCCCTTCCCCTTCCCCTTCCCCTTCCCCTTCCCCTTCCCCTTCCCCTTCCCCTTCCCCTTCCCCTTCCCCTTCCCCTTCCCCCTCCCAGCCCTTACCTATCGGGGTGACAAACCTCTCCCTAACGACACTCTCTTCCCTGCCTGACACAGCCAATGAACCATCAGTGAGCTGCTTTCAGCTAATTCACCTTTTAAGAAAATAATGACTCGGTGCAGAATTATGTACTAAATTAGGTGATCTCTTACTAAGCCCCTCTTTTTTTTTTTTTTTCCCCAGGCTGAGTAAATTTTACTAATACAGCCTAATAAAATAACAGAGCAATTAGTAATAAAATAAAATGTTTGCTTTCCACAATCCTTCTCGCTTACAATGAGTTGGGAAAAAGTAAATAGATTAAAAGCGCGGTGAAAACGACCTGGCGGTATTCCATATTTATTTTCTTCCGACGACTGTAGATCAAATTTGCTCAGCTCCTAAGTGGGAAGACCACTTTTTTTTTTTTTTTTTTCCCAGGCTCCAGCTTGCGCGCGGTGCCGGGCGCTCACGCTGCGTGTTTGTTCTCTCCTGCTTTCATCCCCAGCCATAAAGATCCCCAGCAGGACCCGTGCTGGCAAAACCTCGCGCTAATTTGCAAAGCGGAACGGGCCGAGCTCGCGCCTCTGCCGGGCCGGCGGCCGGGAAAAAATCCCTTTGCTCCCGCCGGAAAGCCGGGGTGGCGGGAGGAGGCTTTGTGGAGCATATGGCCGGATCCAGAGCAAATCAAAGTCAATGGCAAGGTGGCCGCTGGGCCGGCTCCGGCGCCCGCTGGCAGGGAATTGCATAAGAGGATGGGGCTGGGGATGGTTTTGGGGCTAAGCTGGGCGAAACACGTGTCTGCGGCCGTGCGGAGCCGTTCCCGTCGCTGCCGGTGCAGGCAGCGCTGCCTGCGGGGTGGCCTCGGGGGAGGAGGGAAGGCTGAGCTGCTAAAAAAATACACGGGGAGCGGGGGTCAGGCTGTTTTTGGGGAGGAACACCCTTGCTTTTCCTCCCTGGGCTTCATCCCCCTCGTGTCGCTCCCCCAGAGCCTGCTGCCCCCGGGAGACCCAGCGTGGAGGAGCCGCCGCCGCCGGGGCCATGAGGACAGCATCCCCCTGAGCGCCGGGCGGTAAGTGCCACCGACGGGCTTTGCCGGGACACCGGCGCGTGCTGCCCGTGGAGGGGGCTGCTTGGGAAGGGTGGGGGGCCAGGACCCCCTGGGCGCGGGGCCGTCGACCCTGGCTCTTGGGGTTTGACCTGGGAATTTAGGAAAGCCCAGCTTTGCCCCGTGCCAGGGCGGTTTGCCAGGAAACAGAACCACCTCTGCCAAGCTCCCCTAAGGAAAATTAAGTGAGGGGGCTGAATTTTGGTGTGGTCCTCAGCGCTGGGGGGGGGTATGGGCCCCTCTCCTCCCTGTGCTGACCCTCGCGGCGGGGAGAGACGTGGCGGGAGCAGGCGTCAGAGGGAAGGTGGCAGGGTGGGGAATTGCTGGTGGGAGTTTCTCCAGGCTTCGGATGCAATAAAGGCAAGAAGTGTGTTATTTGTAATGGTAATTATGCTCTTCCAGTTTATCCTAGCACATAATTGTGTGGGCGGTAGGTTCCCACTGGTGGTAATTACCCTGGTGTTAAATGGCACAAAATTCAGCCGGGCTGGGTTTTTCCCCCCTTTTTTGAGTCTGCGGTTCGGTGTCGCAAATCCCCTCCTTCCCGAGGGCTGCGCGGTGTGACTGCCGTCAGCGCGACACAGCTCCGGCTCTCGGCCGCAGCCGTCTGCCCCTGAGCCGCGCTCCGGCCGGCTCCCCCCGCCCCGCACGGCAGCCTCCTGCCTGCGCTGCCCACCCCGGACCGGGCAGAGGAGTGGGCTCGGCGACTTCTCCTGCCCTCTGCGTGTGGCCATCCCCGCCGGGACATGGGGACGGGGACCCTCGGCCACGCTGCCTGTGCTGGGACCTACAGGATCTCTCCCGACCCCTTCCGCATCCCCAGGGTGCCCGTGGGGGGGATTGGCTGGTCCCTGGCCGGGGCGCAGGCGCCTGCGTGGCTTCAGCGAGCCGGTGCTGGCCGGGACCTGGCATCCTTCACCATGGCGTGTCCCCATCCTCTGCCATGGCGTGTCCCCATCCTCTGCCATGGTGTGTCCCCGTCCTCTGTCCCATCCCACTGTCCCGTCACTGCCTGCGGCTGCGGGAGAGCTGCGGCGCTGCCTCGCCGGTGCGGCGGCGGAGCCCAGCTTTGTTTAATTCCTCCACCAGCTGAGCACAAAAGCCCGCCGGGCTGGTGGTGACGGGCTGCTCAGCTATTTTGACTCCTTCTTCCTGCCGCTGCGGCAATATTTGGATCAGCTGAGAGCTTCCCTCCCCGAGCAGGAGATGATAGCTCAGCCCGTAGAGGCAGAGCTGGGGCTGGGAGCCTGTCTGTCCATCTGTCCATCCGTCCTGCTGCTGACGGCCAGCTCGGTCCCGGGGCAGCGGAGGCAGCCCCTTCCCACACTGCTGTGCTCGCTCCTCTTAGCAGCTCTCCCGGGAGGGGAGAGGCATTTCTTTTTGTAACAGGCTGCAGCATCCTTCGGTTCAGATGCGGCAATTAGGGAGCCTCGTTAGAGCAGGAGCCCGATTGCGAGGGCGGGGGCAGAGGCACAGGACGGAGCCATCCACCCTTGAAACCGGGAAGGCGGCGGCAGCTTATTAGGGCAGACGCGTTCCCCGGGCGCTGCCGCGGCCCCGTCTGCTGCTCGCCGCCGACGCTCGCCTTGCCGCCCGCCCCCGCGCCCCTCGGGGGCCTCCAGCCCCACTCCGCTCCCGGCGCTCCTCAGGCACGCGGTGCCTCCGTCCCCCCGCATCCTCCCGGCATCCCTCGTTTCCAATCCCCATCGGTCCATCGGACCCCGTGTACCGCGGGGACCGTCCCACGGTCACCTTTCCCTGCAGACAGTCTTGGAGACGGGCTGCCGGCAGCACCCTGCCTAAGTATGATAACAGGAGCATTAATGATGCCTGTTAATTAGCCAAGCTACACTGGAGAATAAGTGATTTCCTCATTTACAGTCATACCAAAGGCAGAGCCTTTGAGGGACCGTAAGGAAGACAAACCTCTGCGGGTGTGCGCAGCCCCACTGCTCCGGCGTCCCGGCAGCCGGCGCGGGGCTCAGCCCGGCTCGATGCCGTCCGTCCTCCTGCATCCACCTGGGGCTGCCCCGCACGCAGCGCAGCCGCCTCCGCTCCCTGGCTCTCCGCCCGTGGGGGCCGGTGGGGCTGTGGGGGGCAGTGGGAGGGTGGGATGGCCACTCGTGGGTCTCCATCCGTGGCTGGGCGCGGCGGCCGGGGCTGCGTGAGGAGGATGGGCTGGATGGAGACATCAGAGCGCGGCCCCCCCGCGCCCCGCGGCAGCTCATTAGCGGCTCTGTGAATCGCAACGGCTGAAAAACTCAGCCAGAACCGTTTTCCTAATGGAGAAACACTTCATAATATTTGGTGTCGGAGAAGAAAACAAGTTTGTGATGATGGCAGCGTGTCCTCCCTCGCCGTCTGCAGGCCCTGCGCTGCCTGCATCGCTGCCGGCGGCGCCTTCTCCTTCCCGTTCCACCCTTCTGCTGCCCTCTCCGAGCAGCCGAGACGGGGGGACCCTGGGTGCCCAGCCCCGGTGACGTGCCCCCCTTATCCCGTGGGGAACCATGTTTCTGGCACCCCAGCCTGGCTTCGCAGGGTCTCAGCTGGGGCCGAATCCTGCCCTGGGAGCTTCCCACCACCCTGTCGGTTCCTGTGGGATGGCCCCAACGTTTTGCTAGCAGGAGGGCACGGAGGGGAGCGTGACGCCATGCCTGTCCCTGTCCCCACAGGTGAGCCCGCAGGGACAACCCTGCAGGATGCCGAGGCTACGGGGAGGGTGCTGACACCATGAAGGGCTACCATGGGGAGCGTAGCCAGGCACAACCCTCCTCCGGCCACCGCTGCCGCTGCATCCCAGAGGACTGCGAGCATCCCGCCGACTACATCCAGCACGGTCCCGAGGGCCGGCCGCCGTACCTCCTCAGCCCCAGCGAGCCGTGTTCCTTGGAGCATCCCTACTGCCCGGTGCGGAGCCCTGGTGCGGCCAGTGAGTGCCCGGGCGGGCCCCTGAGCGAGCCGCCCTCCGCCAGCGCCAGCAGCACCTTCCCGAGGATGCACCACGCGCAGCAGCCCTACGACTCCTGCGACGAATGCATGGCGACCGCCCACCCCGCCAGCAAGATCAACCGCCTGCCCCCCACGCTGCTGGACCAGTTCGAGAAGCAGCTGCCGCTGCACCACGACGGCTTCCACACGCTGCAGTACCCGCGGGCCGGCGGCGCCGAGCCCCGCAGCGAGAGCCCCAGTCGCATCCGCCACCTCGTCCACTCCGTCCAGAAGCTCTTCGCCAAGTCCCACTCCCTGGAGGCGCCGGCCAAGCGGGACTATAACGGCACCAAGATGGACGGCCGCGGGGACGGCTACCACCACCACCACCACCACCACCACCATCACCACCACCAGTCCCGCCATGGCAAGCGCAGCAAGAGCAAGGACCGCAAGGTGGACTCCCGGCACCGGTCCAAGATGATGGGCTGGTGGAGCTCCGACGACAACCTGGACAGCGACAGCAGCTACATGGTGTCCGGCCGGCACGCCGCCGACCAGGGCACCCAGTACTGCGTGGACGCTCCCGAAAGTGCCTTCAGAGACTTGACCTTGAAGAGTCTAAAGGGCGGCGGGGAAGGAAAATGCCTGGCCTGTGCCGGCATGTCCATGTCTCTGGACGGCCAGACGCTCAAGAGGAGTGCCTGGCACACCATGACCGTCAGCCAGGCCCGCGAAGCCTACCCCAGCGCCGGCGGCACCGAGAAGACCTTGATGCTGCAGGAGGCAAAGGCCAAAGACCGAGCGTACCAGTACCTGCAGGTGAGGGGCCAGGCAGGGCGGGGGGCTGCCACCTCGGGGACTGCAGCCGGCGATGCTGTGGGGCGAGCCGGGGCTGACACCCTCCATCCCGGCAGCCCGGGGCGGCGCGGAGATGCTCCAGCTCCGCTCCACGTCCCCAATGCTTGCACCCTGTCCCCGGTATCCCACGCCGGTCCCCGCTGTCCCCTCGCCGGCAGTGCGAAGCCCCATCTGCCGCCTCCTGCCCCGGCGCCCGCTGGATTTGGGGTCAGACCAGCTCTGTTGGCTCTGGGCTGCCGGTGGCCCCGCGCCTGCTCCCTCCTCACGGCTTTTATCCCGCTGGTGCCTGGCCGGGTGCCATAGCCTGCCACATCACCGACCCTTCTAGGTCACCCCCCTTCCAATTAAAAACTAATTAACTCTTCTCTCCCTTTCCCGGGGGAAGGAGACAGGCAGCGGTAATGCCGTGCTGGCGGGGGGCGGGGGGTGGCCGGGCCCCCACTCTGCCACCAGCAGGGGCATCGGGGCAGAGTGACAGCCCCGCCGCCCTCCCCATGGGGCCCGGGGGACGCCGTCCCACCGCCACCGCTCAGTAAGGACCCCGTGGTGCCGGCGTCAGTGGCGCGTGGTGGGACTGGCAGCCGCTACGTCAGCCGGGCGGCCGCGCTGGCATGGGTGGGATTTGGCCCAGCGGTGCCTGCCGGGGGGGCTGCGAGGTGGGAGCGGCTGCGCTGCCCCGTGTTTTGGGAACGGCTCTGCACGGGGCACGGGGAGCTGCGGCTGTTAGGAGTCAGCTCTCAATGATTTAGGGTCTTTCCCAGGGGGGTCAGGGCCCCCAGGGTCTGTCCCTGCAGCCCCGGGGTGCCGTGGGGAGGGCAGGGGAGCCATGGCGCCGCATGCACACCAGGGTTTGGGCCGTGCGCGCACGCCTGGCTGCGGCTGGCATGTGCCACATGGCAGCCACAGGGCTCGGCTCCGCGTCCCGGCCGCGGGACCCCGGCCACTGCGTCCTCCCACGCTTGCCTCCTGCCCCAGGTGCCGCAGGACGAGTGGAGCGGGTACCCAGCGGTGGGCAAGGACGGGGAGATCCCCTGCCGGCGGATGCGCAGCGGCAGCTACATCAAGGCCATGGGCGATGAGGACAGCGCCGACTCGGAGGCCAGCGCCAAAGTGTTGCCCAGGGCGGCCACGCGGCGAGACAGCTACCGCCGCTCCTCCAGCGCCGACCAGGCCAGGACCAAGTAAGGGCTGTCGCCTTCCAGCCCTGTCTCGGCCCCGCGGGCGGCAGCGGCGCTGTGGGCTGGGGCTCCCTGGGAGCTGTAGCTGCCCTTGGCGGGCACCAGGGGGGACGTGGCTGCGCTGGGCTTTGGGGGGGGACGGGACCTGCTGCTGCAGCTATGAGCAAAGGTTGGGGAGGAGAGGCGTGTACAAAAGGAGAAGACTGTGATGTGACCCAGTCCTGGTGGGTGACAGGCTGGCTCCTCGTCCCTGGCCCTGCTGCGTACCCCTCCAGTGGTCCTCCACCACTGGGGGACAGGTCTGTACCCCCAGGATGGTGTTTTGGGGCAGTTAGGAGTGGGGACAGCGGTAGTGGCCGGTGGGAGCATCGCTGCGGCTGCGTTTCCGAATGCTCTGCTTGAATGTGTTGCTTTTGGTGTGATCCCTTCTATTCCCACTGTCTCTCATTAGGTTTGCAAGTAGGCACTATTCTGATTCATATATCTGTAACTGTCCCAGCTGCTGCACGCCACCGCGAATGCTCCCGCGGGGACAGGGCTACGGGCGTTCCTTCACCACCGGCCAGGTAGGCTCCCATGTCACGGGTGCCGTGGGGCAGGTTGGAGCAGGGTAGGGGGTGGCGGATGCTCCTCTGAGCATCTCCTGCCCCGCTCGTCCTCGGCTCCATCTTGCTGCCCCCAGCCTCACCCACCGCTCTCCCCAGATCAACGATGAGCTCAACCACCAGTTTGAGGCCGTCTGCGAGTCGGTTTTCGGCGAGGTGGAGTCGCAGGCTGTGGAGGCGCTGGACCTGCCCGGCTGCTTCCGCATGCGGAGCCACAGCTACCTGCGGGCCATCCAGGCGGGCTGCTCCCAGGACGACGACTGCCTCTCGCTCTTCTCCATGTCGGCCCCCGCCGGGCCGCCCATCACCAGCAGCATCCTGAAGCCCAGCACCTGTGAGTCCCCGGGGGGTGGGGGGAGCTTGGCCGCGCGAGGGACCCCTGCGTCTCCCTGCCTGCTTGCCCAGGCACCCACCAAGGGCCGTGCTGCCCCTGCCCTGCCCCCGGCCCCGTGCAGCCCCCGGCACAGGACAAGAGCATCCTGCCGGTGGCTCGTCCCTGGCCAGAGGGCTGCTCTGTGCCCCCAGCACCCGTCCGCCGTTCCCTCCCTCCCTCCATTTCTTTCCCCCTGCTTGTTTCCCCATCTCTGCCCCTCGCTGGGTGCTGCAGCAGTGTGGGCGGCGTGGGTCTGGGGTGGTTTCCAGTCTCTTTCTGGGGCTGAATTGGCCAAAGAGCCCCTCTGAGCTCCAGCCTGGATCTCGGGCAGCCGAGGTGCAAACCCCTGTTCCCCCGGGGCCCCCGTTCGCGGCGGGAAATGAGCAAGTGTCTGTGTTTTCACGCGCCTTTTCATCCTGCGCCTCTCCCACAACAGCCTTCAGTTACAGAAAAGCTCCACCTCCCATCCCTCCAGGAACCAAAGCCAAACCCCTCATCTCCGTCACGGCGCAGAGCAGCACCGAGTCCACCCATGACAGCTACCTGCCCGGCGAGGTCGCCCGCAGCCCCGCCTGGTCCAAAGACACCGCGGCCCGTTGCAACTCAGCCGAGAGCTTGGAGAGCTCCAAGGTGACGACTGTGACCCTCGACCTGCCCCCGGTCCAGCCCCGCGGCGCTCCGAAGCCCTCCACACTCATCATCAAGGCCATCCCCGGCCGGGAGGAGCTGAGGAGCTTGGCTCGGCAGCGCAAGTGGCGCCCCTCCATTGGCGTCCAGGTGGGCTTCGCTCCTCCCTGCGGGCTCCGAGCCGGCTCTGAGCCTGCCCCAGTAGCGCGGGCGATGCTGAGCCGCCATGCTGCATCTTGGGGCCACCCTCCAGCGCTCTCCCTCTGCCCCTCGGCAGGTTGAGGCCATCTCTGACTCGGATACGGAGAGCCGGAGCCAGAGGGAGTTCCATTCCATCGGGGTGCAGGTGGAGGAGGACAAAAGGTACGGCGTGGCCGGGCTGGGCTGAGACCTGTCACGCTCGCTGCGCTGGGGGATTGGGTTCCCCTGGCGCTCCCTGAGCTGCCCTGCAGCATCTTCTCCCTCTCTCCGCTGGCTGAGGCCCCCAGAGCTCAGCACCATCCCCATCCCAGGCCAGATGCCCCCACCTGGGGCAGGGTCTGCCTTCCCTTTGCCCTCGCACCTCGCTGCTGCAAGCGGACTGCCCGGGGAAGGGGCTCCCCCGCTCCCGCCCTGTGCTGGGCTCTCCTCCGCCAGCGCCCAGCCCTGCGCTTTGATCCCGGCCCCGGCACAGATGAAACCTTTGGGCTTTTCTGCAGCTAAACATGTCGTTTTGACCGGGGTGGGAGCGCTGCGTGCTGGGACCTGCACAGCCTGCAGGAGAGGAGCTCCGGCAACGTGCCCACGCAGCCCCGGTGCACGCTCCTCTCCATCCTCGGTCCAGCGCTGGTAGCCATGGAAACGGGCTAAGAGCAGAGGGAATGAGGGACCGGCAGGTTGCGGCTGCTCAGGGCTGTCCCCGCGGCCCCGAATGCTCCAAAATCCAGACCGGCATCCCCAGCCCCATCCTGCCTGCGGGCATCCCTCACCCTGCCCCTGCCCGCCACGGTCCCCGGTCCCCATGCGCTCTCCCTCTCTGCAGGCGAGCACGCTTCAAGCGCTCCAACAGCGTGACGGCAGGCGTGCAGGCGGACCTGGAGCTGGAGGGCTTCACCGGCCTGGCTGTGGCCACCGAGGACAAAGCCCTGCAGTTTGGGCGCCCCTTCCAGCGGCACTCCTCAGAGCCCGAGTCCGGCCGGCAGTACGCGGTGTACAAGACGGTGCACACGCAGGGGCAGTGGGCGTACCGGGAGGACTATCAGCTGCAGTACGACACGGTGGAGGTGCCCCGGCGGGATGCCTGGATGGAGCGGGGCTCCCGCAGCCTCCCCGACTCCGGCCGTGCCTCCCCCTGCCACCGCGACGGGGAATGGTTCATCAAACTGCTGCAGGCGGAGGTGGAGAAGATGGAGGGCTGGTGCCAGCAGATGGAGAGGGAGGCCGAGGATTACGACCTGCCGGAGGAGAGTGAGTTGGGGGCTTTGCGGGGTTGGCAGGGACGGGGGGTTCTGTAGAGCTGGGGGGGCACAGCCCCGGTCCTGCACTGCTCCCACCTTGGGACCACCTTGGAGCATCTCCCCTGCCAAGGCTGAAGAAGTTGGGTGGGGGCAAGAAACAGCAGGAAACTCTCTGGCACTAGTGGGGTCTGGAGGAGGGAGGAGATGCCACATGGGCTGGGGGGGTTCTGAGCTGCCCAGGCTGCCCCTCTGCCCCCAGGGGGGTGCAGGTCCCTGCCCCGCAGGGGGAAGAGGCTCTGTGCCCCATGGGAGCACTGACCGTCTGCTCTCCCCCCCGCCAGTCCTGGAGAAGATCCGGAGTGCCGTGGGCAGCGCCCAGCTCCTCATGTCCCAGAAGGTGCAGCAGTTTTACCGCCTCTGCCAGCAGAACATGGTGAGTGCCGGCAGCGGTGCTGCGGGGTCGGCCATGGCAGGCGGAGGGGCTCATAGGTGATGGAAAAGGGACTTTGTAATGCCACGGGGGAGAGCTGGACAGAGAGCCCCCCAGAAGCGTGGGGGTGGGATGGCCGCGTGGGCAGCAGAGCCGATGTCTCACAGGCGGATGTGGATGACACTCTGTCCCCACAGGATCCCAACGCGTTCCCCGTGCCCACCTTCCAAGACCTGGCCGGCTTCTGGGACCTCCTGCAGCTCTCCATTGAGGACGTCAGCATGAAGTTCGCGGAGCTCCAGCAGCTCAAGGCCAACGGGTGGAAGATCGTGGAGCCCAAGGTAAGGGCAGGGCTCTGCCGCTGGCGTTTGTCCCCTGTCACCTCTCCCTCCCTCCTCCTCCCCAAGCGCATCTGCGCCCAAACCGCTGCTGCCGGGCTGTCGCCAGTCACTGCTTTTAGCAAACACTTGAAAAACAGAGTTGGAAAAAAACGAGGCTATAAGAAGGGGCTGTTCCCCCGCTGTGGTCTCGCCGCTGGCTCGCCGGGTGTTTTGGGCAGCGCTGCCTGCAAAGGGCCGGGCAGGTCTCGGCATGGGCAGGGGCAGCGTGCCGGGGGTGCCTTCGCGCCCGTGCAGACAGACAGAGAGACGCGCAGCACTGCCTTGCGACTTGGTGCGGTGCAGGAGGGGCACGGGGCCGTCTCACCGGGGCTTTGGCTTTGCCACCTACGGCAGCACCGCGCACGTCCCACACACCGGCTGGCCATGCCAAGCCCACCCAGATGCCTGTTCCCCAGAGGTCCCATCCCCACGCCCACCCTGAAGCCCCCGTTGTCTGTGCAGGAGGAGAAGAAGGTGCCTCCCCCGATACCAAAGAAGCCGCCGCGCTCCAAGGTGCACCCGGTGAAGGAGCGCTCCCTGGACTCGGTGGACCGGCAGCGGCAGGAGGCCCGCAAGCGGCTCCTGGCAGCCAAGCGGGCTGCCTCCTTCCGCCAGAGCTCGGCCACCGAGAGCGCGGACAGCATCGAGATCTACATCCCCGAGGCGCAGACCCGGCTGTGACCGCAGCCTCCGCTTTTCTACTCGGACTGGACGGCGCGGCCGTAGCTCACTGTGATGGGGGGCCGCGGGGACACCCTGGGGCAGCTCTTGGCCCCACTCACAGCTTCTCTCTTTTCTATCTTAGACCTTTCGTGGATCCGACGGCGGGTGAACACAAGCCCGGTTCTGCCCCATCCCCTTGCCCCCCGCCCGCATGCCCCTGCCAGCCTCTCCTGGGGTCCGGGGCTCTCCCTCCCTCCCTCCCTCTGCCCTCCCTGGGGCCGTGTCCCAGCTCTCTGTCCCCTTCCCATCCCCCCAGCCCCTCTGCACCCCCCACTAGCCTGCGTCCTGACCGAAAGAGAGGTGACCCTCGGCCCCCGGCCCTGCCGGGCTGGAGGGGAGGGGGCTGCAGGCAGGCCCCCCCGCCTTTCTGTACTCAGTGCAATCCCCCAGCGCGCAGCGGGGACGGACCCCCCAGCCCCTGCCCGGCCAGAGACCCCCCAGTCCTGCACCCCGGCCCGGCCGGCACGAGGCTTTGGGACACGGCAGGGACAAGAGGCTCCCGCACGATGCCCCCGCCTGCCTCCGGCTTGGGTGCCGCGGGGGACCCAGGCTCCTTCCCCTATATACATATATAAATATAACCTGAGGAATAAACCAGAAACTACTCGTGACCAGCGCTGTGTTCTGGCTGGTGGGACGGACCAGAGCAGCAGAACCCCCCGGTCACGGCGAGCCGCCCCGCTTCCCTCGCACAGAGCATCGCGACGCGCTTCTCCCCTTCCCGCTCAGCCCTCCTTCCCCGTCAGTCTGTCCCTCCATCCCTCCGTCCTTCCCTCCTGCCAGCCTGGAGTCCGGGAGCACCTCTGCAGCGTGGCACTAGCCGGGGACGGGGGATACGGTCCCCCCATGCCTTGCTGATGGTGGAAGCTGTTTCCCCGGTGTGTGAGCGAGGCAGTAGTGGTGGGGAGACCTGCTCACAGCCCGTTTGCACCGGTGGTGCCGGGGGCCGTGGCAGCTCTGCCCTGGGCACCAGCGGGTGGGACAGGAGCGTGGACATGACCAGCAGCTGCCCCTTGAGTGCGGGGCTGCTAGAGATCGCCCCGGGGGTCACGCCTTCTCCCCAAGCTCCTGGTGCCCCGCGGGGATGGGAGACCCCAGGATGGGGCTGTTGTGTGCCTGGTGCCCTGTGGGGCCAGGGGACACCCTGGGATGCCACTGGTCCCAGCTCCCCCATCGCTGTGCTCAGACCCGGGAGCAGGGTGGGGGGTCCCCAAAGGTCCCCTCCAGGGCGAGCGGTGTGAGGAGGCTGCATCTGCCCCTTCCCTGTCCCCATCCCCTTTCCAAGCATCCTGTCCCCCCCGGTGTCCCTTTTGGTGGCAGAAGCAGGGAGGACCCCATCCCTGTCCCCCACCATGCCAGCAGCCCCAAGCAGCATCACCAGCCCAAGCAGGGTCAGTGGGTGCCAGGTAGCTCCTGAAATCCGGGGCCAAACCTCGCCCAAGACCCTTGGGCAGGGCAGTGGGATTGGAGGCGGCTGGTGGGGGGCCCATCTCGTGCCCCCCATGTAGCAGGGGGGGCTGGAGGCGAGCAGGGGGATGCCTCGCTGGGGGTCCCTCGCTCCAGGGGGTCTGTCGGTGCTAAACACCTCCGGGACGGCAGCGCCCTCTCAGCCACCCAAAGCCCTTTCCCACCCCGCTCCCCCCCACACCCCGGATTTAGGGACGTGCCTGGGAAGGGCCCCCCGGCCCCCACCCTGGCCAGTGCCGTGCAGTGACCGTGACACGTGGCTCCCTTTTTATTGTAACGAACCGCCGCAATTAATAAAGATGACTTTGGTTACTCTGGGCCAGCGGCCACCTCCCCGCAGGGACACGGCCGGTGCCGGGCTCGCCTTTCCCCCGTCTGCCGCCCCTTCCTGTCCGTGGGGTGGGAGAGGGGTGTCCGTGGAGTGGAAGAGGGGCTCTCCCTGGGGGTAGCTGGGGAGTGTCTGCGGGTCTCCCGTGGATCTCTGCCCGTGGGTCTCCCCGTGGCTCTTTCCCTGTGGATTTCCCCGTGTGTCTCCCTGTGGGCACCTGCGTGGATCTCCCCACGGCTCGCTCCCTGTGGGTCCCTCTCCCTACGAGTCTCTCCCTGTGCCTGTCCCCGTGGGTCTCTCCAGGTGGCTCTGTCCCTGGAGGTCCCTCCCTGGGGGTCCCTCCCTGGGGGTCACCCTCTGGGTGTCTCCCCGTGGCTCTCTGCCCCGTGGGCATCTCCCCGTGGGTGTCCCTGAGGTATCCCCTTGGGTCACCCCGTGGGTCTCTCCCTGTAAGTGTCCCCCCGTGGGTGTCCCCATGGGGGTCTCCCTGTGGCTCTCTCCCCGGGGGTCTCCCCAGGGGTGTCCCCCCGTGGGTATCTCTCCGTGGGTCTCCCCGGGGGTGTCCCCCGGCTCTCCCTGTGGATGTCCTCCTGTGGGTCTCTCCCCGAGGGTCCCTCCCAGTGGGTCTCCCCATGGCTCTTTCCCGGTGGATCTCCCCATAGCTCTCCCCGGGGGTCTCCCCGGGGCGGCTCTCTCCCCTGGGTGTCCCCGGGGGTCTCTCCGGGGTGTCCCCCCCGTGGGTATCTCTCCGTGGCTCTCCCCGGAGGTCTCTCCCTGGGTCCCCCCGTGGGTGTCACTCCTCCCGCGCCGCCGCTCCCGCGTCGCCCGCCAGGGGGCAGCACTGCGCCGCCGGCCCGCGGGGGCGCCTCTCTCGGCCGCGCTCCCGCCGCCGCTGACCGGAAGGGGCGGGGCGACGGCGGCGGCGGCAGCGGCGGAGGCGGAGGCGGCCGGGCCCAGGTGAGCGGGGGCCGCCCGGGAATCGCTCCGGCTCCGGCTGCGGGGGAGCCCCGCGGGGGCCGGGCGGGGGTCCCGGCGCGGCCCAGGCGGGTCCCGATTCCCTGGGGGTCAGCGCTGAGGCGCCGGTGCGGCCGTGCCCGCCCGAGCCTCGCCCGGGCGCTGCCAGGCCCGCAGGCCTCGGGCGCCGCGGGGGGCCGGGCCCGGCTTGTGACCGCCGCGTTTCGCCCCCCACCCCACCCCCGCCCAGGCGCAGCCCCCGTCGCCATGTGGTCCGTGCTGTGGGCGGCCGTGCGCTCCAAGGCCCCGTACGTCACCTTCCCGGTGGCCTTCGTGGTGGGGCTAGTGGGCTACCACCTGGAGTGGTTCCTCCGCGGCGACCCCTCGCCCGCTGCCGAGGAGGAGAAGAGCATCTCGGAGCAGCGGGAGGAGCGCAAGCTGCAGGAGATCGCCGGCAAGGACCTGACCAAGGTGGTGAGCCTGAAGGACAAGCTGGAGTTCGCCCCTCGGGCCGTGCTGAACAGGAACCGCCCGGAAAAGAGTTAATAAAGTTGTTTCAGCAAATGCGGTGCCCTGGAGCGACTGTCCTCGGGGCTGGGGCTGGCCGCTGGAGGGCTGTGTACTGCAGCACCATGCTGGGGACTCTCCTGTCACCTGCACATCTTCCACCAGCCCTCCTGTGCCGGGCCGTACCTGGGCAATACGCTGTGCCCACTGCTGCTCTTCACGTTCCTGGGGCCCTCCGGAGGGTCAGGGTTTGCCCACCCCATGGATGCACTCAAGACACAGCACCCAGACCTCCTCCTCTGTGGCAGAGCAGGCAGGGAACCATGCTTTGAAGGTGGAGCATGTTTGAAACTTCAGCAGTTCTCACCCTGTCCTGGCCCCTGAACCACAAACCCCTCTCAGCTTGCTTCCACCCGTGTCTCTCTAGGTTTGGTGTGAAGATAGAAGAAACTTGGATCTGAGTGACATGGGGTTGGGGTCAGGCTAACTGGCTGCTGCAGGAGGACCTGCTGTCCTGCTTACATCTCGCCTGTGGCTCTTCATGAACCCCGACCACAGCACCACACTACCATGTTACCCCCACTGGAGCGTGAGCAGCGGTGGAGATCTCTGAGGAACCCGTCTCTGCCTCGTCCCCAGGCTTCTCAGCGAGCAAGGGGGATGGGGGGCGGCGAAAGTCCTGGCCCTGCTTCTGTCATGGTGCTCCAAGCGTGGCGGTGTCTTTGGGCTGGTGTGTAGAGAATGGGGAGCTCTCTGCCCTGTGTGGGAACAGCCAGAATAAACTTCTGTCAGTCCTTGGGCCTGTGTGTCTTCTGCATCAGCACTTGGCCCTAACCTCGGCTTTGTGTTTCTGCTCCCTATGTTTTCAAGAGGCAACCCCTCTTGGTGGGAGAAATGCCATCGTTGTCCCAGGCTGGGCACTGACCTTGGGGCCTGGCAAGAGGGTGACAGACAGGAAGGAGGGGGAGGCACAGAAATTGCAGCCCATGCTGCAGTTGTGCCTGCCTCCC
Source organism: Vanellus vanellus (assembly GCF_965231255.1). Lineage (NCBI taxonomy): Eukaryota > Metazoa > Chordata > Aves > Charadriiformes > Charadriidae > Vanellus > Vanellus vanellus. The sequence goes on along the minus strand of NC_138927.1, from coordinate 7,082,616 downwards.
AGCTCCCCCGGCCACGTCATCCTCTTCCTTCGGCCTCCTTATCTAGACAAGAAGGGCTGTGGCCATGCTGGGTGGGGGCCCAGGGGATGGGGGGTCCCACTGGGCTGCTGAGCAGTGTCTTGCAGGAGAGGCTGTCAGCGAGCACTGGGGACTGGTGGCCTGTGTCCCTTCTAGCCTCGGGTGTCACCAACATGGTGGGACCAAACCCTGGCGAGAGCTGCCCAAGCAGGGTCAGCTGGTAACTGCTGCCGCTGGCTGCCAGCAGCGTGCCGGGGCTGAGCGGCCGTAGCTGGGGTTATCACTGCTTCTCTGCTTGTTTTTTCCCCTGGTGCCTGAGCGAGGCCTCACTGCTCCCCCGGCCCGGCCTTCCCCTCCCGGGGACGATAAATCTGTCGTCTGGTGCAAAGCCCTGAGGTCAGCAGCCAGTTCAGCGTTTCACATCGCTCCGTCCCACTTCCTCGGGGCCAGCTCCTGCCCTGCTGACAGCTTTACTGCTGGCGCTGCCCGGCTGTGTTTGCCTCCCGACCTGCTGTCCTCGGGCTGGATCGTGGCCCGGCACTGCCGGGAACTTGCAGGTCTTCGCCGTTGCGCTGTGCGGGAGCAGCTGTGGCTGGGTGAGAAGGTGCAGGAGGAGACTCGGAGTGATGCAAAGTCTGTCCCAGCCATGCATCACTGCCACCTCCTGCACTGGTGCTCATGGCACCTCTTGTGTCACTGCCCTGGTCCCCCTGGCAGGCTGGCACTGTCCTCCAAGGTAGACCCTGCCCTTGGCCTCTTGCTTTCCCAGCCTTGCTGTGGGGTGACGCTGGGCGACCACTGTTCCCTATTGTGTGCCGGGGTGGGAATGGTCCCGTCCCTTCCCCCAGCTGGGACCAGCCGGACCCAGCTCGGAAACGTCTTCCGAAATGCCTTTGTTCACCCCGCGACGGAGTGGCTCCCTCAGCTGTTTATAGCCCATTGATCTGCCTGTTCCCAGGACTGGCGGGCACAATCAGGCTTTGTCAGGGCCTCGCTGCCCCATTTCCTCCCCTGGGCCCAAGCGGTGTCGGTCAGTCGGTCGGGGGGGGATGCTGCTGCGCAGCACTGGAACAATGCCCTCGGGAAGGAGTGGTCTGCCACAGCGGCTGCACGGGCACCGATGACACCTGGCCAGGTAGCCCCTGCCCTGCTTCTGCTGCGGCTGCCTTGCTGGTCCTGCCATGTTTCCGTGTGTCTGGGGACTCCCGTCTGTCCCACGGCAGACACTGGCGTTGCTGCGGGGCCATGGATTCCTGGCAGGTGCTGGGGCAGGGGTGAAGCTGCTTCTCAGAGCCCGGTTGCCTTTCTCCTAAGCCCTCGGTGCCGTAAACCCACCCTTCCTCCCATTGAATCCCAACAATGTGCTGCCTGGGAAGCACCGGCTGGACAAGAATAGGAGCCGGCAAGCACTCAGGGCTGGGGTGAGCAGCCATGGTGGCTCACAAATAGTGAGAGGAAGCTTTGTTGAATAAGCCATTATGGCAAAAAACTGGCTTCCTATGCCTGCTCACAACTGCTCAAGCGCAAGTCCTTGGTCTGGTCCAGCACGTTTGTAATCCAGCTGTTGCCAGCACAGCACAGCTGGGTGCTGCAGCCGGAGTGTGGCGAGGAGCTGTGCCAGCAGCGCAGCCGGGGCCGTGTGAGGGGGGAGCCTGTCTCCAGGCAGGCAGTCCCACACCAGGCCCCGAGGCCGGCGTTTTGTGGGAGAGCATCCTCCCAGGGCTTGTCCGGCTTCGGGGCAGTCCCTGCGCCAGGGCCGGCAGCAGCTGCACTGTGCCGCAGGGCAGGGATTGAATCCAGCAGCTGCAGAAGTGCTGCCTGTCCCTGCCCAGCCCATGGTGGCTGTGCCCCAGGCTCGGAGGGAGCAAGCTGGCTGCCATGCTCTCGGCATGGCTCTGCTGCCTTGCTGTTTCCTCACCGCCACCTCCGAGGGCGGCTGCAGCCCCCGGGCTGACTCTCTGCCCTGCCGGGGGTCGGGTTTGCTCCCGGGGGTCCATTGGGAACAGCTCGTGAGAGGAGCCGGTGACAGTTCCTGGAGGCAGGATGCAGGGAGCGAGCTGGGGCTGTGGTGGGGCTGAGCAGTTCCCCAGCTCGCTGGGGGTCGGCCCCGGGGGACTGGGAAAGCTGCTGCACAGGCAGGGGCAGTGAGAGCCCCCCCCGGCCACCCGGCACGGCTCGGCACACCTGGACGGCCGCAGCGGACGTCCGGTTAGATCAGAGCGGGGATGCACCAGCTGCACAGGGCTGGGGACGCTGTGACCCTGTGCTGGCACAAGAGCTGATCAGAGCCATCGGTCCCCTTCCCGCAAGGCCCAGAGTGATGATGCTTTGGGGAGGAGAGGAGCGGTGCGGGGTGCTGGGGCCCCCAGGGACTCACACCGCCGTGTCCCATCCTGCAGCAGCACAGTCACCCCGGGACACCCAGGACCTGCATGCAGAGCGGTGTCCCTGCAGCCCTGGGCCACAGAGGGTGCTCACCCCAGTTGTACTGGAGAGCAAATGGTGCATTCCCCCCCCCCCCAGCATGTCCCCTGCAGTCCCTGGGGACATCTGCTCCCTGCCCGGCCAGCCGAGGCTGTTTCCCAGGCTCCATTTTTGCCCTTTTCCCAAGTGCAGCCGAGTCCTTTCCCAGACTCTTCCTGCCACGGCCCCACGGTGCAGGGCTGCCATGCCGTGCCCAACGGCTCCTTTCCATGGCTGGCAAAACCCCTGAAGAGGGGCTCCATGGCTGTGAGAGAGGAGCAGCTCTGCTGTACATTGAGATGCTCCCCCTGAGCCCTGGCCGGAGACAGCTACAGTGGGACACGTTCCCTTCCTGCTCAGCATCACCTCTTCTTGGTGCCCAGCCCAGGGCTGAATCCCCATCCCCAGCACCCCGGGCCCACCGTGGCTCCTTGCTTTTTGACCAAATCACCCACCCTGCACCAGAAAAAGCCCCTGAGCAAGTGGGCAGCAGCTTCTGCCCTCGTCATGCTGCACTGGGATGATGCCCTGAGCCGCTGGCAGGGGCAGGACCCATCCCGGGGTGGGCATGGGGTGCCGGGTGCTGGGGTCCTTTTGCCTCCATGCAAGGAAGCGGCCAGAGGGGAGCGACAATGTCAGGATGCGGGAAGTCGTTGGGGCTATTGAGCACGTTTCCTCCCGCCCGCAGTTCTCACACGGGGCTGTATTGTCTGCCTTGCCCGCGCGTGGAGGGCTAAATATAACCCCGCACTGGGGCCGGGCCTGTGGGAGGAAGGGAGCTGTTTGGGATTTGCTTTTCCTTCGTTGTGCGCTGCTGGCAGCGGCGCTGATAAGGGCAGGATTGTACCCGGTTTGGTGTTGCCTCGATGGTGGGTGCTGTGGGCACGGGGTGCTGGGGCTCGGGGGTCCATGCCTGGCCCAGGAGGGTGCTCCTGCCTGCGCCCACTCCCCCCGAGGGGCCATGGGAAATGGGGTGCTGGGGGCTATGGGCAGAGCCCGGGGCAGAGATAGAGCTCCAGCGGGATGGGGGCACCATGGTGTGGCCCCGGCTGGCATCCCCCTGCCCAGCCCTCAGCCCTTCCTCCCCTCTGAGCTGTGATTTTGCTCCCGCTGCAGCTCTTCCTGCGAGCGGGTCGGATTTAGACACTCGCTATTTTCTGTACACTGGAAAAGCTTAAAAATAAACTCCCTGGTGCTCGGCCAGCGCCTTGGGCAGAGCCTTGCAGGCGGGACATGCTGTGGCAGCCCTCACAGCTCCTCTCCCACAGCCCAGGGCAGGATAGTGCAGGGGGAGCCCAGCATGGTCTGGTCCCAACTGGGAGGAGGGCAGGAACCTCACTACAAATGCATGGCTGTGGGGCAGAGTCACTGTCGTGGGCTCCTGGGGGCTGTGGCTGGTGTGAGACCAATGTCCCCAGCATGAGTTGGGGTCCCAGGACTGGCAGAGCCACCCCAAAGCCTTTCCTGACTCACAGGGGTGCTCTAAGTGGCCCTCCCCAGCACCCTCCTCGCCTCCCCCAGCATCCTCCTGAACTGGTGGTGAGCCTCACCGAGGAAGTTCTGGGGGGCTGCGGCTGCGCCTTGGAAAGTACATCCAGCTTTGGGATGGGATAAACCCTACAAGGCTCTTAGGTGGGGGTACAAAAGCTGCTCTCCCTGAAAACCCATGCCGAGGGCACTGCCAGCATGGTGGTCACAGCCTGCGAGTGGCCACGGGAACAGCGCTGCAGTGCTCCCACCCCATGGCGGTGCCCGGGGCTCTCCACCATCCCGGCTCAGCGGCTGTGGTGGGTCCCAGTGCCCCCGCATCACGGCACATACTCAGGGCTGTGCTCGCTGCCCGTTGTCCCAGAGGTGCCCATGGGGACCCCCTCACCGCAGCCCCCAGGCTGCCCGTGCTGCTGCAGGGCTCAGCATCGTGGTACGGGGCCGGGCTTCGGGACAGCAGGTACCGTTCCCAGAAAGGGACCGGAGGGACCTGTTTACTCAGGAGGGAGCGCGGAGGTGTGAGAAAGGCCCTGTGTGTCCGGCCGGCTGCTATCTGTCGCCGGGCTGTGCCAAAGGGCTTCACCGGGACAGCCCATGCCCTTATCAGCCGCGAACTTTTATTTGCCTAAGGGCCGCCCGCCCGCCTTCTGGGGGGCTGCTGCCAACACCGGCCCCCGCTGCTGCCCTCTCCCCGGCCCCACCGTGCAGGTGAGCCCCTTGCTGTTGTTGTTGGCGTGCGGGTCCCGGCGGCGTGGGGTCACGCCGGCCGCCCCGAGCCGCCTTGTCACAACATGGGGAACAATAGCGGGACGCGGAGCTGTGTTTGCGCAGCGCCTGTGGCCGGGCACCGCGTCCAGGCAAGGGGGCTCTCGGCCGTCTTGTTTTCCACCTTGCAGGGCCGTTCGGAAAAGCGTGATGCTCCCCTGGTGCCAACAAAAATATCAGCCCAGGAGAGGGGAGGTGAGGGGGGGAGCGCCGCCGGCGGGTAAACACGCGGCGCGGCTGCACCGTTACCTTTCACACGGGCATTTCCTCCCGGCCGAGCACGCCGGGCCGCTCACCCCAGAAAGCCGCAGCGCTGCGGGGCTTTGCGGCTCTGCTCGTGCCTGGTGAGCACGGGGCTGTGGTCCCCCATTGCACTGGGGGGTCCTGGGGGCCCCCACCGGGCAACAGTGGGAGCAGGGCAGGGTCCCTCCAGAGATGTGGGAGTGGGACAGGGTCCCTCTGGAGGGGATCTCCCTCAGCACCCTCACGGAGGGCGCAGGGGAGGGCTGAGGGCTGGCAGTGCGCACCCCAGACCCCCAACCCCACGGGATTTCAGCCCCCCCATCCCCGTCAGGGTGGGGAAGCTGAGGGCGGGCTCGGCCACCAACCCGGGCTTAGCCACCAGCCCAGGCTCTGCACCAAGGGCAGTGCAGCCGGGTGCCTCCCTCTCCGCTTCCTCCAGCAGCCGATGGCGATATCACCCCGTATCACCCATATTTCATTTTCTCCAGGGTATTTTTAGTCCGTCCCACCCTCGCTGAAGAGGCCCTCGGCAGAGAGCAGCCTCGGCCCTGGGCTGGCTCGGCCAGAGAAACTAAACAACAGCCCCAGCCACATTGTGTGCCTTTATCTACTGCTCATTTCCACCTATTATGCAGCCGTGAGCGGCTCCACGGCCTCCGCCGGGTTTATCTGCGGCAGAGCTGGGGCAGAGAGGCTGCCTGCGGGGCCGAGCACTGCTTTGGGCCACCCAGAGCCTGCGCCACGACGGCCCTGTGACAGCCCCTGGGCTGAAGCCAGGCTCAAAGGGACAGGACACTACAGCAGGGGGATGCGTGTGTGTGTGTGCTTTCAGCGGGTGAGTGGTATGAGCAGCCCAACTGGAGCTCAGAGGGAGCCCACACTCACCCCCGGGACAGCGGCTTCCCTCTCCCTCGGCCCCAAAGCCTTACCCGCTCCCCCTCCCCGAGGCAGCTGCGTGAAGCACAATCACACCACACTTCGCCTTTTTCATTCATCCAACTTTATTCAACAAGGCGCAACACTGAGTCTGCCGGGAGGAAAGGAAACAGCCCTGAGGAGCAATGCCTGCCTCCCACACCCACCTCTGGGTCACGCGGGACCCACACCCCCTCCATCACAGCAGGACCTTCCCCCTTCACAGCATCGATGGGTTGGGGAAGTTGGGGCAACCGCTCTCGTGGCAGCAGTTGGTTCTTTGGTGTCCCCCCCAGCGCCTCAGCCCACAGCAGGAGATGACTAGTGCAAAGTAATAAAACCACGAACCCCCCAAACCAGCAGTTGCTAGGCTAATTCCTCCCCCCAAAACCCCAGGGCTCACGGGCGCATGGGCCGGGCTGGATACACCTCCCCAAATCCCCCACACAACCGCACCTTTAAGGCAGAAAGCTCTGCGCTCAGGCCAGCGGGTTAAAAATAACTTAGAGACGCACATCACATGGGAAAGGGTCCAGGGCCAGGAGGTGGCGGGGGGGGAAGGGGGGGCTCACACTCCCAGGGCACCCGAGTGGTGACCCTGTAGCCATCGGGCTCAGCCGGTCACTGCAGAGCCGCGGGTGAGCTCAACCCCCGCCGTGCCCCGTGGGGAAGGGGCAGCTCCACGGCAAACCGCGGGCAGGAGCCGCTGGCCACGCTGGCTCCCTGCCGGGGTCACAGGAACAGGACGGGGCTGGTGGCCAGGACCCATCAGCGGCTGCCCCAGCCCAGCTCCCCCCCAGCCCTCCCGGGCTCAGCCCACTCCGGGCAGAGGCGCGCGGCTTCCCACGGCCGCAGGTCCGGCTCTCACGCCGGCGGGGGCTCCGGCGAGCCCCGGGGTCCGGCCGAGCTGCGGCTCCCGAGGGGCGGCAGCCTCCCGCCACGGCCCCGGGGACAGCCTGTTCCCAGCCGCGGGGCTCCAGGGATTTCTCCCTTTCCCACGGCGAGGCACGCGGGACATGCCGTCCTGGGGAACTTTCTGCAGTTTCCTTCCTTGCAGGCTCTGTGGGGAAAACAGGAGAGAGCGGAGGCTCCGCTCCAGGGCGGCGCTCAGCCCCGCTCCTGAGCATCACGCCCCGGGGCAGGCAGGTCTCTGCGGGCACTGCCCCCGGAGCGGGGCTTGTCCGTAAGGCACAGCAGCAGGCAGGAGGAGGCAGCTGCCTGCCCACGGCCAGCACCTTTGCAGGCATGAGGGACGGGGAAGGTCCCCTCAGCCAGCCGGGTCCAGCCCGGCTCTAGACATACTGCTTTTTGGAGGCTGAGCTCCCGGGCCGGCTGCACAGCTTCTCCTCCGGGGCGGGGGCTTCGGCAGCCCTGGGGGCGTAGGGGTCCGAGAGGGGCCGGCTGCCGCTGCCCAGCGCCAGGTTCTCCTCGTTGTGGAAGTTGGCCCAGTTCTGCTCGCTGGAGAGCTTGTTGTAGGCCTGGTAGGACGGCGTGTGGCTCTCAGCCATGGGCAGGAAGGGGTAGTGCTTGGGCGGATAGGGACCTGAGACCATGTCGTCGGCAAAGGTGTCCTGGCTTGGGCCGGCCGGCACTGACACCTTCTTGATGTTGCTGAGCAGGTTCTTGCAGCAGAGGTGGAAGAGCTCCAGGAGGTTCAGGACTAAGGAGACCAGGCCCATCACCAGCATGAAGATGATGAAGATGCTCTTCTCGGTGGGGCGGGAGATGAAGCAGTCCACCTGATGGGGGCAGGGGTCCCTCTTGCACACGTAGCGGGGCACCATGGAGAAGCCATACAGGTACCACTGGCCAACGAGGAAGCCAGCCTCAAAGATGCTCTTGCAGATCACACTGATGATGTACGTCCACATCAGCGCCCCTCGGATCTTGAGCCGCCCATCCTCCGTCACGTAGATCTTGGACATCTTCTTCTCCACGGCTGCCAGGGCCTGCTCGATCTTCGGGTCCTTGCTGTGGATAGCCCGGAGCTCGCTCTCCTGTTGCTTCAGCTTCTCCTCTTTCCGGGAGAGATAGACAACGTGGCCAAGGTAAATCAGAGTTGGGGTGCTGACAAAGAGGAACTGGAGCACCCAGTAGCGGATGTGGGAGATGGGGAAGGCTTTATCATAGCAAACGTTGGTGCAGCCTGGCTGCTTGGTGTTGCACACGAAATCCGACTGCTCGTCGCCCCAGACAGACTCCCCGGCCAAGCCCAGGATGAGGATGCGGAAGATGAAGAGCACGGTGAGCCAGATCTTCCCGATCACAGTCGAGTGCTCCTGGACTTGGTCCAGCAGTTTCTCCAGGAAACCCCAGTCACCCATCTTCTAGGGAACCTTGTGTCTCTGGCAGCAGAGAGGGGAGGAAAGGGGAGCCAAGTCAGTTCTCTGTTTCCACGCCGGAAAGCACAGAGCAGATGAGGCTACCTAAACCCCAGGCTTTTTTAGGACACGGCTGCTCTGCAGTGGGTCCCAGCAAACCCACTGAGGAACACCCCACACCTGGGGGAAGGAGCCAGGCAGCATTTCTGAGCCCAGGAGTGTTCCTCCTACACCCCACTGCCCAGAGTGGAAACACTGGGCTGGGGGTGGAAGAGGCAGTGCAAGGAGTCGCCCGCCCCCAGCAGCACCCAGCCCACAGCACCCACGGCTTGTGGCTGTCCCAGCCTGCCATGACACAGCCCACGGTGAAGGGCTCACGGGCCGGCTGGTTTGGGGCTGCCCTGGGAGGTCAGGGCCACAGCAGCCAAGCGAGGGGGCACGGCGGGGGCTCACAGGAGCAGCCCAGATTTGCCTCTCCTACAGCCCGCTGCTCCGGCTTTACCGAAGTGCAGAGAGCCGCAGGGACGTGGGAGGGGAGCGCAGACCCCCGGGGTACAGCAGCCACCCCGACACCCCTTCAGGGCTCACCTCACACCGAGGGGACAGGTTCCAGCCAGCTCCCTTGCTGTGGGGCGATGGCACCCCAGCCCCAGCGTGCCCCCCCCTCGCCCAGGGCTTTCCGCAGCCCGGGGACCCCCCGAGACCACTCACCGCCCCAACGCGGCTCCGGGGTGTCTCGGCTTCACCCCCGGCTGCCGGCGAGCGCAGCCCGCATCCCCCCGCGGGAACTCAGCCCCGCAGCCCGACTGGAAGAAAAGAAGCGGCCACAGCCCTCACTCCTAATTAACCTCTGCCAATTAAGCAGGCGGAGGTGCCAGCTGGGCCGTTAAAGGGACACCCCGCCGCGGTGGGGCGAGAGGGGTGCCCCGAAAGCAGACAGCGGGTGCCAGCGGTGTCCCCAAGCACGGTGTCCCCGAGCGCTGCCCGATGTCCCGGGGGTCCCCGGGGGTCCCGGGGGCCGCTCACTCACCTCCGCCGCGCCGGGCACGTCCCGCCTGGCTCGGGCCGCGCTGGGTGTGAGCGGCCGGGCCGGACCGGGCGGCTCTGGCCTTGCGGGGCCCGGGGGGCCCGGGGGAGGAGCGCGGGCAGGAAACCGGGGGCCGGGGCTTAGCGCCGTGCCGCAGGTGTGCGGGGCCGCCCCGGCCCCGGCCGCTCCCCCTCGGCCGAGGGGGCGGCCCCGGCGGGGCGGGGCGGGGGGCGGTGGGTCGGCGGAGCACCGCCCGGCCGGGAGCCCCCGGGAGACAGCCGGCACCCCCCGGGGCTGAAGCCGGTGGGGAGCCGGCGGGGGGGCGGTGGGAAGCCCGCGGTGTCCCTGCCCGCTGGTCCCCGGCGAGCTGGGGGGACAGCCCGGTGGCCGGCACCGCCCGTGGCCGATAAGCCCGGCGGTGGCTGCGGCTCCGCCACCGGGACTAACCCGCTGAGCGGCGGAGGGACCCACCCGGGGCGCCCGGACCCTGCCCACGGGTGGGACCCTGAGCAAGTCACCCCCTTCCTGCGCGCCCCTAAAGCCGCCGCGATCGCGGGCGGGAGCACCGGGGGAGATGCCCCGGGGGGTGCGGTGGGGTGTCGCCGGGGATGCTCCGGCCCTCGCCCGCTCCGGCCCCTGCCCGCTCCGGCCGCGCCGCCGCTGCGGCGCTCGGCGGGTCCCCCCGCGGGTCGGTGCGGCGCGACGGGCGCTGGGTGGTGCTGGAGCCCCACCGGAGCCCGGCGCTGCCCCGGCCCCCGCGGCCACCGCCGCCTCCCGGGCTGAGCTGCGCCGGGGAGCCCCGGGCTGCCACCCGGCACCAGGTTTTAAGCGGAGCTTTGCTGTCGGGGGGCTCAGAGGGAGGGTTGCGGGGGGTGCGGAGACACCGCAACAAGGAGCGGGGACAGCGGGTGGGCAGATGCTCATATTTCATGCACAGGTTTAAGTCCTGCTGACTTCGGGAGTGGGGGGCAAAAGCCCTGCGTGTGCTCCCCCCCCGCCCCCCGGAACACTGTCCTGCAGTGGCTGCAAAGGGTTGGCACACTTGGCACGGGCTGCGTGGGGCCAGCCGAGGGCTACGGGCTTGGGCTCTCAAAACCAGAAACTGGGCCAGTCCGCACACACAACTGGGAGCTGCCGCCTCTCCCACACCGAGATGTGGTATTTCCTCCTCACAGGCAGTGCCGGGGCTGAGCAGAGGGCAGAGCCGGAACAGCTTCATTATATTTAATATAAAATAATTGTTGTGCTTTAGGTAACGCCCACGAGCCGCTCCATGCCGTGGCACCAGGGTGCTGCAGAGCCCAGTGCCCATCTCCCAGCTGGTCCACCATGAATACTGCTTCCTCCTCCCACCACCCCTGGGTTGGGGCTGCCCAAGCAGCACAGTCCCCTCTTGGTGCCTGTCCCCAAGTGATGCTCTGCGCCCCACCAGCCCTCAATGGGTGGAAACAATCCCATCTGGGGACCTGCTCCAAAACCACAAAGGAGCCTGCAGATGTGCCAGCTCCCATGTTGCTTTACCCACCAGGAGGACTATGCCCAGCGTGGGCTATAGCCCCAGCGGCCACAGGCCACCAGTGAGCTGTGCAGGTGTCCCAGAGCAGACCTGCACTGGTGTCAGAGCCGCTTCCCGGTCAGACACCTTGTGCTGTTCAACCTCCCAGAGCATCTTTCCTCCGGCACAGGTTGCCCCATGCCCAGGGCTGGCACCACAGGTGACATGGTGCTGAGATGCCCATGGGAGCAGCCCGTGCTGGAAGCACTCTTTCCATGTCCTGGCACAGAGACACGTCACCCTCCCGGCAGTGTGGGTGCTGCTGTCACGACCTCTCGCACGAGCCCCGGCTGTGTCAGTGCACACTGCGACACGCTTATGGGTCTGGGGGAGCATGGGCAGGCCGAGCAGAGCTGGAAACACTGCTGGCCGGAGCGCCAGCAGACCCTCCGCGTAGCGCTGCTTAAGGAGAGATTAAATGGAAATCATTTCTATTTATTGTAATATTTATCAAGGTTTAGTAAATAATTGATGCTGATCCCTCCTTGATTTCCTTGGGGGCCAGCGTGCGGTTCTGGTGAATTAAAGTTTAACGACGCGTGACAAGCCGGGAGGAGGCAGAACAGGCAGACGCCAGGTACGCCGGCCCCGCAGCTCGACCCGTGCTGCCCTGGCTCCTGGGGAACCTCTCCAAATCCATTTCTTCTGGCCTCACCGGTCCCCTCTATTTACAGTGTGCAGAGCAGATCCAAGTGTCTACAAACAGCGCGGTGTTTCTTGGCCCTTTGGATCCGCAGCTGATGCTCTGGGTGACACGTCTGTCTGAGGTGAGGGGAGACACAAAGGCACCGAGGGGAGCAGCAGAGCCAGCAAAGCCATTTGGGCAGGACATCAGCACTGTGCTTGCATGAGCAAAGGGGGAAAAGCTGCTCCTGCCCCAGTGGGCAAACTGGGGACCGTCACCACGCTGGGTGACACCAGCCCTCACTGGGCAGCGACCGATGCATTCGTACCCAGCATGGAAGCAGCAGAGCTGGAGGACCCAAAAGAAGCTGTTGGGACATGGGAGTCCCCATGCTCCCGCCAGCCCCAGTCTGGTGTGCCCTCCAAGCTGAACGGCATCATCCCTGCAGCTTTCAGCTGGGCTCGCTGCCGGACACGACAGCACTGGCTGCCACGGTGGTGCCGGCTGCTCGGTGTCTGTGCGGCGGTGTGATGTCCAAGCCCTGTGGCACCACTGCGTGCAGCCCGCAGAGCTCCAGGGATGCCCTCGCCTTACCTGCATCTGCTCGGGCACCCACGGGCCTCTCTCATCAGGGGGCTTTAGTTTGTTGGGCTTAAGTTATTTTTCACACGGGTCGACTCTTGAGGACTTGGGGACTTGGCAGGCTTGAAAAGCTGCTGGGCCAAGGGGAAGGCGAACTGGCTGGGACAGGCGAGCTCACAGCTCCTCTCCTCTGTGGAAAGAAGAGAAAACCTCAGGCATGGCCCCAGGCAGCCGGCACCCACCTGCCGCCGAGCGTGCCCATGCCACTGGGACACCCGGGGACATGCCCACAGCCCCAAACGTGACTTCCTGTGGATGTGTCTCCCCCCCTTTAGAGTCATCGAGGTCCTGGCTGGAGAGTCTGGTGATGGCATCACCAGCGGCCACCTGTGGGGCCAGCCATCCCTGGACACCTCTCCCTCCCTCTTCCCCTCCCACCACCCCATCAGGTGGCAGTCAGGTTGGGATCTGAGGCCCAAAGGGGTGCTACACACCTAGTTTGGGACTTGTTGTCCTTCTCCTCCGTCTTGAGGTGGCACCGGCAGGTGGAGGCCTTGCTGTAGCTGGCAGAGCGCTTGGTGGACTTCTTCCACTTCTGCGCACTCCTCACAACCCGCTTGAAGATGAGGTAGAAGATCTCACAGACGGTGAGGACGATGCAGATGGAGGAGGCTCCAACCATGAAATAGGTGAAGACTCTTTTCTCGGTTGGCCGAGCTATATAGCAGTCTACAGTGTTGGGGCAGGGGTCCACGTTGGAGCACTTGACCAGCCGTGGCAAGTCGAAGCTGTCCCACATCTTGTGGAGGAGGTAGAGGAACAGGATCTCGATGATAAGTTTGAAGAAGAGGCTGAGCAGGTAGGTCCACCACAGCCCACCATGCTTCTTGCCCGTGTTGCTGTAGAGCTTGGGGCAATTCTCCCCATTCTTCTCCCGGTTCTTCTTCTCGCGGTCCTCCCGGTAGGCCACGTGCATGATGACCAGGAGGGAAGGGCAAGTGACGAAGATGAGCTGCAGGGCCCAGAGGCGGATGTGGGAAATAGGGAAGAAGTGGTCATAGCAGACATTGGTGCAGCCCGGCTGCCGCGTGTTGCAGTCAAAGTCCTTCTGCTCGTCTCCCCACACGCGCTCGGCCGCCACCACGTAGACCAACACACGGAATACAAAGACCACGGAGAGCCAGATGCGGCTGAAGGCCGTGGAGTACTTGTTGACCCCGCTGAGCAGCGCCTGCAGCGTTTTCCAATCCATGGTGGCCGGCGGAGGCCAGAGTCACCCAACCTGGAGAAACAGCAGCAGAAGCGGTGGGTGAAGAGTGATGGGAGACTGCAACGGGGCAGCTCATCTCTCGCTGCACTTAATCTCATTGACCCCCACAATCTCTCCCTCACCATGTTACACTCATTTGGGGTGGGGGGACCACCCCACTGGTGGGCAGTAAAGCCCAGCCCCGCACTCTCCCGGTGACAGTCAGGGGTGACTCAACCTCTCTGCACTTCCTTCTGACGGAGGCTTTGCCGTAAGGGATGAGCCACCCAGCCACGTCCCTGCCACCAAGTCCCCGGCCTGACTGCGCATGGTGGTGTCAATTGGCAGCGCGATGCCCTGGAGCGCGCCAGGATCAACACAAGGGGAGGCCGTGCCGGGGCGGCAGGCGGGGACGGCTGTGCAGGGCGCTTGGCGTGTCAGTGAAGGAAAGGCTTGTGGGGACGCCAGCCCCGCGAGCTGGCAGGTCCCTTGGGATGGGGGTGGGAGGGGACCCCACGGCGCATTTCCATCCCTGACTGTGTCTTCCTTCTGCCCCGCTGCCCACAGGGGCACGTGCTGATGCCCGCCGGGATGGACCCCCAGTGCCTTGCCGACAGCCCCTTTCTTGGCTGCCCAGCACTGAGGCACAGGGCACTGGTTGCTTTGTGTTCCCCCGATGCATCAGGGCCATGGTGGGAAGGACAGGGGGGCAACGGGAGCCCCACCGGTACAGTGGGAGCCCGTGGGAAAGCACCCGGGCAGGGGCAGGACTGAGCTGGGTCCCCACGGGGGCAGCACCAGACCGGCACAGCTCCCGGTCTGCGCTCCCCGGGCTTGTCCCTTTCCCTCCCCAGGGTCTCGTGTGGCTCAGCCACGCTCCCCCGCATGACCTCCACGAGCGTGTTTTGGGGATGGATGGGGACCTTTACCATTAGGGCAATTCCAGGGGATCCCAGGCTTGGTCCCAGCTGGTCCCAGCCTTCCCTGAGCCTCAGTTTGATGGGTAAAATGGGCTAAACTGGCCACCGTGCTTTCCTAATGCTGAGAGCTGAAGGGGAAGCGGCCGCTGCAGAGCTGGGATGCCGGGACACGCCAGGGACCGGTTTTCTCTCTCGCAGAGAGACGCCCGAGGCAGCCCGAGCACGGGCGAGAGCGGGGCTGCTGAAAGCGAGAGTCCGTGCGTGTCACCGGCGCGTTGCCCTGGTCGGCACCCTGCTCCCGGCGGCATTGCCTGCAGCGCCAAGGCCCCGCGCCGGCCAAACCGGCTCCGCGGCTCAGCCTGGAGCTGCCCCGGTGCGAGGAGGGCGGTGTGCTAAGCCGGACCTGGAGCTTTACTGCCGCCTGGATTTACAAACCCCGGGTGATTTTTACCCAGAGGTGAGTTGGCACTGTTGACTCTGTGCTGTCAGGGTGTCTCCTGTGCCAGAGAGCTTCACAGGGCGGCGGGCTGGGTCCGTCCCTGCACCGTTGGCTTTTAAGGAGTTGCTCTGAGTAACGCACACCACCGCTGATGGGAGTGCGGGGGGTTTGCAGTGTGGGGGTGACGACCAGAGCGAAGCACCCCACGATGCCGGGGTAAGCCGGGAGCACCGAGCCCCGGAAGAACAGAGCCGAGCACCAGCAATGCTCGGAGGAGACTATTTGCAGCCTCTCTGCGTTTGCAAGGATTAGCCCGGTTTTGCGAGGAACTGCCAGGTTTTGCGGGTCTGTGCCCGACGGCGGGGACATGCTGCAGGACAGCCCCTGCCGTGCCGCAGGAATGGTCCCTCTGCTGCGGGTCTGCAGCGCCGGGCGCCTGCACGGCTCCAGCAGAAGGAATGTGCCAAAGCCCCGCGGGAGCCGCGGCTGGCGCGGCAAGTTGGGGCCAGGGCCGGGACAGCCGGGGGACCCCGCTCACGGCTGGGGAGGTGGCACCGCTGCCGGCAAATGGGGAAACTCATCCCAAATATCACCAGCCCCAATTCCTGCGTTTTCTACAAGAGAAGTTTTGCATAAGAAAAATACGAGGTTTTTTTTTTCAGATGAATGCTTTGTTTCTGGCTGTTGAAGATCCCACCTGGGGAGCGCGGGATGGCCCAGGGGCAAACGCGCTGTTCCAATTTCAGGCCAGATCAAAAGCTTCGCTCAACCCCAAATGCTAATTCCTTCAATCCCACCTACTCAGGTCAAGCAGTACCGCACACTCGCCATCCCACTCCCGTGGAGCCGCTGCCCACTGCCGACCCGGTGCCCTCCGAGATGTACCTGGAAGAGGCTCAGGCTCCTTCCGCGTTCACCGGGGGCTGCGGGGTGGGAAGTGCCCAGAGCGGGGCATGGCCGGGGGTGCGACAGTGCACAGGTGATCACGGTCCCCTCATTCGGGGAGAGCTGTGTGGCACGACGAGGTGTCCTGGGGCTGCAGGGAAGGAACAGAGCCTGGAGCGCTGCCTGGAGCCCACGGGGCTGCTTGGAGCCTGTCCCTGGCCAGGTCCACCCCATAGCGAGCCCCGAACCTGCTGCCACACTCCCACACTGCTGGTCCAGGGACGCACCGAGAAGTGCGGCTGAGCCGAGCGGTGCCACGCTGGGGTCTTGTGCCAGCATGCGCCGAGCGCCAGTGCAGCACCTCTGCCCTGCATACCTCTGCTCTCCGCCTCGTCCGAAACCAGGAGAACCTCCACCCGGCAGACCTGCGGCAGCGAGCCAGGGTGGGGGGCGATGGCAGCGCTCCTGCCCAGCCCTTTCCCCTCCTCAGCCGAAAGCTGGTGCCGACGGCGGAGCTCACAGCCCCTGCATGTCCCCAGGGCCAGCGTCCCCTCGCCAGCCGGCCAATTCACCCGTGTCCCACCTCCAGGGACCCGCATGCGATGCCGCTCAGCACCCACCAGCCCAGTACCCACCTGCCTGGCTCAGCCCAGCGCGGGCTCTGGCCATGGACCCGCGGCAGGGTGGGAAGGGGACGTGAGCTCCGCGCCGAGCCCCGTGCCGGGGTGTGTTGCGCGGCGCCGCGGCGGCCCCGCAGCCCAGCCGGCGCTGGCGGGTAGCCAGGCGGAGCAGGGGCAACACCGCGGGCGCACACGGCTCTGCCTGCAGCACCGGTTTGCCTCCCGTGAAGCCCGGCACCCTCACCAGCCCCCAGCGTGCCAGCCTGCTGTGTCACCGCTGGGTCCTGCCCTGCGTGGGTGCTGGGCGTTGGGCCCGAAAGCGCCCAGCTCTTCCCTGGGGTGCACGCTCAGCAGAGTGGGGCTGCGCATGTTCTCCTGGGGGGGGCTCAGCCTCTTTCGGTCCCTGGGGAGGGTGGTGGGATGGAGGAGCAGGGCCTGGGGTGGCCGTTCCCGCTCCTTGCCCTGCCACGCTGTGCCATCCCCTGTGTCACCCCCCGGTGCGCAGTCCCGTGGGTCAGGGACGTTGGCACTGCCTGTGGGGTGCCAGCGTGGCACTGTGCGCTGTCGGGGTCCCCACCTTCTGCCACCTAACACAGCTCCCACCTGCACCCCGTTAGCACCGCGGGGTCCGCTCCGTCCCCCCGCAACCTGGAGGTCCCCAGCAGCCCTGTGAGCACCCCCCGCCTCGGCGGTACCTGCCCAGCCGGTCAAAGGACACGGGGAGGTGGCCGGATCCAGGCACCTTTCGGAGCGGGGAAGCTCTGTCCCGGCTGTGTCGTCCGCAGCCCTCCTGCGTGCCCGGGTTTTGTGCGCAGCGCTGCGCCTGTGTGGGGAGGGGAAAGGTAGTTTGTTCCGTTCCCAGTAACTGGGTGAGTCTGGCAAACAGCTCCTGTAGAGGTTCTTGTCTGCGCACATGCACACACACGCTCGGGTTGAACAATAAAGGCACGTCAAATCCTGCAGCGGGATCAACGGAGCCGGATTCCTCCGTGAGCGACGCCAGCGGCTCCTGCCCAGGTGATGCTCCGTCCCCCGCAGGGGCGGCTCTGGGTACTGCAAACCCGGCAGCAAACTCTGGGCAGGACCGGGGCGAACGGGGACCGGCACCGGGCTCACACCGTCCCCCCAGCTGTGGATCAGCCAGCAACCATCACAGATTACGCAATTATAACCCACTCTTTAAATGATTTTGCCTTAGTAATAGTTTTGCAACAGCTCATCGGTATCTCCGACCTACAGCAACCTGCAGCCACCGCCCTGCCGGCACCGGGGCGTCCTGGATGAAACCTTTCCCAAAGAGTGGCCCAGAGCGGGTGGCCGAGCGTGGCAGCGGCGGTCCCTGCAGCGGGACCCTGCCCTGCCCGCTGCCTCCCATCCCATCCTCCTGGGACCCGGGATGTGTCCCTAAGGGGACCGTCCCTCTCCCCGGAGCGCCGGTGGCTCCCAGGAGGCTGTGCCAGCCCCTCGCTGCCCGGGCGGAGGGGTGCCCCGCTCAGCCTCTTCCCCCAGAGCAGCCCCGTTTCACACCTCTGCAGACGTGGCCCGGGCAGGAATGCGTTTCCGCTCGCCCGTGGTTTATGCGGCCTCTCGGCTGCCCCGCGGCTTTCCCGGCATCGCTCCGGCACACCCCAGGGCCGAGCGCTGCGGGGCATTTTCCCAGGCGCTCCCTGTCCTGTCCTGCGGAGCTCCACGTGGCGCCTCGCCGGGGCCACCCCTCCCGTGGGGACAGGTTTGAAGGGCCCCGCCGGGTGCTCGATGCTGTGAGAGGTTTGCTCCCCGCACTCGTGGTGGACAAGGAGCTCCTCACCCAGCAGCTTTTTGGCTCCAGGAGGTGAAACGCAGTGTGGGGGGTTTTGCCGGGCGGGGGACATGGCAGGGAGAGGCCACGGGAACGGGACCCAAAGCAAACCCTGGTGGGAGCCCGGGGGTGCGGAGCGGGGTGAGCCCGGAGGAGGCACCCTCAAAGGGAGGTCTCGGGAGCAGCCGGGAGCCTCCCCTCACCCAGGAGCTGCCTTTGCACGGTCCTATCGGCGGCATCAGGAATTTAAGCTATGTTGTTGTAGAGAGCCGGCGTGGCAGGAGCCCCGGGAGGAATCGGGGGGGCTGTGGCCTTCGAGAGGAAAAACCCAGGAGAGAGGGAAGACGGTGGGAACCACCGGCAGGGCTGATGTCTTGCGAAGGCAGCAGCTCCCTGCCCCACGGCAAAAGTCTGCAAGGGCCGAGAGAAGAGCGGGGCTGGATCCCCCCAGCAGCCTTTTACCTGCAATTTTGGCATTTCAGAGGAGGCCACGTGGCCATGGCGAGAAAGTTCAGGTGCCTTTTGGCACGAGCAGAAGATTTCCCCTAAGGCAGTTGGGTGGGGAAGGGAAACACCCCGTCTTTTGCAGTGTTTTGCAGCGTTTTGCAGCGCTGAGCTGTGTAGTTGGGCGTCCCAGCAAAGGGCAAAGTCCCTGCGCCCCCTCTGCCACCCCTCTGCCGGCTGATCCGGTGCGGGCACAGGGACAAGGTGCCGACACGGTTCTGCAGCTCTCAGCACCAGGCAGCCCTTGGAGGAGCATCAGGTACACGCGCAGGCATGTCACCCCGCTGTCACCCCACTCCGGCTCAGTGGGGTGACGGGTGAATGGCTTCAGTGCCAGATGTGAGTACTAAAAACACCCAGTGACTTCCAGCAGCCCAACCCTGGGTTCTCCAGAAAGGAAAAAACCAAGCCGCGGAGCAGGCGGCCGCCAAACCAGCAGGAAAACCTCAAAGTCTCTTTAAAAGGGTCTTAAATGGAGCATCGCAGGAGGCTGCACTCAGCCGCCCGCCGGGGCTTGGACCCAGCCCTGCCTTTGATCTCCAGCTCCCTGCCTGCGACACCATCCCGGCCGTCCTGCTCCGGGGCCGTGTCCCTGGGGAGGAGACCTCCTCCGCAAGCGCCGGGACGCAGGAGTCACGGGAGCCTGGGAGCCGGCAGCCGGGGCAGCCGTGCGCTCCGGCACGCTGGATGTAAATCAAAGAGTTTCTCTTCGATTCCCAGCAAACAGGGGGGTATTGGGCAGGGGAGAAACAAGCCCCCACTGGGAAGGAGAAGCTGCCCCCGACCTGTGCCACCAGGCACGCGAGGCCCTCCACATCCCTAGCTGGGCTGGAGTGAGCGATGGGTTTGTTTTAAATCCCCTCTCCCCAAATTTCAGGGGGCATTCCGGGCACCCCACAAACAAATACAATCCCCTGTATGATGACGCAAAGCCATATTCAACTTTTATTGTGACATCCCCCAGTTTATTTGCTTTACCACCGACACCGGTCCTGCCTCTCAACCCCACGCTCCGCGTCGCCGGGGCGGCGCAGCCTCCAGCCCCCCGTGTCCGCAGCACCAGCCGGGGCAACCTCGGCTCCCATCGGTGCAGAGCACCGAAGCTCATCGGGAAGGAGCAGCCAAACGCTCCCTTTTGCCCGGCCGGCCGCTGCTGATCCCAAGCCCGCACGGTGCAAGACACCCGGAGCCTTGCGGAGCGGCTGCGGCGCTTGCGCGGAGCGAGATAAAGCAGCACAACAAGAAATGGCAACCGGATGGTCGGGTCTCTCGCAATGGGCTGCGGCTGTGGTGGGCGGAAGCGGGGCAGGCGGGCAGGGTGGGTGCTCTGGGTCTCAGCTCTGTGGCGATCAGCACTTGCAGCTGGGGAACACCTCGGGGTTTTGCTAATCGAGGACAGCCTTGATCAAGAGCGGCCAACCTTGCTTGAAAACAAACAGCCCAGCCCTGGCTCTCTAAATCACAGGCAATGGCTTGCACACAAAGAACAGCTTGTATCCTCTGACATTAAAGGCTCCGGTAAAGAAAATAATTTTCAGGTGGCTAATCCAGCAAGCACAGCAGGCAGAGCGGACAGATGGAAGGCAGAGTTCAGCACAGCTTCACATAAAAGAGAGGGAAGAAATCCACCTGTCCGTCACCATCTGCCTCCCTTACCCCAACGGTCTCCAAACTCACCGGTGCCTTTGCAAGGGGCCACCGTGTGCCCAGAGGGACCCGGGCCGATGGCAGGGATCCCCCCAGGGCTCCTCCACCATCCTCACCCTTGTGGGGTGGCCGGTCCAGTCCCTGCGCTCCCGTCCGGCAGCACTGCCTGCCCTCGGCATCCCTCCGGCCACAGCGGTCCCTCTACGGTCCCCCCCACCAGCACAGCCAGGCTGGTGCCTTTCCCCAGGGTGGGCTGTGGGAGGGAGCTCGGCTTTGCCCACCCAGGGTCTGAGGGTGGGAGATGGTTTATTGGGTCAGGTGTGGTGCAGAGCGGCAGTAGCTGCAGTGACCGGCCCCGCTCTGAAAGGACACGGGGTGATGGCATCTCCCCCTCCCCGGGCCGCTTCCTTTGCGGCAGAGCCCGCGAGTGCTGGGGCTGCCGGTGCTCATGGAAAAAATAATAATCGCACCCTCTAAATAAAGCGAAACCAGTAACAGATCGAGCTGCATGTTCAATGCTAATGTTACTTATGAGTGCATTTGCCATGAAATTATTGTTAATTATTCATCCCAGCTAATGCTCAGTTACTGTTGATGGCCTTAGAAATTGCAGTACCGCCTGAGCCACGGCAGAACGCGACATATTACAGCAATAAACAAGATCATATTCTGCCATTTAATGTTATTGTTTAATCAATGGTTGGGGTGTTTTTCCTCTCCTGTATTCGGCTGTTTTGCTCGGGTGTTTTTCTCTGGCCAGGCAGGAAGAGCCGGTAGCCCACGTCGGGCTCTGCCGGCCCAGCCGGATCGTCACCCCCACGCTTCGCTGCCGTGGCTGCCGCACCGAGCGCCTGCTCTTGTCCCCACTCAGCTAATGAGTGCTATTAATGACAATCGCATCAGTCTGAAATGGCCCTGACACCTGCGGTGCTGCTTACGCAGGGTGAGGGGTTCCCCGGGGGCTCGAGGGCACCCGTCCTGGCTGCCCCCTCTCCCCACCACCTCCGAGCTGGTTTGAAAGGTTGTGACATATTTAAATCTCCCACCTGCAGGTCCCGGGGATGTTCACACCTCTGGGTGTGCCCGCCTGTGCCCAGCAGCCCATCTTAAATCAAGAATTTTTTTTTTTTTTTTTTTTTAAAGGCAGGGATTGCAGGGAGATAATTAAGCTGTCCTCCTTGCTCGCCCGCATCCAGCGCCTGGTGAACGCAGCAAGAGTTTTGTTGTTGACTTGCTGGGTGCAAGGACAAGCCCTTCCCCAGGCAGCACAGACCTCCTAACACCCCGTGCATCCCAAAAGCCACCCGCTCGGCCCCGGCGTTCCCCCTCTCTGGCCAAAGCCATGGCTCATGCCCAGCTCCAGGGGCCGCTCCAATTGTCAGTGGCTTTTCTCCAGCAGACCCGACCCTGCAGCCAGTGGTTTGTCACCGCGGCTGCTCCGAACCCAGCCCGGAGGCGGCCGTGGGAGCGATGCCTTTCCCGGGGTGATGCAGCCCCGACTCCCCTCTCGGCAGCGTTTTGCCCAAGGAGCAGGAGAACAACCGCTCTGGCCATCGCTTCTCAGGGACAGACAATTTTATTCATTGCAAGGCTTCCCTCAGGACCAGCGACGCCAGCCCGGCTGGGACGGGCTCGACCTCCGGCCACCGCTGCTGCTTCACAGCCACCGCAGAGCTGCTTGTCCCTGCCGGCTCTTGGGGACCACGCATGTCCTACAGCACTGGGCTTACCCCAAATTCAGCAGAATGATGCAACGTGCCTTCCCCAGGATGGGAGAGGCAGAGAGCCCTCAGGCACAGCCCAACTCCGGGGTGCTGCCGCCCCCCGCGCTCCTGCACCGGGGAAGAGGAGGAGGAGGAGGAGGAGGGTGCAGGGCAGGCGAGTGGCTCCTGCCTTCTCCCGGGCAGCTCTAGAGAAGAGCCTCCTCCTCAGGCAGTGTGCTGGGGCTGGAGGCCGGCGGGGGGATGGACGCCATGGGGGGTTTGTATTCTGCCCCGTGGAAAACCTGCTCCCCCGTGCCCGCGGGCTCGGTGTGGGAGAGCGCGCAGTCCTGGCTGTGCCGGAGGCTGTCCCCACCGCTGGCCAGAAGGCACTCGCGACACCGCTTGCCGATCAGGTAGGCGGCCTCGACAAGGCTCAGCATGACACAGACGCAGGTGGTGACCACCATGAAGAGGGTGAAGATGGTCTTCTCGGTGGGCCGGGAGATGAAGCAGTCCACCACGTTGGGGCAGGGGGGCAGCTCGCACTTCACCAACCGGGGCAGGGTGTAGTTCCTGTAGAAGCGGTAGAAGATGTAGAGGAAGACCACGTCCACACCGGCCTTGAAGATGAGGCTGAGCAGGTAGGTCCACCACAGGCCCCCCCGCTTCTTGCCAGGGTTGGGGTAGATGCAGCGGCAGTTGTCCCCGCTGGCAGCGTGGTGCCTCTGCGCTTTGGCTTCCCGGTAGGCCACGTGCATGATGACCAGGAGGGATGGACAGGTCACCAGGATGAGCTGCAGGGCCCAGAGGCGGATGTGGGAGACGGGGAAGAAGTGGTCGAAGCAGACGTTGGTGCAGCCCGGCTGCCGCGTGTTGCAGTCAAAGTCCTTATGGTCATCGCTCCAGACCCGCTCGGCCGCCACCACGTAGACCAGCAGACGGAAGATGAAGACGAGGGAGAGCCAGATGCGGCCGAAGGCTGTGGAGTACTTGTTGACCCCGCTGAGGAGCCCTTCGAACACCCCCCAGTTCATGGTCCCCCGATACCGTTAGCGAGCCTGGGAGGAGAGAGAAGACACAGCGACACCGATGAAGCAGCGAGAGGTCCCCATCGGAGCACCTGCATGTCCCTGCATGCCGCACTCCTGCCCGGGTGGCCTTGGGGAACCGTCTTGGCCTCTGCTGGCATGCAGGGACATGCACCGACACGTGCCTCAGCACAGACCTGGTCCCGGCGATGCGTCTCCGCAGAGCGCTGTCCCCCTCTGCGGGGTCGCGGGGATCCGGCAAAGCTCCCTGGTTCTGCCGCGGCAAAAGCATCCTTCAACCACTGCCAGCTACAGTCCATGCCCCGCGCAGCCCGCTGCCGTCCTGCACCGCCCACCCCATCTCTCGCCTCGTTACCCAGGTATTTGTTATTAATTTTCCTTACGTTGCCAGGCCTGGCCCAGGCAGGCAACAAATAGGAGCAGCCGGGGCATGACTCACCCGGCAGCTCTGCGGCTCCACCGCCGCGTCCTCTCCCATCGCTGGAATCTGCCGTCGCCTCCGCTCTCCCGCCCGGGCAGCGCAGGATCAGCCCTGCGCCAACCCCCGCCGGGCACGGCACAGCGAGCGGGCACCGCGGAGCAGAGGCACCGGGCGAACTGGGGGGGCTGCACAGCCCCAGGCAACGCCAAGGTGGTGACCCAGGGCCGGACAGCCACAATAATCAGTTTTTATCATCTCAGACTGATCTCACCCCATACCAGCGCCAGGAACCCGAGCAGCTGGTTTGACCCTGGATTGCATCGTGCCGGATAAACGCTCCCTCTGCGGTGCGAAGCCGCAGCCGAGTGAGACTCCCGGCACTGACTCCGCTTAAAGATTTTACCCATCAGTAAAACAACAAGATCCCCCCTCGCTGGTGGAGCTCTCGGGGGTGGACACATCCCGCTGCACCGCACAGCCCGGCCCGTGCAACAGTCACAGCGCTGGGGCGGCCGCAGGCGCTCCTCGGGCACGTACCTCCCGTGGGAGCCGGCAGCTCCCGTCTCGCCGGGGCGATCCCCGGGAAGACACGCGCAAACCCCAAATTTCGCCTTCCCCATGCACACTCCTGGCAGCAGCCCAGGATGTGCCCACTGCCCCGGCAGCGGGTCAGGCTCTGCGGCGTGCTCCCTGCGGCCAACGCACCTTCCCCAGCCCCAGCGCCCCCCACCAGGGCCGGGGGGCTGCAGCTGAGGAGTGTTTTCATGCCGCTTACCTGCGGGGTGTCCCTCTGCCGAGGCCGGCGCTGGTGCCGGTCGGTGCTTGCCCACGGCAGGAGCGCATCACCCGGTGCGAGAGACACCGGCGCCGCGTGAGTCATCCCGGGGCTCCTGGGAGCGAGGAGGAGATTCCCAGGGGGAAGGGACGGAGTTCGAGGCAGGTCCCCGCGTGCCCCATAAACTGCCAGATTACCCGGGGCAAAGGGCTGCCCCGCAGCGTGCGGGGGCCCGATCCTGCCACCGTGCAGGGAAGGGCTGAGTCAGCTGCTCCACAGCAGGGTGCAGGGTGGGTGCTCGGGGCCAGCTGCTGCAGGGATGCCAGGGTGCCCAGCACATCCTGGGGTCCCTTCACCCCCTCCCTGTGGCTGCCTTTGCTTGCTCAGGCATGGCATGGTATGGTATGGCATGGCATGGCATGGCATGGCATGGCATGGCATGGCATGGCATGGCATAAGCCCTGGGAGCTGCTTATCCAAACACCTCCCTTTATAATCCCTTTCTACCCAAATTTTGCACTGTGGCAACAAGTTAAGAAGAGCCTTTATCCCTCCCCACCTTCTGACGAGTGGGCGGCAGTTGGTTATTTCACTGGGAAGTAATTAACTCCCCTCACCTGCAAGCTGGCACAAGTCTCTCCCCCATCACCCCCTCCCCATCACCAGAGCCCTCCCAAGATGAGCCCCCAGCCCAGAGACCCCCCTGTTTGGGGCCTGACCCCCAGTTCACAGCTCTGGGGGGCAGCGGGGAGCACAGAGCTGGGGGGGGGGGGGGGAGGAGTCAGATGGGTGGGGGTCCGAGGAGCGGGTGCTGCTGCATGGGGTGCAAGAGCTCAGGTACAGCTGGAGTCATTTGAGGAGCAAACACACATTTCATTTGCAATTCCGCTGGGTTTTAAAAAAAAATGTAGAGAAACAAATCTAAACAGCTGTAAAGTAAATTACCACTGTTTGCGGATGGCTCCAGGGAAGAGTTCTGCAGTTTGAAATCAAACAAGCCCATTTTTAATTTTTTTTTTTTTTTTTTAAATGGCTGTGCCGGGAAGGGGGTTCCTGGGGGCTGTGTCCCCCCACAGGCAGGCAGGGGGGCACGGAGCAGCGCCCATCGCAGCGGTGGGGGGGGGGGATGTTCTGCTCCAGGCACCCCCAGGCTTGTGGGTGTCCACAGGGGCTCTGATGGCTTTCTGGGTTAAAAATCCTCTCTTTCGGGGAGCTGCCAGATGTGACGGGCAGTTTCAGCCGGTGCTGGGCTCCAGGCAGAGTACACCTCCATCCCTGCACAGCACCCAACGGCCCTCCTGAGCGTGTGAGCACGGCCACCGTGCCCCCCCCTCGTCCTCCTGCCCTGCTGTGATGGCAGGACGAGGTGAGCGGCCATGCAGCTTCCTTCCAGGTCCCAGGGCTCTCCGGCCGAGCCGAAGCGGAGATCAGCCCCCGTCTGCCTGACAAATACCTGCTGGAGGCACAAAACAAATAAACAGGGAGGGAGGAAAACACAGAGCGAGGTGGAGCAAGAGGCAGGAGCTGCTCCGCCGTCGTCTCTCCCTCCCGAGCAGCAGACAGGGCTGACGCCATCCGGCCAGAGCCACAGCGGGTACCAGCGCATCTTCTCTGCAGCCACCAGTGCATCCTCTGCCCCTGGGCTGGGGGGCACCGAGCTCCCGCAGCCGGAGCTGCCGTCCCACCGCTTCAATTTTCTGGAGATTTCCATTTCCCACAGGCAGAAGGGGGGTGCTGATAGCTGCGCCCTCCACCAGCTGGAACCAGCCAGTCCACGGTGCTGGGGACGCGGAGGTGTATTAATGGCAGCACTTTATCTTCCAGGAACAAGCCCCATTAGTACATTTTCACTACAACATGAAATATTAATAACACTTTGCATTTATATAGCGTCATTCATCCAGGAGTCACCATCCAAGCTCCTGACATGAATCAAACACCGCAGCCAGCTCCGGAGGCGGCAGGTAAATAGGATTATACCCATTTTCCTGCTGCACACACCGAGGCACAGGGTTCCCTCCAGGGCACCGGTGCTTTGTGCTGATGCCTGTCACAGGTGAGGCCACCAGCGCTCTTCTGCCCACTGTCAGAGGATGCCACTGCCCTAAAGCTCACGGGGCTGCCAGCTCTGCGTGGGGCATCTCTGTCCAGCCCACCCGTTTTCTTATCATCAGACAGGAGCTGCTGTAGAAAAGCGAAACGCTTCCGTGGGCCACTGACACATTGCTTTTTCCTTGAAGGTTTTGGAATTGCAAGAAAAGTTTTTCCACTTTATAAAATAACACCACCAACAATAACAGTATTCAGAGCTTTTTCGCTCCTTTTGGTCCCTTCCTTGACAGATTTTGCAGATGTGAAGCACAGCAAACCTTGTGCCTGGGACTTCCCCCCCTCAGCACAGCTGGAGGCTGCTCTGCTCCCCGGGAAGCCAACGGCGTTACTGGGTGATATTTCAAAGCAGCTCCCGTCCCTCGCCAGCATCTCCTGCAGGTTTAGCTGCCCGACACCGCACCAGTGACATGTTCCTGCTTTCTCCAGCCCATCTCCAGGATTGGGTGTGCCTTTGCTGGGGATGGCAGCAGCCAGGCTGGGCCGTGCCGCGTGGCCAGCACGCGTTTGGGGTTATTGGCTTGGATTAAAAGTCAAGTCAAGGAAGGAAACGTGGTCTACGTTCACGCTGTGAAGAGTGAGCTGTCTGGGTCCTCTCTTTGGAGAAGGGCCCCACAGGCATACGGCTGTTCTCCACGACCATCTGCTGAGCTTCTCCAGCTCCAGGGACTCGCAGGGTCCCAGCAAACCCCACTCTCGGGCACTGTGATGACCAGGCAGGTCCGGAGGTCTCTGCTTCACCTTCAATCAGGTGAAACCACCAGTGACAGCTGTTTTTTCTGCTGAAAAGTTTGATTTTTTTTCAAAAACGTCCAACTGAGGAAGTTTTGGTGGACATACCCCAAAGACCCATGACCAGCAGCCGCTCCGGAGCAGCAGTGGCCGGTGCTGAGCCGCTGCCTCCTCCAGCTCCTCCAACTGCTGCAGCGTTAGGGACATTGTGCTGACGGTGCTGGGGGCAGTCGCTCGGTGCGGTTAGGAAACCTGTCAGCCCATGGACAGCCGGGCCCCGACACAACCCGAGGGCTCCTGCGGCATGAAAGAGCAAGCAGAAAACCAGCGGGGAAAGGGCTGTTGTCTTCTTATTAAGGCACCTTATATTTAAACCCTCCTTCAGGTCTGTAGCACGAGACGATTGCGAAGGCTGTCACACGCTAACTCAGCGGGAGTCGCTTCTGCTGTCGGTGCTGTTGGGTGCAGGCGCTGGTTAGCAGGGCGGAATCCCATCATTGACGCCGGATAAATACAGAAAAATAGGTCCTGGGTGACGGTACCTGGGTGGTGAGCGGCGGGGAAGCACTGTTTGCACAGACCGGCCGCCCGCTGCTCCCTCTACCCGGCACCGTTGTTATTTGAAGAAGAAGGCGCCTTGTTTGCAGATAATTAAAAAACCCAAACAGATTAGTGAAAACCAAACACACGGAGCAGGCTGGACGTTGGCTAAACCACTGGGAAAGTGGTGTGAGGCTCCACCGCTGCTGCAGCCAAACTGACTGCTCCGTGCCGGGGTCAGCCCTGGTGCCCCCCCCTTCCTCGGCCCATCTGCCCGCCCATCGCTCCCCGCTGTGCTGCATCCCCCCCCCCCCCCCCCATCCTGGGGCTCATGCGGGCGGTCACCACCTCCCCACTCTGCCAACGCCTCGGGACTTTTGCAAAAAACCCCAGGGATTTCCTAGGAGGGCTCCCACACCTTTGTGGGCTCCACCTCTGGCAGGCGGTGCCAGCAAAGGGCGATGAAAGGTCCTGCAGATGCTGGTGGCTGAGGGACACGTGCCACGGGACTGACCTCCCGTCTCCCAGCACACATGGGAAGAGCCAGCGCGGCCCCAGCACTGCAGCCGGGGGCTCAGCAGGAAGGGAGAGGGCCACAAAGGCTTCAAACCCCATTTTTAATGGGTCCCACAGGGTCCTGGGGAGGGTCTCACCCAAAGCACTTCATGCAGTGCTGCTGGGAAGGAGCAAGGCTACAGCTAAAGGGAGGCTGGTGAGAAGGTCGTGGGTCCGTACTGGGAGTAGTACTGTTCAATATCTTCACCAATGACATGGACAGTGGGATTGAGTGCACCCTCAGCAAGTTTGTGGATGACATCAAACTGAGTGGGGCAGTGATACGCCTGAGGGACAGGATGCCATCCAGAGGGACCTGGACAGGCTCGAGAAGTGGGTCCGTGAAAATTTCATGAGGTTCAGCAAGACCAAGTGCAGGGTCCTGCCCCTGGGTGGGGACAACCCCCGGTATCCGTACAGGCTGGAGAGGAAGGGGTAGAGAACAGCCCTGCCCAGAAGGACCTGAGGGTACTGGGGGGTGAAAAGCTGGACATAAGCCGGCAATGTGTACTTGCAGCCCAGCAAGCCAACCCCATCCTGCGCTGCATCCCCAGCAGCGCAGCCAGGACGGGATTCTGCCCCTCTGCTCTGCTCTGGTGAGACCCCCCGCAGTGCTGCCTCCAGCTCGGGGGCCCCCAGCAAAAGGACATGGACCTGTTGGAGCAGGTCCAGAAGAAGGCCACAAAGATGATGTGGAGCCCCTCTCCTATGAGGACAGGCTGGGAGAGTTGGGGGGGGTCAGCCTGGAGAAGAGAAGGCTCTGGGAAAAAAATTAGAGCCCCTTCCAGTGCCTAAAGGGGCTCCAGGGGAGCTGGGGAGGGACTCGACCAGGGAGTGGAGCGATAAGATGAGGGGTGATGGCTCTAAAGTAAAAGAGGGAAGGTTTAGACTAGATATAAGGCAGAAATGTTTTACAATAAGGGTGGTGAAACCCTGGCCCGGGTTGCCCAGAGAGGTGGTGGATGCCGCATCCCTGGAACCATTCCAGGTCAGGTTGGACGGGGCTGTGAGCAACCTCATGCAGTGGGAGATGTCCCTGCTCAGTGCCGGGGGTTGGACTAGATGGCCTTTAACAGTCCCTTCCAACCCAAACTGATCTGTGATTCTGTGATTCTGCTGTTCTAAGGCAGCACTGCTAACGAGGCCACAGCAATTAAACCGCTTTGCTGGCCCAGCAGCGTGCTAATGAGGAGGGGGCTGCGGCCCCCAGGGAGAGCGGTGCTGCCTGGCGAAGGCGCCTGGACCCAGTGTCACGGAACGGGCACTGCAGCGGTGCAGGGGCCGCGGTTCTGCCGCGGCTGGAGCTGCGGGCACCGCGGGGCGAGGGGCACTGCAGTCCAGCGCAGCCGTGTGCCGTACCCACCGCTCCCCCCGCGCCGCCCCCCCGCACCGAGGCATCGAAAGGACCTTTCGCTGCCTCGTTGCAGCATCAACCCCGAGCTGCCCTGAGAGCCGCTGGTATTAATGCTTCCCCCGGTGCAGGTTTCCTTCACGTGGCCAGGACGGTGGTCTGCAGATACGCTGGGGCTCTTCAGATGCTCTCCTGCGACAAGCCCGTGTTCAGGGACCGTCTGGATGAGAGCAGGCAACCCCCCCCCCCCCCAGCCCAGCCTGCCAGCGGCCGTCGAACATGGCCAGGACCCATCAATCTGCTAATATTTATAAGCGAGGCTGCAGGGTGGAACCTCATTTCTAGGGAGAGCTTAATTAATCACGGGATCAAACTGACTCGATGAGATGGTTTGCTGCCGAGGAGATAAATTCGCATGGTCAGCGGTGGCTGAGGATGTGGACGATGTTAGTAAGGACCTAAATCACGGCAGTTGGTGGCAGTGAGCAGAGAAGGGGACAGGGTGAGCAGGGGGACAGGGCACATCTGTCCTGCAAAACCTTTCTCTGCGCTGGGAAGCACATGAGGGGGGCATAGAGGGGAGATGCTGCTGTGGCACTTTGCCCCTAAGAGGGCAGAAATAAGAGCGTTTCCAGTCTGTGCAGACCATGTCCCTGCAACGATGGCGAGGGAATAACGTGGAAGGCAAACTCCTAAGCTGGAGGGGCTCATGGACAGTCACCTGGTCCTAAACCCAGGCGGGGAGGGGTTGGGGTCCCGGGATGCTCTCAAAGTGGGAGCAGGGTCCAACCCAGCCCTCAGCCCCTGCTGAGTCCCGCAAAGGGGCCCGGTTACGCCTGTATTGGGTTGTTTGGCCAAATAATCATCGTGCAAATGACATCTTTGCCCTTGCCGCTGACCCTGGCGTCATTCAAATGGGCGACCCGCAGGTCAAAGTCTTTATATCCTATTACCAGTCTCCTGAGTCATGCCTGTCCCCTGGCAAGTCATATTATTTTGAAATGGCAGCTAAATGGGAAAGAGGTCGTGCTCCCAATATGGTGACAATAGGACATGACAGCACTTTTCTGAGTGATTAAGCCTCAGGTGATGTCGGGGCTACAAGACAAGTGGCTGAAGGCTGAAAGACTTTAATCACCCCGACGTGTCATCGCATCCTCGCGCTCCATCCTGCCGGGGGTGGGCTTTTAGTGTGAAATGGGAGCGATGGAAAAAATAATCAAGCTCAACCTGTGCACCCACCAGTTAGTTATCCATGCTGCAGGTACCACTGTTAATAATCAGCCCGAGCAGCCTGTTGGCCCTCAAAGATCATTCTGCAATAAATAAGCTCTGATGCCTTAAAATAACTGCCTGGGGCCGCCGGAGCAGACGCTAGATGGCATTGGGAGAACGCGCCGTGCGGCGCCGGCCGCCTTCCCTGGAACCGTCTGGCAAAGCGGAGCAGAAAACTCAGGATGACGGAGCAGAAAATGTCTCTGCCGGGGAGAGGCTCCCAGCTCACCTTCAGCCTCACACCAACCTTGCGGCGTGGCGGAGCTCGCGGCACTTAGCCTCTTTGCTGAGCTAATAAAATAATTTCTCCCAATATATTTTAATTTTTTTTTTAATGAGGAGCAGGGGGCTGGACCCCACAGGGCTGCTCGTGGCTCCCCGGAGCCCAGCTGCCACCGCCGGGACCAGCGTGGCTGCGCGGGGGTCTGTGGGTGCCGGCCCGGTGGGGGTAGCGTGCCGCCGGCCACCCCGCACCAGGGATGGCTACGAGGAGTGGGGCTTCACAGCGAGTTCAAGGCTGAACGCTGCTGCTGCCCCATCCCTCCCCTGCCGACACCAGAAACCCGCCAGCGCCCGTCACATTGCAAAGGGAGATTTTTCTCCTGCAGACTGAGCATACGCTTTCCCAGCCACCGGCTGATAGAGGGGTCCACGGGGGAGCAGGGAAACACCTGAGGTGGGGACTTGGGGGCTGCAGCCCCACATCCAGGCAGCGGCAGCGGAGGTTTAACCCTGCAGCGGGCAGGGGATGAGCAGGTTTGCTCATGCAGCAGGGGTTCAGATGCCCCAACGCATCCCAACGCATCCCAACTCGGTGCCCCAGGAACCCCAACAAGCCAGACCCTGCCTGCCACCCGCCATCCCTCTGCCCCCAAATCCCCGGCCATGGGGTGGTTTGGCTCCAGAGGCCTCCACCAGGGATAGGCTCTGCATCCCAGCTCCAGCGTTTCGTCCCAGGGCAGCGTTTGCCGCGGTAGCCTCCAGCCAGCTGGGGGCTGTGATGGCAAAAGGGCCTCTGCACGGAGACGGATGAGCCTTTCAGCCCCCTGTGCTGGGGGGACGCCCCGGGCCAGCTCCCCCCGACACCGCAGATCTCGCCCATGGGATCAATCCCCACCTGTGCCCCTCGCAGCCCGGCGGGACCCACCGGCCCCACTCCCATCCCTGGGGCTGGGTGTCCTTCTGCCTCCCTGGGCACAGCCTGCCACTGGGCGAGATCAAAGTGGTGTCACTGGACCTACTCTGGGAGGAAAGCTCTCCCCCAGTAGTGCCCACACAAGCCCCTTTACGCCCAGAATGAGCAGGAGCACCGTCAGCCCTGCAGTCCCTCGTCAGCAGCGCACTTCCCCTCCATTCCCAACAGCTCTCTCTCCTGTGTCCCGATCAACCCCTCGCTCCAGATCAGCCTACCAAGACCTGTTTGTCTGTCTGTCCATCCACCCCTCTGCACGTCTCTCGCCCCCTCGCCTGCCTGCATCGGTATTTATTTGTCTCACCCCAGCATCCCTGGGGCTGGCATGGATGCGCCCCTCCTGGGAAGAAGCCTGGGGCTATCAGTGGGGCGGCGTGCTCAGCCCCCCAGACCTGCAACACCGGGCTGAAGCCAGAAACTGTTTGCAGCAGCCGGGAGCTGTGGGATTTTTTTCCCCTTTTGTCTGCTCCCCATCGCCCGCCAGCCTCCTCCCACCCCACAGGGCCAGCGTCTCCTTCCCCCAAATCACCTCCTGCAGCCCCGCTGAGCTGAGCCGACTTTTGTGCTTTTGTCTCCTGAATGCTGCACCGTGCAGGCAGCCCAACAGCCACAATACATCTCTTGATTGCAGCTCGCTCCCTTCCAGCCAGCCCCGGCCTCGCAGCCCGCGCCTCCCCCCTGCGCTGGTGGCGGCAGACGGCACGGCACGGCACTGCCGCAGCCCACCCGTGCTGGGGATAACCCAAAAGCCTCCAGCCCTCTGGAAAATGGCATGGCCCGACTTGATGTTGCTCCGCTTGTGTAGGTGAGAGCTGCTGGGGTGATGCTACAGTGTCTGGGGCACGGGCCGCTCTCCTGCCCCAACCTGCCCCGACCTCCCGCCCCCGGGGGCTGGGACTCCCCCTCCCCTGTTCTCCCTGCCTGAGCAGGATCACACGTAGCAGAGCCAAAACTCAAAACACCCTCATCACAGGCACCGCGGCTACAGAGCTCAGCTTTTTTTGGAGATCTCTTCCCAGGCAGCCTGACATTACAATATTCTTCCAAAGGCTAAAAACTTGCTCACACCCTAAGAAAAATACTAGATTAAAAACAACCATCGCCTCCCCTTAATTTGCTTGCGCCGCTCCCGGGCACTCCGGGCAGCAAATGTGTGAACTGAACTCTGAAAAGGGCCCAGACTTGGCTCAAAGCAAGAGATTTTGCATCGGCGTGGCTTAAAATGTCAGCACTTTAATTAGCTGCCATCTCAAGCTGGAGTGGGTCTGTCTGGAAAACAGTGAGCAAACTGTTTTGCCCCTCTCTTTTTTCAGCTCAGGTTGAGAAATTTGTTCAAGCTGACCTTTTCCCTCCCAGACCTAAAAAAAGTTCCCGATCCATATTGGCATTTCCTAAAAATAGGACAAAATACACCCCCCCCCCCCTAAAATACCAACCAGCTGTAGAGATGATGTTGTGCTCAGCTAAACTGCATCACGCCAACGCAGGGAGGAGCCACGCATCAGAGGACTTCAGCGGCGAGATTCCTGCCCCGGGAGAGACAGGCGATGCTCCCGGGCTCCCGCGGTCACTGGTGACTGTTGCGTGCCCCGGCACACCCTCCTGGCATCTCTCCAGGGCTCCCACCACATCTCGTCGCCTCTTCATTAACCCGGAGGGCTCCGCGACATTCATTAGGTGCCGGTCTGGGACACGCAGCAAAGCCAGCGGGACACTTAACGAGCTGGAGATTGAGCCACCCCGTGAGCCCCGCCGCGGGCTGGAGCTGCGGCTGCCGGCGCCGGGCTGAGCCGGGGACGGCTGCTCAGTGCTCCCCACGCGTGCTGCCACCAGCCCCAGCGAGGCAGGGACGGGCTGGCACGGCAAACCCAGCGAGCAGGGGGAGGCTTGGGGGACGCAGGGTGCTTTTGAGGGGAAGATGGTCCCTGCCATCACCCACTGGACCTGGTCCCAGGACCCAGGCTCTCCTGGCATCTCCTGTGAACGGCACCTAGCACCTCGCTGACCCTCAACGAGCCGGACCTGAGCGCAGGGATGACACAGAGCTGATCAGCACCATGCCCCGGCCCCCTGGGAGACCCCAACCAGCTGCCGCTGAAGGGGATGGAGCTGCTGCAGGACATCACCCCCTGCAAGCAACCTCCCCAGGCAACCCAGGCTTCCCCGCTGTCCTTCTATCTCCAACACCATTTGCCGTTACCATCGGTGTTAAGGTTTTCCCTTTCATCTCCTTCCAACACCGCTGCCAGGTTCCCTTCATCCAAAAGGAACCCCCCCCCGCTCAAGTTATCTCAGATCGAGGTGTCACCTGCTCAGAGTTTTCTAGTGCGTCATTTAAATCTCCAGTCTCACTCACCCTTTTCATTTTATTTTTTGTACCTGTAATGCTGTCAGAGTCATAACTTACGATCCAGGATAATTTCTTGCTCTAAAGGATAAAGTGAATTTCTTCACAATTTGCTGACCAGCCAAGAACGCTTCTCCAGGTGGGTTCTGCTGGGCAATTATTGGAATTTCAGCTGCTGGAGATGGAGGTTTGAGCCTCCTTATGCTCCGTGCGCATGTGTTAAATTAATCAAAGCAAAGCCAGAGGATGCACCTGAAAAAACCACGGGAAAGTAGGAGGCCATGATGCCCCACCGCAGCTGCTGGTTTTGGAAATCTTGGTGCCACACCACCTCAAAGGGCTCTGGTGGCCCAGACAAGGTTGTCTCCAGCATGATATCCAAGAGCAGAAGCCACCAAAAGCCAGGGACCTCTGTCTGGAAGGGCCACACGAGCATCCACCATCGTGATGGCTGGGGACTGCCAAGGGCTCAGGGATGTTGGTTTTGGGTCTGAACTTGGCCCGGAGTCCAGCGAGCATCTTCCGCGAGATTGGCTTGGTGCCGCGCAGGCCACCAGCACAGCCTGACACCGCGGGCGCCTCTGCCCTCTCGAAATGGCAGAGCAGCAGTTGGTCCCCTTTGCAGAGCAAGGGAAAGCTCGAGCCAGAGAAATACCTTCCTCAGAGCCTAATGACTCTTCAGCACGTCAGAGGAAGAAGAGCGGGATCAAAAGCATCCTCCCTGCCTCCCCGCTCATTGACGGAGAGCCTGGAGTCCTGGCCTCGCCGTGCTCCGGCTTTGGTGGAGTGCGACACTCATCTGCGGCGTGGCATGCAATTACGGCTCAAAAAAAGAAGGGGCAGATCGCCCCGGGCGTGGGAAGAATGAGAGCCAGCCGCCTTTCATCCGCACCCCACCGTCCGCCGCCTGCCGCTCGCTATTCTTATCCCTCCTGATC
Organism: Vanellus vanellus; assembly: GCF_965231255.1. Classification (NCBI taxonomy): domain Eukaryota; kingdom Metazoa; phylum Chordata; class Aves; order Charadriiformes; family Charadriidae; genus Vanellus; species Vanellus vanellus. Next base: position 7,047,565 of record NC_138927.1, on the reverse strand, counting down.
AAGGCGAAGCGTTTCCTCCTCCTGCAATTGAAGCCCGGAGCCCCGGCATCGTGCGGGCGGCACGGGGAACCGGCCGGCTGCGCCGAGCGAGGGACGGAGCTGCTCCCGGCCCCACGCTGCGGGGCACGACCCTGCAAAGATGGCTTTCAAGCTCAGAGACGGCCTCGTGGAGACAGCTATGTGTGTGTACATATATACGTACAGCTTCGCCGCTTCTCGCCCGCGGAGGAAGGTCAGCCTTGGATCACGCTTGATGTGGGAAACGTCGTGGCTCAGATGATGGCAGGCAGCAGAGGGACCGTTCATGCACCTGCGTTGGTGCCAAACAGAGGTTGTGCCCTAAGGGAAGAGGAGAAAAGGGGTTCTAGGAGGAAGCTTTGGTCATTGGGATTTAAAAATCTCCTCCCGTTCTCATGAGAGAGACTATGACTTTTGTTTTCTGCTTGGGCAACTTTGCCCCAAACTTTAGTCCTTGTGAAGGAAACAAGGTCCCATGAGTTCCAGTGGCAAGTGGTCACTTGGGGCTGCTGGGAGAGCTGGCAGCTTGTGCCCCGCTGCCCTGGAAGAAGATGGAAGTTGCTACTGGCACCATCCATGAGTAGAAAGCAGAGCTGCCTTGGTGGCAAGAAAAAAAAAAAAAGACTCCCCAAGAGCCTGGGTCCATTCAGCCCCCAGAGCAGACAGCATAACGCAGGTTCAGCAAGTGCTTGAAGGCGATCGGGTCCATCTGTACTGATGTGAAGCCAAGTCAGCAGAGCTATCCCAGGGACCAAACACATCAGAGGAGCAACCAAGGAGACATCAAACTCACGTGGTGATGCTCACAGGTCCCATCTGCTACCAGAAGTCTTTCCTCGTGCTGCTGATGCTTCCAGGCTGCCTTTGCCACTCCTCTCTGCCTTGGCTGTCTCCGGTTCTTACAAACCACTCCAGGAATTAACCAAACCCAAGGTTCCTGGAGATGCTGGGCAGGTCTCCAAGAGGAGGTTCTAAACACATCCAGCTCCCCGTGCCCTCCGGAGCAGAGCCAAGCCAGGGCTGTGGTTCCCAAACAGCCCTGGGACTGGGCTGGAGGGACCCCACGGAAGCCGACCTGCTCCACCACCACGTCAGGAGCTCACCTCTCCCCCAGCCCGGCTGGAAACGGTGCCCCGGGCAGCCTGTCCTCCCTCTCCTGCAGCCTGAACTCCTGTCCCTGCAAGGACCTCCGCACTGAAACCACCAGTGCCAGGGAGGAGGACAAACCGCCTGCTCTCTGCCAACCTCCCACCGCTTCAGGTGGAGCCCGATCCCACCTGTGGTCTCCGGCACAGCGGGCAGCCCAGCCCACTGTCGCTGCAGCCGGGATCGCAGGCAGCAGGCCGTGTGTTATTAATTGGCTGGGAGAGGCATCGTTATTCCCAGGCTCCTTCCTAGCGCATTCTTCGTGCTGGTTCAATAAAGCTGCAGGAAATCAGCTTCATTATCCTGAAGGATCCGGGAGCTCTCCCCAAATGTCAAACGCAGAAGCGGCCCTGAGGGCTCTTGTAGAGAAATAAAAGTCCAGTAAAAGTTCACTCCTTACTTTACTCCCAGGGAACTTCTCGACACCGACTCCAAGCTCATACGCTGACGGATGAAGCCTTGTGTTTCAGGGCTGGTCTCTCCCAGGCACTGGGGACCACACGTGGTCGGCCCTCTCGCTCATCCCTCGCAGTCGAGAACTGATGGTGTGTTGCCCTGACGATGCCTCAGTGTCCTGGGGAGATGCTGAACCCAAACGGCCCCGTGGAGAGGAGCGCAGCTCGCTCCCCTGCTGCACAGCGCGGGGAGTTGCAGAGGGCTCCTTGCTGCGGGTTCATGCCTGACTGCAATCAATGTAACCTTTCAAAATTAATCTACCTTCTCCTCTCTTTTGCACAGAAATACAGTTGCTAAAATTCCTCTGTTTCCATGACATTTGGGAAAAAATTTCTGCCTCAGTGGAATGCTTTCTTTACACTATAGGCTTTATTACTTTAGGGGGAAATTAAAATAAAGGCTATTTCTTTTTTTTGTCTACGGTATTGGGAAATAAAGGTTATCTCTCCCACCTCATCACTGCACCTCTGTAGGTATGAGCAACTGCCAAACAGAAAGAGCAGAGCAGTCAGGACAGGCAGGGTCTGCTCCCAGTGCTCCTGCTTTGAACGGGGGGGACAACCGCTGCCAAAAGTTCACGGCCAAGGAGCTGTGCCCCAGGCCGGTCACCGCAGAGCCGGGGCAGCCGCCCAGCGTGGCCGCGGGCAGCCCCGGCACGAGCGCAGGGACCTTCCGCGTTTTGCTCTTGCTCCCGATTTCTAAATATGTGAGCGAGATTGGCAGCGACGGCCGCGGGCTCTCAATCACCCGCAGCCCGGACAGGGAGGGCTGCTGAGCCCGCGCGGAGGAATTGATAAGGAAAGGATGACAGGCCCAATTTACACGTCGCTCTGCTCTTTTACTTAAAATTTTAAAAAGTAAGGTTTCTTCTCTGTTTCCCAAAAGCAAAGCCCAGGCCCTTCCTCGCCCCGTCCCGCGCTGTGCCGTGCCCCGGGGGTGGCAGGAGGGTGAGGATGGGGGAGCGAGGAGCTGCCGCTGCACCCTGCCGGTCCCAGGGGATGGCGCTGGGCCATGATGCAAAGGGACGTCTTGTCAACCAGCTTGTTCCCATGTGCGCGTCTGCAAAATAAATAACGGAATCGAGCAGGGGAGAAGGGTCTTCACTTGTGCTGATGCGGTGGGAGATGTTTCCTCTATAAGCGAGCTTGCAAAGATAAAAATGAATCCCCAGATACGATGGACCTGCCATGCGTCAGGACAGCAGCCAGACCCGCAGCTGCCTCAGGGAGAGAAGGAAAACGGCTCAAGAAGCTAATTCAGGCTTTGCATTTGCCTCAGACCCTCTGGGTGCAGAAGGGGTGCTGATGCCACTCACCCTCAGTCCAAAATTTCTCACAATTGCTGGTCTGCAGCCTGCTGTCCTGCGGGGTTGTGCCCTGCATCCCTGATTCCCTGCACCCCCACATCCCCGCATCCCTGCATCCCCGCATCCCCGCATCCCTGCCTCCCTGCACCCCCACATCCCTGCATCCCTGCATCCCCACATCCCCGCATCCCTGCCTCCCTGCACCCCCGCATCCCCGCATCCCTGCATCCCAGCATCCCTGCATCCCCACATCCCCGCATCCCCACATCCCAGCATCCCTGCATCCCCGCATCCCTGCATCCCCGCATCCCTGCATCCCTGCATCCCCGCATCCCGGCACCGTACCACCCCTGCTCCCACGGAGCCACTCCTGCCAGACCTGCCAGGCACACCGCGATCCCAGGAAACGTGTTTCTGTGCACAGATATCCTATTCCTGTGCATCTAACAGTGCAGGTGGTCGGGCAGAGGACACGGGCAGCGGCAGCAGGACCCCCATGGACCACAGGACCCCCCGGCAGCGCCGCTCCCCGGGGAGGCTGATGGCAGAGCTGGAAAGAGCATGGCAGGAGAGCGGTGCCGCAGCCCGGCCAGGCAAGGCGCGGGGTTGCTGGTGTCACACGTGCTCCCTGCTCCCGCAGGACAGTGCCACTGCCCACCACAGCCCTCCGGCCGCCCCTCGCTCCGGACATCCCCGGCTGCGGAAGACGGGGCTGGATTGCTTGGAACAAACCCAGCAGCCCGCTCCTTCTCGTTCCCAGGCTATTTTTATCCTCCTCCCAATGACAGATTGAGGGCTTCAAAAACAGCCCCGTGAACTCTCTCCTGCTTCCCCGCCATGGAAATTACTGCACAGCGGTTCAAAATAGGAGACCAATTTGCAAAACAAATAAGCCTCCGATTAGCTAACAAGCGGCAGGCTGACCTTACAGGGACCCTTTCATTAGGAGACACTTATTTCCCGATACTTCTCTATAGAGCACCGATTAAGTGCATTGGGATGGAGGGAGCTACTTCATACTGTTTTAATGAATTAAATATATGCTCCTATTTGGCTCTTAATGTTAAAAAAATATTAAGTACAGTAATTGTCACATTCCCAAAGCCAGTCATCTCTCTACCTAGCAGTTCAGCCCTACTTTCCCCTTCCCACCACAAAGTTTAATCCGTTAATGTACTTCTCGTGTCACGGTATTTCCCTCCATTAACGCCAGCCCATCACAGCATCCCCCGCTGTCCGGCTGGGCAGGGAGGGCAACGGCAGCAGAGCCAAGGAGAAGAATAAGTGATCACAAGTGGTACAGGGAACTCAGGAGCCCTCTCCTCCGGGTCTCCTCCCACTCTCTGAGCGTACCCCAGGATACGGAGGAGAGCTGCAGGCCCTGTCCCAGCCATGAGCTCCTCATGGGGCTTTATCTTCCGCTCCTCCCGGCTTCTGCAAACACAGAAAGGGGGAGATGTGCCTCCACCGCCGGGGCTCAGCCAGCCCGTGCTCCTGCCTGGGGTGATGCTGTCAGAGCAACGTGGCTCCCAAGGGGCGCAGGGAGGCTTTGGGGACAGGTTAGAGAGGCTCAAGAGGAAACATCATCTCCTGGGATGTTCCTCAGCCTGCTCTGCTGAGGTGATACCCACCTTTGACTTTCTAGAAGCGCATCGCCTCCCAGGACCTCCGAGGGGTTGGGAAAAAGAGAAGGGGAAAAAATAATGACAAGGAGACGGTGGGGGAAGCAAGCGACCGAACGTCCCGGCCACGGGGCTGGCTGTCCTGAAGCTCTCCCCCGCTGCCCACGGGGCTGCAAACCTCACGTGTTACGTTGATGTGCCTCTGACTGGCATGTAATTTAATTACCGCATGCTTAAAAGATTAAATCCGCGATTAAAAGAATTTATATGGATTAGCACAGGATGATTTTAAATCACTGCCAGCTCACGGCAAAGCAAACCGGCAATCTGCGACCCGCAGCAGAAGCACCGGCGACGCGAAGGGCTGGGCGGCAGCCCCGGCCCCGCTCCGTGTGCCAGCCGGCCCCGCTGCTGCTCGGGGAGCGGGAGAGCCAGGCACGGGGACATGCCCGGAGCCCCCAGCCCCTTCCCGAGCTCCCAGCCCCTTCCCGGCACGGCCGGCTCCGTGCCGGCCGCAGCACAGGCGCTGCCGCAGAGATGGGAGTGATTTCACCTTCCCGACACACTTCTCCCCCCATCCATCACTCCATCGCGCACATCGCTGCTTGAGAGCATTCCTCTCCGAGTCCCCAGTCGTGAATTTTAGGCCATTGCCAGGCCCGTCTGTTATTTTTCTTCAGTCACTTATTAGATGTCCCTTTATGGGGGAAAGAAAGAAGCTGGATGGGAGGAAAAATAAAGCATGCAAACTGGGAAGATTTACAAAATAAACTGGTTTAAATCAAATTCACAGGTCTCCAGCTAAAGCTGTGATCCAGAAAACGTTATTGTTTCCCTCTCAGGGGGGAGAAGGAGAATGTGAAATTCGTTTTCCTGTGCTGGGAGGATCAAGGGCAGCATTTTCATCAGCCTGCTTCTTCCAACACAGCCCTTCACAAACCTTCATCCCTTCCCGAGCAGCCGCCTCCCCCGGCTGCCGTGGCCGTCCCCGGCATGGGCAGGGATGGAGACCCAGCAGGTCCAGGGCCAGCCCAGCGAAACAGCTCCGTCGGCTCCAGCAAACATTTTGCTGCGTCTCTGAGAAAATTCTGCTTTCCTGAGCCGTGACCGGAGCGGCCGCTTTGCCCCTCTCACCTCCCACCGCAGAGCGCGACAGCCAGCGCTGGTGCTCCGGTTTGCCCTTGCTCCGCTCGCGGGCACGCGCCGGCGTGGGCAGCCGCGGCGCCGTCTCCTGCAAATCCCCGACGGCTGGACGTGGTTTGAGACGCCGGCCAAGGACGCTCATCCAGCCATCTGCTACTAGCACGGCCGTGTGAGGATGCTGAGAACAGCCTCCCGGCCTCCCGACCTCCGCGTCGCTGCTGCGTTGGGATACATTCGGTGTTTCTGTTTGCGGAATTGCAGTGCAGTACTGGGCCCTGTGCAATCTGTTTGATTTGAAATATTAGTGAAGAGATTAGAAACAGTGCTCATGATTTTGTGATGCATATGGTAATTAAAGTGTTACATTGCAATTATGATGTAATTAAACTGTGGGATGCTCTTCAAGATGCAATTGCCACTCATTTGCATAACTGACGGATTTGCTTATTATCACCCTTTTAATACATGTATTAAAAAGAGCATCAAGAGCATCGGCTATAGGAGCTTGCAGCAGCTCTACCCGGCGCTCAGCCTTCCTCCAGCACACCGCAGGGCCCCGGCTGTGGCTCCCCAGCCCCCACCGCTGCCCATTCACCTCCCCCGGCCGCGGCTCCCCCCGCCAGGGCTCGAGAGGGGCTCCGCTGACCACCAGCCCCCGCGTCGCCCAGCCCTGGGTGAGGACCCCGGTTGGAGCAGACAAACCCTCACGCGCATCCACGCTCGGGCAGTCGGCGGAGGCTCCGTGCAGCGTTGCGCTGGGTCCCCCCCTGCAGCCGCTAAACAGCCTCCGGGTCACCTCCCTCCCCACCGAACGCTGCCAAAATCCCCCCCGCTCCGTAGCCGCCGGGCTTTTATTTCAGAGAAAGAGGTTTTCCCCAATTCCAGCCTCCCTAAGCCCGTCCTGGGTTATTCACCCTTTCAAGGACGCTGTTTGGGGGTCCCTGTCCGGGAAGCCCCAGCAAACCTGACCTTTCCAAGCAATTAATGCAAATCCCCCCCCACCAGCTGTGCACATCTGGCACGGTGCAGCCACCGAAAGGTACGCCGTGTGCGCAACGATTACCCTCGGTCATGCAAAGACCCTTCTGCATCTGTAGATTTCTGTAGGTACTGAAAAAAATCACCTTATAAAATAAGACTGACTTCCTCCTTTTTTAAACTCCCCAGAACTTCCCCTGAGGAGCTAAAATAAAAACACCCTCAGAACCGGGCGGTCCATAACCTTGTCCCGATCAGACGGCTGTGAGTGGGCGTCACAGGCGGGAGGGACGTGGGAACACGCCGGGGCAGCTCGGGAGCAACGGCTCAGGAAGAGAAATCTTCACTGAAAGCCAAATCCTGCGTCTGGACTTTGCTTTTATCCGGAGAAGGCCGTGCCTTAAAACATCCCTGACAGCTGGTAATGCCTCAATCTGACTCACTGAAGAGCGCACAAGAAAAGGAGAAAGGACTTTTCAAATGGTTCCTTTTATCTGCTGTTTTAACCTGCACTGAGAAACACGAGATTCCTGAAAAATGGGATGTCTGGTATTCTGCAGAAATAGATCTATCAGGAGAATAACGGTTCTGCTTTGAGGGGACGACGGGTTGGGCTCTGCGAGGCGCAGCGGGTTTCATCCCCTGCCCGCGAGACCCCGGCGGACGTGCCCAGGTTTACCGCTCGGCAGCGCGGCGGGGCACCGGGCACGGTGGTTTGGGGGCACGTGGGCAGGGGGGCACTCGCACCATGGGGCCTGAGAGACGCACGGCTACAAAGCAGGGACCTGCCAGGCTTGCTGCTCAAAGGCGTTCTGCACTTTCTTAAAAATACCTTTGTCTTTGCATAATTTTCCTTTCATTAAAGATTCCGTTAGCCTGCCTAAGAAAATAAAAAAGAATAGTGATTTAGGCAAATAAGACTACCTCCGTTTAGACTCTGAACACATCCATGCGGTCCAGGATCGGGCCCCTGGCTGCAGCAGGACTGGGAGCCGCTCATCCGCCCGGCGCGGAGCTAACAGGGCTCTTCTGCCGCTGCCAGGAGCCGGTCGGCTTCCTCCTCACCCGAAAATGCTCTTCGGGGAAAACCAGAAAGCATTTTGCTATATGCATTGCTGAAATTCCAGCTGCGCTGCCGGGAGGCGTTTCGGCAGTCAGTGAGTCTTACAAAACAGGTACAAAATGAGCACGGCCGCTCCGCTTTCCAGGCGTTTTTGGGGGGTGGGAACTGTGCTGCAGAAGGAATTTCAGCTTTGCTTTTCGCCCCCTTCTGAGCAGTGCCGACCTGAAAAATGGCAGCCTGACGCGCAGCCCGGCCGGGCTGGCAGCCACGGCTCTGCGGCGGCCGCAGCAGCTCACCGCGGAGCCGGCGCTGGCTCTGCCGGCAAGCGGGGGGGGGCCCTGCAGTGCTGGCGCTTGGGCTGCCCGGGGGGCACTCATTTGCCTTCACGCGACCGCGACCACTGCCGGCCGAACTCGCCGAAGATTTAATACAGCTGGAGCTTAATTCCAGTTATATAAGGACTTGTCAAAGTTAGGAATATAAGTCATCGGTGAAAGGATTTAGATGTATGGCTCCGTGCTTCTCTTTTTAAACTTTTCTTCTCCCCCCTCCCTTAAAAAATCGCTGTCATGAGGCAGCAGCACTGCCCGCAGGGCACCGGGGCCGGAGCCGGGATGGCCCTTCTCCGGCGTGGCAGCGAGCGACGGTGCTGGGAGGATGCACGCTGGGCGGTTGGTACTCAGGCGCCTCCTGCGCGGGATGCAGGGGCGGCTCCTGGGCTCTGCCGACGGCCACGGCCGCAGCGAGGGAGGAGGCTGCTGCTCCCCCTCCAAACCGGGCTCGGGAAGCGGCAGGCGATGGAGGTCTCCATCAATCAGGTCAAACACCGGTTCATCAATTGCCAGCCCCCTGTGAGCCCCGATCGCCGAGAAAAAAGCATTTACGGTCATTTAGAGGCAGGTAGAGGAAAAGCTTTTCCCCTTCCCTCTAAGCTACAACAGATCTACGATGGGGCTTTTCAAACTGCAGCATCCCCGTGGTAGCCAGCGCGCTGGGCCTGCAGGCGTACATAAATGACTCCTCGCCAGATTAACGGATGTGTGTGACAGCCCAGAAGTGCTGTGGCTGAGCCGGGCCATAGACCACCGGTTCGCCCCAGCAGAGCTGCCGGGGACCCCCGTGCCCGGGCGAGGGGCTGGGATGCTGGGCTCCCAAAACAAGCCCTGAGCAGCCTGCAGCAGTGCCCCCGCCCCAGCGGCACCCTCCCTTTCCCCATTTGTTTCAGTTTAGTTGGGAAACTGTAGAAGCTTGCTAATTAAAATTGATGTCGTGTTCACCAGAGTCCAGTTCCGCATCGAACTCCTGTTGCTTCCTTCGCCACGAGAGCAGGTCTGCCATGTTTAGCCAACTTTTAGAGTCATTAGCAAAAGCAGATGCTTAGATCCGCAGTCCCTAATGACTGTAAATGAGAGTATTAGTTTATTGATTGGTGGCCTAATTGTTGCCACCGTGACCACAAGCGGTAGCTTTAAGCCCCAGTGCTCTGTGCTGGAGGAGACCCATCCTCTGGGGGAGAGGGAGAACGGGAGGACGCGGCGGCGCTGGGAGCCAGGCGAGCGGGACGGGCAGCCCGCAGCACCCGGGATGCGACGCGCAGGCAGACTTCCAAATTATTCCAGCATCTGAACGCTCAGGCGAAAGTTAATTAAATTACACTTTACCCAACAGAGGTCGAAGCCTTTGAGTGCACGTCGATGCGTAACCTTTTGCGGGGTGTGCTGACTTGCCCGTGCTCTTTGCGCAGTAATGAAGAGGCTGTCGGGGCATCTAAACCGGTGACAGCCCGGTCCCCACGCCGCCCTGCCGCTGCTGGGACCTGTGCCTGGGTGACCTTCAGCCCCGCTCCCGCGCCAGCCCCGTGACGGACAGTCCACAGAGCGCTCGCCGGCGTGATTAACTGTGGCTCGGCTTTAATAAAAGCATTTACAACCCGGCCCTGACCCAGACGGGCACAACCCCCCCCTTGAAATCAAGAGGTTCTGAGCATGTGCCCGAATGGAGCCCCGGGAAGACATCGCTGCCGGGGGATGCTCTTGGGGAGACAAGATGCAGTGCTAGCGGGAGCCGGCTTTGGCCGGTGTCGTATCAGAAACAAGACGGAGAGCTGCCGCGCTGACCTGCAGAGGCTGCGAACGGTGCCGGTGCCCTGCCGGGTTTGGCAGGCAGCCGCAGCGGGAGCTGCTGCCCCACGTAGCCGGACCCCCAAAACGCTGACGCAGCATCGCGTCTACCCAGCGGACTTTGGGCAAGAGAAAGCAGCCTCTGCCGTAGGAGTTTGGCCGATGTTTCTCCAACACCTAAAAATCAACAGAAAAAAACAGATTTGCAAGAGGATTTAAGAGGCATCAAGTTGCCTGGATACCAGATCTTGTAAGTACCCAAAAAGTAATTATAAAGCAAGAAATCTGTCTCAGCTAAGCAGGTGGATGGGAAATTGGAAATCCATTTGTGAGAGACTTTCTGCTTTCTAACAAGACAGGTTACAGCTCACCCCTGCTCGCGGCAGGCGCGCGCTGCTGCTCCCGACCCTCCCCTGCCCGCGCCGGAGGAGAACGCTGCAGCTTTTCCCCGGCGGCCGCAGCTCCGTACCCCTCACACGCCGCAGCGTCTGCCCGTGCAGCCCTCCGCTCGCACGCCTGAGTGCAAACCCCTGGCAGCGGCAGCGGCAGCGGCAGCAGCTCATTCCCAACCCATCTCACCCCCCTCCGCAAGGCGAGGGCTCACACAACCCGACTTAACTACCGCCGTATCTGCTCCCCGGCTTCGCGCGCTGCCAACGACCCCTCCAGATGGCTGGCACGTGCGCGTCCCCCGAGTCCCCAATTAGCCGCGCGGGCTCTGCTCTCCCCTGGCAGCCGCACAGCTCCGGCTCTCGGGGCCGCGCCGTGTTTACAGCCGCCCGGCGAACCTCTCCTGCGCGGCGGCGGGGAGGCTGGCAGCGCCGCTCAGGGCTCGCCGGAGCCGCTTCCCCCCGCGTCCTCCCCTGCCGCGCCGCGGGGTCTGGCCGAGGGAGCCAGCTGGGCACTGCCACACCAATTAAAATAAAAACCTGATGGCCCTGCCAACGAGAAACCCACTTTGAAACCTGAAGGCCTGGTGGTTTCCTCTTGGGAAATTAAAAATCGGAAGGAAAATGCCCCCTCTGCAATCACAAGATCCAAATTCCTTTGCAGGGACGCACTCCAAGCGAAGCAGGCTCTCCTCCGCCAGCAACGACTGCGCCGTCCAAGAGCACCGACCCCTCAGGGACGTTTTTGAACCAGAGTGGTCAACTTCACGAAGCATCCAACAAAAGTGGTCTCCCCGATTTTTCTGCCCTACGTCCCAGTTTCAAAGCAAATATTGCTCCCAGCAACATTTAAGAGTAAGAAAATAATTTGTTTCATATCAGTAGTGTTTCAGGTGCTTTTGAGGGATAAGACCCAAACATTTACTTATATAAGAGTCAATCTCTTTATGCACACACACGTAAACCTAAGTGCTTGGAGACCGGTACCTCACGCATGACACCGAGGTTCAATTTTAATAATGTCCAGAGCAATAATTTTTCGAATCCCATTTTCCTCTTAATGCTCATTCCCACTTTTCACATTTCGCTCAATAAAACATAACCACTCAATTTCCCTTTGCTCTCCCGCCGCTTCTCGCCACTCCCAGCCCCGGAGCAGCAGGGCACGCTGAGCCCGGGGCGGCTCTCGGGGCGGCCGTGGTCTCTGTTCGAGGACGAGTCGTTTTTCCCAGCGCAGATCTCGCTAGGTGCGCTTCCCTGGGCACACCCCGCTCACATCCTTAATTACGGGTGCCGTATTTCAAAAGGCGGGTGGCGGGAGGGATTCGAGGCTTCTGCCGGCTGTGAGGGACCAGGAGAGGTAGAAAACCAGCAGAAAAAGCTCTCTCCTCGCTGGTCTCCCCCCCCCCCCTCAGAGACGCAGCCCCCCCCAGTGCGCCCGTGTTGCTGAAATTTGGCCGCGCACCTTTTCCATACTTTGAGGACCGAGGTGCAGGGGGACCTCAAACGCTTCTAAGGGAAGAATTCGGCACGAACAGGCGGATCTCAGCCCTGCCCGCCCAAGCTGCTCTGCCAGCCTGCACCAGCACGCTGCTGAACGGGGCAAATCGATCCCGGGGCTACGAGTATAATTTAGGCACCGCGGGAAAGGAGCGGCGCACAAGAGAGCCCCTGCGCTGGGAGCAGTGCCCAGCCGGGAAGCACGGTCCCCGCTGCGGCCGTTCCGAGCACGGCCGGGGCTGTTACTACACCAAACGCTGCCGTGGGAAACAGGCAGGGCGCCGTGCAGCGCTTCCCACCGCCCCCGGCACCCGCAGCCCATCGCCCGCGGCACACGCCGGGCTCCCCCTGGGCAGACTGAGCCTCGGCGGGGACTCCTCAACGCCACCCAAACCCGTCTGCCTTTCCGGAGCACAGCCTGCGCGGCGTGGCAGGGACGTACAATTATTACTAGAGAAGGCTTTTGCCGCTGTAACCGTTTCTGCGGGGCCCGGGAGGAGGTGGGTGGTGCTGGAAGGAAGAGCGATTTTGCTGAAGCATGAAAAGAAAAGGCATTGAGTTTAGGTCCGGAGCTCTAAGGGACAACAGAGGGAGAACTCTAGGAAAATGCTTTTCAGGGTAGGACAGACTGAAGACGGGAGAGGAAAAAGAAATGGAGACAATGCACTTATCAAGTGGCCAATTTACCCCCTCCCCATCTCTGTCTGCTCCTTTGGAGCAACAAAATGGGATCCACGGAGAAGAATTAGCGGCGGCACCAGGCAGCGGTGGGAGGACAAATAAAGGCTGGGGAATGCAATAGCAACAGTTTGAACTGCAAGAAATTGCAAAAAAGAAGGCAAAAAGAAGGGGTGGGAGCAGAAACAGGGAAGAAAGGCCTAGAGGCAGTGAGGTCCCGGCTTGGGAAGTCGGCTTTGCTCCAAGCCACACACGGACACACAGACATACGGACACATAGGCTCCCTCTCCCTCTCATTCACTCAGGAAAATTCCACTCTGGGATCTCTCCTTTTCATGCAATATTTCTTTCTACAATAAGTCTCATAAGTCTGCTTTTCTGAAGTCAACATTTCTGACAAGACAAAGGGCAGGTTGGCAACGCTCCCCCCGTAAATCAGCTCGTTAATGCCGCGATGCGAAGGGCTTCGCTGCCTTACTCCGGCTGGGGAACGCAGAGAAACCTGTGTGAAATATGCGTTGCTGCGGGATGACAGGCAGCGTCGTCCCGTGCGATGGGGGCTGGCGGAGGTACCCAGGAGGACGTCGGGGCTGCGGAAGGTGTAGGAGTGATCCTACGGCAAGAGGTGACCTTCACCCGGAAGATTTCTTCTTCTTTTTATTTTTTTTTTTTCTCTTCACCTCTCCCGCAGCACGGGCAACACTTCTCTTTTTTCAAAGGCAAATTCCAGTTCCAAAGAAACGAATTGCTAAACATTTATCACAACTTGCCTGGAGGTATGTAAAATACAAGAGGAAATCTCTCCCCCTCCCCCTCCCACCGCACCCTACCCCCAGTGCAGGAGGAAAAGTCATTTGAGTGATCTTAGCAGAATCAGAACAAGCATTTAGTGGTCTTTAAGGACCCATAAAACACTTCAGTAGTTTGCTGGTTTATATCTGACTATCTTCTACATTAGCCATTTAAATTAAAACATTTATAATTAATTGAACAAATCATTTCCTCTTGCCCCCTTTGGGGACTGAAGCACGTAAGCCTTCAGTAAATTTTAGTCTCTTAAGCAACGGGGGTATCCATTCCTTTTATAGGGCTTATTCTCCTGCAGGGTGGGAATCAAGGGCAGGCAGAGAGCGGTTTTAACTGGAAAATCAATTGATAGGAAAGACAAATTAACGCATGTTTTTTCAAAAGGGGAAATGAGAAAGGGAGCTCGGCACTCAGCGCCTGCCCTCCCCTCTGCCCGCGGGAGCCGGCTGCGATGCAGGCAGCCTTGGAGCCACCGCCGCGCGCGGGAGCCGCAGCCCGGCTCTGGGGAGCCACCGCGGCCCCTTGGGAAAAGCGCCCCTGCGTTTTGGGAGCGCTCTGGTGGTGGGAAGCCTGGGCTGGTGCCACCTGCCAGGGGTCCCGGCTTCCCACTGCCGTGCCAGAGCTGCACTGGGGCAGCCCCGAGAGCAGCGATGGGGAAGAGGCAGAGGAAGGGCCGTGGGTGGGGGTTTGGCAGGAGAAGGGGGGGTTGGAGCTGAGCCTGGCCGGGGCGGCACGGTCCTGCCCCAGCCTGGCGCAAGGAGCAGGGCATGCACAGCACCTGGATGCGGGACAGTGAAGAAGACACGTTGATGTGCAGGGTTACCCCGGCTGGAAGCTTTGCCTGCGGTGCACAGAAGACGCAGGTCGAGGGCTAATTCTGCCTATCATTTCCAAAGAGCCACTTTCAGATAAGAAGCTTAAAAAGAAGGATTATCTGGGCAGCATGATCTTCCCCATCCTGCAACTGCTGCCAAAGACAACATCGGCAAGACCCGGCGACGCCGGGAACCAAAGCATTCCCTGGAAAAAGATGCTGCAAACAACCCTACCTGAGACAGCCCCGCGAGGGGGGCGAGGGGGGCTGCCCAGACGGGGCAGGCTGGGACCGTCACCGCAGCCTGGGCTGCTGCACGGCACCCCCGGCCACTGCGGGACCCGGGCGGAGGAAGGTGCTGCACTGCAGCTGCGCAGGGGCAGGGACGCACGTGCAAAGTGAGTGCCAAAGGGAATCGGAGGAACGCACCAGGATAAATAAAAAGGTCCAAGGCTCAGAAACCCCGTAACGAAGAGGACCAAGAGCCTCTGGCAAGGCGGGTGGGATGCTCCTGTGCTGGCTGGGCGGGCGGAGAGCGGTGTCCAGGCAAGCTGGGGATGAGCAGAGGGAGAAAACCGACCCCAGATACACCGCGCACGGGACCGCTCTGCATGGGTGACAGACGGGATAACCCCCGATCGGGCTCAGGAGCCAGTCTCAAGCGTCCCGGGGACGGCTGCTCTCAGCTGGGCTGCCTGCAGAGGCGGAGGAGCGCTGAAGAGCCCTGCTCTTCCCAGAAAATGCAGTTTATTTTGATGCCCTGGAAATGCCTTTGTCAGCAGATCTATTCTTTCATTGTGAAAAAGCCTATTAGCTTTTGCTTTCTACTTCTGTGGGAATTTATTCCTCCATCAGATCTTCAATATAAAAGTGCTTCCCTTACGGAGATTGATACCGCGTATATGAAAAGCTCCGTGTGCCTCTGGGCGAGGCGGTCCCTTCCCTGAGGAAGGATGAAGGATGGCTTTGAGAGCAAAGCACTGAACAGCTCGAGAAGATGAAATCTCAATTCCAAGGTCTGCTGTGACATGCTGGTGACCTTGGGCTGTCACCGGGGTCCCCGTGCAGCGCAGGACGTGCTGAGCTTTCAGCAGGAGAGCAGTCCGTGGGCGCTGCTGGAACCTCACCGCACGCGTGCCCCGCGCAGACCCCGCGCAGGGCGACATCCCCCAGCGAGGGGCGAGCCTGCTGGCAAAGCTTTGCAACCCCATCCCTGCTGCTCAGCAGGCCCAAGAGTGGGGGACAAATCTGGGGGTCATATGGGGTCCGCCGCTGCCCCGCGCTGCTGGCGCTGGCTCCCAGCGGCATCGGAGGGGACACGAGAGGTGGCTCTGCTCAGCCCCGGGCTGAGCTCCGCGATGAAGCAGCGCTCCGAGCAGGGCTCTGCACAGAGCTGATGTGATGCTGTGACTTCAGTCCCAGCCAAGCAAAATCAAGCCCCTTCTCCCTGTTCAACCAGTTAATCGGGGGGTAACGCCGCTCGTGGCATTTGACAGATTTTGTCCCTTCACTTGCAACCCAAGTGGCACCAAGGTGTGCAACACCAGTTGAAGTACCCACGAGTGCCTCTGGGCACACCGGGCTGCCTGTCACCGCTCCGGCGTCAACAAGGACACCAGGAGGAGAAATGCGCTCGACCAGCTGCCGGTGTCTCCTGAGCGGCAGAGTGAGCAGCGGGCTGGAGACAGCGCGCTCGTACCCTGCGCGGAGACAAACTTCTTCAACAGCCTGAAACCAGGCGGAGGGAGTCACATCTGCCTTCAAATGGCTCCGGCGTCCCCTGTGCCCGGCAGCGCTGGCACAGCGCGTGGGGACTGGCACGATGGGCAGTGCCAGCACAGCCCCCACGGGGTGAGGGTCCTCATCTTGGCTGCGGTACCCCCTCGAGCATAAGAGGATAACCTGGTCCCGTCCCAGCCCTCTGCCACCAACCAGTCCTCTCTGACCAAAAGACAGTGCTGTTGTGGATACGGCCCCCCTCCCTCCCAAGCAGACCCCCCCACTCCTCCTGCACCCGGACCCATTGGTCTCTCCGCCCGTCCCCGCTCGGTGCCCAGCGGCAGCCCCCGCGCTCCCGGCTCACAGGGACCAGTGGCCTCGCAGCGCTCCGGCTCCCACAGCAGGGACCAGGGCGAGATTAAAATAATAAATAACAATAATCATCTGCTCGGGCCGTTACAGAACGGCATTGCCATGGCAACCGCCTGCTGGCAGTGATGCTGCCTTGCTGATGGGAAGTATTTTCTTGGGACGGATGCAAATTCCTCCAATGCGACCCCAGCGCAGCGTGTCGCTGCTCGGGGAAAGGCTGGCGCGTCGGGAGAGGGTGACACGGACAGGCGGTGACAGGGACAGGAGCGAGCCCTGACTGCCCGTGCATACGTACTGCAAAGGAGGGGGGGGAACCACGAACAGCCACACCGGAGCCCTCCGGCAGCTCCGCACGGCCCCGGCGAGCACAGCCCCGACACCAACGTGCGACACAGGCAGGCAAGGGTGGCTTTTTCAGTCCAAGCGACAGAATAAATTCTCACTAGCAAACAGCCATCACGTTGCTTTTAATTATCAGGAAAGGTCCCAAAGCATCACAGTCTGTTTAACTTGGGCTGACGGAAACATATTTGTCACAGCTCCATTTTTTTTTTTTTTTTTTCCTGCTGCATGTTTTTTTCCGGAGCAATCCAGCTGGAGCGACGAACCCACGCGGGGTGGGGGGAGCGGACGGGGCGCGCTAACCCTGGACAACTACCCTGCGCCCGGGCTGCGGCTCTGCCCGCCGCGTCCCCCTGCTGAGCCGGGACCCAGGCAGGGGCTGGGCTGGGGAACGTGACAAAAACACTAAGTGGGAACCTCTCCCGGCTCTGCCTGTGCCTGCATGAAGCACAGCATTCACATTAAAAAAAAAAAAAAAAAAAAAAAAAAAAAAAGAGAAAAATAATTATTTAAACTCAAAGATGCCGAGGCTGAGAGTGCTCCTCCGCAGCGCGGTACCCTGGAGAAGAGGGTCACATCACCGCTGCCTCCCTTTTTATCTGCCCAGAGTCAAATTTAACATGCTACAGCTTTATACCAGGCACTCTCAATTTAATCATCAAAATACCTTGCAGGGGATTAACTGCCAGTTTCCTCTCTTAATCACTATTGATATAATGAGATGACAGTCAGCTTTGCGAGGAGGAAGGGGGGCCTGTATTTGTCCGGAGGGCTTTTGCCACTGCTGCGGCTCACTCTCCGCTTGGCAGAGGCTTAGGAGCTCATCGGCGACGGAGGAGGCTCCGAGGCGGAGGGGATGGGAGCAGCTCCGCAGGGGCAGGTTTCCAACCGTCCTCTCACCCGCAGCTCTGACCAGCACACAGAGGATGAGTCCATCCTCGGTCCCTGATCTGCATCAGGTACCGGGACCCGGAGCAATGGCAGGGACCGGGCACAGGACACACGTGTGATGTGCCCGTAGGAAAGCTGGACTTGTGTCCTCAGAGTTGAAGCAAGAAAGGTGAGGTAGAGACACAACGAAATCTCTGAAAAACACCTGCCCTGGGAAAAACCTCCACTCGGCTGCCGGAGCATCTGCTGCCTGCTGGGACTGTGCCGCTCCAAGGGGACAGGGACCTCGGGCACGTCTAGCTGGAGGCAGGCAGAGCACTGCTGGGGCGTTCTGGGGCTCCCGGCCGGGGCACACGGAGAGCCCGGGGACCTCTGCCATCCCCCCGGCTGCCATCCCCCTGCCCGGCACTGGAGGACCCCGAGAGCCTGCCAGGAGGGCTGCTGTCCCCCCATCCCCTTCAGCTTCCAAAATAAAAAATAGGAAATTAAAAATTTATTTCACCGAGCCTTAAATCCCTCAATATAAGAAGCGCTCAGGCACCAGGAGAGCACCAGACTTAATCCTCAAATAGTTTTGCTCCTTTTGTCCCAGCAGGACTGTGGCTCTCGGAGAGGCTGGCTTCCCGCGGGAAGGCTCCTGCGCCAGCTCACCTCTCTGCCCCGGTGCCACCTGAGCCCATGGATGTCACCCCAAATCCCAACCCCAGGATGGCTTTTGCCATCCATAAGGAACCAGCAAAGGCTGTAAACTCCGGTCAGCATTTACCCCCTTCCTCCTGGTGGAAACTGGGTGGCTGACACTGAGACGATAGCCCTGCCTATAAATCATATTTTGCCCAGATTTAGAGGAGAAAGGAGCTATTATGAGAAATAGATCAGAAGTGACACAGCTCATTATTACGAGGTGAGTCCAAGTTGGAGACAAGGGCAAAGTTAATAGAAAACGTATCCAATCCACAATGGTAACTTTAATTGTTACCACTAATGAAGCCTATTTAGGATGGATTATGTATCTGGCACTTCAGATGCAGCCCTCAATTCATCTTCTGCGTCAGATGTCTCATTGCATCAGATCCAGAGGCAGAGGGAAGGTTTTTCCCCTTCTGCTGAACAACCAGGGTTGAAAAAAAAAATTCTACATAATCCATCAAGCGAGAGGACAATCTGTCCAGCCCAGGGCAGGGGCGTCGTGCAGACCATCGCACGGGCAGCCACCTCCGGGCAGCCACCTCCTCACCTTTCCATCACCCACCCTACACCATTTCCAGCTCCGACAGCCACCGCGGCGGCTGCTGAGGACCCTGGAGGTGGCAGACGGCTGTGGCTCTGCCATGGCCCTGCCCTGGAGCAGCCCCCTCCTTCCCAGCCTCCTCCCAGCCAGTTTTCTAGGCACACTCCTGGAATTACGGACAAATTGTAATTACTTTCCTCAGTAACAAAACCTTTGGAGGAAAGGGCTAGTGATAGATTTCAGATTTTATCGGAGCTGACAAGGAGCATTACTCGCGCTGCACGAGAACTGGCACCTCGTCAGACACAGAGGTCTGTGGTGACCATTCCCTGGGGCACCAGCAGACACCAGGATTTATTTTTCTTAATATGGGAATTAAGCACGTTGTCTTGTTCAGTTCCCTCGGCCTCGCTGAGCAGCGAGCCCAGCCCTGGCGCATCGTCCCTGCTGGGCACGTCGGGCTGCAGGGCACGGTGGCACCAGGAGCCGCCTGCTCCTGCCCCAGAGCAGGAGCTGCAGCGGGGGAAACTCTCCAGTGGAGAGTAAAGCCACAGAAAGGAGAGACGGGCGGCCTTCACAAAGTTTTCTAACACCGAGTATAATGACACACTGGACTATGGCACCCAGGCAGGAGGCAGAGCCTGTCACTGCAGCCTGATCCCATTTTGGGGCAAGGGCAATGAATTTCAGGATCCCTTTTCCACCTATTTTTTATGGCCACATTAACAAGACTCCCCCCACAAAGCAGTTGAGGCTGTACCCGCCTGCTGCAGCCAGCGGCGTCCCACCCCTACGTACGGGCCGAGCAGGAGGGGCGCTGCGTTCCCGCTGCATCGCCTGCCCACGGGGCACGTCCCGCACCCTCCGCTCGGCTGCTGCCACCGCACCGGGGCTGCGCCACTCACGTTGATCACAGTTATAATCAATCAATGAACTAATCGAGCTCGTTCCGTTTCATCTCTTAAGCCTAGCTTTAAAGACCACCTCTTCCCATGAGTCACCTGCGCGCATTAACCTCAGCTTTTCCTGTGCAGACTGTATTTGTGGTCCATCTGGTTTTTTGCCCCCATTTAGGTGTTACTTGAAGCCATTTACCGAAACCGTTGATTGCTCACCAGGAGGGGAGGGCTCGGGTGCATTTCAGCCCTCCGCAGCGACAGTCTCTCCAAACTCTCGCTTGAAAGGTCATTGCAACCCAAAAACAGCAAGAGGAAACTGCGAAGGGAGGAGAAGAGCGAGCCAGGGCTTTGGTGTTAAACTCCCCATGGAAGTGGGGCGCTACTGGGATGTGCCCAAAGCAAACCCCGCCACAGGAGCTGCCTGGTCAGGGGTTTGCCTCTCCCTTCGAGGAGGCACGGCACCACGCGGGCACATCCCCAGCGGCTACCGGGGAATCGGCAGCAAGATGCTCGGAGATGCAGGCACTGTCAGCACACCCAGCTCTGAAAGGCAAGAGGGACCCCTCCAGCACCTAACTCCTGTTTACTCCTGGGTTTGCATTAGGCCCTGCCTCAAGTGTCGGTAATTCACTCCTATTTAGTCTCGATTTAGCTGGATGTAGTCATTCATTATCATGACTTCGTCATGAATTATAATGACTGCTGCAGCCTCCCCCAGAGCAGGGAGCCGTTAGTCACCCAGCTTCAAATGGGATCATTCTCCCTTTTGTCCCCATTTTCCCTTCTCAGCAGCGCTGTACAAACGGGCAGCAAATATCTTTTCAGTGCACTTGGGATTTTCTGCATGGCAAATCAGGGCAGAGGAATTAATCGTGAAGATGATTACTCGGCATTCAGGTGGGTGCCACAACTGTGCCCTGAGGAATGATTCCGTTGCCCTTTAGCAGGGCACAAGGGCACCGGCTGGAGGGGTGGCAGCTGGTGCAGGGAGAAGGGGTCTGGCGGCCCCAAGGACCACCACACCACCACCCCTTCCCAGCACGAGCATGGGGAAGGGGTGTTGAACCTCCCATGCTGTGCGGGAACCTGAGCATCCCACTGTCCTCCAGCTGTGCTCACCCTGAAAACAGGAGACTGAAATCAAGTGAGTAATGGGAGCCATTGAAAGTCTGAGATGGATGGATCCATCTCATCTTCCAGCCGTTGTATCCATCATACCACTGTATTTTATCTCTGTGTCCCTTTAAATAATGCTACTTGCTTTCCATTGTGGAGGGAAAAGAAGAAAAAAAAAAAAATCGATTAAAAAGAAAAGGAGGTGAGGGGGGAAAAGGATAATTACGTTCCACAAAAATTAGGGAAAAGAAAAATGATGTAAAGAAATTACTTCTCATATAAAAGGGTATTTTATAATGGACCTTTAAAGCATTCCATCAAGTAAAACCAACACATTTATTTGAAGTGTTAAAGAGGAACCTTCAATCAATCAGAGAACTTCATTTTTACACTGTAATGAATTCAATTGACCTTTGTGTTGCAAAGGTGGTGGAGGCAATGGGGGAACCTGCTCCGAGGCACGGCGTATCGTTATCGCCATGGGTACCTGTCTGCCCATTCCGGGCTGCAGTCCCCCACGGGCAGCGCAGCCGGCCGGGGGAGATGCCCTTCGCAGCCGTGGGAGCTGCAGCCTTACTCGAGATTTAAGGAGTCTTTAAGGAGACTTCAGATGCAGCACTCGGGGAAGGCACCAGCCACCGCGGCGAGAATGGGCATCACTGGAAGCTCAGCTGGAGAGGGACGCTTCTGTACGAAATCCTGAGATTAAATCTCTGCTCTCAAAGCAATTATTACCAGTTAATGTGAGCTGGGAAATCATCTCTCCCTTCCCACTGATTGAAATCCCATTTTGTCCCCCCACATTGCAAATGGAAGGGCATTCACTCAGTAACCCATCAAAACTAGAGATGAAGTCTGCAGCTCCAGTTTCCCCATTCCCCGAGTGGTTTGGATGCATCGTGAGCCCACACAGAAGTGCAGCCAGAGGGATTTTGGGCATCGCATCGTTTAGGGATGTTAGGACCTCAGATCTGCAAGCTTTGTGGGAGCGCGAGTCCATCTCTCCTGCACTGGTCCCGCAGAGCGCCAGCGCAAGAACAGGCAGCTCCGGCAGAGCAGCCTTGCCCCGGGCATTGCCCATGCCGGGTCCCCAAATCCCCCAGGGACACTAAGCAGTCCCACACCACCATCAGCCCCTGCCCGGGTTGGTTCTCTCAGAGGTGCAGCACCTTCCCCAAAACACCCGAGCCTCTGCAGCCCCCACCAGCCTTCTCTCCCGAGTCATCTCCTGCATAAACACCGGAGCAAGTACTAAGAAAAATGGTGGCTAAAAATACAGAAAAGGCATATATTATGGAGGGAAGAATCCCTTGAATTGCACCCGGGCTAATTAACATTTATACAAAGTGCACTCATCACAAACATATATTAACCTTTGAAGCATATATAAGAGCAATTGGAAAGTATATAATAAGAGCGGAGAGACACCAGAGCACTAGACTTCCCTACTGAAAATGCCTTGCCTCCTCTTGGTTGAATTTTGAAGCAGTTTCCCCACAATTACCAGTTTTTTCAGTGCTCCCAAGGAAGGTCCTTGACACCCCCTGGCTCCCGGGTCAGAGGCAGGGAATGGCCCACGCTGCCCGGAGGTCACGGCTGCGCCTGGAGGCTGCCAGGGCTCCGCGTCCCTCCTGCATCCCTCCCGCCTGCTGTTCCGCTGTGCTACGCCCCCAAGAAACAGCCATCGGTTCTCATGGCGAGCCACGCCGGAGAGCTCAGAAGAAAAATGAAGGATTCTACTCCCAGATTTAAGTTAAAATAGCAATCAATATTGCTCCTGAAAGCAGGGAGAAGAGCAGCCATGATGCTGAGATGTCCTGATGATTCTAGTCAAAGTCGTTAGCAAAGTTAGATCCCTGGCTTCCCCCCCCCTTCCATTGGGAATGGTGTGAGAGACCCCCAGCATCCTCAAGGAAAACAAGAGAAACAGGGAAGGCATCTGGGCAGCACTCGAGCTGGGAAGATAAGATGTGGTACAGATCTCTACGTGCCAGTTGGGACGGGAGGGGGACAGGGAGAAAAGGAAACTTCAGAAAGAAAAGTGCTGTATTTCTTCACCCCATTTACCCGTGTGGTAAGGAAATGGGTAAGTGGTCAGTGTCACACCTCAGTTAACAAGAAACTAATAATGATCAATCAATACCCGCTCCTTAGCCTCCCCTGCCCCCACTTCATTACTGGAATTGGCACATTCCCACGGCAGCTCATTAACACATGAACATGGCAAAGCCAAACAGATGAATGGCCATTTGTGGTGGAAGATGCAACTATTGTATCCTAACTATGCTATCCTGTGGGGCCAGCGTACAACCCGGTCCTCCAAACAGCCTGCATTTTTAAATCCTTATATACAGTATTTTTATACACAGTACAGTAAATATATATAACACATATATATATGTGCCCTTGGGGAGGTTCAGGGCTCTTTGTGAGAGGGCACTGTCCTACCACGGCCATACCCCGGGGCAGGGCAGCACGGGCCACATCTCCCCACTGTACCCCAACAGCTCAACCCACCACCGAATTCAGCATGGGGTCAGGGAAGGAGGAGGAGGAGGGGAAGGATCCATTTCAAGAGCCCTCACCGAACCCAGGGCTTTTGTTTGCTCAGCAATCAAGAAGCACTTCTGATTTCAGTTGTGTGCAACTCCTCATAAATCCTCCCAGAGTCAACAAAAGCCAAAGTCATTTAACTCGGTGCTAATATAAAAGCGAGCAGGAAGGAGCTCACGCATGGCAGCGAGCACAAGACTTTCCAGAGGAACAATGAGGAGCAATTATGCTTATCGGGAACCGGGGTGGGATCCGGCACGTCTGCAGGCTGGTGCCAGTAATCACAGTTAATTTTACAAAGTCTGGATGACATATAGGGAAGATTTAGATGTTCTAATTACTCCGCTGAATACCAGGGGTGCTGCTGATGAGGGAGGCAGGCACATGCACATCCACACATACGCACTCAAAGCCAATTAAGAAAGAAAAACAGCAACAAGGAGCCTGCAGGCGCACAAGCTCTTCACAGAAAAACAGGTCTGAGCTGACCTACTCCTTGCTGTAAAACACAGCAGCCACCAACAAGCTGGCAGACTTCTGATGGCCAATTCCCAGCAGCCAGGATCCAAGAGCTTTGCACAGGGCAGGAGAGAATTCAAGCCATCAGCCAAGTGACGAAGCTTAATTTCTAGCTCATAGCATCGTGGTACCCAATAGCCTCATTCACTGGGTATTCCACCCAGCCGGGAGCCACAACCTGGGAGAGCAGCAAGGATCGGTGAAACCCTGCCTTTCCAACCCATAGTTTTCTTGGCTCTCACCAAGTGCCAGCAACACACTCCATCTCTGATGCAAACAGCCCCCAAAGGCCACCGCAGCCCATCCCTTACAAGTCTGCATCTCTGCACTGACCTCCCACGACTGGCACTGTTTCTGGCCGGCTCGCAGAGAGCCACCACGGCATTACCACAGCCAAGCCCAGTACCAGCCAGGGCTGCCCAGCGCTCCGGCACAGCCGGCGCCTCTCACCAGCACACCCCAGAACCAGCGTACCTGGGGTTGGTCCCTGCGCAGTCCGACAACCCATCTCCTCCGCGCAGCCCAAGAGGTCAGTGCTGGGCAGGGGCTGAGCCACGCAGAAATACAACTCTGTGCACTTCTTTGTAACTTAGGACTGTAACAGCTCCAGTAAACCCCCCCTTGAGGATTTTGCGTGCTTCTGGGTCAGTCAGGCTCTCCCCAGCAGCACCTCCAACCCTCCTGGACCATTCCCCAGCTGCTCCAGGACAAATTCTTCATGGCCAACTTCCTCCTACCCACCAGCCCTGCCAGCACGGCAGAAAAACTGCTCCCCAGCAGCAGCGGTCTCATTAAGTACCAGGTGGAAGGACTCATTTGCTTGTTATTAGAGCCTTGAACCAGATGGAGTTGCTGATTTAATCACAACCTTTTCTCCTGACTACTCTGAAACCCACCTACAGGCTCAAGAGAAGACCAGAGAGCCGTTAATAGGACACAGGTGCCTCTCTCTGTCCTCTCCTTGAGACTGTTGGGAGCCGGTCCCCTGCAGAGGAATATGGAATAAAGAACTCTAAACCTAGAAAAATGAAGCGGACCTTTGGTCCTGGCTGGGGGGTGGGAGTTACCCAGAAAATCCAGTAGCAGAAATTCGGAGGTGCCTCAGACCTGCGCGCGCTGGCACGCTGCACCGGGCATGCTCCGCAAGGGGAGACCCGCCAGCCCCGGGACCGGGATGCTGCCCGGACAAAAAGGGCAAGAAGCAGAAGTTTTAAACAACCCCTGAGAAGCAGTGCCATTTTCAATGTTATTATTTATTGCAGAACGTGGCATTAATATTACTATGCTTATTAATACATAAAGCTGTAGCATTATTACTAAAACAGCCGCAAAACACTATTGCTATTAATGCTGACATGAATATATTAATAATACATTATTAGTGGTTTGCTTTGTGGCTCTACACTTCCCTGAAATAACTTTTTTCGCACAAAGTTTTGTTCATGTTTGTTCAATATTTCGGGAAGTAGCTAGGTCTAATCAGTAACGAGGACCCAATTTTCTTGGGCGGCAGACACAGAGCGCGGGCCTGAAAAAGCTGGAAGCTTCGAACGTGGCCCGGGTTCAGCGCCGGGGGAGGAGCTGGCTGACGAGGCCGAATCCTGACGCTCAGCGATGGGCTTTTCAACACAGCCAGCAAAAAGGGCGCGTGCCAGCGGGGTACCCCAAAGCAGAGGCTGCGAGCGCTGCCCCGGGGGGGCTGCCACCACCTCACTCCCTCTTTTGGAAGCCGCAGCTCAGCGCAGCGGGGTCCGAGTCTGCCCTGGGCATGGTGACCGAGCCACCCAGACGTGGCAGCCCGGCACACGGGCTCTGCCAGAGAAGCACCGTAAATCCTGGCACTGGGTAAGTGGTGTTCTGCTGGGCGCTCTCCCAAATCGCGCTCATTCCTCACGCTGAAATCCTGCCCTGTTTTGGCAGCGGAGCTGCAAAAAGGAGCAGGCGCGGTTCCGCGTGGTTGTGCAGGAGGAGAGTCAGCGCGACGGAGAGCAAATGAGGCAGCGCCGGGCTTTCAGGGGGTCTCAAGGCTTCTTTGTGAGCCAAGTCAGGCATGACTGAGTTCAAAGTTCCCTAAGGAGGAACCGGGCCCTTTGAACAGCACGAGCCATTCCTCTTCCCGCCCCGGCGCCAGAGCAGAGCCGCTGAAGGCAGAGCAGCAGCACAGCAGCCCCGTAACGCAGCCGACCTCCAGCCAGCGCTGTGCTGCTCCTGAGACAGTCACCAACGCCCCCCGCCCCCACCCCTGCACTAGGTGCAGTCCATGGGGCTGCCGAAAACCTCGCCGTGCAGTTTAGTCTTCACCCACGGAGTGGGAAATCGGCTGCACTGTCTCAGCCTCGCTGGGTTTAATCACCAAGAAGCAGGATTGCCACAGCCGCACTTGTGAAACGGCGCGTGCTGGCTGACGCTTCCTCCTTCAGCACCAGCTCCTGGAGTCAGGTGATGGTGCAGGAATCTCTGCTGGTTTTCCAGTGATGCTTATGCGTGTGGATGAATGCTAAAAAGCACAATCTGAAAGACTTCACAAGCAGGAGACAAACATGAACATCAGTATTTCCTTTTTCAGTCTTGTCAGTGATATCCCGAGCTGCTGATTTATTTTGGGGCAGGGAGGGCTTGTAATTACTAAGGGCTGCTGGTCCTGTAATCCCTCGCTGGAGGTTGTGGCGCAGAAAGGGAGATGTCAGCGAAGGAAAAGGACTTTGTCGTGCAGGAAATGGCATGTTTGAAATGCTGATTTAGCTCACGTCTCAGAGTAATACAGGTAACCTCTCGTTCCCCTCTCCTTGTCTTCTAGTATTTAAAAAGCATCTTTTTAAAACAGATAAATGGATAATGGAGAAACTTTTCATTTCCTCTGTGGTCAGGGACAAATATTTGCGCTTACAGAGATAAGAATTTGATGTTCCAGATAAGTGCAGACTTCTGCTGTCCAGAAAGGAGACATTAATGCAAATTCCTGTCCACTTCACATTTAATAAAAGTATCACTGCCTTCATCTGGTTTCAGAAAATCCTCTCATCAAACACCGACGCAGTGAGCTGGAGCTGACCCTCCGCCTCCTGCGCTGGTGGGACGGATGGCTCTCAACTCCTAAATCACTTGAGAACCATTTCCCAATGATGCTTCTTGCAAAATTGGGTCGGTGTGAAAACTGCAGGTTTGGCAACTGCTCAGAGGGACAGACAGACACCACCGAGCCTGCAGCAGAGCCGGCAGGGGGCTGCTCCTCCACCGCCGGCACCGGCTCCTCCGTGCATCGTGCTTCTCCCGGTGCCTGCTCCCCTTTACTGTACAAGGAAAACAGCATCTATTTAGAAAGTGCTTTAAAGATACACGGCAGCAAACTAGCCAATAAGAGAGCTAAATCCTTAGATCTTAAATATAAAAGATCAAACGCCTCCTAAAAAAAACCCTGAAAAATTAAAGAAAAATCTAAAAGTACAGAGCTGAGTTTTAACCTTGATGCCACGCAGTCTGTGAAGAAATCTCCGTTGCTATCGATTTACGTGGAAAAGGCTCAGATGCGCTGCGGATGGGCAGCGGGATGAAACGCGACCATGGGGGCAGAGAGCGCGACCCCACGGCCTTCCACGTTGCACGGACGCCCAGCAAAAGCAAGCGGAGTGGGAGTTTCTTTGAAATTCATTTTGGTCTCAAAGAAGCCAGGACCCAGGGTGCTCCTTCCTGCGGCTCTGAGTCACAGGTTTTTGCGGCGGAGCGGGGGGAGAGGCAGAGGAAGAGCCGTGCGGCAGAGCCCCCCTCCGCCTGCGCTGCCCGGCTCAGGGGGACCCGCTCCTCGCAGCCGGCTCAGTGTAGATACTGCAAGCTTCAAATAAAATAATTACTTAACTTGCTGGGGAGAAAGCACTGGCTTTTAAGCGCTACATGTTCAAACAGAAAATACTCATCTCAGCCTCTGAAGAGCTTTACACGGAACACAGCCTCATTTTTTCTTTAGGGTGTTTTTCCTCCCTTGCAATAAAAAACATCCACCAACGATATCCTTTTAGGATTTTCTTTCCCTAATGCGCACACATGTGTTCCTCTTTCTCTGCCTTCTGTAGCTGTGCCATTGCCAAGGTTTTGACCTCTTGGGGCCGGCGGGGGCTGGGGAAGCCCTGCGGCAGAGCCGGCGATGCGGCGGGGGGCTGGACAGCCGCGTGGCCAGAATCTGGGATCCCTCGGACCTGGGGAGACAAAAGCAAGCGCAGGTTTCTTTGTACAGCTCATTGCAATATTGTTGGCCACTCACAACTGCCCCACGTCACCACCGCTGGTCCTGGTGCTCCCTGTGGGTGCTGTGACCTGCAGTGACCAGGCTAAGCAGGCACTGGTGGGTAGGACACCTTGGGCTGGTGGTAGGACAAGACCCAGTTTGCCTTCCTAGATCAGCCACTACTTTACTGCGAACAATTAAAACAATCATGCCACAGCTTTGTTCTCCCATCTGGATGGCAAAACCTTCCTTAGCATTAGGTCTAATCAAGGCTACTGGCTGCACAGGTCCAAAATCACAGAATCACAGAATTTCCTAGACTGGAAAAGACCTGTAAGATCATCCAGTCCAATCATTACCCTACCCCTGCCAAGCCCACCACCAAACCATGTCCCTGAGCACTATATCTACATGACCCTTAAACACCTCCAGGGATGGGGACTCCACCACTGCCCTGGGTAACGCGTTCCAGTGCCTGATGACCCTTTCAGTAAAGAAATTCTTCCTAATAACCAATCTAAACTTCCCTTGGCGCAACTGGAAGCCATTTCCTCTTGTTCTATCACCCGTTACTTGACAGAACAGGTCAGCTCCCACCTCTCTGCACCCTCCTTTCAGGTCACTGTAGAGAGCGAGAAGGTCTCCCCTGAGCCTCGTTTTCTCCAGGCTGAACACCCCCGGTTCCCTCAGCTGCTCCTCATCAGATGTGTGAAATGCATCTGCTGCGGGGAGCGAGCTGAGCTGAGCTGGGCAGGGCTGCGTGTTGGCCAACAGCCTCTGCAGAACATCAAACCCCACAAGCTCCAGCCTCAGCTCCACTTCTTCGCGCTGCATCGTGATTTCAAAGCACTCAATGGCGCAAAGCAGCTGGAGCAGCTCTGTATTTCACTGCAAATCAGCAGCGGGGTGTTTTGAAGACACGACGTGTTTAAAGCAACTCAACTTGGGACTCGCCCAGGACGTGACATGCAGTTCCAGTGGTCAGTCCATACCCACCCCAAATGGTGGCATTCTTGAAATAAGTGTATCTACGGGACAGCTTCACCGTTTCTCCGGGAAAGGCACCGAGGGGCACCATGGATTTCGGCGGCAGCGGGCGCGTCCCCGAGCGAGCTCTGCCTCGGGCCAGGGAACTCACCAGCTGTGAACAGAAGGTGCTTAATTTCCTTTGCATGTCTCTATTTATGGGGATGTTTTATTTATTTCTCTATTCACTTGGTAATTGCCTGGTGGGCAGGAAGAGAAGGTGGCTAAACTGTTTTTTTCCTCAGGTATTTGTTAGTGCATTTTTAGCATTACTACAGGCCCTGAACCAGCAAAGCATGAATTTAACTTTGAACACACCGAGATGACATTTTCTAAGCCATGGAGGGGCTGAGGCCCTGACCCCCATGGGCTGGTGAGACCCCAACCAGCAAAGCCCCCGCTCCGTCTCCATGAGCATGTCCCAAACGTCCCCGCAGACGCCAGCGGCGCAGCAGCGGACCCGCACACGGGGCTGAGGGCGAACGGCCCATCCCGGAGCGCGGCCGTCCCCATCCCCGGCTGGCACACAGGGCTCAGTCCCCAGGATGGGCACCCCCAGCAGCACCTCCCGGCGCGTGGCTGGCACCGGCCGCGGGACACAGCGGGGACCGGCACCGCTCTTCTCCCAGGGCAGAGTCACCCTGCCATGGGCAATTCACGCTTTCTCCCCTCCTGAAACAGAACTGAAAAGCCTCAGCGGTATTTTCACAAAAAGGTCAGGGGAGAAAGAAATTGCACTGCTGTAAAATCATTGGGGTTAAGAAACCAATTTCCTTTCCAGCTCTGTCACTGAATACGAGGAGAGTCCCGTCACTATGACTTACAAAAGTTGAGGGTGAGAATGCAGTGGAGCCGCGAGGGGACCTCCCACCTCCCGGCACATCTGCAGCCACTCTCCTCCCTGAAGAACACTTGGCGCTTTCTATTTTTATCCTCTTTTCAGTGCAAACCCCTACCTGTGCCAGAAAGGAAGAACGAGGAAAGAAAGTTCCTCTCGCGCTGCGAGTCAAAGGGGAGATAACTAGAAGCCCGGTTTGCTCGGAGGCAGCCCCTCGGGATCTCAAAGCTGGTTTTCCCCCGGCAGCACCGGCCGCAGCTTTGTCATCTCTCACCTGGCCCGAAGGCAGCAACCCATCCCCACCTTCGCGGGCATCGTCGGCCTCTTTCAAAGGTCAGGAGACAGGATTTTCTCCGGCGTGTCTGTTGTGACCCTTACATTCCGCTTGCTCTTACTTTCCCTCCCTTCCTTTGGCCGCGGGCAGGGGCTGCTCTGCGGGTTAGTGCCCCGGATGGGCACCCGGCCCAGGGCTGTGGAGGGGAGGAGGAGGAAGGAAAGATGTGCACGTAAGCTTAGTCCCCATCCAGGAACCAGTGTCTGGACTGGAGCGGGCACTGCTGAGCCTAATCCTCACACAACTCATTTCATAAAGTCCAGCATCTTCCGGGCTTTAACACCTGCGTATGTAGTTCGTTCTCTCGCTCTGGGAGGAAGATGAGCGTGCAGTGAAGCAGGTATGTGAACGTGCAGCTTTGAAATGGTGATGGGGAAGACCGAGCTGAAAAACTACACGTGGCACAGCAGAGCACCCGGGGCCCCCACAGGCACCGTCCCCGGGAGAGCTGCGGGAGCTCTGCGCCCCGGCTCCGTCCCAGCCCGCACCGCGCACCGAGGCAGCGGGGGACACGGGCTGACCCCCCTGTACTTGACTGAATTACAGATCATATCTGAAATTGCCATAACTTGCACCGAAATGAATGGGGCTTAGATGCCAAAACACCTTTGTGTATGTGGCCCTCCAGGTCTTTATCTTGATTCAATATTCTTTGGAAGTCAGTGTAGAGTGAAGGATAGGTTTTCATCTCAGATTTTGCTGACTAGAAGTCACGGGCTGTAGGTAAATCTCACCCGGTAATGTTACCCGTCAGAGCCCTTTCAAAACTCTGGGTAGCACAAGCATCCATCAGGGCTGACACATTAATTCAAACAGTGTTATTTTCACATCATTTAAGGCCTCTATTCCCTCTTTTGTTTTGCAATTGAAAATATTTTTGAAGCATAACACAACTGCCATCCTCACCCTGCTGTCTGGAGCCACTGCCGCCGTCCGCAGGGACTATTTGCATTCCAGTCAGAATTAAGCGTTGGAAGAGGTTTAGATTTAAGCCCATTCAAATGTGCATTTTGCTTAGGATAAAAGAAAAAATAGCGCTCTTGCTGAAACAAATCAAGCCCAGGTGATGCTGAGGGTGGCAGGGGCTGCTTTACACCTCATTGCATATGCAGGGAAAAGAGATAAATCACAGGAGCTGGGAGCAGAATTGGGCTCCGGTTACAAGTAACGCAGCCCCGGCCGAAGCTGCTGTAGCAGGATTAATGCACCCATTTAAAAGAGATCACAGCGTGTGTGTTCAGACAACAACCGTGTCATCACGTAGCGGTGGGGACCGGGAAGAGGCAGCATCTGCTCTTCACTCGGAAGAGATTTGCTCTGGAGGCACGTTAGACCTGGAAGAAAATCAGTGGCTAACCTGGACTTGATGAGCCTCAAGCATCCTGCGGGGTCGCGCTGGGTCCCAGCAAGATTTGTGGCCCGTGTAGGCGAGAGGGGACTATCGGTATGTCTTGGCTCTCTACCGGTGGCATAAATGATGCCAAGACTCGGGGCACGGGCTGAGCAGAGGTGGCGCACAGCCCAGGCGGCCGAGCTCCCTGCTGCTGCCCTGCAGCCGCCAGCCCGGCCCCGCGTCCTTCAGCTCTGCGCCCGCAGAGACGACTCTTGGCTGTCGCCGCAAGGCTGTGCCCGAGGGAGCGCTCCTCCCCACACCGCTGCCTGCCAGGACACCAAACTGCTCCCCGCACCCCCCCCCGCTCCAAAAAAAGAGATCTCAAACAAGAGGCGTCGCAGAGCCCCAGCGGCGGCGCAGGGAGCGGGTGTTGGTTTTGAAGGGACTCCCCCATCCCTTCAGGTGTCCACCAGCCCAAGAGGCTCAACTCCACTGACTTTTCAAAGCGAACTGGCCATATCCTCGCTGGCTAAAATCCTGCTTCCCCCATTGACGCCAACCCCAGCAGCAGCTGCCTCCTCGCCAGGGCCCCGGGCGCTGAGGACCCAACGGTGGCTGTAGGACGTGCTGGGAACCCATTAACCTTCAAAGGCCACAGGGAGACCTCGGAGCCGGCGCTGCTAAAAATGCAAATTGGCCTCTGCCTCTGCGCCTTCCCCTCTAATTACTTTGGAGAGGGTTTCATGGGATCAGCCAGACTTCAAGGGGAATGCTGAGCCCTCTCCCAGTCCTCGGGCTGGGCAGAGCACCCAGCGAAGCCACCAGCTTCATGAAAACACCAGGACAAACCTGTCCCCAGCACTCCTGTGCTGCCCAGGCACTCCAGCCCAGCCCGGGGACGGGGTCCGACTGGGCTCAAGGGGCTCTCCCTGCCCTCCCCGGCCGTTTTCGGGGTGCACGGTTGTGCCACAGAGCTCCTGCACTCCCCAGTTATTAAAAGGCGTATTCCAAACCTCCCCTCACTTTCTGTGTTCATGCCTGAGCCATATCCCTCTGCTGCAAGGTTTAGTACAGTTTTCCGCAATTTCAGCCAGATTTGGAATATCCTAAAAACCAACATGGTTTTGAGGATCTCCTGCCCTTTCCCAGCTTCAGGCAGAGAGACATAAAATGGGTCCGTGGTGGAAATTCCGGGGGGGTACATACAAGAGGCTGCTTCCCTTATGGGGAGAAGAGATGAGGCTCCAACAGTCGTGGACTGAGGTTTTCTCATTCTCTGTCTCCTGGTAGAGCTGGGATACATCCTGCTCCGGAGCTGCTGCATCCCTCCCAAGCACAGTGAGAGACAGACGCCAACATGGGCTTCCCAGCCAGAGAGACAGTCTGATATAGTTTGTTTATGACAGGCAGAAAAGTCAAATTACTGAAAATGTAATCTGGAAGTTAAAAAATGGGGAGAAGTTAAATGAAAAATTAAGCATTTATTTTTGTAACATTGATTTTTTCATCAGTTTAAAAAATGTTCATTTTGAACATTTTTTTTTTTCCCAGCAGGGGAAAAAAAAATTGCACAGTATATAATAATCATTCCCCTGTTAAAAAAGTTGATTTTGATGCAGCTCCATATTTCATTCGTTCAGCAGTAACTGCTCGCCATATATTCGGATGAACATTTAAGAGAAAATAGTTTGCTGAGTTTTTTCTGCTCCCATGAAGGACTCGGGTCACATCCATTCAGTATTTAGGGAAGGAGCAGGACCAATTTGCCTCCGTGCAAATATACCATTTGGCACGGAGCGTTCTCCTTCAAACAGACACGAACAGCTCGACGTGGGCACTGCTGCATCTGCTCACCGCTCACTAACCACACACAATTTACAGCTGCCCCGATCGTACCCAGCTACAAACGACCATCCGTCCAAAACGCTTCTTCTGTCCGCTAATTATAAAATTAACTTAAACAAGCATAAAATAAAGGCTATCAACCAGAACTGTTGGACAAATGGGAGGAGAGATGAAATTAAGGCATAGCCGATGCTTTGGGACACGTGGCTCAGGCCTGGAAGATGGGTTATTTTGTGCTCATGGGCTTCTGGCGTGGGAAAATTCCCTGATTGTGCCTCAGTTTCCCCTTGGCCCAGTGACGGCCAACCCGAGCCCTTTCCCAAAGGCTGAGGGCAGCGGCGTGACCCTCTGCAGAAGTGACACTGAGCAGCATTCGGCTCACACCTGTGTGACTAACACGTGTTGAGCAGTGCAGAAATGTTCTTACATGCCGAGGAAGGGGGCTCCTCTCCTGCACGAGGGCGCTGCTTTCACTGCTGCCTGTTCCTGGAAGGGCACACACATCGCTGCTCAACAAATACAGGCCTGCAAATAGACACTTTATTAAGGGTTTTTTGCTTATACATTGTAATTTAATACAAAGCATTTTTTTTTTGTCCTAAGAAGCAGAAAGGAGCTCTCGGATCCACTCACTTTCTCATCCCTTTGTGTGATAAATCACGGCAGCATTATTCTGCCCTCAAACGCTTCCAATGAGAGGGGATATCAAAGTGGGTTTGGTTTCCTGCGTGAGCTTTTAAACACCTTGTGGTTTTTCAGCACATTTTCTCCTCTTTGTGTGGTGCATCTACCTCCCTCCCCTTCTTTTCTTCTCTCCAGGAAGGCTGAGATTTCTTTTTAAGCAAAGAAAAAAGATTTATGTTTTTTATTTCTTTGTTCTGCTGCTACTTCCCAAAATGATTCCTCCTTCCTCTCTTTGTCCCCTGCCGCCCTCTCCTCGAAGCAGCACGAAGGGTGAAACCTCCCGCAGCCTCTGGGGACGGCGGGACCTTCCCACGGGCTGCGGCTGGCAGCGGGCTGTAGGCAGGGCTGGCACGGATGGAGGTGAGCAACTCCATCCACCACAGGGGCATCCACGGCCAGAAACTGGGGAAACCTGCTGGGATGCATTGGCCAGACTTCCCTGACTCTGCGCTCACGGGGAAAGAGCTGAAGCTCCCAGGTCACCTCCCCACCGACATGTCCCTCCTGGTCCTGCCTGTGTGTTGCTACCCAAGAGCATCCCCAGCCGCGTGGGGAGAGGACCACCAGCCAAAGGAGAGCTGTCCCTCGGGTCTGACCCGTCTCCTGCTGCGCCGGGGCATGAGCAGAGCTGCGCGGCAGCCCGGGTGCTGGCTGGGTGCTGGGTCTCGCCGGCCATGCAGTTCCTCGAGCGGCTCGGCCATGCCGTGTCACCTAGCACAGCAAGGCTCCGCTCTCTGCCAGCTACTACAAAGCAATTAAGAAATAATTTCCAGGAGCAGAGTGTCATTAGCATCTCGTACTCGGTAACCCCAGCAGCAAATCGAGGTTTAGCGCGTTGTCTCAAGTCAGGCTGATTTACTCTGACAGTGATCAAATGATCTTAATGATTTGTCAGGCAGCTGTCATATCCAAATCTGTTTATGATGAGGACCAGGAAGCAAAAGCAATTCATTTAGTTTGTTTACCATCAGGATGGGCCTGGACACCCCAGAGTCATTAAAAGAAGAAGAGGCATCTCAGAAAAGCTAGAGCTATTTGATTACAACAGGCACCACGAGCGGGCTTTCTCCAGCACAGCAAAAGACTTTCAAAGTGCATAAATCAAAAACTACAGCAGCGTGAAATTTGACCAAAGCAAGCCAAATTAGGTGTCCAAAGCCCTGGGCATGAGGGTTTTTCTTTAATAGCTTCGGTGACCTTTAGGGTGGGTAACCTCTCGGCATGAAATGAGAATTTCTCCGATTTGCATGGCTTATCTGTAGATAGGCTGCATGGGTAAGCGGGCTGGGAGAAAGTAAAAAAGGGGGTGCTAGACGTGGGAATCACACGTTGAATTAAAAACACCCAGGAGAACTGGACGCAGCCATGGACACCCACTGAAAAAGGCAACGGCCTTCAACCCACCCTGCAGGTCCTGTGGGACCTTGGGAAGTCCAGAGGGAAGACGGAGGCAGCGGTTAAGGAGGAAGAGGATGGCACCAGAGTAGAGGTCCTTGAAGCCCTGTACCAAAGGTGCCAGGGTCCAAACCCTCGCTTGCCAAACCCCCGGAGCTCTGTTTTTTCCAGACGGGCACTGTCACTCAGACACATCCGACATTGCATCGAGCTTTGGCAACCACCCCAAAAGAAGGTTTGGTGCCACGTTCCCGTGAACAACACCCTTCCTAACGACCTGGCGCATCCCGAGGAAGCTCAGCTTTGCTGGAGCGCTCCCAGCCAGCTCTCTATGAGAGCTAAAGCAGTTTGCAAATCCGCACCTCATCTTCTATTCCATTTAAATGATCTACCATCTTTAGCAGGGCTGAGCCTCTCCAGAGCCTGTATCCAAGGCAACAAGAGCTACCAGGGAAAAAATGGATCCAAGAAGTTATTAAAATCACAATATCCTTTCTGAGCAAGGCAGAGATAATGAGCACGCGCTACGCCGGTTCCCTGCACCATGGGCTGGCTACAAGCCACCTGCTGGGTGAAGCTCCCTGGCTGGTTACCAAACACCAGCTTTGCAGAGGCATTTAAGGTCCTAAAGATACTGAGCAGCGTCTCCGTACCTCTAAACCTCAGCCCAAACCCATCAAACCCCACAATTTATACACTACCTGTGGAATCAGCCTCCAGCGCAAGACAGCAGCGTTTCTAAGCATTAGGAAGGGCCCCGTATTTCACATTTACAGACATTTGGGGAATTTCAAGTTGTTGAAGAATCGGTGGTTTTGCAAAGAGGAAAATGTGGAACGCTGCCCTGGCTCCCAGGCTGCGCTCAGGACCCGTGTGCCATGGGGGAGGCCGGGACCCCAGCGCTTCTCCTGGCTCCCTTGGCACCTTCTTCCCTTTTCCATACAGCAGGAGAAGGCACGCAGGTGCGATGAGCCCAGACCTGGAGGCACCGATGGCCCTGAAGCTTCCGCACTGGGCCATACCCGGAGCACCTCCAGAAACAACCACCAAAAGCGGTGGCTTTGCGCGAGCGTCAGCGCTGGGGTGCTGGAGGCGAGGGGCCGCGGCAGGCAGTGACCGATCCCTCGCCCTGCTTTGCATACGGGGCTGCACGCCGCCGCTGCAGTAATGAATCGCTTCTGTGTGTGTCGCTAAGCGCTTTATAAATCCCAGGATTAGGAGAACATGTCAAAACGCTCGCACTCCGCGTGCGCTTGGCACGAGACGAAACCTCCCGGAGTCAGGCTGAGAAAAAGATCGCGGTGTAATTTGTTTTGATGTCTCAGGACTCCAGATCCTCCGGTTCCGTTGCAGGACAAACTCCCGCTGATTTGACAATGAAGGACAGCTTTGCCTTGCAAGCTCAAAGTCAAAATCTGGGATTATCTTTCCTCTCCGCCTCTCCAAAGCAATGCACGACGTTAAAGATCTGATTTGCAAAGAGACTGTGCAAATATTTCTCTTTATCCGTCCCTCTGTTGGAGCTGCTCAAAGATTTTCAAGCAAAATGCTGATCTCTCCTTGGATTTATACTGAAACCAAAGGAATCGCCTGAGCATCAGTTCCATAAACCGCATCCATATTTGCTCAAAAAAGGGAGTGGATTCTCTTCAAAATAAGCCCATGAGCAGCAGGCAGCCAGCGAGCCGAGGCCATCATCAGAAAGGCTGCCAGCGACTTCAGCAAACCCACAGCAACTCTTAGCGAACAAGGTCTGAATTTCCAGAAATTGAGATTTTTGTGGATGTTGAGTTTTGTCACAAATATTTACAGGCTCACCGTAAGCGGGTTCCAAACAGATCCAGGTAATTAATGCCTGGCATTAATGTGCAAACGCGGGCTGACATCCAAACCACCTCCCTGGGCAGAACTGCCACAGCTCCACCAAAACCGCGTCTGCCGTGGTGGTGGCTCTTCACTCCTACGGTCCCGACGAGCTGACGCTGGCCCGGCTCCGCGTTGGGAACCAGAGCGATTTGTACCAGCACAGTGCACCCGTGTACCAGAACAACGGCATCTGTACAGTGTCTCTCTTGCATAATTACAACAGCAAAACAACTGAAACATTTTATGATATTCCTCAGCTCGCAAAATTATACCAGTACAGCTTTTAAAACGATTAACCAGAATTCACAGCCTCAATCACTGAATCATTAATTCAGTGGTTTTTAGTGTATTTTTCAAATGAAATGTTCAGCAAAGAGTATTTATTCATTCTTCATTGCTTTCTAGCTGTAAAAATAATCAAATTAAATTTCACTCTCAAATTCAAACAAGACTTTAGAGGTAGAGGCAGTCAAAACAAGCACAGGAGAACAGCAAAAATGTTCAGGATGTTTGCGCACCCTTTCTGGATCAAAACTCAAGGCTTTGATCACTGGCTTAGCTTGGCAAATCCTGGTTGAATAATAGGAGAAAAAACCCTCATTAGAAACGTTTGACCTTTTTTCTCGGTTTTCCCTCTCTCCAAAATCAAAATGTTGATGGAAATACTTGGCAGAAAATGAACAAACTGGGTTTGGAGTTTGGCTTTTTTGGTGTGTTTCTGCTATAAATAACCTCTTTAACTACGGCTACTTCATTGCAGCTTCACCCAGCCGTGACCGCAGCTATGGCGGGGACGCTCGCGCCCCGCGTCGCGGCAGCACCCGGGCTCTGCCTGCGCCACCCGCCTCCCCATCAGGAGCCGTGCCGCGGCCACGTCCCCCAGCGCCGTGACTGTTCCTCTAAAGAGATGATCACAGCAATGCCCCAAAGGCCCAAACCTATATTTGTTTGTTTTCCTTTCATCCTCCCAGAGTTACAATATTTATGCGGTTTCTCTAAACCACATGCCCGGAGCACTTCTGTATGCTGCGTTAAACACCCCCACACCCGCTCTGAGGCTTTGGGCTTTGCTTTCACCTCCAGCCTCACCGTCCGCACTGGATTGCCCCTGTGCTTTCCCCTTCCCGCGGTCCCTTCCCAGTGCCCAGCACCCAGGGTCGGACTCTGCACTCCTCTGGCAGAAGGAGCATCACCCCAGCACCACCCCGGGCTGTCCCGGCCGTGTCCTGGGCATGTCCGTGCAGTGACTGGGGGTAAACCCGGCGAAGCGGGAGGTAAATGCAAACCTGCTGTGATCAAGGGCATCTTCCAAGCAGCCCCTGGTGCTGAGCTGTTCAGAGACACGGCCGGCACAGATGTCCATGCGGCTGACCCACGGCGGAGCCGATCCCCTGCCCCACCTTCCCTCTGGAAAGACTCAGAGATGATTCAGCCAGAAGAAAGTTGGCCCAGTGCACGTCCCCGGGTCTCTGCTGTGATTTCCCTGGGGTGTCTGTGTTTGCAGTTCTGCACTTGGAAGAGAAACAGAGGCCAGCACTGACTGCCAGGCGAAGGGGAGGAGAGCCCACCGGCGTGGTGTCACCGGGCTGTCCCCTGCTCCTGCTCAACCTCCACCGGGCCAGGCTGGCGATGGGACCCACGGACACAGCCTTTCCAGCGCCTCGGGGTCTCTTGTCTCAAAGCCTGACTCCATGCTGAATTTCCTAGAAAGCGAATAAAGAGGAAGAAAGCGCAGTGACACAGCCCTGAGCTGCCCACCGTTCGCCACTGCATGGGGGAGCAGCTTTGCAGCCCCAGCTCTGCATAGGGGATGCGCGGTTTTGGGGTGCTCAGCCATATGTCTATGATTGAAGTAATTTTCTCTGCCAAGGCTTGCAAGGAAACAGGGGAGATCTTGTCTGCAAGGGGCAGGAGGGAGATTTTCATTTTCCTTTTCCTTTTCTTAAAGGGATGTAAATAAGGAAGGCAGCAGCAATCAGGCTGCCGTCCCTAGGACAGCAGCTCTGGCGCTTATTCTCTTCACCATGGGGGTTTGATGAAGGCAAACTTTCCCGACTCACTGCAGCACATGCAGAAAGAACCTGTTTCCAAGGAAACAGGGATCTTTTGCATGTCCAGCATGTGGTCAGAGACGGGGAAAGGTTGTGGAGACAGAGTCTGCCTTCCTACATGGCTGCTGCCACCCCCCTCCCTCCAGGCAGGCACCGCAGCACACACCGTCGCATCCTAGTTGGGCAGCATCTGTTTGGAGAGGAG
The DNA here is from genome assembly GCF_965231255.1 of Vanellus vanellus. Lineage (NCBI taxonomy): Eukaryota > Metazoa > Chordata > Aves > Charadriiformes > Charadriidae > Vanellus > Vanellus vanellus. The sequence continues at coordinate 7,008,086 of NC_138927.1, read as the reverse complement.
GGCTGGTGCAGCCACAGCTTCTAGCTGCCAACAGCAAGCTTCCGAGCAGTATTGGGGTGCTTGTTTTAATTTGGAGAAGTAGTTTTCATCTCTGCATCGCCTGTAAATTTTTGGGACCACGGCATCCACCAAAAGAGTAACACCTACAACCATAAGGAGGTTAATAATCCAGGCAGGACTTGATTACCCATTCTCTGTCCTGCCCAGCCAGAGCAAATTGCCCCAAACCAGGAGCTAATCCCCAAACCTTATCACCTCTCTAGCCAGGAATAGGAAGCAGGTGCCTTTTACTGGTCCAGGACTGAGATGTAGGAAGAGATCATAGAATCATGGAATGGTTTGGGTTGGAAGGGACCTTGAAGATCATCTCATTCCAACCCCCCTGCCCTGGGCAGGGCCACCTCCCCCCAGCCCAGGGTGCTCCCAGCCCCGTCCAACCCGGCCTTGAACCTCTCCAGGGATGGGGCAGCCACAGCTCCTCGGGGCACCCTGCGCCAGGGGCTCACCGCCCTCACAGGGAAGAATTTCCTCCTAATATCTAAACTAAATCTCCCCTCATCCAGCTTGAAGCCATTACCCCTCAACCTATCACTACATGCCCTCATAAAAAGCTCTCCAGCTTTCTTGTAAGCCCCTTTCAGGGGCTAGAAGGGGCTCTAAGGTCTCCCCGGAGCCTTCCTCCAGCCCTCTGCTATCACAGTTACACTTTGCCACGCAGAGGCTGAACCACAAAGGAACACACCACCTGGTAGCTGCAGCATTACCTACCACCAGCCTCCTTTAAAGCAGGGAGACGTCACTAAACCGGTAGGAAGAAAGCCCGTACTCCAGCACCCGGAGGGGCACTCGCCCGAGCCGCAGTCCCGCTGTGCTGGCGATGTGTTTACAGACAGACGTGGGGCACAGGTTGTCTCTTTAATCACCTTTCGGGGTCACCTCCTTGCAGCGGCCACCCCCAGCAGCTACCGCCAGCCCAAAGCAGCTCCGTCCGCGGAGAGGCTGCAGCAGATGTAATTTGTGCTTTCACACGCTGCGAGACTCCCGGCTAAAAGCTGCGCGTGGCTCTGGAGCCCTGTGCATCTGCAGCTATACATTTGCAGACACTGTGTCTATAATTAATTAATGTTTGTACAGTGCTTTTAAGATAAAGTGGCATATAAGTACCAACTACCATTATTATTAGACCCATCCTGATTTAAACCCATCAAAAGCCAGGAAATTGAGGTTTAAGAGCCTGGCAGCCTGGTCACACAGCGCTGCTAAAATTCCTGTCTTTATGCTCTGCATTTTACTCAGCAGAGTAAGTTAAGTCACGAACGTCAGCTGTGGATTTGCAGACTTAGCCCAGAATTTACTGGCTTTTATATCTTGAAGGGAGAAACCTCTCACGAAGGGACCTTTGTCAGAGAGTCAGGAAAAAATATAATAAATCCCCCTAATGCATCAATTCAAGGGACCTTCAGGGCCCCTTCCCAGGCTTTAGCCCCGCCACCGGGGCCGGGTGCCCGCAGTGCTTGCCCTGCTCCAGCCAGCGCTGCCCCGCGCGGGGGGAGCGAGGACGGACGCCTTCTCCACGGCATCGCCCCCGGCTGCCCTCCGCATCGGCGGGTTTTTCCCCTCCGTGTTCCTATTATCAGCACTGAAACCCCCTGGTTACAAAAATACTCATTTTAGCTGAATTCTTTTTAAATGTCAACCTCTAAGAGTTGGGGAGGGCTAATTAGTAAGGGGGAAGGAGAATGGGGATATCAGGGACTTTAATTTCACTCAGTGCAGCCAACCCTGAAGAGAATTCAGAGCTCGCTATTAGCTACACGCCTTTAATTTGACTCCAAATGTTAGTCAATAACGCTAACGAATGGGAAGAAGTCACAGCGCAGGCAGGCCCCGGTGTCTTGGTGCAAGGTGCTAATTGGGGGCTTAAACGGGTGAGGCCGCGGATGAAGACCCCTCCGTGCGAAGCACCCCGACAGCCGGACTCACCGGGCCGAGAGAGCGGCTGAGCGGGGCGCGATGCTCGGGGCACAACGGAAGAGGCGTCGGAAATGTCACCTAACTGCCCTTGCAGACAATTGATTCAAGTTCTGTGCCAAAGAAGACAGAAGGAAGGAAGGGAGGGGGAGAGGGAGAAGGGAGGGCTGAGAAAGCAGAGGCTGCTGCCTCCTTCCCGCGAGCCGAGGCTGGCAGAGGGGAGCCGGGAGCCCTGCCGGTCCCCACCTCGCGCCTCACCTGCTGCTCTCCACCTGCTCAGCAGCAAAAAGAGACCCATTTATTCCTTTTGCTTCCACCACTGCTTTTTTCCTTTTTCAAATTTTTCAGTTTTTCCATTTTAATTCTGCATGGCACCAAATCTGCACACACATCGGACCGTCTCCCCTCCCTGCCTACAAACTCCAGATCTGGAGCAATGTCTCCTCAAACAGATGCAACGAAGTCCTGCCGCAACCCCCGCAGCCCCCTTCTCCACCTCTCCCATGTCACAGGCTGGTTCCAACCCCCGGTCGATAAAACCTGTTCTCTCTCTCCAGTACCAGCATGTGTGAGAGACTGCAAACGCACCAATGGTTTGGACAAGGAGAGGACCTTCCCGTGCAACCCAAGAGAGACACCGTCCTGTAGGATCCTGGACATCACCGCTGAGCAACTGATTGTTCTCATAACCCAATGCGGTGGTGCTCCTCTGACACTGGACGGACGCCAGGCTGTCGGCGGGGGGAGAAGGCAAAGCAAAGCGGTGGTGGTGGTGAGCCTGGGGCTCCCTCCCCGGCTCAGCCCTGGGTTTTCTTTTCTGCAAACACCTTCTAGAAAAAGATCCAAAAAGCTTTTGGCTTTCTTGGATTTCTGGATGTTGTGGGACTCTGTGACACCAAGTTCCTGAGGGGTCCTGAGCACCTTTTGAGCCCTGCAATCTCAAAGGCAGCCAGAGCTCCTTACCCCAACCGTACACCAGCCACCCCAGCGCTGCTGCAGAGCTTTGCTGGATTCTGCTGGTGAGTTTAGCCACAGCGGCCTCTGGCAGGAGATGCCTGCGAGCGGGCAGTCGGGGACAGGCAGAGCCTCAAAGGACCTTCCGCCACCGCTGGCTGGGCTCGTCCCCGCTTTGAATCGAGGTCCAGCCTGCTCCGCACTGGGCAGCATGGATGTTCACTACATCTTCCCCCAGAGCCTGTGCTCATCTTCAGAACGTTCCCGTGGAGGGAGGGATCAATCGCAGCGCTTTCTGAAGTGTCCAATAGTTAATTGCCTTCTCTGTTTAAAAAGTCGGCGTTGTGACTTGGGTTAGATTGCTTGAATTTCCCTATTCATTATTTTAACCCCTCTGTGATACAGACATTTTCAGACCCAGCTGCATTCCCCCAGCGCAGAGCGGCTCTGGGACGCCCTGGGAAAGGCTTCAAACGCGCATGTGATGTGCCGTACGCAGAGAGCCCAGCCGGGACCGGCGGTCTGCAGCCGGCTCCTCTCCTCTCTCCCACGCTGAGGCAGAAGGCCGGATCCTGCCGACACATCTTCTCGTCCAACCTTTTATCTGCCGGGGGAGGACGTGGTTTCAGATGCTGCCTGCGAAAACTGTTATGAAATATCAATGATATAATTTTATCTACCTGCAGAACTGACAGGCATATTTCAACAGTGGTATATTATCAATTATAAGCCTAACAGAGCATGTTCTCCCATCTGATTGTTGAAAAAATCACTTGTCAAGGGCTGGTAAAGACCACAGCTGTCTTCTTCATATAGACAGCCCTGCAAGAGATGTGAAGCTTCTGTGGTACAATGCTTTTTCTTTTTCCCTCTTTTTTTTTTTTCTTTTTTTTATCTCTGGTATAATAGAAGAGAACTGAATAAGGTGGTTTCTATAGTCTCTTTACACCGACAATGTTTTACAAAGCAATGAGTTAGATACTGGCAGCGCCGTGACAATGTTAATCAAACACGGCAGTCGCTGTGGGCGCGGGAACGGCTCACGCACATCCGACGGGAAGAGCCGAGCCGGCCCCGTCGGGCAGGACGCTCCTCAAGCGCTCTGAGCCTGGGGAACGAGGCTTTGCTATCTCCACACCAGCCAGGAAGGTCCTCGTTTCCAAGAGCTACGTAGGAGGCCGTATGCCGGTTCCCTGCGTCGCGGGGCTGAGCTGGGGCCCGATCCCCATCTCACGCCGCAGCTGTCACCCTTGGGCTCACCTCTTGGGGACATCGTCTCACTGTCCCACTGCCTTCTCCAACCCCAGGGTGATCCTCCTGTGACATGAACTGGGGGTCTCCCTCAGACATAACGAGCAATAACGCTTCCCGTAACGGGCTTGTGCTTTGCAAGTTTTCTGCTTTGGTGCGTAACCATCTATGTGGACACAATGCCAATTAGAACCACTTACAGACAGGGCGATGCCAATTATAACTACTTACAAACAGGATGGGGGGATTTCTAATTATTAAAAGCTTTAGCGCTTTAAAAGCTACAAGAGAGTGAAAAAGAAAAGACTTAATCAGTTTTGCTTTGGAGTTGCCTCAAGTTTGTAATTCAATCAAACCTCCCATAGCAGTAAGGATGTCTTTCTGATATTCACAGGAGCTTTCCAGGGGCTATAATCTCTGAGAGATTTATTCATACTTTCCGCATTAGCTTAAGACTATTTTGGAAGAAACATCTCTCCCTCCCTCCCTCCCATCAGCAGAGCTCCAGAGAAGATATTAATATTAAAACAATTCAATTGCTATGACTTGGGGAGAACATGGGTCCTGGGGAAAGGGCTGTTTGTTACGCCGCGCCGTGACAGCCCGATATCCTTCTGTTCCCGATATCCCCAAGTTGTTGTTCCGAAAGAATTCACTGAAAAATTGAACAGAGCTATTGGAGCCCAGGAGAGGAGGGAGCCCAGCTCACTCGCCTTACAAACACCAGCTCTGGGGATCCCACTGCTATTTGTACGTGCTGAGGTCCTGGTGAGACCCCAGACCTGAGACCCCAGGTAACAGCGGGGTGTCCCAGCACCGGCGCGAGCTGCACCGTGTCCTGCCCCGAGCAGCACTGCCGTCCCTGCTGGCTGTCCCGCACCCTCCCGCAGCCCCTGCCCAAACCCTTCCTCCCGCGCCGGTAACTCCAACCCCCTAACACCAATTCTAGGCAGCGCCCCGATACTTCAGGAGTGGCTGAACAGGCAGATGGCTTTGAGGGTGCGTAGAAAAGCCGGTCCTGAAATCCTGCTTCTCAGGCCTGGCTTGCAGCCCCCGTCGGGGCGGCTGCAGCACCTCAGCCATCAGCAGCACTGCACAGCAAGCAGCTGGACCGAAGCTGGGAGGAGGAGAAGAAAAAGGAGGAGGAGGAGGAGGAGGAGGAGGAGGAGGAGGAGGAGGAGGAGGAGGAGGAGGAGGAGGAGAAGGAGGAAGAGGAGGAGCGAGACCACTTCGGGAGAAGGATGGGGAGTACTTTGCACTTCAAAGGACACATCATCTCCTTGCTTCACAAGATCACAAGGAAGAAGGAATAGCAAGGCTGGAGGATAGATTAACCTTCCTTCTCCCTCCTGCTTCCTTGTTCTATCCAATCCATCCTTCCCACGCCAGCTAATTAAACATGAAACAAGAAGAGGGGGTGCTGAGCCTCATCAGCTCCAGCTGTACATGCAGTAAATCTGCTCCTCCAGCCTTGCAGCAGGGAACGCTTCGGTAACAGTGCTGCCGAGAGAACCGCAGTATGGTCCAGAGAGGGGCCAGAACAGATGTGCCCGCACACCCTCGTAGGCAGCGGCGCCGTCCCCCAAACCGCCCGGTGCGCCTTCCTTGCGTGATGCCAGGCTGAGAATCCCTCCCGTTGAGTTTGGGGCTGTTCTTTCTGATTGCGCCAAGCATAAGAATACAGTCATGGCAATCGAATGAAACCCCATTGCTCCTGATCTACACTAGTGCAAGAGGTGAATGTTGAGCTGCCTTCTGGATAAGAGGTTTGCTCATGAGCTGGGCTGGATCCCAGCGGGGGTCTCCCACTGCTGCACGACACGGTGCAACTCCTCACTGCCGTGTGGTGTCAGCAGTGCAGTCTGGATCAGTGTGATAAACCCAACATACAACCCTGCATCGCCAAGGAAAAAGCCTTTGCAGTGGGAGGGCAGCTCAGTCCCTAAAACACACCATGTCCTGTCATCTTCTGTAATCAAGGGGTGTTCACCAGTGTTGATTTTGCTAATGCGTTCACTGCTGCAGGCTGAGACCTGACAAGCTCATTGACATGAAGCCTCAAATTCTGCACAGCTCCCAGCCCCACTGACACTGGAGCCAGAAGTGGCATGAAATCAAACTGATGGCAGAGAAGAGGGATCAGATTTTGAAATGGAAAAGAGTCAGACACCCAGCTGTCACACTCAGCTGTACATCTCTATCCATATATCCAGATCTGTGACATCTATAGCTCTCGATATCAACAACCATATATGAAAGCGCGAGAGAACTTTGAAAGAAAAATAGCATTGCTGTGATGAGAATGTTTTATCTTTCTTTCTGGCTCTCAGGGGCAGCAGGCTGAAAGCTGTGATATGTGCAGAGAAACTGCCAGCAGAGGGAAGGAAGGTACCAACAAGGGAGTATATATTTTCCCTGAGGACACTGTTATTTTTCCAGCTTGCCAGTTCCAGCGAATGCCTGCTGCATGCGTGTGCATATGCCAGCAGTCTGCCCGGGATAAAGTGTACCTTTAGAATAATGTCCTAGCAGAGGGGCAAAACCACCTTCCCAACACAGGCAGGCTCAAGGTGCTCCAAACAGCTCGGGATGGGCACAAGAACCAGCTGGGAGCCTGCTCCGAGCTGCTGCCCGACCCTGCGCCCGTGGGGGGAATCGGTGCCCTCCCCCCACCATGACACACCTCACACTCTCCCAGGGCAGACGTGGAATTTTGCAGAGATGCAAAAAGGGGCTACTCCTTCCAGCCTCGCAGGCAGGAACAGAAGCTGCAAGCTTGGGGAAGGGCCAGGACCCAATTCACTACCGGGTAACACAGACTTTGTGGTTGTGAATAACTATTTTTAACCTAATGATGTGTCCACTCTGTTCACTCCACTGATGGGACATCATCAGGGGATTTATTACAGCAAATTCAAACACAAACGCACGCCACGGGGTTAAGCTGGCCAGGGATGCTCTCCGGATTCTCTGCAACACGAGCCCAGATGGCCTGACCTCCCCTCTCACTTTGTGACTCACAAAAACTGCAAGAAAGAGACTTTGCAAAGTGGGACAAGATCTTCAGAAGAATAACGGTTTTCTTTTGAACATGTATGAAGCACAGTGTATTGTTACTTATCAGAGAGATTCAAGAATACAAACTTGCTGCTCCCCACACTGACACTTCAATGTATTTATTGTCAGAGGCAGCTCTGCAGAAATGAGCCACCTCTGCCACTCCACATTTTGCTTGCTTATAAGAAAAGCAGAAAGTTTTTTCTATTACTGCCATCCAGCCCATTTTCTCCAATTCCAGGCTTTGCTCTCCATCCCTTTAACATCAGTGCTTGCACCTCTATGAAACAGCAGCTCCCGACAGCCGTTCCTCACCTCTTCCATCCCCCCTTGATCCATCTGCGCCATCCCTAAATAGGCAGGAGAGAGGCAAAGGGAGCCAGAGCCTCTTGTCCCCAGACCCTATAGATAACTGCATTATACAAAGGTGTTAAACCCCTTCCTATCTAATTCCAGTTCCTAGATAGCCCTACAAGTGTGAATGCACTTGAAAGGAGCCCCGGAATTGCGCTTCCAGGAGCAAGCGGGAGATGAAACCTTCACCACTGGAGCCTCTCGCATCTGTCAGCTCCGCCGCTGTGCCCAAACCCGGCTAACCCAGCCCCACGCGCTCTCCCCTGCCCCACAGCTCACCCCCAGCCCCACTCCCAGAGCACTCTGAGAAGGACCAGCCACCCTATTTATGGAATGCAATTCTTGCTGATTGATTGTCTGTGTCGCTTTGCTCAGAAACAAGAAAGCAGAGCGTAGGACAGAACAGCTGGACCACACCACCAGCATTTGGAAACCAGTGCCCCATCTGGGAAGAGCCAGAGGTGATGAGCATCTCCTGTGATGTAGATCAGTGTCTAGAGCATCCACCTGAACAGCACTGTCACCTAAAAAAAGGACATTTGCATTGGAACAAACTTAAACCGAAGGTGCAAAGTGATTTGTTTGCCTATTTTGGTCCTTTAGCTACTGGCCCAGCACTATCTGGATTTTAATTCATCCAAGAAAGCATCCCTTGGGGGTTTTCTTGTTGTTGGTTTTTGTTTGTTTGTTTTTAATATAACACTTACACACCTCAGTCCTAGCTTTTTATTCTAGTTCCTACGTGCTACCACGAAGAAATATTTCCATACTGACATCTGCCCGTGCGGCACAGGGATGGCAGATGGACAATCTGCTCTGCTCACCCAGGTTACAGGAAGGCGGCCGACGGGGCACCAAGGTGAGGGAAGGGATGCCAGTATGAATTCAGGGGGTAGAGGCATTCCTCTGGTGCCACGTTTGGAAGAGAGGGGCTAAAGCCGAAACTCAACACCAGAAACTCCAAAGTCCTACGCCGGGCTGAGGTGAGCCCTCCCACCAGGTCACAGCCCCTCAGAGTTTTGGCATGTCTGATCGTAGCCTATAATTAATGTTATACCACACAATGGCTAAAAATGAAAAAGTTAAGCAAATATTTCTGACTGATGTGGCATTTGTACTGACAGAGGCTTTCATAACCAATGTCAGTTTTTCTTGGAAATACATATGTAAGAAGTTGTGACATGAAAATCTCAAAAATGTGCTGGCTATTGCTAAGCTTCTGTCTACTTCACAAGAATAATCAGGTTTTCATTTTTTGTCTACTAAGAACTTATTTATCTTGTTGTAAGCCTGAGTGGGGCTTTCTAAGGACTCTCTAGATATGAAGAATTCGTAAATAAAGTCGGACTACACATCTGTATGCGTCTGAAGCCAAGCAGGTTTGTGCTCAGAGCAGCAGGACTGGCAGCTAATCAAGTGATGGAAATGCCCCTTCAGGTCCGTGCTCACTTGGCCGTGGCAACTTGGCTCAGCAGCTCCTCGGAGAGAGCTCTTTATTCACAAGCTTTGAGAACACAGAGTTAAGGGGTATTTTAAGGCAGCAGAACGACCTCGGCAAAGACAACAGGCATGATTTGACTGGGATAGAAACAAGGGACTGAGCTGCATTAACGACAGGAAATTGCAGAGACGGAGCGTGCAGTAACAGGCAATGCTCATGTCCCACCACAACTGGGGATTAAGTGTGCATGTGGATAGGGTATAAACATGCAGATCTGATCTGAAAACCAGAAATCTACCTAAAAACATTTTACTGTCTTCAGTCCTCCTGTATCTGCTGCTTCTTGCAGCCACCTGGAAAGCACCCGCTTTTATCTCCAAGGTACTGGCTGGTTTCCACACAGCATACACGAAGAATCCCCTAAGGAGGATCATCATCAGCTTCTCCAGCACTACAGCGTTTTCTGTCTGTCCCAGATGTGCAGCACAGCTGGAAAGGAGCACCGGCACCCTTTGGGAGCTGCTTGGGCAGAGAAAAGGCTTCCTCGGGAGCAAAGCATTTTGTGCCTTACCTGCAAGTCAGAGCCTCTCTCTAACACAAAGCAGTGGGGCGCTTCCAGAGACCACCCCAAACCATGTGAAAACATACTCCATCGATCGCACCCAGTCTTCCCCTGGAGAAGAGAAGCACTTGATGAACCCCAGGCCCAGCTGTACTCCCGAAAGGTGTCCTGACATTACGGTGATGAAAGCGCACCCCCTACACCGAACAGACCGTTGTGTTTTGCAGAAAATAGCTGCTGTCAGCCCCGAGCACGCGCAAGGCTGATGGCCTGAGTTCACAAAGCCCTCTCAGTGCTTACAGTAAAACTTTGTCTTGAAGAGAAAAGGCTGGTATTGTTCGGAGGTTGCTTTGACCTTGTCCTTCACGGGCCTTGAAGGTAAATTCACCCTGTTTGATTCTGTCTTTACAACGCAATTATCAGCCCATTCTAATGAAATTCACCCCAAGCAGAGCGCCAGCGTGAAGCTTCTCGTCCGCAGCCAGGTTGCTCAGTTTTGTGCAGAGGCCGCGAATGAAATTCAGCCTTTTTTTCACTGCACAGGTCAATTCGAGCTCTTTCAGATATGGATGTGAAATCCTTTTGCGAACATCAGTAAACATTTGCCTGCTCAATTAGACAACCTTGTGGTCATCCCTTTGCTCACAGAGGGGCAAAGTTTCCTGCAGCGACTAACAAATAGCTCGCCTCGTTTCTCCGTGCCTCCTGGCTGTTAATGGCCCGAAGCCTCCCTAGCCAAGCACCAACCCAGAATTACAGGGAGAGGGCTGTTTTTTCTGAAAGTCCTGGCTCTCCACAGCTGTCCGTTTCTTACCGTGATTAATTGCTTTAGTCTCTGGTGAGGCTTCCTCTCCTTTTCAGGGGTACCAAGTAAACAAAGCTGTGATCAGCTAATAGTTTGAAAACGTATACCCCAGATTTTTAATTTCTCTTGAGATGGGGATTTTCAAAAAACTGGCTCTGGTCTGGAGTTTGGAGATGTATGTGAACTTGCCCCTTGCTGTCCTGCGGTGCCTTGAAAATGCCAAGCGTTAGTTCTGAGCAGGAAGGAAATGAATTACCAAATAATTTACACCGTGTGGCCTCCCTGCCGCAGCCCTGGCTCTTTGGGAGGTGCTCACAGCAGCAAACGGGGTGGCCCTGCAGTGGACTGCCCTTCCCTGGCCCTGCACCCTTGGCTGATCTCACCGCGGCTGGAAGCAGCGAGGTTGGGAGAGACAACAGCAGCGAGACAAAGCCGGCACTGCTGAGAAACAATAGCTCAAAAATATCCCTGCAGCCCTTGTGTTGAGGAACAATGTACGTTTCAATCAGGGTGGCAGGCAGCCACATCTCTATTTCGCTCAGTGCATCTCCATACAGCCCATTTCACTTGGACAGCATGGAGAGACAAGCAATTAGAGCCCTAATCAATAACATCCACAGCCCTCCCTGCTTCAAGCTACTTAATTGGCATCCCAGAGTCAGGGGGAAGGTGAAACTAGGTCTTTGAAAGCAAACGGAGGAAGAATCCCCGGGTGCTGGATTTGACAAAGCACAAACCAACCCCAGAGCAGGATGTTCTGCTTCAGCCCCAAGTTTTGGTCAATACCGGCAGACGGGGAGCGATGGGAGGGAGACACAGGAATGGTGCTTCTGGTGGGCATAAACGCTTCCGATCCAAAGCTGGCCAAGTGTGCCACATCTAAACTACACTCCCCTCCACGGATCACCACACGTACAATTTTCTAGCGTTCTCTGGGGACGCTTCCAGGCTCTACGGCCCAAACAGCGTCTCCTGTCAACGGACTGCAACCTTGGCCCTTGTGAAAGCACAGGGCACGTCTGTCTGCCAGGACGCGGCTGGCTGCCGCAACCGGACGCATCTGCCAGGCCGGTCTGAGCTCCATCATCAGCCTCCCCCAGGTGCTACGGATCCTCTGACATCTGAGCACCTACATACCCTCACGCCGTCGTTACGGAAGGATTGTGTCATATCCACGCCAGTGTTAGCCTGGACAAGCAGCATACAGGCTCCTTTCCTCACCCACCGCTAGCAGCAGCCGAACTGGGGAAGAGTCCAGGCAGGACTGAATCCACGCCCGCCTACTCACCATTCCCAGAGGCTCCTTCCATTCCCCAGTCACTCTCACCACAGAGGACAACCAGGGGATTCCCACGCCAAGCCACCTCTCCCCCATCCAAATGCTCCTCAGGCCCTCCCAGCCCCAGATAGTCACGCTGACTCTTGACCTAAATTCTCTAAAATAATCTGGATACAAAACAAAAAACAAGTGTGGAAGGTTTTGCCTCTGAGGTCATTCACTAAATCTTAATAGTCCATAAATGACTAATTTAACAGGAGCTCTCCTGCCTTGGAACCATTACCTGGAGAGTTCATGAGCATATTTTTCTTCTCTTCACAGAAGGGACAGAAAAAGAAATTCAGCATCTACATCTACAAACTACGGTTTTGTTTACATTCTCTCTGGAATTCTTGTGGCTTCATACCAAAAGACCTACACCATTTACCAGGACTGCATTTTTTCCATGAAGACAACCATTTCATTGAACGGGCATTCTCCTTGCAGAACAAAGGGCATGGGAAAACCTGAATTGACACTTGAGTATTCAAAATGTATTTCTGTTAAACATTTACACGCTTAATCCTAAGTGTGTGCTTAAGTCTACTCCTGCTCCACCTGGTAGGTACGCATTACCAGCTAGTGAACTCAAGTGGAGCATAACAGATGAACTTCTAACGACCACCAGGTCCAATCCTCGTCCTTCACAAACTGCCTTATTTCCACCGACAGTGAGGCCAGCTCATGCCAGCTGAGGATACGTCCCGAGCTTTCCTACCGAAGCATTAAATTGGAGTAGTGTCCTCAGCCATCCCTGAACCAGCACACTTTCTAGTAGCAGCAGCGGGATGGAGATGCCACATTCGTCACTGATCTCTTCCTTTGCCATTTCCCTTGACTTTAACTGTCCCATCATCGAGTGCCGAGGGCTGCGGCTGTTATCCCTCCCGTTCTCCCTGACTGTGCTGGAACCTCAGCTCCAGACAGCCCTGAGTGGGAACGTGTCAGGGTGGTGGCGGTGTTAGTGTTTATAGATGCATTGCTCTGCTTAGCTCGTCACCGCAGACTCCACCTGGGAGATAAACAGGCAGAAATTAGAGGCGGATAGGAAAAAATATCTTAATATATCAGGTTGCTAGAGGGAGGCAGCTTCGGAGGGCCTGGGAGACAGAATGTCAGCAGCAGCCCCGGGGTAAACACTCAACTCTTGTACGGCAAAGAGCCTCCGTGGGCTTAGCTCAGCTGGAGGAGGCACCGCCACAGCTGGGTCTGACGTAGCTACACCTCCAGACTAGCGTGGACCAGAGCCCGTTAAGCTGACCGAGGCAGTGGCGGTCATTCACACCGGTGCTGTTGGAGCCGATGGCAGCAGGAGGAGGTTTGCGGTCACTGGGCTGAACACAGAAGGGGAGAAACCCCTGGGGAACCGAGAAGTGCGGAGTGGGAAATGGGAGCCATGCTACGGGTGCTGCTGGAGGAGGAGTTTCCTCCATCGAGGCTGCAAACAGTGTCTGAAGCAATTAATGGGTTATTTTTACAGAATATGGGAGGCAAGACAAGATTAATCCATGCCCTGTTACGGTCACACAGCGAGGTATTGGCAGACTGGGAAGACAACAAAGTTTTCCAAATCCCTATAGTTCTCCGAAGATATCTCAGCTGAATGGGTACCACACAACCCGCCTGTCTCCAACCCTTCTCCCTCCTGCAACACTTAACATTTCTAGAGAAGAAATTATTTATCGTTGAGCTTATTGGACAAGCTGGCATGATTTATTTAAACATTTGCCAATAAACGCCAGAATGGGAGGCTGTTTCTCCAGCGCTCCCACAGCGGAGTACTAGAGGAAACAATAACGGGCCCTGTGATTGTTACTGCGGGACTTCTCCTGCCAATTACACTGAGTTACAAGTTTCAGTTATGGGATGTAAAATAATTAATTTCATAAGGCCCAAGAAGAATTGCTGCCTCTGTATGAAGAATCTTCTTCCTCTGGCTTTTTGTGCCAACACGATGTATAATGACTGGAGTTTAAAGGAATGCTATGCAGACTCCACATAACAGAGTATGTCATTGCTTTCCCCGCTTGCCATGATCTTAGTAACAAAGACAGGTCAGCAGGGTCGTGAAAAACAGGTGACTGTTCCCTTCCTGCCCACATCCCAGCGGCAGGGATGGGACTTTGTTCGGAAGAGCACTGCATGAAAACGAGGTGCATTTAGCAAAAGCTTTTGGAAACTTGTCATATAAGCTCTAGCTTAATGAAAATAAAAATCAAATTAAAGATCTGCAAGTTCTTCCTTGGGATTTTTCAAGTGATGTGATTTAATTAAAAGCAAGCAAGTTAAAAAAGAAGCACGTAGCATTGTACCGACTAGAAGAATAAGCCAGAAACTGAACTGCAGTCAGGTCGGTGTGCGGAGACTGGAAGGAAACAGAAAAAAAAGAAAAGAAAAGAAAAGAAAAGAAAAGAAAAGAAAAGAAAAGAAAAGAAAAGAAAAGAAAAGAAAAGAAAAGAAAAGAAAAGAAAAGAAAAGAAAAGAAAAGAAAAGAAAAGAAAAGAAAAGAAAAGAAAAGAAAAGAAAAGAAAAGAAAAGAAAAGAAAAGAAAAGAAAAGAAAAGAAAAGAAAAGAAAAGAAAAGAAAAAGAAGAGGTGGAGACAGCATCATTTGGGCCTCTTCCAAACTTGTGGAAAAGCATCTTTTGTTGTTCCACCCACACATAGGTCAGTGACCTCTGACACATCTCAGGAAGAACAGAACTCCAAAGCCCCGAGGCAGCCGGGAGCACTGAGCCCCGCTGGGGTGGGGTTTCTCTCTCAGCCTGATGGCACCATCTGCAAATTGGTCAGGAAAGTTTGAGGTATCGCTTCGGACTGGAGCAGTCTCCTCCTGCCCCTCTGGTTTAACTGGGCTGGAGAGGGGGAGAGGACTGGGACACGGGAAGTAAAGTGCTCCCAGCACCACCGAGCCAGTGCTGTCCTCTGGCAGGAACCGGGGACTGTGCAGAGATCTGACGCAGACAGTGTGGGATGGAGCACAGCCAGTGCTGCCACTCAGAAGCCAGGGGTTTCACCCCAGCGCGTGCCCGTGCAGTTAAAGCTGTATCACAAAGCACATGCACGGGCGGGAAGAAATAAAGTCTCCTGGTTCTTGAGTGACTCCCCACCACCACCAGTGGAAGCCTATGATCTGTGTATGTATGTGTGTGTGTGTATATTATCTGTGTGTATCTGTGTGTACATAAGTATGTGCTGTACTACAGAAACAAATAAAATAACCCCCAGAACCCCATTTGAGTACTTTCAGCCTTCAATAAAGACCTGAAATGTGCAGATGAAGGATCAGATTACATTTTGGATCCAAACTAGGTTGCGTTTGCTTATAAAGCCAAAAATAAGCTCTTATTCCAAACCCACAGGATAAACAGAAGCCTTTCCATCATCATGGAGCATTCTTCAGTTTGATGTGCCTTTCAGAGCACAGTCCCTCTCATGCATAAATGCCATGGTAGGATAAGGATTCAGGAGTGGCTGGTTAATGTAATAATGTTTTGCAAAATGAGAAAAATAATCAAATAAACCCTCAAATGGAAATGCTGGCATTCATTCCCAACAGTGCAGTGTCAAAAAAGGAGATTATAATTACCTCTAAGCCTCACAACGGCAAATGCACTTTCCCAGGAGAGTTTTACCTTCATAAATTAAAAATATCCTAATTTACAAGTATTGGCTCTATTAATCCCTGTAGAACTACTGCCACAATCCTGGAAATTGTAAAGCCCTATAATCCCACACCCAGACCTCACAGCACTTGTGTGTGGTCTTTCCAGCTGATTAGAAGTAAGAGCTCTGTATTCAAGTGCAATTCTTCCACTTCAGCCCGGGCGGGCTACGATAAGCAGGAATGACAGGTGACTACGTGAACCTCAATTGGACAATCTCAAAGCATATTTCAGCTATTACAGAAAAGAAGATAATAAATCCCCCTTGCAGCAGACACCCACAGACCTGACTGAACATGGAAGGAAAGACCTGATTTTCCACGGACGGGGTCCTGGCTCTCAGCTCAAACGCTAGTTTTGCTCCTTAGTGAGACACAATGAAACAGTGACAACGTATTTCCACGCTGGGTTTGGTTGCTTCATTTACTTTGTGCAACCAAAGTTGACGGGTCCCACCCTGCCCCGGTGTATTTGCTGACAGCAGGTCGCAGACAGGACCGGGGATGTCCTCCGCAATCCCATGGGATTGCTGATCCTCTGCTTTGACTATCACAAAAACCTGATGGGTCCAGAATCCTTTTGGACAAGTTGCTTCTGCTATGCACGTGGATCTAGATACCATTTTTGGAATGAGGCTTTCCAGTAACTCTTCATGTTCTGCAGCTGCCCTGTACTGTTCAGCAGCACCCAAAAGTAGTGATTTATTTCTTTATTTTTTTTAAAAAAGGTATTTAGTTACTTTATCACTTGCCTTTAAGATCAGGGCTGTGGGAAACAAACAAAAAACCCACCAAAAACCCCCGTCTGCCTGTTCCTTGCTCCTTCTCCAGAAAAAGGCCAGTTGTCCCATGCCGTCCCCAAAGTAGGAGGTTTAAAAGACGCAGAACGGGCAGTGAGCACAAACCCCCGGAGAGGTTCGGGAACCTGCCTCTGATCACAGGGCCACGGTCTCAGAGGAGCCACTTTGGATTACGTTAAGATCCACCTATGATCTTTTAACTAGCAGGAAAGATCTCCAGGTAGTTTAGCTGAGTAACACGGTGGTATTTTCCCAAGAAACCGTTTGATGAATATTTTACTTCGCTATATCCAAGGGAAGATGCTCAGGTTTACCTACAGATTCCAGAACTTCAGGAAGAATTTGCAAATAATTCTGTGTCTCCCCCTTCTCCTTTGACTCCACTCCAACCACAGCCACAGCGCTAATATATTTGCATTTACAAAGACTTTTTGCTAACTCCATTTAATGTCTGTGCCGGGGTGTGTTTCCAGCCCTGACTCCCCTTCAGCCTCCGGGGTTCCCGAGAGGGGCTGGCTGACGGCTGCCGTCTCTTTGGTGCACACACTTATTCAACCATCGAATCTTACACTGCCATGTTGCTATTTTATTTGCAGAACTGCGAAGTGTTCGAGTCATCTGTTGGTCAGCTTCTGGCTGCGCAGCCCGGGTGCGGGGCAGCACACGAGCCGGGAGGTCAGCAGCTTGCAGAAAAGGAGATATTCTGTATGAAGCAGAACAGACTGTCATACCAGGAAGGACCGAGACTCAAGGCATGTTCCATCCTTGTAGAGGTTACTTCATTTGAAGGAAGAGTGTATCATCCACCAGCGATCGGTAACTGGAGGGAGGCAAAGCTGTCTGCCTTTGCTGGCAACGGGCTTGCAAGACGATTCCTTGACGGCGTTGGGATTCTGGAAAGGAGAGAAGAGAAAGCTCCGGGGAGACCTTATAGTGGCCCTGCGGTACTTAAAGGGGGCCTACAGGAAATATGGGCACAAACTTTTTTGCAGGGCCTTTTGCAATAGGACAAGGGGTAATGGTTTTAAACTAAAAGAGGGCATATTTGGACTAGATATAAGGAAGAAATTTTTCACTGTGAGGGTGGTGAGACACTGGCCCAGGTTGCCCAGAGAGATGCCTCATCCCTGGAAACGCTCAAGGTCAGGGTGGATGGGGCTCTGAGCAGCCTGATGTAGTTGAAGATGTCCCTGCTCCCTGCAGGGGATTTGGACTAGATGACCTTTAAAGATCCCTTCCAATCCAAACCATTCTATGATTCAGCATCCATCAGTGCACTGTGCCTCCACCTCTGGAAGCCCCAGCAGGAGCCACAAGGGTGTCAGGCAGGTGACGGCAGCAGCAGGACCTGATGGGATCTCTCCTCTTGTTGCTGAGCCAGAGAACGTCGTGGCTCCCTTGATCCGATGGGAGACGTTGCGAGACCAGCGAGCAGGAGAAGGCGGCGGCTAAGAGACGGGAGCAGGAAAGAACCACAAGTTTTTGAGCTAAAAATCACTTGGAGGCAGCTACAGGAAGATGCTCCAGGTGGAAGGACCAGCGGAGCAGAAGGGTCTCTCCCAACTGGGAACAAGTGGAAACCAGTGTCAGAAAGACAGCGTGGAGACGAGAGCACAGCACAGGCTTCGTTATTGGCATTGATTTTACATGGAAAGTATTTAGCGATGATTGCAGCAGGTGTCGGAACAAACCCCTTCAATTAGATCAGGGCCTTGAGAGACTCTACAGAGAGGATGATAAAATCAAGAGAGCCGGTTCATGCCAGACCCGTTTGAATCTGGCTCTGCCGGGCCTCAAGCTCTGACACATCTCAGCTCAGCCGACTTGTGCTGTGTTTTATTCAAGGACAATGTACTTGTTTCTATTGCTTTTCTCCTTTGCTGTGGATTTTCTAACATTTAGAAAATAACCAGCTGTAGCAAAACTTCTATTTCCTCAGCTTTCCTCCTTATTACTGCTTCTTCGGTTTTAAAGTCTTCAGGCGTTTGACAAATAAAAATACCGCCTTTTCCACAGAGCTCTGTCCCCTACACCCACCAACAAGCTAAAATAACCATTTTCTTATATTAAAACAAAAGTTTAATCAAATAGTGTTTTTCTAGGTGCCTGCTCACACTCCACAGTATGAAATTAATTCCACAGAGAGTCTTGCTGAACTCCAAGACCTGACAAACTTTTCATTCTGTAATCATTTTTTAGAGGAAGGGAAAACAAAATACATAAAATAGACAAATGGAAATATCACTAATCCCATCATGGCCGCAGAGGAAAGGGTAATAAAGAGAAATATGACAGAGTGGAATTTTTCTGCAATGACTCTGCTCAAGTTCTTTATCTCCTGAGCTTTCCAGACCAGTGCCTCACCTGGGGCAAGGCAAGGCAGCGCTGCTGATGGCAGCGGAAGGTCTCTGCTGACTTTCAGAAGCTTTTACCACGTTTTGCACTTGAGAAGAAGAAGAATGCGAAGTGGGGAGAAATGGTAGGAGCCGCCAAAGCCATTCTGAATACATGAAGACTTGCGGATTTCTTTAATTAGAGGAAAGTTTTTGTTAACATAGGATGATAATTTTCAACTTAAATGGCAATGAAAACCTTTACTAGCAGTGAAAGGCACCACATTGAGTCTTAGTGTCTGCTTGGCAGCACAGATCTGGCGTTAGACACTTACGTGCCATCTAAACAGTGCATAGTAGTACGGGACCGAAACGTACGCTTAACCGTAAGCAAAATGATGAAATCCTTTGATGAACTGAGGTTCTGCAGAAAGACTATAATCTATCCTTTCTTAACACAGACTCATTAAAACATTATCGATTCAACTACAACCATGAACCACCAATAAATCAGTCCTGCAACTGTGCTGCGTCCATCTCCGCAGTGCAGAGACTGGATTTCCTCGCTGGAGTCCGTGGCTAGCAGACGAACTAAGCTGCAAAGAAATGACACGGCCCATCCCCTTCCAAGCTAGTTTTATAAGAGTCCCAACCCTGTCTGCAAACCTCCCATACCCACCGATGCTAGGGAAAAAAAAGGAAAAAAAGTTCTTCTCTACACAGCCCCCCCTCGCTCTGTCACCCAAGCGTCACCTACGCGATCAACCAGACCTTTACCCGAGTGTTTGGTATCTTTCTTTGGGGAGGGAGTCAAGGCATCTCACAAAGAAAAGCCATTTTCAATTTTATTTATTTGTTTTAAGTCTTGCTTGTTTAAGAATATTTGTCTTCGTGTTTAAAAAAAAAAAGCTTCACCTGTTGCAAAGGAGAAGGAGTAGTAACACTTGCTCCGTAAAGTAGCTAAAAAGCTCCCTGGAGTCCAAATGATTTATTCTCTCTGTGGTCCCTCAGACTCCTCTTGTATTAAAAAATGGGTGAAGTTTAGCCCTCTGAAAATTAATTGCTGACAACTTTCTCCTGTGATGTATATCTCCAGAGGTTTTGTTGGCAACTGATAGTTGCTGCTCTGCACATCTGTACAAAATACTGTCTGCTGGCCATAAATCCTCCCTGCTCCCTTGAGTCATGTATGCCTCCCGTCCCATATATATTCCGAACGGCAATGAAAGCCAGCTGGAGAGGCAGGGGGAGAGGGGAATTAACCAGGCAGGCAGCCATTTCACAGCCAGCCACAGAAACCCAGCACTCCGCTGTGCCTTCAGCTAACGAGGAAGGCAAAGCAGAGAGACAGCAAGAGCTTATTGATGATTTGGGATGACCGCCAGAGAGCCCAAACAATAAAATCACTTCAATTACTGCTTCATGCATGCAGGTTAAACCTCCTCCAGCTTTCACCATCATTTCAGTTCTTCCCCTCTTCCCCCCCTCCCCTTCATGTCCGTAGGTAAAAGGAAAAGCTATTTTTGATGCAAAGGGAGGGGAAGAAAGAAATCAGCAACGCCGCCACCAAGCAAAACCTCTTAAATTCCAAGCTCAGAAAGCTCAAAACTCCTTTTGCTCTTTTGAATGGGACAGGAAAAGAAGTAATGCATGAAAAATGGAAAAAGGAATCAGTATTTATATCCACAAAGCCAAGGCACAGGAACAGCTACCTGATAATGGCTTTCCTGCCACCAACCCAGGAGATGGCAAAGGGAAGGATAAAAGCAGGGCATGATCTAACCAGCTCAGCTCATGCAGAGTAAGAAGTCTCTCATCTGAGATGCGTTATTTGGCAAGCATAATCCTTGTTGGCTTGATGGCAATCTCATGAGCTTGAAAAAAACCTGGGGTCTAAAGATCTTTGGCATCTGGGAGTGGGAACAGCATCCATCACATGTATAGATTTTGAGCTAGCCCACAACCATCGCTTCAATTTTCTTTCTTGTTAACAGTCGATACTTCTGCACGTAAGGAGAAACCAGCGAGGTGCACATCAGAACGCCTGGCTGTGCTTCAGATTGTCATTTTTGACATGGCTAGTCCGAGTTATTAGTTTTGATCTTCTTGTCCCACCTCGGGGAGAGCTGGCAGTTTCATCGCTGTTGCCCATTTCAGAAGGGAAGCACCGCTCTCACTTAACTGCTGAAAAGTCAGCACTATCTCATCCACTGTGTTATAATTCCTTCTCGATGGCTTGGAAACCAAAACGCGATGCAGCTGGGAGCTAAGGCTCAGGGAAGCATCAGCCGTCCTGCAGATGCAAACCAGGAGTAAAAAGTTTTCAGCGCTGAGTTTATTTTAAGGATAATATTTTGCTCTCAAGTAGAGTCTTTCTTCCAGAAAGCAGACGCAATGAGGACATGAAACAGCAGGGAAGAATTGTTGTTCAGCGTATAAACAGGAATAATAATATTAAAATGAGTAATGGAAAATTTAAGCAGAATATTAGGGGAAATATCAACCATGGAGCATCACTGAGCTCTGCCAGTCTCTGATCGGCAAAACACTCCCCGACCTGGCAAAAGCATCAGTCCTGGCCTGCTCTGCAGACTGCCAGGATTGACCAAAAGGCGGCATTTTTGGACAATCCAATAGCCATGAACATGCAGCCGCTGACTTAGAGCAGCCCCACGCTCACGGTTCAGCCTGTGACCTCCCTGTTTCAGGGCTGAGGGGACAGAGGGGGCCTGAGCCTCATTTTCCTCTTCCCTCTCCATGGAGGATCTGTGTCCCGGTTTTGGAAGGAGAACGGCTCCTTGCTTTCTTACCTGCAGACTCTGCAATGTTTTCCAGTAATAGTTGCCCCAGGAATATAAACCAGACACATTTGTGCAGAAAGAATGACAAGGATTAAGTTTTGTTTTATGTTTCCTTCCTCTCAGGTAATCATTATGCCAAGAAGAGATGCAGATACAGAAGGAGCGGAATACGACTCCACTATAAAACAACAATAGGTAGAATCGAGCCATTTTAGAAGCAATAGCAATTTTACAAAGAAAAAAACAACTTAAAATATAAATAGTTATAGCAGAAGCACATACCAAGGAAGCATATGGTACAGTCTATTTTACTAATTAGTTTTCAGACCCAGTTGTGGAAATTAGAGGTGATAAACAGCATTTCTCTTTTAGGATCTAAAAATGTTTGAAAAACTATAGCAGAGTTGAGTAATTGCAGGAGAATATTCATAAAGGGATCTAAAGTCACTGCCTATTTCAGTACAGTATACTTTTTATTTCTTTAAGAAGTGAGCAGTAATAGCCTACATTCCTTCACATACGAAGGGTTATAATTTGTCTCAGCCTGATTTTAAACTAGCAATTTTAGTGGTTTAAAAAAAAATATAATTTATGATCTTCTTTTGTCCCCGCACGTTGCCCAGCGAGGTCCTCTGGTGTACGCTCGCACGCCGGACAGGCGTAAGCCAGGGAGGTCCACAGACATCCTGTCACCCACAGACACACATCCCATTTCTAATCGTCTATATCGGGCTGCGCACAGCACATTTCATCAGCTCTCTGATCAGCTCCCAAGTATTAATCAATCTTCAGCTCCCGTTTTGTAAAGCAGATAAAACAAAACGTTGCTATTCCCATTTATATCTAGAATCACAGATGGTATGTGACTTAGCAGCGGAGCTAACAACCGAACCAGGTCTCCCAACCATCCATTATTCAGCGAGGGTAAGTGATATGCAGTGTCAAAGCTCTCTCCCCCAAATTCCTTGCTGTGCCTGGCATATTAACTTTGCAAAGGCAAGACGAAGTGGAATTGTTCAGAATTACTCTTTTTCCAGCCCAAATGCACAGAGATCTTCATGGTTTTAGCGCCTACCAATAGCACTTTCTGCAACCTTTCAAAAATTATCAAAACAGCACTTTCAGGGCAAAAATCTGCAGTTTTGCATAGAAAGAATTTATATTGTTTTGTATTGGAACAGGCAGCACAAACCCAACTGTTTTGGCATTAACAAAGGCAGGAATTTGGAGTAACTCAGAAACAAAGAATGGGTTTCCTTCCTGGTGGATCATGAAACGCTGCAGGGAAAATAGGACTGCCATGAGGAGAAAAGCTAAATCTAAAGACTTTTGTAAAAACAGCCCCTCTGTCCGCCCTGCAGCTCTAGCGTTAAGCCTTCTCCAGCCCCTTCTGGCTGCAAAGCGTCCAGCGCAGCTCCCCAGCACACATCCCAGCAGCCCCCGTGCTCCGGGCACGCGAGGGGAATGGCCTTGGATCCCTGGGAAACCAGGTGCTTCGGGCAATTTATTGCATTTCAAAGAGTACCAAAGAAAAATAAAAATCAATTATTCCAACTTGAAAAATGGTCACAAGTCATAAATCCCATCTTGTACCACAGAAGCTGGGCTCAGTCTCCGCTCCCTCTCTCCAGTCACAGCGGTGTGGAGCTCCCTTCATTTTAAATATATTTTGAAGGAACCTAGAGCAGAGCAGGCTGGCGTCAGCACGCAGCACCCTGCTTTCGCTGTGCCTGAGACTAGGAAAGGCAGAGGGGCCAGTGCTGCCATCTCCTCCTCGGGCAGAGGGTCTGCCCCACCGCACAGGGGATGCTCTGCCCAGCTGAGTCACGACATGGGGACGTACAAACCAGACTTCCCCCCCCACACACACCCCCAGCGGCTGCGGCTCTCAGCCCATATTATTCTGCATTACCCTATTCAGAGACACTCATTCCCTGCAGCAATATCCCCTGGACCAAGAGGAACATCTGCCAAAATATTTCAACAGCCCTTCCAAGGAGCATTCATGAGCCGCTCTGGCACAACCGCGCACCTGGACCCATTTCTGTGAAACCATTTCTTTTTAAACCCAGCAGGACAGAACAGCTGTATTTTATAGGAGTTAAACTTTATTGGTAGTAGTGGATTTATTTAATTGCACTGTGGCAAAAGCACAGTTATGTTTCTCAACCCACTCTAAGAAAAGGCCAGAAAACTGCCGGAGCGTCACTGGACAAATTCCCCAGTCCGTCGGCAGAGCGTGGGGGCTTTATACACCGCCCCCCTTTAGTAACTACCCACAGTAGGGACGAGGTTAAACCCAACTGCTTCTCTCCCCGCACACCCCGCGTGCTGCTGCGCCGCAGATTAAGGAGAAAGGCGCAGGTTGTTCGTGGCCACCCAGCCAGCGTGCTGCGTCCGCACCAGCACCGAGGGAGCCGAGAGGACCGCAGGGAGAACGCACAGGGAGAATGCCATCTCCCGAGTTAAAAAAGAGAAGAAAAAATTAAACGTTTCAAGTACGGAGCAAGAGTAATGAAATCCCAGGTGGAAGCAAGGGATCAAAGGGGCTGTACTGCAGAGAGCTGTTGCCAACAAGCACAACGGCAGAAGTTACTCAGCACCTTCAGCCTGGGCAAGGAGGGATTTGTAACTTCACCGAACGCCCAGTGGCCCTCCCACTGCAGTCCTGCTTTGAAGATATCCAGGAAACACCCACGTGCTGTCGGAGCAGCTCAGCCTCATTCTTTTGGCTGCCCCTCGGAAACCCTCCCGCCACACTGCCAACACAGCGCATCCCTCCACACCTCCCCAGGGCTGAACCCCGCCGCTCGCAGCTGAGAGAGAGAGGGGGCATTTGAAACCAAAGCATCCCGTTGTTGCAGAAGCGTTGCAACCCCGAGGAGAGCACTGGGCAGGGGACAGGAGACTCCAGCCGGGTGGCAACGGTCGGGGGTTTGAGGTGGTGGCAGAGGCAATCGCCCCACGGACTTCAGTCTCGGCACGCGCCGGTGCTCCTGTTGCCTTCAGTCTTGCAGCAAACCCTGGTCCGCCACAGGGCAGCTCTTCCAGCCTCCCTCACCCCTCCATCACCTGGTGGCAAGAGCCCAAACCAGCCTCTTGCCCCATCCATGGAGAGGACGGCAAGTCTATTTATAGAATAACTGATTGCATCTGTCTTTGTACACCCCCCTTTGCCATTACATCATGTCTAGGGCTTGATTTCAATCACAGACCTATTTTCACATACAGCCCTAGCTATTTTTAGGGCTAAGTAAGTAAATGGCTCATAAATAGCTTCTTGATTCATAACAGTTTATATTGCTATTACATGCCCTACTTCTCTCCCCCGAAACTTTTGTACCTCCCTGGTGTCAGCATGTCACATCGCAGTTTGCCCTTAAGTGTGGTATAAGAAGGGAAGTCTAGTTCAAGCGAAAGGGATGGAGAAGAACCAGGTTTCTGCAAACCGCCTCAGCAAACAGTCTAACATGCACTTAGACATGCATATTAGGGGTACTGCGTGACAACTTAATTTCACACTGGTCATGATTAGACCTGGTAGGAAAATTGATTTCTCTCACTCCGTTGCCCACATTCCAGGTCAGAACAAACCACCAAAACTTTTCACAAGAGCAAATTTTTAGAAAGAGATTAATTTCAATTGTCACAGCATTTTTTTTTTCTCTTTAGCTAATCAAAAGCACCCTCCTAATTGAAACGGTGTGTAAACAGGGGAGTGAAAATATAACTCCTGTCCTCTCTTCGTGCTTCCCACCTGATAGATTTACAGCTCCTGCTCAGCCCAGGAGAGGATGTTCTGCTCAGTAAAGGGGTGTGCAATGATCTCCTGCAGGGTTACGAACTGCGAGCAGCACGGAACGGGGCTGGGGGAAGGAAGGAGGTGGGTAATTACTGCTGGGCGGCCCTCGCTAATATTAATCAAAATCACAAACAAAGGCTTTGCACAAGAAGCCGGTAGGAGGGCTGGCTGGGAGCCAGCACGCCTGACGCAGGCTCGCACTGCACAGCTTCGATTTGCAGCTACCCCGAATTTCAGACATTGAATTTCACCTGTTGGGCTCCAGTTTCCCACCTGGGGAACAGGGACAACCGCCCTTCCCCTGCAGACGTTGCAGAGGAACCTGCCCCGGCAGACGCGCGGCGCTCGGGAAGCCAGGCTGGACCGCGTTGAGCCCTCTCGAATCACGCACCCAAGGTGAGCGTCTCCCGTAACATCGACCCCAAACACCCACCCGCGGCCCAAAGTGTCTAACCCCAGCAGCAAGAGTTCAGTGATCACATTGCTTATTTGTAAGTCAACCTTCCTTACAGAAATCCAGCCTGCCCCCAACACGGGGCGAGGAGAGATCTGCCTCCCCTGACCCCAAGGTCTTCAGGCCACTTTAAAAACTTCAAACACTGAAAACTACAACACAAAGCAGCCAGGCCAGGAAAAGAAACATTAATAATGATGACAGTAATAAACCTGCAGCATGATTTTGCTGCTCTGTGCCACAAGTTTGTTTTGAGTTAATCTTATTTGTTTTCTGAGGGTTTTTCAGGTGTTCAATAAACAGAACATGAAAGCACTGACAGGTTCATCAGGTGCCTCGTTCCAGCAGGGAAATCCTGCGCTGTCAGTGAAATGCTCCGACAGTTCCACCCCAAGGACACGCTGCACAAGCTCTCCAGCGCGGGCTGTTTCCACCTTCTGGTGCGCCCCTCCTGCCGGGGGTAGCAGAGGGGGTCCCCCCTTCGGGACGGGCTGAGCTTCCCCCACCCGCGCGGCTCTGCGGGAGCGGGACCCTGCGGCAGCACAAAGGGCAGCGCTGGTCCTCCACGCTCCGATGAGACGCGGGACCCCTCCGCTGCCCCATGGTGTCACCAAATCAGGGTGACACCATTTCACAGGTCATGCTTAATATGTGACAGTGCACAACAGAGACAAAAAAAAACCAGGGCCACGGAGTCTCTAGCAACATTTCTGGGGCTGTATGAAGTACACAGACGACTGCTATTATGTCTAATCTAAGCTCCCTGTCCCAGAAAAAGGTTATCAACAAATTCCCAGGTGACAACTTTATTTGTGTATTTATTCTTAAATATAGAGAGGTCTCCTAGAGAGGTGGCAAGTGACATTTTATTTGGCATCCTTCTTAAACTGAGAAGGATTGCTCTATAGTTTGCAACTTACTGTAGATGTTTGCTTGTCAGTGAATGCTACAAACCTATTTTAATTAAAAGTGGAGCTAGGGACTGACAGCTGAACTGAGCTGCTTTAAAAAGAAGTGCTGAGAAGAGCCTGGAATGGGTTTTAAGTTTCTATAATAGCCCCATGTTTTATATCAAAGGGAAACAGGAACACCCTTCAATTGCATTTTACACAGTTACCAAAGGACAATGGACTGAAAGCCAGAAGGTTTACAAGAACTCCGCTTTGTATTAGCTCTCCTTCAGGATGTTTGTTTTATCAGCGAGATGCCTAAGGCTCCTTACATTCCTGTCATGTCTTCATGAAGCACAAATCCCCTTCCTCCCCCCCCCCCCCCCCCCAACTTGCACAACCACAGTGCAGGGAGGGGGAGAAGAAAATGGTTTTGATTTAATATACTTACTTAAACTAAATCTGGCATTTTGAGGAACAGCTGCTCCTTTCAGCAGACAACGAGTTAAAAATGAAGCCCTGGGCTTCCCTGCACAGCATCCTAAGAGGAAAGGGAGGATTGTCCTCTAGTGCCCTCTTTGCTGCCAGATCCCCTGACCACAAGCAGAGCAGAACCCGGGCTGTGGACCACAGCTGACTCCATACGTGTCACCCTTTGGCCACAGCTGCTTCTCCAAAAGCATCTCACAGCAGCTCTCCAAGTACAATTTAATTGAAACATAAAAACATGCTTCAGATTTTTTTATAGCATATACAAATATTGTCCCTCCTACTGGAACATTTGAACATTCAGAATGAGAGCGTGGATCGATAATTCTTCTATTAGATAATTGAAACATGCCTCTTGATTTACACTAATGCACTTGTTAAGCAATAAGTAATCAGGCTGCGGGCAGGTCCGCATTGCTGGAGCATGGCGGTGATTAATGGTCTGCGAGAAGGTGAGGGGCGGGCAGGACCAGCTGAGCGCCGCTGCGCTCGGTGCAGGCGGCTTTGCCGCCCCGATCCGCGGGAGCCTCGCGGCCAGGGCTCCGCAGGGCAACCAGCCACTGCGCCACCACTGCTACAGCTCTTGGTTTCAAAGGGTCATTCTCTCTACTTCAACGAAATGCCTCTCTTTAGGCGTCTGCCAATGACAAAAGGAACCGAAGGAGGGCCCTTCGGCAGCCCTTGTGCCGATTCCCCTTTCTGCTGACACGCAACGTTGCCCGCGGACGAGGGGCAGGTCCCGCGTTCAGCGGGAACACCTTGGCTCTGCGGTCTGATACCCCCCGACTGACAGCTCCGGGTCCTCACCCAAAGCCTTGAGCAGAAAGGCGAGCCCTGCGCGCGGCGGGGCGGCAGGAGGGACAGCCTCGGGACGGCGTTTTACTGACACAACCCGCGTGTGCTGCCAAGTCCCAGCACTAAGCCAAACAGTTTGGTTCATCAAAGATAAATACGTTGACATTGATTTGAGATAAATCAGGCTGTGGATGCCAGGTTCGCTTAGTCTCCACGCTACTGCACGTGCCTCCAGCTTCGCATCGGAGGGGCACTGCGGCACTAACGCTGCTCCAGGTGTGGCAGCTTCGCCCCAGCTCAGTTCTTATTCAAGGGAGGGATCTCGGTGCAGTTCCCATTGACCAATCCATCACTCCTGGCTCAAACTTTATTGAAAAGTTCAGTTCGATTGTACTTTCTTGAAACTTAAACCCTAAGCGATTCATGCGAAGTCAGCGAGCCCTCAGCCCGGTTCTGTTCCCACACAAGCACAATTAATTCCCATCAGATGGGAAGCAGCAGCATCTGTCTTGTACTCATTAATGTGTTACTCAGCTCCTCAAGGAGGAAACACCTCAGGTGCCATTTTGGTTGGAACTGCCCGGTAAGTCATACCAACTTCCTCAGGGGATGTCACAAACGTAGGACTTTGGCTCACCAGAAGAGGTGGTTGGAAACCTGGTGCCCCAAGGACTGCCTGATTTGCCCACAACAGGAAGCAAAACCTGCCAGAGAGGTTCACCGCAACAGAGCTGGCTGGATGAATCACTCGCAGCAAGCGAGAGACCTTCAAAGGCTGTGCCCGAGAGGCTCTGGCAAGCGCAGATACACAAACAAGGTTGCTAAGACCATCTCCAAAGAGCCACTTGAACCATGTGGTTTCACCCAGGCCTTCCCTTTTCCTTGTTTATCCAGCAGCTCGCCTCTAATCAAATTGGATAATGGAGTAAATCCCTTCAATTACACTTGTTAGAGCAGAGGACTGGTGACCTGCAGAGCACAGCTCACCCCTCCGCCCGAGAGCACAGCCTCATCTCCTCCGGAGGAACGCACGCCCATCACACCTAATGCCGCCGCGCGCGGAAGGATGTAATGAGCACAGGCAGCCGGGGGAGAAAGGGAGGACAATGACATTATTTTACTGCCCTCTGACTAATGATGTGCTAACATGCTCGAGCATTGAGGCGAAGCTGCCAAGCAGTCATGGGAAGTGTAATTAATCCCTTGCTTATTAAAGCCTGCGGCATCTTAAAGAAATGCTGACAGCATTCCATAAGCAGCACTGGGGCGTGCGCTGTGCCCCCCGCCTTTCATCACCGCTTACCACATGGAGAAAGCATTTAAGAGTCTAACTTGTGAGACATGGTCTTTAAATAAAAGCAACATGGGTTTGGGACGTGTGGCAGAGACGTCAAGTAACACCAGCTGAGGGTCCACCCATTCTACCTGAGAAAAAGAGTTAAAACATGCATCCCTCAGATTATTTGACCCAAGTTTGTTTAAAGGCTTTTCATTACTTCTTATTCTCCTCCCCTCATTTTCTTTTTAAAAGAGGAGAGGAAGGGGATTCATCTTTCTGCTTTCTTTGCCAGAACCCCAGCGCTCCCCTCACACTCCAGCCGGAGGGACCTCCAGCACAGGAGGAACTGAGCAATTGCACCAGCTTAGATAGTTTTCAGCTGATGCCAAAGCCCAGCTGGACACATTTATTTCAGTCGAGTTCAACTGATTTAGAATATTCTTAAGCCTAATTGTGCAAAAGTAATCCAAAAAGAGAAATTTTGCTTGTGCTTCAGTGACTAACTACTGTGAGTAGACAGGGCCAGGGGATCTCTTTGTATCATTTGCTTCACAGCAACTGCAAGTAAATACACCAACTTTTTCTCAAGAGTAGACCAGACATCAGGACAAGTCCCCACATCCACAGAAATAGGTGGGAAGATCTCAGCTGACTGTGCAGGCCTTATCTCAGACAGCTTGAGAGAGTTGGGGCTGTTCAGCCTGGGGAAGGGAAGGCTCTGGGGAGACCTTAAAGCTCCTTCCAGTGCCTAAAGGGGCTCCAGGAGAGCTGGGGAGGGACTCTTGATCAGGGGGTGGAGTGATAGGATGAGGGAAGATTTAGAGGGAAGGGAGATTTAGATTAGATATTCGGAAGAAATGTTTCCCTGTGGGGGCGGTGAGCCCCTGGCGCAGGGTGCCCCGAGAAGCTGTGGCTGCCCCATCCCTGGAGGGGTTCAAGGCCGGGTTGGACGGGGCTGGGAGCGACCTGGGCTGGGGGGAGGTGTCCCTGCCCAGGGCAGGGGGTGGCACTGGATGGTCTTCAAGGTCCCTTCCAACCTAAACCATTCTATGATTCTATGTCTCAGCAAGGAATGAGGGAGGTTATCATAACAATTAAAAATTGAGAGAGCTGAAGAGCTACACTTTGCTTCACTAAGGCACAGATCCTTGAGTTAAACACAGATATTCTAATATCAAAATCTGCATGCACAAGTAAGCTGCTCTGGGCAGTAGCCAAGTGAGTGGTGACAAGAACCGTTCCACCACGAATCACTGGGAATGTCCCGTGGTCATCCACAGCCTTCCTGGGACCTGCAAGTGGATCAGCTCAGTGGTAACATGTTGGCATGTTGCTTTGAAATGATCCAGCACTGAAGCACCCTCACACCAAAGCAATAACGACAGAAGGTCATTGGCCCGTTAAAATGCCTCTGCAGGAGTGCAAACCACACTGTGATGAAGACCATCCTGCTGTCAGCCTGCCCTGGGAGCAGGGTCTCCACCTTCCCCTCTGGGACGGTCAGTGGTTTTCCTTTGGGGTTTTTAAACGTGGGCAGTTCTCCTAGTGTTTAGCCCTGGTGATGGCTGAGGTGAGGTTCCTCTTGCCCACCTTCCAGATGCTCCGCATGGCCTCAAAGCCTCTGAATCTCATGGCTAGTCTCTCACAGAGCTTGGAAGGAGGCAGACTGCTCAGCTGCTCAAAGCCTGTGGAAGGCTCAACGAACTCCCGTTACATCTCACCTTAATGCAAACCAGCTGCAAATGGACAACATGCTGCTGCTGCCCCGATTCCACATCTCTGTGCTTTGGAGAGTCTCGGAGAGAAAAAGAGAAGCTGCAAAAATGGCTTTGTGCCAGGCACAGAGCTCCAGCGCCTGCTCTACCCTCCCTTAGCACCAGCCCACCTGGATGAGTTTACAAAAATAGCCCCAGGCGTCCAACTTGCAG
Organism: Vanellus vanellus; assembly: GCF_965231255.1. Taxonomy (NCBI): domain Eukaryota; kingdom Metazoa; phylum Chordata; class Aves; order Charadriiformes; family Charadriidae; genus Vanellus; species Vanellus vanellus. The sequence continues at coordinate 6,977,139 of NC_138927.1, read as the reverse complement.
ACAGAATTTGGTCTCCATTTTTTTCTGGACATCCCATGTGTGTCCCTTCCCCTTTACTTTGCTGGATAAGCTTCTGAAGCGATACTTACAGGAGTTATTCATAAAATGAACAAGGGGGTTTAGAGCATAACATGAAATTGCTTTTATCTACTGTACACAGTGATAAATCAGGCAGCTGCGCTGCTGACTCTCTGGGAAAATCTACCTCCAGAAAGTTTCCTAATGCATTCAGGGAAGGCTGCCGGGAGGGAGGGAGACAAGACGGGGGTCAGGGAGAGCTGCCTGATTTCAAACATGATCCAGAGCAACTGTTCTCAGCTTGTTTGCTAATCTCTTGTGACCGATCGTTGAACCAAATCTTGCTTCCTGGGCAGAGAAGCAAGCAATAGAGAGGAGAAGAAAAAAAGAAAAGGGCAACACTTCAACAATAAATAGGACATCAATTAAACAAGAGAGCATTCACCTGCACAAACAGCTCAAGGAAGAGCCATCGATTCTTCCACCTGACAGTCTGGACTCGGTTTGCCTGGTTTACTGTGATCCCCAGGGAGATAAAGCGTCTGAAATCTTCAGCAAGAAAAGGACAGGTTTCCCAATGTGGTCACGGTGTGTCTCCTTTTAATTAATTATTTTTTTTTTAAATTTAGATAAAGAGAAAACAACTGTCACCGTGGCTTGAAAATGTATTTGATGAGAAAAATCTACGGGATGCAGTTAGCAGAGCAGATCCCAAGTCTCTGTCCCTGCCTCATCTTGTCTGGCTGAGAGACACCAGCACAGATCACCCCGAAATTCAGCAGCTCTCCAGGATTTCAAAGCACTCAGTACTTGTGAGGAGTATTACTCCCCTGATTTTTATTGAAAGAGGGAAATCATTACTTCCTTAAAAGGAGGTGACTTGCCCAAGACCCAGTGGAGGATCTGTGCCCTCAGCCTTAGGGCTGTCCCCTGTTCCACTGTCAGCACACCCCGGGCCCCGTCGGGCTGCTGCGGGGCCGCTGGTGCCAGCTTTGCCCGGTGGTATTGCCCAGAGATGGGCATGGGGTGTGCCAGGCAGCAGCAGCTCCCCGCTCCAGAGCTCCCTCTCCTCCTGTTCCAGCCAAGCAAAAATTCATCCATCTTCGAGCACGGGCTCTCAGAGCTTCTGCAGGAGAGACTGACACGGTTTAAATGAAGAGTAAGTGCCTGGCTGCGGACAGAACCTTGCTGGACCCGGCTGTAGGGATTGACGCCAGGCTCTGATCTGAGCTGTTGTGGGACCTTCATTCTGGACCACAAAGCGCTTTGGGGCAAAACTGCCCCTCTCTCCATGACTACAGCAACAATCACAGCACATGTCGTCTGATTCCCAGCATGCGACTCCATGAATAGTGAATTGACAGAGAGATGCACAGTTAGTATGCACGGATTTAAATTGTGTTCCTGGGCTCGTTCCAAAACACAGGTGGTGATTTCTGGACACGGGATACATTATCTGCAGAAAAGCAAAAATTATAGTGATCAAGAAGAACGGAGCATTATCATCCTTCCATCATTCCCCCTCTGAAAAAACTCAACAGGTCAGCTGCTTCTAAGCCCGTCCTGATCAATCACTGCAAATGCTAAAAGCATTTAGAAGACGTCCTCCTTTGAGCCATTTGTCAAGTGGAATCTGGCAGTTTTTAGTCCTTTTATTAGTTCTGCTTGTGAAAGAAATTCACTTGAAGCCAATGCTTAATGCAGTGAGAAAGCAGTACATATTTCTATGGCAGAGAGAGCCATTATTCAGCTGTGCGCAAAGATGTGAAGGGGATTTAACAAAGCCCTGGGCTGGAAGAGAGAGGATGCCCCGTGCCTCGACCTGCTGTCCTGTACGCATCTTCCTTTAAGTTTGCACTTCAGCCTCAGCCCAGAATGTACTGGAAGTGAAAAAAAACAAGTGTGATTTTGTGGCGCAAGGAAGCACGGAGCGAGCCCAGCACACCCGCCTGCGAGCTGGACCTGCTGATTAATCCACCCGGCAGGAGCAAACCTGGACGGAGAGAGATGGTAGAGGGGCACTGCCTAATGATCAGCTCCGTGCCACGGGGTAGTGCCAGCAGAGAGACGGCGTCTCATTATGCTGAATGCTGCACACAAGGATGGAAGAGTCTTGGGCATCTCACTGGCTTTAGAGCCGGGTACGAGTCCCCGCAGACCGCCTGCCCTCCGACGGGGCTGTCCTCCCCCAGCGCTGTGCACAGCCCCTAATGCAGGAGCAGCTGTACCTAAACCACCTCTAATATGCTCTAAGCCTGGGGAACTAAGGCGCAAAGGGATTAAGAGAACTACCCAGAGATCACACAGAGGAGTGCGTGTTAAATTTGGGAATTGAACTTTTATCTCCTAAAAGCCTTCCCAGATCAGTGCGTCAAGCCTTTGCTGCTGGCACGGCAGCTACTTGGGGGGCTGGTGCTTTCCACTCCCATGTGTTTATACAGTGCCTGGCACAGAGGAGAACTAGTGCTGCAGCAAAACTAGCACTTTTTATAACCCCTAAAATTAATATCATTGGATAAAAAGTGGGAGAGGAGGAATACAAGTCGGACACGACCCTCCTGGGACTGTTCTCTGCTCCCTCCCTCCTTGCAGTGCTCTCATTATTTTCCAGCAAGGGCAGTCTTCTTTTTCTCTCTCCACTTGTCAGAATGAGATGACATTTGAGTTGTGCTGATGAGACCTACCAGGGCGAGACACATGTTTGTGGTCGCTTTGGGCAACCAACTGCCAAGGCCTTTAACTGCTCGCTTTTGATTTTCCTACAAAGTCAACCTCTCTGCCTCCCTGCCAATTTGAGCCATGCTACCCAGTGCTCTGCCTCCCAGGGCTGCTCTCACCTCAGCCAGGCTCTCCTTCTTGAAGGCAAGGGCCTGACGTTTTTTTCCAGGGCAACTGGCAAGTGCTGCAGAGAGGTGCCGGGTAAGGGAAGGCTGTGGGTGGCGTCGCTTTGGGGAGAGCTGCTCTGCCGGGGACCGGCTGTCCCACTGCACGGTGAATCTCTTCAGAAGACGGCCATCCTCAGCTGGCTCTGTCCCATCGGTTCCATTTCCAGCTGTGGAGCTCTCCCGATTAACCCAGCTAGGGATCCGGCCCACAGTATCTCCTTCTGACCTCATGTGCGTGAGAACATTGTCAAGATGGGCTTCACACACACAAGCTGTGACTTGCGGTGCCGCTCCTGCGAAGCGCTGTGTGCCCGAGGAGCACCGGTGATTAACCGTGCGGGTCCCGCGGGGCTGAGCGAGCACAGCTAAGGACACTGCCCGGGAACAAGGCTGCAAAAATCACCTCCCTGGCTCCGGTCCAGCAAAGCACTTGAACAGTGCTTAACATCAAACACCGTGCTGGATGCCATCAATCACAAAATTCACAGTCCTTAAGCGAGCCACTTGCTCGCGCATCCCGGATCGGTGGACAGGGGTGTCGCAGTGGTGCTTCTGTAACACGGGCATTCACAGCCACAAATGCTTTGGCCCTGGTTTTCTTCTGCTTTGCACATTCCCCAACAATTTATATCAGTGCATAAATCAGAAATAAACTCTCAAGAAGAAATTCTCATTTAACTTTCACAGAAGTGTTTCATATTCATTTTGCAGGAGTATAAATGACAAGGCAAGATGTAAGATGGAGGAAGTTTTATGAGTGTCCTTAGGGGACGGATCCTAGATCATTTAATCAAACGGATCGATCCACGCAGGCTTTGCTGGAAGCGTGACCAGGTGACATCTGTGTTGACGAAAGGTCTCATACTTTGTGACCCAAGAAAGAGGCGAACATTCCAATAAAAAAGAGAAACCCACAACCTTTGGAAGGGAAGCAGGCAGATCTAGCAGGCACACACACAACGTACGGGGCGGTCGGCACCTTGCAGCGATGACAGAGCTGTCAGCATTTGAAACGTTTTGAAAGGGAGATCCCCTCTAAACGGCACAGAAGACGCAGCAGGTTCCCAGCCCAACCCTCTCCCAGGGCCAGCTCCGAAACCCAGCACTGACCTTCTGCCACCCCTTTCTCGGCTCCACGCTTGCCCGCACTGAGAGCAGAGCACAGCTAACGCCTTGCTGTGACCACAGAACATTTTCCTTATGTCCACCCAGCTCTAAGATTCCCAGAAAATGCAAAGAAATATAACAATAAAATAAAATCTGCTCTTGGACATTGCTGTGTTAACACTGATGTGTGTCACAGATTGAGGCCAGATTGTTTTTCCCAATATAAAGTACTACTTCTAACCTGTGAACGATTTCTGAACTGTAGTTGTTCTAATTAGTAAGAAACATTTAGGTCAATTACAACAGCGTGCTGGTTACTACAATTACTATTATTAATTGTATTCGATTACACATTTGCAACTATTAAATACAGTACCTCTAGAGCACCTGTGTAGACTTTCAACTTAGCAGAAAACAATGAAAAGTATTTAACACAGAGAAATAGCCAGATAATGCAAGGCCAAAATCCACACCAGCCCCATGCATCATTTATCTCCTCCCTGCGTGTGCCTGGCTGATCCAGCGCACGAGAGACACAAAGGATTTGTTTTCCTTCATCCTCTTTTCTCTCTGGACCAAAGCCCTCTTCCCTCCGTTGTGCGGTACGCGCCGCGGCTGCTGGGCCCCCCCGTTCCCGTCGGCACAGACACGTGCTCATCCACTCGGGAGGGCGGGACAGGGGATGCTCTCTGTCCACAGAAGGAAAATGCTGCTTTGTGGAGGGTTCTGGCATCCTGCAATGTGGCTTCACCCCACAATTAGGAATGAAAACTCAGACTTTCAAAATTGTCTGAGAAAAATAAACCGCAGGGACACCCCGTATGGGGAAGGCCCCAGTGCCAGCTTTCCCATGGCTGCAAGGGCTCTTGCGTTCACTCCCACAGAGCCAGGACTTTACACTACTTTTTAAAAAAATTCACTTTGAAGAAGTGTTTCTGTGTCCTACAATGTTAAATTGCTAATGGGAAAGGAAATGTATTCATGATTCAATGTATAAAAGTAGGCTTGGAGGAATGCAGATCATATTTTCCCTCTGCAAACATTTGATCATCCCAATAAAACAGCAGCTCCACCTTTTCCACCGGCTCAATAAATCACAGAGAATGGAAACAACAGGTTTATAGTTGTCATGATGATCGTTACTGAAGGATTTTATGGTGTACTGGAGAGATGGGGGTGCTTGTTTACAGGCACCAGGTGCCTTCTGAAGGACTGCGGGACTCTGTAAAACTCAACTCGCTGCTTAACTTTCTGGTTTAAAAAGGAAATTATTCTCCTGATTCAGCCTCCACCTCAGTCCTGACGGCCTTCGCTGAGGGCCCGGCCTTCCCAGGCAGTTCCGCTCAGCGAGAGGCTTGGCCAACAGCGCTCGGAAGGAGCAGAGAGCTCCTGTAGGTCACGGCAGCCACCGCTTTGCAGTCCTCATGCAAATAATCGCACTGGTATCGCATGGCCTTGTGTAGGAAGGCACCCGCAAACCCGAGTCACATCGCTGTAAGGCTCTGATCTCTGCTCTGCATTTGTTACTGTTAATCATTGCTATCGATTAGGATTTGAGCTTACAGTGAAGATCAAGGCCGTGTTATACAAGTCCTGGATCGTACTCAGAGTAGGAGACAGCTTTTATCCAGAAGCATTTTTTATCTACCGTGCAGCATTCCCGGGAGAGCCGGACAGTCATCTACACCGTGCTGGAAATGCCCAGCACCATCGGAGACACCAATAACCCTTTGGGAGATCCGGGCAGGTACGGAGGGGCCCGGCAGGGACCACCCCCCGCACTTGTGCATCGCCCTATGTGTGCTGCAACATTATGCACCTACAGTTTATTGTCAGCTTTAAAACCACCGAGGAGACACTGTCTGCTGCCCGGTAGTGTAAGTAAGGCTACGAAGTGTTGGGCCAGAACGCATGGCAGTCATTCTGAGTGATGACGTTAAGGTCTAAACGCTCCCCCGAAAGCCTGCTCTCTCCCAGACCGATGCTGACACAGCCCACCGGAGTCTGCGTTCACGGGACAGCAACAGAGGGGGCAGCAACGAACAGGCGTTTCACGGGTGTATCTCTCGGGCTGACACTGTTCCCTCCACCATTTCCCATCTCTATCCCTCTGGGTGTAGGAGCTCTGTATTCCTCTACCATAACATCTTTATTCCCCTCTCCACAGGACTGCTGACAAATTAGCATTTCACCCTCTGGAATGACTCTGCACAGCGAAGAATCCGTATCTTAACACGTGGACATGACTTTCATTTTATTGGAAATCTCCTGTGCTGTTTTATGGCCAGCTCTGCAGACTAACTGGCAATAAAGCAGGAGGAGGAGGAGGAGGAGTGTTTCGCGAGGTGCTGAGCAGCTCTGACTTCTGCCAACTCAGCGCTTCACAAGAAAGCACTCAGCATCTGGCAGGATTGAGCTTTTGCATATTTTTCTTAAACTCTCCCCCTGCTTTTTCACCATATAAATTAAGTTTAATACCAGAGCAACTGTGCAGTGCTGCTCAGGGCAGAGCGAGCTCATGAGCTGAGCGCTGTACTGCAAGAGCAACTTCCCTGTCCACCTCGCCTCGCTTTCCTCTTTTGCATTTTAATACCCGATCTTTTCTAAAAATAGCCACAATTCTTAGACCTTTTAATAGGGTCTTCACAAAAAAATATAATCTTAAAGGAAAGATCTTTGAAAGCTTTGCTTTGGGTTTCATAAGCTAGACAAAACGGTCACCCCAGCGACCAGGCTGAAGAGCACCCCGGGAATGGAAACACCCAGCTCCCGGCGCAGGACCCATCTCGTAGCACCGGACTGAACACAAACGTGCCCCGACTGCCTACAGGATAGTACCAAACACGGCTGCTTCGGTAAATAATGAAGATAATACATCAGGTGCTTATTTAGCACCTTTTTCACAGTAGCTGTTCTCCATCTTCCACCAGAAAGGAAAGAAATAGGGGAGGGAAAAAAAAAAGACCAGTCGAAGTTGAACTGAGACACAGGACCAGTGAAAAAGCATTTCAAATCAAGACTTTGAGGAGTGCTCTGGCTGGTTTCCCCCAGATTCATTAATAACAGCTTTGAATTAGCAAGGTGTTGCTGCAAGTGAAACTTGGTTTCAAACACTACGATTGCTTGTTCTAGGTTTTCCTCCCAGTAGCCAGGTGCAGGCACTTGGGCTCTCGGACCAGTCTTGCACTGGTGCCGTGTCCCAGGCTTGTTCCGGACCTGCCTGAGCCAGGACGGAGAAGCAGCCCGGAACCAACGCCCTGCGCCGTGGGCTATTTCTGAGCTCAGCATAAGAGCACTACACCGATCTGCAGTACCCGTGTATTGTTGCGAGACACAAATCTGGAGATGGGGCACTGCGACGGCCTATGAGTGACTCAGACTCATGGAAACAAATGCCTCAGAACTGAAGACTGTGAAAGGATTAATCTCTTTTATCTTATCAGGAAGAAATTCAAAAAGATAATTTGATTACTATGCACAAGCACTTTCACAGGAAGAAACTATCAGATACTGAGGGCTCTTTAATCTCGCAGAGATGAGCACGGAGAGAATCTCTTGGTGGAAATTAAAGGCAGCCAAATTGGAATTGAAAATAATGCTTGCATTTTTTACCATGGGGTAATGAATCATTGGAACAACCTGGGAGTGGTACAGCCTCCATCAAGTGGTGCCTCCCAGCCCAGACCCGGGTCTCTGAAATATACTTTTTTTATAGGGAAAACCACTCTTCACAGCTTTGCCTGTGAAAGAAGTTGGGTAAGGGTTCTCCAGTCCGCCGCCAACAGCAGCAAGGATTGCCTTAACCTGCGCGTTAGGGTGCTTTGGACCCACCTGGCTCTGTCTGGAGCAGCTGAGGAAACGCTCATACATTTCTTTCTGTTTGCAGAGCTGTGGGAAATTAATTGCAGCTGAGGAGCAAGGATAAGCAGTCTCCAGGCTGGGATGAGGGGCACCACCTCCAACTGGTGCCGCTTGCTCCCAAAGAGGAGAGCTAACGGAAAGAAGGACTTCCAGCAGCCACCCCACTCAGCACGCAAGCGGTTATTACTTTGATGCATTGTTCAAGCAGTCCTATTAACGATGCTCATTCTTGGTACGATACTGCTCAGGAATGGAGGCAGCTTTAGAACAGATTATTGCTCTCCACAGCAAATTAGCAACTAGAGTTTGGATGTTCACTGAGAGGAATGTCTTTGCATCCTTTATATATTCCTGGGTGGCTTCCCCCTGAATCCAGATAGCACATCATTTGTTTAACTTACTGAATAAAGTAATTAATACTAGGGAGCTCTGACTGCTTGGCAGAATATACTGTTACAGCTAACAAATTTTATGTCTTTAGGCTTCACAGCAGAATTTGATTTAATTTATCCCAAGGTTAAGAAAGACAGGGAGGAAATTTGATGGCTCCAGATCACAACTTCACTGCGATTTATCATCTTCACCATGTGGCACGGACAGACACCACTTCCCAGTTAAGGCGGTAGAAGTCTACGCAATCGTCTTTGCTTTACACTTGCATTCATCCATTATCAGACGCTGCATGTCCAAACTGTGCTGTGTCTCCCTGCCACTGGCACGGGGAGCAAACGCCACACGCAGTTATCCCCAGAACTGGCATGTCTCTCTGCCTTTTGGATGAAGCCCCCAAAATGTTGGGATTAACTAGTTAAGATGTACACAATCCCAAGGAAAGGTATGGAAGCATCTTAACCAGACTTCCCCTAAAAGGTCTGTTTAAACTTTAAAAAGTTAGGAAATCCAACAAAATGTTTTCAACTGTTTTTTTTTTTTTCTTTTGCTGAAAGAGGGAGAACACGTAGCACAGTGGCCGTTTCTTAATCATCTCCATGTTGCCGGATACCCTGTTTCTGCAGTCAGATTTCCTTCCTTAAATAACAAAACCATGGGATAATTTCTCTGCTTCATTATAAGCAGGTGTTTGTAACAGAGAGAATAGTTACACAGAGGAGCTTCCCCCCCCATTCCCGGTGTCACAGCCTTGCAGGGTTACACATGTGGTCTCACCGCAGAATTATCTGTAGGACTTAAACAGCGCACTTCCCTCCGCTCAGCAGTGGGTTTGGGAGCAATGAGGCTTTTAGAGGCTCGAAAACTGGCATAGCAGCAGCCTGGCCGAGGTCTCCCGGAGCAAAGAGAAGGAACCAAGAGTTTTCCACTCTGTGAGCCGTACACCTGACCAATAGGTCACGCTCAATTTCCAAAGCCGGGGCTACGGCATTGCAACAACAGCTTCCAAGAAGATGTGGATGAGGCTACAGCTTGTGAACAGCATTACGCAGCAATTATGTACCAAAAGAGCTCCCAGATGTGCAGTGAATGTGGTAACAAAATGTCCCAGTTTATGGCATTTTCTCCCTCTCTCTTCTGTCATTGTCCTTTAGGAAGTGAACATGCAGAATAAAGCTCTATTTTTAGAAACAAGCCAGGTCCTAAAAAGAGAGCAAATTAAGTGCAGAGATTTCCTAGGCATAAGGAAATTGCATCCTGCATGCCAAGTCAAGCATTGCTGATGGGACAGACCTGCTCCCCCACCCTCCGGGGAGCTGGGGCTGTCCCCACCGGAGCAGCTCCAGGGTGAAATCCAGGAAAGCCAACCAGATGGGAAGGTAGATTGTCCACAGGTTTACCCTCCCCTCTCCCTCCACTTGTACGACTGAGAACTGAATTTGACTCTTCCGTATCTATGTGACAAATGCTTAAATTAGCCGAGTCGTATTGTCAACGATTCACAGAATACCTTGAAGGGTTCAAGCCACTTATTTATGAGATCTTCCTAAAGGTTAATTCCATTTGGAGGGCTGATTTCTGCATTGGGTTTCCACTGCGGTTTCCCCAAATGGCTCCGTACATGAATCTCTGGATCAGACAGTGGCATTTGTCATTATTCCAGGTCAGCAAGAAGATGGTCAAGAAAACAAGAGGAAAGCATTAATACATGCATGACAGAAAGTCACTTGAAGTTGTCTAAGAAGTTGGGAGAACTTGGATTATAGAGATCGCAGATTCTAATGCAAAATCTAGACTAACATCACTAGTCTTTAAATCTGTAACTTCTAAGGCATGGGGCTTGACTCTCTACGCTCTTTCCTAGACGAGCTGTCTTTGACTCACTTTGATCTTGCCTGGATCCCCTCAGGGAGGTCTCAAGCACCATGATTAAGTCACTGTCAGCGTTCTCCCAACCACGCCACTCCAGATTTTGCTACAGAAGAACAAATGTTAAAAGAGGGATAGGAGCTCTGTAATTCATAAGCGGTGCTGGAGCCAGCTAGGGCACGTGTCCAGGACTCTGCCTCTAATTACTTATGCTGCCCTGCGCCGGCAGTTCCTAACATGATTTATTTTAAAGACGACAAAAAATTATTATTGCTGATCACTTAAAATAACTGTCTTTGTAAGTACCTGACAGTTTAAATCTAAGAGCATGCAAGGGAGAGTCCAGGGCCTCAGCAGAGATACAAGCCCTTTAGTTGAGCAGTTATTTTGGGACACAGTGGACCATTTACGGTGGTTTTCTCACTAACGCCTGCGGGTGAGGCTCTCCTGCAAGAACCTGCCACAACCCCTTCCCAAACGGTTCCCCATCACAGCCTGAGGGCAATGTTCATGGTGGTTCTGCGTGCTGTTCCCCATCACGTATTACACAAACTGGCTCACTGCATCTTTTTATCCTACTTAGTTCTTTTCTCTCATAATATTTAGAGGCTCTTTGGGATACAAATAGTTTTGATTTGTACGTACAAACACCCAGAACAAAGAGGGCTTGGGTCCTCAGTCCAAATAATAAATAATAGTTAATATAGTCCAGGCATGACTAGCCAGTTTCTACCTAAAAATGTCAATAAAGCAGGGCAATGTTGATGCAAAGAGACATAAAATGTGAACTCCTTCAATACATGCACTTATTTGTCTCAGTTTGTGAGGCTGGGAAGGAAAGAGCTGTTAGCAGTGAATAGTATTTTATTAGCATCATAAACCCCAAGAGCAAAGTTTGTGTCACAGAGAACTGCACATGCATTTGAAGGCTTAATTTATGTTCCTGACTCCTCTTGTGTTTTCCTTTTTTTTTTTTTTTCTTCCTTCTCTTTTTTCAAGCAGGGACATAATATAATTTAAAATAAAGACTAAAGGACTCTGAAGACCACTTCGGGTGAAAGGGATGTTCACGCAAAAGGTAAACCTACATCCTACCGAAATCCTGGCAGTTAGTATATTAATCTACAGTGCAGAGGTACATGGAAGCTTCATAAAAAATACAGTTTCACACACACCAGGTTCTGAGCAAACAGCATCCTGAAATGCCAGCAACCTTGAAAGGCAAAGCCCAGACGGAAGAGACAGATGGGGCTGAAGTGACTTCCTAAGGAACTCCAACAAATTAGCAGTGGAAAAGCAGTGAGAATAGAAAAGGAGGCATGGCTTTTGTTGGCTTTCCATGAATTTGAGCTTCAGCGATAAAGCAGCAGATCTTCAGCTGGTGCAAAGCCGCGCTGGCAGGAGAGGCACGCGGACCCACACCACGAGCACGCGCTCCTGCCGCAGCCGCCTTGCAGCACTGCAGATGCTCATCTCCACCAAACCCCGGCCAATGTCAGGGGTCAAAACTCCTCCAGCGACCGGTCATCCTCCTGCACCTCTAACAGTGTTTTCCTTTCATTCGGCCCTTTAGGAGCTGGGTCAGGTTTCTGGTGGCGCTAGGAAATAGATCTTGCAATACAATTGCAATCAACCATTGTTAATCAGCAAATTACAGCTTTCGTGCATTGCAAAGCTTTTAACTACCAGCTGCTCGTTCTGGTATATTTATGAGGTAACAATTCTGCAGAGCAAGTTCTGTGCCTATTACAGAGCTGTTAAGTCTCTGTAAACGTGGCTTTAATGACCAACGAGCATTTATTTAAGATTCTGTAGCCCGCCTGTTACTGTGGAGTGAAATTAGACATGTAGGTGAGTGCTGTAGGCATAGCACTAGAAGTTTTATGACAAAAGAAATAGGCTGCACAAGTAGCTGTGAAAAAGCTGGTCTGCAGGGTACAGGATAAAACCGAGCAGCATGGTGCAAGTTTTTCAGCAGACTGTGACTTGCTACCTATTGAGCAGTAAAAGTATTTGTGGCTCTGAACAGTGAGGTGAGGTAAATCTCATATGTCACAGCATAAACACAAAGGCTCCGGGAGTTCAGGAAGGAATAGCCTTTGCTGGGAAAAATATTCCCGTGCTCGTTGCTAGAGCAAAGCTTATGTACCCGTATAGAGCTTCAGTTCTGCGTGGGTGTCGAGGACGGGAAGGAAGGCGTGGGACAGGGTTTGGGGAGCAGACCCAACACAATGCGACTGTCTTTGGGGTTTTCTAAACACAGCCAAATGATGACTGTCTACAGGGGCAAAACCACCCTAAGAATAGGCTGAAGCCCCTATTAAGGCTTTCTGATATTCTTAATTATTTGTGTTGTGTCGGTGCCTGGGGAATCCCCTGCCCTTTCCATCGTGCTCTTGAATCCCACGTCCTGTGCTGTTTGCTGGATAGGCTCAAGACATAAGATAGTTAATGCCACAGGAATTTCACTTTTTAGGGCATCACAGCAAAGGACAGTTTTAAGATACAATTTGCAGAACACCACAGTGGGCTTCACAAAGGTTAATGATCTATATCTTCAAGGCAGAGTGAGTCAAATCATTTGCACAGCCACCAAACTGGGCTGAAACAAAACTAGTGGGTTCACCAGTTCCTGCCTCTCCTTCTGAAGGAGAAAATCGCAATTTACTTGCCCTGAAGGCTTGCAGGAAAAGGAAATGAAAAAGGATTATTCTACTTTTCTTCCGCCTTGAAACTGCAAATATTGCTCCATATAAATACCATGCTGTAGAAAAGTATCTCTTGCCTTCCCCGCCTCTTTGCAATTTCAACTTGTTTTTTTCCCTCTCTTTTATTTCACAGCTTTTAACCTTGCCCAATTGTCCCTCTTAAATAATAATTAACTCTCTTGTTCAGCCAGGGAAGTGTTTTAAAGCTCCAGCAATTTTATTTTCTATATGACACCACAGGAGACGATGGGAGGGAAAAATTAAATCAGAAGGTTTCTCAAGAGTTGCCCCTCTAGAAAAACCATTAGTTGCCTCTCCCTGGTGAAAGGCGAATGCTGCTGCCAGATCTGTAGAGGGAGCGATCCTACAGTAACCAGCAGTGTTTACACAATAATTAACTGAAAGAGGGGAGAAAGAAGAAAATAAACAAGTAGGCAAGGCTGTTAGGCTGCACTCTCCAAGAACGCTTGCTCCCAACAGACCCACGTCTTGAGTCGTGAAGATATGCAGCGCTTCAGCGCAACAAAACAACGACCGCCACTGGGTGACCCAGAAAAAACGAGTAATGAAGTTGTCTCCCTTGCGCTTTGGGGCTGAACACAACGCAGACTGCTTTGCAGCCTCAAAAGCGGGATATGGATGGAAAAACCCAAGAGCAACGTGCAACGATAAGTGAGAGAGTACTTATTTTAATTATAAACTGGACCAAATAAATTAGAAATTCAATTACAATGCCATTCACCGACAAGAAATTCAAAACACTCAGGCTATTAGTTGCACAAATTAACTGTAGGAGATAACCGGATTTGTGGGGAGCAATCCTGTACCCTAGCTGTAACGAAACATTAAGGTCTGAAGCGAGGCAGAGTGCATTGGGTACAGTTTGAGATAGTCTCATGCTTGTTGAGCTTGCGAGAAACAGAGGAGTAGCAAAACATGATTCCAAAGCATTTTGCTCATTAAAAATTGCTCATTAAGATACCTGGATTTTGGAAAGATCAGAGACCTGCTCTACTGTAAAAGTATTTATGTGGTTTACAATTAGTATTGACAGAAAACAAAACAACCTCACCTTAAACAGCCACGGGACTGCAGCCTGGTTTAGGCACTCCTGTCCCCGGGCAGGGTAGATTCTGCCCAGCTACATGGATGTAAATCCCTCGGCTATAAAAGGATGTCTCAGGTTTGGCATGACCGAAACTAAGAGCAAGATCTAAGCTCCTGAGTTCCCCCTGGTTCACAGCTCGCTGCCTCGGGAAGATAACCCCACCAGCCACAGATTATTAAATCACATTCCTTCGTGCTTCTCCTAAAGGGTCGATATCCTGAGTCTCTCTCATCTTCCTGACCTAACCAAATATGAATAATGTACAAGCTACCGGTGGGTCAGTTGCTTACTGGACTGTGGCCAGCCAAAGGGCTCTCTCAGTAGATCAAAAGCCAATCAAGTTCATTTCAATATTTATTTTTAATCCTCCATTCTGAAATTATAAATATTTAATGCTACGCCCTTACCAGCAAAGCAAAGCAAAGCAAAACCAGAGGAGAGACTGAACCAGACAGACAGACTCTTTCATGCTAATTTGTGCCCGGGCGTACGCTGCTCCTTATGTCCATTAATATTCTTCAATGAACACCGCTTATTTATTGGAGTCCTCCGAGAGCCCGCAAGGACAGAGGTCAGAGCCGAGGAGCACAAAACAGACACCAAGGCAGGTTTTGTTCCTGAAGGGTTTTCACTGAGGTTAAATTTTCTGGCCCTACACAAATATTCAGCAGTAACATCACAGCTCTGACAATGCTCCATTACCCTGATGCCTCTCCGCCTCAGACCTGGCCCTCCCCAGCCCCCGTGATCCCGACCCGCAGGACCACGTACCCCGTGATGCACCCATTGAGCGCTGGAGATTTCCCAGCAGCTCCATCCTGTCAGAGCCCCACCAAAGATTTCGGTGCTTTTACATATACCTCCTGCAACGCAGAAAAGCCCCTCAGCCCCTTCTTTGCTGATAATCCCCAATCACTCGCCCATTTTCCGCAGGCCTGAAGATGAGAGATGGGAACAAAGCCGAACGTGGATGCAGCACCACAGGGCTGCACAGCACCGGAGGTTTTGTCGGCAATCAAATCCTGCCTACCTGGGCAAGGAGAAGAGCAATGGATTAAAGAGACGTACATGAATTGACAATGTAGGAGATTGGACTGACGGGTAACTCACAGTTTTCCCAAAACCAACCTGCTGGCGTCCCTAATCGTGACTTAAAGACATGCACCCAATCCTTAACAAAGAGCATGAGGAACAAAGGCTTTTTGATGGGGATTCTGTTTTCCAGGGAGAACCATTTAATAAGTTTCACTCAGGAAGTCTCTGTTCCCAATAAAGACTTAACAAAGTTAATTAGACTAAACAGTAATTATCGTGTCTCTTCATTGTTCAATTATCTTGCTGAACTGGTGTTTCCTGATTAATTTTCTGATTAAAATGTATTAAATGGAAAAGCACTCGCAAACATGAGATGGCAGGTACTCTCCCGCGCAGCAGGATTTCCGGGGGTCAGGAAGGCAGGGATGGCCGGCACCCGCCGGGCAGCCCGCGCCAGCTCCGCGCGCAGCCCAGGGAGGAGCCCCGCGCAACGCGCACCCCACAAACACCCTGCCACACGCTCCTCCAGCTGGACATCCACCAGCACGGTGCGTTCCCCCTTTACACATCTCCGGCTTATCTCTTCCTACTCCTTCGCCGTGATTTCACCTTTCGCTCAGGTTTCCCGTGCATGAGGGCAGCACAGGGGCTGAACGAGTGAACGTCTTTGGGTCTGATATTGCATCCCCTGCTCCTTCAAGCATCGTTCTGCGCTTCTCTAGAGGAACCCAGCTCACCCCTTACCGATGGCGTTTAGCATCCCAGTCTGCCTCAGCTGCGCTAACCCAGGCCACCCCCTGCATCCCGCAGCCAAATTCTCCTGATAGGACCAATGTACTTCCATGGATCACCTTAAAGATAATTCCAACCCACAGCATTTTGCAGCAGAAGACATCTTCACAATTGGCACTTAGGAGCCACAACAGCACTGCTTCCCAGAGGGACTGCTTTAGCATTCGCTCTTAGCAATCCAGTAATCACCGGCATTTTGATCAGCCCCTAATACTATTTGCATATCTTTTATAAGACAAATCAGGAAAGGGGATTAATTTTTCTTTCTTCACTTTACTATCACCTGTGGCTGGGAAGAAACAAACAAATTCATTGCCTCCTTCCCCAAATCCTTGTGATTAGGTTATTAGAGCCCAAGACTTATTATAAATTATTGAAAGGACACAGCTGAGCCCAGATCCCTCGGTGGGCTCTTTTTGTCTTCCGTAACGCTGGTAATTCTTGATTAACTCCCATCTAGCATGAGGCAGGAAGGATGAGAGACACCCCAGAAGCTCCACTGTGACTAACGCCAGAGCGGTTCAGCTCTGAATGAAATACGCAGTTCAACGCACGGCCGCGCATGGGAATGGGCTCCCAGCAGACAACCCAGGAGGCACAAAGGAGATTTATTCCCTTTCTGCTTGTCCTTTTGGAGACTCAACGCAAGGCTCGTAGCTGCGGCTGGGGCTGCCCCAGCCCTCCGCTGGCAGAGCTCTGCCGCATCCCCGCGGACGGAGGGTGCCCAGGGCCAGTTGGGGCTGGGGGCTGCGCGCTGCGAGTCTCCGTGCTGAACAGCAGAGCACTGCCTTCCGCTTTTGGATAGTCACTCTCCGTCCTAAGAAAGGCACGTATGTGAACATGCAGTAACAGCAGTAGCGTTTCAGGTTTTCTCCTGTATGATGTCTTGTTTTGGTCTATTTTAAGTCTACGCTGATAAAGACTAAAGCGGAGATTCTGATAAGGAGTAAACTTTGTTGATGATGTACTAAGCCTCCAAAAAGAGCTGCAGCTCAGCTAAGAATAAGTATCTATCGCAAAGCTAACAGCTTACACTTCCAGATAAAACACAGACAGAAAAAGCATTTACAATAACTTCATCAAACTCAGTTATGCTGAAACTGTTTTTACAAACATCTGACATTTGCCACTGGTTTAGATTCATTCCAAAGGCCAAGACAAAAAGATTGAAGTCTAATAGCCCAAGCAGTTTTGGTTTTCTTTTTTTTTAATAACCATATAATCATAAGTAATGAATCAAAGTGCTCCCTGGCTCCTAAGCTATGATTTGGCAAACAAATACAATTATAAAACCCAAACCTAATGACTGCATTTTAACATAGCCCTGTGCTTAGTAGCTTACAGTAACATTTATCCTGCGTCAGGCTGAAAGGAGATGTCTGCAGGGAGTTAGCTGTGAAATGTTTGATTTCAAAAGCCTGCGGCAAGTTGATTCATGTCTATTTAATTTTTCCAGGCAGTTTCACTGGAATGCTGTACATAAATCAAATACAAGGCTAGCAGCAGAGACGTACCAGGTTGTGGAAATACTGTATGATTTTAATTAAACTACACGCACAAATCAGACAGTGGTGAAGGTGGAAGAGGAGAGAGAGAGAATTGTATCACCCCGGATAAGCCAATATTTTTGTGCAGAAAAACAAATAACCATTTACTGCGAAAAGTCTGATTTCAAAAGCAGCATTTTGTCATTGTCCTGATGTTCATAATCAATTTAAATCTGGAAGAAACCATGCTCGAGCACAGAAAAAACACAGCCTGGAACGGAAGTTAATTAGACTGTATCAGCTCAGCCTTGCTTGTCCTTTACTTACTATTTAACTTCACGGGCTCTATCAGGCAGAGTTCCTTCTCTGGCCATCGTGCTTTTAGGACAGCACTGGTCCCCAGCGTTCTGCTGATGGTCAGGAGGGCATCTTCTGCACCGTCCTGGGAGAGCAGCAGTGCGCAGCCATCACGAGGGGCGAAACTGAAGACCCCTGGTCAGAAAACCGATCCACCCACGGCCACCTTCTGCGTCAGTGGGGAGTCACGCTGAAACTGGTGGCATTCAGCATCCTGGGTGGACACAGCTGCACAGCCGACAGGCTGGCAAACGGGAAGATAATATGGAAACCACACAGTGGCCCTTCTGCTAAAGGGAAGGACTTCGAATAAAGCCGCAGTAAAACTATTTTCGGTCTTTGTGGCCACAGGACTTGCACCTGAAGATTCAGTGGCAGGGCTGAAGCTTTAGTGATCTCCATGCAGAAGAAGGATGACCCAGTAACTAGAGGGCTCTAGACACTGCGGGAGTGGTGCTCCACCTTAAGTTCCTCAGTGAAGAAGCCATTAAACTGTCTGCATTTCCTTTCCCCTCTCCCCACACCCTGCAAAGTGGAAAAACAACTGTGCCTAATAACCAATAGGCAGTGCAAGGATAAACACATTGAGATACAGGTACTAAGATAATAGGGTCTATAAATACCTTGGATAGATAGGTATCTCCTTCCCTATCTAAAGACCAGGCACATACAAAAGTTGCCTGCTTTGAAAAATGAAGTAACGTACCAAATAGCATTCAACAATTAAATCACTGCCTTGAATTGAGAAATTGTGCTTGTGCTTACAATATGTCTGTGCTAAAATAGGTTACAATAATTCCTTGGCATTTCCATCTAAGCATTGCAGCAACCGCTGAGATCAGAGACGAAATGTGTCAGGCACTGCAGGAGGCAACAGGTAGGAAAGCCTCTGCCCCACAGCCTATAGCCCCAACAGACCAGACAGAACAAACATCAAGTAATGCCGTGGCCAAGGGAGGAGAAGCGGTGTGTCACAGCGTCGGTCATCGCCGTAGCTCACTCCCAGGGCTTCGCTGCCAACTCACGCTGCCTCCTTGGGAGACTGCACCAGGCGGTTGGATTCTGATCCACCCAACGCTCCGGGCAGGGAACCGCAGCCATTCAGCACATCCACTCGAAGACATCTCTTATGCAACAGGGACCCATTAGCTCCGATTAAAGCCACAATATCCCAAATCCCAGAGGTTTTGTGGTGTTGAAGCTGTAATGAATTTTGCAGGGTTTTTCTCCTCCTCTTCCCCACCTCAATCACTCTCAACTACAGGGCATGAATAATACAATAATGTGTTGCCTGGTGATTGCTGTTGTGTTTTCCTTTACAAATGCACTCAGGGAAGGAAGCAAACCAGAAACTGCCTGAAGGAATCGGTTGTTTGAAGAGGACTACCAAGGGGCTGAGGTTCTGCAGATGCAAGATGCTCCAGAGGCTGCTCGCAGCCTGTCCTAGCAAGGTGTTTGTGAGGGGCCTCTGGAGCCCACTGGCCCCGTCCCACGGCAGAGCACTCTCTACCACCCCAGTACTGTGGCACTGGGAGGGGACAGAGGGCTTGGCTGAATCTCATGTGCCTAAGTAATACCACTGTGCAGGGATGCGTCACCATCTTCCACCGCAAAAACAAATAGGGCTCTAAATAAGGAAGAGGCTCTCAATAAAGAACACGCTATTTGGAGCTGAGAAGGTTTATTTCCTACTCTAAGGGAAACAAACCCAGCCCCCAGAATGCTTCTAGTTGGTGATACGAGTGGAGCCAAGGTTATCTTCAGGACAGGTTTGCTCCTATCAGAAAGGAAAGCTCTTCCAGCTTTCACTTCTCTGTGGCGCTATGGATACAAGTAGGCATTTTTAAAAGAATGCGAAAGAAGGTCCCTCTCCCCCTTTGAAAGCCCCTTCTTGTCCTCTCCCGTGGGTGCACACAGGCTCAGAAAGAGTGTGTGAAAGTATTCAAAGACACACTCCATTCAGAACCCAATGCAGCGTGGGTTTCTGGAGAGGCTGCCCACCGCTCTCAAATTCTCTTCTTGGGACAATTATCCACTGGTCTGAAAGCAGCGACTCCAGCAGCTACTCCAGACTTACAGCAAAGGCAATACGCAAGAAATTGGACCTGGTTTCTATTCCTTGTGCTCTCTGAAGTGAGCCATGCTGTGAACTGTCTTGAATGAAAGGGTCTTGGTTTCTGACCCGCATATGGGCTATACGCTGGCACTTGTCTAATTGCCTACTTAAGATTGCAAACTGCACTTTGGGAGGCTGTCTCGTCTCCCCCTTGGCACAATGCAAAGAGCAATCTCAGCTGTAGCCCTTAGATAATGCAGCAATACAGACAAATAGCAGAACTAAATACTCTCAGAAGGTATTTACTCCTCCAGTCTAACGATGCCGCTTTGTACAAGCACGATTTACTTAAATATAGATACTGGGATACTGTAGTGTTGTGCTTTGGTGAGGAAGGGGAAAACAGGACAAGTTGCAATGTTCCAGGTCCAACCTGATCCCAACCAGAGGAGCCATTAAGATCTGGAATACTTCAATAAGAAATGAAGCCTCAAGGAATAGATGTTCTTGGTGTATTTAACAGTGCACCAGCCTCTGGTGTACGTAAAGAGCAAGGCAATTAATAAGGTATATTTAGCATGCTAAGCTGAGGTGTGCAGCTCCCACAGCAGCTGAGATACAGCAATTTAAATAACATTCATCTTAAAGATCAGCCTGGCTGTGACTACAGCTGGTGAGTGCTGTCTGCTGCTTGGCAAATATGCTGCTTGTCTCACCGGGGGGCACTTGCGCACTGCTGCATCGGTCCCGCAGGGACCCGCCGCGCTGGGCTGTGGCGGTGGGCGCAGCACTGAGAGGAGGGTCGGGATGCTGCTGAACCAGCCCTGGTGCCTTGGGAGAGACCGCTGAGACCTCATGGGCTGTTCCTTGCCTTGTGCAGCCTGAAAACACGTAGGGAGCAGATGGTGCTTTTCCCCCACTGCTCAGTCCGCATCCAGATTCAAGACCAAGAAAAGGATCTGCCTTTTCAAAAAAAAAAAAAAAAAACAAAACCCAAAAACCAAACCCCAAACAAACAAACATAAAAAAACAACAACAACCACAAAAACAACAAAAAAACAAAACCGCAAAACAACCAATCAAAAAATAAACAAAAATTCACACCACAAAAATAACAAAGGAGAAGAAAGGACGTAGAACTGAGGTTCTCCACGCCACAGAATGCTGTGGATGCAAAAGTTTTCATGGTCCCATAAAGCAACCTGTTAAAAGTTGTGGAACAGAAAGCCCACCAAGAACACAGACTTGCAAAGCTGTATTGTAATTCAGATGTTCAATGCTCCATACCTGAATAAAGAACTAAAAAAACCAAAAAGCCCTTTAAACAGCTGTGAAGCTCTCTGCTTAAATCCTTGTATTGCCACACCAGTTATGTCAGGACATCCCAGAAAACACTCCCACCCTGTGCAGCAGACGGCTCAGTACCGCCAAGCCCTGCCTTCCAGTACGGAGTGCAACCTTTCCAAGCACAAAGAGATTACAATGGTTTTGAATATTTGTACCGAGAACAAGAATAGCCAGAGTTATAATTAGTAACGATAAAAGCTTGGGATAGGATAGCAAATTTCATATTTTAGCACTGAAAAGATGTTCTAATTACAGAGGCAAGACCTCCTTGAGTGAGTTACTCCACTATCCCCCGCTCCCACACTCCTGCAAGCGTGCGAGGCGGCGTCAGGAGGAACGCTGAATCAGAGGGGCACACTTCTCTCAGGAAGTCCCACTTTTCACAATGATACCAACTGTCCCACAGAGACAGACCCCCCCGACCACTGCTCCGAGTCACTCCAGAAATACCACATCCATAAAGTTTTCCAGTATGTACTGCTGGGGAGGGGGCACAGAGGCATTCACCTCCTCAGCAACTGGAACAGAAACCCTTCAAATGCTGTTTATAGCAGAGTTACTTTTTAACTTTTATTAATTAAATATTATTAGTTTTTATGAGAACCACTAAAAAAAAATCAGTAGTTGAGACTACAGCTGTCTTTGAACAGATGAAATGTTTTTACTGCCTTTGAACTCACTCGCTGACTATTCCCAGCCTGTGGCCACCCAGTTTGCCACAAGGTGCCTGGCGTTCAAGTCTCAAGGATAAAAGAAACTGGTTAAAAAATGAAATTAATATCCTGCATAGAAGGCTGTATTGCAAACTGAATCAAAGGAGAAAATAAAGACCTGAGCTAAGCAAAATCTGTATGCAGATGATTAGTTAAACTTCCAAGACTTGACGTTAAGGTTTTGGAAGCAAAACATTTAGGAATCGTGTAGAGCGCCTGGCTCCGGAAGCCAGACAAAGGTTTGGAAAACATGCCTCATGTGGGGTTGTTTGATTATAATTTTAAAGGCCTCAGTTTACTGCAGGACCTTCGGTGTAACTGAGGGGTGACCTGTCCTTGAGTCAGCCCCAGAGCGAAGGAGGGGGGACCCACTCCTGATGGAGAAAGCGAAAATCCCCCAATGCGCTTTTGTTCCTATTGGCACTTAGAGAGCCCAGCGCCTGCAGCGGGCAGGGACTGGATGTGGTGAGCCTGGCACCCAGCGACGCACACCAAAACGCACTCCCCAGTGACCCAAAGGAAGCCATGGTCCCTTCGTCCCCACTCTGCCAAGTCCAAGTGGGTCTCTTTCTAAGAAACCTCTGGAAACCCACATTTGTTGCTCTCAGGCTTCACGGGCAGTTGCTAACAGGGAGCTCCAGACCCAGCCAAGTCCACGCGCGGCTTTCATAGCAAGCCAACACTCACAAGTACTTCCCCTGCACGCGGAAATATTTTTCCCGGCTCTCCCCTGCACTAATAAACAGTCATTTTTCTCATGATAAAATCAGTCCTGCAGCACAGTCTATGGCAACTCGCTGCTGACCTTGGCCCTCTGTTCCCCAAGATCTAACAAAACTATTACAGGTTCTTAGAAATTGTAACAAAACATCTGTTTCCTTTATAGCAGCTGCTACCTGGAGAATACAGCCAAAGCCAAAGCTCTCCTGACCTGAACACTCCCTGTCTGTGCAAACTGCAGTGTTTCTAATAGCAGCCATAAGGATACTTGGCACTTCCCCAGCTTTGCAAACACCCCAGCGGCCCCAGAACCACAGCGTGGAGAGATGATTCTTTTGGAGGAAGGCACGTTGTGCCGTGGGGATGGTTTTCCCACGGTCTCCAAGCAAGTGGTGAGAGGATGCGAGTAGGGTCTGCAAGTGCTCCAGCCCCTGCACTGCAGCTTTCCTCCAGCGCTGAGGAGAAGGACAGCCATGCTGCCGGGACCCGCTAACCCAGGGGGTCCCAGCTCAAGGGCCGGATGATGGTGGGCAGCCTCCCGAGCTCTGCCATCTGTGTGGCAACTCACACCATGGCTTCATAGAATAACAGAATCACAGAATGGTTGAGGTTGGAAGACCTTGAAGACCATCCAGTGCCACCCCCTGCCCTGGGCAGGGCCACCTCCCCCCAGCCCAGGTTGCTCCCAGCCCCGTCCAACCCGGCCTTGAACACCTCCAGGGATGGGGCAGCCACAGCTCCTCGGGGCACCCTGCGCCAGGGGCTCACCGCCCGCACAGGGAAACATTTCTTCCTGATATCTCATCTCAATCTCCCCTCTTTCAGTGTAAAACCATTCCCCCTCATCCCATGGCTCCCCTCCCTGATCCAGAGTCCCTCCCCAGCTCTCCCGCAGCCCCTTTAGGCACTGGAAGGGGCTCTGAGGTCTCCCTGGAGCCTTCTCTTCTCCAGGCTGAACCCCCCGAAATCTCCCAGCCTGTCCTCCCAGCAGAGGGGCTCCGGCCCTCGCAGCATCTCCGGGGCCTCCTCTGGCCCCGCTCCGACATGTTCATCTAGCTGTGGCCCTGAATTCTGCTGTCCCTTACGTCCCGGCAGCTGTGACCGCACACCCAGAGGGAGACACCGAGGCTGAGGTGCCCATTCCTGCCCGTGGGCATCCAGCTGCAGAGCTCAGTCACCCGGTAGTCAGCAGAGAGACAGACAGTGACTCAGGGCTGAATCACACCTGGGAGGTCTTTATTCACTGACTCAGGCGAGTCCAGCACCGTCTCGGTCCCCGTTAAGTGCTGAGCAAGAGCCGGGATGAGCCCAGGCCTCAAGCGGCCGCGCCGACACGCTTTGCCTCCAGCCCCGGCTGACGGCTGCATTTATTGCTGCCCTTCCATCTGAGATAATTCAATCTCTGGTGGATAACTGATCAGCAGCAACGAGAGAAAAGAGACCATTCGGATTATAGGAATTAAAGCTTTAGAAAGGGGTAAGATAAGAAAAAGGGAAAAAATAGAAAAGATATCCACCATTCTGAAGCAAACAAAAGCCACTATAGATTAAACAAACACTGAATCCCAAAACTTTCCTTTACCGTGCTCTGACAGATAGACAGCAGACTCAAATAATTAATTGTGTCCTGGTATAGCCGAATGAGCCACCATATGTGAGTGTTGACAAAACAATCTTTTTTTTTTTTTTGTGGCAAGTTGCAAACTGCGCAAATCATCAACTCTGTTAAAGCTGAAAACTGACACATTTTACTGCCTTCTCCTGCTCTTGTGATAAAGTAGACAAATCTGCAAGGTACAGGATTATTGTGGGGGAGCAGATCTGATGATAGCCTGGGTCTGGAGCTACTGAAAAAATCACTCTTTGCAGAATTTAGGGTTTGATGGAGGTGAGAATTCCCATGATCAGAGAGGCACGTGAGAGGATGCTGTTGTGGGAAGCCCGTGAGACATGGCCACCTCCCTCTTGCTCACTTTGCCTGAGGCGGTAGCATTGGTGCTGTCACCCTCCCAGCCAAGGAGGAGTGGGCAGAATGGCCACAGATTCACAGGCCTGAAGGACCACAGCAAAATATCCTCGGGACGGGAGGTTGCAGGGCTGGTGGCTCGGCACAAACCTGGCAGAGCAGGAAGCGCAGGAAGGAGAGAGGAACGTCATGCACGCTCACTCCTTCCTTGTGTTGGCTTTCTGATTTTTCACAAGCACTGAATTTACTCATTTCATTTTCCATATCTATATCCATCAACAATTGCGCTTGAAATGGCTGAAAAATATTGTACAGCAAAGCCAAGGAAGCCTCTTGGAGACAGTCCAGACTGGCAGAGCTGAGTTAAAATGTAAATGCAGAGTGACTCTTGCGGGGTTAGGCCAGACAAAAATCCACAACAGCTCTATTAAAGTTGCTCCCAGTTCACACCACAGACGAGGAGAACTTGCTTCAGTTCTGAGGGATCCTGAATTTACCCCAAACGAACAGAAAACAGGCCCCTTGAGATTGAAGTCTTTGCACGCTGTCTCTCCACAGCACACGCCCCGCTCTCCCCTCCTTCGCATTTTTGTTTGAAATGGAAGAAAACAGCCGTGTCAATTTGACAACCAACAATGCCGTTAAGCCCCCCTGCCACTCCATCACATCCATCAGCCGCAACGCCAGTCAGGACCGCACAAACACCTTTAACTGCAATTAGAGGGGAGGTGGCTGGGGAAATGCTGGAGTTGTAAATATTCATCTTGCCTCCAGAGCCTCCTTTGCTAAAGGTCATTTGCGATTAGATAAACAGGCTGTCACTGACACCCAGTGACCCCGTCTGCATTTCGAGGGTGTTGTAAGACACAGGTTTAATGGACCCAGACGATACAGGTGATTCACTGGCACAGCCGGTCTCTGCACAATGAATTCCTTCCTAACTCCCAGCCCCTTCCCTCCAGGAATCCCCCTAACACCTTTAATTTAAAAGTGCCATAATCTATTCCCCTTCTGCCGCCTCTTAAAGTTGATTTCCTCCTTGGCGCTTTGCAGCCATGACGTTTTTACTCCGCTAGCTGCTGCTTTCGTTTGGCTCGCTTTCGGATGAGGAGCCGCAGGCCCCGTTTCCGCTCTGTTCCTCCCTCCTGTCAAGGTACTTACATGGATTGCTTTTGAATTTTCTGCCTTTTCCCTAACTCAAAGACGCAGAAACTGCTGCTAGTGACTGACACTCTCCCATCTATCCCAAGCATCACTGGAGTTTATAGTCTTGCCATACAAGAGGAAATTAAGTAATAATAAAAAATACACACCAAAAATACTCTATAACAAAAATTGATCCTGCCCTATGGGATATTTTAGTGCCTAATTACGGTACCCAGATTCACAGCATGAATGACCAGCACACAGTCCTTAAATGAACCGGAGGAGACTTACTCTTACAGGCACCAGGTCCACGAATCCTGGTCTCACCACCAACTTCCAACCCAGTTCCCGCACCATGCTAAGCAGCCCTTCCTTCTGCAAAGGTGTTTCCCATCCCACAGGAACTTCCAAGATCAGGAAAATAAAATGTTTTCTTTGGTCATTCTTTTGACAGGGTCAGGGAGAGGATGACAAAGGACAGAGACGTGAATTCAGTACAACTGGAAATGTTTAAACATGATCTAGGAAGAGAAATGGATGGTGTTCAGGTCACGGAGGAGGACTCAGGACTGATGCTGAATTGCAGCCCTTACACTGTTAGTCTTTCCATTCAGGTCAGTCACTGCCGAGTCGAATCGCAGCTCTTTTTTGGCACAGCCCGCTTTTCCTTCCTTGCATCTTTAATGACAACGTACGCACAGGACTCTTGCAAAACATTAACTTTGGCTCCCCAGCCTTCCTCTCCAACACACAAGCAGCACAGCAGAGCTGCAGCTCTCCATCCATGTCCCAGCAGGGGCCCGGGGCTCTTGTTTTGCTCAGATAATCCAAGGTGCCTACTTCAGCTCTATACCTAATGGGGCACGTGTCTTCAGGAGATTATTTGAAGTGGTTATTTTTATGCCTAGAACCTTCAAAGGCAGAGTTATTAAGTGTATTTAAAAGGAAGAACTGGTCCAGATAAAGCTGGGATGTAATTAGTTACAAGCTACTGTACTTTGATGACAAAGCAGCATTTAGCATGTGGACTGTTCAGCAGCAGGCTCTGTAGGGTGTGCTAATTACTGATAGCAGTCACAGCGAGGGGAAGCCTGACACTCCTCTGATAAAGCAGAGCCTTCTATAACTCGATGGCTTGGGTTTAACTCTTGGCGTTTAACTCCGAGCCAAAGCCTGGACTTTGGCACACAGTTCTTCACAATTAACTGTGTATTTGAAAGCACAGAGAAAGGGGAAAAAACCCAAAACTTTTCAAGTAGGTCACGGGAGGCCAGCTTACACCCTGGGTGGTAGCAGCAGCACGGTGGGGAAAAGAAATCAATTTTATTTTCCCAAGGAACCTGCTCTCTTTCTTGATGGAGCTTCTTTCTGGCTCAGAGCAGTCACCTGGGGAAGCACTGCGAGGGCTGGAGATCCGTCACCAGCCTGCGAGGTGACATCAGATTTGACTCAGCCGCACTGATGCCATGAGGTGACTTTCAGAGACTTGAAATGGGTTTGGCTCTGGCCCTAAATAAAGCTGTGTTCCTTGGCCCAAGAGAAGATATATAACGAATTGTAGATGAGTGGGAAAGAGAAAGGGGCTGATTCCATGAGGCAGAGAGATGGGCTGCTGGCAGGAGGCACGAAGGATTCGAAAGCAAGTAATTGGGGTCAGCTGTAAAAGCGGTTTGCTAAAGGCTGCAGAAGTGCTGAACAGCTGAGGGACACTGAGATGTCTGGAGAGCGAGACAGCATGAGCTCAGCGCCACAAAACCAAAAGGGGTAACAATGCTGAAGTGTCTCAGCACTGCTCCTCGACCTCTCCGAAATATGGAAAGGAGCGCAGCAACAGCAAAACAAGTGTGTCTGTCACCATGTCAGCTGCCAGCCTGCCGCTGACAGATGGGCAGCTCATCGCAAACGAGCCCTCTCCATCCTCTGCGCCTTCTCCACACAGCATCCGTGCCACAGCCACCACCTCTCCCTGGCACGGGCTCCATCCCGTGCTGGTCCTCCCTCATGGCTCTGCGGGTAAGGCAGCGCGAGCCAGAGCCCCCAAAAGTTGCCAGGTGAGCTGGAGAGGGGAGAGCAGAGCACAATCTCCTGAAGCCCTTTCACTTATAGAAAGACCCTGCAAACATCATGTAATCACGTGAAACAGATCCACCGCTCACCTTAAAAAATACCCACAGACTTGTATTAAATAGGCAGACAACTAAGCCAGGTAGACATAGGAGCATTTTAAAGAACCAAGAAATAAAAATCCCCCAAACTCCACTAAAGCCCCCAAATTAAGCCACCCCTGTCAGGACTGATGGGATTGCAGTGAGTTCCCAGGCAGGGCAAATGGCATCGCAAGTGCAGATCTCTGCTCTCCAGGCTAATGACCGCAGTGTGATAAAATGAAATGATATTTCTATTCTGATGCTGGGGTGATTTTTTCCATTTATCAAAGTGATGGGCTTTCATTATATTTTTGATAGTTTTGAGTTAGTTTGGTCCCCCTGGGAGGACCTGAGGGTCTAAGGCATATCTTATTGCTCAGTTTTATGTCTTCAGAGTGCGTCGCCTTCCTGACTTTCTCTAGAAGTTGCTTTCTTTTCAATCCAACTTCCAATGCCAGCAGGCAGCGTCTGGACAGGCTGCTTTGCAAACACTGGCACGCAAGCCTTTCATCCAGGAGACATTTAAGGCCAAAACTGAAGCTGAAAGAACACAGGATAAATCCACAGCCCCCAGTGTCCCTGTGCTGGTTGAATCTAAGCAAGGAACTGTCTCTCCAGGAGGTAGTTGAACACTTTACGTGCCCATACGCAGAGAGGAAAATCCAAAAGCACAACAATTCTTTCTTCATCACATCCAACTTTCTCACTGGGCACCAGAATATGACATTTCACCCGAGGCTCATCTGTGGTACAACTACTTGCGTGGACCAAAGTCTAATGTTTGTGTGCTTCTTCCATCATTCTCATGTTTTCTAGGAAGATAAGTTGTCCATAATGTCTTTTTGAGTTCCTTAAATCCAATTGCCTTCTTCCAGACTCTGTTCCTAGAGAATTTCTATTGTTGCTACCACTGATGAATGCACAATTAACTCACTGACCTAAAGCTGTGACAACAGATCTCCCGACACCGGGAGCTTGTCAGCCACGGCCAGGGCAGGAGCCGGTCGTTTCTCTTGCCACACTAGTGACATGGCACTGGAACAACCGATCTCAGCAGCGCAGGGTAGAAGAGGGAAATGAAAACCATTTCCATATTTATTGACAAATTTAATTTACAATCTGAGTTTCCACTTTGGAGAGAATATATATTTTCTCTCTAAATGTATCAGTCTTTAGCAGTCAGCCCAGCAATAATGACTTCTCTGCCTGCAGACACTTTTACACTGGGTACAGCAAATTTATATGTAACACTTTTGAAAGAAAATGGTATTAAAATTCACCATTTAGGAGTGAGCTGTAAATTAACTGTTACTGAGCAGACAGGGGGTAAAAGCAAATTTTGTGTGCCTGCTTTTGGCTTTTCTATCCGTGTTTGGTTAAACGCCTGTCCAGCTGAGCCCGTATTCTCACTCGGAGTCTGACAAGCCTTTGACTCACTCACTCTCCTGTGTTGAAGTGGGTGAGGAAAAAAATAGAATGTTCTAGCAGGTTTCATCTGACAATATTAAAGCACTTGACAAATAACAATTAATTCCAAGACAAAGGCCTCTTGTGAAAGGGGGGAGAATTATTGCCTGTCTCACAGCTGCCCAAGGGTCGGAGCCCAGAGGCAATTATCAGCAAGATGGAAGGTCCTGCAGGAACAGAGTACTCGGGGAAAGCAGCAGCCTGGGAAAACACAATCCCACCAGTCACGTTAAACCACACGCTGTTTCTACATGACTCTGCCACACCATCACGTTACATCCTCATGAAGTGCCCTGGAAGAACCACCCTGCGATGGTCCCAGCACGCCCAGGCACAACAGCAAGCTGTCACTGCCAGAAAGTCATTGTGAACGACCCACGGCCAGAACTGCTCTTAACATCGCGAGTCAAAACGCTCGTGGGCGACCTTGTGGGCACACCGCTGCCTGGGGTAAGCCATTCAACACTAACAACGCTACAGGAGAGCAGTTTGCCATCAGGATGTGACAGACTGGGGGAAAGCGGGAGAAGGGGCTGCCAGAGAAGTTCTGTTTCCGCCTTATTCCCTATGAAAACAGCACTCCCAATCTCACACTGTGATGCTTTTCAGAAAAAAGACTACTTTTGGGCTCTTTCAGTAGAAAGCTGCTCTCACCCTTGTGGGCGAGGAAGGAAACATGGGAACAGAACCCCTCAAGGCCAAAAAGAAAACAAAGAATCCCTTTTGTTCATTTTAACTATCTTGATGTATGCTGGCTTCATGATTGCAGCACTGGTCTGTTATGTTTTCATTTTTTTTAAATAGCCGGACTGTGATGCCACCAAGGACACAGACTAAATGAGGTTTGTTTTCTCTTAATATCATAGATGGGTCTTCAGCTGTATAAACTGGCACTGTTCCTCTGGAGTCGTCAGAGCCAAATTACGCTTACTCAGGGTCTGGCCCTGTGACAAAAATATCTTTTTAATTTCCATCTTACTTCAGAAAGAGCCTTAAAAATGCCCCTTTCTGCCCATATGCTGCAGTCCCAGCAGAACATTTACAGCTTTGCTTGCAGCCCTGGCTAATAGCCATCACATTTCTAGAAGATGAGTATAGTACTTCAGGTTGTAACAATAACTGGAGAAGCCGGGGCTGTCCAGGGCAGAGCAAAGCCGGTCTGTCCTCTGGACGCACAGCCCATCGCACCCTTCGCGACACGCAGGAGGACCATAACTCCGCTCGTCTCCAAGCTTTGCACTCCGATGGGGCTGGAGGGACCTACCCACTCAATCTATTATTTCCCTTAACTCAAGAATGCGTCATATATACTTTAGCAAGAAAACAATTATCAGGTATCCCTGGAACCTACTATTTGTTTTGTATCAGTATTCACTTAGTTGTCTCTTTGATGACTGGCCATGCAGCACGTATAAGAGGGAAGTCTTAAACCTACCAGGAGATTAATGACAGACTCCAGTGGAACAGATGTATATGAATAGCAAATTAGGCCACTGAAAGCTTCCTATAAAAGTAACGACAAGAGGCTTTGCTGCAGCAGAATATACCAGCAGAGACGGAATGGCCACTCGTGACATGGCTGAGGCCACTGGCTCTGGTGGGCACTGCTCTGCTGCATCTCAGACAGAGACATTTAACAGTGTGATCAATTCCAAAATTGGGAGAAACGGTCAAAATAAACCACTGTTTAGGGAGCAGGAAGCACAATATGGGAAGCAGGGAGCATTCAGGGACCCATCAGTCAGTTACTCCTCTTACACTTGTCAACAGCCTTTCCTTCCGAAGCAGAGCGGGCGGTGACACATCCCAGCCCAGTTCAGTGCTGCTCTTTCCTCAGATGAGGCATAAACGTTGCGTCCTCACTGACTGGAAGTGTTGTATGCATCTGTTTTAGTGGGAAAAATTATTTTCCCCTACAATTGATACACATTGATAAAAATGCGATTTTTATGGTTTTTTTTTTTTTTGTGAAAGAAAGTCTGGAAGAAAGCACATTGATCATACACCCCTTTTTGAATGAGAAGTTTGTTCTCCATTTCCACTTCACCCCTCTTAAAAAGTAAAGTGATTTGGTAATTTTACATCTCCACAGAGGCTCTATCACTGCAAAAGAACCGCACTTTAGTAAGAGGAAGGAGACCACATCAAGCTCTTGGTCTGGGGAGGGATGGAGGGAGACACAAATTCCATAAATAAAGAGGAAAGGGAGAAAGCACTTAAGGTGAGCAAAGAGGTGCAAGCAGCTTCCAGCTCGTAGAATATACTCCGCCTGCAATAGCTCCCAGATAAGCCATCCGGAGTGTTGGAAAGCAACTTTAAATGTATTTCAGTGCACTCATGGGAAATGCACTGGGGGTAATCACACTGTCTAGAGGAGATGAAATTGGTAGGAGCAGGTTTTTCCAAATCTGTGCCTCTTCGGCTCATTGCTAAAGGCATCGACTGCATGAAACCAAGTAGATGAATTTTAACAGCCTCCCTAAATCCACACACGCTATGTCCATTTCTGAGCACTGCCTATGGAAAGTACAAACCTTCCTGGGAGATGAACTAGCCAATATACTGTACCTTGGTCTAGACAAGTTAATATTTCCCCTCGGAGGATATGGTTTAGGAAGATATGAACCAAAATGGCAGGACTAAACAAAACTGCTGCTGCTTGGTAGACTATCACAGTTAAATGATTCCATCTGCACAAAGGCAGCAAATCAAAGCACGAAATACCAGGAATAGCTTCCGAGAGCCCTCCCTCAAGTCATTTTGTGCCACAAAGTGTCTCAGAAAGGATAAGACTCTTCCCTTTTCTTCTGGAGCCTTGCCTGTAGGGTACGTCCTCACACAGATTTGTACCACCGCAATTTCCTTTGAGTGTAAACATTCACAAGCATGTGCCAAGCCTCAAGGTCCTGGGACACCCGCTCTGCTGAGCGCAGCTTGACATTCAAACCCACAGACCTTTTATATGTTTTCTTTTTATATAGATATGTACGTATGCACATATGTATATGGCTCAGAGGCGCGAAACCAGACAAACACCTTCTTTTGCCCTGTACCTCTCTGGCAGCAGTGAGAATTTATCACACAAGTCCGACGTGATCACACCACACTGCCACCACCCGCACCGCCAGGGGCGCCGGGGCAGCCTGCCATACGAGCAGGGGATTTAAATTTTCTTTTTCTTTCCTTCACTTTCTCAAACAGAGCCTTCAGAAACTGTGAATGTTGGCAGTCTGGAAAGTGAGTGAGCATGGGAAGAAAAGAGAGCGAGTAGTTGCTTCATCCTTACATATGACATCAGAGGCTTTATTTGCAGCCACAGTAATTTCAGCCCCATGTGTCCCAAACGCATGCGACAGCATCAATACACTGTCTCACAGCCTGAGCGTCTCTGCAGCAAAGGCAGAGGAAGAGGACAGATGTTTGTACGTCTTTCCTTTCCCTCTGTGCTTAATTCACACGTTAAGGGAGCGGATGGAGCAGGCTTGCATCTCCCTTCATGTGCTGGAAATGAGAGAAAAAAAAGAGACTTCTCAGTCTGGCAACATCGCTCTTAAAGAGATGAGCTGTCAGGACAGGAAAATGTCACCAGGTGCTAGGCTGCCTTTGCCGAGCCGTGACACAGGGGAGAAAGGGAGTCTGCGCTCTGATCTGCCCTCCTAAATCTGGAGCGACTCTTCTGAAGCCACCGCAACGTGGGGCATGGCCAGCCCCGGCGATTTCAGCGCAAATCCCCGCTGACTTGCGGAGCAGTTCAGAAAGAGTTTTTGCCCTCAGCCCCTGTGGATTGGGGGGTGAGGTGAGTCTATGGGCACTTCGACTTTTGCTACAAACAAAATCAACCTCCTCAGCCCTAGTGGATGAAAACCAGTGCTGCAGGTATCTTCCATCGCTTCTTTGTTTCCTCAGTCGTTTACAACCCAAAAAAGAAAAAAAGAAAGTCTAAAGTCTTAACTGAAAAACTAAAAAGAAGCGCTAAAGCAAGTCTGGTGTCCCCTCAGTTCAATCTTGTCAGTCTTTGCTGACAGCCCGAACCTATCGAGTGTGCAGTCACAGAATCATAGAATCATTTAGGTTGGAAGGGACCTTAAAGACCATGGAGTCCAACCGTTACCCCAGCACTGCTGAGTTACCACTGAACCACGTCCCTCAGCACTGCATCTACCCGTCTTTTAAACACCTCCAGGGATGGTGACTCCACCGCTCCCCTGGGCAGCCTGTTCCAGTGCTTGACAACCCTTTCCATGCAGAAGTTTTCCCCAGAAATTTGTCACCAGTGGCTGATGACGCTGCAACTGGCGGAGCCGAAACCAGAGCTGGGGAGGTAGAGATGCCGCAGGGAAAGGCAGAGCAGCAGCATCACACCCTCAGCCGGAGCCGGGCAAGCACCGACACTCCACGGGCAGCACCCGGCCTGTGGGCGCCCAGTTCACCTCCTCTCCCCTCTTCGTGTCCTCATCCAGTTCCAGCTCAGCCGTGTGGGTCCCCTCGCTCCCACCCGAGTCAAACCCGCCGCACCTCCAAAAGCCAGGGTGTATATTCTCGAGCACCATCTGCTGGCTTTTTTTCTATTAACAAGCAAACGATACATAGAAGACATCTTTGCACCAGCCAGCCCACTCTGATGACTGCCCATCTGTACCAGAATTGTGCAGGTATTTTCCTGTGAAAAACAACGGGTTTTGTTAAACAAAACATTTTGCATGGGCAAATGTCACTGCTCATCTGTATGTTCCAGTCTGGGATACTCCCAAGTGAAAAGAAAATGTTAATTCTAAATTGTGTTTTTACTTTGCTGCTACTTGGGAAGTATAAAATGAAATATTTTGATCATCTGGAAAAGCAATAAAGGGAGAGATTTGGGTGTTTGGTGGGTTTTTTTTTGGCAGAAACTGTTTGCTGAATCTGACCCAAATTCACAAACAGCTTTGCCTCCTCCCACTCAGAAACTGCATTTCTTGGTGAGTAAACTCTTTGTTACACAAATTACCCAGGTCTGCTGGTGACACTGCAGAAACACGCGTTCCAAGCCAGAGTTCAGCCTGCCGGCTCTTGCTAGGCAAAACAAAGGTTTTCATTTGGGATTAATTCTCTTGGAGCTAAAGAGGGGAGGAAGGAAACATTTTTAGTCATTGCTTGTTAGGCATCAGGAGGTCTGTCTGCAGCTAAGCGTGTAGGTTTGCACTTGTTCTCCTTCCCTGAGGATTACTGACTGTGGCTAAGCCAATGCATCACACAAAAACGTATTCTTTCCCCTCAGTCCTTCTTAGGGGATAAATCAAAACAAAAATCCGGAATACAGATGTTGAATCTGAAGAGAAAGTTCAATTTACACTTCAGTGCATCTCCTGAATGCCGCCACAGGGTGAACCTGTGTATAATATCACCATCTCCAGTTGGGAGATTTACGGTTAGAATGGAGGTAAAACTTTGCAACTCTCAGGGTACTCAAGCACAGAAACAAATCACCGAGGGACAGCCCAGAGGTTGACAATCACTCAGGTAACAAAGTCTACCTGCGTCTCTCTTGGGCAATACAGTATGAACCCTTTTCTCCACAAGTATGCCCGTATTTTATTTACCATTTCACCTTTACATAGGGAAGTCCTACATTTCCCATAACAGGACTTTTTTAAGAATGGGTTAGACAAGGAACCATCCAAAATGACCTATGATCTCTGGAGCTTCACTGGTTTACATTAACTGAAGGTCCAATTCTGAACCTCCGTTCTCCACTACTCTGCATGGTGTCCATTATACCCAGCCAGGGAAACTAGAACAGCAACGTTTTCACACACTTAGATGTCAGTGACCACAGGAGATACTGTGGAGTAGAAAATCGGGTCAAGAGTCAGGACTCTGGATAAATAAAGTCACTCCACAGGAGGACATCTCAAAAGCAAACCTAGTGTGCTGTCGCTGCAGGGACCAACCGCGCTATTCACCATACCCATTCCTTCTTCCTTTATACGTTAGTAGGAAACACTGCCCAAAGAGCAGTCTTGCCTTTGATCTGAGGTGAAACTGAGATCTTCACATATCACAGGAGACTTTACCTGCAATCGGGATGAATAAGATAAGAAAAAAGAAGATGGACCTAAACAGATGGATTCTATATTGGCATTACAAGTCACGCCTCATTTTTCATCCAGTCCTACCTGTAAAAGTACTTTGGATGAAATTCATTAAATGTGAGTTGTTCCTCCGTTATCCCACGTTAGTAAATTTTCCTTTGCAACAAGACTGCAGATAATCTGTAACCTCTCTGCTCAATTTTTCCTTCACAAACCTTCTTTTTAGAATGAATAAAGAAGAGCTAGTAGGAACGGGAGAAAAATGGGTTGATATATTTTGCCATTAAACTGGAGCCAGGCTTTGGGTTATCGTAAAAGATGTTACCCGGCGAAAAGCACATCTCACCACTGCACATTTACAGCCCTGTTGATGACATATATCAAATCCACTAAGTTTAAAAGTCAAAACAAGATTACCCCATCCTAATAAATATTGATCACCTTACAAGTCCTTGTTTTAAAGTCCTTAATTAAACACAATACTCAACTTTGCCTGTTTCCCAGTAGATGAGGATCAATACATTATACCATTAATGCCGTCCAGCAAAAAGAAGAGAGTCCAAGTCCTCAGCTGCCCTAAATTGACCACACTGGGTTGCTGCCCTGTCATCCGAATTACAGAGGACCTAACGATCCCATGTGAGCTCAAGACCCTGCTGTGCCGGGCGCAGAGCAGAGGCACAGGGCCAGTGCTGCGCCTGCCCCAACAAGGAGCCAATACACAACCAGCGATGGAGGAAAACACCAAGGGCTGCTAAAGAAGGCAGTGGCAGAGCCCGACCTTTGAGTACCTGATCACCACTACACCGATTAATCTTCAATAGCCGGCTTGATCAGCTCCCACCAACAGAGGAAGAACGGCCGGCAGGGAGGGAGAGTTTTCGAAAACCCAGCTCCCACTGCTCACTGCGCTTCACTGCTAGGACCAGGTTTGTGCACTTGCTTTACCCACATTTGTGTCTCTTTAGCCTTTTGGCTGAGTTGAGGGAACCTCGACGCTTCGGCACTATTTGACAGTATATATTACAGGTGTTGTCATGGCAATGATTTATGCAAGAATTAGTCACTGCAGCACCTCTACAATAGACTGAAGAACAATAGGAAAAACTGCACATTTCGAAGTTCCTGTGATACAGAGGTTGAGGGTTGGGGAAAAGAGATTAGATTCCTTTCACCCCTCTGATTCCGGCAGTGACATTTAAACAGCTCAGGGAAAAGTCAGTGCCTAATCAGAAATGTTATTAATAGCAACCTGACAATAACCCAAACTTCATATTAAACTGTGCTAGCAGTTGCAATTATATATTCACTACTGGCCCATTTCTGAATTAATTGGGGATTGAGTAACAACTGGAGCAGAGAAGAAATTATTACATTTGCATTGTTATATAATGAGGAAAGAATCAGTTTATTGACAATGGGGTGGTTTATCCCATGAGCCCCATTGCTGTCAAAAGTTCTGCTGACTGTTAGGAGCCGTGGATCCGTGGTAGGTTACCAAGCTTTAGCAGAAGACAAAAAAAATTAAAAAAAAAAAATCACCTGAAACGGTAAGAAAGTAAAAAGTTCAAAAAAAAGAGCACTCATAAGTGAGGAAACTCCAGGGCTGAAACTGAACCATCTGAATTTTCCCACTTCATTATTACTTATTAGAATATGATTTTTAATTGAAGGATCACGTATTGGTTCATATATCTAAGTTTTGGCAAAGGCATGAGGAAGTTCAAACAGGGTTGTCACTCAGCTTTAATAACAAACAGAGCTTCTGCTTCTCACTGTAATAAAGGGAGTCATTCTTCTCTCTCATGCGCTGATGTACTTCCATCCCCACCAAGGCTCTCTGAATTACAGGGCAATTATCCTCATTGTTCCCATCTCTTCAGAATCAGCTCTGAGATTTACAACTGTCACAGGGTCAGACCAGAAGTAAGCTTGACTAAAGAAATGAAAAGGTTATTTAGAGCCGAGTTTGAAAATCTGCATCTCTCAGTCTTTCTGCTCAGTTCTCGGGGACTTAAGGTTGTCTTGTCCTCTTAATACCTGCAGCCTCAAATGCAATTTTCCCATTTTCCTTACAGGTTTTGAATGGAGCCTCACGGCCCTGTCAACAGGGTTACTTTCAAGCTCACTTCACTATTAGCAACCACTTTGGCCCAAAGGGAGAGGAAGCCCAAGTGTGCAGCTGTCATTTTCCAGCCCACAGTCATCAACATTGCTACGTATCACCAGCACCTCACAAGGCCGCACGGTGCAATTACCTCCACGCTCTTCCTTCTTCATTGTGCGTGCTGGCTGGCAGTAAATCTTTACTAACTTCTTAATAATTTTTAACATATGCATTGTCACATGGATTTACCATCAAACCCATCAGTTAAGCCCAGTGAAAGCATCAGAGGCACAGAACGTATCTGTCCAAATTATATCAGTTGTGTGGATGTCTTTAGGGGATAACAGATCCATACTGCCTGCTAGTGCTTCAGTATTTTTCCTCTGGTTGCTTTGAACTTGTTTCCCTTGGATCTTTCTGAAATAGGAGTGCAATTGTTAGCATGAGGAACCAGGCAGGGAGTGGCCAGGCTGTGCCAATTTAAAGCTCTGAGCAGGGGAAAGCGAACATTAGAGCATGTCCTTATTCTCCTTTATTCTTCAAGCCTTTCCCATTTACAGGAGTGTTCATGGCCTCCCAGTTTAACTCCTGACAGGAGGAAAAAAAATACAGAGACAGCAGAGCAGCTGCTGGGACTTTAGGGAACTTGGTGTTCCACGGTAAACATGACAAGCATTGAAGATGGGTGGGAATGTCCTTTCTCTGGAAAGTCCTCAGCTCCAGGCATTTCACACTTGCAAAAAGAAAAAGAACCAAAAGGATCTCGGAAGAAATATTTTGATATGTGGCACATGGAGATGTAAGCCCGGAGGAATTCAAACCAGCGTCGAGCATCCCTGCAGTCTCACAGGCTTCTCAGATCCGGTCGCTTAGTTCAATGTTAATGTCTAACACACCTCTTGAGCACGTAAATACTTCAGCTGCACCGAACGCTGCCGTGCTGGAGCTGTACAATAATCAGCAATAAGAACCCTATACGGCACGAAGGAATTCACATTAGAGCTGGATGGAGAACAACTATTGCATTTAGCAGAGAAAATGTTTTTACTTCTGTGTGAAATGGAGCAGGCACTGCCATCCTGAGGAGCACCATATGGGACACCAGAGCTGGGAGCCAGAACTCCCGCGCTTCCAGGCTTTTAGCAAGTTGAGTTGCTGGGCAGGCGCTCCAGCTCTAAAGCAGATCTAGGTAGGATAAAACTGCCAAGCAGACTGCATTCAGTAGTTGCCTTGATTCCTCCAGAATCAAAATCACACTGTTTCTGCAAACAAATTTGACAAATTGGCAAATTCTGAGGGAAAACAGAACAGCATCACTTTGTAGAAAAGTTACTGCTAAGCTCTATTCACAGCGTAGAATCCAGCTCCCTTAATGAACTGAGCATATCAGCACCACTTAAAACTCCAAAGTCAAATTAGCAATCAAAACCACTGCAAAAATAGCAGGCCAGATTTTATTCAGTGAAAGGTATAATTCTACTGATGTAAAAAAATGCTATACCAGTTTGTGCCAGCTGAGATCTAACTCCCTATATTTTGCATTTTTATGCATTTTATTTTGCCTTTCTGTCCCCAGCTTTCCTGCCAGCACCTGACTGCCGGCAGCGAGGACTGGGTACTGGGAACTGCCAGCCTGACCCGTGGCAAACCTGCCTGAATCATCCTGGCAGCAGGTTTGATGGGCCACACTAATTGCAGCTAATTGTTAGACTGGACGTTCTCAGGTTTTCCCCCTGACTAGCTGTTTGACATCTTGTATTTCCTCTGGATGGATTTTAATTTGTAAAGCACTTACTTCTGGAATCCTTTGCTTACCCGCAGCCGTCATGCCTGCGGTCACCCACCTTGGAATTTGTCCTCTTCCACTCGGAGGGAATGGCTTTTCTGCAGGAAACTAGTCCCGCTTCTGCCAAACAAGTTGAAATTTTAGCCTTCTGGTAAACAAATTCCTTTCCTAGCCTTATTCTGCCCCTGTGGTGAGCATGGAAACCTCCAACGCTGCTCCACAGCTTTGCGGTTACCATTCTCCACCTGCAGCAGCAGAGCAGCAGCCAGCGAGCCCCTCTCCAGACTGCCGGGAAAGGCCATTTGCTCCAAAGTGGATAAAGCAGCTGCTGCCCAGCAGGCTGGGAGAGCGATGCCCTGGCACCGCACCACCCCACCGCTTGGCTTGGCAAAGAGTGCCCCGAGCTCCCTCTGCACAAAGCTTTTCTCTTCTACGGCTGCTATGGAAGAGGCTGGACACAACTCCAAGCTCTCTAATATGCTCACTCAGCCAAACTCAACCACTATCGGCCAGATTGTGTCCATAGCTGTAGAAGCATTGCTAACCAACAGCCAGTCTCGGGAGGCAACACTTCAGAGATCTCCCCGTGTTCCACCTGCACACCCAATATGCAAGAGCTTTTTGCTTGTTTGTGTCGACTGCAAACCCCGACAGCCCATGGACTGGTTGATGGTATGCAACAGTACAGTTCTGTACACCAGGACAGTCTTCACCCTGCCCTCCCTGCCAGCTCTTCGTTGCAGGCAGAAGGAGGCAGATGTTGCTCTTGCATATTCAGACCTAAACCCTGGGATGGCCCCGTCTCATGTGGCTGTACAGTTCCTCTTGTAATCTGCCCCAAAGTACTTCCTGTTACGCTCAATTAATGGCTTTGCTCTTCCTCCTTTCTGCGGCATGACTACCCATCTGGAACACCAGTAACATTTAATTTATTGGAGTGGATGCTTCCAGACCTGCAGTTCAAGGGCATGCGTCAAGGTACTCAACTTCTTGACCGATACGCAGTTCTGCTTGTACAGCTGCCTTGGCTGGGGGAATGACGGGTGAGCACCCAAGAAGAAAAGAGTTCCCCAAATATTTGCCCAGCCCTGAGGAACACAGTAACTCCAAAGTTCACGTGCAGGCCTGGGCTATGGATGTATGACTGCTTTTCTAACAATACTGGTCTGAATTATCTCAGCATCCCTCCCCCCTTTCCCTTTCCAAGCAAAACAGTCTCATCTCACAGCTATACCCCAAGAAACACACCCTCTTCCCCTCCACGCGCACTCACTGACACAAAACAGCAATCAGTTGATTAGCTTCAACCACAGCCCTTCATGTTTCTCAGGAGGGAATAAAGAAAGGAGCCGATATGACAGCCCAGCCGCTGACCTTTGCGAGATGAGGCGCTGCAACCCCGAGCACACCAACTGCCGCAACGCGGGGACGCAAACGCCATCTGACAAACACAGCTGTGCTCCGCTGCAGAAAGGACGGAACTCAGCCTCTTCTGTAACCGTCTCCTTCCTAGCGATGGCCACTGCAACCAGCTGGGCAGACATTTGTTCATCTACGCAAAAGACAAGTAGCCGAGCAGTGGGGGAGCAGCCATTGGAAAGCAGAGGAAAGGACGCTTGGCTGGGAAGTGCGTTGGCTGGCGGGGTTTTGTCTTGTGCCTGGAAACCCGCAGCCCTGGACATGCCTGAGCACACAACCGCAGCCACAGCTGCAAGCAGCACAAACATGCACAAATAAGGAGCTGTATTTTTTTTTTTTTCCCCCGGCCAGCTTTGAGAGAAGGCTTGTGGCAGCATCTCAACGTGATAATTGGGATGAAAGAGTCAAGAGGAACTTGGTATAGAAACAGGATAAACTTGAATCCCTTAATACAGGGAGCAGGGAGATGCCGTCCCCCTTGTTCTCTCATTTTGACATTGTCTTGTCCGCATTACGTGACAAAGTGACAGCTTCAAAAAACGGCAGGCAGAGGAGGGCCCTTCACATGCAGCAATTTCCTGATGAAAACACTGTGTCTCTGGATCACCGATTAATCAGAACCAAAGGCTGAAGAGACAAACGTCAAAGGCCAGAAACGACAAAAGGTTCTCTCCAGCGCTCACAGGAGCTGCAGCCGTGGGTACCTGCCTTCGGACGCCAGCAGCTCCGACCCCGATGACCCAGAAGCGCCGGGGAGCGCGTACACCCTGCCCGCAGAAGAGCGTATTCCATCCAGCCTGGCCACGTGCTTGCACAGCCGCACGACGGCTGGTTGAGAGCCGGTTCACGGCATCCAGCTCACCGCATAGAGGATTCATGTCAGTGTGACACAAGGGTCACTCTCCTGTCTCCGAGTGAGAAGGACAGCTGTTGGCATGAAGAAAGCAGAAATACTTGCAGGGAAAAAAATGTATTTACCTTTTCTTCTCCACAAAGCATGTCTAATGTAATCTACATGGGGGATTCAAAACTACACAAGCAATGAAGAGGTAATTACATTCATACTAATGTCTTCAACTGGTCTGGCAACATGTGCTGGCAGAAGACCAGGAAGTTATAGCAGCAAGGTGATTAGGGACAGGTAACAGCTAAAAATATAGAGTGAGATTAATTAATAATTGATGGTGTAGGTAGAACACTGCAGAAAGTATAATTAATGCTGAACAAACTTGATATAACTCTGTCTTGCTAAAGACTAATAAAACGACTCAGTGCTCTCCAGCATCTGTGTTTTAAAAACCCATGGGAGCAGACCATCCACTAATGTAAATTTGCATATCTCCACTGACTTCAGCAGAGAGATGCTGGTTTGTCACCTCAGGAAGTCACACAGTAATATTTCCTGACCACATTTTACCTGTAAGCCCACACCTGTGTGTTTGCACACAGATATGCACAGACACTCATATTGTACAAACACGTGGCCCTTTGTTCTCCAAGTATGGTTTCATCCAGTCTTTTGCAAACCTTATGAACTACAACATACTGTGGAAATACATATATTAAAGTCACAAAACTTACTTGTTAACGACTGGAGTTGCCAGCAAGTGATTCAAGTTGGCCAAAAATAGCCATCGTAACAAGTTATAGAATTGGAGCACTGAATCCCCAGATGAGTAAGTAGCAACTCACTGACTGTAATTGCTGGATACTGAATAGTCAGAACCCGTGTTCACAGCTGCCTGTAGTGTGATTTCCACAGCTCACAAGAACTGACGGGCAGAAAAATACTCCATTTGTCCGTGAACTTTTCAAGCGCCGAGGATCCTCTTATCCCCATGACACTTGCAGGGTTGGTAATGCCGGCTAATATCCTCAGCTGCAACAAATAATACCTGAACAGCAGTAAAATCGAAGTCCCAATAATCAACATCATCCCACATAGATAAAAGAGGCTGAGCTGTTTTCCTCAGATCACAGAATGGAAGCGAAAAACCACCTATGACTAGCATTCAATATGAAGCACTTACTCAAGTACTAGACTAGCATAAAAACATCCTTTTCGATGTTTTTATGTCCTACAGAGGTGCAATGCACAGGAACTGTATTTGGAGAAGGTGACACTAACAGAAGAATCACGAGCAGAGAGAACCAAGCCACCACTCTCAACACCAATACAACAAGTCCTCTTCTTGGCATTAATCCCGAGATTGACTGATCGCCTGCGCCTGCCCTGGCTCCTGCCCGTGCCATCACTCAGCAATCAGAACTGCCATGGTCACCTCCTAACTTCAGCTCTTGTTGAAAAGTAGTCCAGACCCCAAGTCAGGGCTTTTAAGAAACTTCAAAGAAAGAGCCTGGCAGGGCTATGAACGGGCTTTCGAAAATTAAACTAATCAAGTTCAAGAGAAGTCCAGCTTAGTTCTGAACTCACTCGCCCTTGACTTTAAAGGGAGCCCCGAGACACCAGCCA
This sequence comes from Vanellus vanellus, assembly GCF_965231255.1. Taxonomy (NCBI): domain Eukaryota; kingdom Metazoa; phylum Chordata; class Aves; order Charadriiformes; family Charadriidae; genus Vanellus; species Vanellus vanellus. The sequence continues at coordinate 6,934,104 of NC_138927.1, read as the reverse complement.
GCACTGCTCAGCTCCGCGGGCTGCCTGAAGCTGCGTGCAACGAATTCCCCCTTATTTAGCGCGGTAGCTGAAGACGACTGGCATGCAGGACTCCGTAGTCCTCCCAGTGACTTTACTCTGCCCTTGAATGGGACTGATACCTACCTCAGACGGCCAGTGTGAGGATTAATTAGGCAATATTTGCGAAGTGCTTTGAACATGAAAAACTTGAGCTCTCTGTGCCTCTGTTTACACATCTGCTAAGTAAGTATCATAATACCTACCCTAGAGGGTTGACAGTAAGCTTATTTATTTTCTGTTTGCAAAGCACTCAGAGATCCTAGATGAAAAATGCTGCAGAAACATTGAGTGTTATTGTTATTAGACAGGCACGCACTAGAAACTTCTTGGCCAGCTCTAGGTTCCAAGAATAAAGTGGGAAGAATTGAGTGCCAGCTCTCAATCCAAGGCCGGTTTCTTTGGGTTCTCTGTGTTTTATCAGTGAAGGAACAGCTGATAAACCAGATTTGTTTTAACCATGGTGGGGGAGAAGGATTCCAGCCAACCAGGGCTGATGTGATGGGTTACTTTTACTGCCGTAGCACCGAGGCTGGTTAAACTGGTGCCCACACGTGTGTTTTGGAGGACTCCTAGCAAAACACTGTCCTTCCACGGAACAGCGAAGAAAGCATTTTTAAACAACATTTGTGGTTACTTCCTGGGAACAGTGCAGCCTATGAACCACAAGACTTTATTTTAATCACCATAAACTAACGGATGTTCGAAGGTGTTTACTTTCATCATGGGGGCACTGCCATGTGCCTTCAAGCTCCCAAGGTGATCAGTGATAAAGCTAACCACGGGAGGGCAACGGCTGCCTCTTGCTCTTTCTCAGAAGTGAAATGCATCTTCTTTCTGGAGACACCTCGCCCCACCAAATTCTCTTCTGCTCGGCATAATGAGGGCATCACTCTTTGCAGGTAGTTTTTGAAGTAGCTAATTATGCTGTGCTGTGGGAAGCTGCTGCACATTCCTCATGTTCTGGGTGATCCAAGAGAGTTTAACTAGGAATAATGGGACAAAACTGTGCACAGAATATATTAAGCTGAGCATCAGGCAAAACCGCCTAGCAGGGATGCGTACGCGTTAGGTGGTGCCTGATGAGAAACAGGAAAGGGATCATTTTAAACTGGACAGGGCACAGCAGCAGTAAGAGAACAATCCCCCACGGGTGTAGTAGCTCTTATTAATCTCTTATGGGACCTAATATTGGGACATATCTTTCACTGAAGAGGGAGGAGAGAAAGCTGAAAGAAATAAGACCTTGTTTATACAACTAAAAATGTGCATGCAGTGCACCTAGTTGCTAGGAGTAAGAGGCAAACGGATCGTGAAATGACAGCCTGGAATGGAAGAGCTTTAACCAGGCTTGGAAACAGAAGACAATAAACACACCGTGTGTTAACTGAGCTAGGGTAGAGGACCAAGAAATAGCTTTTGCCTCATCTTACTCCAAAAGCTGAGAGGCAGAGAAGGATAAGGCACATGGAGGAACTTACCTGAACTGTCCAAATCCTGCTCCAGAGGGAAGAACCTCACTGCAAGGTCAAAGGAGGACTCCTTCTCACAATATTGGATGGTCTTACAACCTAGGGCTTGGAAAAGGCACTAAGAGCTCCTCAGTTAAATTAATAGGAAGTGAGACACACTTTCTTTCAAGTTACAACAAGAGTAGATAGCAAAGTATGCAAAAGAGTCCAGGAGTTTGTGTCCAAGTTTTATGATATACCCTCTCTCCGTGCAGACACACCTGTAGAACAAGGCCAGTCACAAAGGAGCATCTATCTAAATGCTACCATCTTTTCCACATTCTCCAGGTTATGTATGGAAGGAAGAAATCCTTTTATTTTTTCTGAACTTCATGTTTTTTTTTCCTTCAGGTCATATCACTTCTTTTTATTCCTGGCTAAATACAAAAGGTGTCAGGAATGCATCAGTGTTTTAACTGCTAATAAACAGAAAGCAAAAAATATATTCAAGCATATGTGCTCTTCCCTCCACTAATACTCTTGACAGTCTCTTTTCCAACCTCAACACCTAACAGAGTAAATTCATGCCTCAGACAGCTGAACTGTGCTTGTTTTTTGCAGGTCATTTTGATCTGTACTTGAATGCAGATGTTTTTCAAGTCAGCCCTTCAACTCTCAAAATAATGCAGTTCTCCTGGGGAGCCTACCAGATGCACTCAGATGGATTTTAGGATGAGATTCCAGCAGGGCTGGGTGTAATCAGCAAATCAGGACTTTGCTTCCTAAGGATTTTTGTTTATTTGTTTGTTTAACATGAAAGACAGAGCAGCTCATTTGAATAACTCAGGATTAGGGAGGATAAACCTGACGAGCAGGCTTTTACAGTCTCAGAGCCATAAACCAGTATGAGGAATCTTAGTGAGCTCCAGGCAAGTACTGCACCATCAAAGCCCGGGGATCCCTGGCCACAGGGTGAGGATGCCGCAGGAAGGGATGGAGATGACCTGCCTTCCTGCATCCCTGGGAGGCCCAAGAAGAAATGGGGAACCATGGGTTCAATGCTGTGAACAAGAAGCTGTGCCAATGCCATCATTCAAGGTCTCCATCCCGTGACGGAGCTGCCTGACAGTGTGAGGCTGATGTATTCCCAGGACTTTTAATACCTATTCTGTTTATCACACATGACGGTTCACAAGTGAGAGAGACACATATAGAGCAGGATCACATCAGCTTTGCTTCCTTTTGAGGCCAAGCTAAAATCATGAGGGCACAAACAGACTGAACCATGCTCTGTGCAGTAGGTCATTATCCCACATCAGGGTCTACAAGATTCCCTAATGAATAACCATGGCAGGAATAAAAATACAGCCCCATATTGAATCCTACTGCTTTGCAACATATGACCAGCTCTACCTGCTCCATCTGAGCTTCACCTATCACTTCCCACCCCAGGGAGGAAGAAGGGTATGAGTCGGTGAGTGAACAGAACAGGTTATTTTCACGTTGTATGCGTTTCAGGCTTTGCCTTAGGCACTCAAAGATAGCCTGCAAAGCTGTCTGGAATCCCTTGGTGTTTGTTAGCAGCTGTCGGTCCCAGCAAGTGGCAGTAATAATGAAGAGTCTAAGTGGAAGAGTGAATTTTGAAAAAAAAAACTGGCAAGAAGGCTCCCAGCAATAGAGCTAGCTGCATGCAACTGGAGGCAGCACTGGGTTTTGAATCCTCGTCCTCCGGGGTTGTGGTCCCAGCAAAGACAAGAGCTACATCCAGTCCCTTGCCTCTAGCAGCCCTCAGCTTTGCAAGAAGGTAGAAGGGTCAATTTTTGGCAAAGGAAGGATGAAACATGAGCACTTGCAGGTGCTTGTCCTCATCCCTACTGCCCACAGCCTCTTGCCCCAGCTGGGCTCAGCAGGGAGAGGTCCCCTCTTGGACTAAGAGGTGCTACAAGAGCAACATGACTTCTCTCTATAGAGAAAGAGTCATGTTTAAAGAGGACAGAAATCATCCAAAACAGTGACATTGTTCTTTCCCTATTGAATCTGACCACTCTACTATCTGTATGGTATCTCGTATTTCTTCTTGCAACACCCTCAAAGGAGAAGACAATGGGAAATAAACTGATACTCAGAAAATCTTGTATCACTTGGACTGATATTCAAGCACCCTAAATACCACCCACACACTCATGCCATGTTTTCTGTCAGCTGACTCCAGTTTTCACAAGTACCTTCCCCAAAGGAACCTGGACCTCCGCCTTTGGCCCAGGTCACGCAGGCAGCCTGGAGCAGGGCATGGCATGTGAACCACTGGACCGTCCTTCCCCATAAGACTCTGAGTGCATTTTCAAGTTACCACTTCAGATAAACTTCATTGGACAGGATCATAAATTCTGTCTAAACAAGAATTAATGATACTAATAATGAAGAGAACCCACAAATCTTCAGTGAAACCAATGAGTATTTTGGGAGACAAATGACTCTATTACTGAGGCTATCGGAGAAGCCCTGAACCATAGCCACAGCGAGTACAAAGCAATGGTGCTCCCTGAAGCTAAGGGAACAGTGCCAGTTTGCTTCCCCAGAAGACCTGGCCCCTTCTGAGTTTTTCAAAAAAGCCTTCAGTGACCGTACATGGTCTTTGCTTGTCCCCAAGTCATTATAAATGACAATAACTGATCATCACTCTATCACAGACAAGGCAACCAAGGTTATATGATTTGCTTCGTGTTGTACAATCAACAGGAGATTAAAAAAAAAAAAAAAAAAAAAAAAAGCCCACAGAATCCAGATATACCTTGCAAGGCAGTGCTAGGGCTGCTTGCCCTAACCCACACCCTCCAGTCTTCACCGTGCAGGGACCGGGACCACCAGACAGCAACAACTTTTATTCCAGCAACACAACGTCTGGCTGCAGCTGCATCTCCATCACAGTATGCACTGCACCTCCAAAAGCTTCCTCTGAAGTGGGGGAAGGCAGAGGAAAGGAGGGCGCAGGAGAAATCACCTTCCCTTTCTACTCATTGCCCTTTCTCTGAACAAACTCACTGGAGTGACACATGAGACACAAAAGCAATTTCTACCATTACAAATAAAATCTTCCCAATCTGCAATGTCCCAGTAACTTCATACATCAAAGGCCTCACCTGCCTGACTGAAATTTTCCATGGAAATGGGGCTCTGGATGCACCCTCCCAGCTCTGTTCCCTTGTGCACAGAATTATGCAAAATGGCCTCTTCACGATATCTATATCTGCCACTTTGGGCTACTCTGTGAAGTGAATCCCTCGATTGTACAATAATTGACGGGCAGGCTGAGAGACAGGTGATTGGCAGAGTAATTGAAGCGGTGTCCCTTCAGTGATGAAGGGATCATGTAGCATCTGTATTATCCTGAAGGTCTCTGCTATCCAATCTTCTCTCTCGTGCTGTCTGGATACAGCTCTTCAGTGCCCAAACAATCCAAATACAAAAACAAGTGAAGAGCAAAACCCTAAAGCCTCATCACACACCAGGACTGGGAGGAGCTCTCCCAGCATGGCAGACCCGGGCAGGGCTGCGCTGCGATACAAACATGCATATGTTCAGTAGATCGCTCTCAAAAATAACCCATTAAACGTATGTTTACACACCTAACTAAACCAACAGAGATAAAATGTGTACACGTTGTGCACATACACACACCCAGCACACGTGGTTCTGCAGAGCTCAGGACCATGATGGAACAGAGCTGTGCGTCCCTACGACACGGGAATGGATAGCGCTGAATCTGGTGCAGGATCCGACTCTCCCTAGGAGAAGGGACAGCTCTTGTTTCTAACAGTGAGGTCTTTGGTCTGAGAACCCCCAAAGCTTTCCCACCCCAGACCGTACACGCTGTGCAGGAGCCCCCCCGCTCACGCTGTATGTTGTGGTGGATTCAGAGGCACTGAGGGGCTTTCGAGTGCAGCCACCGGCCAAGTCAGCAGCAGAAGACAAAGGCCACGTCCCTTCCCTGGTGGAGGTTTCGAAGCCTTCCTCCACCTACCCCTGCTGGAGGGAGCGCTGCAGAACTGAGGGTTTCTGTTACGCTATTAAAAACAGCCCCTGAGCTCATCCATTTTCAGACTAGCTAATTTGTCCCCAGGGACTGGCTGGAGGGGATGGGGGGAGGGAACCAGCACTCTCTCTGCTGTTATAAAAATAACAAAAAGTGATGAATGACCCTCACTGCTCAGGATGGGAAGCAGCAGCTTTTTTCAGCCTGAGATAAATTACTCCTGTCACAGCAGGTAGCATAGCGATTTACCCACAATATACCCAGGCCAGCTCCTCGGCGACCTGGCTTTACCAGCCTCGCTTATCTCATCTCCAAAGATTTTGTCTTGTTTAAAATCAAAATGAGACCAATTGGGGAACATGAGGCGAGGCTGCGTCTGCTCCCAGCGGCAGGCAGGCCAGCCGGGGACGGGAGGAGATGCATTCACATCACCCTCTGCCTTCTGTTAGAGCGGGCATAAGGAGCTCGTAAAGGAACCTATTTGCAGTGCCCAAAGACAACAGCCTCCATCACTCCTACCAGACCTATACGCACCTCCATACATTCCTAAGCGCCACCTATTGGCATTTCTTCCTATTAACTTTCTGCTAACCTGTACACAGGCAAGAAGCATTCTCTTTACAGGCAGTAACTAGAAAATTGTGACTCAGATGGAAAAGCTAACAGGACACAGGAGACACACGAGCTCTGCACTCAGTGCTGGGCTTGAAAAGGGCTGGCTATTTTTTTTTTTCCTGATAGAAAAACACGGAATCCCGTTACCTACCAGGCATCTAACCCCACATACAAGCTAATAGATTCATTTATTCAGGACAGGGAATTGATAGATTCAGTTTGATTTTCTTTTCATAAGCCTTCCTCCCCGAGCTACATTTCTCTTTTCATTAATGTGCTGATGGAGGAATAAACTTTTAACTCCGAGGATCAGGGCTGTCAAACAGAATCTCCCCCACTCCCCAGGAAGGGGAGGTCGCTGGGGTGGAGGGGGGCTCCCAGCCAAGGGAGCAGGCTGGGCAGGGAATTTTAGGAAAAGGGCTGCAGCCAATCATAAGCATGCTGAGCATCGTTTCCTTAGTTCTCCAGCCACTTCTTCCACGTGAGGTTTAGCTGTGCTTTTAACTCGTACATTTGCAGTGTGTGACACAGAGCATGCTGCAAAATCCCTCCAAGGAACAGAAATGCACCTGGGGGGAGGGAGAGGACCGGCACGAATAGAACGGGGAGAAAGGCATGAAAGAAAGAGAGAGCCAGACAAATATACATAGAAGAAGAGCAAGCCTGGCCTTGCGGCAAGAGAAACTGCAAGAAAATTTAACTAACAAACTGAAAGCATCTCTTGTAATACAGTTAATGACACCCCAAAAGACATTCATCTGGAGCCCCGAGTCAGCCCTCACTCACACCTTTGTGATTGTGCTTGCTGGGCTTGGGTGAGCTTTGGGGCTTATCCACCCGAACAACGAAAAGCACAGTCTATATTCTCCCATTTGGCATAAAAGCATAGATAGAGAGTTTTCCCATACTTAGGCATGCACACAGCCTCTGCTCATACATACATTCATACAGCCTTTCTTCCCTTCCACACAAAGCTGTTTTCTTTGCAGAAATGTGTTATGGTGATGTACACACAGAACACACAGACATTACATCTCTAGATCTTCCTTACCCGCAACTACACTTTACAGATGAGTCGTAAATCTAAGGGAGATCTCTTCATGCACATGAAGTCAGTCTTATCCCTCCTCTATCCATCTTCCACCATGACTCATCATGGAGGTGAAAGATCCCTAGCAGAAAAAACACTCAACTTGCCCTTAGGAAACCAGCTTTTTCCCCTTGTTCCACTTCTTTGTTCCAGTTTAACAACTTTAAGGCCAGATGATGCACATGGTGCAAGCAGAGGCCAGCCAAACTCTGATCAATAGTCTTTGACAATAAAGTAACCAGCCCTTTTTCACTTTTCAATTTAACTTTGGGCCTTCCCATCACTGTGCTATAAAGGGAAAGGATTCAAAACACTCTCCTGAAGGGTACAGACCAGATAGCATCTGGCATTGTCGTCTTGCAAATGAGAGCAGCACTGGGTTTATCCACACAAATATGAAAAATCCCTAGAGAGTCTCGAGTTCAACTCTGAGTCACAGCTATAAATTTAGGCAACTTAATGCAAGGCTGAACCAAATTATTAAGAAAATAGTCATTTTGGGGCTGGAGAATATTCCTGCACAGGAGCTGTGAGACCCAAGGGGAGAAGACAACAGAACCCCACAGATACGTCAAGGAGTCAGTGGAAGGATGAGCATGTGATTTTAAGCCAGTTTTCTAATCAAGACAAATCCTTCTTACCAGAGTGAAATGCAATGTCCCAAGCATGACAGTGAAGGTGTTAATTTCTGTGAAATAGGGTGTGAAATGCCACAACATCAGATGGGGTTTCTGCCCACTTTGCTAATTATGTTCCCTGCCAGTTTGCTCTTTATGTCATATTTCACATTGGTGCAAACTGCATCAGTAGGACAGAGCTCTGCTTCAGAAAGCAATGCAGAATTTTTAGACTTGAGTGGAAAATTTGCCAGAGGCTGTATTGTCAAAAGGGGAGAAAAAATAACATATGATATACTACCATTACTATAATTAGTTATTTTTCATATTCATAAGTCATAAATCCCACTTAGGGCTTATAGAGATAGACAAACAGCAAAAAGCAAAAACCACTTTTGTTGCATCAAATAGCCATTAAGTAACCCTCTGTGGATGGAGTACACTGACATTTTACTGACAAAACCTTTCAGTATTTCCCCCACGCTAATTTTTTTTGGTGTAAATTTGACTTTTTAGCTGGCCGTACTTTGAGCACACCACTGCAGCTGCTTCATCTTGGAGCTGGCTCACATGCAAAGGTGTGAGCAAAACAGAGTCACTACAGAGTGTGTAGGCGACTGAGCTTGCTAACCAAACACTGGTAGTACTGGTGGTCCCGACAGCCCCAGCTAATAACCCAAACGCCCACTTATTTCCCCTGTGTAGGCTTTGCAGCTCTCACCACGCTGTGGTGGTTTGATGCCAGTTTCAGCAGAATCTGGAAAGGGCAATTTTGGAAGTAGCTCAGATCTGACTCAACGTGCTGAAGTTACTCGTTATCTGTAGGGCTGGTGGGCATGAATTAATTCCTTAATTTCCCGCACTAACTTTCCCCTCTAAGCATGACCGTCGCTACAGCACTCACAGGAACTGAGAGACGTGATAATCTCATCTCAGCCTTTCATGGCCCATTCACTGTCTCCTTCTGAGCCACCACAACAAGCCTTGTCTGGAACTTCCAGAAGAGAGCAGTGCTTCTGACATTCCCAGGGTCTTCCAGGGTTAATATGCCACGAGGTGCAAGGAGTAAATATGCTCATTTAGAGCGATCCTTTGTCTGTCACAGACCAGAGACCTTCCTCCATACTAATGCCTGCTTGAGCAAAAGCAGCCTCTTAGAAAAGTAGCTGAACTTGATAGAAAAAGTCTACATTCACATCGAATCCATTACAGTCCTCGGTCAGTTGTTCTAGTAGTTAATTATCCTCAAAAGCAAAAATATGTACCTTCCTGGTTTGAATTTCTCTCAGCTGAGCTCCTTACCCCTGGACTTGCTCTTGTTTTATCCCAGGAAAGTAGAAAGAAAATTAGCTTTATTGACTTCCAGCAAGTTACTCTTCATTTATTCCAGGTATACACGAAGAGAATCAGCCCCACCGGAGTTACTGCTGATTTACAACAGGTAAGTAGGTACACAATTACTTCTGGTGATTTACAACCCAGTTACCTGTTATTTATTCTAGGTATTTAAGGGTATAGCCACATGGGGGCCCTAAGGAAAATTAAACCAAATTAATTTTAAAGTAGATTAGTTAAACTGTTTTAGACCATGACACAAACCCTCCTCTTCAGAATTAAAGAGGCCTTAATTCATTTTAGTTCATCTTAACTCCTTCCCCAGTGAGAAGAAACTCAGCCCAAGTGGTGGTACTAGGGAATTACAGTGAGGAGGAAAAGCAGACCCGCTCTTTTGAGAAGTGATCATTGCTGCTCTTCACTAGGAAGAAGAGAGTAAGTCCCACTGACCTCAGTGGAGCTGTTTCAAGCTCTCTTCTTTACCACCTCAGCTCACACGTGTTCTTCTTTGTGCAAGAGAGCAAAAGCTCTTCCTTTCTCCTTGACTTACTCTGCTTTTCTCTTACATCCCATCTTTACTCTGTGACCTTTTTCCTCTCGCTGGTGTTCTCCCAAGCATGCCCAGGAAGACCAGCCAGCAGTGGGAAAAGCTGGAGGAGGTACTGACAAACAGTTTTCAAGCAAAAATACCTAGGCTGGTTCCCAGCCACAGGACCAGCCTGCCTAGATGAAAGATGAAGGGAGACAGAGAAGCACACACAAACACATCCCCAATAAACCCACGGTCGCTGCCAAGCAGGGAAGTAACCTTTTCCAGAAGAAAAAGAGCACAGCATTCGGCTGTTGTTAGCTATATGGATTTAAAGCATTTATGAACTTCTCTATCAATCACCAGGCTGGAACGTGAATTTTGGAAGAAACTGGCTATTTACAGATGACAATAAGCTTTCTCATGGCCTTTTCTTCCCTTTCCTTAATGAACAGCCACCTCATGGATGAAGGGGACAGGTTTCCTAAGCCAATTATGCTTGCGAGCACGTCAGCAGTGCCCGACCGGGCTGCAATGGGGCTTCCCATGATGACCCTCGTGTGTGCTACAAGAAAAGACATCAGAGCTCCTCATCAGAGCTGATCAGTTGTGGCTTTATGGCAGCCTCATTAATGGCTCGTGGGTTTCACAGACTCACTATAATTGTTCAATCATTTCAAAGTTATGAATTCCAAATGATCAGATATTAATTAAAATTCCCCTTTTGATTCCAGGGCAAGAATCTATCCAGGAGCTCGGCAGGTCTGATGAGGGAACCGACACACCAAAGCAAGGGCAGACTACCTGCCGCTATGCAAAAGGCCAGCATCCAGCGATGCTTAACACAGCTGTTAGCATCAGACTTCAGTTTGGTACATACTCATACTGTCGACCTGGGACAGTACTAATTAAAAAAAAAAAAAAAAAAAAAAAAAGAGGTTTAAAGACTGCTAGAGGGTTTGGGGCTTTTTTCCCCTTTGTCTTTTACAATAACCTGCAAGTATATGTTACTCATACAAAGTCAAGTAAAGCAAAACTCCCAGCTGTGTGTGTTTCTAAGGCCACAGCAGTGCAATCACTGCTATAGATAAAAATCAAATATGATATTTCCCAAATCTAACAGAATATGCCAAGTTTGATGACACACATTAATTTTTCACTTCCAGTTCCTGGCATTATATTATTTTATGAGAAACTCAGCCTTCAAAAGAACAGAACAAAAATTCAGCTTCCCATCCTTGGGCCTTTGAAGAAAGTCTTGTAAATGGTACTCTAGTGTAAATGTTCAAAATTCTGTAGTTAAAAGAGGAGAGGTCACTCTTGGAGGCAGGATGACCTGCATTTTAAAGCAAGGGTACTGTCTGTCTGGGACAAACTTTAAATCTACGGACTAGTCATACTGCATACAAGACCTGAATTTAAATTCACCCAGGCACTTGGGGTTCAAGGAACTGGCCAACTTCACATGAAGTCCAGACTGCAGTTCAGGACATTTGGATACAAAGGGCAACCACGCAGTACAGGCATACCCTCCATCTGCACAGCAACTACACAAGGCACCCAGCATCCAGCTCTTCCAGATGCTTCCAGCAGTATAAATAATAACACAAAACTCCATTGCCTCCAAACACAAGAGGTCTGGCTGAAATAGCAACCTCTGAAGTGAAAACTTAGTGTTTCTGAGGTGCTCGCCTTGAGACAACTAAAGGCCAAATGGACTAAAGCAGAGTGTTAGTGTTGGCAAAGACCAAGAAAAAAACAGGGGGAATATTGAACAATACGCGGGTCTTAGACTGCATTACTGAACAGGGGTGAATTTCACCTTCAGTGAATAACAGCACAGCTGAACTGTGCTTTTTTTTAAATATACAACTTAATTGCGATCCAAATGCAGTAGAGCCCAGCAGAAACAGAGCAGCCCGGCAGTATCTCTTTGCATTAGCTGCTGGGTTATGAGCAAGGGAGACATTTATTGCCCCATACATTCCCAGGATAATCACTTAACTGACTCAGCCCATGCACCATACTTCCTAGATAATGGGCTAAAGCATCACTTATTAGCCCAGCTGTACCTTGTGAGCAGCTCTGAAACTGCAGAGGCACGTAGGACATGGAGTCCTCGGAGCTGCAGCCTGCTCAGCACAGGCCATCCAGAGGAGGAGGAAAAACTCCTCAGAAAGAATATAAGGTTTGTTTTTTTCAAAGGCACAAATGAGATAGGAAAGACCCAATTCCCGCTAGATTTTAATGAGACTTAAGTACTTAAGCTGCTCAGGAAATCCCTACTGACAATAAATGCATCATGGGTTTTCATGTGTACCTGGGGGCATGGATGTTTGGAAACCAGAAAAAGCAGCAGGCTGCTCTGGCTGAATACTCTCTTCTCTCCCACCCCAGTCTGTGTGCATCCAAAGATCCTGCTGACCTGTTGAGGACAACAGAAAGTTCCCGAGTCCCCACTGAAACTGTTGGATTTACCTTCTGCTCCATTGCCAACTCACCAGAGATCTAGGTGAGCTATTTTCACCACTCTAACCCAGTTTCCCCATGAGGATAACAGTCTAGGCTCTGGAAGCACAATTCTACAGCACAGTACTGTATATTATTGGTGGCTGTAGATCACTGTCCATCTCTAAGTAGCTGATAACCTAAATACTGTTAGTTTCCAAAGGAAGAAAACACAGGCCTAATCCTTAGCTGAACTAGTACATCTTGGATGAAATTATGCCTTAGCCAGGTCCCAGAGAGCACCAGAAACAGTCATCAGCAAGTAGAAAGAAGACAGGCAATGGTGGACACAGCTAAGGCAGTCAAACAGGCATCAACATGAACATACTGCATCTGGAAACATTCGCCCCCAGATCTTACGTTAGGCACTCGCTAAGTGCACAGCCAAGCCTAGCCCTTGCTTGGGGAATCTCAGTCTGTGTAGAAATAAAAGGTAAAAGGAGAAAAGAGAGCACAACTCACCTGACATCATACAAGTACAAGAGTGAGAGAGAAATACAGGAGACCAGACATCTCCCCTGCAAGTCCAGGCTCCTTTGATCACAGTGAAAACAACACATTCAAAACATGACACACACCAACATGACACTATTTACATGGTGCTGGTATAGAGGATTATATTCTTCCCCTCATCCTAAAAGCATTTGGCATCCTCCTCCAGGGCACTCTCCTCTGATCTCCAGAAAGCCAGTTCCATATCACTAATTCTGGAAGCCAATCGTCCCACTGTCCCATGCGTCACTCCTCATGCCCAGGGTGACGGTCTCCCTTGTCTCATTTTGGTGTCTTTCCCCAGGGTGAAGAGGATGCTCTTTGCCTGGCATTAGGAGGAATCCACTCAGCCACGCTCAGACATAATTAATCCAGGCAAATATCAAGAGAAAAGGCAGACATAATTATACAGCTGTGCTTGAGAGTTAACCCTGTGTTAATTGATTACCCAAAGCTTCCCCTGAAGAGTTTGGCTGCAGAGTTTGCCACCACCTCCACCTCTCAGAGCTGCTGTTGCAATTCCTTTCACCTTGAGAGGGGATTATGACAAGGCTTGTCTTTGGAACAAGTCTTGTTAAGAAATAGGAAATAAATGGGGGGAGATTAATCTCAAAAGTCTAATTAATATTATCAGGGCAATTCCCTCGTGAGGCTCAACAGAAGAGCTGGACACACTTTTACTGTTATCCCTATTAGAAAGGCAACAGTGCTTGGAGACCCAGGTTCTGGAGCACTGGAGGCTGCGCAGCCTGGGACCAACGGGCAGCCCCTGCCCTCCCGTGCCTTTGTGATGCACCGGTGCAGCACCTGGAGCCAGCATCCAGTGTACCGCCGGCTGCAGGGACCACTGAGCACCAGCACTGGATCAGCCTCGTCAGGGATGGGGGCACGCAGGTGGAGCTGGCGGAGCACAGAAGGTCATGGGTTGTTGGATTGATAGCACAGAGCTCAAGGCTGGACTCAAGTTGTGTCGGAGATGGAACAAACTGCACTGCCACCTGCTTAACAGAAAGGCTGAGGATTTCCAAGGGATTCCAAATGTGTTTCCTACGGGGCAGATACATGATGGGCAGATGTCATTTGGACTCGTGCCCCCAGTTGCCCCAAGCGAAGTCACGTGAAGTCACAGGCACATGAGCAGGGGCTCACATAAGATCGGTCTGGTCCAGCCTACACCCGTGAAAGCTTGTCCAAGCAGAAAACCGTGCACTGAAGGGTCAGTCCCATGGCCTGGGCGACCCTCACGTGCTTTGTAAGCCCTCCAAACAAGGCTTACATTCAGAGTGGCTGGTCTTTATTTTCTTTTGATTTCTAGGAGAGGGAAGGCAGCCATAACAGAGGAAAACACGCATATTGGTTTTCTCCCAAGCTTGCTGCAGTAGCAAGCTCTCCATGAGAGGCAGCATTTGCTGCTATTTCACCTGGCAGCTCTCAGTCCAGGCTCTACCCGCCCCCCCAGGGCTATCTCCCAGGCCCATTACTGTCCTGGCAAATCTGATGGCTCTTCAATGAGGAAAGCTCTGTTCTACCACCAGAATTGTTTATTTTCTCCAGAAGCTGTGTGATAAATCAACCTGACACATCCTAGCCGTCATGAAGCCTCCTCAGCTGTAAGAAGTGTTGTGCGAGGTTTTGTCTGCGCTGCTTGGTACATTCTCAACATTTAACTTCTATTTGCAATAGTGACTTGAGCAAGCTGAGATTGATGAGGGTGACAACGCCAACATCGCCCGCCTTCTCCCCACTCACTTAAAGCTGGGAAATCCATCCTGTCTGTGTTATTACAGTACTTCCAGGATCACACCAGAAGCACACCCAAAGCGAGACGCATGTTATAACTTTGAAATCCTAGTCACAATTCTCACAGCACAGCCACACCAGTGCCCCCCGGGAACGCCGGGCGATGGTCCCAGCTGATGCAGGTCAATGCAGGACTGCAGGGAAACCGCTCTGACCAGCACTGGAGAGAAATTCAGACCACTAAACCACAGCTTCTTCATTCCTACTTTGGACAAGAGCTACATGGTGACTGCTCGTGTCCTGTGTGAAGATAAACAGCAGAGAATTTCTAAAGAGGATGACGCCAGAACATAAAGGCTCTCCAAGCTTTGCATGCTGCAAACACCATGAGTTACAGCTGCAAATGCTTATGTACTTTATGTCTTGTTGGATTATCTTGCTTTAGAACATAGCAGAGCATGATAAGTTAAATCAGCAACCTGAATTTAAGCCACCCTAAATATGTTCCAAGAACACAAAGGGCCTAATCCACGTTTCAGGGCCACAGATACTATTCTGATGCAAATACTCATAATAACCAAAAAGTTGTTGTATCATCATCCCTTGCTCAGAGGTGCCAAGCTCTCAGCAGACTTATTCTAACAACACTTCTGCAGATTTTAAAATCTGGGATAGGCACAAGATGGGAGTGTGCCCTGGTATAGGTAGTTAGTACCTATCCGGTTCCACCTGTGATTTTAAAAGAGTACATATTTTCTCAGTAAATCAGCAGGTCTGAGTTTGCACAATCCCTTAATCCCTGGGTGGAAGATCCCCATTATCTGTCCAGTTCAAGGCACATTATTAACGGATTACGTTTGCAGCAGGTAAAGGTCATTTTTAATGCTTTTAATGATTTTAAAATGGATTTTCCTTTCAGATTTACTATTTTCCAGAAGCTTGGCTGTGAAAACCCTACCCAGTAAGTAATATGCACTAAAACGTAGCGTTTCAGCTTGTTCAGTTCTCCAGAACAGAGCTCAGAAGGGATGAACTGTAATGTATGGTTGCCCAGTGGAGATTTAGAAGCCAGTCTGGACAGAAAATACAGGCCAGATTTTCAAAGAACCTCTAAAATTAAAAACTTACCTTTAAAGAGCAAGTTTATACACATTTGCTGTCCTCCAAGTACGTAACAACTGGCTTTGGATGGACAAATACCATCTTTGGCTGCACAAATATCACAGGGCATCGTTTATTTGGTTTCTTCTGCATAAATTTGGCTGGAAAGTACAAACATCTTCTGGCCCAGCCTTGTGATTTGATTACATGATGTCTGTTCATGCTGTGGACAGGAAAATACTTCTTGAACGTCCCTACAAGTAGATATTCTCAAAGTCTGACACCCCCCCCCCCCCCCCAGGTTATTGATAGGGTCTCTTTTGAAGTGTGGTTTCATTCTGCCAACACAAGAATTTACACTGGCCAAAGCCATCCGGGAATTCTTCCCCAGCTCCTTCCTATCGTCACCTTCTCTGTTCTCCGCTGTTTCGGGACTGCTGCATAGCACAGCCTTCTCCCAGCAACCCAGAACAGCAGCAGGACAGGAAAAATGACAGGAACCTGTTAGGGTTGAAAAGATCTGCTACTGTCACTGCTATTTCTGAGCTCATCACCTTGAGAGGTGACACCCTGCGGGTCCAGTGCAATCAGTGAAAGAAGCCTGGAAAAGAAGAGCTCCACAAGGCAGTGCCTTATGATAGGTCTGGTCAAACAATTCCTAGGGATCAAACAGGGCTGGCTGGCCACAGGTCCCTTTACCCTTCAGGACACATGTCACAGCAGCACACTGTGGAACATCCGACACCCCAGGGCTGATCTAAAGTCCCTGGAAGTCAACAGGTAGCTCTTGTCCTGACCTCGAAGGAATCCGGCCCTTCCTTTCTGGGAGCTGGTGACTGCTCTGGCTGTGAAGATTCCCTCAAGAGGAGAAATGACAAACAGCAGCTCTTCATCAACAGTCACTGAGATGAAATGACTCATTATTGAGTATGATTCTTTTCAGGTTCTCACACGAGCCGTTAAATTGGAAGCAGTGAAGCACTTTGCTTTGTATGGTATTTGATTTCTGTTTTCTTTCTTTAATATTATTATTTAAACTTTAAGCCCAGCTACGAGGTAGTTCTAAATAAAGGGAGAAGAGAGGCAATCACAGCTTTATTATCAGGCTCCAACAGCTCCCCCAAACTGCATTTGTTCTTTCAACTGTCCCCAGTCTTTTTTCCTGTATTGCGTGGCATCCCTGCCTCTCCAACACGATAACAGGAACCGCATCCTTGATGAAGAACCCTTCTGCTCCTCATTAATGCTGAGAAGTCAGAGAGGCATTAGTTGTGCAGCCAGAGTGACCCGGCTCTCCGTGACAAGGAACAACCATGTACTTGTTTAGACTTATAACATTGCATGTCACTTTGTCTCCTGTCACACCCACACAGCAGAAAGATCTCAGCAGGGACTTTATGCCTTCTAAGATCCAGCATTTCCCTCTTCCCAAAGAGACTAAGCTTGATAGGCCAGAACATCAGAGCCAACCATGGCACGCACACGTCAAAAGTCCTGCAAGAAAATCACATTGCCCTGAGACCTCAGCTAAAGTCAGAGCGAGCTCAGCTTCCTAGGATGCACAGGCTATGAAAGTGTTGCTTATTCATACGGTTGCATGCACAGACATTTATGCAAATACTTTTCATTTTAAGAGGTCAATGCAACATCCTGCCTGAGAAAAAACCTCAGGGAAGTGACAGGTGTCTCCATTAAACTGAAAATAAAGCATCAGTTCCTCAGTAGGGCAGCGCGCTCATTCTCCCCATAGATTTACCGTTTATTTCGATGGCAGTATCCACAGCACCATACTGTCTTCCCACTCAGTGAAGAAAACAGCAGGTTGCGCCAGTCCCTAGCTAGTCTGCAAGATCTTGTCTGTCCTAGAGAATCAACTTGTCTTATCTGACCAAAGGCAGAACTCTCTGGCCAGAAGCCAGGCTCCAATGCAAAGCCAGAATGATCCATTGGAAGGAGTGGAAATACACCGGAGGAGCTGACATCAGCATCTGGCCCGGGCCACTCAGCAGTTATTCGGCACACAGTGATTTTATGAATGTGGCATTTTCTCTCAGCAATCACATTAGCCTTGTGCTCAGACATTTCAGTGGCGAGCCTTACTTTCCAGAGGCACTGCATCTTGGGGTATGTTACAGGGTTGACATGAGAGCAGTTGGAGGATTTTCACTCCAGACCAAATGCAAGCTGTTTAGGGCTCCTCAGCAGATGATGCTCAGAGGTGTCTGTGTTGCCTAGCATCTTGCCTTGCAAATCACCTATTGCAAGGACACGTATGTGCAAACATGCACGTACACATCACATACAAACATTTGCCCAGAGCACAGAGGGGATGTTCTAAGAGCTTGTCAGGATCTGAGGATGTGTGTAACCACGTAGGCGTAGTGGTGTAAGCAGCTAGCACATGACAGCTGTCATTGTGACCAACACCCAGAGCAGGAGACAGACCTGCACAGCCAGAGGCACGAGTCAGTACTGATCGTGCACAGCCACGTGCATAAAATCAGATTCGGAGGAGGTCAGGACAGAAAGCTGCTGAGGCAAGCTATGCTGGTAGTTACACATGCACTGCATTGGCATGGGATTTCCTACAGCTTCTACACTGGAGGTTTGCACCAGCAGAGAGCATGGAAGAGGTGAAGTTCAGTGTCCTGCCTGAAGCCCACAGCAGGCCAAAGTGAAACGTCCCCCGACAGCAGAGAGCTACTGCACAGCCTCCCCTGCATGTCCAACACAAAACGGGCTCCAGGTTTTTTGACCTTGCAGCCAGCTCTTTGCCAGATCTGATGCCGACCTTAACAACATGAAGTTTACATCAAGACAGCAACACAGTTCCAGTGATTTCTATCCAGTCTCTCACAGCTTGAATAGACAGGATCAGCACGGTGTATGTTTTCTGTGTTTCTGTACCCACTAATGAGTTGGACAAAAGGCTGGAAGTCCAAGGAAGAGGTGGTAACACTGCAGGTAACAAAGGCCTAAGATCCTCATCTGGCATGAGCTTAACGTGCCTTAAACTAGTGACTGACTCTAATCTTAATTCTTGGGAACCTGGCCAAGCACAGTACTAGAGTTCTGCAAAACCTGGATCTCTATCTTGAGTTTAGTTAATCATAGGATGGTTTAGGTTGGAAAGGACCTTAAGACTGCATTTTGCCCAAGTTCACACCCAGACATACTCCGGCCACAGGAGAAAAATGCCATTGCTAAATTGTAAGATTTTCTTATTCCCCAGAAAAGAAACTTCCTGATTTAGTGGTCTTTAAAGGAAAGAGAAAGTAACCTTGGATTAGCAAGGGATGAATTGGAATACCAGCATCCACAGTTTAAGCACAGGATCATTAGTCATTGTTTCTCCCTCTGATTTTCCCCAAGCTATTTTGTTTGTATATATCAAAACATGACTGATTACACTCTGGAAAAGCAAAGATTCTGTTCAACTTTCCCAACATAAATTACAATTAATAGTCAGAGTTTTACTTTAAGGCAGTTGTTTCTAAAGATTCTTTCAAATGTTATTTGAATGGTCCACAATAAAGGAGTGTCTGACCCTGCAGGGAAGCTGTCTGCCCTTGGCTCCTGGGGATGGCAGGCAGGATTCCAAAGTACTCAGCACCTTGCAGAACAAGCCCAGGAAAACATAATTTGACTTGGTCAGGCAGCACTCCCCTTCCCTTGACTGGGTTGCTTTGTCCCAGGCACGCAATGCCAGACGCTGCTGCACTGCACAAATGCCTTCCCAGGGTTTTGCCAGTGCTTTTGATACCAGCCCTGGGGTACTTCCCAATGCACCTGCGTTTCAGCTGATCCCTCGCTTTACTTCAACAGAGCGACATGGACAAATCAGCCCAGGATCAGGCCCGTAACATCTGAGTGTGTGCTTAATGCAATCATTGCATTACCAATAAGGTTAGTCATTAATTCAAAATACTTCATAAAACAGCTTTGATAAGTGCTTTGGGATAGGGGAACTTCAAAACATCATGGAGAAGTCACATTGCACTATTCACTTATCGTTTTCTATTATTCATAACAAAATCATCTGCTGTTGGATGTAGCTGATGCCTTTTAAATGGAAAGTATTTTAAAGCAAGTAAACCCTTCCATTTGTAATTTTTCAAACAGTACATAAAAATATCACAATGCATCAAGTCGGCATAACTGTTCTACGGACTATTATGCACTTTAAACTACCCCTGAGATGAGGCATAATTTCAACAAAAAGAGCTTTTAAAAGTAAAATCATTTTGCATGTAGACAGCATCTTCTTGCTCTCCCTGTGCTTCATAAAACCAAATAACTTCCTATAATATTCCTTTCGATTGCAAAGTAAATTAAGAGCAGTCTTTAATGACCAGCAGACACTGAAGCACTGGGGCTGTCCGACCAGTGCAGCACAGCCAGTCAGGAAAAGAATCTTTTAAGTTCTCCATTCCCACTTTGTGACATCCACGTGCCACAGGGCCGTCACACACAGAGACGTGGACAGCTGAAAGCCTGGACAAGGTGCTTTAGTAATGCTGGTCCCAGCACGGGCTGAACAGAAGTTCTATGTCCGTGGTGTTTGTAACTAGAAATTCAGCCACAGGATGCAGAAGAAAGAAGAAAGGACACCAGAACCCATTATCTGTGCTAATGAATGTGTCAGGGCGGTTTCTCAGATAGGTCCTAAAGGACAGTTGTGAATAATGCATGGTGGCTTCTGTCTGTCCCAGCCGGAAAGCTCAGGGCATTATACATAGCAATTATTAAGCAGTTTGCTGTAACAATTTAAGTTATAATGGTAAATAAACATTAGCAATGTTACAGGCCAGATCAGAGAGTCACAATTATTTACCCCTAACTGCAGATTTGGCCTCGTAAGTTTATTTGCAGTGTCAACTCTGTCCTGAAATAAACAAAAGCCACTCATTTCTGTAGGCACCTTCTCTGTCCCGAATCCATTACTCGAGTCAGACAGCAGGAGTCAAAAATCATCACATTTCCTGGCAATTGAAAAGTTACATAACAAATCTGTTTATCCCCAACTGCTACATTTGGCAAACA
Source organism: Vanellus vanellus (assembly GCF_965231255.1). Lineage (NCBI taxonomy): Eukaryota > Metazoa > Chordata > Aves > Charadriiformes > Charadriidae > Vanellus > Vanellus vanellus. Next base: position 6,913,493 of record NC_138927.1, on the reverse strand, counting down.
ACCATTGCTTTGCAGATGCTGGGCAATAAGGTTAGAGGCTGACGAGAGAGGCACCCTCGTGCAGGGAGCGACAGCCACTACTGCAGCACTGAGGATACACTCAATCACATCACCTCTGATAACAAGACTCGCTCCTGCTTTTGGCCGTGTCCCACACTTCATTTTCTTTACTCCGAAGCTGTAAGAGAGGGTTTCTACAGGCAGAGAGGGGTGTGACTCTTTCAGCAAGGCTGCTGAGAACCCCACGCTGGACACTGCAATCACAGACCCAAAAGTCAGCTTTCTCACGTTTCCTTTTCAGAATCTGAGGGTTTTCAGCAGGCTGGGCACAGCTGTGGACTCACTGCCTCTTTTCACCTGACCTGGTTACTCTTCTTTTTCCAGATTGCTATTGCTGCAGAGCATAAGAGGAAGAAATCAGGCCACTCGGGTTCTGGTTTCTCAGCAGCCCCCTCCCGACCCTGGCATAGGAACAGACACCTCCAGTTGAGCTTACTAAATATGAGAATCTTCTCTGTACAAAAGGATCTCCCATCTCCAGTTGTGGCTTCCTGAAACATTTTGAGGTCCTTTTCACCAAGAATCACAGCCACCCCTCGTTAGAACCTCAGCTCTGGTTATAGAAGACTTCCTGGTGAGACAAAGAACACTACAGGCAGGGAAGCATCCTCAGTCTTCTCTGAACAGCACAGCCTGAGAGGTGGGAGTCAGGCAGGTGATAGCTGCTGATCGGCAAAAGACTGCAACACACAGAAATGAAGGGGAAACCAGGAGGAGTCTCGACAATATTGCACCTGGAGATGCAAAGACCTCCCAGTAGTCCTTCCCTCATCCCATCTATGCCATCTGAAGAGGAACAAGGCAGCAGGATGCGTCTCCATTCATCCAAGGAAGGCAGACAGACGCACAGTGCAAAGAGAGGTTTCTCAAAATGATCCCTTTTGTTTGGAGAGTAGCCTTTTCTAACCCAGGGATAGTGAACGAATCTGTATTTGTACGTTGCAGAGCCAAAGAACCAACCCCAGACGCTATCTATAACAAGTGCTGCCAAGCAACATTCAAACCCATCAGCTCCCGCAGCCAAGATGTGCTGGCTGGGTCCACCGTGTCATACCCAGGCCCATCAGAATTGGCCTGAATAACCCTCTTGATAGACAAAAGCAGGAGAAGGAAAAGGCGAAACTGCCCCATAGCTTGGCCCGAAACAGCAATGGATCTACAGCCTTATTATGCACAACGCAAGCAGGGAAAAATAAAGTCAAAAGGGGAAGAAAATTGTTTTTGTTTGTGCCAGCATCATTCAATAAAAGCAGCTTTTTCCTTCCCTGCAGCAGTCATTTTGTTGTTGAGCTGTGCTTTGCCTCTTCCCCTGACCCCCCCCCTCCTCTATTTTGTTTTGGATAAACACTGAAAAGAAAGTTCAGCCAGCAACCTCCAGCACAGTCCATCCCTTCACAGTGTCCCATTCACACATCTTATTGCTCGCTGGGGCAGCTCAGGGACCCCCTAACGAGAACGCCGCCGCGCTCTGCTGTGCGCAGGACAAAAGTCTTCTTCCTGGTTTTCAGGGGAAGATGCTCTTTGGACCGGGTAGTTTGTTGTGCTGTTGATGTATAAAGGATAATGAACTCAGGAAACTGAAGGGGAATACCCGTTGCTGCTGAGTTATATTTAACTGCTTAACTAACAGTCCACGTCGTCTTTTCAGAGCTGGATCTGATCTACTTGGGATATTTTTTCAGGGGTTCAGAAAGGAGGAGGAAATACCCTGTTTTCCTTAGCAGCAGCTTTCCCCAATTGCTTAAACACTCACCTGAATCACTTAATCTTCTTTTGCATCTCCAAAACATCCACATAATCTGGATGCTTAGCAAGAGATTTTATCACCACCATACCATGTTCCAGCTACCTGAGCAGAACATCAGGCTGCACGAGAAATCCTTCACAGTATTTTAGATTAGTAAAGACCAGAATTCACTGAATGGTAGAGACGTATATTTAGATTAGCTATAGATATGTATGGAATAGGTCCATGAGCAGTGCAGGTCTATCCCACCTGTGCTATTAGCTTTGTACTCCCAGTAGGAGACTTTTTCCATCCTATGCTACATTTTGGCTAGCATTTTCCTGCTTAGCATTTCTGTGCCTGCCAGGCAAAGCTGTTAAGGACTGGGCACCAGCAGGACTGCCTACAAGGACTACCATCAGTATTAAGTAGGTGAGAATTGAAATATCCTTTCCCTATAGCTCCGAGTTTGTTGACATCTTTTTTGAAAGACTCTTTTACAAGTTTCTCTTCCCATTTATCATGTGGACTTTACAGACCCTTCAGCTCTGCTTCCACTACATTGTACTTTGCAATAAACAATACTGAGCAATAATGCAACACCTCAAACTCAACGTTTCATGACTGACCATGGCATGTGTATATCGAGGGGCAGCATGAGATACACAGTGTCATCACTCTGCTGACAGTTGGGTATTTTAAATTGGGTTTATGCTTAGGCAGATGTAAGTTAGGCAGAAATCAGTTCTCCGTCCTATGCTGGTGAAACTAAAAGAGATGCTTTCACATACAAACACAAAATGACTTACTATGAATTTTTCTTTTCTATAAAAAGATACACTAGCTATGTTTCTCTGTAGCCTTCCTTTGTTTTCTCACTTGGTAATAGATGGACAGACTGCAGAGATTTACTGTATTGTTACTTTGCTTGATGCAAACTGACTTAAACCAGGGCTATTTTTAGAGGATGTTCTAATAAGTACTGATTTCTGCAGCATCAGCTCACTTGCTGTTTCTCTAATTATATCAGTTTACTCCTCTGGTTCAGAAAACCCTGTCCAGTCTATATAGTGTTAATATTTTTCCTCATGGCCCAACCCTAGTAGTCCCCACAGTTTCAGGAATTTATCAACAACCCAGCTTTGCCTTTCTGCTCCTCTGCTGCTCTCTTCTTTATGGCCACTTTCATCCCATTTCTCTGCCAGCTGTGATCCTGTCCCCAGATGAAAAACAGGAGAATGAACTTGCTGTCCGTAAGACTGTTGTGATTCTCCATTAGGTATCTTTGAACGTGACTTCCATCTTCACACACTTAACGCCCACAATAAGTAAAGCTTAATGACTTGCTGCAGTTGCATTAATATACTTCCCGGGTTGGTGTGTGTCAAGTTTTCAGAATAATGCATGGGATTGGCATAGGAGGTATAATCCTAGCACAGCATGTGATTAACAACTGTTATCACTGCTATGAAAACAGGAACTTTGGTGAGTAATTATCGAGCTAATAGAGACACTGGGTGTCTCAGCAGGAGAAGATAAAGTGCTACACTGGCACTTTGAAAGCAGAAGCCTATCTAAAAGCCCTGTCCCAGCGGGGAGCACGCGAAGGCAGGGCTGGCATGTGGGTCTGCCCAGACCCTTGGCAGAGACCCGCTTCTCCGCAGCAGCTGACCCTCTGGCTGGTGCCTGCACGTACCTTAGCATCCAGCTCACCAGGGAGGGTCAGCAGTGCACCCACCGACAGCTCGGCAACATCAGCCCTGGAGCCCAGTTCTCAGCCTAAAGCTCATCTACAGCCTTAAGCATGCTTCACGTTTCCCGGCTGCTCCTCCCCAGCCCCAGCCTTTGCTTTCTCCATCCCCCAGAGTCGCTCTAGCCTTTCACCTCCTGCTTGGAGCCGTTATTCCAAACTCTTCTCTTCCAGCCAATTTCAGTGAAGATTTAGTGATTTATATCAACTAAAGTCTAGCCCCAAGACTCAGACCACAGTCAATCACAAATACTCTTCCTGGGATTAGCCATGTCAACACAACTGTGCAGATGCTTTTACCACTGAGCCCCTGTGCCATGTTTCCCACGCGTTGCAGCTCAGGCTGCAGTTTCGGAAAGGGCATCCCCGGGGCTCTCATTTACAGGACTGCACCGTGAAACCTTCCATACGCCTTTGGTCATTCCGTGATTATGTGACTTAATCGCCTAAACGTGGCAACACGTTGAAGCACAAGGAAAAGGGAAAACTAGAATAAGATATGTACAAACACACACAGGAAAAGAGAGCTTCTGGGTTAGAGGAAAAAAAAACCCAAACAAATCAATAATTGCCATCTCAGTATAACCCTTTCTCTAAGAATGAATCTTCAGTGACCTTAATGTCACTTAAAAATATATGTGTACAGTCTCTGTCACTGATTCAATGTTCAAAAGCTTGAAATCTTGTTTTCCTTTTGTGTTTAAGTCCTAAGAGAGGAAGGACAGATTGAGCTACTCCTTACCCTGACCACGGTACATAATTTATCAAAAATAATGACTCCTTCTTCCTTATAACTGCTTTGAAGGTTCTCTATATCATGTCACAATGAACACAAAGAGAGACCATTTTTAAAAACAACATTGATGAGATTCTTGCCAAGCTGCAAAAATCATAAAGCCTAAAATCAAACTGAAATTACCTCATTATGTAAGTTTTTGTTGGTAGTGGGGATGCAATTTTGGTTGGTTTTTGTTTGGTTGGGTTAGGGGTGTTTTTGGGAGGGAGCAGGGGGACTGAGGACCCAAGGGTTATTTTTCATGTGATTTGGATTAGTTACTGCCTTGGTCAGGTTCATTTATTTTCTCGCTTTTTGTCAGCCTCTAAGAGCCACTTTGATTATTGTTTGTTTTGGAGGGGAGGGGTAAAGCTGGATGATTGCATTTGCATTTCTTGCAGTGCAAGGAAGTGTCTCATCGCAAAGACAAAAACCTCGATCTGCATCTCCTGGACTCATACCAGCATAACAAAGATCACATCCTACCCAGATTTTTCAAAGGTAATGAAGATGCCTGCCAAACAGCTTGAGATCAGACCATGCTCTTCCCTTCAACACCGACAGCTAAAAATATTCCAGCAGCAAAATTCTAGTTTTCACTGTGAAGCTGAAGGAAAAAATATTCAATCTCCTCTTGTGGTTCTTTGAAAACAAAAGTCAAGAGAGATCTCCCAGAATCTAAGCAGTCGCTCTGTTTTAAATTTTGGCATAAAACCTTCCTGGCCCCTACTTCTGCCTCCTCTGATGAGCTGGTGTAGGATGCAATGTGGTGCCACTTTCAGGATGTGAACAGTTGTCTGTCTTCTCCAGGAGATTATTTTAAGCATATTAATTACAAATGAAACACTGAATCCTCTTTCATTAAAGAAATGAGACACTAAACAGCTCAAGAAAAAGAGAGCTAAGGAAAGTGATATGCTGTAAATACCTTAAACCAACTATCTAAAGCAGATTAAGGTTACATGCTGTTTTTAAAGGTGCAGATCGGGCCAGTAAAACTAATTTACTAAGCTATCAACAGTATGCACTGAGCAACATTACCATTGCTGCAATCTGTTTTCTGTCCTCCCGGGTGAAAGCTCCGAGGGTCTTCGGTGTTGTAACATCAGCTCATTTAAGGACGTGGACACGGCTGAGGGAGACACAAGAAACAAACATTCTGCAGGAGGTTGCAAGAGCCTGCGGTGAAATTCAAGTGCCACAAATTACAAGACCATCCTCCATCATAGGGAGCCCTATAAAGGGCACAAATCCCAAGGAAATCACTCATTGAAAGCTGAATATAAAGCCTTGATTTTTTTGGTCGGTCACGTTCACATCTTAAAATGTGTTTCTCACTAAGTGAACTTTTTTGCTCATTTTAAGTTTTCTCCCCCTCCCCCCCAAAAAAACCCAGTTATTTCCATTAGGAGTTTTCAAAAGAAATAAAAAGGACACTTAAGTTAGTTCAAAATTACAAGTATCTTAGGCTTTTTTTTCCGCCCAGAATTCTGCTAGGGGACAGGACATGTCAATGGAGGGACAAACAGCTCAGGTCAGGGGAGAGACTTCTGAACTCCACCATACTCACTGAGTGGCTCTGGGCAAGTTAATTCCTTTGCTCCATGTTCTGCATCCTTGGAAAGGATTAACACAGCCTCTTTTTTAAGAGTATTTGAAATCTTTAGATGAGAAGACTTGTGTAACAGTATTGCAATATAATGGGTCAATTTTTCATCTCTCAGACTGCTATTAACAGTGAAATTAGAGAGCATGGCACCCACCATGTTTTGGTTTTCCCCTTTGACTCACTTCTGGAGAATCGTTTCCAAAGCTGCTATTACTTGAGGCGTCTCTTTTCACCATTTCAGCCTTTTTAATGCTTGACCTGACCACCCTTCTTTCTACTACTGCAATTATACTAACAAAGAACAAAAAGGCTTATGCAATCAAGGTATCTTTTACCTTCTCCCGAGCTTGTAGGGCGATTAATTCACAGCAAAAACAAACAAGGAGAAGCTGCTCTCCTTACTTGTGTGATTCCCTGCACCTTGGTGCCCATCAGATCAGCATGCCCAGCCTCTCCCCTGCTCAGACACAAGCCGCCTGCTTTCCTCACGCTCACAAAATGCACAACCTGTTCAATAAACTCAACTCAGCCTGTAGATGCCAGCTGTATATTAACCACACTCAGCCTGCAGTATCTCTAACACCACTGTAGATTTGCTCTCCCTTAACCGGCTACTTTATCACCCAGCTTGAACAGCGCTATTCAAAGTGCACTGATCACATTGCAATACACAACTGGACAATTTAAGCCTGTTCTCTTTGATGTGTAATGCTGTGGTACCTCCTGAACTTTGTAGAACGCACAGAGTATGACATGTTGCTCTCCGATTGTATGATAATGATACAAAACATCCTATTTTTACATTTATTTCAAACAGCTGCTGAATTGTAGAGGCGATAATATTTATGAAGCAACCCAAGGAGATGGAATAATTTTATCATCTGTCTTTTGAAGAGCAGGGTTTTTTTGGTGGTGTTTTTTTCCCCCCCTCAAATCTCTAGACAGTTCCTGCAGACTGCAGAATATTCTGTTGTTTCTGTCAAGTTTTGGACAAACCTCTTGCTTACACCCTCCCCCACAGAAAAAACAATTCTCCCTCCTTTCTATTTTTTCCCCTCTTTTCTTTTATAGCATTTGCTGAAGGAAAGGCACGTTATCAGTAATAGGAATTGGAATCTGATTGATAGACTGTAATAAACGATATTATAATTCAACCAGTGGCTCCGATAAGGTAATCTGATATATCAGAAGAGCAAGAAAGAAGAGGAAATATCTGCAGAAAATTATTGTAGCTTTTGGCTATATTGCTGTTTTCTTCCACGCATCAAGCATAGAGACCGTGGCAGTGAACTGAGGTACAAAGCTACTTACATTCAAAGGATACATACATCAATCATACATTTTGAGGAAACTAAATTGGTATTTTTAATAGGTTCGTTACCATTAAAGTGTGCCATGAATGGAGGCTGGAGTGCTTCTAAAGCTTGGTAAGGGATGGTGATGCTCTCCAGCATTGGATGGCAAACGTTGGCTCAGGCCGGGGGTTGCCAAGGGTACAGGAGATGGGGCTGTGGTGGGGTCACCTGCTTTGAAGAGCAGCCCCAGAAGGAGAGTTCCCTGACCAGCAAGTTGACTGTCAAAGGGTCCTCTTCCAGCAGGGTGATAGGAATAATAAACGGCTTTCAACTAAAAGCTTTTCATGTTTCTCAGAAATATTCAAAACAGACATGACTTTTCAGTAGTGAAGTAATTTCTTAATGGAAACTGGAGGTGATTAGCCCAGCAACAGCCTTTCTATCCTGTAGACAGTACAGTGATAACAACAGAACCTCCATTTTGGACTTCAGGGAAAGCAACGTCAGCTCAACTCTTCACTAAGTTATACCTTATCATCCTGCAATTCCTCTTCAGGTGGAATAAATACAAAGCTCTCTCACCATCATATCCTGCTGGAAGTTATAAAAAAACCCTTCCCGCTAACTCCACGGTGACTGAAAGCAGCAGTGGCACTTAACTCTCAATTTTGGAAAAGCAATATTAGCTTAGCATATATTAGCAAACATTAAAACAAAACTCACATCTAATTTGAGGAATGAAAGAACACACTATTACCCCTGTCATGAAGAGCGGTAAAGATGCTGTCTCTCTCCTTCCTACATCTCTACCACTTCCCCTTGGTTTGTTGTCCCTTCTCTGTAATCACTCAAGACATTTGCACGGTTTGTTCTTCCCTCAAGCACAAACACTCTTTTACTTTGGATGTCCTAAGTATGGTATGTTAACACCTTTGTATCCAGAAATATAGAGCAAGGCTCTGCTCCAAAGGCTACAGTCCGAGCAAATATCCAACAGAGCAGAAGGTCTATTCTCGCCCCTCTGAGGCTGGCAGCAGTGCTAGAGACTAACCTCAAAGCCTTGTTCAAGTCCACGCTTGCACAAGTTTCATTAGCCAAATCCTCTATTTCATCTCTCTTTGCTGAAGGTTCCCCACCTGAGCTCTTCCTGGGGTTCAGGACCTGACACAGTTGTGAGCAGGAAGGAGGAGAAGCTGGAGGTACCATACAACTGCACTACATGGCAGCCCTGGGAAGAAAGCATCTTTTGCCCAGGCAGGACTGCACTGCAAGTCAAAGCCGTGTACAGTTGGTGTAATTTAAAGACTCTGAATCAAAGCTGCTCGCTCTCACTGCCACCTCACACTGCAGCTGTAGCCTGAATCTCATGGCTTTTTTTTTTTTTTTTAGAACAAAATAATGACATTTTACCAAATTACACCACCTATCAAACTGCCTTGGTAAATATTCCTCAGCCCCCAGAGGTGCTGAGAGGATCATCCAAGGTTTCCAGAGAAGCACAAAACCAACAGCTGTAGATTGTACAGTTTTGCCCCTTTTTAGGCAATGGATTCCTTTAGCATGTAATTTTGCACAAAACAGTTTGCCTGCAAATCCCCCTCCACACATTGGCATGTATTTTATTTACTACACAGACACATTTTGATCTGCTTGCTTATTATAACTTTTAAAATTGTCAGCCCCAGCTGGACATCATAGTGTCGTCTGCCAAGACAGTAATATGCTGGCCTCCCATGTTCCCTAATTGGGAAGGCATAGCTATCCTTATTAACCTCATTATTTCACTCAGGAGAGATTTCATCTGCATCCTTTTTCTTAAGAGAATATGGTATAGCACATTGCGTTCCTTATTCCCAATTCAGTTGCTGAAAACTAACTTAGAGTTTCTAGTAATAAAGAAGTCTCTTTTCATTTCTCCTCCATTTTAACTACCTGCTTTGATTTATATCACATTCATCCAGCAAGTCTGTGTACCATCCTCGCCTGCACTCCCACTACCGCTGTACTGGGCTGCAGGGATTTTTCCATTATACTTTGAAAGTCAAATGGCAGAATCAGTTTAATGGGGAGCCCCATAAATATGTGCCCTGCGCTTGAAAATCAGTTCAACAGGCATGGAAAGAGACCAGGGCTGGAAGGGTGGGCTGCAGAAGCTGATGGTTAGGAGAGTGTTGGAGGTCAGAGCTGCACAATGACCACGGTGCCACCGGTCGGCAGAGCCGGGGTCACACTGACAGTGGCGACACATACTGGTCGACTGCACCATTGGAAACCCTCTCGCACCAAACCTGCTCATAGTAGAGGGAACATAAAAAACAAACATAAAAAACCCCAAAGTGACTTATTTGTCAACAAACCTACCCCATTAGTGAAACTGGTGCTTTTCTTTCCTTGTGTTTTCCTAAACCACTCATCACAGTGCCTTTATACTGCTGCTGATATGTTGCAAACTGTCCTCAGCTGCCAATCAAACTTAAAGAAACTTCATTATAAATGAAACAGAGTTCGCAAAACAAGATAGCACACAAATACAAAAAAGCAAGGTGGGAGGAAAGCAGATCCTAAAAAAAACCTCAGTTCTTCCCATCTAATATCTTCCTGTATTTATTTCCTTTGGAAGACATTTTCTGCCAAAAAGTAATAATGAAAACAAATATATATCCCAAACAGCCCAGATGCATCAGTTCTATTTCTGTGGGAGATTTCTTGGGTGAATCTCAAAAATAAATAACTGCATCTACATTATTCTGCTATAATGACTCTGCAGAACAGAACTTCCCCTTTAATTCATTGGATTTTCTTATCCTTTGATATTCTGCAGTCCCATCAAGCAAAGACAGAGCTGTGTAATGTCTGCTACTTCAATACTCTTAGTTACCTCCTCTCCCTGCAGTGCCAGGCTAATACCAGAAGCAAAACCACACGGATCTGGATACTTTACAGGACCTGTGAGCTTCATTAGAAGCTGCCATTTGGGAACTGAACAGCATTATCCTCATTTTACAGATGGAAAATGGAAGCAAAGGGATACTTGCCACAGCCATATTGTAAGTTCATAAGTATGTTAGAATTTAACCTGCTTCTGAGCTAGCCCACAACACGTCAGTTGGGTATATTTTATGCTGGACACAAGGAGGAAGACGGGGTCAGACCTCTCTGAAGACTTCTGCTTCAAGCTATGAGTCCATCTTTACAAGCGAGATGCCCGTGGATGCTTTTGTGTACCTCAGCAATAGGTCAGCAAGCATGGGAAGGCAATAAATACCAAGGGACATTCAAAGATGGAGGTGACCTGTTTGAACATTTGGGGCAGGGGGACAGGCTGGCTGAGCTACCACTTCTCGGGTCCCATAGCCTGGGCCACAGCATGCGACAGTGACAACAAGCACACGGGGCCAGGCGTGCCCATCTGCAGTGCCCTGGCATCACAAGAATACAAGCATAGCCCTATACACAGCGTTTTTCGCTATGCACCGGAGCATCCCTCACCTCTGGGTTTCCAAATATTGTGCAGACTCCACGTCTAGTGTGTGTTTACAAGGATTGGGGGAAGAGCAGGAGACGACTTCTGCCCTAAACCTGCACATCTCTAGAAAAGGAAAGGCAAAAGACTGTGGTCCAGATGCAACATCTTAAAGAGAAAATAGCTACAGTTGTGCGGAATAAGATGGCAGTTTGAAAGACATCTGTTTTTTGAATATAAAAAGGATCTTTATTTCTGCTTTAAAGTGCCCATAAAACCTTAAGGATCCGTGAGAGGCTAGAATAAATGCAATAGACCTTTCTACAGTGTGTGCAGAAGGATTTTTTAAAGTGCGTTTTTAATTATTAAAATAATGAAAGTAGCATATTTATCACTGCAGCATCATCCTCCCACCACAAGGATGTTTTGGGGGATGCAGCAAAGGGCCATTTTAGGTGCAAGCTAATTTGCCTCTTTGATGGAGGCAAGTCCTTTCAGTGAAAGGAAAGAAAATTCCACCAGTGAATCAGCTCATTATTTTGTGCAATTTAAAAAGGTTTCCTAAAGGGTGAGGCAGAGCAGTAAAGGACCTGTGCTAGCAACACCAAAAAAACGAGACTTTACCAGAAAGCAACAGCAGCCCTAAGTAACTTCCATCCATGTTTGTTCCTGTCATCACCTTGTGTCCATGAAAATGGTCTGTGCGAGGATAAAGCATCGCAGAGGACAGCTAGTGCTAACTAAATTACTCCACTGCACATCTGTGCCAGCAGGAGACTTCCACTCAAAGCAAGCTGTTCCCATAAGCAGAGTTACACAACCTGGTTTCTTGCAGGTCTGTCTCATTTCCCCTAATCTCCCCACTGCAGCAATTACAACTTCTTCCCAACAACACCTAATCAAGCAAAAGCCAGCGCCCTGGTTAGGCTTCAGCTATGCGGAGCATGACTGGCCAGTTGGTTGCCATAAAATGGGAAGTTTAACAATTTGGCTCTCTTTCTTCTCAGCGTAGAAAGTAACTTCATTATGTCTCAAACATTCAGTTACTGATTTCCATGAAACTTAGGGGGCAGGGGGATTCAGTAGGTACTAGGAAGGAACTGACGGGACAATACAATGCACAACCCTGTAAGCATTTGGATTTCCTGAGATTTCAGGAAATCTCCCTGAAAACCGACCTGGCAGATCTAGACACCACTGGTCTGTCATCCCACAATAGCTCACCTAACTCAGCAGCAGAGAATATGTAGTGAAGACAGAAAAGTCAACATATAATAATTTAAGAATCAGTAGAAAAATCTAACTTCTTATTCAAAACAACACCCAGCACAGCCTTATACCTGTGTCAGCAAGGCTGAAGCTAATGCAGGGATCCTCACCTTTGCTATACGGATACTTCTACATCCTTGTGTAGGTGGGACTTTAAGCCTCTACCTACAAAAAAAGGTAACTGTTTTAATCTACAGGCAGTACAGCAAGTATTTAATTAATTGAACTCTAAAATGTGTTCGCATCTGCTGATAATGAAGTCCAGCTGAGTTTCAAAAAGCAGCTAGATCTGCCCAAGGAAATGCAGGGAGTCCATGGCAGAGGAGCTGGTAATTCAAGTTGATTCCTCAATTCAAGACCTTAAATGGAATATTTGTATTTCCTTTCTTTTAAAAGGAAGAAAAATATATTTACCAGGCAGAAAAAAAAAAAAAAAAACACACAGAAAACAAAACCCAAAATGGCACAGACTTCCCAAACAGACAAGAAATAAAAAAAATTAAACACCATTCCCTGAAATGCAAATTGTTCCTGGACAGATAAAATTGTAAGGGAGGGGGTGTGCCTTCAAACCCAGAACACTGAAGACAGTACAGCACTTCTCTGCTCAAAAGTAAAATGCTTTTTGAAAAGGTTTCGTTGAACTCATTTGTGGATAATGTATGTTACAGCTTCCAAATGAATTTGGCATAAATATTTTACATGACACTACAATAAGCTTTGTGCAGAGAGCCTAGAAAATGTGGGGGTTTATTTGCCATCGTTCTGGAAGAATCAATTTCAATTGATCAGTTCCCACAGTGGAAGTGGCTGTGCTGTTTGTGTGTGCCTGTTGTTGATATAGTCACTGCTGTTGTTTTAGTTGAGCTGTTAAACTGTGGAAATGGAAATGGCTTTTTTTTTTGGTTGCACAAGGAGCGAAACAGCAGTCGCTTTCTTCGTATCACCTAAGGGAACACGCGTACAATTTTGTAGAACGTTAAGTGCTGGAGAGGCTTTTGAAGTAACTGGGGGCTTGATCTGAAACACTGCTGAGAAATCTCAGGACCAAAAGGAATCAGGCCATGTGCTTTTGTCTGTTTCATAGGATGTTATTTATCCAAGAGGCCCTTAAAGCCCCAGCCACGATCCGACTCTCCCTTACTGCTGTGTACTAGCGTTCTGTCTCAGATGGCTCAAGATCCCCTTCCATCACGTGCATCACAGCATCGACTAGAGGCTGCAACTGAGCTCAGGTCCCGTCATGCTTTGTACAGGCTTCAAGCAACAGTCCCCTGTCCTCAGGACATTATAGTCTTAATAATACAGATGAGAACAGGATGAAAAGAAATTCAGCTACCCAGCTTTGGCAGCTAGAGAACCAAAGCATTCAGGCCTGCCACCGCCACTTGTTTCATCCAAGCACAACTGCATCAGGCCTGTTAGAATTAAGAGGTGTCTCTGCAACTTACACATAACTTAGTAAATCACCTATTTCAATATTAAGAGTTCAGCACTCTTTGATATGTGCTTAGACATTGGGAGAGTCACCAAGAAGAGACCAAGTGATGTCCGAGACCTCCACTGGCTGGATGGGCTCACACACAGAGCACAGGCACACACACCACACATCAGTGATGAATTCTGTGTTCTGCCATACAGTCAGAGCCGAATGACGAATCAGTAACAAAGCCAGGACAAAAGTGACAGGAGTCCTTCAGTTCTTACCCTCTTGTATTTCCTAGAACACACTTCCCTCCAAGCCTTATTAAATATAATTGCTTAAACGAGGACAGCTATTTTTACATTTCATTTTGTCTTGGCAAGTGTCTAAGCAAAGAAACATGAACAAAAGGAACCTGTCTTCAGCTGATCATAATGCCATCAAATTAAAAGTTTATGTTCTTTAAACACAGCAATGCCTGCCTTTGATGACTCCAAAAATATGTGGTTCCACAAGGGAAAACAGAGAGTGTGTTAGCAGGAGTGGAGGTGGAAGCCAGGTGCATCAAAAGGAGTGAAACAAGCAGAAAGCTAATGAGTACGAAGGCTTCGTCTTGGCTGAGTGGGATGTGATTTGTCATACTCAAATGCATTGTTTTCATATGGGAACAACAGGATGTTTCAAGGGTGTTTTTTTTCTTCAGACAGGACAAAAGATGAGATTCGCCACAAACTATCATTCTGAACGAGGAGTTGCAACTACACTCATCATACGGCTATTGCTTTAAATAATAAGAGTTTCCTCTAGGCTTCTTGTCACTTTTCTACCTGTCCATTACACTGCAAAAAGGACTACATTCGTTCCCAACAGATAACTGCATCCCAAATGCTTTGGAAAAGAGTGAGGAGTGATTAACTACTGGAACCAACTCAGCAAGGATCGTAGCTGACTCGTCCTCATGTGGAGTCTCTAAATCACTGCCTGCACCAGTGAAAGATGTGCTGGATGGGGCACCAGACACCAGTAATTGCCGAATGCTGCATTATGCTAGCTGTCAGATGAGATGATCTGGTAGTTCATTCTGGTCCTAAAAATCTCAGACTCCCACAGATTCTGTGGCATCATTTCCCAAGGTGCGTGTGCTAAAATAAGGGAAAAAAAGGTGTTCTGATATGAATTCACCCTCAAGGCAGGCTAATTTCAGAAACTGTAGCTACTTACTATTAAAACATTTTGGTCTGGAAATCTTATGAGATTCCAAATGTCTTACACATTTTGTTGCTGTATGGGCAAGAAATATAGACTTGTCCTTTAAATTCCATCAGCTGATGTTACAAATGCTAGAGAAGGGTGAGAGCTGTGGCAGGGAGGCAGCTCAAACTCTGCTGCAATTTTAGGAGTATTGGGGTTCTTGTCATGCCCCTGCTAGAGATTTCGTCTACAAAATAAATAAAACCAAGACAGACACAAAACAGAAACCACCTCAATCATGAGCACCCTTCCCTGGCAACAACTTAATTTCCTTCTCTCATTTATTAAAAACTTTTTTTTTATTGCAGCACCTCATTTAGAAGGGAAAATAAAAGGCCTTTTATGTTGCTGCCCACAGGGTTACTGTCTTCATGTGCAAAGAATGGAGAAAGAGCCCATAGACATCGTAATTAATGGCACTAAGGACTCTTTCCAGCATATGTGTAGTCACAGCAGTTCTTGGAGCAGCTCTCTGGGCTCCAGCAGCCCTCGCAAAACGAAAGCACATAGGATTGTACCAATAAACCATAAGCCTGGCTTGGGCGCTACGCTGCAGCAATGCAAAGCTGCACTGTCCAGCAGCAACACCTGAGGAGTACTTGCTACAGGACACACACCATCTCCCAGAGGCCTTGGGTCTGCCAAGGCACCTCCTTTAAGTTGAAGAGCAACAGCTCAAGAACATAGTGGTACCCACACAGACTCCCTGACCAATTGCTCAGTCCAGGCACATAACAGAAGGAGCACAGCTTGTTTCTAGGATGTCAGTTTGGAACTGGCTAGTCTCTCAATTAAACCAATTTTGGTTTCTGCCTGTAAAGTGAACAAATTTGCTAAGATGAAATCAAAGAAGAATTAACATGGAGCACCCAGAAGAAATTTCCATCTATAACGTACCTCTTTCATTCTCTGTGTCAGCCTCATTAGGGAAGCTTCAATGAAATCTTTTCAAAAAACACACAGCACAAAAACAATGAAGTGATTGCAGTTTGTAAGGAAGTAGGATGCAATTAGCATATGAACATCAAAATGTTTCTGCAATCTCCATTAGCTATGTGTTGTCTATATCTCTTTAATAAAGATTCCTACATTTTTTCTTTTTTTTCAATTCTGTTCCAATTCATACCCCTCGACTAAAGTCCAAGGTTCAAATAACCATCAGCAGGAAAATTGTTCAAGGGAGTAGTCCCAAGCAGCACAAACTCGTACTGGATTATACATGAGAGTTACCGGCCACCACTTCGGTGTCACCACAGACAGATGCACTTCTGTAGGGTCAAGGTTCAAAACAATCTTCCTCTTGCTGTCTTCAACCTTTGCAGCCACAATTCATGTGATGACAAACCACTGATATTGAGCATTTATAACTGCAGTGCTCTGGTTAAAGGGACAGAGACACAGGAATGCATCCCTAGTAATGTCATCTTAGTCACAGCAATAATAAGGACAAACTCAGCTTTACGGCATATTCTCTTCTTCATGTATTTAGGATTTCCAAAGCAATCTTATTCCCAAGTTCCTGCTGATAAGCAGGTTACACGGGAGCTGTTCTGAAGATACAAAGAACCGGGGCCCTGTGATTTAGCACCACTGAAACTGGTGCTCAGAAACCCTGGAGCACCAAGTACAGTTCAGGTAATAGCTAGAACAGGGAGAGGGGAATAAAGACGTCACTACAGAGCCCTAGAAATACTGTTGACAGAAACAGATCTGTAGTTCAACATAGGGTTGAGAAATAGCTATTTCTACTGAAACCTGTTAAAGACAACAAGCTCAACAGGGGCTTGATTTTTATGCCCTGGGACAGGTGACCTTCTGACACAGCGTGACCAATACAAAGGTGCCCTCCTGGGGACAGACTGAGGCCGGGTGACCGGGGATCGTACACAACTTGTTCATGCAGCCGGTGGCTGCAGTTCTGTGCCTGCTTTGAGAAAGGGAGGCCAGCTCAGGCCAAAGCAGCTCAAATGTGCAATTATTCTGTAGCCTGTTATTTATCAGCTCATTAAATAATCAATAGTTACCTTGTGAGAAGGCTTCCTGTTTCCTCTAGATATCTCATTCTTCGTGATCTTTGGTACCCTAAAGCAAAGGAGGAAACTTCTTTTAGTCTAATTTGGCACATAAGCCAGTGTGCCTACCCCCGGCCCTGATGCTTTAACTCGGGGCACACCAGATGGAAGGATGCTGACTACTATGCTGAGAAGTTAATAAACATTTCCCTCCAGACACCTGGGTTAATTTCTCTTTTCTCTACAAATTAAGAACATTTCTTCTGCCCTGTCCACCACTTCCTCTGGTCAATCCACTGACTCACTTTGATCCCCTCAGGTCAGGTTTAAACACAGCTCCTTAGTGCAGCTGGGCTCCTCTCCGCCTCCTGCACACCTCAGTACCACCGGTGGCCAGGACACGCTTCCCTGTGCGGGTGCTTTACGCAGCGCCTGGACCACCTCCATCTTGACAGTCTGTGTGTTCCAACATCAGCAACACCGGCCAACTTTTCATTTTAGTGTCAATAACAGCTCACTTCAGGCAAAGGAAATAATCCCTCGCAGCCATCCAGGAGGGTCAAAATAAGGACTTCAGTTTCAGCTACATCGTTTTAACAGTGAAAGAAACAACTCCATTAGTTAGCACCAGCAGCTAACTAATACAATTCTTATAAAGGTGAAGTGAATATTTTCTCCCATTCTCTAAAGGCTGCAAAGACAATCTACCTTAATGAAGAGGCACTGGAAAGCAATTCAAAGCCCACGCAGCCCTCAAGTGGCTCGCTCTGCGGCGAGTTCCTGCCTGGGTGTGCTGCCATCTGAGCTCGGAACTGTTCTTGCTCTCAGCAGTCCCTTGTCTCCCATTTTCTGACCCTTGCTGTTCCCTTTGCCTCTCTTCTGCTTCGCAGTACCTTGCGCGTAGCTAAAGTATCGGGGGCTGCAAATCCTGTGCCTTCACAGCTATTTCATGGAAGGGGTTCCCCTCTTCCCCAGTGATAGCCATAGGGAAGGTCACTTCTGCCTTAGCTGTGATACATGTTTGAGAGAAGGTTAATAAATATTTATAGGCCTAAATGCTCAGAGGTGCAAACAATCAAGTCTTTTGCAAATGTCACAGAATGTGGAAGAGTCTATGCAGATCCCTGAACACTCAAGTGTGGGCAGATCGTGCTTTTGCTAACACAAAGAAGGAACGTTAACGGCACTGACTTTCATAGGCTCCAGGAAAGTATCTTGCATAGACCAAGCTCCCACTCTAAACATCAAAGCAATAATCTCTCACAGGTCTTTTGGCCAATTCAGCTACCACTTATTTATAACAGAGCAACTCCAAATGAATACAAACAATTCCAGGACCCCACTGTGCGCTGCCTGCACAGAGCAGGCAAGTCTCTGTCCCAACTGGCTTGCAAACTAAACAGACAAAAAGGGGGGCATTGCTCCATTCTGCCAACGAGGCAGTGACAGAGCTTTGTACCCATCCCGTGTCTCAGCCACACTATTTCACATACACACTTGCATGTAAACAGATAACACACCAACTACCACATCTATTGCTGAAGTTTTGGCTACTGAAGTATTCTTCTGTATCTCCTGTGATGCAGTACATTGTGCAATCCATGCATGTTCAAAAGCACTTTCTACCTCTGCAGAAAGAGTGCTGTGGAGTCAAGAGGTATTGCTCCTTCCATCTATCACAGAGATGAAACAGCACATCCCCAAAACTGCAGAAAAATGCAGGGTGTGGCATTTACTTTATTCGAACTTGTCATTTGGAGAAAAGAGGTCTCAAGCCTAATATGGAAAAATCATAGAGACTGAGAAGGACAATGGTGATTGTACAAACATAAGAAAAAAAAAGACAAAGAAATTGCAGTTATTCAGTGAACAAGCAAAAAGAAAAATCTGTGACCTGGCAAGTGACCTCTTTCATGCTATTGTGTTCTTTGAGAGCTTCAAGTGCTTGTGCTACGCCTTAAATAGTTACTAGATTCGCAGTCCACTTTGCACTGAAAGAATGCAATCATTACTTGTTTTGTGCATTAATGGAAAGGGGAGAAATCAATCCGATCAGCTTTGGGAAGGAATTTTTAATGCAACATACAATAACGTGCTGTCACTGTGTGAAGAAAAGCCATAAATAACATGGGAAAAGTAAGCAAAGTCGTTTCCCTACGTGTTTGCGTCTTAGGCCATGTGCAAACCATTGTTGACATTAAGAGATTCATTGTTTCCAATCTGTATGTCCTGGGGCTTTTGAAATGGAGGACTTCTAAATTACTGCCAATTAATTGCACTATTTGTATTCCTGGTAGATCTAAAGCGAGATTTAGTTACTGAGTTTTTAAATGAAGAGAACAAGTGTTGCAGCCTCTTTTGGTCCCTGTCTTCCCCCCCCCCAGAGCTCAATGAAGTTCAACAAAGAGTTCCTGTTGCACTGAGTAGGAGTTGGGTAGAGCCCAGACAGCATAATCCCAAAAGCCATAATCCTCCATAAAAAAAAACAGGCAGAAACATTCAGAATTCAGCTGTAGTTATCTCCCTCCCCAAAGTCAATTGCAGAATTTGCCAGAGAAGTTTCTTCTGAGGACACCCAACAAGCACTGTGCTCCCTACCTTTGGCACGGCATTAGGCCACTGGAAGACCAGGAGTCCTTGCTGCTGTATTAGTGGCATTGCTGGTTTTGTGAGGCTTCTTCTGTTGTTCTTTCTAAGCTCACTTTTGGAAAAAAGCCAGCACTATTTGCTTCTTGGGCAGAGAATATGGAATTACCGTAAATTATATTGAAAAATTAGATTCATTCACCGCTGTGATAATTGATCTCCCAATCTGTCTCGGAGAGTTAGCAGCTGGTATGAAAATAAAATGCAATTTAAGTTTTTATTTATTTAAAAAAAAACCACTTTAATCCAAGCGTGACAACAACTAAGGGGAAAAGGAGAGAGCAAGTTTCTTATTTGCCAGTTCTAATATTAAATACTGATGATAAGAAAACAAAGCAAGAGATGATTGTACAGGTATTTGAGAAATTCACAGGACATTGGCATTAAGCACCATGTGCACTGCAGGTGGGTTTTATACCCTTGCAAATAATTACGTGCAATTGTACCTCAGCCCGACGAAAAAGGATTACGGACAAGGACCAGCATGGAGTAAAGGCTCTCTACTGGGCTGTCACCTGGGGCTGACGCTCTGTTAGAACGGCTGGTACTGATGTCGCCAAACAGAGATTCTGTAAGTGACTCCAGGAATTCAGCTCCCCTATAAAAGTCTCTATAACTGGGCCCATCAAATTCACTGGCAAGTTTTGACTGTGTTCAGTTCGGGCCCTCGACGAGAAGAGAATCAGACCCAACAACAGCATTCATGGCTGTTGTTGTCATTAAGCTTCTTCTATGTCAGTCCATGCTTAGATCACATCACACATTACAGATGGAGGCAGGATTTGATTTTTACTTTGAGATTAGCTTCAAGGAAATGCATTTTTATCTGCTGGGAGCAGAAGGAAAGAAGTCCATAATTCACAATAACCCAATAACTTACAAAGTGATCAGCCAAACAGTGTTTTCAGGTGGTTGAAAAATCTCATGCTGTCATCAGTAATAAAATAAGAATGATAATCCTCTTCCCTGGCTAAAGTGGACCATCAGGAGTGATGGAATGGACATGATGTCATTAGAAACCCAAGATAATGGTGTAAGGTTGATGGGAAGATCCTGGCTGGAGCCAGCTCAGTCTGGCAGCCCCATTTGAAAGCAACAGATACACACAATAAGCTCATAATAGTTGTCATCCCTTGACCATGCAATATGGAGCATCTTTTACATTATTTCCCTCTATCCCTCACAGGGATGAGTAGCAGTGAGGTTTGGAAGAATCTGGCACTTGAAGGAAAGTTTCGGAAAGACACAGTTCTCCACTCAGCACATCAGTGGAGAAAACAGAAGGCCTGACCCTGACATCCAGTTCAATAAGTTAGACTGAAATGATTTCACCAGTAATTCACAACTATCGGAGGAATATAATTCATCCCTGTTGTACTAGAGGCTTTGATACACTGTGAAACAAGTTATTAGCTGGAGTGGCTGTCTCTTCTAATTACAACTGTAAATAATACCATAAAACTAAAAAAGAGCCCAGAGAACCCCAATTTACCAGCAGTGTCATTACAATCAAACTTTTCTGACGGCACAGTTAATCAGTCTCACAATTCAAAATAATTTTTCACCCGTTTCAGTGCTGGGGCATTTGCACACAGTATCAGTGGGGCAGAGCAAATGAGAGGTGCTCACAGAGATAGACTATAATATATCCACAAGCACCCAGGCAGGCCAAGGGTATTTTTCTGTTCTCTACTAAATCTTCATCTCCAGAAGCTAAACTGCCCTCTTACTTGCACGATCATCCCTTTCTGGCTACAGTATTGTTACTGTAGTTCAGTAGGTTAAGATCACTTTTATTATTGTTCCCGCTATTTCCGATTTGCATGCTAATAGTATCTAGGAATTCAAATCTCAATTAGGAACCCACACAGTCAAGAGATACACAATTCATTCTGAGGTTGTAAATGTGTTAATGTACTTAGACTCAAAATGAAGAGCAACTCATCACATGACAACACATTTTCTTCTTATTAATTTTGTGTCATTGAAAGGCTTCAGAGCAGTTGGTTAAGTTAACGCACACTACTTGATAGGTTGACTGCTTTTTATTGTTGTTGTAGATTTTATATTTCAACCCCAGAGATGCCCAGGGCCTTACGGCAAGGCCTTTTGCTTTTATAAAAATCAAACAATATTAAACGTTGGTCCAGCAACACCGCTCCAACAGGATTTTCTTCACCATCACTTTGGATGGAACGAGCCCTGCAAAACTGGTACAAAAGTATTAAATTCATCGAGCCAGTCCTGAGCAAGAGCAGCAGTGAGTGGGCTAAACCGGGGAATTAATTACCGCCTGAACAAACTCGTATCACTTGAAATCACATCATCACAATCTCACACCCTAAGTTCTTACTTTAAAATTCCCAGTTCTGCTCTGCAGCTTCTCTACAACTTTGGAAAAAATCCCATTGTGCCTCCAGTCCTCAGTTTCCCCTTTGTCTGCATGGCTTCTCAGAGCGCAAGGCTCGGGCTGCCAGCGTGTGCGGCGCCGGAACGCGGGACCCTCATATCCAAGGCCAGCAATGAGCTCTTAACAACAGAAACTGCAAATACTAATGGTAAAGGGGAGTTTTGCCTGGGTAAGGACAGGGCACACTAACCATCTTGTTCTGCTTATTTATGAGATTTTATTAATGGTGTCAACAGGTTATTTTGACGTGATTTCAGTGCTCATGCTTTGCCTCCCAGTACAATGACACCTGCCACCTAAGCAGCATCTGACATGCATGAGGTTTTCTTTTCTCCCTTATTGTACCAGGTGGCTGCAACAACGACCTGAAGGTAATTATCCAGCAAGGTCACTGCACCACGGAGTGCAGGAGAAAAGAAGTAATTTCTCACTTCACTATTGCTATAAGGCCACAAGGTTAAAGAATTGATGAAAAACCTTTGCGAGCTGTTTTCTCCGTTTCCCTTGCAGACCCTCATGCATTTGTGAGTTCTGTTTCCTCCCCTGCCCACAAGCTGGACAGTGTTTGGATAATGTTTATTACATCTTGGGGAGATAATAAATTGGCAGCATAACACAAGATGCATCAGCACAACCACAGCCCACTGTCATACAACAGCTACAAAGAAGGGAGAAATGGTGTAGAAAGCTCCTGAAAATTTAGGTGTAACAGCCACTAAGCAAAGAAACCAGGCTTCAGGTGAAATCATATTGCAATTTATCTCTAACTAGCAGTACAGCACAAGGAGGCTCCAATACTGCAAAGCATTTAAGTACCATCTTAACCATACAAAACTGCTGCTTCCAAAGGCATTGGACCGAGTCATATCCCTGGGACAAGAGGCTCCACGTGTCCCCTCCCACCAAGCATCTCTGAAGCACATTAAAAGTGCTGATAAACAGCACACCTCAAGCTACGCAATCAGTCGGTACGGCTGTCCTGGAGCAGCAGAGACACCTCATGACAACAGCCCCTCCAAGGTTTCCGGCTGGATTTTGGCACCCGACGTGCTGTGAGCAAAGAAAAGGATCCAAGCATTGGTGCTCTCACCCAGACCCTTCTGATCATTAGCTCTGCAAGGACTCCGCATTATTAAACAGAATTCAGAGAAGGTTTCTTAATCATTACTTATTACTATGGTAACACCAGGCAGTCAAATGGGATTATGCGAGGTTCTACACATGGGTGAGGGAGAGACATCTCCTGCCACCGAGTGCCTCGGAGCTGAACAGGTAAGTCAGTAAGCCAGGGAAGGGGAACAGAGAGAAAAATCTAGCCCAGGGTTTTCCCCACTAATTAGCAACTCAACAATTAATATTGCAGAAGAACTTAGAAGCCCAAATCTTTCAGTGAACCCCTGGGCTTGGCGCTGTAGAAAACACAGGGGAGGAAGGCAGCTTTGATAAAGAATTTTGATTGCAAATAAACCACATATCAAAGAAGTTGAAAGTAACCTATTTAAGGTACGGGTAAGTAGCACAAGCTGCCATAACCAGAGCAAGACGTGTGAGCGTGCGGAACATCAGCGGTCCCACGGTAACCACTCACACTTAAGATCTCATCTTGCAATAAATGGAAAGTTTCTCATTCCTGAAATGAAGGAGAAGGAAGTTACCCCAAACCACACATCACACCAGCTGACAGCACCAGTTTCCCCGCATGGACATTCCCTTAAAGCCTGACCTTGGGCAGGGTACTCTCCCTGGGGGAGCACAGCTGTGTCAGCACAGAACTCAATCTACTGCTCTTATTTCTGGACCTTGTTTTACACCACAGCCCGCCAGCAGCACTTGTTGCATTATGGGGGTGGGGGGAAGGGGGAACAACAATCCTTTTATATCACTACAAGAAAATGATTAGATAATTACTCAGCAGGTAAAGCAGAACATATAGGAAAGGGCTGTTCTCATCATCGCTCCTTGAAGCATCTTGTCTATATTATTAGGAAATGATGTATTTGTGCCAGGCTAATTCATATAGATTGTAATTTCAGGACATAAATTACCCCCTGTCATGTGTACTCAGTACAGGAGAACAGCAGCAGAGGTGCTAAATGTTTAAACAAATGTTGTTAACAAGCTTTTTCTCTCCGGCCTCCTGCCCCCTTTTTTCCATGTGCTGGGAGCAGGGTGGGGGGAGGAGGGCAGGCGGCGCGGTTGGAAGCACACCCCGGCACCAGGGGAGACAGCCCAGGCACAGGCAATTTCCAAAGTGGGGAGCAGAGGTCTTTGAGGTGGAACACCAGGCCGAGAACTGCTCATTTTCAAAACGCCTATAAAAACGCGAGGGCTCCGAGACTAGAGCGCCTCTGTCAAATTTGACCACAATCTCTCACAGGTCTCAAAGCAATTGGGAATGCAGCAGAGCTGCTCCTACAAACATACTCTGCCTTTGGACAAACCCCCTCTGTTAAGCAGTCATAATGAGCCCATAAGCCTCATTAATTTTCACAAGTCATATTGACCCACAAACCAAGGCAAAAGGGTTCTGAGCAACGTGTGAACCCATCCCACCACAACGGAAGGTTCTGACAATGGAAGAGTATTAGATATAGGCACCCCTTTATTACCACTGCTATTTTTGAGTCTACATTTTTCATTGGGCTGCATACTAAGGAGTTGCCAAGTGCAGATATTTATTACAGAAAGCTATGTCCTAAAACATTCCAGGTTACCTCTTGGAACTTATTCATAGGTTCTCTCATACGGAGACTAGTTTAACGGTGCAAGAAATATGTATATAAAAAGCTGTATACATTCTGCTTTCCTGGTGATAGAGATATTATGGTCCATCAAGTAAGTAAATTAATTTATTGTATATGGAGGCGGAGGACAGAAGCAAAGGAGAATTCCCCTTGTGAAATTCAGTATCCAAGCACCAAGCTTCTCTTTTCTTATCTTCAACCCTTGTGCAGCTTCCAAGAGTTTTCTAGGGTGGCCATAACATCTACACAGAGTGTTTAGAAGGCTCTGTGAAGGACGGGGCAGCACATCTTCTCCCTCAATTTTGAACAGTCAAATAGGTTTTCTTCCTTGCATACCTGGTACCCACCCCGTCATAATTAAATGCAGGGACTTCTCCATCCCCAAAAGACAACAAATGTTGCATTCCTCCCTTCTACTTCACCATCAGAACACATGCTTTCTTCTCATGCTCTAAACACACAGGGATTATCTCTGCCTCCGATCTTTATTTTGGAGATGGTTCACTTCCTTCAACTATTTCTCACTATCATCTTGCAAAATACATTTGGATGCTAAGAAGCCTTATCAAACAGCTCTGTCAGAAGTTCTGCTTGAACAGCTCCAAGCCAGAAAAAAAAAATAAATCTGAGGATTGCAGTCTAAACCATAGATGACATGAAGAATCAGAGGGTAGGTCTGCACTTTCCCTTGTCCTGGACATCCCCCAGGACCCTCTCAGATTACTCGTGTTGGCATGCCAGAGTACTCCTGTGGTCAGCATCACCCGTTCTTAAATCAGAGTCATGGCATCAGCATAAGTAAAAGAACCCTCTGGAACAATATCAATACCGTACCCTTTGCCGTTAGGTACGGTAATACCTAACAAAGCTTTGTTCAGAGCAGGACAGCGGCATGAAGAAGGGGTACTGCTGCATTTCAGGGATCCCATTCACCACTGCAAGAGTCATAACCAGAGAAATGTCCTTCACTGATATCTTTGGAACAAGATACAATTCCCAAGAAGCACAAAGAGGAAGAAGAACAGCACCTTTTAGACAAACCCCGAGTTGTGACTGCATTGCCTTTGGCATTTCTTAGACCTATTCTCACTCTGTTCAGGGACCAGGATTTTGAGCAGGGAGTGTAAAAGGCAATCTGTGGCTTTGCATAACAAAAAACACCGTTTACTTGAGCAGTGGGGGAGGGAATCTCTTTAGGAAACCAGATAATCCAGAAACTAGCGCTAATAAGTTATTGACTTTCCTACAGTTCTTCCAGTACTGGCTGATGGCTTCCGGTAATCACTTTGCTTCCATATTCACAGAGTCCAGCTGTGTCTCTTCGAAGAGCTCATTTATGGCAACTTGCAATAATGTGATATTTTAGCAATGTCAGCTTTTGCGCAAGACATAAAAATCCTCCGATTTATTGCCCCTTGCTCCTAGTGCACACAAAAAAGGGAAGAAAAAAAACCACACATAAAAGTCTCTCATTCACATTTAGGTGAACATGACTCCTCTTTCCTGTCCTCCCCACGTTTGTATCAAGTTCCCTGCCAAGCACAGATAACCACATGCCCTTTCTGCTCTGTTGGAACCATTTAGCTTTGGTAATGCTCTGCCAGGATGTGCAGATGAAGTACAGATGCAGCAGGCAGGATGCTAGCCTAAGAGCTGTGAAATGTTATTTCTGCTCCTGTCTCTGACACCAACCTGCTCTTTGTCCTGGTCAAGTCACATAATTGTATTTACGATTCTGAGCACAGCTGGTCAGATCTACACGGCACTAAATGACACAACTGCAGCTGGAGTTGATGTACCACTGAGGCTTTAAATTAGCTAGCTTGAGCACAGCTAGCAGATTAGTGTTTGGAAGGGTTGGTTCTAAGATTTACCTGGGTGGTATTCAGGGTAATTATCTAAGCTGCACTCCATCTTAGCAGAGCAACTGTTAGCAGATGAGATTCAAGCAGCAGTCACCTCTAATTGCATTGCAGACGGCAAGTTCTTTGAGACCTGAAGTCTCTCTTAGGCTGTTTCCAAAGCAGCTGGCATAACGACATGTTGATCCAAGGAGGGCTTCCAGGCAAATATCTGATACTAATTAAAAAGATGAGCAAGTCAGACCTTCAGCTCTATAAATCAACATTCCCTGCTACTACCGTACAGTCAATGTACAACAGCTGAGCAGCTATTCCTTACTATGGCTAGTGACACTTTTGGCACCAGACTGACCTGCTCGCAGGTAACCCAGAAACACATGGACTCAACCGCACCAGTTAAAAGAAGTTTTGTTAGCATGGCTAGCGGGGAACAGACTGAGCAGTCTTCGGGCTAGTGGCACTTGGAAGCACCTGTGTGACTTGGGAAAGTCAGGAAACGTTTTAGGAGCACGTAAATTCAAGAAGCAAGTAAGTTCAGAGAGCATGTGTCCCTGAAAGACAGCAGAGCATCTGCCCAGCTGACGTAGGCACATTCACCTCCACCCAGTAAGTCCAGTGTCTTTCTGCCTTTGGTGCAGCTGACTTAGGAAAACAGAAAGACTCGTAACACCGGTGCTTTTGATAAATCCTGCCTAAATAATCAAAACTGGGCCCTTTTGCCCTTAAAAGCTCAACATTTTCTAGATGAGTTAAGAAAGTTTCTTGATATGATGACAGCAGGGGAAAAGCAGGGCAGGGGAGACTTTCTTGAGTTGGGAGGGGAAGGAGAGAATAATTTTTTTTTTTTTCCCCTTAACCGAAGCAGCTTTGAGCGCTAAACTAAAACACTGCAGGGACTCCAGGGGAATCAGATCCTGTCAAAGGTTCATATTTCACAGCTGATCTTTCAAAGGTTAGGGCAGCGCATTTGCTAGGAGATAGAATGATAACTTTGTCCTTCAGACTAAAATAACAGAGCTGAACATATTTTCATTCAAACAAGAGCAGAATTTATAGGATAAAAGGTAAGTGGGTGTGGAAGTGTGCGTTGGAGGAGAAGCAGAATACAAAGTCCACAGAACATCACTACAAGGATCACAGAAGATATTCTGTACCCCAGAAAGTATGTACTAAAGAACTGGGCACTGCTTAACCTACTGGGCTGAAGGGATGCAAAAAGCTACAGCAGGGAAAGCTGTATCTGGTTATAAGACATGCTAACTACCCTCCAGTTTGGGGGGTAAGCAAGACAAGCTGGAGGAGGAAGAGCTGATCTACCAAAGACCTCAAATCACTCCATCCCAGTGAGAACAGCAGGGGAGAAATCAATAACCCAAGCAAGAAACTGTAATAACAACTGACATTTATACAGCATCAGATACCCAGGTGTCCCCAAACACTTGACAGATATTACAAGCTGAACTGATTTACAAGCAGGGGATCTGGCTCCTTGCAGAACATTGATTCCCACACCGAAGCAAAAGAACTCCTGTGGATTTTGTGGCAACCTTCTCCCATCGCTCCGTTTCAGGGGCAAATGTCTGGATGTGCTGACCTTCCACATTTCACACAATTGAGCATAGAAATTCCTCCCACCCTGGACAAGGCATCCCTCATTCAGGGGAGGCAAATGTTTGTTTTATATGGCTGCACAGAAAGCATCGGAACAGTGTAAGGACAGACTCATAAGCATCTTCATGGTGCTCTGCTCATCTTGTAATCTCCTCAGCCCTTCACATCAGGAGTCCAAGTTACACATCACTCTGCTTTCTATTAGACAGGAAACTATTTCAAGCAGCCCCTCGCCATGGATTTGCCTTTGGCACAAATGCTGAGCAGAGCCAACAATGACATTTTGAACAGGGTCTTTCCTTGTCTCTGCCTTGGCCTTGCCTTTCTTTTACAAAGACGAAAAACGAAAAGTGGGAGAGGACATAAGAATGAGATTCAAAGGCCCAGTCTACACAAAAAATCCCAACACTGTCTTGTAGCTAACAAGGCAAGCAGGGTCCGATGGCACTAACAACTGTACAATCCCAGATGCCTGTTAGGCTTGAGGCACTCGGGCTTATTACAGCCTCTGCAACGGCAGATGACACTGCCTGCAGGAGGCGATGACTCGTCTACTGCGGAGTCCAAACAGGTCCAGCAATAATGAGGAAGCGCTAGAAACCTTTGTAACGTTGGAAGTCTGAAAGGCGAGACAGAATCAGGCTCAACGTCAAGAGGGAAAGGGCTGCTAAGGGCACACAGCCTCCTTTACGTCTCACCTCTTGGAGGGTCAATTCACCCACTTCAGAGCAGAAGGTTATTACAGGAGCTCGCAGAAGGCAGAGCCACCGTGCCAGGTGCTGTGCTTCACACACAGTAAGAGACTCTCACACCCAGTGGATGGAGCACTGAGCCTTTCAGGCATTGCACTGCTCCCTTCGCTTCCCCCTGCACTACAGGCAGGGAGAGGGACTTAATATCTAACATAAAAACACTACATTTCCACCTCTCCTTCACATCTTTGAGCTGATGCAACTGTTTGGTTCTAATAACAATGTAAACATATGGGGATTTTTTTATTATTATTAATAAAAAATTCCTTGAATTTTTCATGTGTTTTTCATCTTGTGTTTTCCTCCTCAGGGCATCCTACCCATACCGCACAACGTAGGAGGAAGCAAATGGAGCCAGCGCGACAAGCTAGCTGGGCTGAGAATACCAGCAGAATTGCCCTCTGCACTCAGAAACAGCACAACTGCCTCATGCAACACAGAGCCCGAGGAAAAACAGGGATGTCTGCACCTTCTCACTACTTTTCCTTTCCCTGAAGGGATATTCTTTTTGACCCTCAATCTACCTTCCTCTCTGACCCTTAAGATGTTGCACAACTGTAGCCTAAGTTAGCACGACAACACTGATATCAGCTGATGCCAGCTGCGGAATCGGTCCTTTAACAGTCACCCATCAACTTACTTCTTTCTGCAGAGACAACTGCTCCTTCTATAGATTACTGATTTTCAAATTAACTATGCAAGAAAGGTGGGAAGTTCTGTGTGGGGAGACCGAAAGAAAAGCAAAACCAACAGACATCCAAACTTTTTAAAGGGCTTCCTGAATTCCCACTTCACATTTCTCCCTCAGAACATCAATGCTGATGATCATCTCTGCCACTCTGGGATGTGTGACAATTCCTCTGCTATTTCAACAAGCCCTGGGAGAAGAGCGGAGGATGGATTTGCATGCAACCGCTGCAAAGTTTTTCAGCTCACTACAGATTGCAAATCGCAAAAAAGAAGCTCAGCAGGAGGTTGTTGAGACTGATATGACAGAAAACACTCCTCCTTTCAGGCAATAGATATGCTCACAGGCCTTTGGTAGTTTCAAATAAAGAGAAAATTTGTTCTAAAATCTTCAGTAATATTTCTTTCAGAATCAGCGTCAGTCCATTAAAGTAATCAGTTTGGGTTTCCAACAGCAACTAGGAATTTGCAGTAAACCAAGACACTGGGAACAACCCCGAGGAAACAGGAATAGAAAAATCCTATCACAAAGAATATCTTCTACCGAGGGGTTTGCATCTAGCCCCCACCAAGTCAGAAGACTATCAGAGTAAAACTTTCTCAGCTAAACCTGCTGCTGTTTTTCTGATTACTGCTAATGTTCTTCCTATACTTGAGCTCCTTGGGTATAAACAAACCTGGATTAAGTTTTCTGTCTAGTACCATAAACAAATAATTGTGGGAGGACCTTAAAATCTCACTGGTATTTGTTCAGCGCTGAAAAAGTGACTGTGTCAGGTCTAACAAGCATAATTAGTTCCACGGAGAAGCTTTTCAGTTCTACATGGGAACACTAGAGCTTGCTTTAACACCCATTGAGATATTGTTTCCCAACTCCAATTTTTCGGCTGCACAGGCTGGGTGACAACAGGCTTTTCCCAATTTGCCAGTCACACAGTAGCAGCCCCAAAACCCCAAACGCCCACACGGCATGATTTTTGCCAGGTCCCAGTACCCAGAGCAGGGGTGGGGTGAGGGCATGTGCTCTCCTCATATTAGAAGCTCTGAATTTAAGAGACACTATGAAGAAAAAGCAGCGTGGAACCTGATGAAGAGCTGCATAAAGGAGCTTTGATGGCAGGCGTTCTACAGACAGTCATGTACCAAGCAGTAACTTTACACAGTATACTGCAGGAATCAGGGCTGAGGTGGTGGCAAGGACTGTATGCACTCTCTAACTGCTCCAGACAGCCTGAATTTTGGCTTCTAAACTTTGCTCCTCAGTAATGTGGTCTCTCCAGTTGCTACATGAGAAGAAGGGAGACCTGCTATCACTCACACTCCCCAGAGCCTCGGCAGTCAACACCGCCAGTCGGAGAGGATTTACTAGGAACACACCAGTCCCCAAATTCCACTTGTTACAGTTTATTGTTATGACAAATCTCTTGTGCAAAGGTAAGTTGTGAAGTTAAAAGCTTGACAAACTGTTGCTACAACAAGTGTTATATTCTCCTACGCCCAGACCTGTCATCTCCCATAATGGAGCCGCTTAGCGAGATGTCAGAGGCAAGCGGCCTCTGCCAAGGTTATCAACAGAGCTCCAACAACGCACCACCCTCCCTCTCCTGTTCTCAAACACCTAGCCTGCTTCCCTCCAACAGTATGCACTCATTGCAAACAGTTTTGCATCTTATTTTAAAAAGAACTGAAAACATGTTACAAACAAGCCCACTGCCAAACAAGCTCCATCATCTGTGGCACAGACTAAGTGTGGCATATCTATCCTTGGCAGAAAGTTAGGACGCAGTCTTTAACAGTTTTGATCAAGCTTTCTCTTTCTTATCCATTACAAATTTAGTTTTGGAAGAAGACTATTCATGGACACCTGCCAAAATCCAGGTGTATTTTGACTGTATCACAATTATGATGATTATTCAGTTTCTGGTACCCAAAGACAGCACCATAGTAGGCAGCGGTCATACACTTACAAGCTGTTGGCACAACGAGATTATGAACCAAGTAATCCACACAAACATCCCAGAAACATCACATACCCAGATGACGGGGCTTTCCTGTGCAGCCTAGTTCATGCCAGTTACTCAAACTGAAAGGGCAAAGCTACACACCTTCCTGCCCACTTTATTCACCTTCCCATGCAAGAGACACATTAGAAACGTCTTACCTTTGGCACACCTGCCGTGTCCCCATGCACTGATCTGGGAGTATTACAGAGACATTGCACCAAGCACTGATGAATCTGAAGCACTCAAATATTTTCAAGGCTCAAAGCCTTTTCAAGGCTTCAATAGAGAGTTTAATAGCCCTGAGTAACACTTTAAGCCAAGGCTGCTGTGTGAACTGCAGGAACCACAGCAATTCTTAAAATTCTGAAGTGCGACTGACAACACTGCTGTTTTAACAGCACAAGTGACCTTGTCACAGTGCACATCCTCTCATCTCACATTGATGGAGCCAGTAGAAGACAAAAGAGATGCATCAATTGCCAAACATACGTCCCAACAATCCTTTCTCCAAAGTTTTCCTACTTATCACACAATAAGAAATCCACTCATATAAACTGAGGTCCTTTTCGGGTAGTAACATTAAAATGATGACCTATTCTGAAAAGGCTCAAGCAAGATCTAAATTTAGATTCAAACCTGGGCTTCTCCAATCACTTCAGGCACTTTAGTGCCAGTTCTATCTTGCCCTCATATTATTTTTACATCTGAGAGGTAGCTCCTCTACAGTATTTCCTGACTTGTACTCACTGAAAGGTTCAGATTTAAGGCATTAGTTTTATGGCCTCCAGAAACACATTACTACGTTGCTGAGTTAAAAATATTCAGTGTCAAACCCCAAATCCCAGTCAAAGGCATGCATACAAGTAAGTATTTTTGGGCACCTTGTAAATCCACTGTCCTATACCTTACACCTCAGTTTCTTTACCTTGATAAAAGCCTGAACATAAGACAGATAGCAGAGCATTTATCAGAGCTCAGAATTCCAGCATTTCAGTCCTTTTCCCCCCAGCTTTTCTTATGCAATGAATAGTTCAGCAGCAATCCACAAAGGTAAAACAGATCCCATTGCCTTATCCCTCAACATACCTGTCTCCTAGAACTTCGTCAACCGTCCTTGCTTAAAGAGAGCAGCAAGTTTCTTACAGTCTCCCTCCAGCCTCTTCCCTAGAGGAATGACTCCATAGTTCTTAATCACAGATAACCTGCTTCATTATTTTCACAAGGAACACATGATCTTCACACTATCACCTGGTCCTACTTCTCACAGCATCCTATTCCAGCACAAGCACCTTGGGATAATTACAAACAGGGAATGACAGTAAAAGCAGACACATAATCTAAACCCAAGGTCAAAGAGACTTTTTTTGCTATAGACCTTGTTGATAACAGAGTAATACTATCCTGCTTTGCTAGCAATTCACACAAGTATGGACTATAGGAGGTTTTAGGCCAAGAAAGAAGCTAATGCCAAGTGTCCTAATACTGCAAACTGTTTAGGAAGTGTAATCATGCTAAACCTAGAAGCCCAGGAAGCATTTGACTCGCTACAACCTAACACAAGTATTTTTCTGAACACAGCATGCATTTTCAGTCTGGCTTCTGACGTTCCAGCTCTTTTCCCTGACCAGTGGATGACATGCTTGCTCCCCTTGGCAGAGAGAATAAGGAGCCCAGTGAAGACTGAACTAGCATAAAACTATCCTACGGTCCTTCCTACAGTTTTAGCCTTGCTATCGTTTTTCTGTGAAATTGCACTAGGAAAAAAAAAAATCCCCATTCCACAGTTCTTGGCCATTTACTGTGGGCTGAACCAACTTTTAATCAGAATATCATCAGAATATCATACAGCCTGCAGCCAAACACCTTAAAATAGTTTACGCTTTTTATAGCTCTGCTGTTACCAGTGTCAACCAAATTTATAACGTCAAACAACTAAACCAGGTCATTTTGACAAGAACTATTTTCCATGAAACTACACGCACTGCCATTCACTATATTCAACACATGTGAAAGACGCAAAGTCTCAGTCCTGTTTTAGAGAGAAGAAAGCTGGCCACAGGCATTAAGCAATACAGAATAATGTTTCCCAGGAAAGTGGCAGCTGATCTGGAAATCGAATCTTGGTTCTGCTCTGCCCTGCTTAGTGCTTTAGCAGCAGTATCTCTGGCCTTCCAACGCACTCCTATTTGTATTTTAAAGCAATCATGTTTAAGACCATATGTATGGCAAAAGACTAGTCTTTGTTTTCTTGCATGTTGTAATAATAATGTAATGCACACATACATGATACGGTGAAATAGTAGCTCTGTTGTAAATTGGTGTACTGTAACTGTGAGCCAGAAAATATTTACCCATTACTGCCAGACTTTATTCTACACCACTCTGCAAGTCAAAATTCTCCCAGCACAAAAGCAGACACAGTGTGTTCAATACCAAACACAAAAAAATCAGAAATGGTTATGTGCAAAACACCTCCCACAAAGTTTGATACTGCTGGAGTGGCAACAGGAGCAGCCCACTGTGTAAACCACAGGGAAATTAGAAACAGAGCTGTCTTGTTTCAAAAACCTAATTAAACTGCCATCCATCTTAATACTAAGCTCCTTAAGGTAGGAAATTTTATTTGCTATGGAGCTATGTAACATGTTCAGACAGCATAGATGTTTACTGCTGCTTAAAGCCATCAAGAGATTAACGGAGGACTTGAGCAGGTCTCCCAGAGGGTTCTATTGGGTGGTCAAGGCCTGCAGAATCTTGAAGTACAGCTGCTAACTACCATCTAACCAGAGCTTCTACATGAAGACAGCCCCAGTGCCTCCCACACTGCTCGTCACGGATGTGCCAAGTTTGCATCACATCTTATGTGCACCAACATCCAAAGCACAATGCATACCCTTCACACAGAAACAGGATGTAGCATCGACATAAATCTCACAGCTGCTGGGCCCAAGCTCTTAGGAAAAGCAAGACGTTCTTGTGAGCAGAAGCAGTGAGGCCTGGATCCACATCTCACGGCTGATTGTGAAGGCTGACTGCTGCTTTTTCCCATGGCAGCAGTGTCCCTGAGGTCTCTCTCCCACTAGGGATCCCCCAAAAGGGTGAGTGCCACGTCAGGGGATGCAGATGCCTGCTCTCTTCTGCCACTCCTGTTTCCAAGGTCACATTAGCAAGAAGATTCTCTTCGGTACTTCCAACCTTCAAAGGAATTTCACCAGAAATAGCCATAAAAGCGCACGGGCACCTTTAGTTTCACAAGCGTATTTACACCTCATTCAGCTGTATCCTCAGAAAGGCATGTTTTCCCTGCACAAGAGACCAGAACTAGAGCCTTAACACAGGCTCTAACTTAATATCTTTCCTTCCTTTTCCTTCTTTCTGTTTTTTAATCTCTTCTAGCTCCACGCTAGATTTCTTTCCTGCAAACACCCAATTTAGATTGCATCAGGAGGAGCTAACAAAAAGTGCTTCACTGTCTTGTCAGCAGATTACAGAAAGCCTTCTCATTCAAGTTTATCCAGTTGGAAACGCAAGTAATTGATGTGAACTTGAAAAATATATGATTTGGAAGAGGGGGGTGGGGGAAGCTTCTCACCAGCATTGCTGTTCCACCCAGCTTGTACCTCAGTCACTCACACAGGGCTGGTTAATCGGTAGCTCCATTATCACCTTCCTTTCCTGCATTTACTTCGGGCACAGGAGCCACCAGGAGGAAAGCTGAAATGAGAACAAGGTGTAAATATGTACGTGCTGCAGTTTCTTGTTTGTCACTGGTATCTGAAAATGAAGCTGCAGTGAGCGGCAGACAAAATATTCAATTAGGACAGCGGATGGTAATCTGCTTGCCTGAACGTGGTTGCTGTCTGGGGAGGGGAGGACTGGAATGAGGTACGTGTTCCCCCTCCCTAGTTCACAGCCTCCTCTTTTGACAGCCAGAGCTTCATTTTGAAAGGCAGGAGCAGCAGGGAAGATAGATGCGCGAGGGGCACGTCTGTTTAGGAACGGTAACTCCTAAGGAGGGCTGAGATGCAGTGTGACACGTTGATGCTCAGCGCTTGGAGCATGAAAGGTGTCTAAGTAAGGGTATCCAGCCTGTAGCTGCATCACAAACATCTGTTACCTTACAGTCAGGAGGTGGCAACAAGAAGTCACAGCACAGACATTGGCAGCACAGGGGTCTTGACATTCCTTCCAGATCTCCCAGGTCAAAACCTGATTCCAAGTCATAGGAGTAAATTTGAGCCCATTTGCTCAAAACACACAAGTGCCCGAATATGTGGGTTAACATTCTGACATTTCCTTCATGTAGTCTTGCTCCAGCTTATCAAAAACAGAATTACCCTGCGCAATTGCCATTTCTTGTACCACAAAACCAACCTATACACGGCCCTGCTTAATTATGCAGTGTTACAGAAGTGTAAAGCAAATAATTCAAAATTTGAAGCTATTATTATTTATATTGTGGCAGAGACCCCAGGTGAGCTCAGAGTCCAAACGTAACAGGTGTTGTACATATTTTGTTTCAATTAAACACTGTAATAGGGAGACCAGCCCAAGGGTAGAGGGAGCCAAATTCGGAAATTGCATGAAAAATACAAATAAAATGTATTACAGATTCATTCAAGTGAGGTTCACAGGAACTTGGCTGGCTGGTCCTCTGGGCAGCTCTCTCTGTTATTAAGGAATGAGGCAATCTGTCCTCACCAGAGAAAGATCCTCTCAAAGTCACATTTTCTGCTGACATCATGGCCAGCTATGACTTTCGCTGAAGGGGAGGAATAAACGTTGGAGCTCTACCACCAACATCTCAGACGAACCCTCGCAGGTTCGTCTGAGACTGTGCAGAAGAGCTGAGAACTGAATCCAGGCAACTGCTGTTCAACTAGAAGAATGTACAACTTCTCTGCAACAGCAAGGTGACAGGTCACATGAAGTCATCTGTAGAAAGTCTTTGGCAAGGACATTTTCAGGGTAGATTTTTAATTTTAGAAATAAAAAAATAGACTACACTGGAAGCTCTCTGCTGCCTGGCCAATGCAACTACTGGGCATCGGTTTCTAAAGGCAGCTCACTTAAGAGTTCAAAAAAACAGTCTCTCAAGACTTGTAAATAATTGCTTTTCCTCCTCAGCTCTCCATTATGGAGCCCTGCATCAAATTAGATAAATAAAACACAGTTCAAGCTCCACACCCACACTGCCAATAACACTGAGATACTTTGCCTTGGGATTGAGACGCTCAGGATGGGAAGCAGTATCTACAAAAGATGACATTGATTTGGGGAGAAATATATTGGGAACAGTGGAAACATGACACTATAATATCCGCCTCTCCTTTTCTTTTCTTTTAAATTAAAAAAGAACACACAAATTTTCCTTAGATTGTCATCGTGCCATGTCCCCCCCTAAAAGATGAGACAAACTGAAGCCAATTTTATAGCATCCCAGTGAATATTTCAAAGATGAGTGTTTCCATAAGCTAAGTGGTGACCATTCTCATGGAATTAAAAGGCAAACAGATTGAAGGCAACCAAGCCTCGTCACTTTCATTGTTATCTTTTCCCCAAAGACATCTCAGATTTTTAACTCCTTTGACCCTTAGACAGGTTGCCTGCTTGCCCTGACATGTTTTTGTCACAGAAAGAGACCTGAAAGAAACGTCCGAAGAATTGCAAAGGGCAGAAGGGACAGCTGGAAAAAAGATAAATTCTGCCCTTTCCTTCTGTCACAGCTATTCCACCTATCCAGAGTCACTGGGATTGGTTTTGTGGTTTTGCCTTTTTTTTTTTTTTGTGGCTGGCTTCTCATTCCAAGCAAAACCAAAGCCACTCAGCATACCAGCACTGAACAGCTGCTTGCTTGCTTACTTAACAGTCCAAGTGTGGATTGGCACCTCTTACTAACACTGTCAAAGAGAACAATTTGTTACTCATCCGTAAGGTTCCCAAGGAAGCCTCCTCGACTGAAACATCACTTTCCCCCCTTTCCCTTCCACAGAGGAAGGAAACAAAATAAACCAACTCCTGCAGACACCTTCCCATTTATTGTCACCCGCTCTAGCGGTGTGCAGGGCGCACTGGGGACTGCTGTGAATAATTATGTGAATCAGGAACAATTCCCTACCTTTGCTACCCAGACTCAGGCATTGGCCACTGCACAAGAGACTAAATGGGTCTCTTGGTCTGCTCTGGTGTTGGCATCTCTTTTGGGAAGGCTGTCAGGGCTAATAAGAGGCCATAATGAGCACCCAGGTCTTTGAAGCAGGCTTGACTAGTGATCACAAGAAATGCCAGTCATCCTGAGCTCAGATTTAACTCCCTCCCACACATGGCTTTTGTTAGCTTGCTGTTTACAGCTTAAAATTATTGTCATCATAAATGTTGAATCATGAGGCTGAAATTAAAAGAAAGGATTCCTGCTTTGCTTGTGGCTCCCTCCTTTGTTGCACACTTCCCCCCCCCCCCCCGCCCTGGCTTTGGTTGTGTACCTCATTCAGCTTATGTGACACGTTTAAGTCTCAGAGGGATGAAAGCTATGGCAACAGGAGTTGTGCATCTAATCCCTGATGCACAGTGCTAAAAACGTACCATGCAACATCACATTTCCTATTCACAAGATCGTTCATGTTTTCATTCATGTCAAACTCGGGAGAGAAGTTACAGAAATTCTGTATAAGGGAAAAAACTGAGGGCAGCGGGTCCCATAGGGGGTCAGGGCACTTGGTTTAAAACGCTATAGTGGGTTCATGGGGGCAGGTGGAAATGGGGCTTATAGCTGGAGGCAGGGTATCAGCTTGGCAGCATAACAAGAAATGCTACAGCCAGTAGAAATGTCTGGGAATTGCTAGAGACTTGCTTATATTGCACTTTTGCTCTAGGTCACTACTTCTACTCATGTACAGAGGTTGATAATTCAGTATCACACACCTGGACAACACACCCTAAATTTTTATTTGCTTCAGCTGCTCTCACATGGTAGCCACCATCACCATCACAGTGACACAAGCTGCTACAGCTGGGGCTGAGACACCCTCACTCCACAGTTAAGATACAACTGCTCCTCCATGGGCAAGACCCCAGAGATGACCACCAAGCCCCAACTCAGTGCCTCACCACCATCAGGGACAAGGTAGAAACTCCACAGAACGTTTACAGTTTTTGGAGAGCCCCTCTGCTCTCTTTCCACTTGGAAAGAGGTAAGCGATGTGGACCCATCTGTGCTGTGTCTGCTAACCAGGACAGCTCCACCATGGCTTTGTGTGGGCAGCCGGCAGAAGGCTGCACCCTCTGTCCCCTGAATGAACACCAAGAGCAGCCAGCTGGGTGTGCAACACCAGGAACTGCTCCTTCCCAGGGCCTCGACAGTCCTGCCCAGCGAAAAAATATGAATTAGATAAGCCTTTAGAAATATCTGAACACTACACGCATTTAAAAAAAAAAAAAAGAAAAGAAAAAAGCAGAGAACTGAACTTGGAGCGTGGTCTCCATTCAGCTCTGCACTGAGAATTAATACGTGATTCACAGCTTCCCATCTGTGGGCTGAAAACCGGCTGCTTATGAATGAATATTTTTGCAACCGACAGGACGTGCAAGAAGGCCCACTCTAGGATAGCTTCTGCAGACAGACCACGACTGGTACCAGCGGAGAGTACAACCGTCACCTGAACCCCAAAAGAGTCACTGCAGACTTACCCTGCGCTCGCCCGCGGGGGCTCCTGGCTGCTGCGCGGGGAGGTCCGGGAGCGGAGCTGGGTCCGTGGCACCTACGGCGGGGTGAGAACAGGGAGCCACGGCTGAGCCGCAAGCCCCGAGAGCCCCTGCCCGCCCTCCTCGGCTGTAAATAAAGGCTTTGGTGCAAACTAGATAAAGGCAGGCTGGTGCGGGCTAAATTAAATTTGGGTGGGATTGAAGTGCGACCCTTTTGCTTGATATCAGGCAGATTTGAGTAGAGGGCAATTAAGGAGAAAATTATCAAGACAAAGCCAATAATAAATAAATAAAGCACAGAACCACCGCTTTTCTTTTTAAGGAAAGAAATAAAGATTGTTTTGTTGTAATAAAGCTGGCTGGCAGGAGGGGACCCTCCTCACAGCTTCCCTCCCCCTCCCTCCCCCCCGCTGTCCCCCTCATGGCCCACCTGAGGCGCGTTGCCTTGGTGGCCCTGGCTGCTGACACAGCTCAGGTGGGCCACGGTGGCACCGGGGTGGCTTCAGGTGTGGCCGTTTAACAGAGAGGAGAGAAAAGGGGGGGGGAAGGGAGAAGGAAGGGGAGGACCCCCGTGTGCTGGGGGCGTGCGAGGGGGATTCCAGAAGATTCCGAGTGCTGAGTTGGTATCAGACCACGCTGGAAGCAGAGCGGGCGATGTCTCGCGGTGGCTCCTGTGAAACTGGAAGGTGTGTTTTATGCTCCGTTTTTTATTTTGGGAGGGTTTTGTGCCCCCTGGAGGTGGTGCCGCTC
This sequence comes from Vanellus vanellus, assembly GCF_965231255.1. Lineage (NCBI taxonomy): Eukaryota > Metazoa > Chordata > Aves > Charadriiformes > Charadriidae > Vanellus > Vanellus vanellus. Next base: position 6,873,694 of record NC_138927.1, on the reverse strand, counting down.
CCGGTGCGAGCTGCTGGCAGGAGCCGTGCTCTGCCCCGGCGTCTCCCCCGCGCGCAGCCGGGCCGGGCCCCGCGCCTCCTGTTTGAGGCCGCGGCGCGTTGCGGGCCGGTTAGCGGTAATTTATGCACGCGGTGCGCCTTCCTCGGGAAAAGCGGTAACTTCAGGGTGAGAACCGTCCCCGTCACCTCAAGCTTCGCAGTCGCGCCTTTGAGGCCGGAGCGTGCTCGTGCCGCGGGGGTGAGCGCGGGGCGGTGCGGGCTTTGCCGCGCCGGCTGCTCCTGGCCCGGCACGAGCCCCCCGCTCTGCTCCCGGGCGCTTCTTTTTCCCCACAGCTCCTGAACGGTGCCCGGGGGTGCCTCCCCCGAGCCGATTGCAGGTCGGCGCCCTCTCCCAACGAGCAGCCCAGGAGTTGATAAGCAGAGTAATCGGTACGGGCCTCCGCCCTGAGCTGCCGCAGCTCTTAATGACCAAAACCCGCCCGAGTTAACGTTTGCTATCACAACGATCTGCTGACTACAGCTCGTGTTCTTCCCCCCAGTCTAATTGACGAACCGGTGATGCTGTTATTTACTTACAGCTAATACTGCAGCGCTGTTCGTTCTTCGTACTTAGTCTAACTTAACAAATACTGTAGCTTTTTACTTAGTGTGAGCCTTTCCTTACTCTACAGGGCAAATGGCTGCCTGCTGGTGAGGGGTAAAGTGGCCGTAGCGGACAAAGAGTTAACGTTATTGAGGAAGAACAATAGACTTGTCATATCTCTTGGGGGGGGGGCACAAAGATGGGCCTCAGAAATCCCCTGTGTGCACAGTGGGGTCACTGCAGTTTTATTGGAGACATCGTTTTCTGAGTCCTGAACGAGGAGCACAATCGTTCACCGTTAAAATTAGTGAGAGGCGCGAGTATTGATGCGAGCTCTAAATTAATGCTGAGCAAACAACAGAGCAAACCTCCTCTTAGCTGTGTGGAGTGCTCCCTGGCAGCCCGAGGGGCGCAGGGCAGAAGGGACCGTGCAGGAGGTGTTGGGTAACAAACTGCAAATTGGGGTTGGGTTTGAAACAACTGCCTGACACTGGGTCTGTCTTTATAATTTTCTGCATTAAGATGTTGCTTGCCTGAATTCCAGTTTAGACTGGAGAACTGGAAGAGTGGGAACTTTAAATGGGGAATAAAGCTAGCAGTGCAGTTTGGCTTACTCTGGTGGTGGAGACTTGGGGGGGGGGGGGGGGGGGGGAAGGTGTGAGCATCTGAAAGTATCCCTGATGAGCATTTCAGTTTGCATGGAAACATGCAAATAAGATGGTTTTTGAAGCCGTGTGGAGAATCTCACTTTGTTCAAGCTGCGTCTTAACATCTGCTGGTTACCTCTTATGGCTAAAATCATAGCTTACTGGCATTATTTTCATCGGTATATTTCGAAATCTTGCTGTTCTGTATATAGATGGTGTACTTCTGTTATTATTCCAGGAGTGCCTGTGGTGCACTGGATATAGACTTACAAATATATGTGAAAATTTTCAAAAGAACTGGTGTAATGTAGAAACATGTTCCAATAAAGATCATAACGGCATCTTCAAATAAAGCCTGAACACTTAATTCATTTGCAAACAGACATCAGACTTGGGGGAAGCATGAGCACTCATGTACATTTCAGAGGTACTTAAAATAAGGACAGTATGGTTAAGGTGAGTGATGAGGGACAAGGCTCTCATCCTGAAGTGGTCCCTGTTGCAAAGCTGCCTTGGGCTGTAAGCAAAGTAAGCAGTTGCTAGGGCTCGTGGAGTGGTCCCTTGCGGGAGCAGCTTGTCCTTGCCTGCCCCTTAGTCTTTGGGACAGGAAACCTAATTTTTACTTATGCTACTGAGAAGCTTTGAGCTAACTCTGTACTATCGTTTTACGTGTGTCAGGATTTGACTAAGTAGGGAAATGGATTCTTGTGAGTATTGCAAAGCAAGGTACTCTACACTGCGTATGGGAAAACAGCTCTGGGCTCTTTCAGAATAGCTGGGAAATGGTTTGGTTAGTTTACCTGTGTAGGTGAGCCCAAAAATGCACAATGCACTTCCCTCTGATGGCAGAGAAGTGCCATTTGTAATTCAGACTGTGTGGAATAATTGCTGGAGGTGACTTAGAAATTAAACTTATATTCAAATTTTAAGGAAAGGTACAGCATTGAAGAAACTTTCAGGGTGGAGTGTGGCTGATATGCAAGTGATCCATTCCACATAACCCGCAACCTTAGATGTTGGCAACGCCGGGGGATCTTGGTGTGCTGACCATATTCTTGATATTTGCATGTGCTTTGCAGATAGTGAATTTATCACCAGCAATCCAGAAGAATTTGCGCATCTGTTGCTTCGATAAACTGCACTATTCATTAATCTAGCTGGAGAGTTCTCATTGAACACAACCAAATTCCTCAAGTATGGCCATGCTAGTTCATGGAACATGACTAGACTGAAAGTGTACGGTGTTATTTGTGCATCTGTAATTGTGATAGTTCAATATATTGAACACAACTAGACTTCTAACACCGAATTGGGCATCTCTCAGAATCTAAGCCCAGCTGCCCCCAGCCCCTCTGATATCAGAGGACAAGCTGAAACACAAGGGGGTTTTACTTTCTGCCAAATTACTTTGCCCTTTAATGCAACAGACTGTAGTGTGTTTGACAGCTCGCATACATTGCGCAGCACCTCTCCTGAATTTTCAGGTGATGAGGCTGTGCTGAGCAAAATGGGCTGGCTCCCTTTACAAGGGCTGTTTGAACCTTTCATTAGATGAAGTCTATCCTTGTGACTGAGACACTTGTAGCAATAAATCTGTAGGAAACAAAAGTGCTAATTACACAAATACACAGAAGTATCTCTTCTTCCTGGTACATGTTGGTCCTGGGAGAATCCATCCCAGGAAAATTCATTAATCAAGAGAACCCCCAAACAGTCTGAAGATTACTTTAATGGAATAGTTATAGCTAATGTATCAAGACGTATTCAACCCAGTAAATGTGAACTAAATCCAGACATGGGAATTAACTGAGAGTATACGAGGTAACTTAATTATTTACCTAATTCTGTGCTTTGGATGTACCTGGGGGCTCTTGCTGTTTCCCCATAAGCAAAGAGCAGCTTTGAGTCTGCATAGCATTTACTTTAGATTGAGTGAAACAAGAATAAATATAGCAACAGAAGTAAAATCTTTATTAGAGAGCAGGTGTGCTGATCTCCTCTTTAACATGCCACATTAATTTGGCCCGCAGCAATTGCAGCTGCCCCCACTGAAGTGAAGCACCTTGAACATATAAAGGTGCAAGATCAAGAAGACAATCTCCGTGGTGGTATTTCCCATTGGTACGTCTTAGTATGCTGTGGTGATTTAGATGCAGTTTTCATTTTAAAGGGGTTGCCAAACAGTTGTACTGGGGCTACTTCAAAGCAATACTCAGAAAAGAAAGCTGCTTTCTTCTCGTGTCCCGGAGGAGGTCAGGGAGAGGCTGTTCAGGCAGTGAACACAGTCTACAGCTGAAATGTCCCCTCGTGTGTCTGCTATTGCCAGTGCTGCTGTGATGAGTTTTGCTCTGCGTTGGGAGTATCTGAGCAAATTAAGCTTAGGAAACCTCAGTCCACCCATAACCTCTATCGTGGAGCAGTCCCACTTACTGACTCTGGTGAGGACGTTGTCCAGCACTAGTCCCTGGCTCTGATTTTCAGAAAGTGTAAATCAGTAGAAATCTTAAGCGCTGCTGTTGAGGGAAGACGGATCAGTTGTGCTTGTGGGGGGGGAAAAAAAGGATGATGGAGGACAGTCTCTTCTCTTTTGGTAGTAACCAAAACTAGAGGCCAAATTCTTGTTGAAACCTAAAACCACAGATCACTTATTAAGGTATTTTAAGAAACCTTTTCCTGTTCCTAGATGATTTATTTAAGCTAAAATTTCTAATGAGGAAGAGGTGTTGGGCTTTTTTGGCTTTGCCGTTCCTGTCCATGTCTATTATCTAGACTGGCCAGTGGAAAAGGTGCCTTTATTTCTGTTTCATGTTATTCCTTGCATTCTAGCTCTTTGGGATAGAGTTTTCCTGTTGCTCTGGATAAACCTGCAGAAGGGCTTTTGGCTCTTTCGTTGTGATGAGTACTTAGACCAGTAATATGCCATGGGATGGAGTTTCTTTGGAGTATAAAGGGAAGAGGAAGCATTCTTGCTTAAGCAGAGGGAGGAGGAGGAGTATCAGAAAAAGGGGTAAGTTTCTTTACAGGCTCCTGAGCAAAGGTGATATGAGCAGTGAAAAGTTCAGCACTGATAGACTTGTTAAAAGTTGCCCTTGACTGCTTGCAGGCATAATTTTAATTTAAATGTAATAAAAACCTAAAAGGGAAAATTAAGATGCGGAAAGCAGTTAAAAAGCCTGTCTAAAGACATCTGCAAAATGGTTTTATTCCAAGCAAATATAAGAAAACTGTTTGGTTTTTTTTTTATTGTCAAACAATAATAGTGCCTCTATTTATACAATGCCTTTTACAACCAAATCTTTTTCATAGATTACTTCCAAAACAACACAGAAGTTGATTTATTTCTAAACTGTGTCCTCATAACCCTTTTTTTCCCAGCGCCGTAGCATCTTTTCATCGCGGCAGTGAGCTGTTGAGAGCCGAGCACAAGGTTATGCAGCGAGCGGGGGGCCTGTTTGGCCGGGTCAGGGGGAGGCAGGACTCCGCTGCCGCACATCGGCCTCTCTCCCTTTGTGCTGAGCCCCGAGAGAATGCTCTGACGTGAAACCATTTACTCTGTGGGGCCCAGCGCTACACAAGTTAGATTAAGGGTGAGGGAGGTTTGCTCTGCTCAGGGTGCCCTTTATCTTAATTGCTGTGCTCCCCCCGCCCCGTGGTCCCCTTACCAGCTGTTTGGTAGTCTTTTTCCCAGTCCGCGTTATATCCAGACACCGATAGATGTGCTCTCTGTGTTCACAGCTCTCTTTTTGCAGTCGTTTTAGCGTAGACAGATCCTTAAGAGGTCTGTGGATTCCACTTCGCTTGACTTCCCCAACAGGCCTGAAAATGAAGTGATCCGCTTGCTTCTCTTGCGATGGAGACAAAAAGAGAGGTGTCTGTTTCCCATAGTGTACCCTCTAAAAATCCCACTGCTTTCCACAGGTGGTACAGTATACTTCTGCTGTGACACAGGTGATGTAGACCAATCCTGTCAGATCTCAGGGTCTGGCAATATTTTGAAGGGTTAGTCACCATAATCCATAGATCATTGGGGAGTGGGGGAATTGGGGCATACGAGCTCTCAGCTGTGCATTGGTAAATCCCTTTGACATTACCTGGAGATGTAATGCCATAGCCACAGCCCTACACAGTGTAAAGGATTTTGTGTGTAGCTGTGAAATGGCCACTGCTTTAATGAATGACCTGGATTGTTCTGTGATGGGAGGTCAGAGCCCTGTGAAATAGGGAGGCTGATTTGTCCTGTTTATTTGGACTACCTTGGCTTTCTGCTCAGGTTTAGAAATATGAATGGGTAAGAAGGCTCTGGGTGTGGGGAGGAGCAAAAGAAACGTAAGGTACAGGTGGGAGTCGGAGACAAAGCAGGGAACTTCTGTGTGGCTGTGATGGTGGCTTAGGAGAGCCTGATCTTAGTTGGACCCTCGCTGTGCCAGGGGTTGTACAGCAAGAGTCAAGCCTGACCTCTGGAAACTTCCCAAGTGGCATCAGGGGACTAGACTGGACCAGAGTCGCCCATGAGGCTTTGTAGTATCCATGTCTTCTAGCCCCAAGCATCAGGACAAATAACACGCCAGTTATGCGATGGCCTTGCAGACAAATCAAGATGAGAAGGACGAGGCGAAGCTTGCCAGCTCAGTGAGAAAGAAAGCAGCTGGGACATGATGTTGGACCTTCCAAAGGAAAAGTTATTCCTGAACAATTTGTTTCAGACATGAGAAGCTGTAGCAGGTACACTGCCAGTTGGACTTGGGTACCTGTTTTAATCCCTTGGGTACCTGCTCTACATCTCTGCCACCAGCAGCTGGCTGGATAAGCAGTAATTGCATGTCTAATGTCAGGAAAGCAAATCGGTGGCAGAATTTAAAACTAGAAGCCCCAAGAATCCTGACTTTAGGCTTTGTGCTTGAAAGGCAGGAATTGCATCTTTCCCTGGGTGAGGAACTTGAAACCTACAGCCAATTAATAACTCCTATAAAATAGTGCTTTAGCCTAAAAATGCTGACGGAGAATTTAATGCACCTTATGGAGGGCGGGGGGGTTACAGCTTAATTAATTAAGTTTTGGAAAGTGTGTAATCCTTGGACAAAGGGCTCTCTAAATGTAATATGCAACAGCTACTATTAATGCAAGTTGTTCGAGTTTCACATGGACAGGGGACATGAGGTGCTTTTAAAATAGAATCACTGTGGTGATGCTTTTTTTAAAAAGGAGATGTTGGGAGCCTGGCTCCTGATGTGGTGACAATCAGGGCAGAAGACTCGAAGACCTCTGCCTCCGGGGGGATATGTGAGATTTGGCCTGAGGGTCTCCTTCCCCGCTGCTTGGGAGTGACCAGACCACTGCAGCTGTCAATGTGTGTGTCTCGAGCGGTTGTGTTAACGGCAGGGCCCGCAGCCCTCAGTCAACTGCCGGTTGGTTGGTGAGCGCCAGTGTATTTGCAACTGATTATCAGCTTAATCTGTGAGAGCGCGGCTTTCCTACAGGCTGGCGCAGTAGTGCACGGGCACCACGCTATCAGCGTGTGCGCAGCTGAACTTCGGCTGATCAAGCAGCACCTCATCCAGGATTGTCCACGTACAGCTTTGTCATCTCCTGCCCTGATGACAACGATGGGGTTTGAGTTATAGGAGCCCTTTAAGTGGCTTTAAGCGGGACGGGACCTTGCGGTACTTCAGCAAGGATGTTGTGGAGACTTCAAGCTGCATAACCTTGTGTTGAGCAAGTGTGAAGGACGGACGTGTGCTGCTGCCCACCCGGCTGGGGAGCTGCCTTTCCCTGGGGGCAGCCACCTGCCTGCACAGCGGCACGGTGACTTGGGGCACCAGGACATGTCTGTCAGTGCTGCTGTAAGCAACGCGGGGGGCCGGGACCTCTAGAGAGGAGCTCTTCTGTAGTGCCATGGATGTTAACGTTCGCTGCTGCACGTGGTAAGGGCAGCTTTTTATCCTCTCTGTTCACCGGGGAGTGTTAAGTCCTGTCACTCCGCCCCGGCATGGCGGCCTGTGTGTCCCCGCTGAGGCTGGCTGCCCTGCTGCCTGGCTTTGAAGGCAGCCGGCTCTGAGGGGCGTGCGCTGAGCTCCGAGCGTGTCCTCCCCACTGAGCTGGAGCGGAGAGAGGTCACACAAACCTGACGCTTTCTCTCCCCACCTCCTCCTGCAAGTGACACTTGGCAGCTGGCAGCTAGTTTGAAAGCCAGAGGGACAGAAGGATTTGGGGGTGGCTGTCGTCTGCCGGAGATCCCTGTCCTCTGAGGGGTTGGCGCTGTGAGCACGGGGTGCTTCTTGGAGCTGCTTGGAGAACAGTGGGAAGTGACAGAACTTCCCAGAGCTCCTCGCTGGGGCCAGGCAGGAGCATATGGGCCTCGCATGCATGGGTTGTCTCTGTCGGTTGTTGGAGTAATTGCTCATCTGGCTAAAAGCCATTCCAATTCAGATGTTGAAAAGGAGCTGCTGGCGACACTTTCCAGGTTTCAGTCCTCCCCCCTCACCACCTCCTTGCTGTCCTAATTTAATGTTTTACTTTAATATTAAAATTTAAGACACTATAATAGAGCTTTAATCTGACACCCACAAGCCTCTCTCTAATTTGTTAGGTCATTAGCAAGGGAAAATAAATAGAAACGAGTTTGGAGGCTAGAATGTTTGAGGAATCGGCATTTTGAGGATGGGGCTATTCTTTGTTTTTGAGTGAGCATGTGCTCCGCTGAGTGGGCTTGGCAGCGCTGCGTTGGCTAAACCTGGCGCTTTAACAGCATCGCACGTAGCCGTGCCAAATGTGGCAGTTGTACTTGTTTGTGCTCTGGGAGTTTGCAACGCCAATCCAGGAGCTGGGATTCCCTGTTCTCCTTCCAACGTGGTGAGATGAGACTTTCTTAACGTACGTTTGAATTTGACTCGTGCTTTTTTGAGCCCTTTCACTCTTTGCATCTCTTGCCTGTGATTGTGAGGATTTAGTCTGTCTTGATGTCTCGATGGAAGCGGTAATCGTTTGGTTACAGGAACTGCAGCTTCCAATATAGCAGGAGTAGCACAGTCAGCTGTAGAGATGGAAGGTGTCTTTCTCCTGCATACATCCTACATAGTCACCGTGTCACAAACTCTCTGAAAAGCCCTTTAAAATGGCACTGAGGCTTATCAAATGAGACAGGACTGTACAGCCTAGGAGGTCAGAATCGCTCTGGGTCTGTTGGCCATGTAGGAGTAAGCTGCTCCCTTCAAGGTGGAGTCGTGGCACAGGCTTTATCGGGGTGTTAGGTGAGTCTTCAGGAGAGCATTGAACTACGTGCTAGCTTTGAGCCTTCCTCGCAGCGAGTCTCTTGGAAAACTGTAGAGGTGATCTTTCTGTCATGTTAATTTGAAGTGTTGCTGTCTGCGTTTCAAACGCGGGGAGGAAGCGTGGGGAAGTTGAGGAACTAGGAGCCTGCCGTGACTCCCTGGAGTATCGAACAAATGGCGCGTTCGGTGCAGTTTGGTGTATAGATGTAGAGCGGATGTGATGGTGCTTTTTCTGTGGCACAGAGGGTTGAAGACTGCAGCCATTAACCGTTTGAGTACCACAACATGATTGGCATTACTCAAATGATTCAGTGCTTGGAAGGCAAAAGAAGGCTTATCCCTTGTTTTACATGTCTAACATTTAACACTTGTATAAAACAACTCTGAATATTGATTGTAAAGGTGCAAATACTACGAATGACTGATACTACTAGGTTTGAATCATGCCATTCTACCCAACTTGTCTATTAGGCTGAAAATAACTCAAGGGTGGAAAAATATTGCTCTGTATTTTAAGGGAGCATGCAGCATTCCTGCAGTCAGAACAGTTATGAGGACCTGCAAACAAACCGCTTCCAGCTTAATTTACAAAATAAGGCCTTGCTGTATAGGTTGTGCTAGCCTGAAGGCTCTTTTGACAGACTTGAAGTTTGGAGTAGAAGCTCAGTTGCAGGTGTGTCTAGGTTCACTAGATCTTTAAACAGGCTGGGGACCAGAAGATCTAATTCTCTCTGGTTTAGGAGAGGCTAAAAGGTTTGGCTCTGAATTTTGATAGGTTTGTCTTTCCATATCAGAATCCAGGAGAGATGAAATTTCGAGGTTTTATATTGAATAGAGGTCATTATTTAGCCTTATGTTGCAGTGAGCATGTGGTGGAACTGAGCTGCGGTGTTCCCAGGGTACTGCAGTAGCAGGTGTGAATATAAAATAATACTGTTTTGTAAAGAAACAATGAACTCTCCAAGAAAGTGGATTTTTTTTTTTCTTTTGAAAATCTTTAACAGTTCCTACTGAAAATAAAGGGGGAAAAAAAATTAAACTATTTTTGGGATGAATATTTGCTTCACCAGCCCCAATTACTCTGTTGTGAAGACCTGGTCATGGAATCCACACTGCCTCTCAATTTCAGGCAAGGAAAGGTTCTTTCATTAATGTTTTTTTAGAAGGCAAAAACTTGCACAGTAGTTGTGCATTTGCTTGATGAATCTTCTTCCCAGCATATGTTCAATGCTTGGATGAATGAGTTATTTAAGTGTATTTGAAGGTTATGACAGACACCTGTAAACAGACAGATATTGATAAAAATGTCATTTGGAACCAGATATCTGCCTTTCTTGCAATCCAATTACTCCTGATGGCGAACAGCCCAGAACTAGCAGCAAAGTGCATTAACCCGAACTGTGATGGGCAGGCTGTCCTTAGAGGGAACATGATCAGGGCCTTATTTACCTCTTGCTTTGATGTAACTCCAGGAGGTAATGGAGTTATTTGTAATTTACACCAGAGCAAAACAGGACTGACTCCGGATGTGTATCTATAGGCTTTTTGTGGAGTTCTTAAAGCACGATGTGTCAGCTAAATGGTGCTAGGGCCAGTAGCTGAAGGTTCCAGTCTTACCTGCTCCTGCAGTTATCCTTCTGAAAGGTGTACTCCAAACAAGTCAGTTCACCGTGGAAGGTTCCTTGGGTTTTGCTGCCCTGGAAGTCACGCAGAGAGGAGAAATGCCTATAGTTGTATGTTCTTCACTATATGCACGGAAAGAACTGTGAGACCGTGCCCTTGATGAGGGTGCTGCCGCCTTTGGGTGAAGTCAAACAAACAGATGTGGTCATTAACAATTGACTTCTGCCTACCAGCTCTCCAAGATCTCGTCAAAGCTTGTAAATAGGATTGTTTTCTGTTGTGATGTGAAATGCTTGTGATGGCGGTAGTGTTTGGACATGCTGGAACTACTAACGTACTCTTTAATAGGGCACAGACACTGAAAGTTCTATCAAATTACTGTTGTTGTTAACCTCTTGGTATTCTAAGAGGAAGCTCTCATTCTGGTTATCTTTCTCCAAGCTGGAGAGTAATATAGTATGAATGGAAGTGGTACTGTTGTACAGTTCTCTAAGTTGAAGTCCAGAGCTGTCCACAATAAAACGATTATTTGATGGTAGTCTTAGCTTCCAGAGGATAAGTGAAACCAAAAAGACAAGGTTAATGGAAACTGCATTTCATCGGGATTGCTCTTATTTCCTATTTTATAAGCGTGTGTTCCATGCAGGTGCTTGGCTTATATCTTCATGCTGTCAATAAACCCAACACGCTTGAAGCAGACAGGATTAATGCAGATTTTAAGGGCTATATTTAGAAGTAATTTAGCTATCATCAGTCAGAAGGGTGGGGAGAGATGTGATGGTTATTCATACTGATTGAATATTCTATTGATAGAGATACTTATTAACCCTAAAGATGTCTTTCCATCATGCTTTCAGGTCTCAAACAAGGAAAAAAAAAATATCCCTTGAAATTCAGATAGAGGGAGGCAGAATTGGAGAAATGAGCTGGGAGGGAAGTAGCAAGCTGGCTGTTAAGACAGACCAGTAAAGTTGGTTGGATGGCACTGGAACAAGTGCTGTGTAACATGACATGCAGTGATACGGGAGGAGGGAGGGAGACAGCTGGGTGATGGGTTTCTGATGTTGATGGCACAGGTGTTCAAGGTGTTTAGAATTTGGGATGTGTGTTTTAACTTTCCTTCCTGAGCGAGCAATGAATGTACTTGCTTAGAGCTAACTTTCTTTTTTTTTTTTTTTTTTTTTTTTTTTTTTTTGCCAGATACGTGAGGGAGAGGGAATAGTCTGTTAGTGAGTGATCTCTGCCTTATGAGCAACCAAGATCAAAATGCTCCTGCTCTGACTGATGGTAATTAGGCTAAGGAGCCATGGGGCAGGGGGAGTCCAGCGAAGAACCAAGTGCTTGGCACTCGGTACGATTTCATCTCGCTTTCTAAAGACTCTGCCCTGCACTCCCTGTTCCCTCACTGCATTTCCTGAACAGAGATTTCATTTCAGATAGTGCAGTCAGCTCTTCACACTTTTAGGAGCATTTATAAAATGGAATTACCAGAAATAATCACGGTAATTAACATATAGAGTTATAAGGAGGAAGATTAATTACAAAGCTGTAATTCATCTGCAAAATATCAACCACGGGGAAAGCTTGAATAGGTTAGCAACTATGAGAGACCCTGAGCTGTGCGCCCGAGGAATCCGGCTGGGGCTGCTGCGCCGACTGAGCTGCCTGGCACGGGCGGGAGAAAGGGAACCGAGGCACTGAGCGGGATGGTGACTGGTCGGTGTTATCCAGAAAATCAGACGGGTGGGAAGGGGACCTGAAAGACCCGACTCCGCTCCTTGCTGCGAACAGGGGACAGAAGTCCTCTTTCTAATGTGGGGAACAGTATAATGAATTTTTAAAAGTTGCGCAGGAAATCGGTGGCGTTGCTGAGAAATGAATCCGTCTCCTGGACTCCTGTCTGCCTGATCAGCGTCGTGGCTTTCGGCACTGTGCATCGGTTTGCGGCAGCAGAGAAGCTGGCCGGTTTGATCTAGCAGTCTGTTGAACAGCTCTGGGTTATTTTATGAAGGGAGGAGGGCCTGGGAGGTGACGGGAGACTACAGAAGGCTATTCATTCCAGGGCAGGGGTTTCTGGTTTATTACAATGATTGTAGGGGAGGGCTGTTTCCTACAACTAATTGCCTTTTTTCTGAAGATGCAAGCAGTTGATAATGACAGTAATTAACACTGTAGAAACAAGGTCAAACCCAAGAACATTACCCACTAAAAGTCACTTTCCCGAAAGTCACGTCAAAATCATTGCCTTTGGAGTAGCTTTAAAAAAAAATAAATAAAAAAGAGGCAACTGATGATGAGCTGTTTGAATTATGTAAATGCTCAGGTATCCATGGGGTTTGACCTTTTTGCAGATGTAATTTAGCATTCAAGACACTGTCATCTTGCTGCCAAAGTCAAATTAGATGCTTGCTACTGCAATTGATAGCTGATATCCGATCTCCTTCAAGAACAGGCAGTACAGAAAGGCAGGCGATGCTATTTGCTACAGGAATGGGAAGCTGCATTTTTAAATATAAAGTGGTTGAAGAGTTTTGGATTCAATTCAGATGAGCAATATGCTTTTATAAAAACATGCACTTGTTTCTTCAGCTCATTAGACCCCATTTTATGCATCTGCAGTCCTGCAGGATGGCTCTGGGCTCATCAGCTCTCCGGGGTTGTCTCACCTTGGGCTTGCTTTGTACCAGTGGAATGGCTCTGGGCCAAACCTGCTCCTAGCCACAGGAACAGGGGACAGTGGCAGCATAGCCACGTTGCCCAGAATACTGTGTCTCCAGCAGCAGTCAGAGATGGAAGGAGTCCTAACCCAAGTGAGAGCTCTTCCTGAGTGATGCCAGAGACGGTGCAACTCCCGGCACAGGTGCAGAAGTGGCTTCTGTGCCTGGAGCACGGGGAGCCGTACGGATGAAGTGCTGAGCTCTGTGCAATCCAAACTCCACGAAAACTACTGATGGCCGTAGCGTGTGGATTATCTACCTGTGTAGACCTTGCTATCTCCATTTGTCAACCTGGTCCCATCCATGCTAGCAATAAAAAAAAACAAAACAAAAGCAAACAAACAAACAAAAACCCCGAGCGAGCAAACCCCCCTTGTGTTGTGCTGAGAGTCGGGCTGCTTGCCGGAGGTTGCTCCTGTTCCCGTGTGCCAGGCGGCCGAGCCAATTGCCTTCCCACCAGGTTTGATCCAAACAGCCTCCCTTCATACTGAATCACCGTCCGCTGTAGTAAGTAGAAATGACTCTGAAGGAACACCTGCTCTTTCCGGCCCTCATTTGACCACAGCATCTGAAAAAAGCCCCTTCTGCTCTGGAGCTGGAGGCAGGTAGCTCGCTTTAACTCCTCCGAGTTGCTCTGCTCTGCAGCCCTGCTAAAGGCATTTCTCTCTGCTCATATCAAAAAGGCTTCCTTATGGTTGTGGTTGCACAGTAACGCTTCGTGGGTACGACAAAGCTGTCCTGAGACTTCTGATCCTTTCCTACCTTGTGTGCGGTGGCTGAGAGTCGTTCAGGTTCAGAGGTGCGTTCCGTCCTTCGTGCAGTGAAGCTCTGCTGCCTGCACAGAAAATGCAAGCAGTGAAGCTGCCTGGCTTGCGTGATTGGCAATGTACTTGCTACTGTTTGTCATAGGTCTACAAAAGATAACCAAAATGCCCATCTTCAACGGAGCCATTTTAGTGGCTCCCCGTGAGCCTGTGCAAATTAGTAAATGACTATAAAAGAGCAGCAGTGAAAAATTAGGCTATATGTTTCTCTGTGACTAGGCTCAGAAGAACACTGCAGGCTGCCGTTAGCGTTTTTCTTCAGCATTAGCCCAGCAATTTCCCTGAAGTTGCTCTGTATTTCCACAGGAACAAATGGGAGCTGAAGCTGGCTCCAGATTCTGTCTGTAATGGCTCCTCTCTTGGTGCCAGAAGTTAACTTCTAATCTGGTGCAAATTGTTACTGTTCAAGTGCTTTCCGCCTTGTGCCTTCAGTGCAGCAGTTTGTACCCAAAACCAGCAGAGAATTTGGCCCCTGTGTTTTAAGACACTAAATCTTCTCCCCTTTCCAAAGGGTTGGTTTTGGGGGTGGGAAGTGCTTTGGCCCTAGCTTCCCAATTGGGCTTGTGTACTCTGAATCTGGATAAGAGCACTTAACTGGATCCAGCTGTGTCGCCTTCACCGTTTAATGGTTCAGTTCAAATGCAGGTTTTGTATTTCATGCTTCATTATTTTTTTCTTCCCCGTTGTGTGGCCATTTGTAAACTGAAGGTGAATTGCACAATGCATTCCTCCCAGGCATGCAAAGACCACAAATATTGAGGGTAATTTGAAAACTTCTTTTCCCCTGTTAGATACATTTGTAATATTCGAGTGGCTTTTACAAATCGCGTTCCGACACCCCTCGCAGCGGAGCTCGTCTGGCTGCGTTCAGCAGTGGAGTTTGGGGAGCCGCTTCCCTGTGTCCCCCGGGCGGCAGCTCCAGTGGAGGGATGTTCCCGGAGAGGCATCCCCCTGGGAAGCCACTCTGCCCGACCCTGCTGCCGCCATCAGGGGAGGGAAAGAGCGTGTTAGCTGTCCTGAAGTTGGAGGTGACTGTCCCAGCGGATTCCATCCCTGATGTTGGGCCTGCAGGTGTTCCACGTATGGCTTGAGAATATATAGGGAGTGCAGAGTCTAAAACTGCCGCTGTGTGGCCCTGTGTAGGGAGGGAGTGTCACAAGACCACAACTGCTGTCCCCTGAAGGACTGTAGTTTCAGTTGTTGGGGAAATCTGCTAAATTTTTTGGGTAAACATTTACATTTTTTTTTTCTTAGCAATAATAGCTGCTGAGGCACTATGCAACTCTCCAGCTGACTTTATGTAGAATAATATCATCAGTATTTAACTACTAAAAAAGGGGCTTTCATGTTGGGGAAGTGTTTCAAATCAGCCAGGCTTTAAAGTGTAAACTGTTTTCACCTTTCACACATTCTGGCGAGTGTTTTCCGTTCACCATGGATGTAGAGACTCGTGCCCAAGCCTCTACCCCTCACCTGCCCGAGACATCTATTTGAAGGAAAGTAACTTGAAACCAAACGGTGAGCTGGATTTCAGTAAATACTGTCTGAAAAGTTAAGCTGAAACAATGCCTCCACTTTTAAAAACAAAAAGTCTGTAGAGGGAGGAAAGAGTTATTTGTGTATACAAGTTGTTAATATTGGTGGTGCGCTCAAGAGAATGGATGGTCCTTGTGTGCGTACAATTAAGGATAGAAACGCGCTTTAAAAGGGAGATGATTGCGTCCATAACTCCCTGTGTGAATTAGTTTGTCCCTTGGCAAGAAAAAGACTGTCCAGAGTGACACAGTGCTGCCAAGTTACGGCGTGTGGGGTGAGCACGTTGGCAGTCAGTGCTGCTTAAGGGACCCCAGCGCCGGGGGAGGCTTTCCGGAAAGGCCGGTGACGCGCTCAGCCCGGTGGTGCTGCGGGAGGGTCCCCGGGGCCCAGGTTAACTCTGCTTCACCCACCGGCCGCCACTCTTCAGGGTACCGAGAGAGTCGAGTACCCCCCCGTCCATGAATCCAGAGGTCTCCAGGCATGCGCTCGTCATAGATGCTGTGGCTGCGATAACACAGTGTTCTTGGAATGCATTAACTTGTCCTGACAAAAAGCCATTAACCAGACAGGCAAGACTGTGTCTTACCCTGT
Organism: Vanellus vanellus; assembly: GCF_965231255.1. NCBI lineage: Eukaryota > Metazoa > Chordata > Aves > Charadriiformes > Charadriidae > Vanellus > Vanellus vanellus. The sequence goes on along the minus strand of NC_138927.1, from coordinate 6,857,906 downwards.
AGCTGTGCCTGTAAAGCAGAGGCAGAATAATTTTTGCTCATTAAAAACAAACATTTGAAAGCAGTGCTGCCTTCCCTCTGCTCAGATGGTCTGTCCAGCACAGAGAGAAAGAAAATGCTAACCCACTGGAAAAAACAAATGCGCATTTGGGTTTTTTCCTCTCCCTGCCAGAGTTAGCAAATTAAGGATGCTCCTAGCTTGGCATCTATGCTGCATCTACTCATGTTTCTAGAGGTTTGAAACCTTGTTTATCTATAAAATGATTTTGTATATGTTAGATTTTGCTGCCATTAGCTGGCCCGGTCAGATGGGCCTTTGAAAAAGAATCCTCTGGAGGGGACAAGAAGCCCTTTTCCTCCGTCCTTGGTGGCCGGCCGTGCTGCCCTCTGCTCGGTGGCAGTGGATCAGTGTGGCAGTAAATCTGTGTTTATCAGCTTTGCTGCAAAGAACTTGTGTGATTTCAACCAAGTAATCTCTCGGTGAGTCAGCCTTTCCCCGCTATAGGAACAGGGAAGTAAACTTGTGTCCATGGTCTATGAGGGGTGACCTCTGGGCAACCTTAGTCAGTGCCCTTCACTTGATATGAGAACAGTGTCCCATCGTCTTTAACCTGCATTGTAGCACGCTGATGGATTGGCCGGAAGCTAGAGAGGACTGCCTGTATCAAGACTTTTCATTCTTCCACGTCTTGTCTCCATCAAGCAGCAAGTATCTCTTGAGTTTGCTTTTTCAAGAAAATTCAAGTGATTTCCCCTTACTAGAGCAAATAACCAGGCGAGAGCAGACGGAAAGCTTCAATAGCCACAGGAGGCAAACGATGAATTGGACCACGAGAAATGGCAGCTTGTGTTGTGTCGGTTATCTTGGTATCCCTTCAGCAGGGGTGGAGGAATGAAATGGTGTCCATCAGCCAAGCTGTAGTGGCGCTTGTGACTTGAGTATACTGTGAGTTGAGAGTAAAGGTCAAACGAGTGAAGAACAGTTTCATCTATTTGCAAAATTTCGGTGAACAGGATCTGAGGGGAGGTATGCCGTATGATTTCCAGCAGTTTATTCACCTACTTCTAGTAACCAACAGGCGAGGTTTACTCGTGTAAATATAACATGGTAAGGACTTAAATTTGCAATTCTCCCTCTTTCTTTTAACCCAAGTAGCTCTTGTTAGTGCAGCTTGTGCTGCAGATCATACTTAACTTTATGAACTTTGTGTGGTTACGGTACTCCTTCAGTCCAATAAACCTCTGCTTTGGAGATCTATTTAATATGGACCTGAGCCTGTGATGGTCAGACCTGTGAGGTGAATCTCGCCCGTCGGTGTCCATGCGGAACGGCCCCTTCTCCCAACGTGTGCCGCCTGGGTAATGCGCCTCCTCGTAGCTCCTGCGCCCTCAGCGCCGCGCGGGGGGCTGCCTGGGGCTGCTCAGAATTTGGCCTGTGGGGACACCGAAAATGTTTAGGGGCTGTGGTTTTCTTCTTGCTGTGATAATTATAACTGTATCAGGAATGACGGTTTGCTTCACATTGGCTTTATCACCACCAAGCCGATTCTCTCCGATGCAATCAGTTGCTCACTACACTGGAATAACCTATTTTGCTTCCTGTGGATTTGCAGCTGAAGTATTTGCAAAACAATGACAGAAAAATATGACTGTCTTCATCCGGTGCTCTCTGTCTTGCCACCTTTTCCCATAAACGTGGCCCTTGGTTTTGTATTTTAAGAACAAGACGTATTTGAAAATAGCCATTCAGAAGATCCATTGGCATTTAAAATACACATTTCTTATCTTCAGTGTTACCGGTATCATTAGTAATTTGTATTGAATGATTATCAGGAGGTCTCAGTCCTGATAAAAACCCTTCTTAAGTACTGAATAAACATACTGCAAGTGTGCCTGCCTCCGCTGACAGCCAGCGTGTAGTGACTGGGGGAGAAAGGATGAAATTCGACATGCTGAGCACAGGAGTCCCAAAGTTGGTGGTGGGTGGTGGCTGCCCCAGCGAATTCCCTCCCTGACGTTGGGCTTGTGCGCGTTCCACGTATGGCTTGAGAACACGGAGGGAGTACAGAGTCTGCAACTGCTGCCAGGTGAGCTGACTGATACCACAGGCACCTTTGCCTGTTACCCTCCTAGCTTTGGCTCGGAGTATCAGGCTCCAGGAATAGCGTATTGCATGAAATATCTTTTGGAAGTTACGTATTCCCCCCCCCCCCCCTGCCTTTCACAAGACACTTCTCAGTGCATGGTTTGACTTCAGCTTGCAAAATACGGAGGGGAAAATACTAAAGTTGATAAATTCTTAATTTCCATACAATTTAGTCCCCAGTTGATAACTGGCACGCTTCTGAGAGCGAGACAAAGAATGGCACTAGCGGAGAAATAATTTTAAAAAAAAAAGCTCACAAAAAATGTAATGCTATTTACAGGACTCTGTGCCTATGGTTAATAGTCATTCATGAAATCGTGCAGTAAAATCTAACTGCATTGTCAGCTCTGTCAGAATGACATTGAAATGTACAAGTAATGTACAACAGGTTCAGATTACACCTTGGGACTTAAAAATATTTAGATAAAATGAGGGTTTGTTTTCCCTTTTTAAACAGGAGGTAAAGTACAGGCTGGAACAAAGGCAGGATTGCAGCAGTATTTCTTGAGCAGGCAAAATCGAATGGATTGGGACTCTCTCTAGCTATTCTCTTCCTTCTAGACGGAAGGGTCTAGCCAGTTATGACTTCTATTTACCAGTATGAGCTGTATCTCTATTAGGCGTGTACACTAACGAGTTGTTTCAGCCAGCCTGTAAGCTGAAGACCAAAGCTAGCTCAAACCTGAAATTCAGAAGAGTCCTAACGCTTTGTGGCAATTGCACCGTAGGATGCACTTATGGGTTTGTAGCTCTTGTTTGTCCCTAGTTTTTGTGGAATGAGGTAAATGGTACTCGGTCACCATGAATTGAAGGGGACTTCAGTGGTTGTACATGAAGCCAGTGTCATCAATTGGCCCTAAACTGGCAGCATACCCTTAAACATTCGACTTGATAAACGGGTGCTGGCACAGGGACCTGAGGAGGTCCTGTACGCAGAAAGCTGAGTAAGTGCTCAGGATGCTGCTAGCAGTGGGTGAGTAGAAAATATTTCGTTCAGACTTTCCTATGTTCCCATGTACTAGGTTTTGGCCAGACACCACTTTCAGTAAATTAACACGTTAATCAAAAGCTAAAATTGAACTGAGTGAACTTGATGGTCTTAGTGTGGGAATCTGGTTCACAAAGACTCCTCCTCACTCGATGGGCTGGATGGCTTACTTTTCTTTGGCTTTGGTATTCCTGGTTTTCTCAGCCCACTCTAGAAAACATTTCTACATTTGCACTTCTTTAAAAGGGTATTACAGTTTGTTCTTGCCGTAATGTGTTTATTTTCTCTTCCTTCCAACAGATGTTAAGCAATTAGAGAACATGACAGAGCAACATATTTATACAAATGAAAGGAAGTAGGGAATAAATGCTCTGAATATTATACTTCCTAATAAGATTAATTCAGTAGCGTACAAATGGTGAAGCACAGCCACAGCAGCAAGTGGGCATTTATCCGTGACTTGCGTAATGTGCAAGATATCTTATTAAGGTAGGCAAGAAACTACGTGCCCACCCATGGATCCCAGTTTTACGCGCATACAAATGAGTGGCAGAACGAGCCCATTGGCAAAGAATGACTGGATAACAAATTGTACAAGAATGTTTAAAAAACAAAACAAACAAAAAGCCCCTAATGTGTCCAGAGAAGGGCTACAAAGCTGGTGAAGGGTCTGGAGGACAAACCTTATGAGGAACGACTGAGGGATCTGGGGTTGTTTAGCCTGGAGAAGAAGAGGCTGAGGTGAGACCTTATCACCCTCTACAACTACCTGAAAGGAGGTTTTAGAGAGATGGGAGCTGACCTCTTCTCCCTGGCAACAAGTGATAGGACAAGAGGAAATGGGTTCAAGTTATGTCAGGGCAGGTTTAGATTGGATATTAGGAAGCATTTTTTCACTGAAAGGGTTATCAAATATTGGAATAAGCTGCCCAGAGAGGTGGTGGATTCACCATCCCTGGAGGTGTTTAAGAAAAGGGTAGATGAGGTGCTTAGGGACATGGTTTAGGAGTGGTGGTGTTTTTATCAGGGTAGGTTAATGGTTGGACTTGATGATCTTAAAGGTCCCTTCCAACCTCACTGATTCTATGATTCTATGATTCTAATGACAGAGCTAAAGTGGTAAGACCAGTTGATCTGTTCTTCTGAGCTCACCGTTCCGTTGCCTATAGTCATGTCACACTGTCTTGTGAAGCTTCTTACTCCTTGAGGCTTGTGCCTGTCCAGATGTGCTTTGCTGTAAAATTAATATCTTATTGTTGCTGTGTACACTAAGAATTACTAGTAGCCTGAGTGAGCCTCTTTAAAGCACGCGTAGCTACGTTTTTCAGTTGCGGGCCCTGGTGGGGGGGTGCTGGAGCAGGCGTGGATCCTGTACTGAGCATTATGGTGGGATGAGCTCTGGGGGAGAGAAGCTGAGACACTCGGCCCTTGAGCCTCCTACTGCTCCGTAAGGTGTGATGCAGTCTGTCGCCATCTGTTTACCATGTGTTAGAACTCATGGATGTTACAGTGAGCCACTGGAGTAAACCTGTGTCTGGGCAGTTTTAGCAAGGAAAAGAGATCATTCTCTTAAAGAGCTCTGGAGAAAAACGTAAAGAGCGGAGAGGGGTCAAAAGAGTCTCTGCAGCCTGTATAGGTTGGTGTCGCTTCAGAGTCGTGTGAGTTAGTGTTGTGTGCTAGCTGAAGTCTTGGAAAAGACTTTGACAAAGGCACTTTCCTGGCTTCGGAAGAGTAATGTAGCATTTTCTGCCAGAACAAATTCAGAAAAATTGCAGTTTATCTCCCCGTCCCTGAGCTGTGCCAATATCTGTGAAGATGTGCGGAGAACTGGAATGCTTAAGTGCCTGGGATTAAAAATACTCCTTCCCCTCTTCCTTCTTTGGAATCCATGTCAGAGTCTTCATAACCAGTGGCAAAAAACTTCTAACAGTTTCTCATTAATGCGAGAAGCTGGCATCAAAAGCTTTCTTTATGGGCCAGGAGTCTGGAAATGAAGCTGGTAGTAAGCTTTCAACTAAAATTCATCTGCTTCAGTTTGAACAAATGAACTAAAGAAAATAAAGATATTGGAGTTGCATCAGTAGCACCAAATTCTGCATGAAAAGTAGGGTTTGAATTGGAAAGTGACTATTGCTACTAGGGAAGGTGCTCTAGGAAGTAGGTGGACAAACCACCAAAGTATTAATCCTTAACTGATTTGCCTTTAAGAAAATTATCCAGTCTTGTTTTAATTAAAAACAAACAAAAAAACAAGCCAGTGTTCCCCAATTAATTGCAGATTTTGGTAAAATGCTTGTGGGAGAATGTGTGCCTAGTTTAGTTAACTGTTCCGCAAATAGGCAGATTACGGGGGGGAAATTGCACAGACAAGGTAGAAGCTGGTTCTAATAGTCACTGCACAGGGACAAGGTGTGTTGGCAGCAAATGTTTGGAAAGGGATGCTTGGGTGAACAGTTGGTCTCCTTTACGTTGAGAAGACATGCCATGTAAACATGAATAACTTGGATGCGCAATAAACCGTCTAGTCAAATCTCTTTGCTCAGGGCAGGATCGGCTTTACCTGTGTCAACCACATATACGTCATCGAGGCGGATGGTTCACGTAACGTTGATCCTGCCTTAGGGTAGGAGACGGACTAAGCGACCTTTGAGTTTCCTTCTCGCCTTATATTCTGTGTGTACGTCTGAATGCCGAAGCGGAGTGCTCCATAGATCACGCCAAAAGGAACAGGAGAGCACAGTGTGAAACATTAAAATGTATATAGACTGCTTCCCACTGTTCACTTCCTCAGCTGGATGCTTCCCTCCTCCCAGCAGGCAAAATCTGCTCTCGGAGGTGAGAGAGGAGGGCATGTTCAATAAGACACTTCATTTCTGATGAGCCCTGCTTTTGCAGAAGCATCTGTGGAAGATTAACAGGGGCATGTTTGAGAGGTGAATATGAAAAGGAGATTAAATTCGCATACTGGCATGTTGGATGCGTTCCTAAGTATGTTTCTCCTAACCTTGGGCTATCCCTAACTGTAGTGTTCTGTCAGATGGATTTACCTCTTAAATAGCATAAACGCCCTCCCCCGTGCTATCGCATCTAGATTGATAAATACAGACTTCACGCAGTCTGCTCCCTACTAAGAGATTCTAATAGTACAATATACTTATCCGTGTCTATCTCCGCGGGACCTTGTTTGGAGGGCAACATATAAAGCACTGCTGAGAGACTGAAAGAATTTGAGATGTGGCAACTGGCTTCTGGTTCATCGACACAAATAAGCCATCTGAAACCTGTAGGACTTAACTGCTTGTAGCATTTTGAAGTGTCACAATTCTTAAGGTTCAGACTTCCGTGTTTACTTGTTATGCCAGGCGTACCACATCTTGAATCGCAGCACAACGTCCCCTGGTAGTGTTCTTGTGAGCCCTGTTCCCAGAGGGAAGAGACTCAGTTCATCAACATTGTTTGGGTGTTTTCTTTGGAAGTCTTCCATCCGGATAATGTGACTCAATTTGCAGCTTGCGAGAGCTGGGATGGGTGCGCTGGTGCTGAATCACAGAAAAGTCTTGAAGACCGAGAGGAAGCAGGATGGTGGGAGAATAATAAACAACGAGGTAGCGTTGGATTTTGGTGAGCCTGGGCCTATACAGAGGGATGCCTCCTGAACTGTTACTGGAGAGGTAGAAATAGTTGAAGTAGCTGAGAGGAGGAAGGCTGTCCCTGCTGAGGAGTGGCTGTGAATAGTGGGCAGCGATGCTCTTCACGCAAACGGTCTTACAAAAGTTGTCTGGCCTTGGAGACACTAATAACGCACCTCCTAGTTCTTGGGCTGGATCTTGGTGAAAAGCAGAGGTTTCTGGCCAAGCGCCCTCCTCCTTTAGACACCTCCGCCACCCCGTGACTCGCTGCTGCCCGGCTCTGGTAGCACCCGCTGCGCTTGGCTGCCACGGGGGCCGGGGCTGGGAGGCCGGTGGTGGAGCAGTGACGGGGTACACCAGCCAGAGCGCTCTCTCCCTCAAAGGCGGGCCTACCTGTATGAGGCATCTCGGTGTTTGCTCGTCTGTCTTAGTTTTCTCTTGTGCTTTTAAGCTCAGAGGCCACTTCTTATCTTGGAACAATCCCCCCTCCTCTCCCATGGGCTCTGAACTGCAGTAATCTCACACGTTAGCAAAAGAGTGAACTTTTTAGCCCAGAATAATTGTATTCTCTATCAGTGACAGAATCTATTTTGGTTTTTTTTTCCTCCTTTTAAATGGCAATTTTAGATGGTAGAAAACTTTTTAATTCTCTTCTGCAAGCTACATATAAAATATAACAGATAGGCAAAAATGTATTATTAAAGCTATCTATTTTTCTTGGCATTCCTGTAATTTAATAAACTGCTTGAGCTCTATTTCTGCAGTTTATGACATCACAAGAATAAACCCCATCCTTTGATTAATAGCTATTCAATCAATCCCCCCTCCCCGCATTATCTGAAGTTTAATGGACTCGGGAACCATGCAAGCTAATTTTGTAAAAGTTTGCCCTGGGTAGCTGGACTAAACGACTCGACTCCGGGCAAACTGCAGTGGGAGCAACACGAGCTGTGTGAGACCCGTAGAGGAAACGGGAGAGAAACGCTGCTCCGCGCCTGCAGATGAAGGTGGTTCTGTCTCCAGAGTAACACTGCAACTCGAGGTGTCCGCAGCTCCTGCGGATATCTGTTGCATCTGTTTATTCTGCCGTTCCTGGAGCAGCAAGGGTAGGATTTTTACCGGGGAGAGGGGAGATCTTCAGCAGGACTTAATACTCGGTGAGGAACTCTGCAGATCTGATCAGCAGGGCAATACAAGGGAATCTTGGAAAGGGGGAAAACTGTCATGTCTAAAGCCAGTGACTGCAATGGCTTCTGGCCCATTCTGACAGGTAATGGACACAGCAGTTCTAGAGAATCTGATAATGCAGCTGTGGTTTTGCATACAAAAAAATCAATGCCAGTTATTGTATGTGTAAACACATGCTTTCATGATACAGAGTTTTTTCGTAAAGTATTATAAATTGCAAAAACAGACTGCTTCCTCCTTTACAGTGAAGGAAGACGACCTAGGACAAAAGAGGTGAATTGTGTTTTAACATGATTATGTATATTAACAGTAGGAGATAGACAAGAAGTTTTTACAGCCCCTGGTACAAGGTTTGCACTTTCACTGACATCCCATACCTAAGGAATTGGGATCGATAGAACTTGAATAAGAACAGAATCTTGATTTTGAAGGAAGTCAGGTAAGCTTAGACTATTTGAAAACTTTTTTGAGGGACAGAGGCTAAAGAAAGGGAAGAGGGGAAAACTGTTACCTGGAGCCCAGCTGAGTACGCTTTGACTTGCATGGGCTTCATGAGTCTTGAAATAAGAGGTTTGGTTTTCTTCTGGCAGTATTTGTCTATGTATGTCAGTTCTCTGAAAAGCTGCGTGAAGCTTGTGTTGGGCACTTGGGTCAAAAGCAGTAAGGCTGACCTGGCACACGAGTGTTGCTTCAGGAAAGCAGCTCCTGATGATAATCCAGGTAGGAGTTTGGCACGGTGGTGGCATGTCCATGCTCATTGTACTTTCAGATTTTGTAAAGCTCTAAAGTTCTGCCTGGATCGGAGGTGCAGCTGGACTGATTCCACCATGACCATCACCGTGCTGGGCTTGGGGTTTCCATCCTGTGGTGCAATGTGAGATGCTCTAAAACAGAACAGCATGACGGATTAGTTTTAGCATTCATAACTAGTTTTGGTTTTAGTTTTGGTTGGTTGATTGCCTGAGAAGGATCTAGTGTGCAGTCGAGTATAGGCCACAATAGGGCTTCTACATCCATTCTCTTCTGAGATGTTATTAAAGCACTGAATAAATCTGCTGTCTAAAACTTTTGTAAACATGTGGAAGAGTAGGACCACTAAGCGTGTGTCTTGTAATAAATCCCTAAATGGTGAAAAGTCAACAAGATTAAAATGAAACTGACCCTTTTTAGGAAGGGTTGCTCTTCCGAGACTGTTGTGTTAAATACATGCAAGAAGGGCACCGGAGGTTCATAGCAATGCCATGTCACGGATGACCTTTATTCCCAACAAGCTGTCTCTGTGGCACCGAATGGTACCTGTAGTACTCTTCCTGCAAGTGGCATGGTATGGGACTTCAAGGATCTCGGAACAAATCCCTTGAGCCAAAGCAGCGCAGAGAGTTTGCGTGGATTTGGATTATTCGGTGAGCGAGCTGAATGCGGAAGGGGAGGCAAATGCTCTGTCAGGAGCCAGAATGGCTTGTTAGGGCAAAGGGCTAGCACTGATCCTTCTGCATCCTCTTCCGAGGTTTGCCGCTGAGAGCACAAACTGTGTGAGTCGGAAGCACCTTTGGATGCGAGTGCCCTGGCTGGGGGCGGTGGGGACGTGGTACTGCAGCTTCAGCCTCCTGCGTGGAAGACGAGGGCAGGCAACGTGGCCCCACTCCCATCGCCATCACGGACTGTTTGATGTGTCGCAGTGCGACAGAAATTCAGGTCCCCTGCTGATGCTGTTGAGGCATCTCATGGCCTGTCGTGCCCTTAGCTCTTTTCACCAGGAAAAGGATTACGAGGCTATCGCTGCCACTATAACGAGGGGGAAATCCAGGTACCACGGGCGAAGTCTTGCCTGTAGTCATGCTACGACTGTGCAGAAGGCAAGAGCCTTGACACTGTGGCTTAGCATGCTAATATCGGAACTGTTCCTTATTTCCCTTTGTCTCAGTCTTTCTCCTTGCTCATATTGACCGTTTATGAGCTATAGAGTGCTCTAGAAAATAACCAGCTGTTTCGTTAAGTGGATTTGGTCTATCCTTCAAGCTGACAGACGATTTTTATTACGTACTATTACTTAATGAACTCTTTTGTGGCAAATGTAATTCAATACAGACTCTGATTCCCAGTTTGTCATCAGTCCTTTTATAAAGGAAGAAAAATGGAAAAGGACTTGATGATTCCTTTATCTTATTATGCTAATTGCATTAGGAATATTGGAGAAAAACAGCCGGTGGATTTAACAGCAGAAAAATCCAAGCTTCTATTGTACTTAAAGAAAATGGGGATTTACTGGGGCAGAGCATATCTGACTTTAGCCAAAGCAAATTCTGATCCAAGTTTAGGTCTTGAAAAACATAAGTAAATAATTATTTTGTTCCATAAAATTAATTTTGAAGGGAAGCCTGTAACAGACATAAGTGTCTGGCAAGAGGAACACAGAAAAATTCAGGACTGACTTAGGAAAGAGGTAAGTATTTGGCCGGGGAGCTGCATGTGCCATCAAGTAACAATGGGATGCACCTGAAGGGAGTTGCAAAAAGGGTCAAGCTAGAGGAAAAGTGTATGTGAATCGTGTGCCCTCTAGACACTGGTTTGTGTTCCTCAGAATTTGCTTAACTGCCGGTAGTTAGTGCCCTAAACTGGATGGATGAAATCTTTGAGCTCACATTTCCCAGAATTAAGCTTTTTATTTGTAAAGTGGGGATAATTTCCCTTTCCTGCCTCTTACAGAGGTTTGGGAGAAGTGTGTTGTGAAAGGCTGGAACTGTGGATTTCCAAGTGTGAGCAAAAAAACTCCCAAGAACTGGAATACTTCTGTAGTTATATATGGGGCCCACAGCCACATGTTGAAGAATGAAAAGCCTATTGACGAGCGTGTCCATTAGGTATCTTTGATCCTGTGCTGAAAATAAGGGCGAGCATTTTGGGTAGGAAAACCATACAGTCCTGCCTTAGTGTGCTAGTGTTACTGACAGGGATACGGCGGGGCTTTAGACTACTTGTGCCTTAATGATCCCGTGGCCTCATTCCTCACGGCACCCTGGAGGTAGCTCACTTCTGCTTCTTGGCTAATCTTCAGTTGCCCGGTTTGTGGCCCAAACTGTGTTACAACAGTGGTAAATCTGGTTCAGGTTACTTGTCACTAACAAATCAAGTGTTGGTGAAATGACACAGGTGGTCTCTATACTGGTGTCCCCCCTCTTCTAGTCTTTTCAGATGTGAAGTGCATTGGAACTGTAAGACCATTGTTGCTGACGCTGGAGGGAATTTGGAATAAAGCAATAAGTGGGCTTTGGGTTCGATTCCTCCCGGCTGCCTTGGTATACTTTAACAGTTTTTCAGATTGTGTTATCAACCTGTCACCTTACCCATGAGGCAAGGAGAGTGAAGAACATTGATGCATTGCAGAAACACGAGAGGTTCTTAATTGCTCGTCTAATTTATCTCAGTTGAAATTTTGGCCTACGGTGGTATGCGGAGAGAAAAGGGCTACTGGGCACATCTTGCCAAAGCATGAATTTCTTACTATAAATTGTCCTAGATCACCTCAGCCATCTGGGTAACTCAAAATAGATGTCGATGCAGTGTGGAAAGAGGAGCAGTGAGAAGAGGAGTAAACTAGTTATAATGTGCAAAATGTCACCTGAAGGAGTGCTGTAAGATTGTTTATCAACCGTACAACAGTAAACATACCCTATGTGAATTCTTTACTAGCTTCTGCTAAGTCTACACAACTAAGTTGTGCTATTTACATTAAACAGGGTTAAAGGGAAGGAAGAGCTAAATTTTTTAAAGTTACAAGATTAGTTTTATTTACCAGAAGGAGAGAAGGTATCTGGGGCCAAGTTTGAAGCTCAGTGAACGGAAGGATGCTCCATCTCGTGCCTGAATTACGAGCCACTATTGAAGTCTGTCCTCTTACAAAGTTCGTTGCCTACAGAGGTTAAGCATATTTGGTCCCATCCGCTCCTCCAGGAATGAATGGTGCTCTACGTTTTGTAGGACCGGTAACTATTTGTAAAATACCCAGGCCTTTTTTTAAGCCATGTGAAGATTTCATTTCACATCTTGGCTTGTACGGGTGCAATATCCTTCTTGCACAAAGTATAAATACGCCTCCTTGAATTTAAGAGCAGACTGACTTGCACGCTACCGGGTATAGGGCTGGATGATTGCGAACTGTCAGATCTTTGTGACTGAGGCCTTATTCACTGGTTTTAAGGCTGGGAGAGACTTTTGTGGTAATTTGTTCTGACGCGTATCATGCAGGCTGTAGAATCCCATCTTAATCACTCTTCTGACCCAGCGGACTGTGGCTGCAGCACAGCAGACAGACAGCCGCCGTCGTCGTCTCGAGGAAGCCTTGCCGCTCTGGCGTTGCGGTGGTGGTGCAGACTCCGGAGGGGGCAGAGGCTATTTGGCTACGGCTCACTGTCAAAAGCGAGAGCCTTGAAACTCCCGAGTTAAATAACCAGGGGAATATAGTTAAACAGGATTCTCCATGCAAGCTTTATGGCTTGATCTTCTTTGATAGTAAAAGTCAGATTACCATCTGGATTAGCATTAGAGTATGAGGTAATAAGGCAGGAACACGTCATGCGTGGAGCTGCACCACCCAGCTATTGGATGTATTTGTGTTAATCCCACTTTGAGCATACAGCTAAAGTTACTATCTCTGAAACTTGCGCTCAAAACTCTTTTCTATCTACTATCTTTACTGCACCAACACTTGATTCGAAGCAGCTCAGGCATTTGTCATAAATAAAACATTTTTATTGTTTATGTCCATGTTCCAAAACAAAAAAATCCCTTCTTGTCATCCTAAAAAAAATTATTTCAGATGAATTGTCATGCAGCTGTTCCTTACTATAGAAGTCAAATGGGATTGTTCTAGATGGAAATGTCCACTTCGGGGAAAACTTGAAGTCCTTATAGGACCCTAGGACTATAACAGATAGATAGCAAGTTTTTCTCTGAATACTAAGATAGGAAAACTGGGTTCACTTAAAATTTTACATGGTTCTCGCTGGAAAAGTAGTTGAGGTTAATCGTCACAGTTCCTCCAGGTGTAGAACTGAACCTAAAACAGAAAATGAAATTTAGTCAAGCTTCAGGAGATTACATCTAGCCTTCCAAATTACATCTTTTTCTTCCTAATAATGGAGGTCTTAGAAGTATTTATCTTTTCTTTTAATGTGTAATATGGTTTCTGGGCAGGTGATCTAGGGGGGAAGTATCTTCTACTCCTGTCTATCCCATAAGCGTTTAATAGAACATGATACGTAGAACTTGCAACTCTGGAGATTTAGTTTTAGTTCCTTCTAAACTCATAAGTCTCTCCCTCCTCTGCCTCTCTTTGAAGAAGGGTAGAGGGGAGCATCTGTTGGTCCCATCTGGGGTCCCCCACGTCCCCAGTAGCTGATTCGGCGTAAACCATGACATACACCCTTGGAATATGTTGATCTTAACTACAGTTTTTATAGAAAGGTATCAAAATGAATCCTTTAATTTCATTCTGCCAGTGTCAAAATATTTTGGTTTCCATCATGTTGAAGCATTTCCTTTCTGTTAACTTAGTGTTTATACTTTTTTAATCCATAATATTGATGGGAAGTTGCAGGTGGCATCTCTTATAGCACAGTGTTTCAGCTTCATTCACCCAAAACTATTTACTCTGGTTTTGTATCAAAATTACTTTAGAATTCAGACCTTACAGTGAATCTTGTCTTTTGTTTAGATTTGGAATTTGTCAAGAATGTATTTGGGAAACCCAACTGCCAATTAAATCTTCAGCTCTGCGCAGGTTTACAGCAACTAACGCTCTCCCTAAAGTGCTGGAAAAAATAGAAAGCAAACCTGCATGCCGTACCCATGGGAAGGAGGGAATGGATACTGGATCCCATCGCCTGCCATTGGTGACAGATCCTGGATGGTGCTGGATGGTGTGGGTGGGGTCCTCTGCTGGTATGGGTAACCAGGCTGAACCAGAGGGACGTAGTTCAACATCGGAGTGTAAGGTGGCTGGAAAATCTGCTGTGGGCTGTATGGAGCTACCTGGGGAGGAAAAAGAAATAGCACACGTTTAAAACAAACAAACAAACAAAAAAAGTGGGATGGGAATACTGACAAGACAGTAACCCCATAAATGGGAACTGGAGGTGTTGAAAATACTTTTTTCAGATGCACACAGTGATCTCTCCCAATTCTATGCAAAACTAGAGCGTAAGCAATAGATGTTTTCAGTTAGAGGCTCAAGGCCATCTCTGGAGCTGTTTGGAGCACATGGTGTTCCAGCAAACTGTATTACACATACCAGTTCAGCGTCTTGTCCCCAAATCTATTTTTGTGATGGCACCAGTGTCAATCTTGGCACATGACAAACTGCTCTGACTAATCTATTGTGCTTAGCATCTGTGTTCTGCAAATTAAAGCATATTCATAAGCATTTAAACGCACCTGTCTAAAATAGCATCCAAAGGAGGGGTGCGGAGCTTGCTGATACGGGATCCTCGCTCTCTGGTGATACAGACCCTGTTAAGCATATGTAAGGCACGATTTTTAAAACGGTCTGAGTTGGTCCGTTAGTTACTCTTGTGTAAGCTTTAGAGGAGTGCTATGCTGAAAGAAACCAGGTTGAGATAAGCGTATTTCTTAGCTTTGGGCAAAAGTCTTTTCTCTGTCTCCCTGAGTGCGAGACCTCCAGAACAGGACTCTGCTTTCCCCTCTGCAGCTCTGGTCTGTCTGGGGGAGAACTCGGTGGATGGACTGTGAGCTCATCTTGCGCTGAGAGGTAACTGTTATGCTAACTAATCGTTGGCTTAACGGAAAAAAGGGAAATTCTTGGACTGTAAACTTCCAAGAGAGCTCAGTCTGGCAAAACGCTGTGCTCTGGGTGACGCGTCTCCACCCTCGGTCGTTTATAACAGGCTGGTGACAACTTTTGGCAGCTTGTAGGGTGAACGGGGTCTTGCTAGAGAACCATAGCTTTGTTTCTGGTGAGTTTTTTTGTGGGTTGCTTGTTTTCCTTTAGTGGAATCAAAGGGAACGAGGGGAGCATAGCCCATAGAAACCTATGGCTACATGGGATTCTCGGTATTCATTCTTTTATTTCTTTCGACTCGAGCGTTGGGCTGCTTCCTAATCTTAGTTGGCTTTTTTACTTTGATATGAGGTCCTGTTTCACCAGACTAAGAAAGCAGTATCCCATTATGTGAACAGGGCAATCACATGAAATACTTGTAATGAATGATTATGTCAAAATACATGTAAATACATGGTAAAAAATGGAAATTAGTGAAGGCTGAGAGAGGTCAACATTCAGTATCTGTGTCAATAATACATCATCCTTTGATATCCTCACAACCATCTCGGAGGACCGCATTACATGTATTATTAAAGCTTTGTTTGTGACCCACAGCCACTTAATGTAGCTTAGCGTAGTAGGACAGCAATCGGATTTCTTGCTCTCCCCCGCAAATCGGAAAGCAGCCGTTGAAATAGCAGCAGGTGCTGCCCCGAGCCTGTCAGTATAGGCCTGGGGGTGGTATTCTGTCTTCTCACAAAATGTGGGTCTATTATGTTACCTGAAAGTGCGGAAAGTTTGGGTGGCTGGGGAAGACGGAGAACGGAGGGATGCTCAGACTCTGCCACACTGGCTGATTCAATGCTGTGGGCATTGAAGTAGTAGAAAAGCCTGAAGTACTCGCGTTGTATTTAATGTATTTTTTATCTGGTGTTGCGGTAGTTACTGTAAAACAAAACAAGGTTAAAGATATTAATAAACATGCATTCTCTGCATTAATCTGTGGAACGCTTGCAATTAGGAGGACACGCTTTGCCTGTAAGCAAAATCTGTTTAAGAGATCCGTTACTGTTGCAGGCTGTAGTTGTACAACGTGGTGACCCAAACTTGGCAATTAGCAGTTCAAATTCACTTGTAGGGCCATTAAACTCTGACCCACGGGACCTGGAATAAAGCTGATTGCCTGAGCCATAAGAACGGATGAAATTGTAAGAATAGAACAAGAACCTTTGCCCAAAGTTCAAAACTCTTTGAGATAAGGATATTACAACAGAGAATACGTTGATTGTGTCTTAAGTCTCCAGACTGATAAATCTAGTCCAGAAACTTAAACAGCAGATCTGGACAAGCACCATTGGTTTTGTGTATTCCAAGATGCTTCAAGGAATGCAGTTACCAATACTCGGTGGAAATCGGGGTTTCTTAGATGTTTCACAATGGGAACTCAAAAAATCATGACACTACAAAAAGAACCCCCCAAAAAACCCCACAAACCAAAGCCCCCCAAAACCCCACACCGCCAAAAAACCCCACCCCAAACCCAAAAAGTTTGGGTTTAAAAAAGGTTAACTCAGGAGAATCCATTCTCTTCCACGAGGATCAGAAAGGACATCCCCATAGAGTAGATGTTGCAGTGGTGCCTGACCAGCTCCCGCCATCTGCTTTCCAACAGCTTCTGGTTTATGTCTTAGTTTTTCCATGATTCCCAGCTGGTGTTCAGCGACCATGCCCCGATCCGTACCTGGATTCTTTGCGACTGCATCGGCCTTGGTTTTGGAGCAAATCTCAGCAAATGGTGGGAGCTGCTGCTTCTGTTCTGCGGCTTGACTTTCTGCTGCTGATGACACCGCTGTACTACTCTTGGCAGAGCTGAAGGCGCTATTCTGTACGAACTCCTTCACGACCTTTGTTCCCTCAGCTGTTGCCCCGCTGCCCGCACCTTTGGCGGTGTCTGTGTAGGTCAGTAGAAGCGGTACCTCTAGCTTGCTGCCCTCCATGCTGCGAGCGCCTGTCGTGCTGCCGTCCTCCGGCCCCTTGGAATTTTTGTGGGGTTTTGCGGAGCACAGAAGGCTGGAGATAACGGATTTAGCAGAGAGCTGAGCGTCGCAGAGAGCTCTTAATTTCATCTCCCTTTCTCTGTTTCCAATCATTGCTCTGTATATACTTTCGAGTCCCACGGGTTCATCTAGCCAGGAGCCGCTGTAAGGAAGTGGAACATGGCTGCTGTTAAAGGAGGTTTGACTTAAAATTGAACTACTTTTCCTGACGCCTAAAACTTGAATTTCTAGCTCATTAGTTTTCTGTGCAAGACTCGGGTATTCCTTCTTAACAAGAATAAAATTTTCTTTGACACTGTTCTTTTCCAAAGAACCACACAAAAGGGGGGGAAAAACAAATCTTAGCTAACGCATCTATCCAAGAATAACTGCAGCACCAGGAAGAGCCAAACGGCTCCTTGTGCCACAGTATTAGAGCAGTTGGTAATCATTATTGAAGTTATCCTCACAACAGTTTGTACGGTGGGGAAGCCTTACTTCAGCTACACAGCGAAGCCCTGTGGTGGTTCCCACTTCACCTGTCAATGATGGGAAATTAACCCCATGATTCTGGATGTGAAAGAGTTTTCTGGACTGTATGCCTTGTGTCCCAGTGTCCCCAGTGGGAGAAACCTTGTTTGTTCTCCAGGCTCCAGTTTGCACGGCTTCAACCTTCAGAGCTCACTGGATCCTTAGATCTTTGCAGGGTGAGTGCCTGAATTTCCTTGGACTTGCCTATCGTCACAATTCGGTTATCACCCATAAGGCTTTAACAGGGCTGAGTGGAGTAGTTTTTGTAGCTCAATAACCATCTCTGCCATAGGGAGATAAGACTGTCAGATGGTTTAATCTGTGGGGCACATCACAAAGCACCTCTATATCCCCTAAAGTCTTCTGGGACCTCACAGTGGGACTGCTGTCAAAGCTGAACAATTTTGTGTTCTTTTAAGGCACACCTAAATGCCTATAATGGTTACCTGCTCAAAATACCAATTAGTGCCTATTGTGGTTACCTACTCAAAACACCAATTTAAATTCCAGTTTGTTCTTTCACATCCAAGTATGTTCAATAACTTAATGTATTATCAATTTACTCTTAGCTTGAGGGGGAGACCGATGCTCTGTGCATGCACTATATAGATACATATATGGTTCATAAACAGCTAAAATTAGGAAATTCTAAATTGTAAATGTATCTAATTATCTCTAATCATAGGATCACTATAATTAGTAGGATGCTGCTTCCCCCCTATTTTTAAAGAACATAGATATTCTCTTTAACAAAGCCCTCAACAGATTTATACTGTGGATATGAAAATAGAAAATTGTTAGGTTATTTCTGAGTACAGCTTATTTCATATAACATGTCACCTCATTTTTTCTGTGGGATTCTGGTGTCTGATGGCTTCACAGGCTGCAGCCCTGATTCTGCAACTTCTTACTCAAATCTTGTATTCTTTGTGTCGCCCCTTACTGTTTTTCACAACCTGTTGGCACTTGTGCCCTAGCTGTAGTTGGAAAGACTTAGAGTTGAGGGGGCAGCTCTGCTTCTTCTCTCTCTTGGACTTACGCGTTAGGTTACTGGAGTCCTATGTTTGAGTATGTTTGAAGATGAGAATGCAGCATGTTGTGTTCTGAGCTCTGACGCTTGCCTATGAAGCTTTGTCCTCGTCTAATGGAAGATTATAAGCTCATTTATGTTGGTAAGTAGTGACATCCTCACCAAAAGAGCTTTCCTCCTGTCGCCCCCCGCTCTGCGTGTTCTCAGTAACTTGCTCTTCTGTATCCAAATGCTCCAGAGCAAAACCAGGAAGGTGAAACTTGTTGTTGTTTGCTCAAAAGATTCCAGATACATTTTAAAATGAGCATACTAGCAATTTGCATAAGTCAATATTTTAAAATAATTAAGGATTGCGAAATTGAGCAAGGTCACGCAGTATAATCTTTGGCCGCCGATGCTGTCGTAGGTGATGAATTGGGTAACACCTTTATTGACAGTTGGTACATACCGAAAGATTTTTCGTAATCCGTCTTTCTATAAGTCTTTCAGGATAATAGAGGTAGCCAGGGTAGGGTATGGAAGCTTCTAGTGCAAACATGGAAACCTGACCTAGGGCTGTCTCACTTGGATGGCTTCCATTTGAAAGCAGTTCACTGAGCTCTGTGCAGTAATTTGGTTTTAGCACTTTGGTTTGGCGGCTGTTAGAAGGCTCGAGGACTCTGGGCTCTTCGAGCAACTGACGGTCAACGTACTCCGCCGCACGAGTGAGCGTGCAGAGTCTATTTCTATCCCGAAGAACGTGCTAGCTAATTACAGGAAACCGTTGCTGAGGGTGAGTTGCCAAAGTAAAGTATCAAAATGAAAACAATTCTCATCTGCCGTCTCTGCGCAGCTGCGCTGGCCGCAGGGTAACTGCGGGTCGCGTGGGCTAGAGGTCCCGCCGGTTAGGCTGGCCTTGCTGCGGTGGACTTACTGCTGAAAACCAGATCTATGTGCCTTTAAGAGTAAAATGTGTTATTAAAGAATACAAATCGGATTGTTATTAGTTCATAGGTCTTCACTGGTTTGTATAATGCGTTCTTTCCTAAGACTTCTTAGCACCTGGCAGGACTAAAACATGCGGCTAACTGAGCATATGTGCTAACTGTAAAGGCATCTCGGCTGTATAATTTAACATACTGCTATAGGCAACTCCATGGGCTTCGCGGGTTATTCTTGATTTACCCAATTTCCGTCTTCCTGCGTTTATTCTGGAGGCTTCTAAGATTTTGGCTTATTTAGGATAAAGAAAAGGAGCCGTGACTCCAAGATGTAACTCCTAGGAGTTTGCCTGCCGTAGCGTTCGGTACGTCCCCTTCTGCACCTTCATGTCTTCATCTGTAAAATTACCTATTTCCTCATCTGTGAAGTTATTATTTAAAGATGAAATAACTGTTTACACTCGTTCATGTACCAAGCAAGACAGGCCAGGCTTGCCTGATGTTTTGTTTGGACTTGAAGAACTGGACATGTGCTAACGCTTGCTGATTTCTAGCTGGATTTGTAAATTTTACTTTTTCTGTTTCAGGAGGATACAGTAAATATTATCCTATTAATCTGAAGAGCATACTTCCCTCTCTTACCATTATTTGTCCTGTGAAACATGATTCGGCGTATTTTTTTCTGTGCTAAATTCAGCTTTTCTTTGTAAAGATCAGCTGTTTACAGTAGCTTCCTTATAACACTTTAATTTTCGATTTTGCTCCTTTGAATGCTGCTTTCATTTCTTCCTGTAAATATTTTGATGTGTGTGGCTGTTTTTCTTTAAATGTTGTGGGGATGCGAATGGAGCAGCTGCTTATGGTGCTTCAGAATTTGAAGTAGTCAGATTTCACGGGACACACTTTTTCCCAAAGAAAACTGGTTACAGTGGGAAAAGTGGGAGTAATTTGCCTTGTCAGGAGGCTGTCGGACAGCCGTCGGTGTACCCCGTGCCCCAGGCTTTCATGTCCACAGGTTACCAAAGTCTAGTTTGGAAGGGTGCGAGAAGGAAGGCAGGAGCCGCCTTCGCTAGAGCTGGGTGATGCTTAGAGACCGCTCACCTGCTCTGGGCGTCGCTGGTGTCCCCTCGCAGGGTCCCCGGCCGCTCTGAGCCGGCAGCGCGCTGCAGCGGTGGCACCAGCCATGGGGGCTGCAGCTCTGCCGAGAGTCGTTGGACGCGTTTCCAGATCTCGTGGCAGGCCTGGTCCAGGCTGTCCTGGGGAGTGTTGTTGTGGATCCAGATGTGCCTAGGGAAAGGTCCCAGTGGGAACGGACCTTCAGATATTACTATTGGAGCCGAGAACCTGTTCCTCCCAGGGAGCATCTTTCAGCCTCTTTGCATCCCCAAACGGTCTTTTCGAAGGAGGTGGTTTGTGTTGGTAATGGAGAGTCGTGGCAACCGCGGAACCCTGGGGCCCGGCAGCTGGCAGCGAGGGCAGCAGCTGGAAGTGTCCGCTGGGCTTTCGGCAGGAGGGATGGAAACGGCAGTGCTGTGTCCTTTCACACAGCTGATGGCGTTCTCCAGCATCAATCTCTAAATAGACTCCAGTCTTCAGCATTCAGCTGTCCCTGTCTCCCTGTACCTGAGCTTCCCGTGTCTCTGCAGGAATAAAACTTTTTTCTCGGTTTTGGAGCTTGCGTGTTTTTCAGCATCAAGGCTACAGAATTTTGCTTCGGGTACTGTTTCTTTTCAACGTCCTCTGTGGCATTTTGGGTGCTGGGCTATAAAACTTGACTAGATACGAAAATACAAGGCAAAGTATTTTTTTTAAATATAAAAGATATGTGCACATCTTTTAGATGCAACAGCTGTGTATTGAATTCTTTGCTACCAAAATCATTACACTGTACACTAAGACCTTGGCTCTGTAGTTATCTCCTTTTAGATAATCCAGAAGTGGACTCTCCTGCCATGTAAGTTAAATAGTGACTGCAGTTTCTTGCTAATAGAGATATTATTCATAGTTATCTCTGGTTATGCCCGGATAAATGCTCTTTTCCTCCCAATAGTGATAATACGTGGTTAAGAACAAATAAACAAAATAATTTTGTGGCATTTATTAACATGTTTTGAGTTGTTTTCTCCCCTACCAAATTAATAATTGTGGTACTTAAAATTTTAGGGAAGGTGATCATGGTCCCAGTGTGGATGGCTTCTGTAGTTCCTCCTGTCCCTGGAGTGGTGGTGGTTGGTACTGCCTGTGCTCTTCGGAGCACGATGTGTGTAGGAGGAAGGGAGAGAGAAAGAGGAGAGCCCTATGGATGTGGCTTTGTGTCAGAACTGGAGGGAAGAACAGCTTTTGGCACTCACCCTGTTTAATAAGCCCCTGATTTTTATCAGAGTCTGTTTCTCTTTCTCCAGGAAGGTATTGCGAGGACTTGGTTCAAACCTGCGAGCGCTCTCGGCTCCATGGATTAAACTCGGGGATGTTGCAATCGCTGTTATTTATTTTATGTAGAGGGAATAGCGAAGCAGCTCAGGCTGTTCTGGCGGGGGGAGTGAGGCACTGCGCGAGAAATGGAATATGAAGGAGTCGGGTAAATACCTGCTGGCGGCAGGCTGAGCTCGGGGCGGCTCTGGCTGCGGGTGGCAGTGCGGAGCGGGACGTGTCTCCCGGTGGGTGCTCACCCCACTCCTCTTAGCAGAGAGGTGATTCCGCACGGTGAGAAGCAGAGGGAGCGCCGGGGGTTAGACATGGGCTGTTGGGCAGAACCTGCCAACGCCTCCTTGTTAGAGGCGGGTTGTAATCAAAGAAGTTGGTGATTGCGGGGCTGTTTTCTTCTGTATTCAGTCTTGTCCCTTTAGAAAATAAATGCAGTAATTTTTTTGCTGTTGTTGTTGTGAGTTAGACCCTAAGCCTTAGCGATTTTTGAGAAGGGAACTTAGTTGGGAGGAAACCCTCGATTTGGAATAGATATGATTTTATTAACCAGGAATAAAGTGGGATTGTATCTCCTCAATGACTTTATTATGCCTGTGGATTGTTGTTGGTGCAGGGCTGGCGGGCTTTGGCTCAGCCGATACCCTGCCGGCGCACAGCAACCGACTCGCATCTTTGGCTGAAGGCAGTTTTGGGATGGGGGGGGCGGGGGGATTCTTTGAGGTGAATAGCCGTATAAGGGGAAAAAACCCCGATGTATGGAGCTGTGAAGTGTGGTACCCTGTTCTCCGATCCTTTTATATTTGGATCTGTGCCTTAGAACAATAAGGTCTGTTTGAATAGGACACTGCAGTTTAAACAGACATAAAGCGACTCTTTCATGTAAGAGCCCTGGTTGCCTCGGCTCTTGGCATCGGCTCACGGTGTGGGCAGTGGAAGGATTGAAATGCAGGGGGGACACGGGGAAAGTGAGTGAGAAAGAGGATTGATTTGAGGGTGGAGGGACAGATTTGCAAGCCCTCGATATAATTTGGTTTTTAGCTGTCAAATAAGCTCATTCAAGGCAACCAGAACAAGAGCGGAGAAGGGGGTTTTGCAGCAAGAAACTGCAGCAAATGCAAAACGCTGAGGCAGGGGGATGGGTGGCGAGTTGAGCCGCCCGCTCTGCCCGGGGGTGCCGGGGAAGTGGGGGCTCGGTACCGGCCCTGGGCCCCACTGCGGGGTTTGGCATCCCGGGGGGGGGGGGAACGGGGGGATGTAGGGCTGGAGAAGGGGATCTCGGTCCCGTCTCCCGTTGGGAGAGGGGCTGTTCATGGGCTGTCAGACCAGAGGGGAGACATGGAAGTGGGTTCGTGCCGGGAAAGGGGGGGTGGTGGTGGGAATATTTGAGGATTTATTTATTTATTAAGCTTTGCTGTGATGTTAGAGTTATTTTTCGTGCCTGTAGATCTGAGCATCGTTACCAAGATAATTAAGTTCCCGAATGTGGCTTTAACAGGCTGCATTATTTTCCCCATCTTGCATGCAGCTACAGGGACAAATGCACTAATAGATGTTTAAAAAAAAAAAGGGGGGCGGGGGGGGGGAGGAGAAATACCACTCTCGCACCCCCCGGAGGGAGCAGGAGCCCTACAGCCAGGCGTGCCCGTAGGCTCAGGGGGGGCACAGCCCTCCCCACCTCCAGCATAGCCCCCCCCCCCCCCCGAACCAGTCCTCCCAGTGCCCCCGGAGCATGCTGTTGCTGGGATCCATTGCTGCCGGGACAAGTCTCAGCCTGGGGGGTGGCTCTCCCGTGATCTCTCTTGTGTTGGTAACAAAATTTTGCTTCATCACAAAGATTGTGTCAATATCATCAAGTTGTTTACGGGGGGGGGGGTGGGGGTGGGGGGGTGCGTGGCTCTGGCGGATGGCTCCATAGCCGCGGTGCTGCGCCGCGCTCCGTGCGGGGTGGGGGGCGGTGGGAATCATCCCTATACCAGAAACCTGTAGTGGGTATTTAAAAACAAATCCAGTGCTAAAGCGGCGTTTGGGGTTCGTTGGGGCGGGTGCCGGCGGGAGGACTGCGCCGGGTTTGGGGGGGGGAAGCGAAGCCGAGGCAGATGGATTCGGTGGGTGCCCGGCGGCCCCCCGCCACGACACCCGTCGTGCCCTCTCCCCTCCTCGGCATTTAGCGAAGAACAAAGATATGGGAACGATTAATCAACTGGCTAATAAAAAAGTATAAATCCCCGGGGAGCGTGTGCTGCGAAGGGCGAGGAGCTGGCGCCGAGACAGGCGCCGGGAGGGACGGGCCAGCCCTCCCCGCCTCGCTCGCCTCTCCCCGAGCCGCTGCCGCACTTGGTTCATTCCAGCTGCAGAAGCTCAGAGCCTTCCATGCGGTGGGATTTTTTTTTTTATTATTATTTTTTTTTTTCTTTCCCGGGCTGAAAAAATAATAATAATAAAAAAAAATAAAAATCGCGAGCCTGACCTGCTTTCCCCCTCCCCCCCCTTTCCTTTCTCCTCTTCATCCAGCCGAGCTGAGGACTATCCCAATCGCAAAGGGGAAGAAAAAAGGGGGGAAAACCCGACAACAACCACCACCCACCCCCAGCGCGCCCCGTTCCTGCTGCCCTTTGACATGCGACCTTCCTTGGGATGGGACAAGCCGGGATGCAGCTGCAGCTTTGGAAGGAACTGGGGAAAATTGGGGATCTTTGCTCTCATGACGGTGGAAGTGAGCTCCTGGAGCCGGGTGCTGCTGCTCTCCGTGGGGCTGCTGGCTGTCTCGGTGACTGGTAAGTGTAATGGAGAAGAAAGCTGGCAACTTTAGGAGCGTTTTTCTTCCTCCTGCTCCTTAGATCAAAGGACCGCTGTTAATCCTCGTGGGGGGGGGTGGGGGGGAAGGATGACACTGTGTGTGCATACACTTGTGTGTCAGCACATGCTTCCCTGGAGTGTTCCATAAGGAGTATATTTTCTTCAGACCTTTGTGGCTGTGTACAAGGTAGTTTCCCTCTGTATCCTTTGGGAGCAACGATTTTAAGCAGTGGGGTAATAAAAGGTGGCTTTGTTTCATCTCGTTCCCCTTGTCTGGTGGGTCACACCGTTTGTGCACTGTTGCTGTGTGATAGGCAAGATGACTGTGAAAAATGCCATCGCGGTTTCCCCCCCCGTCTTTCCCTTGCACCTTAATTCAGTATTTCACTACCCTAGTGCTTGCCCATAGCTGATAAAACAGATTTTTGGATGCCTTGCGTGAAGATGGAAGCACTCTACTCTTATTCCTCTTGCCTTTCACGTTGATTACCTCTTCTATACGAGCTCTTGGGCCTCAGCATCATGGTTGTTTTTTTTTTTTTTTTTGCCATCTTTCAAGTCAATAAATGCTATTTCACAAAAGAAAAAAAAAAACAAAGACTTGAATTTAGGGGGAGTTTGCTTAGGTCCCCTCCCTAGTTTCCGCAACTGCCCTTGTAGCGAAAGCGTATCTAAGGACTGAAGTTTATTTCTGGTGTAAACAGCAAATATTTAGGGACTGTCCTTATGTGTGTGTAGGAGGGGGAAGAGTGGGAGAGCTGAGTGTTTGGCAGTGGCTTCTTTCAACACTGTGCAGTGCCCCGATTTCGAAGAGTTTCTAAGTAACGTTTGTCTTGTCTGCCGTATCTTAGGCTAGAGGAATGTGTGTTTGTGTGTTGATGTGTATGCAACCTCCTTGGGTTTTAGAAAACTTTTATCTGAAATGCAACACTGATTTTATTATGTAAGGCAGATCTCCTCTAAAGAGAACCAGACTAAGTATTAGCTGCTCCTCCTGAGTACTCTTGCAGTGGACTGGAAGAGTTCTGCTAGCTGGAAGTATCTATTAGGAAAGGGTATAAAACCATCCAAACAACCTTCAAGTCCTAATTAAGGATGACTCTTTATTTTGGCGAATATTTTTCCTTTCTTTAGCTGGAGTGTTTAGCCTGCGCACGAGAGAAAAACCATTCCAGCAGCTTCTGATGTGCTTCTCTGAAATGAGTAGACTGATGTAGAGGTACCTAAATATATGATTTACTACTTCAGGGGTTTACCGCTTTTTTTCTTCTAAGCTATCGGTAGTTTAGTTGTAGATTTTCCAGGCTTCTGTCGGTACCTGCTTGTTCGGTACCTAATCCTTCCTTCTCAGGCCCTAGCTCCCTTCTCTGCGCTTAGAGTGCTGTCTGTTCTGGATCCTTCACCCAGAGGTTCATGCTCTGTGGTGATTCTTCTTTGTGAGCAGATCTGCAAAAGCTTTTTAGACCTCAGATGTATTTTATTTGCATTGGAGGCATCGGTCAACAGCTCCTCTTTCCTAGCGCTCCTTTTTTAACAAATTCTGAAATCCTAGTAGCGATACCAACTTTGAAACCGGTGGCTTACTGCTGGATAACCAGAACACGGGGAATGCGTGTGGAGTGAATGCACCCTCAGTTGCAGAGCCCACGGGGGTGTCAGGGTCTAATCCCGGCAAGTAAGTTTGGTCTGGGCTGGAACTTCTAGTACCTTCGCCGAGCAAATCGTGAACCTCTGTAGAACAAAGTTGCTAAGAGGCTTCAGCTCTAACCTCGCCTGCTCCTAGGGTTTGGGTAGGTGGTAATAACCAAGAGTACCCATAGTGTGGCAGTAGAGCTGTATATGTAAAACTATCGGTTAGTAGTTCTGGCCGCCTTAAAAATAAAAAGGGAAAGAAATCCTGCTCACATCACATCAGCTGTGCTATGTCAGTAGTCCTGTTGCCCGATAACGTCCTTAAAAACGGCACAAAGCATGTGCTTGCTTCAGATGCTGCTGTGTCCGAAGGCACGGTGGTGGTAGTGCACAGAGCTGCCCGAGCCGCCGGGAAGGTGGCGGTTTGTGATGCGCTGGAGTTTATTGTCAGTGTGTGGGGTTGGGGGAGACAAGGTGGTTTGTATGGCTCCCCCCCTTTAGTTTTAAGGGTGCAGTAATGACTGGATAGCGTTTTAAGATCTGCAGAGGGCACTGAATTGGTCTCTGGCTGCGGGTTGGTTGGGATCTGCGCGTGGCCTCTCAGAAATACAGTGCGTATGGTGATTCTGAAACTGTATTTCTTGATTGTCAAAACAGATGGGAACAGGAATAGTATTCCTTTCCGTTCCCTTCAGGGTAATTAGCTATGCGTCGGCACTAAAAGGTGCATTTGGGGTATGTATTGGCCGGGTGCATATAAATACACACGTACGCAATTTCTTTTGAAGGCCTATTATAAAGGGGGTCTTGATACCATTATTTACAGACTGTGCTTTCCTAGTCTGCATCCTGTTCATACTGGGTTATGGGAAGGTGCACTGGCTTGAAACATGGTCTAATCAGTTAAAACCCATTGTGATTTTCTTTTTTTCTTTAGGGAAAATAGTTTTTTGGCAGACTGTCCTCTGAAGAGTGTTTATGAATTTTGATGCATGTGTGTATTTGTGTTGTAAATTGTCCTTTTATTTTGATCTGTTTTCTTAAATCTCCATAAGGTGAAGAGTGATTTGGGGGCACTTACTCTGCCAGGGAAGGAACTTCAGTGTGAAATACATTTGAGTGTATTTTTCCTTTTTAAGGGGTAAGGGTGTGAGATGTTAACTCTCTGAAGTGGTGGATAGATGTGTGTTGTAGGAGGGAGGGAAGTGCATAGTCACCAGCCTGATTACGGTTGATTGTGGCATGTGATGAAGCTACAGTATTTTGTGGCAATAGCAGAGCATATAGTTTTGATCGGAGTCCTACTGTCGCTGAAGCAGTGGGGGTATCTGTGCTAAATGGAATGAATGAGTCCCATGTACTCATTGATATCTTGCTCTTGCCTTTTCTTACCGGGAAGGAGTAGTTTGTGGAAAACACCTAGAGGGCGCAGAAGCTTAGCGGGTACAGCGCTCTTGCTTGGGATCAGCTGGCTTCTTACAGAGGTTGGGAACATGGAAGGCATCATGTTGCTGTGCCTGCCTCCTTGCCCTTGTGGCTGGGAGAGGATGTGCGATGTAGTCCATGGGTTTTCATCACTTCACTGTAGGGTAATATTAAGCGATCCTCAGGTGGATGGGAATAGGGCCCAATCCTTCCCTCTCCATGTGCCTGTATACATGAGGCCGGGCCACCAAGAGGCCTTCGGGTTTGGCTGGAGTGTAGCGAATGTACTTTTTTATCTCTTCATAGCGGTGCGCGCGCTTGTGAGTTCTCGGTGAAGAACAGCCAAATTCAGCGTGCTTTCCTCCATGGAAGTGTGTGCCCATGATGATGGGGAGGGAAGAGGAGCCCTTGCTCGGAAGACTGCTGCACAGTAATTAAGGCTCTACTTCAAGCCTTGGATGTTTGGGTCACAATTCATGCTGTGGCACCATCTTGCCGTGGCACTGTAGGCAAGCACTTTCACTTTTGTCTTCTCTTTCTTTGTGTTCACCAAGGAGTTCATCATTTGGGGTACAGGAGGCTCTTCTTTGCTGTACAGTTGTTCGTTGCATGTCACTCTTCTTTTGTTTTTGTTGTCATGACCTCTCAGTGCTGCTGAAGAACATCTAAGCTCAACCTTTCCTTGCTCCTGAGCTCAGTCTCTGTCATGTCAGATACCTCCTAGGGAAATTCTGTATTCAGCTGGTTGCTGGTTCCCAGCTGAGCCCGCCTGCGGTGGCACAGAGGTGGACGTCTGCTCAGCCCATCCTCGGTGGCTGCCTTCCAGTTGTCTAGGAGTTTCTGTCAAAAGAAGGCGCGTGTCAAAATGGACGCAGGGAATGCGATCCAGGCAAGCTGCCGTACATCCCAGTGGATATGCTTTTTGCCAAGGTGGTTTGGGGCTCGGTGTAGTTGAGCTGTGGGTCAGGTGATCGTTCATAGTATCCCTGCTATGGAGAATACATTTTCCTATGCAGAAGTGAGTGCCTTATTAATCTAGTTCCAGGGACAAGTGAAGAATAATCCCCCCCTTCCGCCCCCCCCCCACCGTTTGCTGTTAACCACTTCCACTTGTACTCCAGGGATTAGCGACTGCTGAATTACTGCGTGGTGCTTACTGCCTTGTGCCGGTTCCCGGGAGGCCAGTGCTTTGTGAAATGCCAAATTTCACAGCTGTGCTTATGTTCCTGCTGATGCCCCCCCAACTCATACTTAAATTTGGCATGGATCTTGACCAGAGGAAATTGTTATGATAATGTTGAGGGCTAGGCAGGCTCGGGGGAAGGTCGGGCAGCCTAACCTCCGTAACGCCGGCGGTGTGACATCCAGCATGGCAATACGGCTTTCCAGGTGCAGAGAGTGGGCTGAAGGCTGAGGCTCATCTGCTGCTGCTTGCATCAGGTGCAGCCAAGCCCCGAGGTAGTCTACTCGTGAGACCCTCTTAAGACATGGAAAGGATGCATAGTTCTGACCACTACTGGGTTTGGACTTAAGTTTTTTGCTAGGACTGCACAGCTAACCTTTTGGCCTTTATGCAGACTTAAGAGGCATATGGTATAGGTATAGGTGGTATAAAGATTTTTGGGGAGAAAGCTGCAATAGATGTGATGTGCCCATAGCATTGCAAGAGAAGTCTTACTGACTCCATTTTTACATAAGTATCCTGAGACATAGGGCTGGAGTAATTTTTCATAGGCTTTAGTGGAATTATAACAAAGCTGTCTTTAGCTGAGTGGATTTTAAGTGATACTTCTTTACTATCCTCCATGTTTCTAGGCATTGGGAGGTTTAGAAATACCACGAATAGGCCTAGATTGGAATTAGCCTTTCGCCCAACAGAAAGTGTAGCAAATTCAAATGGAAGGGGAAAGATGAGACTTTAAGGGCTACAAAAAGGATATGATTATATTATCAAAGATTCTGTAGTGCTTGAATTGTGAAGTCCAGCATTGAGTTATCTATTTGACGCATACAGCAGCCAAAAATGTCAGAGGTAGAGTAATCGCATGTGGTGGCTCTGATGTCCCAATGTTGCTTCTGTGGGTGCAGATGTATGTCGGGAAGGTTAACAGCATCAGGCTTGGAAGGGATTTAAAACCAGGTAAGTCTGGTTTTGTGCTCCACTCAGAACGACTGGCCGTAGGAACAGAGATGACCTCATCAATCCTGCGTGTTAACTGGGGTTTTATAGTCTAGCTCAGTATTTTAATGAAGTCTGTATATTGCCGCTTGTTGAAATGTTTCCCTTAAAAATATATTTATTGAACTCCAGTATGTGCACTTAATACTTGTCACGTAGACACTACAGTGTGGAAGCCCAGCCCGTGAGGCTCCTATGGTACCACCCAATAGCCCCTTTCAGAGCAGGGGCAAACACAGAACTATGGGGCTTCCGAACAAAGGACTCTTAACCTGCATCTCTGGTAAATCCGGAGTACTGGGGGCTGCGGAAGTGGCGGGGAAAATGCCGCTCTTGCTGGCTCAGCGTCTTCTACGAGCGCCGGGCCCCAGAAGCCGTGTGTAAGTCCTCTCCTGCAGTGGCGCTCTGCGGGAGCCGTGTCGCCGCGTGGAGCCGGCTCTTCCCTGCCCCGGGGCCGGGAGACACAGCGACCGCTGCCCTGCGCAGCCCGGGCCACCCCGGGGGCTGCCCGAGGACCCGCCTGGGGTGGACGGCAGCAACTTGCTTTCCCGAGTGCCTCGCGCAGGGTCATTTGGGGAATTCACGGCGGAGCTGCAAACGTGTCAGTCTCAGCCTTAAAACACAAGAGCGCTTTTCCTGTCTTGGCTCTTAATTCGCTGCGAGGGAGCGTGACGATAGCTGTTGTGAGGTGCTTTCAGTGCAACTGTAAGGTTATTTCTGAGGCCGCCTGTGGTGCGTGAGTGCCTGCTTTGAGGAGTAGGCACTTGCACTGCTTTCAAAGAAATCGAGATACAGAGATTAAAAAAAAGTGATAGTAGCACCCACAGTTTCTGTGTTTACACAATGTTTCTGGAGGAGTGAAGTACAGTGCAATTATGGAAATCGATGTACTTTGCTTGCAATAAACATGATGCAGTGCAGTAATCTGCAAAATATATGTGCTGCTGCCGTGCTATGCAGTGGCAGACTGATCTGATAGTGGTTAATGTGTAATTGGGAAAATCCCATTGATTAAAGAAATCAAATTAACTCTGTTTCAATCTCTTTGCTGCTGCCATGGACACAGCCAGCCAGAATGGAGACAGTATGCTGCAGGGAGCTTCTGTGTAATTTTCTTATACCTCCCTTGCATGAAAGTGGAAAAGAGGAGTTGGTTTTTTTGGGTGTGTTTTTTTTTCCCCACCTTTTTAAATGTGACTTCACAGTGAACCGTATGATGTTCTTTCTCTCTTCCCAGTGTCAGGCGCATCCCCTGACTCAGCCCCTTGCAGTAAATGTTGTAGTAATTTTCTGTCAGTGAGAGGCACAGGCATCACCGCTGTCGTAATAAACTAACTGCCTGGTTTTTGTGTGCATGCTGCTGTTGTTGGCTGGATGGAAGGAGAACTGGGGACTGTGTCAGAGTCCTGGTGGTGCTAGTAATTTCTGAGAGGTCAGAATAACCACGGCGTAGGGAGATGTAGTGATCTGTGGCTTTCACTGGAAGAGGAGAAGGGTCTTGCAGCTGTGGTTGCCAGGGAGATGTCATAGGGGAATAACGAAAAAAAATAATAATAATCCTTCCCTGTTACTGACTGCAAAAATCTACTTGGAAATGAACTGATGGCTTAGGTTTGGGGGCCTTGGTAAGGTATTTGGAGAGTTGAGGTAAGGGAACATGTGTGAAGCAACACCGGTGCAGCGTATCAGTGTGTTTATAGTGGGGTGTACTCAGCAGTGTCACGAGCAGCGGTCCTTACGTGTTTAGTGCAGTGTAAACATGTAGCTGGAGGCAGCCCTTGCCTGGAATTGTGCACAAGCTAAACTGTCAACAAGTGCTGGATATAATTGTTGAGTGTTGGAGGATTGTGAAGATAGGTGGAGACCGCAACACAGAGGGGCTTTCTGCCCGCACTGCTGGAAGTCTGCTTTCTTAAGCCAGGTTTTATCACGTTTTTCTACGTGATAAAACCAAATGGTGTCACCAAAACACAGCTTTATAGGATCATAGAATGGTTTAGGTTGGAAAGGACCTCGAAGATCATAGAGTTCCACCCCCCCGCCATAGAGAAAGACACCTCCCACTAAACCAGGTTGCCCTCTTCCAGTTTAAAGCCATTCCCCCTCGTCCTATCGCTACATGCCCGAGTAAGAAGTCCTTCCCCAGCTCTCCTGTAGGCCCCCTTTAGGGACTGGAAGGCTGCAATAGTATCTCCCTGGAGCCTTCTCTTCTCCAGGCTGAACAGCCCTAATTCTCTCAGCTTCTCCTCATAGGAGAGGTGCTCCAGCCCTCGGATCATCCTTGTGGCCCTCCTCTGGACGCGCTCCAACAGGTCCATGTCCTTATGTTGGGGACTCCAGAGCTGGAGGCAGAACTCCAGGTGGGGTCTCACAAGAGTGGAGTAGAGGGGCAGAATCCCCCCCTCGCCCTGCTGGCCACACTTCTGATGCAGCCCAGGGTACGTTTGGCCTTCTGAGCTGTGATTGCACACTGCCGGCTCATGTTGAGCTTCTCGTCAATCCCCCAGGTCCTTCTCCTCCAGGCTGCTCTTGATCCATTCCCTGCCCAGCCTGGATTTGTGCTTGGGATTGCCCTGACCCAGATGTAGGACCTTGCGCTTGGCCTTGTTGAACTTCATGAGGTTGGCTGGAGCTTGTCCAGGTCCCTCTGGATGGCATCCCTCCCCTCCAGCGTGTCTACCTCTCCAAAAAAGCTTGGTATCATCGGTATCATCCTGAGCTTGGAGGAGGTGATCCTTGAATATTAACCAACTGTCTTGGGCCCTTCTTCCCTCGTCTGATGTACATACAAGTATGTATGTCAGACTGGCCTCAGTGAGAGTGCTGCTGTAGTTGGAGCTGCGGCCAAGTTCCATGAAAGCCCAGTACCTGAACCCTCACGGGCATTTGGGCTCCCTCCGTAGTCGTTCTTGGTGACCTCAGCTCTTTCTCTCCGTAAGCAGAGGGGAAATTAGTGGCATCTCCTGTCCTGCTGGCAAATTTCTTTTGGTTCCCTCCACGTAAGGAGGCATTGCTGCTCCTGCTTCGTTATTAGCCGTGTGGGAGAACGACTGGGCAGAAGCAGTCTGTGCCCAGAGGCGTTGTGCTGTCGGTGCAGGGACGAGGGAGGCAGAGGCAGATGCCGACACCTGCCCAAGGTCAGGCTGCTGGCAGAGCTCACAACAGACTCGAGGTCTCCTCACTCCTGTGTGTTATTGTGTGCTAAACAGCAGCGCAGAAATGCCGCGCTGTTGCTTCTGAGAGAGATGCTCTTGTGATGCTCTCTCTCTGCAGATGAGGTCTGAGCTGTATCTGTGCGAGCGGATGTGAAGGCATTTTACAGTAGTTACGCTGAAACAGAACAATTTCTCAATCCATTTATCAAAATGTCTGCAGTTCCCGTTTCAAGGCAGATAAAACAACAATGAATATCAAATAAAGGTGTCTTTTATCCAGAACATTTTAAAACAAAAGAAAGAGAAGATTGGTTCCTTCGGCCTCTGGCTTGCGTTAGCTCTCTGGAATGTTAAGTCTATTCTGTCCTAATGAAATGGCTTTATTTAGGTTTCATCCACCTGCCTTAGTACCACCTACACTTCTTTCAGTGTCAAGAATTCAGCTGCTTTCTCAGTTGTCAGTTCAATGGGATGTGGACCAACAGGGTGTTTCACCAAACCTCGGTCCTGTAGTCCTGGGCCGCTCGGTCCCAGAGCTGGGTTTATTAAAAGGTGCAAAAGTACTGAAATAGACCAGAAAGATGAGTTAATCACAGCTAGAGAATTAACCACAACTGGGGATTTTCTGGTTCAATGCTCTCCTGTTATTTGCACGTTCTCGCTCTCGACTTGCCGAAGTCATTAAAGCCCAGTTCTTGCTGTTTTCCATGGCTGTTGGCACTTACAAATCCTTGAGGGTGTGAGCCTTAGTCATTCTGTTCCACTTCCCCATCTGTAAAATGGGGATAAGTAGAATTTGCAAAATCCTAAAATGATTTACAGATTTATTCTGCAGAGAGATCTTGGGATGTTTGTGAAAAGCTTTCAGCAGATACAAATTGTGCCGGGTTGATTAGCTACACAAGTTTTATGCTCTTGGTTGTCTCCCTTGATTGCATGGAGTGAATTCAACCATTTCATGTACAATTTGGGATTAATTGTGACTGACATTGAGGTGAAAGTTGTCTGTCTGCTACTGAACTTCAAGGAGAAAGTATTCATGGCAAAAAAAAAAGAAGTCAGAAATATAATCGAATGCAGTTTCTGTACCAGCAAGGACTTGCACAGGTTGCTCAGCTCCTGTAGTTTGCGCTGTATCACTTGTACGGTCTTTATACGTTTTTATCCACATTTGTGCCTCTCACTGAAAAACTGCAGCGCAGCTTTCAAAAGCATGGTGTGCTCCGGTGTAGAGGGGAAGGCGGGAGACTTGGGGCAGACTAAGAATTTGCCAGAAGCATCGGGGAATTGGACACTGGTCTTTAGCAGAAGTAGGGGTTGGCAGAGAGGATGGTTTGAACCTTCGCATTTTAACCTGCCACAGGCTCTTTGGCTTTGAAGCAGTTGTGTAAATTGTGTGAGCTTCAGCTTCTTATCTGTAGAGTGGGAAAATAGCACTATCCCGTGTATTAGGAAGAAGAACGTCTCAAGGATGGCAGAGGTCGAATAGAGAACTTGTTTCCTAATTATTGAATCTGTTGTTTATCAGCAGTGCTGTTTTGGTGGGTGTTTTTTAGTTTAACTAGTGAAAGTGGAGTTTGAAATATTTTTTTTATGGCATCTGTGTCATCGTTTTTGGAGCCAGAGGGCCTGAGGTGGAGCTTATTGCCTGATGGAGCAGGATGAGCGGATTTCCTTAAGGTCAGAGTTGGCTTTGTATTCACGGAAACTTTGCCAAAGAATTTTACGGTGGGGAATGATGTGCTGTTATGTAGTTCCTTACACATTGTTGCCGCTCTCCCCTGGCTCGGCTTCTGTTAGCAGTGTGTGTGTGTGTGCCCAAACTCTTGATCTCACCCCCTGTAAGGAGGACTCTTTCTCTGTTCCCCCAGCTGAAATGAGCACCGCTAGCTGGCAATGTAAGCATCTTGCAGAAAAGCTGGTTTTACAGTTTGAAAATGTAAGGATGTACTGGGTCTCCTGTTCCCCAGTCCTGCCTCCGTCACGTTTCCGTAACTCCGTCACCGTCAGCAGGGTTCTTCCCTCTTCTTGTTGCTGCAGGGCAAAGCAGGATCTGGTCCTTTGTTGGACAGACGCTTGGACTGACATTAGTGAGCAGTTAAAGCCAAGTTGGAGGTACAGAAAATGGAAGCTCATTTCTTCTGTAACAAAGGCACAATTCAATGTTCCTTTCCCATTTGATACACCAAATAATAATATCAAGAAAAAATGTATTTCCTCCCAGAAAGGAAATCTCCTTCAGAAGGATAATGAAGCCTGGTGCTTTTCCAAAGCTGATGCCATTTTTAAAAATGCTACTTGCATCATGTAGCATATTGTTTATATTCCTCTATTGTTGTTTTGCCTCCACTAGGGAAAGGTTAGGCACTGGTTGTGGACACTGGACATCTGTCAGCCTCCATCCTGGGATGCTTTCATTAAAGCCAAGCACCACTTGGAGAAGGACTTGGTCTGTAAATATTAAAATAATGTCCACCTGCTGAAATAATAAGTGTTTGAAGGATAGGGAACTTGTCCCTGGTTCTGTTGGGTTTTTATTTCTAGTGTTGGGTTTAACACAGGACCTCCAAAGGCGCGATGTCCTGGAGTGCTCAAAGGGGGACGATCTGGCCCTGATGTGTGTTGACCTCTCTTCTAAGGGTCCAGTTCCCTTTCTCCAGGCTGTGCTCTGGTCTTGTGCACATCGTGTCGCTTTTCAAAGGATGCTGAAACAGCTGTATTGGAATTTCTGTACTTTGATAGGGTATTTTAATGAAAATACATTTAAAAAAAAAAAAAAAAAAAACAAAAAAACAAAACAACAAAACTGTTGGGTGCTCATGTGCTGAGGGAACAATGTGCGGAACGGTCCCCGCACTGCAGGTAGTATCTTGCTTAAGGCCTAGAGCCAAAGCACAGTGACACCATTGTGGCTTTCTGAGTGAAGTTCTCAAGTCTTGCTCATGAAGATAGATCACCCGCTACCTTGACATGGCTGTCTCACAGCCCAAGGTGTCTTCTCCCAGTAGCACATGCGGTGCTGGTTTCTTTGCCTTGGCGAGATGTAAGATGCCGGAGCCAACACTGTGAGCCCCGTAGTGGTGTTACCTTTCCATAAACAGCTGAATTGGTTCAAACTGAAAGAAGTCATTTTAGAAAGAGCCAGTGCACTTCACTGGATTTAAAGCGCTCCAGAAGATAATGGTTTATGGGAGGGTCTGTCATTTGTTCCTGCTAAGTGCTGTGGCAGTCTTAAATTAGAGAACAAAATATGACCTTTTTTGCCTCGGAATCTAATACCGAGGGCTATTATGGGGAGTTTTTTTCCCTTCTTTTCCACAAGTGCAGTTAGCAAATGAGACTTTTTACAGAAAAATACCCAATTTGAACCTACAAGTCGATTCAATTCACCCCTTGTTAACTCTTTGATTGAGAGCTATGTAGATTGAAGAAGAAAGGTATTGATCTGCTTTTGGGATTGAAAACTAAGATTAAATAGAATATGTCTAAGGGTGAAAATGAGGTTTTAAATGAATGGAGGAGGTGAAAGAAAAATAATAGTGCACCATGATGTTAATGGTAATGGAAATAAGTTCTGAGGTTTTGTTAGTTATACACAGATGGAGGTAACAGGGTGCAGAAACTGTATGGAAATGACTTGGACCTTGCATACGATTCGATTGATCCACTGCAGCTACCGGGAATATTTGTGTGCAAGTCGTGACAGATTGGTACCTAGCACAAGAATTTTTCTAAATTGGATCAGAACAGGATAAAAATAAGACTGGTTTTGTAGATTCAGAGCATCCATCAGTTTTTGTTAGAAAAGACCTGATAGCAGAACCTAAATTCTTCACTGAAAACTTGAATACATGAAATTCCTGTGTGAAGGCACTGAGAATTTCAATGTAATTGAAACATTTTGCTTTTTCTACAGATAATCTGTTAGAAACCTTTTGTAGCTATTTATTGTTTAGGGCGTGTGGCTGTCGTTTGTTTGTTTGTTTTTTCTCCCAGTTGGGTGAAGGGAGCTGTTAACTTTTCTGTGTACCATCAACTTCTGTTGACTTTCATTGATTGCTCAAGGTGACAACTAGGCATTAGGTAATAAATATCAAGTGCAGCAATACTTAAAGGAAGTGAATGTGAAAGTGCTGTTAAAAGAATCAAGTAAAAATTGGATTTAGATCCCAACAAAAATTCCCTGGAGAAATTGCCTTGTGTTTGCCTCTTTTTGTAATTCAAATATGACAATGCAAGTGCAAGCTGTTATAATACAAACGCCTGGCAGAGTGTTTCGCTGGAAGATCTCAAAGCACTCATAAACACACAGCACTCTTCTCTATAGAGAGCGTGGGGAAACGACAACTGTGGAGGAAGTGAAGAGCTTTTAATAAGTGGAGTCTCTGCTTACTCAGGCTTTTTCTTAGTATATCTGAAGGTATAAGATTCCGGTCACTGTAGTGACAGCTAGTTTGCTGCTTATGGTATTAGCTGAATATTTGAAGTCGGTTCTTCTGTGTTTTCTACAGAACTACTCTGTCTCCTTTCTGTCCTGAGCCCTAGGTGCTGAAAAGGGATGGTGCCCCCCCTGCAACTACTAAAAGCATATAGTAGATATATGGATAGAACCTTCTATCTAGTAGATATCTAGAGAGAACTGCTGTGCTTTCCATGTAGTTACAAATGCATGGAAATATAGCCAGATCACTTCAATGGTGTTTAAATATATGAGCTAGAAACTGAAACATGGTGGGGAGGGGAGAAAAGCGCTTGCAAGTCCCTCCCAGCTTAGGGCAGATTTATTTCTAAAGAAGAGTCTATATCCACTGTAGTATTCTCTTTAAACTGTCAGTTCTCCATCAGTGTAATGATGAAATTGTTAATATTGTGAGAATTTGAAGGACTGAGGTCTTCTAAATTATTAGTGAGATGAGATTTGTAGCTAGGTCAAAAATCTCTCTGGGGACAAGTTCGATTCTCCCTGGCCTTGAGGGAGCGTTGAACTTTATAGATGGACACACAGCTTCATAACTAATAATGGCAAATGAGATTGCAGCTACTTTTAAGTCTTTTCATGATGACATGGATTTGGTAACAGGGGGAATAGAGACTAATAATGAAAATTTATCACGAGCAAATCTTTAGATTAGACCTTCACTGTGATTTGTGAGATGGATTTCACCTTGAACCTTATTTCACCTTTCCTACTTTTTCTTGAGATAAAGGCGTCCTATCACCTGAGATGAAAATGAGTTTGTGTTTGAGCACAATGGATAAGCCATTTAAATGCAAATATTCTTTTACTGGAAAATAATTGAAATACAAATTGAAAAATTTGTTTTGGAGATAATAATTAGCACCTTATAAATGAGACCGAGTAAAAATGCTGCTTAGGAGTGGAGTCCGTTTGCAGGGGTTTGTACAGA
The DNA here is from genome assembly GCF_965231255.1 of Vanellus vanellus. NCBI lineage: Eukaryota > Metazoa > Chordata > Aves > Charadriiformes > Charadriidae > Vanellus > Vanellus vanellus. Next base: position 6,819,642 of record NC_138927.1, on the reverse strand, counting down.
TGTCTTTCATCAAATTAGTTTTCCTTTCCTGAGTTTTCATTTCAATTGTGCATTGAGAGGAACTGCTGAGTGAAACAGCGGACTTGTGGGAGGCAGATAAAACCTGAGGATCAGAATATCGGCATGTCAGGAATCGCAGACAGCAGAAAACTGTGCCCGCCCTATGTCGTTTCTAGAGATGGCCAGACTGAAGGTGGGGAGAAGCTAAGTCTTCACGGTCTTCACTTTACAGATGCCAGAGAGAAAGTAAAAGTAAAATTTTAAGTTTTTAAATCATTCTGAACGCTTTCATTGAGGCTTGGACTCCCGGGGCAAGATTTGCAAGGATGTTTAGATGCCTAAATACATGTATGCTCGCCCGGCGGGGTTTCATAAGAGGATACGTTGGCTGCGAAACTCGGGTGCTTTTGTAAAGGCTACAAGGCGTCTGCCCCCAGTTCTTAGGTTATAGCAAAATGTTTCAAGATCTGGTCCTCTTAAGTTCCTTTTGAAAGGGGACTTGTGGTCCTTCGGTGGATTTGTTTTGGTTTTGTGAAGTCTTGCGCAAAGGAGTCTCCTGGTCTCTGACGCTTTGCCGTGAGTCCAGCGCCACGTCGAGGCCTTCCAGGTTAGCGCCCTCACCATGTGTTAAGCCGTGTTGTCTTAGGCCACCTCTTGGTCTCAGCTAAAAAGTACGCAAGCTTGCACGGTGTGTCGCAAAGCCATTCTGCTACTAGAGTAGGATGCAGCACTTCTCCGGTCGCTTTGAAATGGGATGCGTAAACACCGCGAAGGAGACTGACAGTGGGAGTCAGTTAAAGGATATTGGGGCAACTGAAAGGGCGTGAAGGGAAGTCACGGGAAAACCCAGCGAGGCTGTTGTTCGCACTAGAGACAGCATGGGAAGAATATGCATTAATTGGTTAATGCTTGTGAAGTGCTTTGAAGATGGAAATAGCCATGTAAGTGGTTGGTATTATTATTATGCTGACAATGGCTATGTAGAAGAGTCGTGGCGCTAAGGGAGCAGTCAAAATTGATTAAGAGACAATTTTGAAAGAGAAAGTTTTGAAGGGAGAAAATTACATCCCTTGAGAAGAGGCCATTCTGGCTGAGTATTGGGATAACTGTGTTACTTCTGAGCTGAGCAAATGACTTCAAGTAATGGACGGTCTGCACAAGATTCCCAGTTTCATCAGGAATTATGCACCTATGAACTTCTGCAGATAATTACTGTTCTTCAGGTGGTTCATGAGTGGCCGCTTGCGAGGGGTGGAATTGTTGCAAGCATTAGGGAACCCAGTTGGCTTGTTTGGGGTGTGAAGGTCACAGTTCAGTTTGAAACCTAACTCCTGAAATCTGGTTCCACTAAGAACAATCGGAAAACCCTGGAGTTTCTGGGCTATGAATCACAAAAGCTTTAGTGTACATGTAGGCAACTCCAATGGGTCTCGCAGCAGAGATGAGGGATCGTTGATGGGATTTTTATAAAGCGCTGAGGAACCTTCATTAGAGTGATCGGAGTGGTCTGGTGCCCTTTGCACCCAAGGAGTTCAAACTGACATGGCTGAGGTTGGGGGGGGTGATCAGGGGAGCGGAGGGGGTGTCTCAGAAGAGTGAAAGCACAGAGTTTATTTAGCCTGGGGAAGAGGGCTGCTAAGGGGATCTAATAATTCTCTATATGTACATCAGGGCATAAAACAAGACAGGGAGAAGGACTGTTTTAGCTAACAGAAAATGTTGATATGAAAACAAATGGGCTTAAACTGGTCATGAATTAATATTAGTTTGGAAATTAAAGTAATGTTTATAATCATCAAAGCAGTAAGGCTCTACTGCAAATCTTCCAGTGTGAAGTGCAGGACAGAAAAGTTAGGATATTTATAAATGGGATTGTATGGTGTGATTGCCAGGCCTGGAAGGAGACGGTATGTAACGAGCAGGAGAGCTTTTTAGTTCTGTAACTTTTTGTCTCTGTGTGTATGTGTACGTGTGAACACACATCCATATATACGCTTTATAGTCCAATTTGTAGTCACTTGCTGTATCTCCTCATTTTTCTAACTAAGGCTTAGACTGGCAAAAGACACTCAATTTATATGCCGGCGACTTTGCCACAGACCCAGCTGTCGATCAGCGGGTTTAAAGCTCAGCAAAGTTAGAAGTTGGACTCCTGAACATTTGCCTTCAGTTGCTGTTTTTGCGTCTTGTCCAACCTGTCTGAACCTGTCACACTGTAATGCTCCTCTGAGAGCCCCATGTGTGTTCTCTGTCAGACTGGAAGCGGAGTGAGACCATCAGTTCTAAGATTTTTTTTGTACATCCTCTATCTCATAAAATCCCATTTGGTGTGAAAAATTCTAAACTTTGAGTGCTGATGTTAGTGATCACAACAGACATTGCTTTAAGTTTCTTCCAGAGCATATCAGCGTTAAAACATGTACTTAAAGCACCCGGTAAGGCCGTCGGGTACGGGGTAAGAGCAGATCCACAGTGCTGCAAATGCAGTTCGTGGTAAACTGGAGCAGGAATTGTCCGAGGTCAGTCAATGGCGTTGGGAGGGAGCTGTTAACTGATAAACCAGAGTGTTCAGCTGTGCTTTAAGGACGGGATCATTGTTTTTTGCATTCTTTGAATATAAGTTCATGGATGTTACAGGCTGCCCAGGGAGGTTGTGGAGTCTCCTTCTCTGGAGACATTCAAAACTCGCCTGGACACCTTCCTGTGCAACCTCGTCTAGGTGTTCCTGCTCCGACAGGGGGATTGGACTAGATGATCTTTTGAGGTCCCTTCCAATCCCTAGCATACTGTGATACTGTGATGTGTCTTGGTATTTTTGCACCCGGTCTCTGAGGTGTGCTAGGGTCAGTACTGCCTTGAAAGGGGAATAGCAGAAATGTGCGTTTGACATTGAGTAGCATTGGCTGTGGCAATATATTCAGCGACTTCTGCGTTTATCCCAGCAACTTGTAGGAAACGAGAATCTGGAGTTGTGTCCCCTCAGCGCGCTGTGGGGGACCGCGGGTGGCGTTTGGAGGGTTGCGCCCCTTGTGGCCGCGTGGCAGGGGGGGCTTGAGCTGATGTAGAATGGCGCAAGCCAAGACAGCGTGAAACTGCCTGTTGGCCAGTTGTTTGATTTGGTTTTGTGTTGCGGTAAGTGACAGGCCCAGGGCGCACAGCCGTCGTGTAAGCCCTCTTCTGCCCGTCAGCGCTGCGGCAGAAGGGAGCGCCCACGTCCATGTGCAGAACGGCAGAAGTATTGCCTGGTGATGCCATGAATCTCCCTCTTCCTAGCACAGAAACCTTCTCATTCCAGCAGGTGTCACAAGGATAAACTCCGCTTTTAAGTGGATTTGGCTCTAGAATATTCTGGTTGAGATCTGTTGAAGGTAAGCGGCGAGCAGCCTGTCAGCCAAAGGGATGGACCCCATGACTGACTGACTGTTTCTACAAATGCTGTTCGTTTATCTGCTCTTTGTATTAATGACTCATCGTGGCTCTAACCTTGATTCTGAGTCTTTAGATATTGCTGTTTAAGAAGCATCTTGTACGTCTGGTCCCTGGAGGCGGCTGATACTGTGTCATCTGGACAAAATAGTTGATTCTGAGGAGAGGGATGAGAGCGTCTCTGTTCCTGTGTCTGGGGCTGGAGAGAAGAGGCCACATCCCGTGTCCTGGAGACATGTGGGAACACCTGCAGCCTCTGGCTTTGCTTAAAACACTGCTGTTGAGCTTGTAATTTTGGAGCCTTGTTGCCGAGAGGCCCGAGGCCAAAATTTAGGTCCAAATTGTGTGTGTGAGGCTCATTGGTAAGAATGGTCACGCGGGCTTGCTTTGGTCTGGGGATGTCCCTTCTCTTTCCTTGACTCCTGCTGCCTCTTCCAGACCGTTTCCTCGGCCTCCTGCAATGCCCGGGATTCGGCAGAATCCCCCAGGCGATCGGTGTTGCTGCGTACAGAAGGCTGTGAAGGAAACGAATGGTGACCTGGTGAAGCCGCGCAGTAGAAAGCCGCCGGCCTGTCTGCAACATTGCCCAACTCATTAACTAGTTGTTGAGCATTCCGGAAATTTCTATGGATATATGAAATCGAGGGTGGGTAGTTTCCCCCTCCCCTCTCTTTTTCTCGTTAAGGCTGCCCCGTGACGAAGCCGCAGTGGAGCTGTTGCATGTGTGCCTGTGCCTAGCAACCGTGCCTAGCAACGGCGCGGCATCGCGGCGATGGGGACGGGGCCGCTGGCGGTCGGGGAGCCGCTTAGAATGGTAATGTGTGATGAAAGATACGGGAGCCTCTTCTCAGGAGCCTTGCAAAGCCTTGTTCTTAATTTCTTGACCTTCGGGCTTGCTTGGATACCTACACACAGGTTTCTGCCACTGCCTGGCAAAAATCAGAGGTGCCGAGAGTTGCCCGGTGGCTAAACCTTTATGGTGCGCGGGGCTCGGAGACCTCTTTCATTAGTCTTTCAGCCAAGTCACGTTGCCGTGCATTTGGGGTGGGGGAGTCTACGTGCGTGTGAACATTTCCTGTGACACAGCCCCAATGCACTGTAACTTCAATTGACTCCGAAGCTGCCCCATGTAACACCCTTCTGCCGTAACGGGGGGCACCACTTCAAATATGTAACATCTGCACTGGGAAATGCATCTGCTTCTCTTAAAAGCAACTCCTGGGGAGAAACTGGAGAGTATACATAAAGCATAGCCAGCTGTGCCTGCTTAATGTTGGTGGGTTTTTTTAGTATCTAAAGTTCTTGTTCCTTCCTAGAGTATTCAACTTGGAGTTTTTTGGGGGTTTTAAAAATCTTAATGCCCGAGTATATTTCAGCCAAGGTTCCTTAAAGCTCCAGTAAGACGAGTTCACAGTAACTTGTGAAGTGCAGTGGAAGAATGAATGTCCTCCATTCTAATGCAAACAAAGGGCATGAAACAGAGTACTGCTTGTCACTTTTGTCATAGGACAGGAGAAGCGTGTGTGTAGTTAGAAGAGGGTACAGCGAGGAGCCAGAGCAGCACAAGCTAAACTGGGTGGTTTGGTGCACCTCATGGAGGCTTACGGCAGCGGGTGTTGGGCTATCGAAGTGGAGCTCAGCAATGGAACACAGTGTTTCATGAGCGAAGTGCGGCTCCTTTTCCAGGTGCTGCTCTTTCAGATTTAAGGAAGTGGAAAAAATGTGCAAGTTCCCCACAGGACTGGAGGGGAGTACCATCATCCTTCTGCAGAGGAAGCACAGCCAGGATGTGTGCGGGGTGCGAGATGCTCCTGATTCTGCCAATGCTTCGTGTAGTAGTACCACAGCTTTTGGATTTACATAATGTTTATTGTATAGGATAGAGTGGGAAGAAACAAAGATCGTCAGTGTACGTGAGGAGTCTTATTCTTGTCCCTTAATCTGGTTTCAAGCCAGTACAAAGAGATGCCAGCGTGGCAAATCTTCACTAGTAACTATGCTGATAAAGCTCAAGTCTGCTAAAAGCAGGGTGAGCTGGAGTATATTTAGCCTTGCTGACAGGATTCCTGCGCTTTGTTCAGTGTTAAAAAGTTTGGGATTTTCTTTCTTTCTATGTACACTCGTTGCATCAACAAACTCTGCATGCTTGGCTAAACACGAGCTCTGTCGGTCGGTAGAGCATGCAAACAATCTCTTCTCTTGCCGTACTTGGAACAGGCAGAGCCCGTTTCGCTTTGTTCGATGCACGTGTGTCTCGGGAGCCCTCCAGATGAAGCAATCGATGCGGTCTTTGTCACCGCGCTTTCGAGGAAGATGTTGAAAACTGAGATTTGGTGAAAAGATACTGAGACATTCTGTGCTGTGGAGTAATGAGTAATTTAGTAGTTTGAATTCCTTGTCGGTATTGGCCAAGCAAAGTTTTCTGTTCTGTATGTTTGAAATGTTTTCTAACATTGTGTCCATTGCTGTCCACTGGATTTGGGTCAGGCGGCGTACGAAGCGGTGTGCGTGCCTGTGTCTCTCCAACCCGCTAACTTGAGTTAGTGCAAAGAAAGTGCCATGTTTAAGATCACTGATGTAAATAGTCAGGAAGATATATACTTATTAATGTGCCTTGATGAACACAAACTTCTCTAATGTTTACTTTGGTACTGCTTAGATTAAAAAGCATGTGTTAGCAGGGATTTTCTAGATGCTTATTAAAATAACTCCAATGTAATTTTTTTAATATCTTCTATTATTAGTCCTTAAGCCCTCCTGCCTCCCCTTCTAACAGTAAAATAGGAAGGAATACATCTCCCTTCCCCTCACTCTGTACAAGTCTTTGCCTCTAAATGCTCATCCTGCTTTCTGGCTTGCTTTGGTCCTGGTTAGACTGTAGGCTTTTCAGATGGTAAAGTGGCATATAAATCTGCAGGGGTGATTGAGAAGGATATAGCGTGCACCTGGGGAGAGCCAGCATGGCACTGGAGCGTCTCTGAGAACCCAACAGGAGTACATGTCGTGATATTTCCTACAGAGCAGCTCGAGTTCTGCCCAGCTATGCAACAAGCAGTGTGATTTTGGGTTCCCCCCTTTGACAGCAATCTGTTGTTTTGTTGGCTTTTTTTTTTTTTTTTTTTTTTTTTTAAAGAATTAAGAAATCTGATGAGGGTCTCGAAGACTGAAATCCATCCCTTCTGTTCCCGGGTCATTCCAGGGTAGGGATGAAGCAAGCTGGTGGGGGATGGCTGTGTGGGGTGAGGGTGCCACGCTGTGCTCCCTCTCTTCCTCTGTGAAGAACAGAGGACTTTGGTCTTGAGGGGAAATCTGGCAGCTGCTATTAGGACCAGCGCACTCACTTTGGCAATTTCTGGCTTAACCGACTGAGGCATTACTGTCCAGCAGCTGAAGTCTCTGACCTCTCAGCGTGTCAGGGTACTGCACTGCAGCTGTAAGACAGGACATATGTGTGGTGTCATGTTCTTGTGATTTCAAGTTTTGGCCTGCCATGGCGTTTGTTATCCGAAATTGGATGTTTTCCTTTTTTCTCAACAGCACGTCAGAACTCCTTTGACCTTGCTGTTGGGAGTATGTGCCCTTTCAAGGTTCAATCATGAAATACAAAAGCAAAATATAATAGAGCAGAAAAGACTTTCTTCAAAGGAGAAGGTTAGCTTGGTGCGGAGGAGGGAATGTCCCAGTGGAAGGTGACTGTTGGCCCCCCAACCGTATGGGTGAGGCAGTGCTGAGCTCCGGCTTGGGTTTAGGTCCAGCGCACTCCGTCCAGTTTTTGATTTTACACTTCAGGGTGGATATAGAGCAGCTGGGGAGAGTGCAGAACCTCACTGGGGGTTCAGAAACATCATTGAACAAAGAGCGTTGAACAGGTTGGGTTCACTTAGTCTATTATAGTGCTTTCCAACATTATTGAATCTGTGGACCTCCAACATTTCCAGTGTTAAGTGTCTTTATTTCTATATAGGTGCTTAATACATTTCTAGAGAATTTAAAAGAATAGACATGAGGCTATTTTCCTTTCTTGCCTTTCACAGATGCCCACAGGCATTATGAGCTGCAGGTTGAAAATCCCCTGTCTCGGGAGGAGATGACTGAGGAGAATAAACTGTTGTTTGAGTCCAGTGTAGATAGGAGAAAATGCTGTAATGCAGTGCAACAGGATGAGTCTGGGCCAGACATTAAGGAAATGGAGAGCTACAATGCTTTTTTCCAGGTTTTCCCTAATCTGAAATATGTAAGTGCATTTCTAGGATATTTTGGAAATGTGAGCACAGAGCAGCGTGGCAATGCGTGAGGATCGTGCAGTGACACTTGGAAGTTCCAGACTTACCTTTCCTCTTCTGTGCAAGTATTTGCAGTTTCCAGCTGCAAGGTGCTTTGTTGGAGTTTTTGCTGGGGAGCTCCGAGGTCAGCATTGTGACAAATATCCCAAACACGTGTAGGAAACTCACATAACCTTTCAAGACAGATGTTTTTTTTTTTTTTTTTTTTTTTTTTGGTTGGGAGAGCAAGGGAGGGCACTTGTGGGAAGAAATAGATATCTTATTACAGCATCTTCACTCCACCATCATCTTTTCTGTTCCTCTTTTTTTCTACTTGGGAAGCCCTTAAAATTGAATTGTTATGCGAAGGCTGGAACAATGCCTAAACGTAACAGATCTCTGCAATAACAGTCTAAATGCCTGGGCAGCACTAAAAGGGACAGAAAGTGATGACAGAGTGGGAGTGAAAGACTGTTGGAATGGAAGGGAGGGAACGTCTCTCTCCAGAGAACTGGAGGTGACTAAGTTGGTTTTGGGAATGATGTGTTTGATTTGCGGTATCACAGTATTGTGCCATCCTGCTGAAAACTCACATACTGCTTTTGATTTGAGGTGGACGTTATAATTCTTTCTGGGCTTGGCAGCAGTGGCATGAGCTGGATTCAGATAAAATGCGTGTTCTTTGCCCTCGTATTCTTCAGTTTATCACGCCGTGTGTTCAGAGAGAAAAAGGCACTGGCTATCTGAGATGTAAATCATCCCCTTGATGATGTGCTCGGATCCACTGGCTTTTCATTAAAAGTTATAGTTAATGGAATGTCTCTGCATTATTTATTACCCAGAAGGCTTTGATATAAGACTGTAGGTTAAGTTAAAGCTACGGAAAGGTGAATACTTAGGGAAACAAGGCTTAGATTTATGAAGTGTGAAGGTACTTTCCCTGTTTGTTCACTTAAATTGTGTGAACAAGAGAGTCAAAGCGGGGCTATGGGTAAACTACTTACTGTTTGTGGTTGTCTGTAATGATTTATAAGACTACTATGTAAGGATGCATAATTAGCTGCTGATAAATGATTCAAAACAGTAAACACTGGGGAAAAAGGAACCTTTTTCCTATTTAGATGGCAGATCAAAAGGTGTTTAAAAAGAAGTCGGTCGTCTTAAAGATGAACTGTTCAATGCAGGGGGTGAGTTTTCAGTATGTTCTTTTTGGGGATAAGGTTGTGAAAGACCTGTGGAAAGGTTCTGGCTGGGAACGCTTCACAACCCGCTCCTGACACCCCCCGAGGCCTCTTCACAACAGGGTTTGTGCCTGCATGTGCAGGGGAGAGCTTGGGAGGGACCCGCGGACCCCGTGCTGTGCTGTGGACCCCCTTGTGTGAGAAGCTGAAGGAGTTTTGTGTGGTTTCACATGTTTCATCCCACACAGAAAGCCGGGGGACGTCTGCACCGAGCTTGGCAGCTTTAACTGTGTCTCCATCCTTGAGCTCTCCCCTACTCAGCACAGCCTCCACACGCGCTCGCAGGGGATGCTGAAAACCTGTGTCGGGGTTCGAGCGCTCCTCCTGCGTCGGCTCTAGTGTCGCAGTTTGAGAAACTCTATGCAGTGAAGGTGAATGACTCTGGGCAGTAATGTAAATAGAAAAAATTGAGAAGTTACTGATGTATGAGCAGGATTTGGCCCTGGTATTTTAAGCCAGGACAGAATGTGTTTGTGTGTCTGCAGGATATGGATTTCAGTTTTCTGGGAGAGAGGTTTTTATGTTCGTCTGTTTCATTGAATAGGCTAGAACAACACAAAATAGAAACGCTTGTGCCTAAGTAACGATAACTAAAGAAAATGACAATACCAAAACCTACTGCGTTAGGGAGAAGAGAGTCATGTATCACCAACAGAAGATGCTGCTGAGAGCAAGTCAGTGTATGTGATTTGGTACTTGTTCCTTTTGAGTTGTGCAGTGACCATACATCAGTGTTGGCTAAATTAGATTTCTTTTTTTGCGGAGAAACAAAGTGCATCAACTTAGATTTTAGGAAGCGCTTCAGAAGGAGATTCTGTTCCTGTCTCTCTGAAGTATTGCTTCCTTGGATATTAATATGGTGTAAATCAACAGCGTTAAAACACACTTCCTTGACTTATACCGCCATGGATCTGGCCTGGAATGTCTAAGGAATCGGAAGTAGGTGGAAGATGATGTTTTGTATACATTTCCTTTGCATTTGTAATGTCAGACAAGGCCTTTGTTTATTATTTAGCTTCTGACAACTTGGTGAAGGTTTGTAGTGACAGAATTTGAACGTACAAGTTTATCTGAGTCTGTATTGCTGCTGAAACTCTGTCGAGTGACGAGACCCAGTCCCAGCCGGGGGCTTGAAGGGTGCAGCAGCCAAAGCAGATCGCTCGGTACGTATTTGAAGGACATGACAAAATTCTGTTGCTATGAATGTGCTTGAGTGATTGAGCCGCCTCTTTCCTAAGCGTAAACTGGTTTGATTTGATCAATGTACAGCGGCCATCGTGACTGGCAGTCACAAGACATTGAAGACGTGAGAACAGGTAATGCTCCCCACACTGTAGTCGTCGGGGGGTGACATGGTTCAGCTCCACAACTTGGGTAGCCACGCTGCGTGAGATGGAGGCCTCCTGAAAGCAGTGACTGACAGGAGAACGGTCCCACGCTCATGTGTCTAAACAACTTCACACATACGGTGTAAATAAACCTCCCACTAGCTTCTGTCTCCAGCCACGTGCCTTGTACTGTCAAAAGAAGTCTTGGGTTTTGAGTACCAGGATGTTCTTCTTACCCTCCCCGTGGCAAGAGGCTGATCGATACCCGGAGTGAAGTTTGAGGCGTTTGCAGCCGTCCTGCGGGAGGCAGCCGGAGCTGTATTCAGCTGGTGGTTATTTTTTTGGTTAAATGTCCAGTCCTGTTAAGTTTTGTGGCACGTGGGTTAACTGTGTATTATAAAATGCCGCAGGCAGCCCATGTTTCTGTTAGAAATGCCATCCTTCTATGAGCATGTTGCAAAGTAAGTATTTCCTTATTTTCCCTGTGCGTATGAGCCTGAAGTGAAGCTGATTAGTCTGTTTACGTTGTTCAAGCAGTGTATATCGCACAAACCAAGTATTGTAAGTGGAGGCCGGTAAAGCTGACTTTTAAGCTCTATCGTTGAGAAAATGGTTGTGTCCCGGGACAAAGATGTTCTTCTGCAAAGCCCCAAACCCTCCCTGAGCGTGGGTTTCCTTGGGTTGTGTGTTTTTCCTCCCTCTTGGATTGTGATTCCTTTGGAGAAAGGCTTTGTCCAGTGAACAGAGCCAAGTACGATGATGCCTTCGTCCTTGTCTGCAAACTTTTAAGTGCTACTGCAATAAAATTACACTGATGCAGTCATTAAAAAGATATACTCTCATAATAAAGCACTTTCCAGAATTGAAAATAGGTTGCATTGGCAGAGTACGAGTTAGAATTAGCTCCATTCTCAGACTGGTCGTGTCCGCCACAAAATAGGACATGTGCCCACAAACACATATCCACTGATGAGTTTCATGTTGGTGTTACACCTTCAGAAAGTGTGAGTCCATAAATAATAGTATTAGCAGGTGGAATATCTGCATAAATATTTACAGTGCCACACTGAGCCTTCTGGCAGATGACATCTCATCCCTCAGCTTTGTGTATTTACTGTTCTCATTTGCTGTAGCTCTGAGTAAAGAGTGGCAAATTGGGGGGAGGGGGGAGAAAAGCAACCGTTCTGGAGGTGCTCTAATTCCTCTGTTGCCGAAGCTGATGGTTAATCTGCAGAGGGTGTGAGGAACGTGGTCCCTGGGTGCAGCTTGTCCTGTCGCTGCCACCGTTTCTGGTGGTCACCGGGCGCAGCCCCATCAGAGCCGGGGTGCCGGGCAGGAGGCAGGCTGGGCCACGGGGGGAGCCGCTGCCTTCCCGTTACTCGAGTAAGGTGTGTGGAGGTGTCTTGCGTCAAACTTCTGGGTTGGAGAGAAGATCCAGAAGATCTGGAAGAACGTTGTCCTCTGTCAAATATGAATCTACCTGGAACTTTATAGCACAGACCCTGGCGTTGTCCTTTCATACGTTTCTACTTATTCGTGCTCCTGAGCCAAAGGGATAAAGAGAATTGTTTTTGCAAGTCTTCAGAGGAGAAACTGTTTCCTTGTCATGTACGTCAGACTTTAGATAAGGTTTTGTCAGTCAAGCCTGAGCTGAACTAACTCAAACCTGAAAGCAAATTATATAGCATGCATAAATTCTCATGGGCTTCCTGGCTCTCTTTCCTGTGCCTGCTGACTTTCTCCAGCAATGTCCAACATAATGAAGTTCCCTGCTATCACAGTTGATGAAGGATATATTGCTTTCCAGATTGTCAGCTTTTGGGAAACTAATTTTTGTTTGCAATAAGCAATTTTCTTTTAGCTGTGTCCAAAGCACATCTTGGTCAGAATCATGAACACACAAACACTTCAGTAGATTGATTTGATATGTCATAGAACTGTATCCTATTTTTCTATTATGTATTTGTTTTTCTTCAGCGAGGTTCAAGTTTATGTACATCTTTCTGGCCTCTGCTTGGTTCTTTCTTTTAATCACTGATTATGCACGGACAGCATAAATTTATATTGATCTTAAAGCTTCTTGCCTTTGATATGACCTTGGAAGTGTTTGGAACAATGTCTGTCTGACCTCGAATTTATTTTCTGAACTTCATGCAATATCAGTAGCTTTTATACCATCGGGAAATGGAGGGATACAGCCTCTTTAATTTCCCAGTTTCCTTAAATTGTTCTGATGACATTTACTTATGATTAAAATAAAAAAATGTGCGGTAGAGAGATTCAATATCCCCACATGGCCTATTGAGTGCCAGTCTGGTTGAAGAAAATAGGATGTGATTGAATTTTAGAGAACTGAAGCTCGTGGATCTCTGGCGGTCTCTGAGTGATTAAACCAAACCAGGCCTAATTTTACCACTCTGATAACGGTAATATTCCCAGTCCTGTGCAGCTTTCTGGCACCCGGTTAATGCATCCTTTCAGTGAACTCTACAAATAAATGGAACTGAAGTGGAGGAGGGAGGTGAATTTCGCTCTTGTATGTATTATGTACTGACAAAATGCACTGAGAGGCAGATGCCAGGTGCTATAGAAATGCAAAGTCCCTTAGTCTGCCCTGGCTATCGGGGGATGTGCTGAGCTCAGTTTTAGTCCCCAGCGGATTATGGTGCTGTCCGAACTCTCACTGATGTAATAAACATGATACACAAATTCCCCAGGGAAGTAAATATGATTGACCATTTCAGATTCCCAAAGGCGTGAACTTTGTCTTGTAGAGAGAAGTTCCACTAAGCCTTTTTGCACCAAAGTAGGTCAATCTAATTATAATTGGCTTTAATGAGCACTATTCTGCAGTTCTTTACCTGTAGCTGGTTGGCACTCAGAAGTGCAAATGCCATCACTGCCTTTGAAAAAAGCAATGAGAAATCAAAGAAGTAATTTCTAATCTAATTCATTTCAACTTGAAAGCCTCTGTTATCTACATAAGCAGGGGTAAACAATCCAGCGGTGGTGAGAAACGCCAGAACAAATGCAGGCGGCAGCAGCTCTGAGGCTGCCCGTAGGATAAAGGTGAAATTCTGCTTTTGGTTTCAAAATAGTTGCCTTGCAAGCTGTCTGGAATTTAGCTTTGGTGTGGAGGAGTTGTTCCATTAAAGCCAGTAGGAGTTACACCGGTTTCTTTGGAGTGAGTTTTTGTTTGTGCCCCAAAAAGACATTGGGTAAAGTAGCAGTGAAGAGAGAGGAAAACACGAAGGAGAATTTGTCATTTAGGCTGTTCCCAACACACTTATGTACCTGTTTCCCCAGAGAGAAGAAAACCTCATATATCCAGAAATTGTACATCATGGCAGTTGATCTTTATCTTTGGGATGGAGTGTTCGCAGGTACTGCTTTGGGGAAGGAAAAATGGATTTGAGGGAGGTGTTAAGTATTTAGCTGGTGGGTACGGGACCGCCCTTCTGTTCTCAGCAGCTGTAGCTCTACAGCAGCTCCTTAGGAGTACTGATGGGAAGGTATTTGCGGTGTGTTGTGCCTGCACGAGGAGCTGAAACCTTTCTGAGCTGGGCGAGAGCAAACGGAGCAGCCTGAGAGGGCTGGGGTGAGCCAGCGATCGCTTTTGTGTGTACCCCATCAGGGGTAATGGGGGTACGTACTGTTACTGGTGATGGCAGCTCCTGGCTGTGAACCACAGTTGCTTTGCAGTGGTACAGTTTCTACTTTGGGCTATGCAGACCAGAGACCAAGTGGGAACATATTTTTCCCTTGTGTCAGTCTGCGTGGAAAAGCCCCGGATAAACACCACCTCTCTTCTCCCTGCTAAGAGGTGGTTTCGTGCTAGTGAGCAATATTTATCTGAAAGAATGTGGATGGGGGAAAAAAGAACTGCTGTTCTGAGAAGTTGCAAACGTTTGGGGTTTTTTTTGTTTGTTTGGGGTGTTTTTGTTTGGTTGGTTTGTTTGGGTTTTTTTTGTTTGTTTGGGGTTTTTTTTGTTTGTTTGGGGTGTTTTTGTTTGGTTGGTTTGTTTGGGTTTTTTTTGTTTGTTTGGGGTTTTTTTTGTTTGTTTGGGGTTTTTTTTGTTTGTTTGGGGTTTTTTTTGTTTGTTTGGGGTTTTTTTTGTTTGTTTGGGGTTTTTTTTGTTTGTTTGGGGTTTTTTTTGTTTGTTTGTTTTGTTCCAAATAACTATTTGAGAATGGTTTGTTTGTTAAAGCCTTAGAACTGTGGTCCTGCTCTTTCTGGAGTCCAGACAACTTTAATTTCTGATCTTTTGCCATTCAGTTTCTGCGCAACCTTGTCCAGACAGACAGCTCACTTGGTGACTCAGTTCCTCATTATGTATTATGTCCATTACAGTTTTTGGCCTTTCAAGGTGAGGAGTGGTCTGTCTCTCTTTGTCTGCGCGGTTGAGCCCTGATCTTCTGTCCCTTATTCAAGCGTAACTGAGGGTAAAAGGGACGGTCAGCTCTGACATTGTTGTTCTGCTCTTCTGGCCTCTGACCCCCTCACGCTTGAGGCACCCAGCGTGGCACCCTTGAAACGTGTTAAATCCCTAAATGCGCAGTGTATAATGAAGAGTATACTGGACTTTGTCATGGGCTGTGAAAGGATGTTTGCGTGAGCATCTGTTTCCCCGTTACAGTCAGCAGCTGCGGTAGTCCGGCTGTTATTAGCCCATTATGTTTAGGGCTAGAGGGAGCAGCGCCCCGGAGATGGGTATCTGGGGTCCAAGTTCCTGCAGGGAGGGCAGAGATGAATCTTTAGATTTTACCTTTGTCTGTTCCCTGGGACCGTGAACCGGGAACAAATTCAGCGGGAAGAATCTCGTATGATCTGTTTTGATGGTGGAGATATTAAATGTGTATCCTACACCATTTGACTTGTACTTTTGTCTTTTCTCTTGCCAGCCCAGAACTGCAGTCACATTTTACAGGGCCCAAACGGGACAATACAGAGTCCAGGCTTTCCGTATGGATATCCAAATTATGCAAACTGCACGTGGACAATCACTGCTGAGGAGCAGAACAGGATACAGCTTGTTTTCCAGTCCTTTGCATTAGAGGAAGATTTTGATGTATTATCTGTCTACGATGGACTGCCTCAGCAGGGGAATCTGAGAACAAGGTACATTGTTCGTAACGGTGATGTTTATAAACGCGTTCCCATTTCTGCCACTGGAATTAAATCTAGGTTGGAAGTTTTTGCTGCTATAAACTGGGAGCTCTTCTTCATGAGCAGTTCTTACAGTTGTTTTGATTCCTTATCTCTGATAAGGTTTGAAATGTTTCTCTGAACGCCTGACAGTAATGATTTATCAAGAGTCATTCTAGACATCCAGAGAAGTTAATTAGAAAATGGAGCAAGAGGAAAGCAGAGCTAATGTGCAGAGGAGCTTCCCTCAATCCAAAAGAGATCCTCCGAGTGGGAGGATGGATAATGGGTTTCAGGTTATAGCTCTGACAAATGCTTTGTGGGTGCATTTGGGTAATTCCCTAACTTGCAGTCTGTTCACCAGCCGGACAGGGGTGACAGTCTCTCGCATCTGACTGAACTATTGGACCTTTGGGGGTAAGGAGTTATCGAGTAATATAGTTTAGTATGAAGACTCTCCGTGGGTTCTCATCTCTGAGACTTCCAGGTACCATCCTGGTATTAACAAAAAGTTACGAAGAGGCTGATTTTAAAAAACAAAAAAAGTATTGCTGTGGTAGCAAATGTTATATGATGTGTCAGACTTCTGCATTTGACGGAGTCATGATCTCAGACCTCCAGATCTGAGGCAGAGATGAAATCAGCTTGGTGACTCGTGACATGACTGCTGTCCTCTGATGTGGTGTCTGATTGCAGCTGAAGTCTGACAGTAATATAGTCAAAAAGTAATAAAAACAGTAGCAGCTCCCAGTGTTACAATGCCTAGTAAGAATGCTGTAGTCATGGACAGTCCTGGAAATTAATTTTACTTCAAACCACTTTCGTTTAGGACGGTTCCTTTGACCTCAGTGTCTTGTCTAACCCAACTGGAAAATCTGAGTTAAAGAATCACTGGTGCAAATCAGCTCTTTAGGTAGATGATTTCAGCTATGCAAATAAATCATATCTTCATCTTGCAACTGTGCTTGAGAATCATCTTAATTATGGGACCTCATCACTTAATCAGAAGGTAGCATAGTGCTTTGGGTATTATGTAAAGGATGCCTACATCTGGTATAAAATTCTGCTCAGGAAACTTTGTATGGTGAGTAGTCAATGCCGCTCTCGCCCCGAGATGCCCCCTGGCAAATGGCTCTGCTCAGCAGCAGTGCCAGATGTTTCCCTTTGCCCTCTAGATGTTGGTGGGAGGTTCTGCTGAAGAAGCAAAATCCATGAATGAAATGAATTCAGGAGTAGGGTCATAGTGGAGTAAATTAGTAAGATGCTGTAGCCAAGTTGCATCCAAGTATTGCTCAGAGCTACTCGTAAGCGCGATACGATTACAGATAGAAGTAATGGCAAGGGCATTGTCCTACATTTGACCGCAAAAGTGAGATACAGCTTGGGTACTGTCCTGGTAATTTGTAGCCCTGCGTTTGGGGGGAAGGTGAGGAGACAAGTAAGGTCCTGCTTCTGCATCACTGGTAATCTTCATGCACAACTTGGATAATAAGCATAAGTTGGGATGAAACCAGGATCACAAAGCACTGTGAGGATGTTTCATGTCTTATGAGGGAATGATTTCTTTCTATACAATAGAGGAAAGTGAAATAAATGGTGGGAGGGGGAAGGTGTTGGGGATGCTTTCTAGAGATCTGAAAGCACTGACAGAGGACTTACACCAATAAATGAGATGGACTTTTACATGATGGATGCTTGTGTTCTTCCTCTGGATGTTTCTAGATCGGTGACTTCAAAACCTGGAACTTGCTCCTCTGTGCTGTTTAGTGTCTCGCTTCTTTGTTCAGCTAATGTTGTTTTTGTGTGTACGTCAATCTCACCTCATTAAACTCTGAAGCTGTTGCCCAACGCTGGCCTTTTTTCTTTCTCCCCCCCTTTTTTTTTCCCTGTGGCTATCAATTTTGTTTTTTTCTCAGACTGCTTTCCAAATGTACTCAATTCATCATCGAAGTGCAGCACTTGAAGATGGATGACCATGCGTCATTCATCAAAGCTCGTGCTACCAGGAGGAGGGCCAAAATAAGCTGTAAGCAAGTATAAAAGAAGGGGGGGAAGGCATGCTTCTGTAGGGACGGTGGTAACTGTTCAGTGTATTCAAGGCTGATCAACAGAACTGGTTAAACGGGGAACTGTCTCTGCTTCTCCCACTATGGAGCTTACGCTGTTGAGCATCACTGATGTATTTCCATAGGTCGTGCCTGGTAGACTGGGAGAAGAGAATGATCTTGGTGTATGCTGAGTGGCTTAACCTGTTGATGACGTTTTCTTATGCAGAGGGGTGGGCAATGGTCCATCTTCTGAGAACCCTGCTGTTCCACTTGAGCCACATATTCCCAAGAGCTTCCTTGGCCTGTTGTGTCAGTGTCACGTCTCTGCATCTCTGAGAAGGGGTTAATAATTGTGTTCATCGTGTGCCGGCAAACACCCTGTTGTCTTGCAATTTAATGTGGTGTGAAAGTTCCCTAATAGAATAAGAGCAGACTTAATCCGATGAGACACTTCCTAATAAACTGTTTTACCGTATATTAGGGAATTTGCGTTGTGCGTTTGTGATGAGTATGTGAATATTAAATGCATTTCAGTGTCTTAATTTAGACATCCAGGGCTGTTGTCACTTTTCAGTGCTGTGACTTTGCTTTGTTTGCTAAAATCAGAGCTTGTTTCTGAGTCCTTGCTCCTTTAGCTTCTCTCAAATAACTTGTTTTTTCCCAACATCGTACACCGGCTTTCAGCAGAGGGACCACTGTAACAGAATCTTCTTTGAAACCTGGGAACAGTGATGGCTGCAGATTTTTCTCTCCCTTGGTTTGAGTAGGAGAGCTATGTGCTTTTAGCAGGTCAGGTGAGACTGGTAACTTCCTGTCAGTGCCTGTATCTGCCTGCCCTTCTCTTGAGCTTGTTACACCAGACCAAACTCCCCCAAATGCTCATCCTTCAAGTTCCTAATGGTTTTCAACTGCCAGTGGGATCAGAGGGGGATGCATGTGGAGACCTGATCTGAAAACTGCAGTTACTCAAGCATAGTCTTTTTGCAAATTCCCATTGTGCTTTGCTGATTGTGTCATTGTTAAGAGGATGCTCCAATCAGGTTAGTCTCCTGATTGGTTTCCCACCGGGCTGAGCTTAGAAGCTCAGCAGAGACCTGACTAAAATTTGAATATTTGGAGTTATTTATGGATCTAAGATTGCTGTGGGATTCGGGAGACTCTTTGCACCTTTTCATGTCAGACTGTTGTTACGTGACATAACCAGACAGTCATTAACAAGAAAAAAAATGTAGCGAAGAAGGAAAACCACATGACATCTTCCAGCTTTTTCATCTGCTGCTGCTAAATTGCAGGGCGCTTTTAATGTGAGAATCTTAAATTGGTTGCTAATTTCCTTATTTGAAGTTTCAGGTTTGCAGTCAGATCCAGGGAGAATATATTTATAATATATCTGGTAAGTCAGTCATTCCAGATACTTAATTCTATTTTCCTGAAGGGAGCTACTGAATGCACACTCAAAATAGGACTTGTCAATTTAGAAAATCAGATATTTTTTGTTGTGGTTTTTTTTTTTTTTTTCTTCCAAAGATGTTTAAAACTACTTTGAAAAGCCCAAGGAACAGAATATGCAATCTCTTTTTACCAGGACGGGGTGCTCACTTGCATACGTGCTGAACAATGCCGGAGTAACTTTTCTGATCTTACAACGCGTGGGCTTTCCTTCCCGTGCGACGTGGGTAGGTGGTTGCGTTGTCTTCTGCTCTGCCTGCCCTGTTCAAAGGAGATGTTTCAATGGTACTGAGTTTATTTGGCTGAGAAAATGTTTGTTTGAGCCAGTGTATCAAAAAAATTTAATCTTTATTATAGCCAGAACCTCGTTAGCGCAGTTTGCGTTTCCACAGAAGTTACCAGGAGGTGTATCCATACCCAGCGGTGAGGAACTGTCCCATCCTGATGCCTACGGAGTGTGTAGGGTTAGAGAAAATGTTTGCAAATAGTTACTGTGATAGTTTCATGCTTATGGCAAAGAAGAGATGTGCACTGCCTTTAGCTCACAGGCCCTGTGAATAACTCGTCCTGTAGCTCACGTCTCAACGTTATGCGCAGTGTCTGCTGTTAAAGTTGCTGTTACTTAGAACTGCTCATCCTTCTTCCCCGAGAGCTGACTGAAGGGGTAACAGGAGGATTGTCATCAACGTGCTGTGTGTGCAGTTAAAAACCGTATGATCTCTTTGGCCATATTTAATTGACTGAAAGATTAAGTATTTTGTTTGAACTTAAAATTACGTGATACTAGCGATAAGGGCTGAATTATCTACTGGGTTGACCTATTTACAGATGCAACAGAAATACCTGTATCTTGTCTGTTTCTCCTTGATAACCTTTTAAGCACTCTTTGAAAAATTGGACTGGGTGACTGCTACTTAATTACCAATCAGGAGAACAAAGCTTTTGATCTTAAACAATGGAAGGGAGGAGGAGAGGAGACAACGGGAAGAGTGAAGGAGAGAATTCCCCCACGTGCCATACACTCCTGCTTGCAGAGATGCAAACCTGGGTGAAAATAATGTTCTGGGGTTTTGGCTTTGCTGGGGTTCAATACTGTCGAAGAAATTCCTGGAGAAATAACGTTTGCTGTCTGGTAATACACAGACCTTACATTAGGATTTTTTTGTTGAGTCACCTTTGGTCCTGTGACGTACTCCGTTGTAGCTACCTCGTGTCTCCAAGGTGACTACAGTTCCTTTTGCTAAGGATAAAGAGAAATAAAATGGAGGGCCAGCTAAACCCCTTTGTCACCTTTCGTGAACTTCAGAATCCTGCCTCCCTTTTTGCCTTAGCACAGTCTCTTGTCGCTTCACATTAACTCTGTAGGAAAACAAACCCAACCAAAAACCCAGTAAAATTTAAGTTCTCTGCTTTGTAGAATAAAATACACTTTTTTTTTTTTTTTTTCTGATAAGATATTTGTTTGAGCTGCTCTGGCAGCATTAGAGCCTTTTACCCCGTCATATTGTTCTGGGGAAGTGCTGAATATTTAAACTTCATCTGTGAGATAATTGACGGAACGAGATCTGAAAGTCCAGGAATCCTAATGGAGTTAATGCAACTGCATCTGGGGCTGCTCACTTTTAAGACACCGTTCACTTTTCCATATTTATTAGGAGTGTGTGCATCGGGGTGAGCGATAAAAGCTGCTGATGAAATGGGGGTGGGAGCTTTTTCGCTGCCACCGTGCAGAAGGCAGCAGGCTCAGGAGGAGGCCCGGCTCCGACGGGATCTCTCCGCAGCCTCTTAGGGGATGGAGGGGTACGGTGAGGGAGTAACTTTGGTCCCGGCTTAAGGGTTGAAGGATCTGCGCTCTCATGACATTGCTCGTCCTGTACCAACACAGCTTGTCTGCAGCGAGGCCTGCCGCTCTGTTGTGGCCTGCACCGTATCTGGTGAAATAGGCTCTTGGTGGTGGTTGGGACCTTCTATTCATGGCCGCTGAATATAGCACTAATTGAGGAGGCAGTTTCCTGGCTGGTGGTTGTCCTGTAGTTTGTCTGTTGGGCTATAGACTTTCCTCCAGGATGGCTCTCCCCGCTGTGTTTAGCGCAGGTGGTTCGTTGTTGTTGGGCCTTAAGGTGTTGCTGTTACTCAAATAAGGTCTTGTTTTCAAAATCGTTTTTGTTTTCCCTCTAAACTGCTGATTTAACCATGTTTACTGGTAAAATTTACTAGCAAACCTGGACAATGACTCTCACTTCATATTGAGTTGAGGTATGCGAAGTATATTAAGTGTAGAAAGATTTTCTGTAATTGGACAACATCTAATAGATTTTAATTAAGACTCTGCACTGGAACAGTCTGCTTTTGATAGATCTGTGAGCACTGAATACCATTAGTAATTGACATAGGTGTTAAACAGGTGAATTTAAGTAGTATGTGGAAACTCTAGGGAGGCCCATGGTGTCCTTGGTCTTCCCTGCCCGAGTTGATGCAGCTCTGCAAAGCCGCCCGTTCCTCTGCAGAGGGAAGGAGGTGGAAGCGCCTGTGAAGTGCCCTGCGGCAGGACGTGGCCGGTGGGTTTGGCCAGTGAAGTCCAGTGTGCACTGGGACAGCAGACAGGAGCTTTACTGGACTCTGCTGTTAACCTCTTGTTGCAGCGTGTGTTATGTATCCCTCCTCAGCTTTTCCTCCCGCAGTTTATCTGCAGTGTCTGACAGCACAGGGCTTTGCTGTTTGTGATACGAAGCCATTGTTGAAGCCCAGGATCATACATCCTTCTCTAGACTCCTCTAGCTGGTGTTTGGGTTTACTTCAGGTGGACCTTTAATAGAGTGACCGCAAGCCTTTTAGACAACAGTGGAGTCTGAATGGGATCAGGTGTGTGATCCCTGCGGTGCCCACACTACGGTGTTCCATCTGCCTGGTGGGATCTCACATAGCTTTCGTGGGGTTGCTCCTTCTCCTTGAAGGTGGCTGGTGATAAAGGCAGTAGCTGCTGGTGCCCTACCAATAAATGTTCTGTACAGAGAAAGTTTATCATCTTTTTATGCACATACGTAAGGGGCGTTTAAAGGGATACAGTCGCAGATGTCTTTATTTTGGACAGAGCTGCTTCTATTCTTTTAGCAGGAGTGGCAATTTACAAGCGCAGTGGGTGAACTTTTGGGGTCAGAGCCAGTGAGATTAGGTTTATTTTTTTTAGCAGTGAAGGAAGAGAAATTGAACTAACCCATAGCCCTTGCATGATGCTTCTCATTTTTAGATTGCTGAGTGCTTTGAGAAGGAACAGGTCTGCCGTGCTGTCATAGAGGAGGGCAGAAAGCAGCCCAGGGAAGCGCAGTGAGTTGCCTGAGGCAGCACAGCGAGTTATTAGCTGTTGGCTATTAGTTATTGAACTCGGGTTGCCCAATTGCTGTGTTACCGCAGAAGTGTGCTGAGGAGGTGACTGCTCCGCTCCTGCTTGCGGAAGAACCGGTACGAACAGTCTCTTGACTTTATTAGTACAGAATCAGGTCTGCAAAAATCATTTTGCTTTTAGTCAATAGATATTGACATCGGTTAGCATCAAGATGGCCACTTTGTTCACTGATAATTAGTGTGTGTCTCCCATGAAGAGGACGCTGTGAGCGGCGCGGCGGTGGGCGTGCGGGGGCGGTGGTGGAAGCGGCGCTGGCGGGGGAGCGCTGAGGTGGGCTGGAGGTCCCTCGCACCGGCAGAAGTCAGATGTCGGTCTTAGTCCTGTTCTGAGCCCAGCAGCTGCTCTGCTCGCTGGCATTGGGCAGATTACTTATCTCAGTTTTCCCATCTGTAAAATGACATAGTATTTCAATTTTGCAAGTGAAATCTGTAAAATGCTTAAAAGCCCCCAGTGGGAGGGTCTGTACGGTAGGGCGGGGAAAGAGAATCAAAGTACAAACCAGGCGAAGTTCACAGCCGTGCCTTTTAATCCATTTTCCTGATGGGAGTAAAAATGTATGCACTTTCATGCTATCTTTCAAATGCACCGAGTATTTAGGTCAAGAAGTTTTTTGTATCTATAAGGTCTGACCTTGAGAGTGTCTCAGGCACAGCACCTCTTTAGGCAGTGTGTGTTTCCCTTTTATCAAAATTAATGAAAGTCTACAGGAAATAATACAATCTTACTAGATCGTTGAAGATACAATGGAATTGTGGAGTGCTATTACTTGCGGTCTCAAATAGAAAATTGACAAATCTTCAGTGCCTATTGACTCTAATTCATTATGCTCCTGTTGGGTGGCAGAGGGTGGCCCGGCTCCTTTTAGACGATGCAGAATTGGATTTTGGTGTGCTGCAAGAGCAACTGCTGACATCTGGTCCCTTTTCTTAATAAAGGATGTAATTGTCTGATTGCGATTTCGTAGCTGTTTGGAAAACATAAAGGCTTCTGCTGTCCAAAGATGCAGTAATTCTCCTTATACCTTTACCCATTTTTATAATATTTAGGCTTACAGCTGATTAGAGCTGCTACAGTGGAATAAAAGGTTTAGGAAGGAGATACATATTTTCATTTGAACTGTTCTGTAGCTTATGTTGTCACTGATCCGTGTATAAATGGAAGTGTGAAATGCTGTTGTTCTAGCGTTTTTATAGATTATTTCTTTTTTTTTTTTAGCTATTGAAATTGGGACCTTTAGCTATCCAAGTGCATGGCAAGACATCCTCTCACTCAGGTTGTTCCCAGTTTTACGTGAGTGGCAGAGGGAGGAGGATGGAGAGAGAAGGAGGCGACTCGCACCAGAGCGAGCAGTAGCTCTGTGACGCTGCTGGTTGGAACCCAGGGCTTTCCACCTCTAGTGCGCTGTGTGTTATGGGGCTCTCCTGCTAAACATCAGCAGTTAGTGACGTTTCTGTCCTGTTTCTGCTCAATATTCAACACTCACACAAGGTGCAAGTGAATAGAGAATTAGATATGACATGAATCAATATTACGGTCTTTTTGGATAAATCTTCATTGGCAGGAACAATGGGATTTGTTTCAAGTTTTTCATCGTACAACGCATCTTCTTAAAATCAAATTTCTTCATAACCTACTTTTTTTTTGACTGCACTGGCTATGGAGGACGACTGGCATTGTTTATTTGTTCTATTTGGGTGCTTCTTTTTAACTCTTGGCTTTATAGAAAGTAAATTTCTACTGCTTCTCACCTGTTGCCAATAAATTTTATCTTATTATGCATTACTATAAATTAAATTCTTAAGGAATTAGCGTAGGCATACCTGTATTGTGGAGGGAGGCGAGACTGCAGTTTATGTGGAAATCCCCGGGAGGGATCGAAGCTGGCTGTGCTGGGGTCGTGTAGGCAGGGCAGTGCTTGCCTGATGCTGTGGCGTAACAGTCACTTGGGAAGTAAAGATTCTCTCAATACTGATGACTAAAGTCTAGTTCAAATCCTGGTTTTGTGTGCATACAGAGTAAAAGGGACGTGCAGACTTGGCAGACGAGACCTGGATTCGCTCTGCATGTCAGCTTCGGCTCTTTACAGTTGTAAAGCTGTAGCTTCTGGAGGTTCACATGGAGAAAACGGGAGGAACGGGGTGTATGTAAGAAGCGCATATACTGACAAAGTCATAAGTAGAGTTTTTGCTTGACTGTGTCACCTCCAAGGGCATGTGAATCTAACGGTAGTTTATATCTTATCTTCCGTCCCAGGGTACCTGTAGGGCATACATCTCCCAGTCGGTGCTTTTCATGTGGGAATAGCCACATGCGCTCTCTGAGGCTTCTAAGCATCCCTGTGAGACTGGCGGGTGGTCAGGATTGTGCATGGCGGGGACTGGGGTGTGGGAGGAACTCGGGGTCCAGAGGATTGCCTGAAACCTTTTAGCAGGCTGGTGGCGTATCTGAGAGTGCAGCCATGGAGTGGTGACTTCCAGCGCTGTGGTTTCAAAAGCTGTCCCCCAGCTGCACGAGCTCGAGTGACTCAGACACTGGTAATGCTGTCCAGAACACCGCTGGCTTGAGAACTTTTATATTTATTCTGCCCTTCTTGCATTTAAAGCTGTTTTGAACATTTGTGTCTGTTTAAATGTGAAGTTCTTTTAGGCTGTAGGGCACTGGTTTTGCACAGCATGCTGCAGAAGAGTTAATGTTAGTAAAGGGCTGGTGTGAATCACAGACTGGTTTGGGTTGGAAGGGACCTTAAAGCCCACCCAGTGCCACCCCCTGCCCTGGGCAGGGCCACCTCCCCCCAGCCCAGGTTGCTCCCAGCCCCGTCCAACCCAGCCTTGAACACCTCCAGGGTGGTGTTCTTGTTCACCAGTTGCGTTCCGTTTAGCAATAAGCCTTGACTGATTTGCAGGTGGTTCCAAGAACTTATTTTCCCCATTTACTAGATTTCACACCCCTGATGATTTTTTTTTTTTTTTTGAAGAAAGCCAGAAATAACCTAAAACGGCCAAGTTTTGAATTGACACTGTTGAGCCGTACTTGGTTTATATCCGAAGTTGTCTTTGTTTACTCAGAATTATCAGCTCAAATTTGCCAAGAGGTTACTAAAATTTGGTGACCCTTTTTGTGGGGTTTTTCAGTTTGTAATAACAAGATGGAAAATATAGATGCCAAAGTTTGTCAGAGGTCTGCTTGCATTTCGCTGCTACCTGAGAAAGTACAGGAAAAATGAGCATGAAAGGGACATAAAAAGAATAAAATAAATCTAAGTCCATGGTCTTCCTACTCTATTGCATTGTATGGAAAATTAAATTTATTGAAATTTGATGCTTAGTACCTGTTCCCAGCTTGAGCCATGAAGGCCTCATATATTTGAGATGGCTGTGCAGGCTTCAGGCTCTGTAAATGACATTTTTCTTGTGGGAATTGACCCAAACCCCATTTTAAACGAGTGAAGAAATCCATCCAGGCTGGAATTTATGAGCCCGGCGACTGTCCCTAGAGACGACTGTGTTCGTTAATGAAGCCTTTGTCAGTGTCAGAGGTAAGCAAAGGACTCTTGTGGCTTGATGAATTGTACTTGGCTCGGAGAAGGGAAGAAAGTGCAGTTGATTCCTCAGTCATCTGGCACATGGGGTCGGGTTGTCTGATGTTAGATTGAGAAATGCTTGCAAAGTGCTAGATTAACTTTGGGGAAAAAAATGTAGGTGGTGTATATGTCATCGTGAGTGAGTTGAAGGGACAGAGAAAGCTTTTTTCCCCCTAATGCTTGTTGCTGTCTTGGTAAGAAGAATATATAGTAAATGATGTCTGAGCCAAGAGATTATATTATTTTAAAAGCAACTTAATTATCAACCAACTGGGCAGAGGGGATGGTTGGAAAGTAATATGGAATAAAATGAGACAATGTGGTGTTGGCTGGCAGCAAAGCAGCTTGGAGTTGCATGGTGAAATATGAACAGGGAATGTAGAAGGAGTTAGTGCTGTTTGCAACGTGCCTCTGAAGATGCCTGTTCGGGATCCGTTCGACTCAAAAATAAAAGCAGCTTGGTTTTGAGCATAAATCATTCCAACGAGTTGAGTAAATCCGAGTGTGAACTGATGCTGGTTTTCTTCTGTCATTACAGTATCCTTCTAAGCTGGCTGAGACTTTTTTTGTCCAGAGCATCATTTCAACCTTATAGGCATGAAAATTAAAGGACAACCGCCTAAGTAACACCGGCGAGTTCTGCCTTGCAGACAGAACTTTTACGTGTCTACAACACGCGTGAGCTGGAAGTGTTCTCAGATTATGCTCTGCTTGTTTTATTGATGATTAATGAGAATGTTTTATGGTACCAGTTATTCTGTCAATATGGTTAAAAAAATAATCAAGCTAACACCTCATTGTAATTGCTTGTTTCTTTATTGAAGTAATACAGAGAGGAAGGGAGAATAACTAATGACTATTGGGGAATAAAACTCTGAACCAGACAAGCCCGAGGAAATGCTGGCGGAGAGTCGGCTCTCCTCGGGTGTGTGTCTTTCATCCACATTTCGTGAAAACAGGGGAAAGGATCTGCAGAGTTCTTCCAGCTGAAAACAGAGGGGATCAGATGTGTGAGAGGCAGAGGCGGCAGCAGCTTGTGGTACTGCTGCGAGGGGTAAATCGGGCAGAGACGTACCGGGTGACTGGGAGGAGGAGGAGGAGGAGAAAGAGGAGGTCACGGCTGTAGGAGGCAGAGCCCCACTGGAGCCGGTTACTGGCTGGGCAGCAGAGGGGTGGCGTGGAAAGCCCTCCTGGAGACAGGGCTGGCACTGAGTCCTGCAGACAATGGCATGTGAGAAACAAAGACCCGTCAGCTTCAGTTTTATCCCGTGTATTGAAGCCCTCGTGCCTGGGGCATCTACATGTCGCTTTTTTGCCAGCTCTGTAAAGTAGTATTTGAAATGCACAGTGATTCTCTTGGGATTTGGCCCATGATTTGGAGGAGACAAACTCCTTCAGGATGAAAAACGATTTCTAAAACTAAGGTATTAATAGGAATGGCAAGATGTTTTTTTCCCCCATATACTACTTTACCCTACACCCACCAGCAACTGGGTCTTTAAAGAAAAAAATCTGCCACCTGTAATGAGATCTGAGCTGGGATGATTTGCTGTGGATAAATTCCCTCATCTCTTGCATTTATTCTTTTATTCTTGGCATACGTTCCATGAAGCGCCTTGAGGAGGACATCTGTGAGTGACCACTGACTGTGCATGTGGCTGCGTTTCTCGTTTCCCCTGGGACTGTAATTTTTAAACATATATACATATGTATTTCTGAAGGCGTTCTCCCTGCAGCAGCTGGAGTACAATGCTTTCACATCCGTTTCATCAAGATTGAGAAAGTTGCAAATGGTAATTAATATCACTCATAGCCATTTTTCTGAGGAAAGACTGAACGCGTATTTAGCCTCCCGTTGCAGCTAGGGAGCTTGGGTATTTCTGCGTGCGCGAGCCAGCTGTCTGGCTGAATAAGGCGTATAAAACTTGATCCAAAGTCAACTGGAAGTTACTGGGCTCCTTCTGTTGGCCGCAGTTGATAATGGATTAGTTGAAGTACTCCATGACTGCACCTTTCCCAGGCGCTGCGGTTGCCTGCTGCCCCGTCAGCTGGGCGCGCGGGGGACAGGGGACTCGCCTGCTCCCTCCAGGCTTCCCCAAAGACCACCCCAACGGGCAGCTCTCGCTCCGCACTGGTTTCTCAACACGGTCCCTCACACCTGACGTAGCTCGAATGTTGTCCTGGGATAGCGCAGGGGTGTCAGACTAGCGCTGACGGAGCCATGTCATTTAAACTGTGTATGGTGAAGAGAGTGGTTCATTTGATGGGAAATTTTCTCTAATAGGTGCCTTTAAATTACATGCAGGAAAAAATCACTGAAGTATGGTGTAGTGTAATTTAATGCTGGGTTAAACGATGCAATCCAATGCGTTTTCATTAGATGTTCTGAGACGCTTCTCTCGCATTTACGCTTTAAAGGCTGTTGGATTGCCAGCTGCAATAACTATTTTGATTGCAGCCTGAGCTGATGGTGGGCATCCTACCAGAAAAATAATGTGCTCTGTTTTAATTATGGCACCTGCACTCCAAAATGGGAGTCTGCGTCACAGTATATGATACAGTTGTACTTGATACGGAGGAACAGTACAATATGCAACAGATGGAGGTGAGAGCGTTTGCAAAGGGACTGAGGTGTGGGCTGCCTTGGCTGACACCTTCTAGGGCAGAGGAAGCCTTCAGCTGTGGGCTTACCCTGCTGAGTAGAGCAGTTGGTGGGGCTTTGTCGGGTGCTTCACTCCTTTCATAGGTGGACGGGACAGGTTTCCACTGGGGAATGACTTGGTGGCTTAAGGGAAGTTTTCACTGACGGCGGTTCTAGCAAAGCTCTTCTGTGGAGCTGATTTTGCCGTTCTGCTGCAGATGGGGAGTCACGCGCCAGAAATATTCGCAGTGTCGGTGGCAAACCCGAGGCAAAGAATGAAGAAGGATGCAAATAGAGTAGAGGGATTTCTGCGTTGATTTGTTTTGGTATATTGATTTTTTTTTTTTGCTGTACTGTGAAGCAAGGGCAAGCGTATGAAGTGGTATTTCTGGCACTGGTTTAGTTTGGTTCCTCACAGTAGGAGCAGAATTAAGCCAATGAAAAACACATTGAAAATCTCACACAATCAGTGTTGGCTCCAAGCAACTTAGGGGGATAATCACTCAATAATCCATTTGGCCAGAGGTATGGAAGAAATGGAAGATGATTATTCATGCTGTTATTACTGCCCTCACCGTCTTGTTATGGCCCTTAACAAAAACAAGGAACAGAGTTTGCTGCTTTCTTATTAGGGTGTCTATTTTTTCTATTGCTACACTACATAACAGTGATGTTGGAATTACTGTTTTGTGCGTGAGGCCGTTGGGGAATGATTTCGTAGTCTGTCTGCCATCATGTTGATGCCCGTGCTTTAAATTTGCCTGGGCTGCAGATTTTAGGGAGGCAGGCTTTTGAGGACCGTTTACCCGCCAGGTCAGAGCAAGGCAGGGTGTCCTGCCAAGCGTGGCTGTTCCTGGGCCTTTGGAAGAGGAGTGCTGAGGTTTTGCAGGAGGGAGTTGAGCGTGAGTCTGGTTAAACCACTGTTTCTTCGGGAGGGTGTTGCCCGTGCTCTTGCTTGGAGAAGATGAGGACATTGGAAGAAGGAAAAAAATTCAGTTGTGTGCGTTGGTTGAAGGCTTAAGAGGAGGAATAACTCTTATTTGGACTGCAGCTGCTTCCAGTGAGGAGTTGAGGAATTGCATTTCATTTCTAGTGCAGGTTTTCACTGCAGGAAGAGATATGGGAATTAGTGCATAGAGGGTAGGAGTTGCTATATGGGTATTTTTCTTATTGAAGCATTATTTCCTGCTTCCTTCTGAATAGGTTTAGTTGTAGCACTAATGGGGGCACTTTTCATCTTTTGTGGGCGGCGAGGCTGTTTGATCTGAAGGGGAAGAAGGTGTTTGGTCACCTTTTGTGCTGTCAGACAGCCCATTTCCTTCTGCTTGCTCCAGGGATGCCAGGCAGACACAAATGCACATCTGAACTTGAGGGCCTGGAGTTATGGTTGGGTTTATTAATTTTTAGAGGTTCAGGAAGCCCAGGGGTTCCCATGAAAATTGTCTCTTCAGTCAATGTAGAATCCGAAGAAAGGCCAAGAGCAAACTCTCGGTTACAATTTCATGCCCTTATGCACAGGCCATCCTTTTCTTTTAAAGCCTGTAACTGGAAAATGCGAATACACGCGAAGGGCGGTGGTGTTTCAGGTAGTGCTTAATTCCCATTGACTCCGATGGGACCCGTGCACTTGCTTACAGGTAAGCGGACATGTAAATGTTGCCCTGAATTAAAAGCAACATCTGCAAAGTGGGGTCCTCCTGGTAGAGGGATTGTGAACAGAATGTGTGATGCAAAAAGCTTAGTTCAGAGAGAACAGGTCGTCTTTGGATGTAAAAAGCACAGACTACCGTTAACTAATTCCTAGATAATGATAAAACACTGTGTGGCGACTAAAGCAAGAAAAATGGACAGGTTCTGCTGTCCATCCTATGTTTTAATAAAAACTGCTTCATGCATCTCCTGGATTTTTTGAGTGCGTGAAGGTTTCAATAAGCCATTTTAATTAAACTGCAAAAATAAATTAATAAAAACTATGGCACTGTTCCTCAGTTCTGTGCGTGGTATCTGTGCGCTATCTTGAGTCCTTAAAAATCCCAGAACCTTTTATTTTTAATAAACAGGAGCAATTGTCCTTCCAGCTTTTACAGACAATGGATTTTATGCTGAGAGCGGGTAAGTACTTCTTTGCTGACATTAAAACTTGACTGCCGTCATTGGCTGGCAACTGCGTGAACTTTGCCAATAACTGGAAATTTTGCTTTAATAAGGTTCTCGGGCAGAGCATGTCAGCTTCCATCAGTGTTCAATCTGTTTGAAATAATATTTAGGTTTACTAAATTAGGGCCAGAGTAAGAACAGTGGGGACGTTCACTCGCCGTCTCTGGAAGTTACCAAGGGGCTGGTGGCAATTTTAGGGAGAAATTGCTTGGGCTGGAAATTGCGGTGTACTGGTACCAGATGCCATGGTCAGGGAGAGGATGGTGGCCCCCAAAATTAAGGAGCTGGGGGTTTTTCATTTGTTTGGTGGTTGTGGTTTTTTTTTTTTTTTCCTTCTGTGTAATATATCAGGAGAGGAAATACTCTGGATCAAACATATACTTACAGGTATTTCTTAAGGGGTCAAAGTCTATCACTTTGTATGACGAGTGATCTTTTGCCCTCTCCGTCAGAAAGACCAGCTGCTGTATAAAGGACGTGGGATAAACCTCTGAGTATGTGTGTGAGAAGCTTTAAACTGTCTTTCTTACCGTAGCCTGTTTATCTCCTGCCACTTGCGTCCTTGTGATCCAGCTTGAGTAGTCTTGATCTCGAATGATACCGTGTGGCTGTGGGGTCCTGCAGCGCGGCTGCGGTTTTGTAAGTCTGGTTTGAGGACAGTTGTCAGGCAACTGGGATCGCGTCTGACTCTGTCCTTGATAACAGCAGGCAAGAATCCAATAGGAGATGGCTTTAAAACAAATGTTCCTTATGTAAATCTATTATGCAAATCACCTTAGCCAAGTGTAAGGGGAAGGCGTAGAAGTTGCAGAACTGTAATTGTTTGTGAGAAATGTGCGTTAGCTGTTCTTGGGCTGTGTCAGTACAGCATCAGGGATTGAGTGTTCGGGGTCTAATAATGCCAGTTCAAAATCATTGCCAATCAGGCTTCTGTAATACAATTAACGGTTATCACTTAGCTCTACGTCCGCGAGGCAAGCGGGTGGGAGGGCGAGACGCCTGGGCTGTGGGTTTCTGCCGTGCCGTCTTCGGTCTATTCGCTAGACTTGTCACCTTCTCATGCCGTTCTTTCTGCTCCCACTTGTGGGCACGTGTCTATTCCAGGCAGTTGCTGCAACGCTTCTGCTGCATCACCTTGTGCAAACAGTTTCATGTCTGTGAGCTTTGATTTCCTTAGTGAGTAGAGAGGTGTTAACCATCATTGTCTTCGCTGTGGTACATACTAGATATTAGGATGTGGGATGAAGAGTGCTGTCCTTGGGATTGGTCTTGCAGGGACAGCTGGGGGGTGGGGAGGATTACTAGAAACTTCAAACCTTGTCTATTGTAAAACTACAGAACGAATACTGTGAAGACAGCCACCTCGATGGGCTTTAATTAATTGGTAACATCAGTTTTTTTGCCTGTTCTCTTACGCTATTTTACTTTGAGTTCAATTCGATGTAGCTATTGCAATGCTTCAGACCCTTATCTAATATTTTACTCCAAAGCTCAAAATGTGTTATAAGCGTTATTGAATAATGTCTTGGGCTCACTCAGCAACCTTAGACATTGCTCCCGTTTCATGGATGGGGAAGGTTATTCTGCAGGGCTCGGGGCAGAGCTGGGGTTAGCAGCGCGCTGCGGGGCGGATGGTATTAGTGAACGTGGCGTGAAGCAGATAGACTGGCTTAAAATACAGTCAATGAAGAAATTCATTGGTGGGGGTTCTGGTAAGCCAGAAGGTGTTAAAAGCCCCAGACGGGTTCGACTAGTGCTGGGCAAACAGCTGTTGAATTTGAGCAGTACCAGTCTGTTTTCTTCAGCCCGGAGCATCCCCCCCAGGCAGTGGCGATGCGGCTGCCCCACTCTTCCATTTGCTGACAGGTCAAAGGCAGAAGTGGTGAGTGTAACCCTCCTCTTGATTTCTTTCAGGTTAACGGGTTTCCAGCTGCCTGCTCCTATTGTGAGTACAGGGGTTGTGCTGTCCTTGTGGCTTGTGAGCGATTATGCGGTCAGCGCTCAAGGCTTCCAGGCAAACTACGAAGGTAAGTCTGCCCGGTTCAGTAACTGTCTTGAATTGTATCCTCATTTGGCTTATTGCAGGTTGTGAAACTAAGGTGCAGAGTTTATACCAGCATATACATATGCAGACATTTAATCCAAGACAAAAGTGCCTGGTTCTTAAGTAATTTGATTCATTTTTTTCAGAATTCAAATTGTTGATTCCTTCCAAGCGTAATGTGTTTTTTTTTCTTCTCAACATCTGCGCTGAAAACATTTCCAGAGGCTCACTCTAACAGCAGAGCCAGAATGACTGAGGAGAAAGGGTGACGTGGGATTTGACAGTGGGATCGGCGGGGTTCCAGCAAGCGCAGTGCCCCGTTACCCACTGCTATTGACAGCCGCGGCAGTGGGGGCTGCAGGGCAGCGCACAGGCAGTGCCCGGAGATCGCTGCCTTTTGCCTTCACGTTCTCTTCACTTACGTGTTGCTTTTTTTTTTTTTTTTTTTTTACCATGCACCTTCCTCCTCAAATATTTAAATTCACCTCTTGTGCATCTTGTCATAAAAATGTCCAGTGGTTGGTGGTTGTGGGGGTAAAGGATTGTCTGTGAAGTCTTGGTAGCTTCAGAAAATCTTGGATCTCTAACACTGGAAGTCATCAGAGCTGTGAAGGACCCGTTTATACGAGAAGGAAGGGTGTCTTTGTAACGTGAGCTGGTGCTGCCGGGTAAATGACAGATTAACTATTTGAAAATTTGAAATACATTCACGTTGAGTATTGTTCCTGTCTCTGTAAATGTTTTTCTTTGGAGTCCTTAGAAGTTCTCAGCCTTAATGATAATTCTTGGTAATGAGTCCTACCGGACAATTACCCAATACATTAAACCGAGCAGATGCCTTCATTTGGATGATGTTGTAGTCTCTCAGCATTTTCTGCACTTGACAATTGTTCAGGTTCAGGGGAATTGTGTTTAAATACCCTCTTAATTTCTGATTAAAACCTTTGCTCTGCCTCGAGGCGGCAGTGGCACCGAGACGTTTTTATTACCCTTGAAGTGATGAGTGTGTTAGAGGTGGTGGTGTGTGGCCCGGCGCTGGCGTTGAAGTTGAGCGGGGTGGGAGAGCAGCTGGGTTTGCTCCCGGGGCGCCGGTGGCTCTCGGGACGGGCGCAGCAGCGCGGTGAGCGCAGGCGGGTCCCGATGCCCCTTCGCAGAACCGCGGCTGGAACACGTGTCGGTCGCTGTGGCTCCCGGACGTGACAGTACGTGGCTCCCGAGCTGTGTGATAGAGGACACGTAGCCGTCTTTGTACTTTCTTGACATTTAGAGTTCATTTTTTGACATTTAGCTGCACACAGTTACTTGTACACTTCTTTTGTGGTTTTGTATTACCTTGATGCAGTGGGTAATCTTGTACAAAGGCTTGTTCCAGGGCTGCCCTTTCGTCACGTATATCTTACGTTGTCTGAAGTTTATTCATCTGATGACTAAGAGGCTTTAAAGCAGGTAACCGAGTGCATCTCCAGGCAGAAAAAAAAAAAAGAAATGTACTTAAAATGTAACCTGAGCCACACAGAGCATTGGTATAAATAAAAAGCTTCGTTTGGAGGGCGCAAGGGGCAGGATTGCCAAACCTGCTGCTCGGAGCCTGCCTCAAAACAAGGTACTTGCTTCCCATGCGCGTTGCTGTTAACTAAGACTAAAGGAGGAGATAAGTGTGTTTTTGATCAAAGGGACATGCTGCTGCTGTAATGCTGTTTCAGTACACTGGTAATCTGCGACTCAGTGAATAGTTTGTGATTTGATAATTCGTGTTTAAAGACAGAAAAATGCATCAGAGTCCTTGCAATAAATGGCTGCTTTATGATCTGCTATCAAAGCACGTTCATTAGTCTCCTCTCTTTAAGCAATCATTGGGAAATGCACCAAAAGAAACAGAATTTTAAAGTTGGAACAAAAGATCTCAGGAATTTTTTTTTTCAAAGGAAGACGGGAAGAAAGTACGTAGTTGCAGGCATCAAAGTGACAGGAAAACATTGCGCTTACACTGATGTCTGCTCTACCCTGACCCTCTGGGAAACAGATAAATTGAAGTTGGCTTTATCTGAGTTAACATCTTCCTTGCTTATCTAGTTAGTATGATGCCTACGTGATAAGATCTCTTACAAGCAATTTCTTGAAAACAACAGACATCTCCTGCTCATACCTGTACATATGTTTCTTCATTTCTGGTTGTTTTGGGGGGCACAGTTCAGTTATACATTTCACTGGCTATAAAAGAGAGCTTGCTTGTGGTGGTGGCAGAATCTATTAAATAACGTGTCCACTATGAGAAATTCAGAGACGCTGTAAGAACAGACAGGCAGAGTGAGTTTCTGACGGTCTGCAGAGGTTTTCCAAGCCCCAGGTAAGGCAGGTGCCGGTGGTGGCAGTGGAATTTGAGGAATAGGCAGCTCTGGGGCTGCTGTGCTGTGCTGCCACCTCCTTGAGCTCGCAGCTTTCTGACTTCATTATCTGTTATTGTGCCTTGCTGCTAGAGCTTCCTTAATCCTCTTTTCTTCATTGTCTGACTTCCTCATCTTTCTTCATTTGGTTTGGGGTGTGTTGCCAGCTCGTTGCTGTCTGCTTCCATTGTCTGATTCTTCATGTTCGCTGATCTCTTACTGTTTGTTGTGATTTTTCTCTAGATGCCAAATATTGTTTCAAAGCTCAGTAAACAGTAGGGATTTTTACAGCGGTGGTTCTGCTGTGTTGAAAGCGAACAAAGGCTGATGTTCTCCTGCCCCAGCCCCGCCATCTCTCAAGGAGTGGAAGTGGCTGCGGGAGGAGGATGCTGTTGAGGGCCAGAGATCGCCTTCTCTTCCCGGCGCTGGCGCGGATGGTTCTGCGCGGCCTCGTGTTGGCCGTTAGTCAGTGTGGGTTCCCGGCTTCCAAGTTGCAAAACGAGGCCAGCGTGGCTCCGGGTCATACATGAATTTCCGTTCAGGAACGGACAGACAGCCTTCGGGAGCTGCTGTGTGGCCAATATGGGAAAACCCACAGCAAAGCCCCGTGGGAGGGAGGAGCCGTGACTAGAGCGGCGCAAATAACTGTCAT
Source organism: Vanellus vanellus (assembly GCF_965231255.1). Lineage (NCBI taxonomy): Eukaryota > Metazoa > Chordata > Aves > Charadriiformes > Charadriidae > Vanellus > Vanellus vanellus. The sequence continues at coordinate 6,783,881 of NC_138927.1, read as the reverse complement.
TAAGCGGATGATCTGGAAAAAGAAACGGGGCAACCATTACAGGATGACTGGGAATGAAAAATTGTTAGCTTTTCCTTGCTGAATTGAAAGAACAGAGAAAATTTCATTTCCATTTAAATATAATACTTTGATCTGAAGGTAATTTTCTTAAGAGATTCTTTGATCAAATGTAAGCAGTTCTTAGGAAGCTCCATTTCAGAACACAAGATTTAGAAAATATTTAAATTAAGCACTTTCATGCTTTTAGCATCCTTAAATTTGTTTTTTTCCTGTTAAACTGCCCCTTGAATTCAACATGATTTCACAATTAGCCTTGTTCACCCTCAGACTGTGGGATTTTTTTTCTTCTTTTTTTTTATGACTAAATGATTCTTCTCAAAAATCTGAACCAGCTGTTGTGGAGTCTTGCATTTAATTTCAACTGCAGGAGAATTTCAAAGTAGAGACGGCTATAAATAATCCAAGTTAGAATTTTACTAGGACGTGAATCTTGACAGCCTCATCTTGTGAAAAATATTCCTGAAGATTTAATGACCAAAAATGACCAATGCTTCCATTTATTGCTTCCCCTGCAAGACGTGTGAAGCTAATGTTAAAGGCACATGCCTAGACTACAATGTGAAATTAATTACAATCACTGCTGCCACACACCTGATGAATACATAGTAAGTTGACATTTAAAATAAATTGGGCAAGTCTTTTACAATAAGGGGAAAATGGATATAAATTCCACATCATTTCCCCAATAATGCTAATAACTGCTAATAATGCTAATAATGCTAATAACTGGTCATGATGAATAGCAGGTGTGTTTTTTTTAGTTTACTAATGTAGATATAAAATAAAACTACATTATTATTTGGGAACTGTTAATCTCTTGGCTGCCTTGGCAGCCCTGAGGGGTATGAAAAATAGAAAGGGATTTAAGGACAGATACCCGAACCCGCTCTTTGTCGTACCTGACCAGAGAGCAATGCTGTACCCCGTGAGGCTTAAGGAAACTTTACGCTTTTCGAGGCTGCGCAGGTCCTTGCTGAGGCTCCCCGAGCCTTTATCCGACACTAAGCAAGCGCTCAGGGCCTGAGTGTCTGGGATAAAACTCCCTCCTGCTCCGGCACTGCGTGTCACAGCTCCCCCCCAGCTTGGGGGTGGTTTTGGTGGCTGGGAGAGGTCGGTCGCGCAGGACGGGGCTGAGGAGCAGACGACCTTGGAGCCCTGTGCCCGAGTGGTGCACTGCTGGATGGGGACAAAAGAAGCGGACGCGGAGGAAAGGGGACAGATAACGGTGAAATGAGAAGCTGAGACACAGAGGAGAGCAGTGACTGATGAGTTCATGGAGCACTGCAGGCTGAAAATGGTGTCTCTGCATCCCGAGGGGGATAGCTGCTAACCCCGTGTGTTCTTCAAACGGTGCAGAAATCCGTAGAAGGCACAGGGGTCTCCCTGGAGACTTGTCCCGCTGTGGCTCAGACACTGCTGTCTGGTGGATTCCTAATAGGAACAGGAAGGAATTGGATTCTCACTTTAACTTTGTCCCTGTCCTGCTGTATCGATGTTCTCGAGTCACGGTTTTGTGCCGTGCCTCAGTTTCTCTCTCTCAAATGGGGTCGTATTTTCATTCACGGTCTCCAGGTTCTAACAATGAAAGTGCTGTATAAATGAAGAGTGATGAGATGATGTTGAATACTTTTTTTAGGAATCCTCATCTCTGTAATTTTTGAAGTTTTAATGTTCACTTTTTTTCCCCAAAGCAAAGTTCAGTTAGACGCCCCCGGAGAGAGGCGGCGCCTCTGGGACTCTGGACTCCGATGCTGTGTAATGCAGCAAGATTTAACAGTAGGTGAAGATTTTCCTTCCCAAGACATCGTGTTTGATTACAGCTGCAACAAATTTGATAGCTGCAAACACTAAGTGCCTGATTGAAAAGAAACAATTATGCCTAGAAGAACACTGCTTATTTTAAGAAATTAGAAGTGTTTAAATACAGAGGGAAACAGCCCCAAGTAAATGGTGCTGTTTTCCTTCATAATAAATACCCTCCTCTTTCTCAGCGCAAATATCTCATTCTTTGGAGGGCTGTTTGTGGAGTTGTGCATGCGTATTTAGAAAATACAATTAAAAACTGGTTCCTGTCCCTCTTTGACCATTCCTTTTGCTAAACCTGAAGGCGGTTTCCCAACTCTGTGCCGCTCTGTGGATGTGCACGAGCTCGGAAACGGCTCCGTGTCTCTGCTTTCCCACCTGTCATTTAACTTTACAGTTAACTTAACACTTGCCCCATTCGTGGAAGACAAATTGATCAGTTTGATTTCTGAATGTCTTCGGAAATGGAGTATCGTAAAAACGCGTGACTGTTCAAATCGGCTTCTGATTATGGTAAAGAGCAGTGCTGTCCTTGGGGCGGGGGGGAACCCCCACCAAAAAAAAACCCATAGGGATTCGGCAAGGCCTTGGGGAATGTGCATGTTTTTGAAAGTCCTCTGATAAATTGGGAAAGTCATCCCATTTTTCAAAGACCAGAGTGGAGGAATTTGGATGCACAAATCATTTGTCTTTTGCAAATGAGTCTTTAATATAAACCTCTGGGAAGAGTTTCTGAAAAATGGGCTCTAATTTGCTTGTGCTATGAATAAAATTTGAGCTCTGGTTCAGATTCACTGGGCTGCGAGAAAGTTCTTAGGAGCAGTTTAGATCTTAGTCTAGATGTAGTCTAGTGTAGGTCTCTGCCCGCCTGCAGTTGATGCTGGGGGTCGTAGCTGCTCTGGGGACTGCAGAGTCTCTGAGGCTTCCAGAGGTACTTCCACGAAGGGATGCTGGACCAGCTGGGAGCAGCCTGCCACAGGTGACACATGGCCCTGCTGTCCCTGTGGGCTGGCCGGTGGTTACGTGGTGACTCGTGCTTGCCCAGTGACTGCTCAAAGCATATTCTCCATCTGTGTAAAGAAATTTCAGAACTGCCCGGATAGTATTGAATAGGCTAAACTTTTTTTTAAGCCATAGCCCAATGTGCTTTTTATGCCAATTTACCTTCTGAGCGAACACCATATTGGATTCATTTAAGCATCCAGCTGGGTCCCAATTCTCTCAGTGCCTAAATCATAATTTGAAGCATACAGGGTTCTTGGTAAATTTACTGGCTTGATGCTTTTCTCCTTTTTCAGACCGAGACAAACGAATGTGAATCCTGAGTAGCAGCAAAGTACAGATTAACCCTTGTTCTGGTGGCAGTGGGAAGGATGGAAGCTCCGAGTCTTGCTTTGCTGCTCCTTTTTTCTTGAAGTTTGATGTTGCTTTATTTGTCTGGTTGAATCTCTGCAAGGGATGGCTCAATGTGTTCCAAACTGAAAGGGCGGTGCGGTGGAAGGCATGGGTCTGGGTGCCAGAGAGAGCGTAGTGACTCTCTAACAGCTACGCTTTTACTTTGGTCTGCTTAGTACTGGGCACGTTGAGTGTGTGGCATAAAGCTTTCAAGGACTGTGCAATACCTTTTAGGACTGACTTGGTTTTGACACAGTTCTCTACCTCCCCTTCAGTCACCTGCTCCTGCAATTTTTGCCATTTCGTCCTTATCTCTTGTGCTTAATGTACCTTGTCTTAGTGGCTTTTCGTTCTTTTTGTTTACTATGCCTCCTAATTTTAGTTATCAGTTGTGACTGGGGAAGATGTAGCTTGTCTCCCTCGGGCTGATCTCTCCCTGGTCCCCTCCCGCCGTGTCTCGGGCCGAGTTGGGGTCTCGGAGGGGAGAACTCCGTGGGATGCTGGCGGGAGGTGGGTTTGGTGAGGCGGCAGACGGTCCCGAGTTAGTAGTCAGTCTGGTGGCCCTGCATGTTTCCTTTACAAGGAATAAGGAAAACGCATATTGGGGTGGTGAGTGTGCTCACGGTCATTGCTGGTTTGCTTCTGCAGGCGCTTGCTTTAGCTTCAGGCACCCAATCCCAGCGGCTTGGTGCCGGTGAATATTAAAGGGCGTGGACCAGATTTCTGAGCGTTAATAAGGCTCTAAATACAAAATGAGTCTGGCATACTGATGTTGTCTTCCCATTTAGACAACACTTATTGCTTTAAAATTTCTCCTAAGTTTCAGGTGTAAAGAGTTCTCTGCTTTTTCTGGGCTGGAGCCGTATTAGTCCGTACTGTTTGTTTTACTTCGCTGGTGGTTGTAACTGGGAAAATGATTCCTAAATATATAAATGGTTAGAGCTCCGTGCTGAATCCACCCTATTAATTTTCATTATTAAAGTGCTGTGCTCAAGAATTAGTTTTACTTGGAAAAAAAAAAAAAAAAAGGTTTGTAGCCCTCACAGTTTGTAGTGATAAAGCTGTGGAAAAGAACAGCGTGGGAAGCCATAAAACGATGTTTCTGTGAATGTGCCAACGCTCTGAAACAGTGGGTTCAAAATGCCCCTTCGTCTCTAAGAGGCTTTAACAGTGCAACTTTGGGGTGCTCATTACTGTCTTAAACTAACTCACAGCAGATGATTGCAGCAGAGATGCAGAGCTGGTTTGTTCTTTTCGGCATCTTCAGCTGCCTCTAGTTTGTTTGCAAACGGGGAAACCCGGCTGTGCTTCATGCCGCTATGCGGGAGCGTCTTCTGGGATGTTGGTACAAAATACTGTCGCCCGTCTGAAAACGTGCTGGTGGAATTAGTTGTATTGAATAGGTGATAAAAATATTAAAGTGAAAATTTTTGTGCTTATTGCATATTATTCTTTTTATAGTTAATTTGTTCAAAGTTGTAATTAATTTAAATTTTAGAACACTTCCCATCTGTTGTATTGTGGAACCTGCAGAACCTAAAACCCTTCCTGAAGAGTTTAAATCCTGATTGTTGCAAATTATATGGAGTGCTGTAAAGAGGAATTGGCCGTGTTTTGTATGTAGGGCCACCATATGGAGAAGCAATGCAATAGCAGAGGGCCCAGGTGTTCTCAACTAATCTATGTACCAAAAATTGTGATATTAGTTTATTTTGCTGCAGTAACTTTTTTAGAGCATTCAAACCAGCCATAGGGATCAGCAGCCCAGATATTAAATTGTCTGTGCTGGCATCATGCACTGCTTAATACTTATTGTCACTCTGTCTTAATGTTTATATCTTAGCAGGTTTGTGGATGAGTTACTTGGTTTGAGTCACATTGCTGTTTCCAAATGGCTGTTAAAGAACTGATTGTTCTAGAAACAGAGCGAGAACTCCACAGATCGTGTTTGAACGCTGATATTCCGATGTCTGAAATGCCCTGATCTGTTTTAATACACGGGGATCAAAAAAGCATGGTTGGTCGTAATGAGCATCACGCCTGAAAGAAAGGATAGGAACGAAACCTGGGTGTTATCCCTTCCGCTGTTGCTGCTGCCGGTCGAGAGCAATATCCTGGAGGGAAGCGGACAGCTCGAGCCCGGCTGGAGAGGAGCAGCGGTGCAGTGACGCTGTCTGAGGATAACGGAGCCCTGCAGCAGCCTTGCCTCCTGCTGCTGGGGGCCGCAACATCTGGCCCAGCTGTGCTATGGAGCGTGGGGGAGCAGGAGGGGCTGTGCACCGCCGGGCTCGTAACGCTGCGCCTGCGAACCCGTGCGCGGGGCGCTGTCAGCGCCGTGCCAAGGCGTGCAGCTATTCAGTCGGCACAGCGCGCTCTAATTTGCTTCTTGTTTGCAAGGTATTAGTGTTTGGGCTACACGATAAACCCGGATACCAAACCAGCAGTGAGGCAATGCGGTATTGTCAATAATATTGAGTGACAGGATTGTCTTACACAGTGGAGTGTGTGGAAGAGATGCAGGTTTATAATTAGATTTAAAGCGTAGCATTGGATTGATTCTGTCTCCAATTAAGTGTTTTCTACCTAACGTAGAAAACTTGGTTGGCAGTAGGTTTGCCTATCATGTGGTTTCAGATGATTTTTTTTATGGCTGCTCTTTGGAATTTTTCCACACTGTCTCAGCTCTGTAGCTCTGTCCCTGTTTGTCATCAGCTGTTTGCAACGTGCAACTACGGTTTCATTTCGTGCACCATATGCAGATTGGAAACGAGTGGTTTTGCACAGTCAACTGTTCTGTTCAGTCACGCGCTTGGAGTGGTGGATGGAAACTTGTGAGAGAAATGGTGTAGTATTTGGTTGGTTGAAGTCGGTCACTGGGCTCGCTATCCCGCGTCAGCCCTGGGGTCCTGCCAGTGCTTCTCGCTCCCCGTTGCGCTGGAAGAAGTGATGCTGGCCTGGCAGCGAATACGTGTCTCTGGTGTCTCAGATGTGATGTTAAAAAACAAAGACCACTTCGGAATTTGATAGTGGTTCAGACAAGAGCAGATGTTTTATGAACAACTTTTAAACGCCAACAAGAAATCTGAGAAGTCTGAAGCTGGCTTGTAAACCCTATTTTGCTGTTAATTTCCAGTTGTCTTTATCTGTTTACTCCTTTTTGTTCCATAGAGGAAACTATTCTCACGGTCAGAAGCATATTCCAGTCATCAGTGGCATTTCAGCCTTGAAAGGGGAATGAATGGCAAATTGGCATGACGGTGGCGACTCAATTATTTTTCACATTCTTGGCAGGAACCGGTGCAAGTGCTGCTCAGCCTGATGATTGCGGATGATGTCCAATAAATTTGCTGAAGTAAACCCAAGCAAATAAGCCAGGTGTTTGCCCCTTGCAGTGTTTATGAGCTTGGTGCTGCACCAGGTAGCCTGGCACTCATAAAACAAAAATCTCGATGAGAAGACAGAGAAGTAAATGTAAGTCGGCGTGCTGCTCTGTGTTTCCCGGGGAAGCGTGGCGAGGGACGCTTGCGCGAGGTTACGAACAGCGCTGCTTTAGGTGGGGGGAATGTTCAGGTGCCTCCTGGTGTGTGAAGGTGCAATGAGCTCTGCTGCCAGCTGAGGTGCGCTTTGGCTTTGAATAACGCATTCCTCTGGTGAGTGCTGCAAGGTCAAGTACTGGCGTGGCTGGTGCCGTCCGTAGCGTCGGCTTAACGGAGCGGCAAGCTCTGGGCTCCGGGGACTTGCAGGAGCCGCATCTGTGGGAGGGGAAATACCTTAAAATCAGCTGTCTGCGCTCCCGCGGTCGGAGGGGCGCGCGGCTGCGACTGGCAGCGGGTGCCGGTTGGGTCCGCTGCCATCGCCGTGGCTGTGCTTGGGGCAGTCACCCGATTGCGGAGCTGCGCACCCCGCGGGGTGGGGAGGGGGAGCCCGCGGCATGTGGGGCCTGGGGGGTCGGCGGATGAGGCCGGGGAGGCTCCAGGTTGGGGTTTTGTTGGACCATTCATTTGCCGAAGCTGAGCGTGCATCTTCTCGAGGCAGCGCGTGTTCCCAGAAGCTTGTGGCGTCAGTGCCGGAGCGCCCGTGCTGCTTGGTGGGATGCTTTGTGCGGTGACAGCCTGGTGTCACTGCTCTGCCCGCGCCAGGGCAAGCGAGGTGCCACCGCAGCGCGGGGTCGGTGTCCTGAATCCGAGGGCAGAGGGGCGGTGGCTGCGGATACGCTGCTCTGAATTCCTCCCGCTGTCCGGGCGCATTAACGGCGTTCCAACAAGGGCAGTGTAAGAACGTGTACGGAAGGGTGGGTGTGTTTTGGCTGTCCTCACTGCTCTGCCCCTCCAGCCAGCAAACCCGGCACAGCGGCTCCCGGCGCGGAGAGGGCTGCGGCAGACGCGCTGCCTTCCGTTCCCATTAAAACCAGTCCCTTGGGAACCAGGCAAGGAAGAGTCAACCTTTCCTATTCTCTTTCTTTTTAGCTATACAAAAGATTTTTATTACTTAAATGAGCTCCCAGCAAGTCTGCCTTAATATACTACTAATTGATTTTAAGACTTGAAAGCAGCAAAGCTTATTAGCATTTGCTGACTCAGCTAGAACCCTCCCAACGTACGAGAGGATGGAGTGAGATATTGACCCATGTTGCTGCAGCGCTAGATGCAGTTGAGGGAATATTAAGTGTCTCATACTGGCATTTGATTTGCATATGCAAATGAGACCAATCAGTGCAGACGCAGGAGAGCAGGAATGCTAATGCGTTGCAAATAGGATCCAGTATTAAGCATTTAAACAAACGTCAAGTGACACTTGCTCAGCTACAATACGGGGACACTTTGCTGTCAAGGGGGTCCCACCGCCGCTCCCTCCCAGTACAGCTGCTCCGTTCGTCAGCCCCTGGGAGAGAGAGCGTACAGAAGTAGTGCAGAGAACACGAAAGAATTTGTGAGACTTTGATATTGCTTCTGCTTTCGTGGCATTCGGAAACAGAGGGTTGTGTGTGCTTGAGATGTCCTTGCCTGACCTGTGGGTTGCGGTGTGGGACTGGACAGGTGAAAGGTGTTGAAAATCGGTACATGGAAGGCTCAGCACAGCGATGGGGGGGTACTTTATGAAGGACTCTCATTGTGGTTCTTCTTTCCTAAAACCTTCATTTTCCTCCCTTCTTGCTCGCTCCTTTTTTTTTTTTCCCCCTTGCATATAATAGCGAGCCATTTCTTTTCAATCAAGGAATCTATTTGCAGAACATGTAGTTGTTAGATGCGTTTGGTTTTGTTTCAGCATACATTTCCATAAAAAGTCACCACTAATGAGCTGTGCGAAAATTTCAGACTTACTGCCAAGCCAATTTGGTTAAAAGGCTTGTCCGTCCTTCATTACCATTTGATCCCTACACACGCGTAGTGTGCTCGAGTAGGTACAACTGTGGTGGCTCTAAAAAGGAAGGTGAGATGCTGAAGAGGGCATCTCAGAGCCCTGAAAAATCCGTGTTGCAGCTGCTATTCTTTATTTCACTTTATCTCCGTATGTTGGTCTCCCAGTTATATCTCATCAATGGGTCAAGGTTGTGAGAATCGAGAGCGAGCTTCTCAAAAGCTGTGGAGTTTCTTTTCGTAGTTGAGTTGGCTGATATGCCTTCTAATTACAGCCAGCGTGAAGGAGGTGTTTGGTCAGTTTTTCTTCCAAATCACCTGCTATCGAAATCCTGTTGACTTTGAAAATCTGAGTCATGGGCTTTTGCTTCCCTGTATGGAAGGTGTTGTGGTAAGCGGTCCGACCTGTGTCCCAGTCTCTGCTGGTAGTCATTGGCCTGTCCTGTGTTCCCTGTGTAGAATGTCACTTCCAAGGACCCACGTTCACCATCTGAGCCAGTTTGTGCATTCTTGAAGTCGGGGCTCCTCCCTGTACTGCTCTGTCTGTTTGCATTCCGAGAAGTTATGTTTAACTGTTTTTATTATGTTTTAATTTTCTTTTAGGATGTTGTACAGAACTCTGCACCTTGCAGGGGAGGAAGCTCTTTATGTCTACAGGTTTTATTAGTTTGGCCTTCTGATGTGACCAGAGGTTTGAATACTGGTTCAGTACTGGAGCTGCCTGCAGAAATCCACCAGCCTGGAAAATGTTTCTTGCTCCACAGGATTCACAAATGCAATTTTAGAGGTCACTGTGGAATGGTTATAAAATTTATCAGTTTGTTTCTGGCATAAAGAAAGGGGCAGTGGGGCTGGTCCTTATCTGGAGAGATCAGCTTGTGTCTGTCTTTCACCAGCTGGGACTTCTGCAAGACTCCTCATCGTCTTAAACAGCTATCAGTGGTCCATATTTTTTCTTTAGTGGAATATATATTTGAGTCTACGTCTTGATTTAGGCACATAAATAAATCTTCCATCTGATATACGGGTCAGATACGCTTTAGAGAAAGGTGTGTGTGTTATTTCTGAAGATACAGACTAAAGCTGTCTGCATGCAGCCATTTAGATAGGAAGAATTAGCTCTAAGCTCCAGTTTCTCCATTAGCAGACGGCTAGTGGACTTCTGGTTATGTGGGCAAAGCAATTCCTGCAGGAAAAGCAGTGGTTTGGCTGACCAGCATGGCTTTTGGTGGCTTGCTGTGAACTGGACTTACCATTCATAGCAGTGGTGGCTGGGAAATAGAAAGCGGTTTGCAGAGGCACCGAAAGGAAACCTGCGTGATCGAGTAACAGAAAACCTATCCCACAAAATCCTCTGACGTGTGCTGATTGCATCTAAGCTCCTGTGAGACATTTCCTCTCAATCCGTTCAAATCCACCTAGCCTGGATGGTAATTCCTTCCCCTTTTCTTCACCTGGTGGTATTTCTTTCCAGTTTTGAGATTAGAATGTCATCTGTCCAAGAAGAGCCTGACTATAAATAAGTAAATAACTTCCAAGCAGTTTGCTGGGGCTGCCCTTGCTGGAGGAGCCTGCTCTGTCAGTAGCTTAAGCTTTGAATTGCTGCGGACTCCTGGTGGTTTCTGGCAAGAAAAAAGTGGAAGGACCCGCAGCCCCTCTTCAGGTGACCGGGACGTGGGCCAGCAGGAGGGGTTTCATGGTGGAGGAGGACAGAAGTGCCCTCTCTTTCTGGATGTCCATAGGGCTGAGCTACGTCAAGCAGAACGCATCGTGTTTTGGATGAGGGATTGGTTGAACACAAGACCGGTGTTCAGGTCTCCATCCGTTCCGCTCTTGCCCTGACACTGAGCAGGAACGGGGGTGATTCTTGGCTTTGCAATTCTCTGCTTTGACCTCTTATCTCCTTTTCCTTCGCTACATCACTTTTTGGTCTTTTTGTCCCTCCTGCGTGCGCAGAGCTTGTGAACGGGGTGGTGTCATGCAGGTGTCTCGTGCATCGGAAGAGCTCTTTCAGCACTCGTCCTTCCCACTGAGGAAGGGGACAGGATTCCCCTATTGCTCAGTCGCCCACGGTACTCCTTGGAAAGCAGAGAAGAAGTTGAGACCTAAAGCAGATGATATGAAAAAGGTCTCTATGTACGTATTGGACTACACAGTTGTATATATTAGACTACACAATTAACATATCCTCAGGAAAGCTTAAATAACAAAAGGTTACTACTCTCTGCAGTGTACCTTTCGGTTTAGGGTTTTGATCAGCTCAAGTAGAGTGAATCCATCTTAGTTCAAATTAAATAAGTATTTAATTAACTTTATCTCCACTTCCAGAAGCAAATGCACATGCTACGTGGGGATCTGTTTCTCTCCGATTGCTGTGCATTCTCACCTTGAACACTATTTTGATGAAGAAAGCAGTATGATTAGCTGTCAGCCATTTAAGATGTTAAAAAAAAAAAATAAAGCTCCTTTTCCTTCTCTTCCACCAAAACCGATCCCTTCACGCAGGCTGTGTTCAACTGAAATCTGTAATTTTAAAACTGGAGAGTGTGGGACTGCTTACGGCTGTTTGCAGCCGGAGAGATGTACACTGCTCTTCATGTGAACACATCGGCAACTTCTGTCGAGGCACTTTGAATTCAATCTGGCAAACTGAATATAAGTTAAAGGAAAATAAAGTCATAGTTGTGTCCATGATGCATGCTAAAAGATGAGTGTGGCAAAAAATCCTTTGCTTTACTGCTCTGCTTTGCTCTCTGTGCTTTTCTTAGACTAAATTTTGTTAGTGGGTCCCCGAATCAGTCAAACACAGACTGCAGCTATCCCTGGCAAAACTATGTGTCTTGAAGGATGTTGGGCGATTATTTTGGTTTTTGCCTTGAAATGCTGTTCTCAGTCCCTGCTCAGGCTCTCCCACAGCCGTAGGGGTTTGTGGACGGAGCTCTTTGCTTCTGTTATACTAATTTTTCTGTTCCTTGACTCAAACCAAGGTGTTTTGTATCACACCGTACAAAAGCTGTTCATGCAGGTATGGGCTATGCTGGGAATGGTTCCACTTCCCAGACGTAAATAAGACAGTGTGCATGGGTAAGAAGATTTTTCTCCCGATTTCATATTTTAGGACAAGAGGAAATGGGTTCAAGTTATGTCAGGGCAGGTTTAGATTGGATATTAGGAAGCATTTTTTCACTGAAAGGGTTATTAAACATTGGAATAAGCTGCCCAGAGAGGTGGTGGATTCACCATCCCTGGAGGTGTTTAAGAAAAGGGTAGATGAGGTGCTTAGGGACATGGTTTAGGAGTGGTGGTGTTTTTATCAGGGTAGGTTAATGGTTGGACTTGATGATCTTAAAGGTCCCTTCCAACCTCACTGATTCTATGATTCTATGATTTTCTTTGTGTCCTAAGTATCAACTGCCTTTACAATTCTTGCTATTCATTACCATATCTAAAAAATGGGCAGGGGCAAAGGCGCTTACGTGAATGAGCTTGCAGCTCGCCTCTCTGGAGAATGCCACGCGCAGATACTGGAGCCTGAGCAAAAGCAGCGATGCCTCATTCGGAGCAGGAGCTCCGCTGTGCGAGGAGAGTATTAACGCCAGTCTTGGGGAGGTGGCAGGGAACAGCGCCTGTAACGCTGTCGATAGCGAGATGAAAATGTACTTTCACGTGGGTATCTGCTTTGCCATCCAGACGAGAGATGATCCGGTGTTTGGGGCTGCGTTCGGGGAGTCTCGGAGCGCGTAACCACTGCCGAAAGTGCGAATTGGTTTTTTGCCCGTGTATTAGAAAGGGCGAGATGAAATGCAGTTTAAAGAAGGGGGAGAAAGGGAGTGTCGTCAGTCCAAGTTTGTTGTGATGGTTCTGATGGTTATGGGCTGGTGTGTCTGGGGAGGAGAGGGCTGGAGCGTTACTGCTGCTGCTCTGGTTTTCCATCAGCTGTCGCTTCCAGCAGCTTCTTCTCGGGTGGGGAAGGTCACTGTGGCTGTATGCTCCCGAGTCTTCCAAATAAACCCCGTTATGTGGTTGGAGAGGAAAAACAATGATTGTCGAAGCACAGAAAGGCTCAGTGATACTATTATTATTCATAAGAATAGGGCCCCTCAATCCGCAATCCCTGAAATGTAGAGCACGATAAATACGACCTGGCTTTCCTTCACCTGGTGGAAGCACTGATAGATCTGACCCGTGTTTCTTCGTAGCTGTGCTGTACCGAGCCTCGGGAGGTGCATTCTTTCTCTAGATGATAGTAAAGCCTGGTATAAAATGACAGGTAATCCAGCAATTAACAATAAGATAAAATGAAAAAGCTGAGCTAAACCATACTACGGATTAAAATATTTAGGGGAAATTCTTCAGCCTGTTTTGTTTGCTAGATAACCCTGGTCTGTGAGAAATACTTTTGGTGGAAAAGTGAAAAGCTTACAGGAAACAGTAAAATTTGATGTAAACAGTCTGCCCTCCCTGATTTTATATGGAAAACTGCAACAAGTTCTAATTTCTTCATGAAAATTGGCTTTTACACGTTCTCTTTTGTACTGGGAGTATTTAATCCCTAATGATTATCTAGTAATTCTATGTTTTTACTGCAAAAACTTTAATTACTTAATGGTGCTTAATTATTAGATAAGTTGGTCTGATATGACCAATGCCCACTCGAAAGGAATGAAACAGAACCTCTCTTAAAAGAGAATTAGACCAGGTTCTAATATAAACTTTTGTGCATGTTTTGTCCTGTCTTTGTGGGGAGATCTTAAGTGACGTGAGCACCGCGTGTCCTCACGCAGACGGTGCGAAAGCAGATGCAGCTTCTTCTGGGAACTGCCCAGTGTAAACTCACAGGTACATCTCTGCATCCGGAACCTTTTAGCATCAAAGTACTGGCAATCAGCTTAGCTCTCAGTAAAGAGGATGCTTTCAGAAAACCTTTTTTTTTTTTTTTTTTTTTTTTTTCTCCCCCTGGGCAGTGTCCATAATGATGCCAACTGTAGTTGGCCAAAATGGATGCTCTCAGTTGAGGTTCCTGATCTGCATTGTCGCAGGCCCATCCCACTGCTGGAATGTGCTGTATAAACTCTGTTATGAGAAATCATTTAGTTTGTAAGACTTAAGTGTATGAGCCTTAATTTATGCAGTAGATGGAAAGCAAAATGTTTTACTTATGGCATTTATTTCCTTAAGTGTAAATTTTTATTAGCCGTGTCTGAGTATCCCTGTCATAATATTCATCATGTTGTTCTCAGATTGGTTTCCAAAAGCCGTGAGGAATGCACTTATGCCCTCTGTATGTGGACTAATCATTTTTTTTTTTAACCCTGTATATCAACTAAATTTAATAGGGATTAAGTGGTGTAAAAGATAATTCACGTCCTGTGAGTTTTACATTACAAAAAACAAAAGTACAACAGCCGAGACCGGTTTGGAAAGATGAAGCTTTTCTGACTAAAACACTAGTAAAATAGACCTGCTGATGCCTGAAAGCTCAGCTTCATGTGATGCTATCCTGAGGTTCGACAGTCAGAGGAGATAAGCAACCACCTCTGCTTTGGAAGAGGGAGGAAAAAAAAAAACAACAAACAACAAAAACAAACAAACAAACAAAAACCAACAAACCAACCCCCAAACAAACAAAAAACCCAACCAGACACCAAAACCCACTGAAAAGTGCTCTCTGATTATTTGACGTCTTTCTCATTGTTCAACAGCTTCATCCATCCCTTAACAGAGACTTGTCTGGTGCTTTGCCTTGAGGGATGGCAAATGCGTTCTGCTGTGTTTCTGTGCCGGCGAGGGTGGAGGGAAAATAACCAAAAAGTGGACAGAGGTGCCCATGACCCCTTGAACAGAGACTGGGAAACACCATGTGCCCTCAGGGGAGGCTGTAGGTGTGCACGGCCTGTGGCGGCCTCACCCAGGCAGTTTTATAAACAGTGGGAGAGGTATCTTTTTCTTTTTTTTTTTTTTTTTTTTTTAATATTTAGTTCACACCAAAGCGAAGGGACAGATAACATCTCGAACGCGCTTTCTGTGAGGTCATCTGCTTGCTTTGATCAGCTCATAGATGGTATTTTCTTCAGGCTGACACAGCTGCGATAGTCGTTTGATTATTCTTGTTATTTGCATGAAAATTATAACTAGTTACTTGATAAAGTCACGGCGCCTGCCTTCTGCCCCCGGGGGAGTGCTGTGCTGTGCTTTATCTCGGCAATTTCACGGGGAGAGATCTCAGCTGTGAGGATGGAAGGGAGCAGTTGGTCTCACCCCTCTTTGCTTCTCTCGCCGGAGTCGTCCCTCCGCGCTGGCCGCGGCTGACTGACCGAGCCGGTCTTTCAAAATACCTTTCGCTCAAAGGATTAATTCGTGCTGTTTTCATACGTTTTGGGTACAGTTGTTCTGATTTGACTTTTTTTTTTTTTTTCCCAAGCCAGGAGCTGTCTCCCAGCTGCAGAGCTGTTTTGCTTTTGCAGTGGAGAGGTATCATCTCGCTGGTCTGTGCCCTGGTTCGATGGGGAGTGGACCGCTGAGCGAGCACCGAGGAGACGCGCTGACCTCCTCTTCTGTTCACTTTCAGTGCTGGGTGTTAATTTTTCCCAGAGGTTCTGGCTATTCCTTCCTCATCTTTCAACTAGTTTCAAGGCCAAAACAGTTTAATGCACAACTTGTACTACGATTAATAGAGGAATTTAGGATTTTGGCTTTGGGAAGTGTTTTACAGCATTGGTGTAAATCCCGGTGTTTCTCCTCTGGTGGGTCTGATTTTCATATCCAGGTACTTCTGTATTGAGAAATACTGAATCCAGATGACAAACCACATGCCGTTAGTATATTTTGGACTGGGAAAAATATGAGCTCATTCATTCAAAATAGATCTTTCTGCCAAAGAGATATAAATACACATTGCTTCTTCAATATTGTGGCCTCCATTCTTGATAATAAGCAATTGAGAATGGAGGGTGGGGAATTTGGCAGTCCTGTCCTTACTTCCATAAACAGTAGGGGTGGGATGGATGGATATTTTCAGCGTAGCACAAAAGCTGAAGAAAAGAAAGAGGGTGGGTATAAAAAGCATGAAAACATGGGTTCCAAGTAATCCATTAGAGCTTATTGCTGCAAGAAGTGGCTAGTTTCTGAGCGTTTTTGCCTTGTTATTTCTGTCCGAGGGTTTTTAAGATTAGTCGTTCGAATGCTTATCTATGTACCATGTAACATCTGAAATCTAACTAGTCTACTTCTCCCAAGATTCATAACTTTCCTCTGTGCCCTGTTTGAGATGCATATGTGGAAATGGATCTCCTACTTGTTTGAAGAACACATTCATTTCATGATTGTTTTTCCTTGGTCTTATGGAGGAAGAAAATTTGCAGGTTTTTTTTTTTTTTTTTTACTCTTGTTTGCCTTTCCATTTGTGCGTAGTTCCCCACTCTGCAAACGAAGGTGATGGGTTTTTACATGGCTGTGTGTTCAGTCGCAGACCGTCTGTAGTCGAAGATGCAAACGTCTGTCCATTTATCTTCTGAATGTGGGAACATCTCATGCTTCAGCCTTCTCCTGACCCCTCTATCCTTTTAAGACCGCTCGCTTTTTCTGCTCAGCCTGAGCACTCGCTGCTGGAGCTTTCTTTTCAGTGCTGTGTCATTAAATTCCATGAAATTTCACCTCCTGCGGACTAATCACTTTAGTGCTCGTGCTTTGTACATCTTGGCTAGAGCTCAGAAATGTCTGAGACTGGGCATTTGGAATGATTCTGTATTTTAATAGAATAGAGCCTCTAGTTTGGCATTGAGTGAATTCTTATTTTATATTAAAAATTACATAAGCCCCACTCATTGGTAAGAAAACAGGCTGTACTTGAAACGCAAGAGTTCCATAGTCCTAATGGAAGTGACATAAAGGTGATTACAAAATTATCCTGTCGGTCTCTAGAAAAGAGAGCAGTTTGTTCTACATGCGGTGTCAGAAATTGTTGTACGTACACTTTTCAGTGTGTCCCGGACAGAGATCCGGATCCCAGACTCCTGAAATTAATCTTCCAGACCTTGGGTTATGTTTTGTTTTTTTTTGTTTTTTTTTTTTTTTTTTTAATTCTGTAAACTAACACAGAGGAACCTTTATGCTAATTAAAACTTCTTACAATCATTGATCTCGCTTTTATCCTGTTCCTCCCACGCAACCTCTCATCCTATAAAATTAGACTAACCTCGCCGGAACATCCAGTGGGAGGCAAATGAGTTTGTGCTGGCATATTTCATACAGTAACCTCATTAGCAGCTGTGCTCTGTTGGGAATGCATGACCAAGTTGTCCACGTGCGCTTTCTGGATGCATTTATCCCGAACCATCTTCCAGCATCTTCCATCTTTTCATGATGGCACGTGCGTGTTGGCGTCCTCCTGCGCTGGTGCCCTCAGGTGCCTGGTAGGCAAGAAAGTTAGTGGAAACAAAACTTAATGGAAGGCAGGTTTCTTGTCCCAGACATGTAATTATGTGTGAGCTGATTCTCAGTGGGCAAACAGGCTGTAATTTTTATATTTTACAGAAAAATCTATGTTGCTGAAAGTGCATTGGGCCAAAGTACAACAGAGCCTTGTGTGTGCAGAAATGATAGCCGTTAAGTCTCCCTGGGAATTTTTGCTTCAAGCTGTAGTGCTGAAAGGAGATGAGTGTCTTGGATAAAAGAAGGATTATCGCAACCTTTTGCTTAGAAATCAAATTAAAAGGAAAACTTTATTTAGAGCTTGAAAAAGTGTATGTTATTCTTTCAAAACTGTAGTTTGCAATAAAAGCATACAGGCTATGCTACCCCCAAACAGATCTATTTTTATGGCATTTCTGGCACAAGTGCAGAATCCATTATCAGAAATCCTGTGGGAACTAACGCTAAATGGAGTTCCAGCCTGGCTGACCAGTCCCTTGAGCTGCAGGTAATGCCTAAATGATGCTTTGAACACATAAAATATTATATAAATGCCACATGTTGTTAAGCTTTCTGTTATGTCTCTGTACTGTGAAATATATCCAATTTTACTCCAGCCTGGGGTAGCTTTCTAGTGCTAGTAAACTTTGTCACAGCTGAAATTCTACCAGACAGCAGTCTGTAATCCTGGGGAGAGCAAACCTGACTGCTGGTCCGCCTGTGCCGAGCCCAGCTCAGGCTCCTTATTCTCCTTCCAGGTCCCCTGGCTCCCCTCCTGGGACCAGTGGGACCTGCTGTGTCCGCAGGGGAGTTGGATGGGGGAAGGAAGCTGAGAAAAAAGTTGAGTGAGGTTTGAAGCCTTTGATGGAGAGACTAGATTTTCTGGTTGGAGGCAAAGATTTGGTAGAACTTACTTTATCTGGTGGAAATGGAAGAATTTGGGTGCAGTGGTTTGGAAAGGGTGTGGGGGGTTATTGGGTGAAAGTGCTTGGCCAGCCTGGGGAGCAAAAACTCTGAAGAACTAATAGCATTAACTTGCTTTTGAAACGTGAGAAATTGGGGTGGGATGGGGTTGACCGGCAGGTGTAATCTGTAACTGGGAAAGTGTGATTATCCCTACTTACCAAATGTATCTTTTTTTTTTTTTTCTTATAGTCTTTAGTTCTTTAATCCATTGTCAGGCTCTGTCAGCAACAATACACGTAACAAGACCTACGATGTATTGGTACTGTCACCGGCTGTAAACCTTCTTGCTCCAGGGCCTGCCTTTCCCCAGTGCCGGGATTCGTAAGTAGGGAGAGACATCTTTTGCCCCTGTGGGAACTGTAGGACAACAGCAGTTTCTTTCTGGTCTCTTAATGTGTGATGTTGGTTTCCTTCTGATTTTGTGGCACAACAACTTCCCTGATTTCAGTAAAACCTTTCAGCATTTACAGAAGCAGGTGGGTGGATGTCTTTAAACATCACTAAAATTTTTCCAATTACTCTGCTGTAAGTGATGGAAGGTGTGCAGTACAGCATCTCTCCAGTGGTCACGGCAGTGTGGAGTTTCTCATTTCAAGACAGTTTACGAGATGCTGAAGCTGTCTGGAAAGCTTCAAGTGTTGCAGTGTACAAATCTGCACTTAAAAGATGCTCTAGTGGAGGCTAACGAAGGCGTTTGCAGTGGGAAGTTCATTACTGAGAAGATACTTGCACAACTTTCTTCCTCCTTTGTGGGATGACTGTGAGTTTTTTTTTTTAAAGTAAATCATATCCTGAATGTCCTCTCTGGTGTCAGCAGGAGACAGGACTGAGAAATGGCCATAATCCTGAATACGTGGCAGTTGAGTCCGGCAGTTGCTTTGTAAGGATGGGAGGGTTTAATCTGCAACCATCTGATCTTTAGCTTGTGTAAGCCCCAGCCTGCTCTGCTGCTTTGGCATTTATTTAATAGCTCAGTTATTTGGACATGATTAAAAATATAATGAATGGATTGAAACAGTAATAAGATGAGCAGCCCGTATAAGGGTTTTAGTCTAAAAGATCTGTTTCGGCTCAGCTAATGTAGTGAAGACTGTGGCGGCAGTCGCAGAGAAGTCCGCTGCGTGAATCTCTTAAAAGCTTTCGTGAGCTGTTGCCGAGTGTGAGGCTTATGTGTCGCCTTCTCTAGTTTATCTTTTACAACGGGCCCAACTTTTTCCCACTCAAGCGTTGCTCTGACCTCCTCGCGTTCCCCCTCTGAGTGCCTGATGCATAGCTCCAGAGGAGAGAGGTTTTGCCTCTTTAGATTGAATTTCATGTCCAATAGGTGCTGTGCAAATTCTTCTTTCTGATGTGAGCGTTTGAAGGGGTGAGCGTCCCTGCTTTGCCTGGCCGTGCTTTGGCTCTTTGAAGGCTTCAGGAGCTGAAGACTGTTTAAAGATTTACTGTTGTCTTAATAGAGAATGTTCGAGGCGTAAACCGACAGTCGCGGAAGCCGGGTGTTACTCTCTTCTGTGGTAGACAGGTTCAGGGAACTGTCTGTAACGAGCAGGTTTCGTTCCTTCGCCTTCCTCTCTGCAGCGGGGAGTGAGAGCTTGGGTGGGTGAGCGTGTCTACTGCCCGCACTCCCCACCTGAAATTTAAGGAGGGTTTGCATCTTTGCCCATGGACAGGGTAGACTCGTGTTGCATATAAACAGGATAATTAAAGTAGCAAGGAAAAGTGGAAGTACAGGAAATAATTTTTGAGCTGTTTCATGTTGAATGCTCAGTGAAATGCGCCTTTTTTCCTCCTCGTTACTTGTCTGTGGGGACCTAACGTGGTGGTTTTGTGGTTGCGTGTGAGCTCTTTCAATAAGACCCTTCTCAGTGTAGAACTGTATTATCAGAGTCAAAACTTTCAGCTTTAATATCAGTGATGGGAAATTTAAACAACACATTGGTTTTCCCCGTGTAGTGGAACAAGATTCGGGCCAGTTCCGAGATCTTGAGGCATGTTCTAGGTTCTGTCCATTACTGGGCTTTGAGTGTCCCGTAGAGCAAGTCTGTATCCTGTTTCCATGACAATATTTATACAATTGATGCCTTTCTTGTAGCATGTACATATGGATTTTTCATTTGTAACATCTCTTTGCGTCAATCCCTGGTGTATTCGAGGTGTCCTTGAAGTATTTGGACCATCATACTATTCTAGATAGAACTTAAATGAGCATTTCTGGATGGATACAGGCTGAACCTGTGGGTGCAGCTGCACAGTATCTTGTCTGGGGAGAGAAGAGTGAATGAGGTGATTTTCTTCCATTTTGCTGATGAGTAAAATGGAACAGGACAGGAACGTTCACTGTGTGGTAGGTGGCCTCTCCAGGTTTCCCTGCCTCCTCCGTCTTGTTTCCTTCAACTAGAAGGCGGGTTTATGTTTGGGAGAACTGGAGCTGTGAGCTGATGCTAACGATTGCAGTGACAGCTGTCGGGTTCTTTCATGCCGAGGTCTATGAAGGATGGCCAGCGGCTGCTCCAGTTGTAGAAGAGCGAAGGAGGTGGCGGGACACTTCTCCCTCCTCCTCAAATCCCTCTGTCAGTGCAAAGGTCCCCAGAGTGGTCGGCCGTAATCTCAACTGGCCGGTTGGCCGCAAGTGTCCCCGCAGAGCCTGGCTTGCCGCTGGCCTGGCGGCGTGAGGCGTAGAGCGCGACTCAGCCAGGTCTTGTCTGAAAAGCGCAGGGAATTACACCCACGTCCTTCAAGCCACGTGCTCAGAAGTGGCAGGCGAGTCACCTTCCAGCTTAAACTCAAGATGTGTACTTCAAGTGACTGGCCTTTAGATCACTCAAGGAAAAACTCACTTGAGGAATGCAGGGCAGTGGTTAGGGTGCGTGGGGGGGTCTGGTGGGTCTGGAAGCAGGAGGTGTCCTCCTGTTCACAGCGACGAAGGGAGGAGGAGGTGCAGGAGGGCTCTGAACCGGGATCCCATTCAAAGCGGGAGTGTTGACCAACGCTAGACAGGGTCATCTGTGCTTTTGTTTGGCTGGATCTTGAAAACCTCCAAGGACAGCGGAGGGTCTCTGGGGCTTCGTTAGCACGGTGTGCTTCCCTTCGATTGAAGGGTGTTTTGGTGACATCCGCTCTGAGCTCTCAAGTTACGATTTTTGGCCATTGCTTTTCTTTCCTTTTTTTTCTTTTTTTAACCGAGTCTTACAGGCGTTTCCCCTTTCCCCTTCCCTGCCTGCCTTACCCTTAACTTGCATAAATGTCCTTTTAATGGCCATTAAATAGGTTGCGATGTGTGAAAGAAAAGACGGGGCAGGTCTGAGCACTCAGATCCACAACATCTGCCTTTGAGCTACAGACAAGGATCTGAAATGAGAATAAGCTCTTGCTTCTGAATATGTTCAGGCATTGGGGAGATCCCACGTGGGGCTAAAAACTTGTTCTCTGAGATGAGTGCGTGTTATTGCATAGCTTGCAAAATTATGCTTGTGGCAAATTTTGCAAGATAGGCACCTGTGAGTTTAGGAAACAGGACTGAGCCCTAGGCATGTTTTTATGACATAATTAGATCACTTTACCTTTGTTTTTGGTGAAGAGGATAAAATTACCTTCTAGATTTTTTTTGATAAGTTATGACCGCAAATTAATAATGAATCTCTAGTGCCGGAAGCAGAAGACTACCTAATTGCTGCGGCAGCTCAGTGGACTCTTTGTGGCACCATCCTTGAAACGTATGTGCTGTCTGGTTATTGATGTGGGTGTCTGCGCCGTGAGCTCAGGGTTCCTGGTTGCTTTTACTTTTTTTGACTATCCTACTCAACGGTGTAATATTTCACCTCTCCTGTTCTCAAGGGCATTTCCCCACAAAGTGTGTGATACCGCTGATGCGTTAATGTACTGCTCTGTAAGTTTGTCCCCGTTGTGCCTACAGTACGGGCCATTGCGTGGTATTGAGTAGCCACGCTTCCTAAAGAAGGTACAGAATAGATAACTGTCAGAGGGAATAAATTAGAATGAATAAATTATGAAGGCACTTGAAAAAACGGAAACAAACTAGTTTTCCCTCTGCTTATTTGTGGGGATGAGCCAGACCTCGTGTAGCGTGAGTGGAAGCTGTGACTTGCGGGAGTTCCTGGCCCCGCTGCTGAGGAAGTGGGTTAGTCGTGGTTGACCCTCAGCCTGAGTTGGCTCCCAGCAATGCCGCCTCGCTCGGGAGGACGGGTGGGCTGTGCTGGGAGCAGGAGTGTGGTGTGTGGTCCCCGGCTGCCCCTCCAAAGGCTTCCGAAAGCCAGGAGTGAGGAGTGGGAAAGATGCGTGGAAGCCACTAGAAGAAAGAAGCCGGAGAGGCTGGGGAGAAGACTCGGCAGGTCTGTGGGCGCATCGCGCGGTGCGGGAGGGGAGACCTGAGCAGGGGCTGCCGCTGCCCTACACGTTGATACCCGCCGCTTCCAGGGAAGCGGCTGGAAAAGCCAGGATGATATGTTGTGGTGAATGTCCATCCTCCGCTGTGAAATATTTATTAAAACAGATGTAGTTGGCTACAATTTCTGTTTCTGGGTAATCAGCCAATAGCTAGAGAAGATCAATAAGCAGATAAACAATGTGGTCTCTAAAGTTGGAAGTGGCTTTTTTTAACAGAACAAAGAGCGTTCCCTGTCCAGGGACACTCTCCAGCGAAATGCAGAGCGGATCAACACTGGCACCCAGTGTCTAGAAGGAATCAGTTCAAATCTGGGTTTCCAAATGTGACACCCTTTTTCCACGCTGACGCCTTGGCTTTCGGCCTTGATGTGCACAACGGAGTGAGGTGCTTGATCTGATATGGCAGCTGAACTCTCTGGGGCTGCGGTTTTAATTCTGCTTTCGTTTGGTTCCTGCAGTTGTCGTCTTGTGCTGATAACCACTGCAGTATTGCTTTTCTTGGCTTGTCTTTTATGTTCCGAAAAGGTGCAGGTCTTTGTTTCCCTTGGAATGGTTAACCTCAGTTCAGGGAGGAAGAGAGAAAAATTTAAAACCACCCTCCTCCCTAGGGGAGTTTTTTCAGGTTACTCTGCAGCTGTTAAATGCCAGTTCAATGAAGCCTTTAAACATACACTTAAATCCATTCCTGCTAAGCAAAACACTTAACCACATACTTTAATTTAAGCTTGTGTTCAAGTGTCGTTGCGCTGAAGAGCAGCAGGACTAGAGCATGTTCAGAAAGATAAGCACATTCTCGAGTGCCGTGCTGATTGGGCTCCTGATGCAGAGAGCATCCCAGTTTGGGATGGTGTGAGGACCACTGGTTCTGGAAGCGAAGCATCTGCTGACATCTAAGTATCCACCAACGTGGCATTGTTCTTCAGGGCCCAGCAGAAGGCTTCTGTAGCCAGGCTTCAGTATCTGTATCTTCATTCTAGCCAGGCTTCCTCTACTGTGCTCAGCAAGTAACGATGTTTATTAAAAAGTATAATTAATGTTTGGGACTTTATGCCACTCATGAAGGATCCCCGCTCACCACGTCTCTGAAATACGCAGGGTGGTTTGCTGCCATATCTCCCGTGACCTTACTGCTTTCATGTTTTGAATCTTTTGCTATTTCTGTAGTGGGATGACTAAATCAAATCTAAAGTAATCCTCTCTCAGCTTGTGGGGTCCTCCTGGAAGTCGCACTGAAGTTGCGGTAGCACATTCCGGGAAGGTAAATTGAAAACCGAAAATTAATTTCCAAAAAAGCCTTAGAACTACCACCACAAAGAAGATGGATGATGAACCATTCTGGTCTGTTATTATCCAAAAGTAACTATCTGGCTGTTTTTTAGTGAACAAAGAAATATTAGAGGGGAAAAAATAGTTTCCATTTAGCTTTATCTCTGTTGGCTGGACTGGAAATGAATCATGACATAAGAAAGGGTAAAATGAAATGAAAAAGATACCATTTATTTCCTTTTCTGTAGCACATACTGGACGCTTATTATGAAGGTTAAAACTCTTCTGAACTAGAACAGGTTGCACTAAAACACCGCTGAAAGGTGTTAGAGAGCCATGGAGTAGCCCTGTGGTACTCGGCCCAAAAGTTAAGGCCAAAGAGGGAGAGGAAGTTGGTCTGTGTGGATCTCCCCCCGTGGGAGCTCACGTTTGTGCTGGCCACAGGTGCGCTGTCCACGTGGCACATGGGTTTTTCTGTCAATTTTTGAAGCTGTGATGGAAACCTTAGAGATGTTCTCCTTAAAGAATTGGTTTCCCTCCTTGAATTTCTAGGAGGGTAACAAATGCCCAGGGCAGGGGGGGTGGAACTCTGCTCCTCAAGGTCCCTTCCAACCTAAACCACTCTGTGATTCTAAATACAGTGCAGATGGTCTTCTGGGTGAAGCACGGCTCTGCTCAGCCCAGCCTGCGTCTCGCAGAAGAGACCTTTCTGCCGATTCCCATGAATGTCTTGACTTCCAACCCCCACTAGATTCAGGGAGCGCGGGAGAATGGAAAGAAGAGTTAAAAGAGCATATTGGAGATTAATTTGGCTCAGTCCTCACTGCACACTCATTTCCAAGTAGTTTAGGTCAATGCTTTTGTTATTTTGCTTGGTCTGTGTAGCATCCTTTGATTGGGATTTATAAATTATTCTTGCTGTAATAACTGTATTCAGGAGCTATAAGTGCCTGCTCTGGCATGGCTTACGCTTTTCTTTTTTATTAGGAATGAAAATTAGCTGGGAATGAGGAGATAATGTATGGCCTTGTATCATAAAAGTTGCACTCCTTGATAAGATTTCAAGGTTAGAACAATGATAGAATTGAAATATCTGTCGTAAACTACCATAGATAATTCAAGCAATAAAAATGCTTCTTTTAGCTATGTAAATAGGGTAATAGACTGGAGTGCAGTATCTAGCTGTATTAAATGTTGGGGCTATTTTATATTCAAACAATATAAACAGAGAAAATGGAGCTGAAGATTAATTTGAATAGGAAACGGAAGATTTCTCTTCGCAGTGGTGAGCAAGGGATGGATGTGGGTTTGTTTTGTTTGAAAGTACCTGAATTGGTAAGTTAACTCCAACGTATTGATGTGATGAGCAAGAAGAGAAATGTCTCTCTGCCCTTTTTTTTTGCCTTTTTTTCTCCTGACAAAGAGCTATGGGGCTTTAGGAAAGGCTGATGTAATTAGGCTGAATGCATTTTGATGGTGGGATGCTGTCCAAGGATGCGTTGAGTCACATCTAATGACTTAAAAACTACTAATTAATTTCGAATGAACTGGAACGAGGAGACATGGCTTGACAAGTACTAGGTTTTGAAAGCTGCTGATTTTGAAAACTTCCAGTGTAGTGACTGTGGGCAAGGGGATGACAAAATTTGGGAAAAGCCTGGCGAGCCCGTTGAAAAGGGCAGACAGAAATGGGGGTAAGAATTAAGGGCAGTGAAGGGTCTGAAGCTTCTGATGCAGATGAGCAATTCTGGTAGCTCTTTAGTTGCTCTTCAGCAGCTCACAGGAGTGGATGGTGGAAACTTCTCAGATGTGTTCTTTCTGTTTCCAACGTGTTCGGTTCATTTTCAAGCAACGCATGATGAAATCTGAGATCCCTCTGGTCTTGTGTTAACAGATGTGGATATAAAGTTTACAAAGAGTAGCTCCATGAGGGAAACATGTCTTCATTGCTCTGTAAAAGCTGCATACCACACAAGATCTTGAATGATGCTCCTGGGGTGAGGTGAAGGGTGAGAGAGAAATCGCTGGAGCATGTGCAGGTTCCAAAGGATGGGACAAAAGGAGCCCAAACTGAAAGGCAAGAGGGGGTATAAAAAAAAAAGGGCAGAGAAAGTTTGGAGCAGAAGGGAGTTAAGTTGGGCAGAGATTGGTCTTGTGCCCTACAGGTTTCTTTTTGATAAATAAATGGATTTGAAGGATAGATTGGAAACTGCAGAAAGTGGGAGCGTTCTAGGTTTTGGTGGGTTTGTTCCTGGCTGATATCTTCCATGTCCTGACACTCTGTAGTTTCTTGCTGAAAAGGTGCCCTTTCTGCCGTGCTCTCAGATCATGCTGTCTCCTGTTACCTCTGAAGACAATTGTAGTTCTCACCTGACCTCCTCTCCAGAGGTTCCAGTCTGGTTCTGTTTGTGTCTGTGCTGGCAATTAACACCATGATTATGGTTCCTCTACTGTGTCATCTTCAGGAGCGGGTGCTCCAGAGTGGTATAGCTGAATACATTTGGGACAGTGGTGTTTGGGGTACGTTGAGGAGCTCTCCAGGTGCAACTGCAATAGAATAATCCTATTTCCTTTCCTCTGTCATAAAATACGATAACGCTTTGGCAGCTGTTCAAATCAGGGCAAATAAAATAAACTGCTCTAAATTCATCATGGAAAGAAACAGACTTAGCTACAAAATGACTAACAGGACCTTCTATTCATCTGTACAAATCTGGTCTGTGGCTGCATTCATTTCCATACAATCACTGGAAAATATTATGTTGATTGCTGGGAACAAAGCTTTTATGGGGAGGAAAAAAATCCGTGCTACTAATCTACAGTGGAATTGGTAAATGGGTAAGACAAAGCTTTAATAATATTATTCTGTGCGACATCTGATGTAAATAATACAGTTCTATTAATCTCTCAAGCAATCGGAGAGTCTGGCTGTTAGAGGCAGCCAAGTATGAGCAATAATATTATCTCTTCTCAGGAATGTTGGAGTAGAATCACAAAGCCGTTGCTGTGAAAGCGGCTGCTGCGCTGAGCGGTGGAACGGGCACGGACTTCCCACACTGAGCGGGTCGGGGGCTTTCGGGGGCACCCCCAGATCCACAGTGGGGCAGTCTGCACTCCCGCCTGCTGATCTGCGCGGGGGGTTGGGGCCCTCTGCTTTCCCGGGGAGCACAGACGTTGCGTCCTCTGGCTCTTCTCCCTCCCTCGGGGAAGGAGTGCTTCACCAGTACGCGTAGCACCGGCCTCTTTGGAAGCCGCTCTTTTGGTCCATGAGGCAGCAATTAGAAGAAGTGTTTCTTTTCTGCAGGTGTGCATGGGTGGTGTTTTTTAAAAAAAGAAAATAAAATAAAAAAAATCAAGGCTCACTGATTCCTGCAGCAACCCCACTGAATGCAAAGCGATCGAGGAGTTAACGGTGCCTCCCCCCAAAAAGCGTGTGCACGTTGTCTGTCCTGCAAAAAGGTATTAGTTAAGGCAGCCAAATGAAGCAGAATTTTTAAGTGAGATCCTGTTTTTCGACTATGATTTTAAGATACGATGCGGATCAGGGTTGTCTGATTCTTCACAGTTCATTAAGTAGAGAGCAGCTAGTGCTAGAGATTGACTTTTAAAAATGATAGATTTTTATTTATAGCAAAGTTCTAGTCATTAATTCTAAAGGAAGGAAGCATAAAAGCAGGAATGGGTTCATTTTTAAAAAAAAGTGACATTGGTAATTTAATTAAACTGGGGGTTTGAGTATCATTACAGAAAATGAAACATTAGTTCTACGCTGCTTTTCAGCCCATCTGACGTATTTGATAGCATCCCCCCGCTTACAAAACCGGCAGGGTCATTAATATTTCTATGTGAAAGTTGCTGCTGAACTTCCTAGCTCCGGGCGCTTGTGGAAGGATGGAAATAGTATTTTGGGGGAGGGAGCAAGGGGAAGAAATTCTGTCCGTGGGAGCCTGTACCGTGCTGTGCAGCGAGGGGCGGCGCGGGGAGCCGGGGGGCTCGGGGGAAGGCAGCTCCTCTGCGCGCATACGTGCGGGGAGAGCTGGCGCTCGCAGCAGGGGAAAGCCAGAAACTGAAGCAGTGCAGGAGTCGACATGGACGTGCCATTAAAATTAATCAAGTTGAAGGTGGTCAGGTTGCATTCAATGTGGAAGTGGGTTAACTAGGAAGCAAGGTGGCCAGTCTGGATGCAGGGAGCCTAATCCTATGTTCGTTACAGATTAGAGTTCCGTCTCCGTCTCCCCGGCTGCGAGGGATCCCGCTGGTGTATCTGCCACGGGGGGCACGAGCTCTGCTCCGGGGGGGGACAGCCCGCGCTGGGGCCGGAGCGGGGAGGCGTCAAATCCCCGTCCTAAAGCCCTGTGCCGTGGCAGGAGAGAAAGGTAGTGTCTCTGCATCAGTTAGTGTTCGGGATTTATGTTTCACTTCACATGCTCACGCACACTTTTGGTCGTATTTTATTCCGCTGCATGCCGTGTATGCTAGCATATAATTTTCCTTTTAATCTTCCTCTTTTCCTTGGCAGAGCTGCAGACTAAACCTCCCTTTGCTCATAGAAATTAATCTGGTTTTGTTCATGCCCCTGACAAAATTGTTTCCAATGATAAACCGTCACTCAGCTTTGAATGGCCGTGTTTTCCTTCCTCTGATGTTTCCGCCTTAATGAAAAAGAACTATAATACAAGATGCTGCACAAGGGCCTGATTCAAATTTGATTAAGTCATTCTTAGTCTTGGTTGTCTTCATTGGGTTTTATATTGGGCTCTAAACCTATGATTTGAGTGGATCTTTTTGGAGTGGCTTATGGGAACCCGTAGAGTTTTATTTAAATTCTCTGAAACTGCCGTACAGGGGCATTGGTTAAGGATTTAGTAGCGTTTTTGCTGCAGCTTCTCCATCTTGTATTCAAGTATCCCGTATTCTTCCTGATGCAAACTTTTGTTGGATTATATCTTGCCTTCGTTGGTGCTGGGTCCAGCAGCATTGGTAGAGTTGGGTTTGATGGACACGTGTGAAGCCTGGACTAAACACGCAGCGCAATGCAGCGTAAATCCTGGTGGGCTGAAGTGTCGCTCCTTTTGTCTAAGCCATAGTTACGGGCTTTGCTGTCGTCTGTGTGGTTCTAAGGTGTAACGCAACTCTGCTTACGTTGCGGGGGCCTTTGAGGTGCCCGGCGAAGGTCTGTTCAAAAAATGTTATTTCAAACAGGAATGTCATCTCTGGATTCTAATCGACTGCAATGGTGTTCGATAGAACAGCGGGGGCATCGGAAAGAGGGATGCTTTGGGTTAGAAACTGGTAAAACTGGTCAGGAAAGAGCGGATGTGGTTTCTGACTCCGTTGCTTGGGGGATGATTTTGCTTCCTTGTGAGTGTGTATATATCTCTCGGTAGAAATGGTACTTAAATGTTAACCATAACGGGCTCTGGTGCCATCCAGTAGGGTGAGTTTGGTGGTTACTTGCCCTTTACGTTTTATGCGATGCATTTACTTTGAGACAAGCCTTGCTCTGGGTTCTTCACCTGACGGCTCTGTTACGATGCACTGTCCCTAACCAGAAGCAACTTTCTTTGGCAGTTCTACCAAGTCATACGTGCGGAAACCCAGGACGGCTGCAGAACGGGATTCAGCAAGGGACGACGTTCAGCATTGGGGACAAAGTGAGATACAGCTGCAATCCAGGCTTCTTTTTGGAAGGACACGCGCTGCTCACGTGCCATGCCAATTCGGAAAACAGTGCCTCCTGGGATTTTCCTCTCCCCTTCTGCAGAGGTAAAGTGCCCTCTCCTCGTCTGGAACGCGCCACAATGAAACAGGGTTTAGTGAGCTATCTGGGGTTGGGAGAACTTCATGGACTGTAAGCTTGATTTTAAAAGACTTGAAAACTAAACGTGATGTAGCTAATATTGAAGTTCCTTTTTATTGGTTTCCTTAAAGCTGCCAGGGTTTGGGTGAATAATAGGAAGGTTATGAAGTGCTCAAAGTATTCAAAATGCTGCGCAGCTACTTTAATTTCAATTTCTTTGTCTAAAGTGTGTGGGGAGGAAAAGCAGGAGTATTATCTGTAAGATGAGACACCTACCCGAGACCATCCAGGTTTTCTAGATCAAACGCTAGTAAATGAGAGTGGATTTCCCCCTTTCTGCAGCGCCAGGCTGGCTTCCCTCGGGGCACGTGCCGCGGTGGTTCTGGCGCTTTGCCTGTAGAGAAGCGCGAGTCCGCGCGGAGCGGTGCTGGGCGCCGCGGGCAGCGGGGCCGCCGGCCTTGTGCCGGGGATGCCATGGGAGGTGGAACCCGGCCTTTGTTTGGAGAGGCTGTCCGGCCTTCCTGCCAGCCCTTCGGGGCTGGGGGAGCCTGGGGTCCTTTATCGGCACGGAGAGCTGCTTGCCAATTCTCTGGGGCCACAAGGGACTGGAGGGTCTGTAAATATACAAGTGTCTGTGGTGTTACACCAAAACAGTTGCTGCCGCTTTGAAGTCTTTCCCCCTCGATGCCTCGTGTACTTCAGCAGAGCATCTCGTATTGATTCTTTTTATCGACTCTGCTTGTGCAATCAATCAGCAGTTCTAAGCTGTAGCATAAATCTTGAATTTAAAGTGAGCAAATATTGTTTGCTTGGTGTGTTTTTAATGCTTCCGTGAATGAGTTACACAGCAGTAATATGTGCTGCTTAGTGTATTTCTTGTCCGCTTACCTGCTGGTTTGGGGCCAAGGGCATCGTACCACCGAAGGAGTGGTTCACGCAGCCAAACTGACACAGGAGAGGGACAGCTATCGCTGCCGTTTTAGTATGATCAGTTACGATTCTTTGTTTTTCCCTTTGAATTAGAACTCTCATTGTAACTTTTTTTTTTTTTTTTTTCCTAATTTCACTGGAAGTGTGTGCAGGAAAAGCATTCACTGAAATTCAACCTTGAGAGTATGCAAAGCAATATGCTTTGTGGAAGAGAAGGAAATTATCTCCATCAGTGGTCCAGTGTTTCCTCCAGTCTGACAGCGTTTCTCCCATAGCAGCCTTGCTTTGGAGGAAGACATTATCTTCTCCCTTCCCTGCTGCTACCCAGGCATTTGTGCAGTGGACCCGGATAAGGGAGGGGTTAACTTCTGACCCCAGCAGGTGTTGAAGTCGAGGGTTGGCATCAGTGTAGTTTTTGTGATCTCTGCTGCAGGTGGAGTAAAAGACTATTTTTGCATTTTTGTCTTGAACTGCCACAGTCAGTTTTTAATTTTAACACCAACATTTCAATCATGTATCCAGCAATGATGATGGTGGCCTCTCGTACAGGTCAGGACGGAGGAATATTCAATTCGGTGCTGTGTGAATTGCTCTCATGGCAGCAAAATAAGTGCTTGTTCAGGTGCGCTTGGGTAGCGATGTGCCTGCAGGTTCTGGGAGGTGGCCACTCCTTTTCAGTAGATTTGGTCCTGAACCTTCAAGACTTTACCTCAAGTAAAACTTTCAAAGCATTTTTTGGAGGCAGGAACGGGAAATCTTCTCACGTGACATTCATATCTTGTTCCAGGCCAGTAGAAAGTAGCAGAGACGAACCGGCTGCGCTCCTTCTACCATAAGTAGGCTTTTGGCAGTCGGAGGCTCGTGCTTGGCCGACAAGCTGGTGATACAGACTGCGGGTGTTGCACGGGGCAAAAAGGTTTGCGCACTGACAAGCAGGTTTATCCTTCTTCTGCAGGGAAAAGAGCGTTTTCAAAAGTGTTGCCTGAAGAAGAATATATATTTCCTTGAGATGCAAAAGATCTTTATGGTCTATGTATCTTGTAACTAATTCTATTAATATTGGCTTACTGGTAGTTGTCAGCTAAAAGCCTGTTAAACGTATTTGTGGGTATTGGTTTATTTTCTAAGTTGGAGGTGGGTCATGCTGCTGGGTCAGACCCCAACGTCGAGGTGAAAGGAGCCCTCTGGGCAGGTGCTGAAATCTCAGGAGCTGCTGTCTTGGGAATAGACTTGTCTGATGTGACTGCAAAGGACAGTGTTTGGTTTGGGGACTCTGCCCTTCCCCTCCTCTCCAGTATACTGGCGGAGGTAGGAGACAAGTCTTGAAAACAGCGTATGTCTCTACCATGCTGATCGATACCCTCTTTTGGGTTCTTCGTGCTCTTTTCTTTGTGCTTGTCTTCACTTTGTAATGTCCTTTTCTATATCTGTATCTTGGTAGCCTCATCTCTATTCCAGTCTTCATGTATTGAAATAATCAAAGATGCAAAGAAAAGTGTGGTAGAAAAGACCAAGAAACAAAGGTGTTTGAGAGGACGTGCCAGGACAGCATCGCTTTGAAGGCGTGCTGTGGCTCAGCTGCTTTTTCTCCATAGGAATTATCTGCACTCCCTTCACCCGACTCTCAGTTCAGAAGTACAGAGGGTTGGGTTTGGTGCAGTGGGTGGTTTTTTTTGTCTTTTTTTTTATAAAAGACAAGTGCTATCTCAATGAGAAAGGAAAGTAGGAAGGAATTCCAGATGGAGGCAGACCGGCCCGGTGAAATGTGTCTTTGCAGAGCCAGCGAGAGGAGCTGCAGCTCGCCAGTGCTTTTGAAAGCACAGTTATATCAAAATTGATTCTTGGACTCTGAGCTAAAAGAGACTATAAATTCAGCACAGACTCTGCTCTGGTGAGTTATGGTCCTTGCTTAGATGGCAGGAAGGATTAAGGCTGCGGTGATCTCACTGAGGGAGCACCGAGGCGGCGGCGGATGCCATCTCCGCGCTGAGCTGCGGAGCGGGAGAGGGAACTGGGGGGCGGTGGGGGCTGCCCAGACGAGAAGCCTGGCTCTGCCTGGGGGCCACGGAAACTCCCCTCCAGGGCTGAAAGCCCTCAGCCCGTCTGGGTCAGACGGTAAAATCTGGACGAAGCTGACACTTATCCCATCTATATAATGTCTGTCTGAAATACCGGGAATGGTTTCCTCGTTGCATCTTGTGTTTTTACACACTTTCTGCACAATTGTTCTGCGTTCGCAGAATGAAAGGAGACCTGGTACTTAATCGAAACGGGGCCGTGAGCTGAGTCTAACGCGTCTAGCTGTGTTTTTATCTTGACAGTTGGTATGCTGGAGGCAAAACCCCAGCAGACTTGGAATGCTCTCTCCGGTTCTGCTGTAGCCACTGAAGGAACAACCCTCACTTGGGTCAGCTAATCTCAAATAAAGCAGAATATGGTGCATTTGAAGCACCAAAATAATATCCGGAAACATCTGAATCTTTTGTAAAGCGCTTTCATGCATGCGGAGAGAAGTCTTGCCCAGATTGTTTGCTGAATTTAAGTAGAACTGATAGGTTTACGATTCTGGTAGGCGGTTGAGTAAAAATTCAGTAAGCCAGCTGAAAAGTTGAGAACATTTGCGAAGCTACATTTTAAGCGTATCAAATATGCATAATCTCATTAAGTGGTCTGTCTTACTACAACTCAAACAGCTGCTTAGACTGCACTGTGCCTAAAATAATTGAAGGGCTGTTCAAGAAGACTTTAGAAGCTTGTAGAATATGTTTAAACAGTAACAATATCTACAAGTGTGTATTTAGAGGTAGATGGGAAGGGAATACATTTTCCATTAAAGACCTTTTGTAATGAAAAAATTTCAAGGAACTTAAAATAAAACCCCCCCTTCTAATAAAAAAAAAAAAGCCGAATGCACCATACTTCTGCAGCTACTGTAAATTAGCTTAGTCCTGTAAAAAAAGAAAAAAAAAATAGTAGTCCCCTTGTTTAAGAATTCTAATATAGCATTGAGTCAAAATTCTTTAGCATATTCCTCGATTCCCTCCTGTATTAATTCCAGTACGAGAATGACTGACTTTAATGTCCCAGATCAGTCTCAGGCTTTGCAGACCCCGACAGTAAACGTGGCCGTTTCCCACGGGAATTGCTTCTTACAAATCCTTGTTGTGTTTGATCTCGGCTGGGTGTGTTTAAGGGCTGCACGTGGGCCTGAGCTGCACAAACACACGATCGCGGTGAGAAGTGAGTGTTTGGCCAAGAGCACCTATGCCCTTGAATGCGGTGTTGGCCCGCAGAGCACGCATTGCTTGCGGATGACTCGTGGTCACGGTGCAGGACCTCATTTGCAGAGGTACTTTGGATGGTTGCCTTGGGCCAATAGCAGCCAGGCAGCAATAACGTTGAACACATTGTGTTGGAGGTAGATGCCCCTCTGGAGGTAAGTGTATCTTAAGAATAAATCGCCCCTTCAGATCCCCGTGCATTGCTGGAGCAGCTCATGACCTTGCTCTGCTCTGTCTTGCTGCTGGGCGTCAGGTCTGGGAGTTCACTGGCGAAGAAGCTTTTTTGCATCTATTTCTTTCTGGCTCCTGCAGGGGCACTTATTCATGAGAAATTAAATTTGAACATCCCAGTAAACTGGTGAATCGTGCTTATGCTCTTTGGCTGCAATCCATTCGTCCTCTGAAAAGCATTTTCATTCTGTGTGTCAGAGGGAGGGGTTTGGAAGTAGCACTTTCACTTTTTGCATGGACCTTCCTTGGAGGTCCCACCTTGAATCCTGCGTATGATGCATTGAAGTTGAATGTATGAGTATGATGCATTGAAGTTGCATTGAACGGTTTTCTGGTGCTTGGACTAGATGAGAGATCTTTCAGCCTAAATTTATCGATGATTCTAACTGCACTTCACTGTCTGTGAATGACTTTAATTCACTGAGAATATGATTGCCGCAAATAAGATAACTTTGACTGTTGTAATAGAATACCAGGGAGCAGAGCATCAAGCTGGGATCTCAGTGGCCTTCTTCAGTCCTAGTTTTGGCTGCTGGAATGGCCCAGAAGTAGTTGCATGTCTGCTTACATCTCAGGGGTTTTATCGTATTTTTTTTCTGCCTGCTGTGAGCTCCGCAGTAATCACAGAATGGTTTGGGTGGGAAGGGACCTTGAAGACCATCCAGTGCCACCCCCTACCCTGGGCAGGGACACCTCCCCCCAGCCCAGGTTGCTCTAAGCCCCGTCCAACCCGGCCTTGAACCCCTCCAGGGATGGGGCAGCCACAGCTTCTTGGGGCACCCTGCGCCAGGGGCTCACCGCCCTCATGGGGAAGAAATTCTTGACTCTATCTCATCTAAGTCTCCCCTCTTCCATTGTGAAGCCGTTCCCCCTCGTCCCATCACTCCATGCTCTTGTACAAAGTCCCTCCCCAGCTCTCCTGGGGCCCCTTTAGGCACTGGAAGGGGCTCTGAGGTCTCCCCGGAGCCTTCTCTTCTCCAGGCTGAACCCCCCCACCTCTCCCAGCAGAGGGGCTCCAGCCCTCCCAGCATCTCCGGGGCCTCCTCTGGACCCTCTCCAAGAGGTCCATGATGTGCCATCCCAGTCTGAGCACAGGAGCAGTTCTGAAGGGCCACGATCTCCGCTGGGGCGAGGAGGTGCCAGTGCAGCCTGCGCAGCGCGTCGGTGCAGCGCAGACCGTGTGTCACAGCCCGGGGGGTTCCTGTCGCGGTCTCTTGCCGTCAGTCTCTGGGGAGCGCATGGCTGCGCCAGGAGAGCAGATGGCCACGAGGAAGAAAAGTTGGCGTGTATGATTGTCTTCCCTTGTCTTTCAAATTTCCTGAGTTAGAGGCTGCAAGTTTCAGCTCTGCTGGTACAACCTGCTGACAGCAGGAGACACTGACTCCTGAAAAGGTCTGAGAGTGGAGGATCCTCCGGAGCGGCCCTACGGAATTGTCCTGCCCTCCTTAGGTGCTGATGACCCATTGCACTTCACAAATGTTCTCACCTGTTAAACTTCAGTTTGGCAGGGTTTTTTTTTGTTTTTGTTTTTTTTTGTTTGTTTGTTTGTTTTTTTAATAGTTTGTAATGAAAATAAACGTTTATACCGTGAAGCCCCAAGCTCCTTGACTAAAGCATCAGAAACGCCGCCCTGTAATACATGCTGTAAAGTTAACAGGCTTTTAGCAGCGTTCCAAATAAATGCTGAGCTGATGCTCTGTGTATGACAGCAGCGAGCTGCCCTGATGCTAGTGAAATTAATTCTTAGTTTCCTTTATCTTCTTGCCCATGT
The DNA here is from genome assembly GCF_965231255.1 of Vanellus vanellus. NCBI lineage: Eukaryota > Metazoa > Chordata > Aves > Charadriiformes > Charadriidae > Vanellus > Vanellus vanellus. The sequence continues at coordinate 6,748,208 of NC_138927.1, read as the reverse complement.
TTTCTTTAGATCCTCCTCCTTTAATTGCTCTAATAGCTCCTGCTGATAAAATTCAGGTTGTAAAAATGAAAGAACCTGCAGCAAACAGGAGATGAGCGTATGAGCAGGAAACGTCTCTGCTAGATTTCTGAACAAGGGGTTAAGATTCTACCGCTGTGATTTTGGGAACATGCATTTCCATAAGAAATGGGGCAATCAAAGGCATGTCAGGCAGGTGTGCGGGATATCCCACTCCTATTAGATTTCTATTAAACACAGTGCTTGTACTCCAAGTCCCGTCGCCCCAGCCCTGGGGGTGTTTCTGTTCCTCGTGAAGGTGCTGAGATCTATAGAGTTGGACACCGACCCCTCACCCCGCTGCGACGGGAGAGTTCTCGCGTGTCTGTGAACCCCCTGCTCAGTCGCGGCGTTCCTGGCGGGTCTCCTCCTGCTTGGCTGGGTGGGAGGGGGCTGCAGGAAACACCTCGGGGGGTCCTCGTCAGGAAGGAGGGATGGAACAGAAAACTTGGGCAACAACACGTGAGGAAATAGTGTCTTGACAGTGAGACACGTTGTGCTGAGAACCGCGTCCCGAGGGAAGGGGTAGAAGCTCTGTCGCTTGGGGTGTTTAAAATTAGCCTAAACAAATGCCTAGTAAGTGTACGGTGGGGAATAAACTGGCCCTTGCCGGGAGACGCTGGCTGACCTAATAGGATTTTGCATCCCTCAACATGTTTGTCTCTTAGTAGTGTGTAGTAAAACTCACCCCGACAAAAGCACGGGGGCTTTTAAAGCTTTGCTTTGAATTTGGCCTTTTTTTTTTTTTTTTTCTTTTTTGATGTACTGCTCTGTGCATTGCAGCGATATCTGATAACTGCGTTCTGTTTCCAGCTGATGACGCTTGCGGAGGGACTTTGCGGGGACAGAGCGGAATTATCTCAAGCCCTCATTTTCCTTTGGAGTATGGCAATAACGCAGACTGCACGTGGACTATTCTCGCTGAACCTGGAGACACTATTGCTCTGGTTTTCATGGATTTTCAGCTGGAAGATGGATATGATGTTTTAGAAGTTGCTGGAACAGAGGGATCTTCGCTCTGGTAGGTCACGAATGGCCATACATGATTGTGGTCGGTACAGTCGTGTGGTATCTGCCGATGTTTTGTGTGAACAGATCCAAACTTCTCGGGGCGTTCAGGGTGAACAGAGTCTGTGCCTGAATGAGGGTGGTTCCCAGTTACTCCCAGTCACAGGTTGTAGCTGCTACCTGCTAATGAAACTCCCTGGGATGCTTTTGATTTCCTTGGTGAGCTTTGCAGGGACTATTCTCTACTTCAAATCGTATTCTCTGCAGTGAGGTTTCATAGTGTAGCTGCTTAGAAAGCAATAAAGAATTAAAAAAAAAAAATTAGACAACCCAACGCTTCATAACCCAAGAAACCCCGCTCGAACATTGTCATGCTCAAACCTTGTTTTTGCTAAATCATTTTCTGATTATTGTAAATACGTTGCTGACAAGTTGACTTTTACCATTAATGAACTTTCGGTAAATTTTTCTATGGATCAGCTTGTCCTTTAGACAGGAGGCTGCGTGGAGAATTTCAATACCCCTCTCATCCCGTTGTTTCTTTGAGCAATGCTTTCAGAAATCCTGCCTTTATTATACATAAATGCCACACTGATTTCTTCCGATATACAAGAGCTATCCAAACGGTTGGTGCTGTGAAGTCTGAAGTGAGGGCCTGAAGAAGAATTTGACATAAGCAATATGTTGTTTTTGTAACAAAGGAGGACTCTGCCTCTAGTTGCTCACCGTGATTGCACTCAAGGAACAGTTAAAAGTCCTAAGTAGCAGCAAATGGAAGGGAATAGTCTTAAACTCGACATCCCTCTGGAAGGGAAGAATTAAGCGTTTGAAATAATTAGATGTTGCCTGGGATTATCAGCAGGAAGTTAAATTACGATTATTTATGAGGATTCTGTAGCAGCCACAAATAACATTCATTTAAGTAATTTATACTTCCCTGGCAATTACGGGGGAATAGGATTTGAATGTTTAGGATGTATTGATGTGAGGGAACTTGCCATTTACCATGTACCAATTGTTTACTGCTCCCAGGACCCCTTTGAAAATTGGATGTTGCTGTTTCATGAAAAAAAACCCTGGTTTTATTAGCATGCATTAATATTTTAGGGCACTGTTAGTTTTTAGCCATTGTGTACTGCAGCGCAGATCAGTCCTCTGCGGTCTGTGGTAGAGATGAATGGAGCTAGTTAAGAAACATTATTCAGCCTGGAGGTGTTGCCAGTGCAGCGCTGTGTCTTGTCATATCAAAAATAAAACAATGCCCGTCAGAGTGAACCTGATGGAAAAAGATCCAATAAACTACCCATAAATACAGCACGATAGGACTTTGAAAATGGCAAATGCATCTTAGAAAATTAAACCCTCTGACTTTCGGTAGTACATGTACGTGCACGCGCGCTGTTTTAAAAATGAGATGTAGTGGCTGTTTTAAAGGCGATGTGTTTTACAGACACCAGTCTGGGGGCCTCGTCAGAGGGAATAACGATGTATTTACCCCCAAGTGCCCGTGCGCTGCAGCTGTGACGATGCCCGTCCTCCGACTGTAGTGTCCCTGGGAGCGGGATGGGCTCTGCCGGCTGTGACCGCGGTGCGCTCCTGTGCGAGCGGGCCAGGCCGGGCGCGCTGCGTTAATGAGTGAAACGGGTCTCACAAACACGAATTCCATCCAGGGCTTGTAAGATAAAACTGTTCTGGCTTTTGGAGGTTCATCCTGCGTTTTTATAGTGCCATGAAATACACATGGGCAAGAAAAACACAGCAGTCAATTCAAAGGGATCTCATTTAGTATTCTCGAAGTAAACTTTTCAGTCCCATAAGCGGAATTACAAAGAGTCTTATTTTGAATTTCATTTTTCAAAGCTGGCCTTCACAACTCGGAGCCTGATAATTAAATTCAGATGACTCATTTTTCCCATTTTTTAATAATTTTTGCCCGTAGGGGAAAAGAAAACTGGAGCTCATATCTCCTCTTTAAACATGTTGATATGATTCAGCTTGAAAATATAGCTAAAACCCTTTTTTCCTCTCTGTCTATGAAAACCTAGTTTTAATTATTGGTAATATGACAGATAGACTTGCGGCCAAATAAACCATTCTATTGAAGTATCTTGCAGCTAAATATTTCATTTCCTAAGCCTTATAAATAGTTTTAATCTGGTCCAGAAGATGTACACAAATAAACAAAATTGAATTTCATCTGGAGTATAATTCATATGTATTTTCAAGCTATGGGATATTCTGTAATGGTGGTATATTCAAGAGCGCTAACTCAGCACATTAAGTAAGCTTGACTTGACATGCACTCCCTAAAAATCTCCTGCGTTGTCATTCACCCTCCCCTCTTGAAAAATTGGCGCTTTGTTGTATTTTGACCAGCCGGGTTCCCTTAACGCTCTTGCCTTCAGCGGTGGCCGCAGCTCTATCCCTGTGCCGCACGGTGATCTCGGTGCACACAACTGCTCCCCGGAGAATCCCGTTATGGGTTTCTTTTGGTCCCCAACCCCTCGGATGTGAATCCTGCAATAAGTCTTGAAAGCGAAGGGGCATTGCAGGTCTAAGCATCCATATGTCAAGCAGAGCGATAGAGGTTTGAGTGGCTATTTGAGACGTATTAATAAAATAACACATTTACAGCTCTTTTAACTGCTATCGCAGTTTCTGTCATGGGACCTTGAGCCTGGATTCCTTGACAGGTGAGAAATAAAATTCTACTGAGCAGAGAACAGGAGGGGAAAAAAGCAGCAGTGTGAAAAAGAGCCCGTCAGATGAGGAAGGACGATGTGGGGGTCTCCAGGCTCTAAAGCAAAATTGGGAGGGTGGCGGTAGCTGCTCTGGTCTCCTTTGAGGGCAGCTGGAGTGGCCGTCCTAATCCCAGCCCTCCTCTGCTGGGGCAGGGATGCACTGGGCGCGGAGGGGGGTGCGTACTGTCTGTCTTCTCTTCGGTCATTGTTCCCTGACTTTTTCTTGTCTTCAAGACTTGGGGTTCTCTTCCCCCTCATTTTGTACTGGATGAGAGACCTGAAAGGATTAATGAGATTCTTTGCCGTAAATACATGTAAAAGAAGAAAATCCCTCAAAGCCGCTTGGGCTCCAGCCCGAAGGGGACTGAGCTCTGTTGATCGTGCGCTTTGTGTCGGTATCTGCTCAGAGCTGAATAAATCCCTCGGCTCTCACTTCTCGGGAATATCTGCTGATTACGGCTGTTTCATGGTACCTGGTTTAAAGCTTTCTTCAGTAGTGAGCATCCCTGTGGGCGCTCAGCTACGCGGAAACTGCCAAAGTGTTTCATGTGGAGCACCCGAAACGTCCCAAGACTGTGTCTGATGATGAGGAGTCTCCAGGCTGGTCCTGGATGGCGCTGAACCTGCGCTGTGGCAGACGTGTCCCAGCCTGTTCTTCCCTGTGGTAGCTCAGTGATTGCTCTGAAGCTTTGGGTAGCTTTGATTTTGTTGAAAATGGCGCCTTTGATCTCCCGCATGTTTTTCCGTGAGTGCTCGGGTAAGTTAATCCTCAGGGATGTCTGAGGTGACAGGACGGGAACCCCCGCGGGGACGGTGGGAGCCTGGGTGCGGCAGCTCAGTGGCTGTGCCCTGCTGTCACCTCCAGCATCGCTGTGTCCTCTGAAGGCTTAGAGAAAGTAGGAATGCGCTGTGCGGCAGTCTTGGCTGCACGCTGAGCACGCTTTAATAGAGGGTAAGTTTTCGCTTTGCCTGTGATGGAAGAGGTCGGGATTTCCAATGTTTGTGCATATTTGCTGCTGTTTAAGTATATGCAAACAATGAAAATGTGCTTGTCTGTCTCTTGCGCTTCTTCCTGTCATCTGTTTAGATCTCATCTGGCTGGTTTGGGACCTGTATCTAATAGTAGGCGTAATGACTTATTATGATTATTAAAGCATTATGCTGCTGTTGCCAGAGAAGGAGGTGGTGTAGGAAATGACTAATAATCCAATTTATGTATGTGTGTTTACAGGAATTGACTAAGATCAAGTGTACTTTTTTCTGGGTATAACACAAATATTTAGCAAAGCAGGTTTTTGCAGTCATTCCAATACAGCTGAAGCAGGCAGGGTAGGTAGAAGATAGAAGCCGTGTTCTCGGGCTGTGCGGACCCACATGCGACAGAGTTCCTCCAGAGCGGGGATTTTCAAAGTTGAGGATGTCTAGGAAAACAGTGTAACGTTTGCCGTAGAAAGTTCCTCTTACGCTGTTGAGTTGGCCAACAGGAGGAGGGTGAAGGGGGGACTCTGTAAGCTTCAGCCCATCTGTGGAACAGGTAAGCGCCTAGTGATGGGCTTTCTCCCTGGAACGGTGTTTGGCACTCCACGGCTATTCGTTCCACCGATGAAACTATTTAGAAGCCTCTGCTCCTGCCAAATAAATTAGTTCCATGAGATAAAACTAACAAGTATCTCATTTGTCGGACTATGACAGACTGTCTGGCATGTTTTGAAGGTTCATTAGATGTTTCTGATTTTCAGATGGGAAATTTACTTTGAGATGTTGATGACTTCTTTAATAATGAGGCTTTTCAAATCTTTTATAGCTATGTTGCATTTTGCAACTGTACGTGGTAGATTGAGAATCCAAATTGGTAGGAGGGACTGGGATCCTAGGTAGGAAAGGGGCTCCTATTGCCGCTATACCATAGTGTGTTGTTTTTCAGATCAAAAAGTACTACGGTATGTGAAGGATCAGAACCTTTTGGGGTTGTCCTTTAGCCTTGTGTTAGGTTCCAGTGCAGCAGTTAACCCTCTTCCCCCTTGCCCTCCGTAACCTTATTTCACATCGTCTTTTTGCTTGAGCTCAGCTGAAACGGAGTGTTACCCGGCAAAGCACTTCGTAGCATCACGCTGAGAAGTTGCACGGTGACCTGGGAGTACGGCTTGCTTTTGAATCGCTTCCTTCGTTTGTCACTGCGTCCTTCTTTTTCTGTCCAAACGCTGAGCTTGCTTAGCCCAACCCGTAGCAATCCCACCATAGCTTGGGAACGGAAACTGCTTCGGGTGCTTATCCTTTTCTTCTGAGCAATCCAGACTGTGCCCATCCTTCTGAATTGCAATCCACCGCGGTGCATTTCCTCTGGAGCTTAATTATGTTTCTTTATTTCTTATTGCAACTTTTACTGCATGTGGCTACGCTTTTGAAAATTCAGATGCTACTCTTTGAAAGAAAGAAAAGAAGCTGACAATTTCCAGATGCCCCCTCCTCCCTTTTTTTTTTTTTATCTGTTTTGTGGTCCTTTAAAAGCTTTCTCCTCAATTGCCTTGTTTGTGGATTTTGTTCCAGCAGGACACAACCACACTCAGAACTGATGTATTAATGCAGAGTCTTGGTCTGTGGTATTTTTCTTCCCTGTGATCCTCCTCTTGACTTAATTATTCTACCTTATGGAACACAAGTCTAATTTTAGGGGGGTTGCATCATCGTCATGTTGCCCCTCTGCTGCCCTCCCACTCTTTGAGCCTTCCCTTGCCATTTCCCCTGGGAAACATTTTTTTTCCTTGATTTTTCTTTTAATAGTCCCATGCTAAGTGAACGCAGTGGGGGAAGCAGGGCTGCAAGTGAGTAACTGCCAAATCGATGGAGTTTATTCCTGTCTGAATCCGGTTCCTCCTCTTCAGTTTCTCATCTTCGTTTTGCCTTTTCAGCCTTGGAGCCATATTTTGCTCATCTCGCTTGCACAAGTGCTTTCCTTCTCCTTAGAACTATTTTTGCACTTAATTTGGGTAGAATTTGGTTTTAGCTTTGTCTAAAGGCAAGGCAGGCGCCTTAACATGGGCATCTGTGTTATTTTGCATTACTTTTCCAGCACAACTGTGCCAGATGTGACGGCGACGCAGGCGTCTTGCTCTGCCTCGGCAGGACTGTGGCACAGATGTTGAGCAATGGGTAAAACGGAAAGGCACCGCGTGTTGGGGCGGGCCTGGGGGGAGAACTGAGGACCTCTGAATTTAAGGTTCCTCTGGTTAATTCTGTAATGTCTTCCTTTCTGGAGCTCGGCCCAGGAGACCCATTTTGGACATCAGCCCTTTCTGGAAAAGCATTTCAGAAGTTCTCTGTTGTTGCCGTGTTTCTGCAGAGAGATGAGTTGGGGGAAGCGTGGTTGGAGGAATCGCCTGTGTTCCAGCAGCTCCTCTTAACTGTTGCTGACTTTATTTCTTTTCTTGTCATTATCTGCAGTTGACCCTTCCCTCCCCACCACCCTCGTCTGTCTGCTAAGAGGTTTCTAATACTCATTAAAGTTCTCCTACGTGAGATCTGCTTTGTGCGTCCCTCTCGATGCCAGTTATTTCCCACCACTGGCCAGGCTAATCTAGTCGCACGTCTTGCGCTCTGCCTGTAAGGGATTAGAGTACCCGTGTTCTTGAAGGTCACCGTTTCAGATGATGATAATGTTGGTTGGTGAAAAACTGTTCTCTGTATGTGCCTCTAATGAACCAACCTATTCTCTTTGTATCAAAGCAGCTTCTGATCCTTCGACGGCTGTCTCGGAGCTTTCAGCAAGTATTTTCATCTCAGACCTCAGTTGACGGCTGCTGAAGTCAATGGAAAGACTTTGGCTCCAAAGGGTTTGTGACTCGGGCATTAGTGTATTGTCACTTAAAGCGTGTTCCTCGTGCCACCACCTTGCAGCTCAGGAGCAGTGCGGGTCTGTGTCTGCTGCTGCCGCTGCTGCTGCCGGTACAGGTCTGTGGAGCGGCTGCAGGGACCTTACGGGCTGGGCACGACCAGGAACCGCTGCCCCCCGCGCGTGGGAGCCGGGATCGGGCTCTCCCCGCGTGCTCCCGCAGCTGCCGTTCTGCGCAGGGATTCTGTAAAACAGATTGTCTCATGTCTGCTTCAAAATGAGTTTCGTTTCACACTTGCCACTTCCTTTTTGATTTTTTTTTTATCCAGTCAGTAATTGCTTTTATTTGAAAGTTGACAAGCATTATCCTGCCCTGGTGCATGTGAGAGGCTGAAGACTTGAAGATTATTGTCCATCTCGAAATAAGTTATTTCATCACTAGTTAAAGCCTGGATAATGCAAGTGGGAAAGTTTGCTTTTCGTGTGCGATGAATTAAGCTTCCTTCTTGTAAGAGCTAGTTAACTAATGGATACTTTATCAGTAATATTCGGATGCTTTTATTCCACGATAATGTTTCCCTTAGGACTGGGAATGCATAAAAAGCGTATGAAATCCCTGTTTAAATGTCAGTTACATCTTCGCTGGGATCTGGAAAATAGACTTCCTAACTGACGGGTACGCTTTAATTTTATTTTTTCTTTTAAAGCATTTCTAGTGCTTTTAATTGGCAAGAAATTCTCCAAAGGCTTTAAAGCTGTAAAACGTTGCTTTAGTGGGAAACAGTCTTCTTGCAAAACCCCTTTTCTCTGAGAAGGTGCATTCTCTGGAGATCACGTTCTGGAGCCGTTTGTCACAAACAGCCCGTCCCGTTCAGCCCCCCCCTCCCCCGCCGCGGTACCTGCGGCTCTCCTGGCTGCCGCTGGCGCGCACGCGTCGGGTCGGGGATGTGCCGGCCTCTCCGGCGCGCTGTGCTGCACTTCTGGCCTTATTTTAACGCGGCTCTGCAGTACGAGGAGCAGGAGTCTGCAGAGCAGTGGGCTGATTTCTCCCTGGTGGGAGACAGCTGCCGTGGTACTGGCAGCCCTCGGTACCGCTCGTGGCTTCCCGAGCGGATGCGAACAGTTCGTGAGCGTTTCTCAGCAACAAAAACTGCTGTTTTGAAGGTAAAGGATTGATACTGCTTCGTACAGAGTAGTTTGTGTAGAGCAGTATTGCACAGTGTCGTACAGCTCCTTGGCATGTTGCGCTGCGGAAATAACTGGGGAATTCTGGAAAAAAGGGCTGATGAGGCTAAGATGGTATTTAAAGACATTCCACAGTTTAACATCTATTTCTGGTAGGGAAGGGAAGATTTCAGGTGTACCCCAGCTGAGAACAACGTACAGGCTGTGTTGGCTCTCATCAGCGAAGGCCTTTGCTGACAAGACGCACGACTCCCGCCCGCCGTCGCTGCGCAGCCGCACGCGGAGGCAGCCGGAGTCGCTTCTCGCGCTGGCTCCTGCCCTCCTCTCGGGAGGAGTGTGCTCAGCGCTGCCCGAAGCCGCAGCCGCTCTTCTGCCGGGAGCGTGGCGGGGAGAGAGACTCCTGTGACAAATCGCAATGAAAGGGCCTCATGACCTCTCCCACTCATGTTTCATTCAATAAAACATGATGAGATTTTGTATACCGCTTTCTGGCTAATCTTATTTTTCCATGCATTAATATGATTAATTCTATTTGCTGGATAGTAGAGAGCAGTTCATGAATATTCAGGCTAGCTTTTTAAGCCAAGGAAGGAGATGCTTTTCGGCTGAAAATTACCCCGATCATGTTTGAATTGCCCTTTTTATCCCAATTTGTCCTTCTTTGGTGTTTGGTCATCTCTGAGGCTGAACGAGAACCTTATGCAAAGGCTACTGCGCCTCAAGGGCTGAGATGCAGGAAGGTCTGTAGTGTGTGGGAAAAATCCTTGAAGGTTACCAAACATGAAGAAAACAATATTTAGCTATTTCTGTCCTGGTTGCGGACATGTTGGAAGAAAAAGGCAGGCTTGTTGGCAAGAACACTCGATACCTGCAAGCTAAAGAGGTTTTTTTTGAAAGACTCATCTAAATCAGTATAACACAACTGGCTGAAAGCTGAGAGGGATACTCGCTATCTCAAGAGTACCGTCTGTATGTGACCCAAAATATAAGTGACCGTATAGACTGTAAAATGGTGAACAATACCTTTGGCAGGGAAAGGAGACTTTACGTAAGTCAAATGATGTCACAGGCTAAGTTGGACATCTGTGGTCCTCTTTACAACACCATGTCTCCACTGTTAAAGTGGGACACTGAGCTTTCCTGGTTTAAGCAAGGATTTGGACAAATATTGGTGGGAAAAATCACTGCCTCCACTTCGAGGTGCTTCCAGGAGCTGTCTCTACCTTCCCATTGCCTTTTTCTTGCTCAGAAACCAATTCGTGTCCGTTTGCGCGCTGTTGATGCTGGCTGAGGCTGTGCATAGGCAGAGGGGTCTCCCTTTGCAGAGGAATTCACTACGGTGAAGGAATTGGATTTGCACGTCAAAATCTGTCTGCCAGAGCTGATAATAGTAATGTTTTACACTGCTCACCCTTATCTACAACTTCCCAGTGAAAGAGCGGAGACACCTCTGCAGCTGTTTCAGTACTTTCAAAGACACCTTTCTTCTGGGGTTTCTCTGTGGACCAGTCATGGATGCTTGCTTATATCTGCCGGTTGTGTTAAAGAACGTAAGAGCTTTGTTTTCAGATGTCACCTGCCTCACAAAATATATTTTAAATGATCGTTGCCCGCTGGGTTTTCCTCCCAGGGTTCACTGCAGCCGCTTCCCCTGTGTTTGGTTCCCGTAGCCCGACTGCCTGCGCTGGCGGTGGAAGTCACAACTGATGGATTCAGTTTGGTGCTGAATTCATCTCTCTTGTTTAAATTGATTTTTTTTTTTTTTTTTTTTTAGATGTCTGATGCTAATGTATCTCATGTGCTCCAATTAAACTTCAGCTCAGCTCCCTTCTAATTTGCATCATATGCCACTTCATTAAAGTTGGGGAAGAATTGCATTTAGCATGGTTTGCATAAGCTCAAGCTGCAAAGGAGTGTCATTTTTTGACAATTATCAGGTCATAGGCATCTCTCCAACCTGATCTTTCCACTTGTCTCTAGAAGCATTTAAGTGCATGGAATACAGGGAAGAAATATCTATAGAGAGCCTACTTTAGGAGATGTCTGCTGGCTGATAAGGGTAACGTGGCGAGTTGTGTGTGTGTTATTTTCTACTCTTCAGACAAAGCGTAGCCCTCTAGCAAGACAGAGGTGCCAGATCAGCACCTTCCAGTCATGAAAACCTGCCGAAGTGGTGTGTAAGAGGCCCCTGGGTGCCCCGGGTGGCAGACTCTCTGCAGCGGGTCTTTCTCGTATAGACAGGAGTTGGGTCAGTGTCCTGCTGAGCAGCAAGCAGGCAGCAAACCGAATTCTAGGTGGGCCGGGAGGGTGTTCTCGTGCATTGGATTTATTTCCATTTACTGTCACGGTGGGCAAGCAGCTTATCACCACACCGGTGTCTCTTCTTGTGCGTTCAAGCCTTTTAGTCCAGCCTCGCCCTATTTAGATTGCAGCTGAGATTTGGGGTTGTGAACTGGAGATATGGGCATACTAACAGATTTATGAGATAATACACCAGATTGTGGCTCAGGAGGACTGAGCTTGGCAATAACCTGTTGTGAGCTTCTCAGAAGATCATTTTACTTCTGTTTCCCTCTCTTGTTTTTTGTTTCTAAGGTGAGCTACTGAAGTTGGAGATCTCTTCAGTCTGTCGCACTAGAGCGGACTCACCAGCATCTTGTTTCCCCGGGGAGGTTTATGTACAGGACTTATATTCCCTCTTTTGTCTAGGGTGATAGAATATTTGGATAGCCCAAAGCTTAAATATATTGCTGTTGATTGATACAGGTTTTGAGGTGGTTCTGGGGCTGATGCTAGCTGCGTTCCTTCAATCTATGCAGGTGGGCGCTCCTTTTGTACGCAGACACAGCAAGGAGCTGTATTTTAGTAGAAGCTTCTGGTCTGATCTTCGCACGTCAACAGCTCCACCGTCCTTCCCCGCGTATTCTTCGAGACAGGCACAGAGATGGAGAATAGATGTGAAGACAGCGGAGGAAATTTTCAGTGTTTCAAAGATTAGAGAAACACTAATGTGTTTAGTTACAGTTCCTCTTGATAGGGCAGATCAAATGAAGTGTTACCACAGCCATCGCTGCAGCCACAGAAATGGAAGAACTGTTCAGGTTAAGAATTAGAAAGTGTGTCTTCAGTTCCGTTGTATTTGTTAAGATATATCTTGACGTATCTGACGCGTGTCTTGACAAATATGATGGAGTACAAAAACATGTAAGTACATATATATATATATTTAGACAGCCAAACTTCTGCAGTTGGATAGCTGTAGCACAGTCCTGGAGGCCTTTTGTCCCTGAGTAACAGCCTTTCAGCTAAAGTGAAAAAATTGATTTCAATTCCTGTTGTTTGCTTACCACAGGCCTGGGCTGCGGCTGCTTTAAAAAATAGATAAAGATGCTCTGGCAAGGATCAATAACGGATGGGATAAGCAGGAGGCTGCAGAGACTATTTTCCATTCCAGGTCCTTGAGGTGGTTCTGGAAGTGAGCTATCCGGGGGGGGCGCCTGGATTCCTACATGGAGAGGGAGTTGCAAACGAAGTGTTAAAGTGAAAAGGCCTAACAGCAGTTCAGAATCGGTTAATAGAGTATCACCTGGAGACGCACGGGCTGAGCTCTGAGGCAGCGGAAACCTGTGCTGGGCCTCCTCGGGGTGGGATGTTCCCTTCAAAGGTTTGGGGTTTCTGGAAGGAGTTAGTCCAAAACCTGGTTCTGAGCCCAGGGAAGAACGGGCCGGCGGGCAGAAATGGGAACGATTTCTGTTGTGAGACGTAGGGGGGAAATAATGAATTCTACAAGTCGTCTTGCACCTTGCTAGCTGTGTTCCTCCGTGCTTCAAAATCCGGCGTCTTTCATCCTGCGCCGGGAGGTGCTGCCGCTGACGGGACTCGGCACAGACGTGTTCTGTCTCACGCGCCGCTCGGCCCAAGCGTGGACTGCGCATCCAGTAATATCAGTTATTAAATGCAGACGCTTATCTAAATACCTCGCCTCTTACTGTCTCTGATCTCTCGTACGTAGAGATCCAATCAGCCTTCCCAAAGCCCGGAGGGGGGAAGGAGATGATGTTTGTGGATTCGTGTGGCTACTGCCTTTTGCTGCATCTCGTTTTGTCAGGGCGGGTCGTGAGCTCCCCTGCTCCAGCTGGGCCTGACAGCCTCGGCTGTTTTACAGCGCGGACGTTGTGCTTCTTCCTCACAGGGCCCTTTCTCGCGGCTGGATTTATAGCGGGGCTCAGGCAGACGCCAGGGCGTCGGTAAATAGCAGAGAATTAGGAACAGATAAGACGTTGTCAGCAGCTAATATGTGATGACTGTATTCCTGGCTGAATTTTGCTGGAATTTTGCAATACTCTGGAAATCTTGGAGGGGTTACGGTGCTCCACGGATGCGTTCTGTGCAAAGGGTGATTCCTGCCGTGTAGAAGTCCAAAATGGCCAAGTGCGTGTGGCTGCTGCCCTGCCGCCGTGGGGGCCTGTCCGGGAGCCGGTGAGAGTTGCCTTTTTGCCCGTGGCCTAAAAACTGGACGAGCCTTCTTCCCGCTTCTAAAATAGGCATGTTGGTTTGATGCTTCTCAGTTGCAGCCGTGGGGGCAGTACCCGTCTCTGCGTGCTTTTCTTCATCCCTTTGTCTTCACCCTGCACTTTCTAAATTAATTTTTATAATCATCTCTTAAACGATGGAGCAGTTCAAATTAGTTCCTTTAGTCAGAATTACCTGCATTGAAGGTCTCCCTTAAAAAGAAAGGCATAAAAGTAATTAATTGCTTCAATTATAGTAATGTGGCTTAGCTTGTGGCTTTCTGTTAGAAAAACCTGGTTTTGATAAGTCAGCTGTTCTTAAAAGGGAAAAAAATAAAAGTGCTTCAGGCTGGAAGCTGGCATGAAGGAATTTTGAAATAAGGTGGTTCGCTCTGTAATGTAACAGAATAAATTAACACCATTGATCCTGGAGCGGTGCCCTGTGCTGGAAACAGCCTGCTGGGGCAGGGGAATGCTCCAAGAGGGTTGGGTTGGGTTTTTTTTGCCCCATCACAGATGCTTTGTATGACTTTGAACACACATCCTTTGGTTTTTAAAGCCACAGTGGAATTTCTGGAGCCTGGAAGAAAGTCAAAGGGAAGGGAAAACTAAAGGAAAATCTTGAAAGATGTTTCGAAGCCAGCCTGAGCGGTGTCGGCTGGCTCTGTGCCTGGGTGTTGGAGACCTGCTTGGTGCCAGTGGCCGAGGAGCCCGAGGAACGGCGGAGGGGGGACAGGCGCCGCGCGCTTGCTGCGAGCCTGCCTCCCTGTGCCCCATGAACTCCGGGTCGGTGCATCAGAGAGGGACGCAGGGCCGTGGAGGCTGCCCAGGGAGATGCTCGGGATCCCGGCGCTCTGCTCTGCGGTTCCTCTCGCTCTCCTGCTGCTGCCTGGGGACCGTCCCACCTCCCTCCGCCTTTGCTCCCTGTGCCGTGTGCTGCACCCAGGTGCGTGCGAGAAGCGGTGCCGCTGGTTACGGAGCGGGTGTCCTGCGGCAAACCCGGGCGGTGGTGCTGGGACGGCCGCTGAGGCATCCATGGGTGTTGCATCCCACTGCCTTGAAGTGGTGCCCGCAGCGCACGGGCTCTTGTTCCAAGCCAAACCCAGGGATTTCGAAAGGCTGACAGACTTCTTGGTGTAGTTCAGGGGCTGTATTAGGCGTTCGGCGGGAAGCGGCTCCTCGTTGTAAGAACATCCAGTAGGAAAAGCTGAGGCAGCTTTGTCTGCTTTGCTTCATGTGTACACAGTCATCGCAAGCAGAGGAAAGCTCGCAATAAAAATCTTTCGGTCTTTTTAAACTCAGACAATGCACGCTCTGATTCTCCAGTTTAAAAAAGAAAAGACTCATAAGCATCTATATTGTCACGTTCTGTCTAATAATAAAAACAGTTTTAAATCAGAAAATGTTTAAGCAGGAGGGTCTGTATATTGCTGTTCAACTTCTGCCCACCCTGTCCCTGCTGCCCCCCAATAAGAAACCCTCAAAAGCAGGAAGACCTCAGGTGACTGTTGTTCAGAGCATGTTGTCATTGACTCTTTTTTTTTTTTTCCTAGACCTCTCAAGGAACTGTAGATTTTTAGCATGAAATTAATATATTGAAATTTTTGTGGAAAGAATAAAATGCTCATTAAATTTTGCAACCCTGGAGTCTGTATAAAACAGAGCTTGCAATTAAAATTCATTTTGAAGCAAGTTA
Source organism: Vanellus vanellus (assembly GCF_965231255.1). Classification (NCBI taxonomy): domain Eukaryota; kingdom Metazoa; phylum Chordata; class Aves; order Charadriiformes; family Charadriidae; genus Vanellus; species Vanellus vanellus. Next base: position 6,733,181 of record NC_138927.1, on the reverse strand, counting down.
ACAGAAGTTTTGTTAGTGTTTAACATCTTTCAGGGTGCCATTCTTTGTAAATTTGAACTAATTAGGTCCAGAGGGACAAAATAATAAATTCTGCATTTGCTGTGGATGCCAGTGCTCACTTTGCTTTTGGCGCTTTTCCTCTTTGTGCAAGTTCTGATTTTAATAAGTTGCCAAAAAAATAAATATTTTGCTTTTTATGCCAAATTACCAAGAATCCATCTTTGTAAATCTCTGGAGGGCTGCAATGAATCTTTGGTAAAGACTTGATGCTTGCTTACCTCCACTGACTCCGGGGTGATTGCTGTCCAGGAGCTATCAAATAGGCATTTTTTTATTTTCCTTCTAAACCTTCTGTTAGGACAACTTGCAACTGCTGTGGGGGTGCAAAAGCCTCGGCTGGAGTGGCGGCTGGATCCTGACATCAACCCTGAAGCTCTGAGGTTTCCTTAACTGAAACATAAACCGGTCTGAAACATTTGGAATTGTGAATTTCATGTTTCTTCTTCTCCTTAAATACTTTTCCTGGGATCCTTTTCTTAAGTAGTTTATAGGTAGCAATGAAAGTAATAGAAAATATTTCCAACATGTGGCTGCCATAATAGGTCTGAGACCAGAACCTGCCCTCAGCAGAGCTCTGAAACTCCCTTGGCTTGCAGGTTAGAAGATGTCAGAGTTTGCCGAGTTAGCGGTTTGTAGGACTCTTCTCAGCAAAGTCATATTGAACGAAATTTTAATACAATCGAGTAAGAATACCATGCTGCAGGCTCTACCATGGCTGCCTCAAGCCTCGACTGTTATGAACAACACGGAGCTTGGAAGAGGTTGCTAATGGCCCTTTATTGAAAGAAAGGGTAGAAAGTTCATCTAAACTGTGCATAATTCTGGTAATTTTCTTGCAGATTTGGCTGCTGTGTAGCTATAATTGCTGCACCAAGCTTTGACTTGTAAGTAGCAACGCTAACGAACCCGTTACCATACACTGCTGCTTTCTGTGGGGAAGCTGGGAGGCGTCGCTGTACGGCCCCGTGGTCTGTCGGTCCTTCAGGTGCCTCGGCTCAAGTGGAGCACTGAGCCCCTGCAAGGGACACGCTCGGGTCCCCGTCAGATAGGTGGGACTTCCCAAAATCCTGGTGTGTGGCTGCAGCCCAGGATGTTCTTGCCCCACGTGCTGCAAGGCGATGTCGCTGGCTCATGTGCGGCTTCTCCACCACCCAAGTCTTGCTCTGCGAAGCTGCTCCCCAGGCAGCGACCCCCCCCCGTCCCGATGCCGGGAGCTACTCCTGCCCTGGGGCAGCTCTTTGCCTTTCCCTTTGGACTTGGTGATACTTCTGTCTGCCCGTTTCTCCGCCCTCCCGAGGTCCCTCTGGATGGCAACGCACCCATCTGGCCCGTCAGCGGCTCCTCGAGCTTTGTGTTGTCTGCAGACTCGCTGAGCGCGTGCTGTGCCGTCATCCCGTCGTTAACGAAGGTATAAAACTGTATTGGCCCCACATTAACTGTTGTGCAACGGCGGATTGCCTTTGGAACAGAAAGCAGACTCTTGCTGTCTGCTGCCTTTCTCTGAAGGCTGTCATGGTCTGTTTAATTTCAGACTGAATCGTGCCTTTCAGGTTTTCCTATCTGATCAAACACTTGGCAATACAGAACGATAGGCAGGCGCGGAGCAATCGGCTCTGGTGACACAGTCACATCGGTCGAGGAGACTGAGCGGAAGAGGCGCAGATTGATCTCCTCTGAGAATCTGGAAGAGGAACTGTTATAGCAGCAAAGAGCACACAGAAGGCACGCTAAAAAAAAAAAAAAGTAATAAAGTAAAACCCACTTTTGACATACTGGCAGTGCTTTTGAGTAGTCAACAGTTTTTGTAGTTGGAAAACTTCAGGTTGTGTTAAGGTCATCCATACAGGCTTCTTGAAAGGGAGGGTTTGCCCTTGTGCAGTTCTTATTCTGCTGTCTTGGCAACTTCGCTCAGGTGCTACAGCCTCTTAATCTTCCTGAGAAAGCACACTGAGCACTGTTCTGTGTGTCGGTCACGAGAGGGAAGAGACTGGCCCAAGGTCCTGTGGCAAACCTGTGGCTTACCCGGCGTTGTGATGCTCGGCCCGCGCTGAGCCCCCGCAGAGCTGTTGCCATCTGATAAAGCTGCTCCCCAGTGCAGCGAGGAAGGATTAATATGTTTGTTTTGTCTTAGCCATGTTGGATGCTGGGCTGCGTTTCAGTCAACACTGGGATTAACTCAAGCGGTGAACTCTTCATTGATTTCTCAAGGAATGAGCTCATCCCGCGCCTCCCCCCCTCCTGAAAGCGGAAGCCTTCCTCACGCAAAGGGTTTGGGTGTTCTCTTCCTGCATATGTCACAGCATCCTCTGGTCTGTGTGGTGTTCAGGTGCACGTGCCCAGAAGAGAAATTAACGTCTCCACCCTCATGATCCAGCCAATGCGGTGGATCATCCAAATAAATTAATCTACAGTAATAGACGATGGCTGTCCTGTCCCTCTCCAGTCGTGCTTTGCAAGCAGCCGCTGGGACTCTGTAGCTCACACTTGACTTCTGGTTCCTGGTGAATAACATCTCCTGTAGATTCCCAAGTAGACATCTATATATTTAATTTATTTAAACTACAGAGAATATTTTTGGTTTTTTGGGCCTGTAGTTTCTCAGGTCATCCTTCTGGCCCTTTTTGAAGACTGGAGTGACATCGGCTTTCCTCCAGTCCTCAGGCACCTCACCTGTTCTCCAGGGCCTCTCAAAGATGACGGAGAGTGGCCCAGCAATGACTTCCCCCAGCTCCCTCAGCGCTTGCGGGTGCATCCCATCGGGCCCCATGGACTTGGGGATATCCAGTTTACTTAACTGATCTCGAACTTGTTTTCTTCAACCAAGGGAAAGTCTGCCTTCCTCCAGACTTTCTCTGTTACCCGCAAAGTCTGGGTCTCCTGAGGACTGGCCCGAGCAGTGAAGATAGAAGCAAAGAAGGCATTCAGCAACTTCACCTTCTCTGCATCATCTGTCACCACGGCACCTGTCTGGTTCAACGGCGGGCCCACATTTTCCCTCGTTTGCCTTTTGCCCCCTGTGTCCTTAAAGAAACCCTTCCTGTTGACCTTGACATCCCTCGCCAGGTTCAATTCCCAGGCGGCACTGGCTTTCCTCGTTTCCTCCCTGCATACCCTGACAGCATCCTTGTACACTTCCCAAGCCGTCAGTCCTTTCTTCCACATGCTGTAAACTTCCTTCTTCCACCTGAGCTTTTTCAGAAGCTCCCTGCTCAGCCAGGCAGGTCTCCTGCTTCCCTTGCCTGAAGTCCTGTTCCATCATCTTCCCTCAAACACGGACTGAAGATGCCCCCTCACCGAGAGCTGGCGGCCAGCAGGCAGCGCCCCCGCTCCTGCGCGCCCTTGTTGGGCAGAGTGGAACGGGGCAGCTCCTCCGACTGGGCCCGGCTGAGCCGAGCGGTGTCCCGGCATGCAGAGGATGTTTGTTGTCGCAGTGATTTGGGATCTAAATCCCAGTTAACGAGGGCGGTGGGATGCACGGCCTCTCCCAGTCTGTACTGATGGGTGCGGGCTCTGTAGCGCTCGGTCTGTGTTTGGTGCAAGATGGGCTTAAAAGAAGCAAACTGCTGCTTCCCCACCGCGGTTCTGGTAGCTTTTTAGCTTCTGTTTAATGTGGTGTCTTTTTGGTCATGTTAACATCAAGCTGTGAAGAAAAGCAAGTTATTGATTCTTTGAAACAAAAAAAGGTTCTTTGCCAGCCAGCTAACGAGCAAAGAACGCTTCCAGTTTCTGATTTTTGTGTTTAACTTGTAACATCTCAATTAACTCATGACAGTGTCCTTCCCACAAAATCTCAAAGTCATAAAGAATTAATCTGTCCCTGCCTGAGCAGAGTTTTGGGGGAGGTCTCTGCCGGGTTTGCCTGACGCCGGCTGCCGTGGGTTGTTCTCAGAAAACCTTTTGGGTGGGCATGAGCTGCTGAGAGAGGGGGGGAGAGGGAGAGGAGGAGGAGAGGGCCTCCCTCTGATGGAGGCTGCCCAGACCGCGGCTGCCGCTTGCTGTTGGGGTGCGGGGGATTTCCCGGGGTGACATCCCTTATCGCCCTCTGGGGACGTAAATGCAGCCAGTGGCTTACTAAACCGCACGGTAGTTGGTGTGGGGTTTTGCTATTATCAGTTAATCTTACGTTCTTTTCATATTTCCTTTAACCCCCGCAATGCGAATAAGGCTAATAACCTATTAAACGCGTAAGGGATGCCTGATGCATCCCTTATTTTAGTGGTGCATCTGCTGTGCTAAATAAACCAACCACAGCCCCCAAACAAGTGCTTTCGAAGGCCCAACTCCTCACTGCGACATGGAGAAAGAATGGCAGTGTTTTGTTTTTGGGTTTTGGTTTGCTTTTGGTCCCAACCTGTGGGGTACACCCACTGTCTCCGTAAGCTCTGTGACCGTGACTCCTCGTGGAGCGCTACACGGGGGTAGAGCAGTGGTGTAGAAGCATTGCTGCAGAGAACCTCCCGTAGAGAAACGTGCTGTCCTGAAACACTCTGGTGCTTCCACTGCCATTACGGTACTACCAGAGCTTTGGGACTATGTCTTCTAAACAGACAGAAGAAAATTGCTAGCGTAAGGAGAGCAGAGGCTCAACGAGGGCAGTGGGATGAAGTGCCGTCGTTCCCAGTTAACGAGGAAGAGGCAGTATCTACAGAGATGTGCTTCTCGATGGCAATAGGGGTATGAGCGTAGCATCCTCGTCTCCTTGCTGATATTTTAGGCTTTTGTGCTCAAATTGCCTTTTTTTTTTTTCTCTTTCCTTTTTTTAAGGAGGGTGGGGGAGCACATGGAACTTTGTCTGGGCTCTGCAGCGCAGCCCGCATGTGGAATGTGTCTCTGATCCAAAGCGTGCAAGTGCTGCTATAGCACTGGTGGCAGATTTGTGTTTGTGCGCCTGGTGGAAGCCCAGGGAAGTGGACTTCTGAAGGCTTTGGATAAAGATCTGACACTTCTGGCTATTTTTAGCCCCTCTGAAGCCCCCCCGTTGAGATGGCAGGGAAGGCAAGCCCTGCCTCTGACCAGGGAATCCGTTTAGCTGACTTGAAGGGAATGTAATCCCACTAACTTTCTCCTGCGGAATTTCCAAGGTATTCTTTACTCATCTTTCCCTTAGCAGGGACAACACAGGCAGTATTACGATAAAAGTGATATTACTAGATCTTTTATAAGGTCATTAGCATTAGTTTTGGGTGCATGAAAAGCAAGCAGAGACTTGCAGTGAGCCTAAATCCTTCCAATATTGAAAGCAAAGGCTTCAGAGTTTCGTTGCATGCTTTCTCTACGATGTGGAAAGCAGATGAAGGAACCTCCCCCTGGTGTCCAAGAGACGTTCCCCACGTAATAGCCGTATTATTCCTTTACCCCTCCTTTCTCCACTAGTTGCCCACAGGCTCTTGGAAGACCACAGCTTCCTTGCTGCTACAGTAACGCATGTCCAAAAGCGGTATTTGTCATTGTTAATACTTGGCTCTAACAATTATTTTCATCTATAGTCTATGTGCTATTAGTGGGAAAACAGATGCAGGTGAAAAACTCTACCAACTTCAAGTGTGGCGTCTCCCAGCCCCCCGCTGCCTCTCAGTGAGAGACTTCCCCCTGCAGATAACGGGTGTTTTATTGTCTATTCTGAGCTGGCGGTCGGAGTTGTCCTTCAGCCTCTCGGATTGCATTTCAGCAGAAGAGGCTGGTAGAAACAGCCGTACTGGGAGCTTACTGGAGTGTGTGTTTGCAAAGAAGTGTATGTTTTGAGGCCGTGCTGCAGGTATTTGAAGACATTACTCATGAACAGACTGTGATGTGCTAAATTGAGTGGAACCTGTGTGCCAACTTCACAGCGCGTGATTTTGTCTGAATGCCAGTTGTTTATGGAGTATGCAAGTTGAGGAACGGAAGACACAAAGATTTGCTTAAAAGTATAATTGGATGGGTAATATCTTGGGCCTTTTTGATGCATCTTTTTTAACCACTTCATATTTGTAATGTGCCGAAAATAGCCGTACGGTCTGCTGTGGCCGTCACTACTGCAGCTAGAATAGATTTTAATTGATGGGTACTGTCAAGCTGTTAGCGGCCATGCAGTCATGAGAACTTTTAAAGTGATATTTCTTGTTCCTGCTCACTTAAACCCTCTGCTACCAAGTCATAGCAGAGGATTAATTTTTACTTAATATTGCGAGTGTTTGTGCTGACACTTACTGGGACCATGTCCTGGATTTTTAAGTCTCTTGTCAGTGAGAGCTGCTGACCGCTGACTCCCGTCTCCAGGTATTACAGCAGAGGGTGCTAAGACCCTAACAAAATCCAGTGTGGAATAAGGGACAAGCACATCTTTGGAGTCTGGTTTGCCTGTGACTTCTTGAGCTGCAGCGTTTCCCTTGGTGCACGTAGAAGGAAAGAAGGTGGCATTTGACTATGGTACTCTGATGTGTGATGCTGAGGCCATGCTCCATCACATGGAAATGATTTGGAGTATTCCACTTTCATTGAGTCTTTTATTGTTTAATTTTGTGTGTGCGGTATGCTAGGCAGAGGAGCTGGTTTTGAAGCCTCATCTTGAGTTGGGAGGAGTCTGGTTAAACCTCAGCACTTCTCAGCCTGGAGCGAAATTTTAACTTCAGAAAAAAATGGCTGTAGGAAAAGAAAGCAGCAGCGTCATACACAAAGCAGCATTTAAGAATGAACATTCCCAGCTAATAATTTCCTTAAAAAAAAAAAACCACCAAAAACAAACAAACAAACAAAAAAAACAAACAAAAAAAAAAACCAAAAGAAATTTTAAAAATGGACAAGCATGGAGCAGAGTGACAGGGGCTGTGCTCCTGGAGCGGACAGGCTGGAGGAGCATTGGGCCGGTATGAGCTGCGGGGAGCAAAGACTTGGGAGAGCCTGGAGAGCACTGACCTGCTCTCCCAACGCTCTCTGCACAGATGTCACCCTGAGCCGGATAACCCCTTCCCGAGCAGGGCTTGCTGGTTATTTCACTTCAGCTACTAAATAGCATGGGGCATCAGCCTTTCCATAACACGCCTAGTCTTCTGGATCAAATTTAGGCTTCTCTCTGGTTGAGCCAAAGGAAAGAACTTGACAGAGTTGATCAAAGAAAAGAAATAGGCGCTGACAGTTGTGTGGAAATGGGCTGTGACTCTTCCTTTAGGAACCCGGGGTCAGGAGGAGAAATCTCTCTGGTGTAGGTCTCTCTCCTCTGGTCCTTCGGCAGGTTCAGGTACCTGCGCTGGTTTGGGGTCTGAGTTTGTGCACCTTCCCAAGGCTTTCCTCTCCTTTCTGACCTGCAGAGAGTTAATTGTTCCTGTCCTCAGAGTGGAAACTGCCATCCCTTCCAAATTATGCTACTGCTCAAAAGGTTGAAAGTTGAAAGCAACAAAAAACCCCAAAACAATACAAACAAGCTTATTTCCATTTAATTGTTTAGATCCCTTGTGTAGGACCACCCCTGCGTTTCCAAGTTGCATAATGCCGTATCTATCAATGTACTATATTAGTATACTAAGGTATATTAAGTTAGTTGATAATCTGCCCAAGAGACCCAAGACCAAACTCTTCTTCATCCAGCCTGTCCTCTGTGCAGTTGTCCTTTGGCATGGTAGTTGCACCAGTGCCAGTAACTACTGGTGAACCTCACCAGAAGGCAGATACCTTAACTAGAGGCAACTGGTGGCTGCTCCTCTTCACTTCCAAACCTGGCTGGGGCTGGGGACCAAATGCTGGTTCTGGAGATGATCCATCCTATTCAGAAGCTGTTCAGACATGGTGCCATCTGGCAGGTCTTTGCGTGGGGCTGCCTACACAAGCTGGGAGCACACCGTGGCTCCCACCGCCTCCTCTCGGCTGAAGCGGATCAGAGGTTTCGAAGCTTACTGGCGTGGGGCTGTAGAAGAATGTAGGTCAGCAGCTGGCTCTGTCCTACCTCCCCCGTTGCCTCCGAGGCACATACGGAGTGTGCTGTGGACAGGACCCGCAAGCCAAGCAGGTCACCAGCTAAAGAGCCGTGGCAGCGCTGGAGTGCCTTGTGTTTCCCCCGAGGCAAGTCTGCGTTAGTTGTTGTGTCTCCGGCTCCAGGACCTGCTGAGGTAGAGGACCAGAACTCCTCCTTTGCAGAAGGAGCGCGTTTCAACTCATGGTTTGGAGGAGAGAGAGGAGGCAGGGAAGACTCATTGCTATTTTCGTTGTGGATAAGCAGGCAACATCCATCTCTGGGCTGCGCAAGCCTTCCTGTTGCCATCACTATGGAGGCAGCTGTATTAATTCTGAATTATTGCCCTGTCTAAAAAATGGCGGTTATCTAGTGTTTGCGGTTATTTCGCTAAGGCTTATGGACTGTACTGAAACTTCACCAGGAGCTGCAGTTGCACAAGTGATGAGATGAAATTGCAGAGGGTCACAGCGTTACCAGCAAAGCCAGACCATCAAAGTCTTCGTTTCCTCCTTTCTGCTGCTTGGATGTTTTTCTGCTGTGAGCTCCTCTCCCGCCTGTTCCTGGCTCATGCCCTGCCCTAGGCTTTTCTCTTTGGTTTTCTCCTCCTCAGCCGGGCAGCCTGCTCTTTGTACCTTTCTTTGTCTTTTTCTGGCTGCTCGTGCCACATCTTCCCTAGCTTTGTGACAGTTTCTACCTCTGTCCAGTGTGGGTTTGATTTCTGCAGCTGTGGGCGATGCTTGGCCATGAAGAGAAAGAAAGCAGATAGTGGCCGCTTCGCCGTAGTGAAGTGAACTCTCTTCCTCTTCCTTCGCTGGCTTTTCCTCACTCCCCTCAGAGGACCCCGTGTTCTCTCCTTTGGGTGCTTTGTCTTGTGGTGCTTTGCCATCTCTTTGTGCTTCTTTCTCTTCTCCCTGGACATGGCCTCCTGTATTTCTGGGTGTTTCTTTGGAATCGCTCTGCTAGTTGGAGGCTCTTGGTTGGCCTTGGCCTTCTTGATGGAGACGTAGACCAGCAGATGAGCAGCGCGCTTCCTCCCTTGGAGCTGGTGAGCGGGCTGAGCCATGGCGCGGTGAGCTGGGGCGCGCGGCGGGGGGAGCGGGGCTGTTCGTGCTCCCTCTTGGAATGGAGCTACTTTTCCGGCATGATGGTGAGGAGGAGGAGGAGGAGGCTCTGCCGGGCGGCAGGGAGGCTGCTGCGGCGCACCACGGCTGTGCGGTGGGGATGACTTCTTTGTGGCAATTATGACACGAAGTTCCCTGAGCCAATTGGTTAGGGCCAGATCTGCTTCCTGGAACTCTATTGGCTGAAGGGTTGGGATGAAGTCATAGCTGTGGTGATGTAACAGCTCTTCGCTGGCCGAGGATTGCGTTTCTCCCCCAGCACTGGGATTTAGCTCCATTTAACACACGGTATATTACAAATGTGCGCAATACCCAAGGAGATAACTGGATGCCTCTAATTTTTTGTCATGATAAAATGTGAAGCTGCTGGTAGCTGCTGAGAGGTGGCAGCTCATAATGGGAAAATGGTTTAGTAGCAGCCCTAAAAATAATTGTATGTGACAGCTGTTTCTTGGTTCCTGTCAGGATAACTACTGTAATTTAAATCTGCAGCTCTTGGACTACATGTCTAATTTATTTGGGTGGACTTTTCATTAATTTGAAAGGTTCTGAGGGTTTAAAAGCCTTCATTAATTACATTTTAGTAAATGAAAATGTAATAAGGTTCTGCAAGTTTGTATGGGAATAAAAGAAAGAAATTTCCCATGTATTGTTTGCTTGGTTTTAAAAGGTTAAATCGGTTGTTCCCGGGAAACAGCTACCTTTTCTGCCCCCTTCAGAATTCTTGTGACTAGGAACAGGAGTATGAATAAAACAAATTGAAATTTTGACCGCTCATTGTAGGTACAAGATGACTTATTGAAGTTCCCAGTAACATTAAATATTCATATGTAGTAGATTGTGTAAGTGTTAAATTATGAAACAGACCCTACTTCTGTAGAACTTGTGTTTCGGAAAGGCAAAGATGGGGGAGCAGAAGGCTGGAAGTAGGGAGTTGTCCCTGTATTACACACAGAGGAGGTTTTTATGGCGTAATTCCGTTGCAACTCGTAGGACTTCTGGAATTGGTGGGCTGTTTAGTTATGTCGGAGTTAGGGGGAGATGGCTTGTCAGGCTGTGTACAAGCCTGTGGCGAAATCAAGCCTAGACAAAATGCTTCAGTGCGATGGTGCTTTTGTGCTCGGCTGGTCCCCTTCTGTGTTTACTCTCGGTTGTTTTCGAGTGACCCCACAATAGTAAATAAAATTGGAACAAACTCAGGCTCTTTGTAGTACCATAAGGCTTGCTCCTTTCATGTCGCGGCTCTTTTTTGCTTTCTGTACGAGCAGAGCGGGTGATTTGCATTCCATTTATCTATCCCACTTTCCCTTCCGTTGTTTCTTTTGCTCTCAGAAGAGAACCTGCATTTGTGATTATTCTGGGGCAATGAAATAATTTCATTACAGCATTCAGAGGTCTCTTCAGCAGGTGCTTTATTATCTCAATAATTCAGCCTAAGAGACTTTTCAGATTCCCCAATTCCCAGAGTTCAGGAGCTACAAATAAAACTCTTTTGCTCTTTCCCTGATTTGGTTTATTTAGCCTCATTTATCTGTGTTCTTTCCAGATCTTCCCCAGGAATTTCATTTAAATGTGGAATTGATGATATTCAGTAAAATTGCCTTAAGGAGTGCATTGTGTTAAAATGCACATGAGACAGCGTGTGTCCCACTTGGTTTAGGTCATTTATAAAATTCACTTTGAATTGAGGCCATTAATCTGAACTCAGTGGAATGTTTGCTCATGTCCCTGAATTACCTACATAATTCATCAAAATAGGCCAGCTCTGGTCAGACAAATCCGGGGACTGGAGTGCTGGAATGAGCACACTTTGGTGTCGGTGCGGGGACACAACCACCGATCCCGTCCCTCTCCTCCCCAGTGCGGAGCGGTGGCGTTGGCTTTCGTGCGCTGCCGCTTCCGTGGGGCCTCTGCGGGCAAATAGACTGTAATAAAGTCGCTTCATTACTGTAACCTCCTCTATACTGGAGGTTTTTCAGATAGAACAGTGATTGTTAAGAACAAATCATTTGCGGACAGCAGAGCCCAGCAAAGCCCGGCTTTGGATGTGCTTGTGTCGAAGACAGTGCTTGTGCAAAGCTTTTCCTGTGGCCGCTCATCTTCTCTCCGGGGTCTAATGGCGAAACCTTTTCCTCAGTGGCATATTGAGCATCTGTCCTCTGCTCATACCTTTTGTTTGGTTTTTTTTTTTTTTTTTTTTTTTTTTTTGAAACTTCCAGGAAGTTAATGACTTAGAGCCCCCGGCTGCTGGGAAGCGTGGCTGAGGGGTTTGGTGATGGCACCAGGAGCTGTTTGGTCCTCACACAGGTCTGGTTTCTTTGGACAGCCAACGTCCAAGGGTTGTGCTCTATCCTGACTTGAGCTGAGGAGTTTGTGTTATTGGCTAAGTCTGATTAAAGACCAAACTCGTTGGTGTTGGCTAAATACGGGTAGTGTCACCCTTCAGAGCAGACCCTTGAACTCAGGGCTCTGCGCTTGCTCAGCCTGGAGGAGACAGCGAAGCTCCGCCGGTCTCCGTCATGGGCTCTCCTCCTGCTTCGGTGCGCAGAGCCGGCGGGTTCACAGCCATCTGCAGCGAATCCCTCTGATTTGGAGGAACATTCCCCTGGGAAAGCAAAGAAAGTCTCCCCTGTGCTCCACCTTGCATTGGTTGAATAAGATTGCTGAGTACCAGGAAACTTGGCCATCCGTACGTGTCCCACCCTGCGGTGTCCTGCTGCACCGGGGTGTTTGCACAAGCAGGCTTTCGGCTGTGCAGTTATGTGGATAATGAATTCTAAGCACGAAGATCACATTAACTTAATAAAATTTGTTATAAATATTATTTTATTCAAATGTCAGTAGTTGGAATTATCCACTCATGCAATGGAAGCATTACCTGAGGAGAGAGAGCCTACAAAAAGTGCCTGAAACAGACCCACAGCCCACGTAGAGAGTTCATGTGTGTAAAACATGTCAATTGGAAACTGTTAATGCATTTAATATCAAATTTGAAATACAGATTAAAAAAAAAATCGGGGGGGGGGGGGAATGTGGTATGTGCTGCTAATAATGAGCAGCTTCAGCATCTTCCGGCTCCCGGTTTGATGTCCTGCAAGCGGTGTATCCGCTGGAGGTGACAGCTCGATGTTCCTCCCGCGTGGCGGCGGCTCTGCCGTGTGCCGTATCTCGCCGTCCACAGCTCAACGTTCTCCTTCAGCTACGGAAAACATTTTACGCTTGTCTTGGTGCTTCTGGAGTTGACTGCAGCTAGGAATGGATGCAAGGCTGTTGCTACCCCGCTTCTGCTGCTGTCATATATGATAAGTCAGGAACGTCACAATAAAGTAGAAAAAGAGTTATCTGATAAGAGTTTATAGGGAGCTATAACTTAAAAATGACTGCCCCTTCCTGACAGCACAGCGAGTACATTGAGTTTGCTGTGTGTTTTGCTGAGAGAAACTCAAGTGCAGAATAGGAAGGACACTCTGTGCCTCAATGAGCTTCCAGTCTTTATTTCGCTTGACAGCATTTACCGAAAAGCTCTGCTCTATCTCTCTTAGCAACCTGACTGTTTATTTCAGGATAAACTTCTTTCTGGGCCCTGGGACATGGAAGCTTCCGTACCTGTCTGTCCCTGATGGACAGTTCTTGCCTTCCCCGCTGCTGTTGGCATCCACACGTTGTCTTGGCAGCGCCAGTGGCTCAAAGGCATGGAGGGCTTCAGGGAAGGAGGGGTTGGATGTGCGTGAAGGGGCACCAACAGTGGGTGGTGTAACTTGGAAAAAAACAGAAGACTTAATTAGAGCATTTTTAAACGAGAAGCTAATCTCATCCTAGGTAAGATGGATGGTCAACGGCTTGATGTCCAAGCAGAGAGCAGTGACAAGTGGCGTTTCTCAGGGGTCGGTACTGGGACCTGTGCTGTTCAACATCTTTGTCAGAGACATGGACAGTGGGGTGGAGCACACCCTTAGCAAGTTTGCCAATGATACCAAGCTGTTTGGTGAGGTAGACACGCTGGAGGGGAGGGATGCCATCCAGAGGGACCTGGACAGGCAGAGAGGTGGGACCATGCCAACCTCGTGAAGTTCAACAAGGCCAAGTGCAAGGTCCTACATCTGGGTCGGGGTGATCCCAAGCACAAATCCAGGCTGGGCGGGGAATGGATCAAGAGCAGCCTGGAGGAGAAGGCCCTGGGGGTGCTGATTGATGGGAAGCTCGACATGAGCCGGCAGTGTGCGATCGCAGCCCAGGGGCCAACCGTATCCTGGGCTGCATCAGGAGGAGTGTGGCCAGCAGGGCGAGGGAGGGTGTTCTGCCCCTCTGCTCCACTCTCACAAGACCCCACCTGGAGTACTGCATCCAGCTCTGGAGCCCCCAACATAGGAGAGACATGGACCTGTTGGAGTGGGTCTGGAGGAGGGCCACAAGGCGCACGTTGCCCCGAGAAGCTGTGGCTGCCCCATCCCTGGAGGTGTTCAAGGCCGGGTTGGACGGGGCTGGGAGCAACCCGGGCTGGGGGGAGGTGTTCCTTCCCCAGGGCAGGAGGTGGCACTGGGTGATCTCCAAGGTCCCTTCCCACCCAAAGCATTCTATGAAGATGTTGGAGTTGTCTGTCTGCATTCTTGTTTGTCATCTCTAGGCGAGACATGGATTGAATGGTTTTGCTGTTTGGTAACGGTGCTTGGCTGGAGAGCGGCTGGGGCACAGGCAGCACCGTTCTCGCAGGAGGAACTCCTTTGAGTGTCACTCCAGTTGTGAATACCGTTACTGCTGGTTTAAACCATATTTTTGCAAAGTAGGTGGGATTTTTAAGCCATGAAAATAGCATTGTATTCCTTACCTTCGAAGTCCAGTTGTTGTGCCTGTAGTGACATTGAGGTGTTCTGTTAGCTCGCTCTGCTCATCAGAGAGGGATAATTCAGTCTTTATTCCCTCAGTCCAGTGCTTCAGCGTGTGCCTTGGGCACACGAGTGGAGCTGGCATGGGAAGTGAGATTCTTGCGCTTTGGACCCCTCTCGGTGCCGCCTGCTCCGCGCTGCCCTCCCCTTGCGGGGTGCCGAGATCGTCTCTGGTGGGAGCTACTTTGCCTCCTTCCCACTCGCGTCTCCAAGGTCTCCTTACCTGCTTGTGCGTAGGTTTCTCGGAGAATTCATGGAAGATGTGGGAGTGAACTCAGACCAGTGCCGAGTGTTTGATATGTCTCCTTGTGTAAGACAATGACTTTTTAGATCGGTCAGGAGGCTGCAAAATGTTTGGGGTGGTGGCGTTTGTTTCATCGTATGAATATACGCAAAGGCATCCTGAAATTGTTCATTAAAGTGGATTTTTGTCCATTTTCCTAACTGGACCTGATCAAGGCCTCCGGCTGCTGTGAGGTACCTGCTTAGTGGTGTTACCACGTCAGCGCCGTGGTTAGAAACGCGTCCTGAGACCGCAGACACCTCAGGATGAAGGCAAAATTTTGCCATCAGTCGTGGCAGAAGGAAATCTTTGTTGTGGACCGGTGTGGATTTCTAGTCATCAGTAGAATCCGTAAAGCTTCTGTACAACACGCAGTAATGTTTCTCTGGTATTTGAGATTTCGTTAAAAACAGAACAAACCCAAATATCCTCACAGGCTTCGGCCGCTGAAACGACTCGCTCATCTAAGACCTTACCTCTCTGCCTATTAGTTAATGAGTGTTGATTAAGGTATGAAATTGGTTCCAATTTGCTGTGGTAGGTGAAAATTTCATGCCGGAAGGAATAACATAAAAGGCAACACAGGAAAATTAACAAAAGTAGAAGACTCTACATGAATTGCAATTAATGTGAGGGTAAACCTGTTGGCAGAGCGCTTCCAGCAGCGCCCAAAGTTACTGCCCCATCAGGAGCGGGCTTGGCAATATACATTAGCTGTTAATTTGAAATAACATTTTTTTTACTATTTCTTTAAAAAACTGAAAGTGAAAACAGCCCCTTGACAGAAAATATCAAGACACACAAAAGCGGGAAGATGAGAAAAATGTCAGTGCTCATAATGATGTTAATTATAAGGTAAATGAACGTTGACATTTGAGAGTTCAGCTGAAAAGATCAGACACGCGCTGAGGTGTAGCGGCTCTGCGTAAGGAACGTAGAGAGAAGAAAAGTTGTGTAATTTCTGGAAACTCACCCCTTATGTAAGCGCAGAAGAAAGTAAAAGGTTCAGCGCTGCCTTTCTTTGCTGGTTCTCATAATTATACAGCGTGAATCTAGAGATGCTTTTAAAAGCTTCGTCTCTCGGAGTCTTTCTCAGACAGTCTGATTTGTGAGTGCGGAAAAAGGTCTCGACACGGTAATATTATCTAAAAAGTCACGAGGTAAATAGAAGCGATACATTACCTTTCAAAATCTGATGATATTTTGGTGACTGTTTTGCATTTATTAGACATACAGGTATTCTCAGTTGCATAAAGCTAAGGTCAAAGACTTAATTTTAATCAGAATAGCTGCCTTTTTAGCTGAGATGCACACAGGGCTCCTTTTGGCAAAATACTGGTGCGTCAGCTATTTCTGCGGTGGCGAATATCGCTGCTTTTCCTCGGGTCTAGAAGTCAGCAAAGCAAACGTGAGACGCATCGTTGCCACCCGGGCTGTTCCCTTCTCTTGTTAAGGTAAAGCACTTTCACTCCGGTCGTTGAAAGTGTCAGTCCGCCATCATCGTGCTCTAATTCCGGAGTCTGGGAGATGTGATTTTTTGGCTTTTGCAAGCTGGAGTAGTGAGGAGTGCTTACCCTCGGGGGCGCATGAAACGATGCGCTGGCGTCTCTGCCTTCAGCGGGGCGGAGGGTCATCGCAGGTGTTTTTCCAAAGAATAG
Source organism: Vanellus vanellus (assembly GCF_965231255.1). Lineage (NCBI taxonomy): Eukaryota > Metazoa > Chordata > Aves > Charadriiformes > Charadriidae > Vanellus > Vanellus vanellus. Next base: position 6,717,249 of record NC_138927.1, on the reverse strand, counting down.
CCTTTTTTATTCTCTTTCTTTCAGTCTCCCTTTTCCTGCCATGGAGTTGGGAGATGGGCCTGGGCTCGCAGCCCCGGGCAGACGGGCCGCTGAACGGGGGCTGCTGGGGGTCGGTGGGTTTCAGCCCAACGGTGTTGCGCTTGCGGCGCCCGTCGATGCTGCAGCGTCCCACCTCCGCCTGCGCCGCAGGGAAATCGTCTCTCCTGAGGTGCCTTGTCCCCGACCTGCTGGCTCCGTGCGTGAGCCCGATTCACGCCCCTTGAAGGGCGAAGGGGATGCTTTCAGCTCCCCCCCCCCCCCCCCCCCCTCCTTTTGCCCCTTTATTGCCCGGACCGTGGCCGGCAAAGGTGACTGGGAGGAGAACGCGCTCTCCTCTGCTGAATTGGCTCTCGAGATGCTGCTAAAAGATGCCAGATCTTCAGCTGCATGTCATAAACTATTTATTTTCTCTATAATTCACACTGTGTTGCCTTTTTTATTTCTGATCCTTTTTAATATGAGTAGTTACTCATGTTTTCCACTTTAATGCAATTATACTATACTTTGCCTTTTCTCCATTCCAGGTAGCTGACAAGCTTGTTCAGCCATTACATGGTATTAAATGAAGTAATTGCAATATTAAGTTCTTTCTTCCATGCCATAAAAAAATGCTATTAAAGAGTAACTGCATGATACTGCCTAGAGAATTGGGTTTTAGGCTGAAAGCTCTGTAGACACATTTTTATTGTTATTGCCCCCCCCCCTCCCCACCCCCGGGGGTGCCGGGGAGAAGGTAGCAAGGGCTCTCCTGGGTTTTTTTGACCTCTGCGTCTGTGCTGTGACCGCGGCTCGATGCGGGACCGGCTTCACGTGATGGGCTGACTGGTGTGAAATGGGCCGCGCTTTGTTGACTCCAGTGAGAATTAAACGTCTCCGGCAACGCTCCAATTCATCTCCCCTAAATAAGTGCCTTTGGCTGATGCCCCGATGAAGGTATTATGAAGCTTTTTCTCCTTTTTACCCTGGGTTAATTCATGGGAAGATACTCATTTTACTGCGTCACCAAGGACGTCGTCTTGCCAGATCGCCTGTCCCCGGTTCTCTCTCTGGGTTGCCGACACAAAATCTTTTTGCGAGGCGGCCCGCCTAGGTGTGGGGCTGATGGCTTACTTTATCATCCTGATTTTGTGGCCACCCGTGGTTCCCGGCGGGTTGCCCTGGGCTCTCACCGCCTCCGCTTTGTCACGGGCGTTTTACTGGTTTAACCTGGACGAGGCTTCTCTTCGGGCGCCGTACGGGGCGGATGGGCTGCGTCGGGGGAGGAGTAACGGGCAGCCTGCAAAGGCATCCTGGGGGGGAAAGGGACATCGGGGAACTGATAAGCAGTTTATTTTAGAGGAATTAGTTTAAATGCTGTATGTAAATGCTGCAGAGCTGAAGTGCTGCGAATCCCCAGATAAGATGCTGGTGGGTAAGATAAAGGTTCAAGGAGTACTCATCTCGGGAATATTTCTCGATAGCGGCTGTGTTTGGATTGAGCACGCTGCCTGTTTTTCCTTGATAGTGAGATCACCTCCCTCTCGTGCCCGCTGTGGTTTGGATTTTATATTTTGGTAATAGTTGTCAGCAGAACAGAGGAAATGCTGCTGCCGTCCCTGCCTTGATTCGTGTTTTAATGCACCTATTATTTATTGTTACCAGAGAGTTCCCCTTCATGGGAGAGTCCTCCCCGAGAACAAAGCGAAGGTGTGTAATTTAATCTTGTGGGTGTAAAAATCCATTCCTGGTTGTACGTGTTGATGATTTAACTACGATACAATAAATATTAAATGACTCGACTGCACTTTAATAGAGTCATCATAATGAAGGTTGATATATCTCAACAGGTAGAGGAAGTTGCTCAAACTTTGTACATCTTATGAACAATTGTAACATTTTTTTTTTTCCCAGTTATTCTCTTACATTGATTCCCGCCCCCAACATTAACAAGATTTACTTTGTCTATAACAACTGCCTTCTCGGTAGTACTTTCCCCGATGGTTGTCCAGGGCTGCATAAAATAATACAGTTTTTGTTTTAAGAAAAGAAAAACTGACTGGAGGAGAAAGACCTGGAATAGATAGGTTTTGGAACAGGCGTATATTTAGGGAGGAGAAGGAAAAAGTCTCAGTGGTGAAGGGTGGATTTCTGGGGCAGAGCGAGGCTTTCTGTAAACGGAACGTACCTTCATGGTTGGGGCACTGGTCTCGTCATCAGTGGGGTTCAGGAGTACAGATGAAGTCTTTGGGTGCTGGAAGGAGATCTGGGATTCTTGCTTTTAGAAAAAGAACAGAAAATATCACTTGGAACAAAACCAAACCTGTCAATCTTTGATGTTTTCATCTGTCGCGGTGATGTCTAGGTGCCTGTGAAATCACTGCCTTGGGGTACCTGCATGGGAGGGTGTGTTTGTACAACCGGATGACTAAAAATAGAGAATGAGGGTTTTAGTATATGGAAGAATTGCTGCCTTGAACGGCTGCGGCGTGTGTTTTGTGTATGCAGCAGCTCGGAAACGTGGGCATCGGGTGAGCTGAATCTTTCCAGGCTTCCCCGATAACCAGTCCTGACTGCCCCGCACCAAGCGGCGATTTCAGCAGTGTGGCTGCAGGGAGATCGCCAGCTGCTCGGGTGATGTTTGGGGGTAATTCCTCTGTCAATTTGGGCAAACCCCACCGGAAGGTGGCGACTGCACGTCTTTCCCTTGCCCCCCCTCCAGCCTCCCCGCCATTGCCGGTCGGGCATCGGGGTTCTCTGCCTGAACTGTTTCTGCCGTAATCCAGAGAGGCGGCGCTGGGGTGAGCACCGAGGGCTTTGTGCGGTGCGGCGGCAGCAGCCCGAGCCCTCGCTACCTCCCAGCCCCACTTCTCAGCCCACTGCCGCTTGCCAAAAAGGAGCGTTTCTGTTAGCTGTGACTAATATGAAATGCTGAGCCGAGACTGTGGCCTTCCAGCTACCACTGGCTGTTGTCCCTGCGGTGTCACAGGTCGGTCCCGCTCAGGAGAAGGTGCTGTAGACACTGGTGCTGGACAGCAAGTTGCAATTCTCTGCGTTTCAGCCAGTGCCACGTTGTGTTGTACCTGGCGGGAGGTGTTGGTGCTCTCTGAAGTCAGCCCCAGTAGCATCCTAGCGCAAGGTCCGTGCACACACCTTCTTCCCCCTCACTTCTCTGAGAACACTGGTTTCCCCATGGAGTTACACTAAAGAGCTATGGGGCAGTGAGGTCTGTCCAGGATTAATAATTTTCAATTATCATTCTGGTTGATATAATTAATTTAGACATAAGGCAACATTTAGTCAACCTTGACACGTGTCCTATGAAACTCTTAACCATTCAAGAAGTTTTCCTGTACTGTATGTTACAGGACTGTACTGGAAGAGGAGTCAAATGAGAAGTGAGGAGTGTGGAAGCGCGTTGGTGGAGGGGTTTGGTCTTTGCCTTCCCGCAGGGTGTCCTGCCTGCTCCCGGTGCTTAGTTGTGCTCAGGCAAATTTTCAGCAGATTCCGTTCGTGGCGTGTGCCTGGGTCTGCAGCAGCTCCGACAGCCGAGTTGTGCAGAGGGTCCCCGCAAAGCCATGTTCTTCGTGCGAGTGTCCTACACCCGGGACGCCAAGCAAGACCTCCTCTCCACAGCCTCTTTCCTCGTGTGTAGGTGCATGTGGGCGTTCTGTTAACCCGAACTCCGGAGACAGTCTGTGCGTAAGAAATGCGCCAAACACTTTTTTGAGTCTTTTACGTCCTGATGCTGTAGGACTCTGGGAAGAAGAATGGCTTTTCCCCCAGACGGAGAGCAGCTGTTCCTGGCAGAGGCTGCTGGGGGATTCGTGCCAATTAAATCTCTGTTACTCTCTCTGTCCAACTCCAGAACAGACAAAAGCAAACTCCATTGATATTAAGCTGACAGCATGAAACAGCCTAAATTAACAAATCCTTCTTCCTTCTCCAAACTTTTGACTGAGCGAAGTGTTTTATAAACATCAGATGCTTTTGACAGGACTGTTGTATGGCTGTACTGTATATTCCGTACATTAAATGACTTCAAAAACGTATTGGTTTGCTTCTGCTACACAGTTTGCCATAATCCATTTGTGTGGCCTTGGCCAATTCCCTTCCTACTTCTCTTGTTTTGTCTGTGGAAGATGTAAGTTCTCTGGGGACACGGCAGGTTGTGTCACTGCGAGTGCTGCTGCTGTCGCCATGGGGCCCGTCCTGATGGACTGCCTGCATTGTAAGAGGAGTTGTTCACATCGTGGAGATTTTTATGGTAATTTTGCAATGTTTTCTTAAACGCAGCTGATTCAACAAGTAAAATGACTTCGGCAAACATTAAATTTTCAAGGGCTGAGATTGGTTTACAATGCTGTGGTTTGCATGATAAAATGATGCCAACAACAGTTGAGTCGTGGGTGTTCCCCAAAGTCCATCAAGACTGTTTTTCTTCAAAACCCGCTCGTGGCTTTGAGTACTTGGGGGCGATTAGTACTGCACCAATGCTAATACCTTTATGTCCTTGGCAGGAGTGGTGCGGTAGAAAAACTTTGATCTTTCTTAAGAAGAAGGTGTTGCACACGAAGAGTGTAGGTCGGCAGGTCCTGTCCTGAGAGCGAACGCCCCCTTTATCCGTAGAGGTGGTGTGCAGAGAGCGGCAATAAAGTGGAGTCGGCAGGTGCCCAGTGGAGACCCACGTGGGGGGGGTTCTGAAGGACAAACTGGTTCCACGGCTCATTCAGTCCTTCCTTTCTGCAGCTGGAGCCCATCGGGTGGGGAGGTGTGGTCTCCTGTCTAAGGAGGCGGTGAGCATCACCGACAGCTTCGTTAACCTAACTGTAAACAGCTCACTGACTGAAGATGGGAGTACAGTGGCAGGTGGGTTATGAAATGAGTTTGTTTGCCTTTTTTGAAAGCTTTCACCAAGGGAATCTCCGAGGTAGTTACTACTGAGCTATTGGATGTGCTGCCGTGCTAAGATAGGCACAGGAGCCCTCACTTTGCTGATGAGAATGTGCCACTTCATCCTCAGAAACAATAACTTATTTACTTGAATCGAATGCTAGGAATTCTCTCAACAACAAACTATTTTGTTACACCAGCCCCTTGAAAATGGATATTTTTTTTTTTTTTTAAATAATTCACCAAAAAGGATAGGGACAGGCTTGTTTTATGCTCTTCTGCTCCAATTATTCAGTTGCTTGCTAAGTAAATATACGTGGTACTGCAAGCACCGCTTCAAGATGTCTCTCGTGACAGGAAGAGCTGAAGCCGTTAACGTTGGCTTGGGAAAGAAAGCGCTAGTGAGCAAAGGGGGAAACCAAGTCTTATTTCTTCCATGGTTTCATTGACTGGACGTTGCTGACGGGTCTTCCCTGTCTCCGCTGCTGGATTACAATAAAGCTCAAGCATTAGCTTAGCAGTGGACGCAATCTCAAACCTCCCGGTGAGGTTTAAGCAGGTAACTCCTTTTCTTTCGGAAGGGGCAGAGAGGACAACGTGGAATTCAGTGCAAAAATGAGAGTCTGACTTAACAACGTGGTGCTTTAGCTGGTAGCTGGCACCTCTCGCAGGGCTCTGATATCCTGGCAAAATAAGTATTTATTACTTTGCAGGTCTCGCATTAAATAGTGTGGTGTAAAATGACAATGTCAAACCAAGTTAAGGATCTGCTTCATTATGAGAGATTTCCCTGCGATAACCCCGTGTATTATACCGCTGTAGTCACCGTGGAAATTACCAGGGGGACCGCTCTGCACAAACGACTGCTTCTTCAACATCATCATTACTGAATCCGCACTCCCTCGTAACGATTCCTCTCGGTGATTCCACGGATAATCTTTTTTGTTGCCTGTCTTTTCTTTGTTAGCATAACCGAGCAGCAACAGCGCTGCCCCTCTGAAGAGAAGGAGGGAGGTGTGGGACGGGTTTGCTTTTGGCGAGGACGGGATTGATGGAGTTGCCGGAGGAGGGAGGAGGACGCGGAGGGAGCTGGGCTGAGGGACGCCCCCGAGCCCCACGCTGTCCGGAGTTGAGCTGGGTCACAGATGGCCGGGAAGGGCTGATGCAGTCGGTGGCGTTGGTGGGTTGTGAGGAGCTTCTGAAACGTTCGGCGTTAATGTGCTGAATGGGTCTGTTCTCCGGCCCGCGGTCACCGGGTAAACACAGTGCTGGACCTAGGAGGAATCTGGGACAGAAATCTTTTATATAGTGTCTAAAACACAGGAAGCATGGGAACAAATAAATTGGTGTGTGTATGTATGACTTTTCCTGAACGAGGCCTCCCCCCAGGCACGTCTAGACTTTTAAGCAGATTGTGCGTGAGAAAAGAGCAGCAGATGAGGGCGCGGGGCCCCGGGCTGTGGGCCATCGGCCGCTGGTGTCACCTTGGCCGCTTCCCCTTTCCGTGCCGCAGATAATTGTACACTGACCTCTTCTGTGTAAAACAGAGAGATTTACGGGTGGGCTGTCTGTGGAAGATGCAGTGCTCCCGGGCCGGTTTTCTGGGAACTGTGCCGAGCTTTTGTTTAATTTTTGCCCAATCCCCAGCACCTTGATCAGAGGGTAGCAGTATCAGAAATTAATAAGGTAAACATGTTCACAGTTGGAAACAATCCTTATCTGTATCTTTTTTCTCCTCCATTCTGCTCCTTTTGAATTTGATCCAATGTTTGACTTAACACTGGGTTTCCTGCCTTTTATAGCTCTCGCTCAGAGCTTTAATAATATTTGATCTCTCTCTCTCTTTTTCTGAAGTTTTAATATACCGGACATGGATATTTCAGTTTTATGAATCTTCAGGGAGGCCTCATTTACCGAGTCTGCTTGAATGACCTTGGAGAGTAATTTAATTTTTTTTCTGCCGCTGCCCCTGCAGCCTCCTTGCAGGCATAAAATATTAATGGTTTATACTGGAGAGAGAGGCGTTTTCACTTTTAATAGGAAGGTGCGAGAGGGGTTCCCATAAGACAAAGGGGGACTCGGTGGAATGTGCCGCCTTCAGCGGGCGGGTGGTGCTGATGCTGTATCTGCAGCGTCGCGTGGATGTAGTCGCGCTCACGCGTCGCCGCTGCTGTTGGCCACGGCTCTCGCCGGAACTGTGGACTGCTCTTGGTGCGGTCGTGTGGACAGAGCATTGCGTGTACCTCTCCTCACAACAGTACGCTGCTGCTGAAATATTTTTCCATTAAATTTTCAAATGAAACGACTTGCCGTATTTCTGCCGAGAGCTTGTGGCTGAAAAGCTGAGTCCTGGCCCCACCAGCCAGAGCCTCGGCTGCCTGCGAGAGCCTCTCCTCCCAGGTCCCGGGGACCGTACAGAGCAGAGCCCGGAACGCAGAGCACAGCTGCCCCTGGGGTGGGAAACTTGTGATCAGTGATGGCTTACGGTACGGTGTTTGGTTAAGATGAGGTTTTATTTCTATTAAACACTAAACAGATAAGCCCTTGATTTGAAGACAATTAAATGGCTTGCTCGGGGGACTTGGGACAGTCCAGGTGTGTCCTCTGCCAACTCTGTCCATCTCCCCGATACTGGAGTCTGCCCCGCGATGGGAGTGGGAGACGGGGGGATCGCAGTGCCCAGTGCCCGTGCTGGTGTCCAGAGGAAGATGCAGTGGGCCCGGTGGAGGCAGACGGAGATAATCGCTTCTTTTCTAGCTCGAGTGCTTTTAAATTGGCTGCAGCGTGGAATATCTTTATCCCTTCCAGACTTAAGACAGAAAATAACACAAAATTGTCACACCACACGGTCCTCTCTGCACGTTCTCTTCCTGCCTTACGTATGCAGCAAAACAAGCACATCTTTTTTTCCCATCTCTTACAGCAAAGTTGCTCTTGCGCATCTGTTAGCTGAGATGCCAGAACAACCCCATCTCGTGACATGCCTGCCGTGCATTTGGGTGCAAGATGGTAGGACTGAGCTCTGAAATATTGGTTACTGCCGATAGAGCTGCTTTCAGTTGACCTCCTTGTACTGCCTAATTTCAAGGACATTGTTATTCTGATTTTTTTGCTAGTATTCAGAGGAAGGTGCTTTCAGGTAGTTTCCTATCTGAGCACGGGTGCTTGCAAGTGTCAGATACAGAGTTAATTATTTCTAAAGCTTAAGTTTTGGCAGCTTAAGTTCAGCACAGAAGTAATTTTTGTGATTGAGTAAGCTGTTCCAGGAGGCTAATGTCTAAGGACAAACCTTCAGTGCTGCCGTGAGGAAGGAGACGACAGAGTTTGGTTTGTGTGCGCTGCGGCGCTCATTGTGAGGAGGAAGTTCAGGTCCCGACCGCCCCTGTCGGGTAGTGCTGGAGCGCGTTCTCGGGGAGGTTTCTTCCTCTCTCGCTGCCGTTCCTTCTGGCACAAGAGCATGTTTAGGAAAGAGGGAGTGGAAGCAGCTTTTTTCCTTAATGGAAAGGGTTCCACACGTTCTTTCTGAATGAAAGGTCGAGCAAATGTGCCAGGGTTTGGTAGGAGGGATGCAGCAATATGCAGGTGGCCTGGAGTCTACCTCATCCCGTCACCAAAGTACCTTTCGCGCACACAAAAAAAATAAATCAGAGCAACCTTTCCCCTTTATATCTAGAATCTGTCTGTGTTCAGAAATTTGGAGAGTTTAATTTAAAAAAAAGAAAAAAATACCCTGATTTCCAGCAAACCTCTTCAAGCTTTATGGGCAGATTTTTCAGACGTTGCTGTATTGTTTGCTGATGGGATATATATAATTTTCCAGCAGCTGTCGCACGTGGAGGGGAATGCCAGTTCTGAATAAATGCAAGATTGGAAATAAATTCCCAGAAAGGCAGCTAACAAGGTCTGGAAAAGAAAATTGCCATGGAGATGAATGTAAAAGATGATGAAGGCGGACACAGTCACTATATAAACATGCGTGGCTGCACCGCGGAGGGAGGGAAACTCCTTTCCCTCGGTAGTAGTTGAGGGTTAGAACACGGAACTATGCCACTCCTGTCATGGTAACTTTGAAGCGATGGAGGGGGCCGCGACATGACCATGTTGAATGACTGTCACAGAGATGTTGAGGAGAGAAAAGGGTTGTGCGCGACGCTGAAGGAGGCTGAGGATGCTGTCGCCGCTCTCTGGCCTCGGCGCGTGCCCCTGGGGTGCGGAGAGTGAGCGAGGGACAGGTTTCGGTCCGCTCTTCAGAGCGGTGGGATGCAGCTGATTGACATGATGGAGCAGACTCGGGCTTGTTCTTGGCCGGCTCTGCATGAGCAGTGATAAAACCTCATCTTTGTCTCTCGTAACACACACCAGCAACATAAATGCACAGTACGTGTACAGTCTGGTCAAAATCCTGCTGAAGCTGATGGAAATATCGCCTTAAAACGCATTATTGGTTCAAATTATTTCGAAGCTGTAGGTATTGCCACAGAAGAGAAGTTGAGGTTAGACTTTGGGTCAGAACCGGTGGCTTAGCAGTAGCTCGGGAGTTGTGGGCGCCTGGTTGGTGGTGGGGGGCGATGCTGACTGGTGGGAGGCTCTGAGCTGTGCCGCGTGTGAGGATGCTGCTGCGCTTGGTGCCCTCTGTGGGGAGGACACAAGAAGGCCCTCGCTTAAAGAATGCAGAGCAGGTTTGAGGCTGGCGGTTAGGGACAAAGTGGCTTCTGTGGATTTGGCTTAAGGCCATTATGCAGCTTTTCTTCAATTTTGGACTTCACGCTAAATTAATATCTAGATTAAATAAGCAGATGGTTCCACTAAGCCCTTTCCAACAGAAATTCTGCTCTTACTGTCACCCTACTGCAGTTGGAAGTTACGAAGTAAAACAGTCCTGACCGTGGTAGTTCAAAATCGTTCTGTCTGCTAAAAAGATGGGAAAAGTCATCGTTTGATGTAAGAAGTGGTGGGTCCATTTCCATCTTTCTATACGTTTTCTCTAAGAAGGCAGCAAGCGCTCTTTCACCATCTAAGCCAGGGCCAAGAGCGCCCAGTAACGGAGTTGAGCACCCCATCAGCAGTCCGTGTAGGCTGTAACTTTTGGCCAGGAGGAGTGTTGCCATCATTCCAGGTTCATGTACGCTTCAAAATGATCAAAATAAAATAAATAAAACCTTCAGCCTCTTCGGAGCTGGTGGGGAGGGGGAACGGGACACGCTGTTCCCTAAGCTGTGTGGTGCTGCTGTCATCAGTCAGTGTCCCGGTCTGGAGGAGCTGGTGGAAGCGATGAGGGGACGGCGCTGCGGACGCACTGGCGCCCGGGGGCCGTCCATCACTTGATTAGTTCAGACTTTGCCTGGAGGCAGCAGCCGTTAGACCTGGCTCACGCCTTTCTCGGGGGGCTCCGCCACCTCCCCTCGTTACACAGCCCATCAGTGCCCTTCGTCTTTCGAAGGGAGGCAGAGGGACGGTGCCCGTAAAGATGTGTTTCAGCGTTTGGTGCTTTTGTGTGCCGTTATTTATTGCCAGCATTAAGTTGCAGTCTTATGTAGAAACTCTGGTCCCATTCACGTATCGCTATGCTAGATGTGAAGCTAGGAAATAAGTCTTTGCAAAAGAGAATTTGCAATTTCCAGTTGCTTTCTTCCTCCTGAGGCCGCTTTGCATTTTGTTGTCATTTCTACAGCCGTGACTGCTGTAATTTTAGCATGTCTTCATGGAACTGTCAGTAATCTAAGCTTCAGTTCCCAAATCTTGTTTTCTCCCAGTTTCTGTGACTCTTTTGTTGCACTGTAGAAGAGCCTTTGCAGAAACTACAAAAAGATAGATAAAGAAAAAAGACAGGAAAGTAGTCTTCAGAGATGGCACATGGGCCGGTTTGGTGGCAGCCGCTGCCACCTGATTCATATAGTGTCTGATAGGTGTCTTGTGGCTAAAATCCTGAACAGGGTGGTAAACCTCCTGAGTGTCCTTTGGGACTTCAGAGAGGTCACCGTCTTTTGCATGTGACTGCTCCTTTCCACCTCTGTTCTGAAGATGCTGTTTCTTCAAGAGCTTGCAAGGTTACGGGAGCAGGTTTGGGTATGTCCCTTTTTCCTTCTGGAGTGCCTGGCTAATGCCTAGGGCAGCGTACCACGAGGAGAACACGCCGTAAGCAGCGCCAGGCTGTGAAGGTGGAGACAACGGGGCAGTCATGAACTTCTGCGTCTGCTCCGAGCGTGGTGGAGCTTCAGTCTGAACTCCAGTTGTCACTTAAGCTTAGCGTCTTCCATTATTCACGTGACATAGTCGAGTTAGGCAGCGGAAGTATCAGTTCGGCGAATTTTGTGTGCTTAAGGACGAAGGTGAGGTGACCTGGTTGTGCACCGGTTCCCAGAGGAGGCAACGCGAGCGGGAGGCTGAAATTCGAATTGTCTTTCAGCTTCTGGGTCTCGGTGTGCAGAGTTCTGTGGGCTGGATGTTGTGGAAGCGCGCGCCGTGGCGTTCCAGCCTACGCTGTCAACAAAGAGGCCGAGTTTAATGGAACTTAAGTGCATTGTTAGACTGACAAAGACGTGAGTCTGTCTGTGCATGCGGCGCTGGAAATGGATATTTATCCAGTCATAAATACAGTCTCTCTTCTTATCAACACATCTAACTCTGCCCGCACTGAGGAAGAACAATCTCTGCGGCACTGATAGTGAGGCAGAAGGGGGTTAGAGGAATTGTAATAAAGCTGTAGCAGATTTCTTTGGGGGATTTGCAATGCAGTATTAGTGAGCTTCAATTGCATTAGCGGCTCTTCTGTTGTGTTGAATTAGCGTTTGTTTTCTCCTGAATAGAATAAATATAATCATGTTTGTTACCTTTGTTGGTGGTTTTTTTTTTTTTTTGGTATGACTGGAGCCAAATGCTATTTCCATAGTAAAATATGACGGTAAAGCCGCATGTAATGAACGGCACCGGTGGCTGCAGCACGGTCTCCTTGCTGGGAGCTCCGTGCCGACCCCACGCTGCGGCGGCTCTGCCCTTGCCGTCTTCCTTTTCTGAGCCACGACCACAGGCGTGCTCGGCCCTGTCCGCCTCCTGTCCGCTGGGTGTGCGGTGAGGGTGGGTTGCATTAACGGCCCTTTTACTTTGGGGGGGCCTTTCTTTTCCCATTTGCAAGAGTCCCACCAGATGTACCTGCAGCAGGACCGTTCCGGGCACTGACACGGGCATTGTGCGGGAGGAGGACCCTTTTTTCCTTCATACCTTCTGATGGTGACACCGCCCCCCTTCCCCCCCCCCAGAGGGTCCATAGCAGCAGAGTTGGACTTTGTCACGTCTCTGGGATGGGGCTCTCCCAGCCCTGAGGGGCAGAAGAAAGTCTGTGTTCTGGGTTTCGTCCCTCCGTTTGTCTGTGGCAGAGCAGAGGAATCCCCCCCCTCCTCCAGACTGTATCGCTGGATGTGTCTTTTCTGAAAGATTTTAGAATTATCCAGACGTCTTGAGCTTTGATGTTTAAACCTTATGTATGTCCTCAGAAACGTTTGGCAGTTGAAGCTCTAACGTGACTTCAGCTGCGTTACGGTGAAGCCTGAGGACGAGGTTTCCGTTCAGGGCCACCCCGAGTGCTTTACGATTACCTTTATGCACCATCAGCGGTTTGCTCATTGCTGCAGCAAGTGGCATGTAAAGTTGTGCCTTCAGATTGAAGTGGATTTTACTCTAAAAGTGAAAAAAATGTAAATTCTACCGATGCCTTGAAAACAAAGTATTTGCCTGCGAGATGAGCCGTTTGCTTTTCTGTATCTAACATTTGCATATATGTGCATATGTGCATATGTGTATGCGACACCGTCTGTATTTATTAAATGTAAGAAACCAGTTATCTGTAGTGGGTGGGTCTGTGCATAAATAACTGCTAAATTTAATAAGAATTCCTCAGAGGCCGTCTTACCTGTTGAATTGCTCCATTGTGACAGTTTGAAATACACGTGGACTAGTGGATTGCTTCTTTCATTAAAGTGACCGTAATTAATCTAGCATAGAGATGCAGGAGAATTCAGACTAATGAGAGACTGAAACGATTTTGAAACTTCTCATAGGTTAAGGAAAACGGCAGACAAATTAGATTGTCAGATCCCCTGTGCAGTGTAAATGAGTTTGGCTTTGTCTCCGATGGAGCTACATCAGCTCGAATCAGCCAAGGATTTCGTTTACACTCTTTTAAAGATGAGCTGGGGAAATGTCACTTAAAAAATGAAGAATTAAGATCTTCAGTGTAAAGGTTCCTGCAAAAAAAGTATCGATTTGGTTTTAGCCAGCAAATTTATCCGGGAGCAGGCAGTAATTAAACATGATGTTAATGACTGAAGTTTTGCTGCTGCGTGGAAACACTTTCATCTTTCAATGGAATGCAAAAAAAAGAAGGAAAAAAGAGTAAGCAAGCTGTGAGTGATAAACTAATCGGATCTCCCTTGCAGTGCCAGCTTCTGGAAGGAGCAAAGGCAAGTATCACTCCAACGGGAAGGCTTTGGGAGTGATTCGTTGCTCTTAGAGCTAAAGCTGAATTCTGTCGTTAAAAGATTGGTGTAGGTCCCTTGAGAGAAACCGAGGTGGTGGCGGCGGGTTCGAGGTGGGAAGTGCCATGCCCTGGGCACATCGGGAGAGAGACTCGCCCTTAATGTGCCTCCAGGAACTCAGACTGGGGTGAAATCCAAATGAGAATTATTCTTTCACTTTCGGTCCTGCAGTCCTGAGTCACTAACGGTGGCGTTTCCTGGACCTGATTGATTTTGAGCAGATCTCTCATGTTCTGTTGTTTCCAAAAATCATGAGCTGGTCTGGTGTCACCGGCTTCGCTGGAGTTTGTAGGGTTTGTATGTCTGAACATGCCAAGAATTTTTCCACGCTTCCATTTCTAAAATAACCTGTCCTCTTCAGCGAATTCCCGTTCCTTTTGGAGAAGGAGGAGAGTATTGCCGCTCGTGCAGAAAGCGACTTGTTTAACCCTCGCCCCGGGGTGAAGATGGCCCATGAGCCCCACTGCGGGTCTTGAAAATGTGCTGAGCGTGGAAAGGACTTTAAAGCCTTGGAGCTGGTTGGGGCTTCATTTGATGACGAGGCACAAACCCGACTGGTCCAGGAAGTTAATTTTCATTGTGTACAGACTGTTGGGTTTTTCCCCACAGGGTGCTCCCTACTGAGGAGTCCCTGAGGGATTCACGTGCCAACAGCCTGACCCTTGCGAAGGTGTGGGGTGCTGTGGGACCTGATCTCTCCTGGTGTTTTCTGAGCATCTTCTAGGCCTGGGTAGCTGCTTCTGAAACAGGCTGTGTGTTTTTCCCATCCCTACAGCAGTTAATGAGGAACGATAACTTGATCTAATTATTCATTTTCCTTGTAAAAGTCCATTGTGATGGGATGTCTCTCGTGACCAAAAATGAGGTCTAGAGGTGCTTAAGTATACTTTGTTTAAGAGAGTAGACATGCTGAAATAAGATGTTCAGAATTAATGGTACAGCTCTCATGATAATTTGAGTAGAGGTTTGGATGAAAAGTTAAAAATACAGGTGAAGTGAATAATAATATGCAGAGATATGAAGAGTCTTATGCAATATGTCCCCCAGTTGTACTGGAAGGAAAATTAATCTCTGAACAGTCAGAATGTTTTGGTGTAATAAAGACTGAGGAAAGGGGAGTCTGTGTCAAGGCTGGTGTGCAGAGCTGCACGGCAGCGCTGGGGGTGTCGGGGCTCGGGATGGTGTCAGTCCTGTACCCGGAGTGATTTTCACAGCATCCCGGACTGGTGGGGCTGGAAGGGTCCCCTGGAGCCCCCCCAGTGCCACCCCCGCCAGAGCAGGGGCACCTCCAGCAGTGGCACAGGACACCTCCAGGCGGGTCTGGAATGGCTCCAGAGGGGGAGAGTCCCCCCCTCTCTGGGCAGCTGTGCCAGTGCTCTGCCGCCCACACAGGAGAGACGTCCCTCCTCGGGGTGAGATGGGACTGCCCATGGTCACGTTTGTGCCCGTTCCCTCCTGTCCTGTCACTGGGCACCACTGGAAGAAGACTGTTCCCATCCCCCCGGCACCCCCCTTGAAGGATTGATAAGCGTTGATGAGATCCCCCTCAGCCCTCTCTTCTCCAGACTGAACAGCCCCACGGCCCTCAGCCCCTCCTCAGCACAGAGATGCTCCACTCCCCTCATCACCTCCGCAGCCCTTTGCTGGAGCCTCTCCAGCAGTTCCCCGTCCTTCCTGACCCGGGGAGCCCCGAACTGGACACAGCGCTCCAGATGTGGCCTCCCCGGGGCAGAGCAGAGGGGGGGATGACCTCCCTCGCTCTGCTGGCCACGCTCTGCTTGATGCCCCCCAGGGTGCCATTGGCCTTCTTGGCCACTGGGGCACATTGCTGGCTCGTGGGCACCCTGTTGTCCCCCAGGACTCCCAGGTCCCTTTCACAGAGCTGCTCTCCAGCAGGTCAGCCCCAACCTGTACTGGTGCAGGGGGTTATCCCCCCCCGGGTGCAGGACCTACCCTCGCCCCTGTTGAACTTCATAAGGTTCCTCTCCACCCAACTCTCTGCCTGTCCAGGTCACGCTGGGTGGCGGCACAGCCTCGTGGGGTGTCAGCCACTCCTCCCAGTGTTCTGTCACCAGCAACTTGCTGATGGTACACTCTGTCCCTTCACCCAGGTCATTGATGAATATATTGAACAGGACTGGACCCAGTTCTGGTTAAACTGAGCATCTACAGCCCCAAGTTTAAGCAGTTTGTGTATGTTCTTGTCTTGTTCTGTGACTATTCCAGGAGTATATACTCTTCCTTTTAAATCCCTTGACTGCGACTGTCAGGTATTGAGCTTTCTGCAACCGCTTTATTCTGCTGCGGAAATGCTGCTGAAACCTCACCGCCACCTCCGCGCAGACACCTCCCTGGGCCGCAGCGCTGCCTTTACTCCTCTTGGGTTAGTCTTAAAAGACGGCCACCGCGGGAGAAGGTGAAGCTGAGCTCTGGGAAGGTGCCAGGGCAGATGGGCTCCTCCTGGACGTCAGCGACTCGAGGAGCAGCCAGGGTCTGTCACGGAGTGGCTGATGTTAGTGATTATTGGCAGGTTTGTAGTTAGACACGCGTGTGCCGGGGGGTGTAAAGAGCGAGGTTGAGCGAGGAGTTGCCTCGCACGGTGCTGCTGGGCACGGAGGAGCCCGCGGCACGTGGTGGTGTAGGAGCACAGAGCGGAGGGTGATCTCGTGGCGCTTTTTGGTAAAGCACGAACAGCGCGGCGATGCTGCAGCTTTCTTGCAAGTGCCTGCGCGTGGACATGCCCACGCAAATCCAGGATTCGTGGGCCCTAAGCAGGACCGGTTGCTGTAAAAGAAAGTCTGTTATAAATCGCTATTCTAAATTTGTGAAGCTGTGGGAAAATGCAACGCGTTGAAATTCAAGATAGTCCTTGTGCAAGGGGAAGTGCTGCAGCGCTGCCCTGGGATCGCGGTGAGCCGCGTGTACGGGGGTGTGAATACGCACAGACGCGTGGAGGGTGCGCAGCGTACGCCGCACGCGGGTGGCAGCTCCCAAGGGCGCTTCTCCGACTGCTGCCCTTCCACAAGGTGTGTCTCAGCCGTGCGTGGACGGGATCCTCAGCAGTCGGAGGCGTTAATTAATTCCAGGCATCTGAAATGCAGAGGTTTGGGGCTGTCCGCGCTCGTGGAGGCTGTCAGGCTGAATTCAGCCCTCCCCAAGTCCCGTATCGCTGGTGCCTGACACAAGCTATTGCGGAGCCAGAGTCACAAGAAGGTCTCGGAGGTACCAGTTATCAATTGTCCTCTCGGAAAAGTATTTTTTTCTGAATCTTAAAAGCTCAGAGTGCAGCTCCCTGTTCTGGGCTAGTGTCGGTGTGACCTGGGAAGGGTGACCACCTCTCGCAGCGGCTCAGCTTGCTCTCCATCAAAAGATAAACCAAACCAAGAATAGGTTGGTTTTTTTTGTTTTTTTTTTTAAAAAAAAGCAACCCGAATGATGTTCCTTTGTCTTTTATCTGTTTGGACTCGCTGAAGGTGATGTTCAGCTGCATCCTGATTCTGGACAGTGCTAGGGCACACGTGTACCTTCAAGTTCATGCTTAAATCCATTATCTCAAAGTAACGCACTTGGCATAATGCGATTTCAAGAGGAGTTCTTGCCTTTAGTTGTGACCTTCGACTCCACGCTCTCCTGCAGTCGGTTTGTGTAACATCCACACAATGAATTGCTCATTGTATTTGGGTTCTTTAAGAAGTGCTGTGGTCAAATTCATGCTAATCAAATTTCAGGGTGGTTAAAATTGGATCTTCTGTCTGCAAATATCTCCTTCCTCTCTTCCAGTGCTTCTAGCTCACTTTCTGACATTTTATTGATTTTTTTTTTTTTTCCTCTCTTTCTCTCCATGTGGAACCAAATTAAAGCAGGAATTGGGATTGTAAATAGATAATGGTGCGTGAATGCAGATTAATCAGTGCCATCCATGTACAGTAATACTAATTGTGCCAAGGGAGGAATGGCTGAGTGAACGGTATAAATATTTAATGCCTCAATCCAATGTGAAGTACGAGAGCAAGAAAAGAAATAAAGAAAATAGTGTAGTTGAGAAAACCACACTTCACTGCTTTTGCTCGAAAGAGGAGTTTTGATACCATTAACCTTTCTGTGTAGTGCAATAAAGGAATTGGAGGAGCTGCGTTTAACGCGGAGCCTTCAGTTTCACTTCAGAAAAAAAACCTCCTTAATACTCTGGTTAAAAACAATATTGGAAAGCATTTGGGATAAAACCCGTCGCTTAAGAGATGCATTTTTCACAGCCCGTCTAAACTTGCAGACAGCGTTCGGGGGGGCGCTGGGGCCAGGGTGAGGATTGGGGTGCCGCAGGTCTTCGTGGTTGCGCAGAAATAACGGAGTCGCGGCGACCTGCGGGAGGGGAAACGACCGGTTAGGGAGCGCGGTGGGAGTTCCAGCGGAGCGTCTGTGGGGTTTGGGTTTCTTGGGTGGGTTTGTTCCTTTTCCTGGAAGTTAAGACGGTCAGAAAGGCAAATAAACCCGGGACCTGGGACAGCGGAAGGAAACCTTCACAGCGGATTAATCTGCTTGGAAGTGGTGAAAAGCGCCTGGCATGCTTGGATTTCTTTCCAGCTCTTTTAAAACTTGCAGTCACATGAATTCTCGTCCTCTCTGTATGCTGGGCCCCTCCTAAGGTAGTCCTCCCTGACACAACGAACAGCTGGGACTTGCATCCCGATCGCAAGTGTATGTGGATAAACTGTTCCACTGACCTCGTGCAGCCGCAGGGTGACCCAGCTGCCCCCAGAGCGCCTCGCTTATTTTTTTCTCTCCGTTCAGAGAAGAGCTAAGGTTAAACTGGTTGTGCGCGTCGGAAGCCGACTGTCGGCGTGGGAGCAGGGCGGGCGCTCGCTCTGCCCGTTGCGGAGCATTCTCGCCCGGCGGAGGGGAGCGGGAGCCCCCTGTCCCCAGAGCTGCCGCGCCGCTGCTGGAAACGGAGGTTTGATGTCTCTGTACCGCAAAGGACCGCGATGTAAAACAGCTAAAATCTGTTCCTGTGCACTGTGCATAGGATGAGCTTAAATTGCAGGAGAAGGTAAGTCAGGTTTAGACATCAAGAAGAAGAAACGTTTTTAAATCCTTACTGTCACTGAGTTTTTCTGAGGCTGTTAAATGCTCTTCAAGCAGTTACAAGAGTTCCTGTGTTTTCTGAGTGTTGGCTGGTTGACATCGGTGTTGAAGGCACTTGAAACTTGGTCAGATTTATTCGATATCTTACAGGGCCTGAACCATTTGGTATCCTCTAACAGGTTCTTTCTCATGCAAAGCTTTCAATGCAATTCAAATGGTAACTTTCACTTTCGAGGATGTCTTGTGGGTACAGCACCAGTTAAGTGTCCAAAAACATGGTCCTTGTGGGGCTCGGCTTGAAGCCACGGGTGAAGCGGTGCTCAGAGCGGCTGTTCTCGCAGCTCTGAGTCCCCATCCCCCATTTCTCGCCCCCCTCCCCCCTTCGTGGCCACAGCGTTCTCCCTGGTCGCCTCCGGGCTCAAAAAGGCAGAGCCGGGGAAACGAAATTTTGGGGTGGGAGCTCAGTTCATCTCTTTCTCCAAGTGACTCCAGGATTAAAAAGAATCTTAATATAAAATGGGTACCGAATTCCCATCAGTGAGTAACGATTATTGATTTTACTTTAAAAACAGTTCTTACAGTGCTACTTAGTCATTCCAAAGCCTTAGATTTCAGCTAACACGTCGCCGTAGTCAGGAAGCTGAATATTTAACCAAGTGATTCATATCTCCTGGTGATGGTGGTAAGAAAGGGGAGGAGGGGGGAAATGGACATACAGAGGCTTGAAAAGTTTTGCAAATTGCTAATAGACTTTAAAAAAGAAAAAAAAAAAAAGAAAAGTCTGGAATATTGAAAAACACGGTGGCAGAGGTCCAAAATGGAAGGGCTTTTATTTACATGGCTCACTGGACTATTAGAAATGGGATCATTTATTGGGCTAACGGTAGGTGTTGAAAATTCAGAGCGCGTAATGTAGTACAGAAGTATGCTGGGGAACGCGGAAGGGAGTCCCAGCTTCTTCTAATTAGCTCTGGGTATTCCTAAGCGTCTGTAATGGAGCTCCTCCTTTTTCTTGAAGACGGCAAAGCGGCGGTGGGTTTATAAAGGAAAATAATGTGACCTTGAGAAGTTGGCGGTGCAGACGTCGTGTACGATGTGTCACGGCGCAGTCAGCGTCCCCTCCCGGCGCTTGTCGCAGCCTTTATCCTCTCCCGCTTTGTCTGAGGCCGCTGTCGGTCTGCCCGCAGGTGTAGCGGTGCTAATTGGGGCTGCCCGGCCTTATCCCCGTGCGCAGACAACTCGGCGGGAGCTCCTGCAGGAGACGTGGGGGGCTTCTCTGCTTTCCGTCACTGCTGATGACTCTCGCCTGCTGCGCATCCTTCCCATTTCATTTGCGATTCCGCAGCAGCCGCCACGGCATTTGCATTCAGAGACCATGCAGCTGCTTCGGTCCAACTGTGTTTATCTGTAATTAAATATTCCATTATCAATTAACCATTAATGCTTCCTAACGATTATTTTAAACCTGTGGGAGCCTTATGGTGAAAAGCTAGTAGTTAACTGCAGGTGGGCATGACGTTTTCCGTTAAATGCGTAGCTCTAGCCATGTTATTTCTTATCCATTTCAGTGGGAACGAGCCCTTCATCCTGCGCTCGTCCACCTGCAGACTGGGTGGTGACAGCTGGGGAAGAGGAGTTGGAAGACCAGGATGCTCATTTTGGGGTTGCGCGAGGTGTCCTGCCTGCTGGCCGGAGCCTGTGAGGCGGGAGGAGGTGCGGCTTTGGCGTTAGAGCAGGCGCCTCTGCCGCCTTCCCGCCTCCCGCCCTGATGCTCCTTCCTCCATCGGATGCTCCACGCGTGGAGGTCTACAACGGCCGAGGGGCTGGGAGGAACACGGGCGGTCACCGAGTTAATATTCCTTTTGCGTCACAGAGAGATTTCCCTCTTTGGTGTACGTGGGGTGTACGTGGGGTCTCTGCCGCACTTAAGCTGATCAAAAAGTAAGGCCTTTATTTTCGTGAACTAATGCTATTAAGGAGGCCCCCTTGAACCGGAAACAAACCCAAACCCACACCTCCATGTGCCGGGTGGTGTGTTTCCATGTTGTTGCGGGGCTTTGGGTGGCGTCGCCGGCACTCGGCGGAGATGCTGCGCTGCGGCGGAAAAGGAAAGCGGCTTTTCTTCCTCTCCGCCCTCCTGACGGTGCGTCTCAGCTGGTGCTTCACAGCACAGCCTGGGTCGGATGGCGATGACCAGCAGGACCCGGGATCTAAAATAGCTCCAAACACCCCAACCGGCCATTAACGAGGAGCTGCTTCACTTCAGAAATGAAAGGGATGGGAAGATAAAAGGGGGAAAAGGGAGTCTGTTAGACCGGAGCCCCGGAGGATACAGTCTTTTTGTGTGCTGAGAGTTTGAGCAGTGGTGTATATGGAAATGAGGACCCGATAGCGATTTCTTGGCTGATTTAGTCCTTTCAAAAAGCTGTCGATGTCTTAAGCAAATGACATATGGTGCTGTTGAAAATTTCCATGCAGGAAATTCAGGGAACCATTTTCCTTCACCCTAAATCTTCTGTGTTTCTTTATAGCGGTGCAAAGTGGGTTCCAAGCCCTGTGGTTATGATTGATTATTTTTCTCTACTCTTGCTTTTGCCTTCAGTAATTATTTATGCTATTGCAAAGGTAGCAAGAAGTGCAATCCATTAATTTTTCTAATTGATTTTCAAAGTCTTAATTCACTCAGCTGGTAGAATTCTAGCACATCGTGTATGCGGGATCCGTGGAAGTTAAGAGCGGGCTATTCACCTACCTAAACCAAAGTGCACGTGTAAATAGATGACTACACTGCCGGCTACCGAATCCACTTCTCAAAAGGATATGTGTATTAAAAAACAGAACAAAAAAAAGGGATGGGGGGACAGAAGAGTGAAGTTCTGCCTCATTCAGGCTGGTTAATTTTATTGTTCTCTAGTTCTTATATCAGGCAATTGAATTACTTGGCTCTCCACAGTTATGAAAGTAAAATTTGGCTCTGCATACCTAAAGATTATTTATGAGAAGCTTGACTATCGATTCAGAATGAATAATAAAATAGCCTTTGGGGGTAAGAGTATTAAGTTTAACCATGTTGTCATAACAACCAGCCATAGTAACTTTCTCAGAATTGGTTTTAGGCATCCCATGTTTGATCTCAGCCCAAAACGTGTTTGTCTGAACTTAGTTATTTGAAAAAGTTTCAAATTAAATTGGTTCAGCTGTCTTTGAGTTATCCAAGGATGGCAGAGCGCCACGTAAAATACTTTTTTATAACACCTTGTATTTCAAAAGGGTCTGCAAAATTGAGATGAAAATAATCAATAGAGAAATGATCAAGAACAATCTTAAACAACTTTATAAAGGATGTTTTCGGTCATGCTCCGTAATTATGCAGAGTTCAGCCACAAGATAATACACGGCTTAAGGTCCGTACTGTAGGTGGCAGAGATGCATTGGTTATGCAGCATAATCATCCCCGCTATGTCATTAACAAGTAGAGCAGGATTACATTGTAGTTCGTCTACCGTTAATAAATACGCTGCCAAGTATCGTCCTGGCTCCCTGCTGTTTGCCTTAGGAAAGGTACGGTCGCCTTTGGAGGCGTTAGTTGAGTGAAGGACTTTTGAAATATTTTCTGGGCTATCGGTTCTGCTGTGGAAAATGGGTAGTAATAAAATCTGAAGTGTCCTTTTGAACGGAATAGATTTCCAGGATTCTTCTACCTTCATCTAAAAAAACACAGGTATTGGAATGCAAATAATTTTTAAATAAGTGACGGTCTATGATTAAAAAATTAAATGGGCTTTCATCAACAGTAATAGGCTTCTGTAATAGCTTCTGTCATGGCAGTGGTGTTCTCCTTACCATGGTTAATGTTACCGTTATGTACCTCAATTCAAGGGTGCTGTGACTTAGGTAAACACTGTTCCAGACTAAGACTTGGCACGTGACAATTCAGCCAAAAATGATGATCTGGACTTTAATAAAGCAAACAGCATAATACTTTAAAAAAAAAAAAAAAAAGGTATAAAGAGGTATGAAGAGAACAGTTGCTGAAGGACTACTAATGGGCTGTGGAGCTTTCCACCTCATGTTTGATGGCTGTAATCTTCTCCAGGTTGGGATGGATCATAAATCATTGCTCCTTGCTGGCTATTTCCAGTAAGAGAAAATCATTCTTGCAATCCTTTCTCTTCCTCAGTTAAAATAAACACCTTTTTTTTTTTTTTTTTTTTTTTAAGCAGGGTTAACCAAATCTGTAGACAGGAACTGAGTAAGCTCGAGAGTCAAGCTCATCTTGCGTACCTTTGGTGTAGCATGTCCCCTGGGATGAGTTCAAGTCATTGCTGTGTGATAGCAGTAAGAAACAGAAGGTGACAGAGCTGGGGGGATCTGTTACTCGGGGGGGACACGGAGAGCTCCTCTGGTTCAGAGCCGTCCCGTACCTTCCCCTCCCTCCCCGGGGTGCAGGAGAAGACTGGAGCCTGTAGGCTCTCCAGCTGGACCACTTCCCTTTGGTTCCACAGACGCTCTCAGTACCCACCTCAGCCCCGCGTGTCCTTTGCTTTGGAAGGAAGGAATGGAAACCCCTGGAATGGCAGATGGGTAACCATCAGGTGGGGGAAGACAAGCGAAGGAACGCCTGCCTAGGGACCCCCGTGGGGTGTGCGGGGCGCTTGCTTTCAACGTAGGTTCGTGGTAGGAGGAGGATTGCCTGGCAGAACGGGTATTTGGGGTGTAATTCACAGTCATAATAACATGTGGCTGTTATTGGTTGGTTTCTTGCAGGTTTACTGGAATGAATTTGCCTGCCCCGGTTATCAGCAGTAAAAACTGGCTGCGGCTTCACTTCACGTCGGATGGCAACCACAGGCAGAAGGGCTTCAGCGCCCAGTATCAAGGTAAACGCTTACTGCCCGGTCTCACTGTCCACGCCGCGTGTTTAGCCAGACCTCTTTTTTCTAGGGATATACAATTAACTTCCTGCACGACCCTTCTGTATCCTGTTAATGGTAATTTTCCGGCTGGGTGTCAGGCATCGTCGTGTGGAGAGCGGCTGTTGGCAGTAGTTGGGCGTACGGACGCTTGTGAGCTACGGGAAGGTCCCCGTGCACGGTGTGCCGTGGCAGTAGAAGCAGACGTTCCTTTACCTGCAGCTTTGCAGAACGCGCTGTGTGGGATGTGGCGAGACAGACGTGTCTGAGGGCACCACCAGGCGAAGGGCAGTGCCACAGAGACACTGAGGCCGTTCCTGATGAGGTGTACACTGTCCTGTGTTTCCTGCCCGTCCCTAGAGGATGGGTTCCAGGGTTGGGACCTTGGGATGCTGTTGAGGGAGAGGAAATGCTTTGGCACAGGAGTCAAGCGGAGCAAAGATGGTGGTGTGCTCTGAGGTTTGCAGGCAGCCGTGGCTCCCTGCCCATCAGCGCGTCCTCTTGGGGGCCAAATGGTCCCCAAACCAGGTGGGTTTGAGCGGATCCCTTAGAGCCGTTAGCACCGTTCTCTCTGAGGACTTGGCAGGACTTTGGGTGCAGTGGTGTAGGATCGTAGAATTGTCTAGGTTGGAAGGGACCTTCAAGTAGCGTGGCTTCAGGCGGCCGGCGCTGGGGGCAGGGGCAGGGAGGGGGAGCACGAAGGGAGGGGGGCAGGGAGGGGGAGCACGAAGGGAGGGGGGCAGGGAGGGGGAGCACGAAGCAGGGAAGGAGCAGGAACGCCATCCGGTTCCTCCTCCACCCACCAGAGGTTGGTGTCCGTGCAGTTGAGCTTTCCTCAAAAGGAAGGAAGAGGATTTTGAGAAAAAGTGCCGTAGCCTTAGACCAACAGGAACAAAATGAAAGCGAGAGGAGTTTCCTTTGACGAATCTGCAGCTTGCCCTCTTTGTTCGTTCTCTGTTTATTGAGCCTCAGCAATGTTGTCATGGCCTCAACATGGGCTTTGCTTTCTGAATCACCATTGTTATTTAACTTTCGTTGCTTTCCTTTAACATACAAATTACTTTAAACTGTAAGAAAAAAACCTTTTGGTTTTTCTGTATGGCACAATCGACTGCATGCAGCCGATGGCTTTTGATATGACATTTTCCTTTGCGTTCATGATTGCTGCTTTCTATTAAAACACCTGTCTGAATCATCCTTTTTTCTTAAATAGAAAAGTAAAGATTAATGTTATAATTTCCTCTGATTAGATAAATGTCAGGGGGTTCTAATCTAGCACACTCCCTAGAAACTGTTTTGTTAGATATAATGAACTCTGCTTTAGTGTATTGAGTGTTTAAAAGATGAACTTAAATCTGTGCTCTTGAGATGGCATTGAAGCAGGACCTCCACCTAGCCGGCAAAGGGAACCTGACACTCGTTCCTCACGCACTTGCTGTCTTTTGTGGAGTTTGTCAGGTTCTGTCCATCTGTTAGGAAAGATTTCAATACCGAAAGAAAAACAAAACAAGAAACAAAGAAAAAAAAATCCAGGGATGTTTGCGGTCAATGGAATCCGTGTCTGTAGAACACTGTAGATGCCAATCCAATGTCAAAAAGCTCAGTGCAACCCTTTTCAGAGGAACATAACCTTGTTTGAACATAAATATTTTAATGTGGATAAATAAGTAAATACATACAAAATAGGCTGTGTAATGCCCTATAAAGTAGAGCAACTGAAATGTGTGTTTCAGCAGTAGAGATGGAAGCGGACCCCGGGGTTGTCCAAGAGAGGGTTAGGCTGACTCTGACTTGTCGTCTGTTTCCTGAAGACGTGTACATACATCATTTATTGTCGTTCTGTGTTCTCTGAGACACTGTCCGGCTTTGCTGATAATCTATAAGAAAGTAATTTCTCTTACATCTTGTTTAACAGTGATACTTAGCCTTAGCAGAACATCTTCTTTGTGTGTTCCATTTCAGCTCTTCCTATCTGTGCCCCAGTTTGAAAAAAATCCTTGTGAATGTAAAAGCAAGGTTAGATATGATCAGCCCATATGCAGGTTTTCTTTATGTTGAATATGGTAAATTCGTTCCCTTCCAGGGAGTTAAAATATTTTTTCCCTTTCCTTTTCCCTTTTGCGTAAGGTGAATCTCACATTCTTGCAAATACTCCCCCCCCCCCCCCCCGCAAATAAAAGGGACTGTAGAGGAATTGGCGCATCGGTCTTTTTATCTTCCTCCTGCTCCTTCTGCCTTATTTCCCCAAAAGGTGCCGTGTACCTTCAGGCGGTAAGAGAATAAGCTGGAAGTGTCATAGGACAGGTGGCAGCGCGGGGGCCAGAAGCCGCGTATCCCCCGTCATCGCCTCCGTCAGCATCGGGGCGAGATGATGGAAAAGTTGCTGAACTTGACATGATGCTGAACAGGTTTAAATAATGCTCTGGCCGCTGTAGTCCTTCTCTCTACCTATTCTGTTACATAAGTTGGATCCCAAACTGCTTTTTAGCCGATTGTTACCAACACATAATTGCATCTTTTACTGATCTTTCCGCCCCATTCCCTTCCCCTTCTGTCCTCCACCCTCAGGCAGAGAGAGAAACACGGGCGAATTTCGGCCCGTGGCACAGCGCGGGTACCGCAGACCCGGCGCCTTCAGTAATGGGCTGAGGAACTCTACTGCACGTCCTGCGCCCCGTAGATGGCTTTTAAGGATACGTGCCTATCTAGAAGTACTTATGTTTAATTTTCGACTGATGTGCCAATGTGCGTCTTGGATCTCACCTTCGGGCTGCAGAGGGGTCGGCAGCGTGCGCCGTGCAGCGTGCCGAGCCGCCCGGGCAGTCCCGCGACGGGGACGGGGCAACCAGCGCTTGTCCGGCTCCGGTTCCCGAAGAGCCGGAGCTAAGGCTCGCTGGGGGAGGGCACGAGTGGGGCGAGGGCCTCGTCTGGCTGGGCAACCATACAGGAGTTTCAGAAGGGTTGGGTTTGAGGGAAGCGGTTTCTTTTCACCTCCAACTCCGAGTAAGAATCCCTGCAAGCAGCCTGCCGGGGTACCGCAGGTGATGCTAAAACACCCCGCGGGAGGAAGAGAGATTCCGGCGAGTCTGTCCGTAATAGCAGTCCCCCAGCAAGGGCAGCGGGGCTTCATGGAATAGAGTTTTGCTGAAATGCTGTTTTCCAAATTAAAAATAAATAAATGTCTACTTAAATTCTCGTTTAGAGCAACATGAAACGGTTTAGAAGAAACACCCCGGCCTGCCTGCTTGCTGGAAAAGCTTTGTAATGTCATCTTTCAAATTTGACAGGACACCGAGTATTCCATTAGATCTATCCGATATGTGAGAGCAGCAAAACCTTCCGGAAAACAGAGGAATTTTCTGTTCATCCAATTATCCTGACACAGTCCTTTGTAGTACTGTTCCACATTCAAATTTATAAACAAAATGGATTTTTTATATACTGGATTTTTGAGGGCATAGAGTAGGAGAGTTGGTCTTATTTATTTATTTTTATAAAAAGCAAGTGATATGATATTCTGACGTGCTCTAATCTAAATTGAGTGATTTGTAAAGTTTGACTTTCATCACTGTGTCTCCATGTCACAAACAGAAATGAAGGATTAAGCGGAGAGTATGTAGTGATCTCTCTTTATCAATTATTTTTGAAAGAGACACGACGCAATTAGGGGAGTATATACTTCATAGGTAATGCAGTTTAGTCTCTGTATTTCAGGACTGGTGCTTCGTAATGAATGTCTGGTTTCTGCTGCTTGTTCTCATGGCGGATGGGGGTTTTGCAGCCAGGCTTTCTGTTAGTCCCACGTTTATGGTGGGGCTCTGTGCGTTAGGTGGGTTCTGGAAGGCGGGAATGAACATGGGGGAACCTTTGTTATTAACTGCGTCCTTTTAAAAATTCGCAAAACTCTCTGTCCCGATTGCCTTTGGCTGGACGTTGGGGCGTTCAGCAGCGCTGAGAAACGGCTGCGAGTTGCTGCCGTTCAGCGGTTGAGCCTCCCGGGGATGCGCCATCCCCTCTACGGCATCCACGTGGATGCTGAGCGTGCGCGGCCGCGCCGGTGACGGGGAACGCTTTGCTGGTCCTTCATGGCTACAGGCGCACTTTGTCACGCAGAAATCGACAGACCTGTGCTGTTCTGTGTGTGGCTAGGAGAAACACTCGCTGGTAATTGGGTAAAGTAACTTGCAAGGCAAGCTGCGGAGAATATAAAAATGGAAATTATTTTTCTAAAGCTGCTCTCTTACTGGTGGTGCCCCAGAGCACTTTACAGCGCGATGAATTAGAGACTGCAAAGCCATGAGCCATTGTGCCTCCTGCAATAGCTCAAATTTACCCTGAGAGAGTCGGGCTGGACTATGTTTTATTGCCCGGGAGGGAATATTGGCTGCGACTATGAGGTTATCCCTGTGCTTGCTTGGAAAGCGCCAGAGTCTCATTAGCCGCGCCGTTATGGAGGGTCAGCAGAACAGCACTGCGCGGCGCTTCGCCCCGCTGACGGTGCGATTGCCGCACTGCAGCCTCGGCCGGAGCCCGGCCAGCGCCGCTGCCGTGCCGTCCGTGGGGACGGAGCCCTCCGGGCGGGAGGGGACCGGGCGGCCTCCCCGGGCAGCGGGGAACTCGCCTCCCCCACGGGAACAGCTCTTCGGTGGGCGCGGGGCTGATGCTGCTCCTGCTGCGCTGAGCAAAAGGGTGCCGGGGGCTTTGCGCAGAGCGTGGTGGTGGCCGTGACCCCTCGGTGGTACGGGGCAGAGGCCGTGGAGCATCTCTAAGAGGGACCCCATAGAGTCGTCCCTCTCCCTGTGTGGTGTTCTGCTGCGCGGGGGGGGGCAGAGCGGCGGGGGCTGCGCAGGCAATAGGGCACGTGGGGCACCCCCCGGGCACGTGGCACAGCCTTTCCTTTCTCACCTGCGTCCTAAAGCTGTCACTGTTCTACCTGGGGCAGAAGTAGGTTCCAGACCTGCCCGGAAATTCTACCTTCCGTAGCCCCGTGTCCTCTCTTTGGTCCCTTAACACCGTGCGGTTGTTAAAGACCTTGAGGTCAGACGACAAACATCCCCGAATTATCATCCTCGGGCCTGGAGGAATGTGTGGCTCTTCGGGGCATTCTGAGACCTGCTGCTTTTCTCCCGCTGCATTTGCAGGTGGATTACAGTGAAAAAGAAATAGGTTTGTATTACATTTGCTTTGAAAGTGGCATAATTATTTTTCTTCTCTTAAAAAAAAAAAAGAAAAGGCAAAACCCCTCCAACAGATTAAAGATACTAATACGAATAAGAAAGACATGAACAATATAAGCTTTTCTTCGTGAATACTTTTTAAGCTAACGTGGACCTCAGCTTGAAGTTGCAATTGCTTTCTTTAAAAAGAAAGCAAAAAGCTGTAACCAAATGATGCACAAGAAGCTCGAAGCTAGCGTCTAGCTCGCAAAAGCACTACCGTAGGTAAGCTTCAAGGAATAATGCCTGACATCCCCCTGTCTGAAGCTCCTGCAAACAGATGTTATAAACAGATTTTTTTTTTAAGCCAGAAAAGCACGATTAAAAAAAAAAAAAAACCTCCTTGTTAGTTATATCGGTAATTTTTCTTGACAACTTTGTCTTAGAAATGTGCTAATTTAGGGATGAAAGTATGACAAGATAAAGAACAAGAACAGAACAGTTTGAAGTGGAAGATAGACTGTTTTTCTCCGTAGATGAGGACTGGCTCATCAGCAGAAGGATCCTATAAAGCGATTTGGACATCATGCTTCCTGATGTGAAGTTATTCTTTAACCACATTAACTTAACATATGCCAGTAAAAATCCTGCGGTGCGTTAGTCAAAAATACCCGCGCGTGTGCTGCAGGCGGCCGTTGTCTCTCTCTGCCGGTACCCACACGGCTTTGCCGCTGTTGGTCCTCTGCAAAACCCTCTTGTGCAGAGAGAGCCTCAGGAACGGCCAAGTCCGGATAAGAAAACCAAATAGCTGCTGAGTTACAGGGGGAATTTTCTTGTTGCGGAGAAGGATGGGGCTCTCTTGGCGAGGGATGGATGGGTGGGTTGGAACCTTGTTGCTGCCCTCGAACGTTTTCTCGTGTTTTGGGTGAGGGTCAGAGCGCGGATGTGAATGGTCACAACAGGAGCTCTGGTAGTCGCCGGGTGGATTTTAACTGATGTGCCTGTGAGTCTGTAAATTTATAATTCTCTTTGCCAATAGTTTTAGTGTCCCCGTTTTTCTGCTCTTTTGCTGCCTTTTTGAGTCTGCTATATGCAGGTCGTGTACAGTTTCTGGGTTGTGGGGTGTTCGTTTGAGTGCTGTATTCCCACAGACGCAGAGAATGGCTTTGTTGTATAATGTATTCATGGAATAACTGCATCAGTAACACGGGGCGAAACTAACTCAGCATTTTACCCTCGGGATCCCTGAAGTTTCTCAGGGCTTCCCTTTTGTCTCTTTCCCGTTTTTAGTACGTTAAGCAGAATGGCGTGGTTGCAGGGGGATGGGGGTTGTGCGCCCCCTGTGTATGTTCCGCTTGGGTCAGCCTGGCTCGGATCCCAGCGGCACTCATCCAGACCCGAGAGGGTGAACGAAAAGGGGCCCCCGACGGGTCAGGATAAGTTGTCAGAGGCGGGAGGGAAGGACGCAGGGTGTCCTGCCGTGGGGGTGGTGTACAGCTCTCGCTTCGTTTTCTTTTTAATCAACCCTAATGCTCAGCTAAACCTTTCCCTCTCCTTTGCTTTGTTTTAAATCTCTCTGTAGTCAAAAAGCAAATCGAGCTGAAGTCCAGAGGGGTGAAGCTGATGCCCAGCAAGGACAACAACCAGAAGACATCAGTGTGTAAGTTTTTTGGCTGCTCCTTATGCTCTCCTTCTATAACGACCTCCGTGAACATTTCATTTGACTTTCCAGTAATCTCTAAAACTTTGTCCTTCTTAAAAGTTTTAATGCTTTTTCCCTCTCTTCCCTCTGCATTACTGCATCACTTCCTTCCAGTGCTCTATTCACAAGCATATACTAACGCGTTACAGCGGGAACGGAGGGGATCGGTGTGTGCGCATTTAATATATACTGTATGCGTCCTGCTCAGCGACAGGCTGGGGCTCGTTGCTCCTGTCGGCTTTTAGTGGGGAAATTGTCAAAATGTCATCAATTTTGAAAACTGAATTAACGTTACTGTTGTAAAATTAGGCGTAGAGATAAGGAACCACACCAAAAAAGACCTATTAGAAAATCTACAGAGGCAATAGCAGTCTCTCTCTCTCTCTCTCTCTTTGTGTTTTATTTAATTGTCCCCGCAGAAAAATCATATCACTGCTGTGCGAGGGTTTATAATACTGATTTTTATGGTCTCCCTATTAGTTACTCACTTTGAGTGTATCTGGCGGTGGGTACGTTAGAGGCGTGCTCAGAATGGCACTTTGTCACTGGCGTGTTTTCCTCTGGCAATAAGCGACTCGATTGGGTCCATTCATCTCTACGTTGGGCTCTTCTCAAGTCAGGAGAGACTCTTCGTTTCTTTATGCGTATGACTCTGGGCAGAGGACCGGGCTCTTTAGGGGATTAAACTGGCGGGATCCGAATTAACTCGAGTTTGTATTTTGTATAAATTCAGGGAGGAGAGCAGAACGTAGCATTTGTTAAAGTAGTTTTTAGAGGAGAGGATATAATGGCTCGTTTTGTGGAACAGTCCGTTACACCCATCGAAGAGGTACCGTTTGGACACTGCACTCGCCTGAATTTGGAACGCAAAGTTCACTTAAGAAAAACGGATGAACTGAATTTAAAACGTGGCTCGCTGTCTGTCTGAAACGCAAGCGGCTCAGTTCTAGGCCCACCTGAGAGTGCTTTGGAGCCTCCAGTTTTCCAGGAGCAGGGCCCGACGAGGTGGCTAAGTAGCAGGGTGTACATCGCCCAAAGTCTCCAGAGCAGAAAATGGTGGGGCGCGTTTAGAGAGAATTAATTCAATTAGAAGTCGCTATATGCGAGATGTTCCTGGTCCTATGACACATTCCCGCCAAGAAGAATTTAATTGTAATACACGTTTGGGTTCACTGAGCCGAGAGTGGAATTTTGCGGGAAAACCCGGCTGGCTCGGGTTGCGCGGGTCCTGCAGGCGAAAGGGTGTGCTTGGAGCGGGGTACCTGCTGTCCTGGGCGTTGGGGGACGCGGGGGCGGGAGCCTTCACCCGGTGCAAAACGTTGGCCTGGTTTGGAGTCGTCGGTGCACTGTATATAACTATTCTGGTATTGAGCATATACAGGATTCCCATGTCTGCTCCCTGGGAATGCGAGGCTGCTTCCCCGTAGCAGTTTCCCCTGTTGCTACCGAATGTCGCTAACGAGCGTTGTCAGCGCTTTCCCAGCCCGGAGCGCCGGGGAAGGGCACTGCAGGCAGTGTACGGGGCAGCAGCTCGGCTTTCCTTCCTCGCGTATCCTGCTCTGCCCCAGCCGTGCTCCGCTTTTGAGGATAAAAGTGTAGGAAGTTCTCGTTGCCTCTGCCCGCTTTATCCTCGCCCCACGGAGAGCAGGCTCCAGTCTTCAAAGCTGTCAATTCAGCATCTTGTGTAGCGCTAATCTTGTCATATTTGATAAGGCAAAACAGAGCGTAGGAAGGCAGCTCAGCCTGAAAGCTATTAAGCTGTAATAATAATATAGATGGGGATAGTTCTGTGGCCCAAATTCCTCTCCGGTCCCAGCGCGGTGCTCACCGCAGCTCCTTCCCCGTGCTCCGCTCTCAGCGAGGTCCGGATTGGAAACCCAGATTAACCTCTATCTTCCGCAGCCTTCTGCTGTCACACTTCTCTTACAGTAAATTTTCAACTTCAGAAATGCTGATTCCGGAGAAGATGTCTCCAGAAAATGGTTCATTTTCAGAAAATGGAGCCCAAAATGTTATCCTCTTTTTTCCCTCGCTTTCCTGGCTTGCGTGGCTCGCCATGCCCCCCTTCCCGCAAACTTTCATGAGTTTATGAGTCTGCGTATGCGTCAGAGGTGGTTACAGAGGTGGGGGAGGCCGATTAAAGATCTGTGCAGTTTGCTAGAGTTGCTCTTGCTTCATCTGGCTCGAATATCAGAAATCTAGAAATTTCTGTGTCTCTCGGGAATAGCTAGAGCTACGCCGTGCTTTATTCTCAAAGACTTTCTCACCAGCAGTGTTTTCCAGTCCTCTTCGTACCTGTCCTGAAGTTCTCCCTGGAAGCCTCCATGGCCACGTGAGGCGGGTGGCAGCTCGCGCTGGGACCCCACGCGTCGCCCGGAGGGTTTCTGCTTCGCTGCTGTGGGTGGCTGCCAGGTCCCCCCGGCCAGGTTAAAGCCAACGTGTTGGGGTGTCTGAATGGAGGCAAAGCGTAGTCAGAGCAGCTGTTGGTGCTCTTGCAGAAAAGGAATATATAAAAATATGGAATTTTGGGGGGGGGGGAAGTGCTAATTGTGTTCGGCTGCAGTCAAACGTGTTTATTTGAAATGGAAATCAAGTGCCTCGTACTGTTCACCATCCTAAAATTATTTGGACATCTTGCTTTAATCATTTTTTTAGAGGAAAAATAATACAGCTCTGGAGAATAAGATATAAGAAATAGTTTTACATTTTAGATTGCATTTAGGAGATTATTTCTTTTACTGCACGCAGTATGTAAATGTGTATGTTGCAGGTCACACAGTGGGGAAAAAACATGGTACTTTGCTTTCACAAAACAGCATCAAAGTTGCTTTTCTGACCTTTGCGTGAGGCACAGCTGGAAATGCACTGCTGGATATTATCGGAAGGGATTGTACGAAGTAGTACAAGTTCTGTGTACGTTCAGATTTGTCAAAATCTATTTTAAATGTACAAATGCGAAGTCATTTGGGAGGTGTTGAGCAGTCTTAGGTCTCAGCCAAGTGTATGGAAGCTTCTAGATGTTCAGCGGTGCGGCCAGCCTGCTTTCTGCAGCAGCCGGGGAGGGAGGAGGGTGCGCTGGGGGGTCCCCGCGGCAGCACAGAGCCCGCTCGGAGCGGCGGAGGAGCCAGCGCGGCGCTCCCGGCACCGGGAACGCGGCTTTGGAGGGAGCTGCGCGCGGGTTAAGTAGGGCACGTTGCGAGCACGGGCTTTGGCCACGGTCTTCAAAACCTGAAAGTCTGTACGTGTTTTTGAACTCGCGTACTTCTGAACTATTCTGAGAGAGCAACGGGAGATGGAAGGGGGGTTCAGACCTCCCCAGGTGAAAACTTGCCAGCTGGAAGTAGTCTTCTCCAGCGTCGGGGCCTCACAGCCCGAGTCTGTGCCCTTCCCGCACTCGCCCCTTGCGCGGCACATGAGTAATTTAACGTCTGGATCAGCGTCACCGACGTTTGGGAAGTGCGTAACCTTTGGGTGCTGAACGCTTCGCTGGGGGGAGCGCACCCCAGTAGCTCAGCTCCCCTCCTTTTAGGACTGAATTTTGTAACCCATTAACTTGACCAGACGGTTGCACGGAGAGTAACTGCAAGCCGTAGAGTGATCGTAAAGATCAGCCTCTATAAAACAACTAATTACTGCTACAATCCTCCCCCCCCACCTCGGTGCCAGTAGAAGAACTCACTCGCACTGTATTTCTCATGCTGAGAAAGAGTCTTTGTAAAACCTTTTTAGACGCTGCTTTATTTTGTAGTTCATATTTTACATTCCTAAATTCAATAAAAAATTGTCCCTTGGGAATCTATCGATGAACCTTCTTTATTAACGTGGGGAGATAGAGAGAACTGAGGAAGGTTCTCAGTTCTTTTAACAGATGGGGTAAATTACTGTAGCAAACAAAGCAATCGGAACCGGCTGTTACTGAATAAGGAGGAAGTTGTTGAAAAAATCAGGAGGAGAATGAAGGGGTGGAGAACTAGTTCCATGGTTTGGGGGGAGAGAATCCTTGAGTCTATAATGTAGAAATTGAACAGTTCATCGCAGTTTTTAAGAGCTATTGTTTTCCTAGTAACCTCGAAGAATTCATTTTGGAATGGCACGGCCCAGGCGTAGATCAGCCAAACCTTCAGGGAGATGAACACGGTACTGACAGCAGGTTCTCAGCATAACAAATATGGTTTATATCCTTTGGTTTAGTTATGGTCGTGTGTGTGTGTTTAAAACAACAGATAGAAGAACAAAAGTTTCTGTAGTTGACCATCTAATCCATCCTCTCCCTTTCTTCTGCTCTCCTTTACATTTACGAGTGAAACGTCCCAACTATTGTGGTGCGGAGATGTCTTTCCTTTCCCCCTTGCTCTGCTTTATCTGTTCTCTGGTTTATCTACATGTGTTATGTAGATATTAATAAAATGCTAGCTAACAAGAAAAAAAACCTGGTTTTAGTCTTCGGGAATGTGCTGGTTAACTGACAACCTGGTCACTGGCACTGGCTGGTGCCGGCGGGTTTTGCTGATCACCAGGGATGGCGTTGCTGCCATCACCTCCCGAGGCACTGAACCGGAGGCTTCGAGGTTCACTGCCATCTGATCCACGAAGGGATGCGGTACCAGTGCAGAGTGACTGACGTGGCCATCAGAGATGTCGTCTTGGATAGTCTTTTGGCCGTGGGAGAAAGCATTTGATGTGGAGAGGCAATCTGGTGATCAGCTCTGCGAGGAGGAGCGTGCAGGTGTTTGAATGCGGACGTACCTGTAGAAGCTGTGTTTGTGCGGGTGTACGTTGTAGGTGCATCTCCTTTACTGTGGTTTCACTCTGGAGAAGGTACAGAAGTAAGATGAGAAATCTTAGCACTTTTCCTTAAATACCATATGGACTTGTGACATACAACCCTAGTTTGTACGCTCTATCCGAAGCCTTAATTTTACTTTGTTTGGAGATATCTGTACGCACAGACAGCATGTTTGCGTGGGTAGGCAGTGATTTAAGAAACCCAAAGGAAGACGGTGTCACCTATGGACTGTGTTCAGCCGACCTTTCAGTTCTCGGAAGCAGCGTGTCGCTTGAAGCGCTAGCAGAAGGGCTCTCGGGAGCTGGTGGTTTCGTTTGCAGAAGGATTACCAAATTATCTCGCACCTGAGACCTGCTGGAGATACCCACTCCTGGAGTGGGGTTTTTTCCTCTCCTGGCTGCTTCAGTTATCAGGGCGTTGCTGAAAATACCGGAGATGAATCCCTGCTCTGGGCAGGGGCTCCCTTCCTTCCGACTCTGGTGTACGATCGGAATCATCAGAATCTGTGAAAGGTGGCAGCAAAACTTTGTAGCTACAAAAGGCGACCATCAAAAGAGACCGTGTGCCGCTTTCACGCTCCTGTCTTTATTGCTGGTGTCTCTGCGTGTCCGCGTGCCTGAGCTTCGCGGGAGGTTACGAATATGCGAAAGAGGGAAAGCAGTCTCTCAGGAGTCCGGTTCCCTGTAAAGCCGTATCTCGCTTCCTCTTTTGCCCTCAAACACATGGAGGAGACTGTGGAGCACCAAAGCGTCGTGCCCAAACGCTGAGCCCTGCGCGGCGGCTGTGCCGGCCCCTGCCCCATCCCGCTGGGTCCGGCAGCGCGGTGCTGGGGGGGCTCCCGCGGTGGGCTGGGGAGGGAAGCCAGGAGGGACAAAGGCCCTTCCAAACCGAAGGGGTTGGGATGAGCCCGACAGGGGGGGAGCGGGACGCCGTGG
This sequence comes from Vanellus vanellus, assembly GCF_965231255.1. NCBI lineage: Eukaryota > Metazoa > Chordata > Aves > Charadriiformes > Charadriidae > Vanellus > Vanellus vanellus. Next base: position 6,681,239 of record NC_138927.1, on the reverse strand, counting down.
TGTCTGCAGCTGGCAGTCGGGGGCAGCCCCGAACCAGCGGGAGCAGAGCGATCCTTCCCTCCTTTTAGGAACAGTGTTCTGTCTTCCAGCTGTAGTGCCCGGCTACGCAAGGTGCAGTTACCCAGTGGATAATGACCATATTTGATGGCTTTGCCTTTTTGTGCCTTCGTGCTGTGCGGTGGGTGTTTGTGTAGACACTCCGTGTGCTTATCCTCCCCTGTCAAGAGGTACCCGCGCGCACCTCCGTACCTGTCACCGTGTTTGGTGCCGTGCAGACCTCAAACTGTCGAGCCAACGTGTCTGGTGTGAGAAACGTGCTTTGTCACCGCACCGTCATCCATTTGACGGCGGTCCTTGGGGCACTGTGCTAACACAGTACGTTTTGAAGTATGATTGAAGTTTTTTCCTTTAATCTGGCGATAGGCAGAGGTAGGACGGAGCCACGCTCGCTTAAGATTCATGCTTTGCTGCTTCAGCATCATTGCCAAGAAGCGCTGCATTTTCTCTGCATCCTTCCCTCAGTGGTACACTTAAACCGACTCACGTAAACTTCTGCAGCTCTGTGACAAAATCCCCCCTTTGTCCCATATTACCGTGCATTTTGGTAGCTGCTGGAATTCAACGTTGAAAGCAGTATATCGCCAGCTCTCATCTCATCCTTGCCAGGAGCCCCCCGGGTTATACCCGCCCCGGGTCAGTGCTCGTTTGCGCCATTTGACGGGCTGGAGGGGGAAGGTGGGAACGGGGAGAGAGAGAAGGAGTTTGAAGGTGTTTCTTCAGTGCTGATCACCACTTCATAGATTTCATGTTTGTTGGCAGTTACATAAAGGTTTCTCCATACAGGTTTTCATGTTCAAACTAAATGACCTGCTTTAAAACGCCAGACTTGCATTTCCCTCTCCTTTCTCCCTCCTGTTCTGTGCTTGGTTCTCCCCTGGTATCACACACCTTCCCATTGAGTTGTTTTCTCCCCCTGGCTCCCCTCAGCCGGGGGGGGGGGCGGTAGCTGTCACCTTGGCGTGTCCCGGGTGGCCATTTCAGTCACAGGCTTCGGAAATGGGCTCTTTAATTGGTGTCATTTTGCAGAATGAAAAAAACCACTTTTCAGAGGTACTTCTGTAGTGGAACGGAGGGAAAACTGCGTCCCTCGCTGGCGTTTCCTGGAAAACACTTTGGTGTATAAACTGAGCTGAAACGATTCCAGTTACACTTGTTTCCAAAGCTGTTTTTCTCTAAACGAAACGGAACATGTTCAGGTTTTCAAGCTACCAATTGCCATTTTTCTCTTCACATCCACCAAGACAGTTGATGAAAGAATGTTTCTTTTGCTATTCTGTCTCTGTATGTGCTGTTTTTGCCTTGTAGTAACTCAGGTTGGTGTGTCCCAGGGACATAATATGTGTCCAGACCCTGGGATTCCAGAGAGAGGCAAAAGAATAGGCAACGATTTTAGGTAAGAACCTTCTACGTGTGTGTTTCTGCATGCTGCAAAGCTGCTGTCTGTAACCGTTGTGTGTGCTCCGTGGCGCTCCCTCGTCTCTTTTTAGGGACCACCCGCACACCTCTGAGCGCGTTGTGCCCGCGAGGCTTGCCGAGGCCCGCGGTGCGGGAGAGCGGTGGCTGTAAACGTGCGCGCGCGTCTTTGGGAGGTGGTGGCCCCGACGAGGGGCTGGCATGATCTCCCCGAGTATTTCTCTTTTCCCAGCGTGGGCGTTTAGCCAGGCCTGCGTAAGCAATGGCTGTCGTCATTCCCCCCTCCGGTTAAGTGCAGAAAGAACTGTCTTAAACGGCAAAAAAATCGCTTCTCAAATTGCCTTAAGTCCCAGCATGGCCCTGCCCCTCGTCAGTTTGAGGTGACTTCCCGCAGCGCTGGTACAGGTCTTTGTCAATAAGTATATGTGGTGGTAGATAATTGTTTTCTCCTAAAGTTTAAAACAATGCTGTTATTCCCTTGTAGTTGGTAGCGTTCATTTAAAGCGCGCAGGAGTGAATCAGCCAGCTCTTAGCAATAGCGGATCAATATTTAATCTTATTTTGCTGTCGATGGCTGTTTTGTTCACTAAAAGTGGCTTTCCATTTAACCCGAGTCTATCAAATTCTCCTGAAATCCGGAGAATGGATCGGAGGGGTGAGGGTGGAGGAAAGGGAGTTCCCAATAGTCCCCGAATGCCACAGGATAAATTCTCAGCTGCTGTGAACCGGCGTTGTGTCGCGTCAGCGCGTAAGGCAGCATTGGCTTAAACCAGCAAAGGATCTGAACCCAAAGCGGTAGAATAAAGAACAAATCTTTCAGTAGTAGATGGAGTTTGGTGGATATTTTTTTTTTCTTTATAAGAACACTGAGCGTGTCACCTCTTGGGGCTGAGCCCGTGCTCCCGCACTGCGTAGAGTCCCCGCTGGAGTTGCATTGAAAGACTCAAAGGTGTTCTCGGGCTGTCACCCCCTCGGGCAAACAGCGCCCGCACCAGCGAGGCAGCAGCTTTCCCCCCCATTCCTTCCTGCTCTTGCCTGGAGGGCCCGGGAACTCTCTCTGCTCACGATTTGGAGAATCACGGGGGTAATTAAAAGCAAGTGACAAACCTGTGTCTCCGTTGCTAACGTCACCCTTTGTTCTGTCCGCTAGGTTAGGCTCCAGCATCCAGTTCACCTGTAACGAGGGCTACGATTTACAAGGCTCCAAAAGCATCACCTGTAAGAGAGTGAGCGACATAATTGTCGCATGGAGTGACCACAGGCCAGTGTGCAGAGGTGAGAAGGCAAATTTCGTGGAGTTGTTAGGGCTAATGAGAGAACCCATCTCCCTAATGTCCCCTTCATGCATCACCCGTTCATTCCTCGCTCGGTTAAAGTCCCTCCGCTGGTTTTAACCTCAGCTCGGCACGTGGCCCCGTTCCCGGCCCCGTTGGCAGGTCCCTCCTCGGGCACGGGGCACCGCTGCGAGCGCCCCGCGAGGCTCCCGCACCGTTGGGAAGGTTCAGCTCTGCTGCCGTCTGTCCAGCGCTGCCCTGAGCGCGTTTGTGCTCTTCGAAATGGGCGTTTGGTCTCGGCAGAAGTCAGCAGCATCTTTATTCTTTCCTCACGGCGATTCGTGTGTTCTGGCTGAGCGAGAGGGAGTAATATGGGCTCACGTTTTCCAGTCTTTTCAGCACAAGCCTGAGAAAGAACCTTTGCTTGATTCTTATACAGTTTTTTTATTCCAGATATTCAGGTTTTTTTTAAAAAAAATACAGCATCCCAGACTGGTGGGGGTGGGAAGGGCCCCCTGGAGCCCCCCCAGTGCCACCCCCCGCCAGAGCAGGGGCACCTCCAGCAGTGGCACAGGACACCTCCAGGCAGGTTTGGGATGGCTCCAGAGGGGGAGACTCCCCCCCTCTCTGGGCAGCTGTGCCAGTGCTCTGCCGCCCGCACGGGAGAGACGTCCCTCCTCGGGTTGAGATGGGACTGCCCATGGTCACGTTTGTGCCCGTTCCATCCTGTCCTGTCACTGGGCACCGCTGAACACAGACTGTCCCCATCCCCCGGCACCCGCCCTTTAACTATTTATAAGCATTGATAAGATCCCCCTCAGTCTTTTCTCCAGGCTAAAAAGACCCAAATCCTGTTCCTGTCACATAATGGAGCTAATAAAGCTATTTCCATTAACTGTGGGCCTTCATAAGTTATTAGCTCTGCACCACGTGGATTATATTCGTATCCTTCATACTTGTGTACTACGTCCTCATCTCTTCAATGCTTTCTGTCCCCTCTCTTCTCCTTCTTCCAGGTATTTCTTTTTATGGGATAAGGAGGAGAGAGGGGGGGAAAAGGTGAAAGCCTGAAACAGACTCTGGAAAAGCTGAGATGGAGGGAGACTCTGTTAAATGGAACTTGCTGCTGGTAGGCAGCAGCGGGGGATTACTTAGACTGCGGCTCCTAACGAGCAGGATCCCGCATATCCTGTGGTCCGGCCACGAGCCATCAGGGAACGGAGTCTTCTTTCAGCGGAGGAAAAAAACTTAATGCCCATTTTGCCCTTGGCCATTTTGTTTCCATTCCCTCTCTGTCTCTAAAAAGTGGCATGCATAATTGTGATATTTGTAATGCTAATAATGAACAGCTTGTAATATTTTTAATTAAATCCCTCTAAAGCTCTTAAAGTCATAAATTGGTATTTTTTCAGTTCTTTTTTCTTTAATTTCATCTGCAGGTTTTTTTTTCAAGGCTTTGGAATCCCATCAAATTCTTGAAACAAGCCTAGAATAAATTGAATCAGTGTAAGAGGATATTTGGCATAAATATGTGACACTATAAAGGAAATTTATGGTGTCCTCTTGCAAGAGATAAGAAAGGATTTGCTTGCATTATTATGATTCTATGAATCAACTTAATTTTTTTTAACTGCTAACTTTTAGTTGGTTTTTTTTTTTTTTTTATTTTAAAAAGCTTTCCATATTTTTTTCTGTTTGTTCCACTTTATTATTGGGTATTGAGCTTTTACTCCTTCCCCCGCCCCCCGGACAGTACCAGTATCTAACACCAGTGATCAAACCTCTTGCCACTGCGGGGAGACTGTTTTTTCAGCTTCCCCGTCTGCAGCAGGTTCCCTCTGGGCCCTGGGGAGACTCACTTCATCCCTTTGTGCCCCTGTTGCCCACTTTTAAAATGAGAACAACGGGATTTACCTTGTTCTGTAAGGTAGGATGGGACACGCGTAACGCGCTCCAGGATGGGGTCATACAGGAGGGGGCAGGAGGAACGTGGCTTAAGGATCATGGATAGATGCCCTCAGCTGCTTCGCTGCCTTCCTCATCTTCCCTTGTGACCACCTGCGTGGTCAGACACGTTTGGCCAGGAGATCGTTTTCCGTGCTTCACTGCTATTTGGGGGGGTGGGGGGTGGGGAATCCTTGTGGATGCCACACGTGCAAATATGGCTCCTTTGAGAGTTGAGAGAGATTAATTTTGAGGATCCATCACAGCAGCAGAGGCAGTTACAAAAGCACGATGCTGTTCTTCACACTTTTTGGTTAAATATTACATCAAAGGAATACCACAGGCAAAAATTTCCCTGCTTAAGCAGTTTCTACTTTAGCTAAGATGTTTTTCAGATACGAAGTTGAGCTGCCATCCTGGTTCTGAGTCCACAGTCATACCAGAATGAAATCAGCCTTCTCCTAATAAATCCTTGCTGTGCGGTGGGGTTTTTGGGGGGCTGCAAAGAAAAAAAGACATACGGCTTTCTGGGGACATTAAAAAGGAGCTGTGTTTTACGTGGCATCTCCCATGTAGTTGCTTTCACTGTCCTGGACATGAAAGTATGTATGTGAGGGCTTTAACATATAAACCAAATCAGTCTGAGTGCTAGAGAATGGGTGGCCGTTGGTTGGTCTGGTGGGCCATCTGTTTGATAGCCCTTGGAAGCACCCCACTCATCTACTCATCATAGGTAAGTCCTTCATCTATGATGTTATATGGAAAAAAAATGAATCTTTTGGGTAATGAGAACAGCACAGAGCAGCAATTTTTAATTCTCCCCTACTTCCACGCTGTATGCATCTCTACTCCCCTCTCCTCTGTAAACAAAGAGCACCGTATACATCCCAACGCTGAGACCTCACTCCCACATCTGTCTTGTTTTCCTCTTCGCAGCTAGGATGTGCGACACGTACCTTCGTGGCCCCAGTGGTGTGATAACCTCTCCCAACTACCCTGTCCAATACGATAACAACGCCTACTGCGTGTGGGTCATCACTGCGCTCAACCCAGCCAAGGTAGGTCTGGGAGATGCGGCTCCGTGTCATTGCTTCGGTGCCCGAGTTGAAATGCTGTACGGCTGTGCCGCTTCAGAGAAGGGCTGCGCTCCGATATTTGGCCATTCGGGTTTCTGTTTCTGATGTTGTTCCCCCCTCTCCCCCCGCAGACTTCTTCCACGTGTTTCTCAACTGTCTTTAAAGACCGCAACACATCACATTCTCTCTCTGCTGAAAATTCATTTTGTTAAAGGATGTAATTAAAAGTGAATGTAATTATTTTTAATCGAAACCTCTTTGATATCTTGGCGTGAATGGTGGTGAAATGCCAAACGGCTTAGCAAAGCATCTCATTAAGCCAGCTCTCAGTCGGGGCAGGAAGGCTGTGCCAGGAATGCTCATTTTTCACTTCCTTTTGGCTGGGGCTGACCCCTAACCACGGGGGGGTTCCGGCCCCCCAAAGGGCAGAGGAAAAGTGAAGAGAGAGTTCTGGTTCTATCTACTGCTATTTATGTGGCACTGTAAATCCATAAACAAGTCCTTTTGCCGTTCACTGAGGTTTGGAAGGGGGGAGGTGGGTGGGGATTTGTTGTCCCCGCTGCTCTGCGTGTGCCATTCAAGTCTGTTGTCGCCGCTCATGCGGAGAGCGAGGCTGACTGCCTTGGCTTCCGGAAGGTCAAGTCCTTTCCATTTTCCACTGGCTGAGGGAGGGCAATGTTCAGTGCCTCGCAGCTTTTTCGGCCCTGCAAACTCTCCTCCAGACCTGTTTGGGAACATAAGAGCAAAAATTACTTTGCCGTGTAGCTCAAAATATACTTTCTGAGGTGTTATTCACTGTCTTCTGCTCTCAGAAGACGACAAGTTTCATTCTTTTTAGTATCTGGGTTCCCATTAACATCATCTGCATTAGCTCATGAGCAAATCTTGCATGCCAGGTCACTGAGCTCATGTGCTTATTCTGTCGATTATGGTCCTTGCCTCTGGACAGTCCTGCGTTTGGCACTCTGCCTCTTGCCGCCGATCCGAGGAAGGCATTTCACAAACACGTCAGTGTCGCAGGATTTCATCTTTTGCTAGGAATCGTTACGGTCTATACAAACGCTGGCGCCCATCGGCAGTCGTACCCTCTCGCTGCCGCCGGTGGGACGGCGTCTCGTGCTCTCACCTCCGGCGCTTCTCCCGCCTCGGGAGCGCTGGCCGCACAGCCGGAGCTGGGCCCTGCTTCTCCCTCCCCACTGACCTCCGTTCAGGCCTTTAATTAGAGTGCAGATCACTGGTGGGTCAGGATTTTAACCAGGAGTATGCCTGTGTTCCGCTCTCAGAATGGGTTTGTACTCAAAGGGCTGTCATTAGCCGTCACTTCATCCAGCGGATGTCTTGGGTTGGCTGCACAGGAACGTAGTAATGACCCAAATTCTGGGAAACTGGAGTGGGGAATCAGGATATTTTTCAGTGCTGATTTATTAGGAGTGATTTACTGGTTAATCAGTCCCAGGAGGTTCTCCTTCATCAGGGTAATGGGCAAGTGGAGAACAGACCACATGGAAGAGCAGCGATTACCGCTCAAGTGTCAGCTGTGTTCTGCAGCCTTTGGCCTCCAGACCCGGGCGTGCACATTGCGTCTTGGGCCGTGGTGCGTGTATCATACCCATCTTTATTTTTATGCATCTTTGTCTTTCAAAGATCAGCAAAATCCGGTTTCTGTGTATATAAAAGAGTCCTCCGAGTTTGGAAAGAAGCTGTGGTGCGCTAGACGTAGACGTGCCCTGGGTGGTACGCAGGCTAACGCTTCCATTTGGGGTTTGCGGTGCAAATTGTGAAGGAGGAGATGGCAATCCATTCTCAAGAGATGCTTATGGGCCACGACCACTGTTTTATTGACCCTTTGTCACATTGCTTTCGTGTTGCATATTCAGAGTCTAATCTTCAGCTCTGCCCGTTTCCTTTTCTGCCAGCCTCGTGCACCAACGTTTTCTGCTTTTCCTTCAGCAGTGTGACAGGACAAGCTTCTGCTTTTGGGAGCTTCCTGGGCACATTTTTCAAAAGCTTACTGTCTTTGGGAACTTCTAGTTATGGAAAGTTCCTCCTCTTCCCCTGCTTAGTTTCTTCCTCAGCTTTTAAACCTGTGTCATAATAAACTGTTGATTAGAAATCAGCATCTGCAAGTCCCGATCCTCAGCTTTCATAAACATAAAGGGGATTGAAACTGGTGAAATCCGTTAATTTCAACACTTACTGACTCGGAGCAGAGATTCGATAGCACAAGAAACTGTAGTTTGTGCTCCGTGGGCTGGCGCTCCTCAGGACAGTGGGAAACAGTGGACACAAACCGGTCGCCCTTAGTCTTTTCCCGCTGTTTAAAGCATTCTTTAAGGCTCCAGAAACAGTTGTGCAGACAGGACCACACCTGCCTGGTGAAGATGCAAAAAGGCGAGTAGATTGACCGGCACGGATGGTTTCTTTTGTCCAGCAAACAGCTCCCGAGGTTGCCTGCTGCAGCTAATGCAGCTGCGCCCATCTGCATAACCCCAGTATGGCACTGGGAGCTGCTGGTGTGTGAGTTCTAATGCCAACTTGGTCACTGGTGTTCCTACCTAGCGAGTCCCATGGCGCTGCCTCTGGAAAGTACCCATAAAACTCTCGCTGACGTAAAGCAGGGCCCGTGTCAGAGACACCCCCGCATCCCGGACTGGTGGGGGTGGGAAGGGACCCCGGAGCTCCCCCAGTGCCACCCCCCGCCAGAGCAGGGGCACCTCCAGCAGTGGCACAGGACACCTCCAGGCGGGTTTGGAATGGCTCCAGAGGGGGAGACTCCCCCCCTCTCTGGGCAGCTGTGCCAGTGCTCTGCCGCCCGCACAGGAGAGAAGTCCCTCCTCGGGGTGAGATGGGACTGCCCATGGTCACGTTTGTGCCCGTTCCCTCTTGTCTCGTTGTTGCTAAACTGGTGAATTCACCTCCCTGGCGCACGCAGCTTTGTGCGCAGAGGGGGTGGTCATCGCTGCGCGTTCCCCAGCACGGGTGAGGTAAGGATTGAAGGTAAATTAATTAAAAAGCCTGTAAAATACCTTGAAGATAAAAAGTATTATGGGCCTGAGCTGAAGCCTGCTGAAGTCAGTGGTAATCTTTTTATTGACTTGAGTGGTCTTTGGATCAGGTCCTGTTATATGAAGCTTTTAATATGAGCGATGGGAAAACCACCGAGCTGAATTTAGAACTCATTTGCAAGTCATCTGTTCTATATTTGGAAAAGAACTGTGAGCCAGATTCACTGAGCTACATAATCCCCTCGAAGTTTGCTCAGAAACCTACATAAACAGTATTAAGGGCATGGTGCGCATCAGTTGACAACTTGGAATTATTTCCTATACAGAGGGCGACATCAAGCCTATTTGGGGGATATTCAGGGCATATAGGTTTGTTGCTGGTCCCCAGTGCCATGGGAATTAATTTCAACCACAGTGGAAAAATAAATCGCTTGGGGACCGAGAAATGCATATGATAATTGACGAATTTGCATCAAAACTATTTCTGAACCTTCTTGACGTATAATGGATGTTACTGGTTGATATCTCTCCTGGGGTAATTCTCACCTGGAGTCTAACCAGCCAAATAAAGCTCTGTCCAAGCTTCTCGTGTCATCGGTGGAGAGAGATGGGCCCCTCCAGGGGATGACTCACCCCGAATGAAGATAGATGCTTGAGGCTGGCGCGAAGGGGGGGAAATGAGTAATATGTGCTCGTAAAGCATTTGCATGTAGCTGCAAGAGGTGCTGCTCTCCATGGAGAGAATTACTGTGTTTTTTCCTATGAATGTGACTGCACTTCAAATCACTTTGCAGTGCGAAGCCTTAGAACCAGGTGTCGTATTCCAGCCTGTTTTCTTGACTTTGCTAATTGCTTCCTGTCACTTCAGTAAAATTGAGGTTTTGTGTCATCCGTGTATTTGTGTGTGCTGGTAGGTCTCTTGCTGTTTAATGAATCACGAAATAATTTTCAGCTTTCAGACCAAAAAGAAAATAGGAAAATGGATAAATAAATATTGTATTCAGCGTCCTGTTCCTGTGCCACAAGGTTACAGTCGTCAGTGTACTAGAATGTAATTAGTTATTTAATTAGGGTCAGACTCCTTAGAAGGCAGTTTACTTGAATGACTGATTTAACTAATGATGTGTGCCATTTTACAGCACTGTGTTCTTTGTATTAATTACATTATTCCATCATTACATGGTTTAATAATAATCTGCACAGGTTAATATTTTGGTACTACTACTAAAATTAATGGTTCCAAACTTCTGTGAAGTATCACACAGGCTCCTGTTCCATGATCCTGGGGCTTTTGGGTAATACCCATGGCTAAAATATCTAATTTGCTTTTCTATGCGTTTGAAAAGTAAAGTATTAATTGCATTTATACGTCGAAGATGGCAGCACATGACACTTCAGTCTGAACTGAAAACACACCCATTATTTTTTAAAGAACACTCAAGCTAATCAACGTCTGACTAACCAGTGTTTTCTGAAGAGATTGAAGTTCATAGTTGAGTGGCTTTGGACAGGAGAACCTTGGCAGCTTCCTAGAGAGCCCCTACAAGCCTTGAAGAGACCAAACGCAGTTAATTATCGCTTCTGGTTTCAACTTTGGGACTCTTATCCCCCTGTGATTGCGCACGTGCGCAAGTGTTGGCAGGAGATGCTGCTTTTACAATGGGCAAGAACTGACAAGACCAGGGTTTCGGTCCCCCTGGCCCGAGCCAGGCGGTGTGGGGCGGCATCGCCCTGCCTGTGGTCCGTGGCAGACGTGTGGGTCCTTCTCCGTGATTGCTTTTGATAACCGCTGTGTTGCGTGAACAAAAAGTCGTGTGAAACTAAACGCAGTAATTCAGTCTGTTAAAAGCTAGGAAGCAATGTATTTACGGGCACCCGTACAAAGGTCTGGGTGCATTCAAGCGTTTATGTGCTTTCCTGATTCCCGGCAGTTAAAAAGCTCCAAGAAACCGAGTTCCCATTGATTGCTTCTGGCGTTGTGGATGCAAAGTGCTTCTGTAAATTAAGCGCTCTTCCTTTTCTGTTTGTTTGTGCTGTCCGAGGCTGGATTAAGACCTTTGTCCCCAAAGTCACATTGTAACTTTCGGTTATTTGAGAATAATAGATTTCAAAAGCAGCCAAGAGACTTGGAACACCGACCCCTCGACTTCTCTGGGCCCTCTGCTCCTGAAGGATCTATTGGGGCTACATAAACGGAGAGGGGGTGGAGGGTTGGGTAGAGCAGGAGAGAAAACACGGGAAACGAGCAGTTGTGGACAGATATTATGGTGGTTGTGTTTGCAGACAGCTTGAGACAATTTCCTGGAGCTACCCCAGGGGTGGTTCACGTAAAGTCTGTCCTGGTCTGACAGAACCTTCTGAAAATGGGGGGAACGGTGAGCAGCACAGAGCAAAAGAAGGACTCTCTGCTTGCACCGTACGTGACAAACACGCTGCCTATATGCACATTCAAATCCATCACCGTATTCTCAGGTTTATGAGAGAAATAGTAGCAGTATCTGGTGAAAAAAATCATGCTGAAATCCCGACACGTGTATCTTTATCAATAAAGTCATCTAGAAAATCAATAGATAAAGCAGAAAAATCTGAGAGGTAATTTCAGTAAGAGCTCAATGTGTCTGGAAAGAAGCACTACAGTGCTATAAAAAGCGAGGACGGTCACCTTTGGTGATGTCCTGAAGATATTAATGCTCTTATAAATTGCTCTTCGATAGACAAACAGATAAATAAACAAGACAAGGGGATGTGCTGGCTGCCTTGGCACTTGATTCGTATTAACATGCTGCATCTTTGCCAGGTTATCAAACTCACCTTTGAAGAATTTGAACTAGAGAGAGGATATGACACTCTGACAGTGGGTGATGGAGGACAAGTCGGAGACCAGAAAACTGTGCTTTACGTGTAAGTACCGTGTCCTTTGTCCCGGTGAGAAATCCACACCTAAGTTTTGCCTGACGAGATGTAGCCGATGGGTTTGGCTGGAGGGGTCCCGGTCTGCTGGCTCTGCCTCACCGGGTGGTTTATGTGCTGCTTCTCGGTTTTGGTGGACCTGACTATTCTTAGTGAGTTCTTCCCTCACCACGTTCGCTTCAGCTTCAGCCGACAGAAGGGCTCTTACCCCTTTGCTTGGCTTCTGCTGAACTGCCTTGTCGCACCCCGTGTGGGGAGGCTGAGGCTGTCCCGGGAGCCGAGGGAACGGGATTAAAGTTCGGACACGAGCGTAAATACAAATCGGGCAGAAGTGGGGAACTGCTTGAGTCTCGCTCTCCCGTTCTGCCCTTCTCGTACAGTCAGCTTTAACAGTGCAAAGGGGCTGTAAATCCACTACCTTTGAGTGGCATCTGAGCGCTGCACACCCAGCGTGCGTTTGTGTGGATGATGGCACGTGCTTCTTCAAGGCTGCGAATTGGTCCCCCTCAATTTATACCCTTTAGTTTGCAGATGCAATGTTGGAGGTTCCTTCAGTAGAGGAGACATTGCCTATAGCCCTACTTTCCTTCCAGGCCTTCCTATATCGATGTTTCCCATCTAAATATGTTTTTGGTGGGGTTTTGGTTGTTTGGGGTTGTGTTTGGGGTTTTTTGTGTTTTGGGTTTTTTTTGTTTGTTTGTTTGTTTTTAAATTTTAATTATGAAGAAAGGACATCAGATCAGTACAGGGCCAGTCCAGCCGTGCTGAAGGAAGGGGTGGAATCTCTGATGCTGCCAGTTTTTAGAGTAAAGAATTGCTGTGTTGTCAGTCTGTTGTTCCTAGGAGACTTGAAGACCAAGTGCTTTATGTTATAGTGCAGCTAATGCAGGGAATAAAGGGGAATGGGCTCTGTATCGGCATTTACCATCTCCTACTCAGCGTTTAATAACTGGAGGCAGTTTTGGTTTCAGTTGGAAGGAGTGCGTTGATCGGAACGATACAACGGAACGTGTGGGTTAGTGGATCAAAGGCGAGGTTTTTCCTTGACCCACGTGTTTTACAGCACGTAAGCATCAATTTCTGGGGTCTGCTATTTTTTTTAGGCAGTTTTGAGGTTGGTGAGAGCTCTCGGCTGCTCTGAGAAAGTGTGTGGTGGGACCTCAGGGGGTTGATGGAGGGTGGCGGTCAGTGCGCACAACGCAGAGAGGTTTTTTTTCTCCCTTGAAACTTTCATGTCTCTCTGAATGTTAGTTTAATGTACGCAGCATGCTCCACTCTGAATCTGCACCGTGCTAAGGAAGTGGTGGTAGTGGAAGTGGATCCCTGTGTAGCATAGGGGTAAGTCAGGATCTTCCACAACAGCCTCTAGAAAATGCCGCCGTTGAAAGATTGAGCCTTGATCATCTCTCAGGAGGCTGTTTATTCTCATTAACCTGCTGACGTTGATGGTTTATGTTTGCCCTTTCTCCAGTAAAGTCTCTCTGTTCCTTTTCTGAAGGGTCGGTGAGAAATCAATGTCTGTCATTCAAATGCAATTGTGATAATTGTGTATCATTCAAATCCGCTTTACTGAAGAAGCGATGGTTCTGCTACGGCTTCTCTGAATCATTAAATTAAAACACCACATAGCTTTATGGAAATCCAAAAATTTAAAAACTGTTGGAGACCTCAGGGTGCTACACATCCGAGTGCTCCGGGAAATCTGCCTTGCTCTCGATACGTCTGTCCTGAGCAACGCGGTTCGGTACTGCAAGCGCAGAGTGAGCGGACCCAAATCGTGGGTCGTGCATAGCGCTGTGCCGATGCAAAGGTGTGCGGCTTGCCTCATCTCCCGGACTTCGGGTCACCTTTGGGCACCCACGGGTATTTTGTCCTCGTTCTAGAGCTCAGAGGTGCCCCACGACTGCGTGCGGGTCCCGACTGCCTCTGGACGCCCGGCTTCTTGCCGCGTCGGGGTGTCGTCTGCCTCTTGTGAGTGAAGATGCAAACTGGTGGTGTTTGTGAAAGTCTCAGATGTCTTGAGGGCACTCGCAAGGCCAGGTACTGGAGCAGAAGCAGGGAAAAGTCACCGTGACTTTCGGAAGGACTATTTGAAGTGACGAACAGGGTGTTGGAACCGGGGCCACCAGCATCCAGCACGAGTGTCTTAACTGGGAAGACTCCCTTCTTTTCTACCTAATCAAAAATGTGTAAGAGCAAACAACTCTCCAAAAGCTACTCTGGCAGAGCTGTTGTACTCTGTCCAACTGGAAAGAGAGTATTTCATATTGTGTTTTTTAATTCCTCCTCTTCGCTTATTTTTCCCCATGAATCAGCCTCCCACTCCGTTTTCACTTATCTTAATGTTTGCTTGTCTTTTCGAAATCTCTGTTTCTCTGAGGTTCATTTTACTGTACATTTCTTTTCAGAACATGAACACTGTGATACTTGGGTCAGGAACTCTAACCTGCAATGTATATAAATGTAGAGTCTGATTATTGCAAAAGTGTTTGTAATTAAAGTGTCACAGAGCATTTCACAGCTGATTGGTCAAAATGTGCAAATTACTGCCAGGGGAGTAGTTTGTAATAACTTGCTGAAATGATTTCTCATTCCACGCCTTTTTGTTTGCCTAAAGCCCATGAAGATTTTCCTAGATTTGATTTTAATCATTCCATGTTTTTTTCACTCTGTATTAGCTACTCAACACCTTGCTAATGCAAATTTGGAATATCTGAGACTGTCCGCACAAGGTGTAGCGTCCAGTATCATCTTCCCGTGCCAGAGAACTTCCCATTAAATTGCTGATGCTAATCCTAACAAGGGAATTTATTTATTTATTTTTTAATCTGGGAAGATAAGTTGAAAACTAATGAAAAGTGAAAGAGGTGTGAAGACCACAGAAATACTCCCATTTGTAATGAATGTGGTTGAAAGTCCATAGACAACTTTTCTCAGCAGTTGCTGCCCTCTTACCTACCGTCAACTGGATTCCCGTATCGGGTTGGATATCCATTGGATACAAGCCGCAGTGTTTTTGGAGGAATAATCAACATACAGAAACCTAACCCTGTCAAACAGATGAGTTCCAGTTTTCTTACTCCTCATTTATTCTCGGCTCTTCAAGAGGAGCTCAGTCCTGCAGCCTCTCACATCAAGCAATGGGTTTGAGTCAACTTGGGTAGCAGCAGACGTTATCCCAAACTGAGGTACGAAGGACCATTTGTTTCCAGTCTCACTCTCGTCCCTGTAAAATGCATCTCGGAGAACATAACAGATTGTTAGGCTGAGCTTTCTGACTTGCAGAGAGGATTTCATTCCCTAAAGTAACAAGCACCCAAATCAATCATTCAGCTTGTTAGAGTGGAATGGGGAAGCACGCAAAAACCTTTGAAGCGCCTTGTTCTGAAGATTTTTCTCTTGGTGCATTCCTCGCTCCTGCCCGTCTGCTGCTTAAATAACTTGAGAAGAATCAACAATAGCACTTCTTCTGCACTCCCCATCAAACTCTCTGGATGCAAAACGGTCGTTAAAACAAGATTACTTCTTAATTTACCGGCACCCCGGGATCAATAAAATTTCTGATGCGGGTCAAAGCAATAATAGAGCAAAGGTGGGGGCAGAGCTGCGAGAGCTTTAGTGGGCTCAGGAGACATGACTGTGATTTTGGGGAAGAACATGCTCCAGATTCCGCGGCCAAAGCCTGGGCGGTGAGTGGCGTCAGGCGTTAGAGTAGTCCCTGGTGCGTACGGGACCGCTGCACGTCCGTGGGCTGGGGAGGAGAGTTGCCTATGGCAATGTTGGTCCCATTTACGGTGGATACCTGTGAGGCTGTTGGAAAGAATCTGGCAACTCCGCAGGTAGCCAGTGTGGAGAATGTCAAGCGAGTGGAATGACCCTTCAAGCAGTCATTTGGCTTCACTCTAAACAAACGGTAATTGGCAGATCAGCCGTACTGTCTCCGATTACCCAGGAAACTGGGAATTGCGACAATTATGCCTGGAGGTTGCGAGTTACATTTATTCTCAGGATGCGATCAGCACACAGCTGTCGGGTTCCTTCCCCGGCAGTATTGGTTTGCAATAATCCTGCCTTGAGAGCCCGGGGATCAATTTTATCAAGAAGTCTTTCAGGTGCTGCTGTTGTACTCGAGGGCGGCGCCAGGTAGAAGTCGTATCTGTACATACGTATGTATTTAGTTTTAAGCAAACCCTACAGAAAAAAAAAAAAAAAAAAAAAAACAAAACCAACCAAAACACCTCTCCATTTGCAGTAGCTGCACTTAAGGTAATTTATAAATTTATCCCAGATGATACCTTAGCAGAAATAGTATAATAACAATATTAAACACTGCCACTAAGAGAGGCAACACAGCACTCGCACTCCTGTAGTAACGGTCCCTTCCCACGCTCTGTTACTGTGTTTTCAGCGGGGGAGGGAAGGGAGAGGGGGAAGGGAGGGAGCCCGGCTCAAAGCGGGCGTTTGGGCGTGCGTAAGTGCCGACGCTGGGGCTTGTGTGGGTGGGGGATAACGCTCTAAAGCGGTGTTGAAGCACAACGAGGTGATTAATCCCAAGGGCTGAAGGAGCGCACACGGCTCATTAATACGGATCTATTGGTGACATTTTTCTAAAGCTCTTCAGCTCTCCTAGGAGCATCCTTGACGGGTCGGCGATGTCCCGCTCAGCCCCTACTGCCTGGATTAGGAGCACTTTTATAGGGCTCGTGCCTTGTCTTCCAGGGGTTTTCTGAGATCCTTGTGGAAGCGTCTCTGTCAGGATAGAAATGTAAGCAGAGAATGCGTTGAAAATAAATTTCTGTAATAGTAGAAAATACCTCTAAACACAGTTGAGAGGATTCAGTCACCGGTACAAGTTCTGGGAATTTTTTGTTTGCTTATGTTTTGTTTCAGTGAGAAAGGAAACGATTACTATTGATGCTGGATAATACGTTGTGATAATGGTACGAAATTGTAATTATTATAGTGGTGATAATAATAACTTGCAGACCCTCAACTGTAGTAAAAGACTCCCTGTTTAGGTGGTGTGCAGAAACGTACCGAGGGGTTCATCAGTCTTGAAAATCTGTCAGGTTTGTGGACAGTGTTTTGTTTTGGGGTTATTCTTAATTGTGTTGGTGTTGCTCTCATTATTTTCTGCTCCTGTAGAGGTATACGTGGCCTTTATTTTGGTGGGGAAAATAAGTCTGGGGAGACATACAGGCTATTTACTTGTTCTTATGTATTTTTACAGCCTGACTGGCACCACGGTCCCCGATCTCATCGTTAGCACGCACCACCAGATGTGGCTCCTCTTTCAGACAGACAGTGTCAGCAACTTGCTGGGATTCAAAGCAACGTACGAAGGTAATCCAAGCGTCTCTCTCAGAATTTACCTGTTTTAGAAGGATCAGGGATGAGATGGGTACACTTGTTGGGGAGAAAAGAAAGAAGCTTCTCTAAATATATTGAAGCTCTGCGGATTTTTCTTAAAACTGAAGCTTTGCTCCAATAAGAACAGCTTTCATGATTTCTTTTCCAGGAAAGCAGACTGGGTGGGTAGCGTTTCATTGCCATGTCATCTGCTTTGTTGGAAAAGGGTTGGTGCGTTTCAGCTGATGGCAACAGACTGCGTCTGCGGGAGAAAATGAGATCGAGTCATCAGTGGTTCCAGGAGATTAGTGGTATCAATGGCTTTCAACTTTGACTGGTCTGGAGTATTACACATGAAATAAAAGTCGATGCTGGGATTTTTCAAAAGAAACTCATGAAATGCATTAGGATGCGACTGCTGAACTCTGCCGTAAGCTTCTGTGCTTACTGGTGGCGTAGGTATTTGCAAAGTTAGAGAAAGCGCGATGGAAAAGTATTCCTTCTAACTCATGTAAGTGACTCGTGATTCTAGCTGAAGCTTTTCTTAGATTCCTGCTTTGAGTTGTTTTTAGATTTTTCCAGAAATCTCCATCTTGTGCCTCCTCATTTGGCGGGAGCAGCTGGGGTCTCTCCCCGCCTCTGCGAGCGCTGCTCTGGAGAACGCGCTCTCCTTCCTCCGTCCGATGCTCTCCTGCCTGCGCAGGGGCAGCTTCTTCCCGTGCTGCAGACACACAGGGACACTTCCACTGAGGTGTCGGCTGCTTTTTGGTGGTGGTGTCATCTTGAATCTCTTTTCAGGGCACTTGAATGCCTTTCGGTTTCCTCTGTGGCCTGCCGATGCCAGGGATGGATGGTGTCTTTGGGCTCTGATGTCTAAAAGCACATCTTCACGCACCTCTTCATCCAGACATGGGGCCGCTCCTGAAACGTCCGAGTACCAGCAGCTTCCACTGGCATCAGCAGTAATACTTACATCTGTTTCTTTCAAGGGCTCTAAATATACATTAGACTTCATTCATTTTTAAAAGCGTTTCCCTGGGACTGACCATGTTTCGGGGAAGTGTCATACTGTGTTCGGGCCGGGACCTGCCCGTGGCGGTGCTGCGGATTGATGCTGAAGTGGCAGCAGTTGGGAGCCTGCAGGGACCTGACCTGCCAGAAAACCTGGCTGGGATCAACGCCGGCGTGTCCAGGCCGGCTGAGCAGTACCTGGAAGGGGGAACTGGGTCGGGATGCTGGAATGTTTACAGGGTTGTGGGACCAGGTCAGCAGGAAAGTCATAGAGAGACATAGTCAAGAGAGAACGGAATTGAAAGAAGGAAGGGGCAAATCCAGGCTGACTGTCTAGGGAGCATCCCAGTGGTACTATTGCAGCCTTACTGGCCGCGACCGCACCAGCCTCAGCGCCTGCTCTCTGCGGTACCCGTGATGTCTGTCTCCGGCCGCGTTTGTCTGCGGCTGATCCTTGGCCGGCTGGCGGAGCGTGCCCCCGCACCCCTGCCTGCTGGCCATGGGCGAAAGCACTCGCCAGCTCCGCTTTGCGATCACGTCTGGTTTGTTAATCTCATCCAGAGGGCAACGTGGACGTATTCTTCCAGTCTCTTGATAAATCTTACATTTACGTTATAGCACAGCACGTAAAGTTGCAAAGCACATGATATAGGGACTTCCTTACTCTGTTGTTCATCTTCTGTGAACTTTGGATCTATAAGGAGCATGACTTTTTCCTCCTCCTGGCTTGCTTCGATGTTGCTGGTAGCTTGATCTATAGCAAGGCTGAGCTGCTCTTGCTCCCTGTGACCCCCCAGTGCCTCTGGGCACCACCATTATCATTCATGCTTCGGAGTCCTCTTGTACGGACCTTCCAAGGTCAAATGTGCTTCTCCCTTCCCTACTCATCAGCTTCACCTGCGCAGGTGCTGCCTATTTTGCTGTACTCTTCTATGTCCATAACCTCCTCGAGAAGACAAGAAAGGGAGAGTTCTGGCTCTGCTGTCCCCTGATGAGCCTTCAAGGAGGGATCCTTCTCTGGGGACTGTCTGTCCTTTGCGTGCACTGGAAGTAGAGGCTGCTCTCTGCCTATTGTTCAAGTCTTTTCTCTTTTTCTGGGCATCTTTGCAGATTTTATACAGCAGCATCTTGACCTTGGAAAAGGGATTTGTGTGTGAACAGAGAGATACACCCCCTGCCTGAGGTCCGCGCTGGCGCTGTGCTGAGGTTAAGCTACCCTCCAGTCAGCCAGGCCCATAAAACTCTTCCAGTTTTTGCAAATGCTTTGAGTTACAAAGCAAAGAGACATTTAAGTAAGAGGCAATTAGCACTTGCCAAATGCATTATGAAATTATATGCAACTTACTAACAAGTTTCAGTACCAGTTTTATGGCCACGCTTCTTCCTAATTGTGGGAGGAAAATTACAGCTAATGGAGCTATATAAAGTCAAGACCAAAAATCTGCCTAATAGAAGGGCAGAATATTGCTTATAGAGTATGTTTAAATAGCCATCTATCCTAAAATTCGTAAGTTTTAGTGTGCGTTTGAAGAGTAATGCAATCATAAAGCCTGTTGCTGGTGCTGAAACAGTTACGCCCAAGAGATTTATTGATGCACAGATTGAAGGACCCGTTGGAAGGAACGTGCTGAGGAGGGCAATATGCCCTCAGAGTTTTGATATATGGCTCCCGAGAAGGGGGAGCCAACAGGTCCTTTTGCTTCACTTGTGAGTACCGAGAAAGCAGATTTGAACCAGGGAGAGCACAGGAACCCCAAGGTATCTGCGTTCAGGTTTTTCCAAATCTGCACTGCAAGACTGGATGCCTTTGGAGCAAACGCTCCGCGGGTGTAAATCAGTGTGACAGCATCGATTTTCAATTAAGCTGTGTCAGTCTTTACCAGCTGAGGATCTGGCTCATTAATGTTCATGAAGATTACTTCTAAATCTCCAATGTCTCAACTGCAGCCACTTTTATCCTTTTAAACAGACGTTCTCTCATAATAGTGAACAATGTTTTTGGACTTCCAGCGCTTGTCAGAAGAAATTTGTATTAAGCTCCACTTTGCTGGAAACGTCTTTTCTTTCTCACAGCTATAAGTGGGCTGATTGATGCTGCAATTTAGTGCTTGACTTGTGAGAGGGTTTGCAGCCTCCTGGGGTCCCGGGTCGCATCTTCTCCCCTCTTTCCTTCAATCTCAGCTGACTTCTTCTGAGAATACCTTCCCCTTAGAGCAGCCTGGTGCCTTCCACGGCCATCCAAACCGTTCTTGTAAAGTTCCCCGGTCAACCCCTTGTAGCAGTTGGGAGTAAGTAATTCCTTCGGGTAATATTTTGAAAAGTTCTTGAGAAATTTAGGGTTCATTGAAGAGGATTCAGACTCCCCTGATCTCATCCACAATCCTCCTGCGGTTATGTTCCGCATCAGTGGACTGCAGATGCTTGATCCGCCTCGCGGGGGGGGGCTGGGGGAACCGCGTTTCTTTACTGGTGAGCTCGAGGTTATCGCAAGCAATAGTATAAAAGTAAATCAATAGTACAAAATTCTGTGGTAAGAGACAGAAATATTAAAACATGAAAAAATAGAAAAGCCAGATTTTAATTTAGTCTCATATTTCTATATTTTTAATATAAAGTAATAATTTAAAATTGAAACTAGATTTATAGACACACTAATCTAGTTTGGATTTCTGTTGGAATTGGGTTAGTTTGGGTAGAGCTGACAAAGGTCTATGTTCCGAACTACCAGCGTGCAGCAGGCAGGGGATGATTACACAATATTTATTGTTGTTGAAATGCTGAGTAAGCGTTTGGCTCCGGAGAGCTCAGGTTTAGAGCTGGAATTTAGCCCCGTGGTGCTAAGAGGCTTAGGAGCTCTGCAGAGCTGGAGCCTGAAGGTTTCCTCTGCTGACCTTTCTGGTTTTAATGAAATTGGTGCTGCCCGCGGTGTTCGGTGGAACGCTGGCTGGGTTTCCACAGCCGCTTTTACGGACATGTTTTATGTAAATACCGAACTCTCTGTATAGGTGCTGCGTGCAAAGGTGTTCGTACCCACGTAGATATGTCAAGTGGAGAACAAACGATCCGAAACTAGTGCTGGTGCTGCTGCTCAGAGTTAGCTTTCCAAGGGGAGGTGGTGCCCGGGCAGGAGCACTGCCTTTGGTTTTTGCCGAGGGAAATACTCTCCGGTTTCCCTGAGAAGCCCAGGCAACATGCAGGTAGTTCTCCTTGAGTACGTGTATTTTTATTTATTTATTTAGGTTCTCCATTACCCAACCCCCCAATATTGTCGATGGCGGAAGTCTGTCAGAAAACTTAGTGTTTATATCTTTCCTACTCTGCTCTTCCATTAAATGTATTGACTCGTGTTGTAAAACACCAGCGCTGAAATACTGCTGAACCAACAGACGTGAAGGCTTTTAGCTGATGATGTGGCGACCTGAGCTGCTCTCAGGGTCACGTTACTCATGTTTAAGTCTCGTAGAAACCTTAGTGGGAGGGGTTTGATGTTACGGCGCGGGGCTTTAATGAGCCTGCTGGAGTCACGTTCTGCATTTGCCCCCCAGCAGTGGTTTAGAGGGAGGGATGTGGCAGAGGCACGCAGAAAGGGCTTTCTTCTCTCCTCTTCAGATCCTTTTTTCCTCATTGTTGGAATCAACAAAAGAACTGGGCAACAGAAACTCCCCGCTCCCGGTTCCTTCAGGTACTCGCCTAACGCTATCGGCTCTCATTAGTTTAAGCAAAGTTAACGTATGTACGAAATAACATGTGTGGGGTTGAGTCTTCTCTTCTGGAGGGTCTTTCCTGGCCAGGGATAACGTTTGTGCGGTATCCTCAGCTATCGCCTCTAAGCGCTCGCAAATCCCACTCCTTGTGGATGTTTTTTCCCAGGTACTGGAGTTTTGCTAGCGCAGTGCTTGCTTGCAGCTCCCAAATCCTCCTTTTCCTCCAGAGCCGAGTCAGGCAGGAGCAGCGACTCCCACGGAACCCCAGGAAGAAAGTGGCCTGAACTTTGGGTGCCGGCGGTGTTTGCGGGCGGAGGAGCAGAGCCGGGGTGTTGGCGCTCCCCCGACCAGCTCCGTGCCCGCGCAGCCCGAGGTTCCTGCGCTCGTTAGTCACTCTGGAAGCGTCGGCTGCCCCCGCAGCGCGGAGCAGAGGGACCCGCTTCCCCCGCCCACCGCCAGAAGACAAATAGCATAAATAGCTGATGAAAAATTTCTGGCGAAACGTTTTCTGTTAGAAAATGCTGTTTTGCCAAAATCTTCTCTGCATGATATAATATTTGATGGAGAAGTTTTGAAAGATTCGTTTCAACTTGTTTCATTTAAATAATGTCAAAACACTTGATTTAGATGTTCTTGTTTAGTTTTGACTTTTATTATTCTAATGTGGAAGTGATTTTTACTTAAACATTCATCAGGAGAAATGTTTCAATCTTATTGAAGTAACATGTTTTGATATTTCTGAATCACTCATTTTTGGAATTTCTGCCCTGCTAAATATTTCATGAATTTGACTATGTAGGAAAAGAAATGTAGGAACCCAGGGGATTTTTCTCAGGGCAGAAATTCCATTTTCTGACCTCTCTAATGTAATAAAATGTGCTAGCTTTGTTTGCCTGCTGCTAAGAAGGAGATCACGTGCATGGTGGAAAATGTGAGCTCCGATTCTTCGTTTCTCTCCCATTCTTAAACTGGTGATTTTGCTCTGTCTGTAGAGATGTTCCAGCTGGGTTCACGCAGTGTGACAGAAAAGGACTGCAGGAGCTGGCAAGTGAGGGGGGAGCCCTGGGAGGGAGGAGATCATTCAGAACATCTCTGTTATCTTTGTTCTTTCTCAGCAGAGAGTCGAAGGGAGGTACTTTTCTTTGCTCGGCTGCATTTTTTCTAAGTATCTGGTAGCCTGATCGTGTCCTCGGTTGACAAAAGCAATGAATATGCTGAACACCTGTAGCTCCCGTTGGCTTCTGCAGTATCTGGAGCTGCTTAGCACATGTGTCTGCAGCGCCTCGGTGGGGTTCCCGTGGCCACCGTCCCTCCGGCGCCATGGAGCCGTGCAGAGGGCAGCTCTTCAGGTCGGTGGGGAACCTAATGGCAAAACTCCCATGGGCTTTAGGAGGACAGGGCGCCCTGGCGGGAGCCAGGTGTGGGCAGGAATATGTTGTGTGTCCACGTGTTAAAGAGTTGTGTTGCTTCTCCGCGGAGGAGCAACCTGAGAAGTGCAGGAACAGGCTGCCCGGGGAAGTGGTGGAGTCGCCATTCCTGGAGGTATTTAAAAGATGGGTAGAGGTGGTGCTGAGGCACACGGTTTAGTGGTGGGTTTGGCAGTGTTGGGTTGATGGTTGGACTTGATGATCTTCAAGATCCCTTCCAAGCTAGATGACGCTGTGCTTCCGTGATTCTGCTCCCCAGGGCCCAGCGGTGCAGGGTAGGGAGTGGGCTGGGAGGCGACCGCATCGCTCGCCCCGGCCCTCCGCACGGTGCGCGGCGCTGTAGGCGGCGGCTGGAGTGACGCATGTCCGTGTCCGTCTCACTGAGCGCGTACCAGCAGAGCGGCCCCAGCGCGTTCGTGGGAAGGTTCCCCTGCCCCGGGGCACCGAGGGCCAGCGGGAGCTGGCGGCGCTGGGTGAAAGGCGCCCTGCAGGACACCTTGCCGTCGTGGTGTTTGCTGGTGCTGTGTTTCACGACTTCAAGGTGTGGGAAGGAAAGGAAGATCAGAAATTAATTTTTAAAGGCTGTTGACTTGCAGCAGAAAGCGTTACCGGTTTCCCGTGTCTCTGTCAGGACACAATGATGCGTGTTTAAAATATGCGTGCTACCCTTTGATCTTGTTATTATTTCTTGAGTTTTAAAGCTGAATTTTCTTTTCATGATTTGCTCTGTTTGTTTCTTCTTTTTTTCTTTGGAGAGCAATGTACAGTTCGGTGCTACTTTAATATCCGAACGGTTTTATTTTTTGTCCCTTATATGCAAACACGAATCTTGAACATTTGGGTTTTTAAAGTCTGTGGGAAGATACGTAAATCCCAGCAAACTTTTCACTGACAGGCAAAAAAAAAAGAAACCTATTTCATGAAAACTTTAATATTAATATTAATTTATGCTAAATTATTTTTGGGATGCTTCATTACGTGGCAATGACTTTCTAGTTGAAGATGCATACAGCAGTAGCAGAAGTTGGTGCCTTGTTGTGACTTCTATTCAAAGTACACCTGTATCTAAGTTGCCTGAAGTCTGAATAATAATGAGGCGCTTGTTGTTGTTCAAAGCAAATTGGAATATTAGATGGCGTAATGCAAATCTCGGATTATGTGATTTTCCTCTGTAAAGAAAGTGTCATAAAAGAAGTTTCCAATTTGGTGTAAGAAATTGAAAACGGGAAGAAAAGACAGCGAGGCTGATCATAGATGATGGGGATAAAAACGAGAGAACGTGAAAGACGAGATGAATGCGAAGCAGATAAATAGTGTGAGAGCACTAAGGAGGCTGTAAAGGAATGAAGTTTTGTAGCTAATAGTGATACGGAGCAGGGGCCCTTCTGAAATGAAATTGTACAGAGCAGAAGATAACAGAAAATTGTGTCCGCGATTTACTTGGAGTCAAAATCCATGTGCAGCATGAGATTAACTGTGTGTTTCCGTGCAATGAGGTGTCGGCTGTCTGCTTCGGGACCACACGGAGGGATGGAGGTGGGGGTGGGAGGGGAGGGAGAGACAGCAGACATGGCGATCCGGCGATGCCATCCCAGCTGCGCCCTCCTTGCCAAAGGAGGCGGAGGGCTGGTCCCGTCGCGCGGCACGCGGTCTCTCTGCTTCAGAAGAAGTCCTGGGAGCGGGTGCAGAGGAGGGTCTCTCTGGGTATCGCCATATTTTTCATTTAGTTCATAGAACCGTAGAGTGGTTTGGGTTGGAAGGGACCTTAACACTCACCTACTTCCAGCCCCCTGCCCCGGGCAGGGCCACCCCCCGCCAGCCCAGGGTGCTCAGGGCCCCCTTCAGTTGTGGTAATTGAAGGGTGAGGAGACACGAGGAGAGGTTCTCGGGGCTTTTCAGTGACAGTGGGAAAATTCGTGTGTTAAAGACAGGTCTCGGCTGCATTCGGCGCCGCTGCGGAGCCCCCTCCCGTGTGAGGCGGAGCGCAGGGGACCGGTGCTCCCTCGGGAACGCCGCGTCTTCGCCGGAGCGCGGGCAAGCAGCGCGCGGCGCAGCCCTACGGCCGACACGGCGCCAGCGCCTGCCCCCCGTGCAACTTCTCTTCTCTTTCTTTCAGAGATCGACCAAGGGAGCTGCGGCGATCCCGGGGTCCCGGCCTACGGCAGGAGAGAAGGATCCACGTTTCGCCACGGGGACAGTTTGAAGTTTGAGTGCCAGCCTGCCTTTGAGTTGAAGGGACAGAAAACAATTACCTGCCAAAAGAGTAGCCAGTGGTCTGCTCAGAAACCAGTTTGTGTTTGTAAGTCAGTGAGGAGACGGCTCTAAAATCTCTTGGTGGTGTGGTGAGGTGGTCACGTGAACGGTATATCTGTGCTCTGTGCTCGGTAACCGGGACAGGGCCTCTTCTCGTGGTGGCGGAGGTGGCACCGAGCTCAGCATCCCGTCCCTGAGGCGTGGGGGGAGCTCGCTTTGGCCCTTCGCTCAGCCCCGAGGGGGTGTGCGGTCGCGGGCTCCCCTGTGCTCCCCGCTCGACCCCTCTGCCCCGCCGGCGCTCTGTCAGACCCCTCCGGGAGAGGCAGCAGGCTCTGGTGTCCGAGGCGGGAGACCTGGATGCAAGAAAAACGGTCATTTAAAGCTTGATTCTGTTTTTGGCCGCTTAATTTTCCTTCATTATCTGACAATATTCAGGCTCCCTGCTGCTGGACCTAATTTTTAACTCGTTGCGCGAGTTCTCAGCAGAAGTCGGATATCCTCAGTAGTGACTGAGGATAAAATTTTCAGATGTAAATGGGAGTTAAATGCACAGTCCCCACTGGGTTTTAGTGGTCTCGCTGTCCTTTGAAGATGCGTTGGGCAATCTGCTTTATTCTATCAGTGGAACCTTCACTCCAAAACAATGTTGCATTTGGACGTTACCAAAACTCACAAAAGTATCTATGTTTCCCCCAATCAGTGACAAGCAAACTCTTCTTTTTGTCTCATCTCTACAAAGTCTGTGCCTTTGAACAGATAACTGTGGTCTTCGGGCGGTGAGGCTGAACCGAACAAAAGAATAGGAAAGGAAAAGTCAGTTGAGCAACAGACAGAGGACAAAAGCGTGGGGCAAATGGATAGAGAGAAAACAGAAATGTGAATTTTTAGAATTGTGTATTCGCTATGCAGATAAATAGATAACGCTGGTGTTAGATACTCCAGTACCAAATGCTCATGTGTAGAGTGGCAGGACTTGATCCGTACCAAAGAGATGACCCAGCTGGGGGGGCAAACCCTGGTCCTGCAGAGCCGAGTCTGGGTTCCTCGGGAGAAGCGGGGGTGTTACCGTCCCTACACCCGCAATTTAGGGGAGAATGTCGGAAACGGGTTTCAAGTAAGTGCCTTTCTTTTCAAAGACTAATTGAAGCTCTGAGTGTTTGAGACTGTCTGTTTGGGGAAAGGAAGCAATTACTTTGGGAGTTTTGCCTTTTCCAGATGTCACGACTCCCTTCCTACTTGGTTTTCTGTATAAGCAAATCAGCTAACGATGCTGATGAGGAAAATGGAGTTTCCCTGGTTATCTTTGACGTGGGAAGTGTTACACCGTTTCTGTGCTTAGTGTCAGAATTTTGGAGTTTTTTTTTCATTTCCCAGAATGTCAGATGGATTTGAACAGCTGATGGTTTGGTTGAGGTTTTTGCTGACAGTTTGCAGTGAGACTAAACCCACAGTTTGTGCCCAGTCCAGGAGGATCAGATCATAGTAGTATAGAAAGGAGACTGCCAGTAAAGTAGGATTATTTTTTTTGTAGATAGATATTGAACAGGGACATCAAATGGAGCCCCAGTCAGCAGTCCGTGCAAAGCATAGCACAGGCTTGAATCGTTTAGTGAAAATAGCTCCATTGTATTCTATTCTCTGTGGCCCTCCAGCTTTGGATATTTACGAATCAACAAGGCAACAAGTAGGTAGTGGAAAAAGTATTTCATAACCCTCTCTGCACCTTTACTCCCCTGCCTTTATTCTAGACAGCATCATATTAGTGTGCATGAATCGGAAGAGGCGACATGACAAAATGTGTAACCTGGCATGAAATCTGTAGTGGGATTAGTGACAACTCTCTGTAAATGTTGGGAGACCATTAAATGTATCGGGCATGAGGTGGGAAAATAAGGTAACCTGATTTATGTGCTGCTCGTTGGAATATGCAAACAATTCAGTGCTGCTGATTCTGGCTGCAAATGCGTGACAAATGCAGACGGAGATTAAACAGCACACTATGGTGCATCCTGCTGTCCCGAGCAAATGATTTATGAGCAGACAGAATTTATTGTGGGGAACTCATTTCCTGGGGCTCCGACGACAAAGCAACACAAACCATTTAAGTAATGCATCTGCTTATTGCAACGGGTTCTTAATTCATGACTGTCTGTGCCTTCATGATAACAGACCTTCCATCTTCATCCTCTTTGTTGTCATTGCATCCCTTAACCGTCCAGGGTGAGCCCGTAGGGCACTTGAGAAACTTTGCAAGACTTCTTAGTGCGTGTCTCCTGCAAACCCCTCACTAAGGAAGGTGTCCCCGGCCCTGCTGCGTATGTTCAGGTTATCTCTGATGCGCTGAGATACTTGAAACAGCTACGCTGGAGCCTGGGAACCTGCCCTGGATGGGCAGCCCAACCATCCCTCCGTCTGCTCTGAGCTTCGTGTCCGCTTTGGTGCAGCGTGGGGGTGTGGGTATCAGTGGGGGCTGGATACCGAACACCTCTTTCTCCCTGTTCGGCAGCACCTTGCGGTGCTCAAATCAGCTTTGTAATTACTATCGCTCGCCCTGACACTTGCATTTTCAAAGCCACCGGACTGTGGTATGTGTCCGAGGGTAGGGCGGTCCGCAGGATAACCCGAGCCGTTGCTTCCGTGCAGAGCTACGCTTGGTTTTCTTGAAGTCTTGAAGGACAGCAAAATGGGCGTAGGGGAGATGTCATGCGGATAAACGTCACCTAAGGAAAACTGTTGTGCTGCTTAGATGAGGTTTGTGCTCTGATGTAGGAACTCATAAGGGATGTAATATTCAAACTGAAGTCTACAGTTACCTGTGGCTGAGGGGATTATTAAGCTTATGAAAGGGGAACCAGCCCATAATTACAGCTATAACAGGAAACCGGTGAGTTGTTCGGTTACTGCAGTGAGAAGGATGATGAAAGTCTGGAGGGCCGTAGTCGGGGAGCCGCGCGTTTCAGTAGTGCCATAACTTTCAAATACATGGTTGGAGTTACAGTTTAAACATACTCCTGTATAGTAGGGAAAAACTCATTATCTGAATTTTATGTGAACTGTTGCAGCAGAAAGCCCTGCTACTAAACATTTTCTATGACCAAAACTTGTTTCACGAGGTTTATGTTTCCTTGCTAAGGAAAGGAAGAGCTACCATCGCCTTTGCAGGGGGATAGTGCTCTCGGAGGGCTTCTGCAGCAGTTCAGTAAGCCGTACGAGGTTCTTCGCTCTTCCTCTGCAGCAGCTCCCCTTCCCTCCTCCTCCTCCTCCTCTTCCTCCTCCCTGCAGCCCTGCCCCTCTGCGCCTGCGACCTGCGGCTTCCGAGTTCTCACTCCCGCACCTTTGGCCGAGAGGTTGACACGTGCCAAGCAGTGCCGTCGTTTTCCGTGATAGATTATGGCATAAACCGTCCTGACAATACATGTCCTTCGTAACCACCTCACTGAATAAAGGCAAAGTTTTTGCCTTGTTTTAACTGTCCTCTGCCAGCTGCTCTGGGAGGGTCATTTCTGAAAACAACTTACTTTCCAATACAAGTTCAGTCCGTCGCTCTCAGGCTTGCAAACTTCAAGTTTTCCGGACCCGTCACACATTCTAAAGGTAAACAAAACGTAGTGAAATAAAACAGTATGTACATGTTGATTGCGATGCATCGAGCAAACCTGAGGGCGGAGGTTTGTGCACCCAGCGGAGGGGGGTGTTTGGCGGCGCCTGCCTGCGGCTCCACTCCGGCTGGGGATAACGTGCGCGGGTGTGCGGGTGTGTGTACGCCTGCGTGTGTTTAAATGGAGGGGCCGTCGTGTGAGTTGGGCTGTTTCAGAGTACTTCTGGATTCCTCCTGGCGCTTCACGTCCATTGATCTGATGATCTTTCCAGGGCTCTTGGTGTTGCTCTGCTCTTGCTGTAGGGTCTGCGTTAGTTTCCAGCGACTTTTCTTTTGTTGTGTTACTGTGAACTGTCTCTGTATTACAGACCTGCTTTCAGCAGTAGTCGTGCGTAATGTCCCTCTAAAGAGAGCAGAAGGCATTTCCCCAAGCATTTCCAATTGAAATGATGTTAAATTGTGTTTTCTTCTCTGGCTCTGGAGCAGACGTTACGCTTTCTTCCCTTCTTGTTCACTTGAAAACCTCAACCACGGCCCATTTCTCCTCACCGATTTGCTCAGGATCGCGAGGAAGCAGCAGATCTGCGCTGCCTTGTTGCGAGTGGTGCGTTGACTCTCTCGGACCGAACTGAGCACCAGCAAAACCCTTCGCGTTGTTGAGAGTCGTCTTTGAGTTGGCTCCAGAAGGAGATTGGCACAGCCCGGGGTCCCCCGTCCTTCCACGTGGGTGTACGGCACTGACACAGTCGTCCTCTTCGGAGGCATTATGATTTTTCCAGTCTTTTGAACATGTGATTTTCCTTAATAGCAGTATAAAATCTCGCTTCTCCTTAGTGGTAATTACTCCTTTTATTTTTTTTTTTTTTTTTTTGTTAATCCCATATTGGCCTGTTATACCTGCTGAATAATCTTCGCTCCTCTTTGAAAGAGTGCGGATTTTCGTTTTGAGGCGAGTGGCCAACCTCTGGTGTGCGCTGTCTGGTACAAACATGCAGGATTAGTAGCTGGAAATGCAAAGTGGAATAGATGTTTTCCCAGCAATCTACTGAACAGAACCGTGTAATTTCATACCACTTGACAAGTTTTTCATTTAGCTCTAAATTAAACTGTCGGTTGGTCATTATTTTCTTTCTCTTTCTTTCTTTCTTCTCTTTTCTTGTTTTCCTGCCCACTCTTCGCAGCAACCTCTGGAGCCTTCCCTATTGGAGAGAAATTTGGAGAAAAGTGTGTCTCTTAAGTTAGCAGTGATAAAACCGTAGTTTGCCTTTTTAAAAATAATAGCTTTTTAACAGAGAGGGTAGTTAACCCTTGGAGCAGTCTGCTGAAGGCAGCGATGGGTTCTCCTCACCGGAACATTTATAAATTGACATTGGAAACTCCTTTCTGGAGATCTGTAGGAAACAGGAATTGTTTCATAGTTTGTATTAAGGGGGTGGACAGGTAAGAAGATTAGAATGATCCTTTATTGTCCAATAGTTCTTTAATCAGAAATTCCAGAAAAATTTCTTTTAGAGGAATTGAAATTTTTTTAGATGTCTGAACTGTAGCATAAGCTCTCATTCTTCCAATGAAACCTGATCCTTTATTTGCTCTTTGTATTGTTTCTTTTATTCTTAATTCCTCTTACTTTTTGCAGTGCTGATGGAACAGTTTATGTTAAACTCAGAAAACGTTTCTCCCTCCTGCTGTAAACAGGTTTTCTTTTTCTAGCTAACTGCTTGTAGATGCAGTTGCTTTTAGTGGATTTTGGAAGAAGTGTAGGGATTCTGTTAATTTTTATTTCCAAGCTGTTTTGCCATGTGTGGTTTTTTTTTTTTATTGGTGTTTTTATGAAGGACCCCGATATATTTTTCCTGCTATAACAGCAGAGAGATGCTCTTAATTATCTCTGCCAGACAGCCTGGGAAAGGGAACTGGTAGCTAACCTTAACCCACCGAAAACACGTCAACTCCGACCTCTGCAAAGCAGCCGGTCGCATCCTGGGTTTGTGCTGCTGAAATCCTGCCAGGAACCGGGCTCCTTCCCTGCCGAGGCCGCTTCCCGGGCTCAGCTGGTGCCTGCGTTTGTGCAACGGATGTGTGTCCTTCAGGACCCATGAGCACCTTCTGCCTGCCCTTGGTCCGAGTTGGGTTCAGAGCCGCAAATCGGGGGTGAAATGCTCCTTATCTTCAGCCCGCTCCCCTGAGCCGCTGCGATCCAGTCTGTCTCTGCAGTGAGGGAAGCAAATTAAATGAAGGCAGGATTACCGTGATCTCCGTATACATGGGGGATTTGTAGCTTTTGTTAACAACCTTGTTTCACGGTTGCAGCCATGTAAGACCATTCCCTTCTTAATTTTAAGCAGGGCACTTTCCCTCAAAGCCCTTGTTCTGCATTGCAGCCCTACTTCATCAAAGCACTGCGCTTTCAATGTTTGCTTAAGTAGACAGACATGTCTAAGTGCTGCGCGGGGCAGGAATGCGCTTAACCACCTTCTTAATGGCGATGAATTGGGTTGTAATTGTCCCCCACGAACTCCCAGGCGGTTTTTTTTGTGTTACCTTATATGAAAATTTTCCATTTCCCTTTCTGTGACGTTTATACAGGAGGGCTGCTTCACCAGTCCCTTCTGCTCGCCCTTGAGAGTTGTCTCAAATAAGCTGCCCGTCGTCCAGTGTGCCATTTGTCAATCCAGTTGCAAAGTGTCCCTTGGTGGCTACATCTAAGGAAAGGCAACGTCCACCTGGGTCAAACCAGAGCCTGTTTTCCCTC
This sequence comes from Vanellus vanellus, assembly GCF_965231255.1. Lineage (NCBI taxonomy): Eukaryota > Metazoa > Chordata > Aves > Charadriiformes > Charadriidae > Vanellus > Vanellus vanellus. The sequence continues at coordinate 6,649,463 of NC_138927.1, read as the reverse complement.
GGTGTTACTTCATAGGTGAGCTCTGTCTCGCAGCTGTAGAGCCAGAGGAAACAGTCTCCTGCTGTGAGCTGCTGCTCCGTGTGTTCTCTTAGAATCATACAACCATAGAATGGTTTGGGTGGGAAGGGAGCTTGAAGATCGCCCAGTGCCACCCCCTGCCCCGGGCAGGGACACCTCCCCCCAGCCCAGGGTGCTCCCAGCCCCGTCCAACCCGGCCTTGAACCCCTCCAGGGATGGGGCAGCCACAGCTTCTCGGGGCACCCTGCGCCAGGGGCTCACCGCCCCCACAGGGAAACATTTCTTCTGAATATCTCATCTAAATCTGCCCTCTTCCAGTCTGAAGCCATTCCCCCTCGTCCCATCACTCCATGCTCTTGTACAAAGTCCCTCCCCAGCTCTCCTGGAGCCCCTTTAGGCACTGGAAGGGGCTCTGAGGTCCCCCTGGAGCCTTCTCTTCTCCAGGCTGACCCCCCCCACCTCTCCCAGCCTGTCCTCCCAGCAGAGGGGCTCCGGCCCTCCCAGCATCTTTGTGATCATCTTGGTTTCTAACGAGTGGTTGGGGAATTGCACCAGTAGGTGCAGTCAGCCTGGTTCAGCTGGAAGGGGCGAGATGAGGTTGTGGTGGTGATCCAGCAGATGTGGCCAGCTCTGGCCTCCGCGGCAGGGATGCTCCGCCGGCAGAGCGCCCGCTCTGGGGCGGACTTAACGGTGGTGTGAGGCCACATCGCGGTGCGCGCAGCTCACCAGAGGCGCTCCCAGCTGCGCTCTCAACATGATCAGGGGGATGCAGTTTGTTGGGTTGTCTCCATCCTCGTTATTTCACTGATTGAATCAGTTGAACTGTTACCCTGATAGGGTTTCACGCTGCTCTAAACGAGCCGTCCTGTGCCAAGGCATCTGTCCATATTCCTGACAGCAATTGCTCAGCATGATGTGTTGCTTCTCTTTGCATGAGTCTGAATCTGAAATGACGCTTACTGGTTTTATCAGGTGAGGAGGTCATTTCTGTCCCCTTCCCCTATCTCTGTATCCAGAAAACGGGAATGTGGTGTACGTTATGTTGCCATCTTCAGTCTGGTCTGCAGAGAAGTTCCCTTTACCTGCCTTATTTTACTTCGATGCGTTACATGTGGGGTTGGTGCTTGAGAAAGCTGCAGTGGGACATTTCCAATTTGCAGGTGGAGTCGACGGGTGCAACTTTATCTTTGAGGCTCTTTCTGTTGCTCCCCACGAGCGGAGCTTCCCGTGTGGCTGAACCTGCCCGCACACCCTCTGCTGCGCTTAACCACCGGTGTGCAGCTGCCGTCAGCCCAACCGCAGTTACGCTCCGGGGGTGCCATGCCCTTTCTGGTGTTACAGCGGCCATCCTTCGCGTGCCCGCTGTGCCGAGGGGCTGCGGGGGGTCAAGTCAAGCCCCTGCCTGTTGCAGCTTCCATCCCGCGGGAGACGAATGTGTGGCAGCAGTTGGCAGACGGCTCTGAGCGCGGCAGCAGAGGAAGGATGCTCTGCTAAACCACGAAGGAGCGGGACGGGAAAGGTACCTAACAAGACCGCTAGACTGGTTTGGGGCTTTTGCCAAAAAGCGACAATTAAACTTCTGTCGTCTTGCGGACACCGCCAGCGATTCCCGAGAGAGAGTGCCGGGAGGGGGAGAGTTCCCTTAAAATAAACAGGGGCACCCGGGGAAGGATCTTGCCTTTGTGCAGAAGCCTTGGAGCATCTCCGGCATAGCAGATGGCTGCAGGAACCCTGGCAGACAAGCAGCCCAACACTGTCCTAGTGCGGATCAGCGTCTTTCAGTAAGTTTAAGAAACTTATCTTATTCCCGGTAACACAATCACTGTTCTTGTTTTGAGTGGGCAGAAATGAAACCTGTTTTGGTATTGTAGCACTCTTCTGCATGCACAGAGGCTCCTATACAGTCTATTTTAAGTTCACTGATGATGTTTTCCTCAAGAACTGGCACCCAAAACCTGCCTATTTTTCATTCTTTTTAACATACCTCCTCTCCCGCCCCCGGTCAGCCGCACGCTGGCGGTGACAGCTACTCCATCAGAGCAAGCTGAAGAGTTTGTTGCTCTGAAATACAAAAAAGTTCTCCCAGTTAGTATTTGCTCTAGACGCCTTTCCCTCACCTCCCACTTGCCCTGCTGGTGCCTCGGGGTTTTCAGAAGGAAAATACATTGTGATGCAGATGTGCTTATTGAAACAGCGGATACAGAAAGAGGAAAACACGAAATGTAAAGCACTTTGCTTCGCAGCTTGAACAGTGCCCTGAGCTTCCAGCGCTGTTAGCTATTTGGGACGGATGCTTCCCCGAGTGAGGCATGCCGGTTATTAACCAGGCTCCTGCTGAGGTCCTATTTTTCCAGTCCATCAACAAGCTATGCGTAGAGGAGGGATCGTCTTAAATAGGAAAAGTAAGGCAGAAAATCTGTTGCGGTCTTCAAGCTCCCTCCCAAGTGGTCAGAGTCTGTGGGAATGATACCTAAAAGCTGAGAGAGAAGTCAGGATTTTTTTTTTTTTTTTTTTTTTTTTTACTGTTTCTATGGAGACTGAAATTATTACAGTGATTCCCTGCTTGGTTTTCAGCCCCTGAAGCTGGTGCCTTTCCCGTTCCCCGGCGTTGCAGGTGTGCCCCCTCCCCGGGCTCAGCCCTGGGTCCTCCCGGGCAGGACGGGCAGAGAGGGGTGTCAGGGCCGGCGGGAACACCGAGCCCGCCTGTGAGGAGGCGGGATCTTTGGAAGGCAGAAGAAAAGAGAAGCGAGTTGTGCTTCGACTGACCAGGCAAACGCAGGAATCGCTGCTGGCTGCGCGCGCAGAGACAAGCTGCGCTGCTGGGGAAGAGCTGTCGGCGGCCTCCCTGTTCGGCTCAGCCGTGAGCATCGCACACGCGGACCGTGGGGCACTGCCCTCGTGTCACCGCCACGTGTCCCACTCGGCTGTCTGAGACGAGAAGCAACGAGCTGTTTCTTTACTGTTTTACTGCTCTAAATGAAGGCAGAATCTTGCTAATGTTGCGATGGCTTAAATAAATACCTTGAACTCGTTCGTTAATGACATGGGGCTCTCTGGCTTAATAGGTACTCTGTTTCTATGGAGTTTTGCTGTAATTTATTCTGCTGTATTTAATAAAGGGATTTTCCTTATTGCTTTTGGCAGTACTTGATCACTAATAATACTTATTGACAAAGGTCAGCATAGGCTTATAAATTTCAACCTCTGCTATGCACATAACGAAATGTCCCCTCATAACGTTTAAGAACAAGGATAATAAATATTAATTTCGATCTCTTAGCTCAAAGCCTCAGTGTCACGGCTATTCCTAACTCGGTGATCCTGACGGACAGGCTGCAGGCAGCAGGGCTGACCTCTGTCCGTCTGTCCCGTTCCGAGTGACCGCTCGCCCCTCGGGGGCACTCTGTTCCCGACTGCCTCAGAGGCACAACACAGCACGAGACCGGTAGCGCTCAGCTGTCTTCCGCCTTTCTGGGGCACTGTCGCCTTCGCCCCGGTGGCACGGCTCGCTCTCCGTGACATGCTGTTAAACGGCTCCTGCTTTTACCCGAGTGTCCAGCAAAGCAGAGAGGCTGTCGTGGATCCCGGTCCAGCTCTGTCCAGTGCAGCCCCAGACCGAACACCTCCTTTCACGCTGAAGAAAAGTCTCTCCTGCCTGAAAGGAGAAGGAAAATCTTCACGTCCCGGACACCGTGATCTTGTTAATGACCCATCCGCATCAGTTGTCCCCTCCTGGGTGGGATGTGCCCCCCGGGAGGCGAAGCCGGGCTCCCCGCTGCGCCGAGGGGGCTGTGCGTTGGTGTCCTGCCGTGGCCATGGCTGCGTGGGACGGTGGCCTTTGTCCTGCAGCTTGGCCGTCTCCCATGCTTGTTATTTTATGGAAAATTGAAATTGTCATTTACTTCCCTGCGGTGAAGACTTCAGGAGTTTTTTATCTGCTACTTTTTAACCTGTCGTTTTGTTTTAGCTAGCAAAGGTTAATTCTATATTCTTCCCTCACTCTGCTTTTCTGTCTTTTGTCAGCGAGTTCTTTGTTGTTGTTATTTCCCGAAATGAGCCACCAGCGCTGCGCCGTAATAGCTGTGCCAGCGACTGTACCTCTCCGCTGCTGGCTGCGGGATACTGTGGGTCCTGGATGAATGCTAATTTACCACTTTGGATTTAAAAATTTATAGGAGATGCGTAGCTGCTGGGAGGGGCTGCTACTGCTGGGATGTTTCCCTGGGTGTGGATGCGTTCATTTTCACTCACCATTCCGAGGCAGGTTATACCAAGCTTTTGCTGACAGAATTCTTTGACAGCATCCCTTGATACTTCGGTATCCAGTAAAGAGCCAAAATCCTGAGGATATTTTGCAGTATGTTTTCTTTTTAGTCTGTTCTCTTCGTCGCTGAGAGCAGGAAATAGATTGTGTAGCTCTTAGCCTTGATAACGTCATGGTAACGTCCATCTTCTTTGATCCGAAACCATTAAGCGTTGAAGGAAGACAGAGGGAGAATAACAGAGGGAGGGTGAGCATCGAACCAAATAATTGTATAAATGCCAAACTAAAACCAGTCTCATCCTCCGCGGGATGTCCTTTTGCCAGGAATTAGCGCGATATATGTTCCAAGTAATGGGTTTTACCAAGGGCGATGGTGGGGAAAAAGATGAGTAAAGCGTACGTACATAAAATATCAAAAACATTGGACAGGTACCACTTAAAAGGTAGCCTTGCTTTTTCAAATTAATGGACCTTGTCAGCTGAAATACAGTATATATTGAAAACCTTTGAGAGTTAAGGATTTTTTTTCATATACGCTCTTCCCCTCGGCTTCCATTTGAAGACTTGTTTTAATGCTTTCATGGGAAACGGCAGTCCAGTTTGCCTCTTTTTGGTAAGATGCTGGCCCGGCAGAAGTCAGTGATTTATTTGTACTGGGAAGGGGAGCTGGCCCTGCTCCTGGGCTGGAGAGGGCAGCTCGGGGTTGTGCTGACCCCCGGCGCGCGGGAGGGCTCCTGAGCTGGTCCTTCCCCGGTGTGGCAAAGGCACCACCAAAACCAAACGCCGTTTTTGAGTGCTCATTCGGCAGAGGCGTGAGCAGCTGCCCGAGGAGATGGACCGAGGCACGTTGACTCGCAGCTCCTTCTCAAAGGAGCTGCCAATTTATTGCCGTATCGTACAGATGTTTAGTTCGGGGAGGGGATGGCCTGAACGTGAGGAGGTTGTCTAAATGCAGCGGCACTGCCCGGGCGCAGCGACGTCTGGTGAGGAGCACGGGGGGAACCGGCATTCAGCAAACGGCAAGGCAGACTAAGAGTGCAGAATTTTGAGCAACTCTTGGAGAGTCTGCGCTGCACCCAGAAGTGCCTCTGCAGTTTACCCAACGCTTCAGCCTGGAGAGCGTGGGCAGGGGTGGCCGCAGAGGAGCCCGGAGCTCGGCGTGGGGTGACGGCCCAGCTGGTGCCCGACCTCGGGTGCCGGCGGTTGTGCTGAGCTGTGGCCACAACAGAAGAGTGTTAAGGAGCTACTAAGGCTGACTTGTTTGACAGGGATTTTATTTGGCGCTGGCTGGAGTCACGCCGTCGATTCTTGCGTAGGGAGGTGCGCAGGAGAATTCACCTGCGAAATACCAAATCCTCACCGGGCTGAGGGATGTTTTCTCTTGTTTTTTCTAAAAGCAACGTGCTCCGTGCGCGGCGGAGAGCGCACGCCTGGGGGTGCGCTGCTGAGCACAGGGGCAGCGCTCTGCTCGGCGCAGCGCTGGCAGCCAAACGCAACCGGGACTTGGAGACTACTCTGAAGTCGCTTCTTCCCCATGCAAACAAATCGCTGACGTCTGGCAGTGAATGGAGCACTGAGCCCTTCCTTTCTGCAACCGTCCCTGGGAAGCAAAGCAGTTGGGAGTTTGCGGGAATCGCCCAGCGCGGGGGGGAGGGGGAGGGGGAAGCGCGGCAGAGCAGCTTGTGGGGGCACTGTGCTGTGCGATTGATGGTGATTTCTTGTTGCAGTTTCCTGCTTTTTCAACTTCACCACCCCATCTGGGATTGTGCTGTCACCAAACTACCCTGAAGAATACGGAAGCAGCTTGCACTGCGTTTGGTTAATTATAGCTAGACCCGAGAGCCGAATTCACTTGGCTTTCAATGATTTTGACGTGGAGCCCCAGTTTGATTTCCTAGCGGTGAAGGATGGCGGGACCGCCGAATCGCCGGTGCTGGGGACCTTCTCAGGGAACCAGATCCCCTCCTCTCTGACCAGCAGCGGCCACGTAGCCAGGCTGGAGTTCCAGACCGACCACTCCATGGAGAAGAGGGGCTTCAACATAACCTTCACCAGTAAGTGCCCGGTCCTCCCTTCTGGTTTTCACTTCAAGCTCTCGGTTCTTTTTGGAGACTAACGTGCAAGGGTTCGATCTCCCTAAAACCATTGTAAATCCAGAGTAAGTCTGAAAATCGGGGATTACTTGAGATTTGCAGTTGGATAATTGAGGATTGGTTTTAAGCTTAGAGCTGACGGCACAAGTTCTTTCTGGCTGCGAAGTTTAAGTGTTGTCCAGTGGTGAAAGAAACGGTTTGGCCCTGGATTATCTGCACGTGGGGCAGTCAGGGCTGCCGTTCTCCCTCAGCCCGCGGCTTGCTGTGTGACACGGGCTCCCTGCCCTCCGTCTCCGTGCCTCCCTGCCCTCCCTCTCCGTGCCTCCCTGCTGCTCCCGGGGGTGAGTGTGCCCACTGCTTTGGGCACAGCTCGGTGCAGGTCAGACGGAGCTGCTAGATCTCGGGCGGTTGTGTTCATCAGTCAATGCTGTCGTCGTTTGCTGACACCTGAAAGCGTGCAGGACTTTGAAGATAAAGGAAGACACGTAGCAATGTCTTACAAAGCATTGAAACTTTCGCAGATGTGTTTGGCTTCACGTAAGTTCAGTCTTCAAATCTCAAATGAATGCTATGGTAATTTTATCCTCATATTGTCCTATAATTTTCTAAAGAGCGTTATTAAACCTATTCAGCAGAACTGATAAATGACTTTGTTATAATAGCCTTTAGTGGCACAGCTAAATTAATAGCCTTTCTGGCTATGATTGCAAATCCTCTATTTTACAAAAAAAAAATAATATAAAAAATCAGAGGTCTTAAGAAATCCTTTGCCACACTACAGCAGGCTGAAGGCTCATCAGATGAAGTAGCTGGTGTGTGGTAGTGTCACACACCCAGGGTTGAGCCCTGGATCCAGCAAGTGGGGAGACACCTCATCCAGAAGCACTGCTGGTGCCCTCCGGGATGCGTCTCCGATACGTTACGTACCCGTGTCGGGAGTTGTGGCTGTCCCCTGTATGAAGACATTTTTAAGACAAATTTTTTATTGTTGTAAATGACTCTCAGCTACGCATGAATTAATCTGTTCCGACTGCTTGAACTAGCGAAAGGGAGCTCCTGAGCCTGTCCCAGCCACCGTGCCACCCTTGGCTTCGGTTTAGGTGTGAGAGAGGAGACAACGTATTGCTGCAAGGGACAGGTACGAGAGCACAAGGAGCAGATGCAGCCTGTGTTTGCCCCTTTAGCAGAGTATACAACGAGACATTGTATGAGTAACGATGCTCTGTAGGAAATCGAGAACTCATCTGAAGTTGGTCAAGTGCATTAAAGATCCTAAAAGCACGTGTGTGTAATTAATCTGGAGGCTTTAATCTTTCATACACTGCTCATCTCTGAAGACCACCTCCCGGCATATGAAGATATAGTACATAATTATGCACTTAATGGGGAATTAAGGCTACAGACTTATTTTCTGATTGGTTGGCTGGCCGAGTTTTTAACGGCTGGGAGAGGGCAGGCCTTTAAACAGAGCTGTGTGGCTGTGCGGTTCCATGCGCAGCTTGGCAGCACCTGGGAAGGTAATTGCTGTGCATCCTTCGTTTTCTCCCAGTAACGATGACAGGCAAGGTCGGGGACTCTATGGCAGTCAATCACAGGACGTGCTGAGGGGACCCTGACTTCTAAGCACAGGGCTTTAAAGCTTTCTGTTTTTCTCTTACGTCCCCTTTGCGCAGGTGCACACGCTGCGGTAGAGTTTTTAAAAATCTTTCCCTATTTTGAGTATTTGCGCATTTTCACATGCCAGAGATGGCTGAGGAGATAATTTGGTTCCACGGGCTCTTTTCTGGCCCCGTGCCTCAGCACCTCTTGGATGCAGATGGTTTTAATCTCATCCTTCCTCTCCGAGTTCGCAAATGAACGCTTGCAGTAGAGACGGAACAGAAAAACTTAAGTGGCTTCAACGGGATGAGAAGTTGAACAGTGGGACCACGTACTTGGGTGCCTTACCAGTTTAGAGATGAGGTGGTGACGTGATTTCTGCCACAGGCTGACTCCGTGTAGAGCACAGTAGCCTTGCTGGGCTGGTAATGGCCCAAATTCAAGCCTGTGCTCTTTGGTCTTCCCCGTGAGGAAGGTCCACTGTCCAGGGCCAAGATCAAGTGCGGTTGTCTCCATAGGAAAGACATGAAACTGTTGTTTAATGGCTCAGGTTGTGGTCTAACTTACTTATTTTTGAATAGACCAGAGGTGGGAGAACAAGTCACTGACTATTCTCTTGTCTTCCCCTCTCAGCGTTTAGGCACAACGAATGCCCTGACCCCGGCGTGCCTGTGAACGGAAAGCGATTCGGCGACAGCCTCCAGCTCGGCAGCTCCGTGTCCTTCCTTTGCGATGAGGGCTTCATTAGGACCCACGGCTCAGAAACCATCACCTGCATCTTGAAGGAAGGAAACGTGGTCTGGAACAACGCAGTGCTCAGATGCGAAGGTAAATTTTATCCTCTTTCCTACTAGTCTGTACGTGCACCTTGGAGGGAGAGCGGTCCCCTGGTGTTTTGGGGGAAAAGGATGATAATTTTGTCTACTGTGGTCCTGCTCAGATAACCCAGGGACGCAGTGCTGGCCTTGCGGGGCCTTTTGCCATCAGGTAGGCAGAGGCGGTTGTTGTTGAGAGCTGAAGGACTGTTGGACTTCAGTTCTGACCCTCAGCTCTCGGTTATGGCCAAGATGTTGCGTAGCTCTGGGAGGTGGTGTCTGCACAGGAGAGTTTGCTTAGTGGGGAGTGCCGGTCCAGTAGTCACTGAGCACCAAACTCAGTTTGTTCTCTAATTTTTTGTGAAATGACTGATGGGGATTATTTTTATTAGCTTGGTTTTTGTTACAGCAGATGTTTTTCTAATAACAATAATAAAAGGCTTTGATTTATTGATGACTAAAAGCTTTGCTGCTGCTCTGTCAGGAAGGGAGTTCTGTCCTGATTTTTTATACATGTAAAATACATGATAGTTTTATAATGAAAGAAGCAAAAGGTACAGATCTTCACTCTGAAAAGCGGACGTGTTGCTGCAGACATTTGTAGGCACACACATACCTTTGCCGTCTCTGTCAGCGCGGTGCATCGTCCCCGTCGAATGGAGTCTGGCAGTTGAGGGCCACAAATTTTGCGTTTACATCTCTTTGCCACGACAGCTCCGGTAGCCAACCTAGAAACGGGCGAGATGGGTTGAAGTAAAGGCTTTAATACAGATTGCAAAGCTTTTTCCCAGTCCTTTAAAGCTTCTGCTATGGAAAAGAGAAGTGAAGAACGAGCTGGTTAGAAGTGAAAAATCTTCCTGTGCCCTCCGCTCTCAGGGAAGCGATGTCCCGCACTGGTGTTTGCAGCGATCTGAATAACCAGTTCCGTGCTTGTGAGAAACAGTACCGTAGTGCTGAGAAATAATGTCAGTAATTGGTCATGCATTGTTCAAATGTTCGAGCAGTAGGAATCGCACAATCTAGTCCATTGTCTTTCAGATGAAAGAAGAAGGTATCAATTGCGTTCAGGAACTTTTATGTAACAAGAAGCTGCATTTTTTTTTATATTCTTGTGTACTTTTTCTTTTGTGAGCAGCTGACAATAAAATGTCTATAGGTTTGATTCGGGGTTTCCATTACTTTCACAAGCACGAACCCTTAAGTTTCTGTATCTGTAAGTGTAGAAGAGAAATAGACATTAAATAATACACTTTTAATCAGGGTTTATCTTTGGAAGCTTTGATAACCTTATGCCATTAACTTGTGCTTTTTTCTCTGTGATCACAGTGGTGATTTCTTTGACTCACCCTTCAGTATGCACTCGGTTAAGTGTACATTTTAATTAGTCTTTTTAAACAAGGAGGAAGTATATAGATCTAAAGTACTTTTTAGCACTTGAAAAAATTAATGGCAAAGAAGAAACCTGAAAAAAGGAGTTGAAAGATGGATAGAAGTCCTGGCAGGAGTTCTTTGGGGCAGAAAGGAGCCTCTTGTTCGGAAATAATTGGTTGAGATCCGGTTGAGACCAGTTGAGTTTCACCGGGCATCCTTCAGCTCAGCAGCGGAGGTCTGGGGCTTACAGAGGGGTTGGAGGCCACATCGAGTATAACGCTGCGTAGCCCTTGTGCAGAGCTCGCCCGGCGGCCGGCCCTGGGCTGGAGCTTCCGCGGCTGCCCTGCCGGAGCAGAGCAAGGTCCCCTTGGTCCGCGGGACTCGACGGGCAGCGACTCCGGTGGGGTGATGGGCTCGGTCTGCCCGTGGGAGCTCCCGAAGGACCGGAATGTTGTCGTGCTGCCGTGCACGTCACGCGTGACCGGCACCAGTGACTGGAGTCAGCGGGACATGAAGAAAAGCCATCTGGGTGGTGAATCCTGCAAAGTGCTGAGCAGGGGGAACACAGACTCGCAGGAACAGACACACGTTTCCATCCGTTTGATTTTTTTTAGAGGACAATATGTTGCGGTTTCAGGGCTATAGGATTTTGTACCTCTGGTCCATCGCATCCAGTGCCCTTTTTCCGGAAAAGATAGTAATACGCCTTCAGCTTCTGCTGGTGGCACAGGGGACCACAGTGTGGCCTAAATGCCGTAGTCTTGTGATGTCCCTTGTGGAAGAAAAGACATGACTCAATTACCACAGATATGAAAGATTTTCTGGCACCTGCAGCTACCGAAATGCAAACTGACCTTGCAGTTTTCTCTGGTTTTGTATCTAATAATCGTTATTATACCCCGTCCCCTTGGAGCCACTGCACAAGGACAGGCTACCGGCTCCCGCAGGTACAGTAGCAGGCTGCCGCGTCTTCAGTTTAAATCTAAAAAGGCCGTTTCTTACCAGCTAGCGTTGTTATTTAATTTGGTTCTGGTTATTTTTAACACCTGAGAAACAATAACGCGTGACAGCTATTGCACGGCGGGACAGTACCGCCTGGCGGGGAGGGCTACGTCCGATCGTGCCGCAGCTGCTGTGATGCTCTTCACCTGAATCCCGTCGTTTTCCTTGTCCCCAGCGCCCTGCGGGGGCCACCTGACGTCGCCCAGCGGAACCATCCTGTCCCCCGGCTGGCCTGGCTTCTACAAGGACTCGCTGAGCTGCGCGTGGGTCATAGAGGCCCAGCCGGGCTACCCCATCAAGATCACGTTTGACAGGTGCTCACCGGGGACTTCCCAAACTTCTCCTATTTGCACTTCCCCCCCGTGCCCCCCCTTTGGTGGTTCCAGCAGTGTTGAGTTTCAGCCACCCCCGGAGGAGAAGGGAGCGAAGTGCTCAGCGCTGGGTTTGGCAGTCAGGTTCTCTCTTTCTCTCTCTCTCTTTTTTTTTTTTTTTTTTTTATTAACTCCTGGCAAGGCATTAAAATTCACCTAACATTCAAGAAGAAAAGGTGGAAAATGGTGATTTTTCCCTTTTTCTCTCGACTAACTCCTGCTAATTTGCAGTGCTATTTTAGGCACAGGTAGGACACGTTTTGGGCGGCTGAGCTCCCCCGTGCGCAGCCTGCCAGGGAGAAGCAGCAGCGAGGAGCTGGCCCCGAGTCGGGAGTGCCGAGTCTCCGATTTGCCCTGGATTTCAGGGTTTGAGGAGGACTACTCTTTCTTGCCCCTGGTGCTGTATGTCTGAGAGGGGGTTGTTCGCGCAGCAGAAGGTGCTTGTTGCTGCTAAGGGTGCTCGGCGGCAGCAGAGGAAGCCGGTGAAGGATCAGAAAGGAACCAAAATGCGTAGGAGGGGAATGACGTGTTCTCAGTAAGAGGCTCATCAGCCGCAGATTGGGCAGCGGACACGGACCCACAGACTGCCCCACGGCCCCTGCTGCCCTCTAGTCATTACAGAGCGTTCAGCACTGTGATAATGAAAAATTAGCCATGCTGGGTTTTGACAGAGGTGTTCTTGTGTCCCCTTCAGATTTAAGACGGAGGTGAATTATGACACGCTGGAAGTGCGAGATGGCCGGTCCTATTCTTCCCCGTTGATAGGTGTCTATGATGGGACTCAGGTGCCCCAGTTCCTCATCAGCACCAGCAACTACCTCTACCTCCTCTTCACCACTGACAAAAGCCACTCTGACATAGGCTTTCAGATCCGATATGAAAGTAAGTGCAAGTTATTCATGTAATTACGTGCTCTCCAGCGGCACAATGGACTCAATCAGAGCCCGTAGGACTCGCTTCTCCCTTGCCAGGCAGTTAGCGCAGTGGCAGTGATTGAGAATGCGAAGCTGCTACAAGTGGAGCAGCAGTTTCTGCTTTTTTACCATCTCGGTTGTTTATAGAGTCTTTTATTTTAGCATCTACAGAATATTACTGATTTTAGGAGGCAAAGTTGTGTTCCTCTGTCCACTTCATCCTCTTACTTTGGGGATAATCAGTAGGACTTTGAAGGAGCTCATACGAGGAGTTGGACTTTCCCGCAGGCTAATCGCTGCCCCTTGCAGCAGGCTCTGCGGCCACCGAGGGGTCTGACACGAGTGGGTTTGTTTGCCACAGCTGTGAAGCTCCAGTCAGACCACTGCTTGGATCCGGGGATCCCGGTAAATGGCCAGCGCCACGGCAATGATTTCTACGTGGGAGCGCTGGTGACGTTCAGCTGCGATTCAGGCTACACCCTGAGCGACAGCGAAGCCCTGGAGTGTGAGCCGAACTTCCAGTGGAGCCGCCCGCTGCCCAGCTGTGAGGGTAAGGAGTGCAGAAGAGAACATCTGCAGGAGGTGGCGAGCACTTAATTTGCAGTTCTACTGCAAAAGCAAAGCAGCAATTGTGAGGTTCGCAGTGACACTTGATCTGTGTATTTTGTTTGATTTTGATGGGTTGGGCTTTGTTTTGACATTCAGAACTGATATTCTTCCAGCTGACGATGGGTTTTGAATTCTTTAATTCTTTCTTTTTTCTTTTTTCTTTTTTTTTTCAGCTCTATGTGGAGGTTACATTCGTGGTTCCAGTGGTACCATCTTATCCCCAGGCTTCCCTGATTTTTATCCCAATAACTTGAACTGCACGTGGACAATAGAAACGTCACATGGGAAAGGTAAGAAGCCTTTAGCTTAGAGTAGTTTTAGAGGTGGACCGGAGGATGGTGGTCAGTGGGAGACGAGTGCCCTTGGTGGTGATGGGAACCCACGTACTTGGCCAGTTGCCATTCTTGCCACCACCCCAGACATTGTCTCTGGACATTGATCTCCGAGGCCAGGTTGGATGATGCTTTGAGCACCCTGGTCTACTGGGAGGTGTGCCTGTCCAGGGCAGGGGGGTGGAGCTAGATGAGCTTTAAGGTCCCTTCCAACCCGAACCGTTCTATGATTTTATGATAAGATGCGGCGTTTTTTGGTGTTGCATCTCTTAATCCCTTTAAAGTGGAGAGGATAAGAGGGAAAGATGGTTCTGTATCAAATCCACAGACCTGAGAGCCTGTGCCAGGCTCTTTGGTTTCTGACAGTTTTATGGCAGTATCCTCTGGCAAGTGAGCTGGTACTTGGCTACCGGGTATTGGTAGTAATGCCACATGGAGGAACGGCGAGCTGCCACCGACACCGCTACAGTACTGTTCGGCACTCGGTAGTACTTCCAGACTTTATTTTTCATTGCAGCGCTGGATCGCTATCTATATAACATTTTACAGACGGAGAAATGGAAGCATGTAGTAAATCATTTCCAGACATGGGGGAGAACTCAGGCTCTCAGTTCCCAGCTCTGTCCCAGTTCTGCAGCTCTCATTTCCCCACTGGCCAGGAGTATTGCCAGCATAGAGGCAAAGTGCAGATCTATTTAGGCCAATCTCCTGCGCAGCACAGGCCAATCTTTTGTCTTGAAGGAAGACTTCAGGAAAATGCATCCTGGACGATTAGAGAGCAAGTTTTATGTACAAGGGCAGGAGGTAATTTCTCCTGATCCAGTCAGTATCTGCCTGGGGTAAGCACAAAGGGTATAAACCCTTTATGTAACTTTATGCACTCCTATATAACTGTCTCATCGTACCGGATACCAGCACGACGGGAGCTATCATCAGCCAATTTTGCAAATACCATTTGTATTACAGCAAATAAACTTGTCAATGAACAGCGCAGTGCATTAAGGGAACCATCACACGCTGTGAAAAGTATTCTGTTGAGAAGCAGCAATCCACTCTTCATTAATCCGCTCTGCCTTGGATTCGGCTCTCCGATGAGACACTGCATTATCCTGTAGCTAAGCACAACGCGGCAAACCGACACTCTTTTATGTGAGAAAGTGCAACTCGGATGGCCTGTGTGCTTTTATGCCAACATCAGAAGAAAGTCTTCTGACCGAGCTAAGCAAGGCTGGAAAAACACAGTGCCTTTTCAAATAGCGGAGGTATGCCATGGCTGTACAAGTCTGAGGGATTTTTGTCCCCTGTCCTGGAAAAGATGCTGCTGTGGCCAATTCATTAGTACAGGAACCAGCACATGCCGTCGAGCGGCTCAGAGTGATGCAGTTCTGGATCATCCAAAGAATTCAGCCCTGGATCTGACCATCTTGAACCGGACCACGTTTGTCATACTAAGAGAAACTGGATGGTGAACTCTCTGAAGAGCCAGTCCTAGCTTTAGCGGTCTGAAGCCCGTCAGCTTTTTCAGAAATTCTGGCCTTAGCTGCAGGTAATGAATGTTAGAAAATCAAACCGTGAACTGTTCTGTAAATGCAGCTCGTTGTAGTGAAAATTCACAGGCCTCTTTGACAAGAGTCTCAGCTCTTCGTACCTACCAGGTTGTGCCGGAAAGGGGAGGATAAGGTTCTGAGAAAAAAGTTGAGTGTTTGGTGTAGAAGAATCTCTTACTTCATTGAAAGGGAGCACGTTCATATTGTGTTTCGTTTGGTATTTTCTTCCCTCTCCTTACCCGCTGCTGCTATCCTGCCTTCAGGGTTCTCCAGGAGCTCCTTAGCAATGACCTGCAGCAGACGGTGGGACACAGGGCAGCGGCGGCAGTGCTTCGCCCCGGGCAGGATCACCCTCTTTGCGTTTGTGGAGCTTTCTGGGCTGGGAAAGCTTCATCTGGGCAACCGCTTGGATGCAGGAAATCTCCAAATCCAGTTAGCGGTTAGGGCTCGAGGAGAGGGTAGATAGAGGACGTTGTCCAGTTATGATAAGCTGGCATATAGCCAAGTTCCGCGTCAGGGAAACCTCTCCTTCCTCGTCGCCGGAGGTCAGGGGAGTTGTTCATTTACCAGCGCAATGAGAGGAGGAGGCAAACGAAGGCAGATCTCCTCTTCTCTAACGTTTTGTGGAAGATGTTGGGGTGTATTTAGGCTGTCTCGGTGGGAGTGTGTGTACACATCCATACGCGTATGTACACATCCTTCCTCTTGCGGTAATATTCTGTCTGAGAGCTGTACTTTCCCGGCCCTCGCTGAGTTAGGCTGCTGTCGCGCATTGCAGCCGGCTTCTCCCACCTCCTCTCAGCATCCTGCGACGTTTCTTCTCGTTCTTCAGTAAAGAGCAGTGGAACAGAGTGATCCTGAGTCGGAGCAGCAGTCGCTCAGATGGAACGAATTTAGTCCTCGGAGGACAGAACAGCCTTTAAAAAAAGGTGTAACCGAACCCCATTCTCAGCTAACTTCGTCAGCCGTGCAGAACCTTCTCTCTGCGCTTTGTCCTTCCTTGCCTTTCAGTTCCTTGTTCTTGGAGATCACTGGGTGAACCGGTGATCACTGGGTAAATGTGGTGCTTGTTAAACCCAGAAGCTTTAACGATTCTGCTGCGAGCAGGATTTACAAGTAAGGGATATATTTACATGACTTGAAATGTTTGCCATTGTACCCGATTTTTCTCTTTCTAGTGTTAACTTTCCCCCATCCACTTCTAGCAGTGCCCTGCTGCTCGGGCGCGCAGCGCTGCTGCTGTCCCAGGCCCGGGAAGTCTTTCAGGTCCCATAAAATAGAGGTGCGGGAAGAGGCTCGTGCCTCCCTGTCCACCGACCCGTTCCCTGCCCGGCCGGTGACCGAGCAGGGATGATCTCCGTCATAAAAGCTGCTCTCAAGCTATTTGCTCCCAGATCTTTATGAACATCTCGCACGTGGCCAGCACACGAGTCCCCTAATTGAAACAAGTTGGTTGTTCTAGTAGTTATTTTTATGTGACTGCTGACACTGATTTACTTTATGGACTCATGAGCTGTACAATTTGAGTTTAAAAGCAGCTTAATTTTAAAGGTATTTAAACGTTTAAAGAGAGACTATTATTTTTAATCTGAGAACTTCAAAGTGATTTCTTTTCCCTACGATTTGTTTTGTTGTTTCTTTTACAGAGAATGGAAGAAAAAAACCCTGCATTTGCAGAGACGTTTTGTGCCACAGTAAATTTCAGACCAGAGCAAAGGTTTAATCAGAGTCACAAATCCTTTAAAATGAGTTTGTAATTAGCCCTTATGGCTACAGTTACACAGCCCTTAACTGGCTCTGCTGCTGGAGAGGCTGTGTGCTCTGCGATTGGAGTTGTTATGTTAAAAGACGTGGAGTCGGGGGCTGCCCGCCCAGTTCTGGGGACTGAATTACGCTTGTGGTTCTCTGCTGGTGTGTTGATTTTGCTGGAGTGGTGTTATTTCTGTTTCTCGGATTGGGTTTTGTAAAGGTGAGGGTATAAATTTACTGTCAGTTGATAAACGAGGAGAACTTAAGGCATTTTGTATTCACTGCGTCTCACCAAGTTTTCAGGCCAAAGCAGGTCATATCTATTTTCAATTGACTATACTGCTGGTAAGAATAATAAACATTTGGAAACTGTTAGAGGTTTCTTACCTTTGTGGAGTTCTGCGGGGGGAACGGTGGAACTAAAAACTTTCTGCGAGGCACCGTGTAGCATTTACCTGGATCTAAGAAAGGAATTGTCAAAGTCGAGACCCCTTTCGGTCATCGCTAAGCAGTGAGTCGCACAGACACTCCTGCCTGGGACGCGGGGGGTTCGCGAGGGGCAGCCACCGGCGCGGCGGGGGTGAAGATGGGGAGGGAACGGGGCAGTGGAGACGTCCTGTGAGCCCTGCTCCCTCCCGATCCAACAACTTCCGCGGGAAGGGCCTTGTATTGGTTACCAACCTCTCTATCCTTCATTTCTTGGGAGGAAACTGCTTGCATGTGACCAGTAAACCTTCACAAAGAAATTGGATGGGCATAGGGATAAATGGAATGTTCAGAGTTATAATTTGATGCTGACAAAAAACTGTTGGGATGGATATTAAATCTCATGCTCCAGAGCTTTAATCGGTCTCTAGGTTGGTCTCATCCTGATCTCCAGAAGTTAATGGGGAGCGAGGAGGACAGTATTCCTCTGATCCGTATTTACAGATGTCCGGCGCTTGCTTAGTTTGGCAGAGGTGGGCTGCCGAGCGAGACAGCCCCCGGGTCTCCCCGCGCTGGCAGCCTCTCTGCCGGTAATCATCGGCTTCAATGAAATAACTTGGTGGTGCCACTGGGCACCGCTGGTGCGTGCGAGGAGGGCAGGAGGGCAGGGATCTGCCTGTGACTGTTGAACACCAGATTACAGCACTTGCGTTTGCGTGGGGGAGTCTGTTTCTCTGCAGACAGCCCTGTCGAGTTCAGGGGGGTTGCGAGGAGCGTAAAGCCCGGTTCGAGGGGCGCTCAGGAGGCAGCGCCTCGGTGCTCAGAAGGTGTGCGAAGGTCTTTGGAGGAAGGCAGGCATATAAATGCAAAGAGGCTTTTTTTATTGGTAGGCATCGCTGTAGCTTGCGAGCTTCGCGTGCCGGTGATGTGACAGGGTTTCTGATAGAAGATCCTGCCTCACTTTGCTCTCTGAAAGCTGTCACTGCCGTTTTTTGTTTTTCTAAGATGAAACTCTTTTCCAGAGAATAAGTGTTTCTAATTGCGTTTGAATTCCAGCATGAAAACTCAACTAGCTGGAGGCTTTTGCAAAAGCCTGCAGTACTTGCTATTTTGTGTCTGTAGGTGTGAAGGATGCTTTAAGTAATCCATTACTCCTTTCTTGTTCATTTACAAATGCAGCAAGGTCACAGCCTTCCCGAAACCGCAATGTTTCGGATTGCTGAAATTGAATTTGGAAGAAGAGACAAAATAGTTTTCCTGTGTGTGTTTGTTCTTTCTGTAGCTGCATCTGTTGTGGGTTTTATTTTTGCCGGTATGATGTGAGTAAAAGTGTGGGATCCCCTTTGCTTCTCAGATCTGTTACAGCTGGCAAGACCCGGGCTCGCCCCCCTGGCTCTGCCAAACCCCCCCGTGGCTGCACACGCGCTTCCCACCGCACCGCCCCGGGGGGGGACAGCAGGTCCCGGGGGTGGGTGACAAGCAGGGAAGGGACAGCAGCAGGACAGGGCTGTGCTGGGCGCTGCTGGGAGGGAGCGTGGCTGCACCGCATCCCCTTGTTGGGAGATGCCCGGGGACGGCGTATGAGCTGCGTCGGGCTGAGGAGACACAGCTCTGTCCACGCGCGATCGCTCCTGTCGCCCGCCAACCGCTGGGGACCAGCATCGAGTCCGGCGGCAGGAGGGTGTGGGAAGTCCCGCAGTCGGGCTGCTGGCGTACTTCATCTTCTGGAAAAGCCTCTCTGACCTTGATTTGATACTTGGCTTAAGTCCTGTTTTTCTCAGTATGAATCCTTTCCAGAACGTAACTTGTTTTTGTTGTTTTCAAGTCCTTACAACTACAGCCTCTGCTGTTCTTGCTTCCCATCTAAAGGTCAACACTTCTAAAATAAAATACTCCTCTAAGCTGCCGGGCTCGGCCCTTTCTGCTGCTGGTCTGTCCCTCGAGCGAGCCTGCCTTGCCTCCGTTCCGGTCTTACAAAGGCAGAGGAATCGAAGAACTCAACTGCTTTCTCTGTTCCGGGCATTGTACCGTACCCTTGTTTGACTTTCTTCATTTGTTTCATTTCTAACACAAATGTGCCCGTGCTTGTCAGCGTGCTTTCCCTTCTCGGTTGCGCTGCTGTTACTGGGAGACGGGGAATCGATACTGGTGTCGTCTCAGGGAGAGGGGCTTTGGCGCTGGGACCGAGGAGTGCCGTGCCAACGCTGCTGCCTGAAGCCATCTCTGCTTTTCCTCCCCTGCAGGTGTGTTCTTCACCTTTCATACCTTTCACTTGGAGAATGGCCACGACTACCTCCTCATCACCGAAAATACCAGCTTTGCTCAGCCGCTGAAGCAACTGACGGGCTCTCGGCTGCCTGCCCCGCTGAGCGCAGGGCTCTTCGGAAACTTCTCTGCTCAAATTCGCTTCATCTCGGACTTCTCCATGTCCTACGAGGGTTTCAACATCACCTTCTCAGGTAAGAACAGGGCTGGACAAAGACTTAATTCTTTCCCTTTCCTTCCCACTTTTCTGTAAATCGTGGCAATAATCTTCTGTTGATGCAGTGCTCGCGACTTGGGTCACTGATGGTCACTCCTCTTCTTACCCCAGTAAATTATTCTGGCATTAAACCACAGTATGTCCCAAGAAATACTCTCCTTGTGCTCCCTTTATTGCCAGACGTAGCAGTTCGGTCTGCCTTGAGCTCCAGTAGGTGACTAGATTGAATTCCACTGGAATTAAATCCCGCTGCAGATGTGTTTGTTGCCTTCTCCCTCCTCATCCCATCATATTTCCCGCTCTGTTTATGGTCGGAGTTTCAGCTCACATTTTCTTGGCGTATGCCATCCCTCTTTCCTCCAGCTGCCTGCCTTCTCTGTTTATCAGAGGAAAATCACTGCAGTAGTTACAACATTTCCATTTCCAACATGGGAAGCTGGGACAGATGGGATCTTTTGGAAGGCAACGTTGAGCAATCTGGACTTCTTGGATAAGGAGCGAGGCAGAGCTGGTCACTCCCATTGTCCGTCTGGTCTCTTTTTTTTCCCGTTGGTTCATTGCTCCCCGTGGATGCTCATCCCGTGACCCAGCCTCTGTACTGGCTTCAGCCTGTCCTAGATGTGACATGTGCCACGTGCAGCCACGTCCAGGTTTCCATGAGCCCGTTGGCATTGCTGGGGAACTGGAGACGGCGTTTTCTCTTGCGGGGCTTCCTCTAACCGACCTGCTGTAAGGGCAGGTGAAAGCAGACCTCCTGGGGTACGCAGGGGCGTCGAGGGATGCAGGATTTTGCTGACTGCAGCATCCCTTCCGCCTCCCGCTGTGCTGGTGAAGATGTGGCTGTGTTGAGACAGGTTCTGCCCTCAGCTTTTCCAGTAAACCAGTCCAGCCCTGCGTTTACTCAACCGAGCCACTTCTGTGGCACAAACTTCTGTTCTGGGGTTATACAAAACGCTGGTTTCTTCAAACGGAATTCTGGATTTTCAGAAGGTGTCACTGAGGAGCGCAGCGTGTGCGGTGCTCTTGGGGAGACGCCCGACTAAAGGCGCGTTTGCCTGTGCAGAACAGCTCATCGCATTTGCAATCGATCGCTCTGCGTGGGTAATCTCTGCTTGAAGTGCGCAAGGTGCTAAACTGTGTCCTTTAACCCAGAGTCCTACAAACGACTGCCAAAGTGTTTGCCCGGGCACGCATTTCAGAAAAATGTAATATTTACTGCCTGGGTGCCCTGACAAGCCGTTCTGTAAAACAATCGGTTAACGGACAAAAGCTTATCATATCGGTGCTGTTCTTTTCTGTATCTCAGCGGGTCTTTTAGTCCTGAGGGCCACAGCTGCAGGCGGAGCGTGCTGGTGCGGGAGAGAGACGGCCGGTTCCCTTGCGGAGCTCGGTGCTGGTGTGCGCGCGCTGTCTCTGACCGACAGGGCCGTTGCCATAGATGCAGATGAAACCTTTTGCGCTGAGAGAACCGGTTTCCGATACCTTTGTTCTGGCCTCTGAAGTCAGGGATTTGCATGTGATACTCCGTGGAAACTAGTTGGAAAGTTTCCAATTAACTTTTATTTTGATGGGGGGAGAAATGGCTTTTTGCCTTAAAAAAAAAAAAAAAAAAGCCTCAAATTATCTAATTGTAACTATTATTTTTAATGTGTTTTGGGACTTCCTTTTCTTGGAAGAGGAAAATGGGAGTCAGTTACATTTTTAGCTTCCTTTAGATATATATGTACATACTTTGTACTTTGCAGGTCTGTTGTTTTTCAAAAAAGAACCCTCGAAACAGGTTTCCTTCAAAATGTTTTGTGGTCAAAGATGTACATTTGGCTGTTAGCCGTAATGCTGCATGACCTTTCATTTAGCAGCAGCTTCGATGTTCTCTTGCGTTCCCCAAGCAAGATGCTGCGTTCATTCATTTTCAGGATTAGTAATGTAGAGGCAGCAGAAATCCCATCCGGATCAATTCATCTTCATTTGACTTAACCAGAGGGAAAATGACAAATTTCCATCGTGTTTTGTCACCGCTGATGTCACTTTCTTGTTTGCCTGACAACAGCGACAGAAAATGAGACCTGTTGTACTTTGAGTTGGTTTAAATCATGATCCTGGTGACCCCCTGGGGGCTGCACATTGAGTGTGAAACCCAGACTGGTCTTCATGGCTCAGACAGGACACGTCTTGCATGGATGCTTCCCCGGTGTCCATACCGGCTGGGGATGGAGGGATGGAGAGCAGCACTGCCCAGAAGGGCTTGGGGGGTACTGGGGGGTGAAAAACTGGACGTGAGCCGGCAATGCGCGCTGGCAGCCCAGCGAGCCCCCGGCACCCCGGGCTGCATCCCCCGCAGCGTGGCCAGCAGGGCGAGGGGGGGATTGTGCCCCTCTGCTGCGCTCTGGGGAGACCCCCCCACAGTGCTGCCTCCGGCTCGGGGGGTCCCCACAGCAGAAGGACACAGAGCTGTTGGAGTGGGGCCAGAGGAGGCCCCGGAGGTGCTGGGAGGGCCGGAGCCCCTCTGCTGGGAGGACAGGCGGGGAGAGGTGGGGGGGGTTCAGCCTGGAGAAGAGAAGGCTCCGGGGAGACCTCAGAGCCCCTTCCAGTGCCTAAAGGGGCTCCAGGAAAGATGGGGACAGGCTTTTTAGCAGGGCCTGTTGCAACAGGACAAGGGGTAATGGCTCTAAACTAAAAGAGGGAAGGTTTAGACTAGATATAAGGCAGAAATGTTTTATAATAAGGGTGGTGAAATCCTGGCCCAGGGTGCCCAGAGAGGTGGTGGATGCCCCATCCCTGGAACCATTCCAGGTCAGGTTGGACGGGGCTCTGAGCAACCTCGTCCAGTTGCAGATGTCCCTGCTCATGGCAGGGAGGTTGGACTAGATGGCCTTTAAAGGTCCCTTCTAACCCAAACTGTTCTGTGATGCCTTTGCAGAGCTTCACTACAGCTGGATCAAAGCTCAGAGCTCCCTCCTCATCCTCGTGTTCAGGGACTGGGTTGTCCTCCCTGGGGAGAATGGAGTGTGAGGTGTCACCCTGCCGTTCCATAAATGTCCCTTTGTCCCCTGTAGAGTATGATTTGGAGCCCTGTGACGAGCCGGAGGTCCCAGCCTACAGCATCAGGAAGGGTCTGCAGTTCGGAGTGGGGGATGTCCTCACCTTTTCCTGCTTCCCCGGCTACCGGCTGGAGGGCTCATCCCGCATCACCTGCCTCGGGGGGAGACGGCGTGTGTGGAGTTCGCCTCTGCCAAGGTGTGTTGGTAGGTGGTCATGTGCTTTCATTTTGCTTGGTTGGTTACGCTGTGCTGGATGGTTTCGGTGGGCCGGGATGGGCGGCGTCCCCCAGGATGGCATCTCTCAGCTGGCGGGGTGGTTGGTGCTGGGATGGGGGAGAGGGAGCTGGAATGAGCTTTTTCGGCCCTGCGGCTGTGTGTGGGGACGGGAGGGACAGGCAGAGGGGGCGCAGTCCTCTCCCGAGCGGGAGCACACCGAGGGCATGGCAGACCGGGTCACACGTCGGCAGAAGCCCCGTCTCTCCGCAGCCCACCCACAGTGCTGCGGTCGAGCCCTGGTGATTGTACGAGTGAGTTAATCGCAAGCCGTGGGAGAGCTATCATCCCTTTTGGGATAGTTTCTGTAAAACAGCATGGTTTTAAGGCCATCCTCCCTTTGAATCAGAGTGCTGTAAAGCTTAATAGTCCAGCCGTGAAAGCTGCTTCTGGGTGGGTGATCTTAAGCAATGCGAATTCCACATTAGCAGGGGTCTCGGGGAAACCCACTCTGGCTTTTACCTTTCCCTTATCCTCCAGAGGTTTCTTGCACCTTACGCCTTTCCCTTCCTCTTCTAACCGTTGTGAGTCCTTTTTGCAACCCTTCCAGCCGTTATTTATACTAATAAATAAACCTGAGGATAGAGGAGGGGAAGAGCGAGTCTCTGGCTGCCGTCCCTGCTGCAGATGGGCTCCAGAGGCTCTCGTCTGGCGGGGTCTGCCGAGCATCCCTGCCCAGCCCGCGCCCCCTCCGCGCGTAACGGGTAGCGCAGAAGAACAAAAGTAGCAATGCGCTACGGCAAGAAAGCAGAACGGGGGAAGGATGCTTCAGGCTTTTGCAGAAAGTTTTAACGTATCTTTTTGTTGTACGAGTTAGTAAGTAGGAAACTATTGAGTGCCCTGCTGCTGCCTGGCTCGCCCGGAGCCACGGAGGATTCATTCGAACCAGGCAGGCCACCTCTCTTGCCTGGCGAAGCCTGCTAGGTGGATTTTCCTGATCTCTGTTAGTGACCTTTGAGGGCCGTTGCAGAGAGCATCCCAGCAAGAGCCCATCTGCTTCCGCAGCCTGTCGAGTTGTGTCATGCTGAATGCATTTCCCAGCACTGCTTAATGCTTAGGTCACAGGGCTGCATCATCCTGCTGTGACGAGCAGCCTCTCCAGGGCATGAATAATAATCAGGTTGCAGAGAAAGCTAATCAGGGAATAGAAATCAAAAGGAATCATAACAAAGCTTTAAGCTTGATCTTCAGACATCATCACTGAGTGGACACACTGGCTTCCGTTTGCCAATTCCCTGCTGCAGCTGCCTTTGAATTAGCTTTTGGTTTTATAATAACGGGTCAAGTTCACTGTCTGGTGATGTGCACAGAGCTCTGGTGGCAAGGTGACAGCTTTGTCCCCACTGTCAGATCTGTGTGCTCGCCCTGGATATGGATGGATATTGGAGACTGACCTGTTAAGATCATAGGAGACTTAATTGTTTTTGTCAGACAACCCAGACACTTTGTATTCCATCCCTCTTCTAGAGACGGGTCTGGGGAGAAACGAGAGGGGTTTGTTCCTTTGGCCATCCCCTCTCTCCGGGGTGGGAACGCTCCCCACCGACTGCTCCTTCAGACCAGAGCCCAAGCGGGGATGTCTCCAGCACCATCCCTGGACAGTCGGTGCTAAAGCGAACGTCCTGCTTTACGAACAGGGCGGGAGGGGAGGAGAAAGCCGCCTCCAAAGTACCCCCTCTCGGTGTGTCTGCCGCTGCTTTACTTAACCCTCGTGCTTTACTGGGGGACCAGGAGAGGCGGCGGAGTCAGCGCAGAAAGCCGCGCACGCACCATGATGGTTTCCCTCAGCTCCAGCAACTTTGTATGCTGCGAAGGACCGGTGGAGATGAGGCAGAGCTAGCTAATCAGAGAAGCTGTTCTCAGGGCAAGTTGGAGTGACTCTCCCCAGCCGTGCATGCAGAACGCCGGCACTCAAAGGAGCGGGGAGCCGGCGTTCTACGGCAGAAAATCTTTCAGGGTAAATAGGCCGAGAAAACAACGACTCGTCGGTTGCTCATGTGGGAGCTAATCAGGGAGTAACGAAAAATGCTAAACACGTGGTGGTTGCAAGGCAGAGTTACATGCGTTGGGGGATTGTACGTGTGTGTAGCAGACAGGCTGCCATAGTCCGGGCTGAAACCAGGCGCTCAGACGAGACAGCGGCTGCTGGCAGAAGGCTTCCTCTGAGGAGGACATCCTTTGAATGCCATTCTGCAATTGGGCCCTCAGGCTGTACGGGAGTGTTGCAGACTTTTGCTTCCTCGCTGCGATCGCAGCGGGTAAGAGCTCGTTTGCACACCATCCCGCGAGCTCTGCTGGAGCTCAGCGCTATCACAGCGGTGCGGCGGCGTCTGGCACTCGGCTGCGCCTGAGTGTCTGCTCACCACCTCGTGTAGTGAAGAAGTGCCCGTAGCAGTCCACGTTTGTACGGGACAGGTTGTGTCCTTAAAAGCTTGCAATTAAAATACATAAAATACAGAAGCGAAGGATGGTTGTTGCTGTTTTCTGGAAGCATTAAGCCCGGATCTCCTGCCATCCAAGCTAGGTCAGACCTCCAAAGCTGCCATCCTCTTCCTTCTCCAGAGAGGATCATTCTGCCAAGTTTCGAGTCACACAAATCTTCTAACTTCAAATCTGGCTCAGACTCTAACAGCGTTCGCACTAGGCAGAGTAGAAGAGGAGGCAAATCTGGTGAAGGAGCAGAGAGGCCGCACTCGGAGAAGGTGATGAGCAGGGCTGGGCTGCAGGTCGTAGTGAATAACAACAGGGAAAGGACTCTTTCTTTCTTAAATCACAGCAGTTAATAACCTGTCATAGGACTTAAGCTTGTCTCAGGGAGGGAAGGAGCATTTTCAGTACCATTAGCTGCCCCTGCCCTTCCGGCTCCCCGAGCGAGGGGTATTTAGGGATGCCCACATCAGCATCTCCCTGTCCCCATCCCCTTCTCTCTTGCACAGGAAAGGTCAGGTTTGGCTGTGCCACGGAAAAACCTGAGCCCACTGTGGTTCCTGGAGTGACATTTTGGGAGGAAACAAAGACATGTAAATTTGAGCTAATTTCCAAAACTGGGAGGCAGATGGATCTCTGTTTTTTGCTCTTTTCCTAATGGGAATGGATGTAATTGTTAGCTGCAAAGCTGGGAAGAAAAAAACGCAGGGAGCAAGGGATGAGAGGTCCTTTCAAATACTGTCAAGTGCTGAACTGGAGAGTTGAGGGCAGCAGTAACAACAAATAAGGTCAAAGTTTTGCCCTCTTAGCTTTCAGGAAATTATTTTGGGGAAGATTTTGAAGTTCAGACTTAGCTTTATCGTTTGTAATCATTTGGCATTTTCACTAAGCATATCGTTCTGCACAAAGAGCTCTGGCACTTGCAGCACGTTGGTACCAGCAATCAGTGGGGTGCTCTGTTGACTGTTGAATAAATACCTTGATTTTTATATACTATATATAGGTATAGGGTGAACTTTGTATAAATATGGAAAAGATTTTAAATATTTCAATCTAAGGATATTTTTTATTTTCCTTCTGGTTCGTGAATCAGGCAGGAACATAGACACAGGCACCATTTCGAGCAGGTGGTGGCTTTCCAGGGATTTTTGAATGTTTTTCTGAATTGGGTCCCAAGATAGCGTTTGAGCACAACTTTTGTGACTCAGTTTCCCTATCCATAGAAGGAGAGGGTATTAATCTCTCTTGTTAAAGCACCTGAGGTTTAATGATGATAGAAGTGCTATTAAGTACTGTTTGTTTCCTGACTGCACTTGGAAAGAGAGTCCATGGATGTGTTAGCGGGTGGGCGTAGGGAGGAGTGAGCATCTGTGGCCGTTTGGAGGAATCGCCTGCATGTGTTGTATGGCGAGAATATGCACGTGGTTATTGAAATATGGTTTTGTGTCTTTATATAGCTGAATGTGGTTCATCTGTAACGGGCACCCAAGGTGTTCTGCTGTCCCCCAACTATCCAATAAACTATAACAACAACCACGAGTGCATCTACTCCATCCAGACGCAGCCGGGAAAGGGGATCCAGCTGAAAGCCAGGACTTTCGAACTGGAGGCAGGAGATGTCCTCAAGGTAATTCTTCTGTCTTTAGCAATGAAGCAGTACCGCGCTGCTCATGAGAGCAAGATCTGAACGGGAAGCGATGTTCTAAAATTTTAATGCAGTCAGACAGTGCTGACAGTGCAGCGGTAATCTCTGGAAGAGACTCGTGCTAGGACTGCGAGCGACCCGTGGTCACTGCTGCGCTGTTGAGTGACTGCCGGACTGTTTTGAAGACAGCAGCAACGTTCCCGTGGACCGGGCTGAACTGCAGGCGGGGCAGCTGGGCCAGGATGTTGTCTGCCTGTATCCCCTGTGAGGTTAGAGCAAGGCACAAGGTGGGGATACATCTGTGAAACAACACCTTCCAGCCCAGGGGCACTGTCTGATCAGCGCGTGTCCCCGCTGTGCTTCACAACGTGCTGTGTAATTTTAGGGAAGCAACACCTCTGAACTTCACCAGCTCAGAGCGGTCGCTGGCGGCAGCACTGGGGCAGCAGGAATGCCCTTTGCCCCTCAGCCTAGCTGGTTATTGCAGGCTTCGCTCTGCAGATGGGCGCGTACGCAAATTCTGTATCTGTTAAAAATGTAGACGCGTGCTATAGGTGCCCCTGGTCTGGCAGGGGGTTGGACTGGATGGTCTCCAGAGGTCCCTGCCAACCCTCACCAGTCTGTGACTCTGTGATATCTTTGCTGTATGACTGCACCTTCTGCTGTGAAGCCTTCCCTGAGATTTAGAGATTTGTTGGAATGCCAGGAGTTCGTTCTTTTGTAGCTAAACTTCAGTTTTTATCTGCGTAGTTGTACAGGGGAAACGGGTGACACGTGAGGAAGTGTGAGTTTCTTACCATTATTTTTGTGTTTTTAAGGATCAAGGCCGATTTGTCCCAGAAAGGGGTTTATTTAAATGCAGAACTCCAAACTCAAGCTCAGCATTCTCATACTCAGATTAATCTGCATTTACAAGTTTCAGGACTCTATAATAGGAGGCAAATCCAGGCTGAGTTTCTATTAACCACAAAGAAATGGTTTTGTAGGAGGCATTAATATTACAAGATGTGTGCTGCTGTGCTAAGCCATCTTCCCAGAGAACGCCTCTGTCCTTATTTAAGTGTTATATTTCTGCACTGTGAGATAGATGTAATCCACATATTTTCAGCTCACAAATGACTGGAAAGAGAGATTGCCAGCTAATGTGGAGAATATACTTGGTGTGAAAGAAATGATGTCCTCTCAACAGGTTTGTCATCAGCTACTCATCTGCTCCTGAGGAAAGTTACCATCAGTCTCCACTAGTGAGAAGTTGCTCTTTATACTCAAAGAGAATCATGCTATCTAAAAGAAAGAAAGAAAAAAAAAAAAAGTGATTTTCTTAAATAATTTTGGGGTCGAGGCACATCTGTGAGTCACCATAGGACAAAATGTTTTTCCCAGGAGCTGTGCTGCACCTCTGGAAAGAGAGTTTAGTTCAGAAGCCCCAACCCTGAGTGCAGGATAAGCTCAGGGATAAGGAGAAGGACCCAGATCCTCCGGGGTGTGGGTCCTCCTCCTCGGATGAGCAGCAGCATGAAGTCTCGCCAAGTCAGACTCTTGGTTGGGACAATTTCCCTGGCTTGAAAGGAGCTGCCCCTGTTCGCGCTCATGGATGATTTAGTCCCTTAAGTAGCAAATAAAATATATTTTGCAGTATGTGTTTCTTGTTCCTCCCAGGTCTACGATGGCAGCAATAGCTCTGCTCGCCTGCTGGGCTCCTTTAGCCGCTCGGAAATGCTGGGCACCAGCATCAACAGCACCTCCAGCAGCATGTGGCTTGAGTTTATCACCAACAGCGAGAACACCAGTAAAGGCTTCGAGCTGCAGTTCTCTAGTAAGTCTTGGGCCCATATGCTTGCGAGGTGGGAATCCGAGGTGTAATGGTGTGGTTTTGTGTTACGGTCGCATGACCGGAGGAAACAGTGCTTTCCATAAAGATCTGGTAGTCTAAAGTGGAACTGGAGCGGGGGAGGTGATGGTGCTGGCAAACCTTTTCTGCTGTGAATGAGGCGGTGGTGATACAGAAACTTTGGATCGAAGCTGAGATTCCAGATTTCTGGGATCTTGGTCAAATATTAAGTAAAAAAAAAAATTAATTTTCAATATGGTGTTTCTTCTATCCGTCAAAAGATTTTAAGAAGAAAATATTAATATGGCATCGTGTTAACATCTTCTGGTTGTTAAATATCTGTGAAAACAGATGCTGTTTCTCCCCCTCCAGGTTTTGAACTCATTAAATGCGAGGACCCTGGCGTCCCGCAGTTCGGCTACAAGGTCCACGACGAGGGACACTTTGCTGGCAGCTCTGTGTCCTTCAGCTGCGACCCTGGGTACACCCTGCGAGGCAGCAGGGTGCTGGTCTGCCTGACGGGGGAGCGGAGGGCTTGGGATCAACCCCTGCCGACCTGTGTAGGTGAGGCAACTCTCGCTTTTGGAACATCCTCTGACAAGTACTTCCCTTGTGGGCATCCCACTGAACGCCCTTTCTTCCTCCTTTGCTAATACATATGGCTTTGCCTCCCATATTGATGCACCCCTCTGCTTTAGTAAAGGCCACGGTGGGGGTACTGTGTGGGGCGTCTCCAGACTGAGAGCGCTGATGTCGGCAGAGCTTGTGCGAGCAGTCCTGACGTGAGACCCTCTGCTCTGAGCACGGGTTTGACGAGGATCCTTGCTTCGCTGCAGGGAGACGACTGCTTTTCCAGTCCTTGTCCTTTCACTCGAATGTGTTAAACAGAGCGGCGCTTTCTGATAGTGGCAGACATCAACGTGTGTCCAGGTGTCTGACGGCGCACAGTCACGTTTATTTGAGAGCTACCTGACATCTCATCCCAGACTCGCAGACATTTTAATTCCCTCAGTTAGTTTTCTCTTTGCCAAGTCCTGAGTTCCCTTTTACCTGTAAGTCTCCAGAAGGACACCTTCTTGCTTGCAAAACTCTGGTGTTAAGTTCTGTGTATCTAAACGAAGTGCTGTTGGTCTGTTACTTGACAGCCCCGTAATTCGCTGGTGTTTCCAGCGCATGGTGAAGTTCTTACAGACGAACTCCTCTGAGATCTCAACAACCGACAGGCTGCTGTGGGGGTTACAAGTGATGTGCTCAGACGTTGGCACTCTGTATTCTCCCATGGGTTAGGACCTTTCTTTATGCAGTAACTCTTTGCTGAATTTTAGCCTTGATCGTTGAGGTGAAAAGGCAAATTTCTGTGATTTATCCATTTTCTTAACCTTTACCCTATTTGCTTTCTATATCTTACATGTGAATGGTTGTGTATGTGTGAGCATACGCGAACTTAAAGAATTTTAATGAATACGTTATGAAAATGTATTCAAAATCCTCACGTTCTTTTGAGGTTCATTTAGCAGATACATACATATGTTAGATTCTTCATTTTATCAGGCTGATGAATCGTTAAGACGTTTTGCAGATACGAGCAGAAGAGCTGAGCTCTTTCACCCCACGTGTGTGAACGAGGGAAAGCGGGATGCTGGCAGGCTCTGCCTTTACTCGCTGCAAAGTCAGAAAGGTGGAGGGAAGCTTGTTAGGATGTTAGGAGGGAAGATGTTAGGAACGTGCACAGAGGTGCAGAGTTACTCTGATAACTCAGTCTTTTAGCTGAATTAAATGAGTCTCTTTATCTTTGTTTTGTAGGCTCTAAGAATCTCTTTAAATGGCAAGAAATACTCCCTGTTGTATTCAGAGGATGAGATTTGCATCGTTGCCAAGCAAGAACCATAGCATGTCATGAATCTTCTCACTAACCCATATGTTTCTTTCAGCTGAGTGTGGGGGCACTATCAAAGGAGAGTCGTCGGGACGGATACTGTCTCCCGGCTACCCAACGCCCTACGATCATAACCTGAACTGTATTTGGACCATAGAGGCAGAACCTGGTTGCACGATAGGGTGAGTTGGGCCAGGTTATTGTAGCTTGGTCTTCTTTCCATGTACAGCTTATTTTTCTAGAAGTAGACCAATAATTATCATAAGGCAAGTAGAGAGAGTGCCCTGTCACTTCAGAGATTCCCAAATGAAAGAACAAAAGCCGGTTTATCTCCTCGCCTGGTTGGACAGGAGCAGCATCACTTCTCCCCTATATGGCCTGGGCCAGTAACAACTGTCGTGGTGACACCAGATTCTGTGCTGCCTGTGGTATTACTGTGTTAAAATAACAGCCAAGAGCTTTTATGTGCATGTGCAGTGTAAGTACTTTTCACCCCTTTCCTTAATGGGATGTATTCAGAACCAAACCTTTTCCACCAGATTAGTGTTGAATTCCCCCACAATATTTAACGTGGGTCCAAGTCCCATCTGTCCAATCCTAAAATGAGGATGTAGATACAAAATTCCTTGGAAGAGCACATACCAGGGAAGGATAAATGAGAGGCAGTTATGGGTTTGGTTTATTTCCCATTTGTGCTGCCCGAGTAAATTAATGCTGAAAGGGATGAGCTCAGTCACGTTACATTTGTGAGAATGAACGGTCCGGTGTGGCGGTCCCCAGGCGTGAGTGGACAGCTGGAAAACTGAGACCACAGCATTTAGCCTTCATCTTCTAAATGGCATAGTTTTGTTGTTTTAATACTAAATAGAACAAATACGATGTAATTATTCTCCCAAAGGAAAGGCTCGAGATGGTTTCTAAACATCTGGTCTGTACAGAGACCCAAGGCTGTTTTCTTCTCCTCTGACTTCTCTTACTGTGCTGTTGCCACTTGCCTGTCGGAAGATGGCAGTTTGAAATGTCATTTGTTTATAAGTTAGGTGGATTTGGCAGTTAGGTAAGCATGGGACTGAGAACATTTGGCTCACAGAGTCAGTGCCGTCTCCAACAGAATCCAGGCCATTTCCTGCTCCGTGATCCCTCCTCTGTGGTCCCTGCTGCTTGACCACCGTTCCCCCGCTGAAGCTTGCCCAAGCCCTGCCACGCCATTCGTGGCGTACCTACATATTTCAGCCCAGCTAAAGCCGTCTTCGACAGAAACCTGAACTGTATTGGCGAGTAAAGTTTTTGCTACGTGGTGGGGCTTGAAGGGGAGAAACATAGATAAAGTCTGCTCAACAACAGTCCTCTTTTCCCATGGTCTCCCATCATAATTTCTAGCGCTTGCTAGCTGGTGTGTGCGCCCCGCTTCTGTGCTGACCCGAGACCTGCTGCTGCTCCAGTCCTGCGCTCCATTGTCGGTGCCCCTTTGCCTTCACGGCAGCTGCCCGGCTGCATCAGCGCTCTTCGTCTCTTCAGCGGAGACTGTTGCTCATGTTGGGCTCTACAGTGCTTTTAGTTGATGGGTTTATACTGGCGATAGATTTGGTCCAGTATTCTCATTTTTACTTAATGCAGAAATTGCCTCCATTAGCTCTGCTCTTCAGTACGGGTCAGTAATGGATGGTTTCTGGTAGGAACACAGGAAGAAGAGAATAGCAAACGCAGCTTAATTCCTGCCCAGTCAACTTCCACTTGAAGTCTCCTCTTTTTTCGTTCTTGAAAGGATCTGAAGATTTTTATAGGACAAAGTAGACATGAGACACCCCTCTTCTCTTCCCACCCCCCTCCAAAGCGTAAGAGACTGCCTCATCCGGCGAGTGAACTTGACTCACACGCGTAATCCCCGTCTGCTCCTGCGAGAGCGCTCAGACGAGAGGAGCCATAGGCATGCGTCTGCGGGAGCAGCCAGAGGCTCGGAAGGGGCCAAGACTGAAATGAAATGCTGCCAGGCGGCAGTACGGTGGTACACCTTGCGACCCTTCCTTTCATCACAGATGAAAGCTGCCTTCTTCTGTTCCTTTATTTGGCAGCTCAAACAGAACAGACGATCTCTGGGTAGTTGAGAGCATGTTTTCAGCAACTTCATTTTTATGGTAATCCATTGGAAAAATAATCCTCTTCACGCATGATACAATTGTATAAAGCTCTCGTTTATAACTTACATTAAAATTAATCACCAAAGCTTTTTGAATAAAGCCGTATCTGCACAGAACAAGGGGAAGGAGAGACAGATAGAAAAATTAGTCTGTACATCACTGCCATCGAAGTTGAAGGGCTGCACGTTGAGAGAGGATTGATTCTGTGCATGTGCAAACACACACGTGCACACGCACACAACATTACAGCTAAAATGAGTTGGGTCACCTGTGAGACTCTGGAGAGAGGAAGGAGAAGTGGGAGGGCCTGCTGGAAAATGAATGAAATTGCCCTTCGCGCACTGCTTGCGTAGCTGAGAGCAGTGAATACAGTTAGAAGTGGCAGCAGTGTTTTATTGTGTAGCAGTGATGGCGGTGTCATAAGAGTGTAACCATAGTGCTAATCCCGGTTTAGTGGACGGTGCTGTATTGACAGATTCCATTTTTCACCGTCTCATGTAGAAATAGGAGTGAGAACATTGGGATGTTCCAGTTTTGCTCCCGTGGAGATTTCTAGGGACGCAACGTTTACCAGCTTTTAACTTTGGGACCCCTCTCTGGGCTGGCGGGAGGCAGCGGGCAGCCCCGCAAACCGCTGGGAGCGCGAAAGACGTGTGGGTTTGCTGCGAGCCATGGGGCATTCCCAGCGTGTGGAGCTGCTGGAGCCGGCTCCGGGTGGGAAAGCAGCCTCTCGCCGTGCAGAGCTGGGTCGGGGCGGCCAGGGCTCGCGTGGGAAACGGCAGCAGAAGGAGCCCCGGGTCAGTCGGTCACGATGTGGGGGCGTTGTGAAGGGCTGAGCGGTTCACCAAAGATCGTGCAGATTGTCAGCGCGGAGCTGCCTCTCCTCCTCTCTGCTCCTCGCCAAGCTGGGAGAACTTTCCCTCTATCGTGTATATAGATATATATAGCCACAATTCCTAATTTGCTTCTTGCTGCATTTTCACGCATGTAATTGGGATTCTCAGAGTGCAAGAATAAAACTCTCTTCCCCCCCATTGTCTGCTATAACCCGGTGCTCAGTCTTATCTTAAATGAAGCCCTGCAGGGAATAGAATTGGGCTGATAAAAAAAATCAGGCTGTTTGGTTACAGGTGTGCCCATTGAATAGAGTGACTTGCTCCGGGGCGCACCAGTTTTGTTAATAAAATCAGCTATCCCGATAGACGCCTGAAGCAGCCGGCAGCGGACAACCTGTGCCTCGCCGCTGTGTCCCCTGGTTGTCACGCTGAGGGGTGCAGCGCAGCCTGCGGGGTGCTGCTTAAAAATCAGTGAGGGGAGTGCGCTGCTGTAGGCAGCCGTGGTCCCGCGCGGAGCCGGTGGGGACCTCTCCCAGGCGGTGGCAGTGCCAGGGTGTCCCCGCACCCCAGGTCAGTCTCTGCCAGCGTCTCCCTGCTTCCGAGGTCCTCAGCAATGAGTTTTCTGCGGCAGTTTTGGCTAACTAGAAGCAGTTAGCGTGACAGCAAACATCATCCGGCCAACGCACCTGCGGAGAGCAGCTCTGCGGTGATCCGGTCTTATTTTCCTCGAGTTCTAGCTTTTATTCCTCTTTGCTCAAGGTCTCTGCTAGGTAGATTTATGATTCAGCTCTTTTGGTTTCTGTCGGATTCTATGGACATTATTTAGTTGCTGAGTACATTGCAGTGGTTTTTTTTTTTTTTCTCCCCCTTTTATAGTTCTACCTGATTTATTTATGTTTGCCCCGGATAAATGGGAACGCAGCCA
Organism: Vanellus vanellus; assembly: GCF_965231255.1. Taxonomy (NCBI): domain Eukaryota; kingdom Metazoa; phylum Chordata; class Aves; order Charadriiformes; family Charadriidae; genus Vanellus; species Vanellus vanellus. The sequence goes on along the minus strand of NC_138927.1, from coordinate 6,614,879 downwards.
AGCGAATGCTCCCTTGTTTTCCTCCGTGGGCTGTCAGGGTTTTAAGCGCAGTACCTGATCTTTTTTTTTTTTTTTTTTCAGATTTTTCTCAGTACACTTTATGGTTTTCTGTCCCTGTTTCAAACTGGTGTGCCTCAAGTTGCCCTGTTTTAGCCTGATTTCATTGTGTCAGGTGGTATTTCCCCCAGTGGTAATGTGGCAATGAAAAACAGAGGCAGTTAAATGCCTTCTCTTCGTTGGCATTTTAAGTGCCGGAGTGAAAGGGACTGAACCCTGAGGTATGGCAGCCTTTAGCTGATAACTCCCTTGGGTGTAACAATAATAATGACAGTGTCTTACACGTTGATGGTACTTCTGATCTTGGAAGATCCCAAAGCTCTTTGCCAAGCCTGGATTCATCTGCCTGCCATCCTTCCACAGCAGGGGTTGGTTTGGAGGGGAGAATCATAGAATCACAGAATGGTTTAGGTTGGAAAGGACCCTGAAGATCATCGAGTTCCAACCCCCCTGCCATAGGCAGGGACACCTCCCCCCAGCCCAGGTTGCCCAAGGCCACCTCCAGCCTGGCCTTGAACACCTCCAGGGATGGGGCCTCACCAACCTCTCTGGGCAACCTGGGCCAGTGCCGCACCACCCTCACAGGGAAAAACTTCTTCCTAATGTTCAATCTGAACCTGCCCTCTTCCAGTTTAAAGAAGTGCAGTGTGACATCCCCCAGCCCAGGGCGGGAAGAGAGGAGCATCCCACCGGGGGTTGATGTCGGGACCAAGTTTGTCCTGTCCCAGGGTGCCACCAGGCCCCACGGAGGGACCTCTTGGCCTTCTCCCATCCCTTAGCTCCATCGCTGGTGCAGGCTCTGGAGTGAATTTCCTCACCATGGCCCCTGCCCACATCGCGGGCTTTCCCGGGGGAATTTTCTGTGGAAGTGCCAAACAGGCATAGCCCTGTTGTAGTTCAAAAGCAGAAGGTGGTTCGGGACTGAGGAGCATTTGCTGCGTACGCTGAAGGCCTTGCAGCCCCTCGCCCGGGCAGACGAAACTCTCAAACACACAGAGTAGGAAGTGAAATCTGCATTCAGAGTGTCAGAATAAACACTTCGTTGAGAGTACAGTGTAATTTGTGTAACACAAATGTGTCAGTGTAAATAGTGCCAGCCACTAGTTTCTTCATTCCTGTTTTCTCCTATTCCCTTCCGATCATGGATTTTGGAGAGCTGTCTCGTGCTGCTTCGCTTTTTCTGTATTTCTTACTGAAGGTATTCCGTTAGCTGATCTAGATCCAGTTTTGTAATATCCAGAACTTTGTAAAACGTGTCAAAATCCTCAGAGGTGCTTCACTCCAGCATCCAGAACTTGCACCCACCTGTTTGCCACCCTCCTGCACACCCTTTTCTGCCCCTTTTTATTAACCTCCGGGGCAGTTAAGGCCCTGGTAAGGGTTTCTTTTCCAGCACGATGCTATTTTAATTGAGTGGTGTTGGTTGCTTCCTTTCCTTTTTTTTTCCCCCGATACACAAGATTAGCTTGGTGCCAGGAGCAAATTCTTTGATCTGAGTGCAGGCAACAAAAATCAATGTGTTTTATCAGTAGATGCTGGCTCTTGACAATAAACTGTTCCTTACAGGACACCAAAAAAGGCAAAAGGACAGCCAAGGTTGTCGCTGTGTGCAGCACAGGGACAGTGTGAGAATTGGATGAATGTACGTAAGTTGTCTGAGGGGACCCCAGCACATTTTGTGCTAATTCTCTTTGTAGAATAAGCTTCTCAATACTTCTGTGCTTATCCATTGTAGAGCTCAGCGAAACTCCAGACAAAGCCCCATCCTGTCCCTCGCAGCCCCGTACCCCTCTGCTGAAGGTTTCCAGTACGTCCTCAACTGATCCTTTTGTCTCAGCTACTTGTTGTAACGTCGGAGCACTTTCGGCGTAAAACCAGCTGTCCTGTTCTGTCTAGGGACGTTTCCATTGCCCATGATGGGCTTGTGGACCTTCACCTTGTTCCTCAAGATTTTCAGGAGAGCTTAGTAATTTTGTTCGCTCAGGAGAGAACACCAGAAAGGACCCAACTTTTCAGACAACGTTGGTATCCGTGACTCAGGTGTTTTTGTTCATGGGTGTGTTTTATTAGGGAGGTATGCGACTAAGAGTTCTTGGGTTTTATAGACAGATGGAACTTGGGAGAGGGCTGAAGTCCTTTGTCCAAGCTGAGTTGCAGATAACAGGAGAGAACGCGTTCCTTGTGGGCCACGCTGCCTTCGGTTGGTACCAGTCACATTTCTAATCCTTGCAGGAAAAAAGGCAGAGCTCGGTTTTTGGTCTGACTTCCAGTTCTTTTTGCCACACAGGCTCCACTTCATGGTTTTCCACACCGAGGAGTTCCACGATGTGCTGAGGATCTGGGACGGTCCGGTGGAGAATGGCATCCTCCTGAAGGAGATGAGCGGGTCCGGCTTACCCGGCGATGTCCACAGCACTTTCAACTCTGTCATCCTTCAGTTCAACACTGACTTCTTCACAAGCAAGCAGGGCTTTGCGGTTCAGTTTTCAGGTAGGCTTTACGCTGTTTCCTCAGCATTGTCCAAGCCTGGCTTTGCTGGTAAGTGATGTCAGGTGTATCTACAAACTCCTGACGGTGAGCAAATGACATTGTGTTGAACACAATCGTAGGAGCTGTCTTTCAGCCATTTGTGCTCTACCGCATTTGGGTGCAGCCTCTGCAAATAGGGAAAAGTTTGGTATTTTGTCCTTTCAATGCAGGTGAATTCTGTGCTCCCCTCTGCTACAGTCACCTTCACAGTGGTGAACTTGGCAGCAAGATGTAGAGCAGTACATTGCGGAGTACACAAGAAGAAATTACAGATATTTTCCACCACATTCCCAACAGGTCCCTTAGAGACACCAGTATGCGGGCAACTTCCCCCAGGCGTTCTGAGAGCAGTTGGTCAGTGTTCTCTGAAAACCAGGTCTATTTAAAATCCCTCAAATTGGATCCCCTGAGATGCAGATCACAAAAAGCTCTGTCGGCTGTAGGGATGTCACTGCTAGCAGCAGCACTGCGTGTAATGCAACTGCAATCTGTCATTGCCTGAGTCCTGGCGGCCGTTACCTAAGACTCAGCCTTGCAAACACATTAATTTCAATTATATTAGGGTAATATACTTCATCATTCGCCCAAAGGTTTCCAGGATGCAGACCTTCACTGGCGTGTCCAGTAACCAACCAGCAGATGCCTCTGTTGGAGGTGGCAGCAAGCAGGGAGGCTGTTGGGTGAATGATGATATGACCTTCCCGTGACTCAGACATATGGAAGCATCAGAGCTCATTCTGTCTCTCCCAAGCTTCTGCCTGTCGCTTTCTGTTGAGGGTGCCTTGCGTGGCCGGGAGAGCAGGCCAGCTCTTTGGGGACAGCTTGTGCTGGGGACAGGACCTTCTGGGATGAGCAGGACAGAGGGAGAGCTTTGTGTCACCCCGCACTTCCATTGCCGGGCTTGTGTCTCAGCCTGCCAGGGAGGACCAGACCGGGCTGCTAACTCGCTTATCTGCAGTTGCACAGAAAGAGAGAGAGGGATTTCTGCTGGCTCTTTTCAGAAGAGCTTTCTCTAAACTGGCTGGGTGTAATAGACTCTCATCAACTTAGTGGGAAATAAGCTCTGCTCCACTGCCCGCTACGGAGCTGGTCTTTACTGAACGCTTCTGCTCAAAGCCTTTGTTCACAAGGTGTGACTAAGTAGCCAGACCGAAGCTCAGAAGTAGAGAGTTTTGGATCTTGTGAACTTGAATGATCTATATAAGCTTGCGAAACTTCCATTACTCCGGGACTTTCCATACCGTTAAGTAGTTGCAGTGTTGACAGAGCCTGAGCGCAGCCCGCGGGGAAGCTGTGCTGTTGTCCCCAGCTGCGGAGGAGCTGAGGGGGTCATGGCGTACCTCGCAGGGACGGAGCAGCGAGGCTGGCAGGGAAACGCGTGCCTTTCGGAAGGGTCAGGCTTGATGCTTCACAGAGCTAAAGGCTAAACTGCTCTGCCGCTCGGGGGAAGTGCAGAGTGCTAGCGGATTAGTTTATTTTGCAGCATGTGTCTGACATAGAATTCTATAAAAATGCCATGTAAGATCAGTGGATGTCTGGACTTATTAAGTAAACATGCATGTGCACAATTATACATCAAACTTGCACTCTGTGTAGTGCACTTGAACTTGCCGTTCCCCAGAGCCTTCACCAGCTGGAGTGGCAGATGCTCAATGCAAAGTAAAAGCCAGTTTTTGTGTGTGGCAACTTTTAAGGAATACTGAAGGAGGAGAGATGGAGAATTAAGTCATTAGTTGGATATCTGTTTAAGGACAGAGTCTAAGTACAGCCTGTATTAAGTATATGTATATACAAAAATATATATTTTTAATACTCTTCAGTTTCCACCGCCACTTCCTGCAATGACCCAGGAATTCCCCAGAACGGGAGCCGGAGCGGTGACAGCAAAGAGGCGGGTGACTCCATCGTCTTCCAGTGTAATCCAGGATACGCTCTGCAAGGGGAGGCCAAAATCACCTGTGTGCAGATTGAGAACAGATTTTTCTGGCAACCAGACCCTCCCTCCTGCACAGGTATGACCACGCATCCATCCCCCCGTTGCGCCGCCTTCCCTGCCCCGTTCCATTGCAAGGCTCGTGCATCCGAAGGGGATGAGTCCCGCCTGGTTTGAAGCGGTGTATGACAAGGTCCGTATGTCTCAGGCAGCTGTCCCATAGAACTACTTTTGAGGTTTATCCCCGGAGTGGGACGATGGGACACAGAGAATCTAGTTCATGCTGGAAGCTCATAGGATGTACTGCAATGGAAGTGACAATATTTAACCTGACAAGTCAAAATTAAAGGCTTCTTTAAAACTCAGGTTGGTAAAGAGGATTGGGGTCATGGGTGAATGATTTCTGCATGAGGACACAGAAAATTCTGTCACAGGAAAGAACTATCTGACATTTTGTTTGGGCTCATAAAGTAATAAAAGAAGATCATAAAAATGATTCTTTGTCATATGTCCAGAACACATAAAAACAGGCATGCTATTTTTAGGGCAATAAACATTAAATTTGCTGGCCAATTAAATGCTAGCCGCAAATTACTTACCTGTAACCTTCACTCCTGTTTAGGCACTGTTGTCCCAGGCAAGAGAAATCAGTTAATTCTGTTTCTAACATCTGATTTAATGCCAGCTAGGAAACTGCTCCAGCACGCGGAGGATTTACGCTCCCTGCAGGATGACTTGGTTTCTGAAGGACTGTCTTGATGATCTAGTGTGGCACCTTTTCGGCCTGCTAGAGACAGTCCTTTTAGTCTTCCCGGAGCTATAAGTAAATCATATTGCTGCGTGTCACGCCCATCTTGTCATTCTGTTGAGTTTTCTTTCACACCAGCAGCGGGGCTCTCCGGCCTTTTCAGAGGAACGTAGCCGGTGCCTTAGTCCTGCTGGGAGATGAATCCCCATGGGCCGTCTCCAGCTCGACTTGGAGATGCCGTGTAGGGTCCTTTTTGAACAGAAGTCTGGCAGTCTTGTCGTAGGAGTCATAAGCTCTGTGAAGAAGCTGAGAGCAATGTCTTGCTCCTTCCCTCTATTCAGTGACAAAGGGTTTGGAGGAATACTCATTGGCCGATAATACCGGTTGTGTAGCAACTGTGTGACAGGCTGCCTAGTTAGAGCTGAATTGGGTGACGGGGTTTAATTTAGGGCTTGGATTTTATGTTTGTATTTAGCATTTCAAATATATTTTCACATCTTTATTGTACAACTTCTGCAGTCCGTAAACAATGTGGGCTGAACTGGAACCTCAGCTGAAACAGCCCCCAGAGGTTTGGGGTATTTGAAGTCTGCATCCTCACCCAACTCCAAACAGCTGTGGCTTGGACCGGTTTCTGGTTTAAATCCTTTGGAGACTATGGGTGGGATTTTCAAAGAAATCAGAGGGTGTTGAACAGTCATCTCCCTCAGGCTTTAAAAAATGAGTCCGTATACTTTAGTATCTTCTGAATCTTCCCCGACTTTACAGTCTGGAAGAGGAACGCACCCCGAAGGTTAAGGTAAATAGACACAGAATAGATGCTTGTGGTTCTTCCAAGTTATTTGTGCGTGACCTTCAGCTAAACTTCACTGTCTGTGCTGTGATCCCTTGTCCGTTCGAGAGGGATGATGGTTCTCGGTGCCTGCGGTAGCCCTCAGCTGGACTTGGCTGAAGAAGTTGCTTTTGGGTCTTGGAGAAGGGTCTCTAGTTCAATCCCTGCTGTGATCTTCACACCAGAGCCCCACTAGGTTTTACCTTACACCTGGAGATTCTTGTGTATTTGCAGGGCTTTATAAAAGCCCACAAGATAAACGCACATGACCTCTCCTTCATGGAAGATCCTTCCATGACCTGTTCCCTTATTTCTGTCCCACGCTAGTTCATTCCCTCATGAGGAGACTGCAGAAAGGCTGACAGTAATAAATCAATCACAAGTATTTCTCACACTGGAAATATTTGCAGGCACTTTTAGCCTTAAAAAAGTAATAATTGATTTTTCAGTCAGCTTGGCATTTAATGTGTTGGTGAGTGTAATAAACAGAAACAAGTCATTAGTCCCAGACAACATGTTTTCACTTATTTAGCAGCCGTCCAGACTTTAACCAGGAGTTGCCTAAATAAATGCAGCAGAAGAGCACAAAGCATCTCTCTCTCCTTCTGGCTACTCACAAATATCTCTTACGAGGGTTGTAACGGCATCCACAGCTCTGTTTGTGTTTGTGTGTGCCCTGTCTGGAGTAACAGAGCCCTCACCTCTGTTAGGCCACTACAACCTCTTATAATACATATCTTAATATCGGACAACCTTGCAAACTGCCTCTCGGTCCCCTTAGCTATCCGCCTCTCTCTCTTTCTCCCTTCCTGTCTCTCATCTACTGTTTTTTAAGTTTCTCTAAGACAGAGCCTCATCCCTCTGCTTGATTGCCTTCAGCTCCCTGTGGCGGTGTCTTGACGGGACCGGCAGGAGTGATCTTGTCCCCGCAGTACCCAGAGCCCTACCCGCCAGGGAAGGAGTGTGACTGGAAGCTGACCGTCTCTCCCGATTATGTCATTGCCCTGGTATTCAACACGTACGTACCCGAGAGCTCTTTGGTGCCACTCCTGCGGCCGTCTGTGGGGACGGGGAGGGGATACCAGTGGTGGGGCCCTGCCTGGGTGAACTGGGTCTGCACGGAGTCACTTCCTCTCTGAAGGACCCACACCAAACCTGGTAGGACTGCCCCATGCTCTGGAGTAATCTGTTCTCAGATTACTCAGACCTGGTGGAGCGGGGCCAGAGGAGGCCCCGGAGATGCTGGGAGGGCTGGAGCCCCTCTGCTGGGAGGACAGGCTGGGAGAGGTGGGGGGTTCAGCCTGGAGAAGAGAAGGCTCCAGGGAGGACCTCAGAGCCCCTTCCAGTGCCTAAAGGGGCCCCAGGAGAGCTGGGGAGGGACTTTGTACAAGGGCATGGAGTGATGGGACGAGGGGGAATGGCTTCAAACTGGAAGAGGGGAGATTTAGATGAGATATTGGGAAGAAATGTTTCCCTGTGGGGGCGGTGAGCCCCTGGCGCAGGGTGCCCCGAGGAGCTGTGGCTGCCCCATCCCTGGAGGGGTTCAAGGCCGGGTTGGACGGGGCTGGGAGCAACCTGGGCTGGGGGGAGGTGGCCCTGCCCAGGGCAGGGGGTGGCACTGGGTGGTCTTCAAGGTCCCTTCCCACCCAAACCATTCTGTGATTCTATGATTACCTTAATTTGGGAGAAATACACGTTTCAACTGCAGCTCCTCTTTGATATACCCGTGGTTTTACAGAACGTGACCGTGTAGCTGGCGCAGCACGGGGAGCCCCGGTAGCAAGCACTGGCTTATGCTCTTGTGCTGTTAAGCGTATCGCCAGTCCTCCATTCCTTACGTGTGGAATGGAGACAGAAACATCCTTTGCTTACCTGAGGAGCTTTTTTGGGGCAGAAGCAGTCTCTCAGCTGTGTGGTTGTACGGTGCTCGTACTCCAAACACTCTCCCTTTGGCTTTGCAGCTTCAGTCTGGAGCCTGGCTATGATTTCCTTCATATCTACGATGGACCCGATTCGCTCAGCCCCCTCATCGGAAGCTTTTACGGCTCCCAGCTGCCCGAGAGGATAGAGAGCAGCAGTAACAGCCTCTTCCTCGCTTTCCGCAGCGACGCATCCGTCAGCAACACGGGATTTGTCATTGAGTACACAGGTAAGAGCTGTCCGGGCGCGCACGTGGCCCCTCCGGCTCAGCGAAGGCGCGGGACCTTACCTGCGCTTATTCTCAAGTTAAACCACGTAGCGGAACTGAACGGGGGAAGCTCTAGAAACTGTGGAAACCTCTCTGCGGGCAGTAATCCTCCTGCCTGGTTTGCTGCCACCGGAGTTGATTAAGAGGCATGGGAGAGAAAATTGGGAGTTGGAGAGAGGGGCTCCTGGCTGCAGAAGAGCCGGGGCATGTAAGGTAGATAAGAGCAGCACAAAAGGACTGTTATGTGGTTGAGGATCAGTCACATGTGGCTGCTTCTGTGTGGGGCTTTCATTAACAGAGAAGAAAATTCTTACATCTTTTTTTTTTTCTTTAAAGAAAATGGGAGAGCGATTCCCAGAAAGTATATATTTATGTACAGGCTGTGTTCTGTATAATCTTTCTTGCTCCACACTGAATTTAAATAGTTCTGTCTCCTCCTTAGTGAGCAGAACATGGTGCTTCATTGCAGATTGGAGCTTTCAGAGTACTAGAGTGTTGAACTGCTAACTTGTCATTAGGAATGCTCCGCATTGCCATGGATTTAAGATTTATTCTTTGCGGCAAGAGCGGCTTTGTCCAAGAAAAGGAGATGCAGGCGTACGTATCCAATATGGGATCTTAGTCTGAATTCTTGACACTGTTGTTTAAGAGCGTACCCATGACTGGGTGGCTGTATCCAGAGGGTCTCGGAGGTGGATGCTGGGCTCTCGTGAGTCAGTGGAGCTCTCCTGGAAAACCTCTGTGTTTTGCTTCACTTAAGGATTCTAAAGCATCTGCTAATTCACTACTAATCTACTAATTCACTACATCTACTAATTCACTACTAATTAGTAAAATGCACAGAATAGTCAGGTGTCTGTGTTATTAGAGCAGTGGCTTTTCTTTCTTGCTTACTTGAGGAGGAAATAAAGCATTTTGGTGGTGGCTTTGGCTGTAATGGTGAGAGGGAGGGCCAGTGGTTAGAGTTTTCCCTGGGTGCTTTTAGGGCTCTGTCGATGGAAGAGGCTGAGAAGTGGCAGACCTGGCACTGCTGTTCGGGAGATGGAGGGGGAAAGGAGGGCTTCGGCAGAGTGTGTCCCTTGTTTGTGCATAGGGTAGGTGGAAGAATGGAGTTGTTACAAACTGTAGTAGCTCTGAAAAGCTGGATCTGATGAGCTGGGATTATGCAGAAAAGGATTAAAAACTGGGAAAAAAAGCCAGGCGTGGAAAGAAACGATTCTCCAGCCTGCTCTGGCCTATGTGGGCTCGTATGCGGTATGGGAAAAAAGCGTTGATGGCTTCAGCTGTCCTGGATGCGAGCCACAGGGAAACACGGCTTTGCCTCCGCGGCGTGCACTGTGAAACAGGCTGCTGAGTCTTGTTGGCCCAACTGTGTGCTGTGGGAGCAGTCACAGCTCGTGCCGGAGAGCTGATGGGCCGCTGCTGCGTTTGCAGTGCTGCTGCTGCTTCCTCTGTGTGCTCAGGCAATTCTCTCGTCCTCACGTCTCCCCTCTGCGGTTCCTGCTTTTGAATTGACCTGACGAGACGTTAAATGATAGTGAAATGGCAATTCCTATCGGTTATGCTGAACGGGTGAATTTCCCTCTTGTGAAGTTATGAAATAATAAGATAAAGACAATTAGCACTGCATAAGATTCAAGAGATTAAAAGTTTTCTGCTCTCATTAGAATTAATTTTACTAAAAATTAAGTCTTAGTTTTTTCTTTTCCACTTTCTTTTTGAGCAGCCAGAAAGTAGTTAACAAATGAAAACTCATTAAATTAGGGTGGTTGTGCGATGGGCTTTTCTCCTAAACACTCCTGCAGTGTTAATCGCACCTACGTACTTCCCACAAAGCCAAACCGCTGGGAGAAAAGAATGAGGCTTTAAGGTTGCTCATTAATTTCCTCACACTTTAGAAGGAACCTGGGATCGAGTCTGAGAAGCAGCACAAAAATAGAACTTTGGGGAATCGAAGGAGAAGAAAAGGAATGCAGGAGGGAGCATGTGTGAAAGAAAATCAAATACCGAGCTCGGCTCCTCGCCAGCGCGGAATCCCAAGTACAGTTCAAAGACACCGTCGTCTCTGAGCCACCTCCTCGTGTTGGTCAGTGCTGCAGCCCGCGTAGGCTTCTGCCCCTACAGCTCCCGAAATGCCGCGCGTCACCTCTGTCAGCTGCGTGCGGAATACTGTTAATTACCAGGGGCTTTGTAGTCCTCTTTTGGTAGTGTTTGAGGGGAGGGAAAAAAGCAAAGCAGCCATCTGTCAGTCCCTGCTTGACATCCGGCATCTTCTCTGGGACTGGGAGCGTTTCGGCAGCCTGCAGCTACGGCGCGTCGGGTGAATTTCAAACAGCCTCAGCACTTCATCTCCAATTGTTTCAGGGGCAATGGCTCTTCAAGAGAAAGCTGTCCTCTGGGGCCGGGAGGAATGGAGAAAACAGAGAGAGAAGGATGAATTTGGCTTTTATTATGCCAGTTTTTGGATAGAGCACGACAGAGCGGAGCGGGAACGCAGCAATGCCGTGGAAAGGTGTTTGAGGGCAGATCTTCAGCCAGGCAGTTTCCCAGTTTAGCTACACTGGTACAGGGCACCAGCAGGATTTCTGACAGACGAACACACATCTTCTGCTTTGCACCCGTGATGCACTGTCAGCTGTGCAGCGGAATGAAAAATCAAACTAAGGTCACCAGCAGGGAACCCCTCAGTGCCCTGTCCCCACGCAGACGCGGATTTACAGGGGTTTGGTTCACTGTCTGCGTAGTCCTGCGTTGGGTCAGAGGGTCAGGTGAAACTGAAATGCAACAGTTTGGGATTTCAACTGGGAAGGAATTTATTCTTTGGGATGGCTTAGCAGTAGTGAGTAGATTTTGGGTTCAGGCTGGTTCATGAAAAGGAAGACATGAACCGAGACAACACTGTGTGTCTTAGTTATACCTGGGAGATTTCTGGTTACAGAGCAACACTGGATAAGTTTCAAAAACTGTTTTCAATTGATTTAAATATGCCTTGGTATGAAGGTCTTCCATTAAGCTGTCATTGCCGGAAAATGGTACCAGAAACTCTCTTAAATTTGGCTGGAGATGAATCTCTAAAGTAAAGATTACCTTTTTCTCATTGGGAAATCAGCTGAGGTCCAATAACCAGTTTGCATTGCAGCATCTTGCAAACCACAGATTTTTTTAAGATACATTTTATGCATTCATAGACTGATATTTTTAAATTGAGACCACGCTTTGGTAGTAATGTAAAAGGCAGGCTTGTCGGTCGGAGAGCTTTTCCCAAATTATTCCCCCCACCACTACCACTATGCTTTGTGAGTGTTGGGGACCTGTTGTCACGGACACAGCAGTGAATCCAACTCCATCAGTCACCGCCTCCATCCGAGCAGCTCGCCCTGCGGCGCTGGTGCTGACGGGGACGCACGGTGCCTGTTTGGGTTTGGCTCCTCACGCTTGGGGCAGAGGAGGGGAGGCAGTTTCCAGGGCGGACACCCCAAAGCAGGAGGGTTTCTCGCGCTTTTTAGTACCTCCTGTCTCTGTCGCGGGCCAGAAGTGAAGAGGCATGAAATTGAAAGCAAATGAAGCAAAACTGATTACTTTTCAGCCTTCCAAAGGAATGAAAAAAAAAAAAAAACAACCCCAACCCACGCCAAACCCCAAGCCTTATTTTAAATCCGTTATTATTTCGCCAAAACTATTTTGCCCATCCTGAGCTTCTAAACATACATTCAGCATTACTCACGGGTTATTTCAGGTGGAAATTCCCCACGGAAACACTGTTCTGTGAAATCCGTTGCGAAGCGGGCTGTTTAAAAACACCCAGCGCTGTTTGCTGTTAAAACAGTCAGAAACGGGAGGTGACGCTTGACCCTACACCAGCTTGCATTTGAAACACGGGTCTGTCCTTCAGAAGAGGTAGTCCCCGTAGCCAGCTGGGGCGGGGGGCGCCGGGCTCCTGGCGAGCTGCTGTGGCAGGCTGGACCTGGTCTTCAAAATCCCAGAATCCCAGACTGGTCAGGGTTGGCGGGGACCTCTGGAGATCATCCAGTGCAACCCCCTGCCGGAGCAGGGGCACCTACAGCAGGTATCCCAATATCATTTGTTCTCTCTGCAGTATATGATGACTGTTGTGACCCCTGTCTCCTCGACAGCTCCTCCTGGGGTTGCTTGAAGGCTTAGCTCTTGTTAAAGGCTTGCACGCGTTCACAGCTGTGGCGTTCCCCATGCACTGGGTGGACACCCGCTCTCTGGTGAAGCTGTTCTCGAAGGTGCGGATGAAAGCCCGGCCTCCTGGTCTAGGAGCTCACCTGGGCTTTGAGTTTTCCCCTTTCCTTGGGAAAGGAGAGGGGAAGCACAGAAAATTTCTGCTTTCTGCGGACTAATGAGCCAGTTCTCATGGCATTTTTGTCTTGACTCTTTTCTAAACATTTGGCAGCCAGAGTCCGTGTTAATTGGGATATCAGGGTAAAGTCCTGGATTTCTGAAGTGTCTGAGGGAAAATAAAGCATTCATTCCAAACGGGCAAGCCGTGCTGTATCGCTCCACAGCCTAATAAATCAAAGCCTGGGAACGCTGTGGCTTTCCCACATCCCTCTACCAGTCTTTGGCTGTCACCACACAACCAAATGCTTCCTTAAAGTTGAGCTCCTGCCTCCCTTTGTAGCCCACCGCCGAGGACCGTCGGGGGGGTCCATCCGCAGAGGAGCGTCGAGCTGGAGATGTGCGTAGGACTGCTGTGTCAGGACTGAGGCGAGTGGCGTCCCTGAAGGCGCAGACCCTCACGGGAACGGAGAAACAGTCGAGAATGAGGAAAACTCAACAAAAGCGGTGGGGCTGGTGCTGTGCAATCAGCCACCGCCCTTTTTTCAGCGGTCGACGGGGTGACCTGAGCACTGAATGTCACGATTTTTCAAAGCAAGAGCAGAGGCTGAGACCAAGCGCGTGGCTGAGGCGTCTGACAGCCGGGCGGGAGCTGACGGACGGGCTGAAGCTGCATCAGCTCGTTGGATGAAAGGCGGTGAGAGTGTTCAAAATAACGAGAGGGGCGTAAAGTGGTCAGAAGGAAGCCGTTGGGTGCGGCTGTTGTATGAAAGGGTCAAAAGCGAATATTAGCAATTGAGACAAATAAAGGCTTGCGGAGGGGAAAAAAAATGTTTTGGAAAAGTGGATGAAGAATTTACATTTGCAAACGGCTCATGTGCTGCAGCGGACTCCGGGCCGTGCGCTGCGGTGCCCCGGGTGACTGATGCCCACAAGCGATCAGTCACTTCTGTGGGCTGCGACCGGTCTGTACGTTCCCTGACTTGCGGTAACGGTAAAGGCTGCCCGCTCGCTTCGCCAGCGACGGCGGATTTCTCACAATCATAAGGGTAAATAAGGAGGGAATGTGTTCATCTGAGCTGACCGGAGCGCTCAGGGCTTTGCTTTCCAGTGCTGTGACCGAAACAAGCTTTTTGGTCCTGATATCTTACTCATCATAATCCAGTTTCTCTGGCGTGTCTGGCTGCTCTCTCAGCAGGACCATCAGATCACCAACGGGAAATAACAGGATAAAAATCTTTGTTGACTTCTTTTGTCTGAGAACCCCAATCTTCTCCGTCACGGTCCGAGTGTCAGAGCTCCCTTTGGAGTGCTGCGGTGAGGACACCGCGACGCACACCCGTGTCTCTTCCCAGGATGGATAATCTGGAACATCTGGTTATCTGGGAGGGAGCAGCGTTGCTCAGCGGAAAAGGGGTTTGTCCCAAGTTTGTGCAGAAGGACACCGCTAAAGGAGGAGAACCCAGGACTTCACGATTTAACGTCTGATGATACAAATGTGTGATGGTCTGTGAGGAGCACGGAGGATTGATGAGTCTGTGACTCCCAAAATAGGGAACTGCTGGTGTTTAGGGAAAAAGGGCGGCCTCACTCCTGCGGTGCAGGGCAGCTCGTCCTGGTGGAAACATTTCACGTCCCCTTGTGCCCCCTTTACCTGGATCACTACCTGCTGCTACGGCTGGTGCGTAAAGGAAACCATAGAGCTAATCCTCTTGTTCACGGCAAACAAAGAAACAAAAACAAGGTCTGGGGGCTTTACTGTTTTCTGCTTCTCCCCCCACCCCTTCCCCAAATACTAAAAGCCCATGATTTAATGCTTAAACACATTATAATTGTTCACAGACCCACTGCTCTCAGAAAAGCCCTCATCTTTAATGAGCAATTTCCAGATGACAAAAGAGCGGGATTAATCAAAGCCTCTAATTATATTTCATGCAGGAAAAAAAAAAAGGGGGGGGGTGGGGGTGGGGAAGAAAAAAAGCCCTCAGAAGAAGAAGGAACGAAATATCCAAGTCCTGACAGCTCTGTAGTCTTTACTGGAATTTTCATATGTAAATGGGGTTTTTAACTCTGCAGGGCAGAGAGCGAACAGAGAGAAAAATGTCTTCATTTTGTCTAACGGCTTGTAATGATTTTGCCATAATTGCAGCCATGCTGCACATCTGGAGAGGCAGCCAGCTCGCACATGGCACCGTGTAGTTCCGTGGTGAGAGCAGGCAGCTCTCAGATACGGGAAGGATAGGTGCCGAGGAGACAGTGCGAACAGATGTAGCACATCCGAACTACGCTGGGGGTCCAGGCTGTGTTTGTACCCCCTGGTTTGCGGAGTTCCTTGCAAACTGTCCCCTGGGCAAGAAGGGGGAGTGAGCGTAGATAGTTAAAGCTTTGCCTTGTCGGTCGGATCGGGTACAGGCGAATTTGCGTGTGAACTGAAGCCTGCCTTCTTCCAGGGTGCTTGTGCCGGAGCTGAGTGTCAGAGAATGCTCCGGACCAGAATCTGACCCGTGTAATCCCCCGGTTCAGCAGCATGAGAGAATACTTGAAATCTAAACTCTGCAAATCATACGAGTCTCTGTGATATGCTTAAGCGAGATTCCCAGATGAGACAAGCCAAAAAACATGCCGTTGACCAAAATTTTAGAGTAGCTGTGTCAGAGCAATGAAGATCGTGGCAATTCTCTCTTGCAGAAAATCCCCGGGAGTCCTGCTTCGATCCCGGATCAATTAAGAACGGCACACGAGTGGGCACAGATCTGAAGCTGGGATCTACGATCACCTACTACTGTGACGGGGGGTATGACATCGAGGGGGTCTCCACGCTGACGTGCGTAATGGGAGGGGACGGAAAACCCACGTGGAACAAACCTCGACCTACCTGTACAGGTGAGGCCCGAGGGGAGGCGGTGAGCGGAGGACGACCTGCCTGTTGCCAGATGCTTCAGCAGTGTGTCCTCATGAAAAGCTTGATGTTACTTTTGCACAGAGCTGCTTGCGGGGGGACAGAGAGGGGGTTTCTCAGTGTTCCGTAATTTTTCAATTTTTCTGACACCCGCAGGTCAGGAAGCGCTGACCTTTATGAGGTTTCTTGAACCTTCTTTTGAGAGAGACAGAAAACTGGACACGACAGATTACGTGCGGGACAAATCCTGTGTCCCAGTGCGGGGCAGGATTCTGGAAGCCACTTAAATATTTGCTTAACCTCATCCCCACTAATGAACGCCTTTAAGCGTGTGCTCTCCTGAGCAGGGTCAGAGCTTACTGAGGAAACAGAAGGCAGTTTTTTTCTGAGGGGTTCTGTGGGTTTTGTTGTTTTGTTTTCTGGCTTAATGAGAAAACAGTTTAAATGACGGGTTTGCAGTCCACCTTAATCTGAGAAGCGAGTGAGGAGACGGCTGTCGGTCTGCGGTGGCGGGGGGGTGGAAGCTGTGCCTGGGAAGGGCGCTGGCGGGGAGGACGCCGTTCCTGCAGGAGCCTCCTGCCGCTGAGAAAGGGCAAAAAAAGAGTCGGAGCTCACTCTGACGGGTCCTGAGCTTTAAGGTCGGGTGGAGAGCAGTGCAAATCCCGCATTAGGCTGCACCACTGCGCGCGGCATCCCGTAGGCTTGGCGTGGTCCCCATAATTAAACGTGAAGCAGGCGTGAACTCGGGTTAGGGTCAGCCTGAGGGTCGGGACGGGGGTAAAGCAGCGCTCCCTGAGCTCCTCTTGGCTTTCTCTTACAGCGCCCTGTGGCGGTCAGTACACGGGCTCGGACGGCGTCGTCCTCTCTCCAAACTACCCCCAGAACTACACCAGCGGACAAGTCTGCTTGTACTTCATCGTTGTGCCGAAGGACTACGGTACCGTTTGGGGGCAGTTTTTGAAAATCTGCCACTCTTTCGTTTGTTTTTTTTGTTGTTGTTGGTTTGGTTTGGGGTTTTTTTTGAACAAAGCAGTAGAATAAGCGCATATATAAATGACCATAAGGGAGATTGGAAAATACTAAACGGCACTGTCGGATGCTATTTGTACTTTGTTGTAGTCAGTAAGGATGATGGGAATTTTCTGAATTTCAAAATCTATCAAAAATGAGGGGACAAAAAAACCTAACAAAAACCACCACCTTGTGATACCCCTTCCAGTCCCTGCACTATATCCAGTCATACAGAGTTGAAAAATCAGCAAAAAATAATTCACGGTGATTAATGCTAGCAAGCAGGCTGGGAGGACCTCTGAGAGTATAAAATGTATTTACCATAAACACACACAAAGCATGGAGCTAAATAATCTGTCTGCTCAGAGGAGCACATAAATGTATAGTTTTGTGGATGTGCAGCTATGGTACTTATGACTAACTATTATTTTTTAAATGAAATGTAAATTAAATTTTAAAACTAGATCCAAACCGAGGCCGGATCAAATTAAAAGGACCGTCATTCTTCTTATAGTCTCTGGTGCTGCTTAATTTTGGTCTGACCTTGAATACAAGAATGATCAACATTCTAGAAACATTTGAGGCAGCAGCTGGATATTAGTATTGGTTAACATATTTTCTTGTTTGAAGGGATTTTAAAGGTCTTGAAGAGCACTTGCACTGACAGCTCTGGCAGGTGAAGGTCTCCAAATTCTGTTACTTGTACACTGCTTCTCAGTGCATTGTATTGATGTAGGTGGTCCCTACGGTCTTTTCAGTTGTTTGTGATTTCCTCTGCTAAAGTGGGAAGGTGTGAAATACGGATACCGTGTTCAGGCGTCAGCTATAAGCTCCTTTCACTCGAATTGCCCTTCTGCCCATGTGCGCGTAGGTCACAGCTGAGTTCCTGGATCTAACGGGTGAAATACTGCACTGCTCTCTACACCTCTTAACCTGTTTTACTACAGCCGATCTTGATGTTGTCTTAAGAAACACAGTAACTAGAGGGCTAGACAGTCTTGATCTGCAAGTCTGACATTTGCCTATGGTGGGATGACGGCTAAATTAGTTTCTCTTCTCCACCAGCTGCCTTTCAATAGCTTCATTAAAACTGAGCAGGAAAACCATTAGTAGTGAACGTTACAGGTTTCCCATCTCCTCTCGGGTTCCGCGTACGGCAGGCATCAGGGCGTGCTGTCCTCACTTTTTCAGTGTTCCCAGCATCAAAGCTGTGCTGGAAACCTGAACATGCAGGAAACAAATGTCGTAGCTTGGTGGATGATGAATTTCACAGCAAGAGACCTCTCAGCTTGTGAATCTGCAACTGGGCACTTACAACACGAAAACGCAAAGCCAGGAGAGGAGACAAAGGGGAGAAAAAAAAATCTTCTAAGTACAGATTTGGGATTAAAAACCCTGTTATTATATTCTGAAAAATAAAGATAAATAACTAAAGTCTCTTTGCTGTAGCTAAAAAAAAATGCTCTGATCCTCTCATTATTTTTTTCTCCCTTTTATAAGCTCTGCCCGCTCCTAGGTGCATTCACAATGTGTGCGCCTAGGCGCGCTGCGCGGCTCCCTCGTTAGCAGGCTCTGTAGACAGGCTCAGGACCGACTGTTTAATAAAACCGTGAGTGTCCTCTCTCCCTGGCAGTCGTCCTCCCTGCCCGGAGAGATTCAATCTGGAAATTAAGTTTCTTCGGGACAGGGATTGTTATTTTGTTCAGGTTTTGTACAATGCCCGTCCCAACGGGAGCCTGCTTCACGACGGAGCTTCAATACAAATAATAAATAATAATTATCAGTTGGTGAAATTATATACCTTGTGTTATGTAGGCAGGCAAATGCGATGACTCATAAAAGAATCCCTTCTGGCCTATGAATCCGTGTTAAGCGTACTGGCAAGTGGGCGCGGGGGAGGCCGGTTGCTGCTTCTGTTACGCCGACTTTGTGGATAAATAAAGGGCTCCCATCTTCCAGGGCTGTCAGTGCGGCCCTTTTTATCTGTGCCAAGCTCCTGAAATAAAAGCAGCTGGGATGCCGGGGCCCTGGGCCCTGCCTGTGCAGGGACGGCAGCGCGGCCGCCCCCGGTGCAGGCCCCGACCGCGCTCCCTCTCTTCGCAGTGGTCTTTGGGCAGTTCGCCTTCTTCCAGACCGCGCTCAACGACGTCATCGAAGTCCACGACGGCCCCAACCAGCACTCCCGGCTCCTCAGTTCCCTCTCGGGCTCTCATACAGGTAGGGGACGTGTCCCCGTCGCTGCTGGGAAAAGCAGGCTAGAAATACAGCCTGCTTTCAGTGTCTTGCTCTGCGCAGCCCTTTTGTGTAGCTGGTGCTGTCATCTCGGTCTCTCCCGTTTCATCTCTTTCTCCTCATCCAGGTGAATCGTTACCGTTAGCTACCACCAACCAGATTCTCCTCAAATTCAGTTCCAAAGGTCAATCTACAGCCAAAGGTTTTCATTTTGTCTACCAAGGTGAGTACAGTTGTGTTCTGAAGGTGTCCTCAGGGTGGTCCCCAGATAACGGTCAAAAATACAGCGATGTCTTGAAGTGTCCTGAAGTGCTTTTGGTGGCTGTGGGTCATTGCAGACTTTCTATCTGAACAGGGAATATCACAGGAGATGAAGTTTGTTCCGGTAGCAGTGGGCTCCTGGGGCTGTCGGGCTCCTGTAGGTACTTCGTATTCAGACCTTCCATCTTCACTTGGCCTCAGCCCTTCTACCCGAGCAGTTTTTCCCAGTGGCGTTTTAGCCCATTTCTCAGTGTAAGCAGCTGAACGCCGTCTGGCAGCTCCGTAAAATCCTTCCTCTCTGCCTGTCATAGGCTTAGGTCTCCTGCTGTCAAACTTTGCCCCTTGATCCTCGCAGTAACAGCTTGCATCGCGTTGGGCAAGTCCCACTTAGAGATTTTAAAGGAGTAAATAGAAAGTGATGCACAGAATAGCGGGGAAGCAGAAGGGCTCTCTCACCCACCTGCTCTGTATAGTTATCCCTGGTTCAGCCAAGCTTTTTCCCACCCATTACCGTGAAGCGGGAACAGACAGCAGGGGCAGCCCGCGCCTTCTCCGGGGGCGAAGTGAAGCATGGTTTGGATTTTATAGTATCCAGAGATCCGTTCTCTTGAACTCCTGCCTAATTATTGCAAAACAACTCTAGTTCTGATAGGAATCTTTAAAGATTTCAGCAAAGCAAAGGTTTTGATGAAATCGGTAAAGATTACCTCCTCCCTCCTGCATGCTAATTAAGAGCTGCACGCTCTTCAGCGACTACTGCGTGGAAAACAAGAGTGAGAGAAAGAGCCAGCCCTGGGTTTGATCTGCTTGGCCGGGACCTAATGGCGTTTCCTCTCATTTTTTACCCAAACGAGGCGTTCTCTCTCCCAAAGCCTCCCCATCCAGTGATGCACGTGTTGTATGGCAAGTTCCCGCGTGGTGAGGGAGCCCGAAGCAGCGTGTCGCGAGCAGCCGGAGCCGCAGAGCGGAGCTGCAGGCTCACGGGCACAATCCTGCCCATGGGCTGGAGAGGCCAAGCGCAGACTCCTCGCTCGGAAACGGCTGAGCTGGGGTTACCCGAGCGGGGGTACGGGTCCATCAGTGGTTTGGCTGTCCTGGATTTGCCCAAAGGAGGGCATCGTCAGAACTGGATCCTTTCTGCCTCTCCGTTCCCCTCCCCGCTGACACACTTCAGACTTCGGCTTCTTGCTGATCGCCTTGGCAATGCCTTTGACAGTGGGTTTGACGTTCATCTCTCTGAATCAAATTAAAATCAAATAATACAGCTAACGTGCTCATCATCGCCACGTTTTCCCTTCCCAACAACTGAGGCATTAAACAGTAATAAATTATAAAGCAACTCAGAGAAAAATATAAATTGATTTCTTCCTCAGCAATAGTCATTTCTTTGACTCGTTTTTTCCCCTCTGTCAGACTCTCCATTTCTTTCTTTGGCAGTTGTTTGTGGTATCGCACAGGAATGTCGGCAGTTTCAACAGTTGGTGCTGCAGCATCACAACTTAAATTCCCTTTTTCTTTCCCTCACCCTGCCCATCATGAAGAAGATTGTTTAAATTTGCTGTCCTTTATAGTAACGAGAAACAATGAAAGGTTTTCTGCTGAGGCTCCAGCATTATATGGCAAACCAACTTTTTGGAAAGTCAATGCTGAATTTCTTTGTTTCCCTACTTAGAAATGACCTTTTTGATGCGGTGATAAGTTTTCTGGAGGCAAACAGTCTCATCTCAGAAAGCATGCGTGGCTCTGTAGTCTCCTGGCTGCTTTTATTTCAAGTATCAACTTGACAGAAGTTTGAATGAAATGTTATTTCTTTTTTTTCTCAGTGGTCAGGTTTGGATTCAGCCAGTCTTTGGGGTTTAGGCATAATCAGATTCCTGTATTTTTCTTAGTGGATCTTTAATGTGGCCCTTCATATTTCCAAAATGTTTGCTCTAACCATTTCTAATTTGTTTTGTTTTGTTTTGTTTTGTTTTTGCTTTGCAATCTGCTGGGTTCTCCTGCCCGCAACGCAAGCGGTTCCTCGGACCAGTGCCACGCAGTGCAGCTCGGTGCCGGAGCCTCGCTACGGCCGGCGGCTGGGCAGCGATTTCGCGGTGGGGGCGGTGGTGCGGTTCGAGTGCAGTGCCGGTTACGCGCTCCAGGGCTCCCGCAGCATCGAGTGCCTCACCATGCCCGGGGCGCTGGCTCAGTGGAACGTCTCGGTACCCACCTGCGTGGGTAGGTATCTTGGGGGCTGGGGGAAGAAAAGGCAAAATGGTTCAGCAGTTTGTGCTAGAAGAATAAATTACGTCTGTTGGGGTGGTTTAAAAACAAACAAACAAACAAACAACCACCACCGTCAAAAAACCAAAACACTAATGAAACAAAACACCAAACATTTCATACCTCTTACGTACAAGAGCCAGGCTGTGCCTATGAACAAGGCTGAGAGAGGTGGGGGGTTCAGCCTGGAGAAGAGAAGGCTCCGGGGAGACCTCAGAGCCCCTTCCAGTGCCTAAAGGGGCCCCAGGAGAGCGGGGGAGGGACTTTGTACAAGGGCATGGAGTGATGGGACGAGGGGGAATGGCTTCAGACTGGAAGAGGGCAGATTTAGATGAGATATTGGGAAGAAATGTTTCCCTGTGAGGGCGGTGAGCCCCTGGCGCAGGGTGCCCCGAGAAGCTGTGGCTGCCCCATCCCTGGAGGGGTTCAAGGCCGGGTTGGACGGGGCTGGGAGCAACCTGGGCTGGGGGGAGGTGTCCCTGCCCAGGGCAGGGGGTGGCACTGGGTGATCTTTAAGGTTCCTTCCAACCCAACCCATTCCACGATTCTATGATAAGGGCATTCAACCCTAAGTGTGAGGGAAGGGACCTGTTGGTCCAATATGCAGTTCTGGGGTCTGGGACAGCATCTCATATAAATTAGGTCTGTCTGAAAGCTGTTTTCACCTTCTTCGGAGGAGAGCAGCTCCTAAAGAACTGGTCTGGTGGGCTGATGTCCCTGGTGTTCCCCACACCTGAGGGCTGTGCGCTGCTTGCGTTAGAAGTTACATGAGAGATTTACTGAAAAGAGGATTATTTCTACAAATCTTATCCTTAAATCATGAGCCAGTTCTGCTTGCTTTTCTGTCCATGGACAGATGTTTTAAAGAGAGTGTTTTAGTTTAAAGTCAAGTCCTTCCACATTCAAGTGTTTACTTTGCTTCTTTCAGTGCCATGTGGTGGAAATCTGACGGAACGCAAAGGAACCATCCTGTCCCCTGGCTTCCCGGAGCCGTACCTGAACAGCCTCAACTGCGTCTGGAAGATAACGGTTCCCGAAGGAGCCGGGATACAGGTACCGTGTTAGCGCTGTCGCTGCGGCGGGAGCGGGAGAGGAGAGCGCGCAGTATCTGGTGCGCTTTTAAGAGGCCGCATGTTGTGAAGTTGCTGCTCCTCAAAGGGCAGAGATCAGCTCAATTTGTAATTCTCTGGAATCAAACATTCATTTATGCTGTGACCACCAAAACTGGGTAATATTTCAATGGATTTTTGCCGCCTGGAGGCACTCTCCTTGGGAAATCAACTGGAGCCATGTGGATGTTCTGGTGTAACAAAATAATTGTGGTATTTTGGGCATATATCTTTATACTGCTTAATTATGCAACGTTGAAAGCAATGTAAGCTACACCAAGGAAGAGCTGCTCGCTCGGAGTGCCGGTGTGGATTTGTTATGCCAGCAGAGTTGCAGCAGTATGATTATACAATTACAGCTTTGCTCTTCGTTGTCTCCAGGTAAACGAGCTCTCTCTTCAGGTCTTTTTGTGGTCCTTATCATCCCTCTGCAGAAATGGCCCTGCAGGCTAGGCGATGCTGCGAATTAAGCCCGACATCAGAGACCAAACCTTAGATAAAGCTCCCGTTGAGCACGTGTGTGCCCCGTCCTCACAGAACGCATCTCTCCGTGCGCTACGCTGGCAGTGGTCGATGCGCAGGAGATGCATTCTTCACCTTGTTCGTTCATTCCACAGGCCTCATTATCACAGGGTTTAATTTCTTCTTCTTTACACCGCTTTGTCTGCGAGGGTTTTGTTCATTAAGTGCTTTTATTTCCCTCTCGCCTGTTTGGCTCATAGAGTGGTAGGTGGGTTCCTCCCGCTCTGCAGCGCTCCCAGCTGTCGGCACACAGCACTTGTGTTTCTCTCAGCAGATTTACTGAAACATCAGCTCGGCCTTGCTGGATCGCGGTTCTGCTCTCCCAGGCAGCGTTTCTTACTTGGTGCCACCATCATCACTCAAACCGAGCCCTGAATCTGGGTCTGGGCTGGCAGCGCGGGGGGCTTCGCCGCGAAACAGCGCAAGCCTGGAGCAGTATTTAGAGTCATAGAACAGTTTGGGTGGGAAGGGACCTTGAAGATCACCCAGTGCCACCCCCTACCCCGGGCAGGGCCACCTCCCCCCAGCCCAGGGTGCTCCCAGCCCCGTCCAACCCGGCCTTGAACCCCTCCAGGGATGGGGCAGCCACAGCTTCTCGGGGCACCCTGCGCCAGGGGCTCACCGCCCCCACAGGGAAACATTTCTTCCCAATATCTCATCTAAATCTGCCCTCTTCCAGTCTGAAGCCATTCCCCCTCGTCCCATCACTCCATGCCCTTGTACAAAGTCCCTCCCCAGCTCTCCTGGGACCCCTTTAGGCACTGGAAGGGGCTCTGAGGTCTTGCCAGAGCCTTCTCCTCTCCAGGCTGACCCCCCCCCCCCCCAACTCTCCCAGCCTGTCCTCCCAGCAGAGGGGCTCCAGCCCTCCCAGCATCATTTTGTGCCCTCTGCCAGGCTTTCGCTGTCTCCAGTCCAGCAAATTCCACTCCCCTCTTTGTTTCTGAAGCCATTTAAAATAGGGTTTTTCAAAAGCCTGGGAGCTCAGTGTCGATACTTCCCTGTTCATCTGGAATTTTAGCTGTTCTCAACGCCCCCCCCAATGACAGGGGATCCATTTAGCTCAGCCAAACGTCTGCAGAGCTGAGGCAGTTTGCAAGTTCCTCGGGGCTCCCGGGATCGGGAGGTGATAACTCCCTTCATTTTAAAAGCGATGTAAGTAGATGTCTGTATCCTGCACGGCTGTGTTCTGGATGCAAACCCTCGCTGCCACTTCTCAGCCCGCGGAGCTGTTTTTGCACATGTCTGCTGAGCGGAGAGGGAAGCGGGCGTTACAGCGCGCTGTTAAAAGCACGTCTTTATTCATAAGTGCTTGTTTCTCACCTCTTTGGTTGCGCAAATGCAGCTCTCATGTAAAACTGGAAAATGTAATGCCAAGGGGTTTTTTTTGGTGTTTGGTTTGTTTTTTTTTTACCCCGTTGCTGCTGCATGTGATCTCTTGCAAGGGAAATAGATATTTTGGGGTCTATCACAAATGCGTGCAAACAAAAAGCGTATCCCGCGGCTGAGCTTTAACACTGCCAGAGCCATAAGTGCAGTTTCTGGGTCTAGAGCGGGGAGGTTTTGGTGAAGGGCAGGACCGCGGTCCTTCAGAAGGAAGGACCTCCAGAAGGTCCGTCCTCTGGTGCGGGGCGAGAGTCCGTGTGGAGCCGCAGCGGCGCTGGGGTCCCCGCTGCCAGCTGTGCGGGGGACGCGGTGCCGCGGGTGTGCTGCAGGACGTGCCGCCCCTCGGCTCTGCCCTCAGCCACGGGCCAGCGGCGGGATGGCGTCTTCCCTCGGCGTCAAGCCGGGTGGCATCAGGTTGTGACACCGGGACTTCCACCGGGAGCCTTCTGGGGGGGAAACGGCCTGGCGAAAGGAGGTGTTGGCCCCCAGGGAGGGAGAGCGCCCCGGTGCAGCCCCGTGCGGGAGCCGTGGGTCGCGGGGCAGCCCAGAGAACGGGTGACGGCCACGGAGCGGGACCCGCCGGTGCTCCCCGCCTAACCCGCCCCGCTTCCCCGCTCGCCCGCTCTTGTGCGCGAGATGTTCTCAGTTATTAGATACTAATTTAAGCATCAGTTTACCCTCATTTTGTACAACAATTAAAGGTTAAACAACTGTAAATCAGAGGAGGAGGTGAAATTAAAGCTTTCTTAGTAGCGGCGAGTCACTAGCAGGATTTTTATGTAATCAGCGTACGAGCTAGCACTTCTGCCATGAATTATTCATTCCTGTAGCAAACCTTCCTGAGTGAATTAATTTATATACATGGCAGTAAATAGATGCAGATCCCTTGTGAATCCACATGTCAGACTAGAATTAGGACCTTAAAAATGTTTATTCCGCTAAGTTGGGGGGGGGGGGGAAGGAGAATAAATAATTTAGAAAATGTAAGAGCAAACAAAATGCACGTTCTCA
This sequence comes from Vanellus vanellus, assembly GCF_965231255.1. Taxonomy (NCBI): domain Eukaryota; kingdom Metazoa; phylum Chordata; class Aves; order Charadriiformes; family Charadriidae; genus Vanellus; species Vanellus vanellus. The sequence continues at coordinate 6,589,600 of NC_138927.1, read as the reverse complement.
ATCCACATTCTCTTTCAATAATGTAAATCACAATAGGGGTGTAATTATGCAGGCTGAAAGGTATTGACTCGGTCAGTGTGATCAGTAATGGCTCTGCAGGGGTCACTGCGATTTCTGCTAGAGGAACTCCACTTATTTTGGGGAAAAAAAAAATCTTTGCAAGAACTTTATAGCTTGCTTTATTATTCAGAATAACTCAAGGAGGAAAAAGGTTAAAATGGCAGAAATAATGGGATTTGATTTTTTTATTATTTTTTTATGTGTATGTTATGTTCAGCAGGGCAAAGGGAAGCGAGATGTTTGGAGTGGATGAGTAAATACGGAATAAGAACGCTGCAGGAAAAAAGGGAGGGGGGTTTCACAGAATGACCAGAGGGAGGGGTGAGCGTGTGCGTGTGTGTGCGTGCGGGAAAGGTCTGCAGAGCGTTCCCGTCTCTTCGCGGTGTTCAGTCCAGGTAATGCGTCCTGCCGAGCTCTGCCCTTTAGGGAGAAATTCTGTGGAATTCAGGAGGACGGCGGCAGATGAGAAGCGTTAGGCTTAGTAGGAAATCTTCGTGCAAAGCAACTTCAGCGACTTGAGGCTCTGCAGTACGCAGGCGTGGGAAGGCTGGGAGAAAAGGCAAATCTGCCTGCCCGAATGACCAAAGTTCCGGCATTCCCCCCAAACCCACCGGCAGCGGTGCCGAACGGCTGCGGCTTCTGCCCCATGCCAAGAAATGAAGCCTTTTGTTTGGGGCCAAGTTGTACAAGTCATTTACGCTCCTGGTTTGTCTTTAAGGGTCCCTTTTTAGGCTGCTGACCTAGAAGTTTAATTTGAGGTACCCAGTGTTTGAAAATTGCACCTACAGCTTATAAGTTAAAGCTGTTTTTTTCCAAATTCTGCTGGCTTTCTCTCGGGTTTGTGGTCTGACTCTCTCAGCCCGTTCACCAAACCTGACCTCCAGCACAGCTTGTCTTTGTTAATGGGACACTGAATAGTTTGAACTCCCAGTTACTTATTTAGGAATAAAGGCAGAATCCGTGTTAATGGTAATCAAGGAAAACAAATCTCTGCAATTACATGTAGTTCTTTGCTGAAGTATAAGAGCTGCTTTTCAGTGTAAACGCAGATTTATCAGGTCTCGCAATGTTACTCGTTTGAGGATTGTGTGGATGTTCTAACAATGGAGTCAAGTGACTTCCTTAAGCCTCCAAACCGTACGCGGCGTGGCAGAGAAAGGTGGGAGCCTTGCAAATGCAACTTGAGCAATTTGAGTGAAAGCTGAGAAACGGGCAGTTGCAGAAACTTCATTGGATTAAAAAATCTTGTGGTTCAGTGCAGGTTTCTTTGCTTTGATTTTAGCTGTCGGCTTGCTAGCGGTTGCTTTCCTATGAAAGTGTTGCAAAAGTCTTCAGGGATTTCTCAAAACAGGAAAAAAAAGGCTCAGATTCTCAATTGCTGTAAATTAGCTGTGAATTTACAGGCGCTCTCCCTTTGTAGCAGCAGCAGACGGTACCCTTGGTACGGAAGTGTGGACTTTGCTGGAAAATGGCTGTATAACCCACGGGGTGGTAGTCAAAGGCAATAGGTCTCCAATTTTTTTCCAGTGCGTTAGCACAGATAAATAGCAGTGCTGACGTAAAGCCCTGGGGCGCGTTGCTAACCGTATTGACAGCCCTTTCATTGATACTATTTTGGTTTATTAGCGTGATTGCAGGAGTTGTACTGTTACTTTTTTCTTTTTTTTTCTCTACAGATCCAGGTGATCAGTTTTGTTACTGAGCAGAACTGGGATTCTCTGGAAGTGTTCGATGGGGGCGATAACACAGCCACCATGCTGGGAAGTTTCTCGGGTACGTGTTCAGCGTCGTGTTCGGTGGAGCCCATCAGTGCGTGCTTAATTCCTGTTCCCGTCAGCTGGACTCCGGCACGCACATAAAATTAAGCATATGCTTAAGTGCTTCGAAAACTCGGGATAGATTTAAGCGTATGCTTAAAGGGAATCACATGCTTTGTTGAACTGGGAATTTGACTACAGTCTTCCTGCAGAAAATGTTGATAGAGAGCTTTAAACAAAAAAAAAATAACAAGCAAACCAAACAGTTGGTGAGGTTTGGTGTTGGTTTTTTTTTTGCAAAAACCCCTGAGCACTTTCCCAGCCCGGCAGCGGGAGCTCCTGCGGCGCTGCTGGGTCGTGCGGGGTTAGCTCAGGCAGGCTAACCTAACCTGGCCAATTTGCTCTAAAATGGATGAAGGACTACAAAACAACCTTTTTTTTTTCGCTCGGCAGTGGGGTCCGCAGGTTTCAGCAGAGCAGGCAGTAGCAAGCAGCCCAAAAGCATTGTAAAGCTTTCAAATAGCCGAGCCCCTTGCAAACCCATGGCCCCCATTGTTGCTTATTTAATGAGCAAATGTGTTCAAAGCACTTTGAGGTTGGTAAGGAGAAGGGTCGCGCCGAAAGACCGGCGGACTCCGCTCCCAGCGCCGTGTTTGGGATGGAGCCGCCTTGATCTGCTGCCGCAGCAGCTTCCAGGGAATGAGGCAGGAAGAGGAATGCAGACCCCACAGGGGACCTGCGCTCCACCCACGCCGTTTCTCGTCACCGGTTCCTTTCTCGATGCTTTTACTCTGTCTGGTCTGTAAGTGGTAAAACTTCACATGATGAAATTCCTCAGTAGACTGAAAAGGCCATTGCGGAGAGGCCCGGGGTAGTTCTCAATTGGCCTCATTAGAACCTGATCAAAACCAACAGAGCTTGTTAAGTTAAAGGACTTTCCGTTCTCAGCCTCTTCTGCAGCTAGTCTCCGAGGACACGGAAGAGGAAAAAAGAATCCTCTTCAGTATCTTTGTGCACCTCTTGTTTTCCCAGGAACTACAGTGCCTGCGCTGCTGAACAGCACTTCAAACCAGCTCTATCTGCATTTCTATTCGGATATCAGTGTCTCTGCTGCCGGCTTTCACCTGGAATACAAAAGTAAGAGCAATTCAGCCTTGATCTTGCCGTTCTTCTGAGTGATGGGGAAATGGTTACGGAGCTGTTGCCTCGTAGAAGTGGAAGCTGCTGGGTGGGGAAGGGGCAGTGAGCTTTAAGGGCTGTGCGTACGTGGTTCCCTGCTCTCCAGCTGCAGAGAGGGAGTGAGCAGTAAATGAAGAACAGATGCAGCGGAGGAGATGTGGGGGGTCACGGGGTGACCCTCATCTTGCTGCTGATGCACTTTGTAGCACCTCTTTGGTTTCTGTGCTGTCATGCAGGAGGAGTTGTGGAGGCCAAGGTATTAAAAATTCATGGCGAGTTGGCCTGTTCAACACAGTGCTGTAATCTTGGCTCAGGCAGTGCCGAAAACGATGCTTGCCAGGGGTAGGGAGGGACTGCTGGCTCTCTGCAGTCTTTCCGAGGCAGTCAGTATTGGTCATTGCTGGAAACAGTGCGCAGGGCAGGGCAGAGCTTCGTGGGATAATTCCGGTTGGAAGGGAGCTCGGAGGTCATCTCATCGAACCTCCTGCTGAAAGCAGGGTCAGATGCGAGGTAAAACTAGATTGCTCACTTTACACACATTTCTGCAGCTTGTGCTTGAAAAGCTCCAAGGATGGAGACTGCACAAACATTCGGGGCAGCCTCTCATCGCGGGAGGAGCGCTGCAGCCCCGAGCCCTCCTGGTGCTCCTCTGCTGAACTCGGACCACTTGATCAATAGTTTTCTTGTGCCGTCGGGCGCAAAACCGCGTACGATATTTGAGGTGCTGTCTAACGGGTGTTGAGTAGAGGGGGGTAACCCCTTCCCTGCGCCTGCTGGCCGTACAGCCCGGCACCCTGCAGCTGCCCTTGGTGCCAGGGCGCCCGGCTGGACCCTGCTCAGCGTGCCTGCCGGAGGGGCGTCTCTGCTCTGTGTGTAGAGGTGCCATGTCCAGACACCGGACGGCGAGCTTTCCCTCGTGATTGATACGAACGCACGGCCACCCTCCTTTTGCTGCCTCCAGCTCAGGGAGGCACATCAGCATGAGCTAAATGGGAAGCCTTGAGGTCACGTTCCAACAGAAGCACTGCCTGAAGTGCGGGCACCCGCTCCTCTCTCCCCCACCTTTGCGTTGGACGGCTCAGTGGGCTCAGCCGGTGCGGATTACACCGGCACCTGAGCAGAACGGCGGCACTTTGCTTCCAGCAGGTCTTGTGCAAGGCTGCATTCAGTTTGGGGGTATACAGACCTGGGAACATCATTATCTGCGATGATACACAGAGACTATACAAGAGGGAACGGGCACAAACGTGACCATGGGCAGTCCCATCCCAACCCGAGGAGGGACGTCTCTCCCCCTCTGGAGCCATTCCAAACCCACCTGGAGGTGTCCTGTGCCACTGCTGGAGGTGCCCCTGCTCTGGCAGGGGGTGGCACTGGGGGAGCTCCAGGGGGCCCTTCCCACCCCCACCAGACTAGGATTCTATGTAGAAAAGAAATCCTGGATGGGCAGAGCACAAACCCGTCTGAAACTGGAAGACGTGGCAGGGAGGAGCGTCTCTTGGGAAAGGGCTGCCAGGTTTGGGTGAGGATGCCAAAAATTCCTTCTCCCCCGTGCCTGTTTCCTGCTGTTGGAGCAGATGTCCACTGAGGAGAGGTGTGCTACAGCCGGGCCGTGGTGGGTCACGGGGATGGTGGCTGTCACCTTGCCGGTGGTACCGTGCCGAGGGCTTCAATTATTCCCATACAGTCCCACAGCAGCGCAGACAGCGTACGAGCAAGCGGGCGCAGAAGAGCCGCGCTCGGCACTATTCACCGCATCTAAATGGAATGTTGAGGTGGTGGCGAGGAGAGCAAGCACCCGTGTGCGTCTGCAGCGTGCTAAAGATACGGGTGCGACAGGGCCGGGGGCCATCTGCTCCTCACGCAGCTCCCGGGGGACTGGTTAATGCGTGGTGAGGGACTGGTTAATGCGTGGTGAGGGACTGGCTCTGCTCCTGCAGGCGGAGCGGCCGTGGGGAGCTGATGAGAGATGCGCTGGGACTGCTCTCTGCCTTCACGCAATCTTCCTTGGGGCAACGCAAACGTAATTGTTTCTTGCTGGACACCGTGTCTGACAATTGGTTCTGATGGCAAATCTTGTGTTTGTCTCTGAAGCCAACCACTGTTCTGTTTATTTTTTTCCACAGCAGCAAATAGGTTTGAAAGCACATTTCATTTTGTAAATCGTCTCCAGAAACAGCAGAGCTGTTCGACTGCAGAGGCTCTGTGCTTTTAGGGGGCCAACTAGTACTAAGCTCTCCAGGTTTTACTGGCTTTGCAGGTGGAAACCTTGCATGTTAATGGAACCAGCAAGGTTACAGCAACCAACAAGATTGGGGAGAGAACGTGTGCCCCTGATTGCTCTCTGGGAGCTGCAGAAATGGATGTTGTTTTAGAAATTCTCCTGCTGCAACTCTGTTTCTTCTCCATTTCTGTTTCAATCAATAAGTTCTTTGAGGATTGTATTAGCCCATCGCAACAATCACGTTCAGGTTTTTCATGAGGCTCGGGATTATCAGGCTTGTTTGGTTTCTGTGCTGAGAAAATTAATAGGTGTTGATTTTCAGGGCAGCTGGAAATAATATATTTTTTGCTCTGCTTGTACAATTGGAATTTCACGGCTCTGGGCCCCAGGTTTTGTCTTTGTTCGGTTGGAGGTGCTGCAAGGATGTTTTGAGAGATGAGCTCAAACACCAGCGTTTGTTTCCCCCCCTTTCTCCCTCACTGGATCCCCGAAGCAAAGCCCTTCCCTCTGCGTGCTCAACAGCCAAAGCAGAGCAAGAGCAATTTAGGACCGAGTGAAACTGTGCCCGCTGATCTGAATGGGAAGTTATTTAAAGCTGTTTTCTCTCTTGTCTCTCTGAAGGTCGAGCAATACTGCCGGTGCGGGGAGGGAGTGGATGTCTTCTTGCTGGGCGGTGTGACTCGGGTTTAGGAGGAGAGTCAGCATCTCCTCTCTCGTCCCTTTTTTTTGTCTGCTTTCGGCTCAGCCGGCGGACTGGAGGGTTTAAGCCGAGCGTGGGCCCTTGCGGTGATGCAGAAGGTTATCTTTCAGTGGCAGCTGCCGGCGCGGAGAGCGAGGGAGGTGGTGGGGGCAGCTGAGCCGCGGAGGGGGCGAGGGGACGGCAGATGCCGGCCGTCGTTCCACCTCGTTTGGTGTTGCGGAAGGGAGAGGGGGTGGGATGGGCGTAAAGGAGAGCACATCACCCGCCATGCGACTTCGGGGATTGTTAATTGGGTTTGCAGCGGGGTATTCCCAGCTGTAAATGTAGCTCAGATGGAAATGGGATTGAGTGACATTTTCCCAGGCTGGTCTACGGGCACCGTCAGGGACCAGCCGCGCTTACCGCTGCCTGTATCTCATGGTAAAGGCGATCTGTAATTGAAAGCAGGAAGAACAGGGTTGGAGAATGCAACCGTGCTGCTCCTGCCCAGAAAGGGACAAATCGCCTACAGCTCACACTGTTCGCCCTTGATATTGCCAGCGAGGGACCGCAGATAGTTCCCTCTTGCATCCTCTCCAGTCTCCCGTGAGATGCTGCCGGGCTGGTAAAGGAGCACACGCGGGACAGGGAACAGGGACAGGGACCTCGGATGGGCAGGGGTTGGGTGGGAGATTTGGGATGTGAACCATTGCGAATGAGCTTTTTTTCTTTTGCATTGCGGAGGAGATGCTGTGGCAGCTGCAGCTCTTCCAGTGAGCCATTAGGGCTCGGTCAAAAAACATTTTTGGCCACGAATCACAAAGCGATTTGTGACACCTTTGTACATTAAAAAAAGTGTGTTCCAGGTGAAGTGAAAGCATGAGACATAAATACCTCTGGATCCTGGACATGCCCCGTAGCACAGGGGAATACTGCGTGGTCAGGAGTGTCTTTGTGGAGAACCCCAAGGCCGTGGGACTTTCCCACCAGTGCCCGTGATGGCGGTCGTTGCTAAACAGGGGGTGGGATAAAACGAAGGAGTGCATTTCCATTCCTTTTGCCTTCGTCGTGGACCCCATCCCCGCTCCCCGGAGCGCTCACCTCGCTCTTGCCTTCGCAGCCGTCGGTCTGTCCAGCTGCCCGGAGCCCCCCGTTCCCGGGAACGGCCTGAAGATCGGCGAGCGCTATTTGGTGAACGACGTCGTCTCTTTCCAGTGTGAGCCAGGCTACGCGCTTCAGGTACTGAACGTTTTCCAACAGAAAGGATGAGAACAAACGCCTGCGGTACAGGGAGACCCTCCAAACTCCATGCCTTGTTTTCCCTTTCCTCCAGGGCCACTCTCACATCTCCTGCATGCCAGGCACTGTCCGCCGCTGGAATTACCCACCGCCACTTTGCATCGGTAGGATTCTTGTTCTTTCATGCCTAGCAGATATTTATAGCGCTTTTCTGAAAAAAAAAAAAAAAAAGGGTAAATGTCTGGTTAGAGAAATACAGGTTTGTTCTGGAAGTAAGATAGAATGCGGAAAAAACTTCATTTGTTGCAGGAGAAATTCCGACAAAAAAGTCCCTATGGGCTGCCCAGAATGCTTTATTTTGAATGTTTAAAATGTGGCTGTAGTATAAAATGTAAAATGCAAACAAGGTTTCTTGAACAAAAATTCATTCAAAGGGAAAACCTAAAACTTCCTTATACTGAAAGCAGGTTGGGTTTATGGGTTGAGGGTTTTTTTTCCATCTTAAGACTGTGGTTTGTTTTTTTTATGAAACGCAACATGGTGTCACTAAAACTGCATTGTTTACTGGAGCCCGATCACATCCCAGTGTCTCCGGACCGCTCCTCTTGGTGCCCTGTTGTCCCCCAGTTGGTGTCTAGCAGGTCCTTTGTGACCAGCAGGAGCCAGGTCCCTCGTCAAGGCACCGCTTGCCTGTGGCACCCTCGGAGCAGCGGGGCTGAGCCTGCCCCGTGCTTCAGACCTTCAGAGAAAAGGACCGGGCAGTCGATTTCCACCGTGACAGACGTGAGCCCTCAGAGAAGAGGCACAGAGGTCAAAGGAATTTTCTGGAATTCTTGGATTATTTTCAATCCTTTGCTTTTAGCAAATCTAGATGTTTAATATTCATATTGCACATTTTACAGCTTTGAGAGAGACATTTATGCATTTAATAGCTTTAGTTAACAGTTATTTCAGGCTCCTGCTGTTCTAGCTTACATCATTTTGCTTTAAAGTAATTATAAGAGCTAACAGTTCTTTTATCCGATGATCTGCAGACCAGGAATAAATACAGAGACATTTACAGCAGAATGACTGAGCTAAAGGACTCATACCCATGGGAGTTGCTCTGAAAGAAATCAGAAGCCCTTCAGCTCAACATTAGAGTTGGGGGATCCCAGCCTGGAGGAGGATCCCAATATTATCATCCAGCTGATGACTCGCTGAGCAACTACAAGTTTCAAATTTTCTCCTGTTAATCAGCGTTGATCCCCCGGTTCGGTAGGATTCTGCCTGGTTGGGCCGTGCCTGCTGGGCGCTGTCACAGTGTAAACACCGGTGCAGTTTAACTCAGATTGTCTGGTTTTGGACAGCCATGGCCACGTGCAGTGGCGGAAACACCCGCCCACCCGTCTGTTCGTGTTCCTCAGCTCGCATCACGCTTTACTGAAAAAGGTCATCCAGCTCGAGAGAGGCGTAAACACGGCTCTGCAGCCAAGTGCACATCATCGTGAGTGACCTTGGTCTTTCACGGGGATGCCGCAGCACCCCGTGCGGGCAGTCCTGAGGCTCCTTGTCCTGTGCTAATCACGCACTGGTGTCTCTAAACCCTCTCCAGAGGCCGCACGGAACCCGGGCTCAGAGAACAGCTTGCTTCCCTGGCGAAGCGCGCTGATTTTCTTTTGGTCTACTTCATCCAGATGCTTGACTTCTAAATAATTTAGAAGTAGTTCTATTAAAGAGCCATTAAGAGGAAAAAGAAAGAGGAATCTTCTGGGAGAAACCTTGTTAGTAACGAGTACACACGTAATGAGGTATTGGACAAAGGGAGTCCGTACCTTCGCTGTCAGAGCGTGTTAGGAGTACACCCGGGGGCGTTCGGCTGGATGGCATTGCCGTAGCAAGGTAGAGGTCACCCAGATAAGCATGAGAAGATGCTATCTGTGTTTAAATTTCACATGATGTCTTTTGTAAACGTATTTTGTGCTGTCATCTGTGGATGGCTTCTTGGTAGGGAATTTACTTCAGTCAGTGTGCAAACACTCTGTTCTATATTTATCAGTAATTGCCCAGAGATTGACAAGTACGACAGTCAAGGTAGATCAGTTAACCACAAAAAGAAGTAGCGGTAACTGGAGTCAAAATAGGATCGTTCTGTTTCATCACAGTGATTTTTTTTTTAAGGTGGTTAAAAATTCATATAAGTTCCATGTGCGTGATGTCTATGGACAGAACAGAGCCTCTGTCTCTCCTCTTGCAGCTCAGATCTGTCTCTCCCACTGTGTTTGCCAAAACTGGATCTCTGGGCCCAGGCTTTTATCTCCAGAGGGCGGGAGAAAGGCACATGCATTAGTAATGTGGCCATGCAGTGCCTGGCAAACTTTGTGCTAGTTCCATAGCAGGCTTTCCTTTTTCTCTTCTTAGTTTTTAATTTCTTTATTTCCCACACAGCTAGTCGGCCACTGCCGTCATCCCATAAGCGATCCTCACCGTTAATGCTCTTCATTTTACAGCCCAGTGTGGAGGAACAGCAGAAGAGATGGAAGGAGTGCTCCTGAGCCCAGGGTTCCCGGGAAATTATCCAAGCAACCTGGACTGCACGTGGAGGATATTGCTGCCAGTGGGGTTTGGTGAGACAGCTGGGCTTGGTTTGATGCTGGCGCAAAAGAGGTGATAGGGAGATACTGTCCCTGTTCAGTCAGTGCGTGGTCAGTGCTGGGTGCGTTGCTTGCCAAAAATGGGTTACAGAAACTCCGTTGTTTGACCCCCGATCACACTTTCCATTAAAGATGTATTTGTATGGTGCTATAAAATGATAAGTATTGTTTCAAAAGGTGATTACAGGTCACCATGGAGTGTAAGAGGTTGATACGGATTTGGGGGCACATCTCTGAATCGGCTGTATCATCCTCCCTTCCCGTGCGTGCATACTTCCCCATCTTAACCACTCGCGTTTGTAATAGCCTTAAAACATCACCAGTTGCGTCACCCTTTATAAATGTAACGTGACCAAAGCTTGTGTGGGATTATGTCCTGCCACAGCTAGAGCTCCTGCCGGCATCCGCCCATTCAAAATGAAGATCTCCCCAGTCCTTAGTAAGAGGAATTTACACACCTCCAGCTCAGCTCTCCCCCGGAGCAGCCCCATCGGGCTGCCTGGTTGCCAGGAGGTGGAATTATTTGCCCTCCTGGAAGAAGCGCTGACTCTCGGGGTTTCCTGAACGAACTCGCCTCCTCCCGGTGCAGCTGCCATGTGCTGCCGGGGAAAGGACCCGCTCGGCTCCGGCTGTCCTGAGCTGGCTGCGCTCAGCCTGGCGAGGGGAGGGGGATCGTGCTCCCAGTTCCTCTGGGGTTGGGCAGGGGGAGAGGAGTGCGCAGGAACTCCAGCAGCAGGAGGCTACAGGCGTTAATAGCCTGGGCTTGTCTGAAACCGGGTACCCACAGGCACCCGGTAAATGTACTCCCACTGATTGACTGGGCTATACTGGGCATCACTGGGTGCGCGGTGCTGACATGCTAAGGCTTGGGTATAGCTTTAGAGGCAGACTGGTCGTTCCTCCTCTCCAGGTGCTCACATCCAGTTCCTAAACTTCTCCACTGAGCCCAACCACGACTTTGTCGAAATCCGCAACGGGCCGTACGACACCAGTAACGTCATTGGGCGGTTCAGCGGCACTGAGATCCCCGGCTCCCTCCTCTCGACGTCTCACGAAACCACTGTGTACTTCCACAGCGACCACTCGCAGAACAAGCCGGGCTTCAAGCTGGAGTACCAGGGTAAGGAGGCCACCGAAGGAGCCGCAGTGGGACAATCCTGTCCCCGGGTGCTAATGGTGAGGGCAGGGGAGAGAGGATAGACGGCGCAGTTGTTGCTATTCTGTTGAATTAATTCCATGAGGACTTAATCCAAATGAGTGGAAAGGTGTTACATGAAGGCCGTGCTTAATCCTAATAACTGGGATCTGTTCACCCGGACTTACGCCTACGGCAAATAACAAATGTTCCTAGAGTGCTTTGTGACAGTGAAATGCCTTTGAATTAATTCCAGCCAGATTCACTTAGATCTTGGCTCTGTTGACTGTCGTGTGCGAAGAGGAGAGTCCTCAGCAGCCATGGGTTTGCCCTGGAATTTTGCAGCTGCTTTTCAGTCTCAGCTGAAGACCAAACGCATCCTCAGCTGCGGCCCAGCCTTCTGCAGGGCAGGCTGGTGGAGGGAACCGGGTGAATGAGTAAACAGCCAAATAGCAACGGGGCTGGCGTGGGTACCTGGAGTGAAAGGAGAGAAATAAGTTATATAGAACCAAAAGACACCCTCAGTGCAGTTTTTGGAGATGACGAGGGAGTGGAGGTGCCCTACCTTCTTGCCCAGCGTGAGTCCTCCGGCAGTTCCCCAGTTGGGAACATGATGGCCTTCGAGCAGCGCCCGCCTCAGTCTGACGCCAGCCCTGGAAATGCTCCTTCTCTGGTGGGTGTGCTGCTCTTCGGAGGGGCTGGATTGGGGCTGCCCATGTGAATCTTTGCCCTGTTGAAAGAGAACATGAACTTTCAGCCCTGTTTGATCCACAGCTCCACCTTGATGAGTGGTTTTGCAAAACCTTTTGGTCTGCTCTGTCCACGAGTCCTTGGCGTACGGGAATACGAAGGCGCAAAGGATACCCAGGGCAGATCATGTTCTTCAGACTGAATACCATTGGGATGGGCTGTGCTGCGCAGCAGCTGGGAGCCAAGCGGTCCGGCTGCTGCCTGGGAGAGAGATCTGAGGAGCGGGAAAGATGGAGCATGTGTCTCCAGCCATGTGGTATAGCCAAGGACTGACAAAGGGCTGACTCCCAGAAATAGCAATAAAAGCCGCTACTCATACTTAATTGAAAACATTAATTTTGTCTTGGCTGTCCTGTTCATGCACCATATAATTCATGCGCTACTGCACAATTTCGGAAGGAATGTGCTCTCCGAGGCACTCTGGGTAATCTCATGGAAATTGCTATGCAAATTAGCTCCAGCAAGGCTGACCAATAATTTATAATGCCAGGTGGAACATGTTAACCGATTGACTTGCATTCGTCATCAGGATTGTCCATGTTTTGTTGAAAACAAGGCAGATTTCCCAATTGGAAGCGAAGTGCGAGGTGAGTCGGTGAAGAGGGGCTCTGGCGGACCAGGGCAGACCCAGAGCTCATGGCTGAGGCTGCCGCGGAGCAGCAGCAGGATTGTCCCTCCGCCTCCATGCAGATGTGTGTGGGCTTCATTAAAGTTTATCTCCTTCAATTAAGTCATTGTATGAGGAGGAAGTAGCCAAGCCTCACGGGGAGCGTACTGTTCCTGCTTTTGTGAGAAAATACGAAGTATGAAACGTTCCTCCTTATTATTTTTTCCCCAGCCTACGAGCTGCAGGAGTGCCCTGACCCTGAACCTTTTGCCAACGGTGTTGTAAGAGGAGCCGGTTACAACGTTGGGCAGTCCATCTCCTTTGAGTGCCTGCCTGGCTACCAGCTGATCGGCCACCCCGTCCTGACCTGCCAGCACGGCACCAACAGGAACTGGGACCACCCGTTGCCCAGGTGTGAAGGTATGGCTTTGGGGTCACCCCGAGAGCACCTGGACGGGCGTTTCTAGGGAGACAAATGGCTTCAGCTCTCGGTTCTTGGCGTTCTTTTGAATCGTTGTTTTGTAATTGGGCTGAAAGTTTCTCTGGAAACAAAAGCGTCGCTGGAGGCGGGCTGGGGTGTGCACTTTGAATGAAACCTCAACCCCTGAGGTGTTGCAGCATGTTCTCTGTGAGCTGACGTTCAACATAGTTCAGCCTAGTCAAAGCAAACAGTTTGAACAGTTCAAAACCAAGGTGCGTCTTTTGAGGTGATGTCTTTGAATCCTGTGCTACGGGTGAGGGCTGTCTCCGGCTGTCAGTCTCACTGCTGATGCCAGTGGGAGCTGCGCTTTCAGAACAAAGCAGTCCAGGGTGATTGAAATAATCATTCTTGTCTGCTTTATTTCTTCAACAGTGTTCAGCTTCCCTTGATTCGGCATTGGTAAATAAAACCAGTCCCCAGTAAAAGACCCTTGCAGCCCTGGGGGCTCTTAGTGTGGGAAGATGGTGTCCCAGTCTAGTCTCCTTAGTGGGGCAATGATGGCATCTCCAGAATGATCCAGATGGGAGTTCTCCAGTAACCTTGAACACGGTCTCCTTTCTGAAGACCAGGTACGCTAGGAGGACCCTGCAGGCTGAAGGAGTGCATCTGTGTTCTAGGCATCGAAGCTCAAATGTCCAAATTGTCTTTTCAGCCCCCAACAGGGCTGTTTCAGCCTTTCATCCTTTGAGCCAATGGACTGAGTTGTGTGTGGTTTACTTTAGAAGGCTTTCATACGAACCCTTAAGATGTTCAAGAGTGCTTATTGAAGATTTCCCACCGCATTTCCCAGGAGCGCTGACCTTTATCCCAGCCTCTTCACAGCACTTGGTCGGCAAGAACTGTGCACTGGGGAAAGAGAGGGAGAGGTGGTATTTTTCCTCTTTGAAGTCCTAAGTCCTTGAACCCCAGAGAACACAAAGCATAAAGAACCGAATCCTCAGCTGCTCTTTCACTGACCCCAGCAATGCAACAGTGGTGCGCGTTAGCTGAGAAACTGTCCCGTGCTCCGCTGGGTGCTGCTGGTGGGGTGAGGGGCTGGTGGTAGCAGGATTATGCCCTGATCTACCTCAGGCATCAGCTCTGCCAGCTACAGCCATCCATTTCTTCCTTCTTTATAGCATTTTTAAAGTAGCTTTCTTGCTCTTCAGCACTTCTGATAGCACAGAGGGAGGAGGGGTTAGGTACGTTTTGGACCATTTGCTTTTTTTTCCCCCTCTGCGTGCACATCTGGTGGGCTGTTAGTGCTGTTAAAGTCAATGCAGAATTTTCCTTTTCTAGCTGTTTCCTTAAATGGTCCATTTTTGCATAGCAGCAAGCAGTGAGGACTCGCTGCCTTAGGCTAACCGCCGCACCTTTCCCACACAGGTCACAGCTGAAAGCCCTTTTAATTAAAAGAGAAGCTGTAGTTCTAAAATAAATGCACAGAAACCCAGGTTTCCAGCACCGCTCCGGGGAGTTTTTCCAGTGATCAGCAGGCTGCCTGCTGCTCTGCAGGGCAGAAAAGAACGTGGCCCTCAAGGTTCCTTGGGTGTTTGTTTCAGAAAATGAGCGTACGGAGTTACATAAATACACGTGCTTTTCTCAGCTTGACAGACCACGTGAGCAAGCAGAGCAGAACCGGGCAGGGAATGTGCGGAGCCTGGCTCTCGCCTCACATCTGGAACATCGAGGCAGGGCCGGGGTGGTAGAAGTCTATGGAGCTGCTCCCGCACGAAAAAGAGCGTTGGCCTAAGGCAGTGGCTGGGGCAATACAGCTCCGTGGCTTCTCGGGCAGACGACCCTGTCCGCCCTCGGCCCTGTGCCTTCGGTTGTTGCAGGCTGCCAGTAACGCGCTGCAGATGTTACCATCCTTTCAGTTGAACTTCCGTGCCAGGGAGGTCCAGCAGCTGACCTTGTACGTGGGGCTTTCGGACCTAGGGACCTGCTGTGGCTCTCCTGCGTTGCCTTCAGCAGGATGTCATCTTTCTCACCCTCTTCTTTGCTGCCCAGGCTGTTTCTAATTGCCTCTTTAGTTTGCAAGTTCATTTGGACCTGGAAGGTACCTAGTGCAGTAGAACTGTCGGCTTGATTAATGAATTGGATGGTGCTGTCATACAAATCATCGTTTCCCCCCTGCTCAGATGTGCTCTGTGAAAAGCCAGCTGCTCGGTGGTTCTGGTCCAGGCCATGCTGTACGAACAAGCGGATAGATTTGCCCACTGGTGTGATCTCGTCGGGAGCTGTATTTTCCATGCATGGGTGCAGACAGCTGGTGGAGCCCAAAGACTCTTACTGGGGCATAAGATGGAGTTTATTTGCGCACCTGGCTATCACATCTGTACAAAACACCCTGACAGTCTCCTTTCAGCTCTGAAGCACTTCAATTTATTGTGATGGAATTAAGTTGAAAATGTTAGATGTAGTTGTGACAGAGAGGAATTATTCGAGGCAAGCTAGGCCGAGGTTTTGGATCTGGGTCCTCCAGAACTGCTATCCTTTTTGTCAAAAAAAAAAGAAAGAAAAATGGGAAATAGAGGATCTGTAAGGGTTATTGTTTTGGGGGACATTTCTGCATTAGGTTTGTGTTTCTGTCTGATTACCTGCAGTGCCTTGTGGGGGGAACGTCACCACCCAAAATGGTACAGTTTACTCTCCTGGCTTCCCCAACCAGTACCCCAATTCCCAGGACTGCACTTGGCTCCTCACAGTGCCGGTGGGATATGGAATCCATCTCAACTTCACTCTGCTGCAAACAGAGCCCTACAACGATTTCATCACTGTTTGGTGGGTACAGCAAAGGTGTGAGGACTGACTGGAGCTGCTACTGGGGCTCCATTTCAGAAAGATGCTCTTGCTGATAAATAGAGCACCCATTGCCACGGCGCGTGGGTCGTGCTGTGGCTGAGAGCGTGAGGAAGTATCCTCTGGGGGCACTGGGGTGAGGATTTGGAATTTTTTTTAACTCCGTGTGCTTAATAGTAGGGCCTTCAGATTAATCACCGTGTGCCGCCAGGGGCTAGCTATGTGGGCAAGGGGACTGTCTCCAGACCCAGTTAATGTTACCTTCCTGGCAAATGTAGGCCAGGACTGCAAGGTCAGTGAAGGGGATGCTCACTGGATGACTGGGCTGCTCATGCCAAGTGATGAAATGTCATCCTTTGGGTCTAGAGGGCAGTCTGTCCGGCAGTGCCTAGCTTTCACGGTGCCTTTGCCTTGGTGGTGTGCAGCTCACAAGGAGTAGTCCCACCTTTGGCCTTATAGCTGCACCTGTAAGACCTTAGAGGTCTTTTTTGCCATTAATTTCTGTGATCGTCAGCAGTTAAAAATGAAGCGTGTCGGACCCCTGCGGTGCCTGGGTTACCAGTCACTGTCCCACTGGTTCACCGCAGCTGCTCCGGGAGGGCGATCGGTGGCAGAGTCCCCTCGTCCTGCTGGGTGCGTTCATCAGCCTGTCCCTTCATCTCCGAAATGCTCTGCTGAATGGAATAAGAAACATCCCTTGGGAAGCCTAAGGGGCTTTACAGAGGAGACTTTGTGAATGGTAAACAGGGTCTTTATCTCGAGCTGCATTTAGTTGAAATGAATCTTGTTCGGACTTGCATAATAGGAATTGCCTTTCGCTTCTGATTTCTCCGATAGACATTTTCGGGGGCTCATTTTTATTCCTTTTGCACTTTATCTATGGCTGTCTGTCTACGGATAGAGGCTGAATGAAGGAAAAGCCGCTGGTAGATCGTTTACATTTACCAGTGTCCTCTCTTGGTTTTTCTTTGCTGATCAGAGATACGCAGAGATACGCAGATGAGTCCAAGCTCATCTCCCAGACTGCAGAGGCAACGCTGGGGTGGCGTTAGGAGCGGGCAGTGACCCCCAGCTGCCTTTTGAATAGCAGCAACTGGGAACTGCGACCTTTGATGTAAAACGGGCACAGCTCTGCTGCAGTTAATGAGGTGGCACTGATTTCTTCACCCCCGGAGCCTCACAGGCTGGGATCTTCCTTTCCTATTTGGAGAAAGGAAGAGAAATGGCATGTTATCAACTTCGGTCAGCCAAGGGAGCGCACGTAGCTGCACTGGCTAAAGAGCTTGTGGCCAAATTATTGAGCTTGTAGCACTCAATCAGTACCTGACTTTCAAAATATCTCAGTGTCTGCTGTGCAAACAGGGAGTGAAACTCCATGGGAAAACTGGCCCTATTTCTTCAAGTTTTGAGGTTAAAAATGAAGCGCGTGCTGGTAATTTTCTACTGGGTGAGCACTGCACTGCCAGAACAGATTATCCTGGTTGGAATGGAGTGGGGAGGGAGACTGGGGCCCAGGTCAGCTGCCCAGGGAGCTGCTGAGGCACCACTATAGATGTAGAAAAGGGAGGACAGGGAAGGAGGAGCATGGAGGAGTTCCCGTGCATGCAGTGTAGGAGGTTGGTTGTTGCCTAGGATTAAAGGCATGTAATAACGCTCTTTTCTTGTGTTTCTGACATATGATTTTAGGGATGGTCCACAGCAAACAGCCCCACAGCTCGGTGTGTTCACTGGCAACTCTGCTAAGAAATCAGCCCAAAGCTCTTCCAATCAGGTCCTGATGAAATTCCACAGTGATGCAGCCAACGGAGGGATTTTTGCCATTTATTTCTACGGTCTGTATTGCTTACTGAGCAACACGTGCTGTGTACCTGCCCAGGGGATGCGGGGAGGCATGGGTCTGTTGTGGCTTGTCGTGGGGAGGACTAGTTCTGGGGACGAGGAGATGTGAAAAACCACACTTTTACCTGAAATCTTCCACGAAGGGCCCAGTATTCACAGGTTTGAGATTGAGGGTCTCTTACGCAATCGAGTGCTGGCAAGTGGTGACACAGCCTGTGCAGATGTGGAAATCCATCTGTAACGTGGTGATAATTCAAGCACAGATCGAGTGCCTGCAAACTAACAGCCGTGCCAACCCTGCGCCGCGCTCAAGGTGGTGCCTGTAAATGCTGTCCTCTCCGTGGCAGATCCCGTTATGGATAGCTCCGCTTTGCGTACCTAAAATTCTCCTTCCCTGCAGCGTTGGCTGGATGCGGTATAGTCTTTCCAACGCTATGCTAAACCAGTTGGGTTATGTTGGTGGCCTGTTTTAAATGGCAGCTTTGTTCCAGCTGAGAGGTGACTTCATTTCTCTGGGGAGGAAAAGAGTTCCTGTAAATCTCTGAATTACTTTGGGATGCTTTGGTGAGAGTGCAGCTCACGCTAGAGACATGTTGGGTACTACACTGAAATGAGAGCATTTGCTTTCCACCACTAAACAAGAGCCCAGCTTTAAATTGGATTAGCTAACAAGTTCCTACGGCAGTACTGGGTTTTTGGAAAGTGCAAGCGGAGACCTCCCCTTGCTTCGGTAATTTGCTGGCAACAACGTCAACGAAGTCTTACATGCATTACACGATGAATCTGTGCAGAATGTCTTAGCTCATGTTCAGTTCTGAAAGGCAAGTGTTACACGGATAGGCTGAATTTAAAGAATGTTTGCTAGGCTTCGGAGGGAATTGGTTTACTGCTGCAAAACACTGTAAGATTTATATTACTAGACAATGGTGCATATATAGCAGTTATGCAAAAAATTATGGTTTAGGCAGTTTGGCTCAGAAATGAGCAATATGTAAACACTGCTGCAGTTCAGCGAATGCTTCCGTTTGTAATATGAATTAGAGACTATCATTGCTGTGGCTGAGCCCATCAGCATATGTTGCTGTTCTCTAATCTCGATAGCACTTTGTACTGAGGTTTCTTTCGCTTATGGTTTATGTGGGGTATAAAGCCACTGGCAGGCGGGATGAGAGGTCCGGGGTTGGTGCTGGTGCGGGTCGGTGTAGAGCTGCAGTCATTTATAACCTGTTAACCAGCTGGGCACTCCAGCAACGGCTTGGCCTTTTATTGGCGTGTCATTTACTGGCTTATTGCTCCCTTTGTACATGGGACTTTAGTATAAAGCCTAACCCCAAAGATTTAAGTGATTGTGGTTGCCTCCAGGGTGAGATTCTTCTCTTGCCCAGGCTCTGGCTCTGCGCCTGGTGCCTTGCACACCGAGAAAGGGGGGCGGAATTTTCACACCGGACTCAGGCGGTGCAGTCAGTTAAATCTTTGGCATCGCCCTTTGGGGTGTAACTGCAGGAAATGCAATTTCCTCAGGATCTACAGCAATGTATATTTTCATTTCTGCCTCTGCGTGCTGGCAGATCTAGGACATAGGAGACGTCCTCCTTCAGCTTTAAATTGTCTTTTCCTGTGCAGTGATGATCAGTGCCATGTCAGAGAGCCGTTGCCCTTTTAAATGCCTGCAAAGAAAGGTTTCCTTGGGGTGGAGGAAGGGAGACAAAAGAATGATTCGCAAAGCGTAAAGATTCAATAGCATCCCTTGAAAAATGATGATGTTGCACCTATTATTAAACGGGTTAGTTCAGGTGCCCGCGCCGACTGATGTGTGAGCGTGATGGGAAAGGGTTTTATGGCACAGTAACTCAAGGGGGTCCCAGTGCGGTTTCAAGGACGGGACTCTGTTTTGTGCTGGTGAGAACAAATGGATGTGCTGTTGAAAGGAGCTTTACCGGTGCTGTATCACCCATATGCTGAAGCCATCTTAATCACACCTCTGTATTGAAATATGGCCCATTAAGGAGTGGAGATTAATGCTGTAAATGCTGGGTTATCTTTCCACTTCAATAGATGCTGTCAAGCACTTTTAAAATAGCATTTAATTTAAATTTTTGTTACGGTTTCCTTTCCTTCTTCCCCCCACTGTCAAACATCTGCTTAAAAGATTGCAAGGAAGTGTGTTCCCTCCTGGGACGGCTCTTCACTGGGGAGCAGAAGGATTCTCCCCCGCGGTCTCCTGCCCCTCTCCCAGCTCCGTTCCTCATTCCTTCTCTGTGGTCCCGTGGTAGATTGCAAAGAAGGGGGTGACTGTCCGAATTACAGAGGTGGCACTTTCCTTTCACCCTCCCCGGTTGAATTTAGCTCACTGTAGTAGCACGTGTTTGGTTTTTCCTCCACCTTGCACACAGGAGTTACATCAGCCCATCCCTCGCGATAGCCAGAAGCACCTGCGTTCCCTCCAGCCCATTCCCCAGACCTCCAAACATCACGTTTTTCCACGCACCTTTTTGGGAAAGTGTTATCCTGCCCCACGTTATGGGGTAGGGAAATTAGGGCAAGATAATGGGAGTGTCTGCTTCTGTACGTGCGTATTTAAGCATCATCATAAGGCTCATTAAAGTTGCTGCCAGGATTGCCAGCCTTGCTGTGGTGTGAAGAGTTCGACATCGTGGAGTTCGTAAGATTTAATATTCAGTGGCAGCTTGAGCTCCAGTATCTTAAGTTAAAGGGCTGATATAAATTTCAGAGGAAGCTGTGCTTGTCCAGGGTCAGGTGCGGGGAGAGCAAAGATGCAGAGAAGTGCTGAGCAAATAGCAGAAAATGTCTTTCATTAATATTCATTTGGTTCCCAGTACCATATTTTCAATTTAACCGTGCTCGCAGCTCTTGTGTGTTTATTTTCATAAGCAGCACAGTGCTCAAGCCTTACGCACCCACATGCTTGAAGCAGGGCGTTTGTTTTGCTCAGTGTTAGCTGATCTTTAATTTTTGGTGGAAAATTTGCTATTTGCAATGTATTTGGTCAGGTGCGTGAGCCATAAGGAATCATTTCTGCTCCTTGACTGGATGCCTTCTTCCCGTTTAGCCACATGGCACCCCTGAAAAAACACCTAATTGGGCAAAAAGTACAAGCTCTGCCCTGTTTTGCCTTACTTGAGGCACTGACATCAACCTTGCATAGGTTACTTTGTGAACGGGAAGTTACGTATAGGATTTGCAGTTGAAAACATTAGCACTCTTGGAATTATTTGCAGAAGAAATTAATGAATAATTCCAAGTTAAAAATAAATCAGTGAGTTTTGCGATCACTGTTCAAGGACAGGCAGTAAGGATTAAATTCTCCGAATAATTATTGTAATTTACTTGGTGCTGGAGCAGTCTGAGACTCTCTCTCTCTGCTATGATTGACCTAATTCCACTGAGGTCACCCACATCTTCTCTCTTAGTATCCCAAAAGGTGCTGGTAACGTTGCCTCATGTCAGCACCCGTCGGTCATCGTTCAGTGTTCATCCAAATGGACTAACGCTGTCTGGTACCTGCATCTCCGCAGACTGACAACAATCTGTTTCCTATTAGGTGTAAGAAATTGGAGAAAGCTGCTTTGGGGCACGAGTAACTGGAGCCACCTCTGTGTAGGGTTTGGAGGGGAAGAGGGCTTGTTGCGCTTTTGCCAATTGCTTCTACTGGAGGATTTGCTCTGGTGCCTGTTGTGATTATCTCTGAGATGGCCGTGGCTGCCTTCACCCCCACCATAACACATGCACTCTTCCTGTGCTCTTTTTCAGCCTACCAGCTCTTCAGATGTCAACCTCCGACCATTGTTCCCAACGCAGAAATCATCACCGAGAACGAAGAATTTAACATAGGTAGAATCATAGAATCGTGGAATGGTTTGGGTGGGCAGGGACCTTGAAGACCATCCAGTGCCACCCCCTGCCCTGGGCAGGGACACCTCCCCCCAGCCCAGGGTGCTCCCAGCCCCGTCCAACCCGGCCTTGAACCCCTCCAGGGATGGGGCAGCCACAGCCTCTCGGGGCACCCTGCGCCAGGGGCTCACCGCCCCCACAGGGAAACATTTCTTCCTGATATCTCATCTAAATCTCTCCTCTTCCAGTTTAAAACCACTCCCCCTCATCCCGTCGCTCCCCTCCCTGATCCAGAGTTCCTCCCCCACTCTCCTGGAGCCCCTTTAGGCACTGGAAGGGGCTCTGAGGTCTCCGTGGAGCCTTCTCTTCTCCAGGCTGAAACCCCCCAGCTCAGCCTCTCCCGGTCCTCTTAGCCCTCCTTCTCCCCTTGCCAGCTGCTGGGAATGCCCCCAGGAAGACACACGTGTTGTTACCCTGCGGCTGGGGTTTCAGGACACCTCTTCACGTGTGTAACTGTGTGTGGTGTGGGGAGCTGTGTGTGACCTTGCTTCAACACCTGACTTTCACACAGAATCAAATTGATCCGATTGTCCCAAAGCTTTTCCTGTCAGTTAGTACAGAAGAAGGAGTTTGGCTTCTGTGAAAACCCTGAGCTTGTTTGGAAACATTCAGGAATGTTTGCCACAATAATAGTTTTCAGGTGTTTCAAACAAAGCGTTGTGTGAAAGCTTAGAGGCCGTTATTCTTTATTTGAGTGCCTTTCACCCGTATCGCCTATGCTTTTTATATTTTTAGCTGTTGCTCACGGTTACATCCGCATTTTAAGTGTGTCTGCAACCAGTGAAGTAGCCGTGATTTTTTTTAAAGCACCTTTTTCTCACCGTCTGCTCTCTTTGAGGGACGTCTCCACCCGAAATAGCTTGCACAAATCATAACAGCCTCAGTGGCCTGGCAGCAGTTTATCCCAGCTGAGACTCCAGCATGCCTTTCTACGCCATCTATTTCTGCACGGTCATACCAGAGCTCGATGACGGAGGCACAGTCGAGAGGCGTCAGTGCCCCGTGGTACCCTCTTCCCAGGGCACAGTTCAGCCTTAATGAATTGATCCTTCTCTTGAGTCAAGATGGTTTCTGTCTCTGTCTGTAGGTGACATTGTGAGGTACCGATGCCTTCCTGGCTTTACCCTGATTGGAAACGAAATCCTGACCTGCAAGCTAGGCACTCATCTCCAGTTCGAAGGACCTCCACCCACGTGTGAAGGTAAAGCCGGGGGTGCCCCGCATGGCAGCCAGAGCCCCCTGCCCAGAGACTGCTGCCGAGCACGGAGATGTGCTGAGGGCAGGAGCAAGCTGGGTGGCAGCCGGGAGAGCTTTCCGTGCACATACTGCATCTTTGGAGGGCTAATTCTCAGATCTCCGGGGTCCCAGTAGTGCAAAACCATCTGTCAGGACCTTGTGAGGACGTAGCGAGACACAGTGCAGGGAAAGGCTCGCACTCGCAGGCACCCACCTCGCAGCCTGTCCCAGGGCCACCTCAAGCAACAGCCAGCAAATAACGGTGAGAGGTTTGCTGGGTGACTTATTACAACCACCCTCTGAGAAATGATAGGGAAAATCCTGCTACCCCTTGCTGGCTCCAGGGATTTTACAGGGTCTCTGCATTGTCTGGGGACACATCGGGTACCCCCCATTATACTCCGAGCCCCCGGTTCAGAAAGGCACTTTAAGCTTGTTCTTTCCCGAAGAGGGACTGAGCAGAGGTGTGCCGCACCGTGTGCCTGACCGCATCTGCAAAGTCATTAAAACAGTCCCCCAAATGTCCTTACCCTGGGATGATGGGGGGGGGAAGGAATTCTGCGCTGACAGTTTGCCAGTGATACATGAACAGCCCAAGGAAGAGCGGGCTGCAGCGAAGCGAGCTCCTCCGGCGAGGCAATCCTGCAAGGAACAGCTTCTCTATTAGTGCCACAGAATGTATTACATGGGAGAAAAATGAAAGCCCCGAGCACGCTGCGTTGTACACCTTACTGCTGCTCAGGAGGGATCCCAAAGATGTTTCCATGTTACCATGTTACCTTATTTATCCTCTGGATTCCTGCTGGTACTTTTGTTCACTCCAGCCGTGATTATTTCATCTCCTTCATTCCCTCCTATCTGAACATTTTTACCATATAATGGGATATTTTTCTATAGCTTTATTCTCTCTGAAATAGCATGAACTGAAGGAGAGAAAGGGAGGTCATTCAATTATTTACTGATGGTTGTTAGCCTGGGGGTAAAGGGACTGCTTAAATTACATCTGGCCACCAATTTATAGAGGTCAAAAAATCACTGATGGGATTAAGGATTTGGAAAGAATACACTGTTCTTTCTGGATAGTTCTGGCTGTTTTCTATTAATACAAGTACAGCATTTGCACTGGGCTTCAGTGACAATTATGGATAAATAAAGATCCCTTTCTTTCTGTGCTTTTTGCTCACTTTGTGTGTTTGCCTCCTCTTCTGGGGTGTCTTTGCTGGCCTTTTTATTTAGCGCATTCAGCTGGATTTAATATTTCCAGAAGCTGAATGGGGTGTAGCGATTAGAGAAAGGAATTGGAGTTCTTACGTCTTAGTTAACAACTCCGTGGGTGACCTGGGATAAGCCTGTAGTTCCACACCTTGTTCTAACCCAGGTAATAAAGTTTCCAGGGGTTCCCAGGGAGTGTTGTGGAACTGGAGGATAGTTGGTTGGTTGGTTGCAGTGCCATTCATTTTGAGAGATGTGAAATGATGCAAAGATAGTTGAAATTGTTTGTTTGTATTGGTGCTTTTTGCCCCTTCCTTTAAATGCGTCCGTTGCTCGGATTTCTGGAAACGTGGCGTGCTTCACTGGGAGCCTACGTCGGGGTCTGGGGATTCTCCGTGAGCCCCAGGGGTCCAGCTCTGCAGCGGCTGTCCATGGGTGGGAGTTGTGCTCTATCTTGACCTAGCTCGTCAAGGCAGACCTTCTTGGCCGTAGTACCTTGTGCTTCCTTCCTTCCTTCCTCTGCAAAACAGGAAAATTCATTTGCTGTTGTCTCTCCTTCATGTTGCCGGCAGTGCACTGTCCGATGAACGAGGTTATGACGGACTCCACAGGGGTGATCCTCAGCCAGAGCTTCCTGGGAAGTTACCCTCACTTTCAGACCTGTTCTTGGGTGGTGAAGGTAGAGCCTGGGTACAACATCTCCCTCACCATCGAGTACTTTCTCAGCGAGAAGCAGTATGATGAGTTTGAAATCTTTGACGGTAAGAGATTGGCCGCTTTGACTTGCATAGCAACTGAGGGGAAAGGGAGGAAATGGCAAAGTTTCGCTAGCTGTTAATCTCTGGTCCCAGAGCACTCTGGAAAGAGCTTTCCACCACTCCGCCTGCAATTTCTGCTGGACTTAAA
Organism: Vanellus vanellus; assembly: GCF_965231255.1. Taxonomy (NCBI): domain Eukaryota; kingdom Metazoa; phylum Chordata; class Aves; order Charadriiformes; family Charadriidae; genus Vanellus; species Vanellus vanellus. The sequence continues at coordinate 6,564,970 of NC_138927.1, read as the reverse complement.
GAAAGCTCCTCCTAAGACTTATTGATTCTCTGGATAAGAAAATATCAATGATTTTATTTTTGGATGGCTCTAAAGTATTTTCGCAAGGGGCAGGAGTTAGCAAGCTCCTGGGAGAAATCGTAGCGGCGGTTGCTGGGAAGGGGCGGTTGGGAAGGTGGGACTCCCCACGCCTGAAGCCCATGCGGACGGGATTCTCCAGGCCGGTGAGCTGTCCTGAACGGAGGGGGGATCTGTCAATACTCGCAGTGACGCAGCTCTTTGTAACCAAACGCAGAGTACAGTGCTGTGCTGGTGCTCCTGTGGTTTGCTATCGGCAGTTGAGCCGAAGGCACGCTGCCTGGCGTGAGGTCCTGCTCTTACTGCCGTCGCTGGGCTTTGTTCGCGGTTGGCCTCCCAGGAGCCGGGAGGCTGCGCTGGGCCTCGTGTTCACAAAAGCCCCTGAGCAAGCACGAGCTGCCATTCCTGGACTCGTGGTGAAGTTCCTCCTGCAGAAACGCTCCCGGGCACATAATGCCCGCGAGCGACCGTGTGTGACTTCTCCTCGTTCCCTGTGTCCCTGCAGGTCCCTCTGGCCAGAGTCCGCTGCTCCTGTCGCTGAGCGGGAACTACTCTGCCCCTCTGACCGTCACCAGCAGCGGGAACAAAGTCTATCTCCGTTGGTCTTCTGATCACGCCTACAACAGAAAAGGCTTCAAAATCCGCTACTCTGGTAAGCACACAGCAGAGACGGTGCCTCTGCCAAGAACGCGGCCGTCCCTTCAGCTAAGGGTCTCCGCGAAATGGCTGCAGAGGGGCGCAGGCCATCTGTGTCGGCAGACGCTGCCAAGGCCTGGGAGGGCGAACAAGGCCGGGCTCGTGGTGGGGCCGGGGAAGGCAGGCTCATTTCCAGCAGAAACCTTGAAGCTTTGGCTGCTTTCTCAACCGCTCTTAAGAACCAGAACCGGAATGTATAACCGTAGGCGTCGTGGCTCGCGATGAATGAAACCCCTCCCGTGCAATGCACAGTAAAGATTGCTGTGCTGCTAAAGTATTGTGTCCTTGCGACGGGGCCATTTTGAGGTGTTTGAAGATTAACATCACAAAACACAAGAACTTGGGTTAGGAGCTGCCTTGTGCATGGGGCACAACTTTGGTGTGACTGACCGTGTTCCAGTGTTTGCGGTGAATTGTTGAAAAAACATTGTGCTCCTTCACAGGCGTTCTGCCTCCGCTCTTGCAGGAGCAGGACCGGGGAGTCTCGGTTGCTCATTCAGCACAAAACCGCTGCCGGATACTGAATGTTTGCTGAGTATTCCTTAAAATGGATTACTGTGTTTTGGAACTTAGCAAATCTTAATTAATGGAAGTTATAAAACTGGGTTGAGAACTTGCCAGTATGTCATAAATAAATAATGACTTTACGCAGTAAATGAATTAAGTAATATTTAATTATCAGAAATTAGTCTTTATTTCCAGAGCCGAGTGAAACTTGGATAGTAGCCCTGCACATTCCTCCTTTGACTTCATATTTATCCATCACAAGTTCTCTGTTTCTTGTGCAGCCTTAGGTTATGCTAAGCACGGTGTAATTCCGGAGAACAGGAAGGGAATTTGTCTTGGTACTACCCATCCAGCGATTGATTTATTTTCTTCTGCCTGTCTCTCCAGCTCCTTACTGTAGCGTCCCGCAACCGCCAGCCCACGGGCTGATTCTCAGCCAGACGGGTCTGCACCCTGGCAGCACGGTCCGCTTTGGCTGTGACACGGGCTACCGTCTTGTTGGCCACAGCACCACCACTTGCGCCCAGCACCCTCAGGGCTACTTCCACTGGACCGAGGCGATCCCTCTGTGCCAAGGTGAGAGCAGGCAAACGTATCGTTACGAGGATGTGGGAATCCCAGGGAGGACTGAGAAAAATGCGGTAAAAATAAAAAGCTGTTGTAATTCCCCCAGTCCCTATTAAGAACAGGCTTTGAGCTGCAGGTGAGCAGTGTGGGGTGCTCCTCTTACATCTGAGTCCCTGGGAATAGATGAGCAAGGAGGGAAGGGAGTAACTGTTTGGGAGCATTTGGTATGGGGGAGAAAAAAAAGCATCTGTCAAAGGCTACGGCTGTGGAAGTGTTTGAACTCTCAGTGAAGGCACGGCCAAGTCAAGCCTCGGTTAAGGACGGGAGAAGCTACTGCCTGGAAGAGTCTGGAAAGGCTGGCAGGAGCACGGGTCCCGCTGGGTTTTAGTGGTTGGAACGTCCTTCAGTATTTCTGGAAGTCCTGTTTTAGGTCTGCCAGTGTCAGTGGGGGACGAAGAATTTTTTAGGATTCAGATGGTGCCCAGTTTCTGTTGGCTTCATATAAGATTTAGGCATGTAGTTGTTCTTTCCACATGTCCTCCTAATTAACCGTAATCTTTATGACATGTCATGCTTAGCACATGGCTCCTTCCAGGCGTGGGAGCGGAGGGGAGGACAGGGCAGTGTGCCCCGGGGGGCTTTGCTTTGGCGCTGTTTTGTCTCCCTCACTATGTTCACTTTCTGATTGCACCTTTTTCTCAGTCCGCCAATCATCCCTGTTCCTTTGTGTTGATAAAATGCCCATCTTTATTCTGATGAAGCCTTTCAGTGTCTTTGAACATTCATCCATGTTCCGAGGGGACCGAGCACTGGGGATTAATATTGCATTGACTTCCCTGGAAACTCGCCAGAGAACAGAGGCAGCATAGGCAAAATCTCACTGCGGTGTCTGCATTTGTTGTCCAGTCCAAGGCGTAAGGAAAAGCGGGGTTATTTAGTGTGGAAGGTACCAAAGAGCCTTGAAAAATTCCCTTCTGTGTTCCTGAATCACTTATGTCTCTTTGGAAGTTGCACCAGGGTGCAAGCTGTCCTGCCCCGAGAGGGGGGGGTTGTGCTGTGGGTGCTTGCATCCATTTGGAGCCCTCTCAAGGCTGTATTTATTTAAAGGCGAATGGAAGAGGGTAAACCAAGCCCCTGTGACCCAGTGCCATTGGCAAGGGGGAGCTGGGAGACTGAGCACGAGCTCAGGCAGTGATTTAGCCCCCGCGGTAACGCGGGTGGGGGCAAACGCCGAGTGCTGGAAGGAGCAGATGAAGCGCGCGGCACGAGCGGCAGGCGCGAGGGGCTGTCATGGCAACTGTGCCTCCTGAAGCCTTCACCCGGCGTAAGGAATTTCTCTGATGCACTGCATCTTTTTTAAGGAAACTCATGTAATCAAGAATAGGTACAAATGCTGCTAAGTCTTTTCTGCCCTGGTGTGCTGGAATGGCACCCGAGCCTCGTGTTCAACTCCAAAATGTATATTTACCTCCAAGAGGTGTAATGGTGTGTGGGGAATGGATTTGAAACACGGAGGTGGGGAGAAGATAGAGAGGGGATGTGTGGGGAGGTTGGGAGAGGATGTACTTGGAGAGGCATCCCTTGACAGCAACGATTCCAAGCAGAAACTAGTCCCTGAGCGCTGGTGCCCAGGCCACCAGGGAGGGAGCCAGAGCCAGACCGTCCGTGGCTTGTCACTACCTGGGCTGGAAATGGGAGCAGGACTTGCCGTGGGAGCCACGTAGGAAGCACTAACCCCATCTCCTGGGGGAGTCTGGACAAGCTCCCACCCCACTCTTCTGGGTCAGCTGAACACGAGTGACATCCCGGGAGCTCGATGGACAAGACCTGTGGTGCCACTCCATGACAGTTGCCAACAGAGAAAGAACTGTTGCGGCAATTCGTAGCATTTCAGGTGGGCTCCTGCTCCAATTTCCCCTTTGGAGAGGTGCGTCTGACCCCACTGACCCCACAGAGAGCAGCTTGATCAGGATCTTGGTGCTGAATGTCCCTCTGCAAGAGCCTGTCCATCCAGCAAGGAGGACAGCTCGCTGGTTGTGTTAGATCCTGAGGCTGAAGTGGCCGCTTTGGGAAAGTCAACCCCTCTCTCTGTTTCCTCGTATTGACATCAGGTATCTTAATGCTGGCCCATGGTGATCAAGTGCCTTGAGATGGTTGCGGGAGGTGAGGGAGTGGAGCAGTAGCAGAATTCATGGCGGAGCAGCTCCCCCCCCTGGCCTCCAGCAGCCCACAGCCGGGGCTGGCTCCGTTCCTCGTGCCCGCTTCGGCTACACAAAATCCAGCATCCTTTTATTTAAACGTTGCTCTCAAAGCCAACTGGCAACCTTTTGTTTTGGGCTGTACTCAATCTCTCATCCTTTCTGGTGGCCAGGACCACATGGCAGAGGTTTGGGAACTCGATCCATAACACTGCATAAATTGCTCACACAATCAGCTCTGTTAGGAGGAGGGGAACCGGGGTGCCCGTAAACACATGGTCTAGTTAACAAATGACATTTCCCATAGCTCCATTCTGCCAGCGCATAATCCTCTTCCCCTTCCTGATCCCCTCTGAATAATCTTTACTACGTGCTCGGTCCTAGCTGACATTTATGGAAACAGCAGAGAATATTCTGCAGGGAACAGTCTTGTGTTGGCACAATGGGGGAGAACACAAGATGATCTAATATGCCTTTTCTGTCTCTGCTGCCTATTTTTAAGCTGCTTTGTTTTTGGAATCCCAGCTGCAGATTTGCTTTCACCGCCTCTGTCCCTTTTCCGAGCACATCGTCTTCCTGCAGACAGTTTTTGTACCCCAGAAGTGCTCCTTCTCCTTTCTCCTGGGGCCACGCTCTCCCTGGGTCTCTCCTAGCCAAATGCTGGTTCGCTTTCCCCTGAAACTTTACTGTCTTTCATCTACTGCTTTTCCTCTTCATTCTACTGGAACATCTACTGTTTTTCCTCTGCTTCTGGTGGGTTGCGGTGCCCACAATTTGAGCCTCGGAAATGCTCTTTGGAGCAGATGGCAAGTTTATTGCCTCCCCAAAAATCGAGCTGCTCTGCTTCGTGCAGGGCTCTGTAAATAACACCTTACTAATACCCCGTTCTGCTCAAGGACACCGGATTTGCAGGAAGAAAGGATCCTGCCGTGGGCACAGGACAGCAGAGATCACGGCCCCGGTTGGATCTCCCTCTCTGATTCTTCTTCTTCTTGTACCCCGACCATCTGCAGGTGAAGAGGGTTATGTTTTTTTTTTTTTATTAGTTTTGGTGGCTTAATGAACTTTTTAGTTACCTGCATCTGGTCCAGAAGTGTTATTGCTAACTTTTGTATCAGGGCAAGGCTACGCAACGGAAAGACCAAGCAGACAGACTGAGAGGCAGAAGAAGGCAGCTTGCCGGGAGGCAGGAGCGGGCAGCGCTCGGTCGTCCTTCCCTTGTGCAGAGGAACGAAGGGAAGCGGCAGCTCAGCCTGGCTGCCCTGCAGCACTGCTGGCCCTGCTCTCCACGCTCCTGGTGTCCCTCCTGTCGGTCTCTGTGCCTCGGTTTCCTGGTGGCACATAGAGGTGATGAGTTTTGGCGAAGCATCAGGCTGCAGAAGAGAATCGAACAGAGAAAGGAGAAGGCTTTGCCGGGGGCAGTGGCAAGGGAAGAGGGTCGGCTTTCTCAGCAGCCTCTTCAGTTGGATGCAACATCAGAAAGGTAATAATTAGGAAACTGCCAGGTGGAAGTGAAAGGGTAGGACTTCCCAGGTCCCCTCTTCTTTTGCCTCAGAAGGAAATTGGTATTCAGCGTGGCTGCTTGTCTAGACACCCAGCCTTGTGGAGAGATTCGCCAAGCTCCTTAGCTCGATGAAGTGACATACATGTGATTATCATTTCAACCAGGGATATGCCTGATCGTGCTAATACGAGCCTGCTGAATTACTCACACCTATTAGCAATACCAGCGTCTGCAAGGTGCTGCGTAATTGTGCTCCAGACTGGGGCTCTGGCCGACTCATGCGGCAGTAGTGGGATAAACATGTCTTGGACCTTGAGTGGTAGAAAGTTCCAGTGGTTGTGCTGATGCTGTACACAAGTTTGGTCTCTCCTTTTTCGTGCTCAGGGGGGTCCATGTGACCAGAGGTGACTTTTCTAAGGTTTCTGATTTTCTAGCCCTCGTTTGCGTGCAGAGGGAATAGCGGGAAGGTGAATGTGTGTTGGAGTATCAGCGTGTGGCTCAGGAGACATAGGCTCAGCCTCCGGTTCATGCATTAGCTGAGCAAGGAGCAGCTCGGGCTGCTCCAGGGAGGAATGGATTTCTTTTAGAGCATCTTTAAAATGCTCTAAATTGTTTTGGGTTAGGTGTTGCCCTCCGAATCCGTGCTTGCTCGCAGGCTCTGCTCACCTCGGTGCTCGGCGGAGGCTGGTGGCAGCCCCGCTGGCTGGTGGTCTCGCGGTGGCAGCTTCGCAGGTCCCAGGCTGCTCTTCCCCCTTGTCATCCCGTGCCCACACAGACGGGTGGGCTCTGCGTCTCCGGCCCGAGTGAGGTGGCCTTCCCCCAGAGCCAGGACTCGGAGAGGGATGGGAACCCTTGGAGGCAGGTCTGGGTTTGGTTTCCCAGCTCTTCCCAATGCCGACAGGGAAAAACACAGCTCCGAGTGCCAGACGCCCAGTGCTGGATTTCCCGGCGGTAGGGAAGAGGGTAACGGGGCTCGTCATCATCTCGTGAAATTCTTGCAGCGATCTCTCTGTATTTGGCTGTTGCTCGTATTTCTGTGACCTGCCTGTCCCCTCTCTGCCCTGTTTGGCCACTGCCCTGACCGCAGAACTGAGGAGCTCAGCAGCAGCGGTGCAGAGCATCTTCTCCAAAGTGCTGCCATCTTGAGCAGCCGTTTGGCATTGTGCCTGTTTATCAATTTTTTTCCCCTGAATTATCCCCCCTTACCTTCTCAGCTGTAATGCTAAATTTAGCCTTCCTTCTGCCACAACATAATTACGCAATTTGCTGCCTTATGTAATCCAGAAGTGCTCTTGGAAAGGGGTTTCAGGTTGTTGCTGCTGTGGGATGTAAATACAAAGCGTTATTGCCATCTAATCCTTTATCTCCGTGTGAAAACTTTTGAATAGTTTGTTGATGCATTTTGTGTTACAGATATTATAGGAAGTATGAGCCAGAGTCTCTTCCAGTAGAAACTGGTATTCAGCATTGGCTTTGCTGTTACCACCGATAGACAGGAGCTGAAGATCTGATGTTCCATAAAAGTGGGCATTCACTGCAGCTTCTGGGGTTCAGCGGGGCGCTGGAGCTTTTATAAATAGGAGAGTTTGGGGGCTTTCAGCTCGCTTATCACAAATCCATGATAAAATTGGAAGCTGACTTATTTCTTGGCTGTGGTTCCACCCCCCCCCCCCCCCCCCCCCCGACTCTTTCCCAGCTCTCTCCTGTGGAGTTCCCAGAGCCCCGAAGAACGGTGTTGTCTTTGGCAAGGAGTACACGGTGGGAACGAAAGCCGTGTACCATTGCAACCAGGGCTTCCAGCTGCAGCCCGGGGAGGAGCCCAGCGCGGAGTGCCTGCAGGCAGGGCAGTGGAGTAACGGCAACCAGCCCCCGCAGTGCGTGGGTGAGTGTTTGCAGCCGGCGCGGTCCCGCGAGGGATTTTGGAAGTCCCTTCAGTAACGTCTTCCAGCTCTAGCACGGACAGCTTTGCCTCACGGGTGCTGTATTTAGGACTAGAGGTTTCTAATCCTGCATAACCTGGGTCCGGTGCCCCCTCTCACGGTGTCTTGCTTTCCCACCTGTAAAACAGAGATGCTAATGCCGGTCCCCGCGTTACAAAGGCAGCGCGCTTGCTGAAATGCCCTGAAGTGCCCCTGGAGTTAAACATCTATTAACGTCTTTCTGTCTCATTTCTTTTCCCTGACTCACCACACCTGGTTTTTAGCTGTCACCTGTCCCGATATCAGCAGCATTGCAGTGGAGCATGGTCGGTGGCGGCTGACCTACGAGATCCAGTACCACTACAACGCCCAGCTAATGCTCATCTGTGACCCCGGGTACTACTACACAGGCCAGCGGGTCATCAGGTGCCAGGCCAACGGGACGTGGAGCATAGGCGAACCCATGCCGACCTGTAAAAGTAAGAGCAGCGAAGCTGGGGAGCCTCACGGGCTGTCTGGCAGGGGATGGGGTTGCTGTTCTCCATCCGGCGGGAGGGCAAGCTCGGCTGTTGGCGTGCAAACCCGCCGCAGCCCTGGTCGCTTTGGCAGCATCTGGGAGCGCGGCTGCGGAGCTGCTCTGCTTTAGGGGAGTTTGGATGCAGGGAGAGGTCGTCTGCTGCTCTGATTCTTGGTTTCATCTAAACAGCTCTGCAAGAACTCGAACGCATTAGCTCATCTGTTGCTGTCGAGTCCCGGCAGCTTGGCTGTCACTGGTGCCAGATGCTCTGAAGTTTGCTTTGAAAAAAGAAAATAAAAAATTCTGATTTAAAACCTAACCTCTTCCAATTTTATGCAAACGCCAAGTTTACGAGGGTAACAGTGTCACCTGTAAATCAAAAAACACTCTTGGCAAACAAGCAGCTCGCTCAGTCATTCTGACATGATTGCTGCGCTTTGGATCTTTTCTTTTGTCAAAGGTGGAGGGGGTTTTGTCTCTAAGTGCGGATAGAGACAGAGAAATTTCTCCTTCAGAATGGCAGCTTTCACTTCCCTTCTGCCTCCCTTTGTTTCTAGAGATGCAACTGCCGACTTCGGTGACAGATGTAGTTTTCCCCCTGCTAGTTCTTCAGCCAGATCCGGGAGCGGGAGCCTGACCTCCTTTTATTTCTCCAGCGTTATTGCCACCTAAATTCAAGTGACAGGAACTTGGCAATGCACTAAGGTCAGAAGCACCCAGCGTGAGTCTCTTGATTTCTTGCTGAGTGCGAAAGCTCCAGAGGGGTTGCAGATCTTAAAGGTAGATGAAATAAAGAGCTGAAGTCTGTGGCCAGGAGCTGCATTGCCCCGGGCTCCTGGCCAGGCTCCAACGGCGCCGTGCGTGCCAGGCTTTCCGCTGGGTGTCCTCTGGGCACCCGGTCCTGCATCGGCTCTGCCCTGGAAGTCACTGTGTGAGGAGAAGCCCGGTGTCACTTTCTCATTGGAAATCTTGTGCCATTTTGTGGCTTTTCTGGATGTCAGGCTTCCCGGCTGCATCTAGCAAAGGGTTAATAATAGAAATATTCCTGTGTTAAAAACAGGAAAACACAGGAAGTGTGAAAAACTTCTGTAGTTTCCTCCTAACCAGTCTTGTCCTTAGTATGTCCCTCACGTCCTGAAGTGTAAATATTAATAGCACTTATATTTGTCACTTCATGTAACGTGACTCTGAATCATTGTTATTACCCATTTAATAATCTTTCCTACTCGTTTCTGACTTCAATAAGAACTTGTGGTGGAAAGCGTCACCGAGTGCGTTTCTTTTAAAAGACGCATCTCCCAGCCTGTCCATGCTTACTGTACTTCGGGATTTCTTTTAGTTATCTCATGCGGAGACCTGCCGACTCCACCCAACGGGAACAAGATCGGCACGCTGACCAGCTACGGGGCCACAGCCATCTTCTCCTGCAACACGGGCTACACCCTGGTAGGGTCCCGCGTGCGGGAGTGCATGGCCAACGGACTCTGGAGCGGAGCAGAAGTGAGATGTCTGGGTAGGTGTGGAGCACCCGTGGGATGGCGGGGGGGAACCTGGTTGCGTTTCAGGAGGGAATGGGAATTTTAGATACTGATTCAAGAAGGAGCCCAAGCGAGGACTCGGTGCGGCTGAAGCGGGAGGGGTTTAAGTAGATATGAAAAAGAAGCAGACTTTGATTCCTTACTCGCTCAGTAGATGCGAGGTGTTTTGAGACTGGAGAGGAGAGCTTTAAAAATGACATGTTGTTTTTAGTGCTGCTCTGGTTTTATTGGTGATTGCAGAGTCCCAAATTCAGCTCTACCGGGGCGTCAGGGTGGTGCGCCATGCCTTCACGAGGGGCAGGCGCGAGCTCGCGGTGATTCTCCGTGTCTCCCTCCTGCAGCGGGGCACTGCGGTGTCCCCAGTCCCATTGTCAACGGGCAGATCAACGGGGAGAACTACAACTACCGCGGCAGTGTGGTTTATCAGTGCAACCCCGGCTTCCGCCTCATCGGGATGTCCGTGCGGATCTGCCAGCAGGATCACCGCTGGTCCGGGAAGACGCCGGTCTGTGTGCGTAAGTATGTTGTCAGATTCCTTTAGCCCTGGGGACGGCCAGAGGACAAAGAGCACACGTAAAGCCCGTTGTTCGCGCGCCCAGGCTGCGTACGGTGGCGTCGCACACTCGCAGCGCGTGTGCTGCACGAGCGTGCCCGGGGTTCGCGTGGGGGAGAGCTGAGGTGCGGTGGGAGTGGCAGCGCTGCAGTTTTGGCTGCTTTGCTGCTTCCATCTGCTTTGTAAATTCCTCTTCTCTTTGGTGGTTTTCGTATGCTGAATTTCTAAGGGATGAGCCCAGCAGAAGGGGTGGGTCTGGGGACGCCACCTTTGTGGGGGCGCGGGGGGATAAAGGCAGACAGAGCCCTCCCAGTCACAATACTGTTGTCACCGTCTTCGAGACCCATCCTCTGTGCCGGGGCAAAGTCGCTCTTTCTCCTCCTCTGATCCACATTCACGAGTCACCTTGTACAACCTGCTCATTTATCTTTCCAGTAAATAAGCTAATTAAGTAAGTCTCTAGAGCTCTAAGGTGTTAATAAGTTTAAGCATCTTCTTATCAATGGACAGTGTATTTCATATCATGATTCTCCAGTTGTTTGCTTCCAATCTCTCCTGGCTGGTTTAGAGCCTTCTGTGCCGAGGCGCAATAATAACAGCAAGATAGGAAGTAAGGAATGACCTATAAATCAATGAATATGCTGATTCCAGCCTAAAAATAAGAAACAGACCTAAGTTGTCAAGGTTAGCAGAGACTCCAAAATTTGGAGGATGCGTAGGATTCCGCATGAGCTTTTAAGGAAAATTTACTGGAAAGGCTGTCTGTGGGTCTGTAGGTAGGTTTGATTGCTCTCCTGTCTGAGGAGGCTCTGTTGAAAAAGTTTTAATTCCCTTTTACCTGCCAAGTATATACATACTAACCTTGGATGGGGAAATCATATTGATAGAGGTCCTCCTGCTGTCAGGCAGATTTACGGAAATGCAGGATTTTCTAAACGTCCATTTTTGTGGCTCATCTTGTTTCTTTTGGGAGGGACCGAACCCGTTAGAACGAAGCAGATGAACGTTGCTCGTCTGCGTCTGTCTTCTGGCAGCTGAACTAGTCCAGCACTGGTTCCTCCGCGGTGCCCATGTTCGGCTCGGCTCTGTGCCGGCATCGGACCCTGGCGCCCCAACGCCCGGCAAGCTTTTGTGCCGAGATCTGGAGACGTGTCTCACATGCAGAAGTTGGCCCTGAAGTTATTACGCTCCGTCAGGCCTTACGGATAACATAAATCTGATGTCGTTAAAGCAGAGCACTGTTGGGCTCTGAAATGAGATGCCTCGAGGCTTTATTGCTTCTGAAGAAGCTCGGGGCACTGTGTGTGTTAGCACATTATAATTTCCTATTGTCCTGATATTTTCTCTTTAAACCTGCTAGAGTTGCTTCCTCTGTGCGAACGGGTCTTTTTGATCCATGCCAACTGCGGGGAGCCTTTTTTTTTTCTGGGACAGAATCCATCACCTGTTTCAAAACATGTATAATCGTATTCAGAAGTACCTCGGAGAGTCTGACATCTGCCTGCTGCAGCACCGAAAGGCTATCTTGCTTCATATTTTCAGACCCGTACCTGTCACCAGCTTGCACAAGGAATAAATTCCCATCCCTGTGGTATAGTCCAGCCCTGGCAGTCAAACGTGTTATGGATCTTTTGTGGGAATTTCATCTTCCCCTCCAGCTTCTGGCTTTGGCAGCTGTACAGCTGAGCCGCTGGACGTTTGCTGATGGACCATTACCCTGTTTCAGCGTGACAGTAATCAATATGGCTTTGTCCTCAGCTGTCGGAAGATGTCGCGTTCCTTAAGCAGCCAAAAATCGCTGTATGGTGTATCCTGACATTTCTTTTGCGCTGTGGAACTTGCTGGTCTTCTCAAAGCAAAGGTCTCCAGGCGTCCCTCGCAGCCGGGGCTGTGTCCTCCCCGTGTCACCCGCCTCTGCCCGGGTGCCAGCAGAGCGGCCCAGGCAAAAGCACTTCGAATTTCAGTCGTGTGTTCCTCCTGCTGCTCCAGCCTCTGCCTCTGCGCCTTCCCTGGGCGCTCTCAGACCTTCAGCCCTTTACCTCGTCGCTGGCCCGAGCTAACATCAGCCACAGGAACAAGAACTACACAAAAATCCTCAGTTTGGGGATTTAGAAGTAAAGGTTTTCCCCTGAAGTTTTTCCAGCTTAAAGCAGGAAGATTTAAGCTTTCTAGGCCATATGTTAGAAACCTGATTTTTCTCATATTTTTGCTCTCTTTTAACTATCCCTCCAGGTGTAACTTTATACTGCAGTGAGCGTACATCTGACTTGCACCAGGGAGAGGGAGGAAAACATCAGGTTTCATAACTGTGTGTGTGATGCCCAGGGTAATGTAAGGCAATAGATTAATAGCAGTAGCTGGGATTTTTGAAGAGAGCTCTAGGGATTTATGGCATAAGTCAGTAGGATGCTGGCACTCAGCTGCTTAGAGAGCGGTTCAGAGAATTTCTTGTGCCAGTAAAATGAACAAAGGTACCATGCTCTCAGTTTGATTCAGTATTTCAACAGAGCTGGCCACAAACCTTTGAAGTCAGTGTGGGTTTCAGGGTTGATGTGGGTTTTTTTTACGGTCTCTATCCTCGGGAACTTTTTCCAATGGATAATCCCCTTTCTTCCAGGCAAAAAAAAAAAAAAAAAAAAAGTAACATCTCCAATTTCTCATTGTAGCCATCACTTGCGGCCACCCTGGCAACCCTGCCAATGGCTTGACCCAGGGGAGTCAGTTCAATCTGAATGACGTGGCCAAGTTTGTGTGCAACACTGGGTACCGCCTGGAAGGAGCGTCGCAGTCCCAGTGCTTGGCCAACGGACAGTGGAGCAGCACCCTGCCCGCCTGCCGCGGTGAGTCCTCTGCCTCGAGGTGAATCAGCTTTGCCTGCGCCTTCCTCGGGGGTTGTTACTCTGCCTTCCTAAAATCCAGCTTGATGCTGTCGTAAATTCATGTAAACCAAATCTTGCGGTTCCTCGGGAATGCACCGATGAGGTTTGAACACCGAGGGCTGTGTACATCTCGTGCAACAAACCTGATTTTCCCGTGGGCTTCACTCAAAGCTGGCAGTGGACCCTGCCCAGCCCTACAGCCTCCAAAGCATCAAAGTATGTGTTGTAAGTGGGGAGGACACAAGAAAATATCAGGCCAGACCCTTAGCAGAGGTCATCCTGGTACCCCGCGAGCAGTTCACTCAGAGCAAATGCTGCAGCCTTTGTGCAGAGCCCTTTCTCCTTCTGGGCCGCCCTACTTCCGTGGGTATTGGTGCTCAAGGTCACTTATCAAATTCCCTCCCCTCCCTGCACTCCCTTCCTCTGTACTCCCTTAATCCAGTATCTCTGTCAAAACTGTTGCTGTGTTGGTCAAGAAATCAGTTATTCTCGACTGGCTAACGTAAGTGCCGGTTTGGGGCCAGAGAGCAAGGCTGTGCCGCTGAGCCTGCAGGATTGCCTCTGCTCTCTCCTTTTTCCTTTTAATAAGGATTTTGTCTATTTCTGCCCCAAAGAATCTTAAAAAAAAACTTAAATTGTGGAATACGTGATTTGCTATTTTTCCCCCTTTTTCTGCTCATTTTTGGAGAATCCTTTGTTCTTTGTTACACCCTTTGTTTTGTATTTTTTTTTTGTTGTTTGTTTGCAGTTGTAAACTGTACTGACCCCGGGCACCTGGAAAACAGCATCCGTCAAGTGCAGCCAAGTGGTCCTCACAGATTCAGCTTTGGAACAACTGTCTCATATCAGTGCAGCCATGGATATTACTTATTGGGTACACATGTCCTTACCTGTCAGGGGGATGGCACTTGGGACCGTGCCCTCCCACAGTGTCTTTGTAAGTCCTTCAGAATAATATCCATCCACCACAGGTTCTCATCCCATGTAGTTCTCTGTTGCTTAGCTGAACAGTCATGTAGAAAGTCTGGATCCAAAGCCCTTTGTAATCCACGGGAATTGTTCCGTCAGCTTCACTGGCCTCTGGATCCTGCCCACAGAGGGAAAATCTGTGGTCTGAGGAGAGAAATCCCATTAGAGATGGTTTCTCTCTGCAGGGGAAGGCAGCTCCCACTGGGTTTTACTGGTTCCGTGCAGCTCCAGCAGAAGTATTGCAGGTGGAGAAGGGCAGCAGAACTTCTGCAAGACAGATCTTCGTAGGAAGGAGCGTGCAATTAGCCTGGCTGAGGACAGAGTGGATTCAGCACCGCTCAGGCATGGCTGTGTTTTCATACACCCACTCATCCCCATGTCTTCGGGGGAAAAAATTGACAGTGCGATGGTGAAATAAATGCAGCCTTTATTCTGCTGCGACACAGGTGCTAATGAGGATTTGCTTCCTGACACTTACTCTACATTTTTCCCCCTTTCTTACAATATCCTGGCCCTTTCTGCCCTTGTGGTTTACAGAGAGAACTGGGAGGTTCTGGGTGATGGTTTGGCTTAAGGAGTGTTTCCAGCAGTGTAGAAAGACACGAGATACTCGTGGTGGTCTCGTGCTGTAGTAGTAATACCTGGTGCAGGAGGGCTCCACGCGTTGTATGAAAGATGTCAGCAGCGGTGTCCCTGTCTTACACCGGGGGAAGCCAAGGTGCAGAGCATGTTTGGAGTTGACGTGGGGCTGCCCAGTGAGCCCGTGGCAGAGGCAGGGGCAGAGCCCTGGGGCACCAACCCCCAGCACAGCTACTGTGTCCTTTTGGAGACCAGAGCAGCTGCCACCTCCTCTTACCTGGCACAACGGGTGGCTGAAGCAGTCAGAAAGGGAGCTCCCTAAGTTCAAATCGGCTGAGCTGTTCCAAAGCCGTGACTGTTTCTTCTTTTTCTTGCGTTATCCTTTGACACCTAGTCATACAAAGTAGTTTTTGGCACATTTTCCTTTCCTTTTGTTAGCAGCATGCCACCGTCTCGCATTTGCAGCACCCTGCACAGGCCGTGAGGAATTGAGAAGTGATAACTGCGTGTCACTGCAGCCGCAGGGGCTCCGGGGGAGTAGTTACCTTTTAAAGCCTGGGAGCCTAGTATCCTGGGCTCCCTCGGTCCACAGCTTTCCAGCTAAGTTAAATGGATCTCCTTCCTTAGTGTTGAGCATCCATTGACTTGGAGGATTTGTGGGCATTCTCAAAACTTTGGAAATTCAGGTCAGTTTTACAACTGATTGTCTGGATTCATGGGCTTAATAGTGTAAAAAAAAAAAAAAAAAAAAAAGAGGAAAGAGATTTTTGCATGTCTTTGTTTTCTGTGTGTTGACCTTCAGATGCGCTCAGTGCTGAAACCCATACCTTTTTAAAGTGTTCGTAGCTGAGTACCTACAATTACCAGGCATTTCCTAAAACATAAATTAAGAAGGTTGAAGCCAGACAAGCTCGGGTTGCGAGTGTTCTCACGCCTGTTTCTGAGGAGAGGGTAAACCAGAGCCGATCCCCTTTGAGGGGTGGGGGAGCGAGTCCAGTACGTCCAGTACCCGGGAGCGGAGCCTAACGCATCGCAAGTAACAGTCTTCACACGGTGTGCGTAAATCCTTTAAAATCCTCAATGCCGCCACAGGTTTTAAGCTTAGCTGAGTCTGCTGGAGTATCTGTTATTAAATTGTTAGTTACAGCGTGAGTTTAAGTATTAGCCATCAAACCCATTTCCTTGCAAAGCGTCCTTGGTTTTAGTCACAGCTCTGCACCAGTATATTTCAACGCCCACGTGCCCAAACATACGCGTGCTCTCCTTTTTATTGAAACATACATCATGTTTTCTACCTAATGCCAGTATTGGTATTTTTAGACTAGCAGAGGGAGAGAAGATATCAGTTACGGGCGCTTTCCTTCAGAAACCGAGCGGTGCGTGGTCTTTACGCTGAGCGTCCTCATCCAAACCTGTCTAACAGCCCCTGGATCTGTCAGTGTATTTGTCAACAGCCTCCCTGTCTCCGCTTTGATTGCTAAGCTAAAGTAAACCTATTAATTATTGTTAGCGGTGGCTTTTTACTGGCAATGGTCGAGTGAGCAGCGCTCAGAATCTGCCGGGATAATTTGCTCGGGTGTGACACGGCATCGATTGCAGCTCGGTGTCGCAGGACCTGGCGCTGCCGGGGGTGGCTGGGGGTGAGGGTGCACACGGAAATACTCATCTTTAAGAAGGGATGAGTTTTTCAAGGAACCTGCAAAATGCCTGTCAGCGTCAGGACTGGGCATTTATGCACAAACCCTTAGAGCACCAGCTCACGTTGCCCAGAAGGAGAGTGATGTGCCACACCTGCAGCGTGGCACGAGCCACCGGGCATTTGGTGGGCTGCGGGGCAGACGAGTGGGTTTAAGCTGCCAAAGTCCCACGCAGCCACCTCAAACACGCGGTGCTTTGCTGTGTCCCTGCTGCATCTGCCTTCGAACGAGCATCACGAGCAGTTCCCTCCTGGCTGAAGCTGTTGCCTCTGTCTCTTACAGTGGTCTCTTGCGGCCACCCCGGCTCCCCACCCCACGCTCAGATCTCGGGAGACAAGTACACCGTCGGCTCCGTGGTCCGGTACAGCTGCCTTGGGAAGCGGACTCTGATCGGAAACTCCACTCGCATGTGCCAGCTTGACGGGCGCTGGAGCGGGTCCCTGCCCCACTGCTCAGGTGAGGTGGGCTTCAGGAAGGAGGGGATGGGGCAGTCCCATCCTCCACTACCCCCTTTTTACCCGGCGAGGGGGCAGCCAACAGGCTGTGCTTTGGGCCGGAGAAATAGACGTGCTGCAGAGGGAGGTTGTGGAAGGCTCTCCCCTCAGCCTGCCTCTCAGCTATCCAGTCTCCTGCAACTTGGATGATAAGCACTGGCAGGGAGTAAAGCACTCGGCTTGTGAGACGAGGAATAAATCACTGCAGCAAACGGTGGTGGGAGGCGGTGTGCTGCAGCCCGCTGCTGTACAGTTTTCTCCATGCGGAGTCTGTGCAGGATGAACGTGGCTCAGGCAAAATCGGGTCCTTGCATCCGAATTGCAGCGTCTGACCCTCTTTCTCATGCGTTCCGATAAGAGAAGCCCATGTGGCCCTTCTCCAGGGCCTAACATCTGCTGTTATGGCACCACAGCAGTCCCAGGTCTGCACAAGGCACGTGGAAGCTGGTACAGTGCGTTTCCGCATCCTCAGCATCTCCACCGAGAGCAGTTTGGCAACAGAAGTCCATCCCCACTCCCGTGCCAGGGTGAGAAAGGTCTTGCACTGAAAACATCCCGATAAGCAAAAAAAGTCCGCGATGAGTCGGACTTGGGTCGGAATGGCGGGGGCTGCAATGAGACGTGCTTGCCACCCTCCCGCAGTCGGGGCGCTGGGGTCTCAGCTGATGGCCTCCCATGGAGGGAAAGGTGGTGAGTAACTGGCAGGGTGCTGTGCAGCGCCCTCCCCACACCATCCCGGCACGTGGTCCTTGGAGAGCACGGAGGCAGACAAAATAAGAACTTGGTTGGAGCAAAGCATTTGGGACAAGTGTTAATTTTTAATTATGCCACTTAGATTTAGCAGCTCCACTTGACCAGGTTTAACCTCTGCTTTGGAAGGGAAAAAGAAATCAGACAGTCATCCTCATATTCAGAAGCCGTATCTGCAGAGTTCTTGATCTGTAGCTGCTCGGAAGGGTTTTCTGCTCTAATTCGTGCCTTTTTCCCCATGTGGTTTTCACTGTCTCTCCTGTCATCTTTGCGGGTGGATTTTTGGAAACATTCAGTGTTACTCTGACTGGTTCCTGCTGACATCTGGCGTGTGTGGTTTTTCTGAATGACTTCATGGAGGCAGCTTTAGGCCAAAGCTGATGGCATTCGACAGACCATCTCTGATTTGGGGCCGGGTGAATGCCCAGTGCTTCAAAGCCATGATTTCCACCCGAGGGCTTGGAGAAAGGCTCCTCTTTTACACCAAACTTGGGTGGTATAGTTTCAAAAGCATTGAAGAGTGAAGCCTTTAATCACATTCCTCTACTTTAACAACAGCAAGAGCACAAAATTCTAGCCCAGAGCCTCATTCCCCCAGCGCCTCCTCACAGGAACCTGGGGCAGGAACCAGCAGAGGTTCATGTCTTTTCTGGCTCTTGCCCAGGGGAGGTTCTCCCAAGGGCCCTTCCCCAGGGGCAGAACACAGCTCCCATCATCTCCTGCCAAAGGCTCTCCACCGTGCGCAGAAGATCCCTATGGTGTGACAGTGGTTTTTGGAAGATGAAACAAAAGACTTTGATATAAGTCATTATGTGAAAAAAAAGGCTGAACCTGGAGCATTCTCCCCCTTCTCTTCACAAGCGAGTACGTTCCCCAGATGATGAATATGCTCATTATGTTTTGTATTACACGTAACGCTGCCAAGGCTGTACCTGCAGAAGGGCCGGGGAACCTCAGTGCTAGCTGCAGGAGTGAAATCGTCTTTCCTGGCCTGGGGGTGGATGTGTTTACACAGATCATTAGCGGAGAAAGCCAGGAACAGGCCCACGCGGCGTGAGCCTGTGTCAGGCCGTAAGGAGTGGGCATTTCTCCAGCCTGCTCCGGAGAACCCCTGCGAGGAATCTGCTGCAGCTGCGCCCTTCCTCCTGTCCCCCCACCTTCCAGCCGGCAGCTCCGAGCGCTCGCGACTTGTACGAGCGGATGGTTCTCAGCTGGATCCCGCCCGCCTCTCTGCTCCAAACCCAACCGCTTCTTGTTCTCCAGATACAGCTAGGGCGTGCTGAGGTGGCTGGGAGCGTGCCGTAATTTCTGCTTGGAGGGAAACCATCGGCGTGAGCGATGCTGGCAGCCGCGCTGCTGGAGCAGCTGCCGCCGAAAGCAGCTGCAGCCGGTGAGGGCTCCATCTCGAGATTCAGGACTTATGGCCATATTTTGCATCCAGTGTAAAACCAGTGGGCTCCCAGAGTCGGGGGATGTTTCATCTGGAATTTTCCCGCTCTGCTGAGCGCCAGTCAGAGTTAAATTGAGAAGCCACAGGCTCCAGATCTGCCGGCTGGCTCTCTGAACGCGTGCAGTTGAGAGGGAAGAAGGGCCAAAGCCCATGATTTGCTTCCTCTGCTGACACTGTGCTCTCTCCTCAACAGGAGGCAGCCAGGGCGTGTGTGGTGACCCGGGGATCCCCTCCCACGGCATTGGGCTGGGAGATGACTTCGATGGAGGCAGCGTGGTGCGGTTCAGCTGCGAGCCCGGTTACATGCTCCGGGGTTCATCCGAGAGGACCTGCCAAGCCAACGGCTCCTGGAGCGGCACGCAGCCGGAGTGTGAAGGTACTTCTCCAACCCTCCATCCTCTCCCGCGTCACGCCAAGCCTGCTCTGGGTGTCCCCAGCCTGACCGCGGCGGGGACGGCCGCCCAGCCAGCCCCTCTCCTCTGCCGCAGTTGCCAGGGACAGCCCGGTGCCGCGAGAAATAATACTCTTATTTAGCATTTCCTCCAAATACTCTGTGTGTGTCAAGGAGTTCTCCCCTTTCCAAACATCTGCAGGTCCCATCTCACAGGAGGGTTTTTCAGGGCTGGAGGATAAGTATGGCCTTTTTGCGTGCCCAGCTCTGCTCCGCCGAGCGGGGTGCACCGGGACGGTGGTGTAAAGGGGTTCAGGTTCTTCAGGTTCATGCCAACATGGAGACTGAGGGTGTAGAGCAGGAAGAGCCTTGGGGAACTCATCCTCACTTCCAGTCATCCCCCGAGACCGTGGCTCACGGGCTCACTGCAAGCGTCTGGGGTGAACCTCCCTCGTCTGCGTCCCACAGCCAAGCGGGTGATCGGAAACGCCCCAGTTTGTGCCAGATCTGCGGGTGCGGTACTGCCAAATAATTCACTGTTGCTTTGCTGAGGAACTTCAGCAGAATGAGAAATGTCAATAGCTTCAAACCTCCGTTAGAGCTGGAACTGGCACATGCAAGAGTCATTTACATTAAGCAGAAACGCAAAATGCTAATTATAATCCAGTAAGCATATTTTCGCATTTGAAAACCCCAAACCCCTTTTTTTTCCATTTGAAGGAATCAAGTAAGGCCCTATAATCCAATCTAATAAACCCCCAGCCGGATTCTCTGAGCTGTGCTGCTCACTGCTACTGTTTTATAAAAGTGTTTAAAAATCACTTGGGGAAAGAACAAAAGCCAAACCGAGGCAGGATACCAAATGGAAGGAGACCTGGGCAAGTGCTTCTCTCCAGCTGATTTGAAAGCCAAAAGCTCAGGGAGAGTTTGTAAATGAATTGGAAATTTATTCCAAATTGATGGAGCTCTTGATTGAGAAGACACTGAATCATGTTATTAATACACTCAGGTCTCGGGGTTTTTTTCATTCTCTGTGTTTTTTTTCCTTTCTGTGGAAAGGCTCTGTTCATTAATCTCAGGATAAATAACCCATCAGGTTCCAAAAGTACCAAAATACGGATCCCTGGCAGATTTTTTTTCATACTTTATGAATAATAATAACATTAGGCCTATAATGTAGTCGTTTAATGTTAAGTGCTGACTGGCCAATATAGGAAAGTAATTTACAGTGATGAGCAGTGTGTCGTTTGTATTCACGGCGAGCTGCGAGCGCTACGAGCTGTTCTTCTGACGGCACTTTGAGTCTTATATTCAACTTTCTGGAACGGGTATTTACAGGAGAGGGAGGGGAGAGATTAATTTGGGGAATGAATTCAGGGCAAGTGAGGACGAGGGCCGGCTGCCCAGGCAGCGCGTGGCAGGAACGGGCGTCTCTGCTCATGCGGAAGCGCGGCAGCACGGCAGCGGGGCCGCCCGGCACCTCGGCGGTGCGGTGCCTCTCTGACTCAGCCACTTGTTCGCCGCTCTCAGCCACCAAAATTGAGCAAATCAAGCCTGACGGGGCTTCGCAGGGCACCCGCGCTCGCCTGCCCAGGGAACTCAATGCAAATTGCTCTCCGGGTGAGCCGCTGGATGAGCGCAGAGGGTCCGGGTGCGTTCAGCAGGAGGTGGGCGCCCACTGCAGAGGAACACGAAGCGCGCGGGCATCCGGAGGACACCGTGCAAAGCCCACAGCGTAAATAGAAGGGAAGGAGAGAGGAGTTGTTATCTCCATTTCAGAGAGAGCGAGCGAGCAAGCTGCCATAATAGGTTCAATGACAAAGCATCTGCTTGACTTTGAAGTCAAGGAGGTGGTGTTCAACCGTCGGTGTCCTCGTGCACCGGGACTGATGCGGCTCTGGTCCACGGCGGGGAGGTGTGAGGAGCACTGGTCTTCGCAGAGGGTCACCTTGAAACTCACTGGCTCCTCATCCTGATACCTTTTATCCACTGTAACTTTTTTTTTTTTTTTTTTTTAAGAAAACCAAAGGAATAGGGAGGCAGAAAAAATCACAACTGATTTTTCCAAAATGTACAAATGGTTTGGAATGAAATTAATTGCAGGGACTGCTTGTGAGACTCCTGCTTCAGTCTGGTTCACGTAGCTCTGGTTTTGTTGCCCCCGGTAAGCGCAGCTCCCCTGGCTTTCTGAAAATTGCAGGTTTCAGGCCTCATTTACCTTTAATTGCCAGCGAGTTTTTAAAGTGTAAATGAAATATTAGATGCTTTTTTCCTTCTTTCTCCTCCTTCCTGATGCCCTGCCTGTGTTCACCGAGGAGTGGTGCAGGAGGGGCCTCATCGGCTGTACTCTGCTCTA
Organism: Vanellus vanellus; assembly: GCF_965231255.1. Lineage (NCBI taxonomy): Eukaryota > Metazoa > Chordata > Aves > Charadriiformes > Charadriidae > Vanellus > Vanellus vanellus. The sequence continues at coordinate 6,543,349 of NC_138927.1, read as the reverse complement.
CACTCCCTCCTCCTCCTCCTCCTCCGCTTAGAAGCTGAGCAGAATATTTGGTTTTATAATGTTTTTTGTTTCTCCAAGTGAATTAAAACTGCATCCGAAGTGAGATGGGGCTCTGGCTGCTCTCTGGCAGTTTCAGTAGACAGAAGTGTGTTTATTTTAAGTGATAACACTGGGAAGAGAAACTGAGTTGTGCCTCAAGCCCATTTGACTGCTGAGGACATGGGAAGTGGCAGGGCTGGGATTTGGGTCCGCGCTGCTTTTTTCTTTCTCTCTCCACATGGTTAGGTGGGTTATGGGTTGCCGGCTAAATTAAACAGCACGGAAATTACCAGCCCTGAAGCAAAGGCTTTGGGACTCCAAAGGCTCTCGGCTGTGTCTTATTCCAGCAGGAGGCTCTGCCTGATGTGTCAGACATCGTTAGGAGCGCGTCTGAGCCGGGCGGTCAGGCGGCAGCAGAGCCCAAAAGAAGGACCGACGGTTATAAAGATTAGGACAGAGGAGGGGGACCGTGCAAAGGACACTATTCACACGCCACCTCAAGCGTAGGCAGATGTGCACCATCATCGCCCCTCAGCTTTTCCCCGCTGCGGTTTCTGAAGAGCGGGGCTCGCGGCTCCCTGCGGAAACGTGCCTTCTCTTGGCGCTGGCTGAAGGGACGGCCCTGAAACGAGCCCCTCTCACGGGTTTCAGGGAGGTATTTGCTGTGCAGGGCTGGGGGACCTTAAAGTGTGTGATAAGTAACAGCACGTGCCCCTTGCCCTGCTCCAGACGATGCTGCTTTGGCCAACAGTGGTACCTGGGGAGGAGCTTGTGGACCATCCCTGAGCATCACTGGCTTCCTGCACAGCTTCGCCGGCTCTGAGCTGAGCACCACCCAGAGACATTCCCGTCTCCCAGCAGCTTCTCGCTGTAAAACATGTAGGGAAGGGAAGGATGGGGGGGGGAAGGAATTGTAACAAGCTTTTCAGAAAAAGTATGCATGAATTGGAATCAAATTAATTATTGCTGAGCTCTGGAGCACCTCTGAGCTTTGTGGTGTTTTATATAGCAGAGGCCACTTTGCAGCGTACAGAAGGCAGGGGACAGCTCGGGCTGTCACCAGGAGTCAGGCAGACACCGAAGTCCCCGCTGTCGCTCACGGGCCACCCCAGCACATGCGCACAGCGCACATTCTCTGAAACCCAAATGGGTTCCTCTCAAGGAGGAGGAGGAGTTGGGGCAGAGTGTGGCAGCACCAGCCCAGGCAGTTCACTGCCACCGGTTCCGAAACCCTCCTCTCAGCACCTCTTCGTGTCTGCAGGGTACGGGTTGGGGGGGACCAGGGGGATGTGACGCTGTGCCCTTGACTTCGCTGCAGACCTGGGGAAGCAATAAAGTCTCGAAAGGAGCTTACAGCTCCCAGGTGAGGGCCAGCAGCTGAGTTCTCAGGAGAGCTCAGGAACACATTTTCAAGTGTTTGGTTCCCGCTGTGCCATCTCCCGTTAGACTTCCAGTGGAGCTCGGAGCCTGCTGTGCAGAGCTCACCCCATCCCGCTGCCTGGCCTGGAGCTGGTGGCAAACCTCGTGCTGCGGGTGGGCTTCAGAGGGGTGTAGGTGCTTGGTGGGGATGGAGGTAATCGCATTTAGCAGGCTTTTCCATGGGGTTTGCTCAAAAAGGACTTCGTAAAAATAATTTGTAGGAACAAAATTTACTTTGATAAAGAAACAAACCCAGCAAGCCCGAGGTGGGGAGTTCTCTAACGATCTGTAAGTCCCGGGGACATTTGAAATGGTTCAGTAGCGGCAGTGGGGTTGTAGGAGTGCCCTACGGGGCTCCTCAGCCTGGCAGCGCGGGACGGCCGGAGCAGGCTGGGCCTCGGGGCTCGTGGGTCTTTGGCACGGCTGGGGAGACACGGGCCCTTCGGGGTGCCAAGGGTCTGGACCTCTGCACTTGTCTGTCCTGTCTTGTGCAACATGGCAGCCGCCAAGTCTCGGGGGAGAGGAGCGGGGTGAGCTGCTCTCGGCACCCCTCGTGCTCCTGCCTGCGGCGCAGGGTCAAACCTCTCCCGTCACATCGGTCCTTTCAACCGAGCGTCACCTCCTGAAGTATTTCCCTGGTACGGAAGGAGCGACTCTAAGAAATCCCCATCTGATGCAGCTGATTTTTGTGTTATTTTCTTGAATTTTGACTTCAGTTTGAAGGTGGTTGGGTTTGAGATTCTTAAGGAGACGTGAGTGGGTATGACTGTGGGACTTCCAGGGTCGTTAGAATTTATGGCCTGTTCAAAAACCAGAGCCGAACCCAGTTTTCTTTTGGGGAATAATTTATTTTATATCTCCCACTGAAGCCAAAGGGAATTGTTTACTCACTTACTGCTCACTTGCATGGTTAGTTCCTATTTATATTTATATGATTTTAAAAGTTCAAACCTTTCATCCTTACATTTATGGCTTTTTTTATATCTAGCCTATACAGGTCACAGCTGATGCACACTGCTATTAAACCATTTCCATGAGTCTCCTTGTAGTCACAAAAGTGATATTTTTGGGTAGTCTGTGTGTGCTTGGCCACATGCATAGGTGGAGGAGGTTGGGCAGGAGAGAACAGCTGATGTATGGGCAGGCAGTGAAATAGTAATTTAGAGCTTTTTCCGAGTTGATAGAATCTGACTTTTATCCCAGCATCTCTTGGAAATGACACCGTGTATCACAGAGACGTTGGCTGCATGAGAAACCTGTAACGAGAGAGCACCTCGGATGATTTTAGTGCCATGCAGAGTTTCTGCGCACACAGTCCAGAATGGTTATTAGTTTCCTCCTGTCAAACAGATATGCCTCCAACAAGCTCATATGTTAACAGGCTGTCAGCAAACGAAGCAACAAGGCGGAGGAAGACTTCTCTCCTCGCGCTGGTGGCCTGTGCTCGCTGCTTTCCCGCGGGCGCCTGAAGTTGCATTTACCCATGGAGAATGGCCGGGAGCAGTCCCGGGGCAGGGACGGGTCACCTCGTGTGGGCACAGACTGATGCTCCTGCCGAGACTGTGGCACGTTGGAGGGGAGGGGTGGGAGCCGGGAGTTTCCTCGTCAAAGAGCTGGGAGCGTGCGGTTTAGGCCTGTGCTTGATTCATGTGATTTTCTTTTACGTCCTGTAATTTCAGAGTAAATGAGGGCTGGATGCAATTATTGCAGGGGCTTATTTTGTCGTGACAGGGTTTCGTGCACCACCATTCACTCTGGTGCCCTTTTACTGCTGCGGTGCTGAGGTACTTTGGACATAAAACTTGGGCAAGTGACAAACCTATAATTGTATTCCTGCAATATTCTCCCTCCTCTGAAAGCGTAATTGGAGGTTGCTGGGCAGTGAGCGATGCCCCAGTGGGAGAGCCGGGGGCTCCCGCGCTGCTTTCCTTCCTTTGAAGTCTGCAAAGTTGTCGGCATCCCAAAGGGGCCGGCGGCAAAGCGGCACGCTCGGGTCCAGGCTCCCGAACTCCTGGAAGATGGAGGGACTCCAGGCTCGGCACCACCTGCTTTATTAAGCTGCAGGAGCAGATGTGAGATTGAGAGCCGGGATAAAGCCTCTGCGGCAAGCGGACGCGGGTTCTTCCCTCAGGCTGGAGGGGCGGGCGGGGGGAGGTTGCTCCCAGGCTTGGCTGTGGGGGCCAACTGCAGGATCCCCCCGGAGAGGAGCGGGGCTGGTGCTTCGGGCACCGCCTGGCTGCAGGGATGGAGGGTCTTTTCCAATCCCCAGCCAGGGATGCCGCACGCAGCCTTGGGCCGTGCTGCCTGGCAAGGGAGAGCCCTCGCTCCGAGCTGGGAATGGCCTTTGGCACCCTGTGGGGTTGGAGTAGCTGATTTTCCACGGAATTGCCTGTTCGTTCTGAGCTGATGCAGGGGCTTTGCAGGCAGTCTTACTCCTATTGAGAACAGTCAATTGCAGGACGAAAGCCTCGGGGTTTGGGTCGGGCGGGGGGTTGTTTGTGTTTTGAGTTTTATTTTAACTTTGCTATTTTGCTTTCTAGTTATATCCTGTGGAAACCCAGGAACGCCCAGCAACGCCAGGGTTATATTTAACGACGGCTTGATTTTCTCCAGTTCCATTATATATCAGTGCCGGGAAGGCTATTATTCCACAGGAGTGCTGAGCAGGCACTGCACGGTGAACGGGACGTGGACTGGGACCAGTCCAGAGTGTACAGGTGAGCGCTGGGATGGATTCCTGGAAGATGAGATGAACGATGCTGCCAGGCTCTGGGGACAGGTTGTCAGGGCGCGTTGGATGCTCGCGGTGGACGTGCACACATGTGCCGTGCTGAGAAACTCGGCTAAACCATCGAGCGGCAGCAGCAGTCGCTCAGCCCACAGTCCCTGCAAGTACCTAATGGAAAACTCTTGCTTTGGGGTTGTTTTTTTCCAGTTGGATGAAGGGAGCTCTGTAAGAACTTGCGTGAGTAGATGTCAGCCAACCTGGAGGGGTTCTCCGGGGCTGCTTCTGAACGTGAGCGTTCCTGCCTGCCGGCGTGCTGGCACCGGGGCGTGCGTGCGCAGAGCCGCTGCTCCGAAGCCCTCGGTGAGCACACTGGGTTTCCCCACGGCTCCCAGCTGCGGTGCCCACGGCAGGACCATGAGTGACGGCAAACGCGGTCTTACATAGAGAGACAGTAACTAGGGTAAAGAGAGGAGGGGCTGCCACGGGCAAACTGTCTTCCACCTAGCCCGGATTTGACCCAGGTTTTCTTTAATGTTTAATGTGTGTTAATACTTCTTCTTGCAAGGTCTTAATGTGCCATTAAGATCACTGCTCGCTCCACTGAGGAGAAGCAAAGTTTTCTCCACGTGCTGTAGCCCAGTTTACTCCATAGCTGGCCCCGCTCTCCAAATGCGCCCTTCTCCGCCATTAATGGATTGCATCCTGCATTGCAAAGTGCTCAGGACCATCAGGTTTCTACGTATTGCAGCTCCAGAAGTGCGAGACGAGGGGTGGTCAGCCAGAAATGCTTCTTTCTTTTTCTTTGGCAGTGATCAACTGCGGTGACCCCGGTGTGCCAGCCAACGGCGTTAGACTGGGCAGTGATTTCACCTACAATAAAACGGTGGTGTTCCAGTGCACGCCCGGGTATATGATGGAGTCAGACCGGGCATCTTCTCTAACCTGCACGAAAGACCGAACCTGGAATGGCACCAAACCTGCCTGCAAGGGTAAGACTGGTTGCTCTAAATATCGGAGGATGGAAGTTTTACAGGCCGCAAACTTTTTCGTAACTTGTGACAAGGCAGCAACCACTGCGTGGTGCCTGGAGCCCACCTCGGAGTTTCTCCATCCTTTCGTCCAATCTGTCCCCTCTGTTTATGGCACTTACGGAGTTTTATCAACACAGCAGGAACACCTTGCTATCTTTAGGTCTATGAGGCATCACAATATGCCTGGGAGGGAGGCAATTGCTATTATCCCTGTAGTAGAGAAGGAAAAGTGAAGCACAGAGAGCGAAGTGACTCGCTCTTCACAAAAAAACTCAGATCAAACTCGAACGAAATAGTGTGTTTTGCAAGCACACACTTTTTGGCATCATCTAGAAGTCTGAAAAATGTTTCTTCCAACTCCTTTCATTATTTCTCAGTTCTGAGATTGCCTCTGTAGTTCCGAGATAGGAAAGGGAAATAATAGAGCAGTTGCAGGACAGGCTGGATCTCTTCTGCAAGTGTTTTACTCGCCCACCAAGTGTAGATAAGGCTCGAGGCAGCATCTGTGTACTTCTTTAGCAATCTGGAAAATTCACCTGTCATGAATCTGATATAAATGCAGACCACATAGAGACTTCCAAATATACTCTCGTTCCTTTAGAGGCTGTAAAGAGCAATTCTTACACTCCTCTTTCATTCTCTCCACTGAGCTAACGTTGCAGGAATAATACAGAGTGTGGCCAGAGTCTCATTTGGAGGGCAGGCTGATTTGCATGAGCTTAGCATCTTTCCCAGTGCTCCCCTGAGCTGAAAAGCAAAGCATTGCAAAAATGTCATATTAAAATACCCTAGAGTAGATGAAATACAGACTGGTTGTTGATTCAACTGCTAATCTGAAACTCAGCCCGGTTGTCCAAAATGTATGAATCTTTCAGGGAATCTTAAATGAGTTTTCACACTAAGTCAGGCTGGATTCTTACCTGCGGTTGGAAATAAACACTGACTCAGAAATCTGACTTGGAGATTTGGGATTTGGTTAACTCCAAACTTCAAAGTAAAATCCTGGGGTTTACAACTGCTGGAAAAGTTTGTACAACCCCTGCTAGGCCAGTCCCAGGAGGGGCTCTTTGAGAGGAGAGTATACCTTTGATCCTATGTAAATTTGCTTGTTAATGGAAATAACTCTGCTGAGAAGTCAAGAGAACTGTGTGTGCTTTTGTTTTTCATTCAGCTATCATCTGTAAATCCCCCCAAGCCATCCCCAACGGGAAAGTCGTGGGCTCGGACTTCAGCTGGGGCTCCAGCGTGAGCTACGCCTGCCTGGAGGGCTATCAGCTCTCCCTGCCCGCTGTGCTGACCTGCGAGGGCAACGGCACCTGGAGCGGGGAAATTCCCCAGTGCTTTCGTGAGTCGCAGCCATCTACGTGTTCGCGCCTGAATTGGGAGCAGGACTAGGATTAAAACCCATGTGGCTGATTTTAGCGTCAACTCCGCCTTGCCGGGCAGTACCGTAGGGGCTACGGATTGCCCGTTCTCAGTATGCGGGAAGTGAAATATCTGGTTGCTGTGCTCCGTGCCCCTAAGCCCGAGGGAAGTCTTGCATTAGCTGAAGTCAGTGGGAGTTTTGCCCACCAGGAGAAAAGCGTGGTGGTGCTTAGAGGGCTCCTGCAGCCAAATGTCTGAATGTTCTCCCCACCTCCGGCAGCAGCCAAATTGCTGCGAGTCTCGGTTTGCCACCTCTGTAACGAGGAGGCAGCAGTGGCCACAGGGACGCAGTCGGTCCCTCCACCTCTTGCAGCAGAGCTGTGGGGTCACGTTTGCAACAGGTTTGAAGATCTTGCATGTTCCTGTCCACCAGGCATCTTGAAGACTGGCTGTTTGTCCGTGTGTGTCCCCAGTGACTGAGTCTTCTGCAGTCAGAGCTCTTGAAACTGCCAAAAGCTGTAGGAGAAAAGCCTTTTGGCAAAGGGCACTGTGTTGTTGCAGCAGAAGTTTGGAATGTTTTGTGAAGGCAGAGCTTTGGTGGGGTGGAAACCTGTGTGCTTGATACAATAGCTAATGCAAAAAAAATTAGTTAAATGTCTCATAATGATAAAGGCAGATTTGAGTTTCTTTTCTTGGCTGAATGGCTGGCAGCTGCACAATAGCCATTTTCATATTAAATCATACAAAGCCCTTGCTGTGTTCCGTGCACCTTTCCCCGGATCTTGTATAATTAGTGGGCTTTCTGTGTGACATGGAACCATATAGCAATTTGACATCGTGCAATTAGAGATACATTTTAAAGCTGAGCATGCTGCTGGGGGGGGAAGAAAAAAAAAAGGAAAAAATGGGAGAGAAGGTGGAAGTTAATTAACAGCAATTGACAAAAAGAGAGAATTACAAGGAAAAGTAGCCAGCAACGCCTTCTACCACTACTAATTCCCTAGTCAATCGCAGAGTTTGATGGCAGGGAGTGGTAAGGTTTGGGCCATTAATAGACCCGTCTTTAGCTTATTGACATCGCTTGCTCTTGCGGAGGCTCATCGCGATCCACGTGTCTCTCTGCCTGTTGCAGCTGTGTTCTGCGGAGATCCGGGGATCCCCGCTCAAGGCAGGCGGGAGGACAGAGGCTTCACGTACCGCTCTTCCGTCTCCTTCTCCTGCTTAGCCCCGCTCGTGCTGGTGGGATCGGCCCGGAGGTTCTGCCAGTCCGACGGGACATGGAGCGGGACCCAGCCCAGCTGCATAGGTAAGGGGAGACGCCTCTGTCTCGCATCTAAGAGCTTTGAGTTGTCCCCTTGCTTTTCCGTGAGTAGCAAAGTTGGTTTTCTTTTCTGGGTTTGCAGGAATTAGCACTTTGTTCCCCTGAAAATCGGAATGTATAGGGATGATGCTTTTGGTTCGTGCGTCCTGGCTGGTGGAAAACAACCCATCTCCTTCTCTTGGGACGTGCTGCTTAGACTCAGCGCCTGTCCCCGTCATTCCCGCCCCAATGGTGGTCAACAGTGCGTCCGAGGAAGACAATCTCCTCCTCCCTGTTACTGCTCCTCAGCACTGCGCTGGGCTGCCGGTGGGCAGGAGGGAGACCTTCCTCTGCAGATCTTCCAGGTTAACGTTTGCAACCCGGGCCGTGAGATCCGGAGGGCGGTGTGAGGGTAGCACCAGGCAGAGGTGCCAAAGGCTGGTGCTGCCTGGGTTGCCCCTGGGGCTGGGGACAGCGGCAGTGCGCTGTGCCTGCGCTCGTGCCCTGTCCCCTGTGCCCTGCTAACGCTGCTGCACCTCGGACAACATCGGACCTCTTGGCTTCGTGCACGCTATCGGTGTCAGCGATGGGACTGAAAATGCAGTTTGACTGTAGAGAGCCGCCATGGGCTGCTGTGGAGGGGAGCTCTTCTGCTCACAGAAGCCGCAGCAAAACGGAGTTCTGCCTAAAGGATGCACGTGAGAATTCGTATGTTCTCTGCTGCCTTTGAATTATATCCGGAATGGCAGAATAGTGACTCCCGAGAAGTATGAAGGTGCTGTATGCAGTTATCAAAATCCTACAAATTGCTTTGCCTAGCTGCGGTGTTGGGATTCAGGCTGAAATTTCCAGACATTCTTCAGGTGCCCATTTTCTGGGGCTTCCAGAACCCTTTGAAACCTCTGGGAGGTGTATAATGATAATTAGTCACAGCATTCTCCGCCCGTTTAAAGCTCTGGCTACATTCATGGACCCTAGGGCTCCCGTGGTGATAAACTGCACGGGCTGCGTGCCGTTACCTTAACTGTCTGCCTGAACACCACCATCATCACCTCATGTGGGCATCTGGGGCAGAAACGGATCTCAGGGTGTTCTCCGCGGTTTTCAGTCATTCTGGCTACATCTTAAATGCAGTTACAGTCATGTAAAAATACTCGTGGCCTGAACCTCCGAGTTTCCTCTTGGTTTCACCAGGAGCTTTCTCACATGAAGAGTTGGGAGCACCGGCCTACTGTTGTAAATATTGGCTTTAAGTGCTTCGTCGCTTTCCGGCAAACCCTTGTCCGGGATCCCATCACACGCATGTGGCACCCAGCCCGCCGGGGCCGTCTGTGGTTGAACCCGGCAAATACAGCTGGTCATGCTGCTGGTGGAACGCACTTTGAATTTGTCTCCCCAAAACAAACCACAGGAAGGGAGAAGACGTGCGTCTATAAAACCCTGCCCTGAAACGTCAGGGTCTGGCACAGGCAGCAGAGCCCAAAGTGATGTATTTATTCAGATCTCCCCCATTTTTGAGACGCGTTCGATTGGCAGCACCACAGACCCCCCCGAAGCAGCCAGGAGAGCGGCTCTGCCCTCCACCCTCTGCCATCCAACCCTGCTGCCACGGGGCTCTTCATTTATTTATTTGAGACACACTGATTTACCTGGGGGCTTCCATGGAAACTGCGTCAGTGATAAATGACAAAAGCTCAGCAGAGCCAAATGACGGAAAATGAATTAGTTTGCGTGCCGCAGCCCCAAATCGGCCGCATTTCGTGTCCCTTGTTTAGTTACTCACCGCAGCTCCAAGGACCTGAGGACGACACCGACAAGCACACAATGTTTCAGTGTGAAGAGGGCAATGAGTCAGATCATAAGGAATAAAGGCAGAAAAATAAGCGACCATGCCGTTACGTACAGAAGTTGTCCTGTAGCTGCAGCCTGCAGTGCCAGGCCACTGCTGTCCCCCTGTGTTGTATGGTGGAGACTTTTCTTAGTTTATTTCTTGTCTTCCACAATCCTGTAAGTTGGAGTATTTTGAGTAAGTGTAGAGAGGGCTTTGCTGTGGGGCTTATGGCCCTTCTCATAGCCATGTTGAGCGTGCCCGAGAAAGAAGGCTGGGAATCCGGAGCTGATTCTCATCTGATTGCGCTGAGATCCTGCGGCGCTCCAGCTCCCTGCTGCCATAGCCACCCCTGGCCGGCTACTGGCGCATCCCCGTGGCCAGCGATGCAGCTTCGCTCGGTCCTGTGACCCTGAGGAGCCGGGAACCTGCTGCTGCTGCGCTGCATTTCCGACAGAAACTTCAGTTTCCTTTGCTGGGTTTGGGATGCTGATATTAATGTTGTGCATCTCTGCCTTAATTCCATTGACGCGCTGTTACTGTTGACGTGCTGTGGGGGAAAAAAAAAAAAAACAACAACAACGTGATAGATGCTAGAAGAGTAGCAGCCGGTATTCCTGCTGAATTGTGTGTATTCATCTTCTGATAGATTGAGAACAAACGAGGCGTAAAGGGAGATTATGTATCTGAGATGCATTAAAATTTCCAGCCGCCGTCTATCACTGTGAAACAGCGAGGTGCGAGCGAGCGCCGAGCGCAGCCCCGAGGGACGGAGGTGCTGGCCCAGGGCACAGGAGAGGACTGGGTCACCGTGGGGCCGGGGGTGGCCAGTGGCAGCGGAGGGCACAGCCCTGGTGAGCCGGGTGCTTCGCTCATCGTGTGCGGAACAGGGGAAGGGGAGAGCCTTGTCCCTGACATAAGATTTATGTTCTTACGTTTTCTCCTGGGTGAAAGTGCCTCTGGTTAGTTTGCGTTGCAGCAGTCAGGGATTTAAGAAACGAAAAGATCTGTGTATTTTTCCTTGTCGCTGCGTACTCCTTCTGTAGCGAAACATTTCTGTGTGGTTGCGAAGGCGCAGCAGGGTCTCGGCGTGGGGAGCGGGGGAAGGCAGAGCTCTGACGCTCCTTCCGCAGCCGCTCCTCTACAAGGCTGCCTCTGCTCTTCTCCTTCCAGACCCCAGCCTCACGACCTGCGCGGATCCCGGCGTGCCTCTCTCCGGGATGCAGAACAACTCCCAGGGCTACCAGGTACCGTCACGGCCGGGTCCCCACGGCTGCGCCCTGACACTCGCTCCATGCCCGAGTCCTGGCATGGGTTAACGTGTCCTCCCGTGAGCGGGACGTCCCAGCGTGCTCCGTTAGACCTCAGAGTGCATTTGTGCGGGATTAACTAGCCATGCATTATTTATGATATTAATTACAGTGCTAATTAATAGTTATTAGTGTAATTAGTATTCACATCGGAGGCGTAATTTCCATTCATTTTCAGACCAAATTCTGTAGGTGGTTTTCTTAATCTCAGCCTACGTATGGTATGAAATCAGCAGAGAGAAAAACCCAAAGCAATTCCCCGGGGTGCTCCATCTCCAGCCTCCGCTGCCGTCCCTGTGGGTGCTGCGACGGGGCCGGGGCGGCTGATTCCATGCGGCTACACCTGCCAGAGTGGGTCTTTTGGTTTTGCTGCTAATTAGTTATCTTAATCTTGGGTCTTAATGAATTCATTCTAGTTTTTAATTAATACTGAGATACCATAAGTCTGACTTGTGTAAGAGCTGCCAGTCTGAGAGCTGCACGCCGTCGTGGAGCCACCTCAGGTGCTCAGGCAGGGGATGAGAGCGGCCCGGAGGAGAAGGCCCTGGGGGTGCTGATTGATGGGAAGCTCAACATGAGCCGGCAGTGGGCAATCGCAGCCCAGGGGCCAACCGTATCCTGGGCTGCATCAGAAGGAGCGTGGCCAGCAGGGCGAGGGAGGTGTTCTGCCCCTCTACTCCACTCTTGTGAGACCCCACCTGGAGTACTGCCTCCAGCTCTGGAGCCCCCAACAGAGGAGAGACATGGACCTGGTGGAGCGGGGCCAGAGGAGGCCCCGGAGATGCTGGGAGGGCTGGAGCCCCTCTGCTGGGAGGACAGGCTGGGAGAGGTGGGGGGGGTCAGCCTGGAGAAGAGACGGCTCTGGGGAGAGCTCAGAGCCCCTTCCAGTGCCTAAAGGGGCCCCAGGAGAGCTGGGGAGGGACTTTGTACAAGGGCATGGAGTGATGGGACGAGGGGGAATGGCTTGAAACGGGAAGAGGGCAGATTTAGATGAGATATTGGGAAGAAATGTTTCCCTGTGGGGGCGGTGAGCCCCTGGCGCAGGGTGCCCCGAGAAGCTGTGGCTGCCCCATCCCTGGAGGGGTTCAAGGCCGGGTTGGATGGGGCTGGGAGCAACCTGGGCTGGGGGGAGGTGTCCCTGCCCAGGGCAGGGGGTGGCACTGGATGGTCTTCAAGGTCCCTGCCCACCCAAACTGTTCTATGACACTGTGATTCTGCAAGGTGGTGGCTGGAGCCGAGTGTCACAGGGAAAAGGTGCCTCTGGCTGTGGTACCCAGGGGACCACAGCAGCCATCTGAGCGTCCAGGAGCAGCGGGGTGATAAAACTCGGCCTCAGGATCAGTGAGGGGGTGGCCCACATGGTGCAGCCTTGCTGGGCAGGGTGGGAAAGGTACTCGGAGCCCTGCTTGGCAATTTTATTCCAGCATATTCTGGTTTCAAAGTAAATCCAGTTGCAGTAACAGGACTCGCAGCTGAACAGCGTCGTACTGCCGACCCGTCTGAAGCAGGGAGTGAGCTCCGTTGTACGATAATGGTTTAGCTGAAATAATAATAATATGGTTGAAACCAAATGCAAAAAAGTGGATAGTCTGCAAAAAGTAAGCGTACCTCAAAAATGTTGAAAAGTCAAGTTTTCGGGTTTTGTGATCCTTTTTGCTATTCACAATCCAAATTGGCATGTGTCGTATAGCTACGGGATGTTTGTTGATACTACTAACATTGAATGTCCGTTTTGGCAAAAATTGCAGTCCTTTCGGGTAGCACCTGTGTTTGATGCTGGCTGTGGGTATATTTAAAAGACAAAGCAACTTTGCCTCTAGCACTGACAGAAGCGACTCCCTGCCATGGCTTTCCCGGGGCTCCGAGAGCTTTCTCGACCCCAGCCTCCAGCAGGGCAGTGAGGGCGGAAAGGGGGTGACTGCCCTCTCCAGCCCATAGAAGATGGAAAATTATAGACGTACTTTTGCGGATAAGCATGGGTGAGTCACATTGCACTGAAAGCTCAAGGTTTTATCTCCTGTTGAAACAGGTGGGAAGCGTCATCTTTTTCAAGTGCCAGAAGGGGTACCTGCTGCAGGGCTCCACCACCAGGACCTGCCTCCCCAACCTGACGTGGAGCGGCGTGCAGCCCGACTGCGTCCGTAAGTCCTGGGAGAGGTTTTGTCGAAGGAAACGGGTGCCTTTGACCATGCTGTTGCCTTGTTTCGTTGCTGTGCTTCACTGTGGAAATTGCTGGCTCTGAAGGGCTGGGAGTTTGGGGGGGAGCTCTGAGAAAACATCTTTTTGAAGAAAAGGGAGATCACACGATCACATCTCTCCTGACGTGACTACACCAGCAGTCACTTCTGATTTCAGATGAGATTTTTTTTTCACTTGTCCCTTCCTCAGAGACATAGTTTCAGGTGAGACTTTGTTTTGGGCTTCTGAAACGGTATTTGATGGCCGAGACGTGAGCCCGCGCTCCAGGGACCAAGGTTAGCGTTTAGCCAGAAGGGCTCTCTGGCAGAGCAGCGTTTCTCCTCGTCTTTAATAACGTGTTGCTCTTTCCTTTAAGCTGTCTGTCATCTTTTCCCTGCTACACCAGAAGGAGTTTAATGTATTTAAGTGGCAATATCCATCACGGCCCCTGTATCATAAGTATGAAAAAGCTTTTTCCTCTCCCTTGTGAGGTGTTTTATTGACGAGATATTTTTCCGCTAACAAACCCTGTAGGTGCTCATCCCGCGAGCAGCCCAGCCGGGGCGCCCGCCTTTAAAAACTCCTGCCCGTGGCATCAGGGGAGAGGGGAGAGGTTGCTCTGGAAGGAGCTGCCCTTCCCCACTGCTCGCCTGGGTGGTGGCAGCGCGTCCCCACCTTCGCAGGCTTCCCTCTGCTGCGCTGAAGACTGCAGGGGCGCAGCAGCAGCTCTACGTGGGATTTTGCTCCCGGTGCATTGAAATAGAAGGTGGTTTTGGCTTACCCATGCCAGCAAGGACTACTGGGTTGTTGCCTTGAGGTTTTGCGTAAAAGCCTTCTCCTCCCGCCACGCCAAGTTGGATGCAGTTGCTGCTAATGAGGGCTGAACTGCTGCCTGCGAGCCGGGCTGCGGGCTCGCAGCCGGGGCTCCCGGACCATGCGAGTTCGGGTTAGTCTTTCAGCTTTCTGGGTTTTATATTTCATCTGCCGTAAAGCAAGGATGAAGATAATACCTCGTGACGGCTGCCGAGGATTTGTTTTCATTCATGAGCAGTTTGAGAGCTACAGAAAGGGCAAATTTACAGCGTGGGTGAGAGGGAGCTTCCTGGCTCTGCCATTTATTAATTTTGCGTCATAACTTTTCAAGGCAAGTGGTGACACATTTACAACAGGACCTGATAGAGCAGTGTGTGGCACACGCTTGCTCTGGTGGCAGGGAGCTGGACAAGCTCAGCTTTGATTTCCGTGGCCAAATCCTAAAAGTTATTGAGCAGTTATAGGAATTTATGACTGTTGCACACTTCTGAGGACTTACTGTCTGGTCCTGTGGACAATTGGGTGCAAATTTTTAGTAGGATATTGGTCCCACGAAGAGAGGTTCTTGAAGAGAGGTTCTACAAAACCAGGTCTGTAATGCACTCACTGAAATCACTGGCTTAACTTACTGGGTCTTGATGCCCTGTAAAGACGGTTTTCAGTGTGCGGATAGACCTGGGACACAGTGCTGGGGTCAGAGTTAAAGGAAGGAGAAAGGGGTCTTTAGCATCATTTGGGTTTGACTTTTTTCCCCTTAAGAGGTGGGGAATAGCAGAGCCTGAGTTTCAGTTCATGGAAGCTGGAAAGGAGTGAAGGATCCCCAGAGAGCTTTAGCCAGAGAGAGCAATCTCGCCAGCGAAGCGCAGGAATCGGTCTCATTAATTCATCCATCTGGGAAAAACCCAGGCATGGCATTGTTTCCCTCAGTGAGCAGAGAAAGCTTTTGCTGAAAAAAAAAGCTCTTCTAAGAGAGTTCTGTCCCTGCTGACATCACAGCGTCACCCTTCTGCCTTTCTGTGTACGACTGGATGGTGTCTCTCATCTCTCTTTTCCCTGTGCTTTGCAGCTCACCACTGTAAGCAGCCGGAGACCCCCTCCCACGCCAACGTCGGGGCTCTGGATTTGCCGTCTCTGGGCTACACCTTGATCTATTCCTGTCAGAGCGGGTACTATCTCACCGGAGGATCTGAGCACCGGACCTGCAAAGCAGACGGCAGCTGGACAGGAAAACCGCCCATTTGCCTCGGTAAAAGCTCCGAGCAGCGTGACCCCGGTTGCGCGTTCGCCGGCGCCTCTGCCGAGGGGAGCGTTGCAGCCCGAGAGAAATCAGCCGTTCTCTCGGACCGACGCATGTGCGTTGGCGTGGTTGAGCTGGTGGTGGAGACCGCAGCTCTCACAGGGTCCTGTGCGGGTCCCCGGGGAGAGGCAGCGAGGGCATTTTCTGCCTGATGGTTTGGATCTAGAAGCATCTGCACAAGGCAAAGGTGGTTCTTTACTTCACCCACCTTTTACCTACCTCAGAGCCTTAGATCAGGGACACGTAGTGGTCTACTCTTGAAACAGAGCTGTGTGGCTCTCGTGGATCAC
The DNA here is from genome assembly GCF_965231255.1 of Vanellus vanellus. Lineage (NCBI taxonomy): Eukaryota > Metazoa > Chordata > Aves > Charadriiformes > Charadriidae > Vanellus > Vanellus vanellus. The sequence continues at coordinate 6,527,751 of NC_138927.1, read as the reverse complement.
AGTAGTGCTCTCTGGGAACTGGTTTGGAGTAGATGCCAGAGGGGGGCACAGTAAATGAAAGAAGAGTGCATTCAAGCAGAGCGTGGCCAGCAGGGCGAGGGAGGTCATCCTCCCCCTCTGCTCTGCCCCGGGGAGGCCACATCTGGAGCGCTGTGTCCAGTTCGGGGCTCCCCGGGTCAAGAAGGACAGGGAACTGCTGGAGAGGCTCCAGCAAAGGGCTGTGGAGGTGATGAGGGGACTGGAGCATCTCTGTGCTGAGGAGGGGCTGAGGGCCGTGGGGCTGTTCAGTCTGGAGAAGAGAGGGCTGAGGGGGATCTCATCAATGCTTATCGATACTTACAGGGCGGGTGCCGGGGGGTGGGAACAGTCTTCTTCCAGTGGTGCCCAGTGACAGGACAGGAGGGAACGGGCACAAACGTGACCATGGGCAGTCCCATCTCACTCCGAGGAGGGACTTCTCTCCTGTGCGGGCGGCAGAGCACTGGCACAGCTGCCCAGAGAGGGGGGGAGTCTCCCCCTCTGGAGCCATTCCAAACCCGCCTGGAGGTGTCCTGTGCCACCGCTGGAGGTGCCCCTGCTCTGGCGGGGGTGGCACTGGGGGAGCTCCGGGGGGCCCTTCCAGCCCCCACCAGTCTGGGGTTCTGGGATTCTGTGAAAGCTTCGTGCCGTTTCGGTGGGCTGGGCAGGACCCATCCAAAGCCCTCCTACGCAGGGACGTGCAGCCCCGGTACGTGTGAGCAATGCCGACCGAAGGCTGTCCTTCGTTAGCGCCAGCACGGTAGGAGTGCCTCAGCAGTGTCAGACGCCGCAATACTCACCAGCGGTGGTTTGTCCCTCTCTTCCAGCTGATGTCCGCCCCAGCGGAAGGCCGGTTGGCACCGCGCGGGACCCACCGCTGGCCAAGGTGTCAGGTACCGTAGCGGGGCTCGCTCTTCCATGGGATGTGTTGGTACTAGACCCGGACCTTACCAGGTCCATCCCCTCCCCAGGACAGCCAGAAACCCGGCTGGTCCTTGCATGTCTTGAAAGCTCTGGGCTGGTGGAAGCAGCCCGTGTGCTCCATCCTCTTCATGCTTCGCCGGAGAATGGACAGGAGCTTGAAGGGAGTCGGGCACCGACATCCACTGTCCTCCCCAGGGTGCTCCAGAGATTCGAACACTTGAGGATGTTTTACATTAGAGCTTTTTTTTAGAAAAATGGGTTTTGTTAGCTTTTCCTAAGAAATTAATTTGGGGGTGGGTTGGTTTTTAAAACTTTAGTGGCATTTTTTGTCAAAACAACAAAATTAAAGTCATCAGCTTGTTTGTTCTCCTCTCTTTGGCTTTGTACTCAGTGATGATCACGCAGAGAGTGGGTGGGATTTGAGATATTTAAATTTGTGTATTTCTGAATTCAAAGAAAGAAAGAAATTTGCTGTATTTTGATTTCTGAAAAATGGAAATAAATAGCAACGCACTTGTTTTTCTGCATCCCCAATTGCTGTGGTTTCTAGTGCCTGCTGATGTGTTCGCAAGGAATTCCCTTTGGAAAGGCTCTTATGAATACATGGGGAAAAAGCAGCCTGCAATGCTGTCTGTCACTAGCTTCGACCCTGCCACCAGTAAAGTCAATGCCACTTTGATAGACCACAGTGGCGTGGAGCTGCAGGTGTCGGGTAAGGCATCTGGCATGGGCGTTGGTGGGGTTTTAGACTTGTCAGAAGTGGCCTCCCAGAGCCACTTGAGTGTATGAGTGGGGCTGATGCTCTGATTGAGCTTTACAGAACCCCCCAGGGTTGACGTCTCCGATCTTTGATCAGACCAAGACAAACAAAATCACGTATCTGAGTTTGCTTTGACTCTACCTGAAAGGCAGCTCAGCCTTTGTGCTGGAGCGGTGGACTTGGAGTCCAAGACAAACCAGATAACATGACGTGAGTGCCCCTTTCCCTGCCCACCCCGGGCACTCGGTTGTTACTGATCCAGCAACGTAACCTGAACATGAACAGTGGAGTCTCTTCCCATGTGCAAAATATCTTTAGTATCCTCTGGGGTGGATGCGGGATTGTGTGTTTCCCAGTGCGAGTTGTTGTCAGCTTTAAGACGACGATGTGATTTCTCTACTCTCTCGAGTAGAAAGATAATTACTTTAAACTTGAACAGAGTCATTGTGATCTAGTGATTAAAAGCCACTTATTTTTCAGGTGTTTACAAGAAAGAAGATGTGCACCTGCTTCTCCAGGTTTACCAGATAACGGGGCCAGTGGAGATCTTTGTCAACAAGTTCAAAAATGATAAATGGGCTCTAGATGGACATGTAAGTGCTCGGGCACCTCATGCACAGAGTCCACCCACACAGCTCCTCCCGTTGCTATCACAAGCCCAGCTTTCCTTTCGCTGAAGCTGAGGGAATGGCTCCCGTAGCCGGTGGGAAGACAGGGCTGCTGTCCTCCAGTGACCTGTGTGCGTGAAGGGGACATAGGGCATTCTTCCAGCACGTGGGATAACATTACATGACAGTCGGCTCTTCCATGCTCCCTTGCAGCTGTATGGGGTTTTATTGCCCTGTGGTTTAAAATCTAGGAGTCTTCCAGATAACGCTAAAGGAGAAACCAACATGATTAATACCATTTTAACATTTTATATCTGTTAAACACAAAGCTAGAAGAGCTAATCTTCCCTTATGGACTCAACTTCTCACCCCAGTTTCTGTCTGGTGATTTCCCATGCCCTTAAGAGATCTACTGGAGCTTAGAAGAAACATGCATCTGATTGACCCGTGGCCGGTTGTAGCCCAGGGCCTTCGCTATCCCTGTTGAATCAGTGGCGTGTTCTGTAGTTTATTGCAAACAAGATATTTTTTTTTTTCCTTCCTTTGAGATATGAAAGTCTTAACAAGTTGTTGGGCAGTCAGACTTCTTAAAAAATGCCACGGGTTTCTGGGGAATTGAGTCAAATTAATGCTGTGCGTGAACTTGAAAGAGGCTGTGAGAAGACGGGTGCTAAAATCCCAGGGAAGGGTGGGAGGAATGCGTTGATCTCGGCTCTCCTGTCACTGCAGGTCTCATCAGAGTCCGCAAGCGGCACGTTTGTGTACCAGGGCTTTGTGCGTGGCAAAGGCTTCGGGCAGTTCGGCCTTCAGAGACTCGGTAAAGTTCCTCCAATTACTACTTTTTGCCTTGATTGCCAAAAGCTGGATTTTGGTGGTAGTGGAGGTTTTCAAACAGGGAACATTTCTCCTATCCCTGGCTTTAATTTTCAGCCCTGCTGGACCAGATCTTTATAGAAGTTTTTGAACCATCGGGTTTAACCTAACCCTTTCCAGCTGCTCTCATAAGAGAGCTCACAAAACCCAAAGCAGCCTCTGGGGCAGAGAAGCCGGGTGCCCTCAAATCTCTGCACCCCACAGGGGTGGGAGATGGTGGCACCCGAAACAGCTTCTGTTCCTTCACGTGTGGGGCAGAGCAGCACAGGGAGGAGGGGGTCCCCGTGGCCTGGCAGCGCCTTTCCCACTTCCAGCTCCTCCCGGTGCACCGGGTGCAGCAGCTCTGCCCCGGCTTGGGGTTAAATACTAAATACATCGAGCGCTGGAGGTTCTGTCAAGGGCGGCTAAACCCATCCTCAAGGTAAGATTTGTGGGAGACGAACAACACTAGAACGAAATTTTTAATTTGGGAACAAAGTGAGGCATTTAAATAAACAGGTTTCTGTTCAAAGACAGAGTTTGGAGCCACAAATACCACCTGAAAGCTTTTTTGCTCCGTGTTGCCAGATGTCTGACCTAAAAGCCGCCAGATGTCTGACCTAAAAGCCCAAGTCCCATTGCTACTGCAAAAAGTGTCTCCATCTCGCTTCCAGAAATCACAGAGGCACTTGAGAGCTTAGTCGCTCCAAGGTCTGAGCTCCTAAATACCTCTTAAAATGTGGCTCGAGCTCTTCCGTCACTCAAGATTTTTGGAATCTGACCCTGGAGTCTTGTCACCTTTATGGAGAATTAGGTGCTCATTATCGCAGCCTTTGAAAGTCTCCCTGAAAGCCTAACTTTAAGCATCCAAGTTTGAGCATTTTGGTAAAGTAAATCTATTTACATCTCTCTTTAATTGCAGTTGCAAATAAATGATGATGTCTAAGCTAGGCTAGATCTCCAAACTGTTCATCATGCAGCTCAGAAGCTTTTGATGACCTTTCACAGCAGCACTTCTCACCTCCTTGTTCTCTTGTTGATGATGTAACCTGCAACTCCAGCAAACCCCATTTCCCGCAGCGCTGTTTTGAAATGTGTTTTACTTCTGCTGTGTTTCAGACATCAGCATGCTGGAAAATGATCCAGAATCAATAGGACACCATTTTGCATCAAACAGCAGTTCTGTGGCAGCTGCCATTCTTGTGCCTTTCATAGCCCTGATTATTGCAGGGTTTGTGCTTTATCTCTACAAACACAGGTGGGTTTCAGGAACGGCGCCAGGAGGTGAAACAAAATCAGGGGGCTGACAGAAATATTTGTGAGCTTGACTTAAAAGCACTCCCCCTAGACCCGGTTTCTCATTTAATTCAGAAGGTGAAAAAATAACGGAGCAAGCACGCGTGGAGGGGCGAGGGTGTTAGGAGAAGAGAGGGTTGAGGGCTTTTATGACCGTTAAGAAGATTTGTGGCAACGTTAAGTAGGATAAGGCAAAGCAAATTTCATACGCCAGCGTTCAGGCTGGCTTTGCATATGTTGTAAATTAGGAATTTCTCCTGATCGATGCATTGCTATGGAAATATTGCTGCGTTCCGAGCGTGGTGCAGGCTGGCCGCTCTGCGGAGGGCACACGCGTGGGGCTATAGCAAAGCCCGGGGAGCTGCCTCTGCTACACGTCGATAGTAAGATTTTTCCCTAGATCCCTTCTGCCTCATCCCCAGGTGTCTGCCCTCTTCAAAAGCAGATTGTTTCCTTTTTCCACTGACTTCTTGTCAGGACTGTTCAGCTGGCTACAGCAGGAGTAGCCGTGACCTCTCTGAATTTTCTCCCTGACGTCCTGCAGGAGAAGACCAAAAGTCCCGTTCAATGGCTACGCAGGCCACGAAAACACCAATGTCCGTGCAACATTTGAAAATCCTATGTATGACCGAAACCTGCAGCCCACGGACATCATGGCCAACGAGACGGAGTTCACAGTCAGCACGGTGTGCACAGCCGTATAGCACCCGTCCCCTCTGCGGTGAGTGGGCAGAAAGGGAGCGCGCGAGTGGCGCGGTGCCACCGCTCTCCTCCTGTGCGTCACTTGTAAAATGCTGGGCCGAAGCGGTGCTTCAAGGGAGCGCCCAGAGCGGTTTGGATCGCCCGGGTCTCTGTAAGACCTGAAGCAGCATCCCTGTCTCCGGGTCTCCGGTGCTCGCTGCCGGTTGGGGCGGGACCTCTCGGGGACCAGTGGCAAAGCAGATCCAAATAGCCCCGTGGTGAGAACAGTGAAGGAAAAAATGAGCCTCTAAGAGAGATCGGTCACTGCGTCACTCCAGAAAGCGTATTTTGCACAGTGATCAGAGGAGGGGAACGCAAGGGGGTTAAAAGCTTTACTGCGCAGGCGCAGAGGAGGAACTTAACGTTGTAAACAGATGTACCCTGGGGACCTAAAGAGCGCTTCTAGACTGAAACATTCTCAGTATGAGGTAGCGAAGCCATTGAAGGCTTTCCCAGAACTTCGTGTGTAATAATAAACTTACCTTCTCTCTGTCCCTTCCTTTCCCATTGTCCCAGATTCCTCCGGGGTCGGTGTCTAGTGGATGATTGTGTTTCACCTCACTAGTCTCCATCCGTTCCCTCCCCATCTCCCTCCTCCCAACCTTGTTGAGGCTGTGGAGAAGCTGCTACACCTCGTTGGACTTTGCGTTAACTGCTGAGAGACTGCTGGGTTGTCCTCTGTCGTCCTCGCCCACCCTCTCCATCCCGCCGTGGATAAGGAAGGCAACCAAAGGTCTGCTCCGGCCCAGCTCCTCTCTCCCGCCCTGCTGGTGGCTCTCAGCCCAACGGGAGGACCTGGGGAAGCGGAGGACCTGGGAGGCGAGGTGATGGGACGGCTGTTACGGCCTGCTCTTGGTCACGTGTTCCTGGAGGGAGCAGGGGGGGATGGGGGGTCCCACCAGCTGCCCCCTCTTTGGGAAGAGCTTGGACAGCAAAGAGGCAAAAGCGGGTGGCACCACAGAAGGTGCTGATTGGGGTTCATGGAAAATACCAGTATGGGCCAGGATGAGTACTTGCTTTGTCTTTATTTGGCTTTGTGGTTTATTTCTTTGTTGTTTTTTCTAAGCCAGGGGTTTTGTGGAGGAAGATTTTTCAAATGGGACCTTTTCAATGAGAAAAGCAAAACTTTGCAGGCTTTTCTCCTCTTCCCCATATTTAATTTTCCTTCGGGCATTCTTGCTGTGTTTCTTCTGCCCCGTGTTCCTTTCCGGCAGCTCTCAGGGCTGGTGAGGAAACGTCCCCCCATCTCTGCCCCCCTCCCAGCAGGTGCCAGTTTTAGGAATCAGGAAATTGCTGACAGACACAAAGGGTCAAAAACCTCTTTAAAAAGAACTAACAAATACCGATTTCCCCCCAATAGCATTCAAAAGCCTTTGCCCTTTCCGTATTGATCCTCCAAATGGCAATGCAATAAGAGTTTTAATTTCCATCCAAAGCTCTTCCCTTTATTTCCCAGGGGCGGAAAGGTTGCCCTGGCTTTCGTGAGAGCAGATAAGGCGGCTTGACATTTTTCCTTCCTTATAAGAGAACGATGCTTTTGTGATGACACTGTCCTCCTCTAATAAAGAGGAGAGCTGCTCTTGTTGATTCGGGGTTTTAGTCTGTTTGGTTTGAGTCACCGTTTCTTAGGCCAGGCTGGAGTCAAGGAACGCAACAGTGCCGTTTTACCAACTGTAAGTCGAGCAAAATACAGGTGACGCGGAGCAGCGTGTGTCAGTGAAGCAGCTTCTTCTTACAGAAGACTTGCGGGGAAAACAGAGTTAAAAGGAATGGGGTGGTGTTTACATCCACGCTTGCATTTAAACGTTGGCTTTCCCCTACCTAATGTCAGCTGAGGTTTTGTCTAATGAAAACCACAGGGTAGTTTCTTTTCTGTTTCGTTTATTCTTTTACTCTGTGTGTGTGCGTGTGTGCGTATATACAAATATATATTATTTTTTTTACTTCTGTCTCTTATTCAGCGCTCTTAGAGTAAGCAGCATTCTACAGCCTAATTGCTGACCAGCCAGCCTGCCAAAAAATGCCGCCTCCGCTCCCCGAAGCGTGCAAAGGGGCTCAGGTTTATTCCCGCGAGGTGGGTGCCCAGCGCACGCGTCAGCCAGAGCCCTCCCGGTCCCAGGCGGGCAGAAGCCAGCGAGACGCTCCCCGCGCGGAGGAGGGCACGCAGGTAGCTCAGGGCCAGTGCCGGACCGTTGCGGAGCGTGTCCTGCAGCCGGCCGCGCTCCCAGCTCCCGCCAAATACGCAGACAGGCGGAGAGGGTTTAATCTCCCAGCTGGTTGTGGGACTGAATTCCCTGGGGCAGCCTGGCCGGGCTGGCGGCGGTGCCGCCCCTCTATGGGCACCTCCAGCTCGCGGGACGCGGCTCCCAGAGCAAGCTGAAGGGTAAGTGAGAAGAGGGGACCCCGACCGGGCTGCGGTGGCACTCAGGTCTGGGGCCACGGCACGTCTCCGCTCTTCAGCTGAGCGGCTGCGGTGCGGGCAGGGAGGTGGTGTAGTGAGGGCAGGGTATTCCCCGGGTTCCTTCGCTCACCTCTGCAAGTCGATAGCTGGTTCCTGACCTCTGGTCTGCTCTCCTGGCCCGTGTCTGACCCCAAGATCCCTTCCAACCTAAATTATTCAAAGGCAGCCTACAGGAGAGCTGGGGAAGGGCTTTGTACAAGGGCATGGAGTCATAGGACGAGGGGGAATGGCTTCAAACTGGAAGAGGGCAGATTTAGATGAGATATTGGGAAGAAATGTTTCCCCGTGAGGGCGGTGAGCCCCTGGCGCAGGGTGCCCCGAGGAGCTGTGGCTGCCCCATCCCTGGAGGGGTTCAAGGCCGGGTTGGACGGGGCTGGGAGCACCCTGGGCTGGGGGGAGGTGGCCCTGCCCGGGACAGGGGGTGGCACTCAATGGTCTTCAAGGTCCCTTCCCACCCAAACCATTCTGTGATTCTGTGATTCCTGCCCTTGGCCGAACCCACAGCCCTTTCTCAGCCCCGTAGCACAGGGGCTCCTCACGTAGCAGATCCCAAAGGCAGCGCCGTTTCGCTGTGCGCGCTGCTCCCGTGCCAACGGTTCCAAGGTCCTGGCTCCTCTTTGGGTGCCCGAAACTCAGACGCCTCGTGGCATCCCACGACAGCAGAGCTCGAGTCTTTCCAGGCTCCTGTCACTGAGCTCAAGAAAAGCCTCTCCGGGCGCGAGGGGTGCGGAGCCCCGGCAGGCGCCGAGCGGGCTGGGGTGAGCAGGGTGCGGGGATGTGCCCACACACCCACCGCAGAGCCCACGTCGGCTCTTTCTGAATCCCGCTCAACCCCCAGAATAGCCAGGAGAAGCGAGGTGTGTAAAGTGAACCCGAGATGCTGTAACACCAAGGCAGGGAGAAGGGAGGTTCCGCTTAAACAAGACTTGCTGCTTTCAACCCATAAATACCGTTTGCTGTGGTTGCCCAAGCAACAAAGGAGGTGCAGGGGGGGGATGTTCCATTTTTTTGCAAGCTGGCTGGGACCCGATACATGACATTCTCCATTCTTGTGCCCAGAGGACTTGCATTATGTTTAAAAAAAAAAAAAAAAAAAAAGGACAAAAGTATTTAAAAAACAAAAAAATAGAAAGAAAAAATGAAAAAAAAATCCCTCTTTTGTACAGAGATATATTTTTATGAATCAAAAGTTTGTACAGTTAAAAAACACAATGTAAATGTTTTTTCATTATTGTAGTAAACAGTAGTGGAAGATCAGCTTTTTTTTGTAAATGTAATAAAATGTATAAATATGGTTTACATAAAAGTGTAAATATGTAATCTATACATACACTTGGCTTGTCTGCAGTATATACAATTTAATTTATCTGTCTCTGTATATGAGGCTTCCCATTGTGTCCAGGCATACTTTACTGAATTTGAAAGCTATTTTAAATTTTTGAATTAAAATAAAATATAAATTTTTGCATTGCTTTTCTTACATTTTTCTGGTGCCTTTTTCATGAGCTGCTGAAGGTCTCTTCTAGGATCCTCTGGATGCCGACCTGCACACGCGGGTGCGGGAGGACGGCGGGGACGAGCCCATGTCCCCGGGCTGGAGGTTCCTGCCCCTCGTCCTCGTCCCGCGGCCGCTGGGGACCACGTCCCGGCTCTCACGAAGGCGCAGCGGTGGTGAACGGTGGCGGACACAGGCAAGACCGACCCCTCTCCCCGTGGCCAGGCGGTCCCCTCCCACCCCAGGGAGCCCCCACCACGGTGCCCTGCGAGGACAGCCCCGAGCTGGATGCGGTCCGCGCTGCGTGGCCGGCAGCGGGCTCGTCCCACAGGGAGCCAAACCGAGCCGACATCTGTCCGCTGTCCCTTGCGGTGCCCTCCTCGCTTCTCGCTTGCTCTGCGCTAATGGGATGTGATGTTATTCCAGCTGTGGTCCCTCCCCTCCAGCCAGGAATGGATGCTTGCCGTGCCGGGGAGCGCGCGGATCCTCTGTCACGGCAGATCAGCAGAGCCCCTTTAAAAACAGGTACTTAAACAAGATCCTCAAAGAAACAAACCGACCCCTTGAAATTGTGATTTATTTCTCAACATCACTTCTTTCAATTAAAAAAAAAAGCACAGCTGCCCCAAGTGAGCCCAACTGCTGGTGATGTCTCTCTTGATCCAGGTCTGGGGCTGAATTCCCGTTGCTTTTTAAGTTGGAAATAAATCTGGCAGAGAATTTTCTAGTTGGAAAGGGGCATTGAACACGTTATTATGTGTCTCCTGTTGTGCTCTCTGAGAGTGTCTGAGATCAGTGAATTTTTCAGTGATAAAGAGGTGCGTTTTCATTTCTGCTTTCTTCGGTGGAGTTTGTTGGCATGTTTTTGCTCTGACCTGGAATAAGCCTTATCGTAGGGGTTCCCACACCGGTGGTTTTCCTACTGCAACATTGGCTTAAGCATAACACCACCTTCTACTGAGCGGGGCAGGCGGCCCCTCGCTGCAGCCCAGCTCGGAAGCATCGGATCCTGATGGTGATCAGAAGGGAGCCTAAAGCATCCCACGGACATCCCCGCGCAGCTCAACACCCAAAACGGGCTCTGGCGGTGGGGTCGGGGGAGCTCCTGGTGTCCCGGTGCTCCCTCTGTGCCTGAGGTCAGGAAGGTGGGAATGGTGCTGAGTAGAGTGACGCCGCGGGGTGACAATCCCAGGCCCCCGTCCCCCTCCAGTCCCTTCTCCCCTCCTCTGGCTGGGGCTCCAAAGGAGAGAGATATTTTGGGAGTTTAAAAGCTGAGGCTGTAAAATGAGACATCTGCGACAGGGCAAAACTTTAATCTCTTCAAGCGCTGGAGAAAGGCACAGCCAGGCAACAGGTTCGTTGTTCAATTGCTGCAGCAGTCAGCCTGGAAGAAGGAGCTCCGTGCCCCTGCCCATACGGCGCAGCCCTGTCGGTCCTCGGGACCGGGTTAAAAAGCTGCGGGTTGAGTTGCTGCGGTTCCCAGGTGAGATGTTCCCACTCCTCCGCCTCGTCCGTGTGGGCGGTGGGTCCTCCGAGCTCCCGGGGAAGGGCCGGTAGCCGCCTCCTCGCTCAAGCCCAACTCCACGTGGTCCAGGAAATAATTACTTGTCTCTACCCCCTCCCAGAGTGCTGAGCTAATTCCCCTCTGTGTGCAGAGTTGATCATTTTGCTTTTCCAGCAGGTTTTATCAGGCCCGGCCGGCTCTGTCGGGGGGCGGGAAGGCCCTGCCTGGCGCGGCGCGGGGCTGCGAGCGGGGCTCTGTGGGGCGGGAGGGGGGATAACGGGGTCCCCCGTCTTCTCACGCTCCCTCCCAGCCCTGCGCGCTAGTGTTTCTGCTCCAGGATGCCCCAGTTTGCTTTAATTAGGTTGCTTTCTCTGCTGGATGTCTTGTTTCCCCCCCTCGCCCATGACTGACTGCAATTAGCTTGTGTCTCGGCACTGATTGACAACATTTGGTTTAGAAAAAGGGCGTTACACGGTCTTTGTTGTCCTGCTTCTGCTCTGCCCACGCTGGCTTCAGTAAGGCGAGTTTGATGCTGTCTCTGTGGCTTTCACGGTGCCTTTTCTTTGTCTCTTCCAGATCACAGACACTTCATCTTTTTGGTTCCATTCCCTTCTTGTCTGGGCTCAGCTGCTTTGTGTGAAAGAAGGTTGGCAGGAAAGGCGGTGGGGTGGAGCTGAGGTTTTTCGGGAGGTTTTGGCCGACTGTGCCACGCGTCGGGCTGCGCTGGAGTTTGGGACAACCGGTTTGTGGCGTGATGAGCCTGAGATGTGTTTTGCTTTGAATTTTGGGGCAGCAGCAGTGTTCCTGTTGGATTTAAGAGAACACTGATGGAGGAAAGATGGTCACGACCTTTTAGAGTTCTGCAGAGCTTTGCCAGTAGGTTGTTGTTGGGCCTTTCTGCTTGAGCTTCACGAAGGTGTCCTCCTGGTTTGGGTCCTTTGGGGACAGTCCATCTGGCCCTGGCTCAGCTCGGGGCTTTTGAGGGTTCAACTGATAATTCTTCAGTTTCCAGGCATCGTTTTGCCACTGGGTTTGGCACTGGAGTCATCTGCGAAGGGATTTAGTGTCCTTCTTAAGGTACATCCTCTTGGGGTCACACAGGCGTCCTCAGCACGCAAAGGGGGACCGTGGGGCGGCTCAGCCCTGCGTCGCGCACCACCAGGCACGGCGCGAGCGTGTGGCAGGTCTCCCGTCACTGCCGGGATGCCCGGCGGTGCCATACGGAACCCCACGGCTCTCTCCAGCCGCTCGTCCTAAACCAGCCAGTAACGAAGGAAACTACCGAAAACGAAGGTGTGCGGAAAAGCGAATGTCGCAGCGGGAGAGGGCCGGGAAGCCCTCCCGGCTCTCGGCGCTCCCAAACCCTCTGCAGACGGTCCCCTGAGAAACAAACAACGTTTAAACCACATGGCCCATCTAAGCCCCTCCAGCAGGTACTAATTTAGCCGGCACAATGAGCATGTACAGAGCTAATTAACAGCAATTTATATCAACGGTTTGTAAATGAGTGATTAACTCTTCGGGGTGTCCCGTACATACGATCCACCCGCGGCTCCAGCTCCCTTTGCTTTTTGGCAGAACTTAGCCTGAAGAAAGAAAATATTATACTAATTGTTTCGAGTAGATAAAGCCGCCACCACCCTGGCCCCTGTCTGGTTCTGCCTCCGGCCTCGCGCCGCACAGGGAGGTTGTGGTGGTATTTATTTATATTATTGATAGGTGCTGCTGGCTCCGGGGGTCCATAGATGTGCCGTTGCATGCCGGCATCCCCCTGAGCATCCCGCTGCGCGGGTACCGGGGCAAGATCCTGGGCAGGGCGGGCTCTGCCGCCCCGGCAGTGCCGCTGTCAGAGTGAATTACGGCCGTGGCTGCGCTGATTTCCCTCCACAGCACCGGGAAACGCATTTGTCACTGGAGAAAGGAGGATACCAAGTGAGGTGAGTAATGAAATGCTGGAATAATTAAGTGCAGAGGTAAATCAGCCGGCAATGAGGAGCGGGTGCTGGAGGGCTGGGGATGGGCTCTGTGTGCCAGATGTCATGGCCGAGGCGGGCCGGGAGAGCGGCGTTTCCCTGGGACCGGGGCCACCCGTGGCCATCCCGTGCAGGGGCAGCCGGAGCAGCGGCTCTCGCTGGCCCAAGCCGTGGCTCTGCCTTTTGCTCCGTGTGCTTCTCCCTCGCCTCTGCCTCCATCCTGGTCGCCATCCACCAGACCGGACCGTCACAGTCTGGACCCAGTGTGTCCCATCTCTGCTGGCTCGTGGTTTCACAGCACGAGGAGGTTTGGGGGTCAAACAGTTTGGTGCTAAAGATTTTGATGGATTTACCCCAAAGCCAGCTTATCCCGGGAGACCTGCAGCTGCTTGGATGGGGCAGGGGGAACCCTGAGCTTACATTAACGAGGCGGGCAGTTCGGGGATCCAAAAGGTGCGGGCTGGGGAGGGATTTCCCAACACCAGCGTAAACCAGTGGCGAGTAGCCCGTGAGCATCGCTGAGCTGCAGCCGCCCCCGTCCGCCCTTCCCCACCCCGCGGGGCAGTTCTCTTCCTCCCGCCGTGACCCGAGATGAATTCGTTCACGCTGCCGGGGAGTCCCTAACACCATTTAAAGTCCAGGGAAAGGTTTCAATTGATTTTAAAGGGATTTCAATCGGACCCTGCAGCTGAAATCCATCCCCGTGCGGAGCCTTTGCCCGGCACCGCTCCAGCTCTGGGCTTCATCAGTCTGTGTAAGACGTGGGGCGATGAAAAAGGCTTTGTGGGTCCTGTCTGTCTAATGACCACTTACACGTGAGACAAACTGCAGCCCTGATGTTGCCTATTTACTCAGGCAGCGTTAACTTTAGATTGTTCCAGTTTTCCTCATAAATTTTTAAATTCCGTTATAAGGATCCCATTTTGTACATCGTTCTCTCTGGGCTCGCCCTCTCTGTCTCCCACGAATGAGAAATTTAAACCTATCCCTGAAAAAAAATAACAGCAGAAGTCCTCGCACGGAGCAAATGCGTTGTTTGGGTGTTTGCTGCTGGGAAGCGCGGGAGCGTTTGAGAAGCTGCGTGAAAGGCAGAGGCACGGCCGGGCTGGCGCCTGCACTCGGGGGTGCAGGAGGTGACACCAGGGGCGGTCGGGCTCAGAGCACGCGTGCAGCCGAGCCAGGCAGGAGGAGCGATGCGTTTCACAGCTCCGGCAACGTGCAGCTGCGCAGGGATCAGAAGCGTGGCCAGCAGGGCGAGGGGGGGATTCTGCCCCTCTGCTCCGCTCTGGGGAGACCCCCCCCAGCAGTGCTGCCTCCAGCTCGGGGGGGTCCCAACATAGGAGAGACACGGAGCTGTTGGAGCGGGGCCAGAGGAGGCCCCGGAGATGCTGGGAGGGCTGGAGCCCCTCTGCTGGGAGGACGCGAAGGTGCGGGGAGTGAGGGATTTGCCAAAGGGATGCAGAGAGGTGGTGGCAAAGTCAGAAGCGGTTCCCGGGACTTCAGTTGCGGTGGATTATGCTGCGTCTCCTTGAGCTGCGCCGGGGCCTCGGGATAAACGCGCTTGGCTTTATCTCCTAGGAAGATGCTGAGATTGTACAAATTCCTCCCATCCTCATCTGAACAGATGAGTGATATAAAATCCATCACAGGGGGCTGTTAGATGAGCAGCGACCACAGTAAATCTGCACCTAAATGAAAAACCCAAGTACGACGTATTTTTATGTTGTTTAACTGAGATTTTGCATCTGGGAGGGAGGAGGGGCGCAGCAGCCAGGGGTGCCTCTTTTCTTCAGAAATGTTCCAAGCGCTGAAAGGAGAATTTGTAGTTCAGCGCTAGGGGGGAAAATGCATAATACATTTTCCAGACTTTGGAAAACCAAAAAAAAAAGGAAAAAGAAAGAAAAAAGAAGTGGCATTTCATTTGTAGTTGCAGTGTGAGCTATAGCTGAGCCCCCCCTGCCCCCCGAGGGTGCACGGCACGTTTCCCCGCCGGGGAGTCGGGCAGAGCTGGAATTGAGCATCGCCGTGCGGCTGTTCGTCGGAGCAGGGAGGAGGCCGGGGATTATTTGTGGCTGTGAATATTCAGCCCACGAAAATCCCACGGGGTATGTGGGGGGGGGGTGACAATAAGGGCTCGGGGCAGGCCTGGCTTCGCCTGCTGCCGGGCAAAAGGCGGCGCTTTGGCCGTGGGCAGAGCGGTCCCGGGGGATCCTTCCGGCAGCCCGGGCAGCGCCGTGTCCTCATCAGCCAAATAGGTGCGAGGCGCTTGGAGTGAAGATGCTGTACGACAGCAAAGTGCTATTAGTGTGCAAAAGAAGCTGGTTTAGTTATTCCAGTAAAGAGAAAATTGTTCTCCTTGTAGACAGGTGAGATAATTAATCATTATCATCTTGCCATTACATTCAGTATTCCGGGGCTGTGCGCGTACCCTGGGTAGGGACCATCGCCTTTATCAGCCAGCCTGTGACAGCAGCAGCTTTCCTCGGCGCTGGTGGAGCTGCCGCCTCTGCCAGCCTCTCTGTTCCCCTTTGGGGTGGCAGTTAATTGCGGGAGGTCGCTGCCCGCACACGCACAGCCGAGCCGGATCCTGCTGCACCCGCGGGTCCCCGCGCCGACGGGGCCGGGTGTCCCCGGGGAGCTGCGAACAGGTCCGGGGCGCACTACAGCCACGAGCAAATCCTGTCCCCTCCGTGCTGGGAGCGGCTGTTCCCAAAGAAAACACACCAAAAAAAAAAAAAAAAAAAATTGGGGGTTTTCCCAAAGTTTTCCCAACCTTGAAAGAAAAATAAAGATAAGTTTAGAAAAAGGGGAGTCGGGGGCAGTGCAAACCCCCGAGCAGGGGGAGCCGCAGCCGGGCTGGGGCATCGGCGGCACGCGTTGGCCCTTCTCGCGGCACGCAGAAAAGCGAAGCTCTGATGCTTGGCTCTTTCAGGTGCTTTTTTTTTTTTTCTTTAGGTTGTTTTTTTTTTTTTTAACTTCTTATTTCTTCTCTGCTGCCGCCCCAGTTTGATGTACCTCTGCTCGACGCTGGGCTGGGAACAGGGCCAAGGGGAAGGGCTGTCCTTGCGGCTGGCGTCAGTCCTGGCCCTTGGATAATTGCTGGCAAATGCACTCGCCTGAACTGACCAGGGGATTTATTATTTTTTTTTTCTTTCTTCCTTTCTAGAAGTTGAAAATATCAGCCTGTGATGAGAGAATTCAGCTTCTGTTGCTCCCAGAGCCCCAATTCTGCTCTCTAAATTCAGCATTAATAGCAAGAGCTCTGCAAAACTTTTTACAAAGTCAGCCTTTCTTTTTTGGGATGCCTCAGGGTTTGCCCAGACCCGTGGGGCTTCTGCCCCCCTGGTACGGGGGAGAGGAGAGGGGGGGCATCGCTCTCCGCTTCCCCGGGCTGCAGGGGGGAATTTCAGCCTACAAAGGACCCTTCTTCATTCCCTGGGACCCCTCAAGCTGTCTTGAGGGGAAGGAAATCCTCCTGGAAAGGCACTGGGGTATAGGGCTACCAACGTAGATAGATTTGCTGAGCTGAAGACACTCTGCTTTTCCCTCTTTCATCAAGCTACTTCATATTCTTATTACTGTATTGACACATCCTTCTCCCCCACTCCAATCTAGCCTTAATTTTCAACTGTTAATCAGGCAAAGCACTGTGGCACGCTCTTCTGTAATTAAAGAATTAAAGCCATACCTGAAGAATGCAGATGTGATGGCAAAATGAAATTATTTAAATAAAGCCAGGCCATTAGTTATGCACATCCTTCAATCTTTCATCTCTTGATAAGCTCCAGCGGCTTTTTGGGAGGGGGGGGGAGGAAGAAGTTAAAAAGTCTGTGTGAATTAATGAAGAGGAGAAGCCCGGTCTGGGGGACTGGGAAGTGCAGCTGGTTTTTACTGCCTCTCTAGAGAAGCAGGAAACTCTGCCTTAGAGATTCCCGTCCCTTCTAGACCCATCCGGTCTGGAAGACATTCCTTCCTGCCTCTGAGTTACAGCCCATAACTAACTCCTGCAGGGATTCATAGGAGATCTTTCACAGGAGAGACGTGGAGCTGTTGGAGCGGGGCCAGAGGAGGCCCCGGAGATGCTGGGAGGACTGGAGCCCCTCTGCTGGGAGGACAGGCTGGGAGAGGTGGGGGGGAGTCAGCCTGGAGAAGAGACAGCTCTGGGGAGACCTCAGAGCCCCTTCCAGTGCCTAAAGGGGCTCCAGGAGAGCTGGGGAGGGACTTTGTACAAGGGGATGGAGTGATGGGACGAGGGGGAATGGCTTCAAACTGGAAGAGGGCAGATTTAGATATCAGGAGGGAATGTTTCACTCTGAGGGTGTGTGAGGCACTGAAACCAGTTGCCCCGAGAAGCTGTGGCTGCCCCATCCCTGGAAGTGTTAAGGCCGTGACTCTGCATGTCAGCTCCTGTCCTCTGCCAGACAGGGGACATATCTTAGTTGATTATTTCGGTAATCCCTTTAATTATTTCATAACCCTTTTTGTTATCTGACCGGGGGGAGCAAGTCCTCACCCACACCCGTGGGGGTACCCAGCCCGGCTCCTCGGCAGTTTGGTACATCAGCACCGGTGACCAGGGAAGGACAGATGAAGTGCAGGTGCTTATGGACCACACTGAAGCTCTGAGAAGGAATTTGTGCTCAGTCACAATCTCTTTGGTACCACAGGTGAGTCTCTCCGTGGAGCAGGCGGCGGTTGCCAGCAGCCTGGAGTGAAAACACGTTGCTCTTCCCAGGAGGGACCCGGCTCATCTGGCGCGGCCTCAGGGATGTCACCTGGCTGGGGACCAGGTCAGCAAGGGGTCCCCTTGCCACCACGCCGTCTGCAGTCCACACCGTCCACCCCAGTGCTGCCGGAGCCGTGGGGACGAATGCAGTCCTGCCTGCTCGGGCAGAGGGGTCGGTGCTCTGAGATGAGTTGTTTTCCACCCCGAGGCATGAAGGATGATCCCAACTCTGCTCCGTGCAGCTTTCAGGACGCATCATGCTGTGACCAGTGGCCATCTTCACCGCAGCAAAGAGGTACCTCCCCATCTCTCTGGCGTGTGTGCAGCGTTTTCCATTGCGGGTCTCGCGAGTCCACCCGCGGGACATCCAACACCGTCCAGAGCAGCCGACGAGCAGAATCCGGTTCTGTCTCTATGGCCTTTATCAGTGCAGATTAAGCAGCCACAGCCAGCGATGAATCTTAGCTGAGGAGATAAAGCAGCAGGGAAACTACTGGAATTTTTGCTTATTGCATTTCATATTAATTAGCACCAATTATACCCTGTTATTAAGAATGAAAAATCTGGCAAGGGAAATATTGCAGCTGAGATTCCAGATATCAACGCAGGAAGCTTTGGTACTTGAGAGTCAAAATTAAGCATCACAGAATAATTACGTTATTTTGGCTGGCCCTGAGAGGGGCTGAGCCCCTCGGACGGAGCAATCCCACCCAGGCCCGTCCCCAGCATCCTGCTGGGGCATCCTGCATCGCGAGGGATGGCAGCCCTCGGGTACGTCCCAGATCTGACTCCATCGCTCCTTAAAAACGCCCCGTTACTCTCTCAGCCCAGTCCAAGAGGTTCTGGGACATTAGTCGCTGATGGGGACAGGAAGGAGGAAGAGGGTGTTATTCCACAGGACGGGATTATTTCATAGTCACATCACTCGTGCACCCGGAGGAGTATATCACTGATTACAAGTGCTGGCCCAGCAGAGCACGACATCCTTTTTTCTCTGGGCTGTTGTGCTTGGCTTCCCTCCCTTTGCTTGCTAACGGCGTCCTTATTCATGCACCGGCTGCACCCTGCCAGCACAGCGGCCTCCAATAAATATGTCAATAACAATCTGAAATCGTCGGGTCGTGGTGCCCTTGGACTGGCGTTATTGAGTGAGATGGTTTGAAATATTTATATGCGATAGCTGTGCTGGTAGAAAAAAAGAGTGATAGAATGGAAGGAGGCTATTAATGTTTGGCAAACAGATTTACTTGGATGTAATCAAATTGCAGCATATGCTTAGGGGGGAAAAATCAACAATGTTAACGAATTGCGGCGCAGGCATGGTCGGCGGTACCCGGCCCATAGCTGTATTCTGTAGCAGTTTCTGCTGAAAGACCACATTTATAGCTATCACGTTATCGCTTGCAAAATTAAATGATGCTTTTTTGGGTAATAGGCGTAATAATTCTCTCTGCTTTGCTCGTGAGGATAGTGCCTGTTGTGGACAAACGGGTTGGTGTGATGCGTTGGTTCGAGCACAGGACTGGGCTTTGGGACCAGGCAGGCTCAGCCCCGCTCTGCCGCTGGGTGACGAGCCACCCGCTGCCTCGCTGTTCCGTTAGCTTAATGATTTATTTTCTTTTAGGCTGCTGGCCAAGATCAGCCCTGGGCTGTGAGGGATGACTGCAAACCCCCCCCCCCCGACCTGCGCTGCTGCCCTGTGTCCTTGTCCAAGGCAAGGATGTGGGTTTTAACCGCGGCAGTGACCGCAGGGGACATCACTGCGGAGGTGCTCTTGGCTGGGCAGGGTTACCCGCTCCTCACAGGGGGCTTTTAAGTCCCCTATAGCTGCTTCTTTCGGCCTATATTGATGCTTAAGCGCGTGGGTAACTTCTCCCCGTGCTTCCCTGGATTCCTTAGGGCAGTCAAGACCCACAGATGAAGCAGCCCGTTGTGGGAGAGGAGGTTGGGGAGATGCATCTCCCGTGGGTGCTGAGCTCCCGACCCGAAACGCACGCGGAGCCGTATCTGCCCACTGACTCTCTCACGGGCTTTCAAGAAACACTGTTTCCAGGAGGACCTCACGGCTTTTCTCCGCGCTGAAATGCTGCCTCTTGCCCCGTTTCATAACAAAATGCTGCCCTGAGCTCCGCCGTGGGTCTGCTGAGCAGCACAGGGACAGCGCTGGGGCACAGCAGGGTGACAAACACAGCACACGGTGACAGAAAAGGGCTCCTTACCTTCCTGCGTCCGGCACGGCTGATGGCGTCAGCTCAGGGAGGGAAAAATACAGCGTCATCCTCCCGCTCAGGAGGGGAGAATTAGGGCAGGGAAGAACAAGCTGGAGGGGATGTTTTTCCGTGTCATCCTAAGCAGCGTGTCTGTGGTCACCGAAGGGCTGCCTGGGGGCGGCTGTGCCGTACCCCACCGCCAGCGCGGCTCCGCGGCGGTGGCAGAAGAGGAGGAGGACGCTCCTGCTGTGAGCTGCCCTCGCGGTCACTGGGCCGGCGGGGCCCGGGACGAACGGCTCGCCCTTCTGCTTTCATCAGGGAGGGGAGGAGTGGCAACCCCCCCTCTGCTCGTTTCACACCGGATTTGCAGAGTTCCCGCGCTAACAGCCCTTTAACATCGCACGTGGGGAAATCTTACATAAGCGGCTGTTCTCAGGGAGGCTTTGGTCAACATCTGGTTTGGGGGAATTAGCTCCTGGTGGGCTGGTTATTTCCCTGGCTTTGGCGATGAAGGGGTGCCGGGGCTTTTTTGGAGGCTGTGGATCAAAAAAAAAAAAAAAAAAGAGAAAGAAAGAGGGTGCTGGAAGGAGAGAGGAGAGGTCTGGCGCTGGTGCAGCTCCCAGATGTGCTCCAAGTCCCAGCACGTGGTGGGAGAAGCACAGGCGGGAGAGCGCTCGGAGCGGTTGGAGGCGCCGGAAGGGCTGGAGGTCGGGGAGATGCTGACCTGCCATTTTCCACCAGCAGCACAGAGCAGACCTCCTGCTTCCAGAAGTAGATTAGCGTTTACCTAAGACTAGACCCAAAGACTAATTCAAATCAGCCGAGGCAAATTGCTGGAGCCATCCCAGGTGGTTTGGAGGCTGCAGATCACCACCGGTGAGCAAACCCTCCCCTGAGCCGTGCCCCAGCTTCACCTTGGCCCGCTCGCCTTTCTCAATAATTTATGACAGATGGCAGTACAGCGGAATTATTTAAATGGTGGCTCTCTCTTCCCTTCTACCTTGTATTATCTATCTTATTTTCTGTTTCCATGTGTTATTCATAAAGCTTTTCATGTCAGCTTGTTTGCCAGCCAGCTGACGGGGAAGCCGGTGGAGGCAGGCAGGTTTGTTCTGCATAAAAGGCCATAAATAATCTGAAAACTGCCAAGCGGTAGCACATTTCAGGGACTTGTGCTTAATATCGGGAGACTTCCTGCAGCAGCAGCATCTTGTACTTGCAGCCACCGGCAGCAAACTTTGGGGTCTTTTCCACCGCACCAGCTGATTTTCCCCTCTGTTAGATCCCTCTGCAAATTACAGGACAGGGAAGGTGATGTTCTAATAGCGTCTCAGTATCTCTTCAAATAGCCCCCCCGGGAGGAGTTCATTTCTGATCGGAGGCATCAGCATAAAACCCCTCGGAGGGCGAATAGGCACTGTGCAGAGAGCGGTGAATCCCTTCTGCTGTCATCCAGCTGTACGGAGCCCTTCAAAATAGGGAATAACACAAACCCTTTGATCTACTGGGGGGGAAAGTCCTGCAATTTAGCTCTCGACAAGAAAATCTAATTTGTTTTTAGCAGAGGAAAGCCATTATCCCACCGCAGGAGAGAGGCGGAAGAGCAGCTGCAAGGGGGTTGCTGAGAACAGTCCCCTCGGTGGGACCCGGACCAGCACCCGGAGGGGCAAACCTTTAAGAGTCAGCCCTTCTTCAGGGCTGAAATGGAGAGGCCGGGCTGAGCGCTGGGGCAGTGGGGAGGACTGGGAACAAATAACCAGCAGCCGCTCCTCAGGCGTAGCGTGACTGCAGAGGGATGAGTTTTGCCCAGCCCTTACCTTGGCATCTCCTTTGGGACCGACCGCATCCACCCTCCCTCCCTGGATTCCTCCCGTCCCGCTGTGCCATAGGGAAAGGGCTTCTGCCATTTGTTTTCTTCTTTGTTTCTTTTTTCCGTTAACTCATTCTTGGGACTTAAGAATAAAATAAAAAAAAAAAAAAACCAACAAAACCCAGCCCCACACTTCCAAGAGGCAAAAACTTCATGCGAAACACATCTACCCCCTCCCGAGCTCTCTGAATAGAAATACACACAGCTGAGGCTCCACGTGCTGCCAGAAAAGCATTACCCGGAGGGAAGAGACGCATCAGCAAGAGAGTAGGTATTGTACCTCCGCATCCAGCCCCCTCCCGCGTTGCTGCTCCCTTGGGCGCTGCCCTGCTTGAGCTGGAGGGAGCGCAGCCCCAGGCCCCCCGACCCCCGCGCCCCATAGCCGTGGGTCAGGCCCCTTATAGTGCGGGGGGGGGTGTTTACTGCGTTGGGGACGGGGTGGGCAGCACCTGAACGCTTATATTCGGCAGCCCTGCTCCTCCTTAGGGCGATTTAGAGGGAGCTGGTTTAGCAGCGGGGTTGTTGGGGTGCGTAGCGAGGGAGGATGGAGGACGGAGAGAGGCAGGGTCTTGGGCAGAGCCGCGAGAGAGTCTGAGCATCTCTGAGAGTGCCATGGGGGCTCATCCTTCTCGAAGAGGAGACGAGAGGGACACGGCTTCTGTTGGGGTGAAGGGCGGTGCTGAGTAGGCAGCCCTGGATGATGTGGGTCGGGGGGAGGAGGGCAGGATCGGGCCCCGACACAGCCGCGCTTCTGGAGGTGGGGTTCAGCCACGCTCCAACGCAGGAGCGCGCGACAAAGCTCCTTCTCTTGAAAGCCCTTCGCTAACCCGGGCTGCGTGTGTGAGCGAGCTGGAAATTCCCCATTGCCTGAAACCCAGAGTAGTTTTGGGTTTCTTTTAAATCAAATTGCGAATGAGCGACGGCTCTAACTGGGAACACAGAGAGGCTTCGTTAGGAGGAGAGCAGACTTTATTTTATCTGGACGGCTATGTGATCAGGACTTTTGGAGGAGTCGGCTATCGCACTGCGCAGCAAACAGGGCTTTCTGCTAAATCCCTTCTTCTTTTTTCCTTTTGGCAACAACAAACAGAACTTCATTTTCTGGCAATTACCCGGAGCGCAGAGCAATAAATAACTCCTGCAGCTACGCTGAGGAGGAGGGATGGAGGGATAACAACACCCCGTGTACGCTAACTCCTGAAAGCTTGCAAGAACAGCAAGAGCAGGAGCTCGACACAGCGAATAACCACAATTGTGAGCAGATTTATGGATCGCGCGGTGATATACAGAGGACCTGAAGCTGGGCAGGGCATAACATGACAAATCAGGCAAAGCCGACAACCCCCACGTCGCCTGCTTCCTCCTAGCAGGTTGCTGTGGGCTTCTACTAAAAAGTAACAAAAAAGAATTGAGGAATGGCTGTGCTCATTTGCGGTGCAAAGATAAGGCAATAGGTGCGTTAATGTGCAAAATGAAATAAAGAAACAGAAGTTTCTTGCAAATGAGAACACCTACTTAGGTAATTTAATGAGAATTTTACTCTTGACTTCATCCAAATTAGATGGGAATCACCACTGCATTAAGTGATCACAATTTAACGTGCGCGTTATGTTATGCAACTTTATATTTTAGGCCAAATCTCGTTTCTGGCTCCCCTCAGAAGGTGCTGAGCCAGGCTGCGGGGGCACAGCCCGCAGGGATGAGGGGCTCGGGGGCGTTCGCCCTCTGAAGGGTGAGAAGCTGCAGTTCGTAGAAACTTGGAGACTTAGAGAGGTTTGTACGTGACAAGGGCACACAGCTGCTGCCCTCCCGTCGAGCCCGAGCCAGAGCGAGCCCGTCCGCCACAGCAGTGGCTGTGCTGGAGCATCCAACAAACCCTCCTCCGCTGCTCCCCTGTCCCCAGGCAGAGATGCTCCAGTGGAGGGGGTGGGGGGGGGTGGGGGGGAGCAGCCCTGAGCGGGCGACTCGGGTGCTGAGGGCGCGTGGAGGTGTCTGACTGCTTAATTGGCACCAAGGCGCTGCAGCCGAGTCCGTCTGAGAAGGGTCTTGGGGGAGAAAATTAACAGCCAGCGCTGGCTTTTGCGAAGGAGCACATCGGTAAAGCTATTAAAAGGCGTAAATTCCCCGGGGGGACTCGCAAGTAAAGCGTCATAGAAAAACCCAGCTGCCTTTAAGAGAAGGGAGGTTGAATTTAGTTTTATTTTCTGGTTGTGAAAGCAAACCACAACCAAGAGTTGTGTTCTCCGAACTGGAGAGCTGTGGTGGTCCCTCCCGTGAGCCAGCCCCGGCTCCCGCGCTCCCCGCCACGTGCTACCGCGTGGTGCTGATTGATTAACTCTTTTGTTCCTTTTAATTCTTCTTTTCTTGCAAGAGGTGACCTGGGCTGGCTTTGCAGCAGCGGTGCGAGCGCCTGCATCGCGTCAGTCCCCCAAGCTGTGCAATCTGCCAGCAATATCTCATATCATATTATTTCATATTATTCAATATATTTCATTAATAACTGCTGTGACGGGTACCGGAGCCCGGTGGGAGTCAGGAGACCTGAAAATTAATCCTTCTGCCTTCTCCCTTCTCTCCTACCCGGAGCATCATCAGATAAACACATCAGGTCCCAGAGGTGGCCGGCGGCCTCGCGGGGTCTCCGCCAGCCAGAGGTGCCCGGGGCTGAAGCGGTTTGTAAGGTCAGCCCAGCCAAGGTGGCTTTGCTGCTGCGTTTGACGCCACAGCCGCCTTCCGGTCGGGAGGTGCCGGTGCTTATTGACGGGACCGATGGCCCTTTTGCACCAGTGATTCCTCACCGCTGGAGCGGCCGCCCCGTGTGCCCTGCGGCACCGGGGCACGGGGGGCAGCTCTGGCACGAGCAAAAAGGCCCCTCTTGGCCGTGTCTGTTCCCGCTGCGGGGAGAGGAGAGAAACCAGACGGAGCAGGGGGAGAGAGCCGGGGAATGGCGGCCCCGGGGCTGCTCCGACCCCCGCAGGAGCTGCTCCCTCCGGAGACCCCGTCCCCTCCCGCTGCCCTCCCCAGGCGCACGCCTCGCCGCCGGGTCTCTCAGCCCCTCGGCCAAGTGGATGACGGAGGTGGGACCGTCACCGGCACTGCGGTCCCCCACCCGGCGATGGCGGGCGCTGTCGCAACGAATGCCGGAGCTGCCGCCCGCTGGCTGGGTTAACGAGGCAGCCGAACGCATTAGTGCCTTCATCGCTCGGTAATTTCCTCTCCTGCCTCCCGCCGCTGTGCGCGTTAACGCTTGTTACGTTCCCCGAGCATCCTAGAAATGCCCCAACCCATCTCTTTCACGGCAATGTAATTAGGACAAATGCTTTCTGCTTTTATATCTGCCGAAGGACTTGGTCAGGATTATGATTCCTTATCGGGTTTATCCCAGCGGTCCCAGCCGAGAGCGTGGCCACACGGTGCTGGGCACGGGAGAGGAGACAGTCCCTGTCCCCCACACGGAGAGTCTCGCTAGGGGGAAAAAACAGCAGGAAAATGGCAGGAAAGGAAAGAGGCATAAAATGATGCTCCCCAGGGCGAGGGATGCCCCACGCGCCGCGCCAGGTCACGCTGTCCCACGGCAGGAGCGGGGACGGGGGCTCCACGGCCACCGGCCATCAAATCGCCACTGCGGCCATCACCCAGGCCTCGGGGCGCACAGCGTGCCTGTCTGCGGGGTCACCTCCCCTCTGTGCTGGCGGGCAGGCAGCGGGAAGGATGGAGCCCCAGGGAATTTAACAGGGCGGATGGTGGAGAGGTCCCTTTCCTGCTCCGCGCGCACCGTGACACCCACCGAATGCGGTTAAGTTCTCGGCTTAAAAGTGAAATGACAAAATAAATCCAGATTTCATATTCGGAGAGTTAATCACTTGAGCTCATCCTCTTATCTCCGGTTCATAGGTGTGTGTGGGCACACATCTGTACACGCTTTCAAAGGAAAAATAATTATCGCGGAGATAAAGCTTCCATTATTTTTAATAGCATCAGGTCCACTCGTTGAGTTATTACAGTAATAAAAACTAATTAGATCCCTGGTGATCCGTTCCCCCTGTGCACGCTGCCTGCCTGCCTTATCGATTGTTATTATAAAAACACATAACTGTATATCAGATGATTGGTAATAATGGCTGAGCCTTTTCCACGGGCATATTAGACAGCGCCCATATTTCGTATAAAGAACTGTTTACTCTTATTTAACAACCTGAAGGGAAAAGCCCTGATTTATTTGGCAGCTGCAGCGGTTTGTCGAGGTCTGCAGCCCATGAAGGGTCTCCCCTTCTCCCGGTCGTGCCGGCGGTGCCCGGTTTGGGCTCAGTTACACCAGAGCGTGCTGCAAACGCCTCTCATCTTGCTAAAATGTCTGTGTCAAAAGAAAACAAATCAAAACACAGACTTTGAATGTGTCAAAACATTTTCGTTTGGATTTTTGAAGTTTGACTGTAGTTTTTCAGTTTGATTTGTGTTTTTTCGCTTACGAATGTTCTTTGGTATTCCACGGTTCTTTTAGAAAAACACTTTCATCCAAAGCACAACAATTAATTTGAGGTTGAAAAAAACGTTTGATTTATTCTGACCGTCTCTCGAAGATGCCTCTAATTTTTTAAGCATCTCTTTTTTTGTTCACTGTCTAGAAAATATCTCCAGATTTGAGAGCACCAAAAAAAATCAATTATTCACCTAGCCCGATTTGTAACACGCGTTGCCTGCTGATAAACGCAGGCGTCGGTGCCTGCCAAGCACGACGGCTGAAAACCCACTAATTACCAGTGCCGGAATGGTAATCTCCAGCAATACAGGACTGTGTCATCTGATTAGAGCCCCGCGCTGCCGGGAAGTTTGGCGGCCCCGTTTCCAGCGTGATCAGATGGATGCGGTGTCTGAGCCCGGGGAGAGGCCGTGCGATTACAACCCCCCGAATGCAAAAGCCAAAGCAAATTTACCGTTGTAATGCGACAGAGGCATGTTCCAGCGCTGAGGGAAAGGCGGTTAGTAACGCATTGCTTGTCTGAATATGCAACAAGAAGCTTTAAACACTTCTGTATAGCTAATGCTAACGTAATTATTGTTTTTACTGTTATCTGTGCGTATGCAGGCTGTATAGATATACATCTCTCCCTCTGAACGTGTAGAGGCTTTTTAAACTTGCAGCAGAATATAATTACCCCAATTAGACTTTGGCCACCACCCAAGTGTACCTTCCAGCACCGGCAGGAGCAGCGGCACCATCAGTTCTGGCTTAAAAAAACCCATTTTCACGCTGTCTTTGCAAGCGAGTCCGTTTGAGGCTTACTGCGAATGCCTGGTGCTGCATGCAGGGCTGGCTTGGCTGATTTTATTTTTTATGTATATATATATTTTATATATATATATATATGATGGATATATAATGGTATAATTTTATAATTCAGTGCGCGTACATCAAAGCGCATCCCCTGTGTGCCAGGGCTGGTCCCCGGCTCCGGTGGGCGCTGCTGCCGGCTGCCGCCCGGGACTCGCTCCAGCGGCTCCGTGTCCTCCCGGCACGCCAGCACCGCCGACACCTTATCAGCGCCGAGCATGACGCACTACGGAGTGTCTGCCGCTACGGCCTGCGGATGAGAAAGGGCCGGGGTGGAGCGGGAGCCTGGCTGCCAGCGACGGGCACGTTGCCGGGAGGGTTATTTTTCACGAGTGATTTCCCCGCTGTGGACAAGGCGGGGGGGGGGGGGGTTGCTGATGTTGTTTGCGGCGTTGGGCGGCGGCGGCGCGTGTCGCGCTGTCGCGCCGTCGCTGTCCCGTTGGTGCCGGGCTGATGGGTCGGACCCTCCGTGCCGGGTCAATGTCGTGGGAAACGGGGGCTCCCGCAAAGCCGCGTGTCTCGGGACCTGCCCGGCGCAGCTTTGCTCTGCCCGACCGCGTCTGCTTTGCTCCACGATAAAAAGCGAGGCGCTTCGCTGGGTGTTCCCTCAGATTCGTCTCCACGCGAGGAGTGGTGGGTGGGTGGGTGGCACGGGGGGTTCTGGGTCCTGCTCAGCCGCGGAGGTTTCCCTTCGGCTGTCGGCTCTCGTCCAACGCCGCCGGCGCGGTGCCCGCGGGACCCGGCGCCTCCGCTGCGGCCGCAAAACCTCCCGTTGCAAACGGGGCTTTTCTTTGCGTTGCGTATTCAGTTTGGGGTTTAATTCGGCTTTCGCAGCCAGGGCAGCCCCGCCGGCAGCCACACCTGGCAGGTTTTTCCGCTCCCGTGTCCGGAGGGGGCAGCAAAAAAAATCTGGAAATCCTGTTTTAATGAGAAGCTGCTCCTTTCTGCGGGAGAAAGCTGGGACTTTAATTATCCCGTAGCATTACGCTGACAAGCCGCCCGGCCTCGGCAGATCGGGGTGATAATTAGACCTGTTGGCTCTCCAGTGGAGGAGAACAGTAATTTTCAAGTGCAATGCTTCTGTGCGTCCTCTAAGGAAAGCACAATCATTCAGAAATGGAAAGTTTGACAGGATGCCAGTTTTAATACACCCATCGACGTGTTTTCTTGTCAACAGTGGTACAGCCACATGTCCATCATGCGAAATTTCCGTTAGAAACTTTTTTGGCAGGGAAGAAACAGCGAGGAATTGCCTCTCTTCGATGGATTTGTTTGGGGGTTTCTGCTTTTGGGTTTGCATTTTTTGTTTGTTTGTTTATTGTTTGTTTGTTTGTTTTTATAATGTGGATTTCCTTAAAAAAGGGACAGCGAGCAGAAAAGAGGGAAGATGCTTCCGAATCCCTCCTGTGTAGATGTCCTCATTACGGCTAACGATCTTTGGAGTCCTTCCTTGGGGGAGGAGGGGCCGGGAGGCAGAGCCTGCTTTTGGTGCGATGGGGAGGGCGGGGGCGGGGGGGGGCACAGGGAATGGGATTTCGGCACCTCTCGGTGCTGCCGCCGGCTCGTGTGGCTCGGCGAAGCAGCCGCCCGGTTTTCCCGTACTCGCTGACTTTGGTGGCGTTTCACTGCCCGCCTGTGCGCGCCGCTGACCCGGGGCTGGGAAGCGCTTTGGAGGCGGCGTCCTGCGTGATGCGCCCCCGTGGGCTTTCACCAGATTCGGGTTTGCTGAGCCCGTCGTACGTTGCTGCGAAGGTGGCGAGGGGCTCCAAGGTGGGCGTAAATGGCATTTACGGTCAGCGGATGGTCCCTCCGCACTGCCGGCGCCGGGCCAAACCCTGCCGGCAGCGCCGAGAGCCGGGCGCGGAGCATCGCTGGTCCCCGGGTTGGTGGTACGGTGGCTGCCTTTGCCTTTACATCTCCCTCTCCACAAAGCACGGAGCTTTCAAGCCAGCCCTCTCCTGCCCAAAGCCCTGCGGGCGAAGGCGCCCCAGCAGCATCGGCACGGGGCGGCCCCGGAGGGTCGGGATTCGGGTACCAAGGAGGGTCCTTCGGTTACACGAGTGATTTGGGGGAGCACAGCGCACACTGAGTTTCTTTTCAAAACGAAAGACCACAAACCAGAGAGGGTTCGGGGGGAGTCTTCCCTTTTCAAAACGGACTTAGGTTATAAAAATCTCAACGGCGTTTTGTGCTTCGCGCCCGCGCCGCGGGCAGATATCTGCGAGCGCTGAGCCTGGTGCTAATTGATGTCATGAGGCATTAGGCACTGCCGGCGAGCGCGCCGGGAAGTCTCCGGGGAGTTTAGGTGCTTAAAGATCTTTACAAGATAAGCGTTATGATTTATTGAACACCGAAACACAGAGGAAGGGACTTAAAGAGCTTGTCTAGGCCACGCTAAGGTAGAAATCTTCCCTTGTATCTACCAAGTCTCCTCTGCTGCGGTTTAACCTGATGACTGCTTGTCTTACCTAAAACAGCCACGAAGAACAGCGAATTAATTCCCTTTCTCTTCCCAGCCGCCATGGCCCCTGGGTCTCCCTCCCGCTCGCTCCCCTCCAGGCAGGCGGCGCTCAGTGCTCCCCCAACCCCTCGCCTCTCTGGACAGCAAAACCTTTGGGATTTCTGCAAGTATATAAACCTACGGTCCCACTCGCTGCAGGAGATGGCCAATAAGCGCCATGTGGGCATTTAAAATCACCCCGGTGCTTTGTAGCTCGTTGGGCTTTGCCATGGGACTCCTGAGCGTCAGCTTCAAGCGGAAGCCCAGCGCATCCTCTAACTCCTTTTTACCCCTTTGGGATTTCGTTCCCTGGGGAAGGGCTGCCCCCGCAGGGTCGGGGTCCCTCTCATGCTCTCTGTTTCTGCGGGAGCCGCACGACGATGTGCCCATTGCGCAGCTGAACACACCACTTTGAAGCGCTTTTGGAGCGTTGGGCATCGGCGCTGGAAAGCGGGCGCTGATCTGGAAATCACGGAGCCGCTTTGCTCCGACTTGTGGGTATAACCCCTGTCCTCGGCTCTCTCTGGGCTCCCGCTGGCCACAGCGGGGATACACCGGTGTGTGAAAACCCTCGCAGTGGGGACGGGGAATCGATTTGGCACTGATCGGCTCGATTTTCTCGGCAGGGTCAGCCTAATAGTGTCTGTCTTCTCTGGCTGGATTCCATTTCTCTCTCCGCTTCTGCGTTTTAGTGGCCTGCAAAGCAGGGCTGTGCGTCCAGCACCAGCTTCGTACGCAGGATTCTTCTCTTTTGCGCGGCAGTAAATGAGTGTTAGTGCTGGGACTGCAGAGGACGGCCTCAGCCTGGAGAAGAGAAGGCTCCAGGGAGACCTCAGAGCCCCTTCCAGTGCCTAAAGGGGCTCCAGGAGAGTGGGGGAGGGACTTTGTACAAGGGCATGGAGTGATGGGACGAGGGGGAATGGCTTCAAACTGGAAGAGGGCAGATTTAGATGAGATATTGGGAAGAAATGTTCCCCCATGAGGGCGGTGAGCCCCTGGCGCAGGGTGCCCCGAGCATCTGTGGCTGCCCCGTCCCTGGAGGTGTTCAAGGCCGGGTTGGACGGGGCTTGGAGCAACCTGGGCTGGGGGGAGGTGTCCCTGCCCGGGGCAGGGGGTGGGACTCAATGGTCTTCAAGGTCCCTTCCAACCCAACCCATTCTATGGTTGTATGATTCTATGACACCAAGAGCCGACTGCCCCCATACCCCTCTTTTGTGGTACAGGGGGAGATTAAAGCCGTGGGGTTTGATGCATTCCTTTCTTCTTCTGCCAGAAACAGCGGTGAAGCGGCGTTATTGCAAGGTCGGTGCCTGAATGAGGATGCGGTTTAATCACATATGTGCAAAAAACATCCCCCCACCCGCCAGCCGTGCCGGGGCGGCCGCTCGGCCACACGTCCCCCTGTGCCTGGGGGAAGGTTGGACTCACGGGGGGTGCGAGACGCCCACCGCCGCTCCAGCGCGAGGCCACAGATCGCCTGGTCCTTCATTTCAGCACAGCCCCAGCTGCCTCACAAGAGTATCATCGGGATTAATTTATATTTACACAAAACCCGCCAGTCCCAGGTGATAAAGCAGCAGGTGACTGCAAAGAAATGATTTGAAGACAAAATCACCGCTCAGTTTTTATAAGCAACACTTCCCTGGATTGCCCGGGGACTCAGAGCCCCGTGAGCAGCAGGTGATGTCTAGAGTTACCTCCCCCAGAATAATTTTCCTCCTAACTCCTCACAAAAGCCAACTCCTGCCCGTGCTCTCAACCGGGTCGCGGCTGCGGCTGCGGGGACGGCTCTGGGGAGGGACGAGCGCTGCTCAGGCTCATGCCGGCGCTGCCCGCGCGCTGGCGCAGGACGTGTCGCGGGAGCGCGAGATGCCCTATCGCATTTGGGGCAATTCTTTCCCAACCAAAGCAATGCCTACAGAACAGGCATTATGCAAATGCATTCGCGACCAAGACAAAGACCTGCCTGAGTAATTAAGAATGAGAGAAGGGAAAAGTAATTTGAAAAGAGGCTATTTATTTGCCTGCATCTTTTTTTTTTTTTTTTCCTTCTTTAATTTAAGAAAACAAAAGAAGGAAGCCTGGCAGAGCTGGATGACTGAGGAGGGTGCTGGGGTGATGCTCAGCGTTTCAGCCCTGCCCAGAGAGCTCCAGCAGCGGCCGGCACAGCCCAGGGCAGTTCCAGGGCACGCCAGGCTGCGCTCCTATGCCCCACTTGCGTGCTGTTCATCGGAGATCCTGTATCCTGAGAGAGCCATAGTTCTTCCAGTTCTTCATCCTTGCAGCAGATTCGCTCGTTATTTGTTATGTATCTGGTTTAAAAGTTTCATTCAGGAAATCAGAGAAAAATTGCTTAAGATTCGTGTACTTCATGGTTAGACAATACCGTATCGATATAGCTGTGGTTTCCACGAGGGTGATATTCAGCCTCTGTTCGTTGTAACGGGGACGGAGGCTCTTGGGCAGTACAGGTGAACTCACCAGCAATAATACTTCTTTCCTTAGCTATAGTTCATGCGCTTTATAAAAGTAATTCATATATGGCAAAGGGTGTGCGGTCTACAGGGCAGAAATCAACAGTTTGGCAGCTTCTGCCATCCTATTACCGAAGCCTGGTCTCCTCTTAAAACTCTTTGTCATCTCTAAATGACAAGTGCTAGATAAGGAGTGGGCATCGCTGTGATATAGCTGCAGGCTGTTTGTCCAAGCTATCTGTTGAATACTTATAAATAGCGAAGACATTTGCATAAATAATTCATGTGCGCACACACAAAAAGGTACTGGGAGGAGGGAAAAAAAAAAAAAAAGCTGCTGTTTCTGCAGAGAGCACAGCACCCGCTGTGCTGCCCCTGGCCCCCGGCGGGCACCCCGGGGCATGGCGCGGGGGCTCATCCTGAGCATCCCCGGGCAGTGCTCGCTGAGACACGGCCGCGCCGTGCGGGGACTGACGGCTGCTCCCCGCCGTGCCCGCCAGCGCTTCCTGAGCCCCGATTCCCCCTTTTTCCCCTGGGAACATCCCAGCAGCGCTTCTCCTTATAGCCCGGGCGCAGGGGCTCGGTTTCCATTCCCCTGTTCATCCCAGGGTTGGTGGTTTTTTTACACCTTTAACTAGCAGGGACATAGGTGAGTTAATTGAATCAGGCTTTACATGAGTTTCATGTCTTGATAATCCTTCTTAATTTGGCTCTCCTGGCTCGGGAGCCTGTAACACCGCTGGGGGGGCTGTGGTGCCAGGGGGAGCTCAGCTCGGTGCCGGGGCACGCAGCACCAACCTCCGCGGCAGCACGGGGTTCTCTCCTGCTGTAGGGGGACCTGGGGGACACCCCCCTTGCCCCGGCAGCCGCAGCCCCTCCCAGGGCCTGTCGCATCCATCCGCCTCCATTTCTAATGATGATCAATGGTGTTTTCTCTCGTCGCCCTGCTGCCGGTAGGACCGATGTATGAGAACATCGGAGTCCTCATAAATCTTGGTTACTGTCCTCGCCAGCCAGTGCGGCAAAGGGACCTTCTGCCCCGGCCCGAAGCACCGGGGAGTGGGAAGAGCCGCCCCGTGCCAGCGCACTGCGGTCAAGTCCCCGCAGGGACGGTCACTCTGGCTGGTGGCCCCAGCCGTGGGGACCATGCCAGCGGTGGGGCGGAGCGGACAACCTGTGTGCGCCACGCACGTCCTCTAGCCCCGAGGGAATCCTGCTCCTTGGGCACGTGTAAATGGGTAGAACCCTCGATAGCCTGTTAGGGTGTCCAATTTGCTCTTTCTCAGCCGTGAAATTTAGGATTTGTTTGCTTCATCAAAGCACACCTCCACCTCGGTGCTTGCGGAGGCGGTTTCAACCCCACAGCGTCGGCTCCCGCAGCTCGCGCGGTCCCGTGCTGCAGTTTCACGCGCTCTTCTGAAACCCAGGAGCACCGCAGTGCCGCCAGTCCGGCCCCAGACCCCCCAGCCCATTGACTGCCCACCTTCCTCCCCCCTCAGCCCACCCTCCTCCCCAGCTCCAGGCACAGCATCTTCCTTCTGACTGGTTTTCCAGTACGGAGGAGAAGCGCAGATGAGGGCGGGAGATGGAGACGCTGTCGGGAAGAAAGCGCCGCGCCACGGGTATGGCCACACCGGCTTTCCTCTCTCCATCTGCCCCCTGGTCGGCGCAGAGCCCGTTGCCGCAGCAGGACCACGCTCAGACGCTGCCGTGACCCAGCTGAGGTAACCCAGCGGTGGGGGCTGACACGAGCAGCCTGGGCTGGCTGTGCCCCACGGGCAGAGCGTGAAGATGGCCTTTGGCAGAAGCGCCGAGCCTGGGGTTCAGCAGAGGCGGCTTTTCTTCCTGCAGGTGCCTTTGGCTCTTTGCAGCATCGTTCGAGCTGCTTCCCCGTGGCAGTTGGTGGTTCCAGGTCACCCACGAGCATCCCTGCCCTCCGCACGCCCGGCATCCCGCGAGCTTACCCCAGACCTACCCTGTCCCTTGGCTTCCCTCCTCCAGCGAGGAGGGGTTGTCCCCTCAGAGCGCTTACTCTCCCTCTTTGCAGCGGGGTCGTGCCGTGCCTGTGACAGCCCCAACACATCGGGGTCTGTCAGAGCCCGCAGCCAAGCACCGTCATCTCCGTAACAAATAATCCCCAGGCCGGGAACGTTTCGGGGTGCCAGGTGAATGGCGTTCTCCGGAGAAGCCTGGCTGGGTTGTTTTCCATCCTTCTGTTCCCTGATTTTTTCATTTACATTTATGTCACCTGCAGCATTCCCGGCTCCTGCCGCGCTTTTGCTGCTGCTGCCCCGGCCAGGGAGTCCCTCCGCACACCCACCGTGGGGCTGAGAGGAGGAGGAGGAGGAGGAGACGGCAGCAGAGAGAACACGGGAAGAGGCCGTCTCGGGCTGTGAGCAGGAGCATCCCGAGTGCCCCGTGCGGGGACCCGGCCGGCCGTGCCCTCGTCCCGCCTGCCCTCCTCCAGCAGCCACGAGGGAGGATTTCAGAGCGTGTTTTATGGCAGCTACTAAAAGTAAATGTGCCATTTCCCTCCCTGGGAAACAGAACATAAAACACGAGCTGAATAACAGTGCTTTCCATTTCCATCTTCTGTGGGGGCAGTGGGGATGAATTATTCAGCAGGCTCATGGCCGCGAGGCGCCAGGCACCGCAGGGACCGCGCTGACGTGAAGCATGAACGGACGATGGTAGAGGAGGACAGGACACCCGGGTGGGTTATGCCCCATCCCGTTGGGTCGTGCTCTCCCCCAGCACAGCCCCATCCGCGCACGCTCGGCAGCGCCGCCTCCAGCAGCATCTCCCCTCTCGGCCGCTCCATCCCTGCCCGAAGCCATTTGGGCAAACCCCAGCAGCACGGAAACAGCAGGCGGGTTTGTGCTGCCCCTGCCCATCACCCCGAAGCAAGCAGAAGCACCCCCACGTGCCCGTTTTCCCTCCGCGGGTCACCCGCAGGACACCGGCTCCCTCCGTCTCACTGCCGGGGCCGAAGGCGGCGCAGCGCAGCGCCGCTCAGCCCAAAGCCCTGCGACGGCGCTGGGAGCGGAGCACCGCGCAGAGCCCCGCGCTTGCTCTGCCCGCGGAGCTGGAGCTTCAACCCCGCACCTTCTGGGGAGAAAAAGAAGAAAAAGGCGACGGGAGAAGCATCAGGGCAGCCGGGAGAGCGAGCTGGCGGGCGCGGGAGCAAAGGTCTCTGGAAAAACTTTGCATATCTAATTGGTCTCAGTTCAGCGTCCGGCCAGCCAGTCATCAAGAGCCTCCGCGGTTTGGCTTTTTAATGAGAGATTTTTGTATATTAACACTTCATTAAGTCTGTAGCCAAGTCATTTTGAGGGCAATTTAAAATGCAGGTGGCACGTGGCCCTGCCTCTGGCCTGGCTTCTTACCGTGACGGTTGGTGCAGCCCAGGGTAACCCGCGCTGCCTCCCCCAGCCGCCCTGGGGAGCCCGGAGCAGAGCCGCCGTCACGGGGAGGGCAGAGGTGAGCACCAGGCGAAGCAGATGAGGACGTAGACAAGAGCTCAGCGGGTTTATCTCCTGGTTGGGGACTCCGGGTGTCACCGCTCCACGTCCCCATCAATGCTGGGGGCTGGTCGCGCACAGCGGGGGCGCCGGGAAAATCCCTGCCTCCGCACAAAGGCTCTGTCAGACACTCTGGAGTCGGAGCTGGGGGGTTAAAGGGACCCGGGAACCAGACGAAGGACAGCTGAGGACTTCAGCACGAGCATCGCATGGGACGCCCAGCTCCTGCGTGGCGGCGCTGGCCCGAGCGGTGCCCTGCCTGCTGTCGCCGCCTGCGGTGACGGGCGCTGCGGGCATCCGTGCCCTGCTGTCGATAGCTGGCTCGTTCCGAAAATTCACGAGCTGGTTTTTTCATTAGAATTTTCATATTTTAAAATAAATCCCCGAAAGGTAAAACTTACTCGGAGAACAACCATCTGCCAGCCTAAAATAATACAAGCTACAGTAAAAACAAGCCGTGGAAAGCTCCCTGAGTAATGACTGCGTGTACAGTAAAGTACAAGCAGGAAAGCAAAAGACTGGTTTCTCCCAGCTGTGATTTACTACTACTCTCTTTATAAATTTAATATAACTGTAGGTTAGCCCTTCAGCCTAAAGATGGAGCAATAAGGGTGTGTACAGGCGGGGACGTGCTGCGTCCGAGAATGACTCTCAGGAAATATTGCTCCATTTGCCCTTTTAAACAGTCATTTCAGCTTATTACTGAACACATCGCTCTGCCTTCTTGGAAATCCTTCACCTGTGCAGCAATCCTTGGCCTCTCTCTCCCGTTAAAGGGTCTCGGTGCGCATCGGCAGGGTTATTAAATTAAGCCTCAAAAATGGGAGGGGCGTGTTTGCCCCTTTCAGAGGGGAATCAGGCCAGCAGGAGGTTAAGTGGCTGAGGCAGCGCGGGGGCACCGGGGGTGCGCCCTGCGCTCCCGCCAAACCCCGAGGCAGCGGCCGCTTCCGCGGGACAGCTCAGGGACCATCATCTACCGCTTCTTTCGGTCCCCAAAAATCTCTCGTACCCCCTCTGTCCCAGGGGCTGGGGACCCCTGCCGCCTCATCGGAGTAGCTCCGGGGAACCCGATGTTTTCCCCGCGGCTGCCTCGTCGCTGCAGCTTTTTCTTGACAAAGGAACGGTGACAAAAACCGCCTGTGATATTTCCATCCCCTGCCCTCTCCTGCTGCCTCAGCTCCCAGCGCGCGTGGCACCGTCATAGGAGGAAATGTAATTTAGGTGATGGATGGGCTCTGTTCGGTTCCTGTAATATCCTCATGAAAATTTTAAGCGGTGCGGATCACCTTCCTATAGATAGCTGCCCGCTGCGGGCACCGCGCGCACGGCGGGGAACCAGCCCGAAGGGCCGGAGGGGTTCCCTGTCCAGCAGCGAAACCAGTCTGAACAGTGAGAAAATGGACAACGGGGAGCCGGGCTGTGCTGGGGCCGGGCGCTCGCGTGTTCTCAGGGTGAGGACACCGTCTCGCAGCCGTGTAGTGCCGAGCACGGAGCGCTGCCACGGCTGCCGGTGGTGCCAGCATGTGAGGCGAGTGGGCTTCCCTCGTGCTGCAGGTCTGCTACGGGGGGGAAATCTGCCGTGAAGCGGCTTTGCAGCGTTAGCGAGGCTGATCCTTTCACAGGGTGGGAGCCGTTTATTTCGATACCGCGAAGAAGGTATAACACCTTTTCGCAAACTTAGGAAGGTCATTCCAGTGACCCCAACCCCAATGCAGGTCGGTATCAATAACTTCCTAACGTACACCCAGTATGACAATCCCCTTCCTGCCCGCTTGCAGATGCCCTGAAACGGGAGGTCCGACGGGGTTTATGCTACCCGTATCCAGCCCTTCTCTCACCCTGTCTGTAGCGCTGCTGTAGCCATCCCAGGAGAGCCTCAACCGCCGCGAGGGATGGGACCTGTCGCCGTCTCTTTGGTTCCTGCCCCTCCGCTGCCTGCCGCACAGGGAGTCGGGGGGACAGAATCCCAGAACCCCAGACTGGTCAGGGCTGGAAGGGCCCTCTGGAGCTCCCCCAGTGCCACCCCCCGCCAGAGCAGGGGCACCTCCAGCGGTGGCACAGGACACCTCCAGGCGGGTTTGGAATGGCTCCGGAGGGGGAGACTCCCCCCCTCTCTGGGCAGCTGTGCCAGTGCTCTGCCGCCCGCACAGGAGAGAAGTCCCTCCTCGGGGTGAGATGGGACTGCCCATGGTCACGTTTGTGCCCGTTCCCTCCTGTCCTGTCACTGGGCACCGCTGAACACAGACTGTCCCCACCCCCCGGCACCCGCCCTTTAAGCATTTAACAGCATTGATAAGATCCCCCCTCAGTCTTCTCCTCTCCAGACTGAAAAGCCCCACAAGACTTCATTTCCAGCTGCAGAGAAGAAACGGGCAGGAAATTAGTCAGCAGCGCATTGGGAATAGATTTTGTGGGAAGAGAAAGGGAGAGCGATGCAATCCATCCCCCAGGCAGCGGAGGCCGCGGCAGGCGGCGCTCGCTGGGCTCAGCCCGAGCAGAGGCAGGCTGCCCAGCACACAGCGCTTCACAGGTACTAAAAGAAGAGTCAAATCCCTTGGATTTTTAAACATCTGGGTCTTGATCCCGTAACGCTGTCTGCACTGCCTGGGAGAAGCCACCTGCACTGCGCGATCTTCATTTACATCTTGTGACAGTGATTTATTCCCCGTGGAAGCCGTCTCTGCCTCCTCTCCCTGCTGTCGCAGCCGTGCCCCGGCTCCTCTGCCGAAGCCCTGCCTGCAGCTCGCTGTCACCCTCCTCTGCCTCCTTTGCACCAGGGAAGGGGGCAGTGCCGGCCCGTCTTTACAAAAATCCTTGGGTTTCGTAGCCGTTGGCATCACCGGGTCCATCATTTCGCCACCAGTGATGTGTGCTGCACAAGTAGCCTGGAAGATGGGAAGACCAGAGCGGTGGAGTCACTGTTTCTCCCCAGCAGATCCGAGATGTATTCTGACCCTTCCCCATCCCCAAGAGCTGAAGACCACGAGCTCCTGGGCTGGTCCTGCCCCGGTGTCCCCAACCTTAGGGCTCTGCCGCAGCCTGGATGCAGCAGACGGACACACGGCTATGCAGACGGACACACGGCTATCCAGACAGCGGATCCATGACCTTGTCTCGGCCACCCACCAGCCCAAGCCCTGGCGATGCCGAGGGCGCAGGCGGCGCATGGGGAAGGCGCCGGCTCAGCGAGGGAGAGAAAGGCAGGGAGGGAGCAGGAGGGAGGCTGCACACGAGGGGCAGCTTGTCCAAAGTACCCTGAAAGTTCGCTCAAAGCCCGTAACGAAGAGCACAGCCCGGGTTCCCGACGAGCACGTGCTTTGGGGGATGAATGGCTCCATCCCCCTGACGGGTGAATGGCTGGAGCCTCTGGATGAGCTGAAGGTTACATCACTGGTGCGTTATTGATGAGCCTCCTTGGAAGAGCCGGGACCGCTTCCTTGGCTCGGCGTCTGGGCACTGCAGCGTGGAAATGATTGAGCTCCTCAAAGTCCAACCTGCGAGGGAATAGCTCTCTTTTAGTTCAGACCCTAAAGAGACTTCATAGCTAACCGAGCCTCTGCAGAGGAGGTGCCCTGCCTGCCGTGCCCCTCTGCGCTCTCGAATCCTCCCGGCCCCTTCGGCTGTATCTCGGTGCCCAGTGACAGCCCATAGTTTCTTGGTTACACGGTTATTACCAGAGAACAGTTTTACTTGTACTTGGATGCTGTGACGGAGGCATGGCTCGTACACACAGCCCTTCTCCAGAGAATTCACATTTTAAACAGGCAAGACAAAGCAAGAAGGGAAACTGAGGCTGTGAAAAGGGTAACCGAAACCAGCAGCAGTGCTCATGTAGGGTCCAAAGCCAATGCTCTTCCCAGGAGCCAGCGTGACCTTCGGTAGAGCCTCAGTCTACCTCGGGGCAGGGCAGGAGGGGATGCTCTGCTCGTCACCAGGCTGACAAGCAGAAGGAACACCCCTTCCCCGGGAAGAGCGAAGCATCGCCGCCTGCGGCGGCTCTGCTGGAGATTTAGACCCCAAACTTGCCTCTCGAGTTGGTAAATCTCCTGCTCTCGCTGCCCATAATCTCCCTGCTGATTGCTCCAGCCCGGCGCTGGAGTGGGCTTAAGCAGATGGCGTTTGCATCCCTACACGTTTAATCAGATTGTTTTGACCGGATTTGCTTCTTAAAGCCTCAGAAGTTCAGTGGGGCTTTTTTACGCCGAACCTCTCCCCGCGCACACGCAGAATCGTTTCTGGCCAACTGAAAACCTTCTGCTACATAAAGTAATTTTCTGTTAGAGAAGCTTTCTGCAGCGGAAAGCATGGCTCATCAGTAAAATTAAGCCAATGGGATTGTAGCTATTGATTTTTTCCTACTTCTACCACTATTTGGCTGCCTAGAAAACATCGCTGTAGCAAACGATAGTCACTTTGGGGCAGCCTTGTAATTGCAGGAGCTCAGCAGACAGTTTACCTGCATGCAGCCTCCTTGTCCTACCAGCAAATCTTTCAAAAAATTGAAAGAAACTGTTGAAAATCTGTGTACAGACACCACAAAAGAGCCCGCTAGCCGTGCGCAGGCCTGCGCCCAGTTCGATGCTGTACAGGGCGAGAACGATGAAGCATCCCCTTCCCTGTGGTTTTTAAAGAAGAGGTAGACGAACGCAGCCAGCCCGGGGAGTCGGGGGTGTAATCCCCGGGGTCACGTCTCTGTGGCCGGGAAGAAACCTAAACGCGATGCAGATCAGGGCTGAGCTTGCCTTGACCTGGAGCGCTCTGGGCTCGGCCGCGGGGTGGGCTGAGGGGCTTCAGAAGCTGCCGGGGTCAGCTCTCCCACGGGACCTGCTCGGGAACGTGCTCCACGACCCACCCGGGCAACGCCAAATGGGCTCAAGCACACGGAGAGAGGGCACAAATGCACAAATTAGCTGCGCTGTGTCACATCTGCCAGGAGCTGGAGCGCTCCGACGGGCACCGCAGTGCACCTTGATCTCGGCTCTGATCCGCCCGCTCCTGCCGGGAAGCCGCTGTTGCCTGCTGGCGCTGACACCCCAGAAGGTATTGGCTTCAAAAATCTGCTCGCTGCTGGGCTTCATGATTTCTTCCTACCCCTTCCTCGGTGGTGGCACGTGCAGCAGCACCGCGGCAGCTTGGCCGGTGCTGCCGTTCCCTCTGCCGGCGGCTCACGCTGTGCCAGCCCTGGCACACCGGTGAGTCCAGACGCTTCGAGTGGGGACCGCTGGAAGGAGAGCGGGGAACAGCGACGCCCCGAAACAGCGGCTCCCTCCTGCAGCATCCCTCATAGCGAAGCCATGAGCTCTCCCCAGCGCGAGCGTTTGGCGCGGGACGCCCAAAGCGGGATCTGCCCCGAGCTGCCGGGGAAAGAGGCTTTTGGAGCGGGATGGCGCTGCCAAGTCGGAGCTGGGCTGCGGTGACCTCCTTCGGAACCCCCCTGGTAAACAGATGGGAGCAAAATTATCTTGGCAGCGCAGAACGGTTTAAAGACACCGCATTCAAGTTTTGTCTCCAGCCCAGAGGGATGACTACAGCAAGCGACAGAGCTGCCAGGACTCGAAGCCGGTGCAGGATAAATGACAAGAGAGTAAGTCCCAGAAATCCTGCACCCTGGCAATGGGGCTTCTTGGGATCCCACCCAGCGCTGGGATGTCTCGCAGCAGCCCGGACCCTCCTCTGTCCCCCCTCATCGGCGCGACAGCCGCCTCGCCGGGATCCAACCCCTTCCAGCATCTGCTGAGGCTCAGCGTCTGGTAGCTAATTAGCTCTACAGCAAGCCGGCATTAGGACGCCCAATCAACATTATTTCATTTATAAACAGGAAACAGCTGTCCCCTTCTTTGCATAGAGAGCTAATTTTAAAATGCATTAACCCCTCCCTGCAGGGCTGCCTGTGGCCGGGAGGGGGGGGCTGGATTAGGCTCATACCTGTCAAGCACCTGCGAGAATTTTCCCGTTTCGGTGCCGGCCATCCCCGCCTGGCACCGTGGGGGCTGCAGTGGGATGCAGGAGGAGAGCAGGGCCGTCGGGGACCAGCGGCAGGAGG
Source organism: Vanellus vanellus (assembly GCF_965231255.1). Taxonomy (NCBI): domain Eukaryota; kingdom Metazoa; phylum Chordata; class Aves; order Charadriiformes; family Charadriidae; genus Vanellus; species Vanellus vanellus. The sequence continues at coordinate 6,486,443 of NC_138927.1, read as the reverse complement.
GCCGGGAAGGTCAGCAGGAGGTTCTGCGGAGGTCCAGGGGCCGAGATGGGAACTGGAGCTCCCGTCAGTCAGGGGAAGGGTCGTGCAGAGCTGTCTGGAAGACAAAGCAGATGCACCCGCGCAGCGTGGCCGGTTTGCAGGGACCGGCTGAGGCTCGAGGAGGGGATGCTCAGCCGGCTTTTCTCTCCTTATCTTCACTTTGTTACAGAGCCAGAGAGGAACCTTAAACCTTCACCAGCTCTGTATCCCCAAAGGAGGGTTACAGAGCAGAGGACGTTTTCAAGGTGGCTGTTTCGAGCCCTTCGAAACATCTCCATAGAGCGGTTTAGAGAGACCCTTTGGGTAAGAATTATCCCGGGTGAGGGCAGCGGCTTGCCGGGGAAGATGGATAATGAATTTTGCAGCTGGGTCAGAGCAGATGTGACTGACCCTGTGCTGAAGCCGCCCCCAAGTTAACATCAATGGGCCCCGCGCAGTCAAGAGAGCAGCAGCAGAGGCACGGCCCGAGCTGCCGCGAGCCATCCATCACTGTCGCCAGCAATTTGTCCTACGTCTCGGAGCTGTCGCAGACCTCGTCGGCTCCTGCAGCTCACCGGCCCACCTGCTGCTGGTGCCTGCCAAGCAGAAAGGACAGCAGGAATACGGCTGCCATCACTCTCCGGGGCACATTACGGATGCCCTGGGAGGGCAGAGATCCAGGTTTTCTTTGCACACTTTGGCATCGGGGCTGATTTGGCCTTAGCTTGGGATCTGCTGCCCACGGAGACGGAAAACTCTCCTGCGGTGCTTTGCCCTGCGCTGAGCCCACCCGCGGGAGGGCCGGAGCCGGCAGGATGCAGTGCTGTGAGCATCAGTGGGGCTGCCTGGATGGCAGCCTTGCCCCCAGGCGCCAGCTGGAGAGGGCTCGGGCTGCTCGGGCATCCTACTCTGGAGAGCCAGCACCTCCCAGATGACGGGGAAGGTGAGACGTGCAGAGGAGGTGGCTGGAGGGCGGCATTTTGCCTCCTAAAAGGAAGGGAATTGATTGTTGTCACACTACAGCTCAGCTGGAAGCTTCGCCAGCCGCCTCAGTGCCCGATTTTTCCACGCCCCACACTTACAGCTGAGACAAATTGGCTTCATCATGCGGTTTGTACCCACCACCCTCAGTGGTTGGTCCTGAAGGCACCTGAAGACCATTGCAGCCTTGCAACGAGCTGCATAAAACAGGCTCCTCTGCCTTGCTGGAGCCAGCAGAGCTGCTGGGAGGCTCAGCACCAGGTACAGTGGAGCCTGGGGATGCGGTGAGAGCTGGGACCAGCCCGAGGCACAGCGCACCCACGGACCGCTCCATGTGCGAGGGATGGGCACGCACCGCGGCTGCTCTCCAGAAACGGGCAAGACTGAGCTTGGATCCCACTCGGGGAAACGCAGCAGCTTGCCGGTGCTGTGGCTGCCATTCAGGAGCTCAGGCAGCGGTATCAAGCTCAGGTTATTCCGAACAGCTCAGCACCACCTGCGCTCTCGGAGCGGGGCGCAGCACCTTGCACAGGTTGCGGCACCCGCTCGGAGGAGCTCACGCTGTGGGTGATGCCATTAAAATCCTGTCCTGCCATCCCCAGGTCTGCTCAGAGGTGAGGACAGATGCTGCCGTGCTGGTGGGAAACCAGCTGGATAAAGGCGAGGAACGGGGAGTGAACGGAGGGGAAGGAGGGAGCCGGGAGCCCGTCAGCCCCTGGAGATGCTGGGATTGCGTCCGGGTGCTGGACCACACTGGGCACTGTTTGCTCCTTCAGCATTGGCATCGCAGGGGCTGCTCAGGCTTAGCTGAAAGGCTTTGGCGTCAGAGCCCAGGCTGAGAAACTTCATTTTTACATCCTGCTTGAGGTATTCTCCCACCTTCACAAAGGGACTTTTGGGGCAAAGAAAAAAAAATTATAAATATAGGGAATATTAGACAGGACAAAGTTTTTCCACCTTTTTCCCATTTATCACCCCGAAGAATATTAAAGCTTGTGGTCTCCTTAGCCTACATTCACGTGCCAGGATGTCTTTTTTTCTATTTTTCTTTCTTTTTTTTTTTTTTTTTTTTTTTTTTTTATTTCTTCCTCTAACCCAGTTACATTCCCATAAACATATTCTGTCCTGGAGGTATTGAAGACGCAGTGAGTGGCAGAGCAGCCTGCGAACTCCCTCCTCGGCCGCCGGCAGCGTGCGGAGCCCCAGGGAGGAGCGGCCGAGAGGAGCCGGGCTGGTGGAGGGCAGCGGGGATGTGCCGGGATGGAATCACACCCGCGACGGGCAATGCCAGGGAGGGGTGGGACATTTTATTTGAATGTCTGCCAAGAAAAAAAAAATTTAAAAAAAAAAAAAAAAGGCAAAATAATTTGTAGAATCAAGAAATCAGGGCTGGGGAAGGGAAAGGCTTGGAGGTGGCGGGGACGGCTGTCCTGGGGTGGGCTTGGGCACAGCCCTGCGGGAGAGCCTCTGCACACCCTAATTCAATTAGGGCTCTTCATCAGGTGAGAACCAACTTCTCTTCCCGGTCGCTCATAGTTTATTCATGCGTTGCTCATTATTTTTGAAATCCCTCCGCTTTTCCCACCTCAAAAGGTGCTCTGCTTTAAATCTTAATTATCGCCTAAACTCCGGATCCCGGCTGGTGGCTCTTCCCTTGTAGCGCGGCTGTTTGAACTCTGCCGTCCACACCCTCCGAGGCTTTGGTATTACACTGAACTCCTTCCATCGCCATTAACATAGGCAGTAATTTATACAGCGGTTTTTAATTGAATACTCAGACCTCGGGGTCACATATGGAAATGGAACAATACCAGGAGCGGCTTCAGCGACTGCAACGCCCGGGAGCGGGCGGACACGCACAGGAGCGCGGCACCGTGGGCGAGCAGGGGGCGAGCTCGGCCCGAGGAAGACGTTGGTGGCTTTAGGAAGGAGAAAGGAGCCCGTGCGGGTCAGGGGGGACCTCGATGCCCACCACAGGGCAGCTCCCGGCCAAGGAGGTGAAAGAGGAGAGAGCGCCCGTCTCCAGCGGCGCTGGGGAAACTGAGGCAAGGGAGCGACTTGAAGCAGCTTAACACAGGGTGCCAGGTCGTGGCTGTTATATTTTTCCCTAAAGACCCCCCGAGCGTTGGGGCAGATCTGTTTTTGTGATGTGCTTAGCACCGTTCTGGGAAATGTGAAAATAATAATAACCATTAAAGCTAATAATATGCAATGATCTGATGACTCATGGGTTAATGCTCACTCACAAACAGACAATTATTCCCAGAACGTAAAACATTTTAACAATATTAATGGTGAAAAAGAAATGGGGGCTCTTTTGTCGGGATTTTTTTTTTTTTTTTAAAGTTCCATTAATTCTTTGTTCAATTGATGCATATTCAAAATGGTATAAGTGGGGCCCTCACTGTTTCAATTAGCATTAATGCACAATTATTTTTCTCCATATTTATGCTGCTCTTGCAGGGCATCGGTTTTGGTGGTTGTTTTTTTTTTTTTTTTTTTTACGTTTGTATGGTAATTCAGCGTTTAAAATATCCTTCTCCCCGAACTGTTTGCATGGTGATAAAGTATAATGAGAGGGGAAGAGATTTACGGCTAAAACACTGGAGGAAGAAAAGGGCTGCCTATCAAGGCAGGAGATAAATCCGGGCTTTTACCAGATCATAAGATATAATTGCATCTAACGTGGAGATTGCACAGAATCAATTCATTCCTCGATGCTGTTTACTGCCGGGAATTTGCGGCAAATAAGGCAGCCTTAAAAACGACTCGACCCTGCGGTGCGGTGGCGTTTCCTCGCCGCGCTGCGGCTGGAATAACTGCCCCGCGCTGGGAAATACCTGCGGCGGAGACGCGTGATGGGGACAAACTGGTTTGCGAAACAGCTCCTCGCGAGCTTGGGGCTTTGTGACACCTCTGCGCGTTGAAATGGAAATGGGGCAGATCTCCGTGCGCGGTTCTTTTGCCTGGAGGAGATACGAAATTGTGAAGTGCTGGTAGTCGCCTCCCTCCCACGCAGCGCAGCGAGCGGGAGAGATGGAAGTGAGCTTCCCCATCCCTTATCGTCGCACAAACCTTGATTTTTAAATACTTTTTTTTCTTTATTCTCTTTCAATACTTTTCTTTTTCTTTATTCTTTTTAAATACTACTTTTCTTTTTCTTTATTCTTTTTAAATACTACTTTTCTTTTTCTTTATTCTTTTTAAATACTACTTTTCTTTTTCTTTATTCTTTTTCAATACTACTTCCTTTCTGAAATGCTCTATTCTTCCCTAGCCTTTTGCAGCACCCCAGTCCAGACGTTGGGGTTGAGAGGTCGCTCCATGCCTTGGCAGCAGCGCCACGGGCGCCGGCAGCCAGCGCAGCGCCAGGGGCTGCTGCAGGATCCCACCGCAGCCCGGCACCGTTTGCCACGAGGCCGCCCGGGCTCGCGGCGCTGACGAACGTCCCCCTGTTCCCTTCCCATCAGCTGTTACAGAAACCTTTTTCTTTTTTGAGAAAAGAGACTGAGAGGGCTCTGGGGAAGGCTGTTGATCAATCTTCCCACGGCCCTTTGGGGCGGGGAGGGAGCTGAGCCCAATCGATGCTCGTTAGCCATGCTTTCCAAGGAAAATAGTTGATAGCTTTCACCTGGGGAGGGGGGTGAGTGTAAAAGAAATAAGCAATTGTAAAAGAAATAAGCCTTTAAGTGATGCAAGTAACTTAGGCTTCGCTAGATGTTTTTATATATATTTTGAGAATAATCATGGAATGGTCGAAGAATAGATGTAATTGTGTAAGGTTGATCGAGAGAATGCGGGCGCTTAAAGACAATATGACCATTGAGATACAACTTCAGAAGAGGAACTGGAATGGAACGGTAAGAGTCAGCTGAAAATTAATGAACTTTTGGAACTACTGAAGAGTGAAGAACTGGGAGACTTTAAAGAAAACACTAAGCGCTCACCAGGCAGAAATACCAGTTATGTAATGTCGTGTAGAATCATATCTATAGAAGATGTATTTTGTTAGCCACTGGCCACTCGCTGAGGTGATGGCCCCACTCTGAGTTGTTAAGAAAGCCAACCTAGAGGCACCCATGGTCCAGGGCAATTCTTTAACAGCGAGCCTGCCGCTCTCGGCTCTAGAGCTGGGAAAAGGGTCACCTCAGTGATGGGGTGAAGCCGTGCGCTGGCAGGGCTGCGGCCAAGGGATGAGCTGCCGCTGGTGTCGGAGGTCTGTGTGCCCTCCTCCCGCCGCTGCAGGCAGCGCAGGCAGCAGGTAACGTCTGCCTCCACCCCACCCTGGGGTCCCGGGGAGAGGGGCTGGGGTGTGCTCCCCGCTGGCGGCCGGGCACTCGCCCCTCCTCTCCTTTCTGCTCCAGAGGAGCGCGAACCCTCGGGATGCTCCTGGGGATGGGCAGCATCCCGGCGGCCTGCGGGGCTCGGAGGTGCTCCAGCCTCCACCTCTCCTCCCGCCCTGAGCCCACCCCGGCACCCAGCAAGGACCGGGGATGGAGCAAAGCGGGTAGGGTCACAGAGGGGTCTGGTTTATTCCCCAATTTAGGGGCTGAACTCGCTGCAGAATTCCCTGAACCGAGCCAAAAAAGCAAGCCAGAAAACCCCTCCTTTTCCCTCTCAGCTCCATAAATCACACGTTGATTCGGGGCCCTCTGAGCCACGAGCCAGCGGCTGGGAAAGCCTGACCTGTAATAAACGCGGAGGCAGCGATATCTCTCCCCATGGAGCAGCTTTATGGAGGCACGTGCTGGCGAGGGGATGTTTGGGGGACCCGGTCACTTTGGGGGCCCTCCCAGAGACCCAGGAGAGACCCTTTCTGGGCCACACTGGGGACATCAGCTGGGACCTTACCTGCCTCACCAAAAGCATCACAAAATCTGCTCAAGGAGCTGATTCTCCACGTGCACCCTGATTCCCTGCGGGTCACCCCTTGCCTCCAGTTGAGGTTGATCGATGCTTTTTCATTGCTGTTCCTGGTCCCTCGCAGTTAGTTCTGGCGGGGAGAGGATGCGCCGCTCCATAGGTACAAACCTCGTCTCGCTATTGACGATGCTCCCGTAATTAACACGGCTGAAATATTCCTGCCGGCCTCCGGTTCACCTCGGCTGCTGCATAGCTCTGAGTGAGTAAATGAGTCCAAGTGGGCCGCTCTTCTCGGGGTCTCAAAGCTGGAAAAAAGGAGGAAAAGGGGGAAAAGCCGAGTGGCAGCATCTGCCTGAGGCTGGAGATCCTCCTGACGAGCTGCAGCAAGGGTTAATGGAAGGCAAATAATTACAAAATTATACCTTTCTGGCAGATATCTAGGGCTGGTGAATAATGGGGGTAAATGGAGCAGGTAATGCCCCGTCCTCCCTGCCTGGGTACCCAGTCCGGCTCCGGCGGGTAACGAGCAGAGCCGGGATTCCCAACGGAAGGGGCCCATGCTCAGATTCAGCCCAGAAACACCAAGTCCTGCTCCTGCAGGTGGCCCTGGGGCAAACCTTTGCCTAACCTCAGAGAGGGCGAGGAGATGGCGGATTTAAGACCTAATTTCCCATTAAATATGTACAAGCTAAAAGGGCCGAGGGGATTTCTAAGGCCAAAGAACACCTGCAATGGCGAGATGAATAGTTAGGGACAAAGATATTTATAGATTCATTTCTTTCGGCTCCTTTTAAGAGTTTTGGAGGCGTCCTCATGTCCGTCATGAGCTGGTTTCTGTTAAAAGCAAAAAGCTCGAGCGGGGCGGTCGGGAGAGCGGAGCTGAGAGAGAACCCGGGGGCGCTGGGGGAGCGCGGGGTGGCCTGGACCGCTCTCCTGGGGCTCGGGGAACACTATTGAAACTGCGGTGCATGAACCAGGACTGAAAGAAGCACCAAGACAGACCCTGGGGTGCAAACACAGAGGTTTTCACCCCAACTTCCAGACCGCAGTCCCAGCAGCCGCCGTCTGCCCTCCAGTTGCTGATTTTCCCTTCCCGGGAGCCGGGCGATGACGTTACTCCTTTGGGCAAACAGCAGGAGCTCATGGCCTGAGCTCTGAAGAGCTCGAGGTCCAAACCTCATCCTTAGTCCCTGAAGCAGAAGAGATTTAAATTTGGGGACCCTACTGTTTCAGGCTGGCAGGGAGGTGTATGTTAATGCTTCCCTCATTCCCTAACAGCCCTATTCCCACCCTATAAGCCCCATCAGCTCAGTTTGATTTCCTCGCACCTTGTGTTATGATTGGGGGGGGAAATACACCCTGGAGAGAGCGTGGGCAGCGCTGAGGATGCTGCACGAGGACCCGTCACCGGCCCAGCCGCAGGCACAGCGGATACACAGCTTGGTTTGAAAGCAAACATGAAAATACAGCAATTTTAGGAAGTAGCTGACAATCCTTGTGCAATAAGTTGAAAATGCAGTTGTGAGTGTTCTTATGGCTCTGAATTTTGCCCAACATCTCCCATCGCTTGGGAAAGATCCCAATGACAAGGGCTCACGCGCCTGCCACGCAGGCTCCCAATTTCATAGTTCAGTGTATTAGAAAATAGGAGGAGGATATGTAAAGAGAAGGAAATAGTTTAAAACACCTCACAGCTCTTTATGGCTGAGCAGACCTGGGTCCTGAATCGCAGCAGACGTGGGAGTGTGAAGTACGTGCAGAGATATATGCCACGGATGCATTTATTTTAGGATACGCTTAGCATTAATGTGAATGCATACATTTGGGGGATGAATGCAGTTGTAATATTTGTGGGAAAAGCTGTGTTTCCCTCACCAGGAGGCACAGACCCCACTCCATGGGGCAGCTCATTTGGGAAGGGGGTTACCATCCCCACAGCCCCCTTTCCTGGTTGCAGATCTGCACACAGAATCACAGAATAGAATGATTTAGGTTGGAAGGGACCTTGAAGACCATCCAGTGCCACCCCCTGCCCTGGGCAGGGCCACCTCCCCCCAGCCCAGGTTGCTCCCAGCCCCGTCCAACCCGGCCTTGAACCCCTCCAGGGATGGGGCAGCCACAGCTTCTTGGGGCACCCTGCGCCAGGGGCTCACCGCCCCCACAGGGAAGAATTTCTTCCCAATATCTCATCTAAATCATGGCACGTGCACACAGGCATACACTGCATCAGCCCTGCACCACCTGATGCCAAACTGTTATTATTTGATGCCTTTTGAAACAAGGCTGCCCCGCGTTCACTAACATTGATGTTCATCATCATCATCATCATCATCATCATCATCATCGCTCGGCCCCTGCCCGGAACCGGCCCCAAGGCAGCACGCAGCCTCTGGTTTGCTGAGCTCATGAACTGTTGTATAAACCGACCATCGTGTTTCCACGAACACGTCTTCCACTCACAGGTTACCCTCTTCTGCTCTGTGTTTTTAACAGCCCCTACAGAAACAGAAGCCAAGACACCGCGCTCATCTTTGCCACATAATAATGCAGAGCCCGCAAGTACCCATCCATATTCATAGGTCTGTTCATGCATATGGATATATAAGCAGACATGTCCTAAGCGCGTGCAGGGGTACATCTAGGAGCTGGGCTGCATGTTTCCCAGGGACCTGGAGGCTTGTGTGAGAGCACCGCTGAGAACGGTTGCTGCAGACACAGACGCGCATTCGCAACGATGTTCATACCTATACAGGTACATGCACATTTTTAATGTCTAAGGGCACTCGAGGCTTACAGCTCTTGTACAGGTGAGTTACAACGCTCTGGGCTACTTTTGTAAGATAAGGCTAAGAAATAATGTTCCTCACCAAAGCCCATTGAAAATCCCACGGCTTTAGGAAATACCCATTTGTTTCTGTCTCGCTCTCTCCCCAGTGTTTGAATTTCTCAGGTACCTGAAGAAGCGGTATAAGCGGGTGGGGAAAGGTAAAGTAGAGAGAGATCAGTACAGAGCAGTCAGTGCGATTCTTATGCATAAGAACGGACTCTACACTTCCCTCGTTTTGTATCTTTTTCTGACAAGTCATACACTAAGGGGGAGATGGGTATTTCCCACCTGTGCAGTGACCTGCTGTGAGCGGGATCTCAGTAGCACCTGAAGGGCTTTGGCTCAGGCGGTCGTGTCTGGGGAGGGGAGGGGAGGGGAGGGGATGGGGAGCAGGGGCTGCCAAATGCCTCCCCCAACGGGAGGCTGGAGCCCCCCCAGCAGCAGGCAGGGATGCCGGGTGGCTGCAAGCGCCTGCTGAGCTCCATTGCTACTATTTCTCCTAAAAAGCAGAGGCGCTGAGACAGCCCTTCCATCTCCATACCGCTGTCCGAGGAAACCTGGGGGGCACGAGGGGTGCTTAGCTCAGAGAGAAGGGGCTGGAGGGGAGGCAGGAGACCTACAGGGCCGCTGCGGGGATGCGCGGGAGCTGCTGTTCCCCATTCCTGTGCGGAACAGGGGAGAAGTCACAACACGGGCACGTCGGGGAGGGTAGTAAGCAAAAACCCCTTCCGACTGAGGGAAGAGCGGAGCTGCTCTGAAGACCCCCAGGCGGCATCTCGGGGCTCCGCAGCAACAAACAGGGCGATGCACTAGAAAAAAAACTATGTGATTTTAAGGGAGATGAGCTCAGCCGGGTTTAGGCTGGAAGCCAGAGAGGGGAAGAGAAACAGAGCCCCGTTCTGCCAAGGAACCGCGGCCGCGCAGCGCACCCTCGTTCAGGCTGATGGGGATGAAGCGCGCAGCTCCCACGCGTGGCCGCTCCGCGCCGCTCGCCCCGACCCATCCGCGGGGCTCGGCCCCCCCCTAGTGTCCAGCCAGGGGGCAGCCGGGGGGGCCGTCCTTCCCCGATGGGAAAAACCGGCCCGGGGGTGCGCTGGGACCGGGCGGGCTGCCGGCAGCAGCCGCGATGCTCCCGGGGCCGGGGATGCTCCCGGTGCGGGCCCGGGGATGCTCCCGGTGCGGGGCCGTCCAGCGCCAGCGCCTGCAGCACCGGGAATGGCAGAGGGGGTGTTTGCTTCAGCTGTGTCTGCCGGGTTTAAAGCTGGGGGAGGAGGAAAAGCAAGCAAGCCAGCTAGGAAATTCTTGCAAACCTGAAAAATACCCTCTTTCTCCTCTTCCTCCCCTCCCAAACTAGTGACACAGAATCCCAGACGGGCAGGGGATGGCGGGGACCTCTGGAGATGATGCAGTCCAAGCCCTGCCAGAGCAGGGTCACCCAGAGCAGGTTGTCCAGGCGGGTGTGAGTGTCTCCAGAGAAGGAGACTCCGCAGCCTCTCTGGGCAGCCTGTGCCAGTGCTCTGGACCCTCAAAGGAAAGAAGTTTTTCTTCATGTTGAGATGGAACTTCCCGTGTTCCAGTTTGTGCCCGTTGCCCCTCGTCCTGTCGCTGGGCACCACTGGAAAGAGCTGGCCCCATCCTCTTGCCGCCCGCCCTTGAGATGTGGGTCGTCATCGCTGAGATCCCCTCTCAGCCCTCTCTCCCCCGGGCTGAACAGCCCCCGGGGGCTCAGCCTCTGCTCAGCACAGAGATGCTCCTGTTCCCTGAGCATCTCCATAGCCCTCATCTTCATAATGTTCCTGCCCGGCCCTGGAAGGAAGGCGGTAGATGAGTGTCCTGCAGCAGGTACACAGTCCCTGGTACTGGGTATGTGCAGGACTGGGTGGCAAAGCAGCACGGCCGAGAGCCGGATCAGCGTGGCACAAACTCACTGCTGAGCTACCCTGAGCAGACAATAAGAAATTTAGTCCAGTTTTCTGCAGCTTGCAGGAGGACGGATGATACCTGATCTAGCATAAACCTGTCACACAGACACAGCCTATCAAAACTGCCTGAGCAAATTTGAACTGGCAGAGTGAATTTATACTGGATCAGTGTGTTATGTCATATAGCCACAGAGGCTTTTTATCTGGTGCTAGAAGCCCTGAAGCTGGATTTACAGCGCCATGAAACCCTGTGCCTGCTCTCTAGAGATAGGGAGTGAGTTTATCCCAGGAGGACCAGACCACCTTTCAATCCATCTTTATGGAAAGACGGATTTTCTTACAATGCTGTTGACACAGTTTGTTTCGATTTTGACTCGCCTTACCCAGATCCACGTGCGGCGGTGCAGACACGGGCACTACAAGGGCTGAGTTTGCACCAGTATTTATGTACATGCAAATCCCTTCACATTGAGGCAAGCCATGAAAATCCATCTCCACCTTGAGTCAAAACCTTAGAAAAAAATTACCCTTATACAGCCCAGAGTCCCCCCAAGCACCTTCGGCCATTGTGCGTCTGAAATATGGGCTTTGTGGCGATACATCCAAGATTTAACGCAATGCAGGCAGTAAAGAAATAAATAAGGCAGAGAGAATGGGAGTTAGTGCAAAACGTTTCTCAAGCTACAAAGGGAAAAATACGGACTCAAAATAAGCAAGAGAGATACAGAGCTGGGCTGGGAAGAAAAGCTGTCTGAACAGTGGGCAGAGGAGATTTGGTGTCTTTGAAGATGCTCTCTTTGTGGTAGAAGTTCAGCAACCTGCAGGAATGCGCTGGTGAGCCCAGCGGTGATGGAGAAATGGGCTGATGGAGCGGTGAGTCGCCATCGGCGGACAGGGAAGAATAAACAAGGAGAGGTGTCTGTTAGTTTGGACTCCCCTCATATTTTGTGCCTATAATCCTGACCACTGAAATCAAACTTTTTGCAGTGTCCTTGGGTCCTCGTTACTCCCTGCACTGGCACACACATCCCAACCTGCTCCCCCAGCACAGCCTTTAGCAGAGCCCCGGGTTTCAAAGTGCCCCCCGGGACACACTGGCAGAAAGAAGGAAGAAATGAGAAAATCGGATATGATTGAAATCCCTGGGAGAATCTACACCGTTCTTGCAGAACTAATCCATCAGGAAAAACAGGGCTAAAGCATCCGTCTTAAACAGGAGAATCTACAGGAGCCTCCAACAGCTGCTGAACTCCGGAGCTGCTGTAAAGGCTTCAAGCGGGGCCAAGCCCCGGGATGCTGCAGGAGATGAACCAACGTTAAGGGCTCCCGGTCCTTTCATTTCTCAGCAACCAGCAGGATACTGGTCAGCACAGGGCTGGGGCAGGAGGGCTCCAGCTTAGGAATTTGTTGGTGCCGAGGATATTTCCAGGGTGGACTCAGGGGGGTCCTGGTGGACTGAGGGTGGTGATTGATGGGAAGCTCGACATGAGCCGGCAGTGTGCAATCGCAGCCCAGGGGCCAACCGTATCCTGGGCTGCATCAGAAGGAGCGTGGCCAGCAGGGCGAGGGAGGGTGTTCTGCCCCTCTACTCTGCTCTGGGGAGACCCCACCTGGAGTGCTGCCTCCAGCTCTGGAGCCCCCAACAGAGGAGAGACATGGACCTGTTGGAGCGGGGCCAGAGGAGGCCCCGGAGATGCTGGGAGGGCTGGAGCCCCTCTGCTGGGAGGACAGGCTGGGAGAGGTGGGGGGGAGTCAGCCCAGAGAAGAGAAGGCTCCGGGGAGACCTCAGAGCCCCTTCCAGTGCCTAAAGGGGCTCCAGGAGAGCTGGGGAGGGACTTCTTCCAAGGGCATGGAGTGATGGGACAAAGGGGAATGGCTTTAAACTGGAAGAGGGCAGATTTAGGTGAGAGATTAGGAAGAAATTTTTCCAGTATGAGAGTGGTGAGCCCCTGGCGCAGGTTGCCCCGAGAAGCTGTGGCTGCCCCATCCCTGGAGGGGTTCAAGGCCAGGTTGGACGGGGCTGGGAGCACCCTGGGCTGGGGGGAGGTGCCCCTGCCCAGGGCAGGGGGTGGCACTGGATGATCTTCAAGGTCCTTTCCAACCTCAACCGTTCTGTGATGCTGTGGCTGCAGCAGGTCCCTGGGTGTACCCGCAGCAGGGTGATGGCTCCGGGGAGCTGCTCCCACCCCTCCAACAGGCACTGCTGCGGCAGTTTGCTTTAACAACGTAATGGGGAGCGTGTCTCCCAGCAGACGGAGGCCAGGCCAGCAGGTTTCACAAGCAGCAACAGCAGGAGCAAAGCTGGAGGACCTCGTTTTCCACATAAGCCGGGAATACGCAGTGTCTCGGTGCTTTCGGAGTTGCTGTTGCAGAGAGAGAAAAAGGGGAATTGCTGGCACTATTTGCAGCTTGAGCGGTTTTTCTCTTGCAAATCATAATTACCCTCATTAAATCCATCTCCACAGGAATGGAGACACAGGATTAATAACACAGGCGAACAGATTCAAGCGCAGATTCGGGGCCTCGTAAAGCCCAGACAATGGCAGGGCCCCGATGCGAGGGAGGATTAGGGTCCTCGGCAGAGCGCGGCACAGCCTTTAAGCGGGACTCCTGCCGCCCCGCGGCCTTCCAGGAGACGGAGAGGCAAAGCCGCTGCCTACGGACCGAGCTGCTCATTCTCCTCCCTAATCCCACCATTGTGCAGCACAACCTGGGAGCAGCCGTTTGCCGTTTGCACGGAGCCGGGGGCGGCTGCGTCTCTGTTGGGATGGGTCTGGGTGAAGCCGTTTTTCCTCCCAGTGCTGCCAGCCCGAGGCCGCTGCCTGCCCGTGTGCCGCAGGGAAGGGGCTCTCCCACTGCACTCCTATTATTATTATTATTATTATTATTATTATTATTACCCTCCTATATTGCCCACCTCCTATTGCACCCGCAGTAAAACCACGCCCGTGGCCCGCCGAGCTCCTGCAGAGAGATTTTAGGGGAAGATGTTTCCAAAAGCCCAGTAAACAGATCTCCAGTAACTTCCCAACACACCCTTAACAGACAGTAATTCCATTTTTAAACCGCAATCAGATCCTTTAGTTCAGGCAGCAATTTGAAGTGTGACGGGTAAACACAGGGATCCTTTGAGGCATCCGACCTCTGAGGCTTGAGCTGCTTCCAGCTGCTCTTTGTGGCTTGGGAACGCAATGCCCATTTCTGCTCATAGTCCCATGTTTCCATAATACCCTCTCTCTGCCGATAGCTGCTCTCAACTGGTGGCATCCCCTTCCCCGGAGGAAAGTCACCGTCCCAACAGCGGCGCTGGCCGGCACGGCATGGCACGGTGCTGGCCCCGCGGCTCCAGCACAGCTCGAGGCGGCGGAAGGCGCCGGTGTGGGGGACGCAGAGGGCCAGGACGTGCCCTGGGCTGGAGAATGGCTCGTCCTTCCCCAGCAGAAGGGCAGCGTGAGAAGCAAGAGAAAGATGGGACAAGTGGCAGGACGAGAGGAAATGGGTTCGAGTTATGCCAGGGGAGGTTTAGATTGGATATTAGGAAAAAATTTTTCACCGAAAGGGTTATCAAACATTGGAAGAGGCTGCCCAGGGAGGGGGGGGATCCGCCGTCCCTGGAGGTGTGTAAAAAGGGGTAGACGTGGTACTTGGGGACATGGCTTAGAAGTGGTTTTGTCAGGGGAGGGTAATGGTTGGACTTGATGAGCTTAAAGGTCCCTTCCAACCTCCACAACTCTATGATTCTGTGATTCTGTGATTTAGTAGTAAGGAGAATCTGGAAATCTGGGTGCGTTTGGGCTGGAAATATATTCCGAAGGACACCAGAGGCCGTCCAGCAGTGAGGGACATTAAAAGGGTGTTGTATTAACTGTGCGGTCGTTAGCTCTGCATCCATCAAAGTTATTTCTAAGCCAGTCCTCAGTGGTGGACCTAAACACCGCTTGGGCGCGCAGGTAGCGAAGGATGCTCGGCCGTGGCCACCCGAGCTCAGCCGGGTTTCTGCGTCCGACGGGTGACGCCTCCTGATTTATCGCGGAGCGCAGCGAGGCTGCTGTGGGTCCCACCGCCCGACACTGCCCCGGGTCTCACCGCGGAGCCGTAGCCGTGTAAGATGTGGGCAACGCCTTTATTTCTTGGTTTTAGAAATGAGTTTCTTTTGGAAAACATACCGAGGGAAATGAAAGCTGACATGACCTTGATGGAATTATTAAGGCTATTGATCGCGCTGGGAGCTCGGCTTTGCTAATTCCATCGATAAGAAATATGATATTGCAACAGTCAGGCCCGATGATTGATGGCTTGTCTGTGGGTTTAATAACACTTTGCCTCTCCACAGCACCCTTCAACTGTGGATCTCGAAGCGCTTCGGAAGCATGAACAAATGGGCTCTTGCAGTCACGTGGACGTCGGTGGAAGGGGCAGGACCGAACCCATGGATCTGCTCCCACGGGCACCGCTCTTGCCGGAGACCAGACCAAGAGGCAGTTAAAAGCTGCTTTTGCCTGTTATAAGCTGGTGAGTGGTGAGAATTGTTCCCAATTAATGAAAATCCCCCTTTGTTGGTGTAATTCACTGCTGTGCCCGTTGCACTGATGGCTGGAGCAAAGCCAGTGCGCAGCCTGGACTCCTCTGCAAGCGTGACACCATTGAGGACATCTCCACAGGACCTTTTGGTGGGGACTGACCGCAAAGGAGCAAAACCTGATTCTGCCAAGCGCTTGTAGCAAAAGCTCATGTCCAACCGCCTTTGCATGGGATGGACGGTAGCAACCCCACACCCAATCCCCCCCCAGCTTCAGCCACCCCAGGTCTCCAAGTGCTCCAGCAGCACGGGGATCCCTCGCTCACCGGCACGCCGACGAGAGATTTGGGCACAGAGGATAAAGCAGCTCAGCGGCAGCATCCAGCCCAGGACCCCGGTGGCTCCCGGCCGGGCAATGTTGCTCCCCCCGCCGCGTCCCCAGAGCCCAGCCAGGCTCAGTCCTGTCCCCTTCCCCCTGTCCTCGCCTCTGTCTCCCCGCTCCCCCCACCAGAATTCCCTGCCCGGCAGTACAAGCCGCGGGATGCCTCCTCCAGCCCGCCTGAAATCGCCCGTGAGCCGAAGCCACACGATGCAGCGCTGGTGGTGAAGAGAGATGAGAAATTTAAAGCCGTAATTAGCTCCTGCAAAGAGGGGCTTTGGTTTCATCTCAGGCTGCGCTGCGGCGGGCACCTGAACATGACGGGCACCCGGCGAAATTGCCCGGGACCTTGTTTATTCAAGGCCCCGAATCACAGCGTACACTTTGTTGTATTGATTTGCTCATGTTGAACACAACTCTATAAACAGCAAATCTGCTGGGGATTTTTCTCTCCTTTTCCTGCAAGGCAGGAAATAAAGGGCAAAAAGAGAAAGGACGGGAAGGAGCCGGCACAGGAACGGCATTTCCAGCGGGCCATAAAAATGTGTCTGACACCAGGCTGCCTTCTGACGGGAGCCAAGTTGTTGCGATGGAAATCATCTTTTAAAAGAAGTGCAAACACCGCTCAGCAGCCGGTGCCGTAAGCGGGGTCAGCCAGCACCCGCCCCCCCCCCGCCAGCCGGCACCCCAGCCCACCCGCGGCCGTTTCACTTTTTCCTCTACTTTTCTCCATTTATCGCCTTTACAGTAGTCCTGAGTGCGGGAAGGCGGATTCTGCCCTGAGTTACGCTGGGGTAAACCCAGCAGGAGCATTGAAGGCAGCGGCATCATCCCCGGCATCGTGCCCCGGCTCGGGAGGGACGGGGGGCTCTGCCCCGGGCGGGTGGGAGGGCGGCAGGGTGAGACCCCGCTCCGTGCCCCAGATGAGGCACAGCTCAGCAGACACAGTTTTCCCCATCGCGGCGAGGCGAGAGCCAGCACGGCAGCCGTGTCTCTGAGGATTTTTCCCGGTGCCGGTGCCGTGCAAGCCCTCGTCCCGGCAGCACCCCGGCGGAGCGGGCAGGGGCGCGGGCACGGGTGGGCGTCCCTGTCCATGCACGGCGGGGGGACGGGACACGGGAAGGGGCTGAGTGGGCCCATCCCCAGCGATTTGCATTCGCCCGGCAGCGGGCTGCTTGCCCAGCCTGGGCTTCCATAAATAGAGGGCTCTGCAGCCCATACGTCTGGATATAAAAATATGTATGTTCTGCATAAGGAGATTAAATGTTTATGAACCATTATAAATTCGCGCTTTTCATATTTTATTCATGGATCCTTTATTAGAGCTCAGCCTGGGCTAATAGACCCATTTCCAATGTGTTTCCCCCTTTTCCTTTGCCTTTCATGGGGCCGATTTGTCGCTCACACGTGGGGTTTTTCTCATGCCACGCAACGTGCGGAAGATGCTGTGTCCATATAACTCCGGTGCCGCAGGCAGAGGATGAGGGAACATGGAGAAAACCTCTTCCAGAGAAGAGGGGCTTTGAGTTTTCTCCTCGACTTCCCCTTTCCCAGGAGGACGCGCTCCTCGTTTAGAAAGCAAGCATGAAAAAGTCGAGCAGATGATAAGCCTGAAAGCAATTACGGGTGCTAACGGGCTTTCCTGTGGCCCCTGCTCCCGCAGCCCCCCACCCCAGCTGCACCCACTGCTCTGCCATAAATGCACCCGGCCAGGTCGCCCTGACCCCCTGGGAGGCGGGGGGGGGTCCCTCCCGTGGCCCACAAGGTCTGCACTGAGGACTTCCAGCGTCTTTATTTAGAAGTTGCATGAGTTTGGTGCCTGGAAAGTCTGAGAGTGGGGTGTCCCGGCTGCCGGGGGGACGCAGTTCCCACGGGGAGGTGGAGACTCCTCTGCAAGCGGTAACACAGGGTGGGGGCACGGAGGGGGACGGGGGATGGGGGTGACCGGCTGGAGGGCACTTGAGCACCGGGTGCCAGGGCGGGAGGGAGAGGGAAAGCAGGAGAGAAGTGTGTTTTGCTGCTGTTTGCTCGGTCAGAGCCGGGGCAGCCCGGTGGCTGGGCTGCAGCCCCGGCCGCGGGAACGGGACCCGCTGCGGCGGCAGTGGAAGTGCCAATTTCCCAGCCGAGAGGAGAATGAGGTTGAGAATTAATCCTGCTAATGAGATGTCAGGATTAGTTTGTACGTCCTTGTCACCAGGGCAGGGTGACGGCGTGTGAGAGGTGCCGAAGGGTCCCCGAGGCAGGCGGATACTTGATTTTTCCTGGGAGGAAACCAAGCTGCTCGCAGGCGGTGCTGTCGTGGGCCGCGAGGCTCTGCTGAGCTCGTCTGGAGGGCTCCCAGGGCCCGAGGGCGGCAGGCAGGACCCTCACCCGCCAATAGCAGGATCTTCTCTTGCTTCGCTCGCTGAGCCCAGTGTCCCGGGGCAGCGAAGTCTGGGCAGAGACGGGCATCCCACATCCGTCCGTCCGTCCGCCCACCAGCCCTCCCCGCCGCACACGCAGCCAGCGGCTTGGGCTGTCCTGCAACCCCCGGGGCACAGTGCATTCCCAGCCACCCCCAGCGCCACTTTGCCACCAGCGTGTACCAAACGAATTCTTGTTTTTCTCTCTGCTGAATGGAGACTCCGGTTCCGTGGGAGAGCCGGGGAGAAAGCTGGTGCCCTGTGCTTGTTGGCCGCTTCAGCAGGATGAGTTTAAACACAGGACGGGTGGCATCTAAGAGCAAGAAAAGGGCTGAGGCGCTAATCCTGACCCACCTTGTGTCTTGGCTGAGGCTTGTGGGGACTGTTAAGGGGCTGAGATGATGAGTACACTTATGGACATGGGCTGAGCATCTCAGGGGGGAGCTGAGGGCCCCTTCATCGTGGGGTGCCCCAGCGGAGCCCCAGACTCAGCTCCCCTCCAGAGCCATTGCCCCGCTCCATCCTTCCAGTTGCTTTCTATCAGCATGAAGTAATTAAGTTCATAAGGCATCAGACAATCAGCTAGCAGCCCACAAGACGTTGTGTTTAATCATGTACTAATGGCATGTTCTTGGCAATAATTACAAGATAACAGTGTTTGCAGGCTGTAATCAGAACAATTCCAGTAATTAAATCAGCCTTTTGTCAGCACGCTCCTTCCCCCTTTGCCGGCTGCGGGAGCGGCGTGGCAGGACCCCTCCAAAGGAGGACCGAGCGCCCCCCGGGAGCGCTTGCCGTGCCGGTGGCCCACTGCTAATTGAAATCGGAGAGGAACGGAGCTGCTTGCAAGGAACCGGTTGCAGCAGCATCTGGCTGGGAGCTGTGACCAGCCCCAAACCCCCCAGCGAGGGCTCGGGGACGTGCACCCCTTCCGAGGACAGGGGACCTTGCCCGGCTCTGCCCGAGAGCGCCCGCGGGCGCAGTTAGGTGTGGGGATGTTGCTCGGCCCCAGGGGTCAACGGCACATCCCCCTTCCTTCCCCATGCCCTGGGGACCACTGCAGGCATCGGCCGCGGGCCGTCACAGAGCAAGGGCGGCAGTAAGGGCAGGGATAGCCCCTCGCGTCCTGCTCCGGCACTGGTCTGTCCCCAGGTCCAGCCTTCCCTCCTGTGCTTTACCGCTGAGCGGGGGGGCTTTCTGCCCGGGCACAGACCCCCGCCCAGGGCACGCTTCTCCTGGAAGCCCCTCTCTCACAGTCAGGCCCTCTCCTGCACGCGCTCAATCACCCACAAACCTTTAATTTGGTCTCTAATAAGATTTCCCAGCCTCATTATACCAGCCGGGCTCACCATTTACATTTAAATGAATGGGCTATTAACAAAGTTAATTCCCTTCGACACCGTATTGCTGTGTCCCCCGTCTGGAAGAGTCTTGTCACTTTTTTGGGTACAGCCGGTATCCAAATTCGACCTTTTCCTTGGAGAAGCCAGATCAGCTGCTCCGGCTGCCCCTTGGGCACCTGCCTGTCCTGGCTTGGGGCATCCTGCCCGCAGGGGCACGGACGGGGCCGGCAGCACCGTTCTCTGCGGTAGAGGGGAGATTCATTTCCCCTCTGTATTGCTGACGGAGCAGGAGATTCATTTACCTCGCGTGTCCCGGCCGGCCCAGCTACATATGGCACTTCTGCCCACAATCAGCAGCACAAGCCGTTTTAAAAATAAATCCCTTCTTTTAAGAGGCAAAAACATCAAACAATAATCCAAGAATAAAAATAAGCAGTTTTATGGCTCCTCCAATAATTAACTTAGTTCTCAGCTGTTAATTTACGTACCCAAAGTCCTCTGTTTAATATTCTAATTTGTGGTTAATCATCTATCAAGAGAGAACAAACGGTGATTAGCTCATTTTTACCTCCTCGAGGGTGAGGGAGGCAATTTGGTCTAATCAATGCATTAGCTCGCTCAAGGAAACTTTTATCTCCTTGCCCTGAATTATTCATGCAGCAGCGCTGCCCCTCGCCACGGGCACTCGTGGGGGCCCTGTGCCTGTCACCAGGGAGGGATGTGAGGATGATACTGATGAATGCCCACGGACAACCGTGCGGGAGGCAACGCCTCCTCTCGGCAGTGCTCTGCTGGGGATGCTCCAGGGATGGAGAGCCCTTCCCACGAAAGGGTGGTCCATGAGCTGGTGGATCCCACCCTCTCTCTGCTGGATGTCGCCGCTGCCGGGACTCCCCCACTGCCCTGAGCTCTGCGGGTGGGTTTCTCCACTCCCGATGGGATGCGATGGAATGGGATGGAGCCGTCGCTGCCTCCTGCCAGGGCCGTGCGGGAGCACTGACAGCACAGAGCACGTTCAGCTGCCAACAATGGCGCACATGGCCCCGGGAGTGGAACGAGCGGTGCTTGTCCAAATGCAAACTGCAGCCAGCACCGCCGGCCTCATCAGCCTTGAATGGCAGTAATCAGAGGGTCCCTAATTACTCCAGGCTCCAGAAATCAGACTTCCTTTTTTTGCTTTTTTTTCCCCCACAGCTTTCAAAGGCGAAGGGAAGAGAATGAAAGCTGTGACTCTTGAAGGAGGTCTCAGCAGGCCCGGCGGGGCAATCGGTGCGACCCCAAAGGGATTTGCCATCATTTCTTTTCATTTCTTCCCTTTTGTCTTTCACATCACATGAAAGCCGCGTGATGATGCTCGGCTCCACACCGTCGTGTTTCTGGAGCCTTTGTAGCTGCAGGGACAAGCGTGGGAGCAGGTTCTTAAACCCCTGGAAATTATTTTAAGAGGTTCCACACGTTTTTGCTTTGAAAATAAGTTAGGAGTGGCCGTAGCCCAGCCTCTGCGGTTTGTACAACGGGGGACAGTTTGGGCTGCGCTCTGCTGCTGTGTGTGACAGGAGTGGCATAGCCCAAAAGCCCCACAGCCGGTGGGACAGGCAAGGTGACGAGGACCTGGGCTGGCTCCCCATGGCCCCGTCCACAGGAGAACCCGCAATGTCAAATTCGGGCATGAGCAGGTGGGAGAGAAAAGAGCAAGAGCTCCAGACAGCTGCTTTCTTGGCGCTTTAATTAAAACCTGATCTTCTTTGTCTTCCCACACGCTGGCCTTGCCAGCCCCCGCCTTGCGCGGCTGCGGGGACGCTGCCTGTAGCCGTGCCGGCCCCGCAGCATCTCCCGGGATGCGGCTGGCGAGCGCAGTTGCCCGCTGAAGGTCAAAGCTGCCTCTTGCTAAGGGAGAGCTCAGCCACCGCTGCAATTAGCACTTTTTGGGAGGCCGCGCGTGGCTCTGAACGGCAGCGGGGTCAGCAAGACCAGTGACCGTGACTGTGCTGGAGCGCTTGCTCCATCCCATCCCGGCCAGCTCCGTCTGGGGATGTGCTTGGGAGTGAGGAGCCTCTGGGCTTCTTGGAAAGGACCGTGCATCCTCCCCGGTAGCCCTGGACCTCCTGCCAACACAACGGCAGCTTTCCTGCCTCCGGCAGCCCATTGTCCTGCTTGGAAGGGGCCTCTCCCTGCTCCAGGACTCACCTCTTGCCCCTCGGGTCCTCCTTGTACCGATGTCCCTGCACCATCCTGTCCCTCCTCCCAGCGAGTTCCAACCCTGCCGCCTTCATCCCAGTGGTGGGAAGGGGCTGCGCAAGGGGGGGTTCACCCTTTCCACCCCCCTCCCAAAGGGAAGGGGAGAGCGCAGCCCTCGCAAGGCACAGCCCTGGGGCGGGGGGGGCCCAGCAGCGAGCCCCTGCCGGGGTATAAACTGGTTTTAGTGGCGATAACTGGAGTGCAGGCTCCCTGGGAAGAGGGGGATTCAGCAGGCAGGCAGCTCCCTCTCGTGGGGAAAAAAAAGAAAAAAAAAAAAAAAAAAACCAAACCCAAACCGACCCAAACCCCAGATGATTTGGGCTGTGCAGCGGGGATGCGGCCCCAGATGTGCCGCACAGCTGGAGCCCGGGGCAAGCCCGGCCTCGGGCGGTCCCCGAAGGGGGGTTGATAACCTGAATTCCTCCCCTTACAAACCAAAGAATTAGGATAAATCTCCCCATTTGTCCGGAAATGGAGACAAGTGCTCAACAAGGCTATTTCTTTGCTTCCTCCTAATAATGATTTGTTATTATTTGGGGCAGAGGTTGGATGCTTTCCAGCTGTTTCATTTCCACAGATACTTGGGTTTCAATCTCTCTTGTCTCCGTAATGGCATCCAATCTGCTATTTATTGGATGAATATTTATGAGAGCTCTGATGAAGAGGCAGATTCGGAGTGTGTTTGCCACTCATTGGAAACAACCGGAGTCTGGCCCCTAATTAATATGCAGCCTTCTTAATTCCTTGATTAAATTCCAACTTGCAAATAAAACATTTGCAATTCACTTCCAATTTTTTTTTTTTTTTAAAATAAAAGACAATCCCCTTAAAGTTAGCTGATTGCATGTTAAGTGACAAGGCAGCAGTCGGCAAAGGGCACAGAGAAGGTAATTTAAATGGAGAATGAATATAGGACACTTCTGAAGAGCCTGGGGACATGGGCGCAGATAAGGATCCAGAGGGAAAACGCTCTCCTACGCAGCGAGGTGTGTCTGGGGAGGGGAAAGTAGATGGTGCTTGATCTGCCTGGGCTTGGATCGGGTCCTTGCCAGGATTAGCCCCCTCCAGCCGAAGCGTGGCTGCATGGGGCTGAGCCCCGTCCCGTCCCATCCCAGCCCAGCCCCATTTTGGCTGCCATTTGCCGGTGGTCCCCGGGGCCGGCGGCAACGATGCTCTGTGCCACAGGAGGGACCCAGCCAGCCTTTACGGCCACCTCTCCCAGGGATTTGTTACCCTGCCGAGCCGAACACGCTTTGCTAATAAACAAAAATTGATTTTTATTTATCTTACAAAGCGAAGCCCCATTGCTCCCACCGCACAGCTTTAATCCTTTCTGCTGTCGATGGCAATAATGAGAAAGACACCTGCGGATCCTGTTAGAGCCGCGGGTCTCCTTTTTAACTATTAAGAGATCGATACCTTTTGCAGTGCTGCTAATAGTTTTCTGGCCCACTTGATTGCGAGGGGACTCGGGTGGACTCGGCCTTAGCTGAAGGTGGCCGACGTGTTTCTGGCAAATTTGCTCAGTCTCCGACACAGGGCGGCAAATTCCTCCGCACGTTTGCGGTGGTGCGAGAGGGGGAAAAAAGCAAGAGCGCTCGCCTAAGAAACTTAGTGAGAGGCTGAAATTTTCCACAAGGACAGGAATGAGCAATTGAGATACCCGCTAAAAAACTTTGACACAACAGAAAAATCTAACTTCAGCCCTCCATCGCTCCCCCACCGGGTCTAGTCTTGTTTGATTCAAAGAAATCAACACGTCGTTTCAGTTCATTAACAATCCATCTTGGTTTTATTGTCCATTTTTTTAAAAAAGTTGGTGTTTTACTATTCAGAGGTATAAAATAATCCTATTTTACAAAGATTTACAGCTCTGTGAGTGCCCAGCAGTGAACAAGGCTGGATCTGGCAAGTCTCTTAAATTATCAAACCACAATTTTTGTTTGTTTTTTTTTAAAAAAAATAGAGGACAAAAAAAGAAATCGGCAATGAACCGATTCAGCACCAAACAGGACATAACGGAGTAAGAGGGTTTGTATAAAAGACAATTTATTTCTTTGGGAAGGGGCTCAGGGAGCGGGGGATGGGCAGAAGGGGCAGGTAATGAACCCCAGTAAGGGGGACAGGACTCGGGGCGACCTCTCTTTATTCTTCGCCATCCCCCGGGCTGTGGGAGGGGGGTGATACCTACACCAAATTAAATTCCCGAGGCTGCGTTTCCCCTCCGGCGGCAGCCTGAGCCCAGCGCCCTCCCGCAGGCGGGACGGGCAGAGGTCGCTCCCTACGGATTTGCAGTTTTCTGGTCTCATTGCTGCCGGCCCCGGTGTGGGTTTGCCGGCCGGGTCTGCCGCGGTGACGGTCCCTCCTCAGTAGACGGGTCCCTTGACGGCTCCCGGCTCCGTCATGCGCGCGGCGGCGTACGCCGAGGCTCCCAGGCAGGCGGCCGGCTCGCAGAACCCCGGCAGGCCAGCGGGACCGGGCAAGCCCGGCCGGCCAGCCTCTCCCGGGGAGCCCGGCAGGCCCCGCTCCCCGGCTTTGCCATCCAGCGCGTGGCCGGGGATGCCGGGGAGACCTGCAAGGGGAGCGTTGGCCATCAGCGGCTGCACGCGTGCTGCGCGTGAGGGTGCTGAGCCCGGCCTCTGCCGGAGCAGAGCGGGGACCGGGGTACGGGGGACGCTGCTGGTGAGGACGGGGATGCGTGAGCAGAGCGACGCGGCAAGCGGGCAACAGCGAGGGGCCGGGAAAGCGGCTGGCAGAGCTGCAGGCAGGGAGGAGGCAGCAAAGGGTGCTACAGGTCGGAGATTTGCGGGATGAACCCGTGCGCGTTTGCGGGGATGGGACAGAAGGTCCCGAGCCACTGCTGGGCTCGTCATCGCGCCGGCAAGGGGCACGGGGGCTGCGGGGACCCACCACTGCCTGCCCTGTCTGTGCCGTGGGGAGAGGGGCTTACCTGGGATGCCCGGGGGTCCCGGCATGCCCGGGTGGCCTCGGCCAGCTTCTCCCCGCTCGCCCTTCTCGCCTCGCTTCCCTGCGGGGAAAGAAACAGGGGGGAAAGGACTCGGAGCCGCAGTGGGAACGCGGACCCTGCAGGGGATGGGAGGGGGCTGCTCCTGCTCAGGGACCCCGGTGGGGGACAAACGTGGCAGGAGGAGGCAGGATCAGCCCCGAGGAGGGTTTCTGCCCGGCACGGTGTGGGTATGGCCACCCACCACCTACCTTTAGGTCCTATGTTGCCGATCTGCCCAGCAGCACCCAGGATGCCGGGGACACCTCGAGGTCCCATGGGTCCATGTGGGCCCTGCTCACCGGGTGGCCCGGGGGGGCCGGGGGGTCCTGGGGGTCCCATGGCACCGACTCCACCCAGGGCTGCTCTCTTGGCACTGACCGCTACCTCCGCCAGCTGCTCTGTAGGGCAGAGAGCGGCCGGTGTGGGACGGGCACGGGGGCAGCCACGCGGCCGGCGGCGCCCCACTCACCCCCTCACCTTGCAGCATCTTCAGGACCACATCAACGATGTGCTGGTCCCCCGCGTCCCGGCCCTGCGGCGGTGAGAAGAGGGACATGCCGTAAAGGGAGATCGCTCCTTCCATCCCCACCTGCACCCGCAGCACCAGTCCCATCCCGACCCCCCGGTCCAGAGCACCTCCCTGCACCCGATGCTGCCTTCCCACCCTTCTTCTTTTTCCATCTGGTCCCAGTACCAGCGCTGCAGCCTCAGCTCATGTCGTGCCCGGCCACACTGCAACCTGGTCACTGCATCCATTTTCTGCAGTCCCATTTTTCAAGTATAAAATGAGGCTTATATGGAAAAATTCAGCCCCCGGGCAGGCTGTAAAGATACGCATTGGAGCTAAACCTGCTGCTGGTGCTATGTACGGTGAGAAATAAAGAACTCCTCTTTTCTAGAAAGGTGGGAGCCCAGCTCAGCCCTCCTGGAGAGCCCATGGGGGAGCACCGGCAGCTCCCGGGCCACGCATTTCCCAGAGGAACTGGTTGGTAAGAAAGGGTCGGAGGCAGTCACCCGTGGACAAGCTGACGGTGGCAGCCGCCGGGTCACCACCTACGGGGTGCGGGAGGTGAGGAGGGGATGTGGGGTGCTGGGGGGACTCACCGCTATGCCCCGCTGGCCGGGCATCCCCGGCACGCCGCGCTCCCCGACGAGTCCTCGCGGGCCGGGGGGTCCTGGGTAGCCTCGCACGCCGGGTGCACCCGCGTCCCCCGAGGGGCCGGGGAAGCCGAGCTCGCCCTGGATGCCTTGCTGCAGTGGGGATGGAGAGCAGCGTCAGGAGTGGGGGGCTCAGCCCCATTCTGAGCACAGGGGCTGTGCCCTGAGACCTCGAGGACTTACAGAACCCAGTACTGACCACTACAGCCAGGGTTTAAACCTCACACAGGGGCTGAGCCTGAACCCGGGGCTGAACATGGTCATTGAAGCCCATCTCCACTGGAGATGCTTTCTCAGGCCACCAGCACGCAGCAGGCGCCAGCTCCGTGGAATCGCCTCCGGCTGAGGGTCCCGCAGAGCCACCCAGCGTGAAGGTGAGGGGAGTCCCTCGCTCCCAAATCCCCCATCCCTCGCTCCCAAATCCCCCGTCACTCACCTGTCCCTTCGGCCCCGGCTCGCCCGATTCACCCTGGGGACAGAGCACACAAGAAATGCGATGGGGGCACAGCAGGCATTTAGAGATGCAGCTGGGGGGAGGCACACATACCACCCCCAGAGCACACCGAGATGGCACTGGGGTGCAATGCTGCAGTGCCCAGGGCTGTGCCGGGCAGGAGACCCCAGCACGGGCAGGGACCCGCATCCAGCCCGTCCCCTCCATCCCACCCCAGAACCCGTCTGTGGGGACCCACCTTCTCTCCCTTCAGCCCTGCGAGGCCGTGAACACCCGGGTCTCCCTAGAGGAAAGGCAATGAGAAATGTGACCCATCACAGGCAGCACCCACCTCCTCCGCAGGCACTTTAACGCCCCCCGCTTGACCGGGATGCCGGGGGTGTTAATGGAGAAAGCGCCGGTGTCAGCCCCGCCATGAGGTGGGTGCCAGCCCTGTTAAACACGGGTGTCAGCGATCCCCCAGTGGTCCCCCAGCCCGGGCAGGAGGGTGATGTACTCACAGTACTGCCTTTGGGGCCGGTTTTCCCCGGGGAGCCCTGGAGAAAGAAGAGGGGGGGTCAGCCCAGCTTCCCTAAGCTGGACCCCCGAGCAGCCCAGCGCCTGCAGCCAGAGCACTCACCTTGTCTCCTTTGACTCCCGGCAAGCCTTGGGGTCCTGGGATCCCCGGTGGACCCTGCTCACCCTTTGGCCCCTGGAAATCAAGGTAAGATGGGAAAAAGGTAGAAATGAGTGTGAAGAGGTGGTGGTAGGACCCTCCTTCCCCATTGGAGCATCCTCCCCAAGGCAACAGGATGCACAGGCAGCTCCTCGTCCCCTCCAGCGGCTCAGGCTGCCCCACAGCATCCCAACCTGCCCTAAAAACAGCCTCTCTGGGGGCACAGGGCAGAAAATGATCATAGAATCCTTTGGGTTGGAAGGGACCTTCAAAGGTCATCTAGTCCAGCCCCCAACAGCCATGTAGAGGGGTACAGGGTCTCATCCCCCAGGAAGCCAGAGGGACAAAGGTCAATTTTTGGCCATTTTCCACCCTGGGAAAGCCTCCAAGAGGGGCCGGGCAGCCTCCCCGCTCTCGCTGGGACGGGAGGAAATTCCTCTCCCGGCTGGGGCTGCAAACCCAGCGTGGCCCCGGGCCGGCTAATCCCTGCGCTATTTGCCCCTTTGGCTAATCCCTCAGCCCGGCAGCCAGGCACAGCGGGACGGGGCACGGGACTGACCCCGGCCGGGATCAAAGCGAGGGGTCGGTGCAGCAGTGCCAGGCATGTCCCGCTGTCCCCGTCCCTCCTGAACACCCCGGGCTGAGCATCCCCGGGCTCAGCATCCCCGGGCTGTGCCGAGGCGAAGGTACCACTCACCGCTTTGCCCTGCTCGCCGGGGGGGCCCACGAGGCCGCGCTCGCCCCGGTCACCCTGCAGAGATCCGGGGAGAGAGAAGAGTCAGGGGAAGTTCCCACCACCACCACAGACCCCACGGTGCCCCGGACTCACCTTCATCCCCGGGACACCCGGCGGTCCCTGCTCACCCCGAGGTCCAGGCTCACCCTAGGAACGGAAAAAAACAACCCCAAACACAGACCAGCTGCCTCTCTCGCGTTCACATGCCATCATCTGCCCTTCATCCTTCCCCAAAGGACGTGTGGCCCTGTCCTTGTCCCCTGCAGCCACTGCGCCGATTCTGGGCACAGGGCTGGAGAAGTGGCCACAGGGGCTTCCCTGTGAGGAAGCTGCTGGGGGCAGGGGGGGCAGAGGGAAGAGGAGGGTTGTGGGGGGATGAAGGGCCCAACTCTGCTTTCTGTTTGACAGCAAATAGGGGAAAAAGAGCAAAAGCGAGAGACCAGCCCCCAGGCTGTGCCAGGGAGGAACATGGTGACATCTCGGTTACTTACGATCTGCCCCGGGGCACCGGTGACACCGGGCTGGCCCCGAGCACCCGCTTCACCCTGCGAATGGGAGACAGAGGCGGTTCGGGGACAGCAAGGACAGGGGAGGGACGGGATGGGGACAATGCTGCGGGCTCAGCGATGCAGTGTGGAGGCTGCTGCAGCGCCGTGTAGGGTGAGCGGAGCCGTGGGGCGGACACTCAGAGGGGTGACCCCAACCCCGGCTGCCCCAGACCCACCTTATCTCCTGGGCCACCTTTGCTTCCTGGCTGGCCCGGCAAGCCCTGCGGGAACACAGCCAGGATGAAAACCCGTGCGCAGCACCAGAGGCAGCGACCCGGCTGAGTGCTGGCCCTGCACCCTGGCACCACCAAGGGATGGGGGTGCCACCCCACGGGTAATGGGGTTCCCCCTGCGGGCAGGGGGCTCCCATGCCTGTACTCACAGCCTGTCCCCGGTGTCCTGGCGTTCCTGGGTGGCCGGCCTGTCCCACACCGCCCTGCGAGGGACAGAGAGTGTGTTACTGCGTGGCGGAGAAAGGTGCAGAAATGGGGTTTCCACGGGTGGGACGAGGGACTCCGGGCCAAAGGGGGACACTGCCCTTGACCCCATGGGGACAGCCACTCTCCACTAGTCAGGAGATGCCACATCAAGGGCCGGGACCTTATGCCACTTGCCATCCCCATTATTTCCAGCAAGCACTGGTGCGAGGAACAGCATGTGTCGGTTCCCCGTCGCCGGTGCAGGCAGCACCCGGCAGCCCCTGCCCGCGGCAGCTCACCTTCACGCCAGGGATACCCGGGGTGCCGTCTTTGCCATCGATGCCTGGGAGACCCTGCGAAAGCGGGGAGAGTCGCTTGGTCTGACACCTCTGAGAGAGACTGAAAGGCTCGTGGTAGGGGGGAAAAGGGCTGGGAAGGGAAGGGAAAGCTCCAGCCCTGCGCTGAGACGGGGTACAAGGATGTAGGGTGGCCCCAAACAGGACAGAGAAGGATGGAGACGTCTTCTCCTTGCGAGGGGCTCAGCCCCAGGTGTGGGCAGGGGCACTGCTGGCTGTACTTACGTTCTCCCCCTTGGGGCCAATGTCTCCTTGGGGTCCCCTGATGCCACGGCCACCCTAAAGCGGGAGAGAGCAAACGGTATTTCAGCCGCCCTCTTGGTGCAGGGGACGGAGCAGGGAGAGGGAGGAGGTGCCCGGCGAGGGCACCGCGGGCAGAGCCCCTCTCCGTGCCGGGGAACGGGGCCAAGTGGGGGAAAAGGGGTCAGCGGCATCACCCGGGGCACAGCGTTGCCCTTCCCCGGTGGGTTACCTACCAGATCTCCCTTCTCACCGGGGTCCCCAGGCGGTCCCTTGGGGCCTTCCCTGCCCTGGAGGGGAGAAAGAGGGGGGTTGAGCAGTGAAGTGCGGGGTCCCCCGCCTGCCCCCCAGCCCCCGGGGATGAGGGAGGGCACTCACCGGCCGCCCGGCTGCTCCGATAGTCCCGACCATCCCCTTGTAACCAGCAGGACCCTGCAAAGAGAGCATGGGGGGGTCAATTCCTCCCATCCCAACCTCAGCCCCCAGCCAGGTCTGACCCCATTAGGAAGAGGCAGCATCCCCGAGATGGCCAACCAGCCACGTTGGCGATGCTCCTGGGAAGCAGCCTCCAGCTCGGGAAGCGTCTCCATGGGAGCCGGTCCCCCTGACCCCGGGGGCCAGGCACAGCATCCCACCGGCACTCACCGTCTCGCCCTTGGGTCCCACCATCCCGGGGTAACCCCTCAGGCCCTGCGGTCCCTGCAGGGAAGGAAGCAACAGCCGGTTTAGCTGGAAACAGCCCCAGGAGCAGCCCAGGGGGAAGCCGCAATTAAAGCAAAAGCCGGTGCTGGAAAATAGCCGGTTTTGCCAAACACGAGGTATTTCAGTCCCGCCGCTCGCTCCTAATTCTGCAGCCCCCCCACCAGGCGCCTTTCCAGTTGTCGGTTCAATAACAGCAACGGGCCCAAACTGGTGCTGCTTCCCCCGCCAAAGCTCTGGGCTTCAAAGTGGTTTTGCCCTTTCCCGGACCGAAGGGCTCAGCCCGTTAATTGCTTTTCATCTTCAAAGTGCTCGTTGAGCTCAAACAGCTTTAATCCCCACACCCCCGCAGCGAGCTGGGCACTGCACCCCCTGTTCAGGTGGGGTGAGGGGGGCTCAGTGTACGTGAGCGATTTGTCCCCGGCCGGGGAGTTATCCACGTTAACGGGCGCTAACGACCGAGGTGCCCGGGCCAGCGCTGACCGCGGAGGTCTCCGTCGGGATGTGGCAATGCCACTCTCCTGGTGGCAGCTCCATGGCTGGGAGGAGGGAGATGGATGGGATGAAGGCTTCACTCTGGTCCCAGCAGTGGGTCCGCGGGAGCAGGGGACACACCGGTGCCATGTCCCCCGTGTCTGGGGACCCCGTGCCGTGTCCCCTGTGCCAAGCACAAAGCAGCCCCCCCCAGCCCCTGAGGCGCCCGAGGGGCAGAGCGGCAAAGAGAACTGAATACGTTACCGGAGGGCCTGGGACACCTTGTTCTCCGGAGACACCAACGTCACCCTTGGGGCCCTGGGGAGGGATGGAGAGGAGAGAGGTGAGTGTTGGGGTACAACCAGGAGGGTACAAACCACCCCGGGGACCCGAGACCCCCTCACCTGGGACCTGGCAGGGGATGGGGACAGGTGCCATCACCCCAGGGAGCCACCATGGGAAGACCACCCTGTCCACCCTCCATCTCCCAGCTCTGGATCTCCCTCCTCCCTCTCCAACCTCTTCCCTTCCTCTCCCCTTTCTCCCCCCAGAGCCCCCTGCCCTCCGCTCCAGCCCCAGCCCCCCCGGAGGCAGGCACGCCTGGCTCTGCTGGCAAGCTGCCGGAGGGGTCACTCACCTGCCTGCCCTGCCTGCCCGGCTCCCCCAGCGCGCCGGGGCGGCCTCTGTGTCCCTAAGGGCAAAGAGGAAGATCTTGAGCATCCCTGGGCAGAGCAGCGAGGTCGAGGCAGCGTCATCATGGCCACGTCACCTGGAGCCACCCTGCCCGCGACATCCCACCACTGGTGACATGGTGGGGCTCAGCATCCCACTGGTGATGCAGTAGGGTTCAGCATCCCACTGGTGACATGGTGGGGCTCAGCATCCCACTGGTGATGCAGTAGGGTTCAGCATCCCACCGGTGACATGGTGGGGCTCAGCATTCCAGAGCCATGAGGGCACGCGGTGGGGATGCCCACCAGGTGTAACCCTTTGGGTTTCGCAGCGGAGGAGCTGGGCAGCGGCACGGCTGGGGTTGGGGCTTCGAGAGGGGAGCTCGCCCCAAGAATGTGCTGGCAGGAGCCACTGGGGACCTCTCCCACAGCGCCTTTGCCCCCAGGGCTCTCTGAGCCTGCAGATCCTGTGCTCCCAGGGGAGCAGAGCAGCTCCGGAGCTCCACCTGCCCCCAGATGGAGGAATGCTCCTTCTCTCAGCATGCTGGAGGTGACAGACCTTGTTCCCTCCCTGGCAGCTCCAGGGCTCCCTTACCTTCAGTCCCTGCAGTCCCTGGGGGCCCTTGGGACCTGGCGGGCAGCTGGTGGGGCACTGGAGGGGAAGAAGAAGCAGCACAGGTTGAGTTGGGAAAGGACACAGAGGGTGCGGAGAAGCCCGGCTTGTGCCAGGAAGGACGGGCTCCCGTGCCACGCAGCGAAGATGGGCTGTGCAGTGATGCAGGGGACCCACCGCTCACAGCATGGTTTTGGCTGAGGACCATGGTTTTGGCTGAGGAACCCATTCCTCCCCACTCCGTCAGCCCCCAGTTACCAAATTACACCAGTGGCGATATTTCAGGCCAGGGCAGCACACGCTCTTCCAGCTGCCGTTACCCCGCAAAGACCTGCCGAAGGGACAAGGGAATGGCAGCTCTCACCAAGAAATCAGCGCTGCCTTCCACTCCTTGGATGTGTCCTGGGGGGCCCTGGAGGGAAGGAGACCATCAGCATCCACGGCTTAATATCAGCACAGGATACAGGAGGGGTGAATGTCACCCCTGGGAGGGAGGGGAGCAAGGTGTGGGGTGGGAGGTGTGTGCCAGAGCCCGAGTCCCGTCCCCAGACGCTGGGCTGAGGGGCGGGGGGGCTTCTTCCCTCCTGCAGAAAATGCTGATAACTGGGGAGATACTCACGGGTTTCCCTGGAGGGCCTGGGGGACCCCGCGGGCCGTCGGGTCCAGGGTCGCCCTAGGAAAGAACAACCGCAGGGAAGGAGGTTTAGGGGTGGGGAGGCGGCAGGTACTGCCGGAGCTGGGGTGGAGAGGAGTGACAAAGCAGCAGAGACCCAGGCTGTCACAGCATCCCCCGGCCACGAGCTGGGAGGGGATGGATGGTGCTGGGGGACCCGGCTGCAGGCACAGAGCCTGTCACCCCTCCGTCCCCGCGGTAGGGGGGACACCCGTATTACAGGGTTGTCCCTGTTTGCCCCAGGAGCCCCGAAGTGCGGAGAAGAGGATGCTGGGGTAAGGAGGGGAGGTTTTCTCACGCCCCCTCCTGACCCCTCACCTTGGGTCCCAGCGCTCCGATCTCTCCAGGGAGCCCAACCTGCCCTGGGAGCCCCTTAAGGAGAAGAGAGACATTCACAGAGTGAGAGAGGTCAAGCCCCGACACCCCCGCTTTGGGGGTGCGGAGATTCCAGCTCTTCCAGCACAACCCCCAAGTGGGGTCCCCCGCTGCCCACAGCCCCTCGAGCCCGGCACTTACGGGGGGTCCTGGCAGAGAGGGGCCCTGCAAAAAGAAGAAAGGCACAATTGGTCCAAATTCTCCAACCCCCCCACCAAACCCACCAACATCCCCGCCAGGGCAGGGCAATGCCCACACCACCCCCCAGGATGGGGCTGGGGGGGGCAAAGGCTGGGTCCCCGCTCTGCCCCCACCCCACTCGTGGGTGCTCAGGGAGCGGGTGCCGGAGCCAGGAGTGGGTGCACCAGGAGATGCAGATACTCACGGGGAGCCCCGGCGGCCCTGGGAGTCCGGGCTGGCCCTGCCAGGACAGAAGGGGAGAGTCAAGAGCAGAAACGGGAGGGTCTGGCCCCACCAAGCCCTGCTCCTGCTGTGGGAACTGCTAAAATTCACACACCCCCCCCCGGCCCCAGCCTTGCTGCCCCCTCTTTGCCGAATACTCCATCGCCCAATTCCTGCATCCGCGCATCCCCTCCTCGGCGACGGGGCTGGTCCCAGCATGGCCAGCCCACGCTGGCTCCTGTCGGGGGGGAGGTGGGAGCCCGCAGCAGCTGCCCCGGAGAAGCCCCTCACTCACCTTAAGTCCCGGCCCGCCGACGGGCCCTGGCTCCCCTCTGGCTCCCGTCAGCCCCTGCAAGAGGAGAGACGGGGGGTGGGGGGGTTATCGCCAGCGCTTCTGCTCTCCACCCAGAATTTTTTTGCTGGGGCTTTTTCCACCATGAGGGGTGGAGGGTTACGGGTGGGGAATTGGTGCTCGTCGCCGCTGTGCACATCACGCAGCAAACCTGGAGCTGCCGTCGGTACCTGGAGCCAAGCCCCGGCGGCACAGAGAGCCTCGCAGCGATGCCCCGCAGCCCCCGTGAGCTGCCCAGCTCCGGGACCCCACGCCAGGGCTCGGCAGGGACCCTCGCGCCGCAGGGCACATCCAGCACGGCTGCCCTGGCCCCGGCGGCAGCACGTGGGGAGCTCAGACCATCTGTGATCCCCATTATATCAACTCCGAGTCACTCCCTGGCTCCCCCGGCCCCCATTCCAGCGCATTTGAGGGCTGTGCCGGGGTTTGGATCCCTGCAGCTGATGGCTTGAGCTTCACCCACGGGCTCATCCCTGCACGCTGCCGGGCACGCAGGGACGGCGCGGGAGGAGAGCCCCTCGCTCTCTCTCAGCGTCCGTATTCAAAGGAGCCGAAGTCTTTTGCAGGCAGATTAGCCTGGATGCATAATGCATGCTTATAATGACAGTTATTATTCTATTCATTTATTATTGAAGAATAACTAAACCCCAAAAGACTTATGAAGTGCCGTCCGGAGAGACAAAAGAGGACCCTGTAGTTTGGGTTTCCTTCTGACGAGCGAGTGAAGGTCCGATGTTTGCAGGCCCTTACCCGTGCAGCGCCGCACTGGGCACGGGGGGGCAGGCGCCCAACCCACCCCTCCCCGGGCGCCCATCGCGCACCCCCGCGTACCCCGGCTGGGGCAGTGTGGGGCCGGGAACCGACCGACAGGCATCACGGCATCAAGGCAGGACAAGGAGGCAGCCCCTTCCCCTTTCCACCTCCCACCTCCGTCCTGGCTGTGCTTCTGCCAGGGAGGGGGGAAGTCACCAATGCCACCTATGTGGGTGCCAAGGGGGTGGCTCCGGGGGGACCCACGGGATTCCTCCAGATTTATGTTGGAGGAAACGAGCGCTAAGCAGGGCTCGGGACAGCAGCTGCAGTAAAGGACAAGGAAAAGCCTTTTCGTGTTGCGGGCTGTCGGTGCTGTGCCCTGGCTTTCCCGGCACAGCTCTCGCCCTGTGCAGAGTGGGGATGCAATTTCGGAGCCAGGGCAGTGGGAGGGGGAGGCAGGAGCCCTGCTCAACCTCTGCCTGCGTTTTCTGCTGTGATTCAAAAGGTGCTTTCAGCTCCCACGTGGTGGGATTTTGGCACTTTCTTATGTGCGGTAGAAAAGGATCCCTGCGCCGGGGGGAGAGGAGTTTGCTGAGACCATGCTGCGACCTGGGGGCTGCGGCCAGGGATGCTGCGGGGGGGACAGAGGGTCGGTACTCACGTCGATGCCCGGCTTCCCTGGGGGCCCATCTGGACCGGGGGCTCCGGGCTCACCCTTGGTACCCTTCAAAAGAGAAGAGGCACGGGGGCGGATTGAAAGGAGCTCCTCCAGAAAGGACGAGACCGTCAGCGAGCTGGGGGGAGGCACATGTACTCACCGGGGAGCCAGGGGCTCCGGCAGAGCCTTTGTCACCCTGGGGAAAGAGAAGGTTATAAAAAGGGGTCTGTCACCCCACAGAGCCAGGCCCAGCAGCACGGGGGGGCTCAGGACCCGTGTCTCCCATCCACCTCCCCAAGTGAGATGCTGGATCCCCCCACGCAGCGGCCAGGTCAGGATGGGGCCGGCATTGAGAAGAGAGGGCTGTGCTGGGGTTGTGGGAGGGCTGCGGCTGTTCTGGGTATAAATAGCACTAAAATAACACCCTGGGGCAGGGGGGAGCGGGGGCAAGTCTGGGAGAAAGGGCGCTTTCTGCTGGCTCACAGATCTCCCCTCTGTTCAGGGAGCCACAGCCGCTTGCCACAGCCCTTGGCCACGTTGCCGCTTTACGGGCACCCGACCTGGCTGTCCTGCTCCCTGCCAGCCCCCCCGGCTCCCCCTCCTCTCTGGGCATCTCTGGGCTCATCCCTGCACCCAAACCCTCTGAGCATCCTCTGCTGCCCGGATGGGGGAGCACCCAGCACCGAAACCTCCCTGCCACTATGCTCCCCAAAAAGCATTTCGGGCCCCATTTCCCAAAGTGGTCAGGAGGCCACGGGCTGCTGTCCTGGGGAGGTGGACGGAGCTGTGGTGCAGGAACCATGCTCCCCCGTGCCATCATTGCTGCCCAAGGCCACCAGCAAAGCCGGGGATGCTCCGTCTCCCCAGCCCGGGGGCAGAGCAGTGCGGGAACCACGCGGCATCGGCACCCCCTTGGCCTCCACCGAGCCTCTGCCCCCAAACAATGTCCCTCTTTGTGCTGCAGGTCCCCTCCCTCCCTCCCTCCCTCCAGCCTGTGCAGGTTCCCGGCCGCGCCGTACTCACGTCAATGCCATCCGCTCCCGGCACTCCTGGGGGACCGGGGGGCCCTCGCGGGCCGGGCTCTCCCGGCGGCCCTCGCTAAAGGGAAAAAGGGAAGGGACCCACGTCAGGAAGGAGCAGTGGGACCCCAAGAGGTGGTGGGGGTCAGGGGGAGCACAGGGTAGAGCACTCGCTGCTGGTGTGTGCTGGGGAGCCATCACCAGAGAGCTGGGATGGAGCGAGCACCCCCAGAGCTCTGCCCCTCCCCACGGGTGCTCCGCTGCCTGGCCTGTGCCCCCCGGCAAGGACATGGATGGAGAAAACCAGGAATTCTCCCCCCAGAGTGGCACAACGAGCTCCCCATCCCCTGCCTGGTTTCTACCCCATTGCCGCCCCCTCCTGCCCTGGTGCCCGCGGGGCTCCTGCCCCGGCACAGCGGGGTCTCGATGGGGTGACGGCAGTGCTTGCAAAGGTCCCTCTCGGCTCGGGGTGCAAGCCCAGCACTGGGGTTTCTAAGAGCACCGGCAGGATTTAGGTCCCCGAAGCCCCAGTATGAAATGGGGACCCGGAGCCCCTCCATGAGACCCCCCCCCCGCGCCGGGCTGGCTCGCTGCCCGCAGCACCGCTCCGCGGCGCGGCACAAAAGCACCATTCAGCCGGCGGCAGGGCAGCTCCCGGGGCAGCCTGGCCCCAGCCCTGAGGTTTGCACAGGACTCCGCAGGAGCGACTTTGCAAAGAAATCTCTGTTATCCCAACGGGGCGGTTTTTTGAGGGGGGAAGAGACTCCGGTCGCGGAGACCGAACCCCTGGTGTTCCTGGAAATGAAAACCAGAGGGGCCGGCTGGGGCTGCACGCCTGCGACGTCCCCGTCCTCCCAGGCTTATTTATTTTAAAGTGAAATGTATAAGGGTGAGAGGTGTTGCTGGTTAGGAGAACTCCGGCTTCGCCTTGGAAGCAAATCCCGCAGTCGGGGTGGGAGCGAGCGCCCGTCCCCGGGATCCCCCGTGAATGGCACTTTTGTCCTGCCCGACTGGTTTCCAAATGGTTCCTTGTTCCAGGAGCTCCCACATTCCCCGTGCTCCAACCAGCGCCGGCTCTCCTGGCCAGACCCTGCCACCACAAGCCCACGGGCATCCCGGGGGGCTGCTTTAGGAAGGCAGTTGCCCCCCCAGCCACCCCCCCCCAGCATCCCGCAGCCGGGCTTTCTGCGCCGGCAGGCAGCTCGGGAGCCACATGGGAAGATTTTTCCCAAATCTGTTATAATAATATGTTTTTTGCGGTTGCAGGGAAAGGAGAGTTTTTCCTCTTTTCGGGCGGGATCCCGGGAGGAACGCTGCCTGCCCCGCTCGCAGCGCTCGCCCCGAGGAGCAGACGGACACCTTCCCTTCTCTCCGACGCATTTCTCCTGCCCCTGCATGAGTCCAGAGACCCCCCCCCCCGTACCCCCAGCATCGCCGCCGCTGTTTTCCCTCTCCGCTGCTTCTCGACAAGCCCCCACGGAGCCCTGGGGCAGCCCTGGGAGGGTCAGAGCCCCCCTCAGCCCCCCGCAGCCCCCCGCAGCCCGGCTCCACGGTGCATCCCAGCAAAGCAGAAGCAAATAAGCATTTTCCCAGGAGATGGGAAGCAGAAGATCTGGCAGCTGCCAGGGAGGGAAACAGCAGAGAGTCCCCAGTGCTGCCCCAGGGGGAAAATACAACTAAACTTATTTAGCTAACAAGTCCCAAATTTCAAGGTGTGCAGCCCAGCCCGGCCCCTGTCCTGTGGGGCTGGAGGCAGCTTTCGGCACGGAGAATTCCCCGGTGGGTCGGGGCTGTGGGTCCTGGCCGGGGACTGCTCCCAACCACCCCCACCCCTAATAGGGCATTCCTGGGAAAAGCGAGAGAAAGTTGCTGGGAAAATAAGCAGCGAGTCCCGGGGGTGCTGAGTGCTGCGAGCCAGCATCTGCGACGGGGGAGATGGGGACCGACCCCTCTCCGTCCCCTCTCTGTCCCCTTTCCATCCCCTCTCCGTCCCCTCTCTGTCCCCTCTCCGTCCCCTCTCCGTCCCCTCTCTGTCCCCTCTCTGTCCCCTCTCCGTCCCCTCTCCATCCCTTCTCTGTCCCCTCTCCATCCCCTCTCCGTCCCCTCTCTGTCCCCTCTCCGTCCCCTCTCCGTCCCCTCTCTGTCCCCTCTCCATCCCCTCTCCGTCCCCTCTCTGTCCCCTCTCTGTCCCCTCTCCATCCCCTCTCCGTCCCCTCTCTGTCCCCTCTCTGTCCCCTCTCCGTCCCCTCTCCGACCCCCCTCCGTCCCCTCTCTGTCCCCCATCCCAGCCCGGCGTGGAGGGGGACCAAGCAGAGGACTCACAATCTGGGCCAGGCAGAGGCAGGCGGCGTGGAGCAAGAGCCCAAACTGGAGAACGTGGGAGCAGCCGGCCATGGCGAGGGCGGCCGGCACCGAGCGGCGGTGGCCTCGTCTCGCTGCGCTCAGGTATGGCAGCGGCCCCAACCGCACAGCCGGACACCGGAGGAGGAGGGGGCTCATTAATATGGAGCAGTGGGACGAAGGCAGGCGGGCAGCCCTGACCCCCCCCACCCCCCTCCGCTCAGGTGAGCCCGTGGCTATTTTGGGCAGCACGGCCGGACGGTGGCGGAGGATTTGGCACCATGGCAGCGGGGCATTTGGTGCGAGTGGCACAAAGGGGCTTTAATGCAGACATGGGGGTGGGAGAGGAGGGGGATGAGCTGAGGGGGAGCTGGAGCTGCATGGTGAGCCACCCCCCCGGCCAGGACGTCTGCGTGGGCACCCCCAGGAGTGGGGCTTTGCCGGGGGTGTCCGCTGGCACATCCCCATCGCGATGCCTGTGCCAGTGCCATGGGGCACGGTGCTGCCCGGGGCTGGGGCTGTGGTTGTCCCCCCCCCCCCCTCCTGTGGTGGGTCAGATTTCTGATGTGTCTGACCCAATTTCTGCCCTGTGAGCCCCCAGACAGCCCCAGGCAAGGCAGCCGCCCCGCTGCGGGTCCCAGGGCACCCCTGGTAATGCCCCCCCTGGCCCCAGCATGGCACTGGAAGGGGAAGGGGGGCTGTGCTGGGGGGGCACCAGCTGCTCCCCACAGCCCTGGCAGGGCACGAGGCCCGTGTCCGTGGGGGGACAGATGCCCCCACTCATCACTCCCCCCGTGGCCAGCTCCCCCCACCCAGCTCCTGCCTTCGCTGGCAGCCGCCCCCCCAAACTCGCCGCCCCCCAGCTCCCGGGAAACGCGGGGATGAATCATCTTGGCGATTTCTTCCTCCTCCTCCTCACGGAGGGCTCGAAGGCTCCGCAGCGAGCCGCTGCAGACTGATTCATCGGTACTGGAGGGGGGGGTTCAGTGGCCCCCCAGGAGTGGGCAGGTCAGGGATGGCAGAGCGGTGGTTTGCATCCTTGCTAGCGGGCGCGGAGCCATCCCAGCACACGGACCAGTTGGGACTGGTGATGCGCCACTCAGGGCTCCTGTCTCCTCTCTGGTTCTTTCTCCCCACATCCCAGCCCAGCACGGGGAAGGCTGATGGGCTCCTGCCCCCCCCAACCCCCGGCTCTTCCAACGGGCAGCAAGAGCTGCTCTGAACCTCAGTGGCGGCACGGAAGCACTTTCACCAAAAACGGGTGTTTTGAGATAAAAATCCTTTTGGCTCTGGGCAGAGAGCACCTTGTTTTCCGAGCATCTAAATTTGGATCCTCATCATTCACAGAGCCGCTGGGATGTTTCTGCTTGTGCCCCAGGCAGACGTGCCCCAGCATCGCCACCGAGCCCAGCGCCTTTCTGGGACACCAGTGTCACTTTTGGAAGAATTATGTAATTTCAAGCATCTCTCAGATTACTACACAGTGACATATTTTTTTCTCCTTTTGATGCCATTGCTCATTTGATTGCAGCTTTTCACATATTGCGGTTCTTCAAATTCTCTTCCGAGCAGCCTGGCACGGGCATACCGGGGTTTGGTTTATGATCTCCGTCTTCTTTAAAACACTCAGTCTTTTTCTTCCCCGTTAATTTTACCGTGGGATCCAACTGGAAGGTTTGCCTTTGACCAGTGGTGTCCCCCCCGCCCCGTACCTGGGGGTAAGTGTTGCAGGGTCTGCCCCGCTCCCCTTGGGGCGCCCCTCACTTCCCCACAGGAGTAGTGGGAGGATCGGGCCCACGGTGACCTGGCACAGCGGTGTCCCAGACTGCCGCGACAGCATCAGAAACGGGGTGAGGAGGAGCCTGCACCCCCAGCCAGCACCTCCAGCCGCCCTGAGCCCCCAGCCAGACCCCCGCACCCCACAGCACCCTGAACCCCCCCAGTCAGCCCCACCATGCCTTCCCGTCAGCAGCCCCGCACGCCCACCCAGCACCCCCAACCCCCCCAGCCATCCCCCCAACCCCAGTCTCAGCACCCCTATCCAGCCCCACAAGCCCCCAGCCAGCATCCCTGGACCCCCAGCCAGCTCCCCCCAAGCTTCCAGTATTTCCCAGCTCCCCGCCAGCCCCTGGCACCCCACCGCCCCCCCTCCGTCCCACAGCCAAACCTCCCCAGCCACCCAGCCAGCATCTCGAGACCCCTCCCAGTCCCCCCAATCCCCCCACCAACCCCTCGGACCCCACCGCCCCCCCTCCGCCCCATAGCCAGCCCCCCTAAGCCCCCCAGCCAGCATCCCTGCCCCCCCAGCCAGCCCCGCCAAGCCCCCCAGCCCCCTCAAACCCCCGATCCAGGCCCCGCAAAGCCCTCATTCCCCCTAATCCCCCCAACCAGCACCCCTGCCCCCCTCAGCCCCCCCATCCCCCGGCCAGCCCCCCCCGCACCGCCCCCCTCGCCCCCCCGCCCCGCCCCGCCCCGCCCCGTCCCGTCCCGTCCCACCCCCTCCCAGCGCCCGCCCCCGCCGCAGCACCACGCCCCCAGCTCAGCCAGTCACGTGTCCCTGCCCATTCATGCCTCCCCCGCCACCGCGCCGCCTCTTCCCATTGGCTCCCGCTGGCGCTCGCCGCGCCGCGGCGAATCAACGGCGAGGGGGAGCGCCGTGGGGGGAACGCCTTAAAGCGCGCGCCCTGTTGTCTATTGGCTCCTCCCCTTCGTGGCTCCGCCCTCGCCGCCGGCCGGAAGCAGGAAGCGGCTTGTGCCCGGGACGGCGGCGCCGTGACCCGCGGGCGGGCTGCGCCGGCCGCGCCATGACGGGCAAGTCGGTCCGCGACGTGGACCGGTACCAGGCGGTGCTGGCCAGCCTGCTGGTGGAGGAGGAGAACAAGTACTGCGCCGACTGCCAGGCTAAAGGTACCGGCGGCCTCCCCGGGGGTCGTGTCGCTTGAGGGGGCGGTGGGGCCTGGTGGGGGCAGTGGGGCCTGGTGGGACCGGTGGGCCCGGGCTGGCGCGGTTGTCACCCCCTCGGTGCTGGTGTGGGGCGGGACGCTTCCCTCCTCCCACTCCTGGCGCTTGCTGCTGTGCTGTGGGCTCTCGGGGCCCTCCGGTGTCCCCCCCCCCCTTCCCGGCAGGAGGGACGGCGCCTCCGGGAGCACAGGCCCGGCTGGGCCTTGGGGGAGAGCGGGCTCTGCGCTCCAGCCTCCCCGGAGAGCGAGCAGGGGCAGCTCCGGCCGCGGGCAGGGCCAGCGGTACTGCCTAAGGTCTGCTGCCTGGGCGGTTTGGGGGTTTGTAGGTGGTTTCCCCTTTGGTTGAGGAGGCGCTTGGTATTTGGAAAAAAAAAAAAAAAAAACAACACAACAAAAAACCCGAAAGCCAACCCAAATTTGGCTTCAGCAGCGTTGAATGCACTGACAGTCGCAGCAGGCTGTGCTGGTAATGCTGCTGTCAGAGGAACTGCTGCTGGAGCCTCTCTAACCCAGCTTCGGCAGCTCCGGCTCATTCGGCAAGCGAGCTGAGTAGAAAACTGCCCGAAATCGGCTTATGGAAACTCATCGGCTCTCTGACTGCGCTGGGGCTTGACCCGCAACACCAGTGTGAAAACACCTAATCGTGTGTGGGGACTGCTCTCCTGGAGAAGTCTTGTATTAAGAGGGACCTGGGAAGCTGGTGTTGCGTAATTTTGGAGGACATTCCATCTGAGGAGTAATATCCTGTAAATCAGAGCTGTAACGTAAGCAGCAGATCATCTTCAGAGGATCAGATAGGAGCAGTATTTGAAAGTGCAGTATGTAAGGAAAAGGAAGGAACTGGAACCAAGTACCAGTGAAGGAATTTGTATTTTGTCCTGTGCTTCAATTTCCACTTAATATTGATTTCAAGGCATGTTGGGATCCTTATTTTTCTTAGAAAGGAGTGGAGTGGGGTAGAGAGGAAGCCAGATGTAAATGTCTGAATTCTGGAAGACAAAACAAATTAATAAAACAACTGTTACTTGTTCTGTGGTGATGCAGATGCCTTTCTGTAGCTTGCTACTGTGAAATGCATTGCTTTCCTGTAGCAAAAGGGTTAAGGTTATGCCCATGCCTACCTAAAATCCTATTTTAATGAGCTATTATAATGATTTGGAGATCTGAACTTGAGGCTTGTTTCCCAACAGCTGCAATAAATGAACTTGGAGTAGGGGCTGTCTTTCTATGTCTGTCTGTAAGCAGGAGACTTAGTCATCTCAGTATGACCTCTAAAAACTGCAGAGAGCACCGCTGAGCAACACTAAAAATGGTGCTATTAAGGTTTGGTTTTAGCCCTGCTCCAAAAAAAAAAAAACCAACCACAAAACATAGTAACCTCATCATAACAACCTGTCTTTTCTTGGAGATAGTGTATTTTGAGATGTTTCACACCTGGCTTTGACTGACCATGTAGGTTGAACATCGTGGTGTTGGCAGAGAGCAGAACGTTCCTCTCGCTTGCAAATCCCTTATCTCTTGGCACCTAATGCCAGCGCCAAGGGCAAAAATAGCTGTCTTATCTTGTCTTTTGAGGCATGAGACTGTAGTGTACATAATATGGAAACAAATTCTCATAACGGTTCTAGATTACCTGTTTTGGTGTGATGATATAGCTGCTCCTGTTCATAGTACATCCTGGAAATACAATGTTCCAGTTAATTATGTATAAAAATCAAAGTGTACAGTTCAGCATTGCCTCTAAAGCTGAAAGCTGCTTGTGTCTGGGTAGGTAGGTTGCATCAGTCGTGAAGAGTAGGCTTCTGTTGTACTGAGTTATCTGGCAAAATAATTATCTGCTGTACTAATGAGATTCATGAACATGTGAAACCTCATTCCTGAGGGCAATGTACAGAGATTGTGGCCACAGGAGGTGTATGTGCAATAAGCTCTCCAGCCAGGTGTGTGACTGGTAGCTGGTGCCAGTTAAAGCAGCATATTGGGCTGCATTTCGGTTACTGTGACTTGATGTGGTGTTCTCCCAGCAAGGCACTGGTTTGCAGTGATGGCAAGGAAGGCCTGATGTTCTTACTGCTGCTAAAAGTAACTGCAGCATTGTTTCGCATATGGAAATGAGCCCCAGGTGTACTTGTGCAGAGTAAAGAGTGCATTTTATTTGATATATGGCTTCTTAATAACTGAAACTCTGTGCAAGTCTGTGCTAATGAGAGGCCACGTGGTATTTGCTAGCTCCAGATGGCATCCTTCAGCATTTCCAGTGCTACCTGAAAGAATAGCTGCTTTTCTGTACAGCTGATTCTTACTCCGTTTTTACCCTATTGCAAGTCTGGCTGTGCTAGTTGAGATACATAAAAAATAATACACTTGTGTACAG
Source organism: Vanellus vanellus (assembly GCF_965231255.1). Taxonomy (NCBI): domain Eukaryota; kingdom Metazoa; phylum Chordata; class Aves; order Charadriiformes; family Charadriidae; genus Vanellus; species Vanellus vanellus. Next base: position 6,443,015 of record NC_138927.1, on the reverse strand, counting down.
TTTTGTGAATAGTTTGCCAAGGTTATGGCTGAAATCTGGTCACCAGCCGCTGGTTGGTGGTGGCAGGTGATGCTGCTTATGCCAGCTCTCTCCTTTGTCAGCTCACATTCAAGATCATTAGGATTTTTGCATGAGTTTTGACAAAGTTGAAGGCAGAGTAAGAACCTGGCAGCACATACAGCACCTATCAAGACCCTTTTACAATAAAACACTGACTTTTGACCATCTGTTTTTATGCTGAAGTTACTGAATTTTGTAGTGGTTTGCTGCTTGATCTGAGCATTTCAAAGCTACAATGACACACAGGCAGAGACTGTTCAGTTCCCACCCACACTTCCATTATGCCTGTTCCCAATGACCTAACTACTTGCTGGGTTTCACTACTGTATTTTTTTTCCACTTCTATATACAGAACTAAACGAGATGACAGTACCTGTTAGTGTGAGCGGCAGTGCTAGTATGTACCCACTTGATTTCATGCTGTACAGAAATTCTTAGTGTTAGGGTAAAAGTCTAGTTTTCAGGAACATCAGCTCTCTGATGCTGGTTGGGCCCCGCACTCTGGGGCCAGGCTCTTGTTGACTGTGCCATGCTGGTGAACAGTTGGGCATCTTCCATCTCTTCTGCCCTTATCAAAGTGATTGCTTAGAGGGAAAGTCTTCTGTGTTCTTCAAGTGATTCCTAGTCCAACTTGCATCTGAAAGTGTGATAAGGAGGGAAAACCAGGTTCTCCAATATACTCTGCTTCCCTCGTATGTTTGGGATTTGAGTAACTTCTGGGGGGACACCACTCTTCCCAAGGCTTTTCTTCCAAGAAGCTGTTGGAGATAGGGGTGGCTTCATGTGCTTTTTCTGTAAGAGCTACACAGATGAGCCTGAAAGGAGAACCATGGAAGTGTGAGTCTGATGGCATCCCCTTGCCTTCCCTAGACAGCTATTAATGTCCTGGGTCTAAGTGGGGGTGGGTGGGTGGGGAGGACAAGGAAACTGGGAAAGAAAGCTTGGGGAGGTTTTTGCTTCTGCAGCAACAAACACTGCAGTGTTAGAGATGCTTGTTTTGGAGGAAGTTGGGTGAAATATCTCGCCTGCTTCTTCCTCTTTGCGTTGCAAACTTTTTGTCCTAAGTAACTGTGGGTAAACTGGGTGATCTGATCAAAAGCGGGTGGAGATGAAGTAAGTAGGTCCTGTGCTGAAGCGGAGTGTGGCTAGGCTGCTTCTGGCAGTGGAGCTTAGGAGTGAAAACTTATGTGTGAGAGGGGTGTTCATTACTTGATCAAAACAGGACTCGAGAGCTGAGTGGCAGCCTTTCGGGGCGTAATCTGGCCATGTCGGGCACAAACAGAAAAGCAGATTTCCCCTTGCAAGCACTATCAAAGGTTACTCATCTCGTGGTTTTCACATACAGCTCTGAATGTTGTTGTGATACTAATATCAGTGATGAAAAGCAACGATTCCCTGCTCAGACTCCACGCCGCTGCACCGCCTGCAGTGATGCAGCTCTCCCCTCAGGACTGCCCAGCATGGCTGAGGTGGTAGACCGTCTGTCTTCACTAAAAGCTGGAGTGATGAATTATCATAATCCTCTTTTTGAAGGCCTTTGCTGTATGAGTTGCTTGGAGCAAAGCGCCATGAAAGAGAAGCTGTTGATGAGTGAGATCTCTTCTACCGGTGCATTTCTCATGGCACAGGGCCTTCTGAGGGCAGTTGTGTTGCTGTTGTGGTTTCATATGTGTGGAAGATAGCATGACTGTCAAGCAGTCTGACTCTATTGGGTATCTGTCAGAAGATATGCTGCTGAACATCGGAATGAGTCTGGAGGCTGAAATTGTAACGTAGATGAAGGAGGGATGTGGTGTAATCTGTGCAAGTTGGACTTGACCTCAGTGTTCAGATGTCTTCCAGTAAGTGGAAAACTTCTTGTGTTGAGTAACACTTATGTTAACTGCGTTCTCCTCTGCATTTCAGACTCTAAAGCTCTGTGCTGAACTTGTGTAACATAAAGCTAATTCTATTTGATTTTTCTCCTTCTCCCAAATTCTTCCCCTCTGCTCTTCCAGTCCTCTCTATCCAACAGGCTCCTTGGATCCAGTTTCGCTGACGTCAGACTGGCAGGTTCCTCCACAGGGAGCACCAGCGAGGACTGCTGTATCTGTCCATCAGTTAAGGTTGCCCTGTGCTCTTCCTGGTTTGTCTGACTCTTCCCTTCGTCCCTTGTGTCTCTCGTGAGAACTGTGGGTTCCATGCTGAAATCAACCCCTTCTACCTTCAGTGGTTAGATGGGAAACTAGTTGTTGCCAAACACAACACAAACCCAGATCAAATTCTTCAAGCGGTCTTCTCTAAAAGACAGGTAGAACTTTACCCGTTAAGAGGTGGTTAAATGTTGGCTGGGAAGCAGGAAGAGCAGGATGAAAAGCTTGGGGCTAGAGTAGGTGCAGTTGAGGAAGGATGACTTCCAGTGGAATGGGGGAGTTAGCTTATTACAGTTGGTTTAGTCCAGCCAGACTAGTATTAATATAGTCAACAAAAATCTGTTGTGACTCAACTCCTCCATCAGCAGACTATTGAGTCGCAGCTGAACTTCCTTTTCAGTAAAAGCAATATGAAGAGTAACTTTTTAAATAGCTGCCTAGAACAACTGCATGTGATGGAGAAACGATCATTATGGGAAAACTGAGCAGTGGGTAGTGATGCGTACTGTTTGCCTGCAGTGGGCTTCAAAAACCAAAGCGGTAGGACTAAAGCTTCTCGGCTTGCCTTAGAAAATCTTGTATTAGGAGAAAGCTCAGTCTTATGTAATGGAAGCTTGCCAGAGGGGATGCATATGTGCTTGTATACTCATTTTAATTCTTAGCTGCAGTCACAATATTCTGCAGATATCTTAATGAGTGCTACATGTTCTTGTCTGCTTTTGAACTGTTCTGCTCTTCTAAAGTCAGGTCTGGAAGGAATAGTCTGGTACATAAAGCAGTATTAATTTCAAATGAGTGTAAACGTTCAAAAATTGTCTGTGAGACTGCCTTTACCCCATAGCGATCTTCATCCGAGCACTGCTGCCTGGTGTACGACTCTGGCTGAGAAGGAGCACAGCTCTGTCTAGCTGTGAACCTGACTCTACATACACTGCTTGACGTTGTAACTTCCCATTCAAGCTACAAAGCAAGGGAAAAAGCATCAGCCTTTCCAGTGGGGACTCACTCTGGAATCAGTTTGTGCTTAGGAGAGTTGTAGGAAGATACCCTTTAAGAAAAGATGCGCGGAGCTCTGAGTCATGTATACGGATGTGTGTCTCTACATCTGCCAGAAATAGATAACAAAGATAATCCTCGGAGCAGAGGGCATCTTGGCAAACCGTGTCAGCTTTAATAGCCTTGTTCTTCTGTGCCAGCTGGATTGACCCACCTGGGAAATGGAGAGCCTGTGCGGTGAGTGGCTGTATAGCAGAGGGTGTACATTAAGGGTCTAAAAATGCCATGTGATTCTCAGAGCATAGCTGCAACTTTAGGTAAAAGTTTGTTCCTATAGTAACTGCCAGATGAATTACATAAGGTATCAAACATGCTCAGGAACTTGTGTGCCAGCCTCTTCAGAAAATGCCTCTGCAGTTTAAAGGTAATTCATCTTTCAAAATGCAACTAGGTTATCAAAACCAACTACAGAATCAAGAATAGCTTTGGTCTCTTTCAGGTTGATCCAGAATAGCGATTACTTCACGTGTCCCAGGAAATCTAGGACAGAAAAAAATTGAGCTTTTAAGAGAAACTGTCTTAGAGCAAAGCTTCCTGTGACTGTGGAGCTGGTGACCTGTCCTGCAATCAGACCTCCAGAGCCTTGTTAAACTGCTTACCTCTATTTTTGGCAAAACATGCCCTTCCAGTAAGGTTATGCCCTTTCCATATGAACATCAAGTCCTTTTTGGTGACTTCGCTAGTGAAAAATAGTTCATGTCTAGCTCTAGATATTGAAGAGATGCTCAGTCGAGCAAGAAGTGGCCCAGGAGCTGAGACTCATTCCTCTGTTAGGAGCTAGTTTAAGGACTTAGTGGCTTCTACTTGCCTCCACAACCCGAATTAGATTGGAAGATAGGGTCTAAATATGTTCAAAATGCAGCGAAGAATTAAAGCTGCATGAGCAGATGTCTTGTAAGGGATTTGGTGGTGGAGAAATTCTAACTTGAATTTTGATGGTGTAAAATGGTAGTGATGGTGTGAGTTTCCATCCTGCTGCTCTGTTTATATGTGGTTTACCTATTGCCTGTTTTGCATTTCACGGCAATTCAGGCCTCCTTGAAATCTGCTGCCTTTACCCTAGCAACTTCTAGGACTGACTTGTGTGTGGTTTTGGCTAAAACCTAGTGATTGGACATCTGTTATGTAGTCTCTGGAACACCTTGAAATCCTGATCTCCGATATTGAGCATCTAGATGTTGGGACTCTTACTGTGCACGCCTCCACGGGAAATACCTGGATCATGGAACCTGGCTGATTTTTATATATTTTTAGGCATTGTGGTCATCAGTGTTGGTAATGTTAACCAGTCCTCTTGCATGGATTCTTATTATAGCATCTGCTTGAAATTGTCACTTTCAATGTTTATTTACTGAAGTAATAAACATCACTTTCTTGAACAGCAGGAAGGACCCACCCTGCTGTTCACAGCATCTCTTTTAATTTCCTCCACCTTGCTCCATCTGCGCTCGTATCGGCACAGCACGTGTTCAAAGAACAAGATGGTAACAATGATAAGATGAGCACTGAAGGCTGCTCCTGAGAGCTTACCGCTACTCAGAGTTAGATCAAATGCTGCTGGGCAGCTGCCTTCAAGGCCACTGGGCACTCAAATGTTACGCAGTTCTGGTAAACTGTAGAAAATCCAGACCCTGTTCCTGAGAGAAAACGGAGCCAGTACCAGTCGGTTGGATCTCACTTGGCCAGTAAGGTACTGCTAGCAAACATCATGGTTTGGGGGAGGAGAGTGTATACTGGGTTCTGCTAATACAGCCAAGAAGATTTTTAAGGCAAAGCTCCAAGCTGTTGTTGGAAGCAATGTTCTCAACCTCTGTAGATGCCTCTGGCTCTTCCTTTTTCCTGCAAAGAGTGGTTAAAACCTATAATTACTACAGCAATCTTCTACGGGGGGGAGGGGACAACCAACAAGACAAAACAAAACCCTGAAATCAGCCCTTTGCCCTTTCAAAGGAGGGCATAAAGTTGAACTTTTGAACCGCTAAACTAGGCATATATCCTTATCAAACTCCCTCGCTACAGAGCTCTTTGGCTTTAGCATCCCTGTTTCACTGGGTTCCAACGGCTTCCTGAAAACTACACAAATAGCTTAGTCTGGGACTAAATCTGGGGGTACAGCAGGTATTAGCGCTTCACAAATCTCAGAGGTGGGTCCATGCACCCTGCACCAGGATGCATGCTCAGGCCAGTAACTAACTAGCCTGTGTTAGTAACTCAGTAGCATAATTTAGAGATCTTGAAGTTGAGTTTAACTATGCTTTTTACTCACTAGCAGAGTTTACCTTGTTTCCCCAAACTAATCTGAACACTTGACTGTAGAACAGACATCTACAGTAAAGAGCAGAGGAAGTTGTTTTGTAAGACAGCCTTTGTCATAGCTCTTCTACGAGCGGAATGAATTTCAGTAAGTCATTAAGCAACCTCTTTCCAGAATAAGGAAACCACAAGTCAAAGGAAGCTCTTGGATACTTGGCTATTTCCTCATTTGACTCTGCAACAAGTAGGGCTTTTCAACTTTGCCTCCATGAGAAATTTCCCAGTACTGGTGAAAGCTTGTACGAGAGGATGTGAATGTCCTCTCGCGGGGATTATCCCACTCCAAGGCGAATTTCCCACATCCACTTCCCCGGCGAGTGCTGAGAGGGGATGGCTGTACGATGCCATCGTCCAACACATGGAGCAGTGTTCGCGGGGCTCAATGGGCTGCGCGGGCACATCTCCCCGGTACAGCTGGGCTTTTGCAGGAGCGCTCGCAGGCAGGGAGCCTGCGACTCAAATGATTGTTTGCACTAAGAATATTTAATTGGGCTTTCAATAGCGATGTTCTCTCCTTCCTGCCTATGAAAGCATCTATTTCTTTTCCTGACACCCCCCCTCCCCTTGCTCAGAAGAGCAGTGGCTTTGCAGCCAACTTCTGTTTTATTTTTAAATGCCTTCTGGAGGTTTATTACCAAAGCAACTTGCGTGAGTAGCTTGAGCCAAAAAATCTAATGCCTGAATAAAGGGTGAGGAGTGAATCCCCTTGGGATTCCTTGATTAAAAACACTCAAGGGTGTGAACTTTCAGCAAGTGACTGAGACATGATGTGGACTAGCCAGGCTGTGCTGGGGTTTTAAAGGGAATCGGGAGCCTTTTCAGTAAGGGCAGATCATTCAGGCAGTCCTTGTAGGCATTAATGATTCTGGCTTAAGATGCTAACTTAAGCTGGTATGACCAGCGTGGTACGCGGTGTTTATTTTGACAGGCTGGGATATAAAACAGGCTGTGAAACTGTCTCATGGCAGCACCGACTGGGCAGCTGGGTTTCTCGCACATAGCTTTCAAGTCTGCTGGATGGTGATGCATCCTCGCTTAGCAATACACTCGAGTATTCAGCGCAGCTTTCTAAAATGAAAACTGACTGCGCAATAGATGCTTTTAAGCTCACGATCTTCCTGCAACCACTGCCGGGCTAGGAATATATCCCACGGTGGTCTGATCCAGCCTTAATATTGTGCCAGAACTGAGTGTATAGCTGGACTCTTAAATCCGTTTTGATTCTTACTCAAAACTGCCATTTTCTTTAGTCTCGTGTTCACCTGCAGATGGTTGGCATTCTCCAGAACAGATTTGTGTGCGTATGAGGCGATGTACAGGGGCACGGGGTGCTTAATCGGAACTGAACGAGCTATGCCCAGCCTGAGTTGGTGCCAAGTAACTTGCTTACCACGGATGTTAAAATTAGCCGTAATACTGAAACAAAAGCGCCTGCAGCATCAGGTTTGCACGTCTGGTGCGGGCGGTCGTTGCAGCAAACCCCCAGCGCTGCATATGGGAACGAGTTTTCATTTCGGCCTTAAGCTCCAAAGCCATCTGGTGGCTGCGAGGATGCCCGCCTCAGGGGAACTATTTTTATAACATTAGCGGGAGTATTCAGGCGAGGACCAATTTCTTTCATGTTTCTTTCTAGTGCTTTAATGAGCTCAGGGTTTCTGTTAGCCTTGTCCTAAAACCTTTGGCATATAAGTTTCCACGACTGGCCGCCCGCGGAGGGTGAGGTGCTCCCTGTGGTGTGCCGTGCCCTCGTGCAAGCAATTAGTGGTGAGTGTCAGGGGGCGCACAGAGGCTGTGCGGGAAGATAGCGCTCCACGGCGGCTCTGGCAATGCTGATAAATGCTGCTGTGCTGGTCACTAAAGTGACTTTCCGATATAAAAAGTTTGGGTTGTTTTTTTTTCCTTTGAAAAATTGTGCCCTTAACTTCTACTCGGGTGTTTTGCCCCTTTTGCCCCTTCCGTCAGTGCTCAGTCGCTGTAGCTTCTGTGCAGTCTTCAGCTCGGTTTAGTTTTTGGGAAGTTAGATGCTCTAAAGTGTGACCAAACTTGCGTCTGTAAATACCACCTGGGGCTTTCTGTAAGTCAGTCACCTTGAAAATAGCATGTGAAACTGTGCGGAAATGACTGTACAAAGTTGTCCCCAGCCAGATCTTTACTGGGCACTTCCTCGTGTGATTTCTAGTGCGAGCTCCTTCATGGTGGCCTCAAAAGAGGGAAGTGGGAGCCTTGCTTACACTTGCATCAAAACACTTCCCCCCTCGCTCACAAAAATAAGTGCTTTATAAGAAATGAAATGGTAAAAATGTTGGTTTAGCTTAATGGCTGGGGACATTAGACCTTCAGCTTTGCTAGTATCTCGTGAGAGTGTGTGAGGGAGGTGATTCTGCTCCTCTGCTCTGGTGAGACCCCACCTGGAGTACTGCCTCCAGCTCTGGAGCACCCAACATGGGAAAGACATGGACCTGGTGGAACAGGTCCAGAGGAGGCCACAAAGATGCTCTGAGGGCTGGAGCCTCTCTGCTGGGAGGACAGACTGAGAGTTGGGGGTGTTCAGCCTGGAGAAGAGAAGGCTCTGGGGAGACCTTAGAGCCCCTTCCAGTGATAGGATGAGGGGGAATGGCTTCAAACTGGAAGAAGGTAGATACAGATTAGATATTAGGAGAAAACTTTTCCCTGTGAGGCGGTGAGCCCCTGGCGCAGGGTGCCCCGAGAAGCTGTGGCTGCCCCATCCCTGGAGGGGTTCAAGGCCGGGTTGGACAGGGCTGAGAGCAACCTGGGCTGGGGGGAGGTGTCCCTGCCCAGGGCAGGGGGTGGCACTGGATGGTCTTCAAGGTCCCTTCCAACCCAAACCATTCTATGTGTTTGTACCAGTGCCTCTGCTTGTTGTATCTGACCCAACCGAACCGTGACACCTGGGCTTTGGCCAGATGTCTGTCTTCCTTGGTGGCAGCCTGGTAAGGATGGGCTGTCTTGCTTGGGATGCTCTTTCTGTCAGCAAAAGAAATGCTATAATGTTCCTCACTACCGAAAGCACCAAATGATAACTTTAATGAGCATGAAGTTATTTGGAGTTTGATTCAGTTGGACAAATGTCACTTGTCCTGCACGGCTGCCGACAGGCTGCTGCTCTGCTCAGCCCTGATTATTCAAGCAGCAACTCTTTCCCTGCTGTGTTGAGCCTTGCTGGGTCAACCCTTCGCTGCTGTTGAGGCAAGTGGTTCTTTTGTGCAGCTGCTTATCTTAAAGTAGCTTTTCATTTTCAAGAGATGTAGCTGTATCTCGTTCCTCTTTTTTTTTTTTTTTTTATCACCGTGTGGCTAGAATGCAGGGCTGTAACTAGGCTAAAGAAATTAGTAGTTATAACCAAAAGCATGGGGTGCTCAGATCTAGAGTTCAAATTCACATGCCATGCAGAACCTCAGAGCTGGCTGCAGACTTCAGGCAGCGTTTGGGAGAACAGTCCAAATATCCTGCTTGTGTGGCTGTGGAGTCACCACAATGTCAGAACAGACTGCTGAACTTCTGGGATCACCTCCTTCCTCCTGGCTTCAGACAAAAATGACCCCATATCCCCAAACTTCTGGCATTTCCTCCACTCTGTAGATCTGAAGCCTTATGGCATTTATTGGCGCTGCAGGTATGCCTAAACCCTGGCTGGAATAAGCATCAGTGAAAAGAACTACCCTTGGTTGCATAATGTGTTCATCACCAAACCAAATGCTAGCTGCTAGCAGGATTTTTGAAAGCCTACGTACTATTTTTTTTTTAAATATTCACTGGCATAATGAAGCTCTTTCAGCACTAGCATCTTCCAGAGCTGGGATCCACAAGTTGCAGCGATGGTCAGCTGTTATTCCTGTGCTCAGCCCTTGCTATTTCAGATCCTGCATCCCAAATGAAGTAACGCTAAAGCAGGATGGGTATAACAGACTGTACCACTGAATCATTCTCTTGTGTGGCATCGCAGGGTAGGAGGCTGCGGTGGCTTGAGCTAGCACATGTGACAAACCAGTGAGCTGATTACTACAGCCCTGATGGAGTATCTAGCTGACTATTAATCCTTTTAGTCCTCTAAAGGCTAAATATATCTAGAGTTTAAATCTAACCTTGAATCTCATGCTTAATCCTGCTGGCTGTCTCACGTTATAGCCTTCATGGTGTATCTGGGAGAGAACTCCACAAATAAATCAAATGAGGGATGGGGGTTCCTGGCTTCACCTTGGTGCGCTACAGGCGTAACACTGAAGAAGCCTTTTATCCTCATGCCTTACTTTGTGACTGGCATATTTAGGTGCTGCTAAAAGTATGGGCCCCTGTTTTGATGCATTCAGTCCTATATTTTGGTAGGTTTAATGAAGAAACTGAGGTATAGACAAGAGTATGCTTCTGTTAAGGTCTTCACCAAGAGCTGTTCCTAAGCTGGGAAGTGACTTTCATCTTCAGCTTCATTAAATTAGTATCACTCTCAAGGGCCACTTTTCTAGTGAAAAAGCAGAAAGCAATGGCAGGGTAGGCCAGAAGCCTTAATAAAGACTTCTTTAAAAATCATGATGTGAGTTAGTTGGAATAGGTACTGGAGGTAAGTTAGCGGTTGCATGCCCTTGCCCTGGCAGGGACCATGAGCCGCTGATTGCATTTAGCATCACCAAATCCCTCCGGGTACTCTAGGCTTTTCCAGTAAATAGGAATCAAACTGTTAACAACCATCTAGCATATCCAGGAGAGTCAAATACAATGCTGCTTTTTTAGGGCTTTGAAATTACACTTTCCCCCTCTTCCCCCTCCCACCTCAGGCTCATTAGCTTTGCAGCTTGCTATTTTAACTGCAGCAAGAAAAGACAGAATAACTCATCTGCGATAAAGCCTGTAATCCCTGTAAAAAGGGCTAGTGCAGTTTATTGGAGGCTATTGGGTGCCTTATTCAGGATGTGACTTTGCTGCGGCTGTTTGGCCGGTGATCCGTGGACAGTGATATCCATCCCACGATGGAAGCTGGCAGCTCTAGCCAGGTGATTTAGTTTTAAAACCTGCTTGTCTCGCACTGCAGCACACTACTTCTGAAGCTGGTCTTCCTTCAGTGGGACTGAGGGGGTCCGTGGCTGGGGTCTGTTGGCCCTGGCTGGGAGGGGGGCTGCGAGTGGTGGGAGTGCCTGTGGACCTCTGCTGTCCCCTGGGTAATGCGCTGCTGGGTTTCCTTCAGAGAACTGTTTGCAGTGAGTAAAACTAAGCTTGTTAATCTTTCCCTTGTGGTTTAGTTTCTTTTTTTTCACCCCCCCCGGCATGATCTCCCTTCTACACCTCGGAGCTCTCCTGCCTGTCTGAAAGCCGCATGCAAACCGTGAATCTGGTTAGAGCTGTAGAAACTGCGGAGTGAACTGTTCATCGGCCTCGTGCCAGGGTTGCAACCTGGGGCTCTGCCCCTGGCTCTGTGGTGGTTTTGGTGGCCAGGGTACTGGGCTTTGTGCTGCTCTCCTTCCTCAGCTGTAGTTTCCTGCATAAGATTAACAGAAGATTTGATGATGCAGTCTGTATGTGAGATGCTGAGCATTTTATGCTGCTTTTTCTAGAGCAGTAGTGAATATTCTGGAGATGATCTGCAATGGTGTTACCCGAGAAAGATGTTCCATTGCTAAAGCAGGAACGCAGACTTACATTGACATGACTCTTACATTGGTTTAAGCAAGAAGAAATTGGGGTTTTGTAGTGCCTTGGGTGGTTTGAATGCCTGTTTTCTTCCCTCTTCCCCTTACAGTTGCATTCGTCTTGTGTAAAGCTTTCAAAATGGAAGAGGGAGTCAATAAAATATTGGCTCTAAGAATAATCATTGGGAGACAATCTTTAAACATCCTGCTGATCTCTAATGCAGTTTCTAATCTGGATGAGAATGTAAGCGCCTTGGTCCCAGTTCACTTGGTACAGTTTCTCAGTTGCTCAAAACAACTATAGGTTGACTTGCTGGTGTGAAACACTTGTCTCTTTGCAGGGCCACGATGGGCATCCTGGAATATCGGTGTATTCATCTGCATTCGTTGTGCTGGGATCCACAGGAACCTAGGAGTTCACATATCCAGGGTGAAATCTGTCAATCTCGACCAGTGGACACAAGAACAGATACAGGTAATGAGTGAAACCCCAACAGCGCTGTTCTGTTAGCGGGGCTTGGTAAGCTGGGAAATAAACAAAGTCTGAGCAGCTGAAGATGTGGGAAGTGAAGCAGGAAGAAGATATCAAGCTAGGTTAGACTGGGAGGGAAAACATCATGATTTCAGGCTCAGCAAACATCAGAAGATAAAGACAAACACCGCCAGCTTCTGTAAACTGCCGAAGGCGGGTGTTGTCTTGAGCTGCTGTCCACCTCCTCTCCTTGAGGTTCCCAGGAGACCAATCCTGGACTTCCAGAGTGACCTTGGGCTGCTAGGGTGATTTTTGTCTTGTCTTCGAAAACAGTGTGCTGTGGTGCTCAGGATTGGGTAATTGTATGAGGGGGGGATCGTAGCAACTGCATCAGGGATTCCCAGCTAGGAGGCTTGCACCAAAAGCCTGAGGAGTGGCTTTCGGGTACAGAACAGACTTCAAAAGTCTACACATGCCTTCTAGTTCACACAGCTGGGCTTTTGCTTGGTAGCTTGGCATGTTAGTATGTGTGAGAGCTTTAATGTCTGCGAAACAAATGGTTCAAGAATTCTTTTGAATTGCAGTGCATGCAAGAGATGGGAAATGGAAAAGCAAATCGTCTTTATGAAGCCTACCTGCCAGAGAACTTCAGGCGACCTCAAACAGATCAGCATCCTTTCTTCCTTTGCTGCTGGGGGAACATGGAGGCTTCTCATCTTGTCACTTTGTAGCTGCACTCTTTGTATAGGAGGTTTAACTTCATGTGCCTGGGCATCAGCTATGAGAATGAGTTCCTAGCTAGGCACCCTCCAAGCATTGCTTCACCCCCAGGCTGCTTGCTTACAGAACGAAGCAGAAGAGAGCTAAAAGGATTGCTTCTGAGCTATAAGGGTGAAGAACTGAAATGCGAGTGTTACAACCTGAAGCTATTGCATGAGATATACTTTAGAGTCTGTGGCAAATAGGAGGGTTGACTTTTTGAAAAGTCAGAGCATTTAGAATTCTCAGTGGAGACAGATAAAAAGGTTTAACACTTCTGGAAAACTAAGCTGTAACTTTTACCCTACAGGAGGGTTTCTAGATGGCAGAGTGCAACAGGAGTATAGTGACGAAAACCTAAAAAAATACAGGAGCACCTCTACCATCATTTTTGTCTTAAGCTGGTGGCTGAGGTGTTTTTGTATGCACAGGATCCATTTCTCTGACCATCGAGTGATTTGTGCTAATGACATGTATGCTCCTAAGTGATGGTTGAAGTAAATATACATCAGTGAAGAAAATACTCTAGGAATTTAAGCCCTCATTTAATGTACCTTTTATAGCACCGTCATGCTTTGAATAACCTAAGGGCAAAAATTGAGTAGCTAAAGTAGTTGGATCCAATACTAAATTATTTTAAGAAAGTTACTGCTGGAAATGCTCTTTAAACAGTCATTAGTTTAGTTACAGTCTGTACCTTGTATCCACATGTCATATAATACTACGTAAGTCTTCTATTCTTGAATCGTTTGTCTTTAACAAGCTGCTTGCAGAGCTGTGGAGAGCTTCATTCGGGATAAATATGAGAAGAAGAAATACATGGACCGAAGTATTGACATCAATGCATTTAGGGTTAGTCTCTAATCGCTTCTACAGAAGCTTGAATACATGTTAAGATATAAGTGTCTGTCTTATGAGTAAGCAGTGACTCTATGAAAATAGGCAGTTTAAATGTTTCCTGTATTAATGACTAATCTCTTCTCCCAGGCTGGTTGCATTCAGTCATGCTGTAGAAGGAATTTAAATTGGGGGGACCTTTGAAGGCATCTTGTCCAACTCCTTGCTCAGTGCAGGACCAGCTTTGAGTATTGGTCTTTAGCTGTATCTTGGAGGCTTTTTAGATGAATTACAGCGTTACGTAAAGCTCTATGAATTTTCTCTTGGTATGATGACATGAGTTTTGACCCTCATGTCAATGTGTTTTTCCTTACAGAAAGAAAAGGATGACAAATGGAAAAAGAGTAATGAGCCAGTGTCAGAAAGAAAACTGGAACCTATCATCTTTGAGAAGGTGAAAATGGTAAGACCAAAAGGCACAGTCATGGATCAATTGTAAAAACTTCTCTCAAGCAGAACAGAGGTAATCCAGCTTGATATGGAAGCATTTTTTCTGGCCTCAGTCATAGCAGTGGATGCGTTGAGTCACACTAATGGTAGTAGCTTGTTTTCCACTGCTTATCCAGATACTAAGCAGACGTGTTCTGCCTTGCAATGCAGAGCAGATTGGAATCCAGCTACTCCCTGCTTAGCTTTCCAGCTTGAGCAGTTACTTTTTTCCTAGTTTAGAGCATGCTTAAATTTGACAGTGGGGCCCAACATAATGGGACAATAAAACAACTGTGTAATACTCACCTTGAAATTCTCTTCACTTTGGAAGCACTTATGCCCACTAGGGAAAAAGGATTTTAAGGGTTAATGTCTCATTAAAGCCTTTAATGTATCAGAGTAAAACCAAAATTTGAACAAGACTTCTGGTGTTCTTTTTCCCTAGCCTCAAAAGAAAGAAGAAACGCAGCAGTCTAGAAAAAGTTCTCCTAAATCTACTGAACCAGTAATGGACTTGCTAGGGCTTGGTAAGAGCCTTTCCAGCCTTATTGCACTTGTTACAATGACCCTGTCCACTGTCTTTGGTCTTGTGAATCTGATGAGCTTTTAGTACTTACTTTCTGTGTCAGGTGAACAATGGCTGGTAGGAATATTAGTGTTTTGCTTAAACAACTCAAGCACAGGGCTCAGCACCTGCAGCAGAAACAGCTTTCCTTACGTTTTCCTTTATGCTGGTGCAGTGGTGGTGCCTGTAGTGTTACAGGAGCAGCTATAGTGGTCTCCAGACACCATGCGACTCCTGGCTGCTCTGAGGTTAATAGGACAGATATGGTGCAGTGCACTTCCTCGGTCCTGAGCCAGTTCCTTCTCAGCACCAGAAGGCCGAGCGAAGAGCTGGCAATATGCGTTGGCTAAAGTAGGTTACAGGTCAGGTCACTGGGTTGAGTGGCGTATGTGCAAACTGCTTAATTGGCAAGGAGGCTGCCCCTCAGCCTGAGGCCATCTGTGATGGATGTTCACACAGCTTTGTCTCTTCCAGATGCTCCTGTGACAACCACCGTTGCAAACGGCAGGCCTAGCAGCTTAGAGAAGGATCTTGATCTTTTCGCATCGGTGGGATCAAACTCTGACTCCAGGAAGGTAAGTAGGGACCATCGGTGCTTGATGAAGCCTCGTTAGATGCTTGAACGGGGTGATGTGTGTCTTCCCCTAGTGCTGAATGCAGCTCTTGCACTTGTGCTGTCTCTGTCTCAGGTCACTGGCTCTATGCCCACGGCTGGAAGCGCTGGTTCTGTTCCCGAAAACCTGAATCTCTTCCCTGAGCCAGGAGGCAAAGGGGAGGAAGCGGGGAAGAAGCAGCTCTCTAAAGACTCTATCCTCTCCTTGTACGGCTCTCAAACACCTCAGCTGCCTGCGCAAGGTAACAGATCTCGGAATAGAGCTGGTGAACGGCAGTACACTATTTCAGAGTGGGTGGGGTGTCCTGACAGCTGACAAGCAAAGATGTGGGAATGTAGGTGGTCCTTGAGAAGTGGTGAGTAGCACAACGAGCAGCTTAGTCTGGATGTCATGGCCAAGCGAGTGTTGTGATAGTCTCTGATTTGAAGGTCGACGTTTCAACCCCAATAATGAATGCAGCAGTTCTCCCTTCATCGCTTCTTTGCCTTTCTCTAGGAGCAATGTTCATGGCCCCAGCTCAGATGGCATATCCTGCAGCGGCATATACCAGCTTTCCAGGAGTAGCCCCCTCCAGCAGCATGATGGGAGGCATGATGGCACCATCAGTGGGGATGATGGCCCAGCCTGGAGCTGCAGGGATGGTGACTCCCATGGCCATACCAGCTGGATATGTGGGTAACGTGCAGGCAGCTGTCATCGGTGTCCCCAACGGGATGATGGCTGCACAGCAGGCTGGCTACGTAGCTGGCGTGGCAGCAGTTCCCCAACCCGTCTATGGCGTGCAGCCAGCGCAGCAGCTTCAGTGGAACATTGCTCAGGTGAGGTGTGATCTTCTGCTGACCCAAAGGTGGATGGAGGGCAGGGGAGGCACATGCAATCAGATCTAGCCTGTGACCCGAAGACTCGAGTGCTTTTATAGCCTGGCTCCTGGGGCTGGGTGAGGTTTGCTGTTACTGCAGGCAAACTGAGGGATCACAAAGGCATCACTTGTTCAGAGGTCTCCACTTCCATTCTAGTGGGAGGTGTCCCTGCCTATGGCAAGGGGGTTGGAACTCGATGATCTTCGAGGTCTCTTCCAACCTAAACCATTCTATGTTTGGAGAACAAAAATCAGTGCGACATCAGCTAAAATGAAAACTCCCTCAGCTCGCTAGATGGGCATACACCTGGGAAGTCGGTGACGTCTGTTTACCGTAACTCTCTAGGAGTTTAGCTTAAGCCTGTACTATGTTGGGGAGCCAGAGTTTTACCTTTGACTGCTGTGGGCTGGCAGTCTCCTTGACATAGCCTTGACTTCTCTCCTCTCCCCTTTGCAGATGACCCAGCAGATGGCTGGGATGAACTTCTATGGAGCTAATGGTGTGATGGGATATGGACAGTCAATGGGTGGAGGAGGTGCCCAGGGAAGTAATCAGTCCCTCAGCACTCAGATGTGGAAATGATCCCGTGCGTTGTGACCATTTTTGCCTTCTGTTCTGTTCTTCAAAACTGCTCCATGAGACATTCAGGGTTTTTCTTTCTGGCTGGCTGCTCAGCCCGAACCTCTTTCCATAACTGAGACCCATCTCTGCCTTGTCACTGTCAGACACGGTGAAACCTCAGTGACCAGAACATGAGCTCCCCTGTATTTAGCACAGTCAATGCACACTTCTGGGGTGGATCCCCTCCTTGCACAAACCTCCATTAATGCTTCTGGGTAGCACTTAATGTCCTGCTGGGTATCTTAGCAGAGGTGTGACTGAGGGACTTGGGAAATCTGTACTTCATACAGGCTTGTAACGCCAGGCCTTCTAAGAGTCACTTAAAGTCTAGTATTAGTAGGGGTTTTGGTTAGCAGAGGGGTGGAAGCCGTGTTTGGTGCTGAGGAACTGAATTTTAACCCGAGCCCAGGGGCAAGCAAGCCTTGCTACCTCTTCCCTCGAGTGGAGTTCTCCGGAGCCGAGGCCTTGCTGTGCTTGGCTCGCCAACCCTCATTGGAACCAAAGTCATTTTGAAGACCCCTCTCCCTCCCCCCGTGAGCAAGCAGGATTCTCGCGCAGTGTGGGGGCAAGCTGTTTGGAATGTGAAACTTGCACTTCAGAGTGGCTTTTCTGTCTAATATGTGGTATTGATGTATTTAACTTTTAACAATCTAACTGAGAGTTAACTTATCAAGGGCTGAGAGCCCACTGCAAGTTTTCTTACACTTTTAAAATTACTATGACATCCTAATTTATACTTTTTTCATATTTTTTTTGTTGTTGTTGTTCCTGTGTAACCCTGGTACCCCTTCCTGGCTAGCTTTTGACATTTTAATCTAGGCGTAGAAAGTGGGGTGGGTCTGATTTCTTTTCTCATCTTCAGTAGAACACAACTGCTTAAACTCATCGGCGTGAGCGAGAAGTCGGACTTCTGTGGTCTGCTTTATCCTGTGTATATGTAAATTCCCAAATAAAATATTGCAGTGAAACCTCAACTGACTTATCTTGTTTTTAAACAGCGTAACAGATTGTGTTAACGACGGCTGTCACTGCTGTGAGTTGTTCACTTCAGGTGTGTGGGGATTTGGAGCCTTTCATCCAAATCGGACTAACTCCATCTGCTTTGCAGCAGGGCTGTGTCCCAAATGCCGGGCGAGACTAGTGTTTGCCTGAAAGCTAAGGACCATCGGCATGCGAAGAACCAGGCTCAGCAGAGGCAGAATCGGGTCAGTTGACGCTCTTGTATACAAGAGAGACTCGCAGCTCGGGGGGGTGGGTAAACGCAGCATTCCCGCAGCGGTGGCTGCAGGGAGAACTTTAATTATCAGGACTGCAGCTTTACACTAACGTTCAACAAAACCTGACCAAGGCCTATTCAAACGGTAAATTCTAAGCTCTTACAAGAAGTGGTAACAGTGAGGATGTGAAAGGCTGGCGGCATTTCGGAGTCACCTAAAGAGCAGCTATGAAGGCCAGTTTTCCTTAGGCTTGTGCGTGGCTGCGTGCAGCTGCAGGGGAGAGAGAGCTCAGCTAATTGTGTGAGCCTTGAGTTGATGGTACTCTGCTTGCATATTAATTATGGTATTTCTTTCCTCAAGTCAAAACCTGCTCTTTTCAGAAAAAAGAGGGTTTCTTCTTCTTTCCCTCTGCCCCAGCATATCAGTCTGGGGACAGGGTTGGCTTTTTTTAAGCTACGCATGGGTTTTTAGGCTGGATGTTTTGATAAGCTCAACTCAAGCACAGAAAAAAAGTTTTCAAGCTGGCTTTAATCATCTTCACTTGCTGCCCCAATACTGTACATGCAGGTACAAGCCAATGAAAATGTGAATACTTCAGGTTTTTCCTCCTCGGGAAAACTGGCTAAGAATATTTTACAAAATAGCGTGCATCCTCACAGCCATCAGTCCTGCTGCATATAAACCACAAAAATACAAGAGTTTTACATTAAGAAAGACCACACACATATAAAACATTACATAACACAGGTATAAAATCGCCATTTACTTTTTTTTTTTTTAAATCTATCACCATTCTCAAGTATCCATCACAAGCCCATCCCCTTGTCTTAAACATGGAACTGGGGCTTCAGGGACCCCCTAGTTCACCCCTCTGCGGCATTTATTTCAAGGTGGAGTTGTTACACTTACGAATCTGTCATCAAAGCAAAGTTTATCACAAAATACGAGTGGGCTAGTGAAGGCAGCCGAATTTGTTCACTAATGCAATTGCATCCTGGCTTCCGAAAGTACAAAGCTGGCCAGGGTGAGTGTGTCAGTCCTGTACGAGTGCTGCACCTGACTCTCCTTTTCCCCTTAGGTAAGGGATGCACACAGACAGACACAAGTGTGACGTGTCCCACTCCAAGGGTGAGATGTCCACTACCTTTTATCATTAGAGATTGAAGGCTAAGCTCGTAGCAGCAATTAACCTTGTGGCTAATGGAGTTCTGGCGATTTCCCAATCTAACAGGACTCTCTCGGTTTAGGTAATTCTTTTCAATGCAACTTGTTGGGGACTTAAGGATGGAAAATGTGAAGTAGCATAGATTTCTGTGTCCTTGCGTGGTTTTATCGCTTTTGCATGATGTGCCCCATCAAGATACTCGGCTTAGCCTTCTGAAGCAGCTACCGGGAGGAGAAACGCTATGGTTAGAGAGGACTGGCTGGCCGAGTTGTTCTGGGTGCGTTTCTCGTTGCCTCGTGCCTTCAACAATCTCGGACCCTTTATGTAAATTTTCTTTGCCAGTGTGTGGTAGTATTCTGGCCCCTTGTACTTTTTGGGGGGACTAATGCAGTTTAAAAGGCATAGGCTGTGTTTAAAGATTTGTAAGGTATAGGTAAAATTCCTCATGTGTCTTGTTTGGGAATATAAAATCTGAATTTTTTTGATCGGTTGAATGCTTCAGTTTGGGTGCTTCTGAAAAATTCACCAGTGCTTTTCTCTGTGTGCTTATGTGTTTTGTTTTTTTTTTTTCCTGGTGCCATTTAGTAAGCAAATTCAAGGACAAAGTTCAATTCAAACTTGGAGCTGCTGTTTTACCGAGTGTTGTTCCTAAGACAGATGTATATGTTTTTATATTTGAGGTATAAACTTCTGAGATTAATGACAGATTCTTGAGTCCTGGACAATATCTTAAATGGTCCAGTTGCTTGTTCATCGCTTAATTTTGAGTTGGGGAGTAGGACAACATGATGGGGAAGATTATTTAGTTTTAACTGCATGAAAAGATCAAGCCCTTTTTAAGAAAACAAGGCCACCAACTTCAAAGTGCTAACATTCAAGAGGCATCCGCTGCCAGGGTCCCCGGCCAGGGGGGTACAAGGAGGGGGGTGCTGCTCCGTCCAGAGACCCTCTGACATCCAGCATCGCTTCTTGCTGCAAGTGTTAGGGCAAAATTCCCTTTTTTTTTTTTTTTTTTTTTTTTTTTTTTTTTTTTTTTTTAGCAAGTACTGGGATCGAGCAAATATATACCAACAGCCATCCTCTTGGGAAACGGGATCCCCACTGGAGGGACACCCTTTCTGCCTACTTCTGAGGTTCCCTCTCTCCATCCGCACTACAGGTAAAAGCTTTAGTGAGGGTTTAGTGCCCCCCCGAGAGCCGCAGCACTGTCCTCAGCTTGTCGCATCCCAGATGCTCGCCTCCTTGCCGGCATTTTGCGGGAGGGGAGGACCCTTAGGGGAGCGGGACTGCGAACACCCGCCTGCGTTGGGCTAAGGGGCAGCCTTTGAGCACTGCTTTTTAATGGGAGCGGTACCTACGGTTCGGCCGAATCATCCCTCCCTCCAGAGAAGCGCTCTGGGCTCTCGCTTCCCTTTGCCCTTCAGCTCAGCAATCAGTAGTGCAAGTGCTAAACGAAGCAGAGGTTGGGCTGGCAGGAGCCAGCGTGGGAGCAGGTGGTAAACGCACACCCCCTATAATTGCTCTTCATTGCACAGTTACAACAAAAAATAACCTGAATGTGATATAGAGTGCACTAAGCTCTGGTTCTTAAAAAAAAAAAAAAAAAAAAAAAAAAAAAAAGTAGGGGGGAAAAAAAAATGAGGTATACCAATAATCGGAGCTCCAGACAGGCACAGTGGTCACACCAGCGCTCGGGTCTTGGTGGCAGCCACTAAGCCGAGCTGCTCTCTCCGGGGTTCCGAGATGCCACTGTGCTCCGTTCCGGCGGCTGTGCCCGAGGCAGACGGTCAGGGTTAAACAGTGTGGCGGTTATTCAGACAGCAAGACAAACACTTAGGCCCTTTACTGTACATTTTTCCAAGTCTACTTTTAAAACCTTCATCTTCCCCAAATACGGACCAGCTCTGTTAAGGTGAGCGTTACTGTCACGTCTGGTCGCTGAGTCTGTTTCGTACAACTTCAGCTGTGTCACACGTAGCACGTCTTTCCCCCACCGATTCCAACCATGCTTATTGCAGACACTTTTTTTTTTTTTTCTCCATAGGAAATCTCTTCCGCAGCCGTTCAACCTTCTTTTTAGCTCCTAAACATAACTCTTGCACAACTCTTGCACCTCTGACAACCACCCAAGGGTTGGGGTGTTTTCTCTGCTTGTGAAGGCGAAGTAGAAGAAGGAAGACTTCCAGTTGAAACAGCTTTGCGAGAGAAACACTGGAGCGGGCTGTCATGCCTTCGGCACGGGATGCAAACCTTGCTTTTACCGAAGGTAACCTTACAGATCTGTCTGGAGGCATGAAAACCCAAAGAAAAGGAGAGAGAGCTCTTAATATCTTTTTCCATCTGTGATGCAAAACACATTTAGACTTCGAATTCAGCCATCGAGAAGAACGGTGCCTGAACACTGTTCCTTGACCTTTAAAATGCAGTTATTTTCCAAATCGGTAACCAAATGCACACCCTTAAGGAAGTTTACAGATGTGCATTGTCCAAGCGTTTCACATCAATCTGTGAAGAAGTGTCTGAGTCAACTGGAAGAAAATAGAAGGGAGGTTCTTTATGCCTGAAAAAACAGCACCGGTGCGGTTTTACTGTCAGTAAAGACCCTTAAATTGTACTCACTGCTGCTGAGTAGTTGTGAGCCCACTTAAACAAGCGAAGGTATTTAAAGGTGTTAACTCCTCTCGCCTGCGCCGGTGTGCAGGAACACCTACAAGTACAGGCTTGACTTTTCGAGTCCCGTCGCTGCTAGAGCGGGCGCGTAGGACAGTGAGCAGCAGTGATTCCCCGTCAGCGAAGGGAATCCTCGTCCCGCTCCTCTGCGAATTCCTGGTCTCGTATTTGCAAGCGAGAGCTTCCCCTGTAACTGCTGCGGGAGAAAAGGTGTTAAGGGCTGGAAAAAAGGTGGTCCTGGAGGGAAATGCTTCCCACCATCTCAGTTGCTCTGTGGCGTTTTCCGAAGCCACTTAATAGGTTTAGGTTTCTGCCTGCTGGCCAGGTAACTGGTGCTGTAGCTCACGTGGTTTCAGGAAAACTCTGCGGAAGCGTCCTCTCCCCGTGGTCTCAACACGCCGTGACGCTGATGAAACGGGAGGTAATTTCTTGATTGAGCCCAGAAGCCCGGCCCACCTTCTGGTGGCCTAGAAAATTTTCAGTCCTTCAATTTTGGCAAATAAAGGCCGTTTCAGGCTTGTGGGAAACCCAGGGATAACTTAGGCCTGGGCACGAAATCTTTCAGTGTTTTCTGTGCTTTGCTGCGTGGCCGAGACTCCTTTTTTTACTGGAGTTCAGGGGATGTTTAAGTACCATTTCAAGGCTATTTTGGCAAAACCCGTCCTTGTTACTCAAGTCGGGTGCCTTAATTCCGACAGCAGCGTCCGCTCTCAGCTGCGCTATAGTGAGGTCTTCTGCGTCTCAGGTGGGTGCTGCGTGCTGCTCGCTGCTCACCTACTGCTGGGAGCGCTGGGTGCAGAACAGGCTGCAAAGCTGATTCGGTTTGATATTAATTATTCTTTCTAGGGGAAAATATCTGGAAAGTCAAATGGTTTGAATTTCCTTTCCTGGTGGCAGGGGGAAGAAAGGGAGAAAATAACCTAACGCATCGTACCCGGCCAGTGCAACCATGTAGTACATCAAAAAAAAAATTAAAAAAAAATGCCCTTTGCAATAAAACATTCCCTTAGGAAAAAAAAAAAAAAAAAAACAACAGGAGTCCAGAAGCTTGTGGGTTTTCTAGTGGGTAGAAAGCAACTGGGTGTCTTGGCTTTTTTGTTCTTGTTGTTGGAGGAGGGAAAACATCCGAGACGTGGTCTCGCGCCCTCAGAAATGAGGAAGAGCTGATGTTGCGGTGTAAACGTGGCACACTTCGGTCTCTTCTCCCGTTGTAGTTTTTCCACACAAGCACAAAGCGGGTCCTGACCCAGCCGCTTCCCCAGAGAAGTGGGTACCAGCAGCTCCCTGGGGGCACCGGCCGCGTAGTGCTGGAAGCGAAGACGTGAAGGTTTTGACGGGTTTCAGTTTGCCCAGTGGGTGACAGTCGCCTGAAGTCGCTGGCACGGCGGCTCCACCTTGCCGCTCTCTCAACGAGCAGGAGGAATCGTTCCCACGAAGCCATCGCGTCGCGGCAAACGAGAACGCGCCGCTGAGACAGAACTGGGGCGCAGTTTGTCCCGACGTCAGCTGCGCTCTCGTCTTCCAACGCATCCTCAGTCCATCGATGATAAAAAATAAGCCGAAGTATTTGGGTTTTCCATGTTCCCTGGCGTAGCCAGGTGTGCCTTCCAGCTGATAGGGCTTTTCTCGGGATTTGCCGTGTGCCGGCAAGGGCAGGTTGTTCACCTCAGCCTTTTGCTAGACCTCGGGCATCTGCTGCTGCTCCTGCTGCTCCTCACCTGCTTCTGTTCTTTATCTCAAGAGAAGCGTTCTGGTGGTGGTGGAGAGAGGGAGCAGTAAAGCTCCGCAACTCGCTGGAGAAATTTCCAGCCGGGGAGGTCCGTGCTGGGAGGGGGTGGGAGGCTGTGAGCGCACCAGCCAGGGAAAATGCCCGCAGAGCTCCCCGCTCTGCCCGCGCTGCTGTTCCGCTTCCCCGTGGACGCGGCGGCTGTCCCACCACAGGCAGATTTTTCATTTTTCCCTTGAAATAGAGTTTTGTAAAGCAAAAGCAAATAACATCGGCTTGAAGGAGCAGAAAGCTTTTCCTCTTAAGATGCCTTCCCTCCTGTATATTCAAAAATCCAGCGCGCCGGGGCAGAGGAGGTTTAGCCTCATCCAGGCGTCGCTGACCTCATGTAACTGCTTCGTGCTCTGGAAGGAACGTCGTGTTCAATCCATTGTTTATTCCTGTTTCAGTAGTCAGGGCACCGAGTTTGCTTCCTCAAACCGCTTGAGACTCTCAGGACATCCCACAGTCCTGTACGTCGCCATTCGGCACGAGCTCAGAAATCAGTGCATATCGCTCAAATAAGTATTTACCGCTCGAGCAAATGAGGATTTAACCCCTTACGAGGCGGGCACTGGGGTCTTGAAGCAGATCCCTCTCCATCCCCGGTCGGCAGCATCCAGCCCACTCTCTTCTCGGAGGTCTACAGTGATTTTGCTGTGTAAAGATCCAAAGTCCGTGACAGCAGCTGAAATTCTTTGACACGACGTCGGCTAAAATCGCGGTGGTGTCGGGTGAAGCAGTGGCAGAGTTTTGCTGACCCCCGGCTGTGGGTTTGTGGAGGGGACAGCTTCATTGCAACAGTCTTTTCCTTCAGGTTTGGTTTTGTTCCATTGCGGCAGCAGGTTGGAGCTGGTTCATCGTTCCTGGCGTCACCAGGAGAACCACAGGTTGGTTGTGTTGTGCTCTGTGCATTGTGAAATTCTCTGCTTTGCCAGTAAATAATTGTAAAAAATCCCAACTGTGCTGTGGGTTGATTTATGTTAAAGACTGAAGGTCAGAGCTATCTGGTCAGTAAAAATTCCCCGTTAACCTTTTGTCCTCTTCCAGTCTCAAAACTGCTCATCTTTTGGTGTGTTGGTTATTTTTTTTTTTTCTCTTTTGGAAACTGACCCTTCAGGACAGTCATTGCGTTAAGTATATTTTATGAAGAAACCAGAGTTTCTAGTGGTGTCTCCCCTGAGTATTTTCAGCAAATTTCTTTAGGCACCTTCAAAAAAAGCTTCCGTAATTCTTGGTTTTGCTACAAGAACTGGTCCCTCGGGGGGAACCAAAATGCTGCTTGAAAAACAAACAAACAAAACATACAAACAAAAAACCCCAAACACTCATCCTGACAATAAATTCAAAGCATCTAGTCCTTTGTTCGTAACCTCTCAGTCACCCTAATTCCAGATCAGCAGAAGATGCTGTTGAGATGTTCCCCTGTAGTGTACCAACAAGTCGAGAGTTAGAGAAAGGTGCGTCCTGCCGCGGGGTCCGGCAAACCCTCTGCTCCTACTTGAAATTCAAGTAGCGGGGAGAGCATCCCGGCCCCGAGGAGAGCATCCCGGCCCCAAGGAGAGCATCCCGGCCCCGAGCAGAGCATCCCGGCCCTCGAGCTGGCCCTGGCGGGAGGAGGGGACTGGGAGCCAGACGATCAACCAGCATCACGGTGCTCCTGCTCTGTCGGGTCACCTTCTCCTGACTCGAATTTTCACGTGAGGCATCACAGAGTTGATATTTTGGGTCTTGCTTTGGCTGTACAAGACCGCGGTCAGTGGTGAAACACCAGGATAACACCAGCGTATGCTTAGGTGAGGTGAGGGCACCTTCTTCTGTTCTCTCGCACTTTGGCAATGTCACTGGTCACAGGCTACATGCTACTGAAAAAAAAAAAAAGTTAACTAAAAAAGAAAAATGGCCACCAGAAGTGCTTGCAGAGCGTGGCAGGATTTGTGTCGGAAAACGAACAAACGGGAAGTGACTGGCAGATGTTTCCGGACAATCCGGAGTCTCTTAGATATTGCAGAGAGTGAGTGTGTCGTTAGCACGTGGCAAGCTACATAAGAGAAGATGCTACATTCCTTGGAAAAAAAAAAAAATAGTGCTGAGTTGGATTTTTTTTCTGAGTTTTTTTTTTTTTCTTTGAAAAGCTACCTTTTCCTCAGAGGCAAGGAAACGAAATCGAAGGAAAAGAAACCTCGTCAACGTGCTGCTTGCAGCGGCGCTGAATGAATGGGACCGAGATGCTCTGGCCGGGTGGTCAGGAGAGAAACGCGTCTCTTCGGTTCCTTTCCCACGGGGTGACGGGACGAGGTGCGGTAACAGTCTCGGGGTCGGTCGGCAGTCGCAGCCCTCGGTTTGCCTCATGGGGTTGGGGTTTTTTTTGCTTCTCCTCCCCCCCTGCCTCAAAACACACGGCTCTCGCTCCCTCTCCACCATCCCCCTCTGCGCGCCGGGAGGAGCGTGTGGAGAGCGGGTTCGTTTTGGGAAGGAGATTTTAAAAAAAAAAAAAAAAAAAAAAAAAAAAGAGGAAAAAAAAAAAAAAAAGACAGGATATTTACAGCTATCCACTAACAGTTTTGGTAGGTCAGGACGTCTCCTTTCCCCTCCCGGCCTCTCCCACCAACCTGCCGCCTATGGGCAGGAGGGGCTGGTGGAGCTCTCCAGGGAGGACTGGGAGAGGCGGCGCGTCAGAGGTCCGATGCTGGAGTCGGCCAGCGAGGAGGTGGGGAAGAGTTTGTACCAGCCCGCGACCGCGCTGGAGAGATCGAGCTCCTCCAAGACGATCTGGGCCATCCCCATGAAGCACTTGTGGTCCATGCGCCCGTAATCTCCCCAGACGATCACCTGCGGGGCAGAGAAGGCATTGGGGGAGCTGCCCCGCTCGCCGGGTGGGAGTTTTGGGGAAAACTCGGCAAACAAAGCGTGCCTGGCCGGGAAGGACCCGCCGTGCTGGGGGTAGGGATGCTGCAGCCTGAAGGACAGCAGTGAGGACGCTGGGCTTGTGCGCCCTGTCCTCGCTCCCCTAATCCCTCCCTGTCCCCAGGTACCTGTGCGGGGAGTACGTCACCTGCAGGACTTTGCCCTGGGGGCTCTCCTCGAAGAGCAGAGGCTGCTGGTACGACGGGTCGCAGGTTTTCTTCACCACCTTGGTCTTCTTCTTGGCCAGGCAGACGCCGTTCTCCAGCAGGTAAACTTTCACGTAGGTGGCTGCGTTGGAGAACGGGCGAGAAACGCTGACTCGGAGCAGTCTCTCCCGGCACAGCGCCCATCCCCATCGCTCCCCCTCCGTCCCCGGCCCCCTCCCTGCCCAGCCACCTACCAGGGATGGACTTGGAGCCCATCTTCGGGATAAGTCCCCTCGCCTGGATCACCTCCACCTCCAGCTGCCCGTTCCGGTCAGCCATGCCGACGTGGACATCGCCTGGGCGGAGGGACAAGACGTGCTCAGCACCCTCCCCGCTGGCCACCTCCCACTGGGGACGGCTGCAGCCCTGGGCTGGTCCCCACCAGCTCTCCCTTTTGGTGCTGCCAAAAAGCAGGTGGGAGAAGTCGTCTCCGGGGGCCGGCAGCCCCTTCGCCCCCTACCACCGCCTGCTCCCCACCCCCAGCACCCCGCGCTCAAGCGCGCCGAGCATCCCGCCACCGGGCCCATGATTTATCGTGAATTTGGAGGAAGGACAAAGCCGAGCTGGTGGGAAGAACGCTTGGATTCGAGCAGCGAAGACTGAACCGGGTGAAAGCCCCCTCCTCCCCCCCCTCTCTGCCGGCTCCATCCCACAGCAGCTTTGCAGCGGGGATTTTTTCCCGCAGCTTTGCAGGGGGGCGATGTTTTTTCCCTCGTGATGAGAAAAGGGTCTGGGATTAACCAGGGCTGTGCTTTGGCCGGGTGATGCCCTCAGCCGTGGGGCAGGCGAGACCCTGGCCAGAGCAGGAGAGGCTGGGGCAGGAGGGGTCGATGGCTGAGCACCCCACGGGGGCCAGCACCCACCAGCCCCCATCTCCCCAGGGCGCTTCTCTGGGGTCCTTCCCCGCTCCCTGCGGAGGGGCATCTGCGCGAGAAAATGTGGCCGGGCACCTCTTGATCTCGGTGTGAAGTTGTTCTCCCACTTACGCTGTCCTGCTCGTACGTACGTACGTCCCTTGGCTGGCGGGTCCCCGTCGCTCGCTGCCTTGTGGCCCCGGGGAGGGGGACGGGGACGGGGAAGGGGCGAGCTGACGTCCCAGCGGGGTTTAATAGGAGCGAGACGAACCTGGATGTTCTCAAAACACACTCGGCATTTCAACAGCAAGTCAGGGCCAGCACCAGGGGCTGCGCGAGGAACCGGCTGATGCCGCGGCGGGGGAATGGCAGGAGCCGTAGGGATTCGGCGTGCTGCGGGCGCTGCAGGACGTCGCCCCGAGGGAAGCCGGAGGTGTCCCCTCCCGGGAAAGGTGAGCAAACCCCAAGGGGTCCAACTGCCCCCTTCCCTTCCCTCCCACCGGGGGTTTACGCGGGGCCAGCAGGACCAGGTCCCTGTGCTGTGGGGACAGGGGGGGCAGGAGAGGGGTCGCTGTGTCCCCCCCGGAACAGCTCTCCCCATTCCCGGCAGCTCCGGCGCCTCGGCAGGACACGGGGCAGAGATGGCGGTGTGCCCTGGGAGCAGCCGGGGACACGCTGCTTCTGGCTGCAAATTCAGACTTAGGGCATGACTTTTTGTAGCCGTTTTGGATTTAAAAGGGAAAAACGGAACCAAACGCGGTTTCGTTGGGTCCCCTCCGCAGCGGGATGCTCGGAGGAGCCGATGCGCAGCGGAGGGACAGAAGAGGCCTCGGGAAAAGGCAGAGCTGCTGCTTCCCCCGGCGGGTGTCCTGCCCTGAGCCCTGCGTGCCGTTCCCTCCCCTCGCGGAGCCGGCAGCGGGAGCAGCAGGGAAGGCGAGAGCGCCTGCAAGCCATGCACCCACCCGGCACATGCTCGGCAGCAAGGGACGCCGCCGGGATGGAGCCCGTCCCCAGAGCCGGTGCCCTGCGCAGGATCGTACAGCCACTTTGCCCCCCCACAGCCCCTCTCCCTCTCGCTGGAGCATCCTCCCGCGCTGCCCAGCCCCGCACCAGCCAAGACGCCACCTTTGCTCTGCGGGGCTGGAGACGGCAGCCCCCTCCCCGGGCAGGGAGCCCCCGCGGGCGGCACTCACCCATCGGCGGGGTGGCCAGCGTCTGCCGCCCCACCAGCTGGCCTGGCCCCAGCCCGTCGAGGAAATCGCTGAACTGGCTCTCGGCACCCAGCCGGGTCGTGGGGAAGATGAACCTGCGCCGGGGAGAGCAAAGGGCTTTCGTGGAGTATCGGGCTGGCGGGTCTCAAAGGAGATCCCGCCGGGAGCACGGGGATCCTGCCCGGCCCCAGCTCCCGTCCCCCCCACTCCGTGCCACCCCGCGGTGCCTTACGTGCCGTCGGAGCTGTTGCTGTTGGTGCTGCCGTCGGTGGACTCCCGGCTGCCTTGCCGGGTGACCCTGGTCCTCATCTCCACCGCGATGCCGGTCTCCGTGCTCCTCCGGATGTTGCTGCGCAGCTTTTTGGGGCCACCCTCTGGAAACCGAGACGGGGGTGAGCCCGGGAAGCACTTACTGCCCCCCGCACCCTCCTGCGGGACCAGCGTCAAACCAGACGGACAAACCAGGATGCCACACACGGCCGGAGCCTCCCCGGGTGCCGCTCCCCACCTTTGGCACATCACTCGTTGTGGTTTAGGCAGCCTTTCCCTGGGGATGAATCCCTGCAGGACCCCGCACGGGCACATGTCCCGGTGCCATGCACACCACACTGGAGAGCCAGGGGCTGCCCGCACCCCCCGTGCCCCAGCCCAGTCTCCCCGCAGCCCTCGCTCAGCACCGATGCCATCGTCCCTTTGCAGGGCTGAGAGCCCCCCGCACCTCAGCCATCTCCCCCGCGTGCTGAGACCTGCCAGACTCAGCTCACGTGCTGGCACCATCCCAGCCCACCGCCTGGCCTCCAAAATCCCCAGGGCGCCGTCGACATGCGCCGATGTCCCCGTGTGTCGCAGGTTTGTCCTGCTAATTCAGGGCTGCCCCCATGGAAACGTTTGCCTGATCCTCGCAGAGCCCCGGTGTGGGCGCTGCTCCCCGTGGGCACCGGCAGCCGGGAGGGTCCCGGTCCTGCCGTCCCCCAGGTGCGGTTCTGCCCGGCTCCGGCACTTTTCACCTGGCTGCTGGGGACAATTATACCCCGTTCAGAAACACTTCGGATGTGCAGTGCTCCAAATTAACTCCTCTCTTTATAGAACATCTCCCGACTCACGAAATGCCAACAAGAACCAGAATAAAAAAGCAATAACCGGAGGAAAAGCCTGCACTAAAATGAGCTTTCTGCTCCCCCCGCCCTTTAAAAAGCTATTTTAAGCATTTAAATATTTCCCAGAGCCAGACCGTTTGACAAGTCCTTTCTCCGAGCTCCCTCCCTGCCCGCAGCCGGGACTGGGGGGTACGCTGAGCCCAGACCCCCCCACACCGCCAGGGCTCCAGCGACGTCCCCGCCTCAGCTTTGCAAATGGTTTTGGCACCTGGAGAAATGCCGGGGGGGTGGGGGGGGCAGGACTTCACGCTGGGTTTTTTTTAGGTGTCTCCATCAGACACGAGCATGGCTTTGGGAAGCCGGGAGCGCGCACCTCTCCTAAAAGCAAAGGGCAGAGCTGGGGGAGGGGGGAACGGGGGAATGGCAGCGCCGGGGGGGCCGCGGCGGCTCACCGGTCTGGTTGAGCTGCAGCGTGCTCTTGCTCCACTGGGACAGCCCCACGATGGCCACCATCTTGGCGCCCAGGCTGGAGCGCCTCTTCTTGCTGGCGGTGATGGTGACGGAGTCGGCGCTGCCCCGCGCGCTCCTCTCGATGTTGTACATCTCGCCGCTGATGCTGGAGCTGCGGACGACATTCCTGGCCGCCGAGGAGCTGGCATCCCCGTTGAACATGGTCAGCCGCTGGCGTGCTCGCCGGCCCCGGCTCTGCTGGGTGGGATCAGCTGCGGGGAGAAGCCAGGGGACGCGTCAAGGCCGGCGGCGCCGGGCGGTGGCACCGGCCATGTCACCGCGCTCCCACCCGCAGCAGCCAGCAGGGATGGACGGTCCCCCAAGGCATTTACAAAGCCATGACATTCCGGTGGCACGACCCATCGGGACCATTTCTCCCCACCCGGGGATGGGGAGGGAAGGGGTGCAGGACCCCCCACCAGCCTTGTCCCACGGGACCCGGACAGCCCCTGGCGGTCGGGAGGGACCCACCGGTGGGCGGAGGGCTCAGTGCCTCACCAGGGAGCAGGAGGGGACCCTGAGGCTTGGGGACAGCCACCTCCACCCCCTCTGACGGTGTCCAAAATTGCAACCAGCGAAGTTCCTCCCATGCATCTCCTTCTCCGAACCACAGGTGCAGCATCCCCGCCTGCTGCTCCGGATCCGGCCCCGGTCCCCCCGGCTGCTGCTGGGGTCCACCATGAAGCCGCAGCAGCGGACGGTGCCCGGAGGGACCCCACAGACACACCGCGGTGCCGCGGTGCCGGGGGACCGGGGTGTTTGCCGGTGGCAGAGGCTGCCACGCGGCTGCCAGACCTCCCGCATGGCACAGCGGTTTCTGCCTTCCCTTCCCCATGAATATTTAAACTCCAGCGGGACAGGAGCATCCATCTTCCAAGGAAAGGTGAATTATTAACTCCAGGCCAAGTGAAGCCACTTTATGATAATGGATGGAGGCAGCGCCTGGAAAAATATTTCTCTTCCGAGAGAGAGAGAGGGCTGCAGATGCAGAGGTTAACTTCTGGCTGGGAACGGGGAGCGGGGCAAGTCCGGGGGCTTCTGCCGCCCGCTGCCATCGGGGGAAGGAGCTTCGCAGGGGCACGGCTGAGCTGAGACCTGACGGGAGCCACGGGCTTGGCTCCAGCACCACGGAACTCACGGATTTATCAGTCACAGAAGGGATGCAAACAGGGGCAAGTGGACGATTAGTCATTAATATCATTAACGAGCTCCCAGAGAGCAGCAGCCGCCCTGTGTTTGCCTTCTGGGTGGTGGTGTTTCCCCCCTCCCGGCTCTGCCCAGGCTCCCTCGGGCAGCGCGTGGCAGCGACCCACCGCTTCCACCCCCGCTCCTCACCCCCAGCCGCGCTCGGCGCTGAGCGCGACCCCGCCACGGCCGCTTGCATCTGGCAAGATTTGGGGCGCACCACGACCGTAGCTCACGCTTCCCCTTGTGTACCCACTGCACGGGGGACTTTCTGCCTTTGTTGCTGAACAAACACTGGCACGAGGGCTCGAACCCCTCCGATAAAGCCGTTGGTGCGGGGTGAGCACCAGCTCCGGAGCCGCCCCGGCACAGCCGCTTGCTGATGGCAAGCTGAGATGGGCGAGAGCAGCCAACAGCGCTTGCTCTACGCTCAGCGTCTGCTCGAGGAGGGGTTGGGGCTGAGCTGCGACCTTTGGGACCTTTGGGACCTCTGGGACCTCTGGGACCTCTGGGATGAACATTTTCCGATGCCATTGAGCGCTCCCCAGGCACCCTCCGGGCTCCAAACCCGCTGCAGCCGCTCACGAGGTCTGGGGTTTCTCTTAGGAAGCACCTGCCGCGAGGAATGGATCCCAACCGCAGCCCCAGCGCACCCTCGGCGCCGCGCCGCTTCCCTTCCCCGTGCCTCAGTTTCCCCACCCGCAAACCTGACCTTACGCTGTGCCCAAACAAGCGCACGGCCCTTTGCGGGAGGGCTCAGCCGGGCGCAGCGCGGGGCTCAGGCCTCTGCGGGCAGCGTGACGGGCGAGAAGAGCCGCGGCACAACCCAGCCCCGTTATTTCCACGGCCAGGAAAACACAAAAGGCCCCCGCTGCTGTTTTCCCCGCTCGGCGCTCCAGCCGCCAGGAGAGCACCAGGCTCCGGTGGGAGCAAATTAGATCAGGAGAGCACAGCGCTAACGGGATCATTTGCAATGCAACGCACGCGAGGATAATCCACTGCAAGGGAAGGGGAGCGCGTGCAGATTTTCTTTACTCTGCCCGTAATTTTATGTTATTTATTTATTTTAGCGCCTTTATCTCTTTTCCCACTCTGCTTCTGGCCTCGGCGGAGAATGGGTGCCGGACGGGGAGATGGAGGAGGTACCCGGCGCTCACTGCTGAGAGGACCTCAGAGGGAGACTGTGCCCAAGCGCTGAGAGCACCGGAGCCCGCGGCTCCCACCGCCGAGCCGGCCTCGGCACCGCACAGCATCCTCGGCACCGCACAGCATCCCTGGCCGGCACGGGCAGCCCTGGCGCCGCCTCTCCCCCGGCTCCCTGTCCCCAGCAGCGAGTGGGGGGTGCAGGGAACGGCACCACGTTTCCCTTCACCCCCCCCTCCCCCCCTCTGTATTTTATTTATTCCCTATATTGCAAAACTCCGGGATTCTCAGAACAAACCGCCGCGACGCTCTGGCAGCAGCGGGATCGCACGCAAGCCCCCTCCTTCCCTGCCATGGCAGCACATCCCAGAGCCAGCGGGGTGGGGGGCAGCGCCCGCAGCCCCCGCCAGCCCTTACCGCCGCCACGCACCGTCCTTCTCCAGCGAGCCAGGCCCAGTTCCCCCGCGGGGTGGGATGGCTGCGGGATGCACGGAGCCACCGGGCACCGGCTGAGCAGCCAGCAGAGGTGTCATGGCTGTAGCATCCCTCCCGGCTGCTCCGCTGCTGGGCGGACACGCAGCCAGCGCCCGGCACCGATGCACAACGGCGCAGGCATGCACGACTGGCAGGAAAACGGGGTCCCTGTTGCATTTCGATCGCCGCTGCGGCGAGGCTGCCGGGGCTGAGCCCTCCCCGCGCTGGCACCCCAAAGGAAAAGAGGAGACGGAGGCATCTTACCGCCCTGCGCAGGTGGAGGAGGACTGGGCA
Source organism: Vanellus vanellus (assembly GCF_965231255.1). NCBI lineage: Eukaryota > Metazoa > Chordata > Aves > Charadriiformes > Charadriidae > Vanellus > Vanellus vanellus. The sequence continues at coordinate 6,409,900 of NC_138927.1, read as the reverse complement.
GCAGCCACCCCGCTCTCCGCGCCGAGGAGGCTCAGCCCCCCAGCCCCATCCCCGGCTGGAGACGGAGGGTGACGGGGCTGGTTAATCTTTAAAGGGTTCTGGAGAGCGGGGCTGTGCCGGCGCTGCTTCAGCATCTCCTTCAGCATCTCCATGGTTACATCGCTGACCCAGTTCTCCTCCCAGCCCCAAGCAGGGGCAGAGCGGTCCAGCGGGGTGGGATGCGCCTCGGCGGGGGCTGGGGGCATCCCTGTGCCAGGCTTCGGGCACCCCACGACCCCGCTGGGTCCCCCCCAGCTGGGCATCATGGACCTGCTGGGGGGTGACGGAGCTGGGAAAAGAGGGGAGCAAGGGTGGGGGGGTCACAGGTGACCCCACGGAGCCAAAGAGCTGTATGGCACTGCCACCGGCACATCCCGGTGACCAGACGGCGTTAGGGGCTGCACATGGCGAGGAACATCCCGGGGCTGCGAGGGAGCCCTGGCCCCAAATATCCCCCTGAGATAGAAACGGGGGGCAAATATTGATGGGAAAAATCGTGTGCTTTGGCAAAGGCTGTGAGGAAGGAGGGGGGAGCCGGGTGGGTGTCCCCACACAGGTGGGGAAGGGCCCCTGACGGCGGGTGGGGAGAGGAGGAGGAGGAGGGAGGTGATAAATGATCGCCCGGCGGTGGGGCTGCCTCAGATGCTGCTTTGCCAGCGAAGGGGGCAGAGGGATTTGGGGGGCTGCCTGCTTCCTCGAAGCCCCCAAGGTGGCTGTCCCCGGGGAGAGACGAGGTTGGAAAGCCCTGGCAACGGGGTGGCACGTCCTCCTGCCCCCGGGCTGCCCCTCCAGCCCCTCGTGCTGGGGCTACCTCCAGCCTGCAGGGAGAGAGCGCTGAAACGCTGCCAACGTCTGGAGCAGGTAGGCCCTAAAATCAGCACTTTTGGGGAAAGAAAAGCTCGTTAGAGCTGCTGCTACGAGGCCCTGCCGGTCCTGAGAGGGGCACAAGGCGCTGGGGCGCACCGCTCGCAAGCATGTGCTCCTCCTTCTGTTGGGAAGTAAGGCAAGGGCTTATTTCCCCTAAAAGTGCTTAATTCTAATTAATTGCTTCAGGTTTGATAGGCGGTTGCTCATATAAATTTAATTTCCCAGCAAGTGGTATAATTCGGTGCACGCGAGCTGAGAACTTGCAAGTAAGTCCAGCTACTGGAGTTACGCATCTCACTGCTCAGGCAAGGTGATAAAAGTTATATTCTGGGTGAAACACGCTGCGGGCACAGCGTGAATAACCCTACGCAATCTCCACGGGAAACGGAAACCTTGAAATTAAAGGATGGGTCCGAACGTGCTCCATTTGTGGGAAAAGCGGAGCTTAGAGGGGAGAAGTTTGGATGGGGCTGAGCTGGGGTTGTGCTCGGGGGTCCTCCCGGAGCAGCGCCTGCCCGAGGGGGCTCCAGCCCTCGCCAGCCCCTGCCCCTGGAAAAAGGACGGATTACTGTGCGAGCAAGGTTTTGCAACCTTGCGCCCAGGAGGAAGAGGAGGAGGAGGGCCATGGGGCAAACTCCGCGGCATTCTCTGGCCGGATTGCTCCAGTCCGGAGCATCCAGTGCATCCAGTCCGGCCGATTCTCCGAAACGCAGGTGCCTGCGCCTGGGTGGGAGCAGGAGGATAAAACACCGGAGCTGCTCTCCGGGAGGGATGGCAGAGCGGCACCGGGAGCTGCTGGTGTTGGCAGTGCCCCGGCACACGGGGCTTTGCCGAGAAGGCGACCGCACAGTCTGCGGCAGCCGGAGGCTTTCCACCGGGGCGGGAAGTGCTGGTGGTCGTGGGCGAAGAGCTCGGTCCCCTGCCCAGACCTGCCGACGGGATGGTGGTGACAGGAGCCAATGCTGTGGCCTGGGGACATCCCCAAGGGCCGAGAGATGGTTTCATGGAGACCAGCTCTTCCGGCGACCCAAGCGATGCATCGCATCTCTTCTGGGATAAGCAGCGGGAGGTTCCTCAAGCCGGAGAGGGGGTCGGGTCTGAACAGCCTTTCTGCTCTGGGCGCTCTCCTCCGCACCGCTCCTGTGCACAGGGATGGACTGGGGGCACCACTGGGACCCAGAACGAGAGACAACCAGAGCCACAGCCCTGCGTGGGGGTCTCCAGCGCAGCAGTGACACAGAAGAACCGACTGTCCCCTGCTGGAGCGCGCATCTCCCTCGGTGCCAGCTGTGTCCACATGCACCTCGGCCGCGGTGACTTCCTTGCCACCCCCATTCACAAAGCCCGTGTCCCTCTCCGGCCAGCCTGGGTGCTGCCCCTCCAGCCCAACTGATGCTCCTGGCAGATGGGATCCATCCGGGAGCACCAGGACAGGGAACCAAGTATCTCTGGGAGGGACACAGCATCTTTCCGCACCCACCTCGCAGCTGTCTTTCACTGGGTGGGGGGGGACAGGTGTGGGAGTCGGGGACACCCATGTCTGCTCCTGTCCAGTGGTCTGATCTTGGGTTAAACCCCCTCTGAGACGCCAGGAGCCCAGAGCCACTGCCCTGAACCACGCTGTCCCTCTCCCCCATGTCCCCGCGTGACGTCTGCCGCTCGGTTAAATCAGATCTGTGCTGAATCCCGTCGTTTCCTAGGCAACATAAAAGAATCAGAGGAGCAAAAGCCACCCGGCGGGGCTGTGACTGGGGGGGACAGCCAGCTCCCACCCAGCCCAGCCGGCCGGGTTAGCTCTCTGGTGGATGAGGGCTCGTGGCACTGCGGCAAGCGCGGGGGCATCCCTGATGGTCCGGTCTCATCCCGCAGACACGCTGCCTGGAGCGGGCTGCCGCAGGGCAGAGCTCGGCGCCTCTGTGTTGGCTGCACCCTGGTGCTGGTTTTGGCCATGACGGGCACCGTGGGACGGAGCAGGACCTTGCGGGGGACATGGACCAGCGGGCACGTGGCCACCGCCAGCAGCCACCTTGGCTAGAGCAATGCTGCAGCCCCGAAAACTGGGCCACTTCCACGGGGAGGCAGCGAGGATGGAAGAAACCAGCCCAGGGCCTTTGGTGGCCCCCGGGATGGGTCGGGGACGGGATCAGATGCACCCAGACCCCAACCCCTCGCCCAGTGCTTGGACGCTGAGGGTTTGCACTGCCGTGATGGGGCTGGGGCCGGTACCAACCTCCGCCGGCACGGAGGGGCTGTGGAAGGAGCTTTTCCCGTTACCCAGCAGCCGCTGCCTTCCCGGCCGCATGGCTCCAAGCTCTGCAATGCAGCTCACACCGCTCGTCTGCTGTGTGTGAATCCCATCAATATTTCATGGAGCTGCTTCCTCCAGGGGAAGGACTGCTATCAGCTCTGGCTTTCTGCTGCTCCTACCAGCGCTCTTCTTGCAGAGAACATCCGATTTCCTTCCACCGGTGGCCAGCACCCAACAGCCCCCCCTTTCCCTCCTCTTTCTGCCTTAGAAATACTGCTTTGCCTTTTAGGGGCTCTGTATCCCACACGGGGCGAGAGTTGCGAAGTCCCGTCGGGTTCAAATCTGACCATCTTCTGCCCCCGGTCGCTCAAGCCCACATCGCTCACAGCAGATGTGCCCAACGCTACGGCCCCGTGTTGGGCTCCCCAGGACCAAGGTGCTGGCCCTGCAGCTCCAGGATGGGCGACCAAACCCACCCCCGCTCCCTGTGGGTGCCCCCAGCTCCGTGTCCAGCAGCAGAACGGTGAACGTGGCCCCGTGAGAGCCTGCTGCCAGCAGCCCAGACCCCGTCTCCCTGGGTCCCATCCGCCCTGCCCGGCCGCATCCAGCCCGCAGGTCCCAGCTCGCCCCAGAGCCCGGCGGGAGCCGGGGGGGGTGAGGCAGGCTGTTTGCAGAAAAAAAAGTTGCTTTTTAAATGCTAAGACTGCACTATTCTAGCAAAGCTTCTTAAGGGATCAGCAGAAAACTTGCTTGCCGTAGGAAGACTCCTGTGAGCCGGAGCGATGCCAAGAGATGGTGGGAGCCTGGCACTGCCCGCGGCGAACACCCATCGCTCTGCCGCCGTCTGTGCCCGACCTGGCAAGAGGAGCCGGGGCAGCTCCTCTGGGCCAGCGCCGGCACCCGCATCCCCAGCGCAGCGGGAGGACGGCCCGATGGGGCGCTGGAGCGGCTGCTCCCAGCGAGGTGCCACTCAGCGGAGCACGGTGCCGTGGCCGCGGAGAGGGGCAATGCAGGGGCATCCCTGGGGCGAAGACCAAATGCTCTCGCGTCGTTCCACCACCCAGCAACTAAAATAGGTGCAATTCACTCTCCGCAGGCTGAGAGACCTCTGGCTCAGGGAGTCCCTTTGGCTACGGGAAGGATGAGGACCCACCATGATTCCTCCATGGTGGGACACAGCATCCCGGGGCAGGCGGGGAGCCCCTGAACCCGGCAGGCAGCGAGCGCGGTGTGTCAGCAGGGCTGTCAATCCTGTTCTAAATCACTTTAAAATAATTACTAAATGAGCCTGTTACCCTGCTATTTGAGATGCTGTGACAAAACATTTTAAGTGCATTGAAATGAATGCAAGGAGATGATGCCGCACGGCTTGGGTTTTAATAAGCAGGAAAATTAGGCATTTTCATAACCTTAAACTGCATCTTGCATCAATGTGATGCTTCCCAGAGGGCTGTGGCGCAGCGAGAGCAGGCGTGAGCCCACAGAGGGCCCGATCCTCACGGGCTGAGCTGGAGGGGCAGAGAAGCTGTGGGAGGACAGACCTGGGGTGTGCGGGGGAAGCCGGTGGGGATTTGCCTCCCAGTTTGGGGTGCAAGGGGCAGACCAAGACACCATCCTCATCCTCTGTCCATGTCCCACAAAGGCTATTGCGACTGGTGCTGCGAGGACGGGGCTGAAATGGGGACGAAGAGAGAGCTCGGGAGTGTCGTGCCCGCGGAGAGGAGCGCTGGGACGTGGGAGGCAGCGGGATGTGCCCTCGCAAAGGGATGTCGGAGAAGGTACATCACAATTCGGGAGAGATGCGAAAGCACAGCAGAAGGGCTGGCTTTCAAGAGGCGTTGATGTAGAAAGAAACGAGCACACGTCTAAACTGGGGCTGGAGGTGAGAGGAGCGGGAGCAGCCACCGCACTGCTCGGGGAAGGGGCTGCAGCCGGCCATGCCAGGGCTGGCTCGGGCAGGCGGACCCTCGTCCTGCGGCGGAGGGACGAGCCCGGGCCGCTGTGCCTGGCTGCAGAGCCCATCCCCGCACCGCCGGCCCGAGGGGATCGCAGGCTCCTGCTCTCGGCAGACTAATGAAATAAGCAGCGCGGCCCCACGGGATGTTCCCTGTGTGCCGAGTGATGCAATTCAGCCCAGGGCTAATTGTTTTGCTCGGCCTCGAAAGACCCCTCGCGATGCTTCCCGGACCCCTGGGAGCGGGCACTGGCCACCACCGAGCCTGGCACGGCCACCATCTCCCGTGGGGACAACTCTGCAGCTCAGTGAGAGCACCCATGCGGTGGCCCTGGCTCTGGGGGGACCGTGTCGAGGTGCAGAGCAGCCATCGCACCGCAGCAGCTCAGCGGACACGGTGGCCAGTTGGGCCCATGCCCGCCTGGGTGCTTCCCCGCTGCGGGGGATGAGCGATGCCCACGCTGCCCCCGGGCTTCTCCCCACTTACTGTAACCCCAGTTATAGTAAGCAGAGAGCAGCGCAGGGCCCTCTGCCCGTCCCGGGGCATCGTTTCACTCTTCCTCACCAGTTCTCTAACGGATTTCCTTACCGAACCGACCGCAGCACCTGCCCAAAACGCCATGGAGGGCAGAACAGGCTCTCCGGATCGAGCGGAGCCAAACCGATGGAGGAAGCACAGGCTGGAGGCACCGGCAAGCCCGGGAAGAGGTGAGTGCCGGTGTTACACGGGCTGCTCGGTGCAAGGATGAGGCCCCGAGGCAAACCCTCCCCAGGCAGGACCCCCCGCTTTTGCCTTCCCTACACCCGTTTCCCCGGTGGCGGGGACCAACGTGCACGGGACGGGGTTGACGTCAACAGGCTTTCAGCGGGGATGATGGATGGCACGGAAAAGCGCTCCCGTTCCCGAGCCGCTGGCTGGGAAACGCTGCCCACCGCCCTGAGCCAGGGAAGGGCTCCGGTAAACCGGCCCCGGCAGCCGGGGAGCCCTTGGGGATGGGGGGAGCGCGGCCACAGCCCCCGCGCTTTCGGTGCAGCGATGTTTTTGGGATGTCACATCTCCGCTCGGAGCCCGGAGTATGTTCGAGGGGTGCCAGGCGCGCCTCGCCGGCAGCCGTGGGGTGCGGGAGGAGCACAGGAGCTGTCGCACCGGGGGTCGGGACCCCCCCCATTCTCCCCTTTACCCACCCACCCACCCCACCCCCTTCCCCCGCGGGGGGCTGCCGGAGCGCCCGTCCCGCTCCTCCCCGGCACCGCACCCGCGACGGACATCCCCAAAAATCACTGCCCCCCCCCTTCCCGCCCTCCCTGCCGCCGGCGGGGGATGCTCCGAGGCAGGTGCGGCCCCGCTCCCCGCCGGTGGCCGCGGGGACCGCTGCGGTCGCTGTCCCGGGAGCGCCCCACCCCGCACCGCCGCCGCGGGCACTCACCGCCGCTGCCGCCGCCGCCGCCGCCGCCCGTGCCCGCTCCTCCCCTCGGCCCCGGCGGGCTGCTGGGAGCGGCGGGCGGGGGGAGCCCCGGGCCCGGCCCCCGACGGCCCGAGAGGGGCCGGCATCCCCCCCGAGGGTCCGACCGGGGGCTGCCGGGTGTCGTCGTCCCCTCCCGCCCCAACCCCCCCCACACACCCCTCCCCCGAAAGCTGTCGGCTGCATCCCGCTCCCAGAAGCTGCGTGCCGAGAGCTGCCAGCTGCACCCCAAAAGCCACCGGCCGGACCCTACACCCATCAAGTCAGATCCTAAGGGCTGCTGGCTGCACCCTTCTCCTGCCAGCTGGACCCCATGAGCCTCCAGCTGGACCCTACACCCATCCATCGGACCCTACACCTGCCAGCCAGACTCCAAGAGTCACCAGCCAGGCCCTACACCCATCAACCGGACACCAGGAGCCACCAGTTAGACCCTACATATGCCACCAGACCCCAAGAACCTCAATCAGGACCATACACGTGCCAGTCAGACCCCAAGAGTCATCAGCTGGACCCTATACCCATCAACTGGACCCTAAGAGACTCAAGCAGGACCCTACACCTGCCAGCCAGATACTATGCCCATCAACCAGATCCCAAGAACCACTAGCTGGACCCTACATATGCCAGCCAGACCCTACACCCGTCAACCGGACCCCAAGAGCCTCAAGCAGGACCCTACACCTGCCAGCCAGACCCCAAGAGTCACCAGCCGGACCCTACACCCATCAACCAGACCCCAAGAACCACCAGCTGGACCCTACACTTGCCAGCCCGACCCCAAGAGTCACCAGCCAGACCCTACACCCATCAGCTGGACTCCAAGAGCTGCCAACCTGACCCTTCTCCCACCAGCCGGACCCCAAGAGCTACTGGCCATACCCCACTACTATCACCCAGACCCCAAGAATTGCCACCTGGACCCCAAGAGTCAGCAGCCAGACCCCACAACCATCAACCAGCCCCCCAAGGCTGCCCATGGCACCGTGGGAGCCTCCCGCCAGACCTGACGTGCTGCCAGCCGGTCCCTGCTCAGCCTGGGTGGCCGCGGTGCCTGCTCCTTCGGGAACACATAAACCTCCCGGCTCCGATCCCCGCCGCCTCCTCGTACTCCCAGCCTTTTGGCTGCTGCCAGAGCGAGTGTGGCCCTCCCAGGGGGAAGGGGACCGAGAAGGGCACTTCTTGTGCCCTGGTTCCTTCCAAAGGAGAAAGTTTGAGTGGAGAAGCAGCCCCGGTTCCGTGCTGCCCTTGGACTCACCTTGGCTCCCTGAATACCAACGCTAATTTCTCTCTAAGCAGTGCCTCTTTTTACTCATGGTAAATTCCTCCAGTGCTTTCCCTGCGTTTCCTCTGCAGGCTGCACACCGCGGCTGACATGGAGCCACGTGCCGGGAGGAAACCCTCCTTCGCCGACTTTAACTCTGTCCCTCCCTAAAATAACGCCGGGCTTGGATTTCCAACTGGGTGGGCTCCCCATCCTCGCCGTGCCGGGGGTCCTGGGGTTGCCACAGGTATCCCAGGCTGCAGGGAACCACCCAGCCCTCGTGGGCAAAGCCTCTGCTGGGTTCCCCATATCGGGGTCAGGGCCTGGGGGGTGATTTGGGACCGGCCCCGGGGTGGGTTGGCAGGTACGGTGCTCAACAGTCATCCATCGGTGCAGGGAGGGTGGGAGGAAAATTCCCCCTGCGGCAGCTGCTGGAGGGGAAGGGGATGTCGGGGAGAGCCGGGATGCGGCGGGTCCCGGCGTTGTGCACAGGAAAGCTGGTTAAGGAGCAGGAATAGCTGAAAGAACTAAATATGGAAACTTGGATAAAACATCGCTGAAGTAGGGAGATGGTTTCCTAACAGAATTCAAAGCATATAAACAAACTCAGGGAGGGAGAGAGGTTGTCTGGAGGGGGCCTTTATGAGTAATATTTAGAAAAACTGGCTGAAAATATCTCGGTAGGGAAGGCTATTTCATCAAAGCAAACTTCCTGCTTTGTGGGGAAAGTGTCAGTCCTGGGAACATATTGTTTTGGGGGAAGAGATAGTGAAAACACGTGCCTCAGTGGTGAAAAGCCTCTCCTTCTAGCATTTTTTTTTTCAACTGCCATATTTTGATGATAAAACTTGAAGTTTAATGGCAATAATAAAATAATAATGACAACGTTTTCAGTTCGATCGGTAGGAAAGTTTCTGACCAACTCCGGCTTTCTGCTTCCCCTGGCAGGTTGCTCCAGGATCCCTCGCTGACCTCCCGCCGGGAGGGACTCATGGCTCATCCCCGCGCACTTGGGGCCGGGGGTGTGCGGCACTGACAGCCCCCACAGCCCATCCCCTGGGAAGCGCTTTCCCTGGAGCTTGGACAAAAGCCCCGGACTTGGTCTTGCACTGGGATCCCACTGGGGCTCTCCCACCTCTAATGTCTCTTAATTCGTTATGGAGCTCAGCTCTCTGGTTTGTCAGCTCCTCACCACCTTCTCCTTTACGTTTTGGTTTTGTGCCGGCGAAAAGGGGGTGGTTTAATGTGATTACTCCGGTAAAACCCACATAAGAGGATTCGTGGGGCTCAGCTTTACGGCGCTGCCGGGGCTATCGGCAGCGTGTGGCACAGGGGGACGAGTGTGCTGGCTGTGGGTCAACGGAAAGCGCAGAAGCGGCTTTGCGAGCCCCGCTGTCACAGGCAGCCCAAAGCGCGGTGTCCCTGCACGGGTGACCCCCGGGATTCTGCAGACCTCGTGGGTGCCACATGCTGCCTTTACCCCGGCCCTGCAGCACAGAGACCTGCCCGTGGTGTGGCTGCTGCGTGTCCCGGCGAGAGGTGGACGTAACGGGCAACAGAAAACACAAAGGAGGAGGCAGAAGTTCCGGGGGCTCTGGGGCTGCCCTGGGGCTGGGCATTTGGGGAGGGAGAGGGCAGCACCTCGTGAAGGGTTACGGGGAGAGGCTGGTTTACGCTGGGACTGGGTAAACTCAGAGTATTTTGCAGAATAATGCTGCCGCAGACCCTGCCCAGAGAGCCAGGCTGTGGGGTGGGCAGAGGGGCTCGTCCCCTTGGCCCCGCTGGAGCCCTTGCCCACAGGGATGAGCAGCTTGCCACCAGTGCTCAGGGAGGTTGTCAGTGCTGCGTCAGCTCTGCAGCCTGCTCTCTCGCTCCTGCGCCGTGTCCCACTTCTTGTAGGAGAAGGAGCTACGCTGAGATGCTGTAAAAAATCTCCTTTTGCCGTTCTGCAGGGAACAATCGGGTCACGTGTGTTCACCAGTATCCTACTGGGAAAGCCAGCGTGGTTGATCTGTGCTGGGCACCAGCCAGGCAAGAGGCACTAGCACACCATCTGCTTCTCCTCGGGATGCTGCAGGCACTGGGAAACCCACTGTCCTGCGGCAGGACCAAGCACACTGAACCAAATCCCAGTGCTGAGCTGGGAGCTGCATCTTCTCCCCACTGTCGGCAGAAATGGGGTCTCCCAGTTAGAGCTGGGCTGAGCATCTTGGCTCAGAGTGGCTCTCTGCAGCTCTTGAGTTAAGGTTTCTAGATTTTATAACTCTGGCGGGGTTTTAATGACTTCTGTTATCTCTGCCCTGGGGCTGGGGGGCTGGGAGAAGGAGGGAGGGTGTGATGGTTGGTTGGGGACTCCTATCTGGGCCAGAGAAGGTAAAAGCACCTGGCTGTTCCGGGAGCCGAGTTCAAACCTCAAACTACTCATGTACAAAAGCTGCCGGTGACCTACAGCACCGGGGCTGCCACTAGATTGTCCTTCAGTCCTTTTGGTCCCCCAAGGAATGCTTTGGCAACACTCAAACCATCATCTGTCCTGTGTCAAATTCTTTCTGGGTTTATCTTTCAAAGCTTTCTATGGGGGCTCCAGAAATGTGTGTACGCATACAGGCATATTGATACCTCTTAAATATATATATATTAAATATACTTAAATATCATAGATGGTCCCCAACTGGGAGATGTACCAGGTGCGATGCGGTGCTTGCCAGCTGGGTTAGGAGCCAGGTTCGCAGCCCGGCATCAGGTGTGAACTGAGATGTGACACAACAGGGGAGACTGCGGGACTAAATGGACCCCAAAATCTGGCCTTAAATAGCTTTTTTTCACCCAAATATACAAGGCTGCAAGTCCGTGTACATACACAATTTATACCCAGGCTTTTCATTTCTACAGTTTTCTTTGCTTGGGGATAATTGCCCCAAAGCAACAGCTTATTTGGGATGAGTCCAGAGCAGTGACTGCTGTAACGGGAGTCCCGGGGGGCAGGAGGGGGCTGAGCCGAAGGGAAGGGCCAGGCATGTCACCTCTGCTCCAAGAACCCATTTTCTTAAGTGGCAAACAACTTCAGCCCCTCCAAAACATGGCCCCGGGGTGCCGTCAGTGCGGCACAGCTCCTCGGGGTCCCACTGCCGGCATGGGAGGGAATCGGCTGAGCAGGTAGCAGATGTTGATTAAGTGCGAACTCAACAAACCACAAACAAATTTATGCAAGCACCGATAAAGCAGAGAGTGGAAAAGCACTTGCGCTTTTTTGTTGGTTTGTTTTTTTTTTTTTTTCTTTCTTGTTTTTCTTGGCAGTTCCACGTTTCGGGCAGGCTGACACAGAGACCTCTGTGTTTGCAGATGGCTGTGATCCTTCTTGGGGAAGCCGAGCGGCTCCAGACAATGCACCCATTGCTGCCGGGACAGCAGGTGGGGAGGAAACGGAGCATCACAGGCGCAGTGCAGTGGCACACAAAAGGATTCAGCGGGAGGAGGAGCGGGGTATTGTGCAGAAACCCCTCGAGTGGGGCCTGGGCCCCGGCAGGAAAAACAGCTGGTTGGTTTGACAGCTGTGCCTGGCAGCAAAGTCAGCAGCAGTGCCGGCTAATTGATTTATAAATGAGTCATTCTGAAGAGGGGCCGTATAGCATTGCGTATCATCACCCTCAAACCTTACAACAAAAGGAGGCTAGCTTAGAAATGGTGAGAATTAATAAAATAATAAAAAAAAACAACAAACAACTAGCATGACACTTATTTCTCTTGGCTGCCTTGCAAGTGCTCCGAGATCACGAAGTTGTAAGACTTTCAATAAAACTGCAGGAATTTGCTGCAAGATCTCTCCCACTTCAGTGCCAACACGCAGCCTTCAGGGTAGCCGAGCTCTGAAACCGCAGCATATGCAAAAATCTGTCCCATTTCCTACATTTGGGCAAATGTCACGGAACACAAACCACAGATCCGAAGCCTCTGTTTTTGCAGGACACAGGAGGGATGTTCTCCTCCCTTGCACGGGGTGCAGAGCCCACACCATGAACTGCCGTACCAGAAACTTTACCAGCAGATGTCACTGATTTTGGAAACTCCATGGAAAGAGTGAGGGGAAGGGCAGGAGCACACAGGACCCAAGTTTCCTTTCCCATCTCAAATAACATTTAAAGCACCAGACAGGCAAATCCTCTTTCTAGTTGTAAATTGGATGCAAACGATTTGGGCACCAGAAAGACAGTAAGGAGGCAAAGATGGAGTCACTTTTCAGGATTTTTCATGGGAAAAATACTGAAGCAGCATGACTCACGCTTCAGTATAATGTGTCCCCGAGCCAGAAAAGCTGTCCCTGGGAAATGAGATAGCTGGCTGAACTGGAGCACAGACTTTTGCTTGAATCAGCTCCAGCTCGGGAAAGATAGTAGCAGAAAGTTACCCTGCGATGACAGATCAGAGCCCTGCGTGAAGTGTTGGACAGCTCACTGAGGTTTAATTTGGACAGCTCTCAGCGCCATGACAGGCAGGGCTGCAAACCTCCCTGGATGAGCCAACCAAGCTAACGAAGTGGCTGGGCTGCCTGCGGGATGCAGAGCTCTGCCAGCCCCCAGTGGCAGGGTCCTGGAAGGACCTTCGGAATATGATCCCCAAGCTGCCTGGGGAAAGCTAGGACCTCGGAGACAGCAAGAAATAGCAACAACTTCATTCAACACCTCAGGTGAGAGACCGGCAGCGGGGCAGCGTGGACCCTGCCCAGGGGACGGCCTCACGCCAGCCCACCTCGGCCTGAGGCCTAGGTCCTGCTGGAGCCCAGGCCAGGGCAGGCCTAGACTGGGGACAACCTAGGCCAGGCCCTGCTGCACACAGGGGCTTGCGCCCCCCCTCCAGGCACGGCCGGCACCCGGACCCCTCACGCCGAGACCTGGGCCCCCGCTCCGGCCTGCCCGGACCCCCCACCGGCTGGATCCTCCCCCGCCTCGGCTCATAGCGCGTTCCTCCCCGCCTCTCCCCAGACAAACTCTCGCGAGATCAGCCTCGGGTCATGCGCTTGCGCAGTGGCGCGGCCCAGGGGAAAGGGGCGGGACCTCCGCACCGCCGCCTCACGGATCCGCCGCCATCTTGTTTCTCGGCCGCTGAGCGCTCGCTCTGCTCTGGCCGCCCCCCTCCCCTCCTTCCCGCCTCTCGCCGGTCGGGCCGGAGGCAGCGCGGGCGCCGGGCGGAGGAGGCGGAGGTCGCGGCGCCGGCCTGCCCGGTGAGTGCGCGGGGAGCGGGCGAGAGGCGGCGGCGGGGGCAGTTCGGCGGCCCGTGAGGGGGCGCGGGGCGGGGGCGGCCTGAGGGGTTCTCCCCCTCCCCCCCCTCCACCGGCAGCTCCGCTTCGATTGGCAGAGCCGCACCGCGCTCGCTGATTGGCCCACGCCGGGGGAGGCGGGCGAGGGGTGCTGCACTCTGATTGGCTACCGGGGAAGCGGACCGGGGAGAGGACAGGAAACCGAACCGTTTCCCCGCGCGGCCCGGGGGTGGGGGAGGGGTGGGGGCGGCTGGTCGGTCCCAGCCGGGAGGGAGCGAGGCCTGTGTGGGTTCGGGGCTGGTGGAACGCAGGGACCCGCGGGCAGCGACCGGGGCAGGCGGTGCCTTGACGGCCGGGGGGCAGGGGAGGGCGCAGAGGCCTTCCCGGGGCCTTCCCGGGCAGGCGGCGGCAGCAGACCCCATCTGCCGGGCCCTGACAAAAGGATTTGCTGCTGTAGAGTTGGGTTTCATGTGCTGGTGGTGCCATGTTTTACCGATCTCTGGGTTGTTTTATTTTTTTGCTCCACAAGCCTGAAGGGGGCTTCTCCAGGGTCTGCCCTAGTGCCTGGTAGAAGGCTGGGCAGGACCTGAGGCGAAGGGGTGTGAAATGAATTGTGGGTTTCTGGGAAATAACTGAGCAGTTGTTTAATCCATACTCAAAATCCAGGGGCGCTGAGAGCTGTGAAAATACCTGGCCCTAAGGTATTTGTGAATCTGCCTAGATTTGGCTTTTTCCTGTGCTGAGAAAATGAAAGCAATACCCCTCAGTAAATGGTAAAGTGCTATACATTAAAGGCAGTGTGGATGAAAGCACATTCTTTTTGGCTGGGCTGGATTTCAGAGGGGTCAGTTCATTCTCCAGCCACATCGTTGGGTGTTGCGGGGTTGAGGGCTAAAGGGTTGGGTGCAGGGCCGGCTCGCATTCCGTGTTGGCTGAGCCATGTCTGGCTCCAGAGCCCAGAGCTCTGGCAGGCTTTTGCTCGTAGAAGAAGAAACAGTAGCGCTGGCTGCTGCTTCTGGAGTGTGACTCCTCATATTGGTTTTTGAGACACTTGTTGAGGAAAGTACTCTCCACATACTTATGAATAAATACTTCTTGTCTGTCTCAATAGCTGTCTGAGTATGGGCAATTAAAAGGAAAGTCTCAACTGGCTTTGCTTGTGATGCAGAGCAAACAGCCTGCGTATGTGCGCTTAACTTTTCTTCTCGTCCTGCGTAAAATAGACCTCGTGGGTCATCAGGCATCGTTTGCTGCCATTGCCCTTGGTGACGTCGCATGGCTTTTCTCAGGCCCGTGGTAAATCTGTAAATTAGGTGACGCTTTTGGCCTAGGCTGCTCCTGCTAGAGCTGTGCTTGTCCTCCGTTGAGCTCGGAGCCCCTTGCTTTTATCTGAGGAGTGACACAGGAAGAGAACAAAGCATTGCAGAGTAGTAGTGATTTTTTTTAAGATGCATTTTAACCAATTACAATTAATAAATCACCAGAAGATCTATTTTAAAATCACTTTCTCCTTGCTACCTGACTCAGACTAATTTAATCTGCAGGACTAGTGCTTCGTAGTACTTTTTTTCCTCTGCTGCTCTATGTAGAATCCTGTAAACTCGTTATTTTCCAGCAGTAAATTGTATTTTGGAATGCAGCTCGAAATCCTCTCAAGGTAACTTTAAAACAGGAAGTGGACGGATAGGTTGCGCCGCAGGCGATGGGGGGGCGCGGCCCTGCGAACCCATTGGCTGTGTACCGGCAGCCAATGGGCGCGCGGGGCCTCGCCCCGCCTCCCCGGCAGTGCGCAACCAATAGGCACGGGCCGGCCGGGCGCAGCAGGCTAGGTTGTGCGGCCGCTGTTAAAGGGGCCGGCGGCCCGGTCCGGCGGGGACGCGGAGTCCCGGCAGACAGGGGTCAGCTCAAAGACAAAGGGATGGCGGGGAGGCCCGGGGGCCGCCGTCGGCCCCCCGACTGGAGGGCGAGGCCTGGCGTGGCCCGGTAAGTTGATGGCGGCGGGGCGGTTGCGGCCCGGTCCGGTGACGGGGGAGCAGGCCCTGGTGGCGGGGGCTGCCCGCCCGGCCTCGGGGTGTCCCGGCCTAGTACGGCGGAAGGGGGAGGAACCGGGGGGGGCGGCGGTTGGGCCCGCGACTGAGCTCCCCGGGGCGGCGGGAAGGGCTGGGGGCACCGCGGGGCCGCGCCCTGCCGGGGGGGCCGCTCAGGGGCCGGTGACCGTAGAGGGGGAGACACATAAAATGGCAGCGTCTCCCTCCTTCCCCAGGCAGTCGCCGAGTCGCGGGGGGGGCTGCCCTGCCTGCCCTTGGCGGGGGCTGCCTGGCTGGCTGGGAGCTAGTCTGTGGGCACCCATCGAAAACACGGCTCCTGGGGAGGGTGGGGGGGTTGCAACGGAGCCCCCATCACCCCCGAACTGCCAGCCAAACTCCTGACAAGTATAAGCAGCCCTTTGTTTTCCTTTTTTATTTGTAAATAAGCACTGAAGGTCATCGGAGCCCCGCAGCCCAGCGGTGACAGGCGGAGGAATGGGGTGAGAGTGCATCTTGGCTTAGAAGTTTTCCAGCGTAAAGGGCTTTCTCGGCCATCCCGGTGACACCCCGAGCTCCGGCTGGGCTGGGCTCTTGCACGGCTATTGCCGTCAGAGCGGTGCGGCAGCTAAAGTTGCTGGGGCTAGGCCTTCCTTCACTAGCACTGGTGACCTTGAAATACCACAGCTCCGAGTTTCGAGAATGAAGGACAAAGTTTGTTTACGGCACTTTGGACTGAAAAAAAAAAAAAAAAAAAAGAATCAAAGTGGAAAAATGAAGCTGCTCCCGATGGCTGAGGGCATCGAGGACACAGAATAGTTTGTAGATTAGAATTAAAGTTAGTTTTCAGCAAGGAGTCAAGTCACATTGCAGACATTCCTTCTCCTCCACTCCTGCAGAGAGATGCTAAATGTTGCTGTTACTGTCCTTGCCTTCTCAGGGGTGAACTGGGTGACACAGCCTGACTGTTCTCAGCCTCGCTCTTATCCTTTTTTTTTTTTTTTTTCCTGATTGCTAATTGTTGACCTTAAAAGTACTGTTTTGAAAATCAGAGGTAATTACATTGTGCAACTTATTTTTGTAGGGATGTTAGAAAAGTGGGCACCAGCAAGCGAACCTGATCTGCACATTGGTGTCAGCTGCTAACAAAGGACTGTGTCTTGGGTTGAACTTCAACCTGAATGGTCTTTGAATTGTTACAGCCTTCAAGTATTAATATTTGGGTATTTTAATTTAAATCAAGACTGGTGAATAGAATCACCTTGTCTTAGGCAAAGCTTATTCAACTTTCTGTGGTGTCTGGTGTGTCATACTACTTTCAATCCGAGAAGGGGCAGAATGAGAAATGTCGCCATAAGTCATCTATTAATAATGGTGGCTGCTCCGGTATGTTAGTGGAATAGCAGTAACTTCTGTAGCAGGCTGTCAGCCAGAGTCGGGGGATTTACTGTGACTGTGAAGGTCATTGTTAGCATCTTTAAGCAAAAATGAAACATTTTAAGATTTTTTTTTTGCCTTGAAATTAGGATATATTCAGCTGCTACCTGATTTTGAGGGGTGGCAGCAGAAGGTGAGGGAATCTGCAGCTACAGTGAGATGAAATAAGAAATCCTGCAGAGCTCTTCGTTATACCCAATGTTTATCATATTTCATTGCTTAAGCTTGCAAGAGGTTGTAGCTGTTGTACGGATAGGTGCTGCTTGATCTTTCTAGGTCAAGAACAGCAGGAAAAACCTAAAGCTTTTAGTAGCAATGTAAAGGGATTTATTAACAAATTATACCAGTTCCTGACTCTTTCTTACAGCACTATGAAGGAAAGGAAGGTCCTTGGGTCCCATTTTACACCGCTTAGAGAAGTTAGTTGTGTCCCCTGGGCTTTCCTGGTAGTTTTACCTGCTGGAAACGCAGGCTCAGAAAACAGGCTCATCTTTATGTTTAAGGGACTTTTCCATGCTTGTTTTGTGTACTAACCTAATTGACAGTGCACTTAGTGAAGGTGTAAAGGACAAGTTTATTGGGGGAAATAGCTGTCCCTGGGCTGAACACGTCGGTGGCTGGGAGGGGGATGCATGTGTGCCTCGCTGTGACGGTGGTGGATGCCCGCAGGAGGTCACCTTTCAAGCCAGTGTTCATGTTTGAGTTTGGCTTTTTGGTTTTGGTTGTTTTTTTTTTATTTTTATTTTTTTAATCAGACTAGTATCTTGTGTTTATATAACATAGCGTGACATCTGTATTTTAATAGTGTGGGCACATGAAGCGGTTTCTTAATTTCAGGGTTTAGCAGTCTGTTTGTTGTAGGTGAATTAAATTTGTGTGATTGCTAACTTAAACTCTTATATTGTTATGTTTTGGTAAAGAAGACAGCTTACCTTATGTTTCAGAGGGTTAAAAAACATAGCGGCTGTTATAAGGGGCACTGACAGCAAGATAAAAAACTTCAGGATGCCTGCCAAAGCTTCCCAAGAGTTACAGGAAGGTTTTTTTGATTTCTTCTCAAATACTTGATATTTTCTACATGCTGAGATCTTATTGGGGGGATTTTCTTCTGTTTATAACTTGCTCTGCTATTTGGTCACTTCCTGGTAAATCAAAATGGGTCACTTTCAGTTGTCTCTTTTTATTCAATGAAGGTGACCCAGAAGGGTATAGATTTGCATGTTTATAATACAGGATTATTTTTAAAAATTAAAATGAAAAAAAAAAAAAGATAAAGGCCTGATGAGACCGTCCTGTCTGCCTATTGAGTAGTACAGGTTGTGCTTCATTGAAGTAAGATCTGCTGAGCTTAGGAGGCAAAAGGCTTATGATTGTTTCTGTGAAAATAATTCTTTTTAACTTTTGTGAGATGCCATTTGATAATTTATCTTAAAGTGAGTAAAGAAAGTAATAGGAACATTTAATATTAGAATAATCACTATAAAAAATTAACCTTGCAGCCCCCTAAAAGCAGTATATTTATTTGACTTTTCTACCCAGAATAACAAAGTTTGTAGAAGACGTGCCCAGTTGTAGACTGGTACAGCCTTTCCCTCTGCTTTAAAACCATCACAAGTTCTTGTGAATAACTCATATTTGTCATTCAAAGTTTTCTAGGTTGTATCTGCTGCTGCCTTGCTGTGGTTTGAATCATTCTTTCTGCCTTCCCCTCTTCCCTGTCTAGCAGCACGATGGTGATTGAACCTAAAAATGCAGCAGCAGAGCAAAGAAACACACAACACTTAAGGCTGCATTAAAATTAAAGCCTAACTTTGCTCTAAATGTGCTGCAGCATCTGTATGTTACCACAGGATCATACGACGGCTGTCTGCTCCAGCTGCTGCCTGAGTCCCGGTGTAACCAGGAGGTTAATAGCGAGCACCCAATTTAGCTTTTTCAGCCAGTTAAACTGTGTGGCTGTCAGAAGGATGAGAAAATGTGAGGGCACTCCTAGGACTTTGTATATAGAAACTCTTAATTTAATGCAGAATTATTTATAAATAATTCAAAATATTAAGGCCTAACATTAAAAAAATAATAATTCCCCAGGCTGGATGTCTGTTGAATCCATACTGTCTTAACAGGCATTTTGCTTATGCTCCAGAGCAGTAAACATGTATGTTGCATGATCAGAACTTCTGCTGTCTAAAATACAAAATAAAAGAAATGGGCAGACCAACCCAAATGCTGGTCAGACCCCTCTGGCAATACCCCTCTTGCTTTGTGAGCTGTTGGCGACAGCAGTTCGAGGTGGTGTCTGCGAGGGGTGCCTGGGTGTTGACAGATTTCAAATAGATACCACCAAAGCTGAAAGCTGTCATTGTGTTTTGAAATATTTGAAGCACTTTCTGAATAAATGAAGCCTGTCACTTGGTTAACACTGCCGCGTGTTGATGCCAAAGTAGTGCCTATGGGCCTGAAAATATTTCTGTTCGATTTCAACTTTGACTTATTAATATACCATATGCTGTGTGTCTTGTATACATTCAGGGTATGTGACAAATGCTTTTGTTTTTTGAATACCTGATGTCACTACAGTTGTGAAATTTCATTCCCATATGGTACAAGTCTGGGTGAGCTGGCTCCTGCCTCTGAGAACAAGGCACTGCCTTAATGTTTCTCACTAGATTATTATTTTTTTTCTATAAAAGTGCAAGCAGGCAACTATTCAAGACTGAGACCGTGTATTTTTGTGAAGGTGAGTTTGGTGTCGCTTTTTTTTTTTTCTTGTTATCCTCATTGAGGCTACTGTTAAAGGGAAGCAAGTAAAATGCACGTATACCGGGGCTGCAAAATATGTTGTGAGGTGTGTAGCTTGTAATTTCTTTTAAATTTATAAAGCTGCAATACGTACCATCAATTTTATGCTAAGTTGGTTGAGATTAAAGTTTATAAGGTGAAATACATGATATGCAATATTGTTTTGGTATGTGCCAACTGTTTTATCATGTGAAGTAGACTTGACTAACTTGAACGCGCTTTACTTAAAAGAGCTTTTCCACTTCTTAAGAGCTGGAGAGGCAGCACAAGTCATTTTAGACACTTGTTGTTATTTGTCTGGGAATTTTCTTCCTCTGCTTCTTAGTCTGTGTGCTTGCCTGCCAACATTGCACTGCAAAGAGTCACTATTTAATAATGTTTAACTGTTGAAACACCAAATATCAAGTGTGACCCTTGTGCTCTTTCATTTAAAGAAGAAAGAAAAGTAAAATAGCTAGTACAAACAGCAATTCAGATTATTTTGTTTGCTTTACCTTTTTTTTTTTTTAAAAAAAAAAAACCAAAACTCCAAACTATTTCTGTGCTATTTTTTGTGGTGCTCTAATATTTGCAGTCTCATTTTTGATTTGGTGCTGCACTGTGGGAAGGTCACTTCTCGATTCCATAGTTTGGTTTCTGGTGCCACGCCGTGCTTCTGGTAGGTTTCTTATACCAGCCTCTGGTGTATCTATGCGCACTCCCAAAACCCTGCCCAGCTTTAAATACAGTCTGTGTGTATATATTCAGTCTTCCTGTGCACAAACTGATGTGGAGTGCTGCTGGACAGAGGACTTCCAGCAATGCTATTAGGTACTTAGTGCATTGTGAATAGAAACTCTGTAAAAGTAGGCATTATTCCTGATATTTTTTTTCCTCCTGAAGGAGTAAAGCCAACTGACAGTCGCCTGCCCGAGACTGCAGCGTACCATTGTCTGCACTTAGCAATTGCCTTTAACTGCTAGGTCACGCTGTCTTCTGTATTAAGGTATGAACTCAACACAGTTTCTCTGGGTGCTTGTGTGTGTGTGTTCAGTAAAATGCCTTTGCTGTGTGTTGTCTGTGCTATAAGATATTTTCTTCCCCTCTGCAGCTGAAGCAGCTTTGGAGACTCTGTTCTCGCTCCTGCTGAGCTTCCCAGTGCATGCCTTCCTGCGAGGCCGTTGCCAGCTCAGTGCCCAGTGAAAGGTACTGGCTTGCTTGCGGTTTGATGCGGCTCTCTGCAAGATTGGGGCTGTAACTTCATAACAATTTCGGTATCAGGAAGGTTATCTGGCCAGTTTCTGCTTTGCGTGAATGAAGTCGGGGTGGTTACTCTGGCTCTGCTGCCTCCCCTCCATAGGAGCTGGGATCAGCTCTGCCGTTAGCTCTCTCTCCCTGTTGAGTGGGTAGTGGCGAGGCAGCTCTTACCCCAGCGTGCTGAAACCCAGCCGCCGTGTCCGGGAATGGAGAAGGGAGGAGCAGAATTCCTGCCGTAGGTACTGGGGTGGAGAGGGGGAGAGTAGGAGGCACGGCTGCGTGTGTGATCCAGCAAAACATCGATTGCAATGCTTTTAGCAGCGGATTGGCAATAGGAGGGGTGCAAGGCAGATTTGGCCCTGCTAGCTGCTGAAACCAAACTCTGCTGGTTTGACGAGTTGTCTGTTGTTGGAAGAGGTAATCCAGATCCCTCTCTGTGACTTTGCAGCTGATTTGGGCTTAAATCAAAAGCTGTACTTTGCATTACTTCTGTTTTCATTCATGCATTAGAAGTATTAGGGAGCTAATGTTCAAACGGTGCTTTGAAGATGGAATAATCTACTGCTAAATATTTATAGAAAGAAGGGCTAGAAGGCACCTGAAGAGGTCATCTTGTTTATTTTTTCTGCCCTAAGGCAAGATCAACTCCACTTAACCACTGTTTTGCAACCTTTTCTTAAAAACCTTTAGCAATAAGTACTCAGTATCCTCCACAGGTAATTTAGTTCAGCATTTAACTGGCCTGACTGTGATGTTCAATTTTAATTTTATCGAACAAGAGAAACCTGCAAATACTTACCTTATCCAGCAGCCTAGAATGATTCTCCCATCAGCTGAAATCAGCCACTTATGGTGCCAGCTATATGCTTGGAGGATTGTGTGTATGTAATACCGCAAGAAGGAAGGGATAAAAATAAAACTGAGGAATTGCAAAAGTTTCTTTTAATAGCACATTGGAAGGAAGTGCTTGTGTTTTGAATTATGTTGGTTTTACTGACAGCTTTTTGAAATTGTTTTTTAAAAGTTGAAAGGTTAGGTTTCCATCAAGAGCAGAACTTCAGACGTTCATAAGTTTGTGATCTTCACCTTTTTTCACTATCTGATGGGCTGCCTTAGATTTTTACAGCACTATTTTATAGAAATGGAAGAGTTCCCATATCTTTTGTATAAATAACTCTAGTGTTAAACTTGAAGTCAAAGACTTTTGGGTTTGGCTTATGGTTGAGCTGTAACTTAATTCATAATTTGTTGCCTGTACATAATGATAGACATTTTTGTACTTTAATAAAAACAGCTTCATTACTGCTGTGATGTGCTGAAATAATTGTGCTGTGTATGTAATGCTATAGATTATATAGTCAATTATGTTTTATCTTTATGGTGTTCCTCCTTCCTTTTTATGATGATGTGGAGTATTGGGCTTTGTTCAAAGCTGATCTCATGTCCAAAAAAACATTGCATAAATCTCTTTAAATACAGTATTCCCCTTCCTCCCCCCAGTGCTCGTTTGGGTAATGTTTTATGGGCAAAGCCTTTTCTGTGCTGTCTTGTTGACATACCAAAACTGGAAATGAGTCTCAACGAGATGTGTACGTTGAAGTGACGACTCCTTTTGGAAGGCGTTTGGCATGTGTAGCGATGGCAGCACATGCCAGCCTGGCTCTCTCCAAGCACCATTCCCAGGGTGTGCGTTCACTGGTTTTTCTCATGGAATTGTTCAAAACATCAGGAGCCAAAGGCTCATGTGTCGTAACCCCAGAGCCTTGCATGCTACGGCTTGTGTCTTTCCTTTTGCTTTGGCAGGGCCAGGCACAAATCTTCTTGGTGGCTCTACCGTCTGCTGTGGTGCTTTGTGCCACACTGCGGCAACATCTTATTTTTTTTTAGACCTCTCTAGCATTATTTCAAACTTGGATTGTTCAGCTCTTGCCACTGGTGGCAGCTACTGCTTCTTCATCGGGTCAGAAGTGTGCTGTGGAGACAGGGTTTGTGTATGGTTTTGATGGGACTTACAACTGGGGTACCTTGTTTCATAGCTAGGAAACCACCTGTAGAGGATGATACACTAGTTTTGTGCCTGTCTAAGACTCTTCCCAGTGGCCATGTGAAAATCACCTTCACTTGCTCTCTTGTTGCCATGTCAGAAGTCAGGTAAGTTCTCTTGGCAGGTGTGAATAGCTCTTAACCACTTCCCTGATCAAAGCGAGAGCTGTGATGAACAGGAGGTGCAGAAAATGGATACAACACAAAATTCATGGTGCTGGTTTGGAAGAAATATCTGTCTGTTTGCAGTGCCAACGCAACTGCCGACATGAGTTTCTGAATTGCATTATTGGTTTAAAAATTTTACATAATTGTGCAGGCATAGGCCTGAATATTAAAGTAGAAGAAGAAACCATTGATCTCAAACACAATTAAGAACTATTTTTACACCAGTACTGCCACCCCACAAAGCAAATAAAAGTAATTCTTGGCTGTGGGTCCTGCACCTTGGTATTTCCAGCCGTGCTGTGCACTTGGGCTGCTTGGCCTCTGTCTAGTGAATGTGTAGTTTGGAACTGTAATGGAAATAATTTGATCTTATTTCACGAAAGGAGGCTCAGCTGAAAATACCTATGTTGATTTGAGTAGATCTTGAAGCAGAATGTACAGTGAAGTGAGGTATGATATCTCTGTGGAAGCAATTCTGGACAATTACTGTGACTTCTCAAAGGCTTGTTTTAAAATAACATAGCGTAGGGCATAATGTCGTGCAAAACGTGCTGTTGATCTGCAGCACAGAGACAGCTTCAACCATTGCGATTGCTGCTGAGGCCAGAGATTGTTGTCGTAGTCCATTTCAGACTCAGTGTATATTCTGCATTTGATATTCTGCTGCTCCCGCAAGACAGTATTGCAAATTGCTCTAATTGAAGTAATGAGAGCAGCATCTCGCAAAGGGGGCTGGTATTTGGCTTTCTCTTATACATCGAAGGCTCCTCTTTTGCTTGCATTTAAAGAAACGCGTTACTAAATTCACATAAAACCGTATTTATTCTTCTTGTGAAACTAGTTCTTGGTTGCTAGATTGTTCCTTCTGATTCTGGCAGGATCAGGTGTCTGGCGCTTATTGCTACACAGAGCTCATTCTTTAGATATGCAAGTGCGGCTCTGCACATTTTACTTTTAAATCAAAGGACAGGCTCCCAAAACAGAATGCTACAGTTTTGAGAGTTGGTGCATCAGGCTGGAAGTATCACAGAATGCCAGGATTGGTATTTATTCTAAATACTCACTTTTCAGCTCTATGGATCTATTTTTAATTCTTGAGATGTCTGGAGGTTTTGCTAGGTGCTGTGGCGTTGGGGTTTAGTCTTTGCTAGTAAAGGTGGTATTTTTTTATTTTTCTTTCCAAAAAATGGAGGAACTGCGTTGCTTGTTTTCTCCTTTTCTGTAATGCTACTTCCTAATAATTAACTTGAGAGTTTTGTGGGATAGTGGGTGTTGTAAAACCAACACCTAAACACTGTCACATGGAGGTGGTCCACCTGTATTTGTATGGTGGTAGAATCTGGCAGGGGGTACTTGTTTTTGCAATGGCAATTTTCAGAAATATTTGTGTGTTATCCCTATTTGTAGCTGTAATCTAAGGATGTTGAGGCAAAACACTTGCCTGAGCTTCTGTCTAATTTCTTTCCAGCCTCCATCTTGCTTCAGATTTAGCCGTCTTTTTAAGGTGTTTGGATGGAATATGCTTCTGCTGTCATGTAACACAACACTGTGTAAAACAACACTGTGTAAAACGGGCTCTTTCCCGTAACATAAGCCATGGGAATATGGCTGTACAATATGCAAAGAACCTGACGTTTCTGATATCAGCAGGGTCTGTGGTACTTGATGATATTGCTGAGTTAGTGCCTCCTTCATCGAGAGCCTCAAGGCTTTTCAGCACTTCCCCCTGGCATTCGCCCTTTGCATATCCCTGCAGATATTTGGATAAATTTCATTTAGATCTGCTCTCCGCCCAGCTGACTTTAGGTGACTTCTTAGTTAAGGCCAGTTTGGGACTAACTTAAAAGTAGGCATGTCAGAAGCTGTGACGTGACCCTCGCTGGCCGGGGAGGTTGTCCTCCGGTTCTCGTTCCCAACCTGACTTGGCGAGCGGCACCGGCGATGCCTGGGAATGTTCTGTGGCTGGCAGCTGTTGCTCTGCTGGGTCTCGTGGGCTGTTCCTGGCCGTTGGGTTTCCAGATGAAGAGCTCTGGGTGCCCGCTTGGGTGGAATTGCAAGATCAGAGATCTTGGTTTTATTTGTGGTTATACTGTAGCTCGTGTTTTCAATAGCAGGTTCTTGCTCAAGCGTGCAGATTGTAGGCATCCAGGGTGAGACAGCTTCATTTGACTGCTTCCCCCTTCCCACGGGATTAAAGAAAGAGCACAAACTAGCATCTGTTTAAAAAAAAAATAAAACAACAAAACAAAAACAAACAAGCAAAAAAAAAAAAAAAGAACCACAGACACTGGAGGTGTCTCCATGCTTGCTTTGCGCTCCTCTGAAGTGAAGCTCTTAAATGTTTGTCGGCTGCCACAGGATTTTGTAAGTTTAATGTTTGTAAAAGGTGTTCTGCTCTGGTGAGCAGAAAAGCTCTAATTGCAAAGTGTTGATGTCGTAGTTCTCAGGATGTGCTTGCTAATCTGCTCTGTAATCGCCTCCAGGCATTTTATGCCAAGGCCTCAGCTTTTTGGCCTTCAGTTTCTTTTTCCCTTAGTCTGGAAACAAAATGTTTGCCTTCATGGAGCGTATTCCAGGCTGTGCGGACTGGGTTGGCCGTTGTGAAGCTGGCGTATCCCAGTCTCTCCTGTTCTTACACCCTTATTTCTTGCTGTGTGGGGTGGTTTCTTTGGGGAGGTGGTTTGTTTGCTTGCTTGTATCTAATTCAGTAACGCATTCCTGCTGTGGGCTAGTGTGTTTCGTGTACGTGAACCTTCTCATCTAGATTCTTCTGCAAGAGCATCTCTGCATAGCCTGTTTTTTAGGTGGCAGGCTCCTGGGACTCATGCTGGTGGTTTTGCTAATCCGAGGTCAGCATAGCACCGCTCTTTGCTTTGAGGCAGCATCAGGCACGCCGGTGAGATGACGGCTTTTGTTAAGTAAGTCTTGTGCAGAGCAGAAGCGTGTCAAGCTTGCAAGGTACGTGCCCAGCTTCTTTGTGGAGACGCGGCGTTGCTGGAACTGGCAAGTTCTCTCTGGTTGTGGTTACGCTTTATGGCAACCAGGTGACATGGGTGATAGACTTTTAACTTCTGTTATTCAGCAACGAGATGGTGTCGGAGTAGCCAGTTTACTCTTAAAACTTCTGAGAGACCATATCCCGCATTACATGCGTGTGGTGTGGGGAGCACGGGGATCCTCAGGGCACCTCTCCTCTTCTGCATGGGGTTCTGGAGGAAATCTTTAGAAGAGCAAAGGTGAAGTATAATGAAGGTCTAAAATTTCCCTGTAAACTGCATATCAAAAAAAGACAAACAGGTTTAGACACTGATAACTGTGAAATCAGAGGAACTGCCTCCCTGTTAGCTTTGGTGGATTTATCTTCTGTTGTGTGCTTTGGCATTTTGTTTGTTGGCACTAATCCTGATACGAGGCATTCTTAGAAGAGAACACAGTTTCCCCTTGGGTGAAGGAACTTACCTAATTGCACAGGAATGGTCTCATTAGTAAAGTTTGTCTCGCACAGCAAATGCTGTAGCTTTGCATGGCAACTTGGGTTTTTCTCTTCCTTACAATCCTTCTCTAATGCTTGCAAGTACCTTCAACGCCGCTTATGTATCTATATTTTAATGGGAAGAAATTGCTATAGTAATGTTCTGAACACTTTTAACCTGCTTAGGCTTTTATTTTGGAGTTTATAGGGATTTTATTCTATGTGTTTCAAAAAAAATAGCCTGTTGGTGACTGTTGTTTCTACTGTAACTCAATTTCCTAACAATTTTCCTAAACAGTCACTTAAAGTAGCAATTGTCCCTTGGGTTGAGTGTCAAGCTGTTCATTTTGCATTCTGAAATCAGTCCTATGTTTACTTTGAAGACAGGAATTTTTGTGTGTTCATCGACAGGACTTTTTAAATTATAGATGACTGGAGTAAACCATTTCTAGCTCTTCCTGAAATCTGGATGAATACCACAAAGGCACGTATTTAATGCAAGAAATTTGCTTTTGAATGCAGTAGGGGGTAAAGTGGTGGTGGTGGTGGTGGTGGAATTTTCTTCCTCTTAGCTCCATTAGCTTTTTCCTTTTTTTTAAACCTGTTGTTTCTTAGGGTTATGTAGACCATTATATTCCAGTACAGCATTTAAGTGTCTTGAATGCAAGTAATTTGTATTTTTAAATAAAGCATTGAAAAGTGATTTGGCTTGTCTTCAAGATGAATTACATCTCCAGTTGCAGAAAAGTCCTTGTCTGGTGTTAGTGTTGAAATATTGCCAGTACAGAGCACATTTCAAGGATTAGGTTTTATTTGTGTACGTGAACTATTTTTTGTCTACGTTTGACAATGCAGATCAAGGGGGGGAGAATCAAATGCCAATTTAACACTAATTAGAATATTTATAACACTAATTAGAATATTTATCTCTCTGTATTTTCTTATAAATATTTGAAATATCTTGGTTTGTAGGCAGATAGTATTATAATGCAAATAGTTGTTGAAGAGTCATCGAGTAACTTTTCAGTCACTTACTTCCCTAGGTTCTTTACCTGGAGTTCTTCCTGTCTTGAACTCTTGCTCTGAGACTGAAAATACGATCTTCTGGCCTCCTCTTTGTCACCCCCTCTCAGAATCCCCTTCGGCTCTTCCCACGCCTCCCGTGTCCCCTTCACAGTTTGATGAAAGAAAAGTACAACTGTGCACAGAGTCTCCCTTGGAAAGTGTAGGCTGCAGGAGGTAACGAACTAATTGTCTGACATTCATCTCTTTGATCTGTTAATAAGATTTTATGGATCGTCGTTGCTTTGGAATAGTAGACTCTGAAATCGCTGGCAGTTGGCAGCTGCCTCCCATCGGTATTCTGCTGTGTTGTACAGTGTTACTGTGCTTCCCTTTGGCTTGAGGAAGGACTGAAATAAACTTTTACGTGGTGGATCAAAAGCCAACAGGAATTGTGCCTGCTTATGTCAGAATTAAATCTACTCTTGTGTCTTTTTCCATTACATGGCAACACACAAGTATCTGAGTATCTTGAGATCTTTCCCTATAGGAAATGTAGCACCCTTCTTTCTTGCTGTAAGTTATGAGAGACACGTAGACTTACTGTTTGTACGTGGTATGTCCGTGTCACTCATGGAGACTTCAAAGCTGCTCTGGGTGACCCTGAGAGCTTTAATGTCAGTAACTCGCTGGCTTCCTCTGCTCCGCTTACTTGAGAAGTGAACAGTGACTCTTCTGGCATTCACTGAGATGCTTTTCAGTGCATGGGAAGCACCGAGTCCTGTCCTGCCGGGTTGTGTCTCGGCAGGTCCTATGTGTGCATGTGTTTTTGGCACATCTTCCTCGTCCTTCCAGGCTGCCACCCCTGTTGGGAATCCTGCCGGAACCATGCACTCCCGTCATGCCAGGGAAGCCAGCAAGGCTGGCCTTGGTGTTCCAAGGGATTCCCAAGTTTTGCATCTGACTTCCATTTTAATATTAACTAGAGCTGTCTTAAGAGTTCCTTGGCAAAAAGGCAGGACTTGATCTAGGGAGTTTATGGGGGGAGCAGAATTATGTCATCTGGAACTTGAAATGTGCTGGGACAGTGCCACGCAGGCTGGTGCTGGCTCGGTCACCCAAGGACAAGGTTGATGTGTGTCCTGACTTCTTCACCATCTTCCCTGCAGAGCAGCATGGCTATAGGGGAAAGTCTGAACCTAGTTACTGTCCCTTTGTTTTCTCCATATAAGTTCCTGATGACTACTAGTGCATACTGTAAATAAAGCCATTTGCAAAGGTACAAGTCTTAATGAAAGCACAGGCAATGTCCAGTATAAATTTAATAATAGCTGGACTCGCTTAACACTCTGCCGTTGCAGACTACTAAATCACAAGCATGGGGCTTTTTAAAAATTGTTTAAATTAAAATATTTGAATTCTAAATCTTACTTTGTGCTTTTGACATCCTGCATTATGGAGGCTGTTAATTTCTCCTGTTGATTATACCCAAGAAGAAGAGGTATTTTAAAAATAGTGTGAAGCCACAAAAACTGACACCTTTCAAATAGGCACAGAAACAACTGTTTCATTAGACTTTTAGAAATAGTACCGGGCTGACATTGATGTTCTTGTTTCAACTTGAGGGGGGTTTGCTGCCATATCCTGCACTGTTGTTAGCTGTAAGAAGCAAGAGAAAAAAAGATTTTATAATAGGCACACACTGGAGTGTGAGCTGTGACTGAGCATCAGTTATATTTTGTAACTCCTTGTGTAAAGGCAGAGGAATAATAATAGGGGAATAAGGAGATTTTGCTTTAATATTCTCTTCCAATCTTTGGAAAAATAAATAAAATTTTTAAAAACAATTCAGAGGCTGTGAGTATCCGTATGTTGTTGCTGTGAGACCTGGACTGACGTATCTTATTTTGACAGTTTCCTAGAGCGATTAGCCAGGCTGGACCCTTCCTGTATTCCTCGGACTTTGAAGGAATCTCTGGGAGCCTTTGACTCCCGCTTCCCTCCCTCCTTCATTGCTAACGCTTGTTTTTGTTTCTCCCAGCTACCAGAATGTCCACGGATGGTGGCTTCGGCACAGCTAGCAATAGCGATGCCCAGCAAAGCCTTCAGTCCTTCTGGCCACGAGTCATGGAGGAGATACGCAATCTCACAGTGGTGAGTGTCCTCATCAGTGGTGTTACTTCTGAAGAACTGACAGTGAAAAGTGCCTAGTAACGTCTGGTTCAAAATATGACTTAGTCTCTTCCCCCTTTGTAATTCAAACACCTGGTTATTGGCAGACAGTTACAATTTTGTGAATGAATTTTTGGGTTTAGACTTTTGTATAGAACTATTATGCCCTCTTTCAGAACTGTCTCCTTTGACAAGCCTGAAGTCTTGAAAATCACTTGAATGCCAAGTGCGTTGTTATCACATGGTTTATTAATTTAAAGACATTTGATTAAAAAAATCCTGTATAGGCTGAGAATAAGCATTGGACTAAGTAGCTTCTATTTTTTTCCATCCCCAAAAGAGATGTGCCTGAGAACAAGGGCATATAATAAAAATGACTTTTCAAGAGAGATTGATAGATTACTCTGATACAGTGGTCCTGAAAGCACACTCCTGTGCTTTAATGTAACCGAAAACAAAAGAACTCAGTCAAAGACGGGCTGTTCAAAGTGAAAACCCCAATCCAGTAGTCTGAAGATAAGCTTCTTTTTTCAGCCTGTGTGCAGATAGTTGATTAAAGAAACAGATGTAGAAATTTGTATGCATAACCAGAATTAATTACTTTCCTCTTTCAGCGCAGTGAATTCTTGTGTTCAAGAGCTGTAGTTTGTCTTCATCTCCAGATGAAAGGGGTTTATTCTGCAGCTTATCAAGTACGGGCAGCTTAATTTTTAACTTTGTATGAATCTATTTATTGCATTGCAAGCTAGTAAGTCATTGAAAATTTAAGTGAGGACAGTGAAGGGAGTTGGAAATGAAAAGGGATAACTGCAAAACATTCCTATGCAGTTGTCCCCTGTGTAATTAAATCCTGAAATTTAACGTGCATCTAATTGGAAGTGCTCCCATGGATGTGGACGTAAGTAAACTTAAAGCTCGTTCGCACATACTGCATAGTGGAGGTCAGAGCAGCTGTTTGATGGAAAGCCTGCTCTGTTTGCCTGTTTTTCAGGGCTATCTCTGCTTGGCTTTGTGTGTTTGCCATGTGCCACCAGTAGCTGAAATTCCAGGGAAAAAAAACAAGGGAGCTGCTTTAGAAGACCAAACCAGAGCTCCCTGTTCTCTGCCCTGTATAACAGAAAGGACTGTAGCCTAGTTGTGGAGAAATAGGAAGCAGGACTAGGCTGAAAGTTGCGTTTCAGCTGCACAATGGGTTAGAAGAGGCCTGTGAAAACATCGAGACCTAATTTGGAAAAAAGAAAAGATGAAGAATTGGTTTCTAAAGTTTGTTCTGCTGGGTAGTAGCCAGTAGTGGTCATGCTTCCCTTCACCATGGTACTTGCGTATTAATTTTGATTTATGTGACGTTTGCCTGTCTGCCTTAAAGGAATAAAGGAGGTTTAATTTTTTTTTTGTAATTTCTCCCACTGTCTCTCTTCTCTGAAGATTTTGGTAGCGTTGTACCTATGCATGTCTACTTGCAGTTCTGCTCTTCACAGAAGTTAATATACTTAAGACTGTTAAGAGCTTCACAAATTAGAAATTTTGTCCTCATCTTTCTTGGAGGCTTGCTCAAAGCTCACGAGGCTCTTTAAAAAGGAATGAGATGTTTTTTTTTAAATTAAAAAAAAAAAAAAACTGAAAAAAACCTTTGGGATATTTTTCCATGCCCTAGCAACCCCTTAACTTGTTGTGGTGGTTACTGGTTGAAAATGTCACGCTGAGCACATTGTGTGTTCAAGCACAGGTCCCAGCCCTCTTCTCCCGTTGCCCCAAATCCTTCCAAAATCCAGTGTTCACCAGCGGGATGCAGCAGCCCTCGGCTCTCCTTGCAAGGACACCCCCACACGCCACACACTCCAAATTAGTTCCAATTTACAGCATATTACTAGGAGCACCTCATTCACATTCCTCTACAGAATGAGGGCACAGAATGCTTTTTAAACATATACACATGTAAAATAGTGTATATAAATATACATAAAATTTTTATATACAAATTAAATAAAATGCCCCCTGCTGGAGTATGCACAACCTCCATATTTTGCTTCCATAGAAAACAGCATTTTCAGCATTTTTTTCTCCGCTTTTGTTTCACTAAAACATCTTGCAGTGCCTTGTCCCCTGGAGAAATGAGCTTCTTTTTATTTTCTATGACATTTTTGTTAAGAAGGGAAGACATAATTATTTATTTTTTTTTTTAGAAGCCTTTTGTGGGTAGGGACTCTGCATTCCTGATGCAGTGGTACATAGCCTCAGCCTTTCTCCCTTTTTAAGAGGCTCCTGGTAGCAACACACTGGATTTTTTTTTTTTTATTTATTTTTTATTTATTCCTCTTTCTATGTTCAGAGAAGGGAGACCACTGTCGGTAGCGAAGCTTGGCGTTTTCCCTGACCCCAAGAGCTCTCTGCAGAGAGGATCTCTCCAAGGGATGCGTTGGTGGCTCCTTTCGTGCAGACAGCGGCTTGGTGGTGTCTCTGCTGCTGCTCACATTGGGTACGTGCTATAACAGCACCATGGCAGCACTCGCTCTCTGTCTCCTAAACCATCATTACACCATTCCGAGTCAGCAGTTCTCTCTGCTGGAAAATAGTGAGAAATCCATCTAGAAACAGGAATAGAAGAGATTTTTTTGAACGAGATTTTTGCGTAGTTTTTAACACCAAAATTGGTATTGGGCAACAGGGAAGTACAAATAAAGCAGAGAAGATTTCATCCTGTGGCCCCACATAGCTCTTGTTTGCCTTCCTTTTCTCTTGTGACTTTTTGTAAATTCCAATGGTTTCTGGGTCCCGAGACAGCTAATTGAATTAGTTCTTTCAAATATAAATAGATGCAGAAATGTGTGACATTAGAAACATTCTGTTCTGCAGAAGGACTTCAACTTTGAGGTGAAATAGTAGATGCAAGTGTCTGACAGGAGATTTAAGTAGAATTCTACCAGTATAAAATACAGAAAAGCAAATGAGAATTCTCAGGCTTGAGGAGAAGCTGCCATACCTCAAAGAAAATAAGCTAGTTTTATAAATCTAATTTTAGTCAGTTTATTTCTAGACAATACAGACTTGTTTTAACATTTCTTATCTTACCTTTGTTTTCAGTTAAGTATCAGTAAAGAGTCTCTCAAATGTGAATCTCTCTGCAGAAAGACTTCAGAGTTCAAGAACTCCCTCTGGCACGTATTAAGAAGATAATGAAACTGGATGAAGATGTGAAGGTACAGTCATGGGTTTTTCTTAAGTATTTATGATCCTTTTGGTGGATATTGTAGCTATAATTCCTTGCAATTCATTACTTATTATTAGCATTATTTATTATTCTTTTTAAAGCACGTTTCAACGTTTGCCTTGAATGCAATATTAGCTGGCCTGGTATAATTAAACTGATCTGGGAAAGCGAGATCATTTGGGATCTTTGAAGACATTTGCAGTTTTTCTTTCTTCTGGTAAATACCAGTGTACTGTATAATTCTGTGTATTTCCTGTTTTTTCTAGTACTTTACTAAGTTTTCTTATGTTTCTTCCTTGTTTCTCTCTACTCTTTCACAAATCTATAGAGTGTTTAGTATGAAGAGTGCTATCACGTAAACATGTGCTACACTGTTTCAAGTTTTATGGAAAAAAAATAAGTAATACTTTAGGTAGATAGCATAGGTTTGATAGCAGCATTTGAGCTGAACCCTTGACGTGTGATTGATGATGATAACACATGAGTTGACTGAAGAAAACTTACTGATGTAAGAGGAAGGGAATCACCTGCAGGGTTTGACTCCTGCGCTGCTCCGCTCCTCCCTGGAAAACTGTCAGACATTTAACTCCTAAAAGAGAAGAGAATGGTTTGCTCTTGCTTCTTGTTTTTCTCAATGTGGCACCATCCTTCTTAGGACAACTTTTAACATTTAAATGAGATCCTGAAAAAGGTGTGTGTTGTCTTCCTATACAAGGGAGCTATTCATTCAGCCTGGAAGGGGAATGAACCCAAGCCCTGGAGGTCCCAGTTCAGTGTCTGAATCGAACAAGAGTCAGATTTTTGATGATGAAGGGGAAGATGAGATTTAAGGCTGCGAGGGAAGTCTCTCGCCTTCCCAGAACGTTATTTAACAAAGAGAAGGGTGTACTAGTATGCATTAATGCCAAGCCAGCTAATAATCAAACTGCTTAATTTGAGTAAAACTTGAGCTAAATATTTTTTAAAGAAAAGGAATTTGGTGAGGCAGAGTCTTTACTTGGGCCTCCAAAGGACTATTTCAGCATTCATTTGAAATTATATAAATGTTACAACTATAAAGTAAGGGCTAGGTTTCAAAATGAGCCCTCAATCTGTCCTCTTCAGTTTCCAAATCATTTATGCATGTGCCGAGACACTGCCAGGAGAAGCTGCTGGTTGATGCCCTCAAGGTGAATGTGCACTGATGCCATTTACTGGCCTACCACGACCTGTCAATATATGGAGTTGACTTCTGACTAGTTGTGGAGGAAATGGGCTTTCGAGACAAACTTCAGATGCCCAGTACTCTTAAAACTCCGTTTAACTTGAGATCGGTAACTCTTTGGACTGTCACACCCATAGGTATTCCGATGTGGAAATTCCCCCAACTTCCCTGTTAAACAATGCAACCATTCAGATTTGACTAATGTGATAAAGTTACTCTGACTACCACTTTGCACTGTTAGAATACTAACGGTAATTTTTTTTAAAAAATTGTAAATCTCATTGCAGATGATTAGTGCAGAAGCTCCTGTGTTGTTTGCCAAGGCAGCTCAGATATTCATAACAGAATTGACTTTGCGAGCATGGATACACACAGAAGATAACAAGCGCAGGACTCTGCAGGTAACGGGGCTGCTCCTACCTGGTCTTCTGCTGCTTCGTAAACTGTTTCCAACTCTTTTATTTCCATAACATGAGGCATGTTTTGTAGACAGTAACTTTAGTACCCGTGTTTATCACTACAAACCTGTGTACAAAGCAGAGTGCACAGTGTAACTGCGACTGAAATGCTTTTTTCTTAATTTGTTTAAAAAAAAAAAAACACAAACAACCCAAACAAAAATAACAAAAAACACCCAAACAAGAAACAAAGCTGCAGCTGTCAGCTAATTCTCACCTGCTGTAAGGATTCAGGATAGCTGTAACTGATTTGTTTTTCAGTATTAGTTCTAATATAAACTTGTAGATGCTAGTTTGTGTCAATAAATGTGTAGAGATGAAAACAAAAATACCCTCCTCCAGAACAAATTACTGCTTCTTCTGAATTGAGAGGCCCTCAATAATAGTAATTTCTTAGTGATTCAAGAGTAAACTGTAACTCTTCAGGGTCTTTTTATGGAAGAAAAAAAAAAAGGGCATTCACTCATAGTCTTACATGTTGACCAGAACTACTTGAAACTATAATGACCATCAGTTCAGGCGCTCAGATCAGAGGTGAGATTGTGGTATTCAGGACCATGATGTCAGCTCTCCTGTGCCCTGGCACAGAGATTGCTGTTGGGGCAAGGAGACACGTCTGACTTCAGTCCAAAGCTGCCCTATGGAATGGGCATCCAGCCACACAGTCCCCACTAAATGAGGCTGATGTTACTTGCTTTTAATGCAGGTTTTAATGCAGTTACTGTGGGAAGATGTATTTGATATAAATTCCATGAATAAGGTGCTTCATAAGCACAAGTGCTGACTCGGGCATGTCCTGTTAACAGTTTTCAAGCTCGGATGGGTCCGTTTATTTCAGAATCGCGCTTAAATCCTGATCCTAATGTATAAGACCTTGAATTGACTCAAGTTTTATTTCTGACTGCCTTGGCTTCCACAGCAGCTGCCATCCTGGAACAGCTGCTCTCCGCATGGGCAGTGCAGCTGGAGAAATGCAGTCTCTGCTTATCGAGTATTTGGGAGGAAAACTTTGAGTGGAGAGGTTTGAGTTATGGAAGTCTATTCCTGAGGAAATTGGATTGAACCCAATCCTCAGCATAGAGAATGAAATATGAGATACATCTGTTCCGTAAAAGTTTTCTTCCCGGTGAAGATATTTTTATAATATATTCTGCCTGCAGAACAAAAGAATTGTCTCTCTCATGCTTTCTATGTGATCATTGTTTTGCAATTAAATACCAACACAGTATAAGACTTAGAAATGTCAGCTAGCCTGAAATGAGAGGATTGATGGCCTTTTCAATTTTACCTACTCATTAGGCAGCGTGGGCATCTTTGTCTCAAATATTGTTCGTCTATATGCCTTACAAATTTATTTTCAGCTAATGAGAATCAGATTTTTAATAGCTTCTCAAATTAACCCTACTTTTTAAGATGGCTTGCAAGAATGTTAAATTGACAGCATACTTTTTTTTTTAAAGAAATTCAGCTTTTTTATCTTGGGGGTTGTTTCAAATCTTAAGCAAATACACTTAAGTGATGACTTATTGCTGGCTAACTCTTTATTCACGTTTTTAATGCTTTGACGTAATGCTATTCTTTGGATTTCTTTTTCAGGCAAGGTATAAAAGTAAAGTTATAAGCCATTTTCAGAAGATCCTTACCTTGCCAGTTTTTTCATAGAAGCTTATTGGCTCTTGCACGTCCTTTTTCTGATACATGTTTGGCCAGTTTGCTGAGTATATGTTTTAGTCTTCGTGCTTTCTTTTAACCATTTTGCCCTCTGCATGCTGAAGCTTGTTCTCCTGAGATCTCTTGGGATTCCCCTGCCCTGAAAAAGATCCTGTGATGCTCTATTTTTTCTTTTAAATCCCATCCCCAACTCATAGATTCTGCTTATGTTGCTACCAATACATGGAACAGTCATCCTGGTCTTTCTGAAAAGCTTCTTTTCAGATATCTTTGGGATTTTGAAATTGAATTTTTTTTTTAGAAGAATTCCTGGTGTTTTTTTTAATGTGGTAAAAGGCTTATGGTGATTGGTCATGAGCCCTCTGTAGTGAATTACAGTGGTACCATTGTGGAGAGCCTGATGAGGTCTGGTGGGTGAGTAGATGACTGTAAAAGCCTGAGTTTGATAAGGACCTTCTTACCGAGCATCTTGGAGACCTTGCTCAGCACGAGACCGTGGTGTTGGTGCTGAAACAAAAGTTCTTGCCACTTGGCTTGACCACTTGGGATCTGGAGAAGACATTCTCACTTGACACGGTTAAAAAGCTCTAACCTTATTTATCCAGTGACAAAACAGACTTCTAAAGCTGAAGAATGGTCTTCTCTTTTTTTGTTATTATAGAGGAATGACATTGCCATGGCAATTACGAAGTTTGATCAATTTGACTTTCTTATCGATATCGTTCCAAGAGATGAACTGAAGCCTCCAAAGCGGCAGGTGAGACATAAAAATAATCACCTTATTGTCTTGGTGTGATTGTCTTATTCCTTGGTGTAATTTCAGTCTCTAATTAAAAGAGGATTGATTAAAGCAATATGGAATCAGATTTAAACGTGAAGTTTGTGCCTCTCTCTTTTGCATCTTTATTTACAGTGGTTTTCAGGTTCTTAATTTTTATAGGAATAGAGCTTGAATGGAGGTTTATGGAAGTCTGACTTGGGGATTTTAAGTGACAAAATCACTGCTAAATAGCTCTGATACCAAATGTTGCCGATGTTAAAAATTAAACTTAAAAAAAAAAAAAATGTGCTGAGTCTGCATCCTTTGACGTGTAAAGGGAGAAACAGGCTCCTTTGCTTGGAAGTACCACCTCCTGCATCCTTTGGGGCAGTCATTGCTACTGTAAACATCCTTGACTGGAAGCTGTAAGGTGTTAGAAGGAGCTTTCAGTCGGATGTTTACAGCAGCAGGCTGCTGCGGTCATCTGAGCACAAGATCTTTGAAACTTAACAGGCTTGTGTTTTACAAAGAACTTGTTCCCCTCCGTGTGTGAAACGATGCTGAAAATGCAACGAGGTGGGGATGAAGCTCAGTCTTGCTGCTTCAAATGCACAAAGAAACAAATCCAGCTCCTGGTAGACTAATTTCTCCTCTTCACCTGAAAGCTTGGTGTTCTGCTGCTAAAAGTTCACCAGTTCAGTAAATGCTCATCTCTCTTCGTTACAAGTGGCCAGGCAGTGGTTGGGCTGCCATCAGCACGCCTCTTTTTGGGAACAGCTCTGTTTGGACCATGCTACACCTTGTTCAGCAGCTCCTGGAACCGTTGCCCGGGGCTCAGCTGGGCCAGTTTTCTTCTCTTGAACAGTGAATTTTTCCTGTAGTTAATAACAATTTGCAACAATTCCTTCAGCTGGTTTTGTGATACTTTTGAAGGTCGGCAGTGCATTAGCCTTTGAAAAAATCCAACATGGTCCTTAAAATAGCTTCTCTTGTGAGTGCTATTGGAGAGGCCGGCATACTTTAAAACACCTTTCTGGTAAGTGTTTTACTTGGAAGTTTTTCTCTGACATGTTTGGTGGTTTGGTTTTTCTTTGTATTTCAATATAAATCTGGATAACGTGCAGAGTCTTCGTGGAGGTACTAAAGTGATGGCCAAAGGAAGGAAATACGCGCTTCATCCTTTCTGATGTCCTGAGTTCAGTTTAACCTTTCATTCTGATTTCCAGAAGCAGCATAACTTTCCAGTAGATGAGGAAAATACCTTTACGTGTCTCAAAATATGCAGGAGAGTCCATCCTACTGCTGCAGTCAGCTGTGGTTAAAATTAGCAGCATCCCAAGGCTTTGTTACAGGTGTGCTGGGAACTCTGTACTCTGTACACATGGTGAGCATCACATGTGGCAGCGTGGCACAGCTCCTTCCATTCCTTCACTGAGCTCCCTGCTTTATCCCTGCAGCAGAGATGATTTAAGCAAAGATCCTTAGTTTAGTATTAAATAAAAAGACAAAGCAGCAGCCTGTGCTGCGGCTCTCAATGCTTTGCTGGACCGAGGGGAAAGAAAACACACGTTTTGGTTTGTTCAGCTTTATGAGCCGAAAAGAGTTGGCTGCAGCCTGAAGTAACACAGGTTAGTTCTGGCATTGCAAATTCAGTTCTTTTTCTTTCGGGTGCCCCATTCAGTTATTCTACTTTGTAGTGCTGTTTTTAGTAGTAGTCCACGTTTGGGAGGAAGAACATTGCCCATATCTTTTTCTTGCTGGAGCCTTTTGATTCACATCAGAATGTTCTGATTACAGAACATCCAAGTTCTATAATCAAATGAATGCCTGAAGTATTTGAATAGTGTGTTAGATGCGTATAGGTTGCCAGGTTAACGTGTCTTGATGATACATCACACCAGAGCTGCGTCTTTTGGATTGCACAGCATCAGCAGTGAAACCCTGTCGGTCTTTGGATTGAAATAGGTTTTAGAGATCTGTCTCTCGCTGATACATCCACTGCCTGTGAACACTGCTGAATCACTGCAAATACTTCTTATGGCAAGAGAAGTTTAATGGAGAAATAGCTGCCTGGTAAGAATGTAGGTTAGGACTTTGCAGTGGAAAATACTCTGTTGATTCAACAGTGTTGAAAAGCGGCTGCCCATAGGGTGAGAGCCTGCACTTTTTGGCTGGGAGTACAATCTGTATTTTATCTCTACGGAGGAAAAGACTGTTTGACAAGTTAGTGTTGGTTACATGGAAGAGCTGGGAATGAAACCATGACTGTTATGTTGCTCTGGTAACTAAAGCTATTGCTTGAAAATAAAAGATGGCAAACGGTGTGATATAATCTAGTTCAAGCAGATTTGAATTTAAAGCCATTTTTGCCTGTAGTAAATGCAACTTAACCTGCAATAGATACTTACAGAAGTACTC
The DNA here is from genome assembly GCF_965231255.1 of Vanellus vanellus. Taxonomy (NCBI): domain Eukaryota; kingdom Metazoa; phylum Chordata; class Aves; order Charadriiformes; family Charadriidae; genus Vanellus; species Vanellus vanellus. Next base: position 6,370,739 of record NC_138927.1, on the reverse strand, counting down.
AGTTGCTGTAATTGTTTTGGGATTCAGCTAGGAATTGAGGATTGGAGCGCTCTGGAAATAACAAATCTAAGGACTGGGCTTTACAGAAACAGCCACAGCTCTTCTATGCACGTGCTTTTATGGTTAACTGGAGACATATCCTGTTGAATGTATATTTTAAGTTTGTTATTAATCCCTCCCCCAAAGGATTTGATGAAGCGAGTAGGAATAATCAGTGAACTACCATGTGTAGGAAGTATCGTGAGTGTTTGATTGCAGTAGTTTGCAGTAGTGTGGGATAGTGCTAGTGCTTGCTCTGAGAGCCAGGCTTGGAAGTCACTGCTTGCTTACAGCTAACTGTAAACAACTTAATCTTTGGGGGGTAATTTTCTGGTAGGCTATTGAGAAACCTCCCAATAGTAAGTCCTTCCTTTAGTTGCTGTCCCTCTGAGAGACCAGCATCTGAGCAAAAGGTCTCTCTCACTCAAGGCTGATGCCCATCTAGAGGATGTACGTTGATCTTGTTTAATGTGAATTTTTCTTTTCCTGTCCAGTTGGATACACTGAAGGTAATCCACGTTTAATGCAGGGGAGTCAAGTGGACTTGTATAAGCGGGAGTCTACCATGTTGTAGCACGTGTAAACATCCTACACTCTCAGCTGTGAACTCGAGGTGGCTGGGAGAGGATTGTTTACGCCTTCTGCCATGGAGTGAACATCTGGTGAGCTGCATCTTCCGTAAGGTGCAAGTTCCAACTGCTCCTCTGGGGAGCTTAAGAATATTGATTCTTGAGTGTTAACGGCTTGCCACTTAACATAATCTCTGAAAATCTACTTCTTTGCCTAAAACGTCGTTAATCATAAGGGGCTTTTCTCTCCTAAAGACATGCTTAGATAAAACAAACCAGCAGTATAACAGCCTGTGTCTTGTGAAAGTGAGCCAGAGCAAAGCCTTTTGTTTCTTCACACTGTTGAGATATCCTGTTACCAGCAAAATCAGGCTGTTAAGCCACAGTACAAGATGCAGTTGTCACAGTTCTGGAAAAGCGGGATTTAAATAAAGGCACGACAGTATACATCAAGTCTGTGACTTTTATTCCCAGAGGTTTAACATCAGAGCTAGATTGAGATTTGTGTTGGGCACGTAGACTAAGAAGAGGGTTTTGTTGACAGATGAGGCTTTGTAAATCTTCCTGGTGCATTTGCAATTCATTCTGTGTAAAGATAACAGGCAATGATGGAATTTACTGAGGAGCTGTGTGGTTTTCAACTATGGTAATTTCATTCATTTGCTTCTCATAATGAAATTGATGACTACATTATTACACGCAGAGTATTGGAAATGGTTTTGATTTCCATATAGCTGAATAAATGAGGGAACCCGTTTTGATTTATCATTTCAGATTTACTTAGTTAAGCTGTTCTGAACGAGGTATTAAAGATACTTTCCCATGGAGCATGCTTATGGAGGGAGGTGGGGGGATGTTTCAGCTGTGGTTGGGGTGTTTGGATGTTGAGCTGTTCCCTCCCCATTTACCTGTCTCTTCCCTGTGCCGCAGGAAGAGGTGCGTCAGGCTGTGACCCCAGCTGAGCCTGTACAGTATTATTTCACGCTTGCTCAGCAGCCTGCTGCAGTGCAGGTTCAGGGGCAGCAGCAAGGACAACAGACCACCACGTCTACAACTACCATCCAGCCAGGACAGATCATCATCGCGCAGCCTCAGCAAGGGCAGGTGAGCCATGAGCAGCGGCCAGGGGCTTTGCAGTTCAGCGGAGCCCATGAAACCCTCGACTCGCCCACGTGCAACGGTCTCACTGCTCAGAACAGTCAATAACAATATAGAAATGTGTTTTCTGGTCATGACCAGGTGTTCAAATACCTTAGTAACAAGGGTCATCTAGGTCCTGGGTTCCCTTCGTGGTGGTTTAAGCATCAAGAAGTAACGGTGGGTCTAGGAAGCAGTCTGTCTCTTACAGTCTTTGTATCTTGTGGCTGTTTCACCTTGTTCAGTCCTCGCTTGGTCGTTATCCTCCATTTTGAATGCAGACTACCCCTGTGACGATGCAGGTTGGAGAAGGCCAGCAGGTACAGATAGTGCAGGCCCAGCCGCAAGGACAGACCCAGCAGGCTCAGAGTGGAACTGGGCAGACCATGCAAGTCATGCAGCAGATCATCACCAATACAGGAGAAATCCAGCAAATACCGGTAAGACTTTGCCAGTGGAAACGTGTAACAGTCTTGTGAGCAAACTGTCTGCTGGTGTTCTGGCATGAGACTGTATATGTACACTTTTTTAACTGTAAGAGGAAGTTGGGATTGAGTGGTGTGTTTCCTGCACTTAGGAAAACTAACCAGGTGTGACACGAAGTGGGAAATAAATCTAACCCATCTAGTGTAGACTCATTGCTTACCCCCAACACTTTCCTCTGAGTGAAACAGTTATGATTAGGAAGCAATAAATAAACTATTTCCTGGATAAACCTTAGTTCTTTACTACAGCATGGTTTCAATAAAGCATAATTAACTTATTTTGCCTTTACTTGGTTCTGCCTCTGCAGTCTGAAGTCATGACCTGGCAGACTGAGTGGGAAAGGTGCCATCTGTGAGTTTATTAATAAACTTTTATGTTATAAGAAATATTTCTACAAAATACTTGGGGCTGGTTGGAGGAATGGCTTTGCAGAACCAGAAGATATCTCCTCGCTTTCACGTCAGTGTAGACCTGCTGCGGCCTTAAGAATGGGATTTTGAGTACCCAGCATCAGCAGTAACATTCTGGCATGTGTCTTAGGTAAACATGTGGGTCAAAAAAATGTCACATTTTTCCCCCCTTCTCTGGAACTTATAATCACAACAAAGCTGGGTTTGTTGGTTCCCATATGGAAAATTTCACACCTCTTAAAGAGGAAAAAAAAAAAAAAACATATATATATATACATCTGTCCAGTTCTGTGTACTTAACCAGCAACCCAAAGGTCAGAGCAAGTGACCAGGACAAGCATTTCACTTTGTCTTTGATTTCTATTATTAAGAAGTGTACCTACAGCCGTGGCAGAACTGATCTTTCACACAAGTTTTGCTTTTCGAGATTTGCTAAGCTTCCCTCTGTACGTCGGCAAATGTTCGTGCTTTAACATAGCATCTTGAAAAAGGTTTAACTGTGGGTGTTGCCAGATTTTTCGAATTCACTTCCAAATTCTTTTCATCTCTTAAGTCTTAAGCTGATTCCTACTGCTTGGCTTAAGGTGTCGGTCAGAAAGGAACAGAAAGGAAGTGAATTGCTTGCCAAATATGGTGTTTTACTACAAGCAACCTTTTTTTCTTATCTGCATTCTCCACTACCTTTCTACTTTTTTTTTTTTTTTTCTTCCTTTTCTTATGAAAGTCTCTCCAAGATACTTGTTCTTCAAAGCGTTTTGGAAGGCGATCTCCACCTCCAGCCTCAGTGAATCCATTACTACAGTACTGAATGTTGCAGCATCCTCCTTTGGTTCAGCAATAAAAGAGTAGTTCATACTTGTTTTTCAGTTGTCTCCAGTGAATGCTGTAACACCTTACAAGAAGGGAGCTTGGAGATCTGCTAGGAGGAAGAATTCTTTATCAAGTAGCTCTGAGGGGGCCATAACTTTCTGCAGAAAGTCTATTCTCCATGTAGGTGGATCCTGTTGTAGGCGGTCCTGTGTTTCAGAAAGCTTTTTAGTTAGTGTCTGGTTTTGGCCAAGCGTATGCTTCTACCTTCCTCTTGTCTGGGAGCATCTAAGAACAGGTAGCTGTGACTGGTCCTCAGAAGCGTCTTAAGCTGCAGATGTAAGACAGAAACTGCGAAGTGCCAGAGGGTGGTATCTTTTCTCTTTGGGAGCACTTGGGTCTATAACAATTGCAAGACTGCAAGACAGAGCAACTTAGGAGCAGTGCTCTGATGAAATAGTCACAATTCATGCTTCTGTATCAAGCAGAGATCCTATTTTGACTGTAATTAAGAGGATTCTTCTTAATCTCAGCGTGTTGAAGAAACACAGTTCGTGCTGAAGAAAGCATCTTTCCCCTTGCTCGCTTCCGCAAGTAAAGTGAAATAGAACGTGGAGCCATGCACTCGCTGCGAGAGCTTTTTTGTGCCCTAACCTGGAAAGCAGTTTTTGTTTGGCTTCACAGAATTGCGGTCCTTGGTCTCTTCAGTGCTGCTGTCCCTTTTGTTCTCTTTCTGCTGTACTTTTATTATTTTTCCATTGAGTTTCTTTTCTCTTTTGATATAGTTAGTGCTATCTTCTGATAGCTCCTTCTTGCTCTGGTATCTGTTCAGGTTCAGCAAAGAATCTTTCATAACACAAATATGACAGTTTGAAACACACTCATAAAACTGGTAGCGCCTCTGGCGATTGCAGGAGTGTTGAGAGAATCTTACTAATGTTGACTGCTGGTTTTCCACGTGCTCTTCATACTTTGTACACTTCTCTACTGCAATTTACCACTTACTCTAGCACCACAGGTTGCCTCTGGAAGGTGGCTTTTAGTTTTTAAAAACAGAAAAAAATGGAAGTGTATATGTCAATTAAATGGTAATAATTTGTTTGTCTCCATTAATTTTGTGTTAAATTTAATCTGTATCTCAGCTAGACCTCATTGGACAGCTTCTTTGGAGCTTACTCTCATTTCTGGAAGAACGCTCTGTCTACATTGCTTTCATCCATTCAGTTAGTAGTGCTGTTAAAATCTATGCAGGAAGCCCCCAGTGTGGAAAACATGATCTGCAGGCAGATCTTGGTGCAGAAAAAAAATCTTTATTGAAATGTTTATGCTCGTGGGGAGTTTATTTGCTCTTGAAATAATATTGAAGCTTTTAGACACAGCTGGTGAAGTCAGTAGCGTTTGGTAGATGCCAAGACTGTGTTCTAGGCACTTGAACATTTGTCAGTGAGCAGTTTTAAAGTATTTTGTATGTCCTTCTCTTCCCTTTTTAAAAAGAAAAAAAAAACTCAAAACATTTATTTTTGTATATAATTAACCTTAAGACTGTGAATCTAAATGTTCTAAAGTTAAGTAACACTAATCATACTGTGACCTTTTTATTGCTTCTCAGATGTGCGTTAGTAGTATTAGCTGTTTATATCCCAGAAAATGCAAGATGAGAGTTGAGGGTACCATGACGCCATTGTCTTCATATCCCGCACCCCCAAGCACCTAACCTTGCAAGATCAGGGCTGTAGGAAATAAATTTGCATTTAAATGTTATATACAAAGTGTTGACATGGAAGGTATTGGCCTGTGCCAGGTGGGTGTTGACATTGGCAGAGAGTTGCATTAAAAGCTTCCAAATATTACCTTGCAATATTCCTGGGTTTTGTCATCTCTGCTGTCTTTATGTGAAAATTTCCCATACGTTCTTTTATGTTTTTTTGGCAGGATATAATAGGAGTGTCATTATGTGCAGCTAGCTCATAACAATCTTCTTTATGTGAAACGATACATCAAAGTAGTAACTCGATTCTCGTAACCAAAAAGAAAAATAAGTGTTCTCAAAGCTCTCTGAAATTTAGCGATTAATATGCTTTAGCTACTAACTGACCACTCCTGGTCTGGAGAAAGAAGTAATGTTGTGCTTCCTCGGGGTTTTACTTCAAGAACCTGCAGGAGTTCTGTGAACTTCATTCTTGCTTTGGCAGGGTCTGTGGTAGTTACTCATCTAAACTGTTAATCAACTGAAGCTTCCCGGTGTCATCTATTACTCTGGCTTCTGTTGTGGAAACAAGAAGGCAAGTTTGTGTGTTTCAGGTTACACAGTTATCTGTTTAATTTTCTTTCCCTGCCCCCTCCGCTTGTCTCCAGGTTCAGTTGAATGCTGGCCAGCTGCAGTATATCCGCTTAGCCCAACCTGTGTCAGGCACCCAGGTAGTCCAGGGGCAGATCCAGACGCTTGCAACCAATGCACAGCAGGTAGGCACTCGAACAGCAGGGCTGACATTAACTGGTAAAGTGTTGTTCCCTAGCTCCTGAAACGGCAAATTCCAGTCGAAATTACCAGCTCTTGGGCTAGGATTCCTGCGTTTCTTTTCTTCCTGTTACTTTCGTCGGAATGATTAAGCAAGGAGCATAGCGGAAGCCTCCTTTACCTATATGGGAAAGGTGCATGCATATATGTATGTGTGTGTGTGTCTCGCTCTATAAAGCTCGTGCTGCTTCTGAGCTGGCTGCAGGTAAAAACTTCAGTTCATCAACCTTCTCTTTACTTCTGCTCCTTCTGGCTGGGTGAGGGAGGAGCAGCCGCGCAACCTCTCAGGAAAGCTGTTGCAGAGGTGAAACATCAAGACCAGCGTTGCTGCCGGCAGGCTGTCTCATGTTCTTGTTGAGACTGGTCGCTAAGGGATTCTTCTCTGCCTTCAGAGGATAGGAAGGCTGCTGCTTTTCTGTGATCCTGGAGGCCACATTCTCCTCACAGAAGCCAGGGAGGACATGCTTGTGTTTGGTTTGGAAGGGCTGAATCCCATGTCCTTTGTTCTTGACTCGCGGTTAGCGCCAGCATGACTGCGGGCCAGCGGCGTAAGCCGTATCTTACCACATGGTGGGGTAATGAAGTTTGAAAGAGTCTCTTGAAAGGCAGCAGCAGAATATTGGTAGCGGGGTTCTGCCCTTCTCCGAAGCGCTGTCAGTGACCGTCCTTCTCTTATCCTTGTAGATAACGCAGACAGAAGTCCAGCAAGGACAGCAGCAGTTCAGCCAGTTCACAGACGGACAGGTAAGAACATGGAGTCCGTTGGTACTACACCCCTTTGAAGTCAAGGGCTAGAAAAGTCTGAAAGTCTGCATCGGCTCCTCCTGATAAAACACTGCTACTGCAGGATAAGTGGATGTTGTGCCAATCTTAATTCAGGTGGATTCTTTGTGTTCTGCTGCCTTTGCTCCCAATTAATCCAGTCCCTCACACTCTGAGTGGGATCCAGTTTAGTCCTGACCGGTTTAGGAATAAAGGTCTCAACACGTAGGTATTTGCTGTTGCTTAAGTAGCCTGAACTCAGAAATTCACAGAATTACTTTGTTATGATTTAGCAGCAAATTTCAAGCAGCGATTTGTGCTCTGTTTCTTTGGGGGGGGACGACAGATCTTACTTGGGCCTGAGCGTTGCTGTTAGAGCCACCACTGAATTTGTAGGGTTAATGCCCGGCGTTGTGCTTAGGGGGGGCTGGTGCTGGGTGTGATGGGAACTGACAGTCGTTTCTTTGCCCTGCTTCTGTCTCTGCCAGCAACTTTATCAGATCCAGCAAGTGACCATGCCTGCAGGCCAGGACATCACCCAGCCCATGTTCATTCAGTCCACCAACCAAACCTCAGACGGCCAAGCCACACAAGTGACAGGGGACTGAACGGGGACGTTGTAGCGAGTCTTCCCTCTGCGTGGAAACGAGGCCCGTACCAGCTTGACGTGTGCCATACCAACCCGGTCTGATGAATACATCTGCTTCTGTGTATCTGTACTTGGTATTAAGCCTATAGTAGGCTGCAATCTCCGGTGCACTGTACACCTTCCTCTGGTGGGTATGAGAGAATATCCAACAGACACTGACAAGAATGCAATATTTTTATTTTTATTTTTAGAAATCAATATTTCAGTGTATTCAGCTGCTTGTTCAGACCCATGAAACTGAAAGAGAACTAATCAAAAGGAATCTGTAGCATCTCATTGAGCAATGTGTAAAACGTTTTTATCTAGTAAAATTATTAAAGGGTACTGCATCTGGCTTGTGTAAGAGCTTTATTCCTGCTATTCTGTTTGTATTTTTCTCTGAATAGAGCTAGATTCAGTCCTCCCATCTCAATGGTTTATTAGGGGTATATGGGGGGAATGTGTGTGTGTGTGTGTGTGTCAGATTTTCCTCTCCTGCCTCCTTTTTTGGTAAGCCGGAGCATTGGCTATATGCAGCTCGAGGGTAGGGAGTAGGGGAGGAGTAATTAAAGTGAAAACAACAACAACAAAAAAACATTCCTTATATGATGACTGTATTTTCTAAGGGCAAAAGATTCTTTAATTTGGCCTGGTTTATTCCAGAAACACTAATGGAAGTCTGGACAAACCCCAGCCCTGCTGTTAACTGTTGTACTAGCTTCAGTCGATGCATGTAATATAAGCTTCATAAAATGAAATAAATTTTCCTTTGTAAGATAATGTGTGTGCTTTCTTTGAGATCCAGTGCCAAGCAAAGAGCTTCCTGAATCCCTGAAAGTTGTTACACCCCAAGTAGTGAAACCTGGAGGAGGGGTTGGACGAGGGTTTGCGTGAGGCTGGAGGTTTGGGGACACCCCCCACGCCGGGGGCGTTGTACAGGGATCCCTTCCACAGAGCGCAGCCCTTCGGGTGCGGGTACCATGGCTGCGCCACCTCTCCCTGCAGCTTCTGTGCGCGGGATCTAGCTAAACCCACGGGGAGGAATTTGGGGCAGGTTTGAGCGAACTCCAGAGGTCAGGTTTAACTGACCACACTGCAGAGATCCTGGAAGCGTTTGGCCCAGTTTAGGTCCGAGCTAAAAGAGGGGTGCGAGTTCGTAACTGAGAACCTTTGTGTGTCCGACATCAAGCAGCCTGACATAGTTGGCGCTTTGTCCAGGAGAGGCTCGGTGGCTTTGTGCAGGGCTCGGCAGAGCCGGGGGACAGCGCCGGCGCTGCCACTTGTTTTTCACTGGCAGAAGCACCGAGTTTGCCACGGTGCCGTGATAAGGAGAGGCTGGCTGCTCCCGCGGGTAGCAGGTAGCCCAGATGCAGGCTGTGTGGCCCCTGTGGGTGCTCTCCCTGGCAGTGCCCAGCGGTGTGGGGCGAGAAGCTCTCCTCGGGTGCAGGTGCCTGCACGAGAGCTGCGGGGGTGGGGGGGGTAGCTGCTGCTGGAGAAGGAAAACTCCGCTTCAGCATTTGGCTGGTGCAAACTACTAAATCTGGGCCAGGTTGTTCCAGTCAGGCGAGGGAGCTTGCTGCATTACCTGCACCTCCTGGGCTTTCTAAATGTCAATTTTCTTATATATATATATATATATAAACTCTTTTTCTTATTATTTTTTTCCAGTCCTGCAATGCCTGGGAGCCAGCAGCGCACTGCAGCAGCAGCAGAGCGATGCAGCCCGGTGCCCTGCTGAGCATCAGCCCGCTGGTACCACAGCCTTGTGCGGGCAGAGTGAGGGGTGGGTGGCCGAGCTCCTGGCGGAGCATCTCCTGTGCACGGAAAAGATGAAGTCCCGGGGTGGGAAAAAGCGCCTTGCGTGAAAACTCCATGTGTGGGGACCGGCCACGAGAGGTCACCCGTGGGCGACTGCTGCACAGGGAAAGGCTGGAGCGGGGTTGGGGGAGCGAGGCTGGTTTGGGTGTACCTTCCCCTGGAGCCAGGGGCCAGCGTGCGGCTGGTGGCAATGGTCCCCAGCAGCCTGGTCCTCTGGTCCAAGCTGCCATCGGTCCCCAGCAGCCGGATCCCGCCACAACAAAGGTGCCACGGCCAGGCCCGCGCTTCCCACCGTCCCTCTGCAGCAAGGCTAGAAGAGATGGGTTTGGCAAAGCATCCTTTTCGCTCACCCCCCGGGAGCAGAGCTGGGGAATCGGCTTGTAAGGCTGGAGTGAGACATGCGGCTCCTGGAAGGGGGAGCAGAGCGGGCAGCTGCTTTGCCTTATCAGCCACTGGCAGAGGTAGCAAGCGAAGCTCTTCCAAAGGAAAGCTCTTTACCCAAAGCAGTTGTGTTTGCTTGAAATAGTTTAAATTTGAATGGGAATAAATTACTTAAAGGACAGAAAATAGGAGCGAGATGCTGCTCCTGAAAGGATAGTACTTTCCAGCAAAAGCCTCTACCTCTAGTCAAGGGGGATGCTGGCTTTGAGATGCTCAGTGTCATCCCTATGGTCACCAAAAACCTGATCTCATCCAGGAGTGTGGGAACATAACAGGCAGTCAATGCTGAAGCTGATCGTGTCAATATTTAGCTGATAATGGAGATAAGACCTCATCTGCGCTGCCAGAGGAGCGCCCTGGCTGACTGCAACAGGAAAAGTGTTTTGAAGAGCGCTGACATCGTTTGTCTGTCACAGGTACTACAAACCTCGGACATTATTAAGAGCCAAATCTTCCATATGAAGACACACACGTTCGTTTGATCTTCCGAGGCAGCGTGGCGACAAACCGAGCGGCGTGGGGTGATGCAGAAGGAAATGCGCGTTCCCCGAGAGGCCGGGTGAGCCGTGGCACCCGCGGGTAGGGGCGCCAGACCCTCTGTGGGCAGCTCAGCAAGTGCCACCGGGCTGCACGGCAACTGCGGTGGGTGACGATGTCCGAAGGTGGCAGAGCTAATCGCACCTCCGGGAACCCGGGGGATGAAAGCTGATTGGAAAGCAGCGTTTTTCCCCCAAGGGCCGGTTTGAGTTTCCTTTTCTCCTTGGGGTGATGAGCTAAGCACAACCCTGGTGCGGGCGAGCGCTGGATGGTGACGCTTGGGAACTGGGGCGCTCGGTTTACTGCGGGTTTTGCTGCTGACGGCTGCCCTTCCCCGGGGCTGCTGCATCCAGCCACCCTCTTTAAGGAAAAACTCGCTGCAGTGAAGGTCACGCTGCCACGGCGGGGATCGGGAGCCCCGAGGACCACAGGGTGCGAGAGCCACCAGGCACGTAGGGAAAAGTACTCGGGTGAAGCCACCCCCCACGCAGCCTCTCCCGGTGCGGGCTCTGGGCTCACCGCCTGCAGCGAGCACCGGCAAACCACGTTTCCTCGGGGAGCGGCACTGGCTCTTCTCCGCTGCCACCACTGCAGGACTCTCGATCTTCGCAGGGACCCAATGCTGCTGGAGGGATTCTGTTGTGAACCGTCCCGAGGCAGCCGAGCCAGTGCCAGAGCACCCCGGGGGTGCAAAGCCCACTTGAAGACCTTGTCCATTCTTCCTTCCTCGCCTTCGGAGCTGGGAAAAGGAGCCGAGTCCCTGACCCGTCCCACTACCACACAGGCAGTGTTGCAGCAGAGCGGAGCGGATGTGTCCCTGTTCCTCCCGCGGGGCTGCTCTGGGATGCGCCACAGCTCCCAGCGATGCTGCCGTCGCTCTGAGCACGGGGTCAGGGCGGGCGAGCGCTGACATGGCCCCGCAGCAGCGCCGGGACATGGACTGGGGCTTTGCCATAGCTTTGGGGCAGAGCAACCCACAGCTCCGAGGGTTGTTCCCCATCGCACACCCGGAGGGTTGTTCCCCATCGCACACCCGGCGGCAGAGGGATGGAGCCCTCCGAAGCGAGGCCGGGGCGTCCCAGCCGCTTGTTTGTCAGAGCGTGTGCGAGCACCGACGCCAGGAGCTAATTGCCCTGGGCCAAGGCCAAGCCGGCGGCAGAAGCAGGTGCTCGGCAGCCCTCCCCGCTCCCCACGCCGCTGCTGCCGCTGCCGGCTGTGCCCGGTGCTCACCCAGCTCCCGGGGCAATGCCAGCCCTGGGTCCCCTGTGGCCGCTTGCCCCCAGCTCTGCCTGTCCCGGCCACCGAGCACCCAATCAGGCTCCCTCACACCAAAGGGGGCTGATTGCATCCTCCCCTCCGCGATGTCCCCCCCAGCTCTGCCCAGGACTCCCCAGCATCCCCCCATCCAGGGAGCCAGGCTGGCACTGTGCTGCGGTCCCCGTGCCCGGGTGAGGAGTCCCGGTTCCCAGCCCCCGTCCTGCTTGCGCCTCTCCCCAGCCCGCAGCCCTGCAGCTGCATACCAGGGCGGCAAAACTTACTGGAAATCCTGTAGATGCAAATCCTTGGCCTCCCATCCGTGCCAGGAACTTGAGCTGCAATCCCAAGAGGGCAGCAGGCTCCAAGCACGCAGGCCTCCCCGCTCGCCATCACCCAGCCTCGGAAATCCTCTCCAATGTTTCATCAGCGTCGGAGGACGCGAGCGGCTCTGCGGGACCCCCATGGCCGGGCAGGTGGGGGGCAATGCCAGCAGATCCTGGGATGGCTTCCCAAAACCTCTGCCCCTTCCCGATGGATGGGTCAGTACCGTGTTGATCCAGACTGCCTGGCTCCATCCCAAAACCTCCCAGCTCCGGGATCGGCGGAGCTTCTCAGGGTCCGGACAGTGACAAGGCGCGGATGGGACCTGCCCCCTCCCCGCGCGTGGTGACCCACAGCACCAGCCCAGCGCCAGCTCCGTGGCCCCGTTAACCCACCCCCGGGCGCTCAGCCCAGCCGGTCGCCCCCGGCATCGCTGGGGGGCTGAGCCCGCAGCCTTGCAGAGAGTTCCCTTGGCTACCAGGGGGCTGCCCGGGGGCTAAAAAGCAAAAAGAAAACCGCAGGAGGCCAGAAAGCGACAGTAACGGAGAGGGCGGCTGCTGGGTGGTGGCAGCACGCTTTCTCCCCTAATTTATTAGCAGCTCGCTGATTCCAGCAAACAATTTAGAGAAGTGACGTCTTTGTTTAAAAAAAAAAAAAACAGCAGTTCTTCTTCACTTACAGCTCTGCTGAGGCTTCCCTGGAAAGCCCGGGACATCAGCCTGGATATTCCCCATCCAGCTGCGAAAGCAGCAGCCGGAATAAAACAATTCCCACCTCCCCCCTGACTCCTCTCGAGCGAGCGCCCACCTTGGCCGAAGTCCTTTCCAGGTCACCTTAACCCTGCCCCCTCCGCAGCCCGGAGGCTTTAATCAATCGCCAGGTGAAACCTAAACCTCACCACCGAGGGGAATACGCTGAACCACACGGATGAAGGTCAGGGTGCTCCCGCCGCAGCGGCTCGGCCGCGGGGAGCGTCTGCCGGTGGGGGTGAGACGTGCTGAGGGGACCCTGTGCGCAGCTCTGGGGGTGGCGTCCCCATGGGGAGGACGTTCGGAGGGGGCAGCAGGCGGTAGGGCTGGAGGGGAGCGCGGAGGAGACACCACCCATTCACTGGGGAGAATTTGTTTCGGATTTATAGGATTTCAGCCTCCGTGGTCACAGCTCTCGTCCCGGACTCGCTGCCCTGGGGTTTGCGTGGCGGCGGGAGGGAGAGGCATTCTCGGGGGGCCGGGGGGACTTGCAGACTGGCTCCTGGGGTGGGTTTTACCAGCACCATTTCCCCCGTGTCCAAGTTAATAAAATTGTCTATTTATTGAGTGTGTTTCTCGAGACCTACCAAATACCGCAGTGCTCACAAGGGCCCGCGCCAGTGCCAGGATCTCCAACCGCCACATTAAATAATTCACTGAGCAAAGCCTTTAACTTGCTCTCCTCTCTGGCAGCACAGGCCCCGGGCACCCGTGCGGGGTGGGGGGGACCCGACTTCTGCCAAGCTGCGGAGAGCATGAGGTTACAGCTGGGACGGGGCACCTCTGACCCCAGCGTGCTTGGAAAGGGGATTCCCAGCAGCGTGCCTCAGTTTCCCCATCTGTCAGTGGGAGGTTGCGTGGAGCTGAGGGGAATAAGGCAGAAGAGCGAAAAGCTGTGGGTGTTGGTTGGAAAACGCACTTGGAGCTCCACTCAGAGCTGAGGATAGAGAGAATGGAGAGGAGCGGGTGCGGGTGGGCTGTGCCTGCTGCAGGGACCCCTGGGGGGAGCGGGCTCTGCAGGGCTCCTGGCCTGGGATGCGGAGGATGAAGCCGTGCCCTTCCCTTCCCAAGAAACGTGAAGTCCCTCTGTAGGTATTTGGTCTCCCTCTAAACCTCCAGCAATTCCTGGACATAGAGCAAAGGAGAGGACGGGGGGATGCCCTGGCCTGGGGTGCTCGCTGGGGGGTTTGATGCCGTCTGGCTTGGGAAGCTCATGCCTGGGATGTTCCATGCCTGGTGGCCAGGGACACTTGCCCCAGAGATGCTCCCTCCGGAGATGCTCCATACCGTGTGGTTTGGGATGCTCCACACCCAGTGGTTTGGGATGCTCGTTCGTGTGATGCTCCATGCTCGGGCAGCCTGGGATGCTCCACACCCGGCGGTTTGGGATGCTCACTCGTGGGATGCTCCGTGCCCCGTGGGACACTCTCTGCCCGGTGCTGTGGGCAGCAGGAGGTCCCCAGTCCCCAGGGACCTCGCGGGGAAGGGTCCCCCCAGCCGGGCCGGGGGTGACAGCGTGGGAGCCGCCCTCCGGAGGGCTTCTGCTGCCCCTCGCGCCCCCCCCCCCTTTCCCCATCCGCGCCGTCCCGGCGGAGCGGCGGGGGCGGGGGCCAGGTACGGCGGGGCGGGCCGGCCCCGGCGGGGCGGGCGGCGGGGGGAGGGCCCGGCGGCGGCGGCAGGCAGCTAAAGGCAGGTGGCACCGGGGAGCGGTACCGGGCTGGTCGGGAGGGGGGCGGGGGGGGACGGTGCGAGCCACCGTCCAGCGGAGCGGGGGGGGAAACGGTGCGGGGAGGTGTGTGGGGGGGTCCCGGCGGGGACCATGCGGCGGGCGGCGGCGCCCTGAGCGGGGCGGTACGGCCATGGCCGGGGCGGCGGCGGGCGGCGGGGAGCGGCGGGCGGCGGCGCTGACGGCGGTGCGCACCGAGGGCGCGGGGCCGCCCGGTGGGACCCCCCCGCCGCGCCGTCGGGGGCTGCTGGCGGGAGCGCGCCCCGGGACCGCCGCCCGCCCCGCCGGGCCCCCGCGCTGCTGCCGCCGCCGCCTGCAGAACTGCCTCTACAACGTGCTGGAGCGGCCCCGCGGGTGGGCCTTCGTCTACCACGTCTTCATGTGAGTACCGGGAGTGAGGGGGGGGGGGTGAGGGGGGATGGTCCGGGGGCAGCATCCCGCCTCCCAAGGGCTGGTCTCGGGGCGGCCGGTGCCGCTGGGGCGGCGGGGGACCGGGAGGAACGAAGAGCCGCCGAGCAGCCGTCGGTCCGAGCGAGCCCCGGCCCCGCGGGTTCCACCGGGGAAGTTTCTCCGTGAGTGTTTGGCGTGGGGGGAGCGGGGGGGACGCGCCGGTGCGATGGGAGCGGGGCGCTGGGCGAGCTCCGCCAGCGGCGGGGGCGAGCGGGGAGCCACGGGGGGGCGAGCGGCGGGGCCGGGGCTGAGCCCAGCGGCGGCTTCTTCCCGGCGGCTCCGGCGCTCCGGGGTGAGCGCGTCGCCGGGGATGGGACTTGCTCGCCGGGGATGGGACTTGCTCGCCGGGGATGGGACTTGCTCGCCGCGGCGGCCCGGGTGCAGTGAGCCCCGTCCTGGTGGCACCCGCCCGGCGCCAGGGTCACCGTCCCGCTCGGCTGCCGTCCCCTGGCTGGGTGCGCTCGGGGTCCCGGCTGGGGTCTCCGAGCCCCTGGGGAGCCTCAAAGGCAGGGGGTCCCCCAAAGGGGTGCCAGGGCAGGTCCCCTGGGGTACCTGCGGCAGTGTCGGGAGGTAGCAGCAGCGCCAGCGCAGCATCCCCGGAGCCGTGCCCGGATGGGATGGGGGGAAAGCGGGGAACGGGTGTTCTTCTCCCCGGTTAAAGGCTGCCAGCCGGCAGCGGCTGCTGTACCCCGAGAGCTGTGCCCGTTCTGGGGTTGCAGCTGCCGGTGATCCCCAGCACTAAACCCATCCCGCCCCAGAGACGGAGCGCAGAGCGCTCCCAGGAGCGGCTCTGCTCCGTGCTCTGGCTCGACGCGGGTTCCCAGGCCGTGCGGTGCTGCTCCGGTTTTCCTCGCTGGACCTGAGTGTCCGATGGCTTTTGCAAAGCAGAATCTTCTCTGGGACGCGCGGGCTCAGCTCAGGGCCGAGTAACAAATTCAGCCCTTTGGAGTTGTCTGCTCCGGGGGGCCGTAATGGGGCTGCAGAGCTGGGGTGCCTCTAATGCACCCGGAGGCTGCGGGGGGAGAGGGAGGCTCTGTGCTGGGGGGTTGTTCTGGCTGCCCTGACTCAGGACCCCCCACTCTGCTCCGGCTGCCACTGCCGGGACACTGCCGGGACGCCGCTGCTCCCTACGCAGCCATAACCACGGGGAAGGAGGTGTTCTCCCCTTCTGCTACGTGTCTGCTCAGTGCGTGCACCGTACCCCACAGACCCTCTCTGAGAGCATCAGCCGCAAAACTGCCTCTCCCTCTGCTTTCAGGAGCAGTAACGCGGTGCTGAGTCGTTAGCAGGGTGCGCAAGCCGGAGCTCGTTAAGAGGCAGGAAAGTGGGTCTTGCCTAAGTTAGCACATTGCGATGGCAGGATGAATTTGTCACTGGATAAGAGGGCACCTGAAGCTCCCGGGGGAGCCGGGAGAGGAACCCGGGGCCCATTTGTAACGCCTGCCGACACCTCCGCAATGTGCTTCGGCAGTAATACCGACGTTGCAAATATTGCCCTCGAAAGAGCTTTTCTTGCAAGGAATTAATAATGACGGCAGCCGAAACCTCCTGCTACGGGAGAGGGGATCAGTATTTTTGGCATAGGAACTCGCTGGGCTCTGGAAGAGGGGTGCCCCTGCTCATCTCACGGCTGAGACATGTGTGCCCGACTGTCCACCACCAGTTCTTCCTCCCGACCTGTGTGTGTTCTGCCCCAGAAACAACCGCACCGCGCGGCTTCCCTTGGTGAGCCCACCGAGCGCCGCGTCCCTCCTCTGCCACCGCAGCCGTGCCCGGCTCCCACCGCCTCTGGGGACAGGGGCTTTGTCCCGTGGGGGCGAGACGTGGTGGGCACAGCTCTGCCGGGGGGAGCGGGGCTGCCGCAGGCTTGGTCACCAAGGACGGACCCGTTGGGGAGTCGATAGCAGGAGCAAAACGTCGTAAGCGTTCAGTGGGATGGGGAGGGTTTGTGTGCACTCGCTCACTTAGTTTTACAGCCGCAGCGCAGTCGGTCCCACAGGGACACCCCCCCCCCCCCCCCGAAGCCTGTGGGAAGATGCCGCAGTGGGTGCAAGGTGCAGACATCTGTTTTGTGAAACCTTTCCTGTTAATGTTGCTCCTTTCTGGCTTCTTCAAAGTTGGTTTTGTTGTTTTTTGTTGTTGGTTTGGTTGTTTTTTGTTGGTGTTTTTTTTTTTTTCTATTCTCTCCTGCAGCAGATGGGAGCTGCTAAGCTGTTGCAGCGTTGGGTATTGAAGTTCTCGGGAATGATTTGTGTGCCTCGATCGCCGAGGACTGTTTTTTAAAAATAGAGGAGGAAGGTGTTATCCCCACTTGGCAGGGGGGACTGAGGCACGGGGGGAGGTGAAGCCCAAGGTCACCCAAGGTCGGGGCAGCGCTGGTCACAGGACCTGTCCTCTGAGTCACGGCTGTGCGCTGCCTCCCCCCGAGCAGCCTGGCTCCGAGACAGGGCTGAAAACTGCTAAAATGGAAATACCCGCTGAGAAGCGAAGCGCTTCCCTCCCCTGAGCAGTTTAGTGTCTGGGAGCACGTAGCTGAGCTGATACCGTTTATTGGACAAGTTCAGTCTCTTTGCTGTAGACAAATTGATCCCAAATAACTTCCCGTCCCCGGTGCCCGCTCCGGGCTGGGCTGGTGTTGCTGCGCCTTGCGGGATGGTTTGGTGGCTGTGCCGTCCCTGCGCTGTGCCGGGCGCTCGCCTGCATCCCTGCCCCATGGGCTGTGGGGGCTCGGAGCCGCCGTCGGGCTCTGCTGGGGCTTCGCAGCCCCTCGGAGCCCCCCCCGTGCTGGCTGTCCCCGTGGGCTGCCGCGCTCCAGCGTTCGAGGGAAGGGAATGGTGTGAAAGCGGGCGCCCGCGCAGGTGTAGAGCCGGGGCTGAGGTGTGCGGTGTTGGCCGCTCATCCCCATCCCCTCCAACCCCGTGCTGCCCATGGCAGGGCCGCGGGGGCGCGCGCCTGGGCTGTCTTGCCCTCTGGAAATGAGAGTTTTCAGCTCTGGAACTTCCAGAGCAAATCTGGGAGTGTGACCAGAGCGGTAACCTAAAGGCTTTAACCGCCAGAAGGCAACGAAAAAACTTCCTTTTCCAATCTCCGCCTCTTCAGCCAACGGGAAGGCTGTTCTCATAGCCGGGTCGTGGCTGCCGGTGACTGCCCCGCTCCCCGGCACCGCTGCCAGCCCGGCCCGCGGCTGCCCCCCGAGGGGTCTCCTGCAGCCCAGAGCTGCATCGGGGACCTCAGGCTGTTCGTCCCCCTCCGCCAGTCCCTGCACAGGGCCGGTGGCTCTCAGTGCCGCTGCCCTGGTGGAACCCGGGGTTTGGGAGCACATCGCAAGGGTTATGAAACCGCTGGGGTGCACCAGGAGCTCAGATCAGCACTTTTCCATTTCCTGGAGGAACGCTTTAATAAAAAACAGTTTGACCTGGAGCAAATTAGGGAAGACTGAGCCGGCAGCACCCATAACAACCCGCAACCCCCTGTCCCAGAATGCGGTTCCCCCACGCCGGGCCGGCCGGACACCTCTGCTGCTGGCCGCTCTCGGCAGCATCTCTCCTGGGCGCTGCGGAGTTGACGGGGTTTTATTTGCTGTGTGAAAGTGTCACCCTGTGCCTGGGACAAGGAGGAGAGGAGAGCACAGAGCTCGGAGAGTGTCTGTCCCTTGGCCGTCCGTCCCGTGGTACCCCCACCCTTGCCATGCACGTGGTGCCGTTGGGTGTATGTTGGGGGGGGGGTGGGCAGAGGGGTGGCAGCTCCCGGCAGAGCCCCGGTACTGGGTGAGCGATGCCAGGCATGGGCTGTCCTCGCCTCGGGGCTGGCCGGGTGGCTCGGGGCCATGGGCAATCCCCGCTGGCTCGGGGCAGCGGGATGGCGGGGGCGGCGATGGGTGCAGCGCAGCAGCTGGCGCGTTCCCCCCATGCACCGGCCAGCTCCTGGCTGGGGACCAGCCTGCTGATGGCCCGTCTGTCCCTCCTGGAGCTTCTCTGTGCCCTGACCCTGTTACGGGAGAGGGCTCTGGTCCCGGGGCCGGTCCCCCGCTCACCTTACCCGGGCTTGAAACGGGAGCTGCGTTTGGGGGAAACGCCAGCGGGAAGAGAAGCCGGCACAGCAGTTTCCCCAGCCTGATGCGGTGTCACCGGGGCATAAAATTAAGCGACTTCGGTGCAATGTGAAACTATGCATTGATTTTTCTCCTTTTGTAGATTTGTTGGTTGGTTGTTTTTTTTTTTCCCTTTTTTCTCCTCTTGCCGCTGCTGTCAGACCCCCCCCCAGCCCAGAGCGGGAGGTGCTGGTTTGGGTGCCTGGGGCTGGCTGGCCCCGATGGCGAGGACAGGACTGCCGGGGGGTGCGGAGGGGATGCTCGGTCGCCCCGGAGAGGCTTCGGTTATTTCTCCCTCCAAGCAGCGATCCCTGGGATGGGGGTCGGCGTGGGGCTGCGCGAGCACCTGGACCTGCCCCCTCTGCCCGTGGGTCCTTCTGCCCTCCGTATTTGGGGTCTCAGCCTGCCTCGACTTCTTGGGGCTACTCGTGTCCCTGTGCCCCAAAGGTCCCCCCATCCCTGCGGAGTCCCCGGGTACTGGAGGATGGGGACAGCCCCAAACCATCTCCTGGGGCGCAGGATCTATGAGGTACAGGAGGTGCATCTGAAAACACACTGGTTTTCTCCCCCCCACACCCCCCCCTTAAGCCAGCTCCTTGCCAGATGATTCAAGAGCAAAACTATCTCGGCTGCTCCGTGTGAGCGTCTTGGCACCATCCGCAGGAGCCTTGTGACCGTGCTCCCCGTGGGGACTGCGGTGCTGGGGGGCAGTGGAGGGTGCTGGGGGGCGGTGGGGGGTGCTGGGGGGCAGTGGTGGGCGCGGGGGTGCAGATGTGTGCGGCGCAAGGGTGATGGATGATGCCGTCTACAGGCTTTGGCTCCTGCTCCCCTGAGCACAAAGGTGTCGGGGCCGTTGGCTCCCGTGTGTGTGTAGGACATCCTCTGGAGCTGCTGCCGTGGGTGCCATGGGGTCCCCACCATGGGTGCCACCAGGCTGCAGGAGGAGGCGTGCAGCCTGCAGATGGGCTCCTCGTCCCAGCCGTGCCCCCTGCCTTACCCCCGGGGCTGGGGGCAAGGAGGGCTCTCGGAGGAGCATCTTTCCTCTCCTGACGCTGATAACCGGGTCTGGCCGGGCTCTGGGCGCCTGCTGGGGTTCGTGGTGCCGGTGCTGCGGCGAGGCTGGAGGCTCCTGGCTCCAGCTCCGGTTTCCCTCACCGTGGGGAAACGCTCGGTGCTTTTCTGCTTCTCCTCTCTGCGGCACGGGCAGGAGCGCGGTGTGGGACAGACCCTGCCATGGTTACGGGCGCAAACAGGGCCGCTACACCCGGTTATTTATATCTCCCGGAGCAGACAGGCCGCCTGCTCCACCTCTCCTAAAGGGCTGCTGGGGCGAGGGACGGGGGATTTATAAGACACGCTGTTTATACAGCTGCGGATGGTGCTCGGGGAGCCGAACCTCCCTGTCTGGAGAGCAAAGCACCGTCCCCATCCCTGTCCCCATCCCTGTCCCCATCCCCACCAGCACTGGGCTCAGGCAGTTTTGGTCCGAGCATCCATCTCCCGTGGTGATGGGGAGGGGAGGGGGGACAGCATGGCTGGGCACCCAGCGCTGCTGCCCGGCACCGTGGGGACCTGGCAGTGCCGCGATGGGGCCAGGCTTGGCTGGGGCAGGGAGCTGCGCCGTTCGGCGGAGGCTGTTTGCCCGCTCGTCCCCTGGCTGAGCTGTTTATCCTACGGCGCGTGGTATTTTCCTTCCGCTGAGTTACTGCCGGGCCGTCGGCACGAGCCTCCCCTGACGCCACCTGTGCCCCCGCCTCGGGGCTTCCTCGCAGGGGGACAGCGAAGCGGGGTCCTGGACCAGCATCACCCCCCCACCACCCCTCCCCAGCCTGGACACCGCCTGCTTGCTGGGGCTGGGGGACACAGCCTGGCCGGGCTCTGAGCATCGCGGTCCCATCGGCGCTGGCACCGGGGCGCCGTGGCACAGCTTTGCCCAGGCTATACCGGGGTGCAGCCCGCTTGCCCGGGGGTGTCCAGGTAGGGACTAGTTGCCGGCGGGTGCCTCCTTGCCCAGCACTGCTTCTCGCCGGCTGGGACCAACCTGGCCCCGCTTCCCCTGAGCTCAGCACCTTTCCCGGCTCACCTCTTCCCCCGCCGGCGCCGCGGGCAGGAGCATATGGCAAAGTCCGCTCTAATGAAGATTAATGTGAGGAGATTCGCCTTCTCCAACTTGGGCCCCCTGATGGGTTTTAATTATTATTTTGGGGAGGAGTGTTCCCGCAGACAGGCTTTGCTCCCGCAGGGGTGAGAGCGGCCGGAGGGGTCCCATCCCTGTGCCCGGGCTGCCGGCAGCGTGTCCCCTCTGGCACGGGGACATGTGCCAGCAGGGAGGTGTTGGGGCAGCGGCGGGGAGGGGGCTGCCGGCTGGTGGGGGCTGGGGATGGAAAGTTTATTGGGGAGAGCTGATGCACCGGCTCAGCAACAACAGCATCTGCTCCCTCCGTCCCCCGGGACAACGGCGAAGGCTCCTGCCAGGTCCTGCCCCGCCGTCTCTGCCCCATCCTCACTTTCCCTGGCAACTTTCCCTGGCAGCCCTCTTTTTTTTTTTTTTTTTTTTTTTAATTTTTTTTTTTTTTTGGCCCTGCTTGGTGGGCGGGAAGAGCCGTGAATTCGGGAGGGAGCGCGGCGGCGGGGAGCCTGGCACTGCTGGCACCACGCGGCGTTTGACGGAGAGGTCGGCTGAGCCCGCGGTGCGGGGCAGAGCTGCTGAGAGCAGCACTTCTGCCCCAGAGGGGGGACGGACACACAGCCGGTTCCTGGCTCGCCGAGCTGCCTTCAGGCATCTGACCCTTTCCCTAAGCTGCTTAGGCGCAGGCGGGACGGGGCGTTTGCCCAGGCTTTACGAGTTAATTCCTAGCAGGTGATGTGTTCCCAGAAAGTTTCTTTCCCAGCTGGCCCCGTGGGGCCTCGCACGCCGCATCCTTCACCAAATCCTACGTGATTCTTGGGGGGGCGGGGGGGTGGGAAGCATCCCCACCCCAAGGGCGCATGTTTCCATCACCGCTCCTGCGGCACACGGCTTTACCGACCGGCTCCGTGCTGCTGGTGGGGACGGGTGACGAGCCGGGCTCCGGCTGGGTGCCACGGCACCGGGACTCACCGCTACCCGAGGCAGGGCCACCCGCAGCGTGTCCCCGAGGGAGCAGCGTGTGCCCAGGCACCGGAGGACACCCCCACACACACACACACACCGTCCCCACTCCCCATCCAGGGCGAGAGGCACAAATCTTGGCAGGCTGGGAGATTTCTGCCGCCTCTTCTGCTTTGTGCTTCGCTGCCCGTGTAATTGCCTGCTAAATCCCCCTTGTATAATCTTTATTGCTGATGGCGCACAAAGTGGAAAGGCTCTGCCCTGGGCTGCTCAGACGCATCTTGTTTTGCTCCTCAGACCAAGTGGCCGAGAGGCAGCTCGGTGCTCCCTGCCCGCGGCACCCCTGCCATCCCTGCCGGCACGGGCAGGACGGGGGTACCGCTGTGCCGTCGGCTGCCGGAGGAGTTAACGGCACAACTGCTGTGCCGGAGGAAAAGGGCTCTCGATTAATAATTCAGAGGGCGAAGGAACTGGCTCCAGGCTTCTGCCTTGCAGATGGGGAGCGCCTGGGAGAGGAGCATCGCCCTCCGCAGCACGGGCAGCGCGGTGTCGGGGCTGCGACACTCCCGGGTCCCTGCGGTGCTGGAGCTGGCACGTAGTGTGTCGCTCCAGCTGTCCCTTCTCCGTGCTCTGGATCCAGCCCTTCTCCCATTCCCTGGGGTGTCTCTGCCATCAGTCCCGTCTCCAGTTTCCCCTCGTGGTGGTTTCGGGCAAGGGGACCCACCTGTCCCTTTCGGGCTGGGTTTTGAGCTGGGTGCTGCCCCGCTGTGGGCACGGGGCACTTGGCAGACCCCTCGTGCCATGCCCAGGTTTGCAGAGCCCCCAGCCCTACATGGCACAAACTGTGGCTTCGGTGGGTGCTTATGTCCCCTGGCTGCCTCCCCACACCCCCAGTGCTCGCTCTCTGAGCCGGGTCCCCTCTGCCCGGCTGCTCCCGCAGAGGGCACAGAGCATCATCCCCTTTCCCCCACGTTCCCCCAATGTCTCCCCGCGGGTCGGGTCTGGTTTCACCCTCAGCCACCCCGGGCGGCTGGTTTGGCTCTAAAGCTCCACATCAGCAACAAGAGGAGACAGGAAAGGGCTCCTGAGGGGGTGTCGGGCAGCATCTCCCCCCGCCGAGCCCCCCCGTGCTCTCCTTCATGGGTCCCATGGGCATTGCTCACCGTGGGGAGATGGGTGCCCACCAGCTTGGGGACAGGGTGCCAGCGCCACGTCGCTTGCACTGCTGGCCACAGCCCTGGCCACCCCAGTGCTACCAGTGGTGCCTTCCCGCGGTGCCATGGGGCCACGGTGCCCGGTGGGTGCCCGGAGCTCCCCGTGGCATTATGGAGCCGGCTCCGGCGGAGCAGTGGCCCTTTGCACGCCATCACATGGGCTGGTGGCACAAGCCCTCCACTTTCCATTTTTAGAATCGCTGGATCAGGGGAAAAAATGTATTTTTGGAGTTTCATTTGCTTCGGCTTCAGAGTCTATTTTTTTTTCCCCTCCTTACTTTAAATGGGCCAAAGCCCCTCATGTCTTAACCCAGCTCTCGGGGACAAATAGCCCCAGAGCAGCTCCCTGTTAACTCTTCCCCTGGGCTGGCTGTTCCCAGGTGGCCCCCGTGTCCCTGGCAGGTCCCCACGGTGGCAGTGGTGCTGGGGACAGTCAAGAGAAGCTCTGGTCCCCCTTCTGCTGCAGCAGCAGCCCTGCTGCGGTGCGGAAGCCCCCGTTTTCCTCCTCACCTTTAATTAGGGGTTGCTTTGCCCAGGGAAGAGGCCGCGGGGCTGTGGCAGAGCCCCACGGCCGCTGGAGCCTCGTCCTCCTCCCTGATGCCTGCGGGGCTGCCCGGGGACGTGCTGTGCCACCAGCCCGGGCTGGCACACGGTGCCATGCAGGACTGGTCCCCATCGCAGGGGGGACCAGTGGGAGCGATGCTCTCTCTGGGCACGGGGTTCGGGGGGCACCACGCGACACTGGGGGCCGTGCCCGAGGCTGGGCAGAGAGCCCGTGCCGGAGGGATGCACGGGGAACGGAGGGGTCCCGCCGTGGGCATCCCTGTGCCACGGGCAGGCTCTAGGCAGCTGCTCGCGGGCTCCCGAATTGCTCCATGCCACCATCTAGGGGCAAACCGTGTCCCCGGTGGCTCAGCCACAGCCGTGGAGGTGTCAGTTTGGGGGGGACAGGCTGTGAGTAGGGGCCAGCGCTGCAGACTGGGATCACCCCGACACCCATGCTGACACGCTCTCGTTCCAGATTCCTCCTCGTCTTCAGCTGCCTGGTGCTGTCGGTCTTCTCCACCATCCAGGAGCACCAGAAATTGGCCAACCAGTGCCTCTTCATCCTGGTAAGTGGGGAGCAGGGCTGTCGCTCAGACTCCCCCCTCCCTGCTTTACACCCTAAGAGACTCGGACAAGATCACGGACAAAACCCCTCCGACCCCTTCCCCAGCCCAAGTGTCACTCCTGATTGTTGGTGTTAACCGTGGCAGCCTCTCCGGCATGTCGGGGAGAAGCCGCGGGGTGGCCTTGCTGCTGCGGGTGTCCCCGCAGCTCGGGGTGGCCCGTCACCGCAGCTGGACCCCCGCGGTGCGGAGAGGCATAGACCACTGGAAGAGGCAGGGCAGGAGGGGCTAAAAAAGGCAACTTTCCCCCAAACTGTCAGAAACGGCTGACGCTGGAGTTTTTTTCCGAGTGATGGAGACTAAATTGGGAAGGTCCTTGTGACTTTCCCGCGAGTAAGCAGAACGGGGGCTTGTTTGTGCGGGAGGTAGGAGGACAATGCTGACGGCGGAGGAAAAGGACCCAGCTCGGTGTGAGCTTGGCACAGGTAGGAGAGCCGGGCTGCTCAGACAGGCTCGACGGCCGCGGCTCCCGTCTCGCTGCCCTCGTTCCCCCGGGATGGCTGCGGCCGGGGCTGTCTCAGGAAGGTGGCCTTGGGGCGGGGGGGGACACCATGCTCCCCCTCGCACCTTCCTCAGCACCAGCATTTCATTTTGGTCCCCCCCCCTAAAGCCGCCCACCCAGCTGAGTCCCCCATGCCACCCTGCCCCTGTTGTCCCCACCTCACCCCCTTGTCCCCCCTCCCTCTCCCCCCTGGCAGGAGTTCGTCATGATCGTGGTGTTCGGCATGGAGTACATCATCCGCGTCTGGGCGGCCGGCTGCTGCTGCCGCTACCGGGGCTGGAGGGGACGCTTCCGCTTCGCCAGGAAACCCTTCTGCGTTATAGGTACTGGGCGGGGGTTTGGGGGGAGCACAGGGATTTGGGGGCTTGCAGTGTCACCCATGCCGTGGGTGTTCGAGAAAAGCCCGCGCCCCTGACCCTCTTTGTCCCCTAGACTTCATCGTCTTCATCGCCTCGGTGGCCGTCATCGCCGCTGGCACCCAGGGCAACATCTTCGCCACCTCGGCGCTGCGCAGCATGCGCTTCCTGCAGATCCTGCGCATGGTGCGCATGGACCGTCGCGGCGGCACCTGGAAGCTGCTGGGCTCCGTCGTCTATGCCCACAGCAAGGTGAGGATGCAGGGTCCCGCCACGGTGTCCCCCCCATCCCCTGGACCCCCTCTCAACCCCTCCCTGTCCCGGCAGGAGCTCATCACCGCCTGGTACATTGGGTTCCTGGTGCTCATCTTCTCCTCCTTCCTCGTCTACCTGGCTGAGAAGGACGCCAACGCTCAATTTGCCACCTACGCCGACTCCCTATGGTGGGGCACGGTAAGCTCGGCCGCCGTGGCCCCCCAGCCCCGGGAGGGGACGAGGAGGGTGGGATGGGGCCGCGGGGGGGGAGCTACCTCCAGGCCTCCCCCTGCTCTGCCCCCGTGCAGGTCACCCTCACCACCATCGGCTACGGGGACAAGACGCCGCAGACGTGGCTGGGACGGATGCTGGCAGCCGGCTTCGCCCTGCTCGGCATCTCCTTCTTCGCGCTGCCTGCTGTGAGTAGGACTGGGGAGAGGGTCCCCGCACCTCCTGCCCTGCAGAAAGCGGGGAGAAAGGGGAAAAATCCAGCCCTGTGGCGGGAGGGTCCTTACCTCTCCTGGCCGGCACCCACGGACCCCGTCCCCTCCCGTCCCCAGGGGATCCTGGGCTCCGGCTTCGCCCTCAAAGTGCAGGAGCAGCATCGGCAGAAGCACTTTGAGAAGAGGCGGACTCCGGCAGCGAACCTGATCCAGGTAGCACAGGGCTGCCGTGTCCTGCCCCGTCCCTTCCCGGGGATGCTCCGCTGTCCCCCCACCCTGTCTGCTCCGCCTGTCCCTCCCTGCTCGCCGGCAGGACCCAAACGCCTGACCCCAAATCTGGCCGCTGGCTCCTTTGGGCCGGACTCTGCCCATGGTGGCCGGGGGGGATGGAGGGGGTCGGCGCGGGGGGTTTCACCTCCCGACCCCGCTGGGGCTGATCCCGATGCCCGCGGGCTCTCGCTGCCATCCAGGCTGCCTGGCGCCTGTACTCGACGGACGTCAGCCGCGCATACCTGACGGCCACGTGGTGTTACTACGACAGCCTCCTGCCCTCCTTCAGGTAGGCAGGGTGGGGGCGAGGGCTGGGGGGCTCCTGGGGGGTCCCTGCGGGGACCCGGGCTGACAAGTGACCTGGGCAGCCCCTGCCACGAGGAGCCACGTGGAGCCGCCGAGGGCTCAGTGGGGCTGAGCAGCTCGGAGACACCTTGCTCAGCCCCGGGATGTCGGAGCCCCAGCACAGCATCTGCCAAAATGCCCAACGCCCTCCTCCATCCCCACCACCCTCCCAGCCCGCAGCGCCCATCCCACCCTGTCCCCTCTCGCCCCATCCATAGCCTCCCTCCAGCACCGCCGCGGGGAAGAGGACATCGTGGCTGTGGCGATGGAGCTGCAGCCGGCCGGGAGCCGGCTCCGAGCGCGGCGGCAGAGGGGATGGACCCGGAGGGTCTGGCGGGGAGCCCCGTGCCCCATCCGTGCAGCGCTTTCCCCTTCCGTGTCCTCCGGGGTGTTGGCACCGTGGGTGGATCGAGGACTCTCTAAAGCTTTTCTGGATGCCCCGTGTGTGCCCTGCGGTCCCTGTGCCTGAGCCCTGCCCCGGGCTGGCAGCGCGGTGTGCCGCAGCCCTGCCCTCCTCCTGCCTCTGCGTCCTGCCCCTGCTCCGGCCATGTGTTTCTTTGCGATGACAAATTCACTGTTCCTTTTCACTCTTCGTTTTTTCAAAGGCAGGGCTCTTAACAGCCGCAGCAGCGAGTCCCTCTGGTCCCCGAGGAGATCCGGCTTCCCGGGTATCGCCGCCGAGCGTGGTGCTGGGCTCTCCCAGCGTGGGCATCGCTCACAGGGGACTCTGCCAGCCCCTCCTGTGCGGAGTTGCGATAGGGCCAGGCTCGATCCCTGCCGGGTCTGACCTTCCCCCCTGCTCCAGCAGTGCCCAGACCCCCAGATCAGATGGTGGCAGGTCCCCATGTCCCCACCTTGCAGCAACGGTGGTCATCCTGCCTGAACCATCCCTCTTGGCACGGGTCTGACCCCTCCACCGGTGGCCAGCCTCTGTGGGACCCGCTCCCAGCACTCCTCTCCCCAGCACCGTCACCCCCGGGTGCCGGCAGCGGGTGTTAGAGCTGTTAAGGCACTGTCTTTTGAAAGAAAGTGCTGGTTTTTGCTTCTGGTTTTGCTTTGGTTTGCCCAAAGGAGTCTCTGCTCAGCCTTGGTTTGCTCATCTCATTTGTTTTTGGAAAGTTTAATTTCTGCATGTTTTTATTTAACCCCAACCCCAGAGAGCTGGTCCTAATCTTTGAGCATTTGCACCGAGTCCGCAACGGAGGATTTAGGAATTCAGAGGTGAAAAAATTGCCCGACGGAGCCCCACCGCCTTATCACTCCTTCGCCCCTGGCCAGAAAAGCGCCGGCCCTGCCGCTTGCTCGGGGGAAAGGTAGGAGGGTGCAGCCCCACGGCCCCGCGTTCTCCCTCCTCGCTGTGCTCTCTTCTCTGCTCGTCTGTGTCCACTCCTGGTGCCACCGCCGTGCCGTCACCAGAGCCCCCGGCCCCGCTCCTCACCCAGCACCGTCCCAGGGCGCCTGTCCTGCTCCGGCACTGCTCCCCGCTGGCGGCTCCCGAGGGGACACGTTTGGTCCCCGCAGACGCACTCTGGGTTGTTGTACCATCACGAAGCCTCTTGCAACATTGAGCTGCACCACGCTGACCTTTGCACCAGGACCTTGCGCCGGGGAGCCGAGCGCGGCTGGAAACGGCCCGGCAAAGGCAGTGCTGCAAGCCTGGCAGGGCTGGACCTCTGTGCCCTGCCGCAGAGCCAGGCAAGGAGGAAAACCGGATTCCTGCAGTCCGAGACGGGCTTCCCGTGCCCGCAGCAGTGGGGAGCAGTGGTGCCGAGCTGCCCCAGTGCCGACAAGAAGAGAGACAAGAGGGTTCGGCGCTGCTGTGCTGCCGGTGGCGGTTGCCCTCCATCAAGTCCCCGGTCCCCTCTGGCAGAAGAGCATCCCGCAGAGCCCGGCGTGCCACCACAGTTGCTGGCCTGCCACCCAGGACACCGGCATGGCACGGGACCCTGGGGCAGGGTCAGGGTTAGGTGGGGAGAGGGAGCGCTGCTCCTCGGTAGTGTTGTGCCTCAGTTTCCCCTGGCACGCTTGAGACAGGGCTGGCGTGGTGTGGGGATGTGCTGAGCCATGGGGCTCCGGCTGCCCCACTGCAGGTGTGGGGCCAAGGGGCCCTTTCTCCGCCCGCCGCCCCCGAGGTGAGTATGGGTTTGGGGGGGCTCATCCCTGCGGCAGCACCGGCCTGGGCTGCCGTTGCTGGTAAACCACCGGGAGCTGGCAGGGGAAGGACCACGACCCCCCGCTGTCCCACTCAGAGGGGCCCGAGCCTCCCCCCATCTCCTCCGCGAGCATCACCTCTCATAACATCTCATCTTCTCTCTCTCCTCCCCTCTCCTGCTCACCCTCCTCCTCTCCATCCCTCCAACCTCCCCCCAAACCTTCTCTGTCCTCCCGTTCCCCCCCAAGCTGGAAGGAGGAGGACGTGCAGCCCCACAAGTGCTTACGCCTCAGGTAACGTTCGCCGTCGGCAGCGGCCGCAGAGCCCCGACGGTGGCTGCAGGGTCACCACCGTCCAGCTGCTGGGCACCGCGTGCCCTCACCAAATTGCTTTTCGGCACAGCTCCGCCGCTGAGAAGCCGGACTTCCCTCTGCCGGGCAGGCGTTAAGTGTTTTATGCAGGACCTACACAAACAACTTTACTTGTGCTTCTTGCCCCCACAGCAGAGGGGGGTACCGTGGCCGGGTCCGGTGCAGCGGGAGATGCTCACCGGCGGCGGGCAGGGACCCTGCGCTGGGGTGCGGGCATGCCCCGGGGGGGTCGGGGGTGAGTTGGCCCGGGATGCTCCGCTCCCTCCTGGCCACGGGCTAACTCTCCTTTTCTCCTGTGTCTCTGCCCTGACCCTCCAGCCCCATCTTTAGTGGTAAGAGGAGGCTCTTGCGGACGTGGGGCACGTGGAGATGGAGGTACTGCGTCCTGGCTGCCTGCGGTGGGCGGCCGCGCAGGGCTGGGGAGCACCGGGGAGGCATGGTGCTCCGTGCAGGGCTGGCTGTGGGGCTGAGGTGGTCGGGGGGGGGCTGAGGCAGAGGTGGTCGAGGCTGAAGAGCAGTCCTTCCACAGGGCAGGGGGCTTTGTGCATGGCCTGGGCTGAGCTGGCTGTCCCCACTGTCCCCCAACTGCTCCCACAGCTCCCCCTGCCTCAGTTTCCCCTTCTGTGCAGCGTGGATGAGCCCGGTCCGGTGGCCGTGCTGGGTTTGCCAAGTCTGACGACAGCAAACGGAGGCACTTGGATAAACCTCATCCCGTGGGTACCTCCCTGGGGCAGAGCCCTTCCCATCCTCCGGCAGCACCACGTGCCGCCGGCTGAAGGGCTCATGGCAGCCCTGCCTGCCTGCCACCAGCTCACCAGCAGCCTGCATGGGGAGGGACTGGGAGCCCGGCACTCTGCCTGTGCCCCTGCCTGTGCCCCTGCCGTGCCCTGGGACTCCCAGCCCGGGAAATCCAGGAGGGTCCCCACACGCCGGGGTTCCACGGAGTCCGTTGTGCAGTGGGTGTGGGGATTGCTCCGTGTCCTCCGTGGCTTTGGCTTCTTCGGCTGGTGGGGCTGTGTGTCTGCTTGGCTGCCCTGCATGCTGCCAGGTGTGCTGGTGGTCCCACACCACGGCCGCCCTGCATGCCCCAGGGTGTGCTGGTGGTCCCACACCACCCAAGAGGTGGCACCAGATGGTGTTTTTGTGTAGGTCCTACATAAATGATGCCTGTTGTCCTGCCCCCCCGCCCCCCAAAGCCAGCGGAGTGGCTGGTTACAGGAGCAAAGCTCGTGTTAGGGCAGGAGCAGAGCCTGAATTAGGTGATGCAACTTGGAGGAGGAGGAGGAGGAGGAGGAGAAGGAGGAAGGGGCCCAGCCGGGTGCCCCAGGCCACCCCGTGCCGGCAGGGTTGGGGCAGGAGCAGGGATGCTCCCTGTGGAGCTGGTTGCTCTGCCAGCATCCTCCCACCACTGTACCGGTCTCTCCTCGCTCTCCCTGTCTGTCTGTCTTCTCCTTTCTCTGCTCCTGGGGGGGGGGGGCGGGGGAAATAAAAAAAAAAAAGGTGTTTAAAAGAGTAACCCCAGAGGTGGTCCTGCACGGGCACGGGGTACCGCCTGCTCCTGGCCTGGCTGGGACACGAGCTCCCACCCATTGCGTGCGGGGGGCTCTCCGTGAGCTCAGCACCACCCACCCCATCCTCACCCCACCATGGTGGGCATGATGTGCGCCCACAGCGGGGGTCCGCTCCCCTCCCTGTCCCCATCCCCGTCCCCCCGGTACCCGCTGGCCTCTGACGCTGCCCACCCCGCTCTCCCGCACAGCAACAAGATGGGCATCAAGGACCGCATCCGGCTGAGCAACTCGCAGCGGCAGGGCAGCCGGGGCAGGCAGCACCTGGGGCCCCCCCTGCACCGCTCCCCCAGCACCGAGGACGTCCCCGAGGCCTCCAGCCCCACCAAGGTGCAGAAGAGCTGGAGCTTCAACGACCGGACCCGCTTCCGCGCGTCTCTCAGGCTCAAGCCACGGACCCCGGTCGAGGGTAAGCCCCGGGGACCGGTGGGGCTTGGGTCTGGCTGTGGGGTCACGCTGGGGGACTGTGGGGGGTTTGGGGACACGTGGGGACAGCGCTTGGTCTCTGCCGCCCACCCACTCTCGCACCCACAGCCGACTGCCCACCAGAGGACAGCGGGGAGGAGAAGAGCTCCCACTGCGACCTGACCTTCGAGGACATCATGCCAGCAGTGAAGACCCTCATCCGGGCGGTCAGGTGAGACCGTCCCCTCACGCATCCCCCAGCGTATGTGCTCCTGTCCCCACCTCCTCCGCAGCTCTGCGCCCCTGGGGACAAACGGATGTGTCCAGAAAGCCGCGGTCCAGCCTATGGTGGTGGCTGAGCCGGGCAGGGAGTGGGGGCAGCTTCTGGCTCAGCCCCTCGTGGGAACAGTGCTCAGTACCTCGGTGCTTTGCACGTGCCCTCCCCCTCACCCCCCAGCCTGGAGCCCCCAGGCACCCCCAGTCCTCCCCAGTGCCCTGCAGCCAGCCGGGTGTCCCTGCAGGATCCTGAAGTTCCTGGTGGCCAAGAGGAAGTTCAAGGAGACCTTGCGTCCTTACGATGTCAAGGATGTCATCGAACAGTACTCGGCCGGCCACCTGGACATGCTCGGCAGGATAAAAAGCCTGCAGATGCGGTGAGCTCCCCCAAAGGTGGCGGGGGGGACACCTCTGATCTCCCCTGGGTCTCCCACCACTAGCCGTGCCCGCTGGGAACAGTGCTTGCCCATCGCGATGGGTGGGACGTGTCCCGGGAGCCCATCCCCATCCCTCGAGGTCTCACGCGCCCTCTGGTCCGCTGGGAGTGATGGGCTGTGTCCCTTCCCTCCCTGCCAGTGTGGACCAGATCGTGGGCAGGGGGGCCCTCGCTGCGGACAAGAAGACGCGGGAGAAGGGGGAGAAGCCGGCGCTGGAGACGGAGCTGGTGGATGAGCTCAGCATGATGGGGCGCGTGGTCAAAGTGGAGAGGCAGGTCAGGAGAGGATAGCCCCCAGGAAGCATGTCACCGTCCCTTTGGCGCCTGTGGGATGGGGAGGTGGGACCCATGGGATGGGGGAGCCAGGACCCCCATGTCCCCTCCCTGCAGGGAGGGACCGCTCAGCCCTGGCCGCCCTTGCAGGTGCAGTCCATAGAGCACAAGCTGGACCTGCTGCTCGGCCTCTACTCCCAGTGCCTCCGCAAGGGCTCCACGAACTCCTTCAGCCTGGCCGCCGTGCAGGTGCCCCCCTGCGAGCCCGACATCACCTCTGACTACCACAGCCCTGTGGACCACGAAGACATCTCGGTCTCTGCCCAGACCCTGAACATCTCCAGGTCGGCCAGCACCAACATGGACTGAGCAGGGAGGCAGCGGGACGGATCCTGCCCGTGTGCAGCCGGTGGGACGGGATGCTGGGACGTGGGAGCAGCGTGGCATCGCCTGGTCCCATCTAGCCGCGTCTCTTGCCGTGTTACTTGAACCAAATCCTCCTTTGGGGGGGCACGGCTGCAGCGGGTGCCTGCTCTGGGGCTGGGGTGGGAGCCTGTGGCACTGCGGCATGGCCGGACCACACTCCTGGGATGCTCCTGCCCTTCCCGGGGGGTGAGACCCCCCAGCTCTTGGGGCCTTGAGTGCTCCCCGGCCATGGTGGGGATGCTCCAGGCTGTCCCCGGGGTTTGGCTCGTACCCCCATCCCTCAGGACGTGTCCAGCTCCCCAGCGGGGTCCTGCCTGGTCACCCAGAACCGAGCCGGGGCCACCGCCAGCTATGCAAGGCTCCATCTCCCTTCTGCTCCCGGTGCTGAGCAGAGGCGTTGGGGCACGACCCAGTGTGGTTTTACCTGCGTCGCTCCGGGTCAGGGCAGCGGCAGGAGCCCCCCCGGGGTGGGGGAAGCGGGGGTCTGTCCCCCCTTCACCCTCCTCTGCCCAGGTTGTTTCCCTGCTCGCAGGGCTGCAGCGCTGCAGCCGAGGCTGCACCTCTAGAAGCACAGCAGAGCCTTCTGCCTGCCCGTGCATGCTCCCAGGGCAATATATATATAGGAGATATATATATATTTATGCAATAATGTCTTAATATGCAACACCCCCGGGAAGAGCAACCTGTGGGGACATAGGCAATAAGCAACCCCCCCCCCCCCTACCAGCACACAGGGCTGGATCCTGCTGCCCGTAGGGGACCACCGGAGTGCCCTGGTGGCTTGGGGCCGGGTGACAAACCTCT
This sequence comes from Vanellus vanellus, assembly GCF_965231255.1. Classification (NCBI taxonomy): domain Eukaryota; kingdom Metazoa; phylum Chordata; class Aves; order Charadriiformes; family Charadriidae; genus Vanellus; species Vanellus vanellus. The sequence goes on along the minus strand of NC_138927.1, from coordinate 6,337,638 downwards.
GCAGGAGGGTGACCCTGTGGCCACAGGGCTGGGCAGGGGCTGCGGAGGACGGAGGGATGCAGGCACAGGCGATGGGGACAGTGGTCCCCAAGGAGCATCTCCCCCTCTCGTGTCCCAGCCCCTGCTGTCGCTTAGAGGACTCCTTCCCTGCTGGGTCCTGCGGTGCTCAGTTTGTCCCTCCCCATGTCCCCGTCCCCTCCATGGCCCGGGGAGCACGGGCCGGGCCTGGGGGGTGACAGAGAGGGGCCATGCCTCCTTGCATGCTGCTCACGGCAGAGCCACAGCAGCTCATACGCTGCCTCCCTCCCCTTTGCTGTCCCGGCCCCAGTCCCGGGGCTGGTTTCCAGTCCCGCAGCACTGGGCAGAGCCAGGCTGGAAGCGATTGTGGTAGTGCCAAAGTTTGCCGAGCTGGGGCTGCCGCACGGCCGGGGTTCCCGAGGGGGGGTCTCGGTACCCTGTGGGGCTTGTGGGGCTTTTGGGATCAGCAGCCAGACCTGCTGGGATCTGACCTGGGCTGGCGGGGACCCACCGAGCGGTGGGATTTGCACCCCTCCCTTCCCCAAATCCCCTGTGCCTCTGCTCCCGGCAGCCGGGACCCCCGTCCCTGCTCGTTTTTCTTGCCTCCTTAGTGCATGTGGCCAGCGCGGGCCATGCCAGAGCCGCTGGCAGCCTCCCCCCTGCTCCCGCACCACCCCGGCCCCCTCCCCTGCGATGCCGCGGGGGCACGAGGGGACGGCCGGGTGCCGTGGGTGGGCGGGCGGTGGGTTGGGGAGTGGGTGCCGCGAGCGCCCGGCCGCGGGGCGAGGGTGCATGCGAGAGCTTTGCCCGCAGCCGCACGCAGGAACTAACGCGTAGGAGCCTCCCCAAGGGCTGGCTGGTCCCCGCAGACCTCCCCGGCCAGCGGTAGTTACCTCACTTGATTAACTTATTAACTTATTTGTTTCATTAAAATTTGGAGTAGAGGCTGCCTGCCTGCCTGCCGTCTCTCTCCCGCCTCTCCCGAGAGGTGGCACTCCAGCCCTGCCGCCGAGCGCTGCGGCCGGAGGACCACGGTGTCCAGCCAGGGGACCCACGCCTCCGGCCACCTCCCTGCCCCCCCCCCGCCTCCGGGCACCCCTTGAGCCGCAGCCGCCCCCCGACACAGGAGCGGGACCCCATCTCCGGCTCCATCGCCCTCCCCAGCTCCACGGTGCTGTGTGCCTGCGGGCTGCAGGCCTGATGCCACTGCAGAGGGGCTCGTGTTTGCAGCTGGGGGCTGGCGGGGGGGAGGAGGGGGTCGCAGCCCCGGGAAGGGTTGTGCCCCATCTACCTCTTTAGAAGTGTCACGGTGTGTCCCCAAGTGGGAATGACGCTGCAATGGTCTCAGGGCCATCCCAGGGAAGGCGGGGGTGTGAACCCCCTTCCCCAGGCAACCACAACTCCTCGAGGGATGGCAAAGCCTTCACCCCATCCTTAATTTCTGCCAACCCGAGGGGACAACGTGTGTCCCGGCCCATGAATGTCGGGGGGCTGGGGGTGGACACTTTCCGTGCCGTCCTGCCCCGGCGCTGGCTGGGGAGGAAGCCAGCGCTCACCGCAGGTCAGTCCCTGCCTTTCCTGGCTGCGTCTTGCCAACAAACCCATTCCTGGCTCGTCCTGGAGTGTTGGGCTGTGCCGAGCACTGCGGGGGCCAGCACTTCCCTGCCCCGGCTGCACCGGCCCCACTGCCCTCAGAGCTGCCCCAGCCTGCTGGGACAGGGGTCTCGGGGCGACCCTGGTCCCGTGGCCCCACGGAGTGCCTCGTGTGTGGGTCACGATCCCTGGGGAGCCTCGGCCATCCCCGGTACTGCGCACATCTGGCTCGCGTGTGATCCCGGGGCTGCTTTGAAGCAGAAGGTTTGAAGGGGGAACCAGGACACCGCAGCACCCAGAAAGCCATGTGTGAGCGAGCTGTGCCGGGGTCGCACGGCACCGCGCTCTGCCCGGCTCTCCCGGCCGCCTGCGTGGATTTCCCGGGGGGGTTTGGGGGGAGGCATCGCTGCAACAGCGGGGTCTTCACCCTGCCACGGGGTTGTGCATCGCCAGGGGGGTGCTCACCCTGCATCCCATGGGGATGGCAGCACTGTGCAATGGGGGCAGCACGGCAGAGCCTGTGCATGTCCCCGCTGTGCCGAGGGGCATCCTGGAATGACCCACCTGGGTCTGGGCCCTTTGGGGTCTGGCTGCTGACCCCCAGAGCAGCCGCCGGCGGCAGCGGCGAGGGCAGGGCAGGCGTGTGTGCCAGCCCGTGGCACTCGGCTCTGCTTCTCGTGGCCATGTGGGCCCAAGGTGCCCTGGCTGGACTTTGCCCCGCTCCACCTTGGTTCCCTGACGTACGCGAGAGGCTGACACTCCCCGGCACGGGGACAGGCCTGGGCGGCGGGGACACGCGGTGGGGGAAATGCCAGCGTCAGAGGGACGCAGTGAGCCGTGACCCCGCAGTGCCGGCTCGCCGCGTTCCACCGAGAGCGACGCTTGGCACGCCGAGCGCAGCCGCAGGAAGGGGGTGACGGGGGGGGGGGACGACTCGCAAGCGCTCGGGCTGTCGCTTCTCCCGCCTCCGCACACGAGGAGCCCTTATCAGCTGCGGGGGGCTGACGGGAAGGGGCCAGCTCTGCCGGCAGCACCCCACGGCATCCTCACCCGCTGCCAGGAAGCTGCCTGGCAGGAGCACAAGGACCGGGAGCAGAAGCCCGGGGGGATGTCCTTTTCGCCAGTGGCTTTGCTTTGTCCCCTGAGGGTCTCGGGGAATTCGTGACTCATTCTGGATTCCTGTCAGTCCAGTCATGGAGAAAGTACGTGTGGTTGGAGACAGTCGGACTCCGGGCCGGACCCAGTTCCTTCCTGAGACGCTCCGCAGCCCTCCAGCTCCGCGCGCTCTGCCCAAGGCCGCGCTTGCAGGAAAAGGCCCTTCCCAGAGCACTGGCCGAGCAGCCGGGGCGGGGGTCCCAGAGGATGGGGCTCTTGCAGGCCCCTTGTTTGGGCACCCAGGGCACCCTGGGGTCTCGGGGAGCCGGCAGTCCCTGCATTGCAGCGCTCCCCGTGCGTGGGTACCTGCGGTGCAAGCACACCCTGACCGGCTGCAGCATCCTTCCCGCGGGCTCAGCCGGGAGCCAGGAGCCCTCCAGCCCGTGGCCCTGCGCTCAGCCCTCATCCCCGACTCCCGCAGCCGCCCGGGGAACCCCGCTCCCCCCCGCCACGTGCGGTGCCTCCCGTCCTGGCTGCCATGAGGCATCTTCGAGGAATCCTTTGGCAGCGGGCGGCCGGGAGATGCTCCTGGCAGGCCCGAGGCAGGCAGAAGCCCCAGGACGGGCAGCCCAAGCCCTGCAGCGAGTGCGGGTGCTGCGGAGGCAACCGGAGCCTGCGGGGGGGGGAGGGGGGCAAGAACCCCCTCCCCAGGCCCTGAGCACCTGGCTGGGCACTGGCGCTGGCAGCAGGGACATGGGCCTGACTCCAAGTGACAGTGGGTCCGTGTCCCGGGCTGTGATGGGATGTCCGTCTCGCATCCAGCTGCAGCCGGGTGCTGGGAAGGGGGGGGGGGGAATCACGCAGCCCCCCTCTCCTCCCCACGGGCAGCGGAGGGAACCCCCTGGATGGAGTGGGGGGGTGCTGGCAGGGCTGCCGGGTACCCGCCCAGTTTGCACAGGCACAGGGTGGGGGCCACGGACACGGGGAGCCGGAGAAACCCCCGGCCCCGCGGGGGAGGAGGTGCCGCCGGGGATCGCGGGTGGAGGGGGAACGGCGGGACCGGGGGTCTCCCGCCCGCCCCGACGGGAGCCCCGGGCCCCGACCCCCGCCCCGCTCCGCTCGGCTCCGCTCCGCCCGACCGGATCGCGGCTGCCCCCGGCACCTCCCCGCGCCCCCCCGGCCGGGGCGCGGCTATAAGGAGCGGCGGGGGCGGAGGAGGCGCTCGGCGGCGGCGGCGCGGAGCGGCGGGCGCGGCAGGTACGGGGCAGCGGGGACGGGAGGGGGTCATGCCCCGTGGCTTCCCTGTGGGTTCGCCGGACCACCGCCCCCCCCCACCCCCCGTCCCCGGGGTCCCCAGCGCCCCCAGCGTCCCCCCCCCCGGGCTGAGACCTGGCAGCTCATCGCACCACCCGCACCTCCGCGGCGGGGTGGGGACCGGCACCGGGGCTGGCACCGGAGACCGGGCAGCGCCCCCCCCCCCCCCCCCCCCCGGGTGCCATGGGGAGCCCCGTCCCGCCGGGGTTGTGCTTATGGAGTGGGGGGGTTAAGGTGTGGGTGGGCACGGAGCACCTCGGCCGCCCGGGGAGGGGGCACCCAGGGGGGAGCCGGTGTTTTGGGGCATCACGCTGCAGCTGCAGGTCACCGGGGACAGGGTGGTCGTGAGGGGAGTTAAGAAACCTGAAGATTTTGAGCATCCCCGGGGAGGGCAGGGAGGGCTCGAGGTGCCCCGGGACGGGGGTCGTGGCTCGGCGGGCGGCGTGGTGGCCAGGCTGGGATGGGGCTGGCGTAGGGTGCGGAGCTGCCCTGTGCCCGCAGGACCCCCGGCTGCCCCCCCGTCCGCTTACTGCCCTCCCTCTGCAGCGGCTGCAGGTCTGGGGAGATTGCCGGCAACATGCGCCTGCTGCGGGCCCTGCTCTGCCTCTGGCTGCTGGCCCAGGCGGCCCTGGCGGCCCGCGTACGCACCCGCCGGGAGCTGGCCCCCGGTTTGTACGAGCACGGGGTCTACGATGCTGGCGGGTCCTACTGCCAGCGAGGGGACGTCTGCTGCCACGGCCGTGATGACGGCTGCACCGTGCCCTACCACGATACCCTCTGCTACTGCGACCTCTTCTGCAACCGCACCGTCTCCGACTGCTGCCCTGACTTCTGGGAGTATTGCCTGGGCATCCCGGCCCCCTTCCCCAAAGCCCCAGGTGAGGCAGCCCCCTGCCCGGCCGGGTGGGGGTCCGTGCGTGCCAGGGGCCAGCCCTGGGCTGCCTGATGTGCCGTGTGATGCCGCTGGTGCCCCTCGGGGTAATGGATGCAGCCGGACACGGCACCCACAGCCCTGCCCTCGCTGCAGAGATGCTCCGGACCCCTCGGAGCTGCGGAAACTCGTGCAAAGTGGCAGGGCTGGGGCCAGCCCCCTAGAAATGGGGCTGAGAGCCACCCGTGGCCCCACAGCCCGTCCCCTGCACCTCCCTGCAGTGAGGGCTGGGGGGGGTGGGGGCAGAGGGGCAGCTCCAGCGGCGTGTACCTGTGGGGCAGAGCAGGGGTGGATGGTGCTCCATCCCGGCTTCTCCGGTCATGTCTGGGGCAGGCGGATGCTGCCCCTGACTTAACCCACCGGGCAGCTGGGGCGGGCAGGGCAGACGGGGGCGAGCGGGGGGCACGGGCAGCCCCCACCGCACAGCACAAGGCTCTCTAAGAAGTCCCTGGAGAGCGGAGCCAGCTCCCGGGTACAACTGGCCCCTTTATCCCTGTCCCGCCAGGCTGTGCGTGCGAGGCCGGCTCTGCTCGGCAGCCCCACGGTTAACCCTCCCGGCACCGAGCCAGCCCTGCTCCCGACCCCGCGCCATGGGGCGCAAAGCTGGTCCCCATCGCAGGTCTGGAGGTGCCGAAACGCAGCCGGGAACCTGCCTGGCTTTCAGGATTTATTTATTTTCCCCTCGGTATTTACCCCTTGGAGCCATGGGGGTGCCGGCAGGACCCCCAGCACGGCCAGGCACTCACCAGAGCTCTCCCCTCTCCCATCCAGGCTGTGCCCGCGCCGGCCGCAGTTACCCCACCGGAGCCACGTACCGGGAGAACTGCAACCTGTGGTGAGTGCTTCTGCGCTCCCTGTGCCGTATGGGCACCGCCGGCTTGGCGCCGGGCACGCCAGGGCGCCAGGGGGGCCCTGCGAGCACCAGGGCTGCCCACAGCCGGCTCGGCGGGAGCCGGAGCACCGGGCCCGAGCTGGGTGGCGGGAGCCAGTGCCAAATGCCTTTGCTCTAGCATATTCGGAGCCCGGGGCCTTGAGCCGCTCCCAAGTTTCAGCGCATGCCTTTGTGGGAGCCGCTCGCTCCGCCGGGTTAGCGCGCGGCTGGGTTGGCTGCGGGCTGCCGCCACCAGCCCGGTGCCGCCGGGGTTTTTCTGGCCACGCTGGTCCAAGCTCAGCTTGCCCGAGCCTGACGGGACGCGTCTGTGGCTTGGCAGCCGCCGCGGCTCCGTGCCAATCGGCCAAAGTCTGGCCCCGCAGCCGGCTCGGGTGCGAGCAGCCCGGCTGTGCTGCGCGGCAGCAGCTCGCCGTTTTGCGTTAGCGCGCAGCGTGGGCTTTATCTGGAAACGGCCGCGGTGGTATTAATGGCATCTCGGAGGTGGGGGATAAGGAACCTGCGGGCACAGATCTGCCCGTAGACGAGGAGTAAACACAGCGGGGCCGGCTGGCTCGCAGATAAGAGAAATCAAAGGCTCCGTCTGGGGCGTGTGCGAGGGCACGAGCACATGTGTGTGCACGTGTGCGCAGGCGTGTGCGCCGGAGCTGGAGGTGAAAAGTCAGCCCAACCCCTCCCCGAAGCCACTCTTGCGTTTCTCCGGGACCGCAGCGGGGAGCCATGCGGGGCTGGAGGCTGCCCCCGAGCAGCGGGGGGACGCTGAGGTCAGATGACTGGTCCCAGTTGGTGGGAAAGCATCCCTTCCCCGGCAGCGCTGGCCCCCGGGGGCTGAGGCTCTTCTGCCAAAACCCTCTTCCCCCCACACTTGGCGCCTGGAGATCCTCAATTCCTGCAGCGCTTCACCCCCGACCTCATCCCTGCTCAGCTCCCGCGGGGTCTTGGGGGGTGACATGGGTGAAGCGGAGGGGGCTGCCGTGGGGACCCCGCTGGCTGCAACCCGTGGGAGTCCCCCAGGAGATAACAGCCAGATGTGGGGTCACCAGCGCAGCACTGGCAGCGCTCAGGGATGGGGAGGGGGTGAGTGCCGGGGGTGCAGGTGCCACCGGCGGGATCGGGGCCAGGCTGGCGGGACACGGCTCTGGCCTCGCAGGGCTCCTTAAAAGGGAAGAGTGTGCCGGGAGCGCGGCCGGCGGGCAGGAGGGAGCATGCCAAGCATTGCTCACCATGCGGGGGGGAGGGGGGGGGGGGCAGCACAGCCCGGGGCTCCCCAGGGGGACCTGGACCCGGCACATCCCCCCACCCCCCCTCCCTCCACAGCCACCCCCTGCCCCGGGTCTCCCCGTGGGTGCCGCAAGGGCTCCCGGCTCACCCGGCCAGAGCGGCTGGCAGCGGGGGGGGGGGGGGAGGACAGCCAGCCCCGAATCCCCTCCCCGGGCTGGCGTCCAAGTCCCGCTCTAATGTCTGCAGGCCTGGCTGCTTTTCAGCTGATTTTCTGTCCCATGCTCTGTCTGCCCTCCGGGCTCCTGCGGGGACCGGGGCCAGGGATGGGGGGTGGGACACAGCCCCCAGGGCCACGCAGAGGGCTGCCTGCCCGTTCCTGGCCTGGCTTCACCCCGTCCCGAGGTGCCGAGCCGCAGTGTGACCACCAAACCACGGTGCAGAAGTAGCCCCGAGCCCTTGCTGGCTGGCCACAATGGCAGCGGGTCCCTGCCCAGGGTGGCAGGGGGGGAGGGTAGAGGACACCCTCCCACCTCCACTGACCTTCCCCCCCCCCCCCCCCCAATGCCGTCCCCCCCCGCAGCACCTGCGGCCCCGGCGGGCAGTGGCAGTGCGAGGACCATGCCTGCCTGATGGACGGGGAGCTGATCGACGCCGTCAACAGGGGCAATTACGGGTAAGGACCAGGCGGGGGGAGGGGGGTCACCAGGGAAGGGATGCTTCACCCCTCGGTGCTTTTTGGGGCACCCCTGACCCGCACCCCCTCCTCCCGTGCAGCTGGAGAGCCGCCAACTACAGCCAGTTTTGGGGCATGACGCTGGAGGACGGGATCCGGCACCGCCTGGGCACCTTCCGCCCCTCTCCCACCGTCATGAACATGAACGAGATGCACGTGAGTCGCCGCGGGCGCAAGGGGAAACTGAGGCACGCCAAAGGTTGAGCCCTCCTCTCCCATGGCTTGACCCAACCGTTCATCATCCCCTTGGCTAGCGATGTCCCCGCAGCGTCCCCGTCCCTGGGAAGGGGCTCCGCACCCGGGGGGAGGCGGGGAAGGGGCCGTGGCGGGTGGGTGCCGCGGGCAGCCCTTGTGTTTGGAGACAGCAGCTCAGCAAATTCCCCCTGACAATCCCCGGGCTGCCAGTGTTGTTTTTTCCCCCGCTCCTCCGTGCCGGTTTCCCATCGGAAAGCCGGCCCCGACGCTGCTGAGTCGGCAGAGCCGCCTGCGCCGGCGCTTTGCGAGCGGGGTGCCTCCACCTGCCCCCGGGGCTGCACCTGAAACCGCCCCCCCCCCCCCCCCCCCCCCCTTATTCATGCTGGGGGTCCCACGGGTGCTGGTGGGGAGCGAGCGTCGCGCGTGGTGCACGCCCAGCGCTGTGGCCTTGACTCCCGGCGAGGTTTAATTTTAGAGGTGCTTCCTGCGCCGGGTGTCGTGATCGCGTCCTCCCCAGGAAGGCTGAGCTGTGCACAGCCGGGGCGGGGGCACCATGTCCCCCCCCACCCGAGCGGAAAGGTTGGGCATGAGTCAACGGCCGGGCGAGAGCCGGCCAGAGGCCACAATGAGGGGCTCGAGGCACCCAGTGCCATGCGCTTGTGTCAGGTCAATGCCTTGGGGCTCGAGACTGGGCACTTGGTGCTGTCGTTGCCTAAGGAACCACTGGGGCTGAGGACCCCAAATTTAGGGAAGGTTGAGGGGTCCGGCTCCTCTGTTACAACAGGACACCCGAATCCTGGTCACACTCGTCCAGGGCTATGGGCATCCCTGTCCCAAAAGGGGTCCTGCAGTGGGGCTGGGGGATGCTAACGCTGGCTGGGGGGGGTCACGGCTCCGAGGATGCCCCCGGAGCTGCTGCGGGCTGGGGGAAGGAGCCGGGGGGCTGTCCCTGTGCGGCGAGCACCCCTCATGCCTCGGTTCTGCCTCCGCAGATGAACATGGACTCCAACGAGGTGCTGCCCCGCCACTTCGACGCAGCCGCTAAGTGGCCCGGGATGATCCACGAGCCCCTGGACCAGGGCAACTGCGCCGGTTCCTGGGCCTTCTCCACAGCGGGTGAGACGGGATGGGGTGAGACGGGATGGGGTGAGACGGGATGGGGTGAGACGGGATGGGGTGAGACGGGACGGGATGGGACGGGATGGGACGGGACGGGATGGGACGGGACGGGATGGGACGGGACGGGATGGGACGGGATGGGATGGGATGGGATGGGATGGGATGGCCGGTGGGGACAGGGACTAAACCTGCTGCTGTGGGGCTGGGGAGTGGGGCCGGACCCCGGGGGAGCAGACGCTGCTCCCTAACCCCACTCTTGCTCCCAGCCGTTGCCTCGGACCGCATCTCCATCCACTCCATGGGACACATGACACCCGCCCTGTCACCCCAAAACCTCCTGTCCTGCGACACCCGCAACCAGCGGGGCTGCAGCGGGGGCCGGCTGGACGGCGCCTGGTGGTACCTCCGCAGGCGAGGGTGAGTGAGGATGGGATGGGGGGGCAGTGACTGCCCCGGTGCTGGGGTGGGATAAGGGGGTTCGAGGCTCTGGCTACCTGGGGACAGCCCGGGATCGGCATCTCGGTGCCCCGTGCGCATCCTGTCCCCGGGGCTGCCGGCCCAGGTGGGGATGGAGAGCGGGGTTTGGGGATGGGGAATGGGAGCAGGGATGGAGCCAGGTGGTCCTTCCCCTCCTCATGTCCTTGTCCCTCTGCCCAGGGTGGTGACGGACGAGTGCTACCCCTTCACCAGCCAGGAGAGCCAGCCGGCAGCGCAGCCCTGCATGATGCACAGCCGCTCCACGGGCAGGGGCAAGCGGCAGGCGACGGCGCGTTGCCCCAACCCCCAGACCCACGCCAACGAGATCTACCAGTCCACCCCCGCCTACCGCCTCTCCTCCAGCGTGAGTGCCCGCGGGACGGGGCCGGGCCGCGCAGCGCCGCCAGCGTGGGCGATGCGGGAGCCATTTGTTGTGGGGAGCGGGAGGGAGTTTGGCTCGGGGCGGTTATCCTGGGAAAGCCAAGTTTGGAAATGAAGCTGGGAAAAACCTGCTGCGGAGCCCCCGGGGGAGCTGCTCCACCACCCGCCATCTCCACAGCACCCACCCGTGGGTGCCGAAACGGCCTCTACCCGCATCCCGGGGTGGGTGGGGGGGCAGTGCCGGGGGCGTCCTGGCCCCGGTACCACCCCAGCTCTGTGCTTGCAGGAGAAGGAGATCATGAAGGAGCTGCTGGAGAACGGCCCTGTGCAAGGTAGGGAGCCGGCATGGGCACCCCACCTTCGCGCCCCGAGGCCGGGTGCTGCCGTGGCCGGGGGGACGGCGTGGGAGCCAGGACCCCCCCCCCCCTCGGCCACTCTCCCTGCTTAACGTTTAGCCGCGTGCCCGGGCGGCACCGTGCTCTCGCCAGCCCCGGGGTGCCCGTCACGCTGCCCACACCAGCGGGCACTTGTTGCTCATTAACTCCCGAGATTTAATCCCCGTCACGGCGGTTGGTTTTTGTTTTACTTTAAGTTGTTTTTTTTTTAATCCTCCTCTGAGTCTTGCCACATCGCCGGGGGGAGGATCCGGCTGCCACCTTCCCTCCTGCCGGGCGATGCCCCGTGTCCCCACTGCCCGTATCCTCCAGCCTGGCGGATGCGATGCGGAGCCCTGGGAGCTCGCCCCCCTGTCCCCCCACCCCTCCCCTGGGACAAGGCCAGTGCCCCCAGACCCTTTTCCCCTACCCACAGCCATCCTGGAGGTGCACGAGGATTTCTTCATGTACAAGAGCGGGATCTATCGGCACACACCGGTGGCTGAGGGGAAGGGGCCGAAGCACCAGAGACACGGGACCCACTCGGTCAAAATCACCGGGTAGGTGGGGGGGGTGGCACGGGGGGCTCAGAGGGGGGAGGGGGTTGTGGAGAGCCACACTCCGGGCAGCAGAAATGTTTTCTTCGAGAGAGGAAAGGCGTCCTCTTCCTCCGGGAAGGGAGAGGAAGTGGGGAGGGACAGAGAGTGCAGGGCTGGGGGGGCAATGCTGTGGCCACAAGTGACACGAGTGTGCCGTGCTCAGCCCCCCCATGGAGGGAGGCAGGTTGGAGGTGCAGAGCCTGAGGAGGGGGGAGCGGGGCCGGCTGCCCTGTGCCGGCGGCTTCCTTCCTCCTCCCCGTGGCTAAATATACCTGCCTGTATTTCGGGAGCGGACATAAACACCTCGGTCTGGCCGGGAAACGAGCGGGGTCAACACCGCACCGCTCTATCGCCGTGCCCACTGGGGTGATGCCCCGGTGCGTGCCCCGGGACCCCCCCCCCCCGCTCACTGCCCTGCCCTTCCAATGCAGGTGGGGAGAGGAGCAGCTGCCTGACGGCCAGACCCAAAAATACTGGGTGAGTGTTGGTGGCTGTCACGAGTTTGTTGGGGCTCAGTCATTGAGGTGGGTGGGTGCAAGTGCTGCTTTCCCATTCCCAGGTGGGATCCAGCTCAGGGAGGGGATGGCCGGGGGGGGTGTCTGTCACCCAGTGCTGAGCCGTGTCCCGTGTCCCCTCCGCAGACGGCAGCCAACTCCTGGGGCACGGCGTGGGGCGAGGGCGGCCACTTCCGCATCGCCCGCGGCGTCAACGAGTGCGAGGTGGAGACCTTCGTGGTGGGCGTCTGGGGCCGTGTCAGCGTGGAGGACATGCCCCACAAGTGACCGCCTCGCTGCCCGCGGCCCCCCCCGCCCCCAACTCCAGGGCTCCTCAGCCCCGCAGACGTCCCTGTCCCCACCATGGCCCTGACAGCCCCCCAGCCCCTCCATCCCCTCCTGGGGGCACCCGGGCAGGGGGACGGGACTGGCCCCTGCGTCCCCGTCCCCGGGGGCTGCGTGCCCCCGCTGTGCTGACGTGGCGGCTGGGTGCAGTGGCGCGTACGGCCGGGGGTGCCCCGGGGGCCCATCCCGCGTCCCGTGGGATTTATCCGCTAATCCCCCTGCCCGGGGCTCGGCTGGGCTTTGGTGACAGCTGGGGGCTCTTCAAAGGTGACCACCTCCCCACCCCCACCCCGGCAGCTTCACCGCCCTCCTCCCAACGCTGATGGGCAGCGTGACCCCCCCCCCCGGGGGGTTCCTGCACCCCCATATCTGCTCCCCGAGCCCTGGGCAGCCCTGGAGCCGGGGGGGTAAAATAACCCGGCGGTGCCCGGGAGGGGGTCGTCCGTGGCCTCAGGGCTGGAGGAGCGCCGAGGCTGGTGTTGCCAGCTGGGGATGGGGTCCCTGCCGTCCCCCCTGCCCGTCCCTCTGGTGCTATGGTCCCTGCGGGGGACAGGGGAGGGCTCAGCCCCGCAGTGTCCCTGTCCTGGTGGGGGCCACAATTAGGGACCACGCAGCAGCACAGCCCAGCTCCCCCTGCCCCTCCCCCCCCCCATCCCCCCAAGGGCTGTACTTTTAAGACTTTTTGTATTTATTTTGCTTTTTATTATTTGTAAATAAACTTATTGAAGCCTCAGTGCCAGGACGGTCTGCTCCTTCCCCAGCCCTCATCAGTGGTGGGGAGGGGGGACGGGGGGGGGAGACGACACATGTGTGGCCCCGCTGTCCCCTGCCTGCCCCGTCCGGGGGGAGGGGGGGGGACCCAGCCGTGGCCCCGGGAAGGGCTGTGGGATGAGATAAGGCACCGCTCATTGTGCGCCTTCCGGCCCTGCTGGCCCCCCCCGTGACCGCGGCCAGCACCGGACCCGCCACGGGCACGCGCAGCCACACGGGCCACTGCAGCTGCCACCGTGGCCAGGAGTGCCACCACAGCCAGGCATGTCACTGCGGCCACCCCTCAGCCAGGCGCGCCACCGCATCCAGGTGTGCCACCGCAGCCACCCAGCAGCCAGATGTGCCTCCACATCCAGGCGTGCCACCGCAGCCGCCAGATGTGCCACCGCAGCCACCCAGGCCACTGAAGTGGGGCCGTGTGTGTGTGTGTGTGTGTGTGTGTGTGTGTGTGTGTGTAAAATGTTGCTTTTTTAAATCGTCTCTATTTATTGCCTTTCCTCCCCCCCCCCCCCTCCGCCCCCCCGGGGTCAGGGCACCCCCTCCTCCCCGATACTGCTCCCCCCCAGCCCCGGGCGGGGCACCGTGTGGAGTGCGGCGCCACCTGGTGGCGACAGCGCGCACCTGCGGGCACAGGGGGACTCCCGGTGTGTGTGCGGGGACACGGATGCACCGGGTGTGTACGGACACACATCGGGTACGTACGGACACACCGGGTGTGTACGGACGCACAGTGGCAGAGGCATGCACAGGGCGGTGTATCCATACACGTACACACACACACACACACACACACACACACACACACACGTACTGACACCACCACGTGTGTCTACAGCCACTGCTGCGTTTACACCAGTATATGTGTGCGCACACACAGCTAACACCCTTGCGTGTATCCATACACACACACACACACACACACACACACACAGTAACAGACACCATTTATATACATCTACACACGCCGACAGCCAACATTGTGTGTGTACATATGCCCACACGCTGGCACCCTGTGTGTACACACACACGCAGACACCCACTGTATGTACGTATAGCTACACACAGACACCCCGCTGTGTGTGTGTGTGTGTGTGTGTGTGTGTGTGTGTGTGTGTACAGACACTGCTCTTTATGTATATATTTATCTATATATATATATACACCACATCCCCCCCCCGCCGGTTTATATACACACAGAGACACAACAGACACCGCTGGGTTGTTTTTATACGTAACACACACACACATTAACACACACAGTGGGGTGTCTGTGTGTATCTATACACATGGGGGGTGTAGCTGTGTATACACGGGGTGTCTGTTAGTGCCTGTGTCAATATATGTGTACACACAATGTTGTCTGTTGGTGTGTTTTTTTAATATATATACACACACCTACACACATTCATCTGGAGTCACCCCCCCACTCCTGCTGCACAACAGCCCCGGTCAGGAGGGGTGACAGCCGCCACGGGCAGTAACAGCCAGTGCGGGTGACAGCGTGGGACAAGGGGGACGGCAGCCCCCACCGCCCCCACTTTACACCCCTCTGCAAGGCCGGGCAGCTCTGACTCAACAGAAGACACGCGCAGCATTGTTGGCACGATCAGTGATGCTCTAGAACAAAAAGTCCTGCCTTTGGCTGAAGGCGAGGAAAACACCGACATCTGGTTATTGCTTCTGAAGGATCAGATAAGCTACTCCGTCTTTTAACTGTTTTCTTCCAGAAAAATGCAACCTGTCTCTCCAAAAGCATCTCTGAGATTTCTCATCAAGGCCAATTAATCACCTGGAGAGCATCGTAAAACGACAGGAAAGAAAACCTTTGTGTTGGTCATTCCTGCTTGTACCTTGGCCGGAAACGGCGGCACCTTATTTTCTGTAAGCTGACATGAAATGTGTTAAAAACTGACTTCAGGGAAGTGTATTGAGCCCGGGAGCAGGGCCCAGAGCAGGGCTACAGGCACAGGAGGAGGACGTGTCCCCTCCCTGCACCCAGAGCTGCTGCTGGCCCCGCCGGGGGTGACAGGGGGCAGGGGCAGCATCCCCGTGAGCCACTCCGCAAACACAAACCACCCACCGACCAGTGCACATCACCTTTTATTCAAAAGCTGTAAAAATAAGCTCTAAACCGTTTCTGACTTTGGCTTCGGCAGAGAGAAGATGAATGGGAACAGACATTGGCAACAACAGGGGTGGATGATCCAGCAACGTTCCAGCAGCCCGGAGAGAAACAGGCTCAGACCCCCGGGAAAGCTGGAGTGCTTCCAGCACAGCCGAGGCAAGGAAAGATGAGCTCTGCCATCCCTTGTGCATTTCCTGCTGCACTTCATGGTCACCAGAGAGCCCCCAAAAGCCTGCTGAGGCAGGGATGTTCCACTGGAGACATCCCCCCAAGCAGAGGGACAGCGCGGGTGGGGTTTAAATACGATTTTGTGTCTGGCAAGGGAAGATCTAGGCGCTACTGAGGAGGCACGGCACAGGCTTGCTACTGGTTTGGCTGTCCCACCTCATGGCATGGTCCCAGAACTGGGCTCCAGTTTGGCATGGAGGCACCCACTGCCATTGAGTGTGGACAAGGAATTGGAGCTGAGAGGACCCAGCAGGACTCGGGGTTCCTCGGGCAGAGCAGGCTGGAAAGCTGTCCCGGGGGAAATGGCTCGCTCTTCAGGAGTACGAGGTCGAGGATGACTGCTGCTCCTGGAGAGCCTTGTGTGGCTCCCAGGCGGCTCGCAGCCCTCGGCCAGGGGCATCACAGCATGCGAGTCACGACCATCGTGAGGAAGTCCTCGTAGCTCAGCCGCACGTTGCCCACCAGCCCCGTGTCCTTCTCGCGGAAGGCATCGGTCGTGCTCTGGAGCTGCATGCAGATCTGAATGAAGCGGTCGAGCTGGATGCTGGGGTTGGAGGATCGCTGGGCGTAGCGGGCAAGCAGCAGCTGGCTAAACTGGGGGCTCAGGTTGTAGCCCATCTGGGAGAAAGCTGGGAGCAAGAAATACTCGGGTTAAACCCTCCCAACGGAAAGGAAAGCGACTGTGCCCTTCCTCCTGCGTGCTGGCAAACACCCCATCTCCCACCGCCCTGTGGTATTCACGGGTAGGGCTCTCCAGAGGGAGGAACCGAACCAAGGCACAAATTCCAGACATTTTTCCTCTCCATCAGACACACACGCCCAAGAGTTCCTCCCAGAAAACAGGGTTTAGCCACATGCCATTTGGGGAGGAGACATTTTGGGTTTCCTTAAGGAAGTTCATGCCACAGCCCTGCTGCAGCTCCTCATCTCTTGCCCCATGGGAAGGCTCAGCATCAGCTCTGCCGCGGCCGGTTCAGCCGCCTCAGCGTGCCCCAGCGCACCAAAAGGTGTGGACTGCAGCCACGGCTGCGTGGGAGGCACACTGTGAGCTTGGAGACACCCAGCCGCGCTGCAGGAGGCGCCAGGAGGAATCACCAGGCTGGGCTGGAAATAAACACCAAGCAGAGGCAGACAGCGCTCCCCGGGGAGCTCAGTAAGGGCCAGGTTGGTGTCTCTGCCCCTCGCCCACCTTGCTGGAGCTCGTTGAAGCTGATGGAGCCCGACTGGTCCCTGTCGTACTGCTGGAAGAGATTCCTCCACTGCTGGATGAAGCGCAGCAAGGCTGAGAAGCCGTACACGTCTATGCGTCCCGACCTGGTCTTATCGAACATGTCTGGGGAAGAAGGAGGGCAGTGAGGAGGGGAGCAAGGACACACTGCAGAAACTCCCAGAGAGCTCAGGATCTGCACCATCGCTCCCTGGCACCTGGCTCCGGCCCCGGCCCCAAAAGCCCTCCCTCACCAGGGCTGTGATCAACAAGGACCATTCGATCCCCCAGAGGCTGGTAGGAAACGGCCCCAAAATCCAATGCTGGGGCAAGCAAGGGAATGGGGAGACCCTGGCTTCCTCCTGGAGGTCTCTCTCCCTTTGCTCCCTGGCTCTCTCGGAGCAGGGACTTCCTCAGCCTCACACAGAGCTGGATTCCCTCTCCCAAGCAGCGTTTTGGGTCCCTGACTCGTGTCCTCCACCCAAAGGGCGCTTGGAGCTGCTCAGTTTGCCCAGCTCTCGCTCCAGCTGCCCAGGTAAGGGACGCTCGGGTAAGAGGGGAACGCAGGCTGGGCTGCGCTTCACCCCGACAGAGGCTCCTCTCAGAGAGATCAGAATAATAAGCAGGGGGAGGGCAGGGAGAGCCCAGACTCACTTATCATCAGCAGGCAGGTCTCATCATTGAACGTCGACCAGTTGGAGTTGACCAGCGCCTGCTTCAGCTCCTTCACGGAGATGTACCCGCTGTGATCCGCATCGACCGACTGGAACCAGGAGAAGGCCTCTGGGTCCACGCCCGGAGGGGCATTACCTGCGTGGGGAGAGGCCATCAGCGGCTCTCACCTCCCCTCAGAGAGGCCGCTGGCTGCTCCGTCCCCGGGGATGGCACACGGAGACGCAGCCAACCCCCAGGGACTGCTCAGCGCTTCTGCTCTAAGCAGCTTTCCACAGCCGTGCAATCCTGGGAAAACAGGTTAGCAAAGCCCAGGGCTCGGCACCTCCCGCCTGGCGGCAGAGACGGGGAAGTGAATCAGAGCCCCGCGCAGCTCGGGACCGGAGAGCGATCCGTGGGGCTGCCGCCTCATAAACCCGGGAGCGCCGGGAGACAGCTGCGCGGCTGAGGAGTTATATTGCTGAGGGCTCCGGCCTCTTCGGTACTGCGCTTCTCCTCCTCCTCTTCCTCTTTCTCCTCCTTCTCAGTATTTTAAAATAACAAACTGGAACTTTGCGATTTTCTTCATACAGCGAATTCAGCCGATCTGGGCGAGGGGCGCCGCGCCGAGCCAACCCCTCCTGCCACGGAGCGGGGCCGGGGCCGGCCTGGGGAACACCCCCACCACCTCCCCCCGCCACGACACGGGGCCACCGCGGGGGCCGAGTACCCGTCGCGGGAGAGACCCCTCGGCCCCACTCACCTCCGGGAGCCGCCGGTCCGTAGGGCCCGGGCTGGGGACCGCCGTAGGGGCCAGGCTGTCCGTAAGGTCCTCCGGGCGCTGCGCCGCCTCCGTAGGGACCCCCGGGCGGGGGCTGTCCGTAGGGAGCCCCGGGGTAGGGTCCTCCGGGGGCCTGTCCTGCACCGGGGAAGCCCTGGGGAGGGGGCAGAGCCCGGTGTGCGGCGGGCCCCGTGCCCCGTGCCCCGTGCCCCGCCTCGCCCTTCGCCCCGGAACCCCCTCCGTGCCCCCCGGCTCCCCCCGTTGCCCCGGCCCCGCCGCCGCGGCCTCACCTGCCCCGGGTACGCCGCCATGACACCGCTACCGCCCCACCCCCCACTGGCCCCGCCCCTCGTGCTGACGTCACGGGAGGCGCGCGCACCCATTGGCTGAGGCGGCGTGGTCGCGCGGAGGCCCCGCCTTCCCCCGGTGAGCGGCGGGTCAGGTGGGCGGGGCGGCAGGAAGTGGGGCGGTGACGCGCGGGAAGGGCGGGGCCGGGCCGGGATGGGCCTTAAGGCGGCAACGACTCCAGAGTGGGGTGGGGTCCACTGAGCCTCGCAAAGTTCCCCCGGGAACAGGGGCGGGATCTACGCGGGAGCGGGAGCGGGAGCGGGAGCGGGAGCGGGAGCGGGAGCGGGAGCGGGATCAGCCTGGGAGTGGGGGCTGGCGTCCCCCCAACATCAGGGCTGGGATCCCTCTAGGAGCAGCACTGGGATCTCCCTGGGAGCTGGTACGGGATCCCCCCGGAGGGGGGCCGGGATTCCCCCAGATCGCAGCTGGGATCTCCTGGAACCAGGGCTGGGGTCTCCCCAGGAGATGGTCCCCCCCAGATCAGGGCCAGAATCCCCCGGGATCAGGGCTGGGATCCCCTGGGACCAGGGCTGGGATCTCCCCGGGACCCCCACCCGCCCCAGGCGCAGGGCAGAGGGGCGGGACAGGGGCTCAGGGCCACTGTTCCCCCAGCCGGGGTGGCCACAGCCCCGTCTGCTGGGCTGGGGCTCCAGGGCTGGGCTGGGCAGCGTCCCTCTGGGACAGGGATGGGGACAGGGATGGGGACGAGACGGACATCTGTCCCGTAGGCGAGCGAGGAGGCGGGAGCCGTTGGTGGCACCAGCACGGGTGTATTTGGCTGGGCAGGATCCACCTGCCCTCACTATCGCGACAGAGCTGTACAACACCCGCAACCACCCCCCACCCCCCCCACCCCCAGTATAGGCACAGCCCCCGGCACAGCGGGGAAACAATATTAACAGCAAAGGTGGGGGGCGCGGGGACCCCCTCAGCCGAAGGGGCCCTTGACGTTTTTGGGCTGGAAGAGGGGCTGCTCCAGCGGCACGGCGCCCATGCACTCCGCCGGGCTGCAGTGCCCCGTCTTGCCCGGCTGCCCTGTGGCTCCCGGGGGGCCGGGGATGCCGGGGATGCCCTGCTGTCCCACGGGGCCCGGGGGGCCCATCTTCCCGTAGCCTGGTGGCCCTTGGGGACCTGGAAAAAGAGAGGGGGGGGGGGGGGGAGGGAGGTGGCAGGGTGTGGGGCTGGCAGCAAGCCCCAGCATGGGGCTGGTGGCCACGCAGAGGGAGGGGGCTCACCTGGGGGTCCCGGGGGGCCGCTGTCCCCCATCACTCCCACGCCTTTCTCTCCTTTCTCTCCTTTGGCGCCCGGCTCACCTGGAGGAGAGGTGGATGGAAAAGGGTGAGACCGTGGCACAACTGGGAAAGCCCTGGGGACACTGGGAAAGCCCCGGGGACACCAGGAATACCCCGGGGACACCGGGAACGCCCCAGGGAGCAGCACCTACCCCGCATGCCCGGCACGCCCTGCCGCCCCTCTCTGCCAATCTGCCCCGGCATCCCCGGCGAACCAGGGGGTCCCGGCCGGCCAGGCAGCCCATCCTTCCCCGGCGGACCAGGTCTCCCTGGGGACGCCACCATCTCCACCGGGAAGTGCAGCCGGGAGGTGTAGTATGCCATCCGCTCTGCGGGATGAAGTGACCACGCTCAGCGGGGACGAGGCGATGCCGAGGTGTGACCAGCCCTCGCCCCCGCTGCCCCGTTACCATCAAACATCTTGCTCAACTCCTGCCGGATGAACCTCTTGATCTCATCATAATTCACCACATCTCCCTGGGAGAACACAGGAGGGGACATTGCCACCGGGACCCATGGGGGGACCCCGCGCCCCGGCCACCCCTCCTTACCATCATCCCCGGGGGTCCCGGCAACCCGGGGCTACCTGCAGGTCCCGGCGAGCCGGGGGGGCCCCTCTCTCCCACGGGCCCCCGCGGCCCCACGAGGCCCATGGAGCCGCTCTTCCCCGGCCCCCCGGGCATGCCGGCTCTGCCCTTCTCCCCGGGGTAGCCTCTCTCGCCGGGGGATCCAGCTTCACCCTACGGAGACGTGGAGAGGCTCAGCCCCAGCCGCCACTGGCCCCGAGCGCGGCTGCACGATGCCAGGATGGCCACGGTGGCACCATCAGGCTCTCCCCTCACCTTCTGGCCAGCCGGTCCCGCAGTACCGGGTTTTCCTGGGGGGCCCTGGGGAGACACAGAGGAGGGGGGTGGCAGGAACGTTCCCTGCGCAGGCACCCTGGGGACACCATGGCCACGCCGGGAGGATGCTACGGTCCAGCCCCGGATCCCACCGGGCAGGTGAATTGCAAAGCCACCGCTCGTACCTCTTTACCGACGGGTCCATCTGGTCCCTGCTCCCCCTGCAAAATCAAAGTGGGACAGCGTTAAGATGGCGACTGGTGCGGTGCCATCCTTGAGGTCCCCGCTGCACCGGGGTGCAGGGGTCTGTGCCACCCCTCGTGCCCTGATGCACTCACCGGCGGTCCCGGGTGGCCCGGGGGTCCTGGCTGTCCTGGCATCCCTGGCAGACCTCGCTCCCCCACGGAGCCCCGCTCACCCTTCAGCCCCTATGGGGAGGCAGGAGGGAGCCCGGAGCATCGGAGTCAGCGCAGGATGGGGATGGTGACCCCCAAACCCACCTTCCGAGGTATCCACCCGGCCCCTGTACCCCATAGCTGGGGCTGTGACGGGGCAGGGTCCGGCCCCAGGCAGTACTCACCACTCCGGCGAGGCCAGCGGGACCCGGCTGCCCTGGGCTGCCGGGGGGACCCTGGGGGGCAGAGAGAGGGGTGTCAGCTCGGGGGGGACCATGGCGATGCCCCCGCTCCCTGCGCTGGAGGGAGGCCCCGCCGTGCTCCCCGCCATGGGCACCGTGCCGGTGCACGGAGGGGGACAGATCCAACTCACGATGAGCCCTGGGGGTCCCTGCCGGCCTTGGGGTCCCATGGGTCCGGGGTCACCCTGGGAAAGGCAGCGTGATGAGGGGTGGCATGGGGCACATCCAGCTCAGGGCTCCCGCACCCACCCACCCCCTCGCTCACCTCCGCTCCCGGCCGGCCCGTGCTCCCTGGGGGGCCAGGTTTGCCGCAGTCACCCTAAAAGGAGGGACACCACGGGCAGCACAGTGTGTGGAGACCCTGGCCCAGGACCAAAGTCCTCAGGGCTGTCATCACCGAGTGTCCCCCAGTGCCACCGTTGCTCACCTTTGGTCCTGGGAGACCCGGGTGCCCCGTCTTCCCCTTGAAGCCCTGGCGGGAGAAAAGAGCTGGGTGGGGGTCTCAGCTCGCACGAGCAGACCGAGGCAGGTGACCCCGACCCCGGTCTCCGGTGGGGACCCCATCCTGCAGTGCCAGGCCAGGGAGGGGGGGGATGCCCACCCACCCTCTTGGGCTCAGCATCCCTGGGAGCACACGGTGGGACAGTCCCGGCTCAGGGGACACCCGGTCCTGGCTGCAGGGACATGCCATGCACTGAGCACCGGGGGGGGGGGGGGCGGGGACAGACAAGGAAGGCTGTGACTCACCGGAGGACCCATCATCCCTGGTGGCCCAGGGGGGCCGGGGTCACCCTGGAGAGAAAGAGATACGGGTTGGGGGTATCCTGGGGGCGTTGCAGGGTGGCTGCCCCCCCATCAGCACCCAGGAATGCCCCGGCATCTCACCCGCAGCCCTGGCTTGCCATCCTTGCCATCCAGTCCTTCCAAGCCAGCGGGGCCCTGCGAGGACAAGGAAGGGGTGTCAGAGGCTGGTTTGCACCGAGGGGCTCTGGGGGTCCCCGAGGGACCTGCTCTTGGCACCCCAGGTCATGGCAACAGGTCCCTGGGGAATGGGTCCAGCCAGTGGCGCTCCCCAGGAGCACCATGATACCAGTGGTCCTGCCCCCTCTGCCCCCAGGGGTGGCACGACGGGGGTCTTACCTGGATGCCTGGGGGTCCGGGTGGTCCGGGGGGCCCTGGCATCCCCGTGGGGCCACGCATGCCCTCGCTGCCCTGCAAGAGGCACAGGAGGTCATGGGAGCAGCCGGGGCTGTGCACCCCTTGGCCACCCCGCAGAGTGCTTGGCCACCAGCCCAAGGGATGAGCGGTGCCACCATGCAGCCACGTCCCCGTGGCACTCACCCGCAGCACTCACCTTCTCAGCTGCGGGCCCTGGTGGCCCAGCTGGACCAACCTTCCCCGGGAAGCCGGGGGGGCCCTAAAGAGAAGAGGGGTACTGAGTGTGGGGGGGGCATCGTGGTGGGAGAGCCCAGCCCCGCACGTCCTGCCACCTCCAAACCCATTTTACGGGGTTGCTCTGGGGCTGCTCTCTCCACACCCTGTCCCACAGGACATGCCTGCATCCCCCTGGGAGAAACCCCCATCCCCGGCTGGCTCCCCGACCCCGTGGGGACATGGGGACACAGCCAGGGCTGAGCGTCATCTCCTGGGGACACCCTGCTGTACCGGAGCATTGCTCCCCACAGCCCTGGCAGGACACACTCACCGGTGGCCCCGGGAAGCCGGGCTGGCCCTGGAAACCCTGCGGAGAGACGAGAGCTGAGCCGGACCCTGATGGCCGCATCCTGCCCAACGGGGGTCCTGGGGAATCCCTGTCCCCACAGACCCCTCGGGGATGCTCACCTGGTCCCCCTTCTCGCCAGCGCTGCCCGGGAGCCCGCGCTCGCCCCTCGGTCCCTGCAGAGAGAGGGGGTGAGGTGGGGGGGGGGGACGCTGCTGCACCCGCAGCCACTGCAGACGTGTCCGTCCCCCCCTCCCCACAGCCCCCCGGGAGCCGATCAGGGTGGGCACCTACCGCTGGCCCCGTGGGACCGGGGAGGCCGTCCAAGCCGGGGGGTCCCTGGGAAGGGGAGGAACAGGGTCAGATGAATGTGGCTTGGAAGGACCTCAGCCCCAGTGCCCCCAGGGAGGGGGGCACCTGGGAGAGCCCCCAGCCCCTCTGCCCCTGGAGCATGGCCCCAAGAGACTCACCAGTTCCCCTTTCTCCCCAGGGGGGCCCAGGTAGCCTCGCTCACCTTTGATGCCCTGGGGAAGGAAGGAGATGAAGGGTCCACGCAGGACAGGGGACGAGCTGGGACACGGGGCATAGTCGGGACATGGGGCATGGATGGGAGGTGGGGGGACAGATGGGGCATGGATGGGGTACAAGGATGGATGGTGAAAGTTGGGACACAGACAGGGCGTGCACGGGGCACAGATGGATGGAGTGAACAGACAGGTGACGGATAGGGCACTGGGAACATGTGGGATGGGAGGGATGGGACAGGGATGAGCCCTGCAGGGACATGGCGCACGGTGCCCGCTGGGGTCCCCCAACTGCCTGCCCCGGCAGCACGGGGGGGCCCAGCGAGCACCAGGGAGGGACGCGGGGACACAGGGGGTGTCTGGGGGCCGACACGTGCTGCCTGGCTCCCCGCGGTACTCACTGGCAGGCCGGGGGGACCCGTCGCACCGGGGTAGCCGGGCTGCCCTGGAGGTCCCTGTGCAGGAGGAGGATGATGCTGAGCCACCTGCAATGCCCCAGCCCGGTGCCCAAAGCCCGCGGGGCACCAGTGTCCCCCTCGTCCCCTCCTCCCACACCACTCACCGGCTCCCCTTTGGCTCCAGCAAGCCCGGCAGGGCCACGTTCCCCCTGGAGACCCTTCGGAGGGAGAAGAGAAGAGCTGCAGGGGGTCTCCTGCGGCCCCTGCCCGGGGCTGTGCCCACCGGGCAGCACAGCCGGGCAGAGCGCGGGGGCTGAGGACCTGCGCACAGCCCATGGGGGTCTGTGTTCTCCGCCAGCCCGTGCCGGCCCCAGCCTGCCCGGCACCTCCGGGCACTGGGGAGGACCCGCTTGGCACCCGGCTGGGCTCCCTCCACCTACAGCACCAGCCACGTGCACCGGGCTCAACGCCCAAGGGCGGCCGGGGACGTTCACACCCAGACACCCATCACTGCTGCTGGTGCCCCCCCCCCACGCCGTGGACATCTCAGCGCTGGGGGGGCTGCGTGGGGTTCCCAGCTCCTGGCACCCCGGTCACTGCCTGGGACACGCTTCAAACCACAGCTCCAGCCTGGTGCCACCCGCTGCCTCCCTGTCCTCCCAGGGCACGCCAGGCACGGGTGACACGGGTGACAGCCGGGAGCCCCCGGGCTCCGTGTCACAGGACTACTGGGGCAGGTTAGTGAGGTGACACGGTGCCGAGGCGGTGGAGGCTGGACAGGACACGCTGGCACACCGCAGAGCCATGACCCACACAGACCCACAGAGACCCACACAGATCCACAGAGACCCACAGAGACCCACACAGACTGTGGTGTTACAGTGACATTAGTGGACAAGGGGACAAGAGCAGGACATGGCCGGCATGGGCGAGGGAGGGCAGGATCCTCCGAGAGCCGCCGGCACAACCCCGCTGCCGCCTCGTGCTAGGAGGGAGCACGGCTGGAAGCAGGAGGATGAAGATGAAGATGAGGATGAAGATGGAGGATGAAGATGAAGATGGAGATGGAGATAGATGGAGATGGAGATAGATGGAGATGAAGATGGAGCTGAAGATCAAGATGGAGACGGTGGTGGAGGCTGGCTGACCCCAGAGGAGCTGGGGACCAGGGGGGGAGGATGAGGAGGAGGAGGAGCCCAGGCAGCACTGGCTGCACAGGGGGGATCCTCCCGGCCCCCGCAAGGGGAGTCCTGGGGGCAGCCGGGGAAGGGACAGCAGCCGGGTGCCATCTGGTGCACCCAGCCCACCCCGCGGGAGCTGTGACGAGCCGCAGGCACCAAGCCGGGGTATCGGCTCCCCGGCACCCCGAGAGCGGCTCAGCCGAGCCAGCCCGGGGGCTGCGGCCATCCCCGGCGCACCCGGGTCCCACGGCGGTGAAGGGCCCCAACACGGGGCCGGCGAGTGCCAGTGCCATGTCCCTGAGCTCAGGAAGAGCATTCCCGAGCCTGCAGACCTCGAGTCCATCAGGACCCCCGGCATGGGGATGGAGGAAGGTGGAAATGGGAGGATGGAGATGAAGTGGAAGGGAAGGGGGGCAGCTGGGCTGCGGCTGCTCCCAAGGGGGACAGGGACGGGGGACACAGCCAAACCAAGCGGCAGCGACAGAGGGCACAGAGCAGAGCCGTGCTGGGTCCTTACGGGCAGTCCGGGTGCGCCAGGCGTTCCAGGAAAGCCTGGGGGGCCCTGAGGGGAAAAACAGGGAGATCACAGCCTGGAAATGGCACCCGGGGAGACTGGGCTGAGCCCTCGGGGTGCCGCAGAGCGGCCGGGCACGGGCCAGCTTGGCCTCGGCCTCCCACCAAGCCGGGCTCCTGCTCCATCTCCAGGCTGGCAGCGCCTCCGCCTCCGTCTCCAGACTTGCCGGGGGACAGCCATGCCATGCTGGACCTCCTCCTCGCCATGGCCATGGCCCTCTGCCCATCACCATGGCCTCGGGGCAGGGCACCAGGCTCCCTTGGCTACTTGCAGTGGGGGGCTCCAAGCCCCCCAGGACTATAACGTGATGCCCGCGCAGCCTGGCAAACCCCCAGCCCCGGGCAGGGCTACTTACGATGGGTCCGGGTGGCCCTGGGGGTCCCCGCAGTCCCGGTGAGCCCTGGGGAGAGACGGCTGTGTCAGACATGACCGCAGTGGGGGCGCAGGGTCCTGGCCCCGCTCCACCTCCGAGGGGCACCGAGGGACCGGCCACAGCCCCCGCGGCCACCGGGAAGGGCTGGGATGGGGGGGGGGGGGGCGCGGAGGAGCACGGCAGCGCCGGAGATGGGGAGCGCACCCACCTGCTCGCCTCTCTCGCCGGGAATGCCCGGGGCGCCCGGCAGCCCGGGATCACCCACGCAGTCCGGGTCGGGGCTGTCACCCTGCAGGGAGCGGGGACGCGTTCAGGAGCCGGGGACAGCTCTGCCCGTTGCCCGCGGCCGAGCCCGGCCAAGCCCCGCCAAATGCCCCCCAGAAGCAACCTCCGCTCCCCAAAGCCGCAGCTGCTCCCGCAACGAAGGGACGGTGCCGGGTTCTGCCCCAGCGGGGACCGTCCCTACAGCACCCTGGGGACCGGGGTGAAAGACCACGGTGGCAGCTCAGCCCCGGGGACAGGGAGAGGTGCTGGGCAGCACGGTTCACTCACCCGAGCCTCCTCCGCTCTCGGGAACTGGGCAAAGCACTGGAAGAAAACCCAGGGAGTCACCTGGGGATCCCCTGCAGGGCTGCACCGGGGGAGCCGCGGGGTAACAGAGCCCCACATCCCGCATCCCACATCCCGCGTCCCTCGGGCGCTTAGCACCCGCTGCTCCACCCTGCACCAGCCCCTGCACAGGATGAGCCCCTCACCCCCCCTGGGGACCCCATACAGGCAGGTGGGAGCTGTGCATGGGATCCCACCTGCACAGTGGACAGGACCAGAGTGCCCGGAGTGTGCCCGGAGCGTGCCCGGAGCGTGCCCAGCCCTGCAAGCGCCTGCTGCTTTGCACAACTGCCGCACAAACGGATGCTGGGCGGGGGGGGGATGGGACTCAGAAGCATCTCTGCACTTCAAAACCCAGCAGGACCAGAGGTTTTGGGGCACCGGGGTTCCCACCCGGAGATGGGCAATACTCACGTGGGCGCAGCTCTCGCTGCCGGGGGCACCCGGCATGCCCCCGTCGCCCTTCTCTCCCTTGACGCCACTGGGTGCTTCGAAGGCTGCCTGCAGCTGGGCGCAGTCCCCGCAGAGGGTCTGGGAGAAGGTGGGGAGTCAGGGGCACCCCGAGGGGTTCGGGGTCCCCCGGGCATGACCCATGGTGGGAAGGTGCCCCGTCCCCGCACTCTCACCTTCAGCACCTCGATGTTCCTCTCGGCCATGACGGCCAGCGGCCCCTGGAAGAGACGCAGGAGGGAAGGGGACGGTCCCCGCGCCGGGGGGGGGAGCAGGATGGGTGGCCACAGGGAGGGATTGCTGTGGGCACAACCGCTACCTACCAGGTCTCCAGCCGGTCCGGGCAGTCCCGGCAAACCGTTGTGTCCTGGCATCCCCTAAAACCCAGGAGAGAGGTTGAATATTTAAACCTTGCGCTAAAAGCTGGGCAGGATCGGTCCCCGCTTGACCGCTGCTGCTCCAGTATCACATCGCTCACCTGGCGGCCCGGGGCACCGGGGGGCCCGGGGGGGCCGGGGGCTCCGGGAGGACCCTGTAACACCCCAAAACACAGAGAGAGGCGGGGAGTGAGGCGGTGGCGGGCGGGGGGGGAGCGGGGACAGTGCAGTGGGGTCAGCACCCACCTGCGGACCCGGCTGCGGCTGCCAGGACATCCCGGTCCAGAGTCCTGGGGCTCCCTGGGGCCGAGAGAGGGGGAGGAGGGTTCAGCGGGGGCGAAGCAGAGCCAGGGGGTGCCCACAGGCGCCCACGGGTGCTTACCGGCATCCCGGCGTAGCTGGGGTCCTGGCGGGGTGCTGGTGGGCAGGCGCACTCCCCGGGGTCTCCCTGCAGAGAGAGGAGGTGAGGGAGGGCAGGGAGGGCCGTGGGGCGGTGGGGGGTACGATTCAACCCCGACACCAACTCACCTTCTCGCCCCGGGCGCCCTTCTCCCCCTGCGAGGGGGAAAGCCGGAGACGTGTATTAGCGGGCAGCGCCTGGTGTGTCCCGTCCCCCCATATCCCCCACCCTCGGCCCCTCCACCACCCCCATACGTACCGGCTGCCCGCTGGACCCGGGCACCCCGGGGAGCCCCCGCTGCCCTTCAGGGCCCTGCGAGGAAGAGGAGGGGGAGGAAGCTCAGCTCCGGGCTCGGACCATGGCACGGCAGGTTCTAGCCAGCGTCGAGGGGCCAGGGGAGGATGGCGATGCCCGTCCTGGAGGGCAGGACTTACCGGTGGCCCTGTGACGCTAGTCCCTGGTGGCCCAGGGGGTCCCATGGCACCTTTGGGCCCTGGAGATCCCTGCAGATGAAGGACAGCAGGAGTGGGGGGGCAGGGGAGAGGAGGGGAGGGGAGGGGAGGGAGGGCTGGGGGATGCTCCCTTACCTTGGCACCTTTCTCTGCTGCCATCCCTGGGGGTCCTTGAGGTCCGGGGGGCCCCTGGGGGCAGAAGAGGGCATTAGCTCCCCCCAGCAGCCCCAGCCAGCCCCCCTGCCCCCCCAGTGAGCCACGGTGACAGCACTGTCCCCAGGGTGGTCTGGCCAGGACCTCGCTGCCACCACCCGCACTGGGGGGCAGATGCTGCAGGGGTGCGATCCCCCCAGCTCGCAGGAATCGGGGGGCTGGTGGCTGCCCCATGTCCCGTAGCTGAGCAGCCCGAAACACTACTTACGGGTGTCCCTGGTGGTCCGGTGCTCCCGGGCTCTCCCTGGGAAAATAAGAGTGTGTGAGAGCCGGCAGAGCTGCCCGGCCCGGCACGGCATGGCATTGATGTGCAGGATGGCATGGCATGACATGGCACGGCACGGCACAGCATCCTGCACACCATCCTGCACACCCACCTGCGGTCCCGGCTGGCCGATCCCCTGTGGTCCTGGCTCACCCTGGGGAAACAGAGGGGCAGTGAGTGGCCCCGAGGTCCCCCCTGCATCCAGCCCCCCACAGCCCCACTCACCTGCAGCCCCTTCGGTCCAGCGGGGCCCTGAACCCCGGGCTGTCCCGGCTTCCCCTAAAACACACCAGGGTCACGAGGGCACGATGCCACGGGGCACCCGTGGCACGGTGGGGAGGGGGCACTCACGGGTCTGCCCGGCTGGCTGATGCCCGGGGGGCCCTGGTCCCCTTTGGCCCCAGGTTTTCCCGGGATGCCGACCACATCCGAGAAGTCCCCATGCAGAGCAGGACAGGGCTCGCAGGCATCTCCCTGCAGAGGAGGGAACACAGGAGGGGAGGTCGGAATGGGAGAGGGATGGAGGGGGTGGGTGACACCACGGTGACGGGATGCGGGTCCCCATACAAGCGCAGGGGTCTCACCTTCTCGCCTTTGGGGCCGGCCGGACCCCTGATGCCCGGCTCACCCGACAGCCCTGGGAGACCAGCCATGCCCGGGGTGCCCATGTCCCCAGGGCTGCCGGCGTCCCCCTGGCAAAGAGAGGGGACAAGGCTGGCCCGGGGCAGGGGGACACACAGCACTCCCCCAGCCCCACCGGAGACCCCTCCCCAGCCCCTCTCACCTTCTGTCCCTTCTGGCCAGCGTCGCCGGGTCTGCCCTGGGGGAACGGAGGAATGGGTCAGGCCAGAGCATCCCCCAAACCGGCCTGTGAGCACGGGGGGGGACTCACCGCTCTGCCCGGGGGGCCGCCCTGACCCCTGTCCCCTGGTGGTCCAGGCACGGCCAGCACCGTCGCTGCCCCTTCGAGCGCTTGTGGTGCAGAAGGGCACTGCCCGCACGGCTCTCCCTGTGGAGGGGACATCCCGGTCGGAGCGTGGCTTCAGGCAGGGCTGTCCCATGCAACGAGTTGCACGGGTCTCAGCTGGGGTGGTCTGAGGGACGGGGCAGGGAGCGGGATCCTGGGGGGTCCCTGTGGCAGGGCTCACCTTCTCTCCTTTGAGCCCCCGCACGCCTGGATCACCCTTGTCTCCCGGGAGCCCCTGCACCGAGAAGCAGCGGCAGAGATGAGAGCATGGCCCCCAGCGCCTGGCTCCCGCCCGCCCTGGGCTCCCAGCACCCACTCCCCCCACTCACCGGTCTGCCCATGGGTCCCTCCTGGCCGCCATCCCCCTGCAAGACACGAGGGTCAGACCCCATAGGAAGCTGAGGCTGCCCCGACCCCGTGGGGGTGATGCAGCCGCTCCTGCTCCCTCGGGGGGCGCAAAAGCAGGGGATGGGCGTTAGGGTCACTCACCTTCTCGCCCTTGATGCCAGCCAGCCTGGGGAGCCCTGCGTCACCCTGCCGGACACCCCACGCTGTCACACAGCCAGCACCCACACAGTGGGGTGCCACTCCGGCACGGGAGAGGGGGGCTCAGCCCCCCATACTCACCGGCAGCCCCGGCTGCAGTGATGCTGGCGCCGGCTCGCCCTCGAGCCCCTCGGCGGGACCCCGCAGCAGCGCGGCGAGGACACGGGCATCACAGGACAGGCAGGAGTCGCCCTGCGAGGGCAGGGAGAGGGTACGGCTCAGGGGGGCCGCGGGGGGCTGCCCGCCGAGCGGGTGGGGGGACAGAGGGGTGGACACTCACCTTCTCCCCTTTTATCCCGTGGATGCCGGGGTCTCCCTGGGGAGGAAACAGAGGGGCTGGGCCCGGTGCCGCCAGCACGGGCTGGATGGTGCTCAGTGTCCCCCTGCTCCGGCTGGGGACGAGCCAGCCTGCCCCTCGGCCACATGTCACCTACCCTGTCCCCTTTGGGTCCCGCGGGGCCAGGTCTGTCCTGGGAAGGGGTAAACAAAGAGGGAGCGTTATGAATGCCGAGAGAAGACCCTGCTCTGCCCTCCGACCCATGCGCCTGCTCGCAAGCCCCCGCGCTCAGACTCACCGAGACCCCGTCCTTGCCGGGCGCTCCGGGTGCTCCCCTGGGTCCCGGCTTACCAGGCAGCCCGGTGGCACCGAGCATCCCCTCGGAGACGGTGGGACACACCTCACACGGCTCGCCCTGCCCACGGGGACAGCGAGATGCAGCCCCGGGCTGGGGGGTCCTCGGGGGGGCCCCCGAGATGCCCCAAGCAGCCCTGAGCGCAGGGGTTGGGCACCATGGTGGTGCCATGCCGGCAGGGGCTGCCGTGCCCGTGGCCATGGCACAGCGAGACGTGGCACGGTCCCCCACTGGGCCACCCTGCTGCTGCACCCACCTTGTCTCCTTTTGGCCCCAGGACGCCGGGGGGTCCCTGCAGGAGGAAGGCAGGGGACAGGGTGCTTCAGGGACCCCCGAGACCGAGGTTTGCCCTGGGAATGCCACCCGGCACCCCCCAAACCCTTCCACCAGCCGTGTCACGGGACGATCCCAGCCTCAAACGAGGCCGCCGGCTCTCCCAAACCCTTCTCGGCGCCTGGGCTCGGATCCCACCACTGCTCCGGCCAAGCAGCCCCGACCCCGAGCCAAGAAACCCATCCCTGACCCCGGGCTTTGGCTCCGGGTTCACGGTACTCACGGGTGTCCCAGGCGATCCTCCGGGTCCAGGAGCTCCTGAGCTGCCCTGGAGCCAGAGACGGGACAACCTCAGCCCGGCAAAGGAGAAAGCCACAGCCCTTGGCACCCCCAGCACCCTTCTTCCCCCAGGGGGGTCTCCTGTCCCCCTCAAGCCGAGCCCTGGGCCACCCAGCCGGGGCTTGCCCAGCCGGCGGCACCGCGAGCCAGCGCTGACTCAGCCGCGGTAGATCCGGCTCCGGCCGGGGATCCCCGGCACAACCCACTGCCTGCTGCGCCGCGCTCGGCAGCGTGGGGAGCAGCCGAGACCCCTTTATCCCCCTACTCACCTTTTCTCCCTTGGCACCCGGGGGGCCACCAGGGTCACCCTGAAAGGGAGAGATGACGGGGTTGGCCCTGCCTGGGGTGGGAGTGCCGTGGGGAGCACCTCACCCCCTCCTGCGGTGATGCTCACTCGCAGCCACCACATGCCAT
This sequence comes from Vanellus vanellus, assembly GCF_965231255.1. Lineage (NCBI taxonomy): Eukaryota > Metazoa > Chordata > Aves > Charadriiformes > Charadriidae > Vanellus > Vanellus vanellus. Next base: position 6,306,271 of record NC_138927.1, on the reverse strand, counting down.
GCCGGGGACACCACCCTGGCACAGCCCCATGGCACGGGGGTTCTTACCGGCTTCCCTGGAAAGCCGATCCCTGGAGAGCCTGGCTTTCCCGGGGGCCCCGGCTCGCCGGCCAGCCCCTCGGGTCCCACGAGGCCAGGGTCACCCTGGAAGGCAAAAGGTGGGTGTCAGTGCCAGTGCTGCTGCTGGGTGCCCTGGCTCCCACCCCCCCAAGCCCCCACCTACCTTCTGACCCTTGGGGCCCACCACGCAAATCTCTCCAGGCCGGCCCTGCCGGGAGGGGAGCAGGGTGTGAAGACTCCCCACGTGCAGCGCCGTGCGCGCCATGGGGTGGGCTGGTCCAGCGGCCGGACCCCGTTCCCTGCGGGGTACCCCAGGGGATGCCCAGGTACCGACCGGCACTACTCACATCGCGCCCCGGGCGTCCCGGTTTGCCTTGCAGTCCCCCGTCGCCCTTCTCACCCTTCTGGCCCTGCAGGAGAGACGGAGGTCACCCGTGCCACCTCCCCTGCTGCCCAGGTTGGCACCGGCGGGTCATGGCACCTCTGCCGCCATCCTGAGACCCGCGGGGCGGTTGTCCCCACTGCAACGCCGGGACCCTCGGGTGGGCTGCACTCACCTTCTGCCCGTCGGCGCCAGCCGCCCCTGGGAGCCCCTGCGTGGGAACAGCAGGGCAAAGTGGGTGCCCACGGGTGGGCTGGTGCAGGGCTGCCCTCCTGCTCGCGCCACCGCCCCTTTCATCCCACCACCACCCACTGAGCCGTCTCCTCGGGGCCGGACCCCCACGTCCCAGCCTGGGGTACGCACGAGACGTGGGTTGGGGGGGCACCGCTGGGTCCCCGCGCCACGGCCCCATCCCGCTGAGCATCACTTACCGCCTCTCCGCGCTGCCCCTTCTCGCCCTGCGGCCCCTCGGCGCACTGGGGAGGAGGAGGAGGAGGGAGCGGGGTGAGGGGGGAACAGCAGAGCCAGGGAAGGGGGGGGAACGCGGAAGGTTTGGGGGGGGTCTTACCTGCACGGGGCCACCGGGGTGGGTGCGCACACAGTCAGCGCCCTGTGGGAGGGGGAAGGCGGCTCAGGGGCTCTGCCTGCACTGGCCATGGCCGAGGATGGGGGGCCACGGGGGGCAGGAGCGCTCCCCAGGGCAGTGGGACCCCCGGGAGCCAGGGACCCCCGCAGGGATCATCCCCAGGGCAGGGGGTTCCCTGGCCGGGACATGGCTGGGGACACTCACGCGGTCGCCTTTCTCCCCCTTGCCGCCGGCGGTGCCGGGCAGACCGCGCTCGCCCTTCCCGCCCTGCAAGAGAGCGGAGGTGCGGGTGACGAGACCTGGCATGGGTGTCCCCATATCCACACGTGTGCCCCCAGCGGGACCCACGGCTCCCAGGCGGGAATGTTCCAGGCACAGCTGAGGGTCTGTGTGGCCACATCCCTGCTGGAGCTATCCTGGGGGGTGACAAACCTACCTTTGGACCTGGGGGACCCAGCGTGACCTGGGGAGAGAGGAGAGAGGTGTCCCACAGTGCCCAGAGCCCCACAAGGGCACGCTGCCTCCAAACGGCTGCAGGAGATAGCCCCATCCCCACCGCGGTTCCCATTGTCCCAACACCCTGTCCCCAGGTGCCACCTTGGGAGTCCCATGGGGTATGTGAGGTCCCATACACCCACCAGCCCCCCACCAACAGCCCCATGCCTCCAGCCAGCGGTTGCCATAGGAATGGGGCCACATCTGGAAGGGATCGGAGACCTTCCCCGCAGCCAGATGTTGCTGGGCCTCCCGCCAGGAGGAGCCGTGGGTCACGGGAGGCTGGTGGCGATGGCAGAGCAGGAGGTGACAACCCCGGGCCAGCACCCCAGTGGCTTTTGCTGGCCCCAGCTCCCAGCCCAGCCCCAGCAGATGGGTCGGGGTCCCCATCTCCTCCCGCCAGCACAGCCCGGCGCTGCCCGGCGGCACACTCACGTTTGCCGAGGCCGTCTGCGGCGAGCAGGGTGGGCACTGGAAGAGACGGGGATGGCGTCTTTGCACCAGCTCCATGCACTGCCCACAGCGCCCGCAGCAGCCACAACCCCGCGGCCACTGCCCCTCTCCCCTGGGCACCCCGAACCCGCGGGGCTCACCCAGCCGCATCTCTCCCTGCCAGCCCAGGGCTGCCCGTGGGCACAGGGGGTGCCCGGGGGGCAGAGAAGGGGAAAGCCAGGGGAGCGTTTCTCCCCATCGCCGCGTCCCCGGGGGAGGCGAGGACAGCGGCTGGTCTGGCACCCGGCTCGCCCTGCGGCTTTGTGGCTTGACCACAGCTCTGCTGGGCCAAACCAGCTGCTCCAGTCTGCTCCCACGGGACCGGGACTGGGCAGGATGGGGAGCGCAGCCCCCCCCGGGGTTCCCGTCCCCCAGCCGGGGCCAGCCCCGCACCTCACCCCCTCGCTGGGTGTCCCCGTCTGCCCGGGAGGACCCCTGTCACCCTGTGGGGAAGCGACACGGAGCAGAGGGGGAGAAGAAGAGCCGGGCAGGCTCGTAGCCCCCACAGCCCCCTCCCAGCCCGTGCCATGGGACCCGCTCTGCACCCCTGGCATCCCCCAGCGGGATCCCACTGCGGGGTCACAGCAGCCCTGGGGGGGACGGGGCTACACAGGGACGGGGCACAGGGTGTGCTGGAGACACTTCCCAGCTCCGGCAGAGCTCTGGAGACGCTCGGAGGGAACAAAGAGGCCCTTGGCCACGGCTGGGATGGCTCCAGCAGCGGCAGAGATTTAAGTGGGGCCTCAATTCCTGCTTGGGGGAGCAGAGCAGCCGCTTCTGCAGGCGTCCCTGCGGCTCTGGCGGCAGCAGAAAATTCCCGAATGCAGTGGGGACAGACCCAGCCCAGGGCGCGGATGGACCCCCGGCACTGGTGGGAGGAAGGGAGCTGAGTGTGCCGGGACTGGGGCAGCCGGGCTGGGACGGGACACCCTTTCCCCCCTCCCCGCACCTTCTCCCCGTGATCTCCCTTCAGGCCGGTCCTCCCCGAGGTCCTCGGTGGCTGCTGTAGAGAGAGAAGAGCATCCATGGGTGCTACCTCCCCTTGCACCCCTGGGATCTCCTGCCTGGGGCACCCATGGGTGCAACAGGGCAGCTCGGCCGGTGCAGACCGGTGGTGGGGCCGCAGGAGCCCTCCCCTCCCTCCCTCGCTCCCCGGCATCTGGCCGCCGCCAGCTCCCTCCCTCCCCTTTCCACCGAGCCTGGCGTGGTGGAAAATGTGAGGCCGGGCTTTTCCAGGGGCTGAATCAACGTGGCTGCCGGCTCGGCAGCACCAGGCGCCCGGCGCGGGGGGCTGGGCACTGCCCACCCCGCGGGGGCCGAGAGCATCCCTCGGGGGCCGGGGACCAGTGCCAGGCTGCCGGAGGGATGCGGGAGCTCACCGCGCCCAGCGGCTCCTCCAGGCAGAAGCAGCGGGTGTACACCCGGCCCTCGGGCTGCGGCGAGATCTCAATGAGGTTGCTGCTCTGCATCAGCTCTGCTTGCCGACGGGTCTTGGGCGCTTCCGTGAGGCACTGCCGGCAGAGAGAGGGGGGTCATGGGGGGCTGTTGGGGTGAGAGCCGGAACCCCCCAGCCCTGCCCCAGCACCCAGCGGGATTCGGGAGAGGGATGCATCCTGCACTGTGCGCTGCGCCAGCCACGGGGACGGGCATTGAGTGATGTCCCAGGGCTGGTGGAGAGCTGCCCTGTGTCCCCGGCCACCGCAAGCAGGAGGTGACCCACAGGGGAGCCCTGGCTAAGAGACCTGCCCTCGCCGTGCCTCAGTTTCCCCTCGGGGGGAAACCCCTGACCGTGCAAGGCAATGCCAGGGCCCAGCTGGGACCGGGGTGAGGGCTCGGGGGGGACGACTCACCCCACTGGCCGAGATCTCGCAGCATCCCTCCTGCCTGGCCAGCTCGGCGTCGCAGTAGATCTGAGCTTGCTGGATGTCGAACTGCAGCGGGAAGGGGGCAGCAGGTCAGGGGCAGGCAGGGACCGATCCTGCACCGCAGGCAGAGCGTGCCCGTACCCCCAACGGGGACTCACCCGGACCGGGGTGCCGCGCACGGCATCCAGCCCCAGGAAGGCATTGCCCTCTGGGGCCAGCGCCCGCCGGGCTGCCAGCGGCTTGGAGGAGATTGAGGCGCAGTCGAGGTGGACGGAGACGGCGCGGCTCTGCACGGCCACCACCACCTTGTGCCACCGCCCGTCGAAGAGGGACGCTATGGCCTTCCCCGCGAAGACAGCGCTGACGAACGTGGCCCCCGGCGCCCTGGCCTGAAACTCCAGGCTCTTCTCGGGGCCGTGCACGGCCAGGGAGAGCTGGGCAGAGAGGGGACAAAGCCGCGCTCGGGGATGGCTCTCGGCTGTCTCCTCGCCGCTGGCGCATCCCGCCGCCCCGGGGCCATACCTGGGGGTAGCCCTGCCGGTCGGTGACCTGGAAGAGGTACCAGTGCTCCCCGGTGCTGTTCTTCTTCAGCAGCAAGGTGAGGACCAGGGTGAAGGCGGGGGGCAGCCCATGGGGAAACACCTGCCTGCGGGGACAGGCGTCAGGGGCGGCCGGCCCCGGCACCGAGCTCCCATGCCGGTGTTCGCACTGAAGCCAGCGGCAGCACCGGCCCCAACACCCCCACCCAGATGGCGCCCACTAGCAGCATCACCCCAAGAGCCCCCGTGGGTCCTGATGGGGTCTGACCCCATCAAGTGGCATCGTGGATGCCATAGGGGTGGATCCAACCCCGGCCCCACATGGCAGTGCCTGGACCTGGAGCCGTTTGTGCCTCGGCCGTGGCTGCCAGAGATGCCAGCACTTATGCCATGGGAGCCGAACACGAGGCAGACGGCAGAGACGCTTCCTCCCGTCCTGGTGCGGCATGGGGGAGCTCAGACCAACCCCCCAAAGCTCAGTCCCGCATCCCTCGCACCGGCCAGATGCGTACGTGATGGAGGGGACGGAGCATCCCCACCCAGCCAGCCCCAGGCTCCCCCAGCCCCTGTCCCCATCCCCTGCCCCACAGCACAGCCGCCGTCTCCACCGCGCACCCCCAAACACAGCCCTCCCGGGGCGGCTACAGCACAGGGCCACGCACTTATGACCACAGTATTGCATTTTGTCCCCAGGCAGCTGGGAAACGTGTCCCTGACCCCACGGGCTCCGTGGGACGGGTGCTGCCACGCAGGCGGTGGGCAGGGGGCACTCCCGCCGGCACCGTGTCCCCCCCCTCGCGTGGTGGGGAGCACGGCAAGCCGTTCCCCGGTGGGAGCGTGCCCAGCTCGCCCACAGCCCGCTCAACCGCTGGAAATATCCGCTCTGCTCCCAGCCTCGGCTCCACCGCACCAGCAATTTTCCAAGCCACCGCTCTGGAGCCGGACCAAGGCATGAGGAGAGGGCCAGACCCGGCGGTTCCCTCTGCTCTCTGCAGGGCACCGGGGCTGTCCTTGCGGGGCACCGAGGAGCAGGGCTGGGGTGGAAGGGCACCCAAGGGTGCCCACCTTGGAGCTCAGGACCTGGCTGCCGGAACCACCCCGGCGCTGAGCATCCCCCGGGGCTGGCTCTGGGCTCCCGCAGGCACCCAGCCAAGAGCAACACCAGCCTGGAGCATCCTCCATCTCGAAGCCATCTAAGGACTCGGCTGTCCCGATCAGAAGCCAAAGCTGGGTCTGCTTCGCCCTCGGCAGAGCCCCGTGCCCGGCGTAGCCGCGTGCCAGCCCTGGGGCGACGTGGGGACAAGGCGGGCTGGAGGAGGCAGGCGTGCAAACCGCAGCAGCTTCCTCCAGGAACAGCTCCGGAGGACGTGGACCTGCTCCCACCTCGCCACGCCGCAGCATCCCTGCCAGCACCTCCGCCAGCCCGGGCACCGCCGGGCACGACGTGCCGGAGACGGTGGGGCCGAGGGCTGGTCTCCCGTCCGCCTCCCCCAGCAGACCCCCCGCGGCCCCAGCAAACCCAGCAGCGCCTGCTTCGGAGCTGTGCAGCATTTTGAGCTTGTCTAGACCCCGGCGGGCGCCTGCCAAGCTGAGGAGAGCAGACAGAGAGCAGCCGCAGAGCCCCGGTTGCGTAAGGGTTGGCGGCGACCCAGCCGAGCCGCTGCAGCCCCTGATTTACTTTCTAGGAGGAAAGTGGCTCGGGCGGCCCCGGGGCCGCAACACCGGCACCTCTGGGTGCCGCGGAGCTGCTTGGCCTCTCCAGCACGAGTTATTGGCGAAGCCTAATGAGCTCTTGCCAAGGTCCTACCCTTAAAACATATGGGGATGGAGCCCGGCGGGGCTTTGGCCGCCGAGGGCCACCCCGCGAAGTGCCTGCACTCACTGCGTGGGCTGGACGAGCGGCACGGCGCCCAGCCGCAGCACCGCCGGCCCCCTGGGGTTGCGGACTTTCTTGACGGAGGAGATCTTCAGCAGGTCGAACCTTTTAATCAGGTTAAAACCTGCAGGACGAGAGTGGAGGGGGTTGGACCTGGGAGGGCTGACACTCCAGGCGGAGTGGGGAGCCCATCCCCGGGGTGTCGGGGCTGCGCAGGGACCCCGTCTGCAGGGCGAGGGGGGTATTCCCTTACCCGTTACGTTCTCATACTTGTCCCCAACCAGATCCTCGTCCCGGAGCTGCGGGCACGGCTCCCCTGCAAGGCAAATCACCCTGTCACCGCAGTGTCCCCAAGGGCACGGGGGGGCTGTACAAGCAGGGTCGGACCATGCAGAGCTCCCTGAGCCCAAGTGGGTCTCGGGGCGCTGCCGGGAGCTCACCCCGACACCCCCGGGAGCTCACCCCGGCGTCCCCCCCAGCACACCAAGGCCGCTGGCAGCCGCGGTGCAGCAGGCATCCAACAAACGCCGCTCCCACGGCAGCGCCGGCTCCTTGCGAACAGCCCGCCAGGTTCGGAAGGGGCGGGCGGTGAGGGACGCCGCCAAGTTCGCCAGGTGAAACGCTTTTCCCAGTCGCTGCGTGTTTTGCCTCAAAACCGCCTCGCGGCTGGAATCGGCATCAGGAGACTTGGACGGGCGCCGCGGACACCCAAGGCGGGGAGATGGCGCCCAGAGCCGCCCGCTGGCCTTCCCGTCCCATCCTGGTGACATCCTCAGACCTGGTGGCCCCAAGGGACAGGCGCGAGGGCCCGGCCGGGGGACGGCGAGAGGCTGAGCCGCAGGAAATGCCGTGTCAGTCGCGACCACGGGGACGCCGGTGCTGTTTGCAACCGCGCTGATATATTACTGCTTTAGCAGCATCAATCCACCTCTGCTGGACGCTACCAGATGTTGGGAGGTGCGAGATAGATGAGGAAACACGGGTGTTTTGAAAGAAGAATTTGTTTTTTCTCTGTGCACACCAGCCCTGGAGCCGGCATGGCCCTTGATGATTCACCCACCTCTTCCCCAGCCCTCGGCCGTTCCCGGGGGGTGACTCTGGCCCCCACCGCCCCTCTGCCCAAGAGCCCGGCACCACCACGGTGTTTCTCCCCCAGGCTGACCACTCGCTCGCACGCGGCCAGCGGCAGTGCAGGGAGGTGCCCCTGGCCCTCGGGACCCCCCGAGGCACGGTGGCAGCCATGGGGGCTGCGGTACTGGAGCCGGCCCCACAGGCACGTGTCGCGGCCAGGGTCAGAGCTCCCTCCCGCCGGCGGTGAGATCATCCGCAGCGGGGCAGGGGGTGGAAAGCAAAGCATAAATCACCCCGGGTGCGATCTGCTTTGAAGCCTCTCCCGGCTCCAGCGCTTCCTCAAAGGGAAAATCTCGTCTCCCCAGCCCTCATTTCCCTAAGGAAGAGGGAACCAAGAGGCCATGCCGCGTGGGACAGTGGGTGCCGGTGCCGGCCACGTGGTCCCTTGCTGTGGCAAAGCCGAGCAGCCCCCCGGCCCTGCCGGGACGAGCCACCGCTCCACCCCCACAAAGACTGATGCAACCACGGCTTCGCTGCCAACGGCTCCTCCCCGCCATCCGCTTCGAACTCACCCCACGCCACAGCCAGCCCCATGCCAGGACCCACACACAGCGGCCCCACAGCCAGGGACACCTCGTCCGGGACCCCCACGGGCTCAGTCATCATCCCACTGTGACGGTGACAGCCCTGAGCCCTCCGCCGTTGGCATGCACCATGGCCAGTCCTCTTCCCACCTCGCTGCCAGAGGCCAAAACCCCCTCAGGAGCTCTGTGCATCCTTACCACTGCCATGAGCGGTCCTGGCTCACCTACAGAGCAGCCCCCGCTCGCTCCCGCCCGGACCCGGCTCCCGCACACGCTGCCGGACGGCGCTGCCTTCGCCGCCAGCTGGCAGCAAGCGCCCCGCGGCCGGAGCATGGCCAAACCCTCTCCCTCCGTGAGCGCCGCCCGGGCCACGGGGCGTTCCCGGTGCTGCGGGGGCGATGGCGGGGTGTCCCCGGGCTGGCTCCCCGCGGCAGGGCTCGCTCGGCGCTCCCTGGCCCCCTGCCCGCACGGGATGCTGAGCAAAGCCCCAAAGCCAGGGTGGCCAGCGCTCAGCAGGGAGCCGATGTCTGCAGCCATCGCTCCGGCCACCAGTGTGCTCCTGCGTGTGCTCCTGGCACGTGGGGACCTGGCATGGCTCACGCTGTCCCCCGGCCACCCCTGCCCTGCGATCGCTGGATCTGACGTTGCCCTGCTCTTGTCTCCCCAGGGACTGGCAAGAAGAGGGGTCACCCCCATGCAGACCCCGAGCCCTCGCTCCCGCTGCCCCTTACCTTCCGCCAGCGGCAGCTCCTTCCCTTCGCAGGCGCTGACGAGCCCCGCGAGCGCGAGGGCCCAGAGACCCCTCATGGTGCCCGTGGCAGCAGCTCGGGGCCAACACGGCTGCCTGCAAGGGAGAGAGGTCGGGCAGCAGCGCGACAGGCACGTGGTGGGCTCTCCTGCGCTGGGACACTGCCAGCAAAGCCACCAGCACGGAGCTGATGCTGACCCCGCTCAGCCATGGCTCGGGCAGGTTTTGGGGGGTCAGTGTGGCCCCCACCCACCGCAGGATCCCCCCTCTGCTCTGCACGCAGAGCAAGCCCCAGCATCCCGGCATTCACGAGTTCAGCCCAACCCCAGCACCCAGATTTACTCCAAACATCCGGAACCGCGGAGGCTGAGGCGCCCCAGAGCAGAACCGGGTCCCTCCTGCGCAGACCAAACCCCGGGAAGGTTTCGCTCCCTCCTGTTTTGGAGGGGTCCCGTTTGGATGCCGGGGTGTCCCGGGGCCCTGCAGGTCACCCCAACCTGGCCTCCCTCCTGCCTGCTTCCTGCCACGAGGCAAGGCAGGGCTGCAGGCAGCCGGAGCCGGGCGCTGTGACAGACCGGACACGCTCGGCTCTGCTCTCCGCCGCGAGAGCGGGACATCCATCCCCTGCGCCTTCGTCCCCACGCACAGGAATGGGGGGGACCCTTGTCACTGGCGGCCCTGCCCCTGCTTCTGCCCTGCCGGCACCCCAGCTCCCCCCTGCCCCGAACCTCCTGCGCAACCCCTGCACCTCCCGGCTCCCCTTTGCTGCCTCCTGGCTCCCCTGACCCACCATCGCCTGCACTCACCTCTGCACCCACCCCCGCTCCCTCTGCACCCATCCTGCTCCCCCTGCACCCATCCTGCTCCCCCTGCACCCACCCCTGCTCCCCCTGCACCCATCCTGCTCCCCCTGCACCCATCCTGCTCCCCCTGCACCCACCCCTGCTCCCTCTGCACCCACCCCTGCTCCCTCTGCACCCATTCCCGCTCCCCCTGCACCAACCCCTGCACCCACCCTGCTCCCCCTGCACTCATCCTGCTCCCCCTGCACCCACCCCTGTTCCCCCTACACCCCCCCTGCTCCCCCCTGCCCCCCCCCCCCACCTTTCCTACCCCGCACCCTCCGCACCGGCGGGTCCCCACGGCTCTGGGACGCCGTTCCCGTCCCGCCCGCCCCGGGGCGGTGATCAATTATGATTCATTACGGGGAAATCCCCCCGTTCCGCGCTCCCCCCGACGGCAGGGCCGGGCTCTGCCCCGCTCCCCGGGCCCGGGGCCGGTGTCGCCGAGGGGTGGGGGGGTGGGGGGGGCTCAAGGGGGCTCACCTGCGCGGTGCTCGGTGGTGCCCGGGGCTGCCCGGGGCCGGCGGGGAGGGAGCGGGCGGCGCCGCGGGTCCGGCCGGTCCGGGACGGTGGGAGCGCCGCGGGACACCGGGAGCTCCGCCGCGCCGCCCCCGCCGCCGCCTTCCCCGCCTCCCGCCGGGGGGGCCCCAGCCGCCCCCCCCCCCCGCCCCCCCGGCGGCTGCCCGCCCTCCGCCTCCCCAACCCGGGGGAGCCCTTCGCATCCCCGCCCTCCTCCTCCTCCTCCTCCTCCGCCCCCCCCTCCGGCAGCGTCCTCCCTCCCCCGGGGCTAGACCCCAATTCCCCCCCCCCCGCAGAGGAGATGACCTCCTGCATGGGGCATGGAGGGTGCCCCGATCCCCGGGATGGGGGTGAACCCCATCCCCTGGCTGCCATCCCTGTGGAAGAGCATGGGACCTGCTCTTCCTCCCCCCAGGGCCCAGAGGGGACCCAGGTGCTGGCACCGGTGATGGCACCGCTGGCCAGAATGGTTGCCGCTATGGGGTGGAGGGTGTCCCTCCAGGGATGCTCCTCCGCTGGCACGGCACCGGGTCCGGCACCTGGCCGAGGCGGGAGCAGACCCCGCCATGCCATGGAGCTGATGTACTGTCCCCAGTGCCTGGTGGCAAGCCAGGGACAGTGCCTGGGACAGTCCGGCCCAGGACGATGTGCCTGGGGTCAGAGCCTTGGGACGAGGTCTCCGCCGTCCCTCCTGCTGGCACCACTGTCGGCGGCAGGAACGCTGCCTGCGCCGGGCAGGGCTCCCCCCTCATCCCCAGCAGATTTTCCAGAGCTGAACCAGTCTCCCCAGCAGCGCCAGGGCCCTGCCAGCCTCGCCGAGCCCCGCAGGGATCCGGCACCCGTCCCCGCTCACGCCGCCTCTGCACAGCGTCTGGCTCCGCTGCCCCATGGCCCCCGGGGCCTGGCTGCCTGGCTCTGCTCCAGCATCCCCTGCCCACGCCAGTCGGGCCACCCCGAGCCCCTGCAGGCAGGGAGCAGGCAGGGAGCAGGCAGGGAGCGGGCCCACCCAGGGCAGCAGCCGACCCATGCCAAGTTTGGGTTTGGGGGATGCCAAGCAGCTGCGGGTGTCCCCGCGTCCCCATCCCTGCATCCCCTCTCCGAGGGATGCCCAGCACCGCCGGGTCCCCGCTCAGCTGCTTTCCTCCCAAATTGTGATGAATCTATTTACACTGAAGCTTTACAAATGTGTGTTAGGGACGCATGCATCTCAGTAAACGCGCTCTAATTAACAACTGATGTTTATTCAGCCCATGGTAAATAAGCTGTCGCGGGCAAACCAAGCGACGCTGCTTTTGAGGAGCGCCTCGACTCTGCCATTTATTCAGCCGACAGCCCCCGAGATGCGGTGACAGAGCACTCGATTCTCCTGCGAGTTGCCTGCTGTAGTAATTAAGGGTAATTAAAGCAAGCGAGTACAAAATACAACGAAACTTTTATAATTCCTCTTTATTGGACAATTATTCACCCCGAGCTGTTCTTTGTTTGCGGCCACCCAGCAGCAGCGAACCCCGGGCACGAGCACAAATGGGGTTTGTGCATCTCGTGGGTGGGGGTAACTGGGGCAGGTGGGACCTGCCCCAGGCACAGCCCCCCCAACCCGGCCCCACAGCCCACCCCGAGGGCAGCCTCGTCCCTTCCCCTCCAGCCAGACCCCTTGCTAACACCAGCGCAGCCAAGCAGCTCCCAGGGCCCTCAAATTCGGCTGGGAATCGCTTCGGGGGGAGTTGCACCTCTCCCTCCTGCTGCTCTTCCCGTGCCTCAGTTTCCCTCATGTGCCAGGGTGCTCCCCTGGGTAGGTTGTCCCCATCCCAGTGGCACGAAGGGACCCCGCTGGCCTTGGGGACATGGGGACAGCCGCCGCATGGAAACCTCAGCTCCTGCTTCGCCCTTGCTGAGCCGGCGCATGGGATGGGTGTCTCCGGGGGGGGGGGGAAGAGGCCGGATCCTGCTCCCCCAGTGCTCTGCTAAGAGGGGGAGCAGTTTGTCTCCAGCCCGTTCCGACATCCCCTGGAGCGATGCCGAGCTGGGGGATGGAAAACCGGCTCCCGCGGCCCCTGCCCACCGACCCAGCACGGAAAAAGCGGAGGCAAGCTCCGCTTCCAAGAAACAGCCGCGCCGGCTGCCAAGAAACACGAGTCGGAGCAGAGCCCGGCAATTTTCGGGCTGGAGACAATCTGCCTCCGACCCTGAGCGTCATGCGGTGGTTGGGATACCGTGGGGCCCCCCCCAGGCCCACCGCTGCCGGGGGGGTGGGGGGGGTCGGTGAGGGCTGGGGTAACGCCGGCCGGACCCCGCCAGCTCGCTGGCAGCTACGGGCGCGCGGGAGGGAATTCCTGTGGTGAGGATTTCGGCAGTTCAGCATTTATTTCTGCACCGATTTGGGTAGAACACCCCCCCTCCCCCCCCCTCGCCCCCCATTTCCAGCCTTCGCTGGGAAGGAAAGAGCCTGCGGGGATTCTTTCCAGCTTGACGGGGCCCGTTTGTTTCCGCGGTGTTAAAACAGCAGTTTTGCCTCTTTTGGAGGAAATACTTCTGCCGAAGCGGCGGAGCTCGCCGTCCCCCCTGCGCAGCCTCAGAGCAGTTTCTCCATCATTTCCGCCCCCCGAACCGAACATTTTTGGCATAGGGAAGGGGAGGCGGGGGGGGGGAGCAGCTTGGCTCAGATGAAAGCTGCAGATGGAAAATGGCTCCAGAGCTTTCGGATCGGCTCAGACCCATCCTGTACCCCCCCCCCCCCCCCGCCAGTCGCTGCCCGGACCCACAGGATTGGGGGCTGGCCCCTTGTCCCCCCCTGTGCTGGGACACCGCCGCAAGCCTGCGCCTCTCGCCCGGGCTCCGTTCCCTCACCGCATATGGCGTCTCCATGAGTAATAAAAGCTGCTAATTGCCAACAGATGCCCCAGGAAACCCTGACGCTGCCTCTCGCGGCTGCATTTGGCTGGGAAGGGAGAGGAGGGGAGTCGGGGCCGGCCCCGGGTCCCCCGAAACGTGGGGCGGGGGGATCCCAGTGCGTGGCGGCTCCCAGCAACTGGAGCGAGAGGATGCGGCAGCTATAATTAGCAAAACGAGCAGCCAGGCCAAGGCAGCGGGAGAGCATCCCCGGGGAGGGGACGGTGCCCCCAACCCACGGCATCGCCCCCGGAGCACTCCCACCCTCCACCCTCCGTGGGGCTGGGGAGCCCGAGCCCCACGGCAGCCCCGCAGCGTGCCAGGCCCTGCTGCCCACCCGCAGCCCCTCTTGCAGCCCCATCCCCCCCCGTCATGGGCAGCCGAAGCCCCCACGCTTGGGCCCAGCCCCCCCCAAAGCGCCGTGGCTCCAGCATCTGTTGCACAACTGGAGCTGGCGCCAGCCCAGCGCCAGCAAACCCCGGGCAGGAGGGGGCTGTGCCGGTCCCGGGACCCCCTCCCTCTCCCCCCATTCTGCTTTGTTTGAGAAGGTTCTAATTGGGGGGGAAAGAATTTGGCCCCCTTCCCTCGCCTCCTCCAAGGGCAGTCGCCCCTCCCCACTCCCATCACTGGTGCTGCAGCCCCCAGCCCACTCCTTCTCGCACCCCAAATCCAAACTGGGCAGTGCTGGGATGAACCGGGTTATGCGATTAGTGCTTCAGCCTTAACTAGACTGCCTGGGGGGCTGCAGAGAGACTCCCCAACTCCAGGGGCCGCATCCTGCCCCAGTGCCCCAGCATGCCTGCGTTGGGGCTGGGAGCAGCATCTCCCGTCCTGTCCCACGGGTGCCCACCCCCCCCGTGGCACTGCTCCGCCGTGGGCCCCACGCCAGTGGGAACCAGTGAGGTTTTGGCAGGACACCGGGAGGCTGATGGAGCTGGTGGGAAACCGTGGGGCTGGCAGTGCCGGGCACAAGCAGAACGCCGGGAGCAGGGAGGGCATCGCCACGCAGCGCCGGCGGCACGACCGGGCTGAGCCACAGGAGGTGTCTGTCCCCCCCACTTCACCACAGCCTTGCCACCCTTCTGTCCCCCCACCGTGCGCCCCCAAATGCATGGTCCTCTCCTGCAGCACCCTGGCTCAGGACCTTCCCGCATCCCTTTTTGGCTCCCATGGGGGTCCCCTCTCCCATGGGGGGGTCCCTTCTCCCATGGGCACAGGCACAGCTCATCCCTGGTGAGGGACCCCCCCCCAAGCGAGGATGCTCGGTCCCTCCTGGCACGGATTGAGTTGTTGCGAGCGCCGGCAGCTCCGCGCTCCCCGGGCAGGTTCGGTTAATGGCGTTCCCCTTTAGCCTGTCTCATTTCATGCCTCGTCTCGCAATCGCGGCTCCGCGGCCCCGGGCCTGCGCTGATGAGGACTAATTGCTGCTGCGGCAGGGGAGAGCGCAGCTGCCCCGGGGCAGCAGGGGTTGGCGGTGCCACCGACCCCCGGCACCCAGGGCACTCGGGGTACGCGGGGCTTGCAGGATGCTCAGCATCCCGCACAGCACCGCAGCACAGATGAGGACCAAACCAGCACCTTGGAGGCCACTGGTCCAAACTGGGCAGCATCCTTTGCCCGGAGGTCTTGGCAGTGCTGGCATCCCCCGGGAGCAGGGGGTTTCTGCTGGTGCCACGGCTCCCAACCAGCTTCATCCCTGGGGGAAAATCGCCTGCCCAAAATGTGAGGGTGCTGTCTGCGCGCCCGCAGCCCAAGCGGAACCTGTCCTCGCCAAAACGAGCCCTCGGGGAAGCTCTGGTGGCTTCTCCCAGACAGAAGCAGTAGCCAGGACCGGGGTATGCTTCCCACCACTGCAGTGGCCGCACAGCCCTCCCCGGCACGTTACGGCATGCCATGGCGAGAGGGTTTCGGTGCCACGGTGAGCCGAGCTGCCTGGGCACCTCCTCCATGCCGCGCATTGCCACTCGAGAGCCACGATGCAGAGATGTCCTCTCCTCCGGCACTGCCCTGCCCCAAGCTCCAGCCCTGCCCCTGCTCTCCCAACACAGCTCCTGGTCCGGCGCGAGCCCGGCATCCGCGGCCACGGCTGCTAGCCCCGCTGCTGCACTTGCCAGCCCCCTCCCGCCCCAACGCCCCATCCCAAACCGCAACGCCCAGCTCCGGCCGCGCTAGGGCTGCTCTGGCAGCGCGAGGCGGCCCACGTTACGTGCCTCTGCAGATTGCGTGGTAATTGCCTCCAAAGTTACTAATTTGCTCATAGTTTAATTACCATGTAATTTACTGCTCTTGGCTCCCGTGATAAGATGCTCATTTAGCAAGGCAGCGCGTGGGAGCGGGCTCAGCCCCGGCCAGCAGGATGCTGCGGGGGCACAGACCCAGCAGGGAGGGGGCAGACAGGCTCGGGGACCCCACTGGGTGACAGCCACCCCCCCTCCCCGGCCGGACCCCCGACACGAAGCACGAGGCGGCGGCCGCAGCCCCACGGCACCACAGAGAGTGAACTTTTATTTCCAACAACGACAGCACCTGCCCCGTGGGGTGGGGGACGGTGGGGAGGGCTGGGAGGGGGCGGCCACGGGGCCCCGGGGGGGGGTGGGGGGGGCGAGGGCAGCCCGGCCCTGGGGGGGGGTGGCCGCTCGCGTGCACACGGTGCACGGCGTGAAGAAACATCCCGGTAGAAAAAGAACGAAGATCTGACAGCCTCGACGGCGGGTCCTGCCCCGGGGGGGTGCAGGCGTGATCGGTGGGGGAGCGTGGGGGGGGAGGTGTGGGGGGGGTGGGATGCGTGTGTCCCCTCCGCACCCGCAACCGGAGGGTGGCAGGGAGGAGAAACCGCGCGAGGATGGGTGGGAGGTGTCTGTGGGCAGGGGGGAGCGCGGTCCCTCCCCTGGGGACCCCCCCTGGCCGGGTGGGGACACCCCCCTTCCCCCCCAGCCACTGAGGAGGACGGAGCAAACCCAGCGTCTTGGCTCATCCCATCCCGGGGCGATGGCGGCGGTGGGCGCGGGGGCTCACACCTCCGTCTGGAAATCACCGTCGGCCGCATCCAGGCCGGCGCAGGGGCCCTCCCAGTCCGCGCAGCGCAGCTCCAGCCGGTCCCGGTGGGCGCTGGGCAGGGAGCCCAGGGTCATCGCCTTGAACGTGCTCCACGGCTTCGGCGGCGCCGCCGGCGCCTGCGGCTGCTGCTCCTCGGGGCTGGCCGCATCCTGCGGGGCGAGGGGGAGCTGCGGCAAGCGGTGGGGGTGCGTGGCCGTGCACGGCACCGTCCTGCTAGCACCCGGCCCTGGGGCACAGCCGCCCACTTCCACCCAGCTTGAGAGGGGCCCGGAGCCCTTCCAGCCCCCCAGTTCCCAAAGGATGCTCAGGCACTTACGGTGGCCGTGCTCTTCTCCCCGCCGCCCAACGAGACGCTCCACCGCTTTTCTCGCTGTGGAAATAATCACAGCGCTCAGCGCCGGCATCCTCCCGGGGATGCCCCGTCTATCCCCGTCCTCCCCGGGCTGCCCCGGTCCACGCAGGGGGAGGTGAAGGGGTGTGGGGGCGCAGAGGGGGTGTCCTGGTTTCAGCTGGGATCGAGTTAGTTTTTCTTTCTGGTAGCTGCTGTGGTTTGGATTTAGTACGAGAACAATGTTGATAACCCGCACTGGTTTAGTCGTGGCTAAGTCATATTTACATTAGTCCATGACTTTTTCAGCTTCCCAGAGAAGCTGAGAGGGAGCACAGAGAGGACGAGGCGGCCAAAGGAGTATTCCGTACCCACAGACGTCGTGCTCAGTAGATAAACGGGGGCTGGCCGGGGGGGGCAGGGATCCACGATTGCTGCTCGGGATGGACTGGGCAACCGATCATCCGGTGGTGAGAGCAATTTGTGCTGCATCACTTTATTTTATATATTTTTTTACACCATATTTTTGTTTCTCTTCTGTCACTGTTCTATTCAACCGTCTTTCTCTCAACCCACGAGGGGGATTTTTCCCCCCCTCTTCTCCCCACCCTACCGGGGAGGGGGGCAGCGAGCAAGCGGCTGCGTGGTCCTAGTTGCTGTCTGGGGTTAAACCACGACACGGGGGCAGGACGGGGCCCCCAGAACCTCACCTTGGAGGAGCCGGCAGCCGGGGCCCGGTACCGGTCCAGCGTGTGAAACTTCTGGTTGAGCTCATGGTAGAGCTCGGAGTGACGCTTCCGCGTGTGCATCACCTTCTGCGGGGCGAGAGCAGGTCCCGCGGCCGTCAGCATGCGGCACGGCCCCGTGCCCCTCGGCGCACCCCCCCTCCAGCCCTGTCCCCCTCCCGCCCCGCCACCCCCTGCCCTCCTGGGGCACCCCAGACGAGCGGCGGTGCCCGCTCCAACGCTCCCGCTCCGCGCTGGCGTTTTAATCAAGAGCCGACGCTCGTTATCACTTGGTATAAAACTCCTCCGAGCTCGGCTGCCGCATCGCTGACAGTGAGCCAGAGGGGAACCGGGGACGCCGTGGGTTGGTCCCCGGGTGGCACCCGACCCCACGGCGGGCACCGGTGACACCGGCTGCCGTGGCGGGACTTACCTCAAAGTCCAGATCAGAGTATCGCAACCTCTTCCTCTGGCAGGGGACAGGCAGGGCCCGGAGCAGGGGGAGGAGATGGAGAAGAGAAGGGAAAGGTCTTTGAGGGTCTGGGATGTGGTGGGAGCACGGCGGGGCGGGAGGTGGGGGGGAGCTCATGCCAGCCCCAAGCCGTGCCACTTGCAGGGGGCAGAGCCCGGCTGGGGACACGGGGGTCCCGGCTGAGCTGAGGGACACGCAGCTCATCCACCGCCGCCGCGGGGGTGAGGGCAGCCCCAGGCAAAGGGTGGGCTGCCGCGCAGCGAGCACGGGGGCGACTCGCAACCCTGCAGGCACGCACACGCTCACGCACGCTCTTGCACGCTCGCCCGACCCCCTCCCATGCATCTCCCTCCCCGTGCCGGTGTCCCCTTGCACGCTCACACGCCAGCCCCCCCCTGTCCCCGCTCACCTCCAGGGACCCCACTTTCATGGCGGAGCCGGGGACGGTGCGGGGCATGGTGCGGCTGCGCTCCGACAGCTCCGAGGCCAGGATCTGCCGGACGGTGGGGTGCTGCTTGAACTGGAGGCCGTAGGGGGCCTTCACCGTCCCGTAGGGCTGGTTCAAGTTCACGTTGACGTGATCCACCGCCACGAAGCCGGGGTAGGCATCCCCTTCGGCCGCCGGGCGCCCACCAGGCACCCCTTCCTCGGTGCCGGGGCTGAAGGTGCCCTCCTCCCGCGGGAAGGGCTTGAGGCTGCCGGTCCGACGGGGCAGCACCATGTAGTCGCTCTCCCGCGGGGGCTCGGGGGCCCGCAGCCAGCCGTACTCCAGGGGCCGCAGGCTGCTCTCCGTGCACAGGTAGACGGGACCCGGTGCCTCCAGGCTGAGCTGCTGCGCCGGCGGGTCGCCCAACTCGCTCAAGCCGGCCACCACGTTGGGAGTCATCTTGGGGACCTGGACCAGGATGCTGGGGGGCGGGATGTTGCCCGGCAGGCTGGAGAAGCCCAGGCCACCCTCCGAGGTGGTGTTGAGCTTGGGGTCTTCGTCCCCATCCAGGGAGATGCGGGACAAGGTGCCCGTGATGGTGGCGGGGTTGCAGGTGTTCACCTCCTTGAACAGCACTGTGGGGAGGGAGCGGGGTGAGAGCCGGCCCCGGGGGTCCCGCGGGAGGGCAGGGAGGCCGGACCGACCCCCCTGCGCGGCGGCATCGCGCCCACCCCGGCACACGCCGCCTGTCCCTCCCCAGCCTGGCACGGCGACATCCCCGCGCCCAGCGCAGGGGGCAGGGGAGACCTCACCTGTCTGACACGCCAGGTCAACGTCCTTTTCAAAATCTGTCTATAAAAATACAGAGAGAGGGGAAAGAGAGAGAGAGAGAGGAGAGAAAGAGAGGGAGAGAGACGGGGAAATGAATGCATCTTGGCCGGCACGGGGAGCAGCGGGGTCTGCACGGGGGGACCCTGCCCCGGGTGGGGGGAGCAGCCCGTGCCGGCGCTGCCGCACTCACCAGGATCTGCACCTGCCCGTTCTTGCAGGAGTCGGGCGAGTTTTCATTCTCCTCGCTCCTGCACCCCCCCATCTGACACTTCACCACGTCCTGGACCTGCGGGGACAGAGCCGGTCACCTCCCCGTGGCCAGGGGTCCCCCCACTACCCCCCAGCACCCCTCCGGGGCCGCCCCACCTCTCGGCGCAGGAACCCGTGGACGGTGATGATGACGAAGCCCTGGACGGAGTTGAAGACGGCGAAGAGGACCTGGAAGAGGATGGAGCGCCGGTCGGTCATGGCGAGCACGGCCGACATCCAGGTCAGCGCCAGCAGAGGCAGGACCACGCAGGAGCTCCACAGCGATGCCCTGGGGCAGGGAGAGAGGGGCCGGGGTGAGCCCACTGCGCCGGGGCTGCCCCGCGACAGCCCCCCGAGCATCACCCGCAGCCCCCCCAAGCGTGGCCGGGGCTGACCGTGCACGCACGGCACGGAGACCCGAGCCCGAGCACTCTGCAGATGCTGTGTCCCCCGCCAGTGTCCCCCCGCCCCTGCCGCTGTCCCCTCTTCCTCGGTGTCCCCAGGCTGGCGTTGGCCGGCTGCTCCGGGCTCTGCCTGCCTTAGGGCAGGGGGGGCCATGGGCTCCTTCTCCCCCCCGGCAGCCCCGGCACAACCCCAGGCTGAGCCATCGGTGCCACCGAGCCACCCCGGGCAGGGCACAGCCACACAAGTCCCTGTCCCGGCACAGGTAGCGAAGGTGCTGGGAGGACACGGGGCCACCATCGCCCTCCCACAGCCACAAAAAGAGCGGAAATGGGAATTTTATTGTTTTTTTTTTTAGCAGTGAATTTTGGGGCTGCTTCTGTTGCAACTAAACCCCCTGGGGGAGGGACCTCGGCTGACCAGGGTGGCAGGGGTGACAGCCCACCCCTCCGGACACGTCCCAGCCAGCACCCGTGGGGGCTCACGTGCCGGGAAGAGGGCCCCTGGGGATGCCCCCGAGGCCAGGACTGGCCCGTGTCCCATGGCACGGTGCCCCTCTTGCCCTCCCCGCTCCCAAGCCGCCCTGGGGAAGAGGAGCTGAGCCCCCCCTGGCCCTGCGCGCCCCGACCCCGGAGATGACGTGACCTGCGGGAAGCCATGCCATGCAGACGTGATGGCCGCGGTGGGGCACGTGCACCCCCACGCCCGGGGCCGCCCTGAGCACACAGCCTTCACCCTGCCCACAGGACCCCCCAACCCAGAGCCGGACCCCCAGGGCGATGCCCAGAGCCCCCACCCCCCAACCCTGCTCCCCGGGGTCCAAGGCTGTGCTCGGGGGGGGGGGGGGGGGCGAAGCGGGCGCGTGGCGGGCACTAACATGGCGCTGCTGGCGGTGGCGGAGGTCATGGCCGCGCTGGACACCACGCCGCACTTGGTGCATTTCAGCAGCAGGCTGCCGCAGGGGGGGGGCTTGGAGCTACGCACCCACCACCACCCCCCGGCGCCCCGCGGCCAGGACCGGGCCACGCGGGGGTGCAGGCGGTGGGACAGCAGGATGGCAGGGAACGGGGGGAGGAGGAGGTCGGATGGATGGACCGACGGATGGACGGACGGATGGATGGATGGATGGATGGACAGACACAGGCAAAAAGCAAATGGGAGAAGGAAAAGAGAGAGAGAGAGAAAGAGACGGGTTAGTCGAGGGCGGCAGCAGTTGTTAATGACGAGCCGGGGTGGCCAAGCGGCAGCGGGACGGGGCGGGCAGGGCTCAGCCCCCTCCGCTGGCGGCAGGGACGGGGGTCCGCAGGCTGCAGCTCCCCCTTCCCCGGGGAAAGGTGTGGGGGTGACTGTCCCCCCAGCTACTGCCCCTCCGGCAGCCCCCAACAAAGGGCTGCGGTTGCCTCGGGCTCGGCCCCCGCTGGCCACTGATGAGGTGAAGTCTGCCCCGTCCTCAGCCCGCTCCCGGAGGAGACCCCACGCCGTGCCCCGCGGCAGGGCAGGGTGCTCCGCACCAGCCCCAGGGACAGTCCCGTGGGGCGCAGGGCACTTACCCAGCTCGCTGCTTTTTGGACTTATCTGAAATGCCATCGCGGGACATGAGCTTGTTGAACACGATGATGCCAACCAGCATGTTCACCTTGGGCGAGAGCGGCGCCGGGGTTAGGGCCAGGCACGGAGCCCTCCGCGAGCCGGGGCTGGCAGGAGCTGCCAGGCGCCGGGGTGGGTTTTGGGGGTCCAAGGCTCGGGAGCAGCTCACCAGCACGATGACAGCAGCGGGTCCCACGAAGGCGTAGAGCAAACCGCCCTCCAGCGAGAGCCAGCAGCTGCAGGGGACCGTGGCGTGTCAGGGGCTGACAGAGAGGGGACATCCCCTGTCCCCATCTCCTGCTCCCAGCACGGAGCGATCCCCGTGTCCCCCCGTGTCCCCACGTACTAGCTCGCCGTCCCGTAGCCTTTGGTCCGCGTGAAGCCAACGGAGACTGCGACCACGAGGGCTGGCAACCCTGGAGAGGGGAGACAAGGCGGGAGCTGCAGGGGGGGTGGCATCGCTGTTCCCCCCCCAGCATCAGCCCCGTGCCAGTTCCCATGGATGGGGACAGGGATGGGGTCCTTCTGGCAGCTCCCCACGATCCGGCTGGTCAGAGGGTGGCACCTGGGTCTGCTTTCCTCCACCGTGCCTCAGTTTCCCCTTCTGATAACCCTGGGGGGGTACAGGGTGGGGGGTGCGCAGTGCCTCCCCTCCATCCCACCCCGGGACCGGCCCCGCCGGGCTCTTACCCCATCCCAAGCAGAGGAAGCGCTTCCTGACCAGGCGTGTCCGGATCCGGCCGATCACCGCCAGGTAGGACTGCCAGGCCTCCGTCAGCACCCAGCAGAAGGACGAGAGGAAGAAGAAGTGGAGGAAGGCAGCCGTCATGGTGCACACGCCCTGCGGGGACGTGGGCACGTCACGGGGAGGCATCGCGGCACCACCGCGGCCACGCGGCGGTTAAACTCCCACGCCCCGGCAAGGTTTGTGTCAAAACCACTGGCGCAAAGGATTTAATCCGAGATCGAGTTAATCCAAATCCAATCCGCTGCTGGGAGCCAGCAGGGACGAGGCCACTGGCTGAGAAGAGCGGGCTCGGACCCCGCTGCAGCCCCCATGCCCGGCCGGGGACCCCACGATGGGGGTGGGCACGGTGGTGGCACCCACCTTGCTGAGCATCTGGGACTGTCCCACGAGGATGAGGACGTTGGAGGCCAGGATGGAGACGCAGAAGTTGAGCAGGATGATGGAGCGCTCCGACTTGATGAACCTGCAGGCAGCAGCAGCAGCGTGGGGCCGGGGTGCCAGCCTGTCCCGTGTCCCTGTCCCGTGTCCCCACCATGCTGCCGGCGGGTGGGCACCGTCTTGGGCTCCCGCCCGTCTGCCACCGGGGTTGTTCTCTTCCCACCGCCTTGCATTTCATCACATTGATGCTGAGCCTTTGCTCGTGCCGTGCCCCCCGTCGCCGCCCCCCTCCCCACATGGTCTCGAGCCCCATGTGCCCCCCGGGTCCCCAGCTGTCCCCGGGTCACCTCCAGAAGGCAGCGTAGATCACCAGCAGGGTCAGCAGGGCCATGCAGGAGACGGCGCAGCCGATCATCAGCGGCACCGAGGGGGTGCCCGAGGGGTCCATGGCCTGGTGGGGAACGAGGGGGGTGGGGGGGTGGCTGAGCCCGGCCCCCCCAACGGCTGCTCCCTGCCAGCCCCCTGCCCTGCGCTGGGCCCCTCCACCCCCCCTGGTTGGGGACCCCCGGGCACCGGAGGGGGTCGGTGGTGGCGGTGGCAGAGCCAAGGCGCCTTCCCGGGGACCCATGCCCATCTCCATGCCAACGGGGGACGCGGGCGGAATAGCAATGGGGTGGGGGGACGCCTGGGGCCGGGGCTGCCCCCTCCCCTCCTCGCACACAGCAATGCCCCATATCGAGCCCTATCCACCACGGCAGCCCCCTGCCCACCCAAGCCCACCCTCAGGGTGCCGAGGGTAGGGGGGGGCAGGAGCCCTTCCCTTGAGTGATGGGAGACACCCCCCTCATCCCCCCAGTGCCCACCTCACCCTGCCGAGGTGCCTGCAGGCAACGCAGCCCCTGCCCATCCCCATCCTCCCCCGGGACCCCCGCCTCGGCCAGGCCCCGCAGCCCGGGGATCGGCCCCCCATCCGTGGCCCATGTCCCCAGCGGGCTCATCCCCGTCCCCGTCCTGTCCCCTACCAGGTCTCTGGGCAGCTGGGCGAGGACGGCGAAGGTGGCGAGCTGGCGGCACTGGCATTTGGTGTGCGCTGGGAGGGTCTCCAGGGTTTGGCAGCTCTCCGTGTCCCAGTTTCCCAAGCCAGCATCCCTGATTAATGGGACAAGAGCAAGCGAGAGCAATTTGAAATGATCACACACACACACACACACACACACACACACACACACACACACGAAGCCCCTCGAGCCTCTCCCGAGTTAACCCTTTGCTGCTCCCTGCCTGGGGGGAGGCAGTTGGGGGGGTACACTGCCAGGGGACAGGTTAATCCCCCGAGCCCATCGTGGGGGGGTGAAGCCGTCCCTGCCCTGCCTGCCCCCCGCCTGCCCGGGAGCTCATCCCCCTGGGGAGCGGTGCAACGCGAAGGCTTGATTTTTAATCATCCCATACAGGTTTGGTGGGAATGGCGGGGCGGGGGGGGGGGACATGACACACTGCAGAGGGAGGGGACCAGGCCTGGGAGGAGAGGTGGTGGGGACGGAGAGGGACAGAGGCAGCGCCGGGGCAGGCAGGAGCAGTGCCATGGTCCCCCCTGGCACCCATGTCCCCCCCCAGCACGAGCCATGGCTCACGCAGCAGAGACATGTGTGTCGTCCCCCTCCCCCCAGCCAGACCTGCCCGGGAGCGGGCGATGCTCCGCTCCTGCCATGGGGACCCCTCCTGCCACAGGGACCCCCCCTGCCATGGGGACCCCCCGGAGGTTGCCGGGAGGGGATGCCCCGCAGTGATGCTGGCTGTGCCCAGGGAGAGCAGCCACGGCTCCCAGCAAGGCGGGGAAACCGGGAACTGGGTTTGTGGGACAGCCGGGGACGCCGCTCCCCCGGGCCAGGCTGAGACTTGCCACACTCATCACATCCGCACGCCTCCCCGTCAGCACGGGGGCTGTACTGGAACCAGTGACCCCGAGGTGCAGGGTACCCATGGGCACCCGGGGGAGGAGAGGGGGACCGGCGCTGCCGTCCCCGCGCCCCGCAGTGCCCCCCGCTCCCCCCGCCGTGCCCTACTTTCCCTCGCTCCTGCCAGAGCGCCGGGCTCCGCGCTAACAAATTGCATCTGGCAGGCTGGCGGCATCCGTCCCCGGCGTCACGCGGAGGCAGATCGATCCCGCGGCGGCACAATTCACCCGCACTCAGAGGGGTTCGGCCACGGGAAGGGACTGGCCCCGCTCCCCGGCCCTCCCGCCACCTCCCCAGGGACCGACGGGGCACTGGGACAGCCCAGCCCCACCACCCAGCATTGCCCGCCAGCAACGGCATGGCCGGGGTGGCCCTGTCCCCCCGTCCCCCACGTCCCACTCACGTCCTCGAGTAGTCCCAGGTGACGCACTGCGGGTGGGACGTGCCCTGCGGACAGAGGGACGGGGTTAGTGCTTCACCCCCTGCCCTGCTCCCAGTCCCAGGAGGGTGATCAGCCCACGGGGACATCCCTGGGGACCTGCCCAGCTCCCCCAGCGCTGGCGCGTTCCCCACCATGGGCACGGAGCCACGTCCTTGTGGCCACCCGCTGGGAACTGCTAGCCCCTGCCCGGCTCTCAGCACCTGGGGGTGAAGGGACCTACGCAGGACCGAGAAGTGACACGGTGATGCGATGTGAGGGTGACACTCACGTTGATGATGTGGGAGAGCTCCACCATGACGAGGGGCTCCGCTGGCTTGGTCGGCGGGCGCACTGTCACCATCAGCACCTTGGAGGTGACGGCCAGGGGGGTCCTGCGGGGAGGGGCACCGGCTGTCACGGGGACGGGGGACACGGCGTGGGGGACAGCAGGCAGCCCCACTCACCTGGGCGGGGGCAGGATGAGCCCCAGCGTGCGGTACAGCACAGCCCCGATGACGAAGTGGGACGACTCATCCGTTTCTGCAGAGGGAGGGGAAGGGAAGAGCGGCGCCGTCATCCAGTGCCCGGCACACGCGTGGGCTCAGCGAGCACACACGCCTGTCCCCGACACACGTGTGGGAACACGGACAACTTCCCCAACACAGGCACGGCACGCACGGACACACGTGGGCTGGCAGGAGGCCGCCTGCACGCTCACACATGCGCACGCTTACACGTGTGCGCTCCCGGATGTGCGCACTCACGCATCTGCGCTCCCAGATGTGCACACCCACACCCGTGTAATGTGCACTCACACATGCGCAGCCCCAGACACGCAGGCTCACACATGTTCACAGGCACACACATGCACACTCATACATGCTCCAACGCCAGATGTGCACTCACACACGTGCATGCTCACACACGTGTCCGCACAGGCATGCTCCCGGACATGCATGCTCACACATGTGCGCAGCGGCAGATCTGCACTCACGTGTGCGTGCTCACACGTGTGCGCACCCCCAGGCGCACACACGCACGCACACACACACACACGTGTGCACGCACACGCAGAGCGTGCTCGCTCCCGCGGCCCCAGCCCTGCCTCACCGGCGGAGGCGAGGCTGAGCACCTCCCTGGGGATGAAGAGCTTGTCCTCGGAGCTGCGGGCCCAATCCTTCATGCCCCGGCGCCCCTTCATGGGGAAGTTGATGTCGCTGGAGACGGCGGAGACAGGTTCCCTCTGGATGCTGATCACTGGCAGGGCAGAGCGGGCGTCACCGGCCGGCTCCCTGCGCCCGCCGCGGCCCCGCCACCGTCCCACCGCTCACCCAGGTTGTCGGTGACAATGAGGGAGCTCTGGAAAGCCTTCAGCGCGTCCCCCACCAGGTGGATGAAGTCCTCCACCACCTTCATCAGGTGCACGGAGCCCGGCGAGACCTGCAGGCGAGGGACCAGCTCCGCAGCCGCTGGGACGCGTCCCCGTGGTCGGGGACATGGCGGCTGCCCCAGCCACCCACTCGCGCCCCGTGCCACTCACCTGCTGGGCATCCTCCCACTTGTCCCGGTTCTCCGCGTCCACCATGTAGCTCACCACCTGGAAGAAGCGCTGCGGGAACGGGGCTCAGCGGGGCTGGGGGCCGGGGACCGACCGCCGCCACCTCCCCGGGGGCGTCCCTCGCCGTCCCCCACCCGCTACCTGCACGTCCTCAGAGGACGGGGTGTAGGTGGCCCTCTTGAAGGTGTCGGTGACGTTGCGCAGGATCTCGACGGAGAAGAGCAGGTCCCCGCTGTAGTAGGTCTTGCGGGCCATGAGCTCCAGCAGGCTCCGCACCACCTGCGACATGCCCTCGCCCGCCAGCACCCGCTGTCCCTTGGCCAGGTGCTCCCGCAGCTTGTACGGGAGGGGACACCAGCGTCACTTGGCTGCCAGCACCCTCCCCAGCAGCGCTCCGTCTCCCCAGGTCCCCAGCCGTGCCCAGAGCCTGGGGGCACCGCAGAGCTAATTGCGCTAATTAGGGCAGCAGCAGAAGGTGGGCTCCCTCCCACCCCGAAAGCCGTTTCCCGAGGAGATGGGGGCAC
The DNA here is from genome assembly GCF_965231255.1 of Vanellus vanellus. NCBI lineage: Eukaryota > Metazoa > Chordata > Aves > Charadriiformes > Charadriidae > Vanellus > Vanellus vanellus. Next base: position 6,279,662 of record NC_138927.1, on the reverse strand, counting down.
AGCTCGGACTGGGTCCAGCTCCAGGATGGGGTCCCCTTTCCCAGCCCTGCCCGGGGAGCCCTGCCTCAGTTTCCCCACGCGGTAGGCAGCCGGTGAAGCAAGGCAGCCGCTGGGTTTCCCTGCCCTGGAGGGGACGGCGGGGGCTGGGGACGGGGCAGACCCCCAGCGATGGGGAGGAGAGGGCAGGGGGGGACCCGCACCAGAGCGTGCACCTACTGAGAGATGCAAGTATCGGTACTCGTGGGAGATGCAGCGGGCGAAGCTGGGCACCCCCCAGTAGGCGACGCCGTGGGGGCTCAGCAGGCACCGGCGGCTGGCAGACCCTGCGCGGGAGAACCGGGGTTGGTGCGGGAACCGCCTCCGTGGCACGCCGAGGACAGGCTGCCCGGCACGCCGATGCCACCCGCCACCCCCCACCCTGCTCCAGGACCGGGGAGGGGGGGGGAGGGTTTGGGGGTGCTCGCCCTGTGCCCCTCACCCGTGGCGTTGGGGGGACACTTGTTGTAGATGATCTCCCCGGCAGCCGTTTTCTTCCAGGTCATCAGCATGACGTACTCGTCCTTGCACATCTCGTGGTAGGCTGGGGGGGGGGGGGGGGCGAGAAGAGAGGAGGGGGGGGTCAGGCGCCGCCCAGACGCAGGGTGATGGGCAGCGGGGTGGTGGGTGGGTGCTTCGTACCTGGGCACTTCTTCTCGTTGCAGGTCTTCACCTCCTCGCCGGTGCCCTCGCAAGGGTAGCCCTGCACGCCGGTGCCCTCGCACATGCGGAAGCGCCGCTGCCAGCCGGTGTCGCAGGTCTTGGAGCAGAGGCTCCAGTGGTTCCAGGGGCCCCACTTGCTGTCGGCTGCGGGGATGGGGACACCGTGGGATACCCGTCTTGGCATGGTGAGCAGCACCCGGCACGCGGGGCGACGGGCTGGTGGGCTCCAGCAGCGGCTGCCCCCCGTGCCGCGAATCGAAAGCCTCGCGGGGTATGAAATCCGCGGATCAATGATTTTAATCTCTTTCCGATGAGACCAGCGTCGCTGCGCAGCCGCCCGGCCGCTCCCCCCGCCGGCAGCCCGAAGGCACCCTCGGCGCGCGGCAGAGCCCACGCCTCCCTCCGGCTGCCGCGGCGGCCACGGCGCAGCACCCACCTCCCTCTGCGCCTGCGACCGACGCCGGGGGTCGAAGGACAAGTCAAGGAAGGGGTCGAAGGACAGGATGAGGACGGGGTCCATCCTTTGGCCTGACTACCCCCCTGCCCGGTGTCCCCCCATCCCCAGCGCCGGCCCCAGCCCCACGAGCTGCCTGATGCGCAACGCACGAGAGCTCACACGTGCTTGCACGCCCGAAGCATGCCAGGACCCGCAGCCACCGGGCACCGACGGGTCCCCCCAGCGTGACACAGGGGTGAGGGCATGGGACGAATCCCCGGCTCCTCCAGCTGGGATGCGGCTGGAGCAACCGGCACGAGGGGGGCGGCCGCTGATCCCCGGCATCACCCTTTTGGCTGCGGCTGCCCCCGTACCCGCATCCACAGTGGAGGGGGCTGCCAGCATCCTCGCGTCACCGGCGGTGACACCGCAGCAGCTTTACGGCAGATGCACGGCGGGGCCGTGCACCGATGCGCCATGCCAGCGGCACGCATGGCTTCCCCCCGCCCTCGCCAGTTCCCCCCCCCAGCGCGCGGGGCCTTACTGGGACAGGTGGGGTTGGAGCACTCCCGGGCGTCGGCGTGGGCCCCCCGGCACTCGGCCCAGCCGTGGGCCGAGACGCTGCACTTGCGCGTCCGCTGCTGCGTGCCGTTGGCGCAGGTGACGGAGCAGCGGCTCCAGGCGCCCCACTCCAGCCACTGCCCTTCCACTGCGGGGACAAGCGAGAGCGGCGTCAGCCCCCACCGGCCGGCGGCCCCTCGGCCGCACAGCCCCAGTTCCCCGCGACACACGCCGGGCTCTCCGTGCAACGGGTCCAACCTACGGACGTGCCGGCTCCTTCCACGCCGACCTCAACAGCCAGCACCGAATCCTGCTGCGGCCAGGGGGGACTGTCACCAGGACTGGCCCCCACACCCCGAGCGGCTGCTCCTACAGCCCCGCTGCACCGCAACGCGCAGTCTGCTCTGCGGCCACGCTCGTGGGACCCGACGTGAGCCCCCGGCATCACTCCGCACCAAACCCACCAGCCCCGGCATCGCTCCCTGCCGAACCCCTGAGCCCCCGCTGTGTGGTCCAGGGCAGGCGGGGAAGGAGCTGCCATGAGCTTTCGTCGCTCCAGCAGCATCTCTGTGGGGCAGCCGCGGGAACAGCCACGCGCCGTGGATGGCACATCCCTGCTGGAGCTGCTGCAGAGGGGGTGCACAGAGTGCTCCCCCCCCCCCCCCCCTGCTCCCAGCCCGCCACTGGTCTCCCCACGCCGCAGGTGGGGTCCCCGCGGGGATGCTAGCCCCAACACGACGTCCCTGGCCATCACCGCAGAAACCCCCACGGCCACCACCGCAGCAACTCCTGGCACACAGGAGGAAGGGAAGGAGACGGCGCTGCCACCCGCACACAGACAGACCCCCCCAGCCAACCGCCTTCACCACTTCCAGCCACTTCCCCGGTGCCCCACACGTCCCTGTGCCACCCCGGCGCTGAGCGTGCCGCGGGGATGCCAGCCGCAGCAAACGGGGAGGGAAGGAGCTGGCTCCTCCGTGGTCCCCAGGCTCATCCCTCCTGCCCGCGGCAAGGACTTGAGCCCCCCCGGCACGGCCGACGGAGCCGGCTCTCCACCGGGTTTCCAGCGGGGACAGGAGGGTGCAGCCCATGTCACAGCGCCCACGTGCCCACGGGCTGTCCCAGGTCCCCACGGCGGTGCCACTCGTCCCTCGCAAGCGCCGCAGCCCCGCGCCGGGAGCACAGCCCTGGCTCTCAGCCGGTGCCATGTCCCGGCGTTCCCAGGGGGAAGGAAGGAGGAGCAGGGGGAGAGGAAGGTACTGACCGGGGCAGCTCGCGATATTGCAGGGCTTGGCCTGCAGCTCGGGGCCCTCGCAGGCTTTCCCTCCGCGCCGCGGGGCCGCGCACCGCCGCGTCCTGGTCCTGGCCCCTCGCCCGCAGGTCACCGAGCACAGGCTCCACGGGGACCACTCCTCCCACGCGCCGTGAACTGCAACACAGCACAGCGCCGTCGCCGCACGCTCCCGGCCCCGCGGGGCTCCCGCCTCCTCCCAGCACCGAGGGGTCCTGGCCACTGCAGACCCCTTGTGCCCCGGGCCAGGGCTCCGCAGCAGAGCCAGGCACCGTCCTCGGTTCCCCTCCGTGTCCCGCCGGCACCGCCTGCCCCACCATCCCGCCCGAGCCCGAACCCCAAGGGTCCCGAGCAGGCAGCGGTGCTGCTCCCTGCCCTGCTCCGGCCTCCTCCCCTTTGGGGTCTCAGCACCGGCGGCACACGTCCCCCCGCACCCACGCGCAGCCCGGCTCACCCCAACCCACGTCGACACGTGGGGCATGGCCGTCCCTCGGACGCGTCACACCCACGGGCAGCTCAGCTCGCCCGGGAAGGCAGCAGGGACCCGCACGGCGCACCAGCATCCCAAAGGATGCTCCTCCATGACCTGCGATGTCCCTGGAGTGCCGGGACAGGGCTGCACCCCCCAGTATGGAGGGGAGAGGGCACCCATATATTTTGAGGGTGCCAAGCCCCCGAAGCCTCCCAGACTCGGACAGGGCCACTCCGGCAGCACCCCGAGGCTGTGCCGATTCCCTGCACCCCACGCAAGACACACGGATGCCACCATGGACAAATGGGCCGGTATACGGTCCAGCGAGACCCCCAGTGTCCTGCCTGCCTGCTCCTGCCCACGACCCGCCTTGAAGAACTGGGCAGAACCATCTCCTGCCCCGCATGAGCGAGGACCCCCCCCCACCACGCTGGCCCAGGCGGCTGCTCAGCCCCAGGTCCCCCGGCGCAGGCTCCAGCCCCCACTTCTCCCCCAGCACAAAGCCTCGGAGACACCCTGGGGAAGCCCCGAGTTTGCCGGGATGGAGGATGGAGAGGAGCCACCGGCTGAGCTGCTCCCAAGGCAACCCCCCCCCAGCAGCAGGAGTGGTGAGGCGGGATGGGATGGGGCACTGGGGCACCCGTCCCAGACGCCTCCCCCAGCTTGCTGCCCCCCTCCCCCCCCCCAGGGTCTCCCAAGAGCCGGCACAGTGGGGAAGGCGAGATGATGGGGGCAATGCCAGCAGGAGTTCCAGGGATACCTGGACACAGCGGGATGGGCAACATCTGCTTCCACAACAGCACCGCCGCACCTCCTCGTACACCCCCAGCACCCCCCTACCTGCGAGAGACCCCCCCCCACCCCCGCAGACCCCCCCAGCAAAACGTGTCCCCGCTCTCCCCAGCCATCCGCCCGCTTTGGGCAGCGACCCAGAGCCCAGCCAGCGGTGGGTACCCCGCAGCCGGCGGCGCAGCCCCCCCGCCCTTGGTGTCCCCGTGCCCCCCCATACCTGGGCAAGTGGCCGTGTTATTGCAGGTGCGCGTCTCCCGGAGCAGCCCGCTGCACAGCGTCCCGTAGGGTGAGGAGACGCAGGAGCGCGTCCGCACCTGGGAGCCCTGCCCGCACGTCAGGGAGCAGACGCTCCACTGGGACCACTCCTCCGCCGCCGGGTCCCCTGCGGGAAACACGGAACCTGAGAGCCGGAGACTGCCCCGGGGCGGACAGGGGAGGTCCCATGAATGGAGCACCCACGGGGGACGGGAAAGCGGCCGGGCAGCACCCATGGGTGCAGGGATGAGGACAAGGTGCCATGGGTGACATGGATGACACCGAGGACATAGGCAGGGTGAAGGAGCCCAGGCTGCCCTCGGGACCCAGCACCAGCGGCAGCTGGAGAAGGGGTCAGGGTACGGCATCGCACCCGGCACGGGGGGCAGCATCCATCCGGGGCAGCGCGGGCAGCCCGGCACGGCTCCTCCTCCCCACCCAGGCGCAGCATTGACATTTACAACAACCCAGCTCTTATTAAGCTTGATGATGTCTCTGAAGCTATTGGACAGGCCAGAAGAAAAGGCCATCAGTTTAAATTAAAAAGGAATATACGGAGGAGGGCTCCGAAGGGGACAATTTGTCCTGGAGACGGGCAGGGTGCAGGCTCTGGAGCAGGGTGGCTGCTCCGCGTCACACGGGGACACCGGGGCCAGACCTTGTCACCACTGGGGTCACCCCACGCTCTGCCCAGCAGCCCCCCGCGGGGTGCAGGATCAGGCCCGCGGTGCAGGACCCCCGTGAGCACCCGAGCGTGGCCGGGAGGAGATCTGCATGCCATGCGCACGGAGCGGAGCTCCTCTCCCGGCACTGGGGCTCATCCATCTCCCAGTCGCCTCTGAGCCCTCCGACCATAAATCAGGGGGGGCTGGGGAGGGGGGAGCAGCGCGCTCAAATTACCCAGATGGATTTGCCAAATAAATACATTTGAACGAAACAATTAATGGATTTTTTTTTTTTTTTTTTTGCTTTACAACCCTCGGAGGAAGGTGTAGAGGAAAAACATATAAATGGAGCAAATTAAGTCAGTCCGTGGGCAGGAAGCAAAGGGAGTCGCTCCGTCTCCACCACCCCTGCCCACGGCCAGGCAGCCCGAGCCCAGCGCCACCAGGACCCTGTGCCTGTCCCCACGCCAGGGCAGTGCCCGTACCTGTCTGGGCCATGTAGACCCCCGGCTCGTCTGCCGACCGCGGCCACTGGGTTTTCACCTTCTGGTTCTCCTCGACCGCATTGCCTGGAAGAGAGAAGTGCTCCAGTGAGAGTGGGCAGGGGACAGGGATGGGGATGGGGACGGGGATGGGCCACCGTGGGTTAAGGAACATGGCAGGGGGGATGCAGGGATGCCTGGCCCCACACTGAGCACCGTGTTGCATCCCCGAGGATGAACACACTCACAGACCCCCAAAAATGTGTCACGGCTCCCCCAAACATGTCACAACCCCCGCATCACGGCTGGAGCGTGGCCCGGGGTGCCGTGTCCCTGGTGTGGCCCGGATGCCCGCGCCCCCGCCGTGCTGGGCAGAGGTGCTCTCCCATCCCCACTTAACAGCTTGCTGCAGTGAGGTGGCACAAATTTATGGCTCGGCTCACCAAAAATAACAAGAGATCCATCAAGAGCACTTGGCGTGAAATTAACTGGCATGTGGAGGGCTCGGCAGGAGGTGCGGCTGCGGGCGCAGGGGGGACTCCTTCCCTGGGCTCCCCCACACCCCCCGGGCCACCCCCCTGTCCTGCAGCAGGGTCCCTTGTCCCCATACCCGGGGGCAGGATGATGGTGAGTTCCCGGTGCTCGCCCTGGGCACGGCACGGCAGCACCGCAGCGGCTGCTGCCAACGGATGCCATGTGCCCACGGAAAGAGCCGGGGCTCCCCTGGGCACCATCAATGGCACCCCGGGCACATGGCCCCCCCAGCGTGCCATGGGCACCCTGCTGCTGTGCCAGCCAGGAGAGCAGCCAGGGGCAGCAAAACCCCCTCACCGAGCTGCCCCGGCACTGCCGGCCGAGCACGCTGATGTCCCCAAGGGACAGAGGGGGGGTGACATGGGGACACCTGGCGTTGGCGGGGGAGCCCCCAGCCACGCTTCGGGCACGCCGCGGCTCCCCTCGCAAGACGCAGATGATATACGAGCCCCGGGCAGGGAGCTCTGCCGGCGCTGACACTGAGTGCCGTAAACCAGACCCAAATTTACTGACTTTTTGCCTTCAACCCAGCGTCACCCCTGCCCGGGCCCGTCCCTGGCGCGGGGTCCTCGCCGTCGCCATCGCTGCAGCCAGGGACCCGCGGCTCCTCTCCCCGCACATCCTGCTGCTGCGTGGCACGGGGGGCGCAGGGGGACCCGTGGAGCCCGAGGGGCTGCCCTGGGATGGGGGGTCTGTCCGGCGGTGGGGCTGAGCTCCCCGCGGGGCCACCCGCTCCCCTGAGCGGTACGGCAGAATTACGCGCGTCACGGCGAGCGCCCGGGGATAACCATAAATCCCGAGGATATACGAGGGCGCTCTCCTCGGCTGTGTTCGACAGAGACACCAAATTCAATTTCCTTCTGAGAGCACTAAATCCCCGACCGTCACCGCGGGGCGGCCGCGGCCATCCCCGCCACCCCGCCACCCCGGCACCCGTGCCCGGTCCTGCCCCACGGGTCCCCCAGTGCCGGGGGGCTGCCGGGCTGCAAGGGCAGGGGGGCTCTTCTGGGAACACCAGCGTGTCCCCCGAGGCCAGCCGTGTCCCCGCAAGCCGGCAGCCGCGGCTCTGTCCGGGCATCACTCCGTGGGGACTGTTTTCCAAAGGGTGATGGGTTTGGGGCAAGGGGAAACCCCAGAGCTGGAACCGCTCGGCGCCACCACTGCAGTCCCTGTGGGGCTGTACTCCCTCCAAAGACCCCCCCATCACGTGGCCGCAATGCGCCCAATGTCACCCCGCAAGGCTTCAACCGCATCCCCGCACCCACCCACGCTTTCCCCCCCACGCGGACCCCGCGTTGCACGGGGGCTGCGTCTCCCCAGCTCCAACCGTGTGTGTGCGTCCTCCCCCCCAGCCCCGTGGGAGAGCCGTGCCACGGAGGGGCCGGGGGGACCACCACCCCCCCCCCCGCCGGAGGGGGCCACCGCCGCGGCTGGGAGCGGGGAGGCCCGGGGGGCGGCTGGGCGGGTGCCAGCCCCCGCGTCGCTGCGCGGCCGCGGCGCTCGGCGGAGGAGAGCCGGTGAGATCAGCGCTGGGTGCCCGCCAAGGCTCGGCTCACAGGCGCCATTCAGCCCCCCGGCCCTGCCTGCCACCGCCACCGCCACCCTGAAAGGCCGCCATTCTCCACCCTGGGGGGGGGGAGGCCAGGTGGGAGCCCGGGACCCCCCCCTCGCTGCCATGAAGGACGCTCTGTGCTCCGGCCCCGCAGCCCGGTGATGCAGGCGACCGGCCCAGGGGGGGGGAACGCGGTGCGGGGGCTGCGCCGGTTGGCAGCGGTGCGGCACACGGGGCGGCCGAGGCAGCGCATTACCCTTGCGGCTCCGGCGCCGCAATAACATTGTACCTCCGGGCTCCTCCAGGTTTTAATTGAATGTCAAATGTAATTTGGGGAAGGAGCGGGGAGTTCGCGCTCTCGCCCTTGCCGCCGGTTGGCACGCTGGGCTGCGGAGAGGCGGCCGGCAGCCCGGTGCCCGAGCGGGCAAGGTCTGCGGGGACCAGCATCCTCTCTTTGAGCCACGCTCGGCATTACCGACCCTCGGCAAATCCGCCGCGGGGAGGCGCGGGATGCCCTGGGAGGCGAGGGGATGGGGCATCCTCCAGCCCGCAGCACCCGCTGCTCCCCCGGCAGCCCCAAGGCACGGCGGGTGGCAGTCCCTGCAGCATCCCCGGGCAGAGAACCAGCCAGGCTGAGCCCAGGGATGGCACCTGAACCCGGCACCGAGCTCTTAATCGTCCATGTAGAGTTGCATTGAAAGGGCGGGAAGAAAAAAGGGAAGGGAAAAAAAGACCCAAATAAAATCAGCTCAAGCAGCTCCCCTCGGGATGAGGCGATTTACAACCCCGCCGCTGTAATGGACCGAGGATTTAGTCGGGGGATCTGCCCGTAATGACATTTAGCTCCTGGAATAAATGCTAAAGCCCAATGAAATTATATATATACCCACAGCCCATCACCACCACCTAATCTGCTGGATAAAGACCCTGCACAGCTAAGTTGGGGATTGCTCCTCCCTGTGCATCACCCGGGGCTGGCGCAGGAGGAACATCTGGCCAGATGTGCCCCTTAACCCCTGCAATCCCCTCGCCGGGCTCGGCAGCGGGCGAAGGGAGCGCTTGGGCGAGGTGGCTCCTCGCCACGGGCAGCCCGACCCCGGTGCCCAGGACGCGGGCGCACTCGGCTGCTTTATCTTCACTTGAGGTTTCTGCAACTCCGTAACGAGCAAATGGCTTCATTCCGCCTGGTTAATAGCCCGGCCGCGCCGTGCCGCCGTGCCGTGACATCCTGCCTGGAATAACAAGCGCTCGGGCTGCAGCAGTCAAGGGTAATTTGCCACGGGAAAGGGTCATTTTACCTGCAAATTGTTTTCCACGTCTCCACCAATGCAGAGTGACAGGGCTCCCGCTCCGGGCTCGCGGGCAGGCGAGCAGCAGCCACCGTGCCGGGGAGGCAGTGAGCGATGCCCCAGGGCCGCGCAGGCTGTGCCAGAGCCGCCGTGGCAAAGAGCCGGGGCCGGCGCTGCGGGGAGCGATGCTAACAGCGCCGGCCGGACCGCGGCCAGGGCAGAGCGGGCGGCACCACCGCTGAGCCCAGGCATCGCTTGGGCGAGGGGCGCATGGTGCTGGCAGCGTGCGCCGTGCCCGGTTCGCACCCTCCTGCCGCGGGGAGCGTGTGCAGGCAGGATTCATCCATGGCACAGCCCCCCAGCTCTGTGCACAGTACCCAATTCATACCCTCCTGCCCCAGGGAGTTCATCCATGGATTCATCAGTGGCACAGCAGGATTCATCCATGGCAGGATTCATCCATGGCACAGCCCCCCAGCTCTGTGCACAGTACCCAATTCGCACCCTCCTGCCCCAGGGAGTTCATCCATGGATTCATCTCTGGCACAGCAGGATTCATCCATGGCAGGATTCATCCATGGCACAGCCCCCCAGCTCTGTACACAGTACCCAATTCGCACCCTCCTGCTCCAGGGAGAGAGCGCAGGCAGGATTCACCCATGGCACAGCCTCGATTCACCCACGGCACAGCCTCCCCGCTCTGTGCACAGCACCCGATTCGCACCCTCCTGCTCCAGGGAGAGTGCGTGGGCAAAACTCATCCTTTGCATTGGCTTCCCTGACCTGTGCACAGCACCCGATTCGCACCCTCCTGCCCCGGGGAGCGTGCACAGGCAGGATTCATCCATGGCACAGCCTCCCCGCTCCGTGCACAACACCCAATTCGCACTCTCCTGCCCCAGGGAGTTCATCCATGGATTCATCCGTGGCACAGCAGGATTCATCCATGGCAGGATTCATCCATGGCACATCCTCCATGCTCAGTGCACAGCACCCAATTCGCACCCTCCTGCCCCGGGGAGTTCATCCATGGCACAGCAGGATTCATCCATGGCAGGATTCACCCACGGCACAGCCTCCCCGCTCTGTGCGCAGCGCCCCGGGAAAACACACGCGGAGAGTGGTCCCCATCCCCGGGGCTCCCCTCGGCGCCCCCAACTCACCGTGGGGGACCTCGGGCGAGTCGAAATCATTGGCATTCGCAGAATGCAGGTCGGTGGGGCAGCAGTCGCCGGCGGCGGGCGGCGGGGCGGGCGTGCGGGCGGCGTGCCGCGTGCCGTTGCGCCGGGGGGCCGGCGGGCTCTCCGCCTGGCAGCTGCAGCCGGCGTGGGTGAAGCCGCAGCGGCGGGCGCCGGGCGCCTGCAGGCACTCCTCCAGCCAGCGGCAGAGCACGCTGCAGGTGAACTGGCTGGAGTTGTTGTTGTTGATGAGCAGCACCTCCACGAAACGGAACTCCAGGGCTTGGGGGGCCAGCAGGCGGGGGGCCGCCTCGGGCTCGGCCGCCAGGCACAGCTGCACAAAGTTCTTGTCGAAATGGAGGAAGGTGAAGGGCCCCGCGCCCTCGCACAGCTCCAGCTCGGCTTCCTCCTCCTCCTCCTCCTCCTCCTCCTCTTCCTTCTCCTCCTCCGGCCGCGGGCGGGCTGGCGGGGGGCTGGCGGCCTCGCCGCGGGGGTCGCAGGTGTAGTTGGCCAGGTAGTGGTCGAGCGGCAGCACCATGGGCGAGAAGTGGGTGCAGACCTGCTCCTCCCGGTTGAAGCGGAGGTAGAGCGAGTACTTGGTGGGGTCGGGGTTCTCCAGGGTCCAGGAGCAGCCGGAGGAGATGGTGGGGAAGAGGTCCTTGAGAGAGAAGGAGCCGTAGAGGACACCTGAGGCCAGAGCGGAGCAGGCGCTGGGAGCCGGGTCGAAGCCCCACGTGAGCCACAGGAGAGACGATATCACAGCCAGTAAGAGGGGACCAGCAGCGGTCATCCTATGACATTTGCCCTGGGGGAGAGATAGACGGACAGATGCTCACTGGGAGGCACGTCGCTGCGGGGGTCCCCATTGTGCCACCGGGGCCAGTGCCCTGTGCCGAGCCCCAGCCGGCGTGGGAGCAGCATCCCAGCTGGTCCGTGTCCCCGGCTGCCACCACGCAGGCAGGGGACAGCCATCCCAACGCCCCAGGCTGTGCCAAGGTAGCCCCCAGGCCAGGGACCATGCAGCGGCAGCCGGGAACTTTACCCCAAAACCACCCGGCCCGAGACCCGGCTCCCACCCTGCAGCCGGGGGACCCCCACCGCAGCATCCCCCCCACCCGCCGGAGCCAGCCAAGCTCAACCTGGGCAAGGAGCCACCGAACAGCTTCTGCCCAGACGGGGCTATAAAAAGCCTCGTAGCCATTGCTGGTGCCCCGGAGCACTGCAGGGACAGGGCAGCTGCTCAGTGGAGGAGCCCGGGGTGACGCGCTGGGGGGTGCACGGGCACCCCAACAGCATGGTGTCCCCCCCCTCCTGCCACGAGAGCCCGGCACGGCGTGAGCAGTTGTTAAAATACATATTTCTTGGACACCACGCCGGGTGCGCAGCAGCATTGCCGCGGATAGCTTTTTAATAACTCATTAATAAAATAATGCACGCGGTGGCCTTATTAAGTGGGACCGGAGTGCGGCTCTACAGAGGCCAAGGCCACCGCGCGCGTGTCGGCACCGCTCTGCCGGGTCAGCCCGTGCCCGGGGCGGCCCCGGGGATGGCGGGGGACGTTCAGGAGGTGGCCTCAAATGGAAAGATGCCATTACAGAGACTGATTTCCAAAATTACTAAGGTCCCCGCTCCCAGCCACGCGTGGGGGATGCCGCGCGCTCAGCAGGACACAGGGATGCTCTTCTCCATCCCCAAACAACACCTCCTGCTCCCAAATCACCCCTGGCCGAGGCCCCTGTGCCAGGGCATCCCCTGCTCATCAGGGAGGGAGCCGGAGCCTCGGCCGAGCCTGCGCCGAAGCCACGATGGGCACATTAGAAAGCTAAAAATAACCCGGCTCTCATGCAACAGGCTGGCGCTGGCTCCCGCCGCCCCGGCAGCGTGGGGGCTCGGTGTCCGCAGCCGGCCCCCGCCAGCGGCACACAGGCATGGGGAGAAAGGGGCTGGGATGGAGGCGGCGGGAGCAGCCAAGGCTGGAGCTGGATCCAGGCAGGACCCCCCCCCCTCCCCGATGTAAGCAGGGAGAACCGGGGCAAAAGAAAACCCCACTTTCCTGCATCCACTTCCACCCGCAGGAGACCCCGGGGAATTTAACAGGAGACCCCACACACACACCCGCGGCAGCAGGGAGACAAAGGGGGCTTGGAGCGGGCAACCCCACGGACATCCCCCACCGATGCTCCTCAAGCACACAGCAGAGACTCGGGGTCCTCCCAGAGAGTCACAGCCCTCCAACTGCTCTGGGAGAGCCGGGGACGGGAGGAGGAGGAGGAGGAGGAGGAGGAGGAGGAGGTCAAGCAGGGACATGCTGCCGCTCTGCAGTGAGCTCCCGGGGCTCCCGCAGCCTGGCAGGGACACAAGATGGTGCTTGCTTCCCTCACTCGGGAGCAGCGAGAAGGGATGCTCCGGCATCGCCAACCGCTCATCCCTCCTGCCCGGCTCCTGCCGGTGCCCAGCCTGCCAGCACCGCTGCCGCCGGGGCAAACCGGCTGCTGGCAAGCTTGGCACGACCAGGCAGCCCACTGCCACGCTTCCCCGCGGCTCCCCGCGTCTTACACAGGGTGCTGTGCCAGACCCAGGTGCTCTGGACCACGGGGAGCCTCCCACCACTCCGAAAACCCACTGGGGCCGGGGCTGCGGCTGCCCGAGAGCCCAGCACCGCGCCGGAGCTGCTACCGAAGGCCAGGGCTCGTTAAGAGCAGATCAAATCTGATACAGCTCGTTCAGCACCAGCCCCGCTCCCCGCAGCGCTTGCTGTTGCTGCTGCAGTGAAAATATTTCATCGAGCTGCAAGCTGGGCCTGAGAAGATATTTAACATCTGGGGCACCGAGTCACCCGGCGGGAGCTGCCGAGCCGCTCGAGGAGGGGCCACCGCCACCCCCTACCTGGCACCGCGGCGAGGACCTCGCACCCTGCAGCGTCGCCGTCCGCCTGCTCCGGCAAGAGCATACCCTACAGCCCCGCCGGGGTGCCAGGGCACGGCCCCGCTGCCCGTCGCCCCTCCGAAATGGCCTCGGTCCACGTGGAAGAAACCGCCCGGCGCCAGCGGCTGCATCCCGGCACCGCCGCCGGCAAAGCCCTCCGATGGGGGGACGCCGGCTGCCCCGGGGGGACGCCGCACCCAACCGCCTGGCTGGGCTGCTGCCGCGGCGGGCGCTGCTCCCCGGGGGTGTCCCCCGGAGCAGGGCTGGCACAGGCTGGCACGCTCGCCCGCCAGAGCCACCCGCTCCAGCCCCTTCCATTTGCCTTTGTTCCCCGCCCGGGTGCGGGGAAGGGGGTGGGTTTTTAATTAAAGCTTTTAAAGAGCCATCACAGAAGCGGGAAGCGACCGTGCGGAAGTGCCACGCCAGGCTCCCCGTCCTCCGCAGTCGGAGCAGGGCCCTTCTCTTTCCATCGCTGCCGTCGCATCCCTCCCGGCTCCGGCAACCGGCAGGATCCCACCAGGACTCGCCTCTCCCTCGCCAGCAGCCACGGCGCGGCAGGAGGAGGCACCGCTCCACACCAGCCCTGCTCACGCCGCACAAAGGGGTTGTTTCCCTGAAGATGCTTCACGTGAACGGGGATTCCGACGGGGACCCGGTCCGGCTCCATCCTCCTGGCACGGCGGGGGCCGGAATCTGAGCACCGCGCTTCTGCTCGGCCGCAGCCACCCCTCCCCGGCCAGGCAAAGCCGGGAACGACCAACCAGCCCCAACAGCGATAAACGGGCAGTGCTAAACCGCGCCGGCATTAATAATCTGAGAAACGATTAATAGCAAAGTAAAGGAGATTTGGGGTTTAAGAGACACGGTTTTTAACCCGGCAGTGTTCTTTTAATAGGCTGTAGAAAATCTACTATCCATGAGAATTCCTAATGCGAGGATGGCTCGGGACAAGGGCGCGAGGGTAAGGCAGGGCCGGGCAGTCCTGGGTGTTCAAGAATGGTGGGAACAGCCTCGGTCCCTGCTGAAAGCCAGCGGCATCTGGGGAGGAGCAGGCTGGCCAGCGGCACGGCACGGCACGGTACGGCACGGTACGGCCGTGGGGCCACGGAACGGGCTCCATCCCGTGGGAGCACATGCCTGCCCGCCCAGAGGTGATGCTGACGAACAAAGCGTCGTTAACGAGCTCTTCCCGCCGGAAGAGTCCGCAACCTTCCAATTTCCAGGATCTTCACTAGCAGTTCAAAGGCATCCGAGAACTTCAAAGCCGCCTCCGCCACCTCCGCGCTCAGCCCTCGCTGCCCTGCGCCCGTCCTTCCGGCGCGAGGGACCCCCGGCCCCGAGCCCCCGCCCGGCCCTCGGCAGCACCGACACAGCCTCTCCGCCAACTAATTAATGCCGTGAGCATCACTGGGCGTAATCACTTGAGTAACTCCACTGAGCCCACAGCCTTCAGCCCTCCCCCCCCCCCAAAAAAAAACCCCACGGCTTCCCGCAAGGCGTGTGCGTGCGCATCCGTGTGCACGCGTGGGCTCCCGGGCACGCACGGCGGGGAGAGGGGTAGCGGTGCCGCTTCCACCCGCCGCGGCACAACCCCCCCCCGGCGCCCGGGACCACGTTTCCCCCTCCCTCCCTTCTCGTCCTCGCTCCCACGTCTCCCCCTCTCCCCGCGCGCTCCCCCTCTCCCTCCGGCTTCCCCGGCGCGCTGCCACCACCTCTCCTGAAGCAGGCGGGCTGGCAGCAGCGCCGAGCTGTAATTAATGGTGCCGCTTTGCCAATCACTGGCTCAGCCTCGCTAGCACTGGCAAGCACCGGCCTTTTTATTTATTTTACTTAACTGCTGTTGGTAAAACTCCACTCCAAAAGCAAGGCCGAGAGACAGCACAGTGAAATCTCCTCCGGGATTAGGGATTACGCTCTGCCAGGGAACAGCGTGTGCTGCCTCCCCCCCTCCGCGGCTGCGGGGGTCCCTGGAGGCGAGCCCCCCCCCACCCCCCGCCCCCCGCAGCAGGGCACCCGCAGGGGCTGCAGCAGCCGCGGCTGCTCCCGCCGCTCTCCCACGGCCTCTTCCGAGTAGTTTCCGTGTCACCGGGATGTGTCTCCCTCTTCTCCGTCAGCCCCATCCTGCCCTGGCACCATAGGGCAAAGAGATGGGGGGCTGAGACCCCCCAGGAGGTCTCCAACGGGGGGTCCACACCCCAGGGGTGGCAGCCTGGATGTTTGCTTACACTGGAAAGGGGTTTTTTTGTTTTTTTTTTCGTAACCCACCATCTCAGCCAGACCCAGATCCGCCGGGAGCCTCCGAGGTGCCCCGAGGAGAAGGGGCCTGGCTCCATCCCACTCTTGGAGGACATCAAGAACGAACAGACGGGATGAGAGCGGTGGGGGGTGAGGGGGGGATGCAGTAGCCCTTGTGAGCACGGAGGAGCTACGGAGCCTCTGGCATTTGGCAACCGAGCCGGGTGGCCCAGAGCCAGCCCCATCCCCATTAGAGGATGGCACCATGGTAGGAAATGAGTTTGCGGGGCCTCAGTCCAAATTCCCGTGGAGCAGCGTCGAGGCATCGCAGTAGCCCAGCCCCGAGGACTGTGTCGGGGACCAGGCTAGCGCCTCATCGCATGGTCTGTGTGTCCGTCCATCTGAGCATCATCTCTCTCTGAGCGGGAAGGGGGGGGGGGGGGGGCACAGGGAGCCTGTCCTGCAGCCCCCACCCAGCCTGGAGAGCACCCAGCCCGGGGCACGGGGACTTGGCAGCGATGGGAACAGCCCCGGCGAAGGAAAACCCATCTATTCCTGCTCCTCTGTGCGGGAGGTTGGTGCCAGGGCAGGGCTCTCCGCAGCCCACGAGTCCACCGGGTAGGACAGAGCCCACCGCAGCTCTGCGGGAAGAGCCTGGCACCCCTGGCCCAGCGCCCGTCACCAGCATGGCAGAGGTGTCACACCGGGCAGAAAAGCCACACTGCCAGAGGTCCTCAGCAGCGTCGAGAAAAGCCGGAGGCAGCCAGGAAGAACCGGCAGCATCTTTCCCAGCCGGTGCTGGAGCACCTCTGCCACGCAGCCGCCGGTCGGAGAGCCAGCCGCCCACGGTGCCAGCTCCGTATCCATTTCCCTTCAGCTCAGACCAAATTTGTAGGATCCTGGCTTCTTGCAGATTCCTTGGATCAAAGCAGGGTCTGGTGACAAGGCTTGACGAGCAGCCAGGCAGGCCTCCAAGAGAAGCCACTGCCAGGCTCTCGGCTCCGGCACGGAGGGACTGGCACTGCCCCATGGCCAACTCCAGCATCCGCTGTCATCCGTGCCACTGGTAACGAACCCTGCTGGGAAACGGGGCACCGAGCCTCCCCGATGGGGGCGGCCGGAGAGCAGCCAGGCGGTGGTGACGACAGCCATGCCGCCCCGCTCCTCCCCATGGGCACCCAGTGGGAGCCCGCGAACCGGCTCCCTCCCCACGAGCCCTCCTCGGCTCAGCCGCCACCGCTGCCTTCGAGGGGGGAAGAGAGAGGTGAGTCCCAAATAACCACCCCGCCGCCCACCGGGAGCCCTGCCAGCGGCACGGCTCAGCGCCAGCACCGCGCCACCGGCTCCACGCGCGCCCCAACCACCGGCAGCGCCCGGCCACAAACCCCGACCAGACGCTCTGCCACAACCCAGCCCAGCCACCCCAGGGCCACCTCCCCACGTCACCGGCGGCCCCGGCTGCCAGGCGCCATCCAGCACAGGCAGTCGTGACATGACCTAGAAAAGCAAAGGGTTGTTCACAGGCTGCGCTGCCGCGAGCCCCCGGCACCGACCATGCAGGCGCGGTGCACGCACACCCTCCGCACCGGCTGGGGCTGCAGAAAAATCTCCCCCTGCTTCAACAAGTGACCTGCGTGGGCACACACGCGTGCACACGTGGCGCTGCTCCTGCCGTGAACCCCAGGGCTCGCAGGTCCCCTGGGAAGGGAAGCAGCTCCCCTGCTCCCCCCCAGATCCGGCTGCCACCTGCACACTGCACGTGCCCGCGCCGGCACACGCCGGGCGCCCACGTGTGCCCTCGCTTGCACGCCCACGGTCCCCGGGTGCCGCTCGCCCCAGCAGGACGGCCATGGCACTGGGGGTCCCCGCAGCCCTCCACGCTGGCACCGAACAAAGCCCCACGCAGGGGAGAGCCGCAAAAAACCGCCCGCCTGCTGCCGGGGCTCCGCCAACACGCCTGCCCACGCACCCCGGTGCGTGCCGATTCCCCGGGGCTCCGGCCGGGGGTGACAGTGTGGGGTGACCAACCCGCCGAGCACCCACGCGTGCCGGGCTGGCAGCACACGTGTGCCCACACCGGGGCTGGCGGGGATGCCAGCAGGCAGCCTGGCACCCGTGGCCTGTGCTGTATGACACACCGCGGTGCCACGCGTGTGCACAGCCACACGCGTGTGCCCACCGACACACGTGCAACCCTTCCACCGTGAGGCTGCCAGAGCCCTGGCGCTGCTTGCGGGGAGGGGGACCGGCACCCCGTGGCGGAGGTGTGGGGGGGGGGGAGAGGCGGGGAACCGGCAGCCCCGGAGGAGGACCGGCAGCCCCGGGCATGCCGCTGCTCGCAGCCAGCCCCGGTACCGAGCCCACCTCGCCACCGCAGCCCCGCGCAACTTCCAGGCAGGGCCAGGGCCACCCGGTGGAAGGGGGGGGAAGGAATACCGCTGCCCGCACCGGGCACCCCCCGGTATCGCGGGGCGGCTGCAACTCCCCGGTCCCGGCAGCCCCGCCGCCGGAGCAGGAAAGTTGGCCGGGGGTGCGGTAGGGGGGCGAAGGGGGGGAGGGGAGGGCGAAGAACGACACACACGGCGGACCCGGGGCTTTGCCAACCGGCAGCACCGGCCGCCGCATCCCGCATCCCCGGCGAGCTGCCGCCCCCGCTGCGCCGCGGAGGAAGAGCGGGGAGGGGGAGAGCGGAGCGCACCGCACCGGGAAGGGGAGGGGGGGGACGACGACACCGCTGCACCGGTGGAGGGGGGGGGGGTGTCGGTGCACCGGTGGAGAAGGGGAGGGGGGGGGGTTCCCCATCGTTCCCCCGCCGCCGCCCTTACCTGCGCTCCGTCAGCAGCGCGTGTAGCCCCGGCGCGGCGCGGCGTGCAGCGGGATGGCCATCCCCGAGCGGCGGCAGCGGCGGCGGCGGCAGCCGGTGCCCGGGCGCGCCCGGGGGAGCGCGGCGGCGGCGGTGGTGGCGGTGGCAGCGGCGGCGGCGGCGGCGCGCGGGGCCGGCAGCGGGCGCGCGGCGCGCCGGGCCCCGGTGGCGGCGGCGGCGGCGATGGGGCGGGGGGGCGGCGGCGGCGGCGCGCGCGGCTCGGGCACTTGCTGCATGCGCCGGGCGCGGGGCGGTGTGACAGCACCGGGCATGGCGGGGAGCCTGCGCGGCGGAGCGGCCGCCTTAAGGAGGCCGGGGGCGGGAGGGGGGGGCGGGGGGGAACGGGAGGAGGTGGGTGGGTGCCCCCCCCCCCCCCCGCCCCGCCGCCACCCCCGGAGTTGGGGGGGGGGGGGGGAGGAGGAAGGTGACCCCCGGGATGCTGCAGCGGTGGGGGGGAGGGGGGCGGGAGGGGGTTCACACGGGGGGGGGGGATGTGTATGCAGGGGGCGGTGGGCTGCGTGTGGATGCGCACACGCACAGGGGGGTTGTGGTCCCGTGGGGGGGGAGGGGGTGTGTGTGTGTGTGTGTGTGTGTGCAGGTGTGTGGCTGGTGTGTGCCTGCACACGCGTGCATCAGGTGGTGCGGGCGGAGGCGTGGGCTGTGTCGGCGTGTGCGCGGCCGGGTTCACGCGTGCACGCGTGTGGTCCGGTCGTGCTTGCTGGCGCGTGGGCAGTGCACGCGTGCACACCGGTGGGTGCTGGGGAGCGCGCACACACATGTGCGTGGCACGCCCCTGTGCGGGATGCGTGTGCTCCCTGCCAGCAGCCGTGACGCACGCATGTGCGGGCCTTGGCACGGCATGTTTTGGGGGGCGGGGGGGGTGGGATGCAGGGAGACCTGGAGCATCAGCACTGGGCGAGAAATGGGGCTGGCACACCCTATAGCTGCACAAACGTGGCACGAGTGTGTGTGACATGGAGGATGTCCCACTCCCAGAGCCACGGTGGGGTTTGGAGGAGGCTGCCGAGCTGCACTTTAATGTGTGAAGGCCATACACGGACGGGATTAACCTGAGTGTCTTGGTGGTCCATGGGCAACCCAGAGCAGCGGGCATAGAGGCTCCTCTGCAGCCCGGACCCTGCCCAGGGCAGAGCCCACCAGGAGCACGGGAACTCTGGCTTGGAGGGGACGGGGTGTCACCGCCAGCGAGCCCCAGCCCCGCAGCAAGTCGCCCAGCAGGATGCGGCACGGCCTTGCTGCCACGCTGAGGGAGCAGCGCAGCTGGAAAAGCAGCGTGTTCCCATTGCCTGCCCGTCCGCCTCCACTGGCCACATCCTTCCCGGCGCTGCCGGCACTGTGCTCAGCCCCGGCGCTGCGTGGGCAGCCCCCTGCAGCCTCTGTCCGGGGCCAGGCGTGACAGAGGCAGAAACCCGTTAGCAGGAGGCACCACCAGGACCAGTGCTCAGCACCCTGGGGGTGTGCAGCTCAGCGCCAGCCCTAATCCAGCACAGCACCGCTGGAAGCGCAGGGTCGTATCCACCCGTGGTCTCTGTGCAATTCAGCTCCCTCCCTCCCTGGTGTTCCCTTTTCCCAGCCGTCCCCCGCAGCCTACCGCTGCCCGACCCGGCGTCCCCAGACAGACACTCATCCCCTCTGGGTGAAGGCTGAAAGAAAGCGCACCAGCTTTTCAGGCTGTTCTTTATCCCAGGGAGAAAAGCATCATTAGCTCAGACATAACTGGAGGATATTCCAGAACCCGTCTCTGTAAATACAGATCATTGCAGCGGCTGCGGCTCAGCAGAAGGGCGATCCCGAACCCACGGCTCTCTGGGTCACACTCTCTGCTTCCCGCGAGGTATTTGCTCCCGCAGCTGAATAGGTCTGCGCGCTTGATATACTTCCAAATTTCCGAATGCATTGCTCGTCACCAGCTACCGCTGCCCTGCGAGTGATGCAGGATGCGATGTGGGATGCGATGAGGGATGCGATGTGGGATGCGATGCAGGATGTGATGTGGGATGCTATGCGGGATGCGATACGGGATGCCATGCAGGATGCGCTGCCTGCGCGCTGCCTGTGGGCTCTGCCCTGGCCCCAGTGCCGGCTGCGGTGCAGCCTGGCTTGCGTCGCTCTGTCCTGCAACAGCCGCATGCCACCAGGCCTGGCCACAGCCGCGCATGCAACATCACCCTGTGCCTGCTGCTGCCCCTCCAGTAAGGGAGTCATTTCCAGTCTCCGCGTCACCCCCCCGCCCTGGGGTCCCTGCCGCTGCAGGCAGCATCGCCAAAAGCCTCCTCTGCCCCAGTGGGACCCTGCCCGCGGCAAGGAGCGGCCGGAGGGCTGCGGCGCTGGGGGGGGGGCTGTGCTGCGGGAGTCGGAGGCACCCACTGTTACCAGGACAACTGGGTGCTCTCTGGAGCTGCTTGTTGCTGCTGCATCCCTGCAAACCTTCCCCCAGCCGCAGCGCGAGCTCCGCCGCCGGCTGTGCCCCCAACACAAGGTGAGAGGGGTCCTCAGCACCCCCTTACCCCCCAGCCCCCTGGGCCAGGCAGAGCTCAGGAAGGCGCTGGAGACCCCACAGCCAAAACAAAGCATCTCCCCGGTAATCCCTGCGAGTGCCCAGAGCCCCCAGTATCCTCCTCACCCCCGTGCGCTGCTGGGATGTGGGGAAAAAGCTGATCAGGGCGCTCAGCCTCATCGGTGCCCGCGGATTCGGGGAGGGGGAGGTGGGTGTCAGCGCAAGCAGAGCAGCTCGCAGGGCATAATTAGAGCGGCGCCCGCGCGTGCGGAGGTTCTGACACCAGGGCTTTGCCTGCTGCATGGGAATTAGACCTGTCCATTAAGGCAATAATAACCCGCCAGGTTGACACAAGGTCCCCGGTGCCGCCACCATCATTATGCTGGCGCTGCCGCCGCGGCTAACAGCATCCACCGCCGCGGACGCGGGCACCGCTGGGACAGCCAGTGCCAGGCAGGGACCAGCCGAACCCCCCTCGCTGGCCAGGGGCTCCCGAGGCACCCGGCACTGTTGCGCTTCCAACACGGGGCTCTTATTTCCCCTTCATCGGCACAGAAATCAGGGACAGGGGAGAGTCACGGAGGTGGCAGAGCTACTCTGTGCCCGGCGCTGGATGAGGATTCAGGGAAGAGAGCGAGTCCAGGTCCTGGCCAGGGGGATGCGGGGATGCAGCAACCAGCCCCCAAGCTCCTGCGGCCCCCGACGGGCCCGATCCTCAGGGCTCGTCTCCCCCG
This sequence comes from Vanellus vanellus, assembly GCF_965231255.1. Classification (NCBI taxonomy): domain Eukaryota; kingdom Metazoa; phylum Chordata; class Aves; order Charadriiformes; family Charadriidae; genus Vanellus; species Vanellus vanellus. The sequence goes on along the minus strand of NC_138927.1, from coordinate 6,258,181 downwards.
CGCAGGGCACGGAGGAGCAGCTTTTCAGAAAGGCTTAGCAGGAGCATCTCAGCTCGAAAGGCGGGGTGAGGCGGGAGCAGAAGGCAGCCCCCGAGAAGCCGGTAACCGTGGCCGCCTGTCTGAACCGCTTCCCATAAGCTTCGCTGTGAATTGCTCCGGTGGCAAAACAAAAGCAGCGATAAACAGGAAAGTTTGGGCTGCAAGGTAAGCCGCTCTAATGGGAAGAGGCAGAAAGCGCCGGCGGAGGAGCCATCACCAGTCGCTTGGTGCCCATCGCCGGGACACAGGCACCGGCCCCACGCCGGCTGCCTGCGGCCGCTGGTCACCTCCAAGGGACCTTCACATGAAGTTTTCTGCTAGTGGTGGCCGGGAGAGAAGCAAAGGAAAAGGAGCAGGGGAAGCCCGTGCAATGAGCAGAGAAGGAATAAGCTCTGAAATAAATTTCACTTTGGGCTTTGTTACGGACCACGGAGCGCTGCCGCAGCAGCGCAGCCAACAGTCCATCCCCAGCGGCTCCCAGACCTACGGCCGCGGCCGCTGTGCCCAGGAAGATCGGTTTCAGCTCAGCATCTTCGTCCTGATTTTTCCAGGCGCTTTGTGCTCTGAAGGACGGACCGGGGCCGATCCCGTGTCCCTCTGCGCCAATGCGGAGACGATGCCGTGGCGCAAGGCAGTGGGAAGGACTCGAGGTGCGGGGCCAGGCCTGCTGGGGAGAGTTTCTGGAAGAAATTGGGAGAAAATGAGAGGGTTTCTGCCAGGTGAGGGTGCAGACGCTACCTCCTGGACCTGCGGGATCCAGGGATGAGCACAGCGTCGGTGGGGAGCCAGTGCGGGGGACACCTGTGGGATTTTTTACCTCCGGGTCTCCACGCACCGGAAAGCAGCCCTGCTCCATCCCGGGGTTCGGTGAGGATAAACCCCTGCGGATCCCAACGTGCCCGGAGCCGGAGCAGCCTGGCAAGGAGCAAACTCACCCCCAGCCCTGCCCATTCCCACCGCAGGGCTGCCCGCAGCCACCGGCCACCGGAACCATTTCACCGCCCGCAGCGGCAGCGGTAGCCGGAGCGCGCCTGCACATGAGCAACCGCTCAAGAGCCAGAAACTTTGCATAAATATTCATCTCGATTAATATACATGAGGGCTGCAGAAAGCCCGGCTGAAGCCGTCAGCGGGGATGTTATCTCGGCTGCTCAGTCTTGCAGGAGCGCGGTGTTCAACGCCGACACCTGACGGGTCCTCGCAGCAGGAAAACCCAGAGGTTGGATGTTGGAAAACCGCTCGGCCATGTCCCCTGTCCCCTTCTCAGCATGGGGGTGGCATCTCCAGGGGCCTCTCCCCCAGGGGACCGGAGCCCCAGTGCCTCCCATTAAGCCGTGAACTGGAATGCATGGGGTGCAGGAGGCTACGGGAGACGAGGGCAATGCCACGTTGCAACCGAGGGAAGCTGCCCTGGTCGCCTTTGCCACGGGTGCTGCGTGCTTTGCGCCCCCGCAGTGACACCCCCGTGGAGGCACAAGGGACCGCAGCCACGGGCAGTCGGTCCCTGCCACGGCGTGGTGGCATTGAGGCCACCGTGCCAGCGCTGGAGCGCGCAGGGAGGTGGATCTGGCTCTTTTCCGCCCCCACCATGGGGGAGATTGAGGCATGGGCAAAAGGACAGGCCCAGGGCTGCCGGGGGAGGCGGTGGCAGAGGTGGCAGCTCGGTGCCAGCCCCGTGGCAACCGTGGGTCGGTGATGCCGGAGCCGGCAGGGCCAGGTTCCGCTACGCCTGGCTCCTCCGGGACTCTGCCTTTGTCACTCCGCCAGCAACCCGGGGCATAAACAAGTGCCTGACATTTCCGCACCGCCGCCGGGCCCCTTGGATAAAAGCAGAACATAATTAGCAAATTAATCAGGAGACAATAGCCGGGGATCTAACGCTGCCGAGCTGTCATTAGCTCCGTGCGGAGCTGACCCAGGGCATGTCCGGGGCCAGGCAAACCGGGGACGGCCGCGCTCAGGGACGGAGCAGGCGCAGTCCCCGTGTCCCCGCCAGGCTGGTGGCCCCTGCCATGTCCCCAACCCTGCCGTTGCAGCGGTGGCAGCCAGCGGGGCGGGAGGAACGGTTGGCATTTCGTGCCCTGTCAGGAGCCTGGGAATGAAACCTTCCAAAGGGCAGCACCTCGCCTCCCGCGTCACCACATTTAAAAAGCGTGAATCGCAGGGAATTTGCATTCAGCTTATTAGACGCCCTGCAAATAGGGCGAACCTCGTTCAAACACATTTCAGTGATAAAATGATATTGACTCTGAGTAATTAAAAATCATTTCCATATTCAAATACGGCTGATTGAGGAGAAATGGCTTCCTTTTAATTGCCTGGAGGGGAATTATCAACTTTTGGAGCGTGCAGCCCGGCAAATGCGTCTTCGCTTGGCAGCCTGCGAAAGGCCCGTGGAGGAGGGGGAGGAGGAGGAGGAGGAGAAGAGGAGGAGGAAGAGGAGGTGTAGGAAGAGGAGGAGGAGGAGAAGGAGGTGTAGGAGGGCTGGCGCGCAGGCAGCGCTCAGGGTGAAGATGTGACGGGTGAGGCGGCGGAGCCGGGCAGACCCCGGTGCCCACGGGAGACCCTTCCCTCGCACGCCTGCGTGAGCCTCAACCCTCAACCGATGCCGTCCTTCCTCTCCCCTCACCCACGGGGTCTTCCCAGGGAAACGCGACCTCCCAGCCCCGGGGGCAGGCGGGATTACGGGCCGCACCGTGCTGGGGGCTCTGGGTAGCCCCACATTTCCCGTTGCTCCCCATGGGATGCTCTGGGTGAGCTTTGAGCAGCCCCGATCCTGCACAAGCCCACGGCAGCGAGAAGGGCAGGGATGTGCCCCAGCACCGGTGACAGCCCCTCAGTGCTGGTGACAGCCCCTCACCGCCCCGTTTGGTCATTTGTGAGCATCCGGGGAGCACCCAACGCCTGTGTTCCATCACCAAAATCCCCTCTCCAAACCCCCCCACCGCAGCCAAGCTGCCACCGGCGCAGCCCCTCGTGCACCTCCAGCCGACGGGGTGCCACCACGCTGTCACCACCGTCCGCTCTCCCCGGAGCACCGGGTGGGACGGCGAGGCTCCCTGGGTGCAGAGCTCTTCGGGCCACATTTCGGAACCCCCTCCAGCACCTCCCAGCACGATTTTGGCCTCCGCTTGGTTTCCTAGGGAAACCAGGCTGCAGCTCGGCTCAGCCTCCGCACACGTGGGTGTGCACGGGGCACGTGGGCGTGCACGGGGACATGGGTGCCCCACACCCTCCATCTCCCCTCCCGGCTCTCACCAGCGCGGTGGCGCTCAGTGCAGAGCATGAAGCCTCCCAAACACCCGGGGCGGGGGCCGGAGCGAAGCACAGCACCAGCCCCTGGGTGCCCCCTTAGCGGGGGTCCCTGGGGAGCGATGCTCCGGGGGGCGATGTGGGTCCCACACCGTGAGGATGCTCCATGCCGCCTCACCAGCCCCAGCCCTCAGGACCCATCCAGGGCTGCTCAGCACCCAGCAGAATCGGGTCTGGCTTCCCCGGGGCTCCATGCGTGGCGGGAGGAGGGCTCAGCCCCGTCTGTCCCCGTGCCCCAGTGGCACGCTCCCCTGGCGGCACGGCCCTTTCCATGCTCCATTGCCCTTTGAACAGATTCAAAAGTGCACTCGCTTTGCTCTCATCGATCTCCTCTCGCCCGGAGCTGTCGCTCGCTCCGTGGGGACAGACCATACCGGTGCCAAGCCCTGTGCCCCGTGCCCTCAGCTCTAGGGGACACGCAAGAGCCCCCCGCGTGCACGAAGCCAGCGCCAGGCAGGGATGGGCAGCACCTCGAGGTGCATCCAGAGCCTGGTGCTGGGCCAATGAGAAGGCAGAAAGGGAAGGCGGGAGGGGGGGGTCATCCCTGCGACCCCCCCCCCCCCCAGGACAGCCCTGCTCTGACGGAGCCGTTCTGCCTCAGCCCTCAGCCCCGTGCTTTAGAACCACCCACCCGCCTCCTTCTCCTCCCAGGGAATTTTAGCCCCAGGTTTGGGAAAGGCAGAGGGGCCACCATCATTCAGCGTCAAACAGAGCCGTTGCATCGGGTTCCTCCAGCAGCCTCTGCAAAAAACGCGCCTAAATGGACCCTTATCCATAGGGTCCATAGCCGATGAGTGGATCCATCCATAGCCGATGAGTGGATCAGCAGGAGAGGTGCTCCCCCCCCTAATCAGAGGGCAAAGGAAGAGGCAGAAGAAGTCTCCTCTGAGAGCAGGAATTGCAGGCAGGGGGTTGTGCATCCCCTGCCTGCGCCGGGCTGGCCGGGGAGCAGGAGCAGGAGGAGCAGGAGGAGCAGGAGGAGCAGGAGGAGCAGCAGGAGCAGGAGGAGCAGGAGGAGCGGGCAGCGAGACCCAGAGATGGGGCAGCGAGATGGGCAGCGCTGCCTCCGCACGGGCTTTGCAGCAGGACGGGTGCGGGGCTGCCGCAGGTGCCTGGGTAGCAGATCAAAGACCACGTATGTGCCAGCTCCAGCTTCCAGGCCAGCCTGTGGTCAGTCATTAAGCTCACGCTGATGGATTTTCCGGCCAGGGTTGCCGTGATGAGCCCAGGGAAGGTCCTGCCCTCCCCAGCATCGCTCCCGCTGCGCAGCCGGTCACAGCGTACAACCGCAGCTCGCAGAGGAGCCGCTGGCGTGCGGGGTGGAGGCAGCCCCAGGAAGTTTTTGGAGGTGTTTTGAGGGTTTTTTTTTAATAACCCAGAGCTCTGGGTTGAAAAGCATCAGGGAGAGCCCAGTGTGCTCCCGCGGCTGGGGTTTGTAGGGCCACCGGTCCTGGGAATGGGGATAAAGCCAAACTTGTGGGTACCAAGATCGCTTGCAGGAGTTGCGAATTCCTTCCGACCCCCTTCATCCTGTGGGGTCCCGGTCCCGGATCCCCCGTCCGGGTTCCCTGTAGCTCTGCTCCGTGGAAGCACCGTGGTGGGCGCGGGGTCATGCCCAGGGGGACCCCCAGCACCGGGGCCGTCTCGCCCCGTGGGACGCTCACCCTGGCACCCACTGCTTGCAAGGGAAAAATATTGAAGATAAAGCCGGAGTCAGAGGAATTAAAGAACCATAATTAAAGAAAATTTTGCAGCATGTCGAAGACAGAATAGGATCATTGTGTTTGCCTCCCACATCCCAGATGGATGCACGAGGGCTGCAGACAACGTCGGAGCGCGTGGAGAAGAGGAGAGGAAGGGGGTGAGCTAGACCGGGACGTGTGTGAGCAGAAATTGAATTTTTATCAGTTTCTATGTAGATTGTGTTTATTCATCTGTCTCCTATCCATCTCCCCCTGCATCTCCCTATTTCTTTTACAAAATTACTTTCCTCCTTTGGCCTAATTTTGTTTGTACAGATAGCAGCTGCTTTCTTCCGTTTCAGCATAAAAAATATCATCGTAAATGAGGTGCTATATATCCCCGGCAGAAGTTTTAGCAGCTACCCAGAGCACATTAGCCTTTTGCTCCTGCAGGGCCACATTGCCATCGCAGAAAGCCAACGCTCCCCGCCTGCCCTTGCGGAAAAGGTTCCCGCCACCTCTGCCACCGCCTGTGGCCGCGGGACCCGCGGGGCCACGCTGAGCTCTCGGGGTCGCAGAGGATGGGTGAGCTGCCCCACAAGTGGAGCAGGTCCCCAAGTGACACCCTCCTGTGGCAGCAGTACCCTACACCAAATGGGTGCTTCTCCCGCCTGGCGGGTGCTGCCCATCCCCCAGGGGCGCTTCTGCCCGCGCAGCCCCACACTCGCTCTGCTGAGATTTATTAAGCGTCCCGCCACCAGAGATGGATGGAGACGGGATCATCCAGAATACCAATAAAGGCATTTCTGGGCGGTACCTGTCACTCGGCCTCTCCCTTCGTGCCGCCGGCTGAGCCGGCATCTCCGGGAAGGTCAAGGAGAGATGCCCAGGCAGCAGCCCGGGTCGCAGGCGAGCCCGGAGCAGAGCCTTGGGGTGCTCCCAAAAACCGGGACTCCTACAGGGAGACCGGTGGCCAGGCAGGACCCTGCATCCCAAGGCAGGATGTCCCTGGGTACCACCGGGGAGAGCATCTCGCTGCGACAGGCAGCACCGCCGGACCCATCCCCGTACCACGAACGACCCAGGGCCAAGCTGAGCACGTTTCTGCCCTACCCAAACCCCCAACAACAGCCGCTCAGTCCCACAGAGCCAGAGAGACCTTCCCAGCGAGAGCAGAGAGAGGGGAGACGCAGCCGGCTTTGCCAAAGGGATGTTTCCCGGGGAGAGGTCCCCGGGAGAACTTTGCCGTCGGAGGGGGAGAGGAGCCAGCGGCTCCGTGCCCCCCCACCCCCGCGCGGGGAACCGGCCGCTCGCAGCGCCGCCTTAGCAAACAAAATTGCTTTGTGTTGTGCCTTGCATTAGGGAAACTCAACTGCGCAGCGTGATTGATTCTCCCCCAGGGTCCACCATTAAAAATGTATGGAATTACTCATGCAAAGTCCCACTTACACATGGGTCTTTTGTGAGGACATTAAAATACCAGCGTTTGTCAGTCACTTACCCACTGTTTGCGATTTGCTCCCATTTATTATCATGAACAAACCGGCATTGATTCTATTTTCGACTCCTTACACGTCACGCTGAGCTCCCAGGCTCCCCGGCGGGGCGGCGCGTGCTCAGCACAGCACGGCTCCGGCCCCCCCAGTACCCACTAGAGGCACGGCCCCCCTCCCGTACCCCACTCTGCCATGGGCAAAGCCCACCTGGGGGGAGGCCGGGAGAGCACCGGGATGCTCAGGATGCTCAGCATCATCCTCCCCCATCCTCTTCCAGCTCCGTTCCCACCTCTGATGGGGGCAAAGCCCACCTGGGGGGAGCATCAGGATGCTCGGGATGGGAAGGGGCTTTATCCTTGACCAGGATCCAGGGCTCTCTCCCAGCCAGCCCCTGCCCGGCATTCCCTGTATCCCTCGGGGCCAGGCTGGATGCGATGGGTGTCCAGCCCGTCGGGAAGCGGGTGCCACAGCAGCCAGCTCCTGGTTGCAGCCCAGGCTCCCGGAGCTTGGGAAGGGGGGGGAACAAGCACATTTACACACACGGCACAGGGAGGCGAAGGAATGGGAAGAATACAATATATTGTGTTCACTGGGATCCTCTCGCTGGGAGGAACGGGGTTTGAATCACAGAGCGTTTCCCCTCTGCTCTCAAAGCATTTCAACTTGTAATGCATTTCCCTCCCCGCCTGAGCACCTTGCAGAGTCAAAAAGACAAATTTCCCAAGGCTTCAAAAGCTGCTGAGAGCCACAGCTTCGCGCTTCAAAACCATCACTCATTTACCCAAACAGCCTCAGCTTTCAGCAGCTCCTGCCCTCCCTCCCCGTCCCCTCCTCTCCCAACCCAAATCACAAATCAGCTTTTTTTTTCTGGGCTCCGGGTGAGGGTGCCGAGCTCAGATGCAGCCCCCAAAACACAGGGGGACACGGCACGGTGCCTCCCGCTGCCCACCCAACTGTAAACCAGAGAAAGGAGCCCCAAAGCCCGAAAAGCGGAGGAGGATTTAAAGCAAAGCGGATTTGGGGGCTCTGGCTGCAGGGAGAGGGGAGGGACATGGCACGGCTGGATCCGGCCCCCGCCCTCGGGGAAGACAGTGTACGGTGAAGGGGAGCCCGGCGCAGGCGAGGATGGTGCCGTGGTCACCGCAAGCAGCACCCAAAGCAGCGGCCATGCCCTGAGCGCCCACAGGGACGGCACCGCCTGCCACCGGCACCCGACCCTTGGGACACGTTCTGCCACATCACCCAGTAATCGCGTCTCCCAAAAAGCAATTACCACGTAACTGACCCTGCGGCTTCAGAGGTGAGACGTTATTTTTTTACCCGGTAAGGAGGTGGCAGCCCTGGAAGGTCCCCCGGCACCAGGGCATGGCAATTAATGCCCCGTTAGGTGGCCGTGTCGTGCCGTGCCGTGCCGGTGACACCTGCCCCAGCCAGAGATTGCCATGCCCAGGGGCCAGGGCAGAGCCCTGCACCGAGCTCCCCTGCACGCCACCGGCCCGTGCCTCAGTTTCCCTTCCCTGTTTGTGTCTTACATGCGCCCAGAGCAGAGCCCTGCCAGGTGCCGAGCCCTTCTGCCTCTGTATTTGCCGGACCCGCTCCCGCCACACTGCCCCATCCCCACTTCTGCACCCGCAGTGGGTGACGACGTGCCGACGCGGCTGAGCCCAAGCAGGTAGAGGCAGTGGGAACAAATTAAAACCAAGTCTTGGGTGGCATCTCCTAAAAATAGGCTGCTGAGGATCCCAGCACGTGTCACCTCCCTGGCTGCCAAGCCCAAGGAGATGCACGCAGGGTCCGTCCATCCCCGATGCCAATCCGTGGCACCGTGTTGCGGCAGAGGGTCTGTGGGTCGGGGAGTACAGTGGGGTCTCTCCTCCCCACACAACCCCAAACAAGGGGTTTTAACCCAAAATGCTGCTCCCCAGGCAGGGGGTGAGCCAAGGTCCCACCCCGTCTCTCCCGCTGGAGACCTGGAGAAGTTTTCCTGCGGGTGAAAACGCATCGTCCGGGGCTTGAGACATCAAAGGGAAAATAAAAAACCCAACAAAAATCAACAAAACGAAGCAAAACCCGACGCTTTCCTCCAGGAATGAAACAAGCGGCGATGTCGAAGTGAGAGATGCACTTGGTTACAGTGGCTCCGGCAGACTTTGTTCATTTTGACTCTTGCAATCAGGGAAAATCAAAACATTTCACAGCCACCGAAATCCCCATGCGGGAGACATCAGCTCTCGCCGAGCCCCAGCTCCCCGGCACGGAGCCGGGCGGGAGGCACAGGCGGTCTCTGAATTGGTTTAAAAAGGAATCAGCAGGAGGAGAGACCTCTTCTCTCCCCTCCATCATCACACCTTCCCATCATAGATGAGGCGTAGGACGGGTCTTTGAAAAGGGGGAAGAAACCAGCCGGCTGCGGCGTGCTGGATGTGACACTCGGAGGGGGTTTTGGGGACACTGTCTGCCCCTCACATGGTGCAAAGGCAGCGGCGGGTCCCACCCGACGCCTGGAGCCGGGGCAAAGCACGTACCCACATTTGTGGGCCAGGAGACAGGTGAGGAAGGGTTTTTTCTTCTAAATGATGGACCAATTTTGAAACATCACTGGTGGGACAGAGGATGGAGGTGACACCTTTGCTCATTCAAGCACGGCCAGAGGTGAGGGCAGCTCGCTGGGGTGGAAAGCCAGGGGGCAATGGGGCACGTCAGCCGCCCCGACGAGCCCCCTCCATCCCACACCACCTCCTTCCCCTTCCCCTTTCCCTTCTCCTTCCCTCTGTCCCAGTTTCCCCCATTCCCCAGATGAACCACATCTGTGCACCAGCATCCCAGAGGGAGCAACCTGGGAGGCATCCCAGGGCAAAGCCCCCCCCGGAGCAGCACGGCCCCATCCCCACGGAGGTCCTCCTGTCCCCCCTGTGGTCCCCGGCACAGGGAGGGGACCACCCCATCGCTCCCCCCCCCCAAGGCATCCCCACGCCGGCGGGCACCGAGGTCAGGATGGCACCGCCGGCCCCGGAGCTGGCTGCGAGCCGCGTGGCGAAGCAGCGCACGCAATTAGTAAATTAATTATCGAGCGGTAACGGAGATTTCATAGCTCGGAGCTGTCACATCAACAGTGTTTTGTCAACCGAGATGACGACTGGTAGAATTATTACTGCGGTGCTGGGGCTGAAAAAAGAGGAGAGAGAGACTTGCAGGGAGAGGGAAGGATAAAAATATAAAGGGAAGAGATAGGAAAGAACAAGATAAGTGGGTTTTGTTGCTAATGGAAGCTGGCACAGGCACAGAATCGCAACTATTATAAGACAACACACTACACTACTAGTGGCTCTGAATGATCCTCTTAATTAACAACCAGCACAAAAGCCGCCCCTGCCCACCTCCGAAAACCAGCGTCGCTGCTGGAGGAGCATGCACGGCTCCGTGGGAAGCATCCCGCGCATCCAGGCCGGGGCCGGCGATGTCCCAAAACGCATGTCTGCGAGCCAGTGGGGATGCTCAGGGCAGCGAGCCCTTCGGATCCTTGTGCGGAGCAGTCCCGGGCACCGACGACAACACGTTGGCTTTGCCTTCCCACGCTTTGACCGTTTGCCTTTTGCACCCTGGTAATTGCCAGCAGCCGCTGCGGCATGCCGAGCTGCAGGGACGTACCCGACGGGGACGCGAGCAAAGGTGTTCCCAGGTCACTGTCCTCTCCTGCCGCCCCAGCCGGGGCCGGGGAAGGAGAGGGACACGGCGTGGCGTGGCCTGGGGCTGGCAGCAACGGGCAATTCTCCCGGAGCATCCGGAGCCGGTGACTACAGAGCAACAACGCCGGGACATGATTTCCCTTCCTCACCCCTCCCCGTTTCCTCTTCGTGTTCCAGGGCCAGATTTAAGCTGCGTATCCAATAATATATAAAAATAACACCCCACCCTCCCACTTGGGAAATCGATTCCTTCGCTTCCCACCCGGCTCCGGCTTTAAATATCCCCATTTAAATGCAGATTGTGCTGCCTCCCTGCCACCGCCTGGTGCGGAGCCGGAGCCGGTGGGTGCGTGGCCATGCCGGGACCTTGACCCGCTGCTCCCCTCGAGCCCGAGGGATGGAGAGGGGAACGGGAGCAGACGCCTCTGATGAGGTCCCCGTGATGGCATGACACTGCTTCCCGCAGCGGACACCGGCTGCCCCGGCACAGCCGCGATGGCACCGCCATCGAAAGCCGCCTTGCCCGTGTTTTGCCGCAGGCAGAGACCGACCGGAGCAGCGGGTCTCATCCTGGATCCGACCCTTCTAAATCCATGGCTGGAGCCCTCCAGCCCCGCAGGCGCTGCACCCCGGGAGGGACACATCTGCTCCCCCATCCCCGAGCACCGGGAGCAGCAGACGCCGCGGGGTGCCGGGGCGGGGGGGGATGGGGAAACGTGGGCAGCGTGGCTGCGCCCTATTTTTTCAGGGCAAAATGTGGAGGGGGAAGCAGAGCTGTTGTGTGAGCGAATACAGCATCTGTGCCGACTGGCAGAGCGCACACCCACGGCCCAAAGCCTCCCCGTCTCGGAGCGAGCCTTACCCAGCCCTCCCCGCACGCCGGCACCCGCCGCGGCGCAGAGAACCCAGACCGGGGGAAGAGGGAGCACGCAGCGCGGGGGAGACGGCGTGGGGCGGGAGACTGCGGCCGCGGGCAGGGATTTAAGGGTCTTCCAGGTCTCTCAGCCGCCTTGCAGGGAGATCGGGGCAGGGATGGGGCAACGCGGAGCCGGGTATCGCGCGGAGCACGCTGCGGCGCTGGAGCGGAGCGGGGACCGGAGGTGTTGGCACCGGCAGCGACCGCGTATTGTAACTTCTGATGGGAGAAAACAACCGCTGAGAAAAACAACGACGGGTTTGAAGGAGTCCCCACAGGGCTCCCAGAGGGACCTTTGCCAACTTCTCAAAGAGCTTTAATTCCTTCCCCTCGGTGGCCGCGACTCATGGTGGCGCTCCCCAAATATCCCCCCTCGCTGCACGAAGACGGATCCCCCCCCAATCTCCCCCCCAGGAAGATGCTGACGGCAAAGCATCCCTCGGTGGGATGGGGACCAGCGGGCGGTGATGCCGTGTCCCCCCTGGGGTGGCCAAGGGGAGCTCACACGCTGCCGTCTGATGCTAGCGATGGCACTCACTGATTTTGGGTGGAAAACCGGTATTTATAGGAGCTTCTGGGAAGAGGGTCGTCAGGGCCAAGGGGAGCTCACGAATCCAGGGAGCCCGGCTCCTCGCTCCACGGCACCTCTCTGTGTCCCGATGCTCCCTGGTCCAAAATTGCCTCCTCAGGCTGAGATTGGAAGAAAAGCATCGTTCTTGCTGAAATTTAGGAGGCGACAGGGCGAGCACAAATAGCATTTACATATTCAAGCGCCTTAATTCTATTTTAGCACCTCTTTGGCTATTTTTGTCACAGCAGAAACACAACAGGAGGACAAGGCCAGAGAAAGGGCAAGGAAAGAGCTCGAAATGTGGGGCAGAGGCAGAAAAAATAAATCCCAACCTGGGCACAGGAGGGGCTGAGACCTCTCCCACTCATCACGCCCAATGCCCGGAGCCTCTGGCCATGCCCATGTCCCCCCGTCACAGCCCGGAGCCGCCACCGCTGCTAATGGGATTAACCTGGGTGTGAAAGGCACGTTTGCTCCACACACAGTGGATTTATCCGAGGGGGTTTTAAACGGGGAAAATTCACCCAAATGGGTGTAATTGGAACATCTGCTCATCCCCCTGGTCCAAACCGGCGCTTTCCGTGCCAGGGTTCAAGTCTGCACCGCAGTCTCGTGTCTGCGGAGGCGGCTGAGAGGGGAAGACGGGCGGTTTCGGTGTGGGTGGGTGTCCTCCGGCCGCTGCGGCGCGGCCACGCTCCGGCACCGGGGGCTGCACCGATTCCCCCTCCCTGGAGAGGAGCCTCTGCCTGCCCCCGCCCCAGCGCGGGGGGCTCTTAACTCCCAGAAGAGCCCTACAGCAAATGGCTTAATGCTGGCAGCCAGGCAGGCGGCCTGCCGATAATTAACTAATTGATACACCGCTGCGCCGCAGGCCTGCTTCGCTCCTCACCCCGTAAATAATCACAACCCGCCGAGGAACTAGGAGGGGGCAAAGGGACACGAATGCCACCAGGCAGCCCTCTCTCCATGCAGCCGGGGGGAGCGGAGCGAGCCGGGGCCATGAGGATGGGATGGTCCCCACCATCCCTGGGGCAGAAGTGCTCTGCCTCGCTGGCTGACTGGGGAATGCGGCGGGACCCTCGGATCCAGGCACGGGGGGTGGATATTTCAGGGGGAGGGCAGCCCCCTGTAGCTGGAGGGGACCGGCCGGGGCTGGCTCAGCAGCATCCTTCCCTGTTGCCAGGACAACGGGATGTGATGGAGCCATCTCCATCAGGGCAATCGCAAGCGCAGGGAGACTTTGGGGATGGGGGGATGCAATCAGCCAGTAGGTTTGGGGTGCTGGGGAAGCCCCCCTCAGGCTGGGGTCCACATAAGCCCCTCGGAGAACCCCCCAAGAGCCACCTGCACCATGCCAAGTGCAGCCCAGTGGGCGCCACATGGGCAGGGACATGGTCCTATGGCATGGGGCACCGCGGGGACATGGGGAAAGCGGGATGGAGCAGGGATCCCACGGGGACCGGCCCCAGATCCCCCAGGGAAGAGCGAAGGCCCAGCCCCGGGGCCGGGGCAAAGCACATACCCACATCCCGACGGCTGCGCCCCTCCGCAGACACGGGGCAGTGGCGGGGGGCAGACAGGGGGATGTTGGGGTCCTCCGCGCCCCGCAGCATCCCGCTGCCCCGGGGAAAAGGGGCTGGGAACGCCCCAAGGCTTCGGAGCAGCAATAAAGGTGCAGCTTCGTTTCTTTGCTTTTGGTACCATGGCAACCTTTCCCACTTGGCTTAATTACAGAGCCGGTTGCTGCCTCCGCGGGGGGCTGGGGGGGTCTGTTTGTTTGCTGCTCCCCAGAGCCAGGGCTGTAGGACAGAAGCCAAGGGGAACCCAAGGGTTCCCACGGGAGCTGGATGGTCCTTGCCCAGCCCCAAAGGAGCATCCTCCCGGAGCAACCCTGCTATGTGGCTGAGCTGATGTCCCCCTGGCATCCCACCCGTGGCTGGCCATGCTGGGGGGACTGGATCCCCCGGGATGCCAGGGCAGAGCCAGCAGAGCCTGTTCCCATGCGGGGGAAAGACCTTTTCTCCTCCTCCACCAGTGTTCCCAGCCCTCGGCCCGGCTCACTTGTACCCTCGCTGCCCCTCAAAGCCCCCGACGCGCTGGGGCGGCACAGCACAACCATCCACCCCAACCGGGGTGCAAAGCAAGACCGGATTTGAGCCCCATGTGCGGGCACGCACGCGCGCAGCAGGATGGCACGCTGCTTCCCATGCTCCTCCCCAAAACACACACCAGCTTGGGGCCATCGTGTTGCTCCAGTGAGAAAAAAAAAATCAGCTTTGGGCTGGGAAGGGCGCGGGGAGGGTCCATCGCGCTGAGCAGCCGATCGGCAATAGGAGCGACGGCGGAGCAAAGGCATCCGAAAGCAGCCAGCACCGAGGCAAGAAAACCCAGAGCACTCGAGCATCGAGTTAAAAGGAGCAGCAAGGAGACATCTCCAGCCCCGCGGGGATCGAGCGGGGAAGTCCCCTCGTCGAGGCTGTGGGGCTCCGGCGGCAAAGTTTCTGCCCAAGGCTCTTCGTTACCAATTACAAACAATTATCCTCCCATGGCGGTTGACCCCGGCCCTGTGTCCGGGTGCCAGCTGGCCAGATGGAGCCCGGCCACGGCCGGCTGGTGGGGATTTAATGACCTTATTGATCTGCCAGACAGCCCGACACGCTGCGCCCGCCGTGCCGGAGCCCGTGGGGAGCAGCGGGCTGAGCCCAGCCCCTCTCCAGGGGGAGATTTGGGAGCCCAAGGGGACAGCCAGGACCAGGAGAGGAGGTGGCGGTGGGAGGGAGAGCATCTCTGGAGGAATGCAATTTAATGCGATTAAAAAGAGAGAGAAAAGGAGGTGTAAAGGAGCCCTTCTGAAGCAGGGGATAGCGTGAGAAAAAAAAAATTAAAAAGGTAAAAAAACCCAACCCAACCCAGCAGCAGCGAGTGCTGGGCTTCAAAGGTCACCTCTGGGCATGAATTTTAATTTCACACAGGAGTTTTGTTCATTTGTTAATTATTTTCAGATGAAAAGGGAGATATTCCTGCAGCGGGTGAGGAAAGGGCTACGGCAACATTTGAATTTCAAAGGCAAGCTGTTTGCAAGGAAAACAGAAGGGGAGAGGGGAGAAAGGACTGCAGGAGGAGAGAGGGGCTGGCGAGGGTCCCCCGCTGCCCCTGGCCTGGCCGGGGACGCGCCGAGGCCAGGGGGGCTCTGCAGAAGCCTCGGCTACCGCCGGCAGCCCTGGCATGGCATGCACTGGTCCCTCTCTCCTGTCCCCCCATCGTGTGCCTCCGCTCCCCTCCCGAGGAATGGGAACACCAGGGATGAGCCGTGAGCCCAGGATGTGGCACAGGCTGGGGGGGACAGGGTATACATACCTGGGATGGAGGCATCGCTAAAGGGATTGGGAGAAAGACAAGCACGCTCAGCCTCCGGAGGCGACCGGTGTCAGCCATAAAGCACAGGTATCCCTTTAAAAATGATAACCCCCTGCACCAGTACAGGTTGGGGCTGACCTGCTGGAGAGCAGCTCTGTGAAAGGGACCTGGGAGTCCTGGGGGACAACAGGGTGCCCACGAGCCAGCAATGTGCCCCGGTGGCCAAGAAGGCCAATGGCACCCTGGGGGGCATCAAGCAGAGCGTGGCCAGCAGGGCGAGGGAGGTCATCCCCCCCCTCTGCTCTGCCCCGGGGAGGCCACATCTGGAGCGCTGTGTCCAGTTCGGGGCTCCCCGGGTCAGGAAGGACGGGGAACTGCTGGAGAGGCTCCAGCAAAGGGCTGCGGAGGTGATGAGGGGAGTGGAGCATCTCTGTGCTGAGGAGGGGCTGAGGGCCGTGGGGCTGTTCAGTCTGGAGAGGAGAGGGCTGAGGGGGATCTCATCAACGCTTATCAGTCCCCAAAGGGCGGGTGCCGGGGGGTGGGGACAGTCTGTGTGCAGTGGTGCCCAGTGACGGGACAGGAGGGAACGGGCACAAACGTGACCATGGGCAGTCCCATCTCACCCCGAGGAGGGACGTCTCTCCTGTGCGGGCGGCAGAGCACTGGCACAGCTGCCCAGAGAGGGGGGGAGTCTCCCCCTCTGGAGCCATTCCAAACCCGCCTGGAGGTGTCCTGTGCCACCGCTGGAGGTGCCCCTGCTCTGGCGGGGGGTGGCACTGGGGGGGCTCCAGGGGGCCCTTCCCAGCCCCACCAGTCCGGGATGCTGTGCTGCCCAAGGAAAGGGACCAACATGGAAAAAGGTGTTAAGTACCTGGGAGAATCGGCTGTGCCAGAGGTGATTTACAGTGACGGGCGAGTGACCGTAGAGGCTGATGGAATGCCACGCAAATGACCTGTGCTAAAAAAGTTTGCACAAACACGGGTCTGGGGGACGCTCCCGAAAGCAGCTCCGAAGGGGGAATCGCCTCTACCCCTCTGTAGGTGTGCAAAGGGTCTCCCCTCTCCCCCCGGGGTTAGAAGAGCAAAAGGAATCGGAAAGCCGGAGCCAGACAGGAGAGGACGTGGAGAGGGGAAGCGGAGAGCGCTTTCCTCCCCGCTTTTTTAGTTTTTAAGGCAGCCGTTTGCTTTTTATGGGGTCTGAGGGCCGGGAAGGAGCCGAGCGTGTCGCACGTGAAGCACAACCAGACGCGTTAAGCCCCCAGGGGCCGGGCAGCGCAGCCGGGCAGCACGCCACGCCGGCGGTACAGCCCGCGCCCCGCAGCCCCAGCACCCCCAGCACCCCCAGCACCCCATCCAAAAGGCGGCCGCTGGGACGGAGCACAGCACAGAGCATCCCCAGGAACCTGCCTGGATGAGAGGGGAAGGGGCCCGGACAAACCCATCCTGGATTGTCAGCATGTTTGGTTTTTTGTTTTTTGGTTTTTTTTTTTTTTTTTTTTCGGTTTTTTGTTGTTTTTTTTTTTTCCTCTGTTTCAGCTGTTTTTCTTTTACAGCGGAGCCATAAACCCCCGGAAAATGAGCCCCGGGAATGGCTGGTGCCCGCGGCGGGGAGCAGCCTCAGCTCCACGGGGCATAAGTATCGACAGCACTGGAGTTACTCTTTGTGTGAAAGAAACAGTGATTTTTTCCGCTGATGAAAGGAAATGTTTACCCTCTCCAGATAAACGTATTTATCCTAAACCAAGGGGCGGAAGGGAGGTGTCCCCGGGGCCAGAGAGACCCTACACTGCTGCCTCCTGACTCTGGGGAAATCCTCCATCGAACCTCCCAAAACCGCCCCAGGTTGGGCTGGTGCTGCGCTGCCCCGTGCCTCAGTTTCCCCACCCATCAGCCGGGGAGGGCCCCGGCGCTCTGCCGGCAGCCCGCGCAGGAGGAGCTGGGAACGATCGTTATTCGGGAAGAGGAAGATTAGACCAAGGATTCCTCGTGATTTCTCAACTACTCCTGATCTCCCGCCGAAGCTGCCGGGGGGATTTCGCTCTCAGCTCCTCCGCAGCAGCTCTGCCCCGCCAAAGCCATGGAAAAGCCGAACTTCAGCAGCTCCGAGTCCGTTCTGATCTCCTAAACCCCATCGCATTTATGCCTAATGCAGAATTAAACCGCAGCCGCCGGGGTGGAGGGGAGCGCTGGTGCACGGCCAAAGGGTCTGGGGGCGAAGCTGCCCTCCCTGCCCCCGGGATGGGGGACGCTCGCACAGCCCCGTGCGCTCGCCTCTCCCGGCATCACCCTCCCCCCCCCGCCAGCCACGCCAACGGGACAAAAAGGCAACAAAGGGACGCGACGCCCCGAACCCCGCCGGCTGCTCACCCCCAGCCTTGGTGGATGCCAAGCCCCGAAGCAGCAGCGCAGGAGGTTGCCCCGAGCCAGGAGGCGAAGGGCAGAGCACGGGATGCCCCCCGATGCCATCCTCACCCCCCCCAGTTATCCCTGCAAGGATGGGGACATTCAGCCTCTCCTGGGGCTCCCCAACCCGCCCATCCCGGGGGAGTTGTGCCCCACTGCGTAAACCACTTGTGTTACCGGTCCCCCCTGGGCTCTCGCTAATGAGGCAGCAATAAAAAAAAAAATAATCAAGGGCCGGGTTATTAATAAGCGAAGCAGCTCAGCATGGCCGCGTTCCTCCCCCAGCAGCACGGTCAGTCAGTAGGGACGAGCAAACCCGGCACGGTTTGAACGGCGCCGCCTGCACCGGCGATGCCGGAGCTGGCTGTGCCGCGCTGCAGCTCCGCGACGGAGCCGCCGCGGCGAGAGCTGTCGTCCCCTGCCACCGTCCCCCACCACCGTCCCCGGGAGCATCCCCGGCTGCGAGGCACCTGCTCCTGCCCACCATTCACCAGCGCTCCTCCGGAGCTGCAGCGCTCTCACGATGTGCTGAAACGCTCAGTATTTTATGTGTCTACAAGAAAATACCAAGTGGAGTTTGCAAAGATTAGGCACATTTAAATGCAAATTGTGTTATTTCTGTCTTGAAAAGTGTCATTAATACATTTTCTGCAATTTGGAGAAATCAGTGGCAATTATTTTTTTCGAAACGAACCATTAGCCAACTTTCATTTGAAGGGGGAAAAATATCAAGAAAATCATTATATGACTGACACATTTCCTCCCAGGTCTTAGAGCTGCCGAGCTGCTTTCTCATACCAAGAATAATTACTAAAGAAAGGAGATAAAAAGTACTTCCAGGAGACGGATGTGTACAAAGCCAAGTGCCTTTGCTTTCGCCATTCACCGAAGGGTTGAACCGACACGTGTGCCCTCGTGCCCGCCGGTCCTTGCCGGGGCACCGCCGCGCAGCAGAGCCCATTGGCAGTGGCGTCGGGGCTGCTTCTAACGCCGCGGCTCCGAGTAAACCCAACGCAGACCTTCACCGGCGTTTCGTGAAGCTCGTGCCCCCATGCTGACCACAGCAGCGGTTTTCCACTTTGCAAAGGGATGTAAAAGGTTTTCTGGAGGGACGGAAGGCACCGAAATCGAGGAGGTCGCCGGGTGGAGGCTTTCGGCACGGCTCAGGCGCACGTTCCCCCGCGGTACCGGTACCTGGGTAACGCCTGTCTGTGAAATCTGCACACGCCGGGGTTTGAATTCGGCCATTCAGTGTGATCTCCCGGCTGCTTTGCTGCTAAATGAGAGAAAAAGGAGGAAAAAGAAAAGACGATCTGTGGCGAGATTAAAAGAGAAAGGGAGGGGAAAAAAAAAAAAAAAAAAAGGAAAAAAAAAGGCACCTGCTCTTATTTGATTCCTCGGGGTGAGAGTGAAGAGCAAATTTACATAACGCTGCAAGTGCTCATTAACTGATGTTAAATGACAGGCACCCGCTATGGGGTACGGGGGGATACCTGCCAGCTCCCCCCTCCCCGCCTGCCCGGCAAAGCCTCGCCAGTGACACACCTTCAAAGCGGCCCTCGCTCCCGGGGGGTGGAATTTGGGCCAAGCCGGGGCTGCCGGGCTGCTTCGGGGCCGCTCTGCCCCCAGCGCCGTGCCCAGGCTGTGTCCGATTTTCCCCAACCTCCATCACCGCCTCGCGCCGTAACGCGGCGTCCGGCGATGCCGCGCTGACAACCACCGCCGTGTCCCCCTCCAAAAGCAGGTGGAGAGCGACGAGGTCGGAGCCACCAGGGATGGAGGCGAAGGATGCAGGTCCTGCCCTCAGCGGGGCTTCGTTTGCTCCAGCAATTAAATCCCCGCTCCTGGAAAGCATCTCTGCCGCCTCTCCCTCGCTCTTCGACAGTCAGCAGCTGCGCGGGTAAACCACCTTCTTCCACCTGAGCACATCCAAATTGCTTCTTATCAATCTCAGCCTCCCGGAATGGCGGTCCTGGGGCGCAATACCCCCCGCGGGGTCAGGCTGCGAGGGTCTCCGGGGGTCCCCAGCGCCGTCCCCGCTCTCCGTCGGCCGCAGAGAGCTGCGGGTGATGCCGAACCGGCGCTCTTCGAAGGAGCCGGCTCTCGGCGCCGAGCGAAACCCGGCGTGCAGCTGTTTAAGCCCCATAAATTATGTTTGGGTTACCTGCGGAATGCTTAATCAAAATAGCGTATTTCACCCGACGGTTTGACTGATCTCCTCTCTGCTTTTAGTAGCTTTTTTCATGTTCTCTTTTGCTCCGATATGGATCCAATATCTCCTGCAGCGTCCAAGGCCATAAAGATAAAAAATGGGGTAATTGTGGCAGGAGTTTATTGGTGGGAAAATACACGCGCACACAAACCAGCCCTGACAACTATCTTTCGGGCAGACGTGCGGCGGGGATAGACCCTCCAGCAGGAATCAATTCATCCGCCGGCTGTACCCGCCTCTGCCAGGCGGCTGCCATCTCCCAGGCAGGCACCCGGTTCCGAATATTACGACATCTCAGATGGGTGATTTGCGGCTGGGGGAAGGTGGGGGGGGGGGTCAGGGCAGGCGGCTGCACCCTGCGAGCGGTCCGGCCCCCGCCCGAAATGCTGCCCCGAAGCAGCAGCCGGCAAAGCAGGAGGGCTGGAAAAAATTTGGCTAAAGCAGATTGGCCTCTCCAGCCCCGGCTCCTGCTACCCAGGGTGAAACCTGGAGAGGAGAAAGGATGAAAGCGCGGCTTTGAGATGAGGAATGGTTTGGGCCGCTCTCTCCGACACTGCTGGACGTCCCTGGTCCTGTCCCACGCAGGAGCGAGGTTGGGGTTGGAGCATCACCGCGATTGCACCCAGCCACCGGCTCGCTCCCCTCCGGCTTTGGAGGATTTCGGCTGCCCCAAAAGCTGCTCACCATGGTGGGCATCAACCCCACGGCTCAGGGCGAGGCAGAGCCGTCCCGCTGCCTGGTGTGACAGTACCTCCCGTCCCTCGCGTCACTCCCAACCTTCCTCCGCTTACTCCACTGATAAGCAAAACCTCGTCGTTAGCAGCCAGCGGCACCCGCGGCCGCTGACGAGCGAGACATGCTCGCTCCGCTTCGTGCATCATCAAGTAAGTCGCCGGCGAAGCCCCAGTGCCCGACTCGTTATTGCCACGCTGATGCCTGAGTCAGAAATAGCCCGGCACGGCACCGCGGGCAGCGGGGGGGAACCGCCGGCAGCGGGAGGGATGGGAGGCTGATTTATAAACACGGCAGATTTGTTATGTCCGACACGTTGATGGGAAATAGAGAGAAAGCCCCGAGATGGGCTCTTCAGAGAGCCGCTTTCCGACTAGCGCCGCGCTTTAAAGTATATTTAAAATAACAACCCAATAAATTAAGAGGCGCGAGGAAGCCCACGGAGCCGATCAGCGCAGCAAACTCATCTGCTCGGGCTCCTTCGCTGCTCCCATCGCCGATTCGGGGAGGGCGCCGGCGTGCCGCAGCACGCCCCGGCACGCTCACACCAGTTCCCCCCCAGCTGCGATTTGGCCCGGGACAAAACCCTGGGGTCTCTCCAGGATTCCAACGGGGCACCCTCTCCTCCCCCTGCTCCTTCCAACACCATCCCCCAGTACTTCTTTCACCTCCCATCGTCATCGCGCCCATCGCGGGGGAACCCCCCCGTCTCCATCGCAGGGTGTCCCCGTGAGTCCCCCCCCGGCACCGAGCCCAGCGCTCCCGCGAGCAGCTCCACGGATAAGGTGCGCTGCTAATTAAACCCCAACCGACTACAGCTACATTGCAATTAAAAGACAATTAGCTGGGCAAGCTAGCGTGAGGGAGCAACGAGCACGCTTGGGCAGGGAGACAAACGCCGCATCCCTCCCCTCCACGGTGGCAGCGGTGGGGTGGTTTCTCCCGGGGGGGTCAAAGACCAGCAGCTCCTGGCCACCGGCACCCTCGCCGGCTGGGAAACCCTGCCTGCACCCCAGCGCTGGAGCCGCTCCACCACCCTTCCCAGGGGAACAGTTGTCCCCAACTAAAATTTAACTAAATCCCAGCCGGCGCCTCCCCACCACCTCTCCCTGTGCGCTCAGTGTGTTAAGCACAGCGCCGTCTCATTTATTTTTTTTTCCCCCCCTTTTAATTTCTAAACTCCTAATGACTGCGTTATTAAGGCTGTAATAGCCGGTTAAATTGTGCATGTCCTTCTGCTGGATCCCATCCTGCGAGGAGGCACAGCTCCGGGGCCGGCCAGGCGCAGCGGCATCGTGCCGGGACGGCAGCACCGGCGAGCGCTCCCCGGGCGAAGGTGTTGGGACGGCGCAGACCAGAGGGAGCCCAAGGCTGAGCAGGGAGACGCGCTTTCCTTCAGCTCCCCGCCTGGGAAATCCCCTTTTTCTGCTTGCACCGGGTGGATTTGAGCCCCGGGGACGGCCAGGGGCATGAGCCGGCGTTGAGGATGGCTCTGGACGTGGGCTCCAGGACCACCCTGGGCAGGATGGAGAGACCCAAAGGAGGCAAAGCCACGCTTTACCTCGATGCCGGCACCTCCATCCCGTGCCGCCGGCTGCCAGGAGCGCGATGCCGCCGCTCGCATTACTAGCTCGGCAAAATCCTCCCCGGGTTTCGCAGCGAGACAACTGGGGCTGCTTAAGCTCACGGATTCGGGTTTCCTGCTTTTCCCGCATAAAGAAGAGATCCCGCGAGCTCCTCCAGCAGCGGAGATTATCAACAATTTATCAAAAACCACAACACGTCGGCCCTTTTTCCCTGCACCGAGCCCCGCCGCGCTCTTCCCTCCACCGCCCCCGGCTCTCCGGCGGCGCGGGTTACGGCAGCGCGATGGGATCAGCCGGGAATCGCTTTGCTGTGCTGGATCTTTATGCAAGAGCTTCACGCTAATTCGGTTTGATCCTCGCTTTGCCGGGGTCCCGGCGGAGCGGTAGCGAGAGGATGACTGCGGGAGACAGGCTGGGATGGGGCCGCGGGTGCCGGGCGAGGAGCGGGGATGCTCTGGGAGAGCCACGCGAGCTGACAGCCGCCTCCCCCGGGATGCGGGGACCCGCGCCGGGAGATGCTCGAGTGGGGAGGAGAAAACCGGGCTTAAAGGCTGATAATTAAAGCCCTCCTGTCAGGGTATTAATACCTCAATGCAACCAGTGAATGCATTAGCAGGGATCCCACTGGGGCTGTTGTGCTGTTTTATTTGATGAGTTTAATTAATTTATTTCTCTGCACACAACCGCTTCCCGACCAGTGGCAAACACGCTCAGCCATGTCTTTCTCAAGGGTGGCTCTGGGCTCAGTGTCCCCCGCGGGGGCCCAGGGACCACCCGGAGCCATTCCACTCCACGCAGGGGCTGCAGCCCCTCTCCCGGCACGCACCACTCACCCGCCGCCGCTCCCCCAGCTTGGCCAGTCTCCGGCTGCGCCCCGTCAGTCGTGGTCCCCAGAGCTTGGTGGCCCAGCAGCCCATCTTGGTAGCCCAACTTGTTTGTTCACAGCTCCGTAGGGACACGGCTGCTTTGAGCTCCCCACCACATGCTCAACCCTCTCCAAACAGGGCAGGAGCTTCCTCCACCTCCATCATCATCATCATCCTCATGCAGCACAGATGTGCTCAGGGGTGGGGAGGAAGCCTACACCCAGCCAGCCAGCCCTGCAGCTGCTCGCTATCCTCGTTAGGGACCCTCGTTAGAGACCCATGAGCCCCTCAGGGCTTTGTGGTGTCCTTAACAGGGTGGCCCTGTCCTTGCCCAGTACTGGGCTCACCCACCCCGGGCTCAAGCCCAAAGCAGTGAGGGGACAGGGACCCACAAAGGACACATCCACCCACCCAGCACCCCCCTGCGGCATCACCGGCACCCCCAGCCCAGGGCCTTTATGGGCTTGTTCACCCCTTCGCCCTTCCCATATGTTCATAAAAGTCTCTCCCTGTCCCCACCGCGGCCAGAAAAGAGACTGGCCCTGCAGTGGGGAAAGGTGCCGCCCGGGGCAGGATGGAGCCGGGATCACCGTGGGCTGTGTCACCGCGGGGCACGGCCGCAGACTCCCGCGGGGATGGGAGCGCCGTGTGTCAGCATCACCCCTCGTGCCGTCTCGGCACACGGGGTGCCGGTGGCTGCTCGGCCGCTCCATGCGGGGCACGAGCCCGTGAAAACCCCAGGACCACCCCTGCGCCCGGCGGCGAGGGGCACGGCCGGGGAGAGCAGCACCGCGGAGACCGGCGGGGTTGTATTTATGCCACATCAGGAGAGATATAAAAGACATTTATAAATCATACGATTTCTCCCACCACACTGGTAACGGGAGCGAGGTGGCTGGAGGTGACAGCCGAAGCCTCCGAAATGCCAAACTGGCCGTGCCGCGTGCCACCACACCTGCGCCGGGGCCACCTCCGTGTCCCTCAGCCCCCACCAGCAGCTCTGCTGCCCCCCGGCCGTGCCGGCGTGCTCGGGGGCGCACCCAGCCCCGGGGGGAGCAGCCTCGCTGCGGGGAGACGTGGTACCCACCGAGGCTGAGCTGCAACTCGGCTCTCACAGCCGGGGCTCCCCGCTGTCCCCGCTGTCCCCGCCGTCCCCGCCACCGCAGCCATCCCGCTCCCCAGCCCGGGGGCGGCAGGAGGGGGCTGCAGCGCCGGGGGTCAAGTGATTGATGGGCTGAGTAGAGACGAAGGTCTCCGCCTCGTCGCTTCGCCGTGGCGAGGAGCATCCTGGAGCATATTTACGGCTGCCGTCCTTTACAGACCAGAAGCCATTACCTCCAGGCACACGCAGTCCCCGCAGACTTTAAAGGCCGATAAATCGCCACTTCCAATGTGACAGCGTGGAGAGAACGGCAAGGAGACAGCGACTGCGCTGGGTGCTGGGTCCAACCGGCTCCGGGTCCCCATCCTGAGCCCTGTGCGCACCTCTGAATGTGACGAGCCACCTCCCCCCATCACGGCGTCACACGCCCCAGAGGTGCAGGCGCTCCCCAGGCTGCGCACACATGGATGCACACACGTCTGTGCACACCTGTACATGCACAGACACGCGTGCACACACCCCAACACGCACGCTCGGGTCTCCCTTACTTCATCCTCCCTCCCATCATCACCAGCCCCACTACAGGGGAAGACACCAGCAGCCGCGGCGGCCCCTTCTCCCTCTCCTCTCCCTCGGGCTCCCTGAGGAGCAGCGGGCAGATGTTTGCTCGGTGACAATCTGCATCCTGCTGGATTCGATAATAATATCAATTACCCCGCGCTTTCATCCACGGAGCTCTGCGCTCTCTGGAAATAGGGATGGATGGAGCCTCTTGGCTGCCAGCTGGAGGGGCAGGGGGTCCCACGCAGCAGCCCCGGGGGTGCTGAGCCCGGTGACAGACGGAGAGGTCACAGGGAATTAGTAGCAGAAGGGGCAGGGAGAGCCCGGGGCTGGATTCCCTCTGGGAAACAGGAGAACGCTGCCAAACTCTCTATTTCCAATCTCAGCTGGAGGGAAAGCCCTGAGCTCTGCAGCGGTGCTGACGGGGGAGAGCGGTGCTGGCCAGGGAGACGCCGGCCCCGGGCGCGGGCTGCTCGCTGGATGGATGCCGGCAGCTCCTCGGTGGGGTCCTGCCACCGCGTGAGCCCGCCCGGCTGGAGGGGCAGCGGGGCAGCAGCATCCCTGCTCGGCCACCCCCTGTGCCCCACGGAGTGCCCCCGCCACCGGGCGCTCGCTCCCTCGGGGCATCCCTCTCCCGTCGGGCTGGGTTGCTGGGTTTCACAGTCCTCGGGGCGAGGGACATGGGCTGGAGACCCCAAACCTCCCCTGCAAGGCCAGGTTTGGCCCTGGGGTGGGTGCTGCCCCCCCCCTACCCCCCCCCCGGGCAATTCTGCCCGCTCCCCGGGCTGCTTGTCAAGGGGGTATCTTTTTTTCACGCGTGTTATTATTTTGGCAGCGCTGGAGTCAAGTAGCTCAATTAAGCAATAACTGCCTCTGTACAGCCGCCCACACAGCCCGCGGTAAATAATTAAATGCTGAAATAATACAGCAGATGGGAAGCAGCACGGAGAGAGATCCGAGAGGAACCCGACCAGCTCCTGCCACGGCAGCAGCTGCACGGGGCCTGGGATGCCGCCTGCGGTGCACGGCCCCGGCCGCATACAACACCCCGCAGCCCCGGCCGGCCGCGCGGAGCGGCTGGAGGAAGGCATCCCGCAGATGCCACGCGCGGGCACGGCCGCGGCGTGATGTTCCCCGGCACCCTCTGCAAGCGGGGAGTCTGCGGGTACCCCAAGGTGGAGGGATGGAGGTGTCCCTCCCCAGCCGGCATCGGCGGGGACAAGGCAGGGACCGTCCTGCGTGACCCCGCTCTGGCAGCCACCGCGTCCCCGCGCCGCAGCGCTGGCACTCTCCTGCCCGGCTCATCCCCATCCCTGCCCGCCACCGCAGCACCAGGATACCGAGCCCTAAAAATGGGGGAAAAACGCCTGGAGGGGAAATTCCCCCCCAAGCCCTGGCTCCCGCCCCACATCCCCCTTCCCGAGGAGGCGGCAGAGCCAGGCGAGCCGGAGTGGCGGCACATGGAAAAGCATCATGGAAAATTTTAACCAAGCCTCACTATTGATCTAGACGCGAAGCACATACCCAAGCAAGCCTGCCGCTCCGCTGGCAGATCATCTGCATTTATCTACTTCAGCCAAGTACAGGAGCATCATCGAAAGGCCTAATTACAAGCTGCTGATAGATAAATATTAATGCCAAACCCCTAGGAATAAAAATACGGCTTGGAGTTGGGAGGGCTCGGCACGGGATGCTCGCCTGCGCCTGGTCCAGCCGCGAGCACCGACGCAGCCGCTTTGCCGTCCCGGCGAGAGGCAGCAGCGACGGCTGGCACGGGGCTGGCAGCACCTGAGCGCCGCGTGTGCCGGGTTCCCCGGCTGCACCGCGGCAGAGAGGGCAGCAAAGGCAGCAAAAAGCCTTTCCGAAGGGCTCGGGGGGTGCTGCCCGGCTCCCATCTACCTCCCGGCAAGCCGAGGGAGCCCCACAAGCCTCCAGCCCGCAGCCAGGGCCCTAATGAGGCTTGAAAGTGGCTCCTGCCGTCTCTCAAGGGCCAGCAGCGTTTGTACAAGGCGCTGGTGGCGGGTCAGTGGCCGCAGGCTGTTGTTTTATTAAGATCTCGGAGGCCACCAGCTCCCGCGCGGCACGAGGCAGCCGGAGCATCCTCTTCCATATTCACATTTCCATCACATCCTCCTCAGACAGCACCGGCACCACTCCTCCATCTGCTTAAATGCCACCTCCAGAAGGGATTGGCTCGAAACATCTTCTCCCCTTGTCACTTGTTTCCCATCCTCCTCTTAAGGATTCGCCCGCTCAATCCTGGGTGTTCGGGAGGGCCTCGGACTTTGTGGGACCCCGGAGTGAGGCAAAACAGCTCTACCTGGGGCTGGGGCAGGACGTGGTCTCAAAACCTCCGTGGTTTGCTTCAGCCTGGGTCCCCCGGCCACACCAGTGCTCCCACACTGCGTCCCCACAGCCTGGCGTGACCAGGCAGGTGCGGCCGGATGGGCACAGGCACCGGCACCTCTGCGACGAGGGCAGAGGCACGACATCCCGTTCCTTAACGCAAACGGCGCCCCTTGGGGTCCGTAACAGCTCCCCCCGGGCGAGGATGCAGCGTCCGACCCCAGGCGTCACCCACGTGGGGACAGCCCTGGGGACAGTCCTGCCCCAGGCTGGCAGCCAGCAACAGCTTCGCTGCTGCTTATTTTCCGAGCGTGAATTGAATCTCGGCTGACAACAGGCTTTTCCGCAAGATCTACCTGCCCGGCGCCTGGCAAATCAGATCTGTGAAATGACCCCAGGAGACGTCTTCCAGATCTTCATCTCCTCCATTATCAGCTCCCAGCCAGTTTCAAAACAGCCCCGGCACACCGCTCCGAGCCGCTCTGGGAGCTTAATCTCACACCCAGCCCAGTCCCCGGGGGGGTGAAGATGCGATCCTGGGATGAACTGGGATGAGCTGGGATGTTTTAGGCATCTCCCCGTGCGTGGCTGGAGACGCGAACGCAGGCACGCGTGCTCCCCGCTGGCTCTGCCGGGGGTCTGCTGCCCACTCCGATGGCCGGGGGGGGGCTCCGTCCCTTGGCCAAACCCCCTGTGTCACCTCCCCAGCCTCGCACCCACCTGCCTTTGGGGACCACACCGATGCTCGGCCCCATGCGCCCTGCCCCCACCCACCGCTGCGTGCCGGGAGGGTGGCGGTGGCGGTGGTGGTGGCGGAGGGGGGGGACCCAGCGCAGCTGTTGCTGGCAGGGGATGTGACAGGGTGTTACAGCCCGTACCCCCCCCCCCGGCGCGCTGTCGGGGAGCGTGGTTTTTTTTTTTTTTTTTTTCCCCGGGAGCTGCTGAATAATTTGCATCCGCCAAGACGCAGCTTCTGGGCCGTGTTTGTCAAAGTCAATCTGCAGCTCGCTGCCTCCGGAGATTCGAATATGATAGTGGCATCAAACCTAAACGACACGTACGGTGATTGCTCCGGCGCTGCCCCCCCTCCCCCTCACCCCCGGCACTGGCATGGACGCAGAGGCGGGCTGGTGCTGGGGACCCTCTGCCCATCCCATCCCAGTCCCCATTGCCCTCCATCCCCAGGCTGCAAATTCTCGGGTCCCAGCAAGGAGAGAGCCGCTGGCCCATGGGTGCCGCAGGGAGGGGGTTTCCACGGCCCCCCCATCCCTGCTCCTGGATGAGGTCGTCACCGGGGCAAGCCACGGTGCTCGGTGGCAACCACGGAGGGGACTAAACGTTATTTCCAAGCAGCAGGTGCAGGAGCGTCACCCCCAGCTCCGGCATCAGCCCTTGTGTGCCTCCCCATGGTGCATGTCACGAGCTGGCGGTGCTCAGCTCCCACCTCGCCCTCCCTCCCCGGCGCCGTGGGAAGGGGACAGCGGACACTCCAGGACATTCCCTCCATGACAGCCCCCCATCCTGTGCTAGACTTGTGTCGGTTCGGGGACGGGCTTTGTTCCCCACACAAAGGGAGCTGCCAGGGAGCAGGCGACGGCGCAGGCAGGGGGACGGGGACTCTGCAACGCGGGAGGGGGACGGGGTGGCACGGTGGCACGGGGCTGAGCTGGAAGCGGAGGGGGAAGAGCCGCAGCTCAGATCTTGCACAGGGGCTCACCCCACACCAGGGCCGTCGCTGGTCCCCGCTGAACCTCCCAAGCACGAAACCGCACCAAAAGTCCTTTTATGGGGTGTCCCCCCGGTGCCCGCCCTGTACCCAGGAGGGAGCACTTGGAGAGGGACCAGGCAGGGGGGGCCGCACTGGGTTGTGTGACATGGGGACACTGATGGCAGCAGAGCTGCCAAAGCCCTGATGAAGTGCAGCCGGGAGCATCTCCATCTCTCCCGGCGTCCCGCAAGTCCCCGCAGCACCCTGCTGTGCGCAGCCAGGGCTGCCAGGGCAGCCCGGGGACCCCGGGGACCCCGAGGCAGGGGGGTGCTGGGGGGTCCAAGGCGCAGCCTCTGCAGGAGGGCACCCGCCAGCCCTGCTCCCCCGAGGGCAGGAGGCACTGCCCTCCCATCCCTCCGCTCCGTCCGTCACCAGTTACGGCCATTTGCAACCCCAGCTCAGTGCTCTGGGATTGCCACCCTCCCCTCGCTCGCCCCCCGGCGTGTGGCAGCCCCGGTAAATCCCGGCACGCGTCTCCGGTGATTTGCGGCGAGCCGGTTGGATCCAGGCACTCCATCAACGTCCTCCGGCAAGGCCTCCCCTTCACTTCCAAAGTTCCCAATTCAAGGGGAGTGGGGGTTGTTCTCACTTTTATGTGCTATCTATAGTCCCCTCTATACCTCTATATATAGATTATATATCTTCTAGCTAATCTTTTTGCAATCATAAAACCATTAAATTAATTAACCAAGGGAAAGAGAGGAAAGGCTGGATGCCCCCCGAAGAACAGATGATCGTTTTACATTTATTTATACCAGAATTAAAGGCAGGCCAGCCCCAGCGACGCCAGTCCCCAGGCTGCTCCGACGAAACGGAGCAGAGCCACGAGTCCACCGTGATGGGCCCCCCGGGCTGCGCCGGCACCGGCACTGTGAGCTCTGCCGCCTCCGCCGCCTCTGGCGCTCCGTCCTATTTTGCAGGTGGGAAAATGAAGCAGGAAAAGAACTGGAGGGGACCGAAACCGTGCGAGACCTACAGCTCCCGCAGCCCTGCCGGCATCTCCGTGCCGGATCCGGGGGGGGGGGGGGGAGGGGTATGCCAAACCCCGCACCGTCCCTTGCCTCCCCCTACGCAGCCCCGGCGCGGCTGCTCCCGCCTCGCAGACGTGCGAGAAATCCACGCTTCGGCGCGGGGCGGGAAGGGAGGGTGTGAAGCGGCGTTAAACCGGCAGCGACTGCCAACAGCAGCCGGCGGCGAGGGAGCTGCGGCAGCCGGCGCGAGCAGCCGCGGGCGCTGGAGGTCTGGCCCAAGCCCGTATTTTCGAGGGAGAGCTCAGCGTGGGCTGATACGCGCAGATTTGCAACCGAATCCAACCCCAGCTCCTTCGCTTGAGGTCGAGAAACGTCATTGCCCGGAGCTGGGTATGCCTGGAGCTTTTCCAGCGGATTTGGGCTGAACCACCGGGTTCGGATGCGGTGGGAGAAGGGCGATGCCGACATGAGCACCCAGGGAAGGGGACCGCGGAGCACGCGGGGCTGCGTCCCCCCGAGCCGTCACGCCGGGACCGGGGAAGCTTCCCCCTCCGCCGGCTCGGTGGCTGATTGATCGGCTGTCTGCCTGCAACCCCCAACCGTCGCTCAGCCTCTAATCCGCAGCCCTGATGCATTCTCCTCACTGACAACGAGCTGACACGGTTTTCATTGCACTTAATCAGCTCTTTAAATTTAATGCCCCCATCGGCCGCATCTGCATTGGCCGCTCGACAGCGGCCGGGTCCCGCAGAGGTGGCGATGGGCAGGCGGGATGAAATCCCTCCCTGGAATTTTAAGGACGGGGCCAGCAGCACGAAACCGCTTTCGGCATCCAGGAGCGCCGGCAAAGGGCCCCCGTCCAAAACCCAGCTCAGCTCCCCGTATTTCCCAGCGGCGCTGGCAGCAGCCCGGCGCCGTTTCGGCAGCTCTCCTCTTCCTCCGGCTCGCGCCGGCGGGGAGCAGCCCAGAGATTGCCTGGGCGAGCGAAGCCCTGTGGGGTGGCATGTGTGCCCTGCCTTGAGTGACATCCCCCGACACTGTCACCCCCTCAATGCCCTGGCTGCAAACCGCACCGCAGCGCACGTCCCTGCCGGCAGCGCCGCAGCCCCGCGCTGGCCCCCGACGGAGGGGACACAAACGCACCCCAGAAGTGGCCTCACATGGTGCTGAGCCCCCCATGGAGCACTGACCCCAGCCATGTTGTGTCCTCTCCCCCGTTCACACACGTACTGGGGAACCGTCAGGTCCTTCAGCCGCTCCTGTTTCCCACCAGCCTCCCGGGACTGGTGGAGCTGGTGCCAGGACACGGCACGGCTGCGCTGGCACCTGCACGGAGCCGCCAGCGCGGTGCCCGCAGCCCGGATCCACGGCACATCACTGCCGCCAGCCCAACCCGGAGGGGCTGCCCGGGCTCTCCCAGCCGGCGAGGGGCTGCGAAGGGCTCCCACAGCCCGAGGAGGAGGAGCGGGAGAAGAGGAGGAGGGGGAGAAGAAGAGGAGGAGGGGGAGAAGAAGAGGAGGAGGGGGAGAAGGGTTTTTGCTTCTGTGATTCCCGGTGGCATGAAGCAGAGATGCACACTGTGCTGGAGCTGGGGTGTAGCTACGAGTGGTGGCCCTGGGGATGCCACGGTCCCCAGGGTGGTGCTCCACGGTCCGGTGGCATCCACACATGCTCCAGGACACAGCCCCCCACTCCAGGCCAGTAAACCCCCAGAAGCCCCTCAGAGTGACAAAGGAGGGGACCCCGGCGGCACAGGGACACCAAGGAAGCCTGGACCTGAGCGAGTCCTGCGGTGAAGCCGCACCGCGGCCGCCGTGGAGCAGCGGGAGGAGGAGGTGACGGCCAGGCTGCCAGGCTGGGCTGGCCCTGCCAGCGGTGGGGCACTGAGGGGCGCGGGGAAGGACGCCTCGCTGGGAGCGGGGGAGCGGAGCACTGGGGACGGCCACTGCCAGGCTGCCGCTGCGGGGAGCGGTGACATCCGGGCGACACGCTGCTCTCCCGCACGGCAGCCAAAGCCGAGCGCTGTGGGCAGAGGGGGACGGTGGTCTTCGCTCCCCCCGAAACGCGTGGGAAAAGATGGGAATGAAGAGCCCAGAGAGGTTTTGGGGTTGACCCGCAGCAAAGGAAGCATCAGCCCTTCCCACGTGAGCTCAGCTGCGGAACGCGCACGCTGTTGGCACGTCTGGGGATGAGCACAGAGGTGCAGGCGAGGCCGGTCCTGAGGCTGGACCAGCTTCCCAGGGGTCTGGGGGGATGCTGGGGCGCAGCCGGGGGCTCCCACCATGGCCAGCAAAGGGCACTGTGTCCACGTGGAGCGTGCAGGATTGATGCCAGCAGGGTGGGAGATGCCCAGCGGGCAGCAACGCCCGCAGAACGCAGCTGCGGTGGGGGTCCTCCCTCCCCAGCACCCTCCCAGTGCCGAATCCTGCCCGACAGCAGGGCAGCGGCCGGCAGCCCCCTCCCGCCGCCGGCTCCGCTCGCTGTGCTGCACAGAGCCAGGGAATTTAGGGGACAGGAGAGATTTTTCTCTCTTCACCTTTCTTTGTACTTTTATGCTAATGGCAATAATAGGTATTAAACATCTCCTGTGCAGCAGAACAAAGGCCTCTATTGAGAGGAGAGCCGTGTGACCGTGGCTGACGGCACGCTGCCAGCGACACGGCAGCCGGATAAAGAGCCCCGGAGCTGTGGAGCAGGAGCGGGGTGAGGAGCACCCTGCGCCCCTCGAGCCATCGCCAGCCCCGGTGCTCATCTGCCGCGGGTGCCCCGCAGCCCTACCGACCCGACCCCTCAGCCACGGCGAAAAACCTTTGGAGGAAATCTCCCAAGCGTTTCGCTAGCTGTGCCCGCACACACGCACCCGGGCAGAGGCTCCCATCTGCTCGGGGCATGGCAGCCCCCGTTCCAGCCCCCCTTCGCCTGCCGGAGCCCGCAGGCAGCACTCACTCCAGCCCTCACATGCCGCGGTCCGTGCGGCGCAGGGCCAGAGCGGCTGCGGGCAGGCGATCGCCTGGGATGCTCCAGCCTGCCCTACATTCCTCCTAAATATAGCCGGCCAGGTGCTGCCGATTCGCTCGCCGGAGCCAGCTCGGGGGATGCTCAGCGTGGTCCAGCTCGCCTTGCCCTGGGATGCTGAGCCCATCGCTGCCAGTCCCCCCAGCGCCGTCCCCATCCCGCAGCCCCAGCGTCCCCTCTCCCCTCCCAGAGCCTCGGCAGCAGCGGCTGAGCAGGGTCGAGGGGCCGGTGGTACCCAGGAGAGGCAGCCAGATGGTTGGATGGACCCGTTCCCTGCAGCTGTCCCCCCCCCCATCCCCCCCACCCCGGGGAGCCAACCCAAAAATAGATGGGAACACGCTTCCCTCGCCCCCGTGCCGCTGACAGCCGCGGCGGCTGGGCGGCAGAGGAGGATGAAAAGGCAGAGCGGTGCTCGCCACACACTCTCGCTCTCACCTTCTGCTTCCCAAACTGCCGGGAAAATACGGAGGCTGTGCCGGGGCCATGGGGAGGGGGTGGGAGAAGGGCTCATCCCCGGCTCGGCACATCCCCGGGTGCCGCCTGTCCCCAACAGCGGGCGAAGAACCAACAGGACAGGAGCATGACCGCGTGCTGCAGTGGTTGCAGAGGACACCCCACAACATTTGGGGCTTTTTCCTGCCTGCAGGCAACCATTGGCTGCCACAGAGGTGGGTCTGGTGTACGACTCGGTGCCCGTTTGCTCCTTGCCAGCTGCTTTGCCTCCGGGCCCTGCAGCAGTGGCGATGCCGGTGGAGGGCCAGGAGGGCTGTGTTCGTGTTGGGAACCAGCTCCCACCGCAGGCTGCCAGCTCAAAGGCAGTTGCCATCCTGGACTTTTAGCCCACACTTTCCTCTAGGGAGGAGATAACCCCCTGCATCAGTACGGGTTAGGGAATGACCTGCTGGAGAGCAGCTCTGTGGAGATGGACCTGGGAGTTCTGGTGGACAACAAGTTGCCCACGAGCCAGCAATGTGCCCTGGTGGCCAAGAAGGCCAATGGCACCCTGGGGGGCATCAATCAGAGTGTGGCCAGCAGGGCGAGGGAGGTCATCCTCCCCCTCTGCTCTGCCCCGGGGAGACCACATCTGGAGCGCTGTGTCCAGTTCGGGGCTGCCCAGTTCAAGCCAGACAGGGAACTGCTGGAGAGGGTCCAGCGGAGGCTACGGAGATGCTCAGGGAACGGGAGCATCTCTCTGCTGAGCAGAGGCTGAGCCCCCGGGGGCTGTTCAGCCCGGGGGAGAGAGGGCTGAGAGGGGATCTCAGCGATGCCGACCCACATCTCAAGGGCGGGCGGCAAGAGGATGGGGCCAGATCTTTCCAGTGGTGCCCAGCGACAGGACGAGGGGCGACGGGCACAAACTGGAACATGGGAAGTTCCATCTCAACATGAAGAAAAACTTTCCTTTGAGGGTCCAGAGCACTGGCACAGGCTGCCCAGAGAGGCTGTGGAGTCTCCTTCTCTGGAGACACTCAAACCCGCCTGGACAACCTGCTCTGGGTGACCCTGCTCTGGCAGGGCTTGGACTGCATCATCTCCAGAGGTCC
This sequence comes from Vanellus vanellus, assembly GCF_965231255.1. Classification (NCBI taxonomy): domain Eukaryota; kingdom Metazoa; phylum Chordata; class Aves; order Charadriiformes; family Charadriidae; genus Vanellus; species Vanellus vanellus. The sequence continues at coordinate 6,224,016 of NC_138927.1, read as the reverse complement.
CCGCCATCCCCTGCCCGTCTGGGATTCTGTGTGATTCTGTTTGTCCCTAGGACCCAGAGATCAGCCCTGCCCCACTTCGTGCTTGGCTCTCGGCCGCCCCGTTCCCCTTCTCGCCGCGGAGCTGCTGCGAACGGCCGTGGGCAAGCACAGAGCCCCGGGCGGGCTGGGGGGACCCCCTCTGCAGCCAGCCCCACGCCGATGGTCCCGCTCAGGGACTTGATTCCCTCGCCCCGTCTTCCCACCGACTGTCGGCAGCTCTTTCATCTGCCAAAAGCCCCAAATCCTCATCAGCTGCAGCTCCTTAATGACCCCCTTCCCAAGCCCTGCCAGGGGCTGCCTTTCTCATTCCCCGGGTTCACAAAGCAGCCGGAAAGGGCCCGGGATTCCCCAGCGGTTCCTCTGATGGAGCTCCCAGGGCAGGATCCGTCTTCCTGCGGATGCTGCGGGAAGGGCGGCCCCGGCCCCGGCCTCCTCCGGCTGCCCCATGCCCCGCGGGTAATGCCCGTGCCGGCGCCCCGGCAGCCGCTAACGAGGGGCTCGGGGTGGGTGGTTGAGCACCCACGCGCGAACTAATTGGGCGATCGTGCATGGATTCCTTGGGTGGCCATGCAAAAATTAATTGGGCGCTCGTGCATGCGCTGAATGGGCGCTCATGCATAAATCATTCCCGTGCTCTCACGTGAGCCCTCCCTGCGCTCCCGCACGACCTGCCCGTGTGCCCGGGACCGCTCGGTTCGGTACCCGGCGTTCAGTGCCCGATGGAGGTGGGGAGCGGGACGAGTCCATCGCCTGCAGGGGATCGAGGAAGTGACAGCGACGTCACCGTCATCACCAACGTCAGACTTTCCCCCTTTCTGCGCTCGCCGCCCGTTGGATCGCATTCTCGCCTCTCCATCACCCCGTGCGCTTGCAGCCCTGGGATGGAGCAACGTCTCGGACCCTGGCTCGCACTGTCCTTGTCCTTATCGTCCCCCGGCTGCCCCCAGCCCCCTGCCCAGCCATGCAAACCCCCCGTGCTGTTCTCCAAAAGCCCACAGCCCCCTCCTCTCCCCAGAGCTGGGGTCACGCATGAGCTCCCCGCACAGCCCCCCGCACCCTGGGGTGGGACAGCCCCACGGCTACGGCCCCGCATCCCCCCGGCACCCTCCTTGCCTCCTGCCCCTCTTATTTTCCTTCATGTGCTGTTTTGCCCTTTGCCTCCTGGTCCTGCCCGGGAGTTTCTCCAGGCAGGAGCCGAGGGGTTCGCACCACGGGGCCCCGATCTCACTTAGGGACTCCAGCTGCCGCCGCCGAATAAAGGATGCTCTTTTAAAAGCTCCCAAAAGCTTTGGCTCTGGCAGAAAGCTGATGTTCACCTTGAAAAAGCTATTTGCTGAAGGCCAGAGACACGATCTCTGCTGAAGTCAAAAGCTGCTCCAGTAATGGATGTGCAGACAAAAGCGCCGACTTGGCAGCGGGGCGCCCTCGCCCCCTCCTTCCGCGCCAGCCGCAGCCCCCGGCACCACCGGCCCACCGCGCCGGCAGCCGGCTCCTCGCTCGGCCGGGCAGCCCCGTGTGCCGCCGGGCACCGCGCGCGAGGGCGGCTTTTCTCCAGCCAAACCCCGTACCCGGTCCGCAGCCACGTCCTGCCTCCCGAAAAGCTCCGGCTGTGCAGGATGCGGCCCCGGGCTGGGAGATGCCGCTGCTGGGAGAAATCACGGCTTGCTCCCGGGAAGGAAGGAGGGAGCAAAGACGGTGCAGGAGGAGGGATGCACGCCGCTGCTCGCCCCAAAATACGCTTCCTCCTCCTCTTCCTCACTGCACAGCAGCCGCCCTCCCCGTCGCATCCCCCTTCGACATGAGCCTCCCAAATTACCTCCCAAATTACAGCCGCACCTGCGCAGAGCACCCTGCCCGCAGCGCGGGGGATCGCCCCAACCCCTAATTAACTGCCATCATTAGGGCTGCCTGACAGAGTCATGGGAAGCCTAATTACAGCAGTGCTCCACCATGACAGGGTTAAATTAACCTCTGGGGGAGGCTCTCCCCTCCCCTGCCCGGCTCAGGCTGCTGAAGAGATGCTTCCCCTCTCCCTGCAGCCGTCCGCCACCCCGGTTATTCCCCGAATTGTGGATATTTTTCCAAGCCGCGATCTCGGCTGCAGCCCCTGGGCTGGCTGGTGCCCGTTTGGGGGATCCCAGCTCCCATCCGCGCTGCCTCCCACAGCCACCATCGCCCCGGGATGCTGGAGCATCCCCTGGTATTTATCATCCCATTAAACCCCATTAAGGACCAGGCTTTACTCCAGCCCACCCAGCAGACAGTTGGGTCCCGACACCCAACGCAGGAGCTGCAGCGAGCGCTTCCCACCCTCCTCGGCTGTAACGAGTTGACATTTTGAGCGCGAGAAGACACAGAGGCCTTTTAAAATAGGAAGTCATTCATAAATCCAAATATTTCAGTTAACAATTGCCTTTTTCCCCCCAAACTGTCCGACCTCATAAATATGCATTTCTCCCTTTTCACTTTCTACAAATCTATTATTGTTTTTACCGACAACAGGAGGCTGCGGTTTGCATTAGGAGTGCGTAATTTATCATTAAAATGTAATTTATAACATATAGAGTAGAGCATAATAAAGTCTGGATGCGGTGATGGATGGCCGGGAAGCATGTGTTTAAAGGGTATCTTGTTTACATCCTTGTAGGTCTGCGCGGAAAGGGAAATGGGATTGTTTAAAAATTATTACCTCTGTGTTCTGCATTACCATGTGCTCCCCACTGCTCCCCTGCCCCCCCCCTCGCTCTGCCGCCCCCGGGAAAGCCCTGGAGGAGCGTCCGGCAGAGCCGCTGTCCCCAGAGCTGGGCTAAGGCTTGAGACAGGAATTGCTGGGAATTTACAGGGCATGGGATGCTGCATCCAGGCCAGGGAAGGGTGAGCATCCAGGGAAGGGAGAGCACCCAGGGAAGCATGAGCAGCCATGGAAGGATGAGCATCCAGGGAAGGATGCGCATCCAGTGATGGGTGAGCACCCAGGGAAGCATGAGCAGCCATGGAACGGAGAACACCCATGGAACGGTGAGCACCCACTGATGGGTGAGCACCCAGGGAAGGGAGAGCACCCATGGAAGGGTGAGCATCCAGGGAAGGATGCGAATCCAGTGATGGGTGAGCACCGAGAGAAGTGTGAGCAGCCACGGAAAGGAGAGCATCCAGGGAAAGGTGAGCACCCAGGGAAGGATGAGCATCCAAGGAAGGGAGAGCACCCAAGAAAATGTGAGCAGCCATGGAAGGATGAGCATCCATGGAAGGCAGAGCATCCAGGGAAGGATGCGCATCCAGTGATGGGTGAGCACCGAGAGAAGTGTGAGCAGCCACGGAAAGGAGAGCATCCAGGGAAAGGTGAGCACCCAGGGAAGGATGAGCATCCAAGGAAGGGAGAGCACCCAAGGAAACGTGAGCAGCCATGGAAGGATGAGCATCCAGGGAAGAAGGAGCACCCAGTGTTGCGTGAGCAGCCAGGGAAGGGAGAGCAGCCATGGAAAGGAGAACACCCATGGACTGGTGAGCACCCAGCAACAGGTGAGCACCCATGGAAAGGAGAGCAGCCATGGAAGGGTGAGCACCCATGGAAGGCAGAGCATCCAGGGAAGGATGCGCATCCAGTGATGGGTGAGCACCGAGAGAAGTGTGAGCAGCCACGGAAAGGAGAGCATCCAGGGAAAGGTGAGCACCCAGGGAAGGATGAGCATCCAAGGAAGGGAGAGCACTCAAGGAAGCATGAGCAGGCATGGAAGGGTGAGCATCCAGGGAAGGAGGAGCACCCAGTGTTGCGTGAGCACCCAGGGAAGCGTGAGCAGCCATGGAAAGGAGAACACCCATGGACCGGTGAGCACCCAGTGATGGGTGAGCATCCAGGGAAAGGAGAGCACCCATGGAAGGAAGAACACCCAGCGATGGGTGAGCACCCAGGGAAGGGAGAGCACCCAGCCGCTGTTTGGCAGTGGGGTGGTTTGCGCGGCACAGGCAGCGATGGGGCTCGGACGCCGGCAGCTCCGGCTGGATTTGAGCACCTGGGAAAGGCTCTGCCCTTCTCTGAGTTATTGCAATGCAGGCGGAGACGAACCAGTCAAAACTTTCATTTCCCAGCGAGCGGAGCAGAGAATACGTGTATTTATAGGCAGAAGGGACCGCTGCGAACGCCGAGCTGTCACTCGGCTGACAGCATCAGGACGCGGTGCCACCAGGAGCCGAGCGCGGGCGAGACAACCGGAGCACTTTCCTCCCAGGGACTTTCATGTGGCGGCTGGTGCAGAGCTCGCCCAAGCGGAGACGGTCGGGGCCGCTCCCCAAAGTGATTTATCTGCAGCGTAGAAGCCAAGAAAATTGTCTTTTATAAATCACCAGTCGCCGGCTCTGCTCCTGCCGGCCGGGGCCGTGCCCGTGCGAGCGGCCGCGCGCCTGCGGTTTGCACCCTCGCGAGTCCCCGTGCCTTCTCTTTCCTAAATATTAAATAAATACGGAGGATGAGGGAGCCGGACACGCCGATCCAGGCTGCGCCCCCGCAGCCCCCCCAGCGAGCCGGGAGGATGCTTGCGGCAATTTAGGCGTTTTAAGGCTGCAACTGCAGGAAATTTGGGAATGCCCGGGAATTAGGGAGGGAAAAGGCTCGGCGGAGGGAGGCGGGCACGTGCAGGCAGCCGGCGTCCCGCGTGCTCGGCCGCGGGAAGCGACGCCAGGCGCCACGCTGCTCTCCGTCCCCGGGGTGTGAACCCCCCCCCCGGCCCAGCTGATCCAGCAGAGAGTCTGGCTTCGTTCCTGAGCCCGCCGCAAGCCGAATCCGGCCCATTGTTTTCAATCTGTCTGCTTTCAAATTGCTCCTAAATAACACAGTTTATCTTTGGCTGATTGAGTCTAAGAATTTTGCAATTACAGGCAAACAAGGACATTCAGCATCACATGTTATTTGCATTTTTAAGGATGGGGATTTTTTCCGCGTGTTTTTGCCTAACGATGTTTCGGGCTGGGGCTGACGAGCCATTTCAAACCCCGGCTGCGTCGCGCGCTCGACCCGTAGACCTGATCCCCTGTGCGGTTCCTTCTCCCCGGTCCCCAAAAGCCCTCGAGCGTGTGCTCCCCTCCCCCCCCTCCCCGAGCCCAGCCTGGCTGGGAAAGTAAATTAAATTGCAAACGGGGCTTTATTTTGCTTCCCCCCACCCTCTCTCCAGCTGCACTGAAGGCAAACTGCAGCCATGGCGCAACGGAGCGACCCCAGAGCATCTCTGGGGCCGGTGGCACATCCAGCGCTGGTGTTACTGGATCACCCCGCGGTGAAACTGGTCCCAACCTCCCTCTTGGAGGGACCATGTGCAAATGCATACTCCTTCCCGTAGGTGATCCCGCACAAATCCCACGCTGGCGGGGAGCCCACCCAACCCTCCCGCACCCGCAGGGCGACCCGGGGCGGTGGGACCCCCCAGCCCGGCCCACGGCGGCTCAGCCCCGCTCTCCACGGGGCGCTCAGCGAGGGGTCAAGCAGCACCGCAGCCACGTTCCGGCTTTTATTCCCCTTTTTTTCCCTGGCGTGCCGTAACCTGCCGCCCGGCTGCTCCATTAGGTAAGGGCTCCCTCCTCCAGGCCCCTTTTTCTGCTCTAATTACCTCCCCCCTCGGCACGCACCCCCCCGCCGGCGCTGCAGACCTCATTGATCACCTTGTCAAAACTTCCCCGCTCGCCGGGCCGGGGGAGCGGGGCCGCGGCGGCGAGGAAGAGGAGCGGGCGAGGTGTAATTACTCCCTCCGAACGATGCCAGGGGTCCCAGAGCTGTATGAATGATTAATTACAGCCCCGGCTGCGTGCGCGGAGAAGCCGCCGCTAATGCACTAAGTGCTCTCCCCTGCAAAATACCTGCTCGAAGCCCGGAGGGAGCGAAGCAATCGCGGTGCAAACGTTGCACACAAACCTGTGCAATGCCCCAGTTTTAGGCTCGCGGGTGCGCGGCGAGGCACCCATCCCGCCCGGCTCCTGCGGGAAGCGCGTGGGTGCCGACCCCCAGCAAACACAAGGAGCCCGTAGCGGGCACCCAGGCAGTGCCCATCCGTGCCGGTACCCCCCACATCTCCTTTTTCCCTCTCCCCAGCCGCCATCTCCTGCTCTTTTAGTGAATCCTTTGAAATGCCGACTGGGGCAGATGGGAAAAATAAGCTGAATCCCTGGATTTTTGCAGCGGAGGTGGGCAGGGAGGAGATGGGGCTCACCCGCCGTAGTCTTTGATATCGCTGCTCATGGGGTGGCCGTGGCCGAGGGGGTCCTTGGCACGACCCTGCGGTAAGGGTGAGGGGATGCTCCGGACATCCCTACAGCCACGGTGTGGGGAAAGGGGTGGACGCAGCCCCCCGTCTCGTGGGGGGTCCTGCCCCGGGGCTGCGCAGCCCCTCCATCCCCCGTCAGCCCAGTGCCGTGAATTCCCAATGAATCCCTAGCCAGCAGGCCATTAAATCAAAGCCGTAGCTCATCTTTCATCCTCTTTATTTTTTTTTTTTTTCTATTTTATTAGGTTGTTTACGTTGCTAAGTGCAATTAATTCCTGATTGGGAGACAGCGGTGATGGGGAAGGGGGAGGATGGGGAAGGGACGAGGGGCTCGACTGGGGCTGGTGTCACCTCCCTCCTCCTGCCCCCCCTCACCCTGAGCACTGGGGCCACCGGGATTTCGCCCCCGCACCCCACAGCAGCATCGCTGCCCCCCCGGCAGCCCCCACCAGGAGCCGCTTCGGTGTCTCCAAACCCTCCTGCTAATTCCGGCTTTCAGCGCTCGCGGTAACGAACCGCTCGTGGAAGTTCACCATCATATGGTTTCGTGTTGTTATGGAAGAAGGACCTAATTAAAAAGGGAAATGAGTATGACATTGTAAAAATGTTCAATTAAGTTTATCTCATTACAGTTAATATTAGAGGGGAACTTTGGGCTTTTTATATTTTACTCCAAAATTCGGGGCTGGCAGCTAAAGAGCAGTGTTCAGTCACAGCCTCTTCCTCGGGAAAGGACGAGGGAAGGGGATGGGGAAGGCGGAGGGGGGAGGGGGGGGGGGACAAAAACGGTATTTAATTAAACATGCACCTTATTAACGTTCGCGGCTGCCAACCTGACTAATGTGACATTTCGGTGCAGCGCACGGCGCTCGCAGCGCGCGGGCACGCCGCCCGCCGGCACACGGCGAGGATGGGCACAGACCCCCGGCGCTGGCAGCCCCCGTCCCCGCTCGCCTCCCCGAAGCCCCCAAACCTGGCAGCTGGGGACCAAAGCTGCACCCAGGCTCCCACCCCGGCTGGGAGGCGACGGCGGCAGCGAGGAAACAAAGCCGCCGCGATGTTTTGATCCAATTAACCGTAATTTATTTCGTGCTCGTCGGCGCTTCGCCGCCGGGGGATTTGCAGTTTCACCGGGACGTGCGATCTCCGCTGGGAGATCCCAGCAGCAGAAACCTTCCCCCTCCCCCCCCCCACCAAGTCCGGCACCGCCTCTCGATCACGATGAGCACCCAAAGGGATGCAGACGTTTCTCAGCAGTGACTCGTGTCGAGTTTTATTGGGGTGAATCCTCATAAATTCACACCCTGCCAGTAAAGGTTCTTTTGGCATTTAGATTTTACATCCTGCGCTTTTCACGGAATAAAACTTGGGTTGTGGTGGGGTTTTTTTTTAGCCTTCAATGCCCTGGATAACGAGACGTGCCTCTCTCCATCCCTGTCTCCTGGAGGGAGCAGAGGGGATGGAGCGGGAAAGCCCCGTCCGGAGGAGCTCCGGCCGTGGGGACCCGCCGTGCCCGGGAGCGCCGGGGGATAAAGAACGAAATAACCCATTGGGGCAGCGGACGGGCACCTTTTTCTCCTTCTCCTTTTATGAGCCGCACGCCCAAGGAGGGTAAACAGATGTTGTTTTCTTCACGGAGGCTCTAATTTACAGCTGTACCCACACACGAAGGGGGAGCAAGCAGGGGAAGGCGAGGAAGAGGAAGAGGGGGAAGAAACGGGGGGGTTCTCCAAGGAGCCCCAGCCGTTGGCTCAGCCCACCGGTGCTGCAGCATTCCCGCTCATCCTCCTGCTCGCTGCCGGGGAGCGGAGCGGCCACACGAAATGCCGGGGCGAGACCCCGACACGCCGCACCTCCCGCCAGCCCTCCCCCAACCCCATGGGCTGATCCCGGGGGTCTGGCCCCAAATCCTGCCCATCGCCCTTCGGCAGCCGGGCAGAAGCCGGCGGAGGACGGGGGCCGCCCCGGGGGCAACGAGCATCGCACCCCGGGGCAATGAGCATCTCCGGCTCTGCCAAGCAGCCCCGGGGACGGGGATTTCAAGGCGCGTTTGATGCATCGTCTGTGGGATAAATATCTTTGATGCAAAAGAGGCCGCAAAAGCACGTTAGATGTATAAAATGGTATTAACGAAGAAAGCGAATAATCCCTCCTGTCTGTGCTGCGCAGGGCTGCACGGGGCTCCCCAAAATCCCGCTGCTCTCCCCCAGCGCTGGCTGCTCCAGCATCGGGAGGCCCCTTTTGACCCCCGAGCTCTTGGTGAACCCCCACGTGCCCGCGGCCGAAGGGTCCCCGAAGGATGGGGTCCTTCCAAGGTGCCGTCGCCTTGGCCAGACGCAGCATCGCGGGGGGACACGGGGACAGGAGGATGCTGAGGTGCTGAGCACAAAGCACCGCACCAGCCGGGGACCCCCCTGGAGACCCCCGTGCCCACTCCCCAGCCCGCGGCGAGGGGAGAGGGGGGGCGGCCGCCGCCTCCTTTCATCTTTCCCTCGGCTGAACTTTCATTCCTTATAATCAGGCCTGATATTAATGATGCATAAAATTACCCCTGATTAAAAGAACCTTTTCCAGCCGCGGCGGCAGGCGGAGGGGAGATCACGCAGGCGAGCAGTGGCACGAGCCCCCACCTCGGGCAACCCCCCCCGGACCTCCTCGGGAGGAGCAGAGATGCTGTTCGGTTTGGCCGGGGGTTATTTAGGGATCAACGGCTCCGGTCGCTGAATCCTCACGTCTTCGTCGCGAGCCTTAATTAAGGGATCAATGAGAGCATCCCATCCTGGGTCTCATCCTGCTACGGGCCCGGAGCTGTTTGTAACCTCTTCGCCACTCATCTTGGGGGGACGGGAGGGTATTGTCACCCGTCCCTTCAGGGAAGCCATCCTTTTAAGAAAAAACTTGGCCTTTTGGTGTGTTTTTCAACGTTTTAAGTCAGTAAATGGTGCAGCTAATGAATGTGAAATTGCAGCAAAAAGAAAAACACCTCAGATCAAAGCCCCTGTGATCTGCGTGTCAGCGCCGGAGCGGTAATTGCTATTACAATAACCGTGAGGCAGTCGCTCGGCGAGAGGCTGGAGGTGCCGGGACAGCCGGTCTGGTGCTTCTGTGCCAAAACCGGCAGAACCGGTGGGATGCGGAGCCCTCGCGGAGCCCTTGGGGTCACACCAACTGGTATCTCACAGCTTGTCCTCCTCATCGCCCAGCCCAGCCCCACACCGGCACCAAGGTCCTAACGAAGCTTCGTTCCCGGGGTGGCGCGGTGACCCCGCCGCCAGCCAGCGGCAGAAAACCAATCCTGCATTTCCCCTTCCATCCCATGTATTTGGGGAGAGCATCACCTTCCCGATGCCTACGGGTAACCCCCTGCCCTGGGGCTCCCCAGGATTTGCAGAGGAACGCCCCCAAATCTCAGCATCGCGCTCAGAGCGGGCGCTGGGGCAGAGAAACCTGCTGTGCTGCCACCCGTGCACCGAAGCCGGGCGGCCTCAGCCCCCCACCAGGCCGGCTGTGGTCCCCAGTCCCGCTGCTGCACCCCGGCGCGGGTCCCCCGGGAACTTTCGGGAGATGAGGGCAGAGGAGAGGAGCCGTCAGCCCTGCGCAGGGCTGCTCCTGGAGGAGGGCAGGCAGCACCCCTGGCACCCCGTGTCAGCCAGGAGCACCCACAACCCGACACGACAGCTTTGCACCGGCTGCAACGCTCAGCCGTGCCCGGAGACAGGAGGGGCGATGCCGGACCCCCAGCACGGGGGATGCCAGACCCCGATACGTGTTATGTTGGACCCACGATGACGCTCGTGGAGCAGACGGAGGCTAAAAAGTGGCCAGGCGCCCCAGGACCTCGGCTTCGCTCTCCGTCCCAGCGCCAGCATCCCCGCGCCGCGTGCCTCCGCCCAGCAGAGATACCAGTAAGATGCTTGCAGGGACGAAGGGGATAAAAGCCCTCCCGTAGCGGCTCTCCAGGCTCCATCGAGAAAGGAAAGGGCTTTTGCATCCCCTCCGCTTGCAGCCCTTCTCGGGGAGCACGGCCGGCTCCGGCAAAGCCTGGCGGGCCCGGAGGGGTTTGTTTGAAACACGGCTTTGCGAAAGAGCCCCGGAGCGAGGAGAGAGGCAGCGATTACCGGCTGCGCCTTGGCGAAGCGAGGATGCGAGGGGAGGACGGGCACCGAGCGGGGAAAGCGGCAGAAAGCCCTTATTGCACCGAAATTACTGCCAGCTTCTTTGTGTTGCTTTTAAAAGCAGCTCTTGCTGCAGCCCCCCGGGCTTCGGCTGATGGAGGGAGATTATCTCTGCCGGAGCGATGGGAGGGGATTAGTGACTCCAGGGATGGAAAATCGCGGCTCCACGCTCCTGGGAAGGGCCCGACCGCTGGGGATGGATGGACGAGGTGACGTTGGGGCTGCCGGGCACAGCCAGCACCCCTGGGAGCCCCGACCCCGCTGGGCGACAGCCCCGTTGTCCCCTGAGCATCCCCCGGGTCACCAGGGAGAGCAGATACTGGGCAAAAGGGGCTCTTTGCCAGCCGGTCCCACGCTCCCGCAGCGCCACAAGGACACGGAAGCGCCATGGGTGTCCCCCCAAAGCCCCTCTCAGTGCCCCCCGCTCCGGAGGGCAGAGCCTCCAGGGGGGTCTTCTCCAGCCTCCCCTCTGCGAGAATATTTTCCACTCCCGTTTTTCTCCAGTTTCACCAAGAAGGACAGAGGCCAAAAGCTCCGGTGCTGAGATCAGCCACCGACCCCCCCCTTAGCCAGGCTCCTGTGAGCGGCATCCTCCCAGTCTTGTCCCTGTCCCCCATCCCGGCTCTAAATCCTGGGAGCCGCTCGCAAGCGAGCCCCGAAATCTCAGCCAGGGAGACGCACCGAGGAAGCGGCAGGCTTTCAGGCTCCATTAATTTCATATTTACAGCCCCTTTTTAATAGGATGCGGGTCCTGTCGCTCCGTCACGCTGCTGCTGATGGAGGATGCCCACGGCGGCGGCGTGCGCCGGCAGCGGGGCCGGCACACGGGGACGGTGCAATCCAGGAGGAACCCCAAGACCAACCCCAAATCCCCCATTTGCAGAGCCAAGACCCGTCGCCAGCACGAAAAAAAAAAAAAAAATCCCGGCCCCGGGCTGCCCCGCGCGATGCCGCCAGCCCGGCAGGAAACACTGGGATGGGCAGAGGGATGCAGACCAGGAGCATCCGTATGGCTTAAAATCCATGCGTGTCCGTCGTCCGTCGTCCCCCCCCCCCTCCCCAGCCCCTCCTCTCTCAAGGGCTCCGCGGACTGTCGAAGGACTTAGTATAATCCAGGGAGAAAAATGAAAGCCCCGGCCCCGCAGGACGGAGTGTGCTGTCTGGGGTAGAACTAATAGTTATTATCTACATTAAGCACCATGGCTGTCAGGGAGGAATTAATTTCCGAGCAGCGAGAGATGAAAGTTCCCCATTTTTCAGGGAAATCTGCACCGGGCGAGGTGGCTAAAGAAAAATAACTTAAACGTGATTAAAAATGATCCCCATTTTATTAAAAATAATTCTAATTTATCTCTCCCTCCGGCTTCCTGTTTCGCTGGCATAAATCCCGGTTACCGGAGGAAAAGAGACTGCCGGAGCTCCCGGCGGCAGCGTTTGTGCCGGAGCTGGGACATTCCCAATGCAGATCTGGATTTTGGGCACGGAGAGCGCGGCATATCGCATACCGGAGAGCCGGGCTGCTCCCTGCCAAGCCCTGATGCCCCTTTCCAGCGCCGGAGCTGGAAAAGCCAACCCTTCTCCCACCCCTCCCGAACCGTTTCCCCACAGGCAGCACAGCCAGGATGCCGAAATCCAGGAAAAAAAATGGGGAAAATTCAGATGTGGGAGCCAGCGAGGGGTCGCCGGCTGTGCCGCCGGCTGCTGGAAAAGCCAGGCACCGACTCAGCTGGGCGGCCAGTCAATTTGTCTCGCCACGAAACGAGGATCCCGCTTCTCTATCTCGCCAAGATGTTGCAAAAAATCAATTAGTTGCTAATGACATTACAGCGGTTTGGAGATATAAAGCTTTACAGGAACGGTAAGTGGTAGCGATACACAGTAATTCAGATTCCGGCGGTGAAATATGGGAGATTGCTCTCGTTTTATTAGCGGCCGCCAATGTTACTCATCTCGTTAAGTTTATTAATAAGCCGATCTCCCCCCAGCCTGGCAGGGTCTGCGATGGAGACGCAGTTCCCGCTGCACGTGCGAGCCGGGTAAAAGCTGGAGCAACCGGGGCTTATTTTAACCAAAGCCGCCCCCCCCCCCCCACCAGACACTCCCTTTTCTCATCCAAAATCAGGAGGTTTAGTAATCTGTCAGATCAAAAAATGCTCCAAAATGGAATTTTTATTTTTTTTTTCTTTCCAAAAATATATCTGTAATGGGAAAAAGTCAGGGCTCGGAAGCGGCCATTTGACTTTGAGCTTTGGGGCAGCTTTCAGGGTTCGATTTTATTCTTCTTTCATTGCGGCTACGCCAGCAGCGATAGTCTCCGTCCTGCCGGTGCCGTTCTAATAATATTCTATTGTAATAGTTAAAACATTTTCCTTTCTGTTTAAAGCCTGCAAGGAAGGATTCTCCTGCATATTCAGAGATAGCAGCTCTCCCTTCTCCACTGCAATCTAACCAATTTGAAAATAAAATAAAATAAAATTTCAAAATAACTCCTGGAAAATGGAAAGCCTGCTCAGCCCTGGCGTCACCAGGATCTGTTGCATCTGCTTCTCTTCCAGCCCGGATTGAGCACAGGTTTACAAACCCCCCAGCAAACATCCCCACGCTCGATGGTGAGAGGCTCGATTCCCCGCCATAACATCCCCAACCCACAGCAGAGCCCTGAAAACCTCAACATTGCCCCCAAAATGGGGGAGACGCCTTCCCCAGCACCGTGCCTCAGTTTCCCCGATTGCACAGCCAGGCTGAGACTGGTCCCGTCCCATCACTGGGACATGGGGCGGTCCAGGCCCCGAAATGGGACAAGATTCCGGGAAATCGGTGCTGCGGTCACAGTGCCAACACAGAGCCGGGCTGCCCCTCCTGAGCCTCCTCCTTCTGCCCTGCAGAAAAATAACCCCCCTTTTCTCTCTCTCTCCCAGCTTTAGGTATTATTTCCAGGGGCAGAAAACCCATTCCCCAGTGGGACGGTGACCCTCCCCAGGTGCCACCACCAGCAGAAGTCCCATTGCCCAGGGGGACGGTGACCCCCCCCAGGTGCCACCCCCAGCTCCTGGATCACAAAGCCCATCACACCCCAGGGCAGTGTCCCCAACCCTGCCCCACCACCGGCTGTGGCCATTTCGGTGCCTGGCCCAGGGCTGGGAGCATCTCCCTGATCCCACCACCGCAGCACCCACGGCTACGAGCCCACCTGCTGCTGCAAAACCAGCCCCGGCTCCCCAACTTTTTTCCAGGGGAAACATCCCAAAGGCAGAAGGGGGAGAGGGGAGAGGAGCCGGAGCTGCACCCGAAGCCCACACCAGTCAGTGGTGATGCCCGAGAGCAGCCCACAGGAAAGGTCATTCCCTGCGATTGCTTCAGCGTTTATCGAGCGAGCTCTGAAACAGCGAAATAATTTAATAGCTTAATATATTGGATCGATGCGAGCAGGGGAGGGGGGCGGCGGTGATTAGCAGGAGCTGCCGGCATCACTCCCGTCTGCGTTGGGGCTGGGGGCACATCGGGGCTCCGCACGGTTATCCCGGCTGGGGACGGGACGGACCCCGGGCAGTGGAGGGGAAGGATGGGCTGGGAAGGGGCAGGATTTATCCCGAACCCCGCAGGGCTCCGCTCCGGGGGCTGCAAACAGGGGCCCAGCAAAGCAATCCCCGCAAAACAATCCCATCAGGGTGGGAAAGGCAGCGGCAAACCGAAGCGGCCGCCGCCGCACCTCGGCGGACACGGCATGGCTCTGCCGCCAGCGCTGCCACTTCCGTGGCGCACGTGCACGCATGCCTGCGCTCCCCCCTCCTCCTAATTGTTTCTCTTCATCTTTTTATGGTTGTTAATTGCTCCCTCCTCCGTTTACTGTGTTACTCCAAGTGCTGCTCTTAATTTGCCTCTCTTGCTGCAGGTGTTGGCTGTATTATTAACTTTTAATGTGGAGTGTTCGGGATCCGTGAGTTTGTTTTCCTTGTTACTGATGGATATTTAATTGGCGAGTCGCTGCCGGGGTGGCGGGGCCATCCAGCAGGAATCCAATGCGAATACGATTTTTACATCCTTCAGCTCCCTCCCCCCACTGCCAAATATTGTAAATAAATAAACACAATTGCGTCGCTCTCTTCCCCGAGCGCGGGGCTCGCAGGTGCAGGCACGGCCCCGCCGCCAGCGCCGGTGGGCGCTTCTGCAGCCCGGCACCAAACGGTGGTGGGATGAGCCCGAAGCCAGCCCCGGAGAAGCTGGGCAGGGGTTTCGCCATCAGCCGTGACGCCGCCGGTGAGCACTCGGCATCCCGGCACGCGTGTCCACCGTCGGGCCCCGCCGCCGCCAGCCCGGCCGGGCAGCCCTGGGAAACAGCTGCTTAATAACGCTTTGCATTAATGTCCCGCAATGCAGACACTAATCAAGAGGCGCCATCTCCCACCCCGGCGGTGATTTAACCCTCCGCCGGCTGCACGCAGCCACGTCCAGCCTCGGCGCGACGGCCGGCCATCTCTCCCTCTGCGCTCCAAGCTGAGCGCCGGGCTCCGAACCAGCCCAAATCCCAGCTCCCAGCTCCGAAACCCAGTGCCTGCGGGTCGCTACCCACCTCCTGCACCCCACGGCCATCGGTCCGGCACGTCACGGTGCTGGTGGGGCTCAGCAGGAGCCCCGGGACCCCAGCGCCAGGCCGGGAGCATCCTTGCCGGCAGGGATGCCGCGGGGTACCCGCTGCCCTGCCCGGGCTGGGAGACTGACAGCTGCCACTCCGCCGGGCTCTGCCCGCATCTCCCCGAGCAGATGAATATTCACACTTTCGGCAGCGCTGTGGGACCCTTCTGCGGGTTCCCTCGCGGTTGAATATTCATGAGACGCGGGGCAAAGCGCTCACACTAATGGGTTTGGCCCATGGCAAGCGGCTCCTCCAGCATCGGCGACCCTCACCCTCCCGTGCCCCCACGGGTCCGGGCAGCGCCGGGAGAGGCGTGAAAACACACATTTCTCCCTTCAGGCCTCACCCGTGGGGTGCTGAGGGCACTCGGGGATGGATGCCGGGGTCCCCCCTCCCGGTGTGATGCTGAGTGGTGTGACCTTGACCGGTCCTGCACGTCCATAGTCCTCAGCCGCTCCAGCACGGCCCCGAAACAGCCCGTTCCCCCGCCCCGAGCACCAAGCTGCCCCGCCGCCCCAACGCGCACGGCCGCGCTCTGCTCGGCGCTGGGGAAACTGAGGCACGGAGCGGGGCGAGGCCAAGCCCGAAGCCGTGGCGAGAAGCGGGACCAGAGGGGACCGCCGGGTCCGTCTGTCCGCTGCTGCTCGGCGCAGGCAGGCGGCTTAACGGCACCTCGCAGGCACCGCGCTCGCCGTCTGGAACCACGGCTCACGGCCCCGCAATACCGTTAACGAGAGTGGCTGAGCTAATTAAATACCTGTTAGTGATACAGCCATTACCGAGGGCAATAAAAGCTGCCTCTGAGCTCTCTCCGCTCCGCAGCGCGGCCGGTGCCTGCAGCAGAGCTCCCGGCAGCACCCGCGGGTCCTCACCGGCACCCGTGGGCCCCGCAGGTGGGACGGGGTCCCGGAGGTGGTGGCGTGCGCGCAACACACGTGTGCCATGCGTGTCCCTGCCCCGCGATCACGGCATCTGCCACCGGCCCAGGCTTCGCCACGGTCCCCGAAACCACCATCCTGGCTGCCCCCAGCCCCCCCCCCGGTACCACCAAAGCCCGTGGGGACCAGTGGGCGCCCACCCGTGCCCCAAGACCTCAGCAAGGAGGGAGGAATTGCGTTTGTCGGTGACGCTGACAGCCGAGCGCTGAGCGCTAATGCAAAGCAGAGGTGAGAAAAAAAAAAAAAAAAAACGCAAAACAAAACCAAAACAGGCAGAGAGATAAAAAGCCCAAATTTGGAAGCCGGTCCCGTTCACTGCAACAAGATGGGCGTAAAAAAATAGATAAAGAGAGGAAAGCGGGAGGCTCACGTCGCCTCCTCAACGCACGTCACCCCTCCAGCTGTGCCCAAAGCTGCAACCACAGCCGGTGAACACCAAACACCGCACAGGCAAAACAACACCTCCGTCTCATGGGCGAGGGCTGCACCGGGAGGCTGTGGAAAGCCTGGCTGAGACGGGGGAGAAGGGGGGGGACGCATCCTGCACCCCCCCAGCACAGGCTGCAGAGCCCCAGCTCCTGGCTGGTGGCTCGAGGGGGTCCTGCCCACCGGGATGCTGTCGCTCGCCCTCAGCACCGTTCGGGCACTGCTATTCGGTTCCCAGCAAAGTTGCTCTTTCTGCTCCTAAGGGGGCATTCCCCCCGGCTTTGGGGAGCCGGAGTGTCTGGGGACAAATCAGGGAAACTGAGGCACGGAGCCACAAAGCGGTCTGGACTCACCCCTCCTGGCTGTGGCTGTCACCCGTCCTGCTGCTCCGTGGATGGCACATCGCCCCTGCGCCGGCGGCTGCTGTGCTGGCCCAAACCCACGTGCTCAGGTGCATTAGGGGCAGTGGGAATCAATTACCCACCCAATTAATGCTGCCGCTCCCATCACTGCTGTCCCGGTGAGGAACAGGCTCCTGGGGAGCCACGGGCTGTGTGCCACGTCCCCTCGCTGACACTTTGCGGGGATGCTGCCAGCCCCGGGGGTCCCTGTGCCCTCGTGGGAGCCCTTTTCTCTGGAGGCGGCTCCGGAGCCGCTCGGCAAAGCAGAGAGCAGCGAACCTGCCGTGGCTTTGCTCCACAGTGAACTGGGGTTGAAACCTCCATCAGCACATGTGCAACGAATTTAAAGGGGCTCAGCTGCCACCTGGGTGGGTTGCTGGAGAGCCCCCGCAGCAGCAAAGCGGAGGGTCCGGGGGTGACTGGGTCTGTGGTTTCCTGCTCCCCAGAGCCTGGGGCTGCTGGTCCCATAGGGAAGAAGTGGAAGTTGGGGAATATTTAAGCCCAGTCCACAGCGTCCCCTCAGAGCAGCCCGGAGCGGGGAGATGTGTGGGCTCCCGGGGGGTGGAGGACCCCCAGACCTGCGTGGGAAACGGAGGGGCTCAGGCGGGGGCTGCGTGGACGGGGGCTGCGTGACCGGGGACCTTTCCCAGCCGGCACAAAGCAGTGGGGGGGGGTCTTGCGTGTGCTCAGGTGGCTCATTAAAAGCCCACCCCCTCTAACGAGCCAGGCACAGAAGTGCGGAGACAGGAGGGATGAGCCCAGTGGGAGCCCTGGGGGGGGGTCACCCTGGGGGGCGCACGGGCAGCAGAGGTCCCCGCACTGTCCCCTCTGCTCCCTCCCTGTCACCACCCGAGCGCAGAAGCCAAAACTCAGGATTCCCAGCTGCTGCCTTGGCTCGCTGCTGTAATCGCATCCCCAATCTGTTGCCATGCGATGGGGATGACATCCCACCATCTGCCCGCAACCCGGCCCCGGCCCCGCGCCGCAGGGACGAGCCCATGGCCTCGCCAACGTGGGGGCTCCGGAGCTGCTCACTCCTGCACCCTCCACGGGCACCTCCTGCCCACCCCAGACCGAGCCGGCCGGGGAACCCGTCCCCCGTGGTCTGTGTCCATCCCTAACCCGGCCTGACCGCTTCGTGGTGGTTCCCATCCCCGCTGGAAGCCAGCGGGGAGCAACCGGCATTGGTGGCAAAGCTGCATCGCTGCCTGCTCCGGGACCCCCAGCCGGGCCACCCCATGAGAAGGGAGACGAGCCCGGGGAGGGAGGATGGAGGGTTTGATGCTGGGCAGAGCCAGGGCTGGAGGAGGAAGAGGAGCACGAGGAGGAGGAGGAGGGCAGGAGGGCTCTTTCCCACGCTCCCTCCTCCCCGCCGGCGACGCAGCAAAGGCGGCAGCAGCGGTTGCATGTCCCAGCGCACCTTCCCGGGACGTTTGATCGTGGCAAAGCCTTGGACCGACACAGCCCCCTCCTTCCACAGCCCCCCCCCCCCCAGCTTTTATTAGTTTAACCACATGGACGCATGAAAAATAAATGTTGCTCGGGAAAGACAGCGGCAGAGGGCTGGGAAGCAATTAGCATCCAAAGAGGCATAATTAGTGCTCAGAATGCAAGCGGCAGAGAAGAAATAAAGTAGCATTCGGATGCAATCAGGGTCGTGCCTGAATTACAAACCGTTAACTGAATTGCTAATTAAGCACAGTGTGTGAATCACGTCTTATTAAGGGCTCAGCGCACTTTCTGCCATCCGGGGCCGTGGTGGGACGGAGGGGCAAACACGGCTCATGGTGGAGGATCACCACCGAGGCGGCATGTGACGTTTGCCGGCCGCCAGCTCTCCCTCGGCAGCGGCACGGCGTGATCCTCAGCGGCACGGTGCGATCCTCAGCGGCACGGTGCGATCCTCAGCGGCACGGTGCGATCCTCAGCGGCATGGCGCGATCCTCGGCGGCACGGTGCGATCCTCAGCGGCACAGCACGATCCTCGGCGGCACGGTGCGATCCTCAGCGGCATGGTGCGATCCTCGGCACTGCCGCTCGCCCAGGAGGGCAGATGCAATGTGCAGAGCACAGGGTTTTGGGGACAGTCCCCGCCAGGATGGCAGCAGCCACGTGCTTGCTCTGAGTACGAGCATGCCCACGGCAGGGCCACGACATGCAGGGCAACGGCTGCCCGCCTGGCAGTTAATTAGCTGTAATTAGCAGGATTCACCTCATTTTAGCAGTCTGGGCAAATATTTGCCCAGGGAGTGCTGGCACTCTGGCTCCCCGCAGACCGTGCTGGCTCCCTTGGGGACGGAGCTGGATGAGCAGGCGTGGGAAAGGGCAGGAGCCACATCCGGCCACCGATGTCCCTCTGGGTCCCCTGTGGCCCCACAGGCTGCTCTGGCTTTCATCTTCTCTTCCCCCCTTAACATGTGGGAGAAGGCAGGCTCCCAAGTGGGACCGCTTCCCTTGGGGGACACCCCTCCCAGGACATCCCCACACCCCTGCATCCCACACCTCTGCATCCCACACCCCTGCATCCCTGCATCCCACACCCCTGCATCCCACACCTCTGCATCCCACACCCCTGCATCCCACACCCCTGCATCCCTGCATCCCGCATCCCTGCATCCCACACCCCTGCATCCCACACCCCTGCATCCCACATCCCTGCATCCCCGCATCCTGCATCCCCGCATCCGGCACCCCTGCATCCCACATCCCTGCATCCCACACCCCTGCATCCCATATGCCTGCATCCCTGCATCTCACACCCCTGCACTCCTGCATCCCACACTCCTACATCCCACATCCCTGAATCCCACATCCCACATCCCTGCATCCCACACCCCTGCATCCCAAATCCCTGCATCCCACACCCCTGCATCCCACACCTCTGCATCCCACACCCCTGCATCCCACACCCCTGCATCCCTGCATCCCGCATCCCTGCATCCCACACCCCTGCATCCCACACCCCTGCATCCCACATCCCTGCATCCCACACCCCTGCATCCCCGCATCCCACACCCCTGCATCCCACACCCCTGCATCCCACACCCCTGCATCCCATATGCCTGCATCCCTGCATCTCACACCCCTGCACTCCTGCATCCCACACCCCTACATCCCACATCCCTGAATCCCACATCCCACATCCCTGCATCCCACACCCCTGCATCCCAAATCCCTGCATCCCTGCATCCCACACTCCTGCATCCCAAATCCCTGCATCCCTGCATCCCACACCCCTGCATCCCACACCTCTGCATCCCACACCCCTGCATCCCACACCCCTGCATCCCTGCATCCCGCATCCCTGCATCCCACACCCCTGCATCCCACACCCCTGCATCCCACATCCCTGCATCCCACACCCCTGCATCCCCGCATCCTGCATCCCTGCATCCCACACCCCTGCATCCCACACCCCTGCATCCCATATGCCTGCATCCCTGCATCTCACACCCCTGCACTCCTGCATCCCACACCCCTACATCCCACATCCCTGAATCCCACATCCCACATCCCTGCATCCCACACCCCTGCATCCCAAATCCCTGCATCCCTGCATCCCACACCCCTGCATCCCACACCTCTGCATCCCACACCCCTGCATCCCACACCCCTGCATCCCTGCATCCCGCATCCCTGCATCCCACACCCCTGCATCCCACACCCCTGCATCCCACATCCCTGCATCCCACACCCCTGCATCCCCGCATCCTGCATCCCTGCATCCCACACCCCTGCATCCCACACCCCTGCATCCCATATGCCTGCATCCCTGCATCCCACACCCCTACATCCCACATCCCTGAATCCCACATCCCACACCCCTGCATCCCAAATCCCTGCATCCCTGCATCCCACACCCCTGCATCCCACACCCCTGCATCCCCACATTCTGCATCCCCACATTCTGCATCCCCACATCCTCACGCGCCCCATCCCCACACCCCGGCAGCCCACTGGGGGGAGGCTCCCCCATTTATCAGCCCAGCGCAGCAGCAGCTCAGCGCCCGCAGAAACACACGGCGCAGCGAGTGCAGAGAGAGCCTAATCCATGGGGGGGGGGGGAGGAGGATTAATTATTCATATTTTATCAAATTCAGACACGTCGTTATAAAGGTCTAACAAGCTCTTGCTTTGCCCAGGGGGGCCGCTACCCTTGCTGCTTCTCTTTTGCTTTCTAACCCTTTCTCTTTCCCCCCCAGGATTGTTTTTATCTTCACCTTCTCGTTTCCTTTCTGTTTTCCCCAGCGTTTCGGCAACGCTCCTCCCTGGCGCGGCTCTATCTGCCCGTGTCCTTGCCGGGCGCCCCGATATCCCTCTGCGGCGAGCGCCGAGCTGCCGGGGATGCTCCGCAGCCCCGTTCCATCCGCACCGGGCTCGCCAAGGACCGGGATCTCCCCTGGAAGGCGAGTGGCAGCCCCGGCAGCTCCCGGTCTCCAGCCCGGCGAGCTCCTCGCCAGCGCTGGGATGAAAGGCTGACGGCTTCGCTTGAAGCCTCGCAGTGAGGAAAGGTCTTCAGAGCACCGCGGCGATCAAAAGGAGCTCTTCATCTATTTTAATAAGTCTCTGCCGAGGCACTGCAGTGGGTTCGGCGTGAGGAAGGGGCTTTCCCGAGGAGATCAAAGGCCCACATGAGCGTTGAAGGAGTTGGGGGACTTGGAGGGAGGAGAGGAAGAGGAAGGGGAGGAAGGGAGAGAGGGCTGGGGACAAAAGGAGATGGAGAGGTTGGAGATGTGGCTCCGAGCGTTGGTTGGAGGCTCCACTCGGAACTTCCCCGCTGCCTGGGCAGGAGCAGACCGTCGGGAAAAATCAGCGGTGGGACAGTCCAAACCCTTCTGCCCTCAGCCACCACGACAGCCAAGAAATGATGATCTGAGGGCCGGAGCCCCACCGCTGGGAGGACAGGCGGGGAGAGTTGGGGGGTTCAGCCTGGAGAAGAGAAGGCTCCGGGGAGACCTCAGAGCCCCTTCCAGTGCCTAAAGGGGCTCCAGGAGAGCGGGGGAGGGACTTTGTACAAGGGCATGGAGTGATGGGACGAGGGGGAATGGCTTCAGACTGGAAGAGGGCAGATTTAGATGAGATATAAGGAAGAAATTTTTCCAGTATGAGAGTGGTGAGCCCCTGGCGCAGGGTGCCCCGAGAGGCTGTGGCTGCCCCATCCCTGGAGGGGTTCAAGGCCGGGTTGGATGGGGCTTGGAGCAACCTGGGCTGGGGGGAGGTGGCCCTGCCCAGGGCAGGGGGTGGCACTGGATGGTCTTCAAGGTCCCTTCCCACCCAAACCATTCCATGATTCTATGAAACGTCTGGGCTGGTGCCCATCACCGCGCTCGGCACCACCGCCCCATCCCAGCCGCCCCCAAATGTGAGCACCACAGAGCAGCCTTAGGGCCAAGCAGAGGTGGGGGGGCACAGAGGGCTGAGGCTGGGCAAGAAGGGCAGCTGGGGGGGGGGGACGCAAGCACATGTCCCTACTTGCCACCCTGGCAGGAAGCAGAGAGCCACAGGGATGCTCCGGGAAGGGACAACTGAAGGGTTTTCCTGGGCGGAGGTGGAGGGAAGGTCTCTCCTGCTCATCAGCGCATCCCCGGGCACTGGGGCCACCGGCGGGTCCCCAAGCCCCTGCCAGCCCCGGCACAGCCCAAACACCAAAAACCCAACACTGCGGGGCCGGGGCACAGCATCCCGCGGCCGGTCCCCAGGCGGGGGTTTCTCCACCGAGCTGCGATAGCAGGAAAAAATAGAGCGAGGAGAAGAGCGAGAGCAGAGAGTAAATGTGCGGAGCGCCGGCTCCCGGGGAGAAAACGTGCAGCAAATGAAGATGTGCGGTGCCAGAGCGTTTATCACTCATCAGCTCCGAGATGGGCCCTTTGGAGATGAAAGCCCTTTTTCTTTTACGAAGGATTTATCAAGTTTTGTTTAAAAATCACCAAGGAAGATTCCCTATTTGGATAAGCCTCTGGCTTGTGCTGGATTAATGTCCCGAGCCGGGGACTCGCGGCTTCCTGGGAACAAGATAATAAGCAAGAGCAAACGGAGCGATAAGGCACGGCGCAGCACTGAGAAGTGCTCTCCGCAGCCGGGGCAGCCGCCTCACCGGGGCCGCGTGTGCCGGAGACACCGGGAGGATTCTTGTGCCCATCTTGGCGCGGGACGGGCACGATGCTGGACGCTGCGGCGAGCGCTCGCGTCCGGGCAAAGCCCGGGGACCGCTGGAGCAACGGAGATTTCTCAAGCACTTGTAACTTTGGGACAGTAGGTGGGTTTTATTTTTTTTAGAAAGGAGAGAAAACGCGATGGAACCCCTCCGTGCCGCAGGGCAGACACCTGGCTCTGCAGCAGCGGCGCAGCGGAGCTTCCCAGCCAAGCGCTTGTCATGGCACAAGGCAACACGTGGCTGGTGTTCCCCCGGCCCTCCCCGGGAACGGCTGGGCTGCATCTCGCCGCCGGCACAGCTCAGCCCGAGCAGAGACGGAGCCGCTCAAGCCCGGTGAAGCACTAAACCACCGCAGAGCGGCTCCGGCGGTGGGAAAGCCCGGCGAGGGGCTCGTGCCGGTGCAGCAAAGGGGATGCACTGCACAGGGATGCTGCTCCTGGTCCCCACGTCTGGGGCATCAGCGCGTGAGAATATCGTAGGGCATCTCTGGGGATTCCAGGCCCTCAGGTTGGTCCTCCGTGAACAGAGCAGCCACACACCCCCACGGCCAGGGCACACATCCCCACGGCCAGGGCACCGGTGATGCCCCACGTCCCTGCGTCTCTTCCCAAAGCCAGCGGGAACGTGCTCTCACCCCAGGGAGGAGCCGGCGGGGACCCCGTGGTCCTTGGCCTGGCGGCAGCGCGACCCTCCTCCCCTGGGGCCGCGGCCATCGCCCCTGCGAGCCCACCACGTGGCTCCTCGCTGACAGCTCAATTATCAGCATTCAGCTCCTGTTTGCCCGCGGATCCTGTAATCAACGTCCGCGTGTGTATTCTGGCAAAATTAATCATAATTGCTGAAAGCAAGACACATCGCACTGGTAACTTTGGTCCGTTAATTAGGATTCTGTAATTGGATACAGCACTCCCCGTAAATCCAATTACCTGGGATTAGAGCGGCGGCAGCGGGGCAGTGGTGCCGGGGCACCGGGAGCGGCACCGGGGGGATGGGGTGGCCTCGGCAGGGACACAGTCAGGCTCCTTCCTACCCCTAAAACATTGTCCCGGCCCTTCTCTCCCCCCGTGAACCCCGAGACCTCCCTCCAACGATGCCCAGTGGAAAGGAGCCTTCTCCAGGGAGGGAGCTGGAGCCCACCAGTGCAGCCCCAGCACGGGTGCAGGAGCCGGCGATGCTCTCCCAGTCCCACGGACGTGCGCTGCCGCAGCCCTTCGGTGCCTCTCCACAGCAGTGCACCCCCAAACCTCCCCCAAACTCTCACAGAGTCCCGGACTGGTGGGGGTGGGAAGGGTCCCCTGGAGCCCCCCCAGTGCCACCCCCCGCCAGAGCAGGGGCACCTCCAGCGGTGGCACAGGACACCTCCAGGCGGGTTTGGAATGGCTCCAGAGGGGGAGACTCCCCCCTCTCTGGGCAGCTGTGCCAGTGCTCTGCCGCCCGCACAGGAGAGACGTCCCTCCTCGGGTTGAGATGGGACTGCCCATGGTCACGTTTGTGCCCGTTCCCTCCTGTCCTGTCACTGGGCACCGCCGAACACAGACTGTCCCCACCCCCCGGCACCCGCCCTTTGGGGACTGATAAGCGTTGATGAGATCCCCCTCAGCCCTCTCTTCTCCAGACTGAACAGCCCCACGGCCCTCAGCCCCTCCTCAGCACAGAGATGCTCCACTCCCCTCATCACCTCCGCAGCCCTTTGCTGGAGCCTCTCCAGCAGTTCCCCGTCCTTCTGACCCGGGGAGCCCCGAACTGGACACAGCGCTCCAGATGTGGCCTCCCCGGGGCAGAGCAGAGGGGGGGATGACCTCCCTCGCCCTGCTGGCCACGCTCTGCTTGATGCCCCCCAGGGTGCCATTGGCCTTCTTGGCCACCGGGGCACATTGCTGGCTCGTGGGCACCCTGTTGTCCCCCAGGACTCCCAGGTCCCTTTCACAGAGCTGCTCTCCAGCAGGTCAGCCCCAACCTGTACTGGTGCAGGGGGTTATCCCCCCCCCGCCGGGTGCAGGACCTACACTCGCCCCTGTTGAACTTCATAAGGTTCCTCTCCACCCAACTCTCTGCCTGTCCAGGTCACGCTGGGTGGCGGCACAGCCTCGTGGGGTGTCAGTCACCCTATCAGCCACCCCACAGTTTTGTGGTTTGTGTCATCAGCAAACTCGCCGATGGTACGTCCATCCCTTCATCCAGGTCACTGCTGAATGACCCCCGGCTCGGCGCCGGCGCGGGAGCCCGGCCAGCCCCCAGCCCCCAGCCAGGCCGCCGGGGCAGCCGCACACCCCCTCTCCCGCCATCTGGGAAGATTAAATTATAAAAAAAAGAAAAAAAAAAAAAGAAAAGATTTTTTAACTACACTGAACAATCATCCCTTTAATATCCATAGATAAAAACTGTAATTGTTTCAAGTGAGAGCTAAGGCAATTGAGGCTCCGTTTTATGGTGTTTGGGACTATAAAGTCCCCGTGCTGGAATCTCCCGCCAGGCTGGTGCAAAAGGCCAGGTTTGGGGGGTGGGGTGGGGGGGTATTTTTATTATTTTATTTAAAGTCAGTTAGAAAATATGGACCAATTACCCTTTAATTCAAGGTGTCCCCCGGGGCTCACTCTGCCTCCGGCTCTCGGAATACCGGAGGATGGTTTGAAGCGCAGAGATTGCAGACAGAGAGGCAGAAGCGCCCGGTGCGGCCCCGCGGCGCTCCCCCAACGCCCCCCGTCCCTCGGGGCCCCTTCGGCCCCCGGGTGTGCCCCGCTCCGGGCAGAGCCGCTGCGGCGCGGCCCCGCTCCGCTCCAGCTGAGCGTCAGCCCTGGAGGGCCCCACAGGCGGGGAGCAGAGGGGAAAGGGATGGTGCAGCCAGGGCTGCCCCGGGAAGGGGGGCATCCCCCACACGCGTGTGCTGGGTGCGCATGTGTGTGCCCGCCTGTACGTGTGCGCTGCGTGCCTGTACACGTGTGTACATGTGTGTGCCTGTACATGTGTGTACATGTGTGTGCCCGCCTGTACGTGTGCGGTGCGTGCCTGTACACGTGTGTACATGTGTGTGCCTGTACATGTGTGTACACGTGTGTACATGTGTGTGCCCGCCTGTACGTGTGCGGTGCGTGCCTGTACACGTGTGTACATGTGTGTGCCTGTACATGTGTGTACACGTGTGTACATGTGTGTGCCCGCCTGTACGTGTGCGGTGCGTGCCTGTACACGTGTGTACATGTGTGTGCCTGTACATGTGTGTACACGTGTGTACATGTGTGTGCCCGCCTGTACGTGTGCGGTGCGTGCCTGTACACGTGTGTACATGTGTGTGCCTGTACATGTGTTTACACGTGTGTACATGTGTGTGCCCGCCTGTACGTGTGCGGTGCGTGCCTGTACACGTGTGTACATGTGTGTGCCTGTACATGTGTGTACACGTGTGTACATGTGTGTGCCCGCCTGTACGTGTACATGTGTGTGCCTGTACACGTGTGTACATGTGTGTGCCTGCCTGCACGTGTGCGGTGTGTGCCTGTACATGTGTGTACACGTGTGTCCATGTGTGTGCCCGCCTGCACGTGTGCTGTGCGTGCCTGTACTTGTGTGTCCATGTGTGTGCCCGCCTGTACACATGCTGTGCGTGCCTGTACACGTGTGTACATGTGTGTGCCCACCTGTACGTGTGCAGTGTGTGCCTGTACATGTGTGTGCCTGCCTGCACGTGCTGTGCGTGCCTGTACACATGTGTACACATACTGTGCATGCCTGTAAGTGTGCTGTGTGTGCCTATACACGTGTGTACATGTGTGTGCCCGCCTGTATTTGTGCTGTGCATGCCTAATACACATGTGTACATGTGTGTGCATGTGTGTGCCTGCCTGTATGTGTGCTGTGTGTGCCTATACACATGTGTACACATGTGTACATGTGTGTGCGTGTGCCTGCCTGTACGTGTGCTGTGCATGCCTAATACACATGTGTACATGTGTGTGCCCGCCTGTATGTGTGCTGTGCATGCCTGTACACATGTGTACATGTGTGTGCCCGCCTGTATGTGTGCTGTGCATGCCTGTACACGTGTGTACACGTACTGTGCATGCCCATACGTGTGCTGTGCGTGCCTGTACAGGTATGCACATGCACTACGCATGCCTGTACCGGTGTGCACACACGGCATGCATGCACGTACAGGTATGTACACACACTGTGTGTGCCCGTAGAGGTGTCTACATGCCATGAGTGCCTGTACAGGTGAGTACACATGGCATACGTGCCCATACAGGTATGTACACATGGCACACGTGCCCAGGCAGGTGCGTACACACGCTGTGCACACCCGTACCCGCCTCCGTGGGTAGCGCTGCCCGTGCAGAGCGGAGGGCGACTCGGCGCAGGGCCGCGCGTGCCTCTCCGTGCCGCAGCCGCCCAGTGTCGGGGAAGAGCCGCAGCCAGCGCTGTGATTAACCAACAGGCGCTTCCCAGGCGGTGATGGATTTGTATCACTGCGAAAGACAAACTCACTCACGCGCACGCCCTGAGCCCTGCACGGTTCCCTAACAACATCTTCTCCCCGTCAGGCTCTAAGCGTCAGCCCTAATCTTGACTGACAGCGGCCGTTTAACACCCGGATTTGTGGCGCTCGTGGAAGGAGCCCCCATTCATCTGCCCGCGAATAAGCTCCATCCTCCCCTCAGCCCCAGCCCTGCCTCAGCACGCTCCCCGCTGTCCCCGGCACACCAGGATGCCGCTTGGTGAACCCCATTTCCACGCGAGCTCTTTGATCCTTCCTGCATGGACGGCGCTGTCCCACACATCTGTCACAAACGCCACCTCCGGCCCCCCGCCCGGCCAGGCGCCCCACGGGTGACAGGGGTGGTGACAGCCATTCCCACCCCGCGGCACAGCGTATTTTCCTCCCCGGGAAGGACAGGACCTTCCCGGCCACTCTCGACAGAGGGGAACAGCTTTTCCTCTCAGCTTTCACCACCCACGTGTATCTGATGTCCTTGTCCCCATGGGTCCCCGGAGACCTGGAGGATAAGAGACCATCAAGCAGGAGGAAAAAGCCGTGCCGGGTCCTGTCCCCGCTGGCACAGGCGGCGGCGGAGCACCAGGAGTGGGGCAGGGGCCGGTGGGGAAGACCCCGAGCCCCATCCTGGCTGACCCCATCCCTGTCCCTGCTGCCAGAGCTGGGGACGCCTGGGGACAGGCGGAAAAGGGGAAAAAAAGGAGGAAAGAAAGGGGAGGGCAGCGAGGGAGCGCGTTGGAGGCGCCGGCAGCATCCCCAGTGTCACCTGCCAGCCAAAGCCACCGGGCCCTTTGCTGGGGACTCCCTGGGGATGCAACAGACCCTCCCTCGTGGCACCGGGCTGCAAACCCCACCG
The DNA here is from genome assembly GCF_965231255.1 of Vanellus vanellus. NCBI lineage: Eukaryota > Metazoa > Chordata > Aves > Charadriiformes > Charadriidae > Vanellus > Vanellus vanellus. The sequence goes on along the minus strand of NC_138927.1, from coordinate 6,195,654 downwards.
CGGCACCCGGACGGCCCCTGCACACATGCACAGACATAGCCGACACATGGCATCAGAGGCCAGTAGCCACGCAGGCCCCCTGCGCGTCCCGCTGTGCCCACGTCTCTCCTTGAGCAGAAAGGGGACGGGTCAGACCCCGAAGGCGAGAGCAGAGGGAAGCTCTACCCCTCGTTTTTCTGCAGCCGCGCTCCTGAAGCGCTGCGCTGAGCCGAATTATTCACCTGCCGCAAACCCCCTTGCGCACCACTTCCAACGCCGGGCTTTGGAAACGCGAAACCCAGCACATCTTGGGGTGCTCGCGCCGTGCCCCACAGCCTACACAGCACCCGAAACCCTTTGCACCGTGGAGCGCTGGCTCTGCGCCCCGGGCAGGCGCAGGCTGCATGGCACCGCTGCAGCTGCATGCAGCGGGCACCACCGTGCCAAGCCTGCTGCTGCCCTCTGCTGCCAGGGAAATCCTCCTCCCGGGACAGAGCTGCCCACAACGGCCAACTCTGCCCGGACCCCGCGGCCTCACCCTGCCCGGCATGGCCCTGCTGCCGTCCGAGCCCTGGGCTGGCTCTGCGCCCCGCGGCAGGGATGTTCTGAAGCCCCAGGGCTGGGATGCTCTGAACCTCAGGACAGGGATGCGCTGAACCCCCAGGACAAGGGATGCTCTGAACCCCCAGGGCTGGGATGGTCTGAACCTCAGGACAGGGATGCGCTGAACCCCCAGGACAAGGGATGCTCTGAACCCCCAGGGCTGGGATGGTCTGCGCCCACGGGACAAGGATGCTCTGAATCCCCAGGACAATGGATGCTCTGAACCTCAGGACAGGGATGCTCTGAACCCCCAGGACAGGGATGCTCTGAACCCCCAGGACAATGGATGCTCTGAACCCCCAGGACAATGGATGCTCTGAACCTCAGGACAGGGATGCTCTGAACCTCTGGAGCAGGGATGCTCTGAACCCCCAGGGCAGGGATGCTCTGTGCCCACAGGACAAGGATGCTCTGAACCTCTGGAGCAGCGATGCTCTGAATCCCCTGGGACAGGGATGCTCTGTGGGAGCCCATGAAGCACTCTGGAGCTGCAAACACCAGCCACGGGCAGGAGGAATGGTGCTGGGGGACTCCCGCTCCCAGTGCACGCAGGAGAGCCAGTGTGGAGCACAGTGACCAGTGGGACGGGGTAAGGGGTGAGCCTGAGCTTGGGGCACCACGAGCAAGGAGATAAAACACCTTGGGGACAGGAAACCTCCCTCAGCTGAGACCCACTGGGCTGGGGATGAGCATCCCCAGACAGACAGGATCGGGGCTGTGTCTGCACAGCCACGCAACGGGCTAAGGACACCGGCCCCCACGCCGGTCCCCGCTGCGGGGGAGCAGAGCTCAGCGCCAGCCGAGGCAGGGCTGGACCACGCATCCCCGCAGCCCCTCCGCTCCTGACCCCGTGCCACGACCTGCTGCGCCACGTCACTGCTCCCCTGCAAGCCTCCACGGTGCAGGCGGCCCTATTAACTTAATTAATTATACCAGGGGCTTGTGGATTATCTAATTATAAATGTGCCTGGTTTTGATTTTCCTTTTTAATTAATTTGTATTATTTACACGCAGCAACAGCTGCCCGGGCAGAAGTCAGGGGAAATGTCTCCTCGCCACTTGGCAAAGAGCAGGTCCCAACGGAAAGGGGTGGCCGGAGCTGACACCTTGGTGACAGCACCCCGCAGCCCGGGGCACGGCGGGGAGACAAGGTCAGGCCCACGGGAAGGGGGAGACAAACCCATCGGCTTTGGGGGGTTAATTAGTTTTAAGCTGGTGACTCGTCCTGCGGCGGCGGGACGCGGAGCAGCCACCCAGGGATACCACAAAGTGTCACCATCCCGCAGGGACGTGCCCTGCCCTGGGGGAGCCCAAAGGTTGTACCCCTGCCAGAGGGGCCCCAAAGGGAGGTGGAGGTGCCGTGGGGACCCCACAGGGAGCCCAACTGCCAGACCTCACTAGAGGGCAGCAAAATGCTGCCGTTCCCAGGGCTGGTGACATGGGGCCACCGGTCCCAGGTGCTGGTAGCCACATTCTCCTTGGGGGCCCCCGCCACTTGCCCCCAAGGATTTGGGAGGCAGCTCCTCCCATCGCTCCTGGCCTCCACTGAGCCGGGAGCTGCGAGCTCCTGGCTTTGCCTCCCCGCCAGCCGCAGGGATGCTCGGGAGAGGGCGGCTCGCGGCGCGGCAGGCACCCCGACCCCAGCAGGTTCGCTTGGCTGGGTGACACTAAAGGTGACAGTGTCCCAGCAGCCAGCAGGTACTGCTGGGGAAACGGGTCAAAGAGGGGCTCAGGACCCTGGGGCCCAGACCCCAGCTCTGCCAGAGCCAAACCCTCCCCAAGGCTGCAAGCTTCTCTCCAAATTCCTAATTTCGTGCTCAAAAAGCAGGACCCGCGGCCGAACGAGACAGCGCTGGGTGCTGCCTGCGCCCTGCTCCCCGTGGGCTCCCGGGAAAACCTCATCCGCGCTGCAAAGCCCTCTGCCAGCAGCACCGGCGATACCCCGCACACAAGCGGCACCGAGTGCCAGTCCCCGCCGGCCGGCGGGCTGCGGCTGCCAGGACCCCCGGGGGGCTCAGAGCAGCCCGGCCATGGGGTCACCGCTGCATCCCCCAAAGAGGCGACAGGCGAAGGAGACCAGGACTGACACATCAAGGATGGCCGCCGAGGAGAACCAAACGGCCGGCCGGAGCATTTCCAGCGCCGGCAGGCTGCCTGCTGTGTTTACTACGAGAGGACAGGGAGCCCTGTGCCATCTGGATCCTGTACAAGGAAACGAGATAAATTCAGAGGCGCAGAATTTCCCCAGCGCGCTCAAAGGCAGCTGGGCGCCCGCGGGAAGGAGACGAAGCCCTGCCGCTGCCGGAGCGGGATCCACCTCTCGCCTCCCCGCTCCCCACACGCAGCCCAGCTCTAAATTCAACGGTTACGGCAGCAAACCTCCAAGGCAATGCCAGGAAACACCTTGGCCGGGCACAAACTCACCTCCTCCGCAGGAGCAATCAAAGGCCGCCAGATGCATCGCGCTCCAGGGAGCGACAAAAGGCAGTGGGAAAGTCTCTTTGGAAGGTGGGACGGGGGGGTGCCGGTGCAGACAGCACCCCGTTACACGGGAAGAGGAGGGCAGGGGCACCCAGGTGCGTCTGTCCCGGCAGGGTGGATGCATGCAGGCAGGGGCGATGCGGCTTCGCTGCTCCTGTGAGATGCGGGTCGGCAGCAGAGGAGCTGGAGGTGACGATGCTTGGTCCAGGATGGAGCCTGTCCAGCACCGGCAGCGAAAGCCACATGTATTTGGGGCTTGAACACCCGTTAGAAAGGGGGGAATGCAGTCCTGGGCAGCCCAGGCACCCTGCCCTGCCATCCCCCAGCGCTGGAATGGCTTTTGGGCAGAACGCTTGAGCTCCTTGGTGCCCCAGGAAGGGGGAGAGCGAAGGCAGCGATCGGGAAACTCCACACAGAGCCGGGGAGAGGGAGGGAATTTCCCCACAAGCGGTTCATTAGGGCAGCGAGTGCCTGAGCCCCACGATGCGTGTCCTGCCCCGTGGGCTGTAATATGGGTGGACACCATCACCCCACATGCTCCCACCGCCCCTCGGCTCTCCCGGCAGCAGGGATGCCCCAAAACAGGGCAGGGATGCCCCAGGATGGGCACAGCTCACGGCGTTTGACAGGCAGAGCAGCAGTCCTGGAGTTTTCTTCCAAAACCAGCTATTTTGAAGACTTCACCGCTGCGTGCAGCCAGCCATCCCTCGCGCGGGGGTCAAAGGCACAGCCCTGCAAACCCCAGGAGGATTCGCCCACCGGGGCTTGGCCGCGGCAGCTATCAGGTGAAGCCGCGGGGGCTCAGGCTGACCTTTTCCAGAGCCCTTGAGAGTCCGGCAGGTATTTCTGAGAAACACCGGCACAGCCAATGCTGAGCAGCGGGGCCCGGCCCTGGGAAGATCGGGGCTTTTTTCCACCCACATCAAGATTTTAACAAAAAAAAAAAAACCAGCCCCCAGGTGGGAGAACTGCCAGGAAAGCACTTTGCACTCAGTGACAGCGTTGAAACCTTCAGGGGTGTATTGCATTGCACAAGTCAGCAAATCCACCTCTGTCTGGTGTCTCTGCACTAAAACCATCGTCGAAGAAAAACTCTATTAAAAGCCCAAAAACTTCAACCTGCGCCCATGCCAGGTGTAATTAAAATTTAAATCCCTTCCCCTCAGCAGTCTGTTGTTTCCAAATGGGTACCGGAGGCGCCTTTGCAGCGGGGCCATAGACTCCGCCTGGTTAATGCAGGGTATTTGCCCGCCCTCCTGGGGAAACAGTCAATAGTTATTTTTGAGCTGCTGCAAAAAGCTGAGCGACCAGAAAGTATCCCGCTCCCCGCCTCACCTCGCCATCGGTACCTGACCACCCACCCGTGTGGGCTCCGAGCCCCGCGCTTTATCCCCGCTCGTGCAAAGCCTCTCGCGAGCAAACGCCCGAGCCCAGGGCCGAGCCTTTATCCCCCGTGAGCCTGGCAAAGCCACGGGCTCAGTGGCCCAACGAGCCAGCCTGGATCACCGGGAGGAGGTAAAAACACACCAGTCTTTATTCTCCTGCTGTTCGCTCCCTGTAAAGGGCACATGCAGTAACAAGCGGAGACAACCCCTCCGCATCCTACTGAACAGACATATGGCATTAGTCTGTCTTCTCTGAGCAGGATAACATTTTTTAGCTGCCATCCATCTCATTCGCTAAAGTCACGCCTTTAGCCTGGGGACAGCGGCGTTCCCCAGTGCCACCAGCACAGGATACGGGGTAAAGCCTACAAACCAGCTGAGGAGCTCGGCCACGCGGCCATCATTGCCCTGGTACCAGGGGAATACGACCTGCCGCCTTGTGCAGCGCAGTCCTGCCATCCCGGCTGCACGGTGCGCACCGCAGAGGATGCTGAACCCCCATAGCGGGGGATGCTGAGCCCCCGCGGCCGGGGATGCTGAGCCCCCCCACGCTGGGTACCCTGCCCGCTCCCAGGCAGGCAGACACATCCCCTGTGCCCGACGCTGCAGCCACAGCTTCGAGCGCTGCTGCTATTTTCAGGGTTTCTGCTGCTGTGTCGGAAGAGCCCATCACTCCGGAGAGGGAATATTGTTTTCCTTCTCGAGTGACACACCAACGCTAATTGTATACATCACTCTAAATGAGGAGACGTAGCTAATTCTGCATGCAAGCATGTCGCTGCAGCTCAGCTGTGACTTGAGGCTGACCACAGCTAAAAATAAGGCACCGCTGCTGTGGATGAGCAGCGACCTTCAGCCGGTGTGGGCTGTGGCAGGAATCGCTGGCTGCCTGGAACGACCAAAAACGAGGCACGAGCCCTTTCCAAAAACTCCGGCGACATCACCCTTCCTTTTCCCAGCCGGTGCTAAAAGCCCTTCACTGCCCCAAACAGAATCACAACAGTAAACTGATTTTTTTTTAGCCAGGGCTTGGGACCAAGGGCAGGATTAGTCCCTGATGGGCTCCATTGATGCGCAAAGTTGGTTTTGCCAACAGATGCTGCAGACTCAGGTCAGCACCTCTCCGGGCTCTGCAGCCACCGAAAACCTCCACCATGCATTAACCACCGGGTCACGTCCCCGGGTATTACGGGCAGCACCAGCCACCTCCTCCGCTCCCGTCACTGCTCCTCGGCCCCGAAAGCAAAAGCCTTTGCAGGAATACCTCGGTTTCGGCTGGCCCCGCGCTCTCCAAATAATCCCGGGCGGCCTCGGGGAGAATACAGCCTCTCGACTGCATCTCCAGGGTAAAGCCTGCTTTAGAAAACCTTCTCAAAACCGGCTTTTAAAGCCAAAGGAGCAAAAATACACAAGATTATCATCATTATTTATTTGATAACCTTCAGGTTTACTCAAGGCCTCTGTATGCAACGCGATACCGAGACTGTTATTGCTATTAATCTCTATTATTTACTTCTAACATTTATAAAGTGGCCTTCCTGCGGGCTGGGGCACATGCTTCGCATTTCTCAGACCAGAAACAAACACTGGAAAGTGAAATGCCCTTAACCCGAGCTGCCGGGAGACTTTTACCAGCCCCTCTAAACAAGACACACATGGGGAAAACCCTCGCGGGTGGGAAAACCCCTCCTCTAGCTCCTTGAGCCGAACCCCGTCTCCCCGGCGGAGCAGAGGTGGGCTTACGGTCTGTATTCCCCGACCGCAAGGGGAGCTGAAAACTCGTTAGTGCCAAATATCCGAGCGGCTCCATCCCACCGCACCGGGCTGCCGGCCTCACCCTGCCCGCCGGCACAGGCAGGACCTTGCTGCAGAGCGAAGCGGGGTGCCACGCAAACCCCCGAGCCCCGCTCCCAGCCCGGTGCCGACATTCCAGTGCCTAAAGGGGCTCCAGGAGAGCGGGGGAGGGACTTTGTACAAGGGCATGGAGCGACAGGACGAGGGGGAATGGCTTCAAACAGAAAGAGGGGAGATTTAGATGAGATATCAGGAAGAACTTCTTCCCTGTGGGGGCGGTGAGCCCCTGGCGCAGGGTGCCCTGAGAAGCTGTGGCTGCCCCATCCCTGGAGGGGTTCAAGGCCGGGTTGGACGGGGCTGGGAGCACCCTGGGCTGGGGGGAGGTGGCCCTGCCCAGGGTAGGGGGTGGCACTGGATGGTCTTCAAGGTCCCTTCCCACCCAAACCATTCTACAATGCTATGATTCCCAGCCCTTTGCTCACCGGAGCAGGGACATGCTGGACGTGTCCGTCCGGCTCTGGGGAGGGATGTTCAGCAGCAATAAGACTTTCCCCGAGGACACCCAGTGCAATGAGCAGTTCGGGCTGTATTGGCTTTCCTGACCCTCGAGGTCCCACCTAACTGGGATCCCCTGCGAGGGACGCCGCTTTCAGCTCCCAGGGAAGGGGCCATGGCACAGATGGAGCAGGAGTTTTGCTTCATCCTCCGAGAACAGGCAGCCGGCAGCTCTAGGGGAGTTTAAGGTACAGTAACTTCCTCGTGGAGCGAGCTGATTCTCCAGAGAAAACACGACGAGTAGGTTTGTTGTGTTTCAGAACAGACTGTTCCAAAGCGGCTCTCTCCGACAGCACGGCAACCACATCCAAAACAAGGGTTTCGCTGCCTGCGCGCTTAAGGAAAGAGGCATCAGACGTGAGACTTTGCCTGGTAATTGCACCCAGCCCATGGAAAACATCAGCACATTCCCCACGATTCTCACCCACGAGCCACGTTATCTTCTCCGCACCACAGAGCTCACTGGCAGAGCTTGTGCCCTTAATCCAACTTTCTTCTTCAGAGAGCCGCCGCAGGTGGACAGACTCCGAAGCTTCCTCAGAAGATGCCTCCCCCCTTCTCTGCTCATCCTTACCACGTTCCAAGAGCCCAGCGCCGACGACCTCAGCCCCTCTTTCCAGTAACGAGAGGGATGCAGGAGCTCCTCTGAGTGGGAGCACAGGGCCAAGGTGCTCTTCAGATCTCCAACCGAAGGCACGTTTGAGTCTCAGCATCCAATTAAAAACTATTCTTTGCCTTCCCCAAACCTCTCTCCCATTCGTATCAATGCGGACAACAGAAGAAAACAATTTTCTGCCTGAAATCGCTCTCAAAACACGAGGTGCAGACAACCCTCTCACCACGTAAACGACACCACCTTCTCATTAGCGGCACAAAGGGACCACCCCGTTGCACCAAGCGGCTATTTAATATGTGCACTTGCTGAAAACAGAGGAGGACTTGGACCATCACCTGGCTACCCAAGCTGCGTTTGCCATTATTTGAATTCCTGCCTGTGCCAGCTCACTTAACTATTTCATTCCTCATCCTTAACCCCAGCAGAACACCGCGCTGTGCCTAACGAACGGGCCGACCCGCGATTAACTTGAGTCTGTCTTTACAGTCAGCACAGCACTCCCAGGATGATGACAGCTCGGGAAAAAGGCACCGGGGAAAAAAAAAAAAATTCTTCACTCTGCTAAATTACAAGGTTGTTAAAGTCAAATTCCGCACAAAAGGAAACCTCACGTTGCGTAACAGCATTTAGAGGCAGCTGCAGCCTGTGGCAAACACAAGGCAGACTTTTATCCACCGTGGATACGCATCTTTCCAGGTCAGCATATCCACCATCCACGAGCATCGCTGCACGTCACTGCAGAGCCGTGTCCCCCCATGCCACCGCCGGGTCCGTGAGCCCTGCCGGGGTGCATCCTGGCATCTCAGGGCACCAAGTATCTTAATTACACTTAAAAGAACAAAATGCAAAGGGTGGATGCTCTGGGTCAGGAACAAAGGCTTTGTGTGACAAGCCGACAGCGGGACTGCCATGAAGGGGTGATGCTCACCCCCTCCGTCCTCCCGCTCCACGGGCTGGAAAATTCCCCCCAGCATCACTTAATCTGCCCGAGTTGCGGCACTGCTTTATCTTTTTAGGATTAAGGTCTAATCTATTTATAGGGAGCCAAGGCGTTGCACTTCAGGACAGGACTGCTGCTCATCTGCTACCTGGGGAATTACAGAGCTGTGATTATAAATAAAACAGAGGTCACCTACCCATGGGCCAGAGAGTGACTGCGGGAGCACCGCCAGCAAATTTGGCTCACCCCGGGCACTGTGACCCACGGGAAGTGCTTCCCCACTGCCAGACAGCTCAAATAAATGAAAGAACTCCCCTCTGCACCGCCTGCTGCACCAGCCAGCGTCCCGGGCGATGCAGATGCCATCGCCGATGAAGATCTGGGCAGCGGTGGCTCCTTCTGCCCTTGCCCAGGGCTCACAGGGAGCCACGCCGAGCCGGGGGACCCCTCGCCATGAGGCAGGGCTGCAGAGCCAGACCCCAAATCAGCATTTTATACCCATTTGCCCCGCAGAAGACGGGGGGTTGGACTAGATGATCTCCAGAGGACCCTTCCAACCCTGACTATTCTGCGATTCTGTGACAAGGGCAGGGCGGGCTGCACCAAAACCACTCGGCTCACAGCATCTTTACCGTCAGCAATAAACGGAGAGGTAGAGCTCACTCTCGGAGTCTGGGTGAGGTATCAGCCAGCAGAGATTTTGACTCCTACGCTGCTGCGGAGCTGCAGGAGCAAGAAGAAAAGCCCTCGGCTTGACCTGCCAGCCCGCTGGGTATGTAACGGTGCTTGGAGAGTCCAGCAGCCCCGATGCGCTCGCCCAGCATCGCGCCGGCACAGCGGTAACGACCTGGCAGCACGAAGCCGCTGCCGGCTGGAGGGGAGGGCCAGCGAGGCACAGGTTCAGCCGCCGGCGCAGCGGCAGCGCTAACGAGGCCCTGCTAATTCAGAGGGACGGGAGCGGTGGGCAGAGGTCACGGGCTGCCTGCAGACTCCTGCGGTGATTTGCTGCAGCCGTCACAGCCTCCAAGCACAGGTCTCTGTCGGAGAGCCGCCCTGCCGGGAGATCACTCGAGGCGAGACCGCAGGCTTTGCTCTCTGTGTCTCAGTTCACAAACCTCAGTCGTGACCCGAAATGAAGGCTGCTGCACAAGGACGTTTTCCACAGCTCCAAAGACGACTGGGAATGAATAGGAGACTGTTACAGGGCCGCCAGATCCACCTTCCCCTGCCTACACCAGGCTAATCCACAACCTTGCAGGAGAAAAAGAGAGGGGCTGAAGAGCAGAAGGCTAAACGGCAGCGCTCTCCCAAGGTCCACCCCTACACCAAAATCCATCATAGCTCAACCCTCCCACAGAGACCTCCATCATCCAATTGCCCTCTTCTTCCCCGTGCGTGGGCATCAAAAGGAACGGCGGATAGTTTGCCAAAAAAAAAAAAAAAAAAAAAGAGAGAAGGGCAGTTCTCACATCTCAGAGCTATTGCCTCGCACGGCTGCGTGCCCAAATACTGCTGCCTGATTAATAAACAATTCATGCTCTGAAAGTTAATATTCCATCCAGAGGGATCAGACTGGACTGCACTAGCAGCCAGCTGCCCGGACACCGGAGAGTCCTACCAGGATAACAAAACCTGGTCCACCTTGGCCCTGAGCTAGCGTCGCCCACCTTTGCCATCACATCTCCCCTGCAAGCAACCCCCTGCTCCAAGCCCAGCCTCGGTGGGGACTGACCCTCCCGGCCCTTGAAAAGGGACCGTCCGACACGAGGGGTTTGCAGCCGCACCACGTGTGTCACCGGGGATATATGAGGTGCCCCCGAGTGCCACGTGTCCTGGAGCGGCGCCAGCAGCACTCGGTCCCCGGGGTGGTATCACTTCCACCGTCTCTGGCTGCTGATGGTGCTGTCCTGCAAAAAAAAAAAAAAAAAAAAAAAAAGAAAAGGGGAACCCCACGGGGAATTTCCACCTTGGCAGGCTCAGGGCAGCCTTCCACAGCCGACTGCAACGAGCAGCACAACCCAACGTGGTGAGCAAAGGACAGCCGGGCTGCCCCGGCCCCTGTCCTGCATCTGGAGGACATTACTGACCCGTGTGCTGTGCCATCCGCCCTACCACATGGGCTGAAAGGGGTTTGAATCTCTTCTACAGAGGGATGGATCAGTATAGCCAAAACTCATCACGGTTTTGCACCCAAATCCCCATTAAACCAAGATGCATTTTTCCAAGGTCGGTGCCCTGGAAAGTTCTCCTTTCAAGGTGATTTCTCAAGCTGTTGAGATCCAACATCTGCAGGATTTTCCCTTATAATAATAATAATCCTGCTGAGATTTACCTAATCTCCGAGTGACTCATTCGCCTCCCTGTATCCCCTGTCCTAATTACCATAACACTCCTCAGCCTCTCGCTCGTGGTATCTGTGCATCCCTGTGCACACCCTCTGCATCCACATTTTGCATCAGACCATTCCAGCCCGTTTTACTGCTTCCCCAGGCCTGGAAACACTCTCTCTCTCCCATTAATACCTCCCAAATACCCGACCGGTGCACAGCATCCTTGTTTTGTACAGGGACACCCATCCTCTTGCCGGGCCGGTTCCAGCAGAGCTGGGGTTTCCTGGGGAGCTGTGCTGGACCGTGGCGGCGGGGGGGAACAGTCCCTCTGCCCCACTGCTTATGTGGGGCATTGCCCGGTGTGGGATCAAGATGATCCTCCATGGCACGCAGGAGATAGCAGCTGGAAACTTTCTGATCTACACAGGACCTCGGACAGATGTGGACGAACCATCATGAGGCAAAGGGCTCATTTATCCGCCCCCCCCCCCCCCCCAAATCCTTTCTCCATTATTTCCCGTTCCCCGTTGGGAAGTGACAGCCATGCCTTCTGCTGCAGATCACGTTGCCACAAGGGACAAAGAACCCACAATGCTTCAAAACCAGCAAATCCTTCCCATGGTAATTCATCCAGCGCCTCCCAGCTCTGCACCTCAGGTGACTTCCGAATTCTCCTCCTAGGGGCAACCCGCTCTGCCTCAGGCACCTTCTGCTACAGCAGAAATTGCCAGCGATTAAGCTATCTTCAAGGCAGGAGATGAATGCTGAGCAGGGACCAAGCTTCAACCCGCAATTCCCCTGTAGCACAACCCCGCACAAAGCAATAGGCATTAACAACACTTGTTCACTCGACGTGAACCAATGTGGCCAAACTCCCAGAAGAAGCTGCTGAAGCCAAGAAATTAGCAACACTCCAAGAGGAAGCATATGCTTATATGCATAACAGTGAATCATCTCACAATAGTTAAGTGCACACAGGAAAACAAAGGGGAAAATACCCTCAATCCTTCCCGCTTCGGACAAATCTTTATCAGGGATCAGGCTGAAACACTAACAGTGGGGCCAATCCAGTGTAGGGTCACTTCTTCTGGACTTCTTGGTGCGAACAACTGGAGACCAGACACATGATGGGTAAGTTCTTCCCGTCCTAACACACACATCTTTTAAAGATGGAAAACATAACATGGGTTAAAAATCAAGGACCACGGAGATCTGCACTTTCAACCGTCACCTCCTCACCAAGGGCACATCTTCCTCCCCGAGCGTGGGAAGAGGCAGGTCTCGAGCCTCATACTGGGGCCAACTAAAATGAAGTCTTGTTTATCTAAGGCACTGCCAGGCAGCCTCTTCCCTGTGTCCTCACTTCAACGGTGCCTTTCCAACCTCATTCTTTCACTGGCAAAAACAGGTCACCATCTGCTCTCCCTCCCGACTCTGGCTAAATGACAGCGCCTGCCTCTGCAGGAGATAAAACAACTACTCTGCAAAGCGCTTTCCCTAACACACGCTGGGGAATACAAAGATTCACTCTCCAAACCCGCTGACCAACAAGGACACCGGGCGCAGGGCTGATGGCTGTCACAAGGAGGCCTGCAGGCTATGAAATAATGACCGGGAACGTCTGCCACATTCATCAACACGCCCCCAGGAGACGGGAGATCTACAATTTCCACCTGCAAGGCAGGAATTCGACCTGCTCCACTTCCACCTTTTATTTTCCATCCCGAAGCCCACAGTCACCTACTCCTGCAGCCGCTCTCCTGCGTGGCCGCACGGTGCGCCGACACGAAGCACTCGAGCGGGCAGGTGATGGGCACAGACGAGACCGCCGGCTCCCCCAGGCTCTGCGGTGGCCCCGGCCAGTCTCTGGAGGAGAAACCAGGAGGTTTTAAAATGCAGAAAAGGTGTAAAAAGAAAGGCCAGAGCAAAAGCTGCCTTCCCTCTCAGGGAGCCATAGGGCTGGCTCAGCCCTGCTGCCCTCCTCGCTGTACCCACATCGTCCCTGGGCAGGGCGGGCAGGTCCAGGCTGGCAACTTTCGCTTTCCTGCGGCTATCCCGACAGCCCTTCCCTGGGAAGAAAGCTCTTCCCAAGCCCTTTCCCTGCTTTACAAGGTGAGACTCTCTCTCACCTACTGACTATTTCATGGCATCACAGTTCCCACCAGTGAGGCTGCCCTGCCAGGCAAGGGCAACAGAAGCGAGTGTTGGTGTCTCATTCACAGCAGGGACTCGAATCCACATCCCAGACAAGTGTTCCATTCTCTTGGCTACCTGGAGTCAGATGACTGCTCTTGTTCACGGGGATAAGATTTTAAAAGTGCTGGGTTTGACCTCAAAGCACCACTGCCATCTCTTCCTGGGGGTGGCAAAAAAAAAAAAAAAAAAAAAAAGAACAACCAAAAAACCCCCGAACGTCAGCAATGCACACGGGTTGCACACCCTGTGACTGATGAAGCAGAGGATGCTCTTCCTCCCTGGACAGAAAAGGAACAGAGATTATAACCTCCCTGGTATGCTCACGGGTGTCTCATATCCCCTGCTCAATCCCGCACGGTCTTTCAGCTGTAACCCGTGGGAGGCAGCGGCCCGCAGACCCACTAACCGCCGTGCCGGGGCAGGAGGCAGCCGAGCTGTGCAGAGCACAAAGGTCTCCCCCTCTTCTGTTCAGATGGGACGCGCACCGTGACAGCCACCACGATGGAAAGAGCTGCTCTGCCATTGCCAGGCTGCTGCAAATTTAACTCACCTAACCTTGTCCAGCTGCGCTTTCCCGCTTGAAGCCGAAATCAACGTTCCCCAGACTGCCACCCCCTTCTTCCTTGGGCTACCCTGGAGCTCTGCCGACTGGAGCAAGCCGTGGCAGGAGTGAGCCCGAACACACACCCCACTGTTCTCCACCTTGATGAAGCCATTTAACGCTGCGGCGCTTAAGGCAGCAGCCCTGCTCACGGTGACACTTCGCATCCATCCCTGCATCCCGGCATATCACGCCGGTTGCCATGGCAATGGACCCTTTGGAGGAAATAAGGTTTATTATCAGTTTCTCTATTGAATAAAACCTTGGATGAAATTTTGTTTTCTCCCTGCTGATGCAAAATGTCACAGATTTGTTTCTGACCCTGCTGAAGCTCCCTCTGTATTTATAGATTATCCAGGCCAACTTTCAAAGTGTATTTTCTGCCACTGCTGAGGGACGCATCCGTCAGGGCAGCGTCTGAATCCCCATTAACAACTCGCCTGAGCCCTGGGGTAAACCACAGAGAGCGGCACCCTGGAACAAAGCTCATCTGGACACTTCTCAAACGCTCGAGAAACACGCTGACTGTTGTTAATTAAATGGCAATCAGCTGTTTCCAAGTAAAAAAAAAAACAAAACTTTCCTACAGACCAGGGGTCCCCAAGATTAATCCTGTAAGATGCAGAGCACTTTCTGCTGAGCTCTTCTACGTGCTCCACCATGGCACAGAGAGGCTGCAGCGCTACAAGACATCCAGTACCGCATGAATTAGGCCCTCAGGCTGAATATCAGAAATGCAGAGCAGCAGGTTTATGAGTCAGTTCTAGGAATGTGAGAAAACTGGGTAGGAAACGGCTAAACAAATTGCAGATTTTTACTTTTTTTTTTTTTTTTTTTTTTTCTTAAAGCGCTCTGTGTTGCGGTGCCAAGGACCCTTCCCACGCAGGCCAATTCCCCTCTTTCCCCTCACATCAAAAGCTCTTCAAAATTTGTTCCCATCACGCTTTCAGGCTGACGCACTCTCCGCTGTGTTCTCTGAAGTACAATGATGTGACTTGAGAAACACTCTAGTGTTTTTAAACAGGTTTTTAAAAGTCAGTTGGGAAGTGGGAACACAGGGAAATGGGAAAGCTGCAGCACCATACGGTAACATGGGCGAGTTGGGCTCTTCTCTCCCAGGACAGGAGATTCCCAGAAACAGGCATTAACCTGAAAAATCCCATTTCGCTGCAGCCCAGCGAGCCCTGCCGCGGCAAAGAGCCCAGCCTGGAAGAGCAGGGAGAGCATCATAAAATCCTCAGGTTTCATCCCTGCGGAGTTCTGTGAGCAAAGGAGTCCTCTCAAGCAGAAGGAGAGGCAGCCTGGCCTCCCTCCGGTGGGGCTGAGGTGGTTTAGGAAGGGTGGCTGCGTTTGGTGGTCCCTCACAAGCCCCGGGTGCATGTGCCGGGGTTCGAGGGGGCTCGCAGCCTGGCCACAGCAATGCCGGGGCGACCACCGGCACGCACGTGCCTTCCCCCGTGCCGGCAGCGAGGGGACGGGGAAGCGGAACGGGGAAGCAACAGCTCGTTAAGCCGCAGCACGTCAGTCGCTCCCCATCCCTGCTCCGCGAGCCCAGGCACGTGCGGCTCCATCTGGCACGGAGCAGGAGAGCCACTCCACGAGGACACGGCAAGACACACTGCCTTCGCGGCACGCATGCGATTCAGCCCCGGCTCCTGCCAGTCATCGCTCACGGTCCCCTTCCATCCCCTGGGAGGACTCCGTCCCTGTCTCTCCCAGTGCCGCCGGGATAAATCCCAGGGTACTGCACCATGGGAATCTGCTCTTCACTCCTCGGCAAGGTGAAGGCAGGTGCTCTACCAGATGACAACAACTCAGTGAACATTAAAGACGTATCCAGCATCAAGTTGGGGGCTCTGGAGCCCACAACATAGGAAAGACATGGACCTGGTGGAGCGGGGCCAGAGAAGGCCTTGGAGATGCTGGGAGGGCTGGAGCCCCACCGCTGGGAGGACAGGCTGGGAGAGGTGGGGGGGTTCAGCCCGGAGAAGAGAAGGCTCCAGGGAGACCTCAGAGCCCCTTCCAGTGCCTAAAGGGGCTCCAGGAGAGCTGGGGAGGGACTTTGTACAAGGGCATGGAGTGATGGGACGAGGGGGAATGGCTTCAGACTGGAAGAGGGGAGATTTAGATTAGATATTAGGAAGAAATGTTTCCCTGTGAGGGTGGCAGGTGGCAGGTTCCCCCTGGCGCAGGGTGCCCCGAGGAGCTGTGGCTGCCCCATCCCTGGAGGGGTTCAAGGCCGGGTTGGACGGGGCTGGGAGCAACCTGGGCTGGGGGGAGGTGTCCCTGCCCAGGGCAGGGGGGTGGGACTCGATGGTCTTTAAGGTCTCTTCCCACCCAAACTATTCTACGATTCTATGAAAACCAAAGAAGTCTGAGCCCACAAGCCTCTCCGTTTGATATACGCCATTTTGGACCACAACCAAGAATGGAAGTTATTTATGGACATGCTCTTTTTGGCCAGAAACCCACCCGCACTGGGCTCTGCCACCCCTACATCCATCTCACCTCTCTTAGTTAGAAAAGACATCCTGCTATGGGACATCTAGAGACCTCGGTGGTCTGGACCTGTCATGCTCAGCCAGGTGACAAATACATCCTGTCCCCCTCTGGGATTGCATTTAGATTGTGCGAGGCAGACAGCAGATGGGCAAGTCAGGCTGTGGCTGAACCGGGAATAGCATCTCCATCGCTGGTAATCACAAAATATAGCTGCAGAATTCAGACAGGCCGGGATGTCACCCAGCGTCCAGGGGATGGCTTATATTTCTAATTACGCTCTAAGTCTAAGGGCAACAAAGGCAGCCAAGTTAAAATACCTTTTGATCTGCGACACATCTCCTGTGGCTCGCAAGGGGAGGTTTACAGAGATCAAGCCGCAGAGGTGCCAGCACCCCGGTGAAAAGAGAAGGCGACCTCCAAAACCTCTCCGCTAGCAGCAACGACATTCGGCTCTGGGGCCACGCTGGGACAATCTCCTCAACACAGGAACGAGCTGATGCTGTTTGAACAGTGGAAGTTTGTGCTTTGCAAGCTTCTGCGAGGGGCAGTCTGCAACCGAGGAGCCCACTGCCTCGACAGCTAGGAATTACCACCGCTTCACCTCTCCCCAGCACCCTCACCCCCATATGGGGGTACCGACGAGTCCTGCCATGCGCAGCCTGACACCGGCAGAGCATCTCACCCCGGCACGCTTCGGGTCCCCACGTGCAATGGGTTCATGGGCTCAGTACAGCATCGCGAGCCATGGGGCGGGCAGATGCCCGGCTGCGCAGCCCCATTGCTGCAGAGAGGGAGGAGCCGGAGCTCATCGGGGGCATAACTTGTGTGGAGCCCGAGGGCGGCACATACTCGAGATGTTACAGTGCAGATTTAGAAGGTCACTGTCCTCAGCATCACTGTTTGCCCTTGAAACATCCTTGTCAAGGAAACAAGAATCATCTCCTGCCTGAATTCTGCCAAGGCATCCATCTAAAATCCCTTCTTTGTCTCGTGCTAAATGCAAAACACGCATTAAATCAACACCCCCGGTGCTTTATGACCCTTTTCTCACCAGAGAGGCAGTGCTGGACTCCAGGCGAGTGGGAGACATTCCCCCAGCCTTTAGCTCCCATAGCCATTCTCATCCCTTTTCTGCCTCATCTACACAGCAAACGTGAGGGAGACTCGAGTTTATAATGCAAGCTTTACGAAGCATGGAGATGCGACATAACGATGGAAACGCGGGGACGGGACGGGACTCGGAAGGCAGCGTTACAGAGCTCTGTGCAGACGCGCGCCCTGCCAGCTTCCAGCCGGGAAATCGCTTTAGGAGGCTGCAAATACATCTCTTCCACTTCTCATGGGAGGTCCTGAGAAGGTACAGATTTAACGCTGCTGCATTTCTACCGCATATTGACCAGATATCGGTGTTCTGGAGCAGCAGAGAGCTCTCATCAATTAGGAAGACGCTCCCCGCTGCATTAAGCCCTGCAGACAGCCGTCAGAAGCCCTCAAAGGCTGACTCAAAAAGCAATTGCTTGCTATATTATTGCATTTTCAATACGGCACTGATCTCTAAGAGGTTACATTTATTCTCATTGTCAAAAATTGCTAACTGGATGAACGACAGCCCCAGCAGTCAGTTTGGAAACCTGAGCTGAGGTGAGGCCATTAAGGAGATCAAGGTAAGAGCAGCAACGGGCAGAGCAGCTCACAGCCTGCTGCGGCACCCAGCCAGCACTTTGTGCCCGGCACCCGAACGCTGGTGCTTCAGAGGAAAGAAAAAGCTCCTCGTTCACGTGGGCCGCTCCACGAGTTGCTTCCAAACGAACACGTTTCCTGAGCTCAAAGAGCCGAGCTGGAAGGGGCAGGAGGCAGCAGGGGAGGGTGCGCAAAGGAGGCAGGGTTGAAATCTGCTGGAGTGCTTTCCAATGCCTTGATCTACCGAGGCCAAGCAGCACGCACACGGATCGCAGAGCCAGTAAAACAAACCTGCTCGTTGCTGTCTAGCTAAGAGGCATTTCTTTCATGCTCCAGCAACTGCTTTCTGTAATCAATTCACCGCTGAGGCCAGGAGACAACAGAACATGTTTTTTCCCCAAAACAAGGAACCGATTTCAATTGATCTGAAAGTGGAAACAGCCTCCTGTTACCCCAGAGAGGCCAGGACCCCAGGAATTGCCAGGTACCTCCCAGAGCCTCTTCTGCTCAGGGCCGGCTTTCTCTAGCCCCCATGTTTCTGGACCAAGGAGGAATTGGCAGCAAGCACTGCTGCCAGAGGGAAAGCTGGCCCAGGAACTTGCTGAGTGAGCAGAGCCCTGGCTGGGCGCGAGGGAAAGTGCAAGCCGTGCTGCGGGATGCCCGTGCCGAAGCCCAGATCCATTTGTATTCCACGGGATCCTCTCCTCTGCCTGTCAGCACAACAGATGACGGGGTCCCCCTCAGAAGGCGAGGCTGGGATGAACGCTCAGCGCTCGCTCTGCTCAGCAGAAATGCTGTTTCTATCGGAGCTCCTGGAGTTACGCCCTCCCGCTGAGGATGGGGTTTGCCACAGCGCTGGTTTGTTAGGCTGCGGCGAGCGGGGTCTTACCAAGATTCATCCCAAGGGAGGTGCAGGAGCATCACTTCACGAGCATCCTCTCCACGGGACGCAGCACTGCGCCGCAGACTGGAAACCCCAAGCAGTTGGGCAGCAGCCTGGTAGGTCATGTCGTGATATGATGTTGCAGCAGAGACAAGGCAGGTAGTAGTTCCTTACCATAAAAGCTTGACAAAACTGCTTTTTAAATCCCACCGTTTTTGAGCTAATCTGATTTTTTTTTTAACCCTGCCACAATTCTCTGCCATACAGAACTAGTAATTTCTTCTTCGATTTCTCAGCAATCCCTCTAGAACAGAGCACAGCAGATTTCCCTAATTTACATTATCAGCACCATTTGCCTCATGAACAACAGAAGGACCACGTGAGATTAAAAGGAAAGCTGTTGCCCTTTGGGTTTTCCCCTCTCGTAGGCTACACGATGTCTCCACTTTTAGCCTCCTGCCTCAAGAGTTGAAATTTGCTGCCCAGCAAATGAATGGTGCATGCAAAACCTCTCTTAAAGAGCAGAAAAATCTATTCCCTTCCTAGGCTGTTAGACGCCATGGATAATTGATACATGACTCCATGAGATAAAGAAATAAACCATTCTTCCTTCTGGAGGCCCCTTCTGCCTCCGACTCTCCGAGCTGGGTAGCCTTTGACCTTGAGTTCTTGCATTAATGCCTGCACGCAGTCAGACAGGGATATCGCACACACACTCAGCTCATCTCCTGGGGTTTCGCTTTCTTCTGCCCCTGAATAATGGCAGCTTTGTCCTCTAGCAAATGAAGGAGCCGCCAGTTTATTGCAGGCCCAGCTTGTTCCCAAAGATAAACCCAGTGAAAAATGTCACCTGCTGATTTGATCCGCCCTGTGTGCCACTTTAGCAGCTGCTCTATCCCAAACACCCATTATCACCAAACAGGTGGAATAATAGAAGTGTATACAGCATATATACATAAACATGAGAGCTGGCGGAAAGACAGCATTTCGTCTCGCAGCCCTGGTTTCCAGAG
Source organism: Vanellus vanellus (assembly GCF_965231255.1). Classification (NCBI taxonomy): domain Eukaryota; kingdom Metazoa; phylum Chordata; class Aves; order Charadriiformes; family Charadriidae; genus Vanellus; species Vanellus vanellus. The sequence goes on along the minus strand of NC_138927.1, from coordinate 6,176,096 downwards.
TGGCTTTGTTTAGGAGCGACAACAGCCCAGATTCACGGCGCAGTTCCGTCACTGCCCCGTTGGCACTGCAGTACCCGAGGGCAGGATGGAGCTGGACACCAGGTCCGCTGCAGAGCGCCCAGCCCAAGGCACTACAGCAGCACCCTCAGCAGCGATGGGGGTCAGGAGGGAAGTGCCCCAGCAGCACGGCAGAGCTGCCCCGGACTTCACTCCCAGGGGAGCTTAATGCACATCTGCACTTACAGAAGTTGGGGGGCTCTGCTGCTGTATCAGTTATTACGCGGCTACGGGGCAGAGGCAGGCAGAAAAGCACAAGCGGTGTTTGCAAAACAGCTGCCCAGAACTGCCTCCCACCCCAGCGATCACCAGCAGACTCAGCTCTGCGAGCACCAGGATTAATTTAGAGCGACTTCCAAGCAAAGGCAAACAGTTTAATTCCGCTGCCCTTTGGCGACCCTGCTTTGATTTCTTACTGAGGTCCTGAAATAGATGGAAGGCTTGGATTCAGCTTAGCAGAACACAAACAGGAAAGCCATATGATAAATTACCTTTGCAGGCACGAAGGATTCACCTGGGACAGTGCTATTACCTAGTAACCAGGAAGCAACTGCCGGTTATCAGCGCCACATCTAGCTTTTGCGAGCGCAGCTTTCACCTATGATGTGAGTGTGTGGGAGACACCAGCTCTCTCATTACTCCCGGGCGAAGCAGCTCCAGCAGCCTCACCCGTGGGGCGATGTGAAAGGAGTCGTAGCAGCAGCAGCAGCATCCTGAGACTTGGCAGCTATCCGCAGCCCTCCTGGGGTGTTTAAATTTACTGTCATCATTAAGGACAAAGACGCAAATGTCAAACGCAAGGCATCCCGTAATGGATTTAACACAGGCTGGAGAGGAGTTAACTGAAATGCAGAGCATTCGTCTTGCTTTAAGTAATTATCCTTGCAGGAAGAATACCGCTACCAAAAGCAAGTCTGCTGTAATTTCTGTCACCTTCCTCCTGACCCCTTCTCCTATTTAAAATTTCTGGCTAGCTTTACAAGAAAGGAAAGCAAGACCGGCTCATTAACGAAGGTACAAAGCCTAACTACAGCAGGTTGGGATGGAGTCCACACGGTAATCAAAACAAGGCTTTGTAGTTCGCACTGAATTCCTGCTGTCTCAATTACATTTGTGGAGCCTACCCCGCGCTGCACACAGCTCTGCTGTGGGGAGACTTTTCTTTGTGCCTTATTGGCTGCGCACAGTGGTACTGTGAGAGCAGTTTCCTTGACAACATTTTTTTTTTTTTTTTTTAATAGAATCTTTTTTTCTTGCCCCACTCCATGGCTGCGAGATTCAGGCCTGACTTTGAATCCCAATTGCAAAGATACCACCCATATGAATTAGCGTTACACAAAAAGGAACACCCCAAAAGCCTGTCCGTAACGCGAGCTCCCCGTCCCACGCAGTTTGCAGCGTGACCGGTGGTGGAGGAGCTCAAGTTAACAGTTGGGAACACGGTGATTATCATTAAGTTGCGCGTTACGCAGATTTTCCTGCAGATTTTTTTCTCTATTAGCCTGACAACATTTTGTTACCCTTCATCTTGTTTTCAGTGTTTAGGGAGGAGAGAAGGGAAGAAATCTATGGCTTGTACCCACCCCGCCACCAGCGATCCCAGCGCGGGTCCCGCAGCAGGTGCTCTGTGGTACAACACGCTCCAGATGACTCCTCCAACGCACCAGTCAGCCCCTCCATCCCCAGGGAGTTCATCAAATCTGCATTTTATGTCCCCTGCGCCTGATCTGACGGCAGGAGACCCGCTGACTCGCTTACTGCCCTCAAGCAACAGAAACAAAAAAAAAGAAAGCACGTCTCTCTCCCTGCCAAACACTGAAACGATGGGATGGAAGCGTTCTGCGGGAACATATCGATCCCATCATAGTTCTCGAAAAAGCAGGAGGCTCTGCCTGCACTCATAGCACTTCAAGCTCACAGGCAGCAGGGCTGAGCAGCACCGAGGATTAGATGTCAAAAAGCTGCTTCTATTTTAACATGTCCCCCAGCCCCGCTCAGCGCCAGCCTGATGGGCTCTGCTGCCCCTCTCCTCTAGGAAAATTTCTTATTTGAGTCCTAAAGCCGTTTATATTCCACACAAGAATGTCCTTTTCCCTTTTATTGTTAGAAATTGAAATTTGAAATTGAAATGGCAATAAATCACAAAGCAGCACAAGAGTCAGCCTGCATGCAGAATTATCCGCAGCAAAAGGTACCCTAAAGCACTAAGTCTAGTCAATTGGAATAACCAGCTCAGCAAGACCGTGCCACCCAGCACGCTAATGATCCGGCAGCCCTCTGGATAACAACAAGGACAATAAAACCCAGAAACAAAACAGTAGCCCAGGAAGGTCACAAGCTCCACACGCACAGCCTTGCCAAAGACAACCCAAGGGTTTTCGGAATATTATTTCATCCCGGGGTTCACGCTGTGCTCTCCATTCTCTGCGAAATCCTGCAGATGCTTGTAGCCCCAGCCTCGCTGCTTCGCTGGGAGCAGGGGGCCTTTCACAACATCCTACCCTCCAACTGACTGCATGCGCACCCCCTCAGGGTGCTTGTCAGTGAGAGAATTGGTTCAGTAACAGACTCCAGTAATCAGCATTCAGCCCCGCAAAGCGGCTTCAGGAGCCGCAGCTTCAGGAGCCACAGAGGATGTCCCACACCCTGGCACCCGGCTCACTCCCTCTGCTGACTTCGTGTAGCCCTAAAGGAATCGCATTATTACTCAGTGCTTTTGGTTGCCCTTGCTGGAGAGAGAAAAAGCCATTCCTTACCTGGTTCTTTTTCCCCCTCTTGAGCTCTTCTAATCCATCCACAGATTTGGATCAGGCATTTTCCTCTGGCGTTGGCTCCCGGTGCCCCTCATTTGTCTCCATCTACAGAGTTAAGCCCTGTAAGAAAGGGCACAGACACAGCCACCTCAAACTCCAGCTACCCTGCCAATAGCACTGCTGCCGCTGCCAAAACCACGCAGCTTCTCCAGCAGCCTCTCCACCTCACCCACAAGAGGCAAGCTCCTTTCCAGTCACACCACCAGCCCCGCAAAGGGCTCGAGTGCCCAGTTACCTGGTCCCACAGCCCCAAAAATGAGGATCTGCCCAGTGGTCCAAAGAGAAGTGCAAAAGCCCAGGAAAGAGAGTTGGGCACCAACAACTTTGTCAGCCGATAACTTCCTGAGATAGCCTAATTTTCTTTTTGATGTTGTCCCACCAGTCAGTAGTACCAGGATCTAGAACTAAATATATGGCGTGAAAAAAAATTAAGGCTTCACTTACATCACTTCATTCATTGATGACGATGATTTAAGTTCTGATGAAGCAAGCAGTCAGAGCAAGGGAAGGTCCTAAGATTTAGCTCCGTACCTTTGGTTTTGGTTTTTGCAAAACAGGGATATGAATATTTAACACAGGACTATCACGGTAGCGATGTCCACACAGCCCTCGGACAGCCTAAAATAAAAGTTGTTGCAGATAAACCCGAGAAAAGCATTACCTGTTATGGCCCTTTGGGACTTAAATCACACAACTCCAGCTCTACACAGGGTTCCTCGTCATCTCTGTTTTCACAGAAGAGTCGAGGAACTACTTAATACCCCCAATTTCACACCTCTGCAGCCACGCCAGCCTCCGGGAGAACAGCCAGGCGAGTGCAGCAATCCACTTGCCCAAGCCTGGGAACTTAGTGTGGAGCCGGGCTGCAAATAACCACACGCTCCACGTGGCCGAGCCTAAGCAGCCCGTCTGTCCGTTGGGGACGGTCCAAAGCCAGAGCTGAGGCTCTCTGCGGGAGCGCTGTTGTCTGGAGCGGTGACGCTACACAAATCTAAAGAGACAACAGGTTTGATAGTGGCCTTAACATTTTACTTCAGCTCTCCTTACACAAAAAGTGATTCTTCCCCTCCCCCAGGGCACTTCAACGCTCTCAGGAATTGATTTGCAAGTGTTAAGACTAAGTTAAATGATTTATAATTTTTCAGTTAAAAGAACATACACTGTTACAGAAGTGCAAACCGTGATTCCTGCAGTTTCCTTCCCCATGCAGAGTCACTCCACTCCGCTTATCATTCTTAATTGCTCCAAAAGTAGCATCTTAAGTGATATAAATATGCATGTGATTAAGTGTTATCTCCAGTTAAAGTATCAGTATCTGAAGCTGCCTAGATGTTAGTGAAAAAAAAAAAATTAGCAAGACAAACAAGTAACTCATATCATACAGGAATATCTCAGTTCCAATTAAATGCATGGTATTTTTTATGCTGAGTAGCCTTTGATTAGCAAGACATTTCACTTTTGTGCGTGGCAACCAAAAAGGTAGAAACTTCGAAAAACAAACAAGGCAAGAGTTTGGTGTTAAAAAAAACCCAAACAACAAAACCTATACAAATACAAAGAGGAGCTGGAACTTCACAATTACTGCTGCCAGTCTCGCAGTCAAAGTGGTTTATTATCTCATTGCCAACAGGGACGAAAAATTTGTTCTAGTACACTAGTGGGAAAAATCTGATAAATATTAGAAACACGACACCGATTTGCAAGTAACATATTTCTTTGATGGCAGCAAAGCAAAGCCGATTGGATTGTTATCTGTGAAGCCCAGAAAATAGCACCTTAGTATTATTTAAATAAATTATACAGATCAACACAGCAGCATTCCACTCCCGAGGAAGGGGAACTGACTGGGATCCAGGACTCCAGAAACTCGCCCATTGTTACCCCAAAACAATGACCCCATTCAAGCTCTGCCAGGTGGCATGGTGTCTAGTCTTGTCCAGGGCACAACAGAAAAGTTTTGCAACAGATCTTTGACAGTCCTTGGGAAAGTTCAGAGCTGTTGTTTGGTTTGGGGGGTTTGTTTTGTTTGTTTAAAGGTAAATCTACACTTCTATAAAAAGGTAATTTGAAAGTAAGAAAACAGTTCCTGTCTGCAGCGCTGCTCAAAGGTGCAGCAGCCTTTCCCAGCAGCAACTCCAAGCCACGTACTACCCAACGGTGATCAGTCATACATGGGGCACGGACAAACTTGTCCGAAGGCCTTTACAAATCAGATTAAAAGAAGAGCATTTGACATTAATGAGCTGCAATAAATTCATCAAGAGCCAGAGGGAAGACATTTTACTGCAAGAACTTTATTGCACTACGTTCAAGTGCTGAACCAAGTATTGTGCCTACTGGACATCGGTCACAATTACACTCCCCCCGTTTGTGTCTACACTGTATGACAGTCTGCACTTTTCACTAATTTTCCTCAATTAAGGCTGCAGAGTCATAGCATATGAAAATTAGTACATTATAAACCAGAGTAAAACTAGGGGGAAGAATGCAGAGTTATACATAGAGCATGTAATTATTTTTTTTTTTAATTGTTCTTCAGAAGGGTTTGGGGTTTGGTTTTTAATCCAGCTCAACACCTTTCCCTCCAATCTGACTTCCATCATTTGTCAAATCAGCTTTAACTACCAGTATTTCATTTTACTAAAAACATCAATTTTAATTTGCAAAAACAGTTAGAACATCAGGTTTCTAGTTTGCGAGGGGAAGGTAAAGGCCAGAATTAGGCGATTTCAGCATCATCTACCTTCCACACAGACTCAAACGTTACCAGATACGTTATTTCCCTAATGTAGGCATCGACATCACAAACACTTTCGCGTCTCCTTTATCTATTAAAGAAATCAGAAACGTTACATATCTTAAAGGGAGGAAGGAACTCAGTACAGCAATACAGCTTGAGTCAGGGTACAGACAGAGTTTTGTGGAGTGCAGTGTTTCCTAGCCATGGACCTCAAAGAGGTCTGGTAGCGCAGCTGTAAAGTGAGGGGCTCGACAAGTACTACTACTTTTTGCTGAAATTTATAAATCCCTTCCAGGAATAGAATTCTAAAAGTCCATTACTTATTGTTTGCGCAGTTAAGCTGCAGACTGAAAACAGAAGTCCATAAGAGGAAGAAATCCTGGGAAGGCAGTTCACATCACCAGGAGCTGAGGTATCAGTAAAAGATGGGTACCAGTCTACACCTGCTGCAGGCACAGACCAACAAAAGCCTTTGGTGCTCCACGGCAAAAGATCACAGGAGAGTATGACCCTAAACCTGTATTCAAAGCCTTCAGTGGCTGAATATTACAGACATAATGTCAAGTTGAAAGCATATGAGGTCACTACTAGGGCAGGGCACTAAGTTAATGTGTTTGGTAGAAGTAGCCTGGCTGAAACTGCTTATTAGAGGCTGTCAAATGACTTGTCTTGATTAATTCACTGACAACACCAGTAGCCCTACAAAGAGAACGTGGTACCAGTCCACACTGCAAAAATCAGCATATTTATGGTCTGCCAATGGTGAGTACATGATAGGCATGTTGGTGTGTAGCTAGAGATTCTCCCTCCAAAAGAGCCTAATAAAAAATAACAAGGCAATCGGTGGTCAAACTGAACTGTACATGAGGGCTAGTCTGGGAAAAGATCCACGCTAGACTTTTATTCATGGACCGCATTTCTGTGTGCATATCATCTTTACCTCATATATGATACAAATGAGACCCTCCCCCCAAATCCTGATTTACTGTGTTCAGCAAGGCAGAGAATCTGGACAGCAGCAAAAAGCCTTCCTTATGAATTAATTTTAAGTCCTTGTCTGAATTGCCCCTTGCTCACCTAGGACACTTTTGAACATCAGTCTTCTGCTGGGATAGATTTTCTATCTTGCAACAGAACGACAGTTAACATTTCAGCCAAATTCTTTGGAAAAATAAGACTGCGACATACACACACATAAAAATCACACACCTGCGCATACACACTCACACACTCACACAGTTAAAAGCACTGTCTCCCACCAATCCGAAAAGGCCTTTAGCAGATTCACCAAAGATATTAGGCAGTGAGTCTTCTGTTCAAGCCCACCAGGAAGGTTTTTCACACCTGCAGAGTCTGAACACCGTGTGGACATACAACACAGACATCACCGAATCTCTAGAATATGCCCACAGGGTGGGCTTAAGGCCATCAGACTGTTCCCATACAGCAACAAAGGCTCCTCCTCACGTCTGCCTGCCAGGTCCCAGCAAAGTTAAAAAAAAGGCAGCTCCATTTAAAAGAGTCAGGCCCTAACTGTGGGGTACTTTCCTCAAGTCAAGAAAACAGTTTCTGCACAAGCCAATGCTCTGCTGGTTTTCCTTAGACATAAAATTTACTTTATTTCTTTTCTTAAAAAGTTAAAAATACAGAAGGTTCAGAAACTGATTTTCTCCTTGCAGATGTTCAAACTGCAGCTTAAGGAGAAACCAATCCTTCACTGAAATGTTTCTCTTAATTATTTTTTTATTTTTATTTTTTTCAATCATCACCACCATTAGGACAGAGGTTGAGGAGCACTGACTCCACCACTAATTTGATGACGTAGTTTGATTCCAGATTCACATTTCCAGGTGCCAAGAGTCCAGAAAACAGCCATGCTAACTTCTGCCTTCGTATGAGATTTTTTTTTTATTGAACACAGCAGTGACCGTTGGCATCTTTGAAGCGTAATCGCATCTTAGGTCGGTATTTCTCAAGGTAAAGCAGCTGTTTGGAATTGAAAGCTCCCCTCCTTTTCCTAAAACAAAGAGAATGAAGGCTAGTATCAATGGAAAAAGTACTGCTTCAATCACCATATACGTTCTAGGGCAGCTTAGTCCTCGTTTCAAAGCTTTGCTCTATCTTCAAAACAGCATTATGGCTTGGTTCTGTATCCATTGACACTTTGAAGAAAGATAAATCAGACTAGCACATGCAGTTCCTCACCTGCACGCCAATATTAAAATCAAAATCCAGTTGGTAAATTTCAGTATATTTTCTTGGATTGGGAGAGTTTATTTCCATCACCAGCAGTAGTCACTGAACAACATCAAGGTCACCCTTTCCTTGTACATGCATGTGCTACTTATATTTGTATCTAAATGTTACGGTCTTACTCAGCTAATATAGAAAGAGGTTCTCAGAAAAGAGCTTCTCGATATAAAAGGTACCATACCCAGGAAGAGAAAAAAGCAATTTAAGAAAAGAAAAATTCAGAAAAATCTGTTGACAGCAATACAGTTTACAAAGACAACTGAAGACCCTGGGAATCCATAAAAGGATGAATTGCTTTTTTGGCAAAGCTCATTCAACATAATCTTACCTGCTGGGCTTCATTTCAAGATCTGATGTTATCACTAAACCAACAGAGCTCTGCAATCTCATCCTTCACCAGTTTTGTTATTTTTCCAGACAGGGTGGTTGCTGACATTTCCTGGGTGGATAACGCACTCACCCACAACACCTGTGGGAGTGCCAGTGCTCATCTACTTGCTGTAGAAATTCTGCTTGGGGGCCCAACCTCACGAGAATTTTATTTTTTGTTTAATTAGGAGTAATTAGTCCATGTTCAATTAATCCATAGTTTTTACGGCCTAGCTATTTTTTCCTCCCAAGTTCAAAATCTTTGAGTATTAGGTCAATGGCTTAATATATAGTCCAGATTTAAAGCCTCAGCATTAATGTCAAAGTCATGCCCATTATTGTCAGGATATAGCTAATAGAAAACAAATCACAAATCTAACAAACTCTGCTAAAGACGCATGACATTTAGATATAATATAAACCAAGAGATTTCTTGAAAATGGGGAAGTTTAACTTACTGCCTTATAAACTGAACTGCATCTTCGTACTTCATTCCACATTCAATGAGAGCAAGTGCAACCAGTACAGGAGCCCTAAAGGAGAAATCAATATTTAAGGAAGATCTAGATAAACAACGTATTGAACCCCCTCAAAATACATCAAATTAATCTATAAACAGATAGCTTAAGTATTTTCTCTTTTTATCTACAGAAAGACATTTGCCTGCTGAGTACCTAATGTAAAATTTCTTTTAGCAGGCAGCTCTGCTTCCAGCACCCGCACAAAAAAATAAAAATCAATAACTCCTTAGCGTTTGGGGCACGAAACAATAATTCTAGATTTTTATGCTTTCTCATTTCACTATAACCTAATTTTCTACTTTGCTCAAACAAGTGTGTAACACCTCTTGCGTGCATTTTGCTGCTTATGACACTGTAGATTTAGCTGTTCGTGAGACAGATCTATAAAGCATTGAACAGATGACTTGTATAGATTTTTTTTAATTACACGCTGTACATGGAACTGGGAGTTCGAGGGACAACAGAGTCAAATTTTCTATTTTGGAGTCCACATTTTGGAAATTGGTTAAGTGTAAAGAGCTGGCTTTTCAAACAAGCAAAAATCCCAGTACACACTGACTTTCTCCTGGACTGATGTTCACCCCACTGAACACACACAGTTGCAAAAGGCACCTCTGAGTAGTGAAGGATTAAACAGGTGCTAACAATTGGACAACTCGCACTCCTGGCTAAGCAAAAACATAGCTCAGGAGAAACAACTTTCACTGCCATGCTGCACCTGCATAAACACAATTATTCACTTTCCAAAGGAAATATTTTGAAACTTCAAAAGCCACCTTAACAAAAAAAAAAAAGTAAAAGCTGTCTCTCTTTACTAGAGTTGAAGTTCAATTCCCTGCTATAGGTGGACAGTTTTCCAGATTAAAGCAAAGTCTGTAAAGCTCTTGCTTTTCCCTCTACCAGAAACAGTCCGAGAACAGCAAAACAGTCATTCTGTAAGGAACAGACACGAGTTTATGCAACATACACAAGGTGGGAAGCCTTTGGAACCCTTTGGCCTGGTATTATGCAAGAAACAGGAGAGTTGAAAAATCACTTGAGTTACACGTGGCCACCTCCCTAAAGCTGTTTCTCAGATAAAAACAGAGCAGAAATGGATAAACACATGTGAATTGCCTTGGGTTTTTGGCTCTTGTATCTTTGAAGAGGTAGAGGGAGAAACTATTTATTTCCCCCATCTCTTCTTCTCTAGAGGTGGAAATTTAAGAGCTTGCTGCACTCCAACTCTGTGCTTACTTGACTTCTTTAATCCACCTTTCTTGTTCACTCATTCATATCCTCAAATATTAACAGCCCCATGGTTATTGTAAGAATACTAACACTTATGCTCCATTTCCTTCTAGCCCATAGGATAAATATAACATTCAGAGATTACAGTTGGGAATATGAATGTAGCATTTTGCTTTCCCAAATCAGTCTTTTTTTTTTTATTTCATCTTGAAAGGCAGTTCTTCCCAAAGAAGGAAGTTATCTTTTGAGTGCTGAGAAGAGAAACCATCAGTCTGCACGTGAGCAAGAAATGCAAGCCTAACTCTTCTTACCACTGAAACGAAGCCACTTTAGAGTAAGAACGTAATTGAACCAGTTTTTCTAAATGCGTTTTCTTTTATTACCACATGCTTAATAGTATACTAGGTAAAAACAAGAGGAAATTAAAAAAAACAACTGTACAGCTTTAGAAATTGTACTATACATGTATATTGTATTTGTCAAGAAGCACAAGAGATTTTGTTTTCGCAGAAAGACATAAACTTCCAAATTAATAGCATCTCTAACTGCTTGTGTCGTTCATGATTGACAGAAGTGTTCTGAACATCCTCTCCAAGTTTTTCCTCTCATCCTTGATCAGCGTTATGAAATTACTGAAGATTTTTAGCAGCAATAAGTCTCTCTTGCTTTAATGACACAAACTTGATGCTGCTTTAAAGTGTTATTTGGGAGAAAATAGAGAAATTGCCATTTACTTAAACACCTTCCGTGACTTACCTCCCAAACAAACTAACATTAAGTCCAGTATAAAAACAAGCCAGCAGAATACAAACCTTCCCAACCCTGCAACACAGTGAACAGCGACACAGCATCCAGGCTCTTCACGAAATTTGGTTTTCAACAGGTTTAGCCAGTCATCAACTATCTGATTCGGGGGTGGTGCTCCATCATCAAACGGCCAGTCCTTTGAAGGAAAAAAGGATATTAGCTATATGGATTTCAATCCAGAATCACCAGCAAGGTAACCGTAACTGGGAGAAGCAAACTATTCCGCTCAGCAAGAAGTACATATTACATGAACAGTGCTGTGAGTATTTTTCTGGTTGCACAGAAGTCCACGAGTCGATATCATAGCGCAACACTAAATGTTTAACAATCATTTAATTGCCCTTTTCAATAAAATTTCAATAAAACTCTACACTAACTCCTTTGTAGTATAGAGTTTTTAGAAAAATAGCTGCCCTTGAAATATCATTTCATTAAAAACATGTAAAAATCAATAGACATTTCAAATAAACATTTGTAAGATGAGAACGCTGTAGACTTTTGCCTGTGGTTGTGTCAGCCTTTTAAAATACTATTTGTACTGCAGCCTCTGAACAGAGGAGAAGCTGCTTCATGACAATCCAAAGGGATCAGCAGAGGAGAAGGTACTGCGTAACAACTCAAATGGATCAGTTTGTCCAGCTGCCATGAATCCAATACGCAAGACAGTTAAAATTACCTCAGTATTTTCAAGTCAAAAAACCACATTCACAAGTGAAAAAGAAGAGTGCTTAGACAAAGGCAAAGTCAATAACTAAGCAGCATTTACAATTACATTTCTGCCTATTAAAGGGGTAGCCAACATTTAAACTATTTAGGCCACATTTAATATCATCAACATGGCCGTCAATCAAAATTACATGTCAGAAGCTTCCCATTTTCCTGAGGTCACAGCTCTCTCCTGGAACTCGTGCTAAGCGGAGTACTACACGTCCTACATTTCAGGCCCAAGCACAACATCACATGCTTTATAATCTTCTCAGACACGGGGAGTGCTGTAGAAAGAGCACTCCTAGATGCAAGGGAAAAACTAATACTTAGTAGTTACTTAGCACTTTTCATTAGATGACTGCAATGCATTTTACAAGAGAGACTCCTAGCCAGAGTTTCATATTATTCAACCACCTCTCCAAATGGTAGGGAAATTGCTTTGAAAAGAGGCCTCTTCTTCCCCCATTGGCTAGAAACAAGTCTTTCATGTAGTATCTTGAGAACAGGTTAATACAAAGTAATACTCTCTGAAGCTTGAAAGAAGAACACAGAAACTCTGAACAAGTACAACCAAAGGCAAAAAACCACCAGACTTTTCATTTTGAAATGCACTTATTGCTACCGTAACACTTCCTGAATAGCAAGTACGGCTTAGCACAGACCTCAGCCCATGAGCACCTTATAAATATGTTAGCACTTTAAAAAGCTCCAAGGTGGAAACATGTGTCTCGGACCTACAGAACCAAAAAGCTTTAAGTTACTGAAATAACTTTATATGCAATTAATTCAGAAAGATACACAAAATCTGAAGAGTGCAGAGAACTCCTTTTTTAAAGCAAACGGGAAATTAAAAATATCTGGGACAACACAGCAAAATAAAAGGCTATAGAAGCAAGATCATAAACTAAAACTTGCTCTTTCTAATAAAAGGCTTTTATGAGATTTTCCACTCAAGCACACACTGCTAGCTGTATTATTTTAGGCCTAGTGTCATCCACTGTCCCAGGAAGAGATGAGCTGCCAAGAGAAGAGGCTTTACCCATCGCAAGATATTTTCTTTTGAAACTGCCTTGCAAAGAACAGGATTTACATGTCAGTTCTGTGCCCTAGTTTTAGGTAAAATTAATTCCTTTCCTTCAGACCAAATGCAGGAGCTCACTCCATTGCTTTAGCTTACGTGTTAACCATCACATCCACACAACTCTTGTGCTGGCTTGAATTAATCACAATTGTTATTTCCCCACAGATCATCACCTTCCCAGGAATGGCACACCACTGACATTAAATTAGCACTGATAAAACACTGCTGCGTGGGACACTGCCCAGAACAAGGAACAAGAATAACTCTGGGACTAGAAGAGTAATTGCTGCAAAGTTTTGCAGGTTTTTTTTCCTGATTATGAGTTCTGCCAGCATCACCTCCAAATTCCTGTCGGACAGGATAGAAAACAAATTGCTAAGCTCCACGACCAAAACAGTCATTAATAACCAGGATGATGCACTGAGATTGCACAAACATAAAATATAGCTCTTTTGTGCCACCCTGCAGTAGCTGGGAAGGATGATAGACAAGAAAGGGTTATTCTTATTTACCCTTTATCTGGAGCAGCCTTGCTCAGCAGAATAGCTCTGGGTTTGTCAGTCAGCAACAACTGCAGGACTGGCAATGCAGAACTGAGAAGACCAAGAAGCAGTAACAGGACTTTAAAACGACAAAGGACCCTTTCTTCAAAACCCGTGTGCAACTCGCACTGAAGTTACAGCAGCAAAACGCTCACAGAACTGCCTGCATCTGCGTAGGATGGGACCGCAGCCACCAGCGGTGAATTTTCCCACCTTCAATACCAGAGTCCACAGCGATGCCGTATCGGATGGCAACGAAGTCACAGCTCTAACATGGGCACTCCTGGCTGCCCGCTAGCATTCAGGCCATTCTGGTCAGCACAGAGTGTCAAGAAAGTTTGATCCAGGGATGAACAGTAAATGAAGGACTGATTGAAGGGGAACAATGAAACGTGTCTTAGATCCTGAAGATAAACAAAACTCCTTGGTTGCCAGCCAGTGCAAAAATAATTCCAGAAAAAAACCTGCCACTTTTTCCGATGTAGCATTTCTACGTCACAAGACCTTACACATGAACATAACTGTAAGAACCGCGTAAGCCCACAGAAACTAAATCCATCCCCACCTCCTGTCTCCTGGATTTAATCTCTGTTTATAAACAAGCGCATGCAATAGTACTACTTCAAACATGGAACATCTAATTCTCTACTTTCTCACTATGCCATCTGCCAAAGCTACTCTCTAGCTGCCACATTCTACCCATCTTGCCAGTACATGATCCTGCATCCCGGCATGAGAGCAGGCTTTGCTAAAATGCTCTCATTTTCAGGGGTTTCACTACGCTTTTGACCTCAACAGTTTTAAAATAGACACTAATCTCTCTCAGGCTGTGTTTTTAATCTTAATGTTATTTTTGCAAGCAAATATTAGCTTTAAATAGTGATGTGTTATTTTCTCAGCCAGATGGTAATTCAATACAATTTCTGAACAGCAACAGGACTCTGCTTTCAAAAAGCACGCGTTCATAGGAAGGAAAAGCTATACAGGAGGTGGTCACGTCGGTGACTAGTTAAGCTTATCTCAAATAGCAAAACACTATTGCAATACAGTAAATTAGTTAAGACAGCCTCATGACTGGGATCATCAGGATCACTAATGACATTAGCAGCAAACCTTCCCTGTCACCTCCTGCTTTCTGTTACCCTTAACAGATGCCTGGCAGATTTATGCTCTTCTGTTTTGCCTTCTGCAGCAGCGGAGTACTAAGAAGAACTGGTACATAAGAAATGCAGAGAGGCTTGTTAACTGCTGCAAATGTGTCCAGACACAAGACTCTCGCATGTGTTACTCAAAGCGAAAGGCTCTCCAACAGAACGGTGCTTAGCAGAGCTGGCGGAAAGACCATTTCCAGTTTTTAGAAAAGCTTCCTCAAAAAACTACTTTCAGTTCAAACCTAGCCAACACCAAGTTTTGAAAGTTTCTCGAGAACCAAAATCCCCAAACCATTTCGGAAGCACAGGCTCCAGAGCACAGAGCACTCCCCAGCTCCTGCAGCTGCCCCAGAGGCCACGGACTGGAGAGAAGGTGGGTTTTGCTCACAGCTGCAGGAGCCAAGGTCAGCTGGCCTCACAGGGCAGCCAGCCTGGCAGAGCTGGACACCTGCAAAACTGTCCTAAGTCTTCTAGGAAGAACTCAGATCTCTGCTCTGGCACCGGAACACAGAAATACTCTAAGCCCCAGCTTAAATCAGAGCTCTGAGGGCTTCCACACCAGAAGTTTAATCCTTCCAGTCTCTGGCAACCTTCAGAGTATCGCAGCTAGAGGTTTCACAGCAGCGTGCCCAAGAATACTGTGATGCTCAAGTCCAAGACAGCTCTAGAGCAAACAAAAATGCTATTCCAGAGCACAGCCCTAGGAGCACTGGTAGCTCTGTAGTGACTGATTTTTCCAACAACACGGAGGCACACGTGGCTGCCTGGAACTGGAGTAAATGCTTATCAGGGCAAGGAGCCAAGAAACCTGACTGACCTGTATGTGGAGTTTTCACAGATATGCCAGGATACAAGTTTTTCTCCTAATGGAAAACTGCAGAAGTTTTCCTCAGACAGAGCCATAAAAATCAAGAGGCAATAGAAGACTGACTACCTGCAACAAGAAGGTAAGATGCAATTTCTGGCCTCAAAACAGAGCATTACTCACTCCAGTAAAATAAACTGATTATATCTGACACACTATAATAATTCAGAAGTATTGCCTGGAAAAATACTGCCTGCAAGCTTAGTATGAGCACACACCTATTAAAAAAACCTCCCCTAAAACACCAAGCAATGCTAGACGATATAGTCAGACAGTCATTGCATAATATTAACTCTGAGTAGCAGTTAAGGAATTCCACCTGCTGAACAGGGAAGCCACCAGCAGCCAGGCTCCATTTAGGGGTGAGCAGCGAGGAGGCTATCGATCAATATCCTGCTACAGCCAGCCTATGGAAGCCTGAATCAACATGTCAGCTATAGTCTCAAAGTTGGCACTTTTTGAAAGAGCAAGAAAAGGGAGTTTTATCTGCAACCCGAGAAGGTCACCAGTGAAGCCAAGAAGTGCTTTATCTAGAGAAAAGGACCAAACCAAGTTGTATGAAACAAAGCTCAACATTGGATTAGTGTTGAACTAGTTACTAAAAGGCAATCAAAATATCTCAACAAATCCAGAAATCCAGGAACAGACATTTCTAGTGCAACTAAAGCACTCAGGTGATACTAATGAATCAGCAAGTACCTTTCACAAAAGTACAGGGAGTTTCTCAAAACCAGCTTTATCTGATGCAGAGGATCGCATTGCTTTTGGCCAATCTGAAACGGTCATAAGCTCTTGCCCAAAGCATGAAGGCCTTCCCCACCACTTCTAGACAAGTGATTTTTCCCTTTTAGACAGTTTTAAAGGCAACTCACTAGAACCTGGATTCCTTCTTTTTCAATAGGAGCTTGATCATAAGTGGCATCACAAACTCGCACCAAGGTTGTCACTCCATACTTCTTCAGCTCCTTTAAGAAAAAGGAAAACATGTGAGCACATTGACAGAGTGAAGAAATAAAGAACTTTCTCATCAGCTACAAAACTAAACATTTTACAGTTTCAGCAGTGCCGCGGCTATTGCACAGCTTCAAGGTGGCTACACAATGAAGGAGCAAGGGCCAATACAGAAAGGGGGATTTATGGCCTACATCAGGACAAGGGTTACAAGTGACAGGAATAAATGTGAAACACCTCTGAATTCTTCTTCTCTAGGGAAGTGCCAGGTGGAAAAAAATTGCACATATAAGAGCAAAATTAAAATAGCTGCTTATATTCTCCATGCAGCTTCTTCTTCTCTTTAAATAGAAGCCTGGAACTGTTTGCTTCAGCCAGTGTTGACATTTTGAGGCAGGGAGGAACAGAACACACACCACCATACTCTAGCTTCCTTGTAATGCACTATAAGTAGCACATTGTGCTAGATAAATAATCAGAAGATCAAACAAAAGCTGTTCCAGTTCACTTTGAAGGTTCATACAGCAAGCAGAATTTCCTCTCATATTTGGACTAAATCACTATAACTCCTAACAATTAGCAATAATATATATTCCAGAGTCAAGACTCCTGAAAAAGGAAGGCAATCCACAACAATGGGAAAAAAAAAATATTTATAAAGACCAAAAGAATGTGGCTTTCAGAAAAGATTAACCGCTAATATCCGAACACATTCATGGTGAAGAGCACAATGCTAAATGATGGAAATCTGTTAATAGCCCCAGTCAGACCTCAGTATCAGATGACAAGATCTCTTTGGAATCAAAAAGACCTGCATGTGCAAGATAAAAGTCCTCTAGATATAAGATATAAGGACACAAAGATATAGCAGGTTTGGAGCAAGCTAACATGCAGAAATACACTGTACTACTACTTCTCTGATGATATAATCTGTTACTTTTTCAGAAAACCGAGTATTAAATTTTGCAGTATTTAAGATCTTATTGTGTCGGTAATGGTCTGATCATTGTAATTGACTCTTCCCACAGTTCGACCCAGGCAAATGTCATTTTTCATGGATAAATTCTGGCACCCGAAATCTCTGACAATTCTGGGATTAGTTGGGCAGTTTGAGACCACACCCTGTAAATTAAAACATCAGTTTAAGTATTGTGCTTTATCCTACTCTAAGGAAGAGGAAAGCTCAGAAACCAGTTACAATTCTGTTAACTACTTCTTTAAAAGACAAAAAGCGAGCAATAGAAATCTGACTGTGATCAATTAATTATAAATACCACTGCCATCGGACCAGCCTAAATAAATTGATATATTACAAACACTGAAATATTTAATGAAAAATAACATCTAAAAATCACAGAACATGCAGCCCTTCAGAAACCAGGGCCAGAATGACAGCAAGGGGGTGTGTGTGGATTCTAAAACGGAAGCTCCCACAATTAGAGAAAGGCAGGACTTTGGAAAAAGTAATCAGTGGATTCTCTTCTCATACTGTCAAGAGAATGTGAACACTATATTAAAGATAAAAATGCATTAAGTTTCAAGCAACATAAAACATATAGGCAAAGCATTGAGCAACAGGTGTGAAGAATAATTTTCAGTACTTCTACAGAAACCATGAGCACATAAGGGAAGAAGGATGATATTTGGAGTGCCTTACCTCTATGAACTTGCTGAGGGTTGCATTGGTTGGGTTGTGAGTGATCAGGAAACGCATATTCTCATAAGTAATTTCCACGGGGGCTGGACGGTTCATAATGGCAAACAAAATGTGTAAGGGGCCAAAAAAAATAATAATAATAAAAAAAAAAAATCAATAACCTTGGAAACGTTTCACAGCAGAAAACATTAAAAAGACCACTAAAATGCCTGGGATTGATCAGAGCTTGCTTTGACGTGTTTGTTCCTTAAAGAATTTGCTTCTAGAAAAGCAGGTTTGCTTCAGAATCCACTTGAATTCAACTTCGGCCTCAATTACTGCAGGTGGTATCCTTCAGACTCCAAAAATTCTGACTACATGCAAGACTAGGCAGCCTGTTCTACATTTAGGCACTGGTGAGGCAAAAAAGTAAGGGCAGATTTTCTCTCCACTTTGTTTTCTTGATGCTTAGTTTTGCTAGAGTCAGTAAGAGGAATATGCTTCCAATGTGCAGAAGATATCCCATATATTTGAGTGTGTTCGCTGTGTCTGGAGTCTTCAAGGCAAAGTAATTATGGCACGTAGAACCCCCTGCACTCAGCTCACTTGTCAGCCAGGATGCTGTGCTGGGCCTGGCAGAAGTCTGCCCTCACACTCAGAATCGCCATAAATGTGCGACGTATATTCCAACGGAACACCTAAAGAGAAGAAAAATATCACGTAAGAGGATTTGCTGCTTCTACTTCCAGAAACACCAAATATCGTCCCTGCCAGAGAAACTCAAATTAGACTAGATAAGACTATGTTTAAAAAACAAACAAATAAGAAAACAATCTTTACTAGAGTCTGGGTAGTTGTAATCCCGAATATTCTTTCGGCACTGAGTACATTCTAACCCAGAGACACGGGACTTCTCGTACTGCTGTCGCAGGCAGCCAGGCACCAGAACCGAGAACAAGGAAACCTTTCTGTGCTCTCTGCGGCCCCTCCCTCCCCACCAGGTGCTCTAGAAGAGGAGAAAATAGCACAAAGCCAAGTACACGCTTGAAAGTGTCTGTTGGTACAATCATACCTGTTTGGCTTAAGCCCAAATATGTAAAATATATTGTCAGTATGGCTTTATTTTCTGAACAAAATAAGCAGTACAAGCAGAAATAAGAGGATAACTGCCATATATTTGATCTTTTGCTAGCAGATAAATTTCACCAACATTGTTATATCTCCAAACTCCCTAGAGTAGTACGGAGAAATCCTCCAGAAATCAGTCATTTCAAAAGCAACCAAATGGCCATTTAGCAGTAATAACTTTTAGTTATTCTCAGTCCTATCTGTATTTACAGACTAGGGCATTAAAACAGCAGCAGCTTCCAGTCCTAACACACAGGATTCAAAATATAGATGTTTTAGCAACAACAATAAAAGATGGAAAATGTAATTCTACCATGAAGTTTAGGGGGATGGAAACGGAGCTAACCTAAACTAGTTCAACTGATTTAAGAGTGAAACACTAAATAAGCAACACGGCTTTTTACAGCGTTTAAAAAGCACGAAGCCAAAGAGTCACAACTGACACTTCTTTAAGGAAAAAGGTTTAAATCAGTTGAATAAAATCCAAACTAGCAGCCAGAAGTCACAAACCTGCAACTCAAGCGGAAAGGTCAACGTGGCACACTCAAGTGAATACAATTAGGGAAAAAACATACATGCATGGAAGTTCACACCCCAAACTTCTGGTTCACTCAACATTTTAATGAGATCCTCACTTTAAAATAGTCAAATCAAGTAGTACAAAATTACCTTTTTCACTGACATGAAGTCAAAAATCACCCAAAGAACAGCAATTATTTCCTTAAAGAACAGCTTTCAATGCCAAAAAAATACATTAATTAGGTTGCCAGAGGCAAGAACAAAGATGTTTTCAATAACCTCCCCCGACCTTAACGCAGTTCTTACTCTGAGTGACTGAAATACAAATTTCAAAAATGAATCCTGGAATATTTTATCAGCGTAATGACTACAGGATTAAGTCTCACCCCAGATGGAAGAGTCCCATCTAAACACATCATACTCAAGTCCTTACACTTGTCAATTCTTGCACGTTTGTCACAACTCTCTCATATACACTACCGAATCTCAAAGCGAAGGATTTGTTAAAATGTATTAGTCTGCTATAGCTATGATGTACTAGGAACAGAATGACTAAAGTTTCAGCATCCACATGCATCCAACACCTGTAAAACTTGATGCAAGAAAGTCTTTTTTCAGGCAAATACTGGCCCGTTTTTCCCAGATTTGAATACACATTCCTGTTGCCCAACATGTCCTGGAGAGTGACCTGCAGACTTACATTACAGGAAGAGTTTCAAAACTAACTTTTTAGGACCTAACAAGGTCATTTAAATAAAAACAGTGGTCAACAGATCTTGGCATAGGAGATCAAAACTTGGAGAGCACCAGAGGCTTACAGCATTACAAAGTACACTGTCGCAAAGGCATGAGCTATTGTGTCATATTTAAACAAATCCTTTAAACATTTTTCTTTTCAGCACCAATAATTTGGTTGGAAGAGCCTCATCCAGTGCTATTTGCACTGCGAGTTGTATCAGATCAGGTCGTTATGGTTACACTTCTCCTCCCTAAAGCAAATCAAAGAGGGAATTTCAACCCAATTATGTTAAAAGTCTTTTGTAAAAACTATTTACCAAGTCATTAAGAAAAGACACAGAGAGATGACATGTTCCAGTAAATTAAGTATGGCAGGGAGAGTCACCAACTCAAGTCCTGCTCTCAGATCTGCAGCTGCTCGTGGTCTGACCTTGGCCAAGCCACTTTCAGTAGCTCAACCCATCTGCAGAACAGGAATGACACCATCTTACCTTCCCCAAAGGAATATTACTGAAGCATTTAATTAGCTAGTAGCTAAGGAGTGATTAAAAAGGTAAAGCACTGTATTTAAGTCTGAAAAATGATTTCCAGAAGGATAAGAAGTTTATTTAGCACGCAATCCTCTTTTTAAAAGTTTGGTTACCAACAAATATATCCTTTCCTCCCATGACTTTTCAACTGCTAAGCTAAAGTTTAAAAAGAAAAACCAAGCTTCCAATTAAGAAAATGAAAAACAGGAAAAACCCTATTATCTACAACTTCTGATCTCCCCAAGTAAATACTTTAAAATTTCTTCCTCCCTGCGTTAGCAAGCAAATTTGCACTTCAAAATCCCAAGAGAACTGAGCACTATCAAACTGGTGATGATAAATAGTAACCAGGTCTACGCACAACATAAAACAAGAAATCATTTTTCAGCCAATTATCCTTCAACTTTTTATACTTAGAAAGTGAGATAGCACATGGAGAGAAACCAAAAAATTACTACATGTTTTATGTGGCCGGCTTTAGAAAGGGAGCAGAAGTACCCAACACGTCAACGCTGCCGAAGAGGTGCAACAGCTCCATCAGGAACCACAGGAGGAGGAAAAGCAGAGACAGCACCAGAAAAGCAGCCAAGCAATAGCCACTCATGCATCTGAGAAGAACTAGATATGCCTGGGAGTCAGTTCCTAATGTTGTTTAACTTAATTATCAGGGAATAATCATCAATCAAGATGCCTATCTACACAACCAAGTTTAGTGAGCTGTGACAGTCTCTGCGCCTACAGACAGGACTAATTTAGGTTATAACTAACAGCACTGTGAGCTCCCCACCTCTCACACAGCCATACATGCCAAGAAAGCTTGATAAAGCCTAATGAGGCCAATTTGAGAAGAATGTCTTTCAAAATACTATGAATGTGCAAGAATATGCTTAAAATGTAAGCAAGGGGCAGACCTATTAACTAGCACAAATAAATCAGGGTGATTAACTAATTAAGAGAGAACAGTTAAATGAATTCCTGACTTGACAGAAACTTCACTTGAGATTTCTTTAAGTAAAAATCTAACACACCTACAATATTCATCTCCAGTGGCTGGCTCCTCTATCATTGCATTGACTCCTAAATTAGACACTTCAATAAGGCAAGTCTGTATTGAGCTTATACAAGTTCAGGGAGACAGGTCTAATGAAAAACAAGTAATAACATCGTAAGGAATTCCTAGTTCCACCATCTCCTTCAAAACACACCGGTAAAAGTGCTGCCTTAGCTACACTGAGACAGCGAAACAGCTTGCAACAGCTGCAGCTTCCAGAGATTGCAAAACACAGATACCTTTGGAAAGGTCACTTGGATCACCTTTCAAAATAACCCAGTGCACAGGATGCACAGCAAAGCCCGCTAATTTGTCACTCAGTATTAAAAGAATACTTCAGTGTTTTGAAGACCAGTATTTTGAAATCATCTCAACCAAATTTGTTCCTGTGAGTGCGAATCCACACTTGATGTTAAAGAAGTCGAGTCACGAGCTGCTGAATTTTTCGTCTTCTATAAAACGTCATTCTTGTGGTTTGCACTTACACACATGGAATCGGCATCTCAGCACACTAATGGTACACAACTTGATCCCATAAAAACTGCCATCCTGATATGACACTGCAGCCCAGCCAGTCTTCTCCTGACACTACATACGTTATATTTCACTTCCCTGCATTGCCTCGCTAAGTGACCCACATTCAATCCATACACTATCGAAACATCCCGCTGCTTCTAAAGCACGAGGTGCTTTTCAAGTGAAAGAAATCACCAAGACCTCCAAATTGAGCCTTAAAGCAGTGGAAACACACGTTAACAAGAACCAAAGCAACCATAGAAAAAAGAAACTCTGGAACTAACATTCTTGGAAAAAAATCATGAGCGCTGTCTGAAAGAAGCTCGCTCAGAATGACACGTGCCTAGAGAGGGGTGAGGTCAAAAATTTTACTGTTCCACCCTATCCACCCCCGCCACGGAGCTCCCTCCCAGCCTGCTGACAAGTTCTGCGGGTGACTCATTCGTTTCCTTTCACACTAACCCAGTTGATCCGTCCTAGGCCATAAAACCCACGGCAGAAGATAGAGATCTGCCTTAGCAAGAGAAAAAAAAAAGTCCAGATTAAAGAAGTCTCATCTTAAAAGTGACACACCGGGAAACAGTAAGAATTGTCAAACGTACCATGCAAGACTACTCAGCAAGCGAACAATCCTGCAGCAAAACTCAAAATTGAGTACTATGCAGAAAAAGTTTAGCTGCCATCCCTAAATTTGGGTGAGGTCAAACCACTGTATCCAACACTGGCATCGATGCACAGAGATCATCATCCTGGCAAGCGCAGCAGATACTGCATTAGCTCTTTCAGAAAGAATTGATAGGCATGTGTGCTTTATGCTTCAGGTCTTTTCTTTCCTGTGAAATAGAACCTGCTTCGTAGTTAAAAATGCTAAAATGCTGTTCTGACACAGGATTTTTTGAACGCCTTCCCCACCCACCATTTAGTTTTTAAAATCCCTTCAGAGGACGCATTTGAATGTTATTTACATACCATGCCCAAAAAGCTTAAAGTTACTAATGAGTGTTTGAAGTCAAAACCAAAAGGCCCCTCTAAGAAAAAGAAATTTAAGCTATTCTCCTATGTAAGTCACAGAATTACATTTAAGTAAAATCAAGTTACTTTAGACAACAGTTCATGAGTATGTGACGCTAACAACTCATTCCTAAAAATCAGAATGCTGAGTCGCCTAAGCTGTATCAACTATTGGGTTTTGAAAACACAATCCTGCTAGATCATCAGCTTCCCTGACAACTCAGACTAAATATTCTCACACTTGAAGATGAAATATAAAAAAAAAAATCCTACCACCCTAAAAACCATTAACAAGTCAAGCAGGACTTAAAAGCAATTTCAAATCACACAGCAACAGGGATATTACTCTATGAAGTTACAGAGTTGAATTACTTGCATCTTAGTCATCTCACTTATTTGAATTTGCTGTGTACCTCTGCAGGAAAAATGACTTAGTGGAGAGTTGGCTCCTTTTCCACGCTCCCGTGGCAGTTAAATTCAGTCTGAAAACTGAAACTTACTGATAAATTTCACTGCACATCCACAAAGTCTCAATTGTTAAAATCCACAGTCCATTATTTCAAGCAGAGCTAGACTTTCAGTGTAAGAGACCAAAAAGAATTTAACTTTTTAGTACAGAACATAGGGAAACAAAAAGGTACACCTAACAGTGACCTGAACAGACACAGCAACCCAGCGTCTCAAGTGTTATAACAGTAAAAAGGATCAAGAGATTTAAGACGCCTTTACTCCTTCACAATTAAAAAAATGAGCCATGAGATGATACAGAAGTCAACAGCCACTATAAAGGTATTTTATACTCTCTTATGATATGCATCAGCCAGATACTGGCCTAAATATGTGGCAGCCTGATCTAGCACTGCAATTCACATGCATCAAAGAGAATAACTTCTACCCCAGATTCTCAAGCCATTAGGTCTATTTTTCAATGTTTAGACAGAGCTGCTTTAAATCTCCAACTCTTTAACAGGCAAATAAGCTGTCAAACTAATCCAGATACAACAGACAACACAGAGCTGCTCTCTGCTAGTTCACTAATGGTACATTACTGACAACATGTTTTCTCCTCCAAAGATATCAAAATATACAACCTACACTACTTACAAAAATTATCTGCTTGCACTACAATATCTCAAGAGCTATGTTTTCAGCTGTGGATCGTCTTCCTTAAAGCCAGGACAGAATTGTGCCTTTCCATAAGCCATGTGTCGCCCAGCTCTCCCCAGGGCTGCCCGTCAGCGGTCTCCCTCCCAGGCCTCACAACAGTTAACCAGCACACTGGCACTCCACCACGGGGCAAAGTCCAGTGGCAGAAGTGAGGAAACCGGCTGCGATCACAGTTCAGCTCCGATAGAGGAAGAGCATTTAAGTACTGCTGTGTGGAAGAGGATGATGGATATTTCCAGGTAATTAAACCTGAAGTCAATCACTTACGTTTATTAGAGATGTGTGTAAAAACATCAGAACTAGACCCTATGTAAGAAGACTGACTTTCCTGCCTGTGCATCCATACATACACAGATCCTTACTCCTACCTTAACTCCAACCATCTTTTCTTTCCAACAGTTGAGTTCATTAAATCCAACTATTTCTACATGGTGAGTCATAAGGAGATAGAGTTTTCTGGCTGCTGCTAGTGGTGGGTTTATCTTTTTTCTTCTTTAAATACTAACTGCAGTTCTGAGTCAGAACCTGACTGGTTCATTTTGGGAGTTTTGAAGTGAGTTTCCATTTATACAGTAGCCTTTAAAAGCCAACTTTCTGCCTTCCTCCTCCTCACACTGAAACCAACAAGCACACAGCTGCCCTGAGAGAAAAAGCAGATCGTGACTAATCACACCAAGGAACCACAAGGAACCATCACCGCAACTGAGTGGAGGCCACTTCTTTGGTCATCCCTGTACCGTAACACCTCCCAACCTGCAACCTTGCCTGTGCCCCAAATCCCAGACCTCTCCCGCTCTCAATAACTAAGGCTCCTCACCCACCAAAGCATGTCCTAAGCAGCAAACCACAGCCATTCCACATCACTCCGTCTCAGGGCCTTCCTGCAGGTCACTCTGAGCACCCTCAGCAACACCAGTACTTTCTTTAGCCAGAACTGGCCAGACTTCACCAACTCCCCCTTCCATCCCAGGCAGCTCCAAATCCCACAGGGCAGCCCTCTATCTACACAAACCAGCCTCGGCATTCATAACCCTGCCCCCACTCAAACCCCAGGAAAACCACCACATCCTGGACACCCTTCCTTTCCAACTCCACATGCCCCCCTCCAGCCTGAGAAAGATTCCCCCCTCAACATTGCTCCCAGCCTTCCCCCTCCATTTTCCAGCCCAGATCCCAGAAAAATTCTTTACCCTTTACAGATCATCTCCAGGCCTAACAGATGGCAGGCCCCCCTTCCCCCAAAACAACCCTCCCATCCTTTCTCAAACTCGTCTCCCATACATACACACAAGAATAAGTAACACCCCCTCCCCTCAAACAAACCCCTCCAACTGCCCCCCATACCAGGTACAAGCAAGACCCGCCCTATCCACCCACACCAACCTCTTTACAGTCTGTCTCCTTATCCTCCCACTGTTGCAATCTTACAGGCAGTGACCTCCCCTCTCAACAGCCCCCCAAGCCCAGGTACAAGGCAGACTCCCTCCCCTAAACCATCCTTTTGGGGTTCCACAGGGGGATGCACACAAACCAGTCCTGCAGACCTCAGGGGTGGGCACTATAAGTCAACTCCATCCCACAGGGGAGGGGAGGACCCTCCAAACCAGCCTTACAGGTAGAAACGACACCCCACAAAGCAGCCCAAACCTGCAGGCATGGGCTACTACCCTAAACCGCCCTTTACCAGCCATGGGGGTCCCTCATACCAGTCCAGTCCCCCAGGCAGGGGGGGACCCCCCCCCAAAACCAGCCCCAAAGTACAGTAAGGACCCTACAGGCTAGCGAGCTGCCCCAAAGTCTGCTCCTCAGGCCAAGGGAGCCCACAAGGTCCACAAGGTTTCCCCAAACAAGGCGCACAGATCAGGGAATCCCCCCAGGCTAGGAAGAACCCCCCCGAACCACCCCCTCAGACCAAAGAGAGCCCCCTAAACCAATAAGGACCCCCCCCAAACCAGACCCGCAGCCCATGCGGGACGCCTAGAGCACAAAGACCCCCCCAAATCAGCTGCAAGTGCCACAGGAGCCTCTCTACATCCGGGAGGTCCCCACGGACCAGCCCCACAGGCCGAGCGATCCCCTCAAAACCTCCCCAGGAGTCAAGGGGAGCCCCCACAGGCCGCCCCGGAGCCACTGTCTCCCCGCTCGCAGTCCGGGCCCGCCCCGGGGCGGGAGCTCCGGTCTCCCGCGGTCCCTCCTCACCCGAAGCCCCCCAACTGTCCCCCGCCGCGGCCCCTCACCCTGGGCATTGAGCGCGTCGGCGTTCTTCCGAACGGGCCCGGCGCCTTCCACACACCGGGCCGGGGGACGGGAAGGAGCGGGAGGAGGCGGGAGGGGGCGCGGCGGGCCCAGCCCGGTGGCGGCGGGGCCCGTGACGGGGCTGAGGCTGCGGCTCGACCCGGTCCGGCCCGGCGGCGCGGAGAGACCCGAGAGCCCGCGCGCCCCCAGACGGCTCCTCGCGCACAGGCCGCTCCCTCCCCGCCCGCGCCCCGTGGTACGGCCCGCCCGCCGCTGATTGGCACGGCCCGCCGCACACCCCCGGCACGCATTGGTACGGTCCGGCTCCCCCTCCCCTCCCGCCCCGGTTCAGCGCGCCGGGCGCGTCCACCCGCCGCCGCCGCGGGGATGATCAGGGCATGCCGCCGCGGTACGAGCGGCGCTGGAGAAAGCCTAGCTCCCCGCGCCGTGTCACCTGCCGCGGGGAACAGCTCCCTCCATCCCGCTGCTGTCGGAAAAAGCCTTCCTCCCTCCCCAGCGAGGGAGGCGGCATTGGTACAGCCCGCTTCCCCCCCTTTGGGCATTGGTATGGCGGCCGGAGACCCCGGGGGCGGCTCGCCCTGCCCTGCGGTGAGCACAGGCACGGAGCGAAACGCGCCGCCCCGCTGTCCCCAGCCACCCTTGGTACGCCCCGGCTTCCCCCCCCCCCCCCGCCACACCGTCGCACTTGGACTGGCCCTCCGGCCGCACGTGCACGCGGGCCCTTCCACGCCGGCACGCCCCCCAGCGCACAGTAGCAGTGGTACAGCCCACCCCCCGCCACGCTGAGTGGTTCGGTCCGCCCGGCGGTTCCCACGGGCAAGTTTTTCCCAAGCGCGGAGTGACATTTTCTCATTTTCTTGCCCCCAAAAGCTGCCCCGCTGATGGGGAGCGGCTGTGGAGACTGCCGCGGCCTGTCGGGAGAAGGGAGCGTTCAGCTATGGGGCGAAAATCACCGGGGGTCCCAAAGAACCCCCCAGGATAGCAGGGTTAGCATCAGAGGAATGTCTCAGCCCCTCTACACCCTGAGCAGATCAGACAATGTGAAAAAAAGAAGGTAGAAGTGACTTAATCTACGGGTGGTGAACTGCATCCCGGGCTGCATCCCCAGCAGCGTGGCCAGCAGGGCGAGGGAGGGGATTCTGCCCCTCTGCTCCGCTCTGGGGAGACCCCCCCGCAGCGCTGCCTCCAGCTCGGGGGGTCCCAACAGCAGAAGGACACGGAGCTGTTGGAGCAGGGCCAGAGGAGGCCCCGGAGATGCTGCAAGAGCTGGAGCCCCTCTGCTGGGAGGACAGGCTGAAAGAGTTGGCGTTGTTCAGCCTGGAGAAGAAAAGGCTCTGGGGAGACCTTAGAGCCCCTTCCAGTGCCTAAAGGGGCTCCAGGAGAGCTGGGGAGGGACTCTCAGTCAGGGAGAGGAGCCATAGGATGAGGGGAAACGGTTTTAAACTGAAAGAGGGGAGATTTAGATGAGATATTAGGAAGAAATTCTTTCCTGGGAGAGTGGTGAGCCCCTGGCGCAGGTTGCCCCAAGAAGCTATGGCTGCCCCGTCCCTGGAGGTGTTCAAGGCCGGGTTGGACGGGGCTTGGAGCAACCTGGGCTGGGGGGAGGTGTCCCTGCCCAGGGAAACAAGATAAGCTTTAAACTCCCTTCCAACCTGAACCATTCTATGATAAATCAAACAGCTAATGACAGCTGCCACCCACAGCTGCATGAGCACAGGAGAGGCTGTGGGAAGATGGGAGCTGTGGGTGCTCAGGGAGTACGGCTGAGGCAGCTGGTGGAAACCCTGGGGCAATGACAGCCCGTTAGCAAGAGCGGGAGTAGTTCATCCGGGCTCCAGGAAGGTGCCGTGGCATTTACAAGCAACGCAGCTGTCAGGATGAGACAGGGATGGCAGGCAGGGAAAGAGAATCTCAATGGAAAATCTGCAAGAATGACACTGAAGATACACAACGGGGGTGAAGGAAAGAGACAGTGTGAATGACGAGGGAACTGAAGGAGGAGGAACAGAGCAGGCACGCGTATCAGTGACCCACGTGGCTCTGAAGCTGTCAATAGCAGGAGCTCACTTATACAGGTGACATGTTTTGTGCAGCAGAACTGCAGAGCCATTGACCACTGAGTGACGGGCCTGCACAGCTTCAGGAGGGGCTGTTTGGAAATAGCACCCTGGAGGCACGAGGGACAGGACAAGGGTCAGGCGGCATTACCTGATGACGTCGGAGGCTATGTCTGTCCATGAACATCAACTTCAGCTCTGCACAGAAAGGGCTGCTGCAGACAGCGCTCTGTCACAAGATATTGAGAGATCAAATAAGAATCACGTGGTTCCTCAACAGGCTAAAGAACATGTGTAACTTCACAAGTTATAAAAGCTGTTGTCTTCCACATGTTCTTCACGTCTTTCACATGTTCTTGTGCTATGACTGTCAAATTATTAATAAAAGGCCACATTTGATGCTAACTTAAGGAGCTGCAGTGCCTGCAATGTATCCTGTGTGCTAGTTAAATATCGGCTGCCTCCACAAATGACAATAACAAAACCCCCTGCACACAAGGGTGCTCACATTTGGAATCATCCTGACTGAAAAAAACATTCAACACTGCTTTGCTGGGTTTCAGGCCTGTGCAGACAACCCTTCCCCTACTAGCTCCACCCCAGCACCTTTAACTGGAGTTCCTTAACCTCTGATAATTTTCTTCACTCTTGAATACCGCATAACATTACCTGCCACACAGGAGCCAATTAGTCTCTCCAAAGCCCTGTACCACTGCATGGAGCTAACATGACCAATATGCCACAGGCTTGCCTCCCCAGCAGGCACTGCCAAGGCCCTGTATCACAGTGCAGGGCTATGAAGGCAGGAGGGGGAAGGCTCAGCTCCCACACAGGCAATACCAAAGCCCTGTACCACAGGACAGGTCTGTGAGGACAGGCAGGCTGCAGGCCCAGCCCTCGAGACAGGCTATGCTGGCTTACCGTACCCGCTGAAGGCCGGGGGGAGTAGATACGCTGCCCCTCTCGCTCTCCAGCCGGACGCCGGCCCGACTCTCCCCGCAGCCCGGGCCTGCTCCGCGCTTCGCGCCTCAGAGCTGCCGCCTCGAAGAAACACTGAGCGCGCATGCGCCACAGCCGCCTCGGTCTGGCGCGGGCAGCCTGTGCGCATGCGCAACGTAGCCCTTCCCCCCCCAGCTCCTGCGCAGGCGCTGTGAGCCCGCGGGGGGGCGAATTCTCTCAGCAGACTGTGACTAATGTCACGCCGGTTGATCTACGCGTTGCGCAGTCGAGGCCGAGGGGGTGGTGCCGCTGGCCCCCGCCC